>NW_025421263.1:0-2810000 GCF_011764305.1 Mustela putorius furo
CCCACTATAACAATAATCAGGATCCTATCACTGACCCTGATCATAACCCTAACTCTGAACTTTGCCTATGTAGCCCTAGGTCTCCGCCCAGTCACTGTGTGTGTGTGTTTGTGTGTGTGCCTCTGGGTGTCTGTGTGTCTTTGTGTAAAGAGGACCTGGCCATTCCATCGTGGGTGGAGATGTCCCAAGCAGGATCAGGCTGATGAGGGGTTAGATATCTGGTGGGCAAGTCATGTTCACACGCCAGTTTAAGGCTGGTTAAGTGGGTCGGGTGGAGGGTCTACACCCTTCTGCCCAGGGTTTATCCTGAGACCCTGAAGGGATGGGTCCATGACCCAGGAGCAGAGCTAACCCTAACAGTAACCAGTAACCCTGAAGCTGACACTGACTGTGAGCCTGCCCCAAACCATAACCCAAGCCCTGACTCTGACCCTGACCCTGACCCTGACTGTGATCCAGACCTGAACCCTAAACCTTAACCTAAGCCTGACACTCACCCTGATGTGGACCCTGAACCTAAACCTAATGCTGATATTACTGTAACCAAGACTCATACCTAACCATGACCCTGAGCCTGACCCTAATCCTAACCCTGACGCTGACCTAACACTGACCCAAATCCTAAACCTGACCACAACTCTGAGCCTGACCCTAACCCTAAACCTAAAGGTAACTCTAACCATGACCCTAATACGGACACTGAACCTAAACCTAATGCTGACCCTGACCCTAACACTAAACCCTACCCTAAACCAAACCAATACCAGAACCTGACCCTAAGCCTGACACTGGCGCTAAAATTCACCCTGACCCTGACCCAGACCATGACCATAAACCTAACCCTGACCCTAACTGTGACCCCGATCCTGACCTGAACACTAAACCTGACCCTGACTGTGAGCCTGACCCTAACTCTAACCCTAAATGTAACCCTGACCCTGACACTAACACGGGCCCTCCCCCGAATCCTATTGCTGAACCTAACCCTAACCCTAACCGTCAACCAAACGCTAACCCTAACACTAACCCTAAACTTTAACAATAACCCTGACCCTATACCTGAATATGATCATAACCCTAACCCTGAACTTTGCCTATACCGCCCTGACCCTATACCTAACCCTGGCCCTGAGCCTAAACCTAACCATGACCCTAACACTGACCATGACATAACCCTGTCGCTGACCAGAAAGTGGACTTTAAACCAATGCTAGATCCTGACCGTAAACCTGAATCTGGCCCTAGACTTCACCCTGACCCTGACCCAGGCAAAGACCAGAAACCTAACCATGACCCTAACAGTGACCCTGACACTGACCCTAACAATAACCCTGACCCTGACTGTGAGCCTGACCCTAACTCTAACCCTAAACATAACCCTACCCTGACAATAACACGGGCCATGACCCGAAACCTAACGCTGAACCTAACCCTAAAACTATCCCCTAACATTATCTCTGACACTGACCCTAACCTGGTCTAACCCTAACCCTCAACTTACCTAGCCGTAAACCCTAACCCCACTTTAACAATAATCCTGACCCTCTCCCTGACCCTGATCATAACCCTAACTCTGAACTAAGCCTATGTCAAACCTTAACCTTAAACCTGACCCTGGCCTTGACCTTAACACTGACCCTTACCCTGAATGTAAACCTAACTCTGACCCAATCTGTGATCCTGAACAGAATCATAACCCTAAAGCTAACCCTGATTCTGAACCTACTCATAAAACAGAACCTAAATATAAAGCTGACATTACCATAACCATGAACCTTACCCTGACCCTGACCCTAACCCTTACACTAAACCTGTCCCAAACCTAACCCTGACCCTGACATGAACCTTGCCCCCAAACCAAAATTTGAACCTGACCCTAAATCTAACCATGACCCTGAACCTGACCCTAAACCTAACCATCATCCTAACACTGACCCTGACCCTGATTCTGATCGTAACCCTAACCCTGACCCTACTATGAGCCTGACCCTAAACCTAACCATGAGCCTAACCCTAACACTGACCCCTACCCTAAGACTTACGCTAACCCTGACCCCAACGAGGTCTAACCCTAACCCTGGCCCTAAGTCTTTCTAAACCCTAACCCTAACACTAACCTAGTCTAAACCCAGCTCTGTTGCCTCCAGCGGGGACAACAGCTGCACCCAGGCCTTCCAGGGGCTGGGTGGAGTCTGTATGGGGGTCACTGGATGGGCACTGCATTGAGTGGAGTGTGAGCCTGAGCAGCATGCGGACCGGCGGCTCAGGGAGCTCTGGTACAGCAGGAAGTTCGGTAAGGAGCCCCTTGGCAGTGGTGACCTACTTCCCTGACGATAGAGCCAACGGAATTGGAACCCACATATCCAGGCACCACATTACAGAGAAAACCCCCCTGCCCAGCTCATTTCTAGGCACATCCTAAAGGAAGCGACATGTTCTTCTGCTTTACTGAAGTTGAGAGGATGCAGGGAGAAGAGAGCTTGCCCGCCAGACACGTCCCCTCCCTGGCAGGTCATATCAGGATTCCCCAATGCCTCTGGCCCTTTGGCTAATTAAATCAAAAGGTGACTCCAGGCGGCTCAGAGTCAGAGAGTCCCACAACTTGTGATCAACCAGTGTAGCCCTAGGTCTCCTCCCAGTCACTGTGTGTGTGTGTGTGTGTGTGTGTGTGCCTCTGGGTGTCTGTGTATCTTTGTGTAAAGAGGACCTGGCCATTCCATCGTGGGTGGAGATGTCCCAAGCAGGATCAGGCTGATGAGGGGTTAGATATCTGGTGGGCAAGTCATGTTCACACCCCAGTTTAAGGCTGGTTAAGTGGGTCGGGTGGAGGGTCTACACCCTTCTGCCCAGGGTTTATCCTGAGACCCTGAAGGGATGGGTCCATGACCCAGGAGCGGAGCTAACCCTAACAGTAACCACTAACCCTGAAGCTGACACTGACTGTGAGCCTGCCCCAAACCATAACCCAAGCCCTGACTCTGACCCTGACCCTGACCCTGACTGTGATCCAGACCTGAACCCTAAACCTTAACCTAAGCCTGACACTCACCCTGATGTGGACCCTGAACTAAACCTAATGCTGATATTACTGTAACCAAGACTCATGCCTAACCATGACCCTGAGCCTGACCCTAATCCTAACCCTGAGGCTGACCTAACCCTGACCCTAACCCTAAACCTGACCATAACTGTGAGCCTGACCCTAACCCTAAAACTAAAGGTAACTCTAACCATGACCCTAATACGGACCCTGAACCTAAACCTAATGCTGATATTACTGTAACCAAGACTCATACCTAACCATGATCCTGACCCTGACCCTAATCCTAAACCTAACGCTGACCTAACCCTGACCCTAACCCTAAACCTGACCATAACTGTGAGCCTGACCCTACCCCTAAACCTAAAGGTAACACTAACCATGACATTAATACGGACCCTGAACCTAATCCTAATGCTGACCCTGACCCTAACACTAAACCCTACCCTAAACCAAACCCTAACCCTGACCTTATGCTGTCTAACCCTAACCCTAACCATAACCCTACTTCTAACTCTAACACTAACCCCCATCCCAAACCCTACAGCCAAAACCTACCTGTGACACTGAACCAAACATTGACCCTATACCAAAGCCTGACCCTAAACTTGACCCTGGCCCTGAATTTCACCTGACCCTGACCCTGACCCTAATCCTAACTATGACACTAACACTGACCACTACATAATCCTGTCCCTGACCCGAATTTGGACTTTAAACCAATACCTGAACCTGACCCTAAGCCTGACACTGGCGCTAAACTTCACCCTGACCCTGACCCAGACCATGACCATAAACCTAACCCTGACCCAAACAGTGACCCCGATCCTGACCTGAACACTAAACCTGACCCTGACTGTGAGCCTGACCCTAACTCTAACCCTAAATGTAACCCTGACCCTGACACTAACACGGGCCCTCACCCGAATCCTATTGCTGAACCCAACCCTAACACTAATCCCTAACTCTACCATGGACCCTGATCCTAACAAGTTCTAACCCTAACCGTCAACCAAACGCTAAGCCTAACACTAACTCTAAACTTTAACAATAACCCTGACCCTACACCTGAGTATGATCATAACCCTAACCCTGAACTTTGCCTATACCAGACCCTGACCCTATACCTGACCCTGGCCCTGAGCCTAAACATAATCATGATCCTAACACTTACCACTACATAACCCTGTCGCTGACCCGAATGTGGACTTTAAACCAAAACCTGATCCTGACCGTAAACCTGACACTGGCCCTAGACTTCACACTGAACCTGAGCCAGGCAAAGACCAGAAACGTAACCCTGACCCTAACAGTTACCCTGACCCCGACCCTAACAATAACCCTGACCCTGACTGTGAGCCTGACCCTAACTCTAACCCTAAACGTAACCCTGACCCTGACACTACCACATGCCCTGACCCGAAACCTAACGCTGAACCTAACCTTAAAATAACCCCTAACATTATCTCTGACACTGACCCTAACATGGTCTAATCCTAACCCTCAACCTACCTAGAGCCCTAACCCTAACCCCACTTTAACAATAATCCTGACCCTCTCCCTGACCCTGATCATAACCCTAACTCTGAACTTTGCCTATGTCAGACCTTAACCTTAAACCTGACCCTGGCCTTGACCTTAACACTGACCCTAACCCTGAATGTAAACCTAACTCTGACCCAATCCATGATCCTGAACAGAATCTTAACACTAAAGATCACCCTGATCCTGAACATACTCATAAAACAGAACCTAAACATAAAGCTGACCTTACCATAACCATGAACATAACCCTGACCATGACCCTAACCCTGACACTAAACCTGTCCCAAACCTAACCCTGACCCTGACATGAACCTTGCCCCCAGCAAAAACTTGAACCTGACCCTAAATTTAACAAGACCCTGAACCTGACCCTAAACCTAACCGTCACCCTAAAACTGACCCTGACCCTGATCTGACCATAACGCTAACCATGACCCTACTGTGAGCCTGACCCTAAACCTAACTATGAACCTAACCCTAACCCTGACACCTACCCTAAGCCTACGCTAACCCTGATCCCAATGACATCTAACCCTAACCCTGACCCTAAATCTTTCTAAAAGCTAACCATCACACTAACCTAGTCTAAACCCAGCTCTGTTGCCTCGAGTGGGGACAACAGCTGCACCCAGACCTCCCAGGGCCTGGGTGGAGGCTGTATGGGGGTCATTGGATGGGCACTGCATTGAGTGGAGTGTGAGCCTGAGCAGCTTTTGGACCGGCGTCTCAGGGAGCTCTGGTACAGCAGGAAGTTCGGTAAGGAGCCCCCAGGCAGTGGTGACCTCACTTCCCTGATGACAGAGCCCAACGGAATAGGATCCCACATATCCAGGCACCCCATTACAGAGATACCCCCACTGCCCAGCTCATTTCTAGGCACATGCTAAAGGAATCGACATGTTCTTCTGCTGTACTGAAGCCGAGAGGATGCAGGGAGAAGAGAGCTTGCCCGCCAGACACATCCCCTCCCTTCAGGTCATATCAGGATTCCCCAACGCCTCAGGGCCTTTGGCTAATAAAATCAAAATGTGACACCAGGGGGCTCAGAGTCAGAGAGTCCCACACCTTCTGATCGACCAGTGTAGCCCTAGGTCTCCTCCCCATCTCTCTCTGGGTGTGTGTGTGTGTGCCTCTGTGTGTCTGTGTTTAAAGAGGACCTGGCCATGCCATCGTGGGTGGAGATGCCCCAAGCAGGATCAAGCTGATGATGGTTTAGATGTCTGGTGGGCAAGTTATGTTCACACCCCAGTATAAGGCTGGTTAAGTGGGATTGGGTGGAGGGTCTACACACTTCGGCCCAGGGTTTATCCTGAGACCCTGAACGGATGGGCCCATGACCCAGGAGCGGGGTTAACCTTAAGAGTAACCACTAACGCTGACCAAGACACTGACTGAGAGACTGCCCCAAACCATAACCCAAAACCTGACACTGACACTGACCATGAAAACATTATGCCCTGCCCATGCTTAACATGGAAGAAGGCACAAACACGCATTGTGACCCTCAGCGTGAGTCCTGTCCTCTAGTAAGTCCTCTCAGTGGCTGGACCTTTAGACGTCACAATGGGTTTGCCATGCCCCTAGGCCCCAAGTTTTAACCAGCTTTCTGGTTGTCCAGTCGCCCCTCCCCAGGGCTCTGCTCTGGAAACTCTCTTTTGGTGGGACACCTGAGGTAAAAACAAAACAAAACGGACTCCTCCCATCTCAAAGAATAACCCCAAACTCTTGGGATCGGGCCAAATGCCCAGAGAGGAAGACTCGTCCATGGCCCATGAGGCCATCCGGACATTCCACGGCCATCAGTGACACAATATCCAGAGACAAAATCTTGAGCAAGCGTCTCACACTAGCCCCCTTGTTCATATCCTGAAGAGTTCTCCTCACGGTCTGTAGATCAGTCCTGCAATACCTGTGACCCGAAACCTAAGCCGAGTTTGTGTTTTCAGACAACTGTCCCCACAGCCCTGGCCCACAAAACCTACAGGCACAGGTTCTTGGAGCCAAACCTGAGGACTGTACCTGGGAATTCTGCCCATTCCATTGGCCACAAACCTAGAAATAGGATGATAAACCTCCAAAGTGCCCGGGGCCATCCCAATAGTGTTGACTGCCCAGGAAAAACAAGGGCGGTCTGACACCAGCTGAGCATCTACCTGCACTTAGACCCGTGGACAGATGTCCCCAGAGGTCAATTGGGATGAGCAGGCCCCTAGATCCTAATCGGATCCATTGCTTTGTTGTCCAGGCATCTCTCCTCAGAGGCCTGGATTCCAATAGCAGCATATGGCTGTTTCTTGAGGCACCCATCAGAACAAATCTCGTCTCCACGTGGGAATCTTGCACGGTGGAGCTGTGTCAAAGCCTCTGGTTAGGAGAACCCTTCAGGGACCCTGTGCCACTGCCTCATTCCAAGTTCTCCATGGACACAAACCCACATTAGGACCCATCCACAAGAGAGTCCATTTCAACTCAACCCTCTAAGTTTCTCCCCCAGATCCAGCAGATCTAACCTGTCTTGTCACAAGGTCACAAGAGGAATGAGAGTCGGGCTTCCCAGCCATCCATCCTTAGAACCCTACTCGGAATCGATCCGTATGGGAAGTCCTGGAGCCAACCAGCAGGTCTCAATCGTCCTGCAGAAGAATCTTTATGGTTTGGAGCATCTCACAACTCCCATCGTGGAAAAAATTTCCATGGCCTCGTGATCCACCACCTCTTCATGAAGAGGGCCATAAGGGAAAGAAACTCCAACCTGAGCGTTCGTCAGATCGTCACCTGATTTCAGATGCACGAGATCTCGTTTCAGCTCTGCAGAGCGTACCTGCCATGCCCTCGCCCAGAAACCTAAGGTTGCTTGTGTTCTCAGACTTCTGTCCTCAACTCCTGGCCCACAAGCCCTCCAGTTTGGCAATTCCAGAACTACAATGCAGCTCTCAGCCTGCCCTCCAGAAGAAAAAACATTGCCCTCTGGGGCTAACCAGAAAGCCCAAATGAGGATCAACCTTTTCGCCACTTGACTGTACCCCAATTCTACAGGATGCCCTGGGCACTCATGCCCTTTCTCTCACAGCCTGAGCCAAGACCTCCCGACCCACACCCAGCCAGCTGGACTCACACTGAACACATCGGACCTGCCAAAGCCTTAGGTCGTCATCTCTTCTCAACTTCGGTTTTCAGGCTTCAGAACCTAGACGTTTTCTCCAATCACTGCCCAGTGTTGAACATGAGGCAGAAATCGGAAATCCTTCCCCATGGCAAGAAATCTTGTGGTTGGCGCGTTGCCCAACATGCAGTGTAGTTGATAGCAGTGTGGCCCTTTGACCCCGCCATGCTTGAGGACCGTGTTGGTCACAAATATGCATTGTGACCCTCAGCGTGAGCCCAGTCCCCAAGTAAGGTCTCTCAGTGGCTGGACCAAGAGACGGCATATTGGGCTTGCCATGCCCCTAGGCCCCAATTTTTAACGATTGTTCGTGTTGTCCATTCGCCCCTCCCCAGTGCTCTGCTTTAGAATGAGGTAACCAAACTGAAAGGACTCCTCCCATCCCACAGATTGACCCCCAAATTGGGATCGGGCCAAATCCACAGAGAGGAAGACTCATCCATGGCCCATGAGGCCTCCGCGACATTCCACGCCCATCGTTGACACAAAATTCAGAGACAAAAGCCTGAATAAGTGCCTCACACTCGCTCTTTCTTCATATCCCAAAGAGTTCTCCTCACGGTCTATAGATCGGGACTGCCATACCTACGTCCCCAAAACAAGTTGAGTGTGTGTTTTCAGACTTCTATCCCCACATTCCTGGCTTCCACACCCTCCAGCCTGGGGCCCCTGGAGCCACACATCAGGTCTGTGCCTCTCAACTCCACGGGAATTGTGCCTCTTCCATTGACCACAATCATACAAACTAGGAGAAACCTCCAAAGTCCCCAAGGCCATCCCAATAGTATAGAACACCCAGGACAAACAAGGGCTGCCTGGAACCAGCTGAGCATCCATCTGTACTCATACTGTAGATGGATGTCCCCAGAGAAGGAGATTGAACGGGACAGGGCCCTAGGCCCTAATGGGGTCCATTGTTTTGGTTTCCTGCTATCTCTCATCAGAGGCCTGGTTTCCAATATCAGCATGTGGGGCTTTCCTGAGGCACCAATCAGATCAAATCTAGTCTCCACATGGGAAACTTGTCTTTTGGAGATGACGCAAAACCTCTGGTTAGGAGAAGCATTCAGGGTCTGTGTGCCACCGCCCCGTGCCAAGGTCTCCATGCACACAAACCCACAATAGGACCCATCCGCAGGAGAGTCCATTTCAACTCAGCCCCCTCCGTTGCTCCCCTAGAGCTAGCATATCAAAACTGTCTATTAACTAGGAGACAGTTAAAATCGAGGCAGTCTGCCCAGGGTTCCATCCTTCGATCCCTGCTTTGCTGTCGTTCTGTATGAAACATCCTGGAGTAATCCAACAGATCTCAATTGTTGATCAGAAAAAATCCTTGTGGCTTGGAGCATATCCCAACTCCCCTCCTGGGTAAACCTCCATGGCCTCGAGATGCTGCCCCCTTCAAGAAAGGTCCATAAAGGACAGAAACTCCAACCTGAGCCTAGGTAAGAACCTCTCCCTGACTTCAGATGCACGAAGTCCCGATTCAGATCTGCAGAGAGTGCCTGCCGTGCCCTCGTCCCGAAACCTACGCCTAACTTGGGTTCTTATTCTTCCGTCCTCACACTCCTTGCCCAAAGGGCATCCAGTTTGGGAATTCCGGAGCCACAAAGCAGCACTCTGCCTGCCCTCCAGAAGAAAACCGTTGCCCTTGGGGCTACCCAGAAACGCTAAATGAGGATCAAGCTGCACGGCACTCGACTCTCCCCCAGTTATACAATATACCCTGAAAACTAATGCCTGGTCTGACGCAGCCTAGGCCTGAACCTCGCGACCAACACTCAGCGAGCTGGCTCCACACTGAGCACGTCGGACCTGACATGGACTTAAGTCGTCATCTCTTCCCAAGCTCGGTTTTCAGACTACACAACCTAGACCTTAACTCCAATCACGGCCCAGCGGTGAAAGAGATGAAAAAATCAGAACTACTACTTCCCCATGGCAAGAATACATGTGGTTGGCATGGAGCCCAACGTTCAGTGTAGGAGCAACAGTGTGGACCATGATTCCCGCCCATGCTTGAGCGCCTAGAAGGTATAAACACACATTGTGACCCTCAGCGTGGGTTCTGTCCTCAAGGAAGGACTCTCAGTGGCTGGAACTAACCATAGTTTGGTTTGTCCATTCGCCCCTCCCCAGGGCTCTGCTTTGAAATCCCTCTTTTGGTGGGACACCTGAAGTAACCAAACTGAAAGGACTCCTCCCATCCCCAAGATGGACCCAAAACAATGGGGTTCGTGACAAATCCACAGAGAGGAAGACTTGTCCATGGCCCATGAGGCCTCCTCGACATTCCACGGCCATTGTTGACACAAAATCCAGAGACAAAAGCCGGAATAAATGCCTCACACTCACTCTTTCTTCATATCCCGAAGAGTTCTCCTCACGGTCTGTAGATCGGGCCTGCCATACTTATGTCCCCAAACGTAAGCCGAGTGTGTGTTTTCAGACTTCTATCCCCATAAACCTGGCCCACACACCCTCCAAGCAGGGGCCCCCGGAGCCACACATCAGGTCTGTGCCTGCCCACTCCACTGGAATTCTGCCCATTCACTTGACCACACGCCTCCAAATTAGGAGAAACCTCCACAGTCCCTGAAGCCATCCCAATTGTGTAGGCCGCCTGGGACAAACAAGGGCGTCTGACAACAGCTGAGCATCTACCTCCACTCATACCGTAGTTGGATGTCACCAGGGTAGTAGATTGAACCTCACAGTTCCCTAGGCCGTAATCGGATCCATTGCTTTGGTTTCCAGGCATCTCTCCTCAGAGGCATGTTTTCAAATACCAGCATGCGGGGGTTTCCGGAGGCAAATCTTGTCTCGACATGGGAAAATAGCAGGCTGGAACTGTGCCAAAACTTCCGGTTAGGAGAATCATTCAGGGCCCGGTGCCACCACCCCTTTCCAATGTCTCCATGGACACAAACCCACATTAGGATCCATCCGCAGGAGAGTCCATTTCAACTCTGGCTTCTCGGTTGCTCCCCCAGAGCCAGCAGATAGAACCTGTCTTGTCGCTAGGAGACAATTGAGATGCGAGGCGGGTTGCCCAGGGCTCCACCCTTAGAACCCTGCTCTGGCGTCATTCCATATGGAACGTCCTGGGCCCATCCAAAAGGTCTCAAATGTCCTACAGAAGGAATCCTTGCGTTTTGAAGCATCTCATAACTCCCAACGTGGGAAAACCGTGATGGCTTTCTGAAGCCCCCACCCCCTTTCTGAAGGGGAAATCATGGACAGGAACTCCAACCTGAGCCAACGTAAGATCCTCGCCCTGAATTCAGATGCACGACATCTCGATTCAGTTCTGCAGAGTGTGCCGGCCTTGCCCTCGCCCTTTAACCTATGTGAAACTTCTGTTCTCCAATGTCCGTCCTCACACTCCTGGCCCCCAAGACCTCACGTTTGGCAATTCTGGACCCACAAGGCAGCACTCTGCCTGCCCTCCAGATAAAAAACAAAATGTTGCCCTATGGAGCTTCCCAGACACCCGAAATGAGGATAGACCTACATGGCACCCTTCTGTACACAAATTATATCGACAAATCTGGGCACTAATACACAGTCTGACACAGCCTGAGCCCGGACTTCCTGACCAACATCCAGACAGCTGACCGCACACTGAGCACAACAGACCCGCCATGGCCTTAGCTCGTCATCTATTCCCAACCTAGCTTCTAAGGCTTCAGAACATAGACCTTAACTCCACACCCCTCCAAGGGGTGAATGTGATGCAGAAATCAGAACTCCTTCTTCCCTGTGGCAAGAAACCTTGTGGTTGGCACTTAGGAACAGATTTTCAGGGGAGGTGATAGACAAGGGCAAAGCAAAGAATGAGGATGAATGTGTCAAGTTTCAAAGAGCCAGGAGGCAGCACAGTGCATTTGGGAAACTACAGCAAGTTCATGACAACCGACAGCTGATCTGGCAGCATCACCTGGGGATGGAGGCTGAGCCGCAGGGTTAACACTGGGGGTGAGATGGTTTGTATACTATGCCGAGGAGGTGAGGTTCTACACTGTGGGGGCACAGGGAGCTACCGGAGGATTTCAAATATCAGAATCGTAACCATAATAGAGTATTTAATTGCATCCTAGCTTTCATCAAGGGTAAGATGCACTATAGTTTATGTTCGACTAAGAAAGAGAAATGCTGTCAGTTAAACTAGGATATGTCATCAAGTGCAAGGTGAATGCCACCTTAAGAGATATTAAAATGGGGGGTGGAAAAATCTTAGAACTATAAATTGTGGTACTAGAATAATTAAGAAAAATAATACAAGAACACTTGGATCAACAAAAAAATTGATTATTGCTTACCATGTGCCCCAAACTATATTATGTCTCCAAAAATTTTATATCATTTGATAGGTCAGATATATATAAAATTACATTTAAAGTTTTAAAAATATTTTCATTTAAATGCAAATTTCAAAGTAAATCTACTTTTCCAAACATGACATTTTATCCTACTGTTTTTTAATTTTGTCGACAATGATATAATGTTTAGCGAGACTATAAATGTTTGATCGAAAAAAATGATTAATAGATGTAGATTCAAATTATTATGTTCCATTAAAAATGATTTAGTCTTTGATGAACATCTGTTTGGTAATATGTTGTATCCAGATATAGTAAATTAATGACATATATAAAATTATAGGGAAATGACACCTTCCGTTCCATTATGAGTAGAGCTTTTAAAATGCTATTTGTCACAACCTGTCATCTTGTCATTATGTAGCATTACGTAACATTTAAAAAATGTATACTCTTCACTTTGAAGTTTTAGAAATCTAAAATATGACTTTCTATGGTTTGTGTTTCCATATTCCTTTAATGCCAGTTTGAACAAATCCACATGCTTTGATTCGAAGGTAATAAATTCCTCTTATTTGGAAAAATGATGTTTATTTTTGTTCTCTCACCCTTAGCAGGTGGTTTCATTTTAGCACACTTCAGAGTTATAATTTCATGCTTATTAAAAACATTTATTATGATCTACATAGATGAATGAAACTTTTATTTTATTAAATTATTTGCCAAAAAATCTGTTATTTTTTAAAATGTATTTCCTTTAGGGGCACCTGGGTGGCTCAGTGGGTTAAGCCGCTGCCTTTGGCTCAGGTCATGATCTCAGGGTCCTGGGATCGAGTCCCGCATCGGGCTCTCTGCTCAGCAGGGAGCCTGCTTCCCTCTCTCTCTCTCTGCCTGCCTCTCTGCCTACTTGTGATCTCTGTCTGTCAAATAAATAAATAAAATCTTAAAAAAAAAATAAAATAAAAAATAAAATGTATTTCCTTTAAGGGTTATTTTAGAGCATTCAGAGAGGATCTAGGAGTGTGGTATTATGCAATTTTTAAGTAGGTATTAAATGGTTATTTATATGATTGTTTCCTTAAGGCTTATGTATATTGTCCATTATATGCTATAAAATATTTTGAAAGTAAATTTAAGGTATGTTTTACATAGTTTATTATTTGGAAAAAATTATTGAAATGACTTATGAAATTCAGTATACTCTCAACATTAATTATTTCTGAAATTTACAAATTGTCTACTGAACCTATTATATGGCAGATATTTTCCAAAGTGGTGGTATCATGATATATGCCAACAACAGTTTAGATTTTTTGTTGCTTCTCAATCTAGCTCTGACGAAGTACAATTAGCCTTTATAATTTTAGCCATTCTAATAGATATGTAAGCATCTCTCATTTTGATATTAATTTGTATTTCTTTAATGTCTAAATGTTGAGAAATATGTCATGTGCTTATAAGCCATCCATATCCTTTTGGTGACATGTCTCTGCAATAATTTTCTTCACATGTAAAATTGGATACTCTGGTTATTAGTAAGGTTTTTTATTTTTATTCATTTTTTAATAATCAGAGTAGATGTCCATTATCAGATATATAATTTGCAAATCCCTTCTCCATCTTTACGGTTTCTCAATGGAGCTTTGATAGCTGTGTCTTTCAAGAAATGTGCTACTTCTTTCCTGGTACACGGAGGTATGACTAGAACATTATCAATGTTGACCTTTGCAAAGAAAATCATGGCTTAAGATATATGTAGTCTGCGGTTGTTGGGAGTGTTCTGTAATATCAAGCATATCTAGTTAGTTGATAATTTTGTTCAAGTCTTACATATCTTACCAATTTGATGACCATTTGTCTATATAATCTTAAAATAAAGGTGTTGAAATTTTTTTTCCATTTCTCTTCTAAGGTAGAAGTTATGATTTTTGTTCTTAGTTTTTCCCTATATATCCCCAAATCTGTTATTAAGTATTAAAAGTCAAGGATTATTATACTCCCTGAGGAATTCATCTTTTTAGTCTTCTGTAATTTTGACTGGATCTTTATGTCTGATAATGAAATTTGCTTTAAAATCACTTTTCATTATCTTGATATAACCACCAAAGTTAAGGTGATTAGTGTTAATATAGCATATTTTTTCTTTTACTTTTTAAAGCACTTCTATATAATCCTGACGAAAAAAAAAAAACAAAACAGCTTTTTAGCTCTGGAAGCATCTTTCTAAATTATCTTTTTTTTTTAAATGAATCAGTAGCAATTTTTGTTAAGGGACCTAAACTGAAAATAGGTTTAGAAATTTATTTATTTATTTATTTATCTAGGAAAAGATTTTGTTTATTGACAGCAAGAGAGAGAAAGAGAAAGAGAGAGAAAGGAAGCGCACAAGCGGGGGGAATCACGTGCAAAGGGAGAGGAAGAAGCAAGCTCCTTGGGGTGCAAGTAGTCCCCTGCAGGGCTGGATCCCTGTACACTGGAATCATGACCTCAGCCAAAGGCAAACATCTGCTTAAACAACTGAGTCCTCCAGGCACCCCTAGAAAATTAAAAATAAAAAAGACCTTTTAAAAACATTTTGTTTCTTTCTTTTTTTTTAATATTTTATTTATTTGACAGACAGAGAGATAGGAAGAGGAAATATAAGCAGGGCAGAGGGAAAAGGAGAAGCATGTTTCCCACTGAGCAGAGAGCCTGATGTGGGACTCCATCCCAGGACCCTGGGATCATGACCTGAAAAGAAGGGACACTTATGGAGGAAGCCACCCAGACACCTCTTTTCTTTGTTTTTAATATATGGCAACTGATGCTTCCTAGCCATGAGGAGCATATTACCCATTGATTAAATCTTTGATAACAACCTATTTAAAAAGGTGTGTAAATATATACTTACTCAGATTTATACACTTTGTGTTTTCTTCATAGTTTGGGGCTGGACCCCATGGTCACAACACTGCTATCAGCCTTTGCCTTCCCATCTTTGATACCAGGTATTTGGTTAGCAAAGCAAATTAGTTTCAAAATTAATAAGCCCTTGGCATCATATCTCTGGAGCAGGGGTTGCTATTAGCCAAGGCCCAGAGCAGTTGACCTCCCCTCGCTAGTGCTATAGCCCCAAGGACTAGGTCCCTGCCACCAGAACTCAGTCTTACATGTTATACTAAGCAGACAAAACCAAAACAGGAAAGCTCCCACACCTTTCACTGGCATGCCTCATCTCCCACTCCCTCGACGTCCAGGCAGTACCAGATGCCAGGGAGGGGTATTGGTCCAACATATGGGAGGGAAGGAAGTAGCCACGAGCATGTACCTGCCTCTCTGTGCCTTTCTTTCATGAGCAGGTTGAAAGGAGGAGGAAGAGGAAGGGGAAGAGAGGTGAACTTCAAGGGGTGAAGGCCTCAGGTAGGCAGCTGGCTCCTGCCAGTAGGAAAGGGACAAAGGAGAAGGCAGTGAGTCTTGCAGGGAGGGTGGGGGGCAAGGGTTACAGCTTATGATGGAATCTGGACAGGAGTAATAGGGATACTAGTCATTTGAGTCCACCATTGGCAAGCTGGGCTGGGTGTCAGGGCAGATAGGCCTCCCTGGGCAACGGCACATGAGAGAAGGTGAAATTCTTCTCTGAGGAGCAGGTGGAGCTCTGGGTGTTGGGAAAGTATAGACAGTATTGTTCCAGGGCCAAGGACAGGACCGGGTACTCCTGGTTGGAGGTCAAGGCCACAGTATGATCCAGGTCTTCTACCAGCAGCTTGAAGGAACCACATACCAGCCACCCCTCATTATTGTGTATAACTCTCTGGTACACTTATTGGCTTATTGATCAAATGACTCCTTCAGCAGCTTGAAAACCACCTCCACAGGCACTCCAGGATATGGGAGGCTTCCAGAGTGAAGATTTTGCACAGGATAAACCCAAAGGACCAGAAGTCACTCTGGTGGATGTAGATCTGGTCAAACATGGCCTTAGGGACCATCCACTTCACAGGCAGTCCACTGTTGGTTGTCTTTTTATAGTAACTGATGTGGTGATATCTCTGGCAAGGCTGAAGTCTGAGATCTTCATCATGTTGTCCTTTGTCACCAGCACTTCCCTGGTGGTCAGGACTTGGTGTATGCACTTCTTGGAGGCAAGGTACTCCATGCCTCAGGCTACCTGATAGGCACAGGATACCAGGTCCTTGGAGGAGAGTTGCTCTGCTGCATTGAGGCTGATATTGTAACAGTACTCCAGGTCAGGAGGCCTCTGGGCCTGCAGGTACTCCTGTATGTTGTCTTTGGAGGCATATTCCATGAGAGTGTACGAAGAACCGTCCTGTGTGCAGGACCCAGCAGGTTGATGGTGTCCTTGTGCTGTCCAATCATCTTCATCATCTCCATTTCTGAGATTAGGTTTGACAGGTCTTTCTCTGTTGCATCTGACTTCAACATCTTCACAGACACTTTAGTCAAATGGTTGGATTTGTCTTTGTCCAGCCCAATGGCCTCCTCCAACACCACCTGCCCAAAGTAGGCCTGTCTTAGGGGTCTGCCTAAACTGCCTACAACCAGCCTGTCTCAAGGCAGTTATGAACTCTAGATTATCCTCAAAAACATTAAACCACAAGCTAAAAATGCTCTTCACTAGGTCTCTGTCACAGGTCTAATTTTCTTACCTTTCATCATTTATCTTTATCCTAATTCTTATTTTCAGCATAGTTTATTTTGCTTCCAGGTGGTTCCCCTGGCTTCTGTATGCTGTTTCATAGGGAATAATTATCCTGTCATAAAATTATTTCTTGAGCATTCATTACATCTCTCAGTTAAAATGGGTTCTTTTATGGTATTGATTCATTTGAGTTTTCTCAAAATGGGAAGAATTTTCAAAATGGTGTTTTCCTCAAGGTTCAGAGTATGTCTTAGCCTCATCTTTAAGGTTTTTGAAATTCACTTTACAAATTCTTGTCCCTCTTTTTATCTTTTTAAAATAAAATGTTTTATTTTTACTATTTTTTTATTTGAGTATAGTGATATTCAGTGTTACATTGGTTTCAGGTTTTCAATATCTCCATACATTATTCTATGATCACTACAAATATAGCCACCATCTGTCACCATATAACACTATTATAATATCATTGATTATATTCTCTACAGTGTCCCAGATCTCTTTTTAAAATCTCTAATTTTTATGTTTTCTGTTATTCCAATTTTCAACCATCATTTTACATGGTTACTTTAAGAAAATATGCCTGATTACACACTCTTTGCTGAAAACCATAGCATTTGATTTATAGTAGTCTTCTTCTTTTTTTAATTAACATATAATGTATATTAGCCCCAGGGGTACAGGTCTGTGAATCGCCAGGTTTACACACTTCACAGCACTCACCACAGCACATACCCTCCCCAATGTTCATAACCCCACCACCTTCTCCCTACCCTCCCCACCCCCGGCAACTCTCAGTTTGTTTTGTGAGATTAAGAGTCTCTTATGGTTTGTCTCCCTCCTGATCCCATCTTGTTTCATTTACTCTTTTCCTGTCCCCCAAAGCCCCCACATTGCATCTCCATTTCCTCATATCAGGGAGATAATATGATAGTGGCTTTCTCTGGTTGACTTATTTTGCTAAGCATAATACCCTCTAGTTCCATCCATGTCATTGCAAATGGCAAGATTTCATTTCTTTCGATGGCTGCATAGTATTCCATCGTATATATATATACCATTCATTTGTTGATGGACATCTAGGTTCTTTCCATAGTTTGGCTATTTTGCATATTGCTGCTATAAACATTGGTGCATGTGCCCCTTTGGATCATATACTAGTCTTCTTTACCTCTATCAGAACCCCAGGAAGCTTTATTTATTTATTTACTCACATAAACACATGATCCAACACAACGTTTTTTGTTGTTCAAATGTATTATAATGTCTTACCGCTTAACACTATGCTTACTGTTCTCTTTCACTGTCTGACTAAATCCTCATCATCACTATGCCATTTAATCACAAAGAACATTTGAACTCAGAGTTCTCTCCATATCACGGAATGAAGACTCCTCCCTTCTGTTTGTGCATGTAAAATAAATGTTGATATTGTCTGTCCTGCACATACCCCATCCTGTTCACCAGAATATTCACCATCAAAATATATACAAAATAAAAACCATACCTCACCACTTCTATTACCACCCAGCATGGTAAAAACACCATCATATGTTCCTGAATTATTGACTTGATTGAGAGCCCCACTTCCACACATTCTGCACTCCTTTCTCCTTGCAAATTTATTTTGGTACAGCAACTTAACCTAAAAATCAAGTCAGATGATTTTATTCTGCTGTTGAAAGTCTTTTGGTATCTTCCCCTTTCATAGTAAATAAAAACTGAAGGCGTTTCAATGTACTGGAAGGTCATACATCAATACGTTCTTCCTCTCTCCACCACTATGAACTCCTCATTGGCCTCCTTGCTTTTCCTCAAAAGTAACAGACCAGCTGTTCACACAAAGTCTATATACTTACTTGCTCTGCCTAGAGCAATCTTTTTCTTTAATATTTGTATAACACCCTCCTTCACTTCCTGGGTCTTTGTGCAAATAACATCTCATAAATGAGATATAACCACCCAACACAAAATAAAATTAACTTTCATCCCAGCATTCTCCAATGGCTTTTATCTTTCTTGTATTTCTTTGTAACACTTATCACCATCAACCATCAATCATTTTTATATTACTGGTTTATTTCCTTATTTGAGACTGAGAGAGAGAGAATTGGGAGGGGGTGCAGAGGAAGAAGAAAACACCCCACTGCCTAGAAAGCCTGCTGGGGAGTTACATCCCAGGACCATGAGATCATGACCCAAGCCAGAGGCAGTCACTCAATGGACTGAGCCACCAAGGTGCACCTCTATTATTGCTTTATTTCACTATTATATTTCAAAAGAATGTAAGCTCTTTTTGGTCAGCTATTTTATATGTTTTATTAATTGAAGTATTCTCAGAAAGGTAGCTGGCAGATTGTAAGGGATCACTAAACTGTATTTTGTTGTTATTATTGGGCTCCTTTATGGGCTTTACCTCTTACGCTAGAAGTCTATCCTTCAGATGTAAGCAATAAGAATAGAGCCCTGCTGCCAGGTTCAAATGAGTAAAAAGCCTGTATTAAGTGGATATTTTAAAAGGTAAATGAATGGCTTAATAGTTGTATATAGGGGGAAAGGGAACATATTTTCCACTGTTTAGAAGTGGAGTTCTTTTATAGAGTTCTTGTACAAGCCTACACTATTGAACGATAATGGGCAGTTGTAAATTACAATTATACAAACACTTTGGTAATTTATATTCTTTTTTGTAATTCATGACTGGATCATTTGATTCCTTAGGAGCATTACAGCATTTCAACTTTTCATGTTCAATAAACTTATTGGGGTTGCTACCTTTTTTATTCAAATGGAGAAATAGTCATGATTTAATCTAAATAAAGTGTTATTGATTGTGTTGTTTTCTAGGAATGAGTCGCACACACTAGTTTAAAAGTTTTGTTAAATTCCCAAGTCTGTCACCGATAAAAGCCTTTTGTAGATTAGTAACTTGATCAAAACAGAAAAGTTATGTAACACTCAATTGTTATACTATCTTTGTTTCCATCTTGCATTGTAATAACACCCACCTTAACTCTATTAAAAACAAGTCATCGCCAGATGGCTTTCTGGCATTGGTTGCATGATATGAAATCTAGTATAACTAAAAGTTTTTGGTTTTAGTAGCATATAAATCAATTTAGAAAAATATATGTATTTGAATATAAGATAAAGTTTTAAATTATTTGGCAAGAGTAAACTAAACTGTTTTTGTAAATTTTTATTTTCTAAAATTTCATTGAGCTCTTTTGCAATAAGAAACAAGTTACAAAAAATTAAGGTTTATTTACCCCAATTCAAAATTATTAGGAATATAATCATAGAGGTTGAAGTATTTAAAATATTGAACCCAAAATATTTTATTAGGTAAATTCATGAAAGCTGAGCATTCACTGTTAAAATATACTAATACTATTGATAGACTGGTAGAAGCCTAAAATCAAATATTTATTAAATATTTATATCCATATCTTTTCATGGCTTGGTAATTCATTTCTCTAGCTTTAAATAATATTCCATTGTTTGCATGTACTACACTTTATTTGACCTTTCACCTATGGAAGGATATCTTGGTTGCTTCCAAGCTTTTGTCAGTTATGAATAAAACTACTATAGACATCTTTGTGGGTATAGATTTCATCTTCTTTGGATAAATACCAAGAACTGCTGAATCATCTGGCAAAAATATGTTTAGTTTTGTAAGAAACTGCCAAGTTGTTTTCCATTCTTTATTCTCAATAGACATGGAAGAACATTCCTGTTGCTCCACATCCTCACCAACATTTCGTGTTCTGTTGTCAGTGTTCTGGATTCTGGGTATGTACTGGTGTCTCTTTTTTGTTTTAATTTGAATTTTCCTGATGACATATGATGTGAAGCACCTTTTTATATGCTTATTTGCCATCTGTAATATTTTCTTTTGTGAGGTATCTGCTAAGGTCTTTGGCTCATTTTTAATCAGGTTTTTCCCCCATTGTTGAGTTTTAAGGGGTCTTTGTGTATTTTTGATTAACAGTCCTTTGCCAGATGTGTATTTTGCAAATTTTTTCTCATAGTCTGTGCTTTGCCTTTTCATTCTCTTGGCATTGTGTTTCACAGAGTAGACATTTTTAAATTCAGTGCTTGTGCTTTTGTAGCTAAAGTTATTGCCAAAACCAAGGTCATTTAAATTTTCTTCTATATTACCTTCTACATGTTTCATGTTTAGGTTTATAATCCAATCTGAGTTAATTTTTGTGAAGAGTGTATGATGATATCTGCCCGGATTTATTTTATTTTATTATTTTATTGTATTTTTATTTTATATTTTTACATTTAGCTTCACCATTACTCCAGAACAATTTGTTTAAAAGATTGTATTTTGCTTTCTTGTATTGCTTTTGCTTTTATATTAAATATAAAATATAATTGATAATATATATTCTGTTCCTTTAATCTAGTCTTTCTGTGGTATTACAATATCTTGCTTACAATTATCGTTATGGTAAACTTTTTTTAAAAGATTTTATTTATTTATTTGACAGAGAGGGATTACAAATAGGCAGAGAGACAGACAGAGAGAGAGATGAGGAGAATCAGTCTCCCTGCTGAGCAGAGAGCCCAATGCGGGACTCGATCCCAGGCCTCTGGGATCATGACCTGAGCCAAAGGTAGAGGCTTAACCTACTGAGCCACCCAGGCGCCCCATCGTTATGGTAAACTTTGAAGTCAGTCCTCAGTCTTTGTTCTCCTTCAACACTATGTTGACTATTGTGAGTCTTTGCCTCTCCATATAAACTTTAAAGTAAGTTTGTTAACATTAAAAAAAAAAGAACTTTCTGGAATGCATTAATTGTATAGATAATCTTGGAAACCAGTGACCTCTTGAGCTTAGCAGGGGATAGACCATGGACATCAGTTGTCACAGTGGTGCCTCTGGCAGAACCTATTGCAAATCCCTAGGCAAAATGAGACCTCAAGTATCTGAGAGATGTTCTAAGTAGTATATTGAAAAGTAAAACATTGGGGCGCCTGGGTGGCTCAGTGGTTTGGGCGGCTGCCTTTGGCTCGGGTCATGATCTCAGGGTCCTGGAATCGAGCCCTGCTTCGGGCTCCCTGCTCCGCAGGAAGCCTGCTTCCCTCACTCTCTCTCTCTCTGCCTGCCTATCTGCGTACTTGTGATCTCTGTCTTTCAAATAAATAAATAAAAACTTTTTTAAAAAAGAAAAGAAAATAAAACATTAAAAAATAAAATTTTAATTTAAAAAATTATGTAATTTTTAAAAAAGGTTAAAAATAGCAGAACCATTTTTCTTATAACTGGAAAATACATTGTATATATATCTATCAAAAATAACTTGTCATGGGGGTGCCTGGGTGGCTCAGTGTGTTAAAGCCTCTGCCTTCGGCTCAGGTCATGATCCCAGGATCCTTGGATCGAGTCCCACATTGGGCTCTCAGCTCAGCAGGGAGCCTGCTTCCTCCTCTCTCTCTGCCTGACTCTGCCTACTTGTGATCTCTGTCAAGTAAATAAATAAAATCTTTTATAAAAAATTAAAAAAAATAACTTGTCATGTCTGGAATCAGGAGCATATGGAAAAAAATAATATCTGAGGACAATACTTCTGCCATGTTTTGTGCTTTGTTAATATTTTTAAACAGTCAGGCAACTTTTAGCTTTATTGAAATACCTGCTAAGATACCAACAGTGCCTATGACTATAAAAATTAATTGCAAATATTCAAAATGTTACTATGGTGTCACTATTTAGGGCCACCACCAAGTATGTTTCAGAAGTAAGCATAACTGTTACTCTTCTGTAAGGCAAAAGGGCATATTTTCAGGAGTTCCATCTGTTGTACCAGGAGGTGAATCAAGTAATGATTTTTGTCTATAAAATAATTCACTTTTCAATCTAACATTCCTCATTCCACATTATAATAATAAAAATTAGGAGGAGACTAAAACAAACAAACAACTACAACTACAACAACCAGCTTTTCCTTCAGTGGAAAAGTAAATATAACCTTATGAGTAGCCTGAAATTTATTTTTAAATATTTTTAAGATAAACATTTTTGTTAGAAAACCATATATTTTATATTACTAAGAAATAACAGGCAAAGTTTTATTAACTTCTAAAAAGTCTAGTTACTTCTATTTATCTATTAACTCATCTCTTTATGAAGTAGAATATGATCACACCTATTGTATCTACCCAAGTTTGTATGCTTTGGTTATTTTATGTTTGCTATTTCCTTGCTTAATTTTTACAATATTTGATACATAATAGTATCTTTAAGTCCATCTACGGTTTCACAGAATTTGTTTGAACTTCATAAAAATGTACCATACTTTTTGCACTGCCCTTGTTTTACTTCTCTATTAACTTTCCAAGATTTATTCACTTTAGAGTGTGTAGCTATCATTTATTTTTATTCCTCCATAATGCTATGTTTACAAATTTGTATTTATCTGTACTTTTAAAAATATCTTAATTATAAACCATTTCTCATCTCACGTAACACTCATGTTACTTCTACACTTATCAGATATTATGTAAGTGAAAACCACAACTCAGCAACAATATAGCACCATTTTTCAAAATTAAATGGCTTACCAGAATTCTTTAATTCTATCCTTTATTTGTATTAGATGACCCTTTATTCTGGTATTTGGCATTGTTCATATGGAAGAAAACTTATAAGTTGATATTCCATAAATAGAAGGATTTATTATGATTAATTATTTTCATTTAGAATGCATAGAATATGGTTGATTTAATATTTCTTTCTTACTCTCTGCCTGGAACATAGTGCTATCTATGTAATAGCCACTAAAATATTAAGTTAATCACCTAGACTTTAAACTGCATATTAATAGGAATAACATACAGAAATCTTCTCAGATTGGGACACCTGGATGGCTCAGTCAGTTAAACGCCTGAGCCTTTAGCTCAGGTCATGATCTTAGGGTCCTGGGACTCAGTTCTGCAACAGATTCCCTGCTTAGCCAGGAGTTTGCTTGTCCCTCACCCCCCTGCTCACCCTGCTTGTGTTCTCTCTCACTCTCTCTCTTACAAATAAATAAAATTAAAAAAATAAATTCTTCTCAGATACCTAATATAGAATATCATCTTTGTATTCATCAAAGGGAAAGTGCCATATAATAATGAATTCAGACTAGTTCCAATTCATTTCTTAACCAGTAAGAAAGAACTGGAAACAAGCCAAAAATGTCTTCAATGAATCAAAGAAATTGATTTTCAATATCTTAATGTTTCTAAAATAAATTGCAGGATTTTTATACTAGATATCAGTGTAAATATTCATTATACAAGGATATTCTAAAAATAAACGTGAGAAAACTACTTGACATATATGATGACAAAAACGAGTTTGACAAAAGTCAGTTTGGGTAGAACTTACAACACCTACCACCTGAAACTCTTGTTCTATAATTTAATTATTTTAATTTACAAAAATACAAAAATAATATATCACAGTAAGTCTATTGATAGCTTTGAAGGTATGCTCTGGTTGTGCACTGTTTACTATTGAAAGGGGAATCAAATATGTGATGCTTATTGTGTGACTATATTAAAATTCAACAAGTTCAGAAGCATGCGAGGAATAGAATAAAGACAAAAGATGACCCTTACTTATCCTAAAGATAGAAAATGGTATATATGTGCTAGTTGGGGAGAGAATCCAGTCAGTAGATAGAGGATGTGGTAGTGGAAAAAAAAAGACACAACGTTTTGGTTGAACGTTTAGCACTATATTTAACAAAGTGAAATTGTGTGTTAATAGCCTTGAATAAAATCCAAAAAATATTTTCAATTCATTGAAGATTATTTAGGAAAAACTTGAAAAATACAACTTGATAAGGATTCCAATAAAAGATTCATAAGCAATACAAGTTTCAGAAATTTTAGTATATTTTCCCTAAAAAGCCATTTGATTTAAATTAAAAAGAATTCTATTTACCTGCCACTTAAATAAGAGGAAATTATTTGGTTTTGTAATAAGTCAATAAAATAAATTAACATATCTTTAGAAAACAGATATGCACACTAAGTTAAAAATAATAGTGCTTAAGCTGTTCAGCAAACATTTGTAAAATTCCTTGCCATCAGCTAGCTCTGGAGTTCTGCTAGGAGAGTAAGGCCATGTATGTTACTGCTCAGAGTACTGACGCAAAGCAATTGTCCCCTTCACATTTTTTTTGCTGTTGATAGGTCATGCTATGTTGTTTAGAGATACATAGATGGCCCTACATGAAGGCCTTTTTTTTGTGTGTATATGGGTGACTGTGATTTAACTTTCAAATCAGATGGCTCCTGATTTACAATGATTCAACTTACGATATATTTGGCAATGATGTGAAAGTGAAAGTGATTCAGTAGAAACTGTACTTTGAATTTTGAATTTGGGTCTTTATAAAAAGGGCCAGTGACATGTGGTATGGTGCCGTCTTGTGATGCTGGGCAGGGGCAGTGAGCCACAGCTCCCAGTCAGCTAGAAGATTACAGGGGTGAACACCTGATATTCTTACAACCATTCTATATATAACCATTCTTCTTTTTTTTAGTGTAATATTTAATAAATTGCATGTGATATTTGATACTTTGTTATAAAATAGGCTTTGCTTAAGATGATTTTGCCCAAATGCAGGCAAATGTAAGTGTTCTGAGTATGTTTAAATAAGCTTAAGGTAAGCTATGATATTTGATAGTTTAGGAGTATTAAATGCATTTTCAATTTTGTATGTGTTTCTCTGTACATAGCCCCGTTGTAAGCTGAGGAACATCTCTATATGTATATGTAGCCTTGGTATGGCTTACATATTATTGGCATGAAACATCTAGAACAGTACGTGTGCCATATAATTGTCTACAACATCAAACAAGTTTCTTGAAAACTTGTGCCAAAGGGGTTATGTCTTTAAGGATTCTTATTTCAGAAGGGTTCTCTCAAACGTAAGATTTTTCAGAAGTTAAGTGAAAATCTGACCAAACTAAACATTTTTCCATTTTCCCTAGTGAGCAAAGATAGCTAAAATCTATCTGCCATTTTCAACACTGTACTCAATGATTGTAATTCTAATTTAAGAACAGATTATTTATATCAAAACCACATGTTGGCCTAATCTTCTACAATATTCGTAAATCTCACTCAGAGCCTTGGACACTTTTATTTGTTGAGTCTATATGGTACTACGGACATTCATCTTTTTTGACCTCATAGCTTCATGTATGTCTATACTTTTGAAAATACATGCATCATAGTTCCATTGTAAAATGTCTGGGTTTAAAATGAGCTATGCTATCAAAATGGTAATAAGAACATACAAATGGCCTGATGTAATGAACTGGACCAGATTGCCAGATATCACATTTCATACCAGAAAGATTCAGTGGTAAGTTTTAAAATGGCCAGCTAACTTCGACTAAATTATAACTCATTTAACTTCTTTCTTTGTGTCCAATATTATACATTAGTCAGTATTATAGTAAATAAGTACTTTGGACAGAAGTAAATATGCTGTAATAAAAAATGTTTTTCTTCTTTCTTTTAGTCCTTTTTACTTGTAAGACTAGCCACAAATACCATGCCTCCCCCCAAATAAATTTGCAATCCAAATTTATCTCTAAATGAATTTATTGCACAGAAAAAAATATATATATATGCACTTACAGTAGACATGTTCAAAAATAATTACATAACAGCAGGGCCCTAAATGTAAGCAGTATAGTTGTTTTGTTTTGTTTTGTTTTTTTCTTTAAAAAAAAAAAGGAGGTTATGTGAAATATTGGAATTTTATTTCCAGGCCTGGTATTTCAAGACAGTTAACTACACTTACAGTGTCAACAGCCTCTTGTTGGCAGTATGATTTTATTGGCTCCATGGAATAACAGCAAGGATTTACTATTGCTTCTTTCTTTTATGACACACACAGAAAAAACATTGACACATTTGCTCAAGACCATCCAGAATCATTTTAACCTATCAAAATTGATGGGAGGCCTTCACTGCCAAAGTCACTGCTGGGTTTTCACAATTCATTGCAGACAATCTGCTACTCCCATTATGATAAAGGAGAGAAGTGTCATAATCAGGGAAAAAAGCTAGATTAATACTTGTAATTATCATTGAATTATTTAGCCTGCTATAGGATTATTATTATTAGTGTCATTTGAAAATTTTCTCTCATTTTATTAAACACAACTGTGAGTAATTACCCTACCTAATATTTCTCTGTATTGGCTGACTAGCTAGCAAACATTCATGAAAATATCCATTAGCCACACATATAAAATGCTGCATTCTGATGCTGTTGAATCAGAACATACCACTACCTGATCCTGTAGCTCTTTGAGGATTTGCAAATCAATTAATTCTATGTTTATTGGATTCTTCCCATACAATTAGAAAATTTATAATAGAGTCCATGAACATTATTAGTTTTACCATTTTAAACCAGCAATCACACGTTGATTTTTACAACAAAAGCAGAAATATAAACACACACATTTGGATCAGTTTTCTGTTAGTCTGTCTGGACTTCAAAATCCTATTCCTCAAGATAATGCACACCAAAGTTCTGGATTAAACAAGAAATTAGATGGCACCTGAACACTTGGTTTAATATTCTCCAAAGGACTATGCAACCTATTTCTTATATTATGACATTGTTTTACAAAGATCCACACTTTTATAATGTTAGTATTTTTAATAATCAATAAAGTCAATTAATCATGATTAAAAATCAAACATAAAAATTTCTACTTTTTGCTTTTGCCCCCTCCATTTAGAACTTATTTATAGCCTGATAATTCAAAGTTCCCTATGTTTATGAAAATCTGGACAGAAATAGCTCTAAGATCCCATTCAGAACTTGATATTAATCTAAGTCTTTTGGCTCCATTTATCCTGAGAGCAAAGAGTAGGACAAAGGATTTGAGTACTGTTAGTTTATCTGGGAGATTATCCAAGGTAGAAAAGAATGGGAAAGTGAGACAGTGAAGAAGCAACTTTGTCAAAGAGGTACATTGTTGATATAATTGTTATGGATAGAAAATGAAGGCTTGCTTTTACTGAAAGGTCCTGAGAAACTTCTTTAAGTTGTCCTCATGAAGACCAGAAAACTGACAATTTTATCTATGGTTCTTATTTCCACTTCACTGAGAGCTGTCCTCAGAGGACATTAACTCTCCTACACTTTTGGGTTGTGTTGGAGACATTCTAAAATGAGAGAGAGAACATGAGATGCTATCAGTGTTAAGTAACTGCAATTTCCCATGGAACTATCCACCACAGGTTTGGCTATAATCAGGTGTTGGGCCTTGATATCAGAGGGATTTGAGGCAGTATCATTTTAGGTTAATCATTATATCTGAAATTTCGAAAAACTTCAACTGATGAAACTTTGATTATAAATCTATAAATATAACAATAAATCTACAGTGTTCAAATTATTTTCATAGAAATACACAGACAAAGCATCAATTGATTAATATTTAAATGTTACAAAATACTGAACTGAAAGAATTTGGTCATATAACAACGTGTAAGAAGTAGAACTTAGGTTTAGGTTAGAACTCAGGATGCATTTGAGACTCAGTTAAGAAATTGAATGGAGGGACGCCTGGGTGGCTCAGTGGGTTAAGCCACTGTCTTCGGCTCAAGTCATGATCCCACGGTCCTGGGACCGAGCCCCAAATCGGGCTCTCTGCTCAGCAGGGAGCCTGCTTCCTCCTCTCTCTGCCTGCTTCTCTGCCTGCTTGTCATCTCTCTCTGTCAAATAAATAAATAAAATCTTAAAAAAAAGAAATTGAATGGATGTCTGACTATCTTATAGGTTTGCTAAAAATCAGTGACTTTGTGTTCACGTGTGCCTATGCAGGAATTTTTAACTTTCTCTAAGAAGTTATTAGATTTGATTATATAATGTCAGTAAAGGATGGGGAAAAGCAAAGTACAAACCCCATAAAGACAAAGACACTGAGTATGAGAAAAGTGTAATAGATAAGAAGAATGAATGCATTTGAGGAAAATGGGAATTGAAATACACAATGATTGTTGATTTTTTTCGATGGAGAAAACAAAACTAGCTTGCAAGAAGGAAATAACAGAAGACATGTTGTGATGTGAGACAGAATCCTGGAAAAGGCATTAAATAAAGGAGTAGGGAGAGCATATCAGGTAATTTGGATAGGTAGTAGTTAGGAGATAATTGCTTGATAAATTTTATATGGCCCACTTAAATGCACAGATTTCTCTTCTTCAATTTATATGGAGAACAGGGTGTCCTTTCTCTTCCCTTTCAGAGCACCAGAGGTGTACTCTTTCAGACTGAAAACCTGAAAAGCTCAGGACTCAGTTGCTTAAGCACAGCTGAGAGGACATATTTCAATTAAGATTTACATTTTGCTGTATGTAGTAGACTTTCAAAAGTGGTTTAACCATATTTTTTCATTTAACAAGAAGACTACAGAGAGTGTTTTCTGGTGTTGGTTCAGAGTGTCCATCCCTTGAACAGATTTTTCTCTCAAAGTCCGGGGCAAGAAATCAATTGTTACATATGTATTCACTAAAAAAGCAGCTGGAAGATGCTGAGCACTGTGGCCCATGAGATCAAGGCACCAGCACACACTTGTGAGTGGTGAGCTCCCCAGGCTGGAGGAAAATTCTAGAATAAAGTGCTCATTAGAGAGCCATACCTTTTCTCCTGTTTCCTTACCTTTCTGCACTACCCTCTTGTATCCACAGCATTGGAAATGCTTTTAGCAACACACCACACTGAATTACCACAAATTATGTGATTCTCTTGGTGGAAAACCAAACACTGTGTAAAAACTGTGGTTTTCAGGTTCATGCTTCTGGATGGAAAATAATTCAGAATAAGCTGGTAGGAGTAGCCAAGAGAGATTTAATCTTCTGTTTGGAAAAGGGCTTCTATATAAGTGAGTAGAGGAACCTTTAAGAATTATTCATGTTTAGGGGCACCTGGTGGCTCAGCGGGTTAAGCCTCTGCCTTTAGCTCAGGTCATGATCTCAGGGTCCTGGGATCGAGCCTCGCATCAGTCTCTCTGCTCAGCCGGGAGCCTGCATCTCTCTCTCTCTTTCTGCCTGCCTCTCTGCCTGCTTGTGATCTCTGTGTCCTATAAATAAATACAATCTTTAAAAAAAAAAGGCAACCAAAAAAACATTTACAGTTTTGGACAGCAGTTTCCCTTATGTTTGGATAAGAATGCAAATTCAACTTCATAATAAATTACACTGCATCATAAAGATTAAATGCACTCAGGGATTGCAATCTCTCCTCCCTCCACCCTATCGTACACACAGCTGCCCGACTAATCTTCCAAAAACACAAATTTTCATGTGCTGCTTTTCAAAACTAGCTTCCTGTCTTCCTGTTGCCTGAAAAAATAGTCTCAAATGCTTTTGTCTGGCATTCAGGGCTCTCTAGGATGGGCACTCTGGCCAACACATCACTGCTCGTTTGTTCCACCACACACAAGTGGATCTCGGGCTAGTTATTCAGAGACCCACCTCCTCACTGACCCAGCAAAGGTCTCATGAATCTACTAAACTCACGGCTCACTCAGTGATGTTCTCAAAGGCCTTTAGTGGGTGACATGCCACTGCTAGAGTCAGGAGCCAGTGTGAAGTTGCCGCTGCCTAAGTGCATGGACTGAAAGCAGGAACGTTGATTCTCCAGGAGAAAACTGGGGCATTGTTATGAGAAGGCAGATGGCAAAACCACCCAGGTCCCCTATGACTGCTTTAACACACTCTGGACAAAATTTAAGGAGACAAGTGAACGTATTAACTCCCACTTAGGCTGTAGAAGGCAAATGCAATGGAGGGAAGGCGTTATCTTCTTCTGGAACAAACCACTTAGCTCCAGCTACTTTTATAAATAGATCAGACCCTGTCCAGGAGCCCACTTAGCTGGGTTCATTTGTATACAATGTCCATACCCTCAGGAATATTAACATTTTATCTCAGATTGCATTAATTTAAATAAAACTTTACAAAAATGGTGTGAAATGAACAAAAACACCATATTCTGTGATGAATCAAATGAAATACATTTTCAGTTGCTGTTTTCCACATTTAAAGATAAAATTTCTGATAACTCATTATTTGTGAAAAGACACAAGACCAACAGTTTGTGTGTATGTGTGTTTTGGTTTTTGTTTTTTGGTTTTTTTCTTCCCCTTAAGGCTATAGCCATATTGTCACTAATAAAGATCTCAAATTTGCCTGGAAGCTTTCATGGCAAATTGTCAGTCTGAGGGTAGTCACCATCCAGCCAAATGGCTTTATACATCATCAATGCCTTTCTTCCACACACATTCTCTTCCTGGTTTAAACATTAGTTACCCTGGTTCTACACTGACACAGTATTTGCATCTCTCTCCTGTCTATAACTCCTAAAAGTTGGGGACCTCTCACTTTGGTTTCCCCAGAGCATGACATTTTATTTGGTGCTTGGGGGTCAATGGGCAGTTCAAGAAGTATGTTAATACTATCACTCAATGTATTGATCCATGCTATGCACCAACAGTGTAGTAAATATCGTTCATTTCTTGTAACAAAGGCAGTAGGAACTTCTCCCAAGGGACGGAATTCCAAGGACAGAATGAAGGCAGGAAGGGAGCTGGTCTATTTGGACCTACTTTGTGAGAGACACTGGTTTAGGTATTTTTATGTATACATTATACCACTGAACTGTCACAATCCTGCAAATTCTTACATGCTTGGGTTTCTATGTAGCAAGTTTAGCAAGCCACCCAAATTCACAGTGACAGGCCCGTGAGTCAAATCCAGCATGCTTGACTCCATGATTGTCAAGTCCACTAGCCCCATATATCATGAATCTGAGATTCATGAGTGTGTAGGTGCTATCAGGAAATGTCAAAAATGCCCATTTCAGGGACACATGGATGGCTCAGTTGGTTAATTGTCTACCTCCAGCTCAGGTCATAATCCCAGAATCCTGGGTTCGAGTCCCCCATCAGGCTTCTTGCTTACCAGGAGCCGGCTTCCCACTCTGCCTGCCTCTCCCTCTACTTGTGCTATCTCTCTGACAAATGAATAAATAAAATCTTTTGTAAAAATCTTGTTTAAAAGGCCCATTTTAAAGAATGTTTTAAAACATTGTTTGGACAGCAATAGAAGCGAAAGCAGAATGACATAATGTAACGACAGTTTATGTGGGAGCCCTTTGGGTATTCTGGTGGATGAATGATTTTAAATTAGTTTTTCGTGGACATGGGGAGTTAGAGAGGAGAAGGGAGGTGGGAGAAATTGGAAGGGGAGCTGAACCATGAGAGACTATGGACTCTGAAAAGCAATCTGAGGGTTTTGAAGGGGCGGGGGGTTGGGAGGTTGGGGTACCAGGTGGTGGGTATTATAGAGGGCACTGCTTGCATGGAGCACTGGGTGCGGTTCAAAAAGAATGAATACGGTTATGCTGAAAATCAATAAAAAATAAATTTAAAAAATTAGTTTTTTGTAAACTGCCAAAAAGAAAAGCACTCCCATTTATAGCGTACACTTTATGGTTCACAAAGCACGTGCCAACAATAAAAATAATGATGGGTTACCGTTACAATTCATAGAAAAGGAGGTACAGGGAAATTGAATGAAAGGAAATAATAAAGTAGGTTCATAAGTCCATCTTCCTTGTAAAAAAATTAACCTGAAAGTGTGTTTCTGCCACCTCTCTCCTGTTTGATCTGATAAAGAATGACCACGATACATGAATTATAGTTCGGGGTTTTGAAAAGCATAATAGCTTTATACCAACACTTGAGCTTTTATTTATTTATTTTTTGCTAACAAGATAGCTCGATTTGATATGCGGTTCCTGACAAACAATCTTAGAAGTAATTCCATCTTCATGAGAAGTCAGAAAGAACCACAAACCAAACCTCAAAATAGATTCAAAGAGAAAATACTCTTAAAAACATTTCCCATCCGGGGCGCCTGGGTGGTTCAGTGGGTTAAAGGCTATGCTTTCGGCTCAGGATATGATCCCAGGGTCCTGGGATCGAGCCCCACATTGGGCTCTCTGCTCAGCGGGGAGCCTGCTTCCACTTCTCTCTCTGCCTGCCTCTCTGCCTACTTGTGATCTCTGTCTGTCAAATAAATAAATAAAATATTTTTTTAAAAAATTTCCCTTCCTGGGGCACCCGAGTGGCTCAGTGAGTTAAAGCCTCTGCGTTTGGCTCAGGTCATGATCCTAGGGTCCTGGCTCTCTGCTCAGCGGGGAGCCTGCTTCCACTTCTCTCTCTGCCTGCTCTCTGCCTACTGGTGATCTATGTCTGTCAAATAAATAATTAAAATCTTTTAAAAAAAATTTCCCTTCCTATCAGAAGCAGACCAAACCACTAACAAATTCCCCAGAAAGCTTCATCTAAAAGGTTGTACTTTCTTCAGACACCCAGCAGGACCTTCTTCTCTGGGCCTGGTATTTCTTCAATGGCCTATTCCAGAGAATAAGACACTAAACTACTGAGCGCCAAGGGCCTCAGAACCACGAAAGAGATCATGAGGGGCACAAAGCACGCCTCTGGTCACCAAGAGGGTGCGTAAACGTTTGCTGCTTTTCTGCATTTTTCAAAGCTGAGTTTTTAGCTGGAGGCCACTCCTTTAGGATAAATTGCTGATACAGTATAGTAAAAGCCATTATATGATCTTTTACAGACCATTTCTTATCTTTGCATTCTCATGTACCAAGACAGACACGGATTATTTAAAACCCTGAAGAGAGTGCTATTGCATTTAAATTGCCTGTAACCTTCGTGCAATAGATTTATGATTGATGATAGATTTAGTTAAAATATAACTGTTTTAAATATTTATTCTCAGTAAACGATTTCAACCTATGCTCATTTAAGTAAGTTGGTGCATAATCCCTTTTCTATTAAACCATAGTGCAAGGACCAATGCCGCGCTTCCGAGAGAACCCCAAGCTCTTTTTCTGGAATGGCCATATGCGTATGTATCAGGCGTCCTCTTTTCACTCCCTTTGTGGAGCACCTACCATGGAGGTCATGTAATAACCAATAACCAAAAAACAAACAAAAAACCCAAACATCCAGGTCGAAGTGATTCGCGAGTGCCATCATGCAATGGCGGACCCTGCCTGGAGACTAGGAGACTGCTCAAACAGATCGCAGGCAGGCATCTCAGCCCAGGCCTGTGCTGGGGAAGCTGGTTCCCGGCTTTGGGCACAATCAGGAAGCCAGCGAAGTGACCGTAGAGTGCAGCCGGGGTTTAGGGCTGATGATCTTTTTGCAGCCAGGCATCCCGCAGACACCTGCTCGGGGAGCCAGGCTAGGAGGCTGCTGAGCGCCAGTGCTGGCCACACTCGAAGGCCCCCAGGGCTTCACACTGTGCCCAGGGCCGGGCCTCCGCCTCAGGAAGGAGGGGGGCGGGGGCGGGGGCGGCCCGGAGAAGGGGCTTTGCTAATTCCGGAAGCGGGAAGTGAGCTCGAGGAGGATGCGGCAGAGAGTCTGAGAGGAGGTGGAGGGGAGGCGGAGGAGGGGCGCGCTGCGCCCCGGTGCTGTGCTGCGGCCCATTCGGGACTGCAGGGCCCCCCCGGACTCGCCGCCCCTGCACTCCCGCACTCAGCCCAGCCCCTGAGGCCGTGCTGTCCCGCTCCCGCGGCCCGCTGCCCCGCCCCGCCCCATGGCTTCTCTGGACTACCCTCTGCGAGCAGGTAAAGTGACACGGAGCCGCGCCCTCACCTGGAGCAGAAAGCGCGGCCCCGAGCTCGCGGGGGTGTCAGGACCCAGCCTCCCGCGACCCCCAGGGCAGCGGGACCACCCCGGACGCCGCGCCGCACTGGGGCCCCCATGGGGTCGGGCAGGGGACGGAGCCACGCGAGGTGCCCCCCAACAGCGAGCGCAATAGCCCCCATCCTTTGGCACCCCCACACGCGGGTGCCGAGGACCCCCTTCCCTCATCCCGTGGCGTGGCCCCGCCACTTTTGTTCTGGACTTGCGATCCCAGGTGGAAACTGGTCCCTCAGACCTCCCTGGCAGCAAGGAGCACAGGGAGGGATTCTCGGTTTTTCCACCCTGGCTCTTCCTCTCTCCACATTCACATGCCTTCTGGCGTCCCTTTCCTCGCCTCATTGTCACTTTTATAAATGGGTTTGTTCTGCATGTTGACCCGCAGAGCGGTTTCATGAATGAATATACAGGAAACTGAGTCAGAGCCCACCTGTGAGAGCCCACCTGTGGAGGCCTTTCATTAGAATGGTCTCTTGTTCTAGCCTCAGTTCAGAATACTGCGTGTACCTGAGGACCGAGTCCAGATGTTTCTTTCATCTCTGACTTTAATTTGAAATCCGAATGTCACTATGACCTGGGAAGCCGAGGTCCACAGCATCTTCATCTGAAATTCCACTAGAGCTCCCATTTACCTAGTGCCCAGCCTGAGTCTGTTTTCCACTACTGTCAGGGTTCTAGAAGTTCATGCACTGCCCACCACTGACAGTAGGGGAATCTCTCTGTCCAGATTTTCCCTTTACATAAGGAGGTCAGTTACAGGAGATTAGGGCCCACTCTAACGACCTCACTGTAATGTGATTGCATCTCTAAGGACTCTAGTTCCAAATAAGGTCACGTTCTGTGGTACCATAGATAAGGACAGCAGCAAGGTTTCTGGGGGAAATGCAGGTCAGCTCTTAACAGTCCACTCTCTGGCTCACCAAATTCGTGTCCTTCCCGTGTGCAAAATACCTTCACCCAATGCCCTCCAAAGCACTAATCATCCCAGAATCAACTCAAAATCTGAAATCTCATCTGTCCTCCTCCACTCAAAGACCCAGATCTCACCCAGACCATGGGACCTGAGGACTGCATCCAGAAGCCACCATCTCCTGGTAAAGCTGCCCATCAGGTCCTGACATCACCCTCATTTGTCACAGCAGCCAAGGGCCTACAGTTCCAGAGACAGTTTCTCAGAGGAAGTTTGAAGACCACCTCAGAGGACGTTCTTTGGGAGTGAATGAAGAGGGAAGGGGGTCAGAGCCTCCTGCCATTCCCAGGGCACCCAGAACCCAGAGAGTGAGGCCTTGGGTGCTTTCTAGTGACAGATTCAAGGCAATTCTTCGACTTTGGGACTGCAGAGTTAACTTAGTTTTCATTTGTGATTATTATTTTTGTGTGGGGGCCATAGCTTTTCTTTTGACCTATGGCTGTTTTCACTCCCCGTTCTGAAGAAGCCCCTAAATCCTAAACCTGTAGAGGACTCCAAAAGCTCTCAGAGCAGCAGTACTGGGGGACAGTGTGGACACATGGTTTGGTTTCTCCTCTGGCCTGATTCTGCGGCAGCCCCGCTCTGTCCTCCTCAGACTTCAGAGCAATAGCTGAATAAGTGGAGAAAGGACCAGGGGGTCAGGAAGGTGGCCACCAAAGAGTGACTTCTCTGGAGGGTGGCTGAGCTAGCAAGTGAGCGTGTTAGTCCAGCTCTGTCTGCAGTCTGGATGATGAACAGGGGCCAGGGAAGGGGAGGAGGAGCAGAGAGCGGGGACAAAGGGACCAAAGAGGAGATTCAGACGAAGGGAAGTAATTGAGAGGAGAGAAGAAACTCTAGAAGACAGGCATGTAAGAAAGGAAAAGGGATGAAGTGGGCATCGGGAAAGGGGAGATGGGAAGGGAAGAGGGAGGGAGGGAGGAAAGTGGAAAGGAATAAGGGAGGAGTCAGCACGCCAGGGCTCCCCCTGCATCTGAACAAGAGGTGGCTGGTATGGCTTGTCAAACAGGGTGCTCACTCTTTGGTCCCAGTTTCTGCTCCCAGTGCTACTGGGCTTTGCAAGGAAGGCAGGCTGTCCCCTGGGATCCACTGGAGCCCACTGGAGCCCACAGGAGGGTGGGAGAGGTAAGATGCCACGGTGTCCTGTCCTGAGCTGCTACCAGCTGCTAGCCTCACCACATGGTGCAAGACGGACCCCAGAACAAAGGAAGGACACAGGCCCGCATGTCTGCCGGTGGACCTGGGCACTTAGCTCATCACAGTGAACCACACCGCCTCCTCAACCCAGGCTTTCAAAGCCTGCTTCTTCGTTCCTGGCTTTCATGTCTGTACCAACATGAGCCAGATATAACTCATCTCTGACAGACAATTCTGACTCACCCCGTGTCAGATTTTTATTAGTGGCTGTGATAGAGTAAGATAGCAATGCTCCAACAAACGGACTATTTCCTCCCACGTGACCTCAAAATGTCTTATACATTTTCTTAGCGAAAAAATCTTGTCTCCTTCCATTAAGCTCATAACGTGGTTTAATGTATACATGTGCCTTCGTTAGATGCGAAGCGATACAGAGGTCCTTTTTTTTTTTAATTTTACAAGGTAAAGTCAGTGAACACCTCTAACTTGACGAATACGTCTCTAAAATGTCAATCCAGGCAAAGCTTTTTCTGCCTACAGTTTGGAGCCTACGTGGTGTCATTTTTAAAACGCTTTCAGTCCCTCAGTGAGGCTCTTAGAAGCTAGCCAGGGCTTACTACATGCCAGGCACCGTGTCAGGTGTTGGAGCTAAATGGACAGAGAGCTTGGAGGCAGGCTGGGGAGGGACATCCGTGACACAACCACAGCTAGAAATGGAGGCCAGTGCTAGAAAAGAGAGAGCAGGCTGCATGGAGAGTGTGTACCATGGGGCTTGTGAGCTCACGAATACGTGGGAGTAACTGGAGTGGGGAGACGGGGGAGAGGAAGAGGGTCTTCCCATCAATGGGAATCACCTGTGCTTGGAGGCAGGCACCATGAGGGGTCTCCACAGGAAGAGGGAGGCAGCGTGGTTGAAGGGCAGAAAGACAGGGCAGAACAGGCATCAGTCAGTTGGAAGGGTAGGAAGAGATGGATGGGAGGATTATGGATGCCTTTGGAGGACTGAGAATTTGTTAGAAGATCAGTGCAGATTTCTATGGAGACAAAGGCCAGGAACTGATAGGTCTTTGAAAGGTCACTCTGGCTGCCTTTTGGCCAAGGGTTTGGTAAAAGGCACCTGCAGGTGTGAACACACCAGGTGGGAGGTGAGTGCAGGAAATCAGGTGAGGGAGCATGGGAACTTGGTCTGGGGGTATATAAGGGAAAATAGCCTTTAATGAGTTCCACAAATTGGCACCAGCTGTAGCTTCATTACAGCGCTGGAAGGGGTAGGTGGGTGTGACCTGGAGGTTACAGAGATTACATGAGAAAGAGAAGTCTTTTTAGATCTTTTTTCCAACTAGAGGAACTCTCACCTTATTGATAGAATTCCAGAGTGGGAACGGATGGATATGAGGACATCTTTGAAATGTCTGAATATGTTCTTCGACATCTTTGCAAGTGATGGGGAGACCTTGACCTTAGGAGGCCTCGGCCTTCTTTGTAGCCAAAAGGATTTCACCTACAGATTTGGGTTCTCCCTTTTAAAGTCAAAAAGACAGTCCTTCCAAAGGACACTTCCTATCATTTTACCCTCTCATCATACCTCACATGCTGGGATCTCCAAGACCCTTGTTGCAGGTTGTGAGGATCCACTTTGGCCAGGCTGGTCTTGCCAAGAACACCACCACAGGAAATTTAGAGCCTGTAGTGCTATTAATAACATCATCTAAGACTGTCTTTGCTGCCCTCATGGCCTCTTCCCACCATGACTCACTGAAGGTTTTTACATGTTGTATCCATTAAGCTATAGTTCCCAAAGCTCATATTCTCTAGTGCCATTAATTTTTAGGGGACCAGGCAAACCTTAAACTTGTCCCCCTTAATTGGATCCCTGTGCCCCCACAATCTCTTTGAATGACTTTCACCATGATCCTTGAATGAGCTCTGAGACCACTGCTGGTACCTAACACTTCTTGGCACCTTGTCTGTTAGGTTCTTGGAAGAGGAGGTGGCTATGGAGGTGAGTGGGGATGGGAGTGGGAGGATTTCTCCCTTCACTTCCTTTTTTGTTTTTTCAAATAATGGGTTTTGAGGGGGAGGGAAAGGTTAACCAGACAATTTATTTTCCATCTCCCATTGATAAAATGTTTACCACTCCCCATTGGAAGAATTTAGATCTTTCTTTAGAATCTCCATGAAAATCTCCCAAACCCAGCCCACCACCATGTGGATTCAGCCATCTTCTGATTCACCTCCAGATTGTCTCCTCCTAACTGCTCAAGCCACAGGTTAAGGGCAAAATGTTCAATGCCCAAGCAATTAAGTGGGGAACACGTTTATCTAAGCAATTGCATGCAGCTCTGTATCTGCATACAGGGGGTCTCTCCCAAGCCTTTCCAACCTCAGCAAAACAAGAAAAAGCCCCAGTGACGTGGCGGTATATATCATTCATTCATTCCTGTGTTCAACACTCATGGCGGATCCCCACCGAGACAGTGGGAGAGCAAGGACGGGAGAAATCCTGGAAGCTGAAGTCTGAGGAGGATTTCAAATTCAAGTCAGAGATGAAAGAAACATCTGGACTCAGTCCTCAGGTACACGCAGTATTCTGAACTGAGGCTAGAACCAGAGACCATTCTAATGAAAGGCCTCCACAGGTGGGCTCTCACTGGTGGGCTCCGACTCAGTTTCCTGTATATTCATTCATGAAATCGCTCTGCGGGTCAACACGCAGAACAAACCCATTTAATAAAAGTGACAATGAGGAGAGGAAAGGGACGCCAGAAGGCATGTGAATGTGGAGAGGAAGAGCCAGGGTGGAAAAACCGAGAATCCCTCCCTGCGCTCTTGCTGCCAGGGAGGTCTGAGGGACTAGTTTCCACCTGGGATCCCAAGTCCAGAACAAAATCGGCGGGGCCATGGCGGGAGACGAGGGAAGGGGGATTTTGGCAGGCGCGCATGGGGGTGCAGAACGATGGGGGCTAGCGCGCCCGCTGGCGGGGGGGCACTTCGGGCGGCGCCATCCCCAGCCCGACCCCAGGCGGACCCGGGTGCGGCACAGCGCCCGGGGTGGTCCCGGTGCCCCGGGGGTCGCGGGAGGTGGGTCCCCACACCCCCGGGAGCTCGGGGCCCGCGCTTTCTGCTCCAGGTGAGGGCGTGGCGCGGTTTCAATTTACCTGTGCGCAGAGGGTCGTCTGGAGAAGCCATGGGGCTGGGAGGGGCAGCGCGGCCTCTGGGGCTGGGCTGGAGCGGAGGAGCGCATGGGCAGCGAGTCCTGTGGATTCTGCAGTCCCGACTGGGCCGCAGCACAGCACTGCGGCGCTGCACGCCCCTCCTCTACCATCCCCTCCACCTCCTCTCAGACTCTCCGCCGGGTCCTCCGCGAGCTCACTTCCCGCTTCCGGAATTAGCAAAGCCCCTTCTTCGGGCCACCCCCCACCCCCTCCTTCCTGAGGCGGAGGCCGGGGCCTGGGCACCAGGTGAAGCCCTGGGGGCATGCGAGTGTGGCCAGCGCCGGCGCTCAGCGGCCTCCTAGCCTGGCTCCCCCAGCGGGTATCTGCGGGCAGCCTGGCCGCGAAAAGATCATCAGCCCTAAACCCCGGCTGCTCTCTCGGGTCACTTCGCTGTCTTCCTGATTGCGCCCCAAGCGGGGAACCAGTTTCCCCAGCACAGGCCTGGGCTGAGATGCCTGCCTGCTATTTGAGCAGTTGCCTGGTCTCCAGGCAGGGTCTGCCTTTGCATGATGGCAGGCGCGAATAACTTCGACCTGGATGTTAGGGTTTTTGTCTGTTTTTTGGTCATTGGTTATTATATGACCACCATGGTAGGTGCTCCACAAAGGGAGTGAAAAGAGGATGCCTGAGACATACACATATGGCCATTCTAGAAAAAGAGCTAACTAGAAAAGCAGCAAACGTTTACATACCCTCTTGGTGACCAGAGGCGTGCTTTGTGCCCCTCATGATCTCTTTCGTGGTTCTGAGGCCCTTGGCGCTCAGTAATTTAGTGTCTTATTCTCTGGAATAGGCCATTGAAGAAATACCAGGCCCAGAGAAGAAGGTCCTGCTGGGTGTCTGAAGAAAGTACAACCTTTTAGATGAAGCTTTCTGGGGAGAGAGGTGGCAGAAACGCACTTTCAGGTTAATTTTTTTACAAGGAAGATTGACTAATGAACCTACTTTGTTATTCCCTTTCATTCAATTTCCCTGTACCTCCTTTTCTATGCATTGTAACGGTAAACCATCATTATTTTTATTGTTGGCACGTGAGAATTAGAGATCAATGCCCAAAGTGAAAGCAGAAGGCAGGTTTATTAAAGCAACAGCACACTCTCTAAGGGAGAGCAGGTGGTATTCCATGAGGTGGAGCTGGCCCTTACTTTGTTTTGGGATTGGATATTTCTTGGTCTTTTTGAAGTGGGAGGACCCTCAACATGCAGTGGATTGATCTCTAATGGAGGCTGCTTCCAATCATTTGGGGGACTCCTACCACAGTTTGGGAAGAGGAGTTGTTGTTGTCATTTTTATTTTATTTTTTTCAGGGTTCCAGAATTCACTGTTTATGCCCCACACCCAGTGATCCATGCAATATGTGCCCTCCATAACTCCCATTAACAGGCTTACCCAACCCTCTGCCCCTTCCCCTCAAAACTCTCAGTTTGTTTCTCAGAGTCTCTCATGGTTTGTCTCCCCCTCCAATTTCCCCCCACTCACTTCTCCTCTTGATCACCCAGTGTCTTCTGTGTTATTCTTTATGCTCCACAATTAAGTGAAACCATATGAAAATTGACAATCTCTGCTTGAATTATTTCACTCAGGATTATCTCCTCCAGTCCCGTCCATGTTGATACAAAAGTTGGGTATCCTTCCTTTCAGAAGGAAGCATAATACTCCATTGTAAAAATGGATCATATCTTCTTTATCCGTTCATCCATTGAAGGTCATCTTGGTTCTTTCCAAAGTTTAATGACTGTGGCAATTGCTGCTATAAACATTAGGGTACAGATGTCCCTTCTTTTCACTGCATCTGTATCTTAGGGGTAAATACTCAGTAGTGCAATTGCAGGGTCATAGGGTAGCTCTAATTTTAATTTCTTAAGGAGTCTCCACACTGTATCCCAAAGTAGCTGCACCAACTGGCATTCTCACCAATAGTGTAAGAGGGTTCCCCATTCTCCACATCCTCTCCAACACTTGTTGTTTATTGCCTTCTTAATTTTGGCCATTCTAACTGTGTAAGGTGGTATCCCAATGTGCTTTTGATTTGAATCTCCCTGATGGCTAATGATGATGAACATTTTTTCATACATCTGTTTGCCATTTGTATGTCTTCTTTGGAGAAGTGTCTGTTCATGTCTTCTGCCCATTTTTTGACATGATTATCTGTTTTTTTGTGTGTTGAGTTTGAGGAGTTCTTTATAGATCTTGGATATCAGCCCTTTATCTGTAATGTCCTTTGTGAAAATCTCCCATTCCGTGGGTTGTCTCTTCATTTTGTTGACTGTTTCCTTTGCTGTGCAGAAACTTTTGATCTTGATGAAGTCCCAAAAGTTCATTTTTGCTTTTGTTTCCTTTGTCTTTGGGGACATGTCTTGAAAGAATTTGCTGTGGCCAGTGTCCAAGAGGTTACTGCCTATGTTCTCCTCTAGGATTTTGATAGATTCCTGCCTCACGTTGAGGTCTTTTGTCCATTTCGAATTTATCTTTATGTATGGTATAAGAGAATGGTTGAGTGTCATTCTTCCATACATAGCTGTCCAATTTTTCCAGCACCATTGATTGAAGAGGCTGTCTTTTTTCCACTGTATAATTTTTTTCCACTTTGTCAAAGATTTTTTGACCTGGTCCATATTGGTCACTCTACTCTGTTCCACTGGTCTGATGTTTTTTTTTTTTTTTTTTTTTTTTTTTTTTTTTTTTTTTTTGACCATAGAGTTGAGATGGTCCAGGCAGAGAGATCTGGGCACTCTACTCCCTGCTGAGCCACTGGTCTGCATGCGGGTCTGTTTCCCATGACCCAGTGACCTCATGCTGTTAACCACTGGTGAACAGGCGCCCAGCAGTGTTGTGTCTTGGTGAACACAGCTTTGTAGTAAAGCTTGAAATTAGGCAACATGAAGCCCCCAGTTTTCCTTTTTCTTTTTCAACATTCCCTTAGCATTTCAGGGTCTCTTCTGGTTCCATACAAATTGTTTGGAATTGTTTGTTGTTGTTTGTTCCAGCTCTTTGAAAAGTTCCAGTGGAATTTTGATCAGGATAGCACTGAAAGTGTAGATGGCTCTAGGCAGTATAGACATTTTCACAATGTTTATTCTTCCAATCCATGCATGTGGAATGATCTTCATTCTTTTTGTGTCTTCTTCAGTTTCTTTCATGAGTATTCTGTAGTTCCTCAAGTACATTTACCTCTTTGGTTAGGTTTATTCCAAGGTATTTTATGGTTCTTGGTGCTATAGGAAATGGAATCAATTCTCTAATTTCCCTTTCTATGGAAATCAACTGATTTCTGTACATTAATTATGTATCCTGCCACATTACTGAATTGCTGTTATGATTTCTAGTAGCTGGGGGTGGAGTCTTTTGGGTTTTCTATATAAAGTATCATGTCATCTGCAAAGAGAGAGAGTTTGACTTATTTTTTGCAAATTTGAATACCTTTTATTTCTTTGTGTTGTCTGATTGTAGTTTCTAGGACTTTTAGTACTGTGTTGAATAACAGGGTTTAGAGTGGACATCCTTGTCGTGTTCCTGATTTCAGTTGGTAGGCTGTCAGCTTTTCCCGTTTGAGGATGATATTCACTGTGGGTTTTTCATAGATAGATTTTATGAAGTTGAGGAATGTTCCCTGTATCCCTGTACTTTGAAGTGTTTTAATCAGGAGTGGATGCTGTATCTTGCCAAATGCTTTTTCTGCATCAATTGAGAGGACCATGTGGTTATTCTCTCTTCTTTTATTGATTTGTTCTATCACATTTACTGATTTGTGAATGTTGAACTACCCTTGTATCCCATGGATAAATCCCACCTGGTCATGGTGGATAATCTTTTTAGTGTACTGTTGGATCCTATTAGCTAGGATCTTGTTGAGAATCTTGGCATCCATATTCATCAGGGGTATTGGTCTGAAATTCTCCTTTGGGTGGGTGTCTTTGCCTGGTTTGGCCTTCTGTTTCTATTTTTGGAAGCAGCTTCAGAAGAATAGCTGTTATTTCTTCTTTGAACGTTTAGTAGAATTCTCCAGGGAATTCACCAGGTCCTGGGCTCTTGTTTTTTGGGAGGTCTTTGATGACTACTTCGATCTCCTAACTAGATATTGGTCTATTCAGGTTGTCAATTTCTTCCTGATTCAGTTTTGGAAGTTTATAGGTTCCTAGGAATGCATCTATTTTGTCTAGGTTGCCTAACTTATTGTCATATAACTGTTACAACTGTTGATAATAATTTCTGATGATTGTTTCTATTTCATTGCTATTAGTCATGATCTTTCCCTTTTCATTCATAATTTTATTAATTTGGGTATTCTCTCTTTTCCTTTGGATTAGTTTGGCCAGTAGTTTATCAATCTTATTGATTCTTTCAAAATTCAGCTTCTAGTTTCATTGATGTGTTCTACTGTATCTCTAGGTTCTATCTCATTGATCTCTGCTTTAATCTTGATTATTTCCCTTCTTGCATGTGGGTTTGGCTTAATTTGTTGTTGATTCTCCTGGTCTTTAAGGTGTAAAGAGAGCTGGTTTATTCTGGAGTTTTCGATTTTTTTGAGGGAGCCTGGTGGGAAGAGTTGTTTTTTACCTTAAAAGGTTTGTTCTGGAACCATCATTGCAACTCTTTTCCATGGGGATGGCAATGCAAATGCATTATGATAGATCTAGGGGTTACTCTGGGGTAGAGGTAGAAGAGGAGAGAACATTTTCAGTACCAGTGTCTCCTGGTTTGTTAGGCCCAGGGTCTCAGAAGTCACAAAGTCGGGAGGTTGTGCCCTCAGTCTTCTAATGTGTAACCCATTTTTCACCATCCTTGCCTCCAACTCATCTCTCACTGCCCACACATTCAGATATAGGGGAATATTGATTGACAAAATATTAATTGCCAAATAACAGTAGTTGGAGAATAAGAAAAATGCAGGCACCTGATTATATAATATTACTTAAATAAAATATGTTTTTATAAGTGCTATTGGAAGTAAATTCCTCAATACTTTAATCACACAGAATGATGGAATCCTAGATTTTTTTTCTTGTATTTACTAAGAAAATGATCATGCCTCAAGTATATTAAAATGGAATAGGGAAAATTAAAAAATTGTTTTAAGTTGATTTGCGTGTGCTGTGCGTATGTGAGAGAGAAAGAGAAAGAGAGAAAAAGAGAAAGGGAAAGACAGAGAGGTGGCTGCAGTGAATTGATGAGTTGCAGGAGAGATTTTAAAGTTTTGTCTTTTGCTTTCTACATTTCCTTTTCCTTAGGTTCAAGAGAACAATTAGTAATATCTCAGATGCCTGCTGGTAACATCAGCAGAAAGAGTGAGAGGTTCCCAGAAAATTAAAGATGAGATATAGTTTTCCTGACATAAGAAAAGTCATTTTTTGTCCCCAGCTATTTTCAATGATCTATACCCCACCTGTGTACTTGCCCAAGCACACTTCTTCCAAAACTTCCTGGGAGGTTCTTACAAAGAAATGCAAAAACCTCACTAGTTAAGGATTTTGAGGGAACAAGGCAATGGGAAAACTAACAGTCACCACCAGACCAGGAAATAGCCTAAGCTATTGAGACAATAAATCAGTGGTAAAACTCCTAGTGCTATTTCAAAAGTAATCAAGACCTTGCATTCCTTGTCCCAGAAAATGAGCCCAAGACCCCATCTAGTTTATATCTGCTCTTGAAGCCTGCAGAGTCCCTTTCCCTTGTCCAACATTTACCTCTGCTTTATTCTAACGTTGAGGTTTCTTCCCTCGGTGGAATACAAGCTTCATTCAGGTGAACATGCAATACATATTGCACAAATACATATGTGGATGTGCATGCATCCACAACCTTATGACCAACCATACACGGGATAATAAAACTCTCCCTTCTGAGTATTCATCTTAAATATTAAATAAAAATCTCTCTCCTGTTCAAATAGTCAAGGCTTTGGAACTTATTCCCTGTGATCTCCTTGTATGTTGTAAACAAAGATTCCTTTGTTTGACAACTCCACCTGTTTCTGTGATTCACCAAAGACTGACCTCAGTTAGTTCAGTTACTGTAATGGCTTTCACTACTCTGATTCTACCTCTGCAAGTCTCCAAATATAACTATTTTTTTCTCCCAATTCTGCATGTTCTTGTCTTTAAACTGCAACTCTGAACAGATGATTTGCTTGTTTAAAAAAAAATCAAGAAAAGGGAGTAGTAGTCAACATTGTTACTTTGAACTTCCTGCCCTAAGGGGCTCTCCTGTTGTTTCTCTTTGACTTCCTGGAGTAAAAGGACAGAAATTTGGCAATACATCACTCCCCAATCCAGATTACTGACAGAACAGTTTATACTCTTAGAAAAATATTAGTTTAAAAGATCATATAATTAAATACTTAAGCATGTAGTGTAATATAGTGGTTTACAAGAAATATATTTTGGTCATCTGAATATTTGGTTTTCAACCATGGCTACTGACTCACAGCTCCTAAAACTCTTGGAATTTCCTGTGATAAGGGTGAGAGAGGTGTGTTTTGTTATGTTACTGAAGTGACCTTCAGACCTCACTCAAGGCAAGGGCTGTTTGCTTGAAGGACCAACCACTTGGTGAAAGCCTTCATAACGTTTTGCCCAACATGCCTCCCCTTCCCCCCAATTTAGCATTATCTGGGGAGGGAAGAGGAGCTGGAGATTAGATCAGCAAATGACAATGATTTAGTCAGTCATGACTATGTCATGAAGCCTCCACAGAAAACCTGAAAGGACTGGGTTCAGAAAGCTTTTAGTTTGTTAAATGTATGAAAAGGCAGGAAGAGTGGCAGTCTTACAGAAGGTAATAGAAGCTCTGTGCCCATTCTCCATACCTTGCCCTGTGCACTTCTTTATCTATCTATTGATTTAAATCTTCTATTATATCTTTTAATAAGCTGGCAAACATAAAGTAAGTATTTTTCTGAGTTTTGTGAGTCCCTGTAGCAAATTAAAAGAACGTAAGAAGTAGGCCACTGGGACCTCCAACCTGTAGTTGCTCAGTCACAAGCACAGGTAATAACCTGGGGCCTACAGTGAGACTGGCATCTGAGGTGGGGTTGGAGATAGTCTTGGAGGACTGATCCCATAACTGATGAAATCTTACGCTATGTTCAGGTAGATAGTGTCAGAATTTAGTTGAATTCTTGGAGATCCTGCTGTTGTCTGAAAATTATTTGGCATTGTTGGTATGATGTCCTAAAACCCAAAAAGATATAGCTACCTCAAAATAAGAATAAGGTTGACAGCTTATATATAATAAGTGAGTATATCAGGGATTTAAAATAATCCCTGATAAATAATATAATATAAGGAATTATTTATAAATAAATAATATAAGGAAATAAGGAAAGAGTTTGAAATAAAAACAAGAATAAGAATCTAGTGGTACTAATAGATTAAATATATGTAATCTAGTTGAATTAAGAATACAATGGATAGAATACGTAATGGATTCAATAGAGATAAGAAGTCACTTAAGGATATAGTCATCTGGATACCAGCAAAGCATTAAAATTATCAATATAAAAGAGGTGTAAGATGTAGGTGATGTGTGTGGAACAAAAGCTAGAGAAAAAATTAGATTTCCTTACTACTCATAGCCTGTTGACAAGTCCTTGATGTTCCTCTGGGGACTCAGCTGCTTCAATGTGGACACGTCCACTCAGGGCAAAAAGCATTCTTAGTCCACCCCCCAGGATACTGAAAATCTACTTTCACATGTAAAAATTACTTTGGAAACTTATTTATCTCTAATTCCCACCCCTGCCCTCAAGATATACATTGGCAATCATCTCCCAAGCATATACCCACTGATACACATCAGAAGAGTCTCTTTCCTAAGTTTTTACTAAATACTAATAAATGACCTTTCCCTAACAATAGCTAGCCCCCTCAAGGTCCTGGAAACCTTGTTTATAAAATACCTTGGAGGCTTGTGCTATCCCTAACCTCTTCCCAAATTGAAAGTATATAATCAGCCACTCTTCATGACCCCTCTCTCTCTCTCTCTCTACTCCAAATAAATAAATATTTTTAAATAAAATAAAATAAATGACTTTTTTTAAATGAAAGAAGAAAAAAGGAAAGAAATATTTGAACATTAATGTACATCTATTTCTCAAGCATAAAATAGTCAAGACACTGGATTAAAACTTACATACAGGAAAAGAAAGAAAATATTCATAACTATAGTTGACTCTATGAATCCCACACTAGGGCATACATACCAAAGACAAAAAAAAATCATAAGTGTTAGAGAGGAAAAAAGAATTCATTAATAAAGAAACAAGAATCAGACTGACAGAAAATTTTTAAATAGCATCAGATATAAAAAAGAATGAAGTAATAGCTTTATTATCTTGAAAAAAATAATCACAAATGTAAACTTTTAGATCCTTATAAAATGTCATTGGAATAGGAAGGCATAATAAAAAGATATTTTCAGGAATACAGACCACAGATAATTTGCCTTAATTTGTGTAGGCAGCACTTAAATACTAATATTATTTTAACAGTTAAAATATACTCTATGACCTATGGGGTGGGGGAAAAGAGGATGACCAAGTCATCTTGAAATAATTCAGTTTTATGAAAAAAGTAAAAAGACTGAAAAAAAGACTTGAAGAAAAGAGAGATAAAACATATGCATAATAAAAATAAATAAATAAATAAATAAATAAATAAACAACTGGTGTGCCTGGGTGACTTAGTCAGTTCAAGTGTCTGCCTTCAGCTCAGGTCATGATCCCAGGGTCCTGGTATTGAGCCCTGCATCAGGCTCCCTGCTCAGTGGAAAGTCTGCTTCTCCCTCCCATTGAGAAAATAAATTTGACTTATTCATTTGAGAGATATAATCTTTAAATTTTACTTATTTATTTGAGAGAGATTGAGAAAAGAAAAACATGCACACAGCAGGGGGAATAACAGAGGGAGAGGGAGAAGCACCCCACTGAGCAGGGAACCCCCTGTGGGGCTCTATCCCCGGACCCGGGCATTATCACCTGAGTTATAGTTAGACACTTAACTGACTGAGCCACTCAGGTACCCCAATGAATACAATCTTTAAAATAATAATAATAATAATAATAATAATAAAGAAATAATATTTCAGATAGTATGATTTTTTTAATGTAAGACTTGGTATAAAAACAGGATGACATACTTGTCTAATTATAGCAAAAGACTTTGATAAGTTTAGATGCAGTAGTACATAAAAAATTTAACTTCTTTCATTAACTGATAATTTAATTAGATTAAATTAAGAGACATCAAAGTTTAGAGAATCTAATAGTCCTGATCTATTAATAAATGTAGCCATCCTGACCCCAAAACAATAGTCTTCAGTAAGTATATAAGCATAAGTTGAACATTTACACAAACAGGCCATTATTTAGGCCAGAAGCATATGCCAATAAATTCCTAGAGTTAAATATCAGGCTATATTTTCCAAGAATAAGGCAATAAAATTAGAAAGCAATGACCAAAATATTAAATTCATATAATTGGAAGTTAACTTCATACCTACAAAGAAATAGTACAGCTAATTCAGAAATTTTTAGAATTACAGTACTTTGGTAATATCAACTCTCAAAATGAGTAATGGACAGGTGGGGCTATGGAGGAAGAGATCCATAGGGAACTTTGTGAACAGGCTCTCAGAAATCCCCAAAATGTGGTGTGGGAAAACCAGAGTAAAGAGATAAATTGGACCACCCTACCCCAGGGAAGAGCACCCTGATCTAGGCATGTGGGATGGAGGACCACCCTGCCCTAGGTGTATGGGGTGGGTCATGTGGGGTGGGTGTCTCTATGATAATCACCTGTAACCAAAAAAAATAATCAGACCCGAAAAAGGAGGTAAGCCACTGAAGGAGTTATTGATAGAGATGTTAAAAGGATTAAAGTTGCCTGGTTACCTTTTTATAAAAAATAAACCCTGAAGGCACTCATTGTTAACTGTGTGGGGACCTATCTTAGTTGTGAGAGCTTTTTCTATATATTCACTTGATAAACTTCTGTCACTTACTCACTCTCCATTGCCCACGAGATTCCTTCTTTGACTCCAAGAGACAAGAACCTAGCTCTCCCACATCATTCCCTAGAGTTAAGTATCAGGCTATATTTTCCAATGATAAGGCAATAAAACTAGAATATAATGACCAAAATATTAAGTCCATGTAACTGGAAGTTAACTTGATACCTAAAAAGAAATAATACAGCTAATTCAGAAATATTTAGAATTACTGTACTATGGTAATATCAATCGTGAAAATAAGTGACAATAATTAAAGGTATTAAGGAAATCTAAATGTTTAATTGTATTAATTCAAAAGAAAAACAAAACAACAAAAACAGCAAAGCATAAAACAACAAAACAAAACAAAAAGACTATAAAGGCAAAACCTAAGAATGACAGCAGTAATAACAAAATGTTATAGAAACAAACAAATTTTTTTTAATTTTTTATTTTTTATAAACATATATTTTTATCCCCAGGGGTACAGGTCTGTGAATCACCAGGTTTACACACTTCACAGCACTCACCAAATCACATACCCTCCCCAATGTCATAATCCCACCCCCTTCTCCCAAACCCCTTCCCCCCGGCAACCCTCAGTTTGTTTTGTGAGATTAAGAGTCACTTATGGTTTGTCTACCTCCCAATCCCCTCTTGTTTCATTTATTCTTCTTCTACCCACTTAAGCCTCCATGTTGCATCACCACTTCCTCATATCAGGGAGATCATATGATAGTTGTCTTTCTCTGCTTGACTTATTTCGCTAAGCATGATACGCTCTAGTTCCATCCATGTTGTTGCAAATGGCAAGATTTCATTTCTTTTGATGGCTGTATAGTATTCCATTGTGTATATATACCACATCTTCTTGATCCATTCATCTGTTGATGGACATCTAAGTTCTTTCCATAGTTTGGCAATTGTGGACCTTGCTGCTATAAACATTCGGGTGCATGTGCCCCTTTGGATCACTACATTTGTATCTTTAGGGTAAATACCCAATAGTGCAATTGCTGGGTCATAGGGCAGTTCTATTTTCAACATTTTGAGGAACCTCCATGCTGTTTTCCAGAGTGGTTGCACCAGCTTGCATTCCCACCAACAGTATAGGAGGGTTCCCCTTTCTCCGCATCCTTGCCAGCATCTGTCATTTCCTGACTTGTTGATTTTAGCCATTCTGACTGGTGTGAGGTGATATCGCATTGTGGTTTTGATTTGTATTTCCCTGATGCCGAGTGATATGGAGCACTTTTTCATGTGTCTGTTCGCCATCTGGATGTCTTCTTTGCAGAAATGTCTGTTCATGTCCTCTGCCCATTTCTTGATTGGATTATTTGTTCTTTGGGTGTTGAGTTTGCTAAGTTCTTTATAGATTCTGGACACTAGTCCTTTATCTGATATGTCGTTTGCAAATATCTTCTCCCATTCTGTCAGTTGTCTTTTGATTTTGTTAACTGTTTCCTTTGCTGTGCAAAAGCTTTTGATCTTGATGAAATCCCAGTAGTTCATTTTTTCCCTTGCTTCCCTTGCCTTTTGCGTTGTTCCTAGGAAGATGTTGCTGCGGCAGAGGTCGAAGAGGTTGCTGCCCGTGTTCTCCTCAAGGATTTTGATGGATTCCTTTCGTACATTGAGGTCCTTCATCCATTTTGAGTCTATTTTTGTGTGTGGTGTAAGGGAATGGTCCAATTTCATTTTTCTGCATGTGGCTGTCCAATTTTCCCAGCACCATTTATTGAAGAGGCTGTCTTTTTTCCATTGGACATTATTTCCTGCTTTGTCGAAGATTAGTTGACCATAGAGTTGAGGGTCTATTTCTGGGCTCTCTATTCTGTTCCATTGATCTATGTGTCTGTTTTTGTGCCAGTACCATGCTGTCTTGATGATGACAGCTTTGTAATAGAGCTTGATGTCCGGAATTGTGATGCCACCAACGTTGGCTTTCTTTTTCAATATCCCTTTGGCTATTCGAGGTCTTTTCTGGTTCCATATAAATTTTAGCATTATTTGTTCCATTTCTTTGAAAAAGATGGATGGTACTTTGATAGGAATTGCATTAAATGTGTAGATTGCTTTAGGTAGCATAGACATCTTCACAATATTTATTCTTCCAATCCAGGAGCATGGAACATTTTTCCATTTCTTTGTGTCTTCCTCAATTTCTTTCATGAGTACTTTATAGTTTTCTGAGTATAGATTCTGTGTCTCTTTGGTTAGGTTTATTCCTAGGTATCTTATGGTTTTGGATGCAATTGTAAATGGGATTGACTCCTTAATATCTCTTTCTTCTGTCTTGCTGTTGGTGTAGAGAAATGCAACTGATTTCTGTGCATTGATTTTATATCCTGACACTTTACTGAATTCCTGTATAAATTCTAGCAGTTTTGGAGTGGAGTATTTTGGGTTTTCCACATATAGTATCATATCATCTGCGAAGAGTGATATTTTGACTTCTTCTTTGCCGATTTGGATGCCTTTAATTTCCTTCTGTTGTCTGATTGCTGAGGCTAGGACCTCTAGTACGATGTTGAATAGCAGTGGTGATAATGGACATCCCTGCCGTGTTCCTGTCCTTAGCGGAAAAGCTTTCAGTTTTTCTCCATTGAGAATGATATTTGCGGTGGGTTTTTCATAGATGGCTTTGATGATATTGAGGTATGTGCCCTCTATCCCTACACTTTGAAGAGTTTTGATCAGGAAGGGATGTTGTACTTTGTCAAATGCTTTTTCAGCATCTATTGAGAGTATCATATGGTTCTTGTTCTTTCTTTTGTTGATGTGTTGTATCACATTGACTGATTTGCGGATGTTGAACCAACCTTGCAGCCCTGGAATAAATCCCACTTGGTCGTGGTGAATAATCTTTTTAATGTACTGTTGAATCCTATTGGCTATTATTTTGTTGAGTATTTTCACATCTGTGTTCATCAAGGATATTGGTCTATAGCTCTCTTTTTTGGTGGGATCCTTGTCTGGTTTTGGGATCAAGGTGATGCTGGCCTCATAAAATGAGTTTGGAAGTTTTCCTTCCATTTCTATTTTTTGGAACAGTTTCAGGAGAATAGGAATTAGTTCTTCTTTAAATGTTTGGTAGAATTCCCCCGGGAAGCCATCTGTCCTTGGGCTTTTGTTTGTTTGGAGATTTTTAATGACTGTTTCAATCTCCTTACTGGTTATGGGTCTGTTCAGGCTTTCTATTTCTTCCTGGTTCAGTTGTGGTAGTTTATATGTTTCTAGGAATGCATCCATTTCTTCCAGATTGTCAAATTTATTGGCATAGAGTTGCTCATAGCATGTTCTTATAATAGTTTGTATTTCTTTGGTGTTAGTTGTGATCTCTCCTCTTTCATTCATTATTTTATTTATTTGGGTCCTTTCTCTTTTCTTTTTGATAAGTCGGGCCAGGGGTTTATCAATTTTATTAATTCTTTCAAAGAACCAGCTCCTAGTTTCGTTGATATGTTCTATTGTTTTTTTGGTTTCTATTTCATTGATTTCTGCTCTGATCTTTATGATTTCTCTTCTCCTGCTGGGCTTAGGGTTTCTTTCTTCTTCTTTCTCCAGCTCCTTTAGGTGTAGGGTTATGTTGTGTACCTGAGACCTTTCTTGTTTCTTGAGAAAGGCTTGTACCGCTATATATTTTCCTCTCAGGACTGCCTTTGTTGTGTTCCACAGATTTTGAACCGTTGTATTTTCATTATCATTTGTTTCCATGATTTATTTCAATTCTTCTTTAGTCTCCCGGTTGACCCATTCATTCTTTAGAAGGATGCTGTTGAGTCTCCATGTATTTGGGTTCTTTCCAAACTTCCTTTTGTGTTTGAGTTCTAGCTTTAGAGCATTGTGGTCTGAAAATATGCAGGGAATGATCCCAATCTTTTGATACCGGTTGAGTCCTGATTTAGGTCCGAGGATGTGATCTATTCTGGAGAATGTTCCATGTGCACTAGAGAAGAATGTGTATTCTGTTGCTTTGGGATGAAATATTCTGAATATATCTGTGATGTCCATCTGGTCCAGTGTGTCGTTTAAGGCCTTTATTTCCTTGCTGATCTTTTGCTTGGATGACCTGTCCATTTCAGTGAGGGGAGTGTTAAAGTCCCCTACTATTATTGTATTATTGTTTATGTGTTTCTTTGATTTTGTTATTAATTGGTTTATATAGTTGGCTGCTCCCATATTGGGGGCATAGATATTTAAAATTGTTAAATCTTCTTGTTGGACAGACCCTTTGAGTATGATATAGTGTCCTGCTTCATCTCTTATTATAGTCTTTGGCTTAAAATCTAATTGATCTGATATAAGGATTGCCACTCCTGCTTTCTTCTGATGTCCATTAGCATGGTAAATTCTTTTCCACCCCCTCACTTTAAATCTGGAGGTGTCTTCGGGCTTAAAATGTGTTTCTTGGAGGCAACATATAGATGGGTTTTGTTTTTTTATCCATTCTGATACCCTGCGTCTTTTGACAGGGGCATTTAGCCCATTCACATTCAGGGTAACTATTGAGAGATATGAATTTAGTGCCATTGTATTGCCTGTAAGGTGACTGTTACTGTATATGGTCTCTGTTCCTTTCTGATCTACCACTTGTAGGCTCTCTCTTTGCTTAGAGGACCCCTTTCAATATTTCCTGTAGAGCTGGTTTGGTATTTGCAAATTCTTTCAGTTGTTGTTTGTCCTGGAAGCTTTTAATCTCTCCTTCTATTTTCAATGATAGCCTAGCTGGATATAGTATTCTTGGCTGCATGTTTTTCTCGTTTAGTGCTCTGAAAATATCATGCCAGCTCTTTCTGGCCTGCCAGGTCTCTGTGGATAAGTCAGCTGCCAATCTAATATTTTTACCATTATATGTTACAGACTTCTTTTCCCGGTCTGCTTTCAGGATTTTCTCTTTGTCACTGAGACTTGTAAATTTTACTATTAGGTGACGGGGTGTGGGCCTATTCTTATTGATTTTGAGGGGCGTTCTCTGAACCTCCTGAATTTTGATGCTCGTTCCCTTTGCCATATTGGGGAAATTCTCCCCAATAATTCTCTCCAGTATACCTTCTGCTCCCCTCTCACTTTCTTCTTCTTCTGGAATCCCAATTATTCTAATGTTGTTTCGTCTTATGGTGTCACTTATCTCTCGAATTCTCCCCTCGTGGTCCAGTAGCTGTTTGTCCCTCCTTTGCTCAGCTTCTTTATTCTCTGTCATTTGGTCTTCTATATCACTAATTCTTTCTTCTGCCTCATTTATCCTAGCAGTTAGAGCCTCCATTTTTTATTGCACCTCATTAATAGCTTTTTTGATTTCAACTTGGTTAGATTTTAGTTCTTTTATTTCTCCAGAAAGGGCTTTTATATCTCTCGAGAGGGTTTCTCTAATATCTTCCATGCCTTTTTCGAGCCCGGCTAGAACCTTGAGAATTGTCATTCTGAACTCCAGATCTGACATATTACCGATGTCTGTATTGATTAGGTCCCTAGCCTTCGGTACTGCCTCTTGTTCTTTTTTTTGTGTTGAATTTTTACGTCTTGTCATTTTGTCCAGATAAGAGTAAATGAAGGGGCAAGTAAAATACTAAAAGGGTGGCAACAACCCCAGGAAAATATGCTTTAACCAAATTAGAAGAGATCCAAAATCGTGAGTGGGGAGAAAGGGGATAAAAAGAGGTTCAAAAAGGAAGAAAGAAAAAAAAAACAAAAAGAAAAGAAAAGAAAAGAATTTTTTAAAAAAGAAAACACCTAAGAAAAATGTAAAAAAGAAAAAATATATATATTAGATAAACTAGTAAAAAATCGTTAAAAAAGAAAAAGGTAACAGTTAAAAAAAAATTTTACCCGAAGGCGAGAAAAAAAAAATGAAAAAGAAAAAATTAAATTAACTGCAAGACTAAAAAAAATCACAGGAAAAAAGCCATGAGTTCCGTGCTTGGCTTTCTCCTCCTCTGGAATTCTGCTGCTCTCCTTCGTATTGAAACCGCACTCCTTGGTAGGTGAACTTGGTCTCGGCTGGATTTCTTGTTGATCTTCTGGGGAAGGGGCCTGTTGTAGTGATTCTCAAGTGTCTTTGCCCCAGGCGGAATTACACCGCCCTTACCCGGGGCCGGGGTGAGTAATCCGCTCGGGTTTGCTTTCAGGAGCTTTTGTTCCCTGAGCGCTTTCCGTAGAGTTCCAGAGGACGGGAATACAAATGGCGGCCTCCTGGTCTCCGGCCCGGAGGAGCTGAGAGCCCAGGGCCCCACTCCTCAGTGCGCCCTCAGAGAACAGCGCCCAGTTACTCCTGTCTGCCTGACCTCCGGCCGCGCTCCGAGCTCACCGAGCCTGCGACCTGGTTCAAGGTAACACGGAGCTGCGAGCTTACTGTCAGCTCTGTCTCTGTAGCCGGCTTTCCTGTTCCAATACCCGCAAGCTCTGCGACACTCAGACACCCCCGATCCTTCTGTGACCCTGTGGGACCTGAGGCCACGCTGACCCCGCGTGGGATTCGCCCCGGTTTAGCCTCTGGAGCGATGTCCCTCAGCGGAACAGACTTTTAAAAGTCCTGATTTTGTGCGCGGTTGCTCCGCTGCTTGCCGGGAGCCGGCCCCTCCCCCCGGGGTCTATCTTCCCGTCGCTTTGGATTCACTTCTCCGCCGGTCCTACCTTTCAGAAAGTGGTTGTTTTTCTGTTTCCAGAATTGCTGTTCTTCTTCTCTTCAATCTGCCGATGGATTTTCAGGTGTTTGCAATCTTTAGATTAGCTATCTAGCTGATCTCCGGCTAGCTGAAGCAGTCTCAGCTTGCTACTTCTCTGCCATCTTGACTCCTCCCTCTGAAACAAACAAATTTTTGGAATAGATTAATAAAAGAGATTTGACAATGAGTACTGGTCAGGAATACTCAGAGATGATGAAGATAAAATAAAATACTAAATGAAATGTATAAAAACTAAATTATAGACCTAAGAGACTGATTAAAAATGCTTCTAGAAAAAGAGTCTAATTTTAAGACAATAAAATTAATAGCACCATAGAGAAAACTGTATTTGTGACATAGGGGATCAATTAGAGATGATAAAGTACTTCCTTAAATATCAAAGATAACAATTAGACTCAGTGGCTCAGTCAGCTAAGCCTCTGCCTTCACCTCAGATCATGATCCCAAGGCCCTGAGACTGAGCTTGACTCCCTGCTTGGTAGGGAACCTGCTTCTTCTTTTCCCTCTCCCTCTGCAGCTTCCCCTGCTTGCGCTTGTTCTCTCTCTCTCTCTAAATAAAATTTTAAAAGTTAAAAAAATTAAGAAATAAGCATCAAAGATTAATCAATAAGGTAAACATATTTATTAAAGTGATTAATTAATTTATATTAAAATTAAATATTTCCTTGCAATTAAGTACAGTGTGGAGAAAAAGTTAATAGACAACTGACATAGGAATGAACAATACTTAAAATATTTAAAACTGACAAGGAATTATTAGATTTAGGCTCCATGATGATCTCTATGTATGTGCATATAAAACACCTTAAAATACTTTGTAGGAATGTGCTACAGGAAATTAAAGAGACAGGGAGATAAAGGGGGAAAAAAATAGCTCAACTTGAAATGACTAGTTGGTTGCCACTGTGTTTTATTTACATTTTCCACCACTTTTTTGGTCAATGAAATTATTTTACATGTATCTATTATTATCTTGTAGGACATGTTATACTAATATCATTATTAATGAATATGAGAATAAGAATATGATGCCTCATTTCATCATAATTGTCAAAAATGATCCCTGAAGCTGGTAAATGCAGGAAGCCAGAAACAGAAATAATAATTAGCACCAGTTCAAAAGCTTGTCCACCTGGAACCCGTAAGAAAATCCAACTAGATCCTGAAAATAATGAGTGATTTGAGGAAAATGGACAGGGATATAGATTTCCAGGTGCTTTTTACTTATAATGGCAATAGCAACTTAGACAATGTAATGGAAAAAAAATCTATTAATTGGCAGTAGGAAAATTATTTAAAAAATATAAACCATAAGCCAATGAACTTGGGAAAATTATGAAGAATCTACATAAACATAAAAAGAAACAATATGAATTTGCCAAGGCACATTCACATTTTTAAAAATAAGTTAAAGGGGGAACAATATGCCATAATACATATATCAATGTTTTTCATAGAAGTTTAGTATAAAAAATAAACATTTTAAATAATTTATTTGGAAAATGATATCACATATCTGAAAAACTTGGAAGAAGAAATGGATAACCATGACTAAACAAATGTAGCAGAAAAATGATTTACAATAATAGAAAAAAGCTATTCAAAAATGCAGTGAATATTGGCCAAAGCTTAGAAAAATCAATAAAATATAAAATATAAAATGAATTCATAAGTGAAAAATAGAATCCTATTAAATCTAATTTGGAAAGAACTAATAATTTTTTTTGCCTGAATCTGCTCTGCCTTTCACCAGGTGGGACACGGACCAAGCCCACTCAGCTCCTCTCTCATGCCCAGGAATAGTAAAGTCAGGGACATTAATTACTTCTGGGATGAATTTTAACCACTGTGGATAGGATGCAGAAGCCAGTGGGTTAAACAGATTCTTTCTTGTTTCAGGAAAATAATTCTGAGATGTATTCTGTGCATTAGGATTGATGCTCAGTTGTCTACAATCATAATCCACTCAGTCTGAACTCATATATGTTTCTCCTGGACCACTTAGCTCTTCTCATTCTCTCCTATTCCACGTGATCAAATCCCAAAATAATTATTTAGGCTGTGTATGCAAGTCCTGATTTTGAAGAGAAATTCAGTTACAGAAAGAGATGAAAATAAAGATACAGGGGAAAAAATGGTGCACTTGGGTGACTCAATTAGATAAGCATCTGACTCTTGATTTCAGCTCAGGTTGTTATCTCAGGGCGATGAGATGAAGCCCCTATAGGCTCTGTGCTGGGCAAGGAGGTTGCTTAAGATTCTCTCTTCTTATCCCTTTCCTTCCACCCCTCACCTCCCATGCTGTCTTTCTCTTAAATAATAAGCACTGCTGAACTATCTTAGATTCTGTACCTTCTCTCCAGACATGAACCTATCACTGTCTTTAACTCTTGAAAAATTCATTAGACAAATTAATGTGGTGAAGAAAGCAATATGAGAAAGCCTATTAATCTGATGAGCATGGAACTGAACAAACCCTATAGATACTTTCCCTTTGACTTCTAGCCTATCAATACCTACAGTGAGTCACATACACTCAAGATTATTGTTTTTATTGTATACTTCATATATTCATTAATTTTTGACTCGTTAAAATTTGTTGAAGTGTTAAACTATGGTAATAAACAAACTTTTAATTAACTTTTCCTCCTATGATACAAATATAACTTGCACTTGAACTTTAGCTAATTTTAAGTTCTAAAATTGTCAAAACAAAATGATCAAGGTTTCTAGATTATTTACTGTATTTTCTACGATATAATATTGTTCTATCTCTTCTGTATAAAGAAAATGAATGCTTGAGGCTCTTGGGTGTCTCAGTGCGTTAAAGCCTCTACCTTCTGCTCAGGTCATGATCCCAGAGTCCTGGGATAGAGCCCCACATCAGGCTCTCTGCTCAGCAGGGACCCTGCTTCCCTTCCTTTCTCTCTGCCTGCCTCTCTGTCTACTTGTGATCTCTGTCTGTCAAACAAATAAATAAAATCTTAAAAAAAAAAGAAAATGAATGCTTGTTAACTAAATGAATGCTTTACTGAACAAATTAAATATGGCAGTAGCATTTTATTTTATCATGCTTTACATAGTAAACTATAATATTATATCACTGGTCTACAAATAATCTACTCACATAGTGATTTGGAAGCTTTTAGCAAAAGAATTCTTCCTCCTGATTGTAGTATAAAAGCCACAGAAATATACAGAAGACTCCTAGGATAGAAAGTTAAATCCAGTTATCCGTGATGCCTTGAGTAGGACCTGACCTATGTATGTCCTGGGATGCACTAGTAACTGTTACATGTGATAGGATTATATTTAATATATACAGTTTCATTTACTTCACAAAGGAGATATAAATTTGAGAATAAAATATTTGATGAATCTATAAAGTCTATATCTATTTGCAACCAATGTGGTAGAATTAAGATGTTAATTTGAAAAAAAAATTCATTGAACACATACACATATTCAATTGTTTTTATATATATAAACAGCATTATTTATTTATGTAAATAAATGCATTGTCAGTAAAATCCATTTACTTATCAATCATAAGGGTAATTTTAAGTACTAAGAATAAGAAATATGTGAAAAGATAAGTGTTCAAGAGTGCAGTTTGTGGTAATTAATACAATATGATAGGCTCATAAAAAAGATATATTACTTGAACTTAAAAGCTTCTATAATTAAGCGATGACCACTTGAAATTTGTAATTAGTCTTGCTGCAGTTTTTCCTTGCACTTACTGCCCTTCCCCAGAAGTTCATTAAAAATTTCTGTGAATGTCCTTATGTTTAATCTCATTCATGGATTCCACTGCTGCTCACAAAACAAAGTCAAAAAGAGAAGTAACTCTATGTGGCACTCCATCCACAAGCAATACATTCATAAATAATTAAAAAGCTCTCTACTTCATTTGTTACCCATTCAGCTGATAATTTAAATGAGTAACTGAGGCCATTTTATCATCATTTTTAATAGAATGCGACTCAGAAACTTCACAGTGTTATTTAAGAAGAAATGTTCCTGTGTTAAGGTTTTTATTTTTTTTAAATCAACAAAATAATTTTCAAGTATTAAAAGCAAATGTCTCCTTTTCCTCCAAGTTTCCTTGCTATGTCAAAGTTATAAATAAATACTTTACAATCGTATTTTGAGTAGTAGATAAAAACAAATGGTTTGAAACTGTCTGTGGGTTGAGTGTCTGGGTTAACTTGTATAAATATCTGAACTCAATGTATTTAGACTTTATTAGATGGTTTATTTTAGACTATTTAAAAATACATGCTCAGATAATGACTTAACATTATTTTATTCATTTTAATAAATAAATTATTTTATTTTATTATGTTTAGATATTTATTTATTAATGATTTAATATTTAATACTCTAAATTTGAAATATTTTAAATTATAAAAAATATTTATTTAATTAAATTGATATATTTAATATAAATATTTAGTAAATTATTTAATCATTATTATAATTATGCAATACATTATGTATTGTGTAATAATTGCATTTTAATAAATAAATAAATGTATTATTTACATTATTTTATTTTATTTTATTTAGTTGACAAAGAGAGGGAGAACGCAAGCAAAGAGAGCTGCAGGCAGAGGGAGAGGGAGAAGTAGCCTCCCAGCTGAGCAGAAAGATCAACCTGGGGTTCCATCCCACGACCCTGGGATCACCACCTGAGTCGAAGGCAGATGCTTAACTGACTGAGCCATCCAGATGCCCAAGGCTTTGTATTCTTAGCTTCTAAATATTGATGCTGCTTCATCTCTGGAGTTAGTAAATTGATGTTGAGAATTCATATCAAAGAATTGATAGTAGCTGTTAAACAGAAACATGTAATTTAGGGGAAAAAAAAGAACAGAAGGAAGAGAAAGGCCAAAAGTCAAAAGCACGTTAATATAAAATTTAATTAGATTAATAAAGCTGATATTCCTAAAGGGGCCTAATAAAAGAGCTGCAAAGAGCTGATAGGATTAGGAAAATTGTCCACTCCTGGTCATTTCATAATTTTAAACTATTCCTTATTAATAAATATACTTAGTTCCAGAAACACAACCACATAAGGACATTTCCACCAAGTTTCCTCTAACAGCATTTAAAAATTAGATGTTCAAACAATATAGTTCATTATATGTTGCATCTGTATCTTAAAGTTTAAACACTTTCTGTGACACATTTTCTAACAATTAAAATTAAATATATATATATATACACACCTTATCACTAAATGGAAATATATATATATATATATATATATATATATATATACCTTATCCCTAAATGAAACCTTTCTTTGTTTATTAGCTTAAATAGGTAAATTAGCAACAACAACAACAACAAACAGCTAATATTATAGAGGTAGGAACAATTTACCTTTTCATTCATTGCTATTTTCTAAAAATTCCTATTTTATTTTTTCCTCAAGTCTGTCATAATAATTTTCTAAATCTCCTGCCTTATTCAAATTTTTTCTTTTAGTGGAAATCTCTATTTCATATTTATTTTCTCTTCCTCCACTCTTTGCTCTAATAATTCAATGTATTATTAGATTTTCTGTTTTTCTCTTTATCCAGATATATCTTTTCTTTCTTTCTTTATTTTTTAAATAATTTGATTTGCTGGCATTTTACATCAGTACATGCTTTCTTATGGATGTTAGAAATGTCTGTGGAACTACTAGAAGAATAAACTTTTTACCTTTAAGAAGTTTACAGTCTAGAGTGCCTGGGTGGCTCAGTTGGTTAAGTGTCTTCCTTCAGCTTAGGTCATGATGCCAGGGTACTAGGATCCAGTCCTGCATCAGCTGCTTGCTCAACGAGGAGTCTGGTTCTTCCTCTCCCTCTGACCCTCCCCGCCCACTCTCTCTCTCTCTAATAAATAAATAAAATCTTAAAAAAAAAGACTGAAATCTGAGACTGAATTACTAAATTCAGTCTTAATATAAGACAGCTAAACAAAGCAATGATCACAACTGGAAAATTTAGTCAGATCATGGTTTAACATTTTTGGTTGACACAGGACTTCTTTCAGTAACACCTTTCCCTAAATATCAATTTCTATTTAAGGCAAAAATTTTGACAAGAAATTCAGATCCTTCTCATCATTTTCATATCAATTTAATGTGACATCCTCGGAGTATATAATCAAATATGTAATTATTCTATCTGTTGCCTTGTATATTGCCTGTATCTTTTTCAGACTCAAAGTTCCATTGAGGTAGAGCTTTTTTGTTTTGTTTTGTTTTGTTTTTAAAGCAGAGATTTTTAAAGTGTTTGATATATACAAGATGCTTAAGAAGTGTTTACAAAACTATGTATTTCAGAAGCCTTAAACAGGCTTTAAAATAATGTAGGTGATATTAGTAGTCATATCAAACAATTTGTAGGTTTCAGTCATGTAAATAACTACATTTCTCAGAGACAGAGAAACATACAAATGATCTGGGTCCAGTAGGATAATGCTAGCATGTGTTGTAAATTCTCTTATATGACCCTATTCTTGCAAGAATAGGTGATGTGGCAGAAAAAAAGGTATCACTATCTTATACTTTATTATTTAAAGAGATTTATGGAAGTTGTTAATTTCTTACACTACCCCGTTGTTTCAGTGGACCCAATTTCCGTGGTAATGGTGAGAGGAAAGTAGGCAATTTAGGCAGCAGCAAAAATCTCCTACAAGGCACTATAAAATAAGGCTTGTTCTAGATCATGGGTCTGTCCAAAGGGGAATGTTAAGGGGTAGGATGGATGATGGATGCATTGTGGACTTATAACTATAAGATTAATACTGTTATGCCCCAATAATGGGTCTATGATTATAGGAGCGAGGCTGATGTAAAGCGAAGGTCAAGCAAAGCTTTATTTCATGCCAAGCATCAAGAATCTAACCGAACATACGGGGCCACACCTCTTACAAGAGAAGGCAACCCTTCTCTGTTTCACAGTCTAGCTGTTAAGGGCAAAGGCCATGCAGTCAGGCCTGGCCACGCACAGGTGACCAATGAGATTTTAACACACACAGGAAACTCCACAGTGAGGCTAGGTGACCAATTGAGGTTCAATTTACCCTAGTATAGACATTTGACCCAGCCTATTACACCTTGATTAGGATTGGTACCAAAAAGGTTCCCAAAGGGTGGAGGAGTGGGGCATACTCCTTATTATCTAGGGAGACAATATGCAAACACTGCCACCCCCCCTCCCCCCAACAGATTGATGTCTCCACCTGGCCTGACCCACCCTTGTATATGTGCTTTGTTACCTGGAGCTGATTTCCAGGACTTGTTTTTAAGTGAATCCCCTGGGGGAAGGGGAGCAAGGACAGTTTAAGGGTTAACCTCAATGAAAGCCTCTTGCTAAAATATAAAAATATAAAATAGGTCCTTACATTACAACAACTCAGTAGGGAAAGTCCGAGTGTGGTGATAAAAGAAGTGATGTAACTTGCATTGCACATTTTATTTTAAAACGTGTAAATTGTATTTTTCCCTGCCATGATATCATACTTTATCTTCATCTCTGTCTACTAGTTTAAAACTAGTTAAACAAACTCAACAATTTTTTTAAAAAATATTGTATTTATCTATTTGAGAGCAAAAGCCAGAGAGAGAGAGAGAGCGAGCGAGTATGAGCAATATGGGGCTTGATCCCAGGACTCTTGAGATCATGATCTGAGCCAAAGGCAGACAGTGAACTGACTGAGCAAATGAGACTCCCACAAACTCAACAATTTTATAAAATTTTTATTTGTTGGGGTGCCTGGCTGGATCAGTCAGTAAAACATGTAACTCTTGATCATGGGGTTGTACATTTGAAATCCACCTTGGGTGTAGAGGTTTTTAAAAATAAAATCTTTAAAAAATATTTTTTCATTTTTTTATTTAAGCCATTGTATGGCAGTGTTGATCACTATATTGTATACCTGACACTAATATTAACCTTATTTTAACTAACTGGAATTTAAATAAAAACTTTAAAAATAAAATAAAAATAATAATCATAAAAATAAAAAAGAGGAAAAATTATTTGGCAGGCAATTTTCTTAATTGCATTATTATTTATTATTATCATAGTCTGTGTGTGTCGGTGGGAAGTGGCTGGTATTATAGTGAGTTCCATATCTGTGTTACACTGAGGTCCATGTCTGTAGTCAGTCTTTTTTTTTCTTTTAATTTATTTTCAGTGATCCAAAATTCATTGTTTATGCACCACACCCAGTGCTTCATGCAATAAATTCCCTCCTTAATACCCATCACTGGGCACACCCAACCACCTGCCACCCTCCTCTTCAAAACCCTCAGTTTGTTTCTCAGAGTCCACAGTGTCTCATGGTTTGTCTCTCCCTCCGATTTCCCCCAGCACACTTCTCTCCATCTCCCAGTGTCCTCCACGTTATTCCTTATGTATTGAGTCTTATAAAAACTTTTATTTCTTTCCCTATTCTGCTTTTCATATGCTTACCTTAGATGTTAAAATGTTATAAACCTCTCCTGCCTGGTCCATTTTCTCTCTCTGCTCTCATGATTTCTCATGCTCTCCCTGCCAACCCCACATGCCTTACAATATCTGGATATGACTAATCTCTTCCTGAGCTACTTTATTCTACTCTGCCATATGGTTGCCCTTCCCTCTTCTGTACCATAACTTCTATCCCCTGCATTTGTGCTTTAACAATACCTAATTCTTTTCACTACATCTGTATCTTTGAGGTCAATACTCGGTCGTGCAATTGCTGGGTCATAGGCTAGCTCTATTTTACTGGAAAGAAGGGCCATATGCACCCCAGTGTTCGTATCAGCAATGTCCACAATAGCCATTCTGTTGAAAGAGCCAAGATCCCCTTCAACAGACAAATGGATAAAGAAGATGTGATCTATGGATACAATGGAATATCACTCAGCCATCAGAAAGGATGGATACCCAACTTTTGCATCAACATGGATGGGACTGGAGGAGATTATGCTAAGTGAAATAAGTCAAGCAAAGAAAGTCAATCATTATATGGTTTCACTTCTTTGTGGAACCTAAGGAATAGCATGGAGGACATTAGGAGAAGGTAAAGGAAAAATGAAGTGGGGGAATTGGAGGGGGAAATGAAACATGAAAAACTATGGACTCCAAGAAACAAACTGAGGGTTTTAAAGATGAGAAGGATGTGGGGATGGGTGAGCATGGTGATGGGTATTAAGGAGGGCACATATTGCATGGGGCACTGGGTGTTTTACACAAACAATGAATCATGGAACACTACTTCAAAAACTAATGATGTATTGTATGGTAACTAACATAACGTAATTTTTTTTTAAAAAAAAAGGAGGGGGACAATACCTAACACTCAATCTTTGCTAGTTTCTTGTTTACCTCCTTTTAAGAGTAAGCTCATTAATGGTTTTTTGTTTGTTTGTTTGTTTGTTTTGTCTCAACTAAATGAAGAAAAATAATACACATTATTTTGAAAACTTTTTGAACAGTGTACAAACCTTAGTCAAGTCCACAATGTCTCATCTCTTATTCCTCCTAACATGGCTAAGTTGAAAAACCCTTTATCTGGGAAAAGATCATTCTCCTGCCACCTTGTGTTAGATTTTGGCTTTAGCTTAGATTATCCTTTCTTTCCTTTTCTGAAAATAAGTTGAAAATATTAATAGCCTCAGTTTCTTCTTCCAAAATATGACTGCTTCTTTACCAAGTGCAAAAGCAACCCATTTTGACCATAGTAAACAGCTTGGACCTACTTTTTTGGCTCACTGTTTTAGTGAGACAAGTGGAGTGAAGATGACACACCATTTCCAAATGTATTAATAATTGGTAGACCATACTTCTAAATTGAAGTTTTGTTGCCATAAAACTATGACCAGACTCGCTATAATTACAGAGGTAAATTCTTTATATTTACTATATTTGAAATCACCATATAATACCAAAATAAAATTATGATTATGTGAAGAGTCTGTAATATTAAGAAGATGACTTTGAAATTATTGCTTATCTAAATGAAATTTCCCATTTTATAATCTTGCATAAGCTTCCGTTGTCATTTCCTATTTAAAATCTATTAGAAGGTACTCTTATTCTCCCTTAAGTGGGAAGTCAAATGTGGAACAAATTCATCCCAAAGGAACTGATTCTATATTCCACTGAAGACCAGGTGGCTTCCATGTGGCATTTAGCCTCTTGCATATTGTTCATCGCCTACAACAAATGGGGGTATGCTCTTTAGTAAACTAATTCAACTCAATTAGAGACATTGTCTTCAAGGAATAACATCATAGAGACTAGAATCAGAATCAAACTTTTGGGAAAATTGGGCCCAGGTTTTTTTTGTTTTGTTTTGTTTTAAGATTTTATTTATTTATTTATTTGACAGACAGAGACCACAAGTAGGCAGAGAGGCAGAGAGAGAGGGGGAAGCAGGCTCCCTGCTGAACAGAGAGCCTGATGCGGAGCTCGATCCCAGGACCCTGAGATCATGGCCTGAGCCGAAGGCAGAGGCTTAACCCACTGAGCCACCCAGGCGCCCCTGGGCCCAGGTTTTGATGGCTTCTTTCCTCAATCTTATAAAACCTATTTGAACTCTACTGGATGCCAGAACTGCTTAAAAATATTTGGTCCCTTGTAATTTTAACCTTCCAGTATTCAATGCACCCGATCCATGTAATATCCTATAGTATTTTTGTCAAATGAAGATTCTCAAAGTGTGTTTCTTGGGAGACACTTTTCAATTGGTTGCTTACATTTCTGCATTTATTATTTGTTCTAGACTATCCTTTGAAGATGGCTGTATTGAATAGACTTGGAAGACAGAAATAGTATCTTTTTTTAACTTAACCTGTTGTGTTTGCAAATATTACCTGCCTCTGTTTTGATTCTTCTTGTGGGAACTGAGGCTCCGAACTGATATATAACTCCCACCCCTACACACACACACACATAAAACTGTTAATATTCTGACTACCTCTATTGCTGTGAATAATAAACTATATTATTTCTGAACCATGAGTCTGCGTCTTCTATCAACACCCAAGAAACCATGGAAGACTCATACACCAGCTTTCAAATAAGGGAAAATAATCTCAGATGCTTTATATTTTTTGATAGTGTTACCTACTTCTGAACATATGACTGAACACATATAAAGCTGGAGCCATGACCATTTAGAGCTTCTTCTGTGGAAGAACTATTCATTCACTAGTAAACAAAAGTAGTTTCATCTTTTTTTTTCCTCCTGGAAACCATTTCCTCTCTCACACTGTTGCTCAAATTGGATGGAGTCTAAGGTCCTTTGAGGAAATTTTTGTTTAATGACTCAAAATAAAATAGGAAGAGTCCAAAGTGCTAAAAATAATTCTAGATAAAAGGTATAAGATCATGCCAGAAAGGGTAGTAATTTTATCTAACAACTGCCTGTTCACCCCTTTATTTGTTCATTAACTAATCTCCAAATTCCTGACTAAATCCCTTTTGTAAGCCAGAATGTGAGCTAAAAACTGGGATTTTAAAAAAGTTTTCATTTGAAATCCAGTTAGTTAACCTATATGGTTGTATTAGTTTCATGTGTACAATATAACATATAACACTCAGTGCTCATCATGACAAGTGCCCTAATTAACCCCCATCACTTATTTAATCCATCACTCCTTTCAGATCCTCTCAAGTAACCATCAGTTTGTTCTCCGTAATGAAATGTCTGTTTCTTGCTTTGTTTCTCTTTCTATGTCTTATTATTTTCCCCTTTGCTTGTTTGTTTTGTTTCTTTTATTCCATATATGAGTAAAGGTATTTGTCTTTCTCTGACTGACTTATTTCACTTTTAGCATTATACTGTCTAGTTCCATCCATGTTATTGCAAATGGCAAGATTTCAGTCTTTTTTTATGGCTGAATAATATTCCATTGTATATACATACCACTTATTCTTTATTCATTCACCAATTGATGGATACTTGGGCTCTTTCCATATCTTAGCTTTATAAATAATGCTGCTATAAACATAGGGGTGCTAGCATCCCTTTGAATAAGTTTTCTTATATTCATTGGGTAAATACACACCAACAGGATTGTTGGATCACAAAGGACTTCTATTTTTAAATTTTATGGAAATTCCATACTGTTTTCCAATATGGCTGTATCAGTTTGCATCACCACCAACAGTTCACAATTGTTACTTTTTCTTTCTTTTTCTTTTTTTTTTTTAAGATTTTATTCATTTGACAGAGAGAGATCACAAGTAGAGAGAGAGAGGAGGGAGCAGGCTCCATGCCTGGCAGAGAGCCCGATGTGGAACTTGATCCCAGGACCCTGAGATCGTGACCTGAGCTGAAGGCAGAGGCTTAACCCACTGAGCCACCCAGGCAGCCCCCACAAGTGTTACTTTTTCACATCCTCTCCAACACCTTTTGTTTCTTGTAGTGTTGATTTTAGCCATTCTGACAGGTGTGAGGTGGTATCTCTTTCTAGTTTTGCTTTGCAATTTCCTGATGATACATGATGATGGACATCTTTTCATGTATCTACTGAACATTTGAATGTGTTCTTTGGGGAAACACTTGTTCATGTCTTCTATCCATGTTTTTATTGGATTATTTGTTTTTGGATGTTGACTAAAAACTGGAAATTAAGTAACACACAAGACAGGTTTCCTTGAGCTTAAATTTTATTTGCATGAGTATCATTAACAGGAAAAAATATGCATATGTGTATGTACAAGTGTGTTTATGTATACATCTATCTATCTATCCTCTATCCCCTGTCTTCTAATTGTGGCAAATCCTGTAAGGTGGGGAATGAGATATTCCGAAGGAATATGCTGCTGGATATGTTGGGTAAGCAAATTTAATTGCACTCAGATGCATTGGATATAAGTGAATCACTCAAATGAGCTATTTAATATTATATAGAAACAAATTAAAATTTTATGTAGTTAAAAATAATAGGTAGTTAAAATAATTTTTGTTGTTTGTTGTTTCTGCGTCTTTTTTTGTTTATATATACTATGGTGTGAATGTTTATGTCTCCCAAAATCATATTATGAAATCTAACTCTGGAAGTGATAGTATTAAAACATAGGGGCCTTTGGGAGGTGATTAGGTCATAAGTGGGATTACAGTCCTTTTAAAGGAGACCCCAGAGAGTTCTCTTGCTTCATTCATCATGTACATGTACAGTGAGAAGATAGCCATCTATGAGGAAGTGGGCTCTCCCTGGATCTGCCCATTCCTTAATCTTGAACTTCTCAGTTCTAGAACTGTGAGAAATAAATTCCTGTTCTTTATAAGCTATTCAGTCTATATCATGTCCGTTATAGCAGCCTGCATGCAGAAAGACAATATGACCTAAAACGAGAGCAATAAATATAAAGTTTCAGTAAAGTCAGTTGGTACAATGTTTTTTTACTTAGAGAAGACATGCTGCTTCATGTTAAACCTTGATATTGTATGTGTTTCTTGGAGGGCCACTTCTTACTCCTTCCTAGGCTTCCACAAAGTCCAGGATGATGCCTTACATAAAGGTAATATTTTATAAATACTGTTGGAAATATATACCTCTCTAAAATCCTATTTTGCCTACAGATTACTTGGATCCACTTTGCCTTGTGTAGAATATTTGAAATATATTAAGATCAGAATGTCTCTCTAAATAACATTTAGAATCATCTTTAGTTTATGACTCCTGACTCATTTGTTTATGAAGTGATACTTACTGCAAGAACACTGAAGTTTGTAATATAATTTTTGAATTAATCACCAAGCTAGTTTATTATAACTTATGAAAAAATAATTTCTCCTGTTGGTTTAATTCTGCTCTTATGTTATGGTCATGGCATTTTCATTAAAATAAAGTAGAAAATAGAAGTAAATAATAAGTGAAAAATAAAAAATAATAAATAAAAATATAAAAGTAAAACTCTTGTGAAATGTTAAACTTTTCTTACTTATTTTGTTTTGCTTTTCCTCTACCATGCTGGCAAAGCTGTATTTTGCAGATAGATACAATTTTCTAGTTGCTAGGTTTGTTACTGTTGCTAAAATTTTCAAAATATAAGAAGTTGAATAGTCATGGATTGTTTACTAAACTCCTTATCTACACATATAAAAATAAAACAATGATGGTGACCTGGGTATTTCTAAAATTGTATTCTGTTTTTCCATATTATGTTTTACAATGTAATTAATAAAGATTCTGCATATATTAACACCCATCCCCTTCTATCTCATCTGTATGTCCATTACAGAGCATGTATGATTTCTATTCATTGCTATGTTGTGGTGAAGAGATTGTCTGAAGTAGTCCTATATTTATGCAGGTAGATCTTAAGCTACAGTGCTCTTGTTTATTTGCTTGTTCGTGATCAGTATGTCTGAAAGATGGTAACTATTGCATCAGGTATGACGATTAAAAAATATTATTGGTGCCTGACATACTGTGATGAAATAGGTAAGTCGATTTATAATTTGTTAATTAAATTAGAAAAGAAATTCCTTTGGATTTGTCCTTTATTAAGAGTTTTTTTTTTAAACGAATTCCTTGGGATGGTTTTTGTGTAATATATATCACATGCCTCAACCTTTAAATTTGAATGTAGAAAAGAGTTATCAGAGTGAGCCTAGAAAATATTGTTATAAAATATTTTTGTTCTGTTATATTATGTTAACTTGGGAAATAATTGTAGTTATTTTTATTAGCATTTCCTAATTTCCACATGCCCTTACAGATGAGATATCATGTTTTTCCTACTCTTTTTATCATGGTTGTTATATTCTTCATGATCAATAACAATCAGTGAAAATTCATAACATTAATTTTCTTTGGGAAAGTGATATTTTAGCAAGAATCCATGACCAAAAATTTTAGCTGTTGTTCATCCAGTAGGTGAGACTATCAATGTTCCCGAAATTTCAAGAAATAGAACTTATTAATTGTGTTGGTTAATGTTTATTGTCTCTGAACTTAGAGGTGCATAATTTAATTTAAAATTTATTTTGAATTGAAAACAAGAACTTACTGAAGTTTAGTCATCCCACTTTATATCAGGCCTCCAGTACATTCTAATTTATTTATAGAAAATATCATAAACATGAATGTCACTTTTCCTATTGCATTTATACTGAAACTGCAATGACTCAAAGATGTCAGATCTGAAAAACGCTACCTTTCTATAATTTCTGTTTCCTAGGAGGAATGGATATACCATTTTAGCACAATTATCCAACAGTATTCAAAACCACCCTGAATTTTAAAACATAGTTATTACACCCTAAAAATCAAGTATGAAAATGTATAAACAACCATGTCTCTATCTGTAAATGAAATACTCCCACACAGACTGGTTTTAAAACATTCTAACTTAAGGAATTTGATAGCACAGACGCAGGGTAGTAGTTTCAGTGCCTACAGTATACTTTCAGGGAGAGAATAATGTAGGCTCTGAGTCACTTTCTGCCTAGAGATGACCTAATAGTGGTTCTGGCATTGTTTGTTTGTTTGTTTGTTTTTGAAAATACTTTCCTGGGTGTCATTCAGAAAATGCAGTTTGGCAATCTATATAAATTAAGGATGATCTTTTTGAATGTTTGTCTTTCACTACATCAAATTAACATAATTGGACAGAAATTCCACTAAATTAAGCATTGTTAGGAAACGTGTAAATTGGAGCTGCTCAAATTAGTTGCTCTTTGAACTATGTGCTGTTGGTTCAGGATTAGATAAGGAGTTTGAAGGAAAACCTAAATCATTGCTTCCTTTTTTGAGAGAGTCTTAGCATATTTTCTTAAAATTAGCTGAAATAAACAATGTTTAGTCGCAAAGTGATTTGCATTTTTGCACAAACTCCCTATCTCCTTGAGAATTATAACAAATATTTCATGAAACATCATTGATCTTTACTTTGTTACACTGCTGTAAAGTACATTCAGAGTTGCCAGTTAAAAGTGTTAGTGTTGAGATGAAATGTCATGCATTTTTCTTCACTTCCATGCAAATGAACACAGTAATTTATTAAGACACAATGAAGAAAAAAAAATTGACAATGAGTTCCAGATTTTAAAAATCACTTGCCATTCAATCCAAATTGTGAGTTTGATCGGTTACCGAACACTTTATAATGCACCCCTGGTAATTTTACAGAGATTATTTTTTTCTTACCAATTCTTGATTATTCTGTCTTGCAATGCAGAGAAAGCTAACTAATTTAAAATAAACTTCCGTTAATTTTGATTGTTATAAACTTAAAATTGATTAATTTCCATATAGAGAGTTTAAAATGTTCACAATTTACATTAAATATATATTCTGTGTATACCTTGGAAAAATTATACTGAAAATTGAAATTAAAATGATGTTGTATATAGCTGCAAGAAGCCGCCTGTCCCATTTCATCTTACTATATAAGTTGTGTCAGGTAATTTATAAAATCCCTACTGCATAACAAATCTATTTTTTGTTGGAATGGGTAGTAATGTTTGTTCTTATTTCTAAATAAGAGTTGGTCTATGAGTGCATCTGCAACTGTATTTTTCCTACGTGGCTTCATGGTCTTGAACTGAGAAAGCTCAGAACATTAAACATCAAAATAATATAATTTGACATAATTAGACATCAAGGAAATGCAATTAAAATGACACTGAAATATCACTACACACTTATCAGAATGGCTAAAATAAAATATAATGACAAGACCAAAAGAAAAAATATACCATTTGATGATACACAATGGCAAGTTGTACCATAACTTAACCATCTCAGACTAGTGTAGTGTTAAATTTGTTTTTCTAAGCAATGTTTTGGGTCACTTACCACTTTTCAAGGATTTAAAGTGCTATCATTTTACTTAAAACTGTGAAATTTGGTCAGATTTAAATTTCAATTTATGTTAAAACATTCTGTAAACTGTGTTAAACTTTGACATTTGTTCCCTCTGTTCAGTGAATAACACTATATCATATTTTGAAAAATACACTAATTTTCATTTTGAAAAATATCCCTTTTTCCTCTTATGGTAATTATTAATATGAATTAATAGTAGAATTTGATATGGTTCCATATGACCATGAATACTTTATTGTATATTATCAAATTTAATAATGAATATAATGTACTTCTTTGGACAATTTTTACAGACCAGTCTACTCTTAAAAAAAAAATGGAGATGCACTTCTTCAGTTCACACAAATTTCATTTTATTATATATAACCTCAGATAAATTTCAACAAATCATAATTTGTTAAAATTATGTCTACTTAAAAATCTCATAGAAGAGTAAAACCATCAAAAATAAAAATAAACACACACAACACACACACATCACCCATGTATTGGCAAATCACAATTGCTGTAACAATACATTAGGCATTCCACAGTTAAGGGCTATCAAAATCTCCATCAGTGACAAAAAGATTTGTATCCAAATGGACTGATTTTCCAGAATCCAAGAAAAAGTCTCCTAGGGTTTATTTAAAGATAAATATTTGAACAAATACTTCTTAAATTTAGGAAATTCAGAACATACGATTAAAGAATATTTGCAGTGCAGACTATATTCAATCCTTCCTTCAAAATGTGCCTTTGAGTACATAATTCTGTTTTCTCTATCTAAATTGAGCTGTCCTCCAAGGAAGTTTTCTAAAATGTGTGTCTCTGTGTGATAAATGTTCTAAGACCTAACATGCTTCATTGTATTTTTACTGTGCTCTCAAATTTAATCAATAATTTGGCTTGATGTATAATATCTAGTTTCAAATATCTTTTCCATCTATACAAACACCCAGCTGTCTCCTTTATATGCTATTACTATTGAGAATTCTGCTGTCAGTATTATTCTTGTACATTTTAGGTGATCTGTTCTTCTCTTGGGCATCATTTATGCTCTTCTCTGTTTTTGATATTCTTAAAACTCACCATAATATATATGAGTGGTTTTTTTTAAAGATTTTATTTATTTATTTGACAGAGAGAAATCACAAGTAGTTGGAGAGGCAGGCAGAGAGAGAGAGAGGAGGAAGCAGGCTCCCCACCAAGCAGAGAGCCCCATGCGGGACACGATCCCAGGACCCTGAGATCATGACCTGAGCTGAATGCAGCAGCTTAACCCACTGAGTCACCCAGGTGCCCTATATGAGTGGTTTTTTGTGAGTGTGGTTTTTGTTTTGTTTTGTTTCTGATTTCTGATGTTTGGCATCATTTTAAGTCTGGTATCTTTTATATTTATTTAATTCTCCAAAATTTATCTCAGTACTTATTTAAATATTTTCTTTATTTTTTTTCTCTTCTGCTGCATTTGGGCAGAAGTCATTAATATGTTTGTTTGTTAGTTTGTTTTTCTCAACTCACTTATTCATTTTACAGCTATATTCATCTTAGTCTCCATTTATTGTATTCTTTATTTCAACAATTTTCACTTAATTTATATTCACAGTATAGTATCTTTCTTTTCTTTGTATATGTATATCATTATTTTATCATATACTTTTAAGCTATTTTTAAAAATATTTTATTTATATATTTGACATTGAGAAATCACAAGTAGGCAGAGAGGCAGGCAGAGAGAGAGGAAGGGAAGCAGGCTACCTGCTGAGCAGAAAGCCTGATGTGGGGCTTGATCCCAGGACCCTGAGATCATGACTTGAACCGAAGGCAGCGGCTTAACCCACTGAGCCACCCAGGTGCCCCTTTTAAGCTTTTTTTTTAAAGTACAGTCATTCTTTTTTTTAAAAATTTTATTTATTTATTTATTTGACAGAGAGAGATCACAAGTAGACGGAGGGCAGGCAGAGAGAGAGAGAGAGAAGCAGACTCCCTGCTGAGCAGAGAGCCTGATGCAGGATTTGATCCCAGGACCCTGAGATCATGACCTGAGCTGAAGGCAGTGGCTTAATCCACTGAGCCACCTAGGCGCCCCTAAGCTATTTTTTAAATTCCTGTACCAATAACGCTTGGATTGCCATATAAGGTTAACTACATCATCTTTTTTAGGTAAGTAATTGTACTTTTTATGTGCATAGCTATTTTGGTCCATTAGTTCAGCTCCTCTTAGGATCATCAAATCTCTGTAAAGTCTGGGTATGCTAGGATTTTCTAAGCAACAATAAAATACATTGAAACCTGGTAGCTTAATTATAATAATGTTTTCTTTCTCAATCATTTACAATAGCATTACATTCTGAGTAGCTTCCTTCTATTTTGCAGCTATAGTGTTTGGAAAAACTTGAATTGTGATATCACTGTGATAATGTGAATTAGTCAGGGTTTTTCAGAGAATCGGGAAGAGAAAAAAAAAAAAGGAAGATATTCTCCAGGGCCAACTCTAGAAGTGACTATTAAAACATCTGTCCAAATTCAATTGAACAAAACTCAGAAATGCCATCTCCAGTGAAATACAAAGAAAATTATATATAGTTCTGGGCACACACATCTCATTTGACCCAATGATGTACATGAATGAAAGACTGAAGGCCAATCACCACTCCATGGGAGAATTTAAAAACAAATTTACTAATGAGGCCGAGAATTCAGAATCACAAATACTTCAGAACTAATAATAACTGCCTTCACTTGATGTTATTCTATAAGATAAATCCTACGATCAAGTTTCAATTTTAAATTCTTAAATCCTTATGAAGAAGCATCATTTGGAGGGAGCAGTTTTCATAATTTATCATCCATCAGCCTTTTTTTAAGATTTTATTTATTTATTGGACAGAGAGAGAGAGAGATTACAAGTAAGCAGAGAGGCAGACAAGCGGGGAGGGAAGCAGGCTTCCTTTTGAGCAGAGCCCGATGTGGGGCTGGATCCCAGGACCCAGAGACCATGACTTGAGATGAAGGCAGAGGCTTAACCCACTACCCACGTGATGAGAGAGCCCCTCAGGTGCCCCTCATCCATTAATTGTTTGGAGGAAAATGTGTGGATGAATAATGCCTTAGGGAGCTAATCTCTCTAAAGAATTTTCAAGTCTTTACTCCTTCAAGGTTTTTGCACAGTTCTGATAGCCTCTAAACATGCAGCTGATTTCTACAGTGACAGGCCTGTTAAAACCTGTCCTCAAACCAGGAATAGAGCATGAAACATACCAGTCAAGAGCAACTTTGAGTCTTTTAAGGAATTTATCATCATTTCTTTGTTTTTGGTTCATATCCGAAATAGTTCTATATTACACTTGCATAATTTCTCCAGAGCTTACTTTGAAGGAGGCATTCAGTTCCAGCTACTTCCATATTTTGGCAAGAACTATAATTCTATATTAAAAAAAAACATATTTTAGAGCGCCTGGGTGGCTCAGTGGGTTAAAATCTCTGCCTTCGGCTCAGGTTATGATTCCAGGTTCCTGGGATTGAGTCCCACAGTGGACTCTCTTCTCAGCAGGGAGCCTGCTTCCATTCCTCTCTCTCTGCCTGCCTCTCTGCCTTCCTGTGATCTCTGTCAAGGAAATAAATAAAATTTAAAAAAAAACATATTTTATACCAGTTATTTATGTTTATTAACTAAGATATCACAATACAAATAATACAAACAGTTGCTCTTTATTAATACCTTCAACCAAGATCAAAAAAATATGTCATATTTTCTCCAAAAATTTTATATCATCTGATAGGTCAGATATATATAAAATTACATTTAAAATTTTTAAAATATCAGCAAATATTTTCATTTAAATGCAAATTTCAAAGAAAATCTACTTTTCCACACACGACTTTTTATCCTATTTTTTTTTAATTTTGTCTACAACTGATAAATTGTTTAGCGAGACTATAAATGTTAGATCGAAAAAATGAATAATAGATGTACATTCAAATTATTATGTTCCATTAAAAATGATTTAGTCTGTGATGAACATCTGTTTGGTAATATGTTGTATCCAGATATAGTAATTTAATGACATATATAAAATTATAGGGAAATGACACCTTCCGTTCCATTATGAGTAGAGTTTTAAAACGCTATTTGTCACAACCTGTCATCTTGTCATTATGTAGCATTATGTAACATTTAAAAAATATATACTCTTCACTTTGAAGTCTTTTAGAAATCTAAAATATGACATTCTATGGTTTGTGTTTCCTTATTCCTTTATTGCCAGTTTGAACAAATCCACATGCTTTGATTCAAAGGTAATAAATTCCTCTTATTTGGAAAAATGATGTTTATTTTTGTTCTCTCACCCTTAGCAGGTGGTTTCATTTTAGCACACTTCAGAGTTATAATTTCATGCTTATTAAAAACATTTATTATGATCTACATAGATGAATGAAACTTTTATTTTATTAAATTATTAGCCAAAAAATTTGTTATTTTTAAAAATGTATTTCCTTTGAAGGGTTATTTTACAGCATTGAGAGAGGATCTAGGAGTGTGGTATTATGCAATTTTTAAGTAGGTATGAAATGGTTATTTATATGATTGATTATTTAAGGCTTATGTATATTGTCCATTATATGCTATAAAATATTTTGAAAGTAAATTTAAGGTATGTTTTACATAGTTTATTTTTTGGAAAAAATTATTGAAATGACTTATGAAATTCAGTATACTCTCAACATTAATTTTTTCTGAAATTTACCAATTGTCTATTGAACCTATTATATGGCATATATTACTTCAGACTACACTGGTAAATGAAATACTTGGCTTTGTAGAACTTTTATTTTAATGGCTTAAACAATTAAAAGCTATAAACCTTAATAAAAATTGCATAGTGTATTCAAAAATGATGAGTACAATGGGGAAAAAGAAAATTTAGATCAGGGTGAGAAAAATCAAGGTTGTTAGGCAGGGGATGGGGAGTTAAAAATTTTAATAGGAAGATCAGGGTAGTTACAATGAAGCTGACAATTGAACAAAGGTATGGAAAGGTGATGAATTTGCCCAGAACTATCAGCAATAAGGTCACTCCAGACAAAGGAATTGGCTATCTTGAAGGCCATAAGGTTAGATCGTGTCTGGCATATCTGAGGAATAGCAAGGAGGCCACTGTGAGTGACTGAAGGGTAGCAGGGAAAGAGGTCACAGAGGTTAAATGAGTGGCTAGATCATGTAAAAGTTTAGAAGTCATTGTAAAACTCTGGCTTTTATATTTGGAAACTTACTGGGTGATAGAATTTCTGCTAGTAACTGAGAGTTCAAATGTCCATAAAATTTCAAGGATTCTTATTCTAGTAAGACAGAATAAAGAAAAAGAGTTCATATTTTCACATGGTGTAACAAATGCTCGGAGATCCAAGTGTAGGAAGCTATGGGAGCACAGGAGAAGGCACTGAAATCACACCAATATATTTGATGACTGTGACTGTATATAAATTTGTATTTTCTAGATTTTTAATAGTCATGGAATCACACAGTATATACTATTCGTTGCCTGGCTTTTCTTTTCTCAGCACCATTACTTTGAGAATCTCCAATTGTAAATAGTTCATTTTGATGTTGAATAGTAATCTCTTTAATGAATAGATCATCATTTGTCTTTGCTCTATTGATGGACATTGATGAACATTTCCACTGTTTTCAATTCATAGAAATAAAGCTGCTATGAAATTCATATACAAGTCCTTGTATGAACATAGGGTTTGTTTCTCTTGGTTAAATGCCTAGAAGTAAAATGGCTATTAGTGTAACTGCAACATATTTTGCATTTAAAAAAATTTTCAAACTATTTTCCAAAGTGGTGTTATCATGATATATGCCAACAACAGTTTAGATTTTTTGTTGCTTCTCAATCTAGCTCCGACGAAGTACAATTAGCCTTTATAATTTTAGCCATTCTAATAGATATGTAAGCATGTCTCATTATGATTTTAATTTGTATTTCTTTAATGTCTAAATGTTGAGAAATTTGTCATGTGCTTATAAGCCATCCATATCCTTTTGGTGACATGTCTCTGCAATAATTTTCTTCACATGTAAAATTGGATACTCTGTTTGGTTATTAGTAAGGTTTTTAATTTTTATTCATTTTTTAATAATCAGAGTTGATGTCCATTATCAGATATATAATTTGCAAATCCCTTCTCCATCTTTACGGTTTCTCAATGGAGCTTTGATAGCTGTGTCTTTCAAGAAATATGCTACTTCTTTCCTGGTACACGGAGGTATGACTAGAACATTATCAATGTTGACCTTTGCAAAGAAAATCATGGCTTAAGATATATGTAGTCTGTGGTTGTTGGGAGTGTTCTGTAATATCAAGCATATCTAGTTAGTTGACAATTTTGTTCAAGTCTTACATATCTTACCAATTTGATGACCATTTGTCTATATAATCTTAAAATAAAGGTGTTGAAATTTTTTTCCATTTCTCTTCTAAGGTAGAAGTTATGATTTTTGTTCTTAGTTTTTCCCTATATATCCCCAAATCTGTTATTAAGTATTAAAAGTCAAGAATTATTATACTCCCTGATGAATTCATCCTTTTACTCTTCTGTAATTTTGACTTGATCTTTATGTCTGATAATGAAATTTGCTTTAAAATCACTTTTCATTATCTTGATAAAACCACCAAAGTTATAGTGTGATTAGTGTTAATACAGCATATTTTTACATTTACTTTTTAAAGCACTTCTATATTTAATCATGACAAGAAACAAAACAGCTTTTTAGTTAAGAAAGCATTTTTCTAAATTATATTTTTTTTTAAATGAAGGAGTAGCAATTTTTGTTAAGGGACCTAAACTAAAAGTAGGTTTAGAAATTTATTTATTTATTTATTTATTTATTAAAAGATTTTATTTTGTTTATTGACAGCAAGAGAGAGAGAGAGAGAGAGAGGAAGCACACAAGCGGGGGGAATCAAGTGCAAAGGGAGAGGAAGAAGCAAGCTCCTTGGGGTGTAAGTAGTCCCATGCAGGGCTGGATCCCTGTACACTGGAATCATGACCTCAGCCAAAGGCCAACATCTGCTTAAACAACTGAGTCATCCAGGCACCCATAGAAAATTAAAAAGAAAAAAAGGCCTTTCAAAAACATTTTGTTTCTTTCTTTCTTTTTAATATTTAATTTATTTGACAGACAGAGAGACAGGAAGAGGAACTATAAGCAGGGCAGAGGGAAAAGGAGAAGCAGGTTTGCCACTGAGCAGAGAGCCTGATGTGGGGCTCCATCCCAGGACCCTGGGATCATGACCTGAAAAGAAGGGACACTTATGGAGGAAGCCACCCAGACACCTCTTTTCTTTGTTTTTAATATATGGCAACTGATGCTTCCCAGCCACGAGGAGCATATTACCCATTGATTAAATCTTTGATAACAACCTATTTAAAAGGGTGTGTAAACATATACTTACTCAGATTTATACACTTTGTGTTTTCTTCATAGTTTGGGGCTGGACCCCATGGTCACAACACTGCTTCCAGTCTTTGCCTTCCCATCTTTTGATACCAGGTATTTGGTCAGCAAAGCAAATTAGTATCAAAATTAATAAGCCCTTGGCACCATATCTCTGGAGCAGGGGTTGCTCTTAGCCAAGGCCCACAGCAGTTGATTTCCCCTCGCTAGTGCTATAGCCCCAAGGACTAGGTCCCTGCCACCAGAACTAAGTCTTACATGTTAAGCTAAGCAGACAAAACTAAAACAGGAAAGCTCCCACACCTTTCACTGGCATGCCTCATCTCCCACTCCCTTGATGTCCAGGCAGTACCAGATGCCAGGTAGGGGTCTTGGTTCAACGTATGGGTGGGAAGGAAGTAGCCACAAGCAAGTACCTGCCTCTCTGTGCCTTTCTTTCATGAGCAGGTTGTAAGGAGAAGGAAGAGGAAGAGAGGTGAACTTCAAGGGTTGAAGGCCTCAGGTAGGCAGCTGGCTCCTGCCAGTGGGAGAGGGACAAAGGAGAAGGCAGTGAGTCTTGCAGGGAGGGTGGGGGGTAAGGGTTACAGCTTATGACGGAATCTGGACAGGAGTAATAGGGATACTAGTCATTTGAGTCCACCATTGGCAAGCTGGGCTGGGTGTCAGGGCAGATAGGCCTCCCTGGGCAACGGCACATGAGAGAAGTTGGAATTCTTCTCTGAGGAGCAGGTGGAGCTCTGGGTGTTGGGAAAGTATAGACAGTATTGTTCCAGGGCCAAGGACAGGACCGGGTACTCCTGGTTGGAGGTCAAGGCCACAGTATGATCCAGGTCTTCTACCAGCAGCTTGGAGGTACCACATGCCAGCCACCCCTCATTATTGTGTATAACTCTCTGGTACACTTATTGGCTAATCCATCAAATGACTCCTTCAGCAGCTTGAAAACCACCTCCACAGGCACTCCAGGATATGGGAGGCTTCGAGAGTGAAGATTTTGCACAGGATAACCCCAAAGGACCAGAAGTCACTCTGGTGGATGTAGATCTGGTCAAACATGGCCTTAGGGACCATCCACTTCACAGGAAGTCCACTGTTGATTTTCTTTTTATAGTAACTGATGTGGTGATATCTCTGGCAAGGCTGAAGTCTGAGATCTTCATCATGTTGTCCTTTGTCACCAGCACTTCCCTGGTGGCCAGGTCTTGGTGTATGCACTTCTTGGAGGCAAGGTACTCCATGCTTCAGGCTACCTGATAGGCACAGGATACCAGCTACCTGATAGGCACAGGATACCAAGTCCTTGGAGGAGAGTTGCTCTGCTGCACTGTGGCTGATATTGTAACAGTACTCCAGGTCAGGAGGCCTCTGGGCCTGCAGGTACTCCTGTATGTTGTCTTTGGAGGCATATTCCATGAGAGTGTATGAAGAACCGTCCTGTGTGCAGGACCCAGCATGTTGATGATGTCCTTGTGCTGTCCAATCATCTTCATCATCTCCATTTCTGAGATTAGGTTTGACAGGTCTTTCTCTGTTGCATCTGACTTCAACATCTTCACAGACACTTTAGTCAAATGGTTGGATTTGTCTTTGTCCAGCCCAATGGCCTCCTCCAACACCACCTGCCCAAAGTAGGCCTGTCTTAGGGGTCTGCCTAAACTGCTTATAACCAGCCTGTCTCAAGGCAGTTATGAACTCTAGATTATCCTCAAAAACATTAAACCACAAGCTAAAAATTCTCTTCACTAGGTCTCTGTCGCAGATCTAATTTTCTTATCCTTCATCATTTATCTTTTTCCTAATTCTTATTTTCAGTATAGTTTATTTTGCTTCCAGGTGTTTCCCCTGGTTTCTGTATGCTGTTTCATAGGGAAGAGTTATCCTGTCATAAAATTATTTCTTGAGCATTCATTACATCTCTCAGTTAAAATGGGTTCTTTTATGGTATTGATTCATTTGTGTTTTCTCAAAATGGGAAGAATTTTCAAAATGGTGTTTTCCTCAAGGTTCAGAGTATGTCTTAGCCTCATCTTTACTGTTTTTGAAATTCACTTTTCAAATTCTTGTCCCTCTTTTTATCTTTTTAAATTAAAATGTTTTATTTTTACTATTCTTTTATTTGAATATAGTTGATATTCAGTGTTACATTGGTTTCAGGTTTTCAATATCTCCATACATTATTCTATGATCACTACAAATATAGCCACCATCTGTCACCATATAACACTATTATAATATCATTCACTATATTCTCTACACTGTCCCATATCTCTTTTTAAAATCTCTGATTTTTATGTTTTCTGTTATTCCAATTTTGGACCATCATTTTACTTGGTTACTTTAATAAAATATGCCTGATTAAACACACTCTTTGCTGAAAACCATAGCATTTGGTTTATAGTAGTCTTCTTCTTCTTCTTCTTTTTTAATTAACATATAATGTATTATTAGCCCCAGGGGTACAGGTCTGTGAATCGCCAGGTTTACACACTTTGCAGCACTCACCACAGCACATACCCTCCCCAATGTTCATAACCCCACCACCCTCTCCCTACCGACCCCACCCCTCTGGCAACTCTCACTTTGTTTTGTGAGATTCAGAGTCTGTTATGGTTTGTCTGCCTCCCGATCCCATCTTGTTTCATTTACTCTTTTCCTGTCCCCCAAACCCCCACATTGCACCTCCATTTCCTCATATCAGGGAGATCATATGATAGTGTCTTTCTCTGGTTGACTTATTTTGCTAAGCATAATACCCTCTAGTTCCATCCATGTCATCGCAAATGGCAAGATTTCATTTCTTTTGATGGCTGCATAGTATTCCGTCGCATATATATATATATATATATATATATATATATATATATTTCATTTGTTGATGGACATCTAGGTTCTTTCCATAGTTTGGCTATTGTGGATATTGCTGCTATAAATATTTGGTGCACGTGCCCCTTTGATTCATATAGTAGTCTTCTTTACCTCTATCAGAACCCCAGGAAGCTTTGTTTATTTATTTACTCACATACACAGATGATCCAACGCAACGTTTTTTGATGTTCAAATGTATTCTCTCTTACCGCTTAACACTATGCTTACTGCTCTCTTTCACTGTCTGACTAAATCCTCATCATCACTATGCCATTTAATAATAAAGAACATTTGAATTCAGAGTTCTCTCCAAATCAGGGAATGAAGACTCCACCCTTCTGTTTGTGCAGGTAAAATAAATGTTGATATTGTCTGTCCTGCACATACCCCATCCTGTTCACCAGAATATTCACCATCAAAATATATACAAAATAAAAACCATACCTCACCACTTCTATTACCACCCAGCATGGTAAAAACACCATCATATGTTCCTGAATTATTGACTTGATTGAGAGCCCCACTTCCACAACTACTGCACTCCTTTCTCCCTGCAAATTTATTTTGGTACAGCAACTTAACCTAAAAATCAAGTCAGATGATTTTATTCTGCTGTTGAAAGTCTTTTGGTATCTTCCCCTTTCATATTAAATAAAAACTGAAGGCGTTTCAATGTACTGGAAGGTCATGCATCAATACATTCTTCCTCTCTCCACCACTATGAACTCCTCATTGGCCTCCTTGCTTTTCCTCAAAAGTAACAGACCAGCTGTTCACACAAAGTCTATATATACTTACTTGCTCTGCCTAGAGCAATCTTTTCCTTTAATATTTGTATAACACCCTCCTTCACTTCCTGGGTCTTTGTGCAAATAACATCTCATAAATGAGATATAACCACCCAACACAAAATAAAATTAATTTTCCTCCCAGCATTCTCCAATGGCTTTTACCTTTCTTGTATTTCTTTGTAACACTTATCACCATCAACCATCAATCATTATTCTATTACTGGTTTATTTCCTTATTTGAAACAGAGAGAGAGAGATTGGGAGGGGGCACAGAGGAAGAAGAAAACACCCCACTGTCTAGAAAGCCTGCTGGGGAGTTACATCCCAGGACCATGAGATCATGACCCAAGCCAGAGGCAGTCACTCAATGGACTGAGCCACTGAGGTGCCCATCTATTATTGTTTTATTTCACTATTATATTTCAAAAGAATGTAAGCTCTTTGTGGTCAGGTATTTTATATGTTTTATTAATTGAAGTATTCTCAGAAAGGTAGCTGGCAGATTTTAAGGTCTCACTAAACTGTATTTTGTTGTTTTTATTGGGCTCCTTTATGGGCTTTACCTCTTACTCTAGAAGTCTATCCTTCAGATGTAAGCAAATGAGTAAAAAGCCTGTATTAAGTGGATATTTTAAAAGCTAAATGAATGGCTTAATAGTTGTTGTATATGGCGGGAAAGGGAACATATTTTCCACTGTTTAGAAGTGGGAGTTTTTTTATAGAGTTCTTGTACAAGCCTACACTATTGAACGATAATGGGCAGTTGTACATTACAATTATACAAACCCTTTGGTCATTTATATCCTTTTTTTGTAATACATGACTGGATCATTTAATTCCTTAGGAGCATTATAGCATTTCAACTTTTCATGTTCAATAAACTTATTGGCGTTTGCTACCTTTTTTATTCAAATGGAGAAATAGTCATGATTTAATCTAAATAAAGTGTTATTGATTGTGTTGTTTTCTAGGAATGAGTCGCACATGCTAGTTTAAAAGTTTTGTTAAATTCCCAAGTCTGTCACCAATAAAAGCCTTTTGTAGATTAGTAACTTGATCAAAACAGAAAAGTTATGTAACACTCAATTGTTATACTATCTTTGTTTCCATCTTGCATTGTAATAACGCCCATCTTAACTCTATTTAAGAAGAGTCATCGCCAGATGGCTTTCTGGCATTGATTGCATGATATGAAATCTAGTATAAAACTAAAGTTTTTTTTGGTTTTAGTAGCATATAAATCAATTTAGAAAAATATATGTATTTGAATATAAGATAAAGTTTCAAATTATTTGGCAAGAGTAAACTAAACTGTTTTTGTAAATTTTTATTTTCTAAAATTTCATTGAGCTCTTTTGCAATAAGAAACAAGTTACAAAAAATTAAGGTTTATTTACCCCAATTCAAAATTATTAGGAATATAATCATAGAGGTTGAAGTATTTAAAATATTGAACCCAAAATATTTTATTAGGTAATTTCATGAATGCTGAGCATTCACTGTTAAAATATACTAATACTATTGATAGACTGGTAGAAGCCTAAAATCAAATATTTATTAAATATTTATATCCATATCTTTTCATGGCTTGGTAATTCATTTCTCTAGCATTAAATAATATTCCATTGTTTGCATGTACTACACTTTATTTGACCTTTCACCTATGGAAGGATATCTTGGTTGCTTCCAAGCTTTTGTCAGTTATGAATAAAACTACTATAGACATCTTTGTGGGTATAGATTTCATCTTCTTTGGATAAATACCAAGAACTGCTACTGCTGAATCATCTGGCAAGAATATGTTTAGTTTTTTAAGAAACTGCCACGTTGTTTTCCATTCTTTATTCTCAATAGACATGGAAGAACATTCCTGTTGCTCCACATCCTCACCAACATTTCGTGTTCTGTTGTCAGTGTTCTGGATTCTGGGTATGTACTGGTGTCTCTTTTTTAATTTGCATTTTCCTGATGACATATGATGTGAAGCACCTTTATATATGCTTATTTGCCATCTGTAATATTTTCTTTTGTGAGGTATCTGCTGTCTTTGGCTCATTTTTAATCAGGTTTTTCCCCCATTGTTGAGTTTTAAGGGGTCTTTGTGTATTTTTGATTAACAGTCCTGTGCCAGATGTGTATTTTGCAAATTTTTCTCATAGTCTGTGCTTTGCCTTTTCATTCTCTTGGCATTGTGTTTCACAGAGTAGACATTTTTAAATTCAGTGCTTGTGCTTTTGCAGCTAAAGTTATTGCCAAAACCAAGGTCATTTAAATTTTCTTCTATATTACCTTCTACATGTTTCATGTTTAGGTTTATAATCCAATATGAGTTAATTTTTGTGAAGAGTGTATGATACCTGCCTGGATTTATTTTATTTTATTATTTTATTGTATTTTTATTTTAAATTTTTACATTTAGCTTCACCATTACTCCAGAACCATTTGTTTAAAAGATTGTATTTTGCTTTCTTGTATTGCTTTTGCTTTTATATTAAATTTAAAATATAATTGATAATATATATTCTGTTCCTTTAATCTAGTCTTTCTGTGGTATTACAATATCTTCCTTACAATTATCCTTATGGTAAACTTTTTTTAAAAGATTTTATTTATTTATTTGACAGAGAGAGAGATCACAAATTGGCAGAGAGACAGACAGAGAGAGAGATGAGGAGAAGCAGGCTCCTTGCTCCCCTGGGAACATGACCTGAGCCGAAGGTAGAGGCTTAACCCACTGAGCCACCCAGGCACCCCATCACTTTGGTAAACTTTGAAGTCAGTCCTCAGTCTTTGTTCTCCTTCAACACTATGTTGACTATTGTGAGTCTTTGCCTCTCCATATAAACTTTAAAATAAGTTTGTTAATATTAAAAAAAAGAACTTGCTGGAATGCATTAATTGTATAGATAAACTTGGAAACCAGTGACCTCTTGAGCTTAGCAGGAGATAGACCATGGACATCAGTTGTCACAGTGGTGCCTCTGGCAGAACCTATTGCAAATCCGTAGGCAAAATGAGACCTCAAGGATCTGAGGGAATGTCTAAGAAGTACTTGATACATCCCTTGGTATGGTTTATTGAAGTGTCCACCTGTCTGAAAGCTGGGGAATCTAGATAAGGGAGGGAAAATTAGTTATGATAAAACATATCAACAAACATGAATAAATTTTGTAAACCTAATTGTCATGGCTCATATACAGTATGACCAACAGAGGGACCATCAAAAGGAAAGCATCTGTTACGTTTATTGTGAAATTGTTTATTCAAAATAAAGCAATGAGAGGGGAAGACACAATGAGAAAATTACCATTTTTTAAATGGTAAACTTCTTACAAAATGGAACAGGTTTTATATTCTAAGTAGTATATTGAAAAGTAAAACATTGGGGCGCCTGGGTGGCTCAGTGGTTTGGGCTGCTGCCTTCGGCTCGGGTCATGATCTCAGGGTCCTGGGATCGAGCCCCGCATCGGGCTCTCTGCTCCGCAGGAAGCCTGCTTCCCTCTCTCTCTCTCTCTCTCTGCCTGCCTCTCTGCCTACTTGTGATCTCTGTCTGTCAAATAAATAAATAAAATCTTTAAAAAAATAAAAGTATAACATTAAAAAATAAAATTTTAATTTAAAAAATTATGTAATTTTTAAAAAAGGTTAAAAATAGCAGAACCATTTTTCTTATAACTCAAAAATACATTGTATATATATCTATCAAAAATAACTTGTTGGGCGCCTGGGTGGCTCAGTGGGTTAAGCCACTGCCTTTGGCTCAGGTCATGATCTCAGGGTCCAGGGATCGAGCCCCAAATCGATCTCTCTGCTCAGCGGGGAGACTGCAACCTCCTCTCTATCTCTGCCTGCATCTCTGCCTACTTGTAATCTCTCTCAGTCAAATAAATAAATAAAATCTTTAAAAAATATATCTTGTCATGGGGGCGCCTGGGTGTCTCAGTGGGTTAAAGCCTCTGCCCTCAGCTCAGGTCATGCTCCCAGGATCCTTGGATTGAGTCCTACATTGGGCTCTCAGCTCAGCAGGGAGCCTGCTTCTTCCTCTCTCTCTGCCTGACTCTGCCTACTTGTGATCTCTGTCAAATAAATAAATAAAATCTTTTATAAAAAAAAATTTAAAAAAATAACTTGTCATGTCTGGAATCAGGAGCATATGAAAAAAATAATATCTAAGGACAATACTTCTGCCATGTTTTGTGCCTTGTTAATATTTTTAAACAGTCAGGCAACTTTTAGCTTTATTGAAATACCTGCTAAGATACCAGCAGTGCCTTTTGGAGCCCTATGACTATAAAAATTAATTGCAAATATTCAAAATGTTTACTATGGTGTCACTATTTAGGGCACCCACCAAGTATGTTTAAGAAGTAAGCATAACTGTTACTCTTCTGTAAGGCAAAAGGGCATATTTTCAGGAGTTCCATCTGCTGTACCAGGAGGTGAATCAAGTAATGATTTTTGTCTGTAAAATAATTCACTTTTCAATCTAACATTCCTCATTCCACATTAAAATAATAAAAATTAGGAGGAGACTAAAACAAACAAACAACTACAACTACAACAACCAGCTTTTCCTTCAGTGGAAAAGTAAATATAACCTTATGAGTAGCCTGAAATTTATTTTTAAATATTTTTAAGATAAACGTTATTGTTAGAAAACCATATATTTTATATTACTAAGAAATAACAGGCAAAGTTTTATTAACTTCTAAAAAGTCTAGTTACTTCTATTTATCTATTAACTCATCTCTTTATGAAGTAGAACATGATCACACCTATTGTATCTACCCAAGTTTGTATGCTTTGGTTATTTTATGTTTGCTATTTCCTTGCTTAATTTTTACAATATTTGATACATAATAGTATCTTTAAGTCCATCTATGGTTTCACAGAATTTGTTTGAACTTCATAAAAATGTACCATACTTTTTGCACTGCCCTTGTTTTACTTCTCTATTAACTTTCCAAGATTTATTCACTTTAGAGTGTGTAGCTATCATTTATTTTTATTCCTCCATAATGCTATGTTTACAAATTTGTATTTACCTGTACTTTTAAAAATATCTTAATTATATACCATTTCTCATCTCATGTAACACTCATGTTACTTCTACACTTATCAGATATTAAGTAACTGAAAACCACAACTCAGCAACAATATAGCACCATTTTTCAAAATTAAATGGCTTACCAGAATTCTTTAATTCTATCCTTTATTTGTATTAGATGACCCTTTATTCTGGTATTTGGCATTGTTCATATGGAGGAAAGCTTATAAGTTGATATTCCATAAATAGAAGGATTTATTATGATTGATTAATTATTTTCATTTAGAATGCATAGAATATGGTTGATTTAGTATTTCTTTCTTACTCTCTGCCTGGAACATAGTGCTATCTATGTAATAGCCACTAAAATATTAAGTTAATTACCTAGACTTAAACCTTCATAGGAATAGGAATAACATACAGAACTCTTCTCAGATTGGGACACCTGGGTGGCTCAGTCAGTTAAACGCCTGAGCCTTTAGGTTCCTGGGACTCAGTTCTGCAACAGATTCCCTGCTTAGCCGGGAGTTTGCTTCTTCCTCACCCTGCTGCTCCCCCTGCTTGTGCTCTCTCTCACTCACAAATAAATAAAATTAAAAAAATAAATTCTTCTCAGATACCTAATATAGAATATCGTCTTTGTATTCATCCAAGGGAAAGTGCCATATAATAATGAAATTCAGACTACTTCAAATTCATTTTTTAACCAGTAAGAAAGTACTGGAAACAAGTCAAAAATGTCTTTAATGAATTAAAGAAATAGATTGAATTTCAATATCTTAATGTTTCTAAAATAAATTGCAAAATTTTTATACAAGATATCAGTGTAAATATTCATTATACAAGGATATTCTAAAAATAAACCTGAGAAAACTACTTGACATATATGATGACAAAAACGAGTTTGACAAAAGTCAGTTTGGGTAAAACTTACAACACCTACCACCTGAAACTCTTGTTCTATAATTTAATTATTTTAATTTACAAAAATACAAAAATAATATATCAGAGTAAGTCTATTGATAGCTTTGAAGGTATGCTCTGGTTGTGCACTGTTTACTATTGAAAGGGGAATCAAATATGTGATGCTTATGGTGTGACTCTATTAAAATTCTACAAGTTCAGAAGCATACAAGGAATAGAATAAAGACAAAAGATGACCCTTACTTATCCTAAAGATAGACAATGGTATATATGTGCTAGTTGGGGAGAGAATCCAGTCAGTAGATGGAGGATGTGGTAGTGGAAAAAAAAAGACACAACGTTTTGGTTGAACGTTTAGCACTATATTTAACAAAGTGAAATTGTGTGTTAATGGCCTTGAATAAAATCCAAAAAAATTTTTCAATTCATTGAAGATTATTTAGGAAAAACTTGAAAAATACAACTTGATAAGGATTCCAATAAAAGATTCATAAGCAATACAAGTTTCAGAAATTTTAGTATATTTTCCCTAAAAAGCCATTTGATTTAAATTAAAAAGAATTCTATTTACCTGCCACTTAAATAAGAGGAAGTTATTTGGTTTTGTAATAAGTCAATAAAATAAATTAACATATCTTTAGAAAACAGATATGCACACTATTTTAAAAATAATAGTGCTTAAGCTGTTCAGCAAACATTTGTAAAATTCCTTGCCATCAGCTAGCTCTGGAGTTCTGCTAGGTGAGTAAGGCCATGTATGTTACTGCTCAGAGTACTGACGCAAAGCAATTGTCCCCTTCACATCCATTTTTTGCTGTTGATAGGTTATGCTATGTTGTTTAGAGATACATAGATGGCCCTACATGAAGGCCTTTTTTGTGTGTGTATATGGGTGACTGTGATTTAACTTTCAAATCAGATGGCTCCTGATTTACAATGATTCAACTTACGATATATTTGGCAATGATGTGAAAGTGAAAGTGATTCAGTAGAAACTGTACTTTGAATTTTGAATTTGGGTCTTTATAAAAAGGGCCAGTGACATGTGGTATGGTGCCGTCTTGTGATGCTGGGCAGGGGCAGTGAGCCACAGCTCCCAGTCAGCTAGAAGATTACAGGGGTGAACACCTGATATTCTTACAACCATTCTATATATAACCATTCTTCTTTTTTTTAGTGTAATATTTAATAAATTGCAGGTGATATTTGATACTTTGTTATAAAATAGGCTTTGCTTAAGATGATTTTGCCCAAATGCAGGCAAATGTAAGTGTTCTGAGTATGTTTAAATAAGCTTAAGGTAAGCTATGATATTTGATAGTTTAAGGGTATTAAATGCATTTTCAATTTTGTATGTGTTTCTCTGTACATTGCCCCCTTGTAAGCTGAGGAACATCTCTATATGTATATGTACCCTTGGTATGGCTTACATATTATTGGCATGAAACATCTAGAACAGTACGTATGCCATATAATTGTCTACAACATCAAACAAGTTTCTTGAAAACTTGTGCCAAAGGGGTTATGTCTTTAAGGATTCTTATTTCAGAAGGGTTCTCTCAAATGTAAGATTTTTCAGAAGTTAAGTGAAAATCTGACCAAACTAAACATTTTTCCATTTTCCCTAGTGAGCAAAGATAGCTAAAATCTATCTGCCATTTTCAATACTGTACTCAACGACTGTAATTCTAATTTAAGAACAGATTATTTATATCAAAACCACATGTTGGCCTAAACTTACACAATATTCATAAATCTCACTCAGAGCCTTGGACACTTTTATTTGTTGAGTCTATATGGTACTACGGACATTCATCTTTTTTGACCTCATAGCTTCATGTATGTCTATACTTTTGAAAATACATGCATCATTGTTCCATTGTAAAATGGCTGGGTTATAAAATGAGCTATGCTATCAAAATGGTAATAAGAACATACAAATGGCCTGATGTAATGTACTGGACCAGATTGCCAGATATCACATTTCATACCAGAAAGATTCAGTGGCAAGTTTTAAAATGGCCAGCTATACTTCGACTGAATTATAACTCATTTAACTTCTTTCTTTGTGTCCAGTATTATACATTAGTCAGTATTATAGTAAATAAGTACTTTGGACAGATGTAAATAGGCTGTAATAAAAAATGTTTTTCTTCTTTCTTTTAGTCCTTTTTACTTGTAAGACTAGCCACAAATACCATGCCTCCCCCCAAATAATTTGCAATCCAAATTTATCTCTAAATGAATTTATTGCACAGAAAAATATATATATATATACACTTACAGTAGACATGTTCAAAAATAGTTACACAACAGCAGGGCCCTAAATGTAAGCAGTATAGTTGTTTTGTTTTGTTTTGTTTTTTTCTTTAAAAAAAAAAGAGGTTATGTGAAATATTGGAATTATATTTCGAGGCCTAGTATTTCAAGACAGATAACCACACTTACGGTGTCAACAGCCTCTTCTTGGCAGTATGATTTTATTGGCTCCATGGAATAACAGCAAGAATTTACTATTGCTTCTTTCTTTTATGACACACAGAAAAAAACATTGACACATTTGCTCAAGACCATCCAGAATCATTTTAACCTATCAAAATTGATGGGAGGCCTTCACTGCCAAAGTCACTGCTGGGTTTTCACAATTCATTGCAGACAATCTGCTACTCCCATTATGATAAAGGAGAGAAGAGTCATAATCAGGGAAAAAAGCTAGATTAATGCTTGTAATTATCATTGAATTATTTAGCCTGCTATAGGATTATTATTATTAGTGTCATTTGAAAATTTTCTCTCATTTTATTAAACACAACTGTGAGTAATTACCCTACCTAATATTTCTCTGTATTGGCTGACTAGCTAGCAAACATTCATGAAAATATCCATTAGCCACACATATAAAATGCTGCATTCTGATGCTGTTGAATCAGAACATACCACTACCTGATCCTGTAGCTCTTTGAGGATTTGCAAATCAATTAATTCTATGTTTATTGGATTCTTCCCATACAATTAGAAAATTTATAATAGAGTCCATGAACATTATTAGTTTTACCATTTTAAACCAGCAATCACACTTTGATTTTTACAACAAATGCAGAAATATAAACACACACATTTGGATCAGTTTTCTGTTAGTCTGTCTGGACTTCAGAATCCTATTCCTCAAGATAATGCACACCAAAGTTCTGGATTAAACAAGAAATTAGATGGCACCTGAACACTTGGTTTAATATTCTCCAAAGGACTATGCAACTTATTTCTTACATTATGACATTGTTTTACAAAGATCCACACTTTTATAATGTTAGTATTTTTAATAATCAATAAAGTCAATTAATCATGATTAAAAATCAAACATAAAAATTTCTACTTTTTGCTTTTGCCCCCTCCATTTAGAACTTATTTATAGCCTGATAATTCAAAGTTCCCTATGTTTATGAAAATCTGGACAGAAATAGCTCTAAGATCCCATTCAGAACTTGATATTAATCTAAGTCTTTTGGCTCCATTTATCCTGAGAGCAAAGAGTAGGACAAAGGATTTGAGTACTGTTACTTTATCTGGGAGATTATCCAAGGTAGAAAAGAATGGGAAAGTGAGACAGTGAAGAAGCACCTTTGTCAAAGAGGTACATTGTTGATATAATTGTTGTTGAAAGAAAATGAAGGCTTGCTTTTACTGAAAGGTCCTGAGAAACTTCTTTAAGTTGTCCTCATGAAGACCTGAAAACTGACAATTTTATCTATGGTTCTTATTTCCACTTCAATGAGAGCTGTCCTCAGAGGACATTAACTCTCCTACACTTTTGGGTTGTGTTGGAGACATTCTAAAATGAGAGAGAGAACATGAGATGCTATCAGTGTTAAGTAACTGTGATTTCCCATGGAACTATCCACCACAGGTTTGGCTATAATCAGGTGTTGGGCCTTGATATCAGAGGGATTTGAGGCAGTATCATTTTAGGTTAATCATTATATCTGAAATTTCGAAAAACTTCAACTGATGAAACTTTGATTATAAATCTATAAATATAACAATAAATTTACAGTGTTCAAATTATTTTCATAGAAATACACAGACAAAGCATCAATTGATTAATATTTAAATGTTACAAAATACTGAACTGAAAGAATTTGGTCATATAACAATGTGTAAGAAGTAGAACTTAGGTTTAGGTTAGAACTCAGGATGCATTTGAGACTCAGTTAGGAAATTGAATGGAGGGACACCTGGGTGGCTCAGTGGGTTAAGCCACTGTCTTCGGCTCAGTTCATGATTCCAGGGTTTGGGACCGAGCCCCAAATCGGGCTCTCTGCTCAGCAGGGAGCCTGCTTCCTCCTCTCTCTCTGCCTGCCTCTCTGCCTGCTTGTCATCTCTCTCTGTCAAATAAATAAATAAAATCTTAAAAAAAAGAAATTGAATGTATGTCTGACTATCTTATAGGTTTGCTAAAAATCAGTGACTTTGTGTTCACGTGTGGCTATGCAGGAATTTTTAACTTTCTCTAAGAAGTTATTAGATTTGATTATATAATGGCAGTAAAGGATGGGGAAAAGCAAAGTACAAACCCCATAAAGACAAAGACACTGAGTATCAGAAAAGAGTAATAGATAAAAAGAATCAATGCATTTGAGGAAAATGGGAATTGAAATACACAATGATTGTTGATTTTTTTAGATGGAGAAAGCAAAAGTAGCTTGCAAGAAGGAAATAACAGAAGACATGTTGTCATGTGATACAGAATCCTGGAAAAGGCAGTAACGTGGAATAAAGGAGTAGGGAGAGCATATCGGGTAATTTGGATAGGAAGGAGTTAGGAGATAATTGCTTGATAAATTTTATATGGCCCACTTAAATGCACAGATTTCTCTTCTTTAATTTATATGGAGAACAGGGTGTCCTTTCTCTTCCCTTTCAGAGCACCAGAGGTGTACTCTTTCAGACTGAAAACCTGAAAAGCTCAGGACTCAGTTGCTTAAGCACAGCTGAGAGGACATATTTCAATTAAGATTTACATTTTGCTGTATGTAGTAGACTGTCAAAAGTGGTTTAACCATATTTTTTCATTTAACAAGAAGACTACAGAGAGTGTTTTCTGGTGTTGGTTCAGCGTCTTAAGAAAGTCAAGTGAACTATCTTAGAGGTTTTCATGGCTTTTTATTCACAGTTGCAAAAATTGCTGTTGGAGTTCTCACTATTAAGCCCACATTTCTGGCAGAAAGATAGAGGTAAAAGAGAATGATATCTTGTACGACTGATACTTTGTCATATGGTTATAATATAACTAGAAAAGAGACAATAAAATATTTGATGTTGTTTTAAGTTTCCTTGTTGTCAATCCCTCAGTGCTTTCGATATTAAAGGAATAAGTTGATGGATATTGACCTGGCAGCTATCAACACCTGTCAGTCTCTCTTGGATAACCAATATCTCTATAATCTCTTCTTCCCAGTAAAAAAATAAAATAAAATACATTCATAACCCACACTGTGCCATCTCAAGTTACTGCACCAAGATAAAATTACAATGATTTTCAGTTGTTCCAAATGGACAGAATACCTTTCCTTGTGATATCATGTCTTATAAGATAAGATAGATAATTGGCTTGCTACCAATATACCCAGATGTGACTGTGGAAGAGACAGGAAAAAAATAATAATATTTATTTATTCCTTGGGTTGATTCTGTTTACACAGATGCATTAGTATTAGAAAAGGTTGGTTTGGGACATTGGAATGAATTTACTTAATGGGTCTGTATGTAATTGGGTTGGAGGAAATTTTTAATTTCTACAAAAATTATTAGAATTCTATCTTATTCTCTTTTGTTAATTTTCACATGTTAACAAAGCCAATGTTTTTGTCTAGCAGACAAGATCTTAAATCCTAACAATACTCAATTTTTTCCTTTTTTTTTTTTAAGTTTGAGAGCCTCATGTTCTCACATGCTGCTTTAAATACAACTCAAAAAAAAAAGGAGCTAAATGGGGCAGTAAGACCATACTTTTTATTTTATTTTATTTATCTTATTTTTAATTAAAAATTAAAGATTGTATTTATTTATTTGAGAGAGAGAGCATGAGTGGGACAGGGGGAGGTAGCTGCAGAGAGATACTACATTTGAAGCCCGATATGGAGCTCGATCCCAGGATCCTGACTGAGATCATGACCAGAGACAAAGGCAGATACATGTGCAAAATCCCTTTTTTTCTGGGAAACAATACTTTACAAGAGATGTTTGAAAAAGTACTGGGGAATCAACTTTAATCGGAGATACAAAAATTTAATTGACTTTTGTAAAGCTACAGGGATCCAAATGATGGGAATCCCAGCCCGTTTAGGTTGTAGACCACAGAGTATTCTTCTCTGTAATATTTTATTTTCTTCCATGTCTACTAACTCCAGTCCAAGTTCACTGATCTCTTTTTAGATAGTGCAAAACATGTCAAAGAATACCAAACGAGTGCCCAATATTCTACATGTATTACATCATTTCTAACATATAGAAGTGTGTTATCAAGGCTGGTTCTGTGAACGAACATAGTTACGCTAAAGTGTGTTTTGTTCTCCAAGAAATTAAATGCATGATTATCACACAATTATAAAATACTTGTGTCAAGAATTTTTATTCAAAAATTAATAAGAAGCAGATATTAAAACTAGTTCACATGGTTATTTGGGATATAAGCAGAGTTGTGCAGCAGAAGTGCTCTGGGCCCATAATTTGGGTTATAGAATTTATGTTTTCTAATGAAATATCACTAACTTGCATTATTGTTAACAAGAATCTTGTGCATTACCATCAGTTTTCTACATTATAACCTCTTGCTCTACAGTTTGTAAATAACTTTGTCAATAGCAAGCTAATAAACAGGGTGACTCCAACGGATTAGCGATGTGGGTGGCAGGGGGTGTGCCGGGGAAGGAGTGGAGACTGTCCCCCACAGTTCCCCATCCAAGTTTACGGGCCGTGTGCAAGGATCCTGTCGCCTCCTCTCTCCTGTGGTGAAGGCACTGGCCTAGACCCCAAGTCTGCCTGAGCGCCGGAACAAAAGGCGAAGCCTTACCTACCCCAGGAGATGGTAATAGGCATAGAGTGCCATGCTAGGCCACGCATGCTGCTGCAGGGTTGTGACTGTCTGCTTAGTTTGGCTTAGCAAGGTGAACCCCGCGCACGAACTTGGAGTCTGGGAAAGCAAGGCCCAAGAGGCACCAGCTCTCCGGTGCCTTCTAAGCTCTTCTTCCCTGACGCGAACGAAGCCTTGCTGAGGAAGCAGTGGTGAAGTGCGGTTCGCTCCAAGCCCAAAGCCTCTGTGAAAGCACAACATTCGCTGAGAAATCAGAGTCGGTACTGTGGGATGCTACTGCTGGTTGCCTGAGCCCAGTCTCACGGTGGGAGAAACCCGCATACAGCTTAAGGCTCCTTGCCCGGGCATCTCCTCTGGGAAAGCGCAGCATTGGTTGGGAAATCAGAGTTGGGTTTGGGGATGCTGCTGCTGCTTTCCTGAGCTAGTCCCCGCAGCATGGTGGAAGATACCCGCATGGAGCGAAATCCTCTTTGCCCTAGCTTCCCCTCTGCCTGAGAGAGAAACTTGTTTACACACCTGAAAGGGCCTTAAGAAAAGGGACATGTCTGTCCACGCCCTCCCATGGAGCACGTCTGGGGAAGGCGCAGCACGCTGCCCCCGGAGAAGAGGAGCCATTGGCCTTGGGGTCGGAAAAGGCTCGGGAAGCAGGATAGCCTGCCGTGGCACGTACAGCAGGCTGGTGGCAAGACAAGTGTCACCCGCTCCCTGTGCGGAGAGATGGAAGCCTGGCTACTAAGGAGATATGAGGGGACGACTAGGGTTGTGGCAAGTGCTCCGCTCTGAGGAAGGAGTCTGGGCAGAAGGCAGGCCTGTCCTGTGCCTCTGGTCCCAAGGGCACAGCATCTCCTTGGACAACAGTCAGTAGGGCAGACTTGGGCTTGCTACCAGGCACCATACCCTGAATTCGCAGAAACAGCTCCTTCGAGAAACGGGCAGTCAGATGCCATCTTCCTCCAAGATGTGACATCGTTGTCGGTGGCAGGGTGTGTGCCGGAGAAGGAGTGGCGACAATCCCCCAAAGCTCCCCAATCTAGTGCACAGGCGGTGTTCAGGGATCCTGTCGCCTCTCCTCTCCTGTGTGGAAGGCACTAGCCTTGTCTACAAGTCCGCCTGAGGGCCAGTGCAAAAGGCCAAGCGTTGCCTACACTGGGAGAATGTAGTGTGCATAGATTGCCATCCTAGGCCACGCACGCAGCTGCAGGTTTGTGGCTGTGTCTGCTTACTTCGGCCCGGTTGGGTGAATCCAGGGCGTGAACATGGAACCCGGGAAAGCAAGGCCCAAGAGGCACCAGATCTCCCACGGCTTCTCTTCCCTGAGGCGACAGTGAGGATGCCCAAAGCCTTGCTGAGGAAGCAGCAGCGAAGTGCGGTTCGCACCAAGCTGAAAATCTCTGCGAAAGTTTAGCAGTCGCTGGGAAAGCAGAGTTGGTTCTGTGAACTGCTGTTGCTGCTTGCCTTATCCTAATATTCGCAGCATGGCGGGAGAAACCCTCATAGAGCGAAAGCTTCTTTGCCCGGGCATCCCCTCTGGGAAAGCACATCATTCTTTGGGAAAACAGAGTCGGGTCTGTGGGATGCTGCTGCTGCTTGCCTGAGCTAGTCTCCACAGCACAGTGTAATAAACCCGCATGGAGCGAAATCCTCTTTGCTTGGGCATGCCCTCTGCCTGAGAGAGAAGCGTGGTTACGCCTGTGGAAAGAGCCTTAAGGAAAACGACACATCTGTCACTGCAGAGCGACAGAATCCTGGCTGCTAAGGAGACACGAGGGGAAGATTAGGGCAGGGGAAAGGGCTCCACTCTGAGGAAGGATTCTGGGCAGAAAGCATGCCTGTCCTGAGCCTCTGGGCCCAAGGAGACAGCAGCTTTGGCCACCTGTCTCTGGTGGAGACATGGGCTTGCCACCGGGCGCCTACCCTGAACTCGCAGAAACAGCTCCCTGAAAGAACTGGCAATCATATTCCGTCTTCCTCCAGGATGTGGAAGCGTTCGCGAAGGCACGGGGTGTCCAGGCAAGGATTGGGGACAGTCCCCCACAGCTCCCCATCCCAGTGCACGGGCGGTGTGCAAGGATCGTGACGCCTCTCCTCTCCTGTGGGGAAGGCACTGGCTTGGTCCCCGAGTCTGCCTGCGCGCCAGAGCAAAAAGCCAAGCTTTGCCTATGCCAGGAGATGGTAGTGGGCATAGAGTGCCATCCTAGGGCACACACGATTCTGCAGGGTTGTGACTGTGTCTTAGTTCAGCTAGGCAGTGTGAACCGAGGTGCTAACATGGAGCCCGGGAAAACAAAGCCCAAGAGGCACCAGCTCTCCCACAGCTCTTCTTCCCTGACGGGACCGAGCGAACGCCCAAAGCCTTGTTGAGGAAGCGGCAGCGAAGTGCGGTTCACGCCAAGCTGAAAACCTCTGCGAAAGCATATCAGTCGCTGGGAAATCAGAGTCGGTTCTGTGGGCTGCTCTTGCTCCTTGCCTTAGCATAGTATTCGCAGCAGAGTGGGAGAAACCCGCATAGAACGAAAGCCTCTTTGCCCGGGCATCCCCTCTGGGAAAGCACAGCATTCTTTGGGAAATCAGAGTCGGGTCTGTGGGATGCTGCTGCTGCTTGCCTTAGCTAGTCTCCACAGCTCGTTGTAATAAACCCGCATTGAGCAAAATCCTCTTTGCCCGTGCATCCCCCTCTGCCTGAGAGAGCACCTGTCGAAACAGCCTTAACGAAAGGGACACGTCTGTTACCGCGCTCCTCAGGAGCACGTCTGCATAAGGCGCAGCAAGCCGCCCTGGGAGAAGTGAAGGAGCTGTTGGCTTTGCTGTCGGGAAATGGTGGTGAAGCAGGAGAGCCTGCCATGGCAGGAACAGCAGGCAGGTGGCAAGACAAGTGTCACCCGCTCCCTGTGCGGATAAAATGAAGCCTGGCGGCTGAGGAGACACGAGCAGCTAAGGAGACATGAGGGCGCTCGTGATCCTCTCTGAGGAAGGAGTCTGGGCAGAAGGCAGGCCTGTCCTGTGCCTCTGGTCCCAAAGGGACAGCATCTCCTTGGACACCTGTCCCTAGGGCAGACTTGGGTTTGCCACCAGGCGCAATACCCGGAACTCACAGAAACAGCTCCCTGGAGAAACAGGCAGTCAGAGGCCTTCTTCCTCCAAGATGTGGCAGCGTTCGCGGAGGCACGGGGTTTCCGGGGAAGGAGTGGGGGACAGTCCCCCACAGCTCCCCATCCCAGTGCATGGGCGGTGATCAGTGATCCTGTCGCCTCTTCTTTCCTGTGGAGAAGGCACTGGCCTAGTCCCCGAGTCTGCCTGCGCGCCAGGGCAAAAGGCCAAGTCACCGGAGATGGTAGTGTGCATAGAGTGTAATCCTAGGCCTCACATGCTGCTGCAGGGTTGTGGCTCTGCTTAGTTTGGCCTGGCAGTGTGAACCCAGGGCGGGAACATGGAGCCCAGGAAAACAAGGCCCAAGAGGCACCAGCTCTCCCGCGGCTCTTCTTCTCTTAAGCGACAGAGCTAATGCCCAAAACTTTGCTGAGGAAGCAGAGGCGAAGTGCAGTTCTCGCCAAGCCCAAAACCTCTGCAAAAGCAGAGTAGGCGCTGGGAAATCAGAGTCGGTTCTGTGTGCTGCTGTTGCAGCTTGACTTAACCTAGTATTCACAACACGGTGGGAGAAACCCGCATAGAGCAAAAGCCTCTTTGTACGTGCATTCCCCTCTGGGAAAGCACAGCATTCTTTGGGAAATCTGTGTCAGTTCTGTGGGATGCTGATGCCGCTTGTCTGAACATAGTCTCCGAAGCATGGTGGGAGAAACCCGTATGGAGCGAAATCCTCTTAGCCTGGTCATCCCCTCTGCCTGAGAGAGAAGCGTGGTTGCGCCTGTGGAAACAACCTTAAGGAAAGGGACAAGTCTGTCACTGTGCTCCCCAGGAGCATGTCTGGGAAAGGCGCAGCAATGCCGCCCTGGGAGAAGAGAATGAGCCATTGGCCTTGTTGTTGGTGAAGCAGGAGAGCCTGCCATGGCAGGAACAGCAGGCGGGTGGCAAGACAAGTGTCACCACAGTCTATGATGACACTTTTGAGTCAAGGTTCATCTACTCTACAGATGAGACTGTACTTTTTTTTTTTTTTTTTTTTTTTTTTTTTTTTTTATTTATTTATTTGTCAGAGAGAGAGAGGGAGAGAGAGCGAGTACAGGCGGACAGAATGGTAGGCAGAGGGAGAAGCAGGCTCCCTGCTGAGCAAGGAGCCCAATGCGGGACTCGATCCCAGGACGCTGGGATCATGACCTGAGCCGAAGGCAGCTGCTTAACCAACTGAGCCACCCAGGCGTCCCAGACTGTAAAATTTTTAAAGGCAACATGTTTAAAGGCAACATCATGAAAGAAGGTTCGGTGGATTGCTTTGATTTTCTATTCATGGTATCAGATGAGTTTAAGGGAGCATAATCCAATAAAAAATTTAAAATTAATTTTAAAAAATAAGAAAAAAACATTTTAATGTCTTTGCCTTTGTGATTCCTGCAAATGAAACTACAAGAAAGGACTGAGAACATTTTTTTTTTTCGATTTGTATTTCTTCAATTTGGACCTCCTCCTTAGGTCTCTGATCAAAGAATGCTTACACAGACTCTGTAGTGTAGAAAGGACAAAATATCATATTACAAAATATTCCATTCCTATCCTTTTGTATACCCAGAACAATAAGTTAATATATGTGCTGCCAAAGGAGCACACCAGAGCTATAAGTTAAGTGAAGATTGTACTGGGAAGATGAAACAATTATTCCATAAAATGAGTGGGTTTTGAATGGGACATGAAGGGCGGACTTGTGAGTTAGGAAAAAATATATATATAAAGACTTAATGAAGGTTTAATTAAAGCATAACAACTATGCTGTATTCCTAAAATATATTAAAATGATGATATGGAAATACCTTGCCAAGTACTTAATATCTCACAGAGTAACATCTAAGCACCTATTAATCCTTTCTACTAACAGCTGTTCCTCTTTGTTTCACTTTACATAACATGTGATGGATTGACATTTGTAGAAATAAGGAGGAAACATGGAAGAAAGTGAACAATTAGAAAGGATCAAAATACAGTAATAAACCAGGTAAATAACCAGTGAATATTATTATAGTAAATATATGCACATTTATAAACTGAGAATTTTCAGGAGTGACAGCCAAGGTAGAAAATCGAGATGGTGTTATAGAAAATTCCATAAAACCCTTTGCATTAGTTTAACAGCCGTATATATTTAGAAACATGTGTAATTTCTTTGAGCAGTTAAGCATAGAAAAACATGGCTGAAATAATGATAAACACTTAACATTTACTTAAATTTTTGTTTATTTTTATCCTTTAATGCCCATCTTGTGTTCATAATTTCCTAAGCATTTGTGGTTGTTAGATCAAAGTAAATTTGAAAATTTCCATGGGGAGGGGAAATGGTATCTGTTTGTAAAACAAAACAAAACAAAACAAAAACACAGGGCACCTTTCCTATGGTTGTGAGCTGCCCTTCCCTTACTGCTCAATGCATTTTCATTAACACACACCTCACAGTCCATAGGCAGCCATCTGTGTTCCCATCTTTAAGAAATTTTATCCTACAAGTCTTTCCTCATGACACTGTTGCCTATTACATAAATCAAACAGACATTCAACCTCCTGGTATGGAATCAGAAACCCACAAAGCTGACTGCTGTCAGGACTCATAAAGAAGGCAATTAATAAATGTATTATTTAGGAGAGGAGTTGTTTGCTTTCCAAAAATCCATGCAAAGTTGGAATGTTATCCGGAGTGTATATCAAACTGACGAAGCTAAAAGTGTCTTTTTATCTCAGGTTCACCCATTTGACAATCATTATATTTTCTCCTTTATCTCTGGTTTGGTCAGCTATGCTAATGTCAGAACACTTAATTCATTCAGTCAATCAACAAAGACCTATTTAGTACTAATTTTTTGTGGGTGGGATGAATAAGACAAATATCTGCCACAATGGAGCATATGATCTAGAGTTTAAAATTCATATTTGAATTACGTACATACCACCACATACATGAATTACATACTTACCACCACAAATGTAAACAACACTTATAAAATTGATAATGCTAAGGATAAGACCTTAATATTAAAAGCAATAAAATTGATATGTCTCTTAGTAGAAATAAAAAATAGTCATATATTAACTAAAGTAAAATTTAGGGCTCCCTGGGTGACTCAATCAGTTAAGCAGCTGCATTTGGCTCAGGTCATGATCCCAGGGTCCTGGGATTAAGACCTGCATCGGGCTCACTGCTGGGTAATAAGCCTGCCTCTCGATCTTCCTCTGCCTGCCACTCTGCCAACTTGAGCTCTCTCTCTCTCTCTCTCTGTCAAATAAACAAATAAAATCTTAAAAAAAAGATAAATATAAAGTAACACTTACTGGAGATTTGGGGATGGTGATGTCATCAAGATGGCAACATGGATGCATGGATGGCTCCTTATTTATTGCGAAAGGTAAATGTATAGTCAAAACCAGATTCTCTAATATTGTAATGGTGATATATAAATCATTTAGTAGTCTAGTTTAAAAGTTAAAAAAACAAAAAAAAAAGCCTATTAAAAATAACTATAACTACAATCATTTGTTATTGAAAGTACAATATAAAAATGATCTAAAATGTAAAAACATCAATAACCTATTGTTATAGGAGAAGTATAAATTTTCTGTAAACTATTGAAGTTCAGTTGTTTTCAAAATAAAATGGAATGTTATAACTAACGTATTTTATATAAGCTTAATGGTAAATATAAAAAAATATGTAGTAGATTCACAAAAGATTTTGATAAAGAAGTTAAAACATACTGCCACAAAAAGTCATCAGATTACAAACAAAGAGAACAAGACAGGAAATAAAGAGCAGAGCATCTACAAAAGAGAAACAAAACAGATAAACACTGGGGAAAGAAAAAAAAATTTTAAAAAGGGAGGGGAAGGCAAACCATAATACACTTAACTATAAGTAACAAACTGTTTCTAGAGGGGAGATGGGCAGGGGAATGGGCTAAGCCAGTAATAATTATTAGGAGGTCACTTGTGATGAGCATTGATGAGCATATGTAAATGGTGAATTACTAAATTCTACTCCTGAAACTAATATTACACTATATATTAACTAAAATTTAAATAAATCATGAAATATAAAAAGAATGAAAGGCAATAGTTAAGTCCTTACCTATCCATAATTACTTTAACTGTAAGTGAATGGAATCATCAGTTGGAAGACATAGAAAGGCTAGAATAGATTAAAAAAACAAACAAAAAACACAAGATCCAACAATATGTTACATATAAAAAATCACTTTAGCTTTAAGGACACACGTGGGCAGAGAGTAAAGGGATGGAAAAAGATATTCCAAGCTAATGATAACAAAAGAAAACAAGGGTGGCAATAACTATAACAGACAAAATAGGGTTTATATAAGCAAAAAATCACCACAGGAGTCAAAGAAGGTCATTATACAATAAGAAAAGTTTCATCAATTCATCAATATAGTAATTGTAAATATCATGTACCTAATATTGAGCCACATAAATATATAAAACAAATACTAACAAAACAAAAAGGAGAAATAAATAGCAATACAATAATATCTGGGGACAATAATACCCCACTCTTACCTATGGATAGATCATCCAGACAGAAAATCAATAAGAAAATAGTGAATTTACACACTATGCCTGGACAACTGGGTGGCTCAGTCAGTTAAGCCTTTGCCTTTGGCTCAGGTCGTGATCCCAGGGTCCTGAGATAGAGTCCCACATTGGGCTCCCTGCTCAGGAGGGGGTCTTCTCACTCTGTCTCTGCGCTTGCCCCTTGCTCATTCTCTCTGCCCTGCTCTCTCTCTCTCAAACAAACAAACAAAACAAACAAACAAACAAGAACTATGTCAAATGAACTTAACATATTTACAGGATATTCCATCCAATAGTATCATAATAAATATTCTTCTCAAAAACATGTGGAAAATTTTCTAGGATAGATCACATTTTAAACCACAAAACAAGAGTCCCCCCAAAATCAATAATATAGAAAGCATATCAAGTATATTTCCAGCCAAAATAATATGAAACTAGAAATCAATACAGAAGGAAATTTGGAAAATTTACAAATACACAGACATACACATTTTTAAACAAACAAAAACCAAAAAAAGAAGACAAAGTGGGAATAAAAATACATCTTGAGGAAAATAAAAAAATATATACCAAAAAATTATGAGAAGCAGCAAAGCAGTTATAAAAGGAAATTTTATAGCTATAAATGTATATAAAAAAAATTCAAATAAAGAACTTAATATAAAAGTTCAAAAAATACAAAAAGAACAAAGTAAACTTAAAAGTAGCGAAAGGAAGGAAAAAAATAAAAATTAGGGCAGAAATAAATGAAATATAGAATTAAAAAACTAGAAAGTTTTTTTTTAAATGGTAAATAAAATTAAACTTGGTAATGGTAAATTAAAAAAAAAGACAGCTATCCAGAATAGATCACATCCTTGGTCCTAAATCAGGACTCAACCGGTATCAAAAGATTGGGATCATTCCCTGCATATTTTCAGACCACAATGCTCTAAAGCTAGAACTCAACCACAAAAGGAAGTTTGAAAAGAACCCAAATACATGGAGACTAAACAGCATCCTTCTAAAGAATGAATGGGTCAACTGGGAGATTAAAGAAGAATTGAAAAAAATCATGGAAACAAATGATAATGAAAATACAACGGTTCAAAATCTGTGGGACACAACAAAGGCAGTCCTGAGAGGAAATTATATAGCGGTACAAGCCTTTCTCAAGAAACAAGAAAGGTCTCAGGTACACAATCTAACCCTACACCTACAGGAGCTGGAGAAAGAACAAGAAAGAAACCCTAAGCCCAGCAGGAGAAGAGAAATCATAAAGATCAGAGCAGAAATCAATGAAATAGAAACCAAAAAAACCAATAGAACAAATCAACGAAAGTAGGAGCTGGTTCTTTGAAAGAATTAATAAAATTGATAAACCCCTGGCCCAACTTATCAAAAAGAAAAGAGAAAGGACCCAAATAAATAAAATAATGAATGAAAGAGGAGAGATCACAACTAACACCAAAGAAATACAAACTATTATAAGAACATACTATGAGCAACTCTATGCCAATAAATTTGACAATCTGGAAGAAATGGATGCATTCCTAGAAACATATAAACTACCACAACTGAACCAGGAAGAAATAGAAAACCTGAACAGACCCATAACCAGTAAGGAGATTGAAACAGTCATTAAAAATCTCCAAACAAACAAAAGCCCAGGGACAGATGGCTTCCCGGGGGAATTCTACCAAACATTTAAAGAAGAACTAATTCCTATTCTCCTGAAACTGTTCCAAAAAATAGAAATGGAAGGAAAACTTCCAAACTCATTTTATGAGGCCAGCATCACCTTGATCCCAAAACCAGACAAGGATCCCACCAAAAAAGAGAGCTATAGACCAATATCCTTGCTGAACACAGATGCAAAAATACTCAACAAAATACTAGCCAATAGGATTCAACAGTACATTAAAAAGATTATTCACCACGACCAAGTGGGATTTATTCCAGGGCTGCAAGGTTGGTTCAACATCCGCAAATCAGTCAATGTGATACAACACATCAATAAAAGAAAGAACAAGAACCATATGATACTCTCAATAGATGCTGAAAAAGCATTTGACAAAGTACAACATCCCTTCCTGATCAAAACTCTTCAAAGTGTAGGGATAGAGGGCACATACCTCAATATCATCAAAGCCATCTATGAAAAACCCACCGCAAATATTCTCAATGGAGAAAAACTGAAAGCTTTTCCGCTAAGGTCAGGAACACGGCAGGGATGTCCATTATCACCACTGCTATTCAACATAGTACTAGAGGTCCTAGCCTCAGCAATCAGACAACAAAAGGAAATTAAAGGCATCCAAATCGGCAAAGAAGAATTCAAATTATCACTCTTCGCAGATGATATGATACTATATGTGGAAAACCCAAAAGACTCCACTCCAAAACTGCTAGAACTTATACAGGAATTCAATAAAGAGTCAGGATATAAAATCAATGCACAGAAATCAGTTGCATTTCTCTACACCAACAGCAAGACAGAAGAAAGAGAAATTAAGGAGTCAATCCCATTTACAATTGCACCCCAAACCATAAGATACCTAGGAATAAACCTAACCAAAGAGACACAGAATCTATACTCAGAAAACTATAAAGTACTCATGAAAGAAATTGAGGAAGACACAAAGAAATGGAAAAATGTTCCATGCTCCTGGATTGGAAGAATAAATATTGTGAAAATGTCTATGCTACCTAAAGCAATCTACACATTTAATGCAATTCCTATCAAAGTACCATCCATCTTTTTCAAAGAAATGGAACAAATAATTCTAAAATTTATATGGAACCAGAAAAGACCTCGAATAGCCAAAGGGATATTGAAAAAGAAAGCCAACGTTGGTGGCATCACAATTCCGGACTTCAAGCTCTATTACAAAGCTGTCATCATCAAGACAGCATGGTACTGGCACAAAAACAGACACATAGATCAATGGAACAGAATAGAGAGCCCAGAAATAGACCCTCAACTCTACTTTTCGACAAAGCAGGAAAGAATGTCCAATGGAAAAAAGACAGCCTCTTCAATAAATGGTGCTGGGAAAATTGGACAGCCACATGCAGAAAAATGAAATTGGAACATTTCTTTACACCACACACAAAAATAGACTCAAAATGGGTGAAGGACCTCAGTGTGTGAAAGGAATCCATCAAAATCCTTGAGGAGAACACAGGCAGCAGCCTCTTCGACCTCAGCCGCAGCAACATCTTCCTAGGAACAACGCCAAAGGCAAGGGAAGCAAGGGAAAAAATGAACTATTGGGATTTCATCAAGATCAAAAGCTTTTGCACAGCAAAGGAAATAGTTAACAAAATCAAAAGACAACTGACAGAATGGGAGAAAATATTTGCAAATGACATATCAGATAAAGGACTAGTGTCCAAAATCTATAAAGAACTTAGCAAACTCAACACCCAAGGAACAAATAATCCAATCAAGAAATGGGCAGAGGACATGAACAGACATTTCTTCAAAGAAGACATCCAGATGGCCAACAGACACATGAAAAAGTGCTCCATATCACTCGGCATCAGGGAAATACAAATCAAAACCACAATGAGATATCACCTCACACCAGTCAGAATGGCTAAAATCAACAAGTCAGGAAATGACAGATGCTGGCGAGGATGCAGAGAAAGGGGAACCCTCCTCCACTGTTGGTGGGAATGCAAGCTGGTGCAACCTCTCTGGAAAACAGCATGGAGGTTCCTCAAAATGTTGAAAATAGAACTGCCCTATGACCCAGCAATTGCACTACTGGGTATTTACCCTAAAGATACTAGCGTAGTGATCCAAAGGGGCACGTGCACCCGAATGTTTATAGCAGCAATGTCCACAATAGCCAAACTATGGAAAGAACCTAGATGTCCATCAACAGATGAATGAATCACGAAGGTGTGGTATATATACACAATGGAATACTATGCAGCCATCAAAAGAAATGAAATCTTGCCATTCGTGACAACATGGATGGAACTAGGGCGTATCATGCTTAGTGAAATAAGTCAAGCAGAGAAAGACAACTATCATATGATCTCCCTGATATGAGGAAGTGGTGATGCAACATGGGGGCTTAAGTGGGTAGGAGAAGAGTAAATGAAACAGGATGGGATTGGGAGGGAGACAAACCATAAGTGACTCTTAATCTCACAAAACAAACTGAGGGTTTCTGGGGGAGGGGGTTTGAGAGAAGGGGGTGGGATTATGGACATTGGGGAGGGTATGTGCTTTGGTGAGTGCTGTGAAGTGTGTAAACCTGGTGATTCACAGACCTGTACCCCTGGGGAAAAAATATATGTTTATAAAAAATAAAAAATTTAAAAAAAAAGACAGCTAGACTAACTCAGAAAAAAAGAGAGAAGACTCAATAAAATCAGAAATGAAAAAGGAGACATTATAACAGATACCACAGAAATATAAAGGATAAAAGACAGTTAAATGCCAGCGAATCAAAAGCCTAGAGGAAATGGACAAATTCCTAGGCACATACAACCAATCAAGACTGAATCATAAGGACATAAAAAATGTGAACAGACCAATAAGGGGTAAGGAGATTGAATCCGTAATAAAAACCTTCTAACAAATAAAAGTCCAGAATCAGATGATTTCCACAGTGAATTCTACCAAACATTTTAAGGCAAAATAATACAAATACTTTTTAAACCCTTCCCAAAGAGTTGAAGAGGTTGAAATACCCCGAGGCACATTTTACAAGCCAGCATTATCTTGATATCAAAACCAGACAGGAGCACTACTAAAGCAAAACAAAAACAAACAAACAAACAAACAAAAACAAAGCAGCAACAAAAAGAACTACTGGATAATATTCCTGATAAATAAAAATGTAAAAATTCTCTACAAAATGCTAGAAAACTGAATTCACCAGCACATATCAGTAAATGTGATGCATTATATTAATAGAATGATCAATAAAAACTCATATGATCAACTCAATATATGCAGAAAAGGCATTTGACAAAATTCAACACCCTTTCATAATAAAAATACCAAACTGGGTACAGAAAGAATACACATCAACATAATAAAAACCACATATTCCGTGGAAGGATTCAAGATGGTGGAGAAGTAGCAGGCTGAGACGACATCAGGTAGCAGGAGATCAGCTAGATAGCTTATCTAACCATTGCAAACACCTACAAATCCAATGGGAGATCAAAGAGAAGGAGAGCAACAATTCTAGAAACAGAAAATTGATCACTTACTGAAAGGTAGAGCCGGCAGAAAAGTGAACCCGAAGAACAGGAAGGTAGACCCTGGGGGGTGGGGGGGTGCAGCTCCCGGCAAGCGGTGGAGCAACGGAGCACAAAATCAGGACTTTTTAAAAGTTTGATCCACTGAGGGATATCACCCCAGAGGCTAAACCAGAGTGAAGCCCAAGTGGGCTCAGCATAGTCCCAGGTCCCTCAGGGTCACAGAAGGACCAGGGGTATCTGAGTGTCACAGAACTCACAGGTATTAGAGTGGGGAAGCCGGCTACAGAGACAAAGCTGAGGAGTGAGCTCTCAACCCAGGGTTACTTTGAACCAGGCATAGGCAGGATGAGCTTGGAGCACGGCCAAGGGCCAGGGAGACGGGAGTAATTGAGCTCTTTTCTCCAAGCATGGCCAGAGGCCAGGGAGATGAGAAGGACTTTTCTCCAAGTACGAGTGACAGAGCGCTTTTCTACAAGCATGGCCAGAGGCTGGGAAGATGGGAGTGATTAAGCACTTTTCTCTAAGGGTGCACTGAGGAGCGGGGCCTTGAGCTCTCCACTCCTCTGGGCAGGACTGTGAGACCGCCATTATCATTCTATCATCCAGAACTCTACGGAAAGCCTTCAGGGAACAAAAGCTCCCAGATTACTTAGCCTTACCCCAGGTAAGGGCAGGACAAATCCATCTCGGGCAAAGACACTTGAGAATCAATACAACAGGCCCCTTCCCCAGAAGACCAACAAGAAACCCAGCCAAGATCAACTTCACATAGTAAGGAGAACAGTGGAATTCCAGAGGATGAGAAAGCAAAACAAGGAATTTGTGGCTTTCTCCCAATGATTCATTAGTCTTGCAGTTATATATTTTTTTCTTTTTTCTTCTGCTAATTTTTTTTAACTTTTACCCTTTCCTCTTTTAATGATTTTTAACTAGTTTATTTTTAAAATACCTTACAAAAAATAATAATCTATTTTGAACCTTCATTATTATAGTCATATTTTATCCTCCATTGTACCTAACTATATATTTTTTTACACATAGGGTTTTTTCTTTTAAAAAATTTGGGGTATAACTTCTCCTAATAGAACAAAATATACCCTAAATCTATCTCCAAGATTGTTCTAGTGTCCAGCCTGAGCAAATTCTCTCCAGTTTATTTTTCTTTATTGTCCCAACCAACTTGCTTTATCAACTTATTTTTTAGAAATTAAATTTATTTCTCATTTTTTTAAAGATTTTATGTATTTATCAGAGAGAGGGGGGGAGAGAGTGAGCACAGGCAGACAGAATGGCAGGCAGAGGCAGAGGGAGAAGCAGGCCCACTGCCGAGCAAGGAGCCCGATGTGGGACGCGATCCCAGGATGCTGAGATCATGACCTGAGCCGAAGATAGCTGCTTAACCAACTGAGCCACCCAGGCGTCCCTTTTTTCCTCATTTTTATAGGTTTATTCCATCCCTTCATTGTGCCTACCCTTATATGTTTTTCATCCTTTAAAATCTTGGGAGGTAGTTTCTTCTAAGAGACCAAAATACTCCCAAAATTAAGTGAGTGACCCTGTTCTAGTCACAAGTCTACTATATATATATTTTTTTCTTTTTTAATATTTTTTCCTTGTTTTCTTTTTTTTAAACCTTTTTTTCCCCCCTTGAACTTCTTTTTTATCCCCTTTCGTTCTCCCACAACTTGGGTCTCTTCTGATTTGGTTAAAGCACATTTTCCTGGGGTCTTTACCACCTTTTTAGCATTTTATTTGCTCCTTTATGTATTCTTATCTGCTCAAAATGACAAGGTGGAAAAACTCACCACAAGAAAAAGAACAAGAGGCAGTACCAAAGGCTAGGGACCTAATCAAAACAGACATTGGTAATATGACAGAACTAGAGTTTAGAATGACAACTCTCAAGGTTCTAGCTGGGCTCGAAAAAGGCATGGAAGTTATTAGAGAAACCCTCTCCAGAGAGATAAAAGCCCTTTCTGGAGAAATAAAAGAACTAAAGCCTAACCAAGTTGAAATCAAAAGAGCTGTTAATGAGGTGCAATAAAAAATGGAAGTTCTTACTGCTAGGATAAATGAGGCAAAAGAATTAGTGATATGGAAGACCAAATGATGGAGAATAAAGAAGCTGAGCAAAAGAGAGACAAACAAATACTGGACCACGAGGAGAGAATTTGAGAGATAAGTGAACCCATAAGATGACACAACATTAGAATAATTGGGATCCCTGAAGAAGAAGAAAGAGAGAGGGGAGCAGAAGGTATATTGGAGAGAATTTTGTAGAGAATTTCCTTAATATGACAAAGGGAACAAACATCAAAATCCAGGAGATGCAAAGAATGACCCTCAAAATCAATAAAAATAGGTCCACACCCCGTAACCTGATAGTAAAATTTACAACTGTTAACAACAAAGAGAAAATCCTGAAAGCAGCCTGGGAAAAGAAGTCTGTATTGTACAACAGTAAAAACATTTGATTGGCAGCAGACTTATCCACAGAGACCTGGCAGACCAGAAAGAACTGGCATGATATATTCAGTGTTAAATGAGGAAAACATGCAGCCAGGAATACTATATCCAGCTAGGCTATCATTGAAAATAGAAGGAGAGATTAAAAAGCTACCAGGACAAACAAAAGCTGAAAGAATTTGCAAACACCAAACCAACTCTCCAGGAAATATTGAAAGGGGTCCTCTAAGCAAAGAGAGAGCCTAAAAGTAGTAGATCAGAAAGGAACAGAAACAATATACAGTAACAGTCACATTATAGGCAATACAATGCCACTAAATTCATATCTCTCAATAGTTACCCTGAATGTAAATGGCCTAAATGCACCAATCAAAAGACACAGGGTATCAGAATGGATAAAAAGCAAAACCCATCAATATGCTGCCCAAGAAACTCATCATAGACCCGAAGACACCCCCAGATTTAAAGAGAGGGGGTGGAAAACAATTTACCATGCTAATGGACATCAGAAGAAAGCTGGGGTGGCAATCCTTATATCATATCAATTAGATTTTAAGCCAAAGACTATAATAAGAGATGAGGAAGGACACTATATCATACTCAAAGGGTCTGTCCAACAAGAAGACCTAACAATTTTAAATATCTATGTCCTGAACATGGGAGCAGCCAACTATATAAACCAATTAATAACAAAATCAAAGAAACACATCGACAATAATAAAATAATAGTAGGGGAATTTAACACTCCCCTCATTGAAATGGACAGATCATCCAAGCAATAGATACACAAGGAAAAAGGCCTTACATTGACACACTGGACAAGATGGACATCACAGGTATATTCAACACATTCCATCCCAAAATAACAGAATACACTTTCTTCTCTAGTGCACATGGAACATTCTCCAGAATAGACCACATCCTGGGTCATAAATCAGATCTCAACCATTATCAAAAGATTGGGATCCTCCCCTGCATATTCTCAGACCACAATGCTCTGAAACTAGAACTCAATCACAAGAGGAAATGTGGAAAGAACACAAATACATGGAGACTAAACAGCATCCTTCTAAAAAATGAATTGGTCAACCAGGAAATTAAAGAAGAATTGAAAAAATTCATGGAAACAAATGATAATGAAAACAAAAGTGTTCAAAATCTGTGGGATACAGCAAAGGCAGTCTTGAGAGGAAAATATAAAGCTGTACGAGCCTTTCTCAAGAATCAAGAAAGATCTCAAATACAAAACATAACCCTACACCTAAAGGGGTCAGAGAAAGAACAACAAAGAAAGCCTAAACCCAGCAGGAAAAGAGGAATAATAAAGATCAGAGCAGAAATCAATGAAATAGAAACAAACGAACAAAAAAACACAAAAAAAAAAAACAAAACAAAAAAAAAAAAAACAATAGAACAAATCAATGAAACTAGGAGCTGGTTCTTTGAAAGAATTAATAAGATTGATAACGAAAGAGAAAGGACCCAAATAAATAAAATCATGAATGAAAGAGGAGAGATCACAACCAACACCAAAGAAATACAAACAATTATAAGAACATACTATGAGCAACTCTACGCCAACAAATTCAACATTCGGGAAGAAATGGATACATTCCTAGAGACATATAAACTTCCACAACTGAACCAGGAAGAAATAGAAAACCTGAACAGACCCATAACCAGTATGGAGATTGAAACAGTCATCAAAAATCTCCAAACAAACAAAAGCCCCAGGCCAGATGGCTTCCCAGGGGAATCCTACCAAACATTTAAAGAATAATTAATTCCTATTCTCCTGATACTGTTCCAAAAAAATAGAAATGGAAGGAAAACTTTCAAACTCTTTTTTTTTTCTGAGGCCAGCATCACCTTGATCCCAAAACCAGACAAGGATCCCATCAAAAAAGAAAACTACAGACCAATATCCTTGATGAACACGGATGCAAAATTCTCACCAAAATACTAGCCAATAGGATTCAACAGTACATTAAAAGGATTATTCACCACGACCAAGTGGGATTTATTCCAGGGCTACAAGGTTGGTTCAACATCTGCAAATCAATCAATGTGATACAACACATTAATAAAAGAAAGAACAAGAACCATATGATACTCTCCATAGATGCTGAAAAAGCATTTGGCAAAGTGCAGTATTCCTTCCTGATTAAAACTCTTCAAAGTGTAGGCATAGAGGGCACATATTATCAATATTATCAAAGCCATCTATGAAAAACCCACTGCAAATATCATTCTCAATGGAGAAAAACTGAATACTTTTCTGCTGAGGTCAGGAACACGGCAGGGATGTCCGTTATCACCACTGCTATTCAACATCGTCCTAGCCTCAGCAATCAGACAACAAAAAGAAATTAAAGGCATCCAAATTTTGCAAAATTGGCAGAAGAGAAGTCAAACTATCCCTGTTTGCCGATGATATGATACTGTATGTGGAAAACTTAAAGGACTCCACTCCAAATCTGCTATAACTTGTATAGGAATTCTGTAAAGTGTCAGGATATAAATCAATGCACAGAAATTGGTTGCGGTTTTTTTATACCAACAAGACTGAAGAAATAGAAATTAAGGAGTGAATCCCATTTACAATTGCACCCAAAACCCTAAGATACCTAGGAATAAACCTAACCAAAGAGACAAAGAATCTATACTCAGAAAACTCTAAAGTACTCATGAAAGAAATTGAAGAAGACACAAGGAAATGGAAAAATGTTCCATGCTCCTGTATTGGAAGAACAAATATTGTGAAAATGTCTATGCTACCTAAAGCAATCTACACATTTAATGCAATCCCTATCAAAATCCCATCCATTTTTTTTCAAAGAAATGGGACAAATCATCCTAAAATATATATGGAACCAGAAAATACCTCGAATAGCCAGAGGAATATTGAAAAAGAAAGCCAAAGTTGTTGGCATCACAATTCCAGACTTCAAGCTCTATTACAAAGTTGTCATCATCAAGATAGTAGGGAACTGTCCCCAAAACAAACATAGATCAATGGAACAGAATAGAGAGCCCAGAAATACACCCTCAACTCTATGGCCAACTAATCTTCAACAAAGCAGGAAGGAATGTCCTATGGAGAAGAGACAGCCTCTTCAACAAACGGTGTTGGGAAAATTGAACAGCCACATGCAGAAAAATGAAGTTGGACCATTTCCTTAAAGACTGGAAATGGATGAATAACCATAATGTGAGAAAGAAATCCATCAAAATCCTTGAGGAGAGAACAGGTAGCAACCTCTTTGACCTCAGCAGCAGCAACTTCTTCCTAGGAACATCGCCAAAGGCAAGGGAAGCAAGGGCAAGAATGAACTATTGGGATTTCATCAGATCAAAAAGCTTTTGCACAGCAAAGGAAACAGTTAACAAAGCCAAAAGATGACTGTCAGAAGTTATCTGGGAGAAGATATTTGCAAATGACATACCAGATAAAGGGCCAGTATCTATCCAAAATCTATAAAGAGTTTATCAAACTCAACACCCTAAGAACAAATAATCCAATGAAGAAATGGGCAGAGGACATGAACAGACATTTCTGCAAAGAATACATCCAAATGGCCAACAGACACATGAAAAAAATGCTCCACATCACTCGGCATCAGGGAAATACAAATCAAAACCAGAATGAGATACCACCTCACACCTTTCAGAATGGCTAAAATGAACAAGTCAGTCAATGACAGATGCTGGCGAGGATGTGGAGAAAGGGCAACCCTCCTACACTGTACGTGGGAACGCAAGCTGGTGCAATCACTCTGGAAAATAGCGTGGAGGTGCCTCAAAAAGCTGAAAATAGAACTAGCCTATGACCCAGTGATTGTAGTACTGGGTATATACCCTAAAGATACAAACGTGGCATTCTGAAGGGGCACATGCACCCAAATGTTATAGCAGCAATGTCCACAATAGTTAAACTATGGAAAGAACCTAAATGTCCTTCAAAAGATGAATCAATAAATAAGATGTGGTATATATGTACAATGGGATACTATGCAGCCATCAAAAGAAATGAAATCCTGCTATTTGTGATGGCGTGGATGGAACTAGAGGGTATTATGTTTGGCGAAATAAATCAATCTGAGAAAGACAACTATCATATGATCTCCCTTATATGATGAAGTGGAGATGCAACATAGGCGGTTTCGGGCATACGAAAAGAAAAATAAAAGAAGATGGGATTGGGAGGGAGACAAACCTTAAAAGACTGAATCTCACAAAACACACTGAGGGTTGCTGGGGGGAGGTGTGTTGGGAGAGGATGGTGGGGTATGGACATTGGGGAGGGCAGGTGCTATGGTGAGTGATGGTGAGTGCTGTGAAATGTGTAAACCTGGTGATTCAAAGACCTGTACCCCTAGGGATAAAAACACATTATATGTTTATAAAAAATTAAAAAAATAATTTAAAAAATCCATTAAAGAAAAAACACATATTGCAAGCCCAGAGCTAATCTCATATTCAATCAAAAAAGTTTGAAAGTTTTCTCCTTAAAGATCAGAAAAAAGACAAGTGTGTCCACTTTCAATACTCTCATTTGACATAGTACTGGATGTCCTAGCCAGAGAAACAAGAAACACAAAGAAATAAAAGACTCCAAAAAAAAAAAGGAAGAAGTAAAATTTTCTTTTTTTTTTTTTGTATAACATGAACTTACATGTAAAAAAATCCTAAAAACTTCACAAAAAAATTTTGAATAAACAAATTTAGTAAAGCTGCCAAATACAAGATCAATATATAAAAGACAAGAATTTTGTTTTGTTTCGTTTTTTTAATAGTTTTTCATGTAATCCTTGCTCAGTGATCACGCTAATCTCTGCATCATTCCAATTTAGTATATGTGCTGCCAAAGTAAGCACAAGACAGGAGCATTTTAACACTCTAATGATGAATTATGTGAAAAAATAAAGAAAACAATCTAATTCACAATAGCATCAAAACTAATAAAATACTTAGGATAAGATTTAACTAAGAAGATGAAAGATCTGTACCCCATAAACTATGACATTGATAAAGAAATTGAAGGAGACACAAATGGAAAGATAGCTCATATTTATGAATGGTAAGAATTAACATTGTTAAAATGTCCATACTACCAAAAACCATCTGTAAATTCAATTCCTATCAAAAATCCAATGTTAGGGGCGCCTGGGTGGCTCATTGGGTTAAGCCGCTGCCTTCGGCTCAGGTCATGATCCCAGGGTCCTGGGATCGAGCCCCCCCATCAGCCTCTCTGCTCAGCAGGAAGCTGCTACGTCTTCTGTCTCTGCCTGCCTCTCTGCCTGCTTGTCATCTCTCTCTGTCAAATAAATAAATAAATAATCTTTTTTTAAAAGATTTTATTTATTTATTCACAAAAAATTTTGAATTAACAAATTTAGTAAAGCTGCCAAATACAAGATCAATATATAAAAGAGAAGAATTTTGTTTTGCTTCTTTTTTTTTAATAGTTTTTCATGTCATCCTTGCTCAGTGATCTTTTAAAAATAGATTATTTATTTATTTATTTGACAGAAATCACAAGTAGACGGAGAGGCAGGCAGAGATAGAGAGAGGGAAGCAGGCTCCCCGCTGAGCAGACCCTGAGATCATGACATGAGCCGAAGGCAGCGGCTTAACCCACTGAGCCACCCAGGCGCACCAATAAATAATCTTTAAAAAATCCAATATTGTGTTTTTACAGAAGTAAGTAAAGAATCCTAAAATTTATATGAGACCATAAAAGACAACAAATAATCAAAGCAGTTCTGAGAAAGAATGAAGAAGCGAAATTACACTTCTTGATTTGAAACTATAATACAAAGCCCTCATGCTCAAAACAATAAAGTATACTGGCATAAAAACAGACCAATAAACAAGTAGAACAGAATTGAGAGTCCAGAAATAAATCCTTTCATACAGTCACCTAATATTTTACAGGGGCCAACATATGTAATGGGTAAAGATAGTCTGTTCAGTAAATGATATTTAAAACTGAATAGTCACATAAACCAGCATGAAACTGGAACCGTATATCACTCATAAATCTTAACTTGAAATAGATTAAAGACTTAAATGTGATGCATGAAACTAAATTTCCTAAAGGAAAACATAGGAAAAATTCTCCTTGACATTGGTCTTGCCAATAGTTTTTTGGATACCAGACCAAAAACACAAGCAAAAAAAGCAAAAATAAATAAATGGTATTACATCAAACTAAAGTTTCTGCATTGCCAAAAAAAAAAGGGGAATGAAAACACAATCCACAGAATGGAAGAAAATACTTACAAATCTTATATCTGAAAAGAGGTTAATAACCAACAGATACAAATATATATATATATATATATAATTTTAAAAAAAGCAAAAGGATCTCAATAGACTTTTTTTCAAAAAAGTTATATAAATGACCAACAGGAGCATTAAAAAGTGCTCAACGTAAAAAACTCAGGGCAAAGTCATTATGTTGTTGTTTTTGTTTACCTCTGAAAAACACAGCTAGATATTACTACCTATTAGAATATATACTACCAAAAAATTAAAACTAACAAATTTTGGTAAATATTGGAAAATGGGGAACTTATGCACTGTGATAGGGATATAAATTTGTATGGAAAACAGTATGGAGATTATTCATATTATTAAAAGTAAAATTACCATATGATTCAGTAATCCCACTTCTAGGTATATATCTAAAGGAAACGAAGTCACTATTCAAAGACATATCTGCACTCTTATGTTCATTATAAAATTATTAACTCTAAGCAAGAGATGGAAATAACTTCAGTATCCATTAATGGATGAATGAATAAAATAAGTATGGTAAATATATACTATGGAATACTACTTAACCATGAAAAACTAAGATATACTGCCATTCACAATACCATGGGTGGATCTTGAAGGTATTATACTAAGTGAAATATTTCAAAGATTTTATATTTTTTAATTTATGTATTATGATATCCCTTACATACAGAATCTGAAGAAAAAGCAAACTAATGGAAACTTAGAGTTGAGTTGACAAGGGGTGAACCTGGGGTGGAATAAGGTGGTCAAAGGGTACAAACTTGCAACTATAATATGAAAAAGTTCTGGGGATCTAATGTACAGCATGATGATCATAGTTAATAATATATACATACTTTTTTATTGTTCTTCCCTTTATTAAATTTTGCATATATCACATTCTTACAAGTTGAAAGTTTATAGCAATCTTGTATAAAAGAGGTCTGCTGCCACCATTTTTCTAACAACATTTGTTCATTTTGTGTCTCTCTGTCACATGTTGGTAATTCTTGCAATATTTCAAGTTTTTTCATTATTATTGTATTTGTTATGGTGATCTGTGATCAGTAATTATGACCCACTGAAAACTCAGAACTAGTTTACTTAAGGTATATACATTGTTTTTCTTTAAAGACATAATGCTTTTGAACAGTACAGTATAGTGTTTATTTTTTATATGCACTGGGAAACATAATTTTTTATTTGCACTGGGAAACCAAAAAAAATAATAATGATTTGACTTAGTTTATTTAGATAATCACTTTATTGAGGCGGTCTGGAACAAAACCCACAAGACCTCTGAATTTTATCTCTACTGTACTATATACATAAAAGTTGCTAAGAGAGTAGATCTTAAAATTCCTTACAATACATGCATAAAAAACAGAGGCAACTATATGAGATAGTAGATGTATTAACATTTTTATGTAGATTATATTGCAATACAGATGTATACCAATTTATCAAATTGTACAAAATTTACACAATGTTAAATGTTTGCAGTGTTATAAGAAATCATTTCTTAAATTTACAAATTATAATATGTCAATTATTTTTCAATAAAGCTGGAAAAAACTTTTTGTAGAATTAATCTATTTTTCAAAAAAGGAAGTAAGGAAGTAGAAACTGCAACTAACTCTGAAATAATGAAATACAAAATCCATTTTAGTTATATACACTGTGACAAACACTATTAGTTAGTTTACAATGAAGGAATACTTATGAAGCATGAAGGATGGTCTATAAATAAGGCTGAAAGAGCTCAGTTTTAAGGTTTAAATTTAAAATCTTCTTTTGAAATACTAAACTGACCACCCAGTTTTCCAAACATAAATGTCTTAACTGCATGAATTTATTTCATACAACTCTATAATCTAGTTTCATAAGAAAGCAGCATGCAAATTTTGAATAAGACAGACTTGCTTAAGTTTCTTTATGTTCAACAGTAAAGGATACTTCCCTAAAAATAAATAGAAGAAAAATCAGCATATTTATCATGATAATTATTATTCATAATGAGATTCATATTGAATTAAGGAATATATAGCCTCAGAGGGGGTAAAGTAAAATGAAATTTATTTTGGTAAATGTGTCTATGAATAGTCAATACAATGCCTCAATATAAATGAATATTATCATATTGAACAATTTAATTACTATTATTAGAATTATTATAAGTATAAAAATAGCTATCATTTTAGCATGGAATATGAGACTCTCATGCTCCATGCTTCATTACATCCACACAACAACTCTGCATAACAAGTATTATCATCACCATTTCATGGGTGAAAAAACTGAGGCTAACACATTTAGATAACTGGTTTATGATTACATGGCTGATAAAGATGCTTCACACTAATTTAGGCTTTATGATTTCAGAATTGTACTCTTTCCACTGCACATTCTATTACTCTGTAAATACTTGGCTTGTTTTCATTTAGTTCTTTAATTTTATTCATGTGGTGATGGCTTAAAGCTTCATTTAAAGGAAGCTTAAAAAAATTCATTTAACCAAAAGCTCCCAAGAATTAAAAATGTCATGGAGCTAATGTAGACATGGATATCATTAGTTAATGGGTAACCATATATTTTCCACTCTAGTGAGATAAAAATCAGAGTATTTTTCTAAGTTTTAGTCTCTGAGTATTAAAAAGGACTTTGTTAAAATAGAAATATTTAGACAAAGGTGATCAAAAGTCTGGATCAGGTCACCTTAAGATAAATATTAGAAAACTGAGGAAACAAATGGAGATTCGAACACTGAGCTATGATATAATGAATGGTTTAAAGTATTTAGTAGAATATAGAAAAGCCCTTTAAAGCCTGGTCTTAGCCTAGCATTGCAGCTTCTGGGATATCTGTCTATCTATCATCTATCTATCTATATATCTATTTAGATATAAATTTGAAAATTTTTAACTTAAAGACTTTGAGAAATAGAACATAATCAGCACCATAGAAGATATGTTTATGATAACAACCTATCCCCTTCTCCCAGTTTGTTAATATTCTCTCTTATTTAATGTAACACTGTGCAAATATACCACTGCTGATCTGCCGTTATGAATGAAATAACTATAATCATCTGTTTTCATATCCTGGTGAAAATATTCATTTAGTTCAATGTTGTATTTCTAGGAATGAACCAAATTTTTTTTTAATTTTTAAGTTTTCTAAATATTGTCCAACTTACCTCAAATGTTTTTATTATGGGCACTGTCATTCTTTCACATTCTTTTTTTTTTTAAGATTTTTATTTATTTATCAGAGAGAGAGAGGGGGGAGAGAGCGAGCACAGGCAGACAGAATGGCAGGCAGAGGCAGAGGGAGAAGCAGGCTCCCCGCTGAGCAAGGAGCCCGATGTGGGACTCGATCCCAGGACCCTGGGATCATGACCTGAGCTGAAGGCAGCTGCTTAACCAACTGAGCCACCCAGGCGTCCCATTCTTTCACATTCTTGCAAGACATTTTTTACTGTTGCCCAATATGGTAAGTGTGTAATAGTATGCCATTCTAGGTTTTAATTAATTTTAATTTAATTTAATTTAATTCCATATTCATAATAAAGATAAACAGTTTTTAACATATGAGTGGCCATTTGGATTACCCTTTCTGTAAAGTACATGCTCCAATCTTTTGATATCTTAACATTGTGTCATACTGACTTCTTTAGTAGTAGATTTTCTGAATGAACTTTTAGCTGTGTAGTTCTTCTCTATTTTATTTTGAACTTGTTTTCATTTCAAAAACTTTATATTTATTTTCATAATCTGCTTTTATTTTGCTTTGTCTATTATCTATCTATCTATCTATTTGCAAGCAAGAGAGAGCGAGTGAGTGAGAGCGCAGGGAGGGATAGAAAAAGAAGGGAAAAGAATCTTAAGCAGGCTCCAGGCTAAGCACAGAGCCCAACTCTGGGCTCTATTTCACAGCCCTGAGATCATGACCTGAGACAAAATGAAAGAAATAAAATAAAATTAAGGTGTTAAAAAAAAAAAGGAAAAAGAATTGGAGGTTTAATTGAGTGAGCCACCCAGGCACCCCTGTGGTATCTTAAATTGGCTGTCATATCTTTAAAGTTCTAGAGTATCCATTTGGTTCATTTATAAAATCTTTCTCAATATCATTTTTTAGTTTCAGTTTTTTGTTCAATTTGCTTCCCCTCTCATTTCTTTGAGCAGAGTAATCAAGCCATTTTACAATATTTATTGATCATTTTAATATCATACTTAATCCCATTTTGTCTATCAAATCTTGTTAATGGTTTTTCTTTGTGTGCTTTGTTCCATTTTGCTATGTTCAAGACATTATATTTGAAACTCTTATTGAGTAGGCATAATTAAGAGCTATAATAATGGTATGGTCCTTCTTGGCAGGATTTTCTCTTATATCTGAGAATCTACAAGACAATCATATTCCAAATTCAGTGATTGACTTTCTCAGTTTACACAAAAGGCAAGGTAGGCTATAGTCTTATTTCTGCTTCTCCTTGTGCTTTGGGGATCTCAACTTAAATTTGGGTTGTACCAAAGTTTTCAAATTTTATTGCTGCTGGATTTTGAATTTTGTTTCTCTAGTATCAAGTGTCTATTAAAAACACAGCTCAATGTGTTTTAGCAGTTTCAAATGCTCTCATAGCTAAAATGGCTTCAGGCATATATCTCTAGACTCTCATTGTGTTTCGTATTTCGGCCCAGTAATCCCTCACTTATTTTTATAATCATTCTGATATTTTTAACTTTAAAAGCTATTTTGTCTGGATTTTTAAGTTGTCTTAAGTAGGAGTTTTTAGATCACCATTACTAGAAGCAACAACAAATATACATGAAAATATCTGCAGTAGTTTATCACATCTTTATGGCTTTGAACTTCCATAAGCTGAGGCATCCTTCTCTAATCACTTAGGCAAACTCCAATTTACCCTTTAAAACAACACAAGAATTGCTTCATTTAAGAACATGTTCAGGGATGACTCTTCCCCACTGTTCTTGCCAACATTCCCACACACTCTTTGCTACCCACACCTTGTTTATGAACTTTCATTAGGTATATCAGCGTGACCAGAATTTTGCTCTATTGTATTTTTGTCCTTTAGAGCTTTAATTAAATATTAATTCCATAGAAAGTCTGTCCCTTTTCTTTCAAACCTGGGTTAGCTATTTCTTCTCATTCTTTGTCAGAAGTTACTTTATTAGAGAAACTTATAGCTGTATTGTGACTTTGGAGCCTTTACAGTTTTTTGACTCGAAAAATCACCCATTTCTGAGATTTTTACACAGCTTCCTAGCTGATATTATTCAGAAATCTGTTCAAAACAGACTTTTTCAGGGAGGCCCTTTCGGACCACTCAGTTACAAAACCTCTTCTCAATCACTGCTCTTTTAAAAATGTGCTTATTTAGTTCAAATATGCATCACTATTAAAGAAAAACCAGTACGATTTTTTTCTTTTTAAAGTTGGCTTACCTATTATCTATCTCTCCCATTAAAATGATTCCTCTGGGCTGGGGTTTTGTTGTGCTCATCTTAGGCCAGGCACTCAATAAATTGTCTCTGAATGATTGAATTGTTTGACTCCCTTGCTAGATTCTCAACTTCATGAGGCCAAGGATTGTTCTATTCAGTCCTTCTTTATCCTCAATGTCTGTTATATTGCAGTCACTTACGTGACTAATGGGAAAAATCACAGAAAGAAAAAGTTAAAACTACAGAAAAACCCCGTATGTTCAATAATACAAAGCTTTCTAAAATTATTTAGCCCAGGAATTGAATACTGGCTGCACTTTTGATTTTTTTTAATGGTATTGAATTTAATTTAAATTGAAATACTTGAATGGTAGAATAATAAAAAAATTATAAAAGCAACTTGCTCCTTAAAGTAAGAATTATATAGGGCATCTCTTCTAGAAGCAAAATTTTCAAATGTCAAACATCTGAAAGCATAGAAGGAGAAGTAAGAGTGTGAATTGTACTTCAATGCTCTTTTCTTTATATTCAGCAAACAGCTTCATTCACACCTTTCCAATTTTTTCAACTCTTTTGACAAAGCCTTCAGAGGAGTTACTGCTGATGACAACCATCACAGCCTAACAGGAGAAATTTTATAAAGAAAAATAATAGCGTGTTTTTCCCAAATTGTTAAGGATATGGTGAAGCTCTGTTGGATTCAAAGGAGGAATGTGCAATTCCATGCTATATATAATAATAACTTATTTTAATAGTGGCTTTGCAATTTTTCACATATATCCATTTACTGAAACCACTATCAAATAAACAAAAACAAATTAACAGGGGTTCGAGACAGGAATTATCTAATCTAAAAATAGTACATGTTCACAGAATACACAACACATATCCCAAGTACTACTATAGGTTTTAAGTAATAGTCAAAACAATAGTAAACATGATTCAGACCCTACCAGTCAAATCATAAATGGGACCTTAACTGTAAATCCTTATCTTTAGATCAAAGCGGGTAATAGGGTGCTGAAGATACATTATAGAACTAATATGTTATAGAACTCCTCTGAAATGAGTCATTTATTCCATCACTTTTCCTGCACAGCTGCTGACCCATGTTTTGGTTCCTGGAAATAGCTGCTACCCTGTCATACTTCTTAAAAGCACATATATTGATAACTCTACTCATTCCTCCATTCCTCTGTGACTGTCACTGTGTTAAAATGTGGAGTCAGCTGACTCACTTGTGGTGGTAATAAAGTAGATGAGTTTGCAAAGTATTTTGTTATTTCTAAAAATGCAAAAACCAAATTACATTGAAATCCTAAGGGGTGTTTCAGGGAGAGCTGTAGGATGTGGTTTCTTGTGTAATCCACAGAGATTAGCTCCAACACATATTTCAACTCTCCTCTAGGAGCAACCTTAGTGGTAAAGCAAGAAGATAAACAGATGTATACACACCCTGGCACAAAATTATCACTTATGTTTGGCTTCCTAGTCTCCTCGTGTTACTTATTTATCTTAACTTCTCTCTGAAATCAGGGAACACAGAATCTCAATCAGTTGACATTTTTCTACTGAATTACCCAATAGTCTGATCATACCCCTAAGACTTTTTTAAATTAGTTCAGTCATAATCCCAAATCTGCTTTGCCTCCTCAGCTCAGTACACTGTAATTTGATTTCAAAATGAGGACAGTTGTCAGTAATGCCACATTCATTAATCTATTTTACAATTCCATGTACTTAGAACTATGAAAATATGTTAATAACATCCATTCCAATAATCCACCCTAAATTTATTATCATGAAACCAGACCTCAAGAAAGAGAATTCAAAATCATCCATGTATTTGCAATTTATTGCAATAAAGCCTTTATCAATAGACTTCCCTGTGCACATGGTGGTCAAATTGCTGGTGAAAACCAGCCACATCTATTACAAGCTTTCTCATGGCTTCTAGGTAACCCAAGTGAGCCTTTATTGATAAAGGGAAGGGATAAAGCAGGGAAGGGATAAACAGTGATGTAAGAATTGGCTAGACAAAAGTAATGACTCTCATTACAGAGTGAGTATTTTAAAGCAAAAGAGCCTGTTGGATAATTGTTTTATAAAATAGTGGTTTTTTAATTAACTTTTTAAAATTTAATTAGTTAACATATAGTGTACCATTAGTTTCAAATGTAGATTTCAGTTATTCATCCATAGCATATAATAGCTAATGCTCAGTACTTACTGTTATAGCTTCTTGAAAGCAGAATTTTAACCCACTGAGCCACCCAGGCGCCCTTGAAAGCAGAATTTTAGATCATATTTTCTGATTACTTCCATGTAGTACAACACTTTCCTGCTAGCAACCTTCAAAACATACTGTTTGTTAGAGGAATTTCTTTAATAATAAATAAATAGGAATTTATTTAAATTTATTTAAATATTGCACACTGTTTCATTGTTCATAAATAAGGTGATGATATTATAGCCATTAGTTGGTAGCACTGATATATCACTTTCTTTTTACTTCTCAGTGCATTCTCTTTACACAAAATAGATATATATTTTAAAAGAATCTGAATCTGTGGCAAACTTTTAAAAAACCCTATACAGTAAAGTTTATCATTTTAAGTAATCTCAATTATCTTCCTCAATTGTGATAGTATATCCTTCTATCTAGGCCAGATATTATATGAGGGATTTGAAGAGACATACTTTTCTAAATTTCACTTTTCTCATCTGCAAAATGCTGATCATGATCCTACAATAAAATACACTTACAATTTTTTGATGAAAATTTATTTATTTATTTTAAGATTTTATTTATTTATCAGAGAGGGTGGGCGAGAGAGCAAGCACAGGCAGACAGAATGGCAGGCAGAGGCAGAGGGAGAAGCAGGCTCCCGGCCGAGCAAGGAGCCCGATGCGGGACTCGATCCCAGGACACTGGGATCATGACCTGAGCCAAAGGCAGCTGCTTAACCAACTGAGCCACCCAGGCGTCCCTTTTGATGAAAATTTAATCTGTATAAACAATATATTTGCTGTAATGCGTGGTTCATGGTAAACATCTTATTTAATTATAAGCAACAACAGTATTAGAAATTAAGTAAATGTGTCTATAATATTTAAAGTTTTAACACATAATTCCAGTGCTTTGCCTTATTTTCTCAAATCCCTTTACCACTTTCACTGACAGAGTCAAATGTACTTTTTCTACTAGTAGCCAGCTCTTTGTCTTTTGTCAGAAAGATGCCCTTGTGAATTATTTATAATAGAGATATTAGCAATAATAATAATAATAAATGGCAATGAAAATGTTAAAAAAAGTTTTCTTAACTAATTGGAGTTCTTAGACATCAATTAGAGGAATCACTTCTGGCAAGCAAATTAATCTGCAAGACATTCCCAGAATTAACAAGTCAGTCAGATATAGGGTTGTCCATAACTGAAAGGTGAAGCAAAAGGACTAGGTTTGGAAAATAGGTAAGGACAGTGAAAAAAATGATCAAATTTTGGGGCAAACTAAATTCTTAGGTGTCCTTTCAATGGAGTCCTGGGAATTATGTAGCAGAAACACTGGAGATTATCTCAATCCATTGGGGTCACCCCGTTTATTAGCTTGCTATTGACTAAGTTATTTACAAACTGTAGAGCAAGAGGTTATAATGTAGAAAACTGATGGTAATGCACAAGATTCTTGTTAACAATAATGCAAGCTAGTGATATTTCATTAGAAAACATAAATTCTATATCCCAAATTATGGGCCCAGAGCACTTCTGCTGCACAACTCTGCTTATATCCCAAATAATCATGTGAACTAGTTTTAATATCTGCTTCTCTTATTAATTTTTGAATAAAAGTTCTTGACACAAGTATTTTATAATTGTGTGATAATCATGCATTTAATTTCTTGGAGAACAAAACACACTTTAGCATAACTATGTTCGTTCACAGAACCAGCCTTCATAACACACTTCTATATGTTAGAAATGATGTAATAAATGTAGAATATTGGGCACTCGTTTGGCATACTTTGCCATGTTTTGCACTATCTAAAAAGTGAACTTGGACTGGACTTAGTAGACATGGAAGAAAATAAAATATTACAGAGAAGAATACTCTGTGGTCCACAACCTAAACGGTCTGGGATTCCCATCATTTGGATCCCTGTAGCTTTAAAAAGTCAATTGAATTTTTGTATCTCCAATTAAAGTTGATTCCCCAGTACTTTTACAAACATCTCTTGTAAAGTATTGTTTCCCAGAAAAAAAAAAAGGGATTTTGCACATGTATCTGCCTTTGTCTCTGGTCATGATCTCAGTCAGGATCCTGGGATCGAGCTCCATATCGGGCTTCCGGCTCATTAGGGAGTATACTTCTCAGTCTCTCTCTGCAGCTACCTCCCCCTGGCCCACTCATGCTCTCTCTCTCTCAAATAAATAAATACAATCTTTAATTTTTTAATTAAAAATAAATAAAATAAAATAAAATAAAAAGTCTGGTCTTACTGCCCCCATTTAGCTCTTTTTTTTTTTTTAGTTGTATTTAAAGCAGCATGAGAGAACATGAGGCTCTCAAACTTAAAAAAAAAAAAAGAAAAAATTGAGTTTTGTTAGGATTTAAGATCTTGTCTGCTAGACAAAAACGTTGGCTTTGTTAACATGTGAAAATTAACAAAAGAGAATAAGATAGAATTCTAATAAATTTGGAGAAATTAAAAATTTCCTCCAACCCAATTACATACAGACCCATTAAGTAAATTCATTCCAATGTCCCAAACCAACCTTTTCTAATAGTAATGCATCTGTGTAAACAGGGTCAACCCAAGGAATAAATAAATATTATTTTTTTTTCCTATCACTTCCACAGTTACATCTGGGCATATTGGTAGCAAGCCAATTATCTATCTTATAAGACATGATATCATAAGGAAGAGTATTCTTTCTATTTGGAACAACTGAAAAACATTGTAATTTTATCTTGGTGCAGTAACTTGAGATGGCACAATGTGGGTTATGAATATATTTTAGTTTTTTTACTGGGAAGAAGAGATTATAGAGATATTGGTTATCCAAGAGAGACTGACAGGTGTTGATAGTTGCCAGGTCAATATCCATCTACTTTTTCCTTGAATCTCAGAAAGCACTGAGGGATTGACAACAAGGAAACTTAAAACAACATCAAATATTTTATTGTCTCTTTTCTAGTTATATTGTAACCATATGACAAAGTATCAGTCGTACAAGATATCATTCTCTTTTACCTCTATCTTTCTGCCAGAAATGTGGGCTTAATAGTGAGAACTCCAACAGCAATTTTTGCAACTGTGAATAAAAAGCCATGAAAACCTCTAAGATAGTTCACTTGACTTTCTTAAGACGCTGAACCAACACCAGAAAACACTCTCTGTAGTCTTCTTGTTAAATGAAAAAATATGGTTAAACCACTTTTGACAGTCTACTACATACAGCAAAATGTAAATCTTAATTGAAATATGTCCTCTCAGCTGTGCTTAAGCAACTGAGTCCTGAGCTTTTCAGGTTTTCAGTCTGAAAGAGTACACCTCTGGTGCTCTGAAAGGGAAGAGAAAGGACACCCTGTTCTCCATATAAATTAAAGAAGAGAAATCTGTGCATTTAAGTGGGCCATATAAAATTTATCAAGCAATTATCTCCTAACTCCTTCCTATCCAAATTACCCGATATGCTCTCCCTACTCCTTTATTCCACGTTACTGCCTTTTCCAGGATTCTGTATCACATGACAACATGTCTTCTGTTATTTCCTTCTTGCAAGCTACTTTTGTTTTCTCCATCTAAAAAAATCAACAATCATTGTGTATTTCAATTCCCATTTTCCTCAAATGCATTGATTCTTTTTATCTATTACTCTTTTCTGATACTCAGTGTCTTTGTCTTTATGGGGTTTGTACTTTGCTTTTCCCCATCCTTTACTGCCATTATATAATCAAATCTAATAACTTCTTAGAGAAAGTTAAAAATTCCTGCATAGCCACACGTGAACACAAAGTCACTGATTTTTAGCAAACCTATAAGATAGTCAGACATACATTCAATTTCTTTTTTTTTTAAGATTTTATTTATTTATTTGACAGAGAGAGATGACAAGCAGGCAGAGAGGCAGGCAGAGAGAGAGAGAAGGAAGAAGGCTCCCTGCTGAACAGAGAGCCGGATTTGGGGCTCGGTCCCAGGACCCTGGGATCATGACCTGAGCCGAAGACAGTGGCTTAACCCACTGAGCCACTCAGGCATCCCTCCATTCAATTTCGTAACTGAGTCTCAAATGCATCCTGAGTTCTAACCTAAACCTAAGTTCTACTTCTTACACGTTGTTATATGACCAAATCCTTTCAGTTAAGTATTTTGTAACATTTAAATATTAATCAATTGATGCTTTGTCTGTGTATTTCTATGAAAATAATTTGAATACTGTAGATTTATTGTTATATTTATAGATTTATAATCAAAGTTTCATCAGTTGAAGTTTTTGGAAATTTCAGATATAATGATTAACCTAAAATGATACTGCCTCAAATCCCTCTGATATCAAGGCCCAACACCTGATTATAGCCAAACCTGTGGTGGATAGTTCCATGGGAAATCACAGTTACTTAACACTGATAGCATCTCATGTTCTCTCTCTCATTTTAGAATGTCTCCAACACAACCCAAAAGTGTAGGAGAGTTAATGTCCTCTGAGGACAGCTCTCAGTGAAGTGGAAATAAGAACCATAGATAAAATTGTCAGTTTTCAGGTCTTCATGAGGACAACTTAAAGAAGTTTCTCAGGACCTTTCAGTAAAAGCAAGCCTTCATTTTCTATCCACAACAATTATATCAACAATGTACCTCTTTGATAAAGTTGCTTCTTCACTGTCTCACTTTCCCATTCTTTTCTACCTTAGATAATCTCCCAGATAAACTAACAGTACTCAAATCCTTTGTCCTACTCTTTGCTCTCAGGATAAATGGAGCCAAAAGACTTAGATTAATATCAAGTTCTGAATGGGATCTTAGAGCTATTTCTGTCCAGATTTTCATAAACATAGGGAACTTTGAATTATCAGGCTATAAATAAGTTCTAAATGGAGGGGGCAAAGGCAAAAAGTAGAAATTTTTATGTTTGATTTTTAATCATGATTAATTGACTTTATTGATTATTAAAAATACTAACATTATAAAAGTGTGGATCTTTGTAAAACAATGTCATAATGTAAGAAATAGGTTGCATAGTCCTTTGGAGAATATTAAACCAAGTGTTCAGGTGCCATCTAATTTCTTGTTTAATCCAGAACTTTGGTGTGCATTATCTTGAGGAATAGGATTTTGAAGTCCAGACAGACTAACAGAAAACTGATCCAAATGTGTGTGTTTATATTTCTGCTTTTGTTGTAAAAATCAAAGTGTGATTGCTGGTTTAAAATGGTAAAACTAATAATGTTCATGGACTCTATTATAAATTTTCTAATTGTATGGGAAGAATCCAATAAACATAGAATTAATTGATTTGCAAATCCTCAAAGAGCTACAGGATCAGGTAGTGGTATGTTCTGATTCAACAGCATCAGAATGCAGCATTTTATATGTGTGGCTAATGGATATTTTCATGAATGTTTGCTAGCTAGTCAGCCAATACAGAGAAATATTAGGTAGGGTAATTACTCACAGTTGTGTTTAATAAAATGAGAAAAAATTTTCAAATGACACTAATAATAATAATCCTATAGCAGGCTAAATAATTCAATGATAATTACAAGTATTAATCTAGCTTTTTTCCCTGATTATGACTCTTCTCTCCTTTATCATAATGGGAGTAGCAGATTGTCTGCAATGAATTGTGAAAACCCAGCAGTGATTTTGGCAATAAAGGCCTCCCATCAATTTTGATAGGTTAAAATGATTCTGGTTGGTCATGAGAAAATGTGTCAATTTTTTTTTTCTGTGTGTGTCATAAAAGAAAGAAGCAATAGTAAATTCTTGCTGTTATTCCATGGAGCCAATAAAATCATACTGCCAAGAAGAGGCTGTTGACACCGTAAGTGTGGTTATCTGTCTTGAAATACTAGGCCTCGAAATAAAATTCCAATATTTCACATAACCTCTTTTTTTTTAAAGAAAAAAACAAAACAAAACAAAACAACTATACTGCTTACATTTAGGGCCCTGCTGTTGTGTAACTATTTTGAACATATCTACTGTAAGTGTATATATATATTTATTTTTTTTTCTGTGCAATAAATTCATTTAGAGATAAATTTGGATTGCAAATTATTTTGGGGGAGGCATGGTATTTGTGGCTAGTCTTAAAAGTGAAAAAGGACTAAAAGAAAGAAGAAAACATTTTTTATTACAGCATATTTACATCTGTCCAAAGTACTTATTTACTATAATACTGACGAATGTATAATACTGTACACAAAGAAAGAAGTTAAATGAGTTATAATTCAGTCGAAGTATAGCTGGCCATTTTAAAACTTACCACTGAATCTTTCTGGTATGAAATGTGATATCTGGCAATCTGGTCCAGTTCATTATATCAGGTCATTTGTATGTTCTTATTACCATTTTGATACCATAGCACATTTTATAACCCAGACATTTTATAATGGAACTATGATGCATGTATTTTCAAAGGTATAGACATACATGAAGCTATGAGGTCAAAAAAGATGAATGTCTGTAGTACCATATAGACTCAACAAATAAAAGTGTCCAAGGCTCTGAGTGAGATTTATGAATATTGTATAAGATTAGGCCAACATGTGGTTTTGATATAAATAATCTGTTCTTAAATTAGAATTACAATCGTTGAGTACAGTGTTGAAAATGGCAGATAGATTTTAGCTATCTTTGCTCACTAGGGAAAATGGAAAAATGTTTAGTTTGGTCAGATTTTCACTTAACTTCTGAAAAATCTTATGTTTGAGAGAACCTTCTGAAATAAGAATCCTTAAAGACATAACCCTTTTAGCACAAGTTTTCAAGAAACATGTTTGATGTTGTAGACAATTATATGGCACACGTACTGTTCTAGATGTTTCATGCCAATAATATGTAAGCCATACCAAGGCTACATATACATATAGAGATGTTCCTCAGCTTACAAGGGGGCTATGTACAGAGAAACACATACAAAATTGAAAATGCATTTAATACCCCTAAACTATCAAATATCATAGCTTACCTTAAGCTTATTTAAACATACTCAGAACACTTACATTTGCCTGCATTTGGGCAAAATCATCTTAAGCAAAGCCTATTTTATAACAAAGTATCAAATATCACCTGCAATTTATTAAATATTACACTAAAAAAAAGAAGAATGGTTATATATAGAATGGTTGTAAGAATATCAGGTGTTCACCCCTGTAATCTTCTAGCTGACTGGGAGCTGTGGCTCACTGCCCCTGCCCAGCATCACAAGACGGCACCATACCACATGTCACTGGCCCTTTTTATAAAGACCCAAATTCAAAATTCAAAGTACAGTTTCTACTGAATCACTTTCACTTTCACATCATTGCCAAATATATCTTAAGTTGAATCATTGTAAATCAGGAGCCATCTGATTTGAAAGTTAAATCACAGTCACCCATATACACACAAAAAAAGGCCTTCATGTAGGGCCATCTATGTATCTCTAAGCAACATAGCATGACCTATCAACAGCAAAAAAAAATGTGAAGGGGACAATTGCTTTGCGTCAGTACTCTGAGCAGTAACATACATGGCCTTACTCACCTAGCAGAACTCCAGAGCTAGCTGATGGCAAGGAATTTTACAAATGTTTGCTGAACAGCTTAAGCACTATTATTTTTAAATTAGTGTTTAAATTAGTGTGCATATCTGTTTTCTAAAGATATGTTAATTTATTTTATTGACTTATTACAAAACCAAATAATTTCCTCTTATTTAAGTGGCAGGTAAATAGAATTCTTTTTAATTTAAATCAAATGGCTTTTTAGGGAAAATATACTAAAATTTCTGAAACTTGTATTGCTTATGAATCTTTTATTGGAATCCTTATCAAGTTGTATTTTTCAAGTTTTTCCTAAATAATCTTCAATGAATTGAAAATATTTTTTGGATTTTATTCAGGCTATTAACACACAATTTCACTTTGTTAAATATAGTGCTAAATGTTCAACCAAAATGTTGTGTCTTTTTTTTTCCACTACCACATCCTCTATGTACTTACTGGATTCTCTCCCCAACTAGCACATATATACCATTGACTATCTTTAGGATAAGTAAGGGTCATCTTTTGTCCTTATTCTATTCCTCGCATGCTTCTGAACTTGTTGAATTTTAATAGAGTCACACCATAAGCATCACATATTTGAATCCCCTTTCAATAGTAAACAGTGCACAACCAGAGCATACCTTCAAAGCTATCAATAGACTTACTCTGATATATTATTTTTGTATTTTTGTAAATTAAAATAATTAAATTATAGAACAATAGTTTCAGGTGGTAGGTGTTGTAAGTTTTACCCAAACTGACTTTTGTCAATCTCGTTTTTGTCATCATATATGTCAAGTAGTTTTCTCACGTTTATTTTTAGAATATCCTTGTATAATGAATATTTACACTGATATCTAGTATAAAAATCTTGCAATTTATTTTAGAAACATTCAGATATTGAAAATCAATCTATTTCTTTAATTCATTAAAGACATTTTTGGCTTGTTTCCAGTACTTTCTTACTGGTTAAAAAATGAATTTGAAGTAGTCTGAATTTCATTATTATATGGCACTTTCCCTTGGATGAATACAAAGATGATATTCTATATTAGGTATCTGAGAAGAATTTATTTTTTTAATTTTATTTATTTGTGAGTGAGAGAGAGCACAAGCAGGGGGAGCAGCAGGGTGAGGGAGAAGCAAACTCCCGGCTAAGCAGGGAATCTGTTGCAGAACTCAGTCCCAGGACCCTAAAGGCTCAGGCGTTTAACTGACTGAGCCACCCAGGTGTCCCAATCTGAGAAGAGTTCTGTATGTTATTCCTATTCCTATGAAGGTTTAAGTCTAGGTAATTAACTTAATATTTTAGTGGCTATTACATAGATAGCACTATGTTCCAGGCAGAGAGTAAGAAAGAAATACTAAATCAACCATATTCTATGCATTCTAAATGAAAATAATTAATCAATCATAATAAATCCTTCTATTTATGGAATATCAACTTATAAGCTTTCCTCCATATGAACAATGCCAAATACCAGAATAAAGGGTCATCTAATACAAATAAAGGATAGAATTAAAGAATTCTGGTAAGCCATTTAATTTTGAAAAATGGTGCTATATTGTTGCTGAGTTGTGGTTTTCAGTTACTTAATATCTGATAAGTGTAGAAGTAACATGAGTGTTACGTGAGATGAGAAATGGTATATAATTAAGATATTTTTAAAAGTACAGGTAAATACAAATTTGTAAACATAGCATTATGGAGGAATAAAAATAAATGATAGCTACACACTCTAAAGTGAATAAATCTTGGAAAGTTAATAGAGAAGTAAAACAAGGGCAGTGCAAAAAGTATGGTACATTTTTATGAAGTTCAAACAAATTCTGTGAAACCATAGATGGACTTAAAGATACTATTATGTATCAAATATTGTAAAAATTAAGCAAGGAAATAGCAAACATAAAATAACCAAAGCATACAAACTTGGGTAGATACAATAGGTGTGATCATATTCTACTTCATAAAGAGATGAGTTAATAGATAAATAGAAGTAACTAGACTTTTTAGAAGTTAATAAAACTTTGCCTGTTATTTCTTAGTAATATAAAATATATGGTTTTCTAACAAAAACGTTTATCTTAAAAATATTTAAAAATAAATTTCAGGCTACTCATAGGTTATATTTACTTTTCCACTGAAGGAAAAGCTGGTTGCTGCTGTTGTAGTTGTAGTTGTTTGTTTGTTTTAGTCTCCTCCTAGGTTTTATTATTATAATGTGGAATAAGGAATGTTAGATTGAAAAGTGAATTATTTTATAGACAAAAATCATTACTTGATTCACCTCCTGGTACAGCAGATGGAACTCCTGAAAATATGACCTTTTTCCTTACAGAAGAGTAACAGTTATGCTTACTTCTTAAACATACTTGGTGGTGGCCCTAAATAGTGACACCATAGTAAACATTTTGAATATTTGCAATTAATTTTTATAGTCATAGGGCTCCAAAAGGCACTGCTGGTATCTTAGCAGGTGTTTCAATAAAGCTAAAAGTTGCCTGACTGTTTAAAAATATTAACAAGGCACAAAACATGGCAGAAGTATTGTCCTCAGATATTATTTTTTTCATATGCTCCTGATTCCAGACATGACAAGTTATTTTTTTTAATTTTTTTATAAAATATTTTATTTATTTATTTGACAGAGATCACAAGTAGGCAGGGTCAGGCAGAGATCCAGGAGGAAGCAGGCTCCCTGCTGAGCTGAGAGCCCGATGGGGACTTGATCCAAGAATCCTGGGATCATGACCTGAGCCTAAGGCAGAGGCTTTAACCCACTGAGACACCCAGGCGCCCCCATGACAAGTTATTTTTTTTTAAAGATTTTATTTATTTGTTTGACTGAGAGAGATTACAAGTAGGCAGAGAGGCAGGCAGAGATAGAGAGGAGGTAGCAGGCTCCCCGCTGAGCAGAGAGATCGATTTGGGGCTCGATCCCTGGACCCTGAGATCATGACCTGAGCCAAGGCAGCGGCTTAACACACTGAGCCACCCAGGCGCCCCCATGACAAATTATTTTTGATAGATATATATACAATGTATTTTCAAGTTATAAGAAAAATGGTTCTTCTATTTTTAACCTTTTTTAAAAATTACATAATTTTTTAAATTAAAATTTTATTTTTTAATGTTTTACTTTTCTTTTCGTTTTTAAAAAAGATTTTATTTATTTATTTGACAGAGATCACAAGTAGGCAGAGACGCAGGCAGAGAGAGAGAGAGAGAGAGAGGGAAGCAGGCTTCCTGCGGAGCAGAGAGCCCGATGCGGGGCTCGATCCCAGGACCCTGAGATCATGACCCGAGCCGAAGGCAGCAGCCCAAACCACTGAGCCACCCAGGCGCCCCAATGTTTTACTTTTCAATATACTACTTAGAATATAAAACCTGTTCCATTTTGTAAGAAGTTTACCATTTAAAAAATGGTAATTTTCTCATTGTGTCTTCCCCTCTCATTGCTTTATTTTGAATAAACAATTTCACAATAAACGTAACAGATGCTTTCCTTTTGATGGTCCCTCTGTTGGTCATACTGTATATGAGCCATGACAATTAGGTTTACAAAATTTATTCATGTTTGTTGATATGTTTTATCATAACTAATTTTCCCTCCCTTATCTAGATTCCCCAGCTTTCAGACAGGTGGACACTTCAATAAACCATACCAAGGGATGTATCAAGTACTTCTTAGACATTCCCTCAGATCCTTGAGGTCTCATTTTGCCTACGGATTTGCAATAGGTTCTGCCAGAGGCACCACTGTGACAACTGATGTCCATGGTCTATCTCCTGCTAAGCTCAAGAGGTCACTGGTTTCCAAGTTTATCTATACAATTAATGCATTCCAGCAAGTTCTTTTTTTTAATATTAACAAACTTATTTTAAAGTTTATATGGAGAGGCAAAGACTCACAATAGTCAACATAGTGTTGAAGGAGAACAAAGACTGAGGACTGACTTCAAAGTTTACCAAAATGATGGGGCGCCTGTGTGGCTCAGTGGGTTAAGCCTCTACCTTCGGCTCAGGTCATGATCCCAGGGGCCTGGGATCGAGTCCCGCATTGGGCTCTCTGCTCAGCAGGGAGCCTGCTTCTCCTCATCTCTCTCTCTGTCTGTCTCTCTGCCTATTTGTGATCTCTCTCTCTGTCAAAAAAATAAATAAAATCTTAAAAAAATGTATACCATAATGATAATTGTAAGCAAGATATTGTAATACCACAGAAAGACTAGATTAAAGGAACAGAATATATATTATCAATTATATTTTATATTTAATATAAAAGTAAAAGCAATATAAGAGAGCAAAAAACAATCTTTTAAACAAATGGTTCTGGAGTAATGGTGAAGCTAAATGTAAAAATATGAAATAAAAATAAAATAAAATAATAAAATAAATCCAGGCAGATATCATACACTCTTCACAAAAATTAACTCAGATTGCATTATAAACCTAAACATGAAACATGTAGAAGGTAATATAGAAGAAAATTTAAATGACCTTGGTTTTAGCAATAACTTTAGCTGCAAAAGCACAAGCACTGAATTTAAAAATGTCTACTCTGTGAAACACAATGCCAAGAGAATGAAAAGGCAAAGCACAGACTATGTGAAAAAAAATTGCAAAATACACATCTGGCAAAGGACTGTTAATCAAAAATACACAAAGACCCCTTAAAACTCAACAATGGGGGAAAAACCTGATTAAAAATGAGCCAAAGACCTTAGCAGATACCTCACAAAAGAAAATATTACAGATGGCAAATAAGCATATAAAAAGGTGCTTCACATCATATGTCATCAGGAAAATGCAAATTAAAACAAAAAAGAGACACCAGTACATACCCAGAATCCAGAACACTGACAACAGAACACGAAATGTTGGTGAGGATGTGGAGCAACAGGAATGTTCTTCCATGTCTATTGAGAATAAAGAATGGAAAACAACGTGGCAGTTTCATACAAAACTAAACATATTCTTGCCAGATGATTCAGCAGTAGCAGTTCTTGGTATTTATCCAAAGAAGATGAAATCTATACCCACAAAGATGTCTATAGTAGTTTTATTCATAACTGACAAAAGCTTGGAAGCAACCAAGATATCCTTCCATAGGTGAAAGGTCAAATAAAGTGTAGTACATGCAAACAATGGAATATTATTTAATGCTAGAGAAATGAATTACCAAGCCATGAAAAGATATGGATATAAATATTTAATAAATATTTGATTTTAGGCTTCTACCAGTCTATCAATAGTATTAGTATATTTTAACAGTGAATGCTCAGCATTCATGAAATTACCTAATAAAATATTTTGGGTTCAATATTTTAAATACTTCAACCTCTATGATTATATTCCTAATAATTTTGAATTGGGGTAAATAAACCTTAATTTTTTGTAACTTGTTTCTTATTGCAAAAGAGCTCAATGAAATTTTAGAAAATAAAAATTTACAAAAACAGTTTAGTTTACTCTTGCCAAATAATTTGAAACTTTATCTTATATTCAAATACATATATTTTTCTAAATTGATTTATATGCTACTAAAACCAAAAACCTTTAGTTATACTAGATTTCATATCATGCAATCAATGCCAGAAAGCCATCTGGCGATGACTCTTCTTAAATAGAGTTAAGATGGGCGTTATTACAATGCAAGATGGAAACAAAGATAGTATAACAATTGAGTGTTACATAACTTTTCTGTTTTGATCAAGTTACTAATCTACAAAAGGCTTTTATTGGTGACAGACTTGGGAATTTAACAAAACTTTTAAACTAGCATGTGCGACTCATTCCTAGAAAACAACACAATCAATAACACTTTATTTAGATTAAATCATGACTATTTCTCCATTTGAATAAAAAAGGTAGCAACGCCAATAAGTTTATTGAACATGAAAAGTTGAAATGCTATAATGCTCCTAAGGAATTAAATGATCCAGTCATGTATTACAAAAAAAGGATATAAATGACCAAAGGGTTTGTATAATTGTAATGTACAACTGCCCATTATCGTTCAATAGTGTAGGCTTGTACAAGAACTCTATAAAAGAACTCCACTTCTAAACAGTGGAAAATATGTTCCCTTTCCCGCCATATACAACTATTAAGCCATTCATTTAGCTTTTAAAATATCCACTTAATACAGGCTTTTTACTCATTTGCTTACATCTGAAGGATAGACTTCTAGAGTAAGAGGTAAAGCCCATAAAGGAGCCCAATAAAAACAACAAAATACAGTTTAGTGAGACCTTACAATCTGCCAGCTACCTTTCTGAGAATACTTCAATTAATAAAACATATAAAATACCTGACCACAAAGAGCTTACATTCTTTTGAAATATAATAGTGAAATAAAACAATAATAGAGGGGCACCTCAGTGGCTCAGTCCATTGAGTGACTGCCTCTGGCTTGGGTCATGATCTCATGGTCCTGGGATGTAACTCCCCAGCAGGCTTTCTAGCAGTGGGGTGTTTTCTTCTTCCTCTGTGCCCCCTCCCAATCTCTCTCTCTCTGTTTCAAATAAGGAAATAAACCAGTAATAGAATAATGATTGATGGTTGATGGTGATAAGTGTTACAAAGAAATACAAGAAAGGTAAAAGCCATTGGAGAATGCTGGGAGGAAAGTTAATTTTATTTTGTGTTGGGTGGTTATATCTCATTTATGAGATGTTATTTGCACAAAGACCCAGGAAGTGAAGGAGGGTGTTATACAAATATTAAAGGAAAAGATTGCTCTAGGCAGAGCAAGTAAGTATATAGACTTTGTGTGAACAGCTGGTCTGTTACTTTTGAGGAAAAGCAAGGAGGCCAATGAGGAGTTCATAGTGGTGGAGAGAGGAAGAATGTATTGATGCATGACCTTCCAGTACATTGAAACGCCTTCAGTTTTTATTTAATATGAAAGGGGAAGATACCAAAAGACTTTCAACAGCAGAATAAAATCATCTGACTTGATTTTTAGGTTAAGTTGCTGTACCAAAATAAATTTGCAGGGAGAAAGGAGTGCAGTAGTTGTGGAAGTGGGGCTCTCAATCAAGTCAATAATTCAGGAACATATGATGGTGTTTTTACCATGCTGGGTGGTAATAGAAGTGGTGAGGTATGGTTTTTATTTTGTATATATTTTGATGGTGAATATTCTGGTGAACAGGATGGGGTATGTGCAGGACAGACAATATCAACATTTATTTTACCTGCACAAACAGAAGGGTGGAGTCTTCATTCCCTGATATGGAGAGAACTCTGACTTCAAATGTTCTCTCTGATTAAATGGCATAGTGATGATGAGGATTTAGTCAGACAGTGAAAGAGAACAGTAAGCATAGTGTTAAGCGGTAAGACATTATAATACATTTGAACAACAAAAAACGTTGTGTTGGATCATGTGTTTATGTGAGTAAATAAATAAATAAAGCTTCCAGGGGTTCTGATAGAGGTAAAGAAGACTAGTATATGATCCAAAGGGGCACGTGCACCAAATGTTTATAGCAGCAATATCCAAAATAGCCAAACTATGGAAAGAACCTAGATGTCCATCAACAAATGAATGGTATATATATATATATATATATATATATATACGATGGAATACTATGCAGCCATCAAAAGAAATGAAATCTTGCCATTTGCGATGACATGGATGGAACTAGAGGGTATTATGCTTAGCAAAATAAGTCAACCAGAGAAAGACACTATCATATGATCTTCCTGATATGAGGAAATGGAGGTGCAATGTGGGGGGTTTGGGGGACAGGAAAAGAGTAAATGAAACAAGATGGGATCGGGAGGGAGAGAAACCATAAGAGACTCTTAATCTCACAAAACAGAGAGTTGCCGGGGGGTGGGGAGGGTAGGGAGAGGGTGGTGGGGTTATGAACATTGGGGAGGGTATGTGCTGTGGTGAGTGCTGTAAAGTGTGTAAACCTGGCGATTCACAGACCTGTACCCCTGGGGCTAATAATACATTATATGTTAATTAAAAAAAAAGAAGAAGAAGAAGACTACTATAAACCAAATGCTATGGTTTTCAGCAAAGAGTGTGTAATCAGGCATATTTTATTAAAGTAACCAAGTAAAATGATGGTCGAAAATTGGAATAACAGAAAACATAAAAATCAGAGATTTTAAAAAGAGATATGGGACAGTGTAGAGAATATAGTGAATGATATTATAATAGTGTTATATGGTGACAGATGGTGGCTATATTTGTAGTGATCATAGAATAATGTATGGAGATATTGAAAACCTGAAACCAATGTAACACTGAATATCAACTATACTCAAATAAAAAAATAGTAAAAATAAAACATTTTAATTTAAAATGATAAAAAAAAGAGGGACAAGAATTTGAAAAGTGAATTTCAAAAAGAGTAAAGATGAGGCTAAGACATACTCTGAACCTTGAGGAAAAACACCATTTTGAAAATTCTTCCCATTTTGAGAAAACTCAAATGAATCAATACCATAAAAGAACCCATTTTAACTGAGAGATGTAATGAATGCTCAAGAAATAATTTTATGACAGGATAATTCTTCCCTATGAAACAGCATACAGAAACCAGGGGAAACACCTGGATGCAAAATAAACTATACTGAAAATAAGAATTAGGAAAAAGATAAATGATGAAGGATAAGAAAAATTAGACCGGCGACAGAGACCTAGTGAAGAGAATTTTTAGCTTGTGGTTTAATGTTTTTGAGGATAATCTAGAGTTCATAACTGCCTTGAGACAGGCTGGTTGTAGGCAGTTTAGGCAGACCCCTAAGACAGACAGGCCTACTTTGGGCAGGTGGTGTTGGAGGAGGCCATTGGGCTGGACAAAGACAAATCCAACCATTTGACTAAAGTGTCTGTGAAGATGTTGAAGTCAGATTCAACAGAGAAAGACCTGTCAAACCTAATCTCAGAAATGGAGATGATGAAGATGATTGGACAGCACAAGGACACCATCAACCTGCTGGGTCCTGCACACAGGACGGTCCTTTGTACACTCTCATGGAATATGCCTCCAAAGACAACATACAGGAGTACCTGCAGGCCCAGAGGCCTCTTGACCTGGAGTACTGTTACAATATCAGCCACAATGCAGCAGAGCAACTCTCCTCCAAGTACATGGTATCCTGTGCCTATCAGGTAGCCAGAGGCATGGAGTACCTTGCCTCCAAGAAGTGCATACACCAAGACCTGGCCACCAGGGAAGTGCTGGTGAAAAAGGACAACATGATGAAGATCTCAGACTTCAGCATTTCCAGAGATATCACCACATCAGTTACTATAAAAAAGACAACCAACAGTGGACTGCCTGTGAAGTGGATGGTCCCTAAGGCCATGTTTGACCAGATCTACATCCACCAGAGTGACTTCTGGTCTTTTGGGGTGATCCTGTGCAAAATCTTCACTCTCGAAGCCTCCCATATCCTGGAGTGCCTGTGGAGGTGGTTTTCAAGCTGCTGAAGGAGTCATTTGATGGATAAGCCAATAGGTGCACCAGAGAGTTATACACAATAATGAGGGATGGCTGGCATGTGGTACCTTCAAGCTGCTGGTAGAAGACCTGAATCATACTGTGGCCTTGACCTCCAACCAGGAGTACCCGGTCCTGTCCTTGGCCCTGGAACAATACTGTCTATGCTTTCCCAACACCCGAAGCTCCACCAGCTCCTCAGAGAAGAATTCCACCTTCTCTCATGTGCCGTTGCCCAGGGAGGCCTATCTGCCCTGACACCCAGCCCAGCTTGCAATGGTGGACTCAAATGACAAGTATCCCTATTACTCCTGTCCAGATTCCATCATAAGCTGTAACCCTTACCCCCCACCCTCCCTGCAAGACTCACTGCCTTCTCCTTTGTCCCTTTCCTACTGGTTGGACCCAGCTGCCTACCTGAGGCCTTCACCCCTTGAAGTTCACCTCTCTTCCCCTTCCTCTTCCTCCTCCTTACAACCTGCTCATGAAAGAAAGGCACAGAGAGGCAGGTACTTGCTCGTGGCTACTTCCTTCCCTCCCATATGTTGGACCAAGATCCCTCCCTGGCATCTGGTACTGCCTGGACATCGAGGGAGTGGGAGATGAGGCATGCCAGTGAAAGCTGTCAGAGATTTCCTGTTTTGGTTTTGTCTGCTTAGCATAACATGGAAGACTGAGTTCTGGTGGCAGGGACCTAGTCCTTGGGGCTATAGCACTAGCGAGGGGAGGTCAACTGCTCTGGGCCTTGGCTAAGAGCAACGCCTGCTCCAGAGATATGGTGCCAAGGGCTTATTAATTTTGATACTAATTTGCTTTGCTGACCAAATACCTGGTATCAAAAGATGGGAAGGCAAAGGCTGGAAGCAGTGTTGTGACCATGGGGTCCAGCCACAAACTATGAAGAAAATACAAAGTGTATAAATCTGAGTAAGTATATATTTACACACCTTTTTAAATAGGTTGTTATCAAAGATTTAATCAATGGGTAATATGCTCCTCGTGGCTGGGAAGCATCAGTTGCCATATATTAAAAATAAAGGAAAGAGGTGTCTGGGTGGCTTCCTCCATAAGTGTCCCTTCTTTTCAGGTCATGATCCCAGGGTCCTGGGATGGAGCCCCACATCAGGCTCTCTGCTCAGTGGCAAACCTGCTTCTCTTTTTCCCTCTGCCCTGCTTATAGTTCCTCTTCCTGTCTCTCTGTCTGTCAAATAAATAAAATATTTTAAAAAAGAAAGACAGAAAATGTTTTTAAAAGGTCTTCTTTTTTCTTTAATTTTCTATGGGTGCCTGGATGACTCAGTTGTTTAAGCAGATGTTTGCCTTTGGCTGAGGTCATGATTCCAGTGTACAGGGATCCAGCCCTGCAGGGGACTACTTGCACCCCAAGGAGCTTGCTTCTTCCTCTCCCTTTGCACGTGATTCCACCTGCTTGTGCGCTTCCCCCCTCTCTCTCTCTCTCTCTTTCTCTCTCTTGCTGTCAATAAACAAAATAAAATCTTTTCCTAAATAAATAAATAAATTTCTAAACCTACTTTCAGTTTAGGTACCTTAACAAAAATTGCTACTGCTTCATTTTTAAAAAAAAGATAATTTAGAAAGATGCTTCCAGAGCTAAAAAGCTGTTTTGTTTTTTTTTGTCAGGATTAAATATAGAAGTGCTTTAAAAAGTAAAAGAAAAAATATGCTATATTAACACTAATCACACTATAACTTTGGTGGTTATATCAAGATAATGAAAAGTGATTTTAAAGCAAATTTCATTATCAGACATAAAGATCCAGTCAAAATTACAGAAGAGTAAAAGTATGAATTCCTCAGGGAGTATAATAATTCTTGACTTTTAATACTTAATAACAGATTTGGGGATATATAGGGAAAAACTAAGAACAAAAATCATAACTTCTACCTTAGAAGAGAAATGGAAAAAAATTTCAACAACTTTATTTTAAGATTATATAGACAAATGGTCATCAAATTGGTAAGATATGTAAGACTTGAACAAAATTGTCAACTAACTAGATATGCTTGATATTACAGAACACTCCCAACAACCACAGACTACATATATCTTAAGCCATGATTTTCTTTGCAAAGGTCAACATTGATAATGTTCTAGTCATACCTCCGTGTACCAGGAAAGAAGTAGCATATTTCTTGAAAGACACAGCTATCAAAGCTCCATTGAGAAACCGTAAAGATGGAGAAGGGATTTGCAAATTATATATCTGATAATGGACATCTACTCTGATTATTAAAAAATGAATAAAAATAAAAAACCTTACTAATAACCAAACAGAGTATCCAATTTTACATGTGAAGAAAATTATTGCAGAGACATGTCACCAAAAGGATATGGATGGCTTATAAGCACATGACAAATTTCTCAACATTTAGACATTAAAGAAATACAAATTAAAATCATAATGAGACATGCTTACATATCTATTAGAATGGCTAAAATTATAAAGGCTAACTGTACTTCGTCTGAGCTAGATTGAGAAGCAACAAAAAATCTAAACTGTTGTTGGCATATATCATGATAACACCACTTTGGAAAATAGTTTGAAAATTTTTTTAAATGCAAAATATGTTGCAGTTACACGAATAGCCATTTTACTTCTAGGCATTTAACCAAGAGAAAGAAACCCTATGTTCGTACAAAGACTTGTATATGAATTTCACAGCAGCTTTATTTTTAAGAATTGAAAACAGTGGAAATGTTCATCAATGTCCATCAATAGAGCAAAGACAAATGATGATCTATTCATTAAAGAGATTACTATTCAACATCAAAATGAACTATTTACAATTGGAGATTCTCAAAGTAATGGTGCTGAGAAAAGAAAAGCCAGGCAATGAATAGTATATACTGTGTGATTCCATGACTATTAAAAATCTAGAAAATACAAATTTATATATAGTCACAGTCATCAAATATATTGGTGTGATTTTAGTGCCTTCTTCTGTGCTCGCATAGCTTCCTACACTTGGATCTCCGAGCATTTGTTACACCATGTGAAAATATGAACTCTTTTTCTTTATTCTGTCTTACTAGAATAAGAATCCTTGAAATTTTATGGACATTTGAACTCTCAGATATTAGCAGAAATTCTATCACACAGTAAGTTTCCAAATATAAAAGCCAGAGTTTTACAATGACTTCTAAGCTTTTACATGATCTAGCCACTCATTTAACCTCTGTGACCTCTTTCCCTGCTACTCTTCAGTCCTCACAGTGGCCTCCTTGCTACTCCTCAGATATGCCAGGCACGATCCAACCTTATGGCCTTCAAGATAGCCAATTCCTTTGTCTGGAGTGACCTTATTGCTGATAGTTCTGGGCAAATTCATCACCTTTCCATACCTTTGTTCAATTGTCAGCTTCATTGTAACTACCCTGATCTTCCTATTAAAATTTTTAACTCCCCATCCCCTGCCTAGCAACCTTGATTTTTCTCACCCTGATCTAATTTTTCTTTTTCCCCATTGTACTCATCATTTTTGAATGCACTATGCAATTTCTGTTAAGGCTTATAGCTTTTAATTGTCTCACTCATTAAAATAAAAGTTCTACAAAGCCAAGTATTTCATTTACCAGTGTAGTCTGAAGTAATATCTGCCATATAATAGGTTCAGTAGACAATTGGTAAATTTCAGAATAAATTAATGTTGAGAGTATACTGAATTTCATAAGTCATTTCAATATTTTTTTCCAAAAAATAAACTATGTAAAACATACCTTAAATTTACTTTCAAAATATTTTATAGCATATAATGGACAAAATAAGACAAAATGAGACAAAAAAAGAAAACAAAATAAGACAAAAGCCTTAAAGAAACAATCATATAAATAACCATTTCATACCTACATAAAAATTGCATAATACCACACTCCTAGGTCCTCTCTGAATGCTCTAAAATAACCCTTCAAAAGAAATACATTTTTAAAAATACAGATTTTTTGGCAAATAATTTAATAAAATAAAAGTTTCATTCATCTATGTAGATCATAATAAATGTTTTTAATAAGCATGAAATTATAACTCTGAAGTGTGCTAAAATGAAACCACCTCCTAAGGGTGAGAGAACAAAAATAAACATCATTTTTCCAAATAAGAGGAATTTATTACCTTTGAATCAAAGCATGTGGATTTGTTCAAACTGGCAATAAAGGAATATGGAAGCACAAACCATAGAAAGTCACATTTTAGATTTCTAAAAGAATTCATAGTGAAGAGTATACATTTTTTAAATGCTACATAATGCTACATAATGACAAGATGACAGGGTGTGACAAATAGCATTTTAAAAGCTCTACTCATAATGGAATGGAAGGTGTCATTTCCCTATAATTTTATATATGTCATTTATTTACTATATCTGGATACAACATATTACCAAACAGATGTTCATCACAGACTAAATCATTTTTAATGGAACATAATAATTTGAACCTTCATCTATTAATCATTTTTTTCGATCTAACATTTATAGTCTCGCTAAACATTTTATCAGTTGTCGACAAAATAAAAAAAAAATAGGATAAAAAGTCGTGTTTGGAAAAATAGATTTTCTTTGAAATTTGCATTTAAATGAAAATATTTGCTGATATTTTTAAAACTTTAAATGTAATTTTATATATATCTGACCTATCAGATGATATAAAATTTTTGGAGAAAATATGACATATTTTTTTGATCTTGGTTGAAGGTATTAATAAAGAGCAACTGTTTGTATTATTTGTATTGTGATATCTTAGTTAATAAACATGAATAACTGGTATAAAATATGTTTTTTTTATTTTATTTATTTCCTTGACAGAGATCACAGGAAGGCAGAGAGGCAGGCAGAGAGACAGGAATGGAAGCAGGCTCCCTGCTGAGAAGAGAGCCCACTGTGGGACTCAATCCCAGGAACCTGGAATCATGACCTGAGCCGAAGGCAGAGATTTTAACCCACTGAGCCACCCAGGTGACCTAAAATATGTTTTTTTAATATAGAATTATAGTTCTTGCCAAAATATGGAAGTAGCTGGAACTGAATGCCTCCTTCAAAGTCAGCTCTGGAGAAATTATGCAAGTCTAATATGGAACTATTTCGGATATTAACCAAAAACAAAGAAATGATGATAAATTCCTTAAAAGACTCAAAGTTGCTCTTGACTGGTATGTTTCAAGCTCTATTCCTGGTTTGAGGACAGGTTTTAACAGGCCTGTCACTGTAGAAATCAGCTGCATGTTTAGAGGCTATCAGAACTGTGCAAAAACCTTGAAGGAGTAAAGACTTGAAAATTCTTTAGAGAGATTAGCTCCCTAAGGCATTATTCATCCACACATTTTCCTCCAAACAATTAAGACTGATGGATGAGGGGCACCTGAGGGGCTCTCTCATCACATGGGTGGTGGGTTAAGCCTCTGCCTTCATCTCAAGTCATGGTCTCTGGGTCCTGGGATCCAGCCCCACTTCGGGCTCTGCTAAAAAGGAACACTGCTTCGCTCCCTGCTTGCCTGCCTCTCTGCATACTTGTAATCTCTCTCTCTCTCTCTCTCTGTGTCCAATAAATAAATAAAATCTTTAAAAAAAGGCTGATGAATGATAAATTATGAAAACTGCTCCCTCCAAATGATGCTTTGTCATAAAGATTTAAGAATTTAAAATTGTAAGAATTTAAAATTGAAACTTGATCGTAGGATTTATCTTATAGAATAACATCAAGTGAAGGCAGTTATTATTAGTTCTGAAGTATTTGTGATTCTGAATTCTTGGCCTCATTAGTAAATTTATTTTTAATAAATTATTATTTAATATATAATATATATAATATATAATATATATTATATATATAATAAATTCATTTATTTATTTTTCATTTATTATTATTTATTTATTTATTTATTTATTACCTGAAACACAAGAAAATGAATGACCTGATTGAAAAATTGGCAAGGACTGGAACAGACACCTCACTGAAGAAGATATTGAGAATGCAATAATGATATGAAAAGATGCTGTGATGATCCACAGCATGTATAATTAAGGAATTGTAAATTAAAAGAACAATGAGGGGCGCCTGGATGGCTCAGTGGGTTAAGCCACTGCCTTTGGCTCAGGTCATGATCTCAGGGTCCTGGGATCGAGTTCCACGTTGGGCTCTCTTAGCAGCAGCCTGCTTCTTTTTCTCTCTCTCTCTGACTGCCTCTCCGTCCTCTTGTGATCTCTCTCTGTCAAATAAATAAATAAAATCTTTTAAAAAAATAAATAAATAAATAAAACAATGATATATCACTACAGTATTTTGGCTAAAATCCAAAATACTGACAACATAAAATGCTTTTGACGATGAAGAACAAGAGAAACTCTCATTCATTCTGGGGAGAACACCAAAATGGTGCTACCACTTTGGAAGTCAGTTGGGCAGTTTCTTACAAAACTAAACATATTCTTACCATATGATCCAGCAATCGTGCTCCTTTGTACTCACCCAAAAGAGCGAAAACTTTGTGTACACAGAATCCTGCATATAAACCTGTGTTTGTAACAGCTTTACCCATAAGTGCCAAGAGTTGGAAGTAACCAAGATGTCCTTCAGGAGGAGAATGGATAGATAAACTGTGGTCCATTGAGACAATGGGATATGATTCAGCGATAAAGAGAAATGGCTATCAAGCAATGAAAAGACATGGAACAAACTTAAAATCCGTCATAATAAGTGAAAGAAGTCAATTTGAAAAAGCTTCATGTTGCAAGGTTCCAACTATATGACCTTCTAGAAAAGGCAGAACTATGCAAATGGTATAAAGGTCAGCGGGTTTGTAGCAGTTAGGAGAGGAGGAGGATAAGCAGGCAGAGCACAGAGGATTTTTAGACCAGTGAAAATGTTCTGTATGATATATATGATATTTTAGATATATTTCACTACACAGTTGTCAAAATGCATAAGATACTATACCAAGAGTGAACTCTATGAGAAAAGGTTTTTTTAAGATTTTATTTATTTATTTGACAGGCATCAAAGCAGGCAGAGAGGCAGGCGGGGAAAGCAGGGGTTGGGGGAAAGCAGGCTCCCTCCAAGCAGAGAGTCTGGTCTGGGGCTCGATCCCAGAACCGTGAGATTATGACCTGAGCCGAAGGCAGAAGCCTTAACACACTGAGCCACCCTGGTGCCCCACCAAGAGTGAACTCTAATGTAAACTGTGGACTTTGGGGTGATAATGATGTGTCAGTGTAGGGTCAGTGAGTGTGAAAAATTATCACCGTGGTACAGGATGTTGATAATGGGGAAGGCTGTGTGTATGTGGGGAAAGGGAATTTTACTTTGATCCCCAAACTACTCTAAAAAATGCAGTCTGTTAAACAAAAACTTTATAATGCAATATAATAAAAAAACAATAATGCATATCAAGAGGGAAATAATGTTTAAAGGGAACGAAGAACTTCAGTAATGTGTACCTAGGGATTTTGATTGCACATTTGTAGGAAGTTCACATTGTCATTAGCAATTGTTTATCTGTGAAGTAGAAGTAACATAAAGAGTGATGAAAACTCAAAAATGCAACATTAAAAAATGCCATCTATGGGCTCTTAAAAAATGGAACAAAATTTGCTTGGCTTTTTAAGCGTTGTGGGGAATGAAGGGACAGAATTTAAATTCAGCTTTATAAAAGATTGGATAATATATTTCTACAAAGAAGGCTCCTCTGAGTAACATAGAAATGAACATGGTAGCAGAAAGTGGAAAAAAGGCTACATCTCTTGTGAGCTCACGTTCTCTGAAACCCTGTCACTTAGTGGAGACAGTAACTGTTCGATGAATAGGAAAAGGTAGTCTTTCAGATTCCCGGGATTTTCACTAAGAATCGTGAATGGATTTTTTTAAAAATATGTAAAGAATGTCTAGAGTGCAAGTACGGGCAAATAACTGACATTTTGGAGAGAATATTATAATCAGCAGAGAAGGTCAAAATGACAAAGTTCCACGATCAGAGTAAACATATGGGATTAAAAAATAAAAGATAAAAAAAAGATTTTTTTTTAAAAGGACTTTTTTTTAAAGGACTTTAAACAAAAGTCCTTTTTAAGAGACAGTTGGCTGTTTAAACCAAAAGTACAACTCACTGAGAAAATCACCGCATTATTTACTGGGGCAGAAAGGACTTGGAATGTAGAAAGGCCCATTCTGCAGAGGAAAAAATAGAATCACTAACAGGCCTCATGCCGTTCACAGCCAGTGGCTAGAATCCCTGCCTCATGAGACCCTGTGCTAGAACGCCGCTAGAACCATCTAGAACTATGTTAGTCTATCTTGGAAGCCAACAAGTGTTGCCCAGTTAAGAGCACAGTAACAATCAGTCACGTTATGTTATAATGATTGTCGATATCTTTAAAAGCCTTGTCAAGTTCCTTTTTGAGTAACCCTCACCCCACCCTTAGAGAAATTTATCTGTGGTTCACCTCTTTGAAATACCTCATTGTTGTTCCACATTTACCATAGCAAAAAAAAAAAAAAAAAAAAAGCTTTTTATTAACAAAGTGTTCAGAAGGGGGCGCCACGGAAAACAATGAGAGTTTTCACTGCCTGGACAATTTTGTTGCAGAAACAGCTGAAATCATTCAGGTCAGACAGAGCCAAGGGCTGGAGGGATTTTTAAAATTACAAAAACCGAACCAAATCAAACCAAAACAAAAATCAAAACCAATGACCAAGATTTCAAGTTTGCTACTAAAGGTATGACATTCTTCTAAGACATGCGCCTGACTTGATCAATGTATTTATATATTTATATTTGAAGAAGAAGGAACTATTTGATGCAGCAAATCCACGTTGGTTAAAAATCACCAGATATGGTGACTCCTGGGTGGCTCAGTGGTTTAGGCCTCTGCCTTCGGCTCAGGTCATGATTTCAGGGTCCTGGGATGGAGCCCCACATCGGGCTCTCTGCTCAGTGGGGAGCCTGCTTCCCCCCTCTCTCTCTGCCTGCCTCTATACCTACTTGTGATCTGTCTGTCAAATGTAATTCTTTAAAAAAAGAATTACAAGGTGTGAAATACATCGAGGGTATGGGAAGGAAAATGATTTCACCTGATCTGACTAGGAAGTGGTTGAAGCCTGAATTAAAGTGCTATAAAAAGAGTAAAGACCTGGGAAATATATGGGGAAAAAATCCCTAGAAAAACAGCAATAATAACTGGCTGCTCTTTATTGATCCAGATCCTGCGGTAGGCAAAGAAGAGCTGGTTTTAGCCAGAGGATGATCTCCGTTTGTCTTCGTGATCTGGCATTTTTTGAAAGCCAGGCATGGGGCTCTGCACTAGAGCTGCAAATGCTGAGGGGCCCTCACTGTCCCTTTTCTCTTCTCAGCGGGACAACGGGCATGTCCATGGTGCAGTGTGACAGGCTTTACCACAGGGAGAGAAAAGACTGCCAAGGGTAGGTTGGAGCTGGGAAAAGCCACTTAGGAACAGATTTTCAGGGGGAGGTGATAGACAAGGGCAAAGGAGGAATGAGGATGAGTGTGTCAAGTTTCAAAGTGCCAGGAGGCAGCCCAGTGCATTCGGGAAACGACAGCAAGTTCATGACAACTGACAGCTGATCTGGCAGCATCACTTGGGGATGGAGGCTGAGCCCCAGGGTTAACACTGGGGGTGAGATGGTTTGTATACTATGCCGAGGAGGTGAGGTACTACACTGTGGGGGCACAGGGAGGTACCGGAGGATTTCAAATATCAGAATCGTAACCATAATAGAGTATTTCATTGCATCCTAGCTTCCATCAAGGGTAAGATGCACTATAGTTTATGTTCAACTAAGAAAGAGAAATGCTGTCAGTTAAACTAGGATATGTCATCAAGTGCAAGGTGAGTGCCACCTTAAGAGATATTAAAATGGCGGGGAGGAGGACAAATCTTAGAACAAGTAAACTGTGGTACTAGAATAATTAAGAAAGGTCGAACACTTCGATCAACTAAAAAAGTGATTATTGCTTACCATGTGCCCCAAACTATATTAAGTCTTAGAACAAGAGACTTTCTCATCTTGATGCCCTGCAGCTGTTAGACCCAAGGTACAGAGGGCAGTAGCCAACGACCAGCAGGCCCCAAGTGCCATGTGCAGACTCTAAGAGCAACTGCCTTTGAGAGAGGAAATGGTTGAGAGTGGGCTTTCTCAGGTAGAGAATTACTAGCTGGGAAAGTAGGAAAATTGACACAGAATCGGAATTGATGCCCCTACATGACAGAGTTGGTGAAACTTCCCTTCTCAGAGATCTTGAGGCTCCTCAGAAATGTATTTTTCATTTTGGATGGAACATTGAGGATAAATATGATCTGTTCGAGTTCCTGGTTCTCTCATCAAGACTGTTTCTTAGGCTTCACTGGCACAAGAAAAGGGTTTTGATAGTCCAGGGTAAATCCTGACAAAAAGCAAAGCACGGTATCTATGAAAAACTAACCACTCAGAAGAGAACAACAGATAAAAGAAGGCCAGACCGACCTGACCCTGCAGGATAGGTAAGGTTGGTCCGGCAACAGGGGTAGAGGGGAAGTGCCCATCTCCTGCTAGACGAGTTAGAGAAGAATCCTTCTGGAGAGACCACCAGGAGAGGAGAGCACAGTAGGTGCTGATGATGAAGTGAAGGAGCAGGAGGCTGGCTGAGGACAAAGCAAAAGCTGGCGCCTTGCACCCCCCCTTCACCCGCTCCCCTCCATATGTGTAGCATTCCTCAGGCACCCCTGACTGCCATAAAATGATAAATAGTTAACTTGCAGAAATCACAGTCCTGCAGGGTAGGAGTCTCCCTTGGTTTGCAAATGTCCTTGTGATTTACAACAAAGAAGTTACCTTACGTTTGATAGCAGGAATGTAACATTTCACCAGGAGACTCCCAATTGTCTTTATGTTAGTGCCTCATTAGAGGGAAAGTGGCCTTGGCTTGATAGTAACCAGGCCTTCAATATCCTGATAGTGCTTTTTTTTTCGCATGCGTGGGCTAACCGGCCAGTTCTGCTTCTATAAGATTGCTTTGTCTGCTTTCGTGCGCAGGTCCCCTGACCCAATCCACTGACGCCAAGTATGCCTGTTCAAACTACCGATCAATCAGCTCAGCCCCACCCGAAACTTGTTTGTATCTGTCTATAAAAATCCTGCACTGACCCAGCTCCGGACCTCTCGGCGTTATCGGCAATGAGCGGTGCAGAGGTCCAGGTTCGAACCTGCAATAAACAACCCTTGCTGCTTGGCTTTGACTCATGTCTCTGGTGGTCTTTTAAGGTGGGGGTAATATTCAGTTGGCATTACATTTGGAGGTCCCACCGAGATCTCCCCTTCAAGCCCACCAGACAACTGGTCAACGGGTCACTGCAACTGATCGGTAAAAAAGCCGGCTTTGTCTTTTGTCTCTATGTTTTTCGTATGCTTTGTTCTTATGTATGTCTTGTGTGTCTTGTCCTTTCTGTGATTTTTCCTGGGTTGGAGTCCCACGACCTGGGTTAGAGTCCCAGGACGGTGGCTGGCAAATACATCCTGGCGGACGCGCTATAGGTTTGCCAGCGGGCCGATGGGGAGACGTCCCTCGTGCCCGGCAGGAACAGCTTCTCAGAGATCGTGGGTTCGAGTCCCACCTCCGGGGCCAGGAGGGTCTCGCAGAGATCGTGGGTTCGAGTCCCACCTCGGAGGCCAACAATGTATGTATTCATGTATGTCTCCATGTTATGTCTTTAAATGTGGATATATGTTCCTTGTACTGGTCATGAAGGTTACATTCTGTTTAATGGGAGGATGTCTAACCCGTTTGAATCTGAGGAATGCCTGACTGTATGAATGTGTTTGTGTGGCTCCACCGCCTTCGGCTATGGAGTCTGAGTGGGCTGCACCCTGAGTCTCGCGGAGCGTCATACGGCATAATGGTCATCTACTCCATGGAGTAGCCTGGTCCGGGGTTTATATGGATAGACCTTAGCTAAGACGCTCCTAAGTTCCCGCGAGGGACACGAGCAGGACAGCACCTGAAAGATCCTTCTCCCCTTGTCTGCAACATCGTACATATCGGGAGGGAATATAAGAGATAGGTATTAAGAGCTAAAACCAGATTCAATGAGTCAGATAGTAATTTTCCTCCTGACATATTGGATGATAATTGCGTAAATAAGCCTTCTTCTAGTAAACCCAGGTTTCTGGGCCATCCCTAGCAAAGGGGACTCTGGCTTTATTTCTCTCTGTTACTCCTAATAGATGTGGGGGCTTCTCCCTCACTCACTTCCTATGTTAATGGCTATAACTGGAGCCAACTGGGGTTGGTCTAACTCGAGACAGAGACTATAAGGAATATTCCCAAGCAGCTGCCGAAACTCTCTTTGTTTCGGGGAAGTTTACCTGTGTTCTCTGGCCTGACTTGGACTGCCTAACCCCTCCCCCCTGGATGATGGGAAAGCATGGTGTCTGCTCCTCTGTTGGGCCTTATGAACTCTAAAACTGGGAATCTTTTCTCTGCCTCCTGGCAGCGCTTTGTTTCTTCTGTTTCCCACTTACGTGTTTCTGTACCAACGTGTGTGCAGCCTGCATGACTGGCCTCTAGATCATGCACCACAGCTCCTTCTCTCTTCACTGTCAAGGAGCAAGAAGAGCACCCCCTGGACCTAACACTCCCCACTCCAGATCTTCCCATTCATGTCTCAGGTAAACATTCAAAGTGGAGTGGGCCCAGGTGGAAAGTAAATCAGTGTTGGAACTAAGTTAAGTTTGTTGGTTTAATTAAGATAAGACCTGTCTTTTAAGTTATCAGCAGTAAATGTGAAACTTCGAAGTTTACTGAAGGTCAAATAAGCTCATGTTATTTATTAAATTTTGTTAGCAAAGAAATAACTAAACTGAAGGTTAATTGTCTGTCTCAAAGTTCTAATGGGTAATTGCTGAAGTAGCTTTCAAAGTCTTTGGTAATCTAAAAGTTTTAAAGTTTTGCTTGGATGACAAATGGAATTAAATTGTGGACATCTAGGTCTTAACCAAACAGGATAAAATGCTAAGTCGTTAATTATTGGATGTAGGTTTGTGCTTTTGACATCTTACTGCAAAGAAACTAAGAGTATTTAAATCTGTTGGTAAACTTGTTTGCCACTTAACTGATTCATAAATTTGCCACCTGAAGAATTCTGTTGTGTAACAGTTCACAATTGGTTAATAACTAAAGGTGTTTCTAAGAATACAAAGTTCTGCTTAGTGTAACTAAGACTGATGGAAATAAGGGAAACTCTGTATGTAAGAAAGTAGGAGATATGTAATAAAGATTTAAGGAATGGGAATACATTTTGTTGAAGGTAAGGGAAGGTAACGTTGTCCTAAATGAATGGGTTTTAAAGGTACATTACATTAGTACAAGACTGAAATTCTCTGTTCAAAGGATAAAGTTTTCTTAGATTAATTGATCTCCTGTTACGAGAATGTAAGTGATTTTCTCTTTGCCTGCCCAGAAAAAAACAGTTTCTATGTTTTGATTTATCAGGTGTTTAACATCCCTAATTATATTTAGGCATGTGCTTCAAAACTTTCTAAGATTTTAGCAAATGTTGACAAGATTTAAATTGTAAATCTCTTTAACTCAGGCTTTTCCTTGGTATGTGAAGTTGCTCGTGAAATACTACTGAACCAATGATAAACCTTGGATTACATTTGGGAAAATACTATAAGTATTCTAGAGATTCTATGCACTTCCTAAAGTTTTAATGTTTGGAAAGATCATCGCTTGATACTGTAATTATGGAAATGTTATGTATCACAGAAATAACCTGGTTTCCTTGCAGCTAAATTGGAAACTCCCGTGTCTCTTTAGCTCTAACCATATCCATTCTGAGTTTTTGTCATTTATAATTGTTTTAATTCTCTTGTAAAATGAGTTTTATCTTCAGGGAGATTCCTATAAAGGACTTTCAGGACAAATACAGATATTTGATATACTTGAAAATCCTAAAACTGAAATGGGTAAGAATTTCCAAAACTAACGAAAGCCGCATTCACCAGATTTAGTAACATGGGACTAAATGAACTAAAAGATTATAGTGTTGTGTCTCTTAATTTTTTGTCTTACTTTAAACATTGCTGGTTCTCTCTAATGTTTGCTATTCCAGACTAGGGATACTTTTTCTTAAGTTATCTGTAACTTATAGAGATGTAAAAGTGCTCAAGGCATTCAAATTTTCTATCTGAACCCTCTGAAACCAAAAGGTCTCAGTAAGTATTCATTCTTCCATGGCAATCAGTCATTTGCATAAGTTCAATAAGAATCTGTTCTCCTTTAACAGGACACCAATGAGAACTGGTTATTTTACCAAGGCTTTGACTGGAATGTCATATTTGAGAAAGACATGCATAGACTCAGATATGACCAGACAGCTTTAAGGAACTAAGGTTGACTTTATGAAACCTGGAGCCACATAAAGCCCCTTGGGACTGTTGGCCTGATACCTTGCTTACAGAATTCCTAGCAGCCTCACCAGGTGAGTAAAGAATGTCACTCTTTGGTAGGTGCGGAGACTCAGAAGAGGAACTCGCCCAAATCAACAGGTATTGCAGGCATGCCTGATGGCAAGTACAGGGCTTGGCTTCTGGCCCAGAGAGGCTACTAAAAGTTCAACCCAGAGATTCCGTATAAGAAGTTCCAGCAAAGCAGATTCTAAAAGATCTATATGATCACACTCAACTGTTCTTGCTGAGCTTATGTAAATAATGGGCCAAGTTTGTTAAAACTGGACTTGTTTCACAAGTGAATTAGTACTGATTTGGCTATCTCTGTAAATGAGGGTTATTTTAGAGAGAAAAATTGTTTTAGTAACACACCTTTATGGATGTTAAATTCTAGATTTGATTGTCTTTAAATGTTTGTTTACCTAAGCTAAACAATTTGAGGTAAACTTCAGAGAAGTTACACAATAGCTCATTTAGATGATCTTCTTGCTTTTTTATTTTGTGGGGATATTAGTAGAACCCCCTCACACATGATTAAACAACTGGAAAATGGGATTGATTCCCCTACAATTGTATAACTTAACTCACACCTTATGTGTGGCTTGGATAATGAAATTGCCTAAAAGCCAGCCTATTGCACTCCATAGGATTAACTATGGACTTGTGGAGACAATGGATGACCCCACTTTCTTTATGAGTGGATTGTATGATGCATGGGGGACTCCCCTTATCTCTTGACAAGTTTTCTCACTTGCCAGTGATCCTCTGTAATCAGGATATTGTTAAGGCTGGACCACTCAAAGGTCTTATTATTGGTTTCATCCCTTAGTCATATTTATCCTAGAGGCCACCTCTGTTGAGGTGCGATTGCAAACAGATGCTTTAGCTAAGCATAGAACAGCCCTCATAAAAGGAGCCTCAAAGCTCACTATGGAACAGTCCCTGACTTTAATAACTTCACATCAGGTCCAGATTTGTCTTAGAAGCCAAAGGCCACCAATGGATGATAGAGGCCAACTAATTAAATATTGGACTATACTTATAGATATGCCAGAAATAATACTTAAAATATGTCAAACTTTAAACCTAGTTACCTGTATGCCTGAACCTGACCATTGTACTTCTTTCTCTATAGAGCAAAAATGTTCAGAGGTTATTCATCTTACTTACTCTATTTGTCCAGATTTAAGATGCCCCTGTTAAAAATATGAATGACAGTTGGTTTTTTGATGACAGTAGTTTTCATAGAAAGAATAAGAGAAGCTTGGTGTGCCATAGTGCTCACTAGCACTTTGCAATTGCCAAAGCCTAAGAATTAACATTTATACTGACTCCAAATATGCTACATGCCCATGGAGCTATTTGGAAGAAAGGGGATTGCTATCAAGCCATAACTCCCCAATCCAATATGGGCCTAAGTTCCAAAACCCTCCTTATCGCTATACTAAGGATGGCATATATCAAATCTGAGATACATATCTGTGGCTTACACCCACGATTGGACAGCTCAGTCAGAAGGCAGTTTTATGCTGGGAACAAAGGAATCATAGGAGTGGTACTTGGGCAAATAACACACGATGTCTAGGATGGTTCACTAGAAATGTGTTCCCAAATAATAGTACTTCAGGCTCCTGACTGGTTTGCTACTGACTGGGCAAGGCGACCTGGCATCAGATGGCCAGCTCCAAACGGAGCCCACTGGATATGTGGAACCAACCTGTGGCCCTGGCTTCCTCCAGGGTAGATAGGTCGCTGTACTTTAGGATTTTCCTGAATTCATGGGTGCATTACTAAAATCATTACAACCCCAGCTAATCTCCCCAACTTGAAAGAAAGATGGACGCGATCTGTTTTTAAATGGTATGATCACTTAGCATCCATTTTTGTTCCATCTGCGGGACTAGAGGATGTCATGTGGCATGTAGAATCCCTTAATAAATATACTACAAAGGCACTCAATGATTCACTAAATGGCATCTCCCTACTTAATACCGAAGTATCACAGATACGCAAGGCAGTCCTACAAAATAGGATGGCCTTAGATGTCCTGACAGCAACCCAGGGTGGCACATGTGCAATTATCAAGACAGAATGTTGTGTGTACATCCCAGACTATCACAAAAGTATCACAGGACTAATAAAGGATATGAATGCCCAGATGAAGGCTCTACAAGGTCCCTCTCTCTCTTTTAGTGATTGGTTAAGTTCCTGGCTTGGAGGAGGGCTATGGCCAAATCTCCTTTTCGGGCTTCTTATTCTTATCGCCTTATTAACCTTAATATGTTGCTTTGTTCCATCTTTCTCTACTTGGTGCCGAGACTCCATTGCTACAATGACTACACCACGACAGACGATCCTTATCGCACGCGAGGACGCCTCTTCATTGTCAGCGCTGGATTCAGCTGCCTCCACCTTTCGTAACTCCCTTATACATTCCTACCCTGATCAATATTGACCCCAGTAGGTAGGGACAGCTCTACACCCCCATTCAGCATGAAGAAGTTATAGAAGATGAGACCTTCCACCTTCAACCCCCTTAAAGATTTAAGGGTCAAAATTGTTCAGGGGGGAATGACGGAGCAGGAGGCTGGCTGAGGACAAAGCAAAAGCTGGCGCCTTGCACCCCCCCTTCACCCGCTCCCCTCCATATGTGTAGCATTCCTCAGGCACCCCTGACTGCCATAAAATGATAAATAGTTAACTTGCAGAAATCACAGTCCTGCAGGGTAGGAGTCCCCCTTGGTTTGCAAATGTCCTTGAGATTTACAACAAAGAAGTTACCTTACGTTTGATAGCAGGAATGTAACATTTCACCAGGAGACTCCCAATTGTCTTTATGTTAGTGCCTCATTAGAGGGAAAGTGGCCTTGGCTTGATAGTAACCAGGCCTTCAATATCCTGATAGTGCTTTTTTTTGCATGCGTGGGCTAACCGGCCAGTTCTGCTTCTATAAGATTGCTTTGTCTGCTTTCGCGCGCGCGGGTCCCCTGATCCACTCCACTGACGCCAAGTATGCCTGTTCAAACTATCAATCAATCAGCTCAGCCCCACCCGAAACTTGTTTGTATCTGTCTATAAAAATCCTGCACTGACCCAGCTCCGGACCTCTCGGCGTTATCGGCAACGAGCGGCGCAGAGGTCCAGGTTCGAACCTGCAATAAACAACCCTTGCTGCGTGGCTTTGACTCATGTCTCTGGTGGTCTTTTAAGGTGGGGGTAATATTCGGTTGGCATTACACCCCCTCTCAACCATTGTTTATTTCTGTGAAGGCTTTTCCTAGTTGGTTTCAGGGCAAGAGCACTCTTCATGGGGAAGGGGGGAAGGGCAGGACCCGAAGAGAGACCTAGTGGACTCTGCCCTGAGCCCAGAGCTAGCCTCAGGGCTCCATCTCAAGAGCCTGAGATCACCCCCTGAGCCCAAACCCAGAGTTGGGCACTTCACTGAGGGTGCCGCCCAGGTGCTCCTCAGCTGTTGTTGAACCATTTCTGGAGAAGGGCGCCTGCGTGGCTCAGTTAGTTCAGCGACTGCCTTGGGCTCAGGTCATGACCCCGGACTGGCAGGATCTCCTCCCGCCTCCCGCTCCCAGCTCCTTGGGGAGTCGGCTTCTCCCACTGACCTTCTCCTCTCTCATGCTCTCTCTCACTCATTCTTTCTCCATGAAAGAAAGACAAGCTTTCCAAAAAGTGTCTGGAGCCTTGTCGGATGGGCTTGAATGTGGTGGATCTCAGTGAGTTTTCTCATCGCATGCAGACACCTTGAGGATAGCCATGTCTTTCTAAAAAGATCCCTTGTTGTTCTGCAATGGTTTCTTTCTCTGTTCACGGATCGGGTGTCTTTCCATTGTCTCTTCTCAAGACCTCGGAAAAGCAGCCTTTGAGGATTCCTTTGGGTACGGTCTAGCCCTTTTCATCCTTTCTCTTTCCACAAAATCTATACTAGCCTCTGCATCCTCCTATGTAGAGTTTATTTTTCACTGACCTATCCAGGTCTTTTCTTTCAATAGAATTTCAGTCATTCATTCTGAAGGTCATTGTTGAAAAGTTCAAGGTGAAGTCTACTAACTCACTAGGCGTATTTTCTTTTCCCCGTCTATTCCTTCCTCCCTTTCTATCTATACACATAGATATATATAGGAATACATATACACACACACACGTGTGTGTGTGTGTGTGTGTCTATGCATATAAACTATCCCAGTCCTAATCCCCAGCACCTGGGAGCATGACCTTATTTGGAAATAGGGTCCCTGGAGATGTCACTAACTAGGATGACGTCATATTTGAGTAGACTGGGCCCCTAATTCAGGAGGACTTGTGGGCTTCTAAGAAGGGAGAGTGCGGATACACAGATATGCACTGAGGGAGAAGGCCCGGTGAAGAAGTCCAAAGCCAGAGCAGCGCTTCAAGCTGGAAAAGGGGCCTGGAGCAGATCCATCCACAATACCTACAAAAGGAGCATGTCCTACCAACATTGTAGCCTCTAGAAATGTGACACTGTCCACTTCTGTGGTTTCAGCCTCCAGGCTTCTGGTATCTTGAAATAGCAACCCTAGAAAACTTATATGTATGTATATATATATATATATATATATATACACATATATATATGTATATGTATATATGTATATATATATTTATTCATTCTTTTACCTAATAAAACATTTTTTTCAGAATCTCAGTCTTCCTTCCTTTCAATAGAATGTTATTCACATTCTTTTGGTGCCTCCTGAACATTTCAACCATGTCTACCTCTTCAATTTGCATGAAAGTTATTCATACCTAACGTCGTGTGCCATTTCTTTAAAAACAGTTGGCATCTTTTTGCAGTTTCCAGTGTTTTTGGTTTGAGTATCTGATTATAGGCTGATAAAGGTAACTTTCATCCTACTCTTTCCTTCTGAGTTTATTTCTTTCTGGGAAAGTATATTTTCTACTCTTTAAAAAGAAGGACCTAGAAAAGCAAAATGGTTCTTATTTGTATGTCTACATTCCCTTTCCCATTTTTTTTGTTACCTCTCTTTAATGTCTCCCCCTGCTCTGAGGCACTGCAGGTTCTAAGCAGCCTCAGGCAGGCATATCTCTTTCTGAACGTCAGACTGACGCTGAGTACACATACGGAATAAGGCATATTTTGAGTCTGAGTATAGAATCGTTCCTCTATTGCTGTGCAATGAATTACCCCCAAACTTAGCAGCCCAAACTATATATTTAAGTACTTATGATCTCACACCGTTTCTGAAGGTCAGGCACCTGGAAGCTGTCGAGCTATGTGTTTCTGCCTTGAGGTATCTCATGAGATTGCCATCAAATAGCCGGCTGCAGCTGTTTGAAGAACATGTGATGATGGACAGACCTCAATTCTGTGCAGGTGGCAGGTGTGGAGGTCTTCAGTTCCTTGCCACCCGGGTATCTACAGGGAGACCTGCGTTTCCACAAGAGCTAATGATAAATGAGAAAGAGAGAGAAAGGGAGGGAGTGAGAGGGAAGGAGAGGGGGAATAGAAGAAGAAAGGAGAGAGAGAGAAAAGAAAGAGAGGAAAAGAGAGAGAGAACAAAACAGAAGCCTCAGTGTCTTTCATAACCTAATTCTGTAACTGATTTACCCCCAATTCTGCTATATCCTGTTAGTCACACCAGATGTGGGAGGGTACAACACACGTGCAGATACTGGGATGTGGAAATCTTCGTGGTCCTCCCCGAGGCTGGCTAGCACACTGACTTGTGCTTTTCCCCCCACACAATCTAACATCTTTGAAATTGGGATACATCTTACAATCAAAGGTATAGCATGGTTTGAAAGGCAAAATTCCCATTTAACAGCATTTAAATCGTCGTAAGCCTTATCATCATGATTTGAGAATATGCTATCCTGGGATATTTGGGCTGTCAGGAGGCTTCCTGGCTCCTGGCAGCTTGCCTTGACCCCAGTCTCCCATGGCCCCACCTTGACAGTCCACTTGCCACCTGCCAGATGTGCTCAGCTCCTGTCCTGTGCCCTTGCTCACCACACCACCCCTTCCGATGTGCCCTTTTCACGACTAAATGATCACACCAGGTACTGAAGCCTCCAGAAGATTTCCTGGACCATCTGGAAGCATCACAGTCTTCTCTTGCTATAGGATTGTCTATAGTCCTAGCTACTGCTTCCATCCATTCATCAGTACTTATGCTTCTGGCCTTGTAGACTTGCTGCACTTTCTGTGTAATAAATGTTGCTGTATGCATTTAGCCTTAAAAGCAGAATTTCTGGACTCTTCATAAAACAACTACAACAGACTTTTGCTCCTCAGGTGAAACTGTAAAACTAATCCGGCACACATCAGTAATGGACAGCTATCCAAGAATGCACAAGCTCACTGTTATAAACTGAAGCTGTTTCCAACGTTCATCAAACTGATGAACATTCTGTTCCCTACAACTTCTACATTCTAAGATTTGCTTAGACAAGGCTTTGAAGTGCACCATCGCATAGGATGGGGAAGGGGTGCCTGCTCTTTTTTACTCGCAAAAATAGGGGTTCTGTCCAGTCACTGTGTTAAGAATAAAAGGTCAGTACTTCGTGACACTCTTGTAAGTGGCTTAATTTGTTGCCCTTTTTTTTTTCAGGTTTAATTCCAACAGGTGAATTTGATGTTCTCTATAGAAAGCAGGTTGAAAGGGGGGGGAGTGGATAAAATGCATGAACTTCCATTGAAACCCAGTAGACAAGATTGTTAAATTTGAGGATTTTCTTTCAGTTATTTGCCTGCTCTGAAGGAAAGCTGTGCTGGACCATTGCCAGGAAACAGTGGGAAAGACCCAGGCCCATTCTTCTTGGGGACAGGCTGGAAAGCATTTCTATCATTGCATGTATGTATGGGAAAACAAATCATCACTCTTGCCTCACACTATACCCAAAAATTAACTGGAAATAGATTGTAGACTTAAATGTAAAGGCTAAAACCATAAAACTTTCAAAAGAAAATGCAGGGGGAAATCTTCATATTCTTGGGGTAAGCATGGCTGGATCGGGCCAGGTACACTATTCCCTGGGCACCATTTTTCAATTCAGGGCACAGGAAGATTCAAGACTATTTTGGTCTTGAATCTAAGCCATGCTGACTCATCTAGCCCTCAATACCTATCACATTTGATTGAACTCGGTTCTTATCTGTTGTCAGTCTAGGTTAGAACCCAGAAGGATGATTCATTGACACCTTCCCTGATCTCTAAGAGCACAGAGTCTAATATTCTTCAGTTTTCCCAGATTTGGGAATAAGTGACTTGCGGGGGGACATTGCAAAAAGGTGGATGAGAGGTTGTCTACAAAAAACACCCAGGTCTCTAGGAGGAAGACACCTCAGATTCACAAGGGTCCACTAGCATAACTCTTTTTTCCCAAGAATATGTTCTGACCTGTTGCCAAGACCTGTCTTTGACCTGTCTCAGGATGTCTGTGTTTAAACGCACAGAGTTAATGATTGGGTTGGTGGTTGACATGAGGGGATGGTCACTGAACAAAGGCACCCCACCTATCTTCTGCTCTCTGACTTCCTCCCTCTTCTCCAGGTCCCCTATAGCATGTGACAAGCAGAATTAGCTCACATAAAGCTATCAAAGAACTCTCTCATTAACTTAGCCCCCAGGTGTCAAAAGAAACAGCTTAAGTCCCTGAAACATGAAATGAAGATGTGTCCCCACCTTAACGATGTAACACCCCCCTTCCCTCACATGCTGCACACCGTGGGAAGCTCTAATCACATCCATTAGGGTCACATCCATTAGGGACCTAGTTGCTGAGCATATATCAAAGGAATAGGACAGAAGTGAGGAAAGATAATTATGTTTAACAAATGAATTAAAACAATTATACAACCACCCACTGAGTACAGAGCTTTGAGCTCTGCTTCAAATAGGATATGAAAAGAATCAGCTGAGAAATCGTATTGCAATCAAAACTGGTCAGCACTTTCAGAGAACTTTTTTCTGCAGGATCAGAATGCAGACATTATTGGTTAGAGAAATCTAAAAGGTGCTCTCTTATCAGATATCTTGTGAACCTACAGTAAATGATTCCCAGTAACATTAAAACCCAATAATAACTGTTTCAAGACATTAAAACCCCACTTCTGATGGTCAGTGGTATTGTTTGTCATGTTTGTTGTAATTCGCAACAGCCAGCATCCTTTGGACACTCTTCCTACCTCTGCGGAATTTTCCCATGTTGACTTTCTACCCCAAGAGAAGCCAGAAATTACTTTGCAAATGATACAAGGTCTGCCCATCAGATGCACCCACATGAGGCTCTGATGGGAGAAGAAGAAGCAAGCACCAAGTAGGTAGGATCTGTTTCTAAGGATGGATGCAAAAGACTGGAGTTCTCTGAGCAGCCATGCCCACGGTTCCATCCAGGGTCAACTGTTGGGGTATCACTGCACTATCTCCCCTGGGCAGTCCTGCGGTGGTACAGCCCCAGAACCTGGCATTGGCCCTCCGGGCATTCTTCAAGGCCCTTGATAATGTTCAATAAAGTTCTTTTATGTTCAAACTAATTACATCATTGGCTAATACACATTTTGCTTTTCAGAAGTAAAGAATAGGGGAAGAACTCATAAGTGCTTTGAAAACTGTAAAAGACTGTACCGATCTACTGTAGCAACTACAGTGCTTGGCTTTTTAAAGGCAAGAAGCAGCAACCTAAGCTTGAAAATAAATAGACCACTCACAAGCTTGTTGAATGTTTGGAATTCTACAAAGTAAAACATGGGTCATGGGATTAATGTTGTAGACGTCCCTTCATAGCCAGATGGATGATGAGTTGGGTTTTCAAAAGTTTCCAAAGCTACTCTTAGTGTAGGAACTAACTGAGGCTATTTCTGTCCCCATGCTCTGACACTGGACACTTGTCCTTTGGGGGCAGATAGCAGGAAACCCCAAGTTGGTGGGACGATGCAGGTTTTCAGTCCAGGCCTGGCTTAGGTCCCAGCCAAGAGCCAGCATGGCCCACCAGGGACATCACCCACACTCTTTCCTTTGTTAAGCTGAATAATCTTCCATTGTAATTTATTTATTTATTGCATTGCAATTTTATTTATTTATTGCATTTCATTTATTGATATAATAATATAGCATTATAATAATATTTCATATATTATATGTAATATATCATATCATTGGCTCTCTCCCGTCTCTTCCCATAAGGGCACTAATCCAATTGTTAGGGCCCCACCACCATGACCTAATAATCTCCTAAAGGCCTTATCTGTAAATGTCATTACACTTGGATTAGGGTTCCAACATATGACTTTTTTTAAAAGATTTTATTTATTTATTTGACAGACAGAGATCACAAGTAGGGAGAGAGGCAGGCAGAGAGAGGGAGGGAAGCGGGCTCCCTGCTGAGCAAAAAGCCCAATGCAGGGCTCGATCCCAGGACCCTGGGATCATGACCTGAGCCAAAGGCAGAGGCTTAGCCCACTGAGCCACCCAGGTGTCCCTCCAACATATGACTTTTGAGAGGGGACACAAACATTCGGACTACAGAAGAGCTATATTTTTTTTAAATTTTTTTTTTAGATTTTATTTATTTATTTGAGAGAGAGACAGTGAGAGAGAACAAGAGCGAGGAGAAGGTCAGAGGGAGAAGCAGACTCCCCATGGAGCTGGGAGCCCGATGTGGGACTCGATCCCGGGACTCCAGGATCATGACCTGAGCCGAAGGCAGTCGTCCAACCAACTGAGCCACCCAGGCGCCCCTTAATTATTTTTTAAGAAACAGGATAATAATTAACCAAAAAACCATTAATGTAAAAAAAAAGATAAAAGTACATTGTATTACTGTAGATTTATTTTGTAACTGCTAATATTCACTTAATATAATCAATCACCTGGGATGATTAAAAAATGTGGACTCAACAGCCCTGGCTGACAATTTGAGTCAGCATCTAAACTGTATCTGTGTTTTATTTTGTGTGTACGTGTATTTTGTGTCTTGAGAAAAATATGATTACAGAGATAAGTAACTGTAGATAAAGGCTGACTCGTGACAATTTGCCTTAAAATCTCAGAGCACCCCTTAATTTAACCCAAAGTCTTGAAGAAAAGATGAAAAAAGTCTTTGCTTCAAAGTTGAATCACTAAGAAGGTCAAATACGTGTTCAGATTCCTAAACAGAAACATGCACATTTTATTATGGCAGCAGAAATTTACACAGTGATGGGTTAGTCCCTCACTTGCTATTGTATAACACTATCAGGTCCCGGAGGAAATCCCAGGGAGGAACATGAATCAAGCTACACCCATTGGGGCAAAATAGTGCACATTCAGCATCTTCGCCTGACGTTTTAAGGGTTACCAGGAGACACTTTGGGCTAAAAACCAACCTGTGCTTTGCTCCCCAAGCAGTCTCCACAGCACACAGCTGCAACCGTGCAAAGGATGGTGCTTCTTTTCCTAATCCACACCCAGGCACCATACAAAGATATTAAGGCACCATACATTCATCAGTGGGAGGGGTCCTTGTGTAATCAGGCATATTGTTTTGATTTTCTATGCACGGATATTTACAAGCCTGAATTTCTTAAAAGAGCAGTCAGAGTTTAAATTTTCCTGGTTAATTGTGTATTTGGAAGGTCGAATATAGGCACAATAATGCAGAGAAAAAAACGTATTCAATAATCAGTATGAGGATGAATGAACAATGGCTCTATAAGTGAATGTGATGGTGGAAATTCAGGATATATAGCACACCTCGAGTTTTGTTGTCATCATTTTAATAAAAAAAATATGAATAAAAATATTTTTAAGACACGTGAGTAAAGACTAGAAGTGCAGTCTTACAGGCTACCCACATCAAATGAGGTCACACATCCATTACATCGAAATTAAAATGGCTTCAAGTTCTCACCCTTTTCCCTCAAAGGAATCTGAAGGTTGAACATTGCTATGCTGTCACTTGGGATGCCATTGTTGGTGCTGTCACCTTGCAAGGACAAAAATATGCACTGGTTATTATGGGATCAGAAGGAAGAGTCACAGAAACCTGATTTAGGGGAAGAGGGTGAAAAAAATATCAGGGAAGAATAATTGACCTCTGCATTAGAAACTATTGATACACTTTATGTTAACTAATTGAATTTAAATAAAATAAGTTTAAAAGGAAAAAAAATCAGGGAAGATGAGTAACCATCCTTTATTTTCCATATTTTGATACTTTGACCATCATGAGTGCTTGCTGAAGCTGGAAGGACTGCCCCTCCAGGGTTGGTCAGCTCCTAGAGAGAGTTACCCCTCAGCTGGGAGTGAGGTTTTTAAATGCAAAGCAATGAATCTAGAGTCTGAATTCCTGACCACCTTCTCTGTGGAACTGTTACTCAGGGTCCAAATCACCCCAGGGCCAAGTACCAGACAACCAGGGACAGCCGTTATACCCCAGCTCCTGCTGAAAGTGTCCAAATCAGCCAGTCCCAACCTACCATCCCTACTTCCCCCATTCCTTCCTACAGAAACCACAATAAAGGCTCTTATCCTCAGTCCCATCCTGACGGAACCCGGTGCTCCCCTTTGTACTCCCCCACCCCTCCCTGGTGGCTGCGCCAGCCCCCTCCTTCTGGGATCTGTGAGTAACCAATTGTCTTTTCAATGGCAGTGATCTCCTAGTCTGTTGGCCTTACTATCCCTAAATGACAATAAAACCCCTAAGTCCAAACAAAGACTTCCTGGAGGAGGTGATGTATGAGGTGTACGATGTGTGAAGAATGTCTGGAAGTATTATCTTTGTATAACAAGCCAGAAAATAGGGTTTTAGGCACAGAGAGCAGCAGGTGTGGCCAGATGCAGGTAAGAGAAAGCCAAAGCCATCCACGAAATCACAGGGACTCACTGTGGTTCAAGCACAGAACCTGCGGAAGGAGCAGGGAAAAGAGGAATCGAAGAGATCATGTAAATGGTGGAAACTGTGGGCTATGTGTTGTGCCTGACAGCTGTACTTCCTCATCTTCCTCTTTCTGGGTACACAACGCCGTTCACTCTGGATAATTTCCCCTGTGCTTCACAGTATGAAGGTTCCTCAAAGAGGAAAATAGAGTTACCCTAGGACCCAGCAATCCCACTACTGGGTATTTACCTAAAGATACAAATGTAGTGATCCAAAGGGGCCTGTGAACCTGAATGTTTACAGCAGCAATGTCCACAATAGCCAAACTATGGAAAGAACCTAGATGTTCATCAACAGAGGAATGGATAAAGAAGATGTAATAAACACACACACACACACACACACACACACACACACACACACAGGAATACTATGCAGCCATCAAAAATGAAATCTTGCCATTTGCAATGACTTGGATGGAACTAGAGGGTATTATGCTAAGTGAAGTAAGTCAATCAGAGAAAGGCAATTATCATATGATCTCTCTGATATGAGGAATTTGAAAGGCAGGGTAGGGGGTCATGGGAGGTAGGGAGGGAAAAATTGAAACAAGATGGGATGGGGAGAGAGACAAACCATAACAGACTTAATCTCACTAAACAAACTGAGGTTTGCGGGGATGGAGGGTGTATGGAGAGGGTGGCTGGGTTATGAACATTGGGGAGGGTATGTGATATGGTGAGTTCTGTGAAATGTGTAACACAGATGAATCACAGACCTGCACCCTTGGGGCAAATAATGCATTATATGTTAATTAAAAAAAAAATTTCACCTGTGCTTTATGCAGTCTGGGGGAGGATGGGCACACATATAAACCCATATAGTGATTGGTCTACCTGACACCAATAGGACCAATCAGAGTCTCCCTGGGATTGATATGTAAATGACAGGAAGACGAGGTTCTCTCTTTAGGCGAGTGACTGGCCTTGCTGGATGGGATTCAGGAGCTAGCAATGGCAATCTTCCTGGACACTTGAAGAGTCTGACCAGAGAAGAAAGCAGCCATATGGAGACAAGTAAACATGAGACATGGACAAAGAGAAAAGTGTTTTGCCGGTTTCCAGTCCCTAGTTCTTGATTCTGAAATTTTAGTTCTGCAGCTCTTCTTTTGATTTTTTAAAAAGAGATTTTTTCTTTATTTATCTGACAGAGATCACAAGTAGGCAGAGAGGCAGGCAGAGAGAGAGGAGGAAGCAGGCTACCTGCAGAGCAGAAAGCCCGATGTGGGACTCCATCCCAGGACCCTGGGATCATGACCTGAGCCGAAGGCAGAGGCTTAACCCACTGAGCCACCCAGGTGCCCCGTCTTCTTTTGGATTTTTATGAACTTCTGTGGTATGCACCCCTACAGGAACCTGGACATTCCTTTGTTTTTTGTTTGTTTGCTTGCTTTTCCCTTTTGGTTCCTCCAGTTTTCTTTGGATTGCTGCCACTTGCAAGCAAAGGGTCTTGTAAAAATACACACACCAAGGAAATTCACACGTCCTTAGGAGCTATTGAGTAAGTTCCTATAGGGGAAGGACACAGTGAGATGCACATTTTAGAGTGATCATCTTAGAATAAGTTTAGAGGATGAATTGGTGTGAGGAGGGGAGGGAGAGGGGCATATTCCTGAAGATGAGATGACAGGTTGGAAGGCCTTTATGGTCATTCTGGCAAAGTATGGTGAGTGCCTGAAACAGAAGAGAAAAGGGGGCTGAGGAAAGATTAAATTTATACAAGGTGAGAAGACTAATGAGACTTTATGAAAGCTGAGTTTGTGAAATCGGATATTGCTAGGCTTTTAGCACACTTACTTTGGGATCTAATCTTCAAAAATATTTAAATATCTCTGGTGGTGACAACACCATCGTCTTTCCAGTGATTAAGAACTCTGAAATCTATCTGGCCTGGGCTGTAGAATGTCAGCTGCGGCTTGAGCACAACGAAAAGCCGTTGAAGGATTTTACACTGGTGGGTGGAGGGTGGTCGTGGGATTCCTTTTGCATTTTTAAAATGTCATTTTTGGCTGCTGTGTAAAGAATGGATAGATAAAAGGCAAAAATAGAAACAAATCATTCTCCAATATTTACGGAACATCTACTATGTGTCAGGTACTGTTCTAAACCCTAAAGACAGAATAGTTAACAAGAAACAAAATGAATTTGATGTCCTCTTGGAGTTTTCATTTTAGTTGTTGAGTGAGAAGTGAAGCAAATAAATATACATACAAATCAGGGGTTGATGTGGGGTAAGAAGGAAACTAAGCTGAGTGAGTGGACATGGGGTGTGGGGTTTAGGGGAGCAGGTTGGTATTTTCTATGGGACTGTGTCAGGGAAGTCTCCCTCATTTGAGGAAAGACCTGGAGGAAATTAAGGAACGAGCAGTTGTGCTGTTTGGAGAAGAGCATCCCACACAAAGCAAACAGTAAGCCCAAGGTGGGAACACATCTGGTGTGTTAAAAGAATGACACGGCGACCAATAATGCTGGGCAAAAAATGAGCAAGACGGCAAGTGGTAGGAGGTAGGTAAGGAAGGTAGTGGAGTCAGATCACATAAAGTCTTGAAGGCCATTGTAAAGATTTGCCTTTAACTTTGTGCCAAATGAGAAGAGCTTGGATGGTTTTGAAGAGGCTTGACTTGATTTAGCTTAGAAAAGGATTGGGGTGCCTGGGTGGCTCAGTGGGTTAAGCCTCTGCCATCAGCTCAGGTCATGGTCTCGGGGTCCTGGCATCAAGCCCCGCATTGGGCTCTCTGCTCATCAGGGAGTCTGATTCTCCCTTTCCAACTGCCTGCCTCTCTGCCTACATGGACCTCTCTCTCGATCTGTCAAATAAATAAATAAAATCATAAAGAGAAAAGAAAAGAATCACTCAGGCTGCTGTGTGAAGAACGGACTTGCAGGGTTGTGGGGTGGGGATGCTTCTTGCATTAATGTAGACTGAGATTTCTATACTGCTGACATTTGTGGCCACATTAATTTTTGTTATGGGGAGCTGTCCTGTGCACTGACCACTAGATCGCAGGAGCGCCCTTTCCCACTCTCAAGTTGTGACAACGAAAAGTGTGTCCAGACCCTGTCAAAATCCCCTGCGGAGGAGCAGGTACACAAAACTCTCCTGGTTGAGGACCACTGATCTGGGTGAGAGGGGGTATTGGCCCAGACCAGAGCAGTAGATGCAGGTGTGGGGAGAAGGGGGGAGATTCTGGGTGTATATTGAAGACAAAACACGCAGGATTTGTAAATATATTAAGTGTGGAGTGTGCGGAAAAGGCAAGAGTTGGGATGATTTTACAATTTTGGGGGCCTGAGGCCCTGGAACAGTGACGTTACCACTTGCTAAGATGGGAAAGACGACGGGAGAAGCAAGTTTGATGGGCAACAGGTGTTTGGTTCTGGAGATGGTGGCTGAATCCACATGGGGATGCCTAACCAGCAGCTGAACACACGAGTCTGGCATTCATGGGTGAGGTCCAGGCTGGAGGCACAAATATGAGCACCATTAGGACATAGGGTTCATGCCCTGAGAAGAAGTGGGCTTACCTACGCAGTGAGTATGGACAGAGGTGTGTTTGGCAACATGATAAGGCAGCTTCATGATATCTGTCCCCTGGTATTTGTCCTGTGAGTATGGATGGGAGTGTGTATGGGACTTAGGACTTGCTTTTAACCAGTAGAATTTGGCAAGGTAAGAAGATGTCACTATTATGATCTCATTATATTAAATCAGACTGTTTTACTGATTGGAGTGAGAGGCTGTCCTGGACTTGAAGAAGCAAAGAGCCAAATTCAGAATCACCTGTGGAGAGAGTTATATGGCAGGAAACCACAAGCAGCCTCTGGGGGCTGAGGATGGTTTCCAGTTAATAGCCTGGAGAATCTCTCTGGACCACCCCAGCATGGGCTGCCCCCCAAATCACACAGCTACAAGGAAATGAGTTCTTCCAACAACCCGAGTGAGTTTGGAAGCAGAGCCTTCCCTAGTGGAACCTGCAGGTGAGAACACAGCTTGGTGGGCGCCTTCTCTCTTCCTTTGAGTGAGACCCAGAGCCAAGGACCCTGGTTAAGCTGTTTCTGGCCTCCTGACAGCTAGAGATGGTAGGATAGTAAACTGAGCTGTTTAAAGTTACTAAACTTGTTATTATTTTTATGAAGTAACTATTAAAAAAAAAAACAAGAGGCCCAAAATGGAGTTGCTTATGCTAAGCCCCATGTCCCCCAAACCAGACTTAATTATGATTTCAGCTGTCCCAGAAATGGAATCTGAGCCCAGGCAAGCAGACACCACCTGATCCCCACTCCCTCGGACCCCTGCCATCCCCAGAAGCCAAGTCACCTGGCCATAACCAACCTGCTTTCTTTGCCTGACGTGACTTCCTTGCTCCTCCTCTCTTCTGCCTATAAAAGTCTTTCATTTTGTACTGCTCCTCCAAGCTCCTTTCAGTCTGCAAGCAGAATGCTGCCCATTTCGTGAATCATTGAATAAAGCCAATAGGTTCTTTAAAATGTACTCAGCTGAATTTTTTTTTTTAACACAACAGAAAACTCAAGCAGAAGGTCCGAGTCCCAGAGCACAGGACTGATGTCTAAAGGTCAGGAAGCTAAAAAAACCCAGCCAGGAAAGGAGCCATCATCACTGACCAGTGTGGAAGAGGAAGGGAGAGCCAACATCATGATGAAAAAGATAGAATATTTCCAGAGAAGTGGAGGGAGTTCTATGTCTATAGGACTGACAGGTTGAGTCATTTGGATCTGAGGGTTAATCATTGGATTTGGCAACTTGGCGGTGATTAGCGATCTTGTAAAATATCTGTGTAGGTGTAGTCGTGGGACCAATGACTGTTAACAGTGTCTGAAGTGCAAAAAAAATTTCAGGGTTTGGATTCAAATGGGAGCAGTGGATATAAAGAGCAGTGAGCAAGTCTGACTTCTGTTTTGGAGATCAAATCAGTTGGTTTTGCTGATGGATTAGATATGAGAAAAGGGAAAGGGGGAATTTATCCTAGGGGCTGAGGCTTTAGCCAGTAGGAGGTGGGGATGCTGTTTACTAAGATGGGGAGACTGGGACATGAGAAGGTTGAGGAGGGAGCAGGATAGAAATCATGGTGAAAATAAGACTCCTGTTACATATTCATGGAGAAATATGCTGCAGGCAGCTGGCCATGTAATTCTCAGCTCCAAGGGCGGGTTAGGATTAAAGACGTTAACTTCAGAGCCTTCAGCTTCTACAAAGAACTTAAATCAATGATGCTGAATGGAATCGGCTAAAGCAGTGGATTTTAAACTGGGGCTGGGAGGCAAGGAGTTTTGCTCCCAGGGCCGATTGAACAATATCTGGCAACATTTTTGGTGGTCACCACTTCGGGGGGGTGCTGCTGGCATCTAGTGGCTAGAGACCAGAGATGCTGCTAACTGTCCTGCAGGGCACAGGACAGCCCCACAGCAGAGAATCACCCACCAGGTATCAATAGTGCTAGGTTGCGAAAGCCTGATCGAGGGAGAGAGAGAGAGAGAGCGCGCGAACGCATAGCTACAGAAGACCCAGAATCAAGCTCTTCAAAGGGGCAGAGATGAAATAGAGAAGCAAATTGAGAATACAAAGGATGGTAGGAAGAGAAACCATGTGATTAAGAGGGCACTAAGGAAGCGGGAACCTAGAGACACAGAGTACATCCACGTTTGCTAGTGATAGGCGTGTATGGTGCATGGACCGCCGATGAGAATTCACACACCTTGCACATTTTCAAGTGGGCATATGAAACTTTTTAATCATAAACTTTTCATCACAATATATGTATATTTTATTAACTAGGTGTTGAAAATATTAAACATTTAAAAAATGAGATAGAGGGCACCTGGGTGGCTCAGTCACTAAGCAGCTGCCTTTGGCTCAGGTCATGATCCCAGGGGCCTGGGATGAAGGCCCACATTCCTGATCAGCAGGAAGCCTGCTTCTCCCTCCCCCGCTCTCCCTACTTGTGTTCTCTATGTGTGTGTGTGTCTCTCTCTCTCTCTCACTCTCTACCAAATAAATAAATAAATCTTTAAAAAGAAAATGAGATAGGAAAGGATCGACTTCATTGGAATAACATTTGCTTGCTACAAGTTGATTTTTTTTTAAAGCAGAACAGTCTAATTTTTTGTTATTTTATTTCCCAAACCACACTGGAATGGAATGAAACCATTAAAATCCTTACTTGTGCCGTTCCCTATTATGTCCCTAAAAATATGTAGTTTAATTTAAATATGAAGGAATGAGTGTCACTAACCAAAACTGATTGATATTCTGATGTCAGAGCACTTCCAACATCTGCCCTAATCCCCTTTCCGATGTTAACCTTTACCCTAATAAGGAGAGGAAGCCCTAAAAGCAGAGCCCCAGGACTGCCCTCAGAAGGGCATTATTTGAAAGAAAACTGGTATTTCAACTTTGGTATCAGCCCAAGTCCTACACACTAATAAGATCTGAGAGGAGTGTCTTGATCTTCCAGGAAGGAGAGGAGTATCCTGATATCAGACCCAAGAATGGGCATATCATCGATCCTACAGAGCACACATGGAGTTTGGATCTGGAAATGGACTCCCTTAAAATGATCTGCACATAAGGATTCTTTTTTTTTTTTTTAAGATTTTATATATTTATTTGACAGAGAGAAATTACAAGTAGATGGAGAGGCAGGAGAGAGAGAGGGGGAAGCAGGCTTCCTGCTGAGCAGAGAGCCCGATGCGGGACTCGATCCCAGGACCCTGAGATCATGACCTGAGCCGAAGGCAGCGGCTTAACCCACTGAGCCACCCAGGCGCCCTGCACATAAGGATTCTTTATAGAGATTTTTCAACTACCCTTGGGGACATGGTACCCTACACCCTCAGGTGTAGACAAATATTTTACAAGCTATGCTGGGAATGAGGTGGGGAGAGAAATATGGAGGTTGTTATAGGAAGATAGAAGGTTAAAGGAAGTCTTTGTTTTGGGTTTTTTCCTTTTGTTTTTAAGAAAAAGGTCATTTGGGGGAGGAGTCAAGATGGCGGAGAAGTAGCAAGCTGAGACTGCTTCAGCTAGCCGGAGATCAGCTAGATAGCTTATCTAAAGATTGCAAACACCTGAAAATCCATCGGCAGATCGAAGAGAAGAAGAACAGCAATTCTGGAAACAGAAAAACAACCACTTTCTGAAAGGTAGGACTGGCGGAGAAGTGAATCCAAAGCGACGGGAGATAGACCCCGGGGGGAGGGGCCGGCTCCCGGCAAGCAGCAGAGCAACCGCGCACAAAATCAGGACTTTTAAAAGTCTGTTCCGCTGAGGGACATCGCTCCAGAGGCTAAACCGGGGCGAAGCCCACGCGGGGTCAGCGTGGCCTCAGGTCCCGCAGGGTCACAGAAGGATCGGGGGTGTCTGAGTGTCGCAGAGCTTGCGGGTATTGGAACGGGAAAGCCGGCTACAGAGACAGAGCCGACAGTAAGCTCGCAGCTCGGTGTTACCTTGAACCGGTCGCAGGCTCGGTGAGCTCGGAGCGCGGCCGGAGGTCAGGCAGACGGGAGTGACTGGGCGCGGTTCTCTGAGGGCGCACTGAGGAGTGGGGCCCCGGGCTCTCGGCTCCTCCGGGCCAGAGACCAGGAAGCCGCCATTTGTATTCCCGTCCTCTGGAACTCTACGGAAAGCGCTCAGGGAACAAAAGCTCCTGAAAGCAAACCCGAGCGGATTACTCACCCTGGCCCCGGGTAAGGGCGGTGTAATTCCGCCTGGGGCAAAGACACTTGAGAATCACTACAACAGGCCCCTCCCCCAGAAGATCAACAAGAAATCCAGCCGAGACCAAGTTCACCTACCAAGGAGTGCGGTTTCAATACCAAGGAGAGCAGCAGAATTCCAGAGGAGGGAGAAAGCCAAGCACGGAACTCATGGCTTTTTTCCTGTCCTTTTTTTTTTTTAGTCTTGCAGTTAATTTAATTTTTTCTTTTTCATTTTTTTTTTTCTCGCCTTCGGGTAAAATTTTTTTTTAACTGTTACCTTTTTCTTTTTTAACGATTTTTTACTAGTTTATCTAATATATATATATATATTTTTTTACATTTTTCTTAGGTGTTTTCTTTTTTTAAAAATTCTTTTCTTTTCTTTTTCTTTTCTTTTTTTTTCTTTCTTCCTTTTTGAACCTCTTTTTATCCCCTTTCTCCCCACTCACGATTTTGGATCTCTTCTAATTTGGTTAAAGCATATTTTCCTGGGGTTGTTGCCACCCTTTTAGTATTTTACTTGCCACTTCATTTACTCTTATCTGGACAAAATGACAAGACGTAAAAATTCAACACAAAAAAAAGAACAAGAGGCAGTACCAAAGGCTAGGGACCTAATCAATACAGACATCGGTAATATGTCAGATCTAGAGTTCAGAATGACAATTCTCAAGGTTCTAGCTGGGCTCGAAAAAGGCATGGAAGATATTAGAGAAACCCTCTCGAGAGATATAAAAGCCCTTTCTGGAGAAATAAAAGAACTAAAATCTAACCAAGGTGAAATCAAAAAAGCTATTAATGAGGTGTAATCAAAAATGGAGGCTCTAACTGCTAGGATAAATGAGGCAGAAGAAAGAATTAGTGATATAGAAGACCAAATGACAGAGAATAAAGAAGCTGAGCAAAAGAGGGACAAACAGCTACTGGACCACGAGGGGAGAATTCGAGAGATAAGTGACACCATAAGACGAAACAACATTAGAATAATTGGGATTCCAGAAGAAGAGGAAAGTGAGAGGGGAGCAGAAGGTATACTGGAGAGAATTATTGGGGAGAATTTCCCCAATATGGCAAAGGGAACGAGCATCAAAATTCAGGAGGTTCAGAGAATGCCCCTCAAAATCAATAAGAATAGGCCCCACACCCCGTCACCTAATAGTAAAATTTACAAGTCTCAATGACAAAGAGAAAATCCTGAAAGCAGCCCGGGAAAAGAAGTCTGTAACATACAATGGTAAAAATATTAGATTGGCAGCTGACTTATCCACAGAGACCTGGCAGGCCAGAAAGAGCTGGCATGATATTTTCAGAGCACTAAACGAGAAAAACATGCAGCCAAGAATACTATATCCAGCTAGGCTATCATTGAAAATAGAAGGAGAGATTAAAAGCTTCCAGGACAAACAACAACTGAAAGAATTTGCAAATACCAAACCAGCTCTACAGGAAATATTGAAAGGGGTCCTCTAAGCAAAGAGAGAGCCTACAAGTGGTAGATCAGAAAGGAACAGAGACCATATACAGTAACAGTCACCTTACAGGCAATACAATGGCACTAAATTCATATCTCTCAATAGTTACCCTGAATGTGAATGGGCTCAATGCCCCTGTCAAAAGACACAGGGTATCAGAATGGATAAAAAAACAAAACCCATCTATATGTTGCCTCCAAGAAACACATTTTAAGCCCGAAGACACCTCCAGATTTAAAGTGAGGGGGTGGAAAAGAATTTACCATGCTAATGGACATCAGAAGAAAGCAGGAGTGGCAATCCTTATATCAGATCAATTAGATTTTAAGCCAAAGACTATAATAAGAGATGAGGAAGGACACTATATCATACTCAAAGGGTCTGTCCAACAAGAAGATTTAAAAATTTTAAATATCTATGCCCCCAATGTGGGAGCAGCCAACTATATAAACCAATTAATAACAAAATCAAAGAAACACATAAACAATAATACAATAATAGTAGGGGACTTTAATACTCCCCTCACTGAAATGGACAGGTCATCCAAGCAAAAGATCAGCAAGGAAATAAAGGCCTTAAATGACACACTGGACCAGATGGACATCACAGATATATTCAGAATATTTCATCCCAAAGCAACAGAATACACATTCTTCTCTAGTGCACATGGAACATTCTCCAGAATAGATCACATCCTCGGTCCTAAATCAGGACTCAACCGGTATCAAAAGATTGGGATCATTCCCTGCATATTTTCAGACCACAATGCTCTAAAGCTAGAACTCAACCACAAAAGGAAGTTTGGAAAGAACCCAAATACATGGAGACTAAAGAGTATCCTTCTAAAGAATGAATGGGTCAACCGGGAAATTAAAGAAGAATTGAAAAAAATCATGGAAACAAATGATAATGAAAAAATACAACGGTTCAAAATCTGTGGGACACAACAAAGGCAGTCCTGAGAGGAAAAATATATAGCGGTACAAGCCTTTCTCAAGAAACAAGAAAGGTCTCAGGTACACAACCTAACCCTACACCTAAAGGAGCTGGAGAAAGAACAAGAAAGAAACCCTAAGCCCCAGCAGGAGAAGAGAAATCATAAAGATCAGAGCAGAAATCAATGAAATAGAAACCAAAAAAAAAACAATAGAACAAATCAACGAAACTAGGAGCTGGTTCTTTGAAAGAATTAATAAAATTGATAAACCCCTGGCCCAACTTATCAAAAAGAAAAGAGAAAGGACCCAAATAAATAAAATTATGAATGAAAGAGGAGAGGTCACAACTAACACCAAAGAAAATACAAACTATTATAAGAACATACTATGAGCAACTCTACGGCAATAAATTTGACAATCTGGAAGAAATGGATGCATTCCTAGAAACATATAAACTACCACAACTGAACCAGGAAGAAATAGAAAGCCTGAACAGACCCATAACCAGTAAGGAGATTGAAACAGTCATTAAAAATCTCCAAACAAACAAAAGCCCAGGGCCAGACGGCTTCCCGGGGGAATTCTACCAAACATTTAAAGAAGAATTAATTCCTATTCTCCTGAAACTGTTCCAAAAAATAGAAATGGAAGGAAAACTTCCAAACTCATTTTATGAGGCCAGCATCACCTTGATCCCAAAACCAGACAAGGATCCCACCAAAAAGAGAGCTATAGACCGATATCTTTGATGAACACAGATGCGAAAATACTCAACAAAATACTAGCCAATAGGATTCAACAGTACATTAAAAAGATTATTCACCACGACCAAGTGGGATTTATTCCAGGGCTGCAAGGTTGGTTCAACATCCGCAAATCAGTCAATGTGATACAACACATCAATAAAAGAAAGAACAAGAACCATATGATACTCTCAATAGATGCTGAAAAAGCATTTGACAAAGTACAGCATCCCTTCCTGATCAAAACTCTTCAAAGTGTAGGGATAGAGGGCACATACCTCAATATCATCAAAGCCATCTATGAAAAACCCACTGCAAATATCATTCTCAATGGAGAAAAACTGAAAGCTTTTCCGCTAAGGTCAGGAACACGGCAGGGATGTCCATTATCACCACTGCTATTCAACATCGTACTAGAGGTCCTAGCCTCAGCAATCAGACAACAAAAGGAAATTAAAGGCATCCAAATCGGCAAAGAAGAAGTCAAATTATCACTCTTCGCAGATGATATGATACTATATGTGGAAAACCCAAAAGACTCCACTCCAAAACTGCTAGAACTTATACAGGAATTCAGTAAAGTGTCAGGATATAAAATCAATGCACAGAAATCAGTTGCATTTCTCTACACCAACAGCAAGACAGAAGAAAGAGATATTAAGGAGTCAATCCCATTTACAATTGCATCCAAAACCATAAGATACCTAGGAATAAACCTAACCAAAGAGACACAGAATCTATACTCAGAAAACTATAAAGTACTCATGAAAGAAATTGAGGAAGACACAAAGAAATGGAAAAATGTTCCATGCTCCTGGATTGGAAGAATAAATATTGTGAAAATGTCTATGCTACCTAAAGCAATCTACACATTTAATGCAATTCCTATCAAAGTACCATCCATCTTTTTCAAAGAAATGGAACAAATAATTCTAAAATTTATATGGAACCAGAAAAGACCTCGAATAGCCAAAGGGATATTGAAAAAGAAAGCCAACGTTGGTGGCATCACAATTCCGGACTTCAAGCTCTATTACAAAGCTGTCATCATCAAGACAGCATGGTACTGGCACAAAAACAGACACATAGATCAATGGAACAGAATAGAGAGCCCAGAAATAGACCCTCAAATCTATGGTCAACTAATCTTCGACAAAGCAGGAAAGAATGTCCAATGGAAAAAAGACAGCCTCTTCAATAAATGGTGCTGGGAAAATTGGACAGCCACATGCAGAAAAATGAAATTGGACCATTTCCTTACACCACACACAAAAATAGACTCAAAATGGATGAAGGACCTCAATGTACGAAAGGAATCCATCAAAATCCTTGAGGAGAACACGGGCAGCAACCTCTTCGACCTCTGCCGCAGCAACATCTTCCTAGGAACAACGCAAAAGGCAAGGGAAGCAAGGGAAAAAATGAACTACTGGGATTTCATCAAGATCAAAAGCTTTTGCACAGCAAAGGAAACAGTTAACAAAATCAAAAGACAACTGACAGAATGGGAGAAGATATTTGCAAACGACATATCAGATAAACGACTAGTGTCCAGAATCTATAAAGAACTTAGCAAACTCAACACCCAAAGAACAAATAATCCAATCAAGAAATGGGCAGAAGACATGAACAGACATTTCTGCAAAGAAGACATCCAGATGGCGAACAGACACATGAAAAAGTGCTCCATATCACTCGGCATCAGGGAAATACAAATCAAAACCACAATGAGATATCACCTCACACCAGTCAGAATGGCTAAAATCAACAAGTCAGGAAATGACAGATGCTGGCGAGGATGCGGAGAAAGGGGAACCCTCCTACACTGTTGGTGGGAATGCAAGCTGGTGCAGCCACTCTGGAAAACAGCATGGAGGTTCCTCAAAATGTTGAAAATAGAACTGCCCTATGACCCAGCAATTGCACTATTGGGTATTTACCCTAAAGATACAAATGTAGTGGTCCAAAGGGACACATGCACCCGAATGTTTTATAGCAGCAATGTCCACAATAGCCAAACTATGGAAAGAACCTAGATGTCCATCAACAGATGAATGGATCAAGAAGATGTGGTATATATACACAATGGAATACTATGCAGCCATCAAAAGAAATGAAATCTTGCCATTTGCAACAACATGGATGGAACTAGAGCGTATCATGCTTAGCGAAATAAGTCAAGCAGAGAAAGACAACTATCATATGATCTCCCTGATATGAGGAAGTGGTGATGCAACATGGAGGCTTAAGTGGGTAGAAGAAGAATAAATGAAACAAGATGGGATTGGGAGGGAGACAAACCATAAGTGACTCTTGATCTCACAAAACAAACTGAGGTTGCCGGGGGGAGGGGGTTTGGGAGAAGGGGGTGGGATTATGGACATTGGGGAGGGTATGTGATTTGGTGAGTGCTGTGAAGTGTGTAATCCTGGTGATTCACAGACCTGTACCCCAGGGGATAAAAATATATGTTTATAAAAAATAAAAAATTTAAAAAAAAAAAAAAAGAAAAAGGTCATTTGTCTTCTGACTGGAAGGATCCATTGGAACGAGAACTTGATATTGACCCTGGGAGTGGAGTCCTGGAGAGGGCTGGAGGGAACAAATCCCAGACACAAGGAAGAACAAACCCCAGCTGGGGATGTCTGCTCTTCTCAATAAACCTGCTCTGTCTTCAACTCTTTCTGTGTTTCTTGTACATTTCTCCAATTACCATGTAAATTCCATGATGCCAGGGACTTTTCTGTGTTGTTCGCCACAGATTTACAAACACTCAGGGCAGTGTGTAGCACTGACTAAATATTTGTTGAGTAAATGTCTAAAAACAAATTAAAAATGGATACAAATGTAGGTATAGATTTGATTGGGTGGTGGTAAGATAAGGGAATTCCTACACAAAGGGCTTTTATTTTCTTGAAGTGTGACACTAGTGATGAAGTTTTGGAACACAGGTGAGGTTTGGTGGGGTGAGGTCCAGAGCCGATGACCAAGAAAGGATTCTTGAGACGTCTTAGGTGCAAATGGTGGTTTTATTAAAACACAGGGACAGGACCCAAGGGTAGAAAGAGCTGCTCAGACAGAGGCATGGTTGACTGGGAGCTGAGGAAGGTGAGGACAAAGGGGGTGTCCAGAAGGACTGTCATATGCTAAAGAAGAATTTCAGGATAAGGGAGACCTGGTTATTGTCAAGTCAAGGCTGTTTTTACCTCTAATGAGGGAAAGCATGAAGACAGTCAGGAGTTTCCTGTAGATATGTTACATTCCTCCTATCACACATCCTTGTCAGTGGGCTTTGGGCTTAGAAGAAATTCAATTTTTTATTACACTTCCCTCCCCCTTAGCCTCCCTCTATTTTATGGAGGGGAGGGTGATGTTAGGGCTTCTGGAAACTGAGGTATGGGTCTCTGGAAGTCAGGCTATTGATGAGAAAGCTTATTCCTTCCTTGTAAGTCGCTAGGACATTTGTAGAGGGAGGGAGACTCCTGTCCTGCAGGACTGGGATCTCTATCAGTTAAGCATCATTTTTCCTTTAGGGCAGCCAGGAGTGCATGAGGAATGTTACACATATGGCATGGGGAGAGGGTGTAGGGCGCCAGTTTCTGCTTTGTCCTAAGCTTGCCTTCTGCTCCCTCATCCCTAGGACAGGAGCTGGGAGTGAGGTGACATAGTTCAGAAGAGGTGGGGGTAGGGATTGTTGAGGCAAGTCTTGAAGGTGTGAAACGGTCATCCATTAGAGGGAAAGCAAACTCACCAGAGAGACAAGGGAGTTTGAAGCCAGGGTTGAGTATCCACTGGAGAATTGTGGTCAAATATTTTAAAGTACAGCAGGTTGGCTCAGCTGTATGATTCCTTCATGGTTTCTGGTGCATGCCGCTTGCATTGGTAGAATCATTTCTAAAGAAACAAAGCAAAAGAGGATAAGCCATTCTTTCACAAACGATGATGAATCAAGTTTTGAACATGCTGGGTTTTGAGGCACAGGTGGGACATCAGTGAAATAGCATGAGTAGGTAGTCAGTTACACGGGCCTGGTGGGTAGGAAAGAAACAGATGGTCGTGTATCAGTGGGAGAGATGTTGGCTAGGGAATGGGAGCTGAAACCAAGGGCACAGTTGATATCATTACAAGAGAGGGTATCTTGGAAGAGAAAGGTTAACTGAACCCCCAGGGAAACCCTGATGGGAATGTCACATGCATTTCTCAGGCATGCCAATGTTGACACAGATTACTGTAACTCCTAGGGGCCAGAAGCCATGTCTTTGAGATTCATTCATTCTGTGCCTCTGGCATAGCGTGGGCCACATTGAAGGTAATTCTAAAATTCATTCCGATTTGATTTCATTGCACTTTTCATTTACCAGAATCTTGTCATGGTTTGCTAGTGTATCATTTTCTCGAAAAGATTAAATAAGGACCATTTTACAAATATGAGATGAATGCCTGAAGGGATTTTGTTTAATTCATTCATTAGCTCGGGAACCACTAAGATGTTACCACCACTTCAAGCAAAAATCTCAAAGCAGACACATATACAATCAGTAATACTTAAACGAATTTGCTTTGATAGATGCAAATAGATATACAAATAGAATGCAAATGTATGCAAAACTGCCTTCTACCAAAGGAAAGGGGGTCAACTGTACTTCCAGTGGACAAAATTCATTTACATATAGCTATACAAGATCATCTGCATCCACATCAATTATGTACAATCTATAGAGTTGCAAAATAGCTCAAAGACAAGAAAGGCACAGAATATCCCATAGAATTGGTCATCCCAGAAGGGTACATGAGACAGCACCTGTTTTCCCTTGGAAGACACTATAATCTTTTAGGTTCATTTCAATGTCTTTCGTGATTTTGCCTATGCTTTAAAAGAAAAAAAAGTTACCCTTATTATTCTTATTAGTTTGAAAAAAAACTAATAAAATACTAGTCTGTTATAAAATACACATGGAAGAATGTTCTGGCACTATCATACCCAATTTGGGGTACTAACTGATTAGGAAGATGAGGCAGAATTTGGGAGCCTGTAGGATGAGTCTGTTTCCGGTTGGGATGGGAAACATTTAAGAATCAAACTAAATGATCTCAAATCCACTCTGGAATGAAACAGGTTATAAGGAAAATACAGAAGATGCTGAAATGGACCTGTTGGCTCATTGTGAGCTTTCCTGGTCGAATGGAGACCTCTACCATGATGCTTGTCCTCCATGTCCCAACCATCCCATACCTGCTATCCTGGCACCAAAGGGCCACCAGACTTTAGGCTCAGTCTGCAGTTCCAAATGGAAACCCTCTGTTCCCACAGTAGTGGACAGGATGACTCTGGTTGCTGGTGGAAGCGTCAGCTGCTTTAGTCCAACAGTTCAAGAGAGGATCAGAAGAGCATAAGGACGATATTGGAAAAAATGTTCGGACGAATTTCCAGAACACAATATTTCTCTTTGCAATTTTTGAGTGTTTTGTAGCCAACCTGCCAAAAAAAAATGTGAAAACTATAAATAGAGAGGAGTGGGAAGGAGAAATGAGGACCTGTCACAGTGCCAGCGAAAATAGGGAGCTGAGAATTTTCCAGAGATTCAGAGTCAAAGGGGGTTAATATTTACTTAGAAAAGAAGTCGTGGGCACAAGCTCTAGGATGAAATGAAGGCAAGAGAGGCAAGTTAGGGAATCGAGAGAGAGAGACTTGAAGATAAAAAAAAGTCGACTTAAAGTCTCATTCCTCATTAAGGAAAGTACAGATCAGAGAAGAGGGGAGAGACTGGGATATAGTTGATCGCCGATTGTGTCTGGCTCTGATTAGAAGCTTTGTATCCACTTTTTAATTTCATCTTCCAGCCTGTTTCCTGGATTCCAGCTTCTATTTCCTATGAAATAGGCACCATCACCAAAGACGAGAGTCAAACATGTAACAGTAGTCAAATCCTTAACAGCGCGGACAACTAACTAACCAAAAGCTGGCCCGGGGACCCCTGCAGAGTCAAGTGTTACATGCCCAGTGCCTGGATCATGAGGCCATGGTAGGGATCTTGGGAAGGGTTCAGGGTAGGGAGACACACAGCAGGTTCTGGTCAGAGGCTAGTCACCAAACTTTGTGTGGCTGAAGGGGTGTGTACCAGCTGAATGTCAGCTCCCAGAAGAAACTGAGGGAAATGTCCTTTGGGAAGGTTTCCGCTGACTCTCTGCCTTTCCTTCGTCCTCCCCAGGGTGTTCCATTAGCATTTGGGGTCTGGGGTCTTGCCTGTTGCTCCTGGCTTTGGTGGGCCACGCCACTGCCACAGCCAGGGCTCCAAGTGGCAGTGCACTGTATGGGGTCTTGACTGTTCTCTCCTGACTCTCAGAAGGAGAACAGGCAGCAGGGATTTTCATTCTTTGTTGGCACCTACTCTCTTCAGCAACCCCAAGATCAGTACCCCAGGCTGCACAAGCTCAGGTTCATGCCTTTACCAAAGGCCGGCAATAATTTCAGAAAGGAATGACAATGAAGGTAAAAAACAGTTCAACTACTCGCTCATCTGGACTTCTAGGGCAGGTGGGGTTCCCAGACAACTTTATTCCATCGGTCTGGCACCCTTGCCCCCCCTCTCGGTGCCTTGGTGATGAGTGTGGGCCTTGCTGTTTGCGCTGCCTGAATTTGCCCTTGTCACTTATTAGCACTGTGGCCCTGGGCTAAAAGCCAGGCCTCTCAGAGCCAATCTGAATAGCTTATTAGACCTATTGATTCTGGCATAGTGGGCCTGTGCGGAAATCTCTCTTCTTCATCCCTCCTCCTTCTCAGTCTTCCCCTCCTCCACCTCTTCCTCCTCCTTCTTTGATGTGTAAACCAAGGTATTTGGGGAGCAGGGAATGATGTGATGTTTGGGATTTACTTTAAAATATATTCCAGACCTCCCCTCTCCCCAAAAAACAAAAATACAGGCACTTTGGGGGCAGTAGAAGGAGGAGGGCCTATGAAACAGTTGGGGAAGCAGAGTGATAAGTACTCGGAAGGGCCCGGATCCTTCTGCTCTACACACTTTGGTGTATGCTTGAGCATTTTCATAATAAGAGTAAACAAACAAAGACCAAATAATGAGGCTTTCATTCCCTATATCCAAATGACCACAACAGGGCATAGAATGTACTTTTATAGTTGCTCCCCTGGCAATTTATTCTGATTCTCCAAATAAGATTCCAGCTCTCATCCTACCTGTCATAGTCTCTGGATATTGACTGGGAACGTTTTCCTCAACAAGGCCTTGCCAGGCCCACTGCTAGGGAATGTATTGTTTCAGATTCTGTACTCAGGTTTTAAAGATTTTTTTTTAATTTATTTATCAGAGAGAGAGAGGGGGAGAGAGCGAGCACAGGCAGACAGAATGGCAGGCAGAGGCAGAGGGAGAAACAGGCTCCCTGCTGAGCAAGGAGCCCGATGTGGGACTCGATATGAGGACGCTGGTATCATGACCTGAGCCGAAGGCAGCTGCTTAACCAAGTGAGCCACCCAGGCATCCCTGTACTCACGTTTTTTTTAAAAAAAGTGACCAGTTTCCCGTTTGGAGTGACTTGAATGCAAGACTCACTGTAAGCCATTGTCTTGCTGTGTCCCATCCCTATCTAAGGACTGCTCCTGCTATCTCTGGGAGATCACAGCATTGGGAGAGGCAGCCCAGGCCTGGGCTATTACAGCAAAGCTGCAGCCTGAAGGGCGCGCGTGAGATCTGTGGTTTGAGCTGTCAGAGTCTCACGGAGAAAAAAAAGAGAAATGAATCATCATTTGACCATGACATTCCCACTAAAGGGGAGGACAGTGGGAGAAAGAGCAAGGGAAGAGGAAAGAAAAATCTCAAAATAAATGTGGGGTGGATGGCAGGAGGAGGAGGGGGTCTCGGAAATTGGGGGCAGGTGTGGGGATCGAGCCAACGCTAGCCACAAACACACGATTCCGCCCATTCTAGAGCGGACTGGACATAAACATGCTCGCACATCTACTTGTCGGCTGCGTTTTGTCGGCTGGCCGGTAGTGAAGTGATTCTTTAAGAGCTCTGAGAACCCAAACTTGTGGCCGCCCCGCAGCTGAGCTGAAGTGGAGCTGGGAGCTGCCCAGACGACCCGAGGCTGCCACCTGACCACCTTCCTCCCTACAGATCGCTGGAGCCAAACTCCGGGGGAGAAGCCACGCTCGCGGGTGGGTGCCGGGGCTAAGGGCGGAAGCCGGGTTCCCACAGAGGCCTCCGCGCCCAGGCGGCTGCAGCGGCGGCGCCCGGGCAACGGAGGCCTGACACCCGGACGCGCCCCCCTCTCTGGACGACCGGCCGCAGAAGTAAAGGGCCAGCATCCCGCCACGGCTATGCTTCCCGTGGGACAACCTCGGGAGAAGGTCCTGGAAGAGGTTCGCAGGCCGATTTTCCGAGGGAAAGGGCGAAGTGGGGAGGGAGCGCCCCTGTCCCTCCCCGCCCTTTCTTCTCCCGCTCACCCGGCAGCAACAGCGGCGAGGCTGCCCTGCAGAAACGTAGGCGAGGTTGTAGTGTCGCCCTCCGCCGCTCGGGGGCAGGATAACCTGCTGGCTTCACGGCAGCGGCCCACGCGCCTCTCTTGGTGGAGGCAGGCGGAGGCGGGCTTGGGGCGTCTTCTTTCATTGGCCGGGCGGGGGCGCTGCCATGTTGGAGGAAGCGGTGCCTTCTGTAGGGTGGAAACGCCGTGGCTTCAGCGCAGCCTCCTACCTTTCCTCCTCGCTCGAGTGTTGGTGCTGAGAGGCAGCGGCCGGCGGGATGGAGAGAAGTAAGATGAACCTGCCCAAGGGGGCGGACACGCTCTGCTTCGACAAGGACGAGTTCATGAAGGTGCATGCCTGGGCTCTGCTCCCCGGAGCCGGCCGTGGGTGGCCTGCCCTCCTTGGCCCTCCGGGGCCTCTCCTCGGGCTTCTCCTGCGGGCTTCCTGGGCCGTCCCCGCCCCGGACGGGTCCTCGGCGGGGACCTCACTGCACTTCGCAGTGAGTCTCTTGGCCTCGGGTGGGCGAGGTGCAGCCTGGAGAAAGCACTCCTGTGAAATCGTGCACATTGAATGAAAAGGCCTGAAAGTTCAGGGCAAGTGGTTTTGAGCTAAACGTAAAAGCCCCGGACCCGTAGGACCCGCCTCTGGTACCGTGTGGCACAGTCAGACCGCCGCTCCCCCGGCCTGACAGAAGCCTCCCAGTGCCTTGTGCCTAGAAGCTGAGCGACTGTGCGTTGAACACATCTCTGAACACACGTACTTACCAGGAATCGGGTCAAAAAGGCAATTAACCTAACGTTTATGCCTGACTTTCGTCTTAAGCTTTCGGAATGAGAAATCTGAAAGACTGTACTGTCCTTACTGGTTCTGGTCCAGTACTACAAAGCATACCAAGCTCCTTTTCTAAAGTTGCCCTACTTCTCTTGGTGAGGTCAGCCTGAAGCTGGCAGCAGATAACTGTAGGACATAAACTTACAGAATAGAAATTTAAACTGAAAAGACTTTACTGACAGGAAAGGTTCATCAGACATAGCCTTGAAAATGTCCCAAGGTTTGAATCAGAGCCAGGAGGAGCTTTATCTGTTTTCTGTATCCCTCTGGGTCTGTACTTAAACTATCAAAACTTATATGTTTAATTTCTAAGGATTGGGATTTAGTAGCTAGTTTCAGTGTTTAAAAGTTTTGGCTCTGTAGGTACCTAAAATTCTGAAAAGAGTTTGAATTTCTTACTTTTTTATGGCTTCAAGTCATAATATGTTTTTTTTCTTTTTTGGGTTAACCAGCTAGTTCCTTTTTGATACTTGCATTCAGATCACATCTCCCAAACTCTGGCTTTAAAAGTGCTTATGTCTGGGTCCTCTGCGGTGTGGCCATATCATTTTTAATATGTAGGGATGTCTAGACGAAGGTATATTGTACTCTTGTTCTTGTATGGTGATGTTAAGCCACTGTAATAAAAGGTGTAAATTGAATGGAGTGTCTGAAGGAGAGCACAGAGTGAATTCTCTGATCCAGAAACGTTTTGTTAACAAAGGACACGTGATGGGGAGAGAGGTCATTGGAAGAAGAAAAGGCACACACACAGACTTAAAGAATGTCAAAGCACGGAAGTCTCTTTAGCTTGTCTGTCTTTGGACTTCGTCAGGCTTTCTTTGGGCCTAACACTAGCATTTTCTCGCACTTCCTCACCCCGCCATCTTTCTCACTCTGAGCCGACAGAATGCCTTTGGTCAAAGCAGCTTCGGAAAATAGAAATCTCAAAATAGCAGTTCTAAAGTAGGACTTAGAGGTAGGAAGAGAGCAAACTGGGAAAGTGGCTAGAATGCCAGCAATTCCATATTCTTTCAAGGCTCTGACATTTCTGAATATAATGTACAATTTGTAGTGTTAATGAACATGACCCCTTCGTACATAGAAGGAAAATACATGGAACAGCTGTTCTGTGTAAAGTGGTATTGATCTTCTATGTGGGAGCCTGAGATAAAGGTTATATGCAATTTGTGTTTCTGTCAGAGAGATGTTTTGTTAAGTTACAGTTCCGAGGCAGAAATGAGCGGAGAGCTTGCTGTCGGGGTTGTATTTCTACATAGGTGTCTTGTTTGGCACATTTTGGAATGAGACTGGGATGGTAGAAAGGGAGATGGGGTGGGGCTGCGGGTTGCACCTTGGACACTGCATACATTGAGGGGTCCACGTTGATGCAGTCTTCACGGTAGAGCTGCAGTCAGGTTTACAGCAGGAAGTTGCATGGTCATATCTGTTGAGTTCGAGCTGACTGGTGGCAGGAGACTACTTAAAAAGTCATGTTTATGAGATCTAATGAGAAATAGAAGGGGAAAGGTATGCAAAAGAGGTAGGTGATCAAAGTGCAGGAATGGCAGATGGGGAAGGGTCACCTGGGGCAGAGGCACTGGCAACATCATACTTTGTCGGCTTAGAAATATGAAAATCCTTTGGGTTGTCAGCCAAATAATAGATGAGCAGGACATAAGGTATTGGTAGTAGGGGGAGAAAGTGGCATGACAGATAAATTAGACCGTTTACATGGGTGTGCTATTGACATCACATGTAGCCTTCCTCTTCCATCTCAACATATGACTTCATCTCCAGTCGTACAGAAAAATTAGCAGCCATCCCACGGGACCTCCTCCATCCTGCTGATCATGATCCCATTCTTGTATTTGTCCCCTTCTCCTCCTCGCCTGGTACGGGGAGGGGCTCTCCTTCCTCCTCGGGTTCAGTCTCCACTCTGGCTCGGAGTCCATGCTCTCCCGCCCTTCCAGGAGCCTGCGAGGATCCTCTCCCCTGCACTCCTTCCCATCACGCGCTCCTGTTTGATCCTCTCCCACTTGACTGCCCCACCTCTAGGTATTGCCCTGTCACTGTTGCACATCACAGCCAGTGCTCAGGGGTTGACTTGACTTTCCCACCTTCTACCCTTCAGGCCCTGTCGTTCCACTAAAGAGTTCTTACCAAAACTGTTTCTAAGTCAGCGCACCTGACCTTTCTCTGTCTCCTTACTCGACATCGCAGTAGACCAAATGCTCTGCATTGCTTCCTGTCTTCCTTCTACCTCTCTGATGTGTCTCCTGTGCAAAGTCATGCTCCTGGTAGCCACTGAATGCTAATTATGGGCTCAGCCCTGTGTTCCTTTCTTTCCCTAGATGACCTTTTGTGCAGCTTCATGACCACCTATCAGCAGGTAAGGCAGATTCCTGTCTCTGGCCCACACGCCTCCTGAGCACCAGGTCTGTGTATCAGACTTGCTTACCTTTCTTCTCGGATGTGTCTGTGGCCCCTCAGACTCATCAGGTTCAAGACGGAATTCATGAGCACCTCCTCCACTGAAAACCACCTTTCTTATTCTATTGCCTCTCTCGGTAAACACTTCATCCGTTTAGCCTGGAGTCGGGAAACCAGAAGTCAACTCCTACTCTGTCACCTTTCCAAAATCTAGTCTGTCACACCAAGTCCTGTGGATTTCGCTTCCTAAACCTCTTGAGTCCATATACTTCTTTCCATCTCTTCTCGTACCTTTGCAGCGCGCCCTTGCCATCACACCATAGAAGCTTCTCACCCAGTCTCCATGCGCCTTCCTTGTCTTTCTGGCCCCTGGTCTACACTGCAGGCAGGCCACTCTTGTCAGAATGCGGATGTGATCTTGTATGTACCAGGTGACTGGTCAGTCCACCAGCTCTTGAAAAACCATTTTCCCACGCACTCGAACGTATTTCAAAGAGAATCAGTCCCCCATGGGGTAGTTTTCCTTGGTCGACAGTTTGTTTCTGTGCTGAGCCAGTCTGCCTCCTTCTAACTTCTCTGTCAGTTCCTCTCTGGAACCTGTGGCTTCGTTGGCACCCCGGGTAGGCACATGAAGACCTTTTCCATGAGAAGTGAAGGCAGGACACCTCTGGACGGTGAATGTATGTACCCTCATGTTCCATAGGTAAAAGAACCGTGTGTGGGGGTGGGGGGGGTAAGTCCTTGAGGCTCCTCCCTGTTCGAATTGGATGAACTGGGAATTTTGAGACAGGCAGCAGGTCCTGTGTGTCCTTGTTTGCAGGGAGCATGCATTCTGATGGACAAAACAGAAAAGGGGAAGAATGAGCAGCTGCTCAGATCTGTTTGTACTGTGCTGGCTGATTAGCTGTGACCTGCAGATGTGGGTCCCATCCTCGGCTCTGCTCTCTGCCTGCTTATGGCTGACTTGGGGCAAATCACTCGCCTCCGGCCTTCTGTTTGCTTGTTAGTATAATGAGGTGGTGCTTATCTATGTGATCTTTGCAGGCTCCTCTGAAAAGACTCCAGTCCATCCTGGCTTGCAGATAAGGAAACTGAGGCCTGAGGTGTGATGACTTCCTTTAAAGCCACACAGCTAGTTGGGGCCAATCACAGGCCAGATCTCCTGACCCCCACGCATCAGTCCTTGGAAATCCTACTGTAATATGTTCCTTTCCAGAGGCCACAGGTGGGAACTGAGGGAAGTGGGACAATCAGAACATTAAGAATAGCGCAGAAGATGGCACAATGTCTGCATGCCTTGGCACCTGCATTTCACCAATAGGGCCACCTCTTACCTTAGAAGAAGTTCCCACAGAGCTGGTGATCTGGATGCCTGGCCTGGAGCTTAGCTATGGTAAATGGGACCAGAGGGAAGTGATGGCTGTTCGAGGTGGACTTTGTTGACGGCGGCTGGAGATAGCAGCTGACAGAGGAGGAAGAGGGAAGAGTGACAGACGGCAGATAGCCGCAGGCCTGCAGATCAGCCACTGTTGCCCAGGGCCGCCCATCCCCAGGAGCTGTCTTCGTATCACAGGAGCTGAGTGCTTACCCTGTGGGTTCTTAGTTCGATGTCACGTCTTGATGACAAGATTCCATTCTCTTCCGCATCAGTTTGAGACAGACATCGTAATGAAATTCTAATTAGCCAAATATGGAATGTAAGCCTGGAACTCATTTTATAGAGAAATTTTCTTATGTGAACTACTTTCCCTGATGATAGAGGAGTTGTGACGATGTAACATCAGATATAGTTTATCTGATTGGCACTTGTAAGAAGGGTTCCCGGCAAAAAAGAACTGTTTTTTTGTTGTTGTTGTCCTCCCTTTTGATCTTTCCTTTCCATTCCTTTTTTTTTTTTTTTTTGTCTTGTGAGCGGTCATCTGATTTATAAAAAGATGCAACAAAAAGTAAAATGGTACAAGATAATCAGTTTCAAAACATAAAAAAATGAGTGTCTTTAGCCATAGCTCAGAACAGAGGAACTGGGTAAGGAGAATTGCTTGTATGAACTGGCAACAGAAAAAGTTGGTAAAGGAGAGCTGAGGAACTCTATTAAGACATAGGAGTGAGGGGCTCCATCATCATCTGGCATTCGCTCAGTGTCGTCTATATGGTTAGAGATGTCCATGATGGGAACTCCAGCAATCTTCTGGGTCTGGGTCAGCTGATGCCACAGTGTAACACTCTGAATTACTTCCGTACTGAGCAGTCATCTGCATAGTTTGTCTTGTGTGTACGTGGTAATCGTTTGAGTCTTGGCTCTTTCGCAATCCTTAGAGCCTCTTGATACTTTCACCCCGGTTTCTCAGTTTCAGCCATTGCACAGTCAGTTGTACAACTGGTACACTTGGCACACAGCCCGTCCATCATTGACCGGTCCAGTTTGGCCTAAATAGAAAAGTTGATAAAGTCGGTACCAACCAGGATGTGGTAAGTCGGCCCAGCTGTGTGTTTATATTGGAAAAAGCAGGAGGGATGTTGGGGGACTTCTCTTTCCTTGAGTGCATGGGATCCTTCTTTTCTTTCTTTTTAGGTTTTAATCTGTTCTTCTCTCGGAGAAGGATCTCAGAGCTAAGCATTTGCTTCCCGGTCACATACTTTCTTGCTTTCTCTTGCTTCCCCATGTTCACATCATGCCCATTTCTCCTTGCTTTTGATTTTCTAATTCACTCTTTGTAGTACCATAAAACTTATTTAAATAAAATGTTGGCCTACTAAGTTATTGATTATTAGTAAGTTCTTTGTTCAAAATTTGAGAGCAAGAAGTATTATGTAAATATATCTTTTTGTTATTTAACTTGTCTTACAACATTTAGCATCAAATTTCTTGAAACATTTAAACAAATTAATCACAAACTGGGGCTTGGGCTCTTTCTTTTTTTTTTTTTTTTTAAGTAATCTCTATACCCAACATGGGACTTGAACTCACAACCCTGAGATCAAGACCTGCACGCTCCAGTGACTGAACGAGCCAGGTGCCCTTTGGGCTTTTTGTTTTTAAGTTCCTCAGGTGAGGGGCTGCCTTAGTGGCTCAGAGGGTTAAGCTTCTGCCTTAAGCTCAGGTCATGGTCTCAGGGTCCTGGGATTGAGCCCTGCATGGGACACTCTGCTCAGCATGGAGCATGATTCCCTCCCTCTCTGCCTACTTGTGATCTCTCTGTGTGTCAAATAAATAAATAAAATCTTAAAAAAAAAGTTCCTGAAGTGATTCTAATGTGTGACCAGTGTTGAGAACTCTAGCACTGGATAAATCCTTTAAATAGCTCAAGAAATTAATTTTGAAAAGTGAACTAAAAGCCTACATAGATTATGATTGGTGTTAAATTGAGGGGAAAAAAGAGATAAAGAGAAGAAATCAGCTGGAACAGAGTGTAATTAGGTACTCAAATATTTGTTAGATGGATAAATACATTTACGGAATGTAGGGTTGTTTTTTTTTTTTTTTGTCTCTTCATAAATATGTCAAATGGGTATATAAATTCAAGAAAGGAGTTTGATATAAAATTGATTAAAATGTTAGAACAGAAGTTTTTTAGAATTTCAGTGTTACTATTTCATGATGCTTTTAAGATGATCTCTCTGTAGATGGTGGGAAGATCTTGTTAGCATATGTTTTTAATTTCTCAAGCTTGAATAATTTAGTCACCGAACAAAGATTTAGAATGAGTTTTGGGAGACACAAGTCCTAGATTATGTCCCCACCTAGCTGGGTCAGAGATTTGAGAGCAGGGGCTGGAGGGAAGAGCTCCAAGGACATTTTTGTATACATGCTGATACCTTGGGCGGGAACACTCTTCCCACACTTCCTGTGGCTAGCTCCTTTGTGTCATTTGGATTCAACTCATTGTTCTATATTTCCTGGTTCATCCAAGTTAAAATACATCCCATTTGTCACTCAGACCTTTACTGTGTCCTGTTTTCTTTTTAGCTGTGATCACTATTCATTAATCACTATTTGATCACTGTTCATTAATATAATGTTTGTTTACATATTTATTTTCTCATTTCTGCATTAGAATATCTGCTCCTTAAAAGCAGAGACCTTGTCTTTTCTTTTCATGACTGTGTCCTCAGGTCTTAGAGCAGAGCTGGAGTTGCATGATAAATATTTGAGGAATATTTATGGGATATACAGGGACATTTATTCATCTCTGTTGCCCATTGTTTTCAAGAATGGTTGGAAACACACACATACGTGAGCTCACACAAACTTTCTATGTCTTTCAACCCCTATGTAGTGTGCAGATTAGTGCTTAACTATTTTGGTTTTTTGTCTCGATGAAATGGGACATGTTTCAGGACAGAGCTCATAAATTTCATATGCCCTCTTAGTACTTCTCATCATTACAGAGTGATGGTTCTGGGGGATTCTGCTTCTCGTGGAGATAGTATATAGTGATTTTATAAGTCCATGTATCTGGGAAGGACTGTTTTACTTCTTGGCAGCTTAGAGAACTTCAATCTTTACAAATTCCATGTAATTTTCATAGCATTAAAGCTACTAATTTCAGATTATTGGTAAGTTTTAAATGATTAATTCCCAGGTTACTTTGAATTAGTCTTTGTTTGCCATCCCTGATTGCAGCTACTTAGTAAAGTAGCTAAACTTTTAAACTCTACTTGGTTTTAATTTTGAGTGATGTCACTGCTTCTCTCATGGTTAATGGTTGTTAATTACCTGCAGCTTGTCTGGTTTGCTCATTTATTTTCCTGTGTTCCAACTCCTCTTGTGATCTCCCAACTTCTGGCCTTTTGGGGGATTTTTACTTGAACTGGGTTCAGATAGGAAATACCCCTGAGTACAAAGAGAAGATATTTTTCTTCTAACTTCACTATCTCCTATTATTAATGTATTACATTGTTGTGGTACATGTGTTACAACTGATGAACCAGCATTGATACAGTATTAATTAATAATCCATGGTTTACATTAGGGTTCACTCCTCTTTCTATAGTTCTGTGGGTTTTGACAAATGTATAATGTTATTTACCTACTGTTGGTATCTTACAGCCTAGTTTCATTGCCTTGAAAACCCCTGTACCTCATCTATTTGTTTCTTCTCCTCTCTCTGCACCCTCCTCGCTCACCCCTCAGCCCGGGATCTTTTGACTGTCTAGAGTTTTACCTTTTCAGAGGCACCTGGCTGGCTTAGTTGCTAGGGCATCTGACTCTTGATCTCGGGGTTGTGAGTTCTAGCCACCACATTGGGTATAGAGATGACCTAAAAAATAAATAAAAATAAAAATGTTGGTTAATTTTTACCTTTTCCAGAATGCCATAGAGTTGGAATCATATAGTATTCAGCCTTTGAGACTGGTCTTTCACTTAGCAATATGCATTTAAGGTTCTTCAAAGTCTTGTGGCTTAATAATTCATCTTTTAATTGTCGAATAATCCGTTGTGTGGGTGTGGCACAGTGTACCTGTTCACCTACTGAAGGAGATTGGATTGCTTCCAAGTTTTGGCACTTCAGAGAATAAAGCTGCTGTAAATATCCGTGTGCAGGCTTTTGTGTGGACACTAGTTTTAAGCTCTTTTGGGTAAATACAAAGGAGCACAATTACTGATCTTATAGTGAGAATGTGTTTAGTTCTGTGAGAAACTGCCAAGCTGTCTCACACAGTGCCTCCCATTTTGCATTCTGACCAAACAGTGAATGAGAGTTCGGCTGTCCCACATCCTTGCTAGCATTTGGTATTACTAGTGCTTTGGATTTTTTATATTCTACGTGATATGTAATAGTACCTTGTTTAAATTGCAATTTCTTAATGACATAGAAAGTTGAGCATCTTTTCAGATCCTTTTTTTTTCGTTTTTAAAGATTCTATTTATTTATTAACAGCACAAGCATATGGAGAGGTAGCAGCAGGCAGTGGGAGAGGGAAAAAAGCAGGCTCCTCGCTGAGCCGGGGGCCCAGTGTGGATTTCAGTCCCAGGACCTGAGCTAAAGGCAGATGCTTAACTGACTGGGTTTCCCAGCCACCGCTCTTTTCACATTTTAAAATTAGGTTTGATTTCTTGTTGCTACTAAGACATCTTTATATTATATTTCTTATTTTAAGTCCTTTACCATGGATGTGTTTTGCAGATATTTTCTCTACTCTGTGACTGGTCTTTTCATTCTCTCTCTCTCTCTCTCTTTTTTTTTTAAGATTTTATTTATTTATTTGTCAGAGAGAGAGCGAGTGAGAGTGAGCACAGGCAGACAGTGGAAGGCAGAGTCAACGGGTGAAGCTGGCTAACTGCGGAGCAAGGATCCCGAAGTGGGACTCGATCCCAGGACGCTGGTATCATGACCTGAGCCGAAGGCAGCTGCTTAACCAACTGAGCCACCCAGGCGTCCCGTCTTTTCATTCTCTTAACAGTGTCTTTTACAGAGAAGTTTAATTTTAACAATTAATTGTTAAAATTTTTTTTAACAATTTTTTTCTTTCGTAGATCATGCTTTTGGTTTTATATCTGAAAAGTCATTGCCAAATCCAAGGATCCCTACATTTTTTCTTATGTCATCTTTAAGAAGTTTTGCATTTTACGTTTAGGTTTTGTGAAAGGTGTGAAAAGTTTGTTTTTATTCTTTTCATTTGTTTGTTTTTTCTTATCAATGTCCCATTGTTTGGTTCCATTTGTTGAAGACTGTCCTTGCCATTGAGTTGCCTTTGCCTGTGTGTGTGGATGTTGTTCTGGGCTCTCCACTCTGTTCCAAGCACCTGTCTCTTTTGCCAGGCACCTTCTGTCTTAACCACTATAGCTTTAATAGTAAGTCTTGAGATTGGGTGGTGGCAATCCTCAATTTCCTTTTTTTCCCCGCTCTTTAATATTTTGTTGACTACTCTGGGACTCATGGTTTTCCAGTTTTCCATCCAAATTTTAGAGTCAGCATGTTGGTATCCACAGAATAACTTCCTGGCATTTTGATTGGGATTGCATTGAGTCTGTCGATCAGTTTGGGAAGAACTGACCTCTTAACAGTATTGAGTGTTCTTACCCAAGATTATGGACTTTCCACTTCACATCTTACCTTGCTTGTTATCTTTCATCAGAATTTTATACTTTTTCTCATATAGATCTTATGCATATTTTGTTAGATTTGCACCTAAGTATTAATTTTTTTTGGTATGCTAATGTAAATGGTCTTGTGTTTTTAACTTCAAATTCCACTTGTACATCGCTGGTATATACGAAAGCAATTGACTTTTTAAATTTTTAATTAAAATTCAATCTCGTTAACATATAGTATACTTTTAGTTTCATGGTTAGAATTTCGTGATTCATTGGTTGCATACAACACCCAGAGCTCATCCCAACAAGTGCCCTCCTTAATATCCCTCACCCAGTTACCCCAACTTTCCCCTCTCCAGTAACCCTCAGTTTGTTTCCTGTAGTTAAGTCTCTTGTGATTTGCCTCCCTGTCTGTTTCTATTTTTCCTTCCCTTCTCCTATATTCATCTGTTGTTTCTTAAGTTCCACATGTGACTGAAACTATATGGTATTTGTCTTCCTCTAGTTCCATCCATGTCCTTGCAAATGGCAAGATTTTGTTCTTTTTGATGGCTGAGTAATGTGTGTGTATGTGTGTGTGTGTGTGTGTGTGTATACCACATCTCCTTTATCCATTCATCTGTTGATGGACATCTGGGCTCTTTCAATAATTTGACTATAAACATCGGGATGCTTTTGCCCCTTCAAATCACTTTATGTACTTTGGATAAACATCTAATAGGGCAATTGCTAAGTCGTTGGGTTGTTACATTTTTAACTTTTTGAGGAGCCTCCATACTGTTTTCCAGAGTTGCATTCCCACCAACAGTGTAGGAGGATTCCCCTTTCTCCACATCCTCGCCAACATCTGTTGTTTCCTGACTTGTTAATTTTAGCCATTTTGACTGATGTAAGGTGGTGTCTCATTGTGGTTTTGATTTGTATTTCCCTGATGCTGAGTGATGTGGAGCCCTTTTTCATGTGTCTGTTGGCCATTTGGATGTCTTCTTTGGTCTGTTCATGTCTTCTGTCCATTTCTTGACTGGATTTTTTTGTTTTTTGGATGTTGAGTTTGATAAATTCTTTATAAATTTTGAATACTGGCCCTTTGTCTGATACATCATTGGAAAGCAATTGACTTCTGTATTTTAACTGTGTATTGTGCAGACTTGCTATAATCACTTGACTAGTTTCAGGAGGGTGTGGGGTGTGAAGTCTTTGTATTTTCTGTAGACAGTCATGTCATCTGTGAACAAAGTTTTTTTTTTTTTTTAAATTGTCAGAAGACCTCTTTATTAGTAAAAAAGAGAAATTGAAAACAGAGAACAGTATGAACACTCAGGTACCCATCTCCTGGACTTAACTGATGTTATTAACATTTTTACACATTTGCTTCGTTTTTTAAAACAGTATTTTGAAGAGCATTATGCATACCATGGTATTTTACATCCAAATTGGTCAATATTTATCTTGCAAAAGTAAGGAGTTTTCTATGTGACCACAATAACATTATCACAGCTAACAAAATTACCAATAACTCCCTAATATCATGTAATACTCAGCCACTACTCAAATTTCCTCAGTTGTATTAGAAATGTCTTATTCAACTGATTCTTCAAACCAAAATTCAACCAAAAAGCCATCTTATCTTTTCAATCTCTTAGCTTCTCCCTTTGGAATTATCATTAATTTTCAATAATTTTAATAATTAGTATTGTTGAAAAAAATAGTATTGTTGATATTCCAAGTTAATTTCATTAAGTCTTTTTTTCATGTGAACAAAGTTTTATTCTTTCCCAGGTTGTATACCTTTTGTTTCCTTTTCTTACCTTATTTCATTAGTTTGGCCTTCCAGTATAGTATTGAATAGTAGTAGTAGGAGGGACATCCTTGCCTTGATTCCCTGTCTTCTATTTTCTCAGTATTAATATCATGTTAGCTGTGGATTTTTGGAGACATTTTTATCAAGTTGAGGAAGTCCTCCTATTCCTAGTTTCCTGAGGGTTAATAATGAAGAGGTGTGGATTTTATTAAATGTTTTTTTTCCTCCCTTCATTGATATGATCATGTGATTTTTTTTCTGTTGATATGATGGATCACATTGATTTTCTAATGTTGAACATTTTCTAATGTTGCATACCTGGAATAAATCCTACATGATCCTGGTGCATAATTTTTTAATATAGTGTTTGCTTTTATTTGCTAATTTTTGTTGAAGATTTTTGTGTCTGTGTTCATGAGAGATACTAGTTTGTAGTTTCTTTTCTTGTAGTATTGGTTTTGGTGTCAGGGTAATAATGATCTCCTAGAATGATTTAGGAAGTATTCCTTCTAGTTTTACTTTCTGGAAGAGATTTTAGAGAATTGTGTAGTATTCCATAAATGTTTGGTTGAATTTACAGTGATTGGGATTGTTAGCAGTAGCCCTCCCTTCTTTCATCTGATATTAGTAATTTATGTCTTTTACCTTTTTTTCTTTGTTTGCCTGGCTAAGGGTGTATCTGTTTTATTGATGTTTTCAAAGAAACAGACTTGGGGTTTATTGATTTAAAAAAAAAATTCCTCGTTTTAATTACATTGATTTCTGCTCTAATTTTTATTTTTTTCTACTTCCTTTAGGGTTTTTTTTTTAATGATTTTATTTGACACAGAGAGAGTCAGTGAGAGAGGGAATACAGGCAGGAGGAATGGGATATGGAGAAGCAGCCTCCCTGAGCAGGAAGCTCTGATGCAGGGCTCTGTCCCAGGACCCTAGGACCATGTCCTGAGCCAAAGGCAGATGATTAACCAACTGAACCACCCAGGAGCCCCTCCTTACTTTAGATTTGATTTTGTTGTTGTTGCCTAAAATGGAAGCTTAGATTATTGACTTTAATCTTTTTTTTTTCTAATATTTGCATTCAGTACTGTATTTTCCCTTTAAGCAGCATTCCACACATTTTGCTACATTGTATTTTGTTGAGACTGGTCTCCTGTCATTTAGAAGTGTGTCATTTAATCTCCATGTATTTTGGACTTCTTCAGCTATCTTCTGTTACTGATTTTTAATTCCATTGCGGTCTGAGAACATACTTGGTATAATTTTTATTTTTAAAAATTTGTTGTGTTTTGTGGCCCAGAATTATTCTGTCTTGATGAGTGTTCCATATGAGCTTAAGAAGAATGTGTGTTGCACTATTACTGGGCGAAATTGTCTGTGTACATCTGTTGTACGGTAATTGATGGTGGTGTTAAGTGTGCCATGTCTGGACTGAATGTCCACATCTGTCAAATCCTTGTTGCCCTGCTGCTGGATCAGCCCATTAATGATGGAGAAGTGTTGAAGTCACCAGCTGTGATAATGGAATTGTTTATTTCTCCCTGCAGTTCTGTTAGGTTGTGTCTCACCTGTGTTGATCAGGCACACATACATTAAGGATAATTGTGTCTTCTTGGTCAGTCGATTTCTTTATCATTATGTAATGCTGCTCTTTATGCCTGATAATTTTCCTTCTCTGAAATCTGCTTTGTCTGAAATTCATGTAGCTACTCCATTGTTCCTGTGATTAGTGTTACTTTGGATTTTTTTTAATGTATCCTAGCATTTAACTTGTTGATATTTAAGTTGTTTCATTTTTCATCAAAATATAATTCACAAAGCATAATAGTTGCCATTTTAAAGTGTACTCTTCTCTGGTTTTTAGTATATTTACTGTGTATATGGTACATACGTCACTTCTGTCTAATTCCAGAATGCTTCCATCACCCGAAAAATAAACCTCTTAGTTCCAATTCTCCCCTCCCCTTATTCCCTGGCAATCATGAATCTACTTTCTGTTTTTATGGATTTGCCTTTTCTGGAAAATCTCATATCAGTGGAATTGTATAACACGTGACCTTTTGTGTCTGGCTTCCTTTAACCTGAGAGTAGAATGTTTTCAGACTTCACTCGTGTTGTAGCATGTAACAGTTTATTCCTTTTTATGGTTGTGTAAGAGGCTCTTCCACATTTTATGTATCCATTCATCAGTTGATGGACATTGGGTATATACTCTTTTGGCTGTTATGAGCAGTGCTGCTGTGCACATTCATATACAGGTTGTGGCAGGAACATCTATTGTCAGTTCTGTCGGTGTCATACCCCTAGACGTAGAACTGCTGGGTAATTGTACGTGTGTAACTTCTTGAGGAGCTACCGAGCTGTTTGCTGCCTTAGCCACACTATTTTACATTCTCACCGACAATACAGGAGGGTTCCAGCTTCTCCGCCTTCTTGCCAGCACTTTTCTTCTTCTTTTTTTTTCTCTTTTTCTTTTTCTTATTTTACCATAGTTGTCCTAGTGGGTGTGACGTGGCATCTGCATGTGCTTTTGATTCGCATTTCCCCAATGACTAAGGATGTCGAACATCCCGACATGTGCTCTTGACCGTCTGTGTATCATCTTTGGAAAAATGTCTATTCAAAAGTCTTTGGCTTGTTTTTAAATTAGGTTATTTGTCTTTTTGTTGTTGAGTTCTAAGAGTATATTTGCATATTCTGGTTATTAGGTCCTTGTCAGACAAATGATTTGCAGATACTCTCTCCCATTCTGTGGGTTGTCTTTTCACGTTCTCCGTAGTGTCCTTTGACATGCGAAAGTTTTTATTTTGATCAAGTTCAGCTTATCTAACATTTCTTATTGCTTTGTGTATCATGTCTAAGAAAGCTTTTCCCTATCCAAAGTCATACAGATTTTCACCTGTTTTCTCTGAGTGTTACAGTTTTGACTCTCACATTTAAATCTTTGATCCATTTTGAGTTATATTTTCGTGTATGTGTGACGTTGCTGTTCCAAGTTCATTCTTTTGCATGTAGATATTCACTTTTCCCAGTAGTAGGCACTCGAAAAGACTGTTTTCCCCCCATTAAATGGTCTTGGCATCCTTGTGAAAAATCAATTGACCGTAAATGTATCGGTTGTAAATACTTTCTTTTTGAATACTTGGGAAATCTACACTATAAAGTAAAACCATTCCTAAAGTAGTAAAACCATTCTTGGTTAAGTGAAATGGGTCTCTATTATGGCACTGTGAGTTTGGGTTTGCTTTTCATAGCAAACGCTGCCTAACCCAGTATTCACAGATGTTCCGAGTTATTTAGTCAGGTGTTATGCAACTTTTGTTTATCTGAGAACAAATGCATAAATGGTAAGTTGAGTATTAATATTACCTAATAGAATTTGTTCACTGAGGCTAAGTTATATTATTTATTTATTTATTTATTTAAGATTTTATTTGAGAGTGAGAGAGTGCGGGAGCAGGAGGAAGGGACAGAGGGAGAAGCAGGCTCCTTGCTCAGCAGAGCGCCTGATGTGGAACTCAAACCAAAGAGACTGGGATCATGACCTGAGCCAAAGGCAGATGCTTAACCAACTGAGCCACATAGGCACCCCAGTTATACAATTTAGAATGCCATCATGAAGTTCAAGATCTTCAACAATGTGTAACTGAGGCAGGGAAAATGATAGACCTAAAGGTATACAGTTGGTGAGTAGGATGGCCATGATTATGAACCGAGACCCCCTCCCGTGATGTACTACATAACTATGATGTAAGGTCTGAGATGGTCTCAGGAGAGAAAGGTCCAGGCTAATTTGGTCACCAGTGTAAGAAGCAGGTGGCTTTCTGTAGATGACTGTGAAATTACAGTTTGGTATGAAGTCCTTCTCTCCGACACTAGCAGGGTCAGTCTTTGTTTGATTAACTAAAAAAGTCAGTTTAAACAAGTACTCTTAGGGAATGGTACATACAGTTTTTAGCATTTTATTTGGAAAAGATATATGTACATTTATTCTCCATTGAAACAGTGCCAGGTCTTTTCTCTGTAAACTGGCCTGCAGATTAGATTTCTGAGTTATCACAGCACTTGGGTCGCTCAATAGGTTAGGCATCTACCTTTGGTTCAGGTAATGACCTCGGGGTCCTGGGATGGAGTCCCGCATTGGACTCCCTGTTCAGCAGGGAATCTCCTTCTCCCATTGCCCCTTTCCCTGCTCATACTGTCTGTCTGTGTCTCAAATAAATAAAAAGAATCTTTTAAAAAAAAAAGCTTTCTATGTTGTCTTTTTTTGCATTCAGTTTCAGTTTCTTTAACTGAATTGAGTGAGAATCCTGTGATCACTCCCTCCCTGCCTGGTACTTGGTCATCTCACCCATACCTAACTTAGCAAAAATTTTCTTATTGATTTCTTTGTATCAAACCTTTCCAAAGTAGCTGTGTTAGTTTTCAAAAGAACAGTGATTTTTTTTTTTGCAGTCATATTTTGTTGGTTTACATAGTTTTTAATGAAGCTGTATAATTACGAATTAAGTGTAGGTGTCCTTAACTAGTTTGGGAATTTGATTCTTGCTGAGTAAACAGGTCATGGAGTAGCAGAGTCACAGGGGAAGTAGATAGTAATTTATTGCCTTTAAGCATATAAGCCTATCCAGGTATCACAGAATTGTAAAGGGGAAACACAGGATAGCTAATCCTGTGGGACCAATATTTGGAAATAGGTTATGAAAGATTTGGAACATCTGTTCAATGGGACACTCAGCATGCACATAAAATATTAATAGAAATGTATGTGTTCTATGTAAAGACATTCAAGTTATATTTTTAGATGGGAAATTTTTTTTAATAGAATGGGTTTTTATTTTTTATTTTTTTATTCTTTTTTAAGATTTTATTTATTTATTTGACAGAGAGAGAGGTCACAAGGAGGCAGAGAGACAGGCAGAGAGAGGGGGGAAAGTAGGCTCCCAGCTGAGCAGAGAGCCTGATGTGAGGCTTGATCTCAGGACCCTGAGATATGACCTGGGCCAAAGGCAGAGGCTTAACCCACTGAGCCTTCCAGGTGCCCCTAGCTGGGAAATAGTTTAGAAGAGCATGAATATGTGTGTGTGTGTGTGTGTGTGTGTGTACACATATGTGTGTGTACACACATACATAGAGAAGCTCTGGGGTTTCCATTCAAGATGGTGGCATAGGAGGATCTTGAACTCATCTCTTCTATGAAATACACACTGAATCTATAGCTCCATATGGAAAAATTTCCTGTGGAAAAAACCCTACAACTAGCTGAGTGACTCCTACACATTAGGTGAGTAAGGAAAAAAAACTATGTTGAAGTAAGAATCAGTCTTGCCATAAACCCCACCCCTGGTACAGCGACCTGGGATTGGGAGGGTACTCAAAACCCCAGGCTTCTCCCTGAGGAGCAAAGGGTTTGAGCCCCACTTCTGGCACCCCAACTTCCAAGACGTACATCTAAGAGACAAGACCCCAAAACATCCAGCTTTGAAAGCCATCAGAGCTTGCACCCATGAGACCCACAAGGCTATAGCAAACTGAGAAACAGTTCCTAAAGCAGTCGCGCGAGTAGACTGACCCACCCTGGAACTCAGCACAGAAGCAGCAGTCTGAAATGGGTTCAGATTTCTCTGAAAGAGGCTCATTTGCTTATCTTAAAGCCCTGAGGGGCAGGCATCTAATATCACATGGATCTGGGAGCCTAGTAAGGTATTCTCCAAAGATGGAGCTGATGGGTACCATCTTTGCGCTGTCCCTCTACCTCGCTTCTGCTTTCTGGTATCTCCTGGAAAGGAGCTTGAATGCTCGTATGATGCCCCGAGGTTTGCAGTTGCTACCCAGGGTATACCTCTAGATCACCTGGCTCTAGCGGCCAGCAAGATTCACACTCACGGTAGTGAGTATCACAGTATTTACAACAACCAAGACTTGGAAATAACTAAAGTGTCCACCAACGGGGTGAATGGATAAAGAAAATGTGTATGTATATGATGGAATATTACTCAACCATAAAAAGAAGGAAGTCTTGCCATTTGCAACAACATGGATGGACCTTGAGGATATTGTGCTGAGTGAAATAAGTCAGACAGAGAAAGAGAAATACTGTATGATCTCCCTCACATGTGGAATCTAAAAAACAAAACAAAATGAAGTCATAGAGAACAGATTGGTGGTTGCCAGAGGCGAGGTTGTGGAGGAAATAGATGAAGGGGTCCAGTGGTATAAACTTCCAGTTAATAAGATAAGCCTTGGGGATGTAATGTACATCATAGTGACTGTAGTAAATAATACTGTGTATTATTGTATATTTATTATTTTTTATTAGAAATATGTATTATTAGCCCCAGGGTTACAGGTCTGTGAATTGTCAGGCTTACACACTTCCCAGCACTCACCGTAGTACATACCTTCCCCAATGTCCACAACCCCACCACCCTCTCCCTACACCCCTCCCCCCAGCAACCCTCAGTTTGTTTTGTGAGATTAAGAGTCTCTTATGGTTTGTCTCCCTCCTGATCCAATCTTTTTTTTTAAAGATTTTATTTATTTATTGGACAGACAGAAATCACAAGTAGGCAGAGAAGCAGGCAGAGAGAGAGGAGGAAACAGGATCCCTGTTGAGCAGAGAGCCCAATGTGGGGCTCAATTCCAGGACCCTGTGATCATGACCTGAGCCGAAGGCAGAGGCTTTAACCCACTGAGCTACCCAGGTGCCCCCCTCCGAATCCAATCTTGTTTCATTTTTCCTTCCCTACCCCCACACCCCCCACTTTGCCTCTCAAATTCCTCATATCAGGGAGATTGTACGATAATTGTCTTTCTCTGATTATTTCACTCAGCATACCCTCTAGTTCCATCCACGTCATTGCACATGGCAAGATTTCATTTCTTTTGATGGTTGCATAGTATATTATATATATATATATTTTTTTTTAGATTTTATTTATTTATTTGACAGAGATCACAAGTAGGAAGAGAGGCAGGCAGAGAGAGAGGAGGAAACAGGCTCCCTGCTGAGGAGAGAGCCTGATGTGGGGCTCAATCCCAGGACCCTGGAATCATGACCTGAGCTGAAGGCAGAGGCCTTAACTCACTGAGCTACCCAGGTGCCATATATTATTATGTATTTAAAGTTGCTAAAGCTTAAGAGTTCTTAGCACAAGAAAAAAATGTGTATGTTTGGTGATGGATGTTAACTAGTCTTAGGGTGATCATTTCACAAGAGATAAAAATATGGAATTTTTATGTTGTATGCCTGAAACTAACATGTGTCCATTATATGTCAGTTTCTTTAAAAAGTAATTGATATTTTATTTTTTAAAAAATTATTTATTTATTAGACAGAGATCACAAGTAGTCAGAGAGGCAGGCAGAGAGAGAGACAGGGAAGCAGGCTCCCTGCTGAGCAGAAAGCCCAATGCGGGGCTTGAACCCATAACCCTGGGATCATGACCTGAGCTAACGACAGAGGCCTTAACCCACTTAACCAGCCAGGCACCCCAAAAGTAATTTATATTTTAAAGAGAAAGACTAGGGCACCTGGGTGGCTCAGTCAGTTAAGCGTCTGCCTTCGGTTGAGATCTTGATTTCAGGGTCTTGGAATGAACCCTGGCATCAGGCTCCCAGCTCAGCAGAGAGCCGGCTTCTCCCTCTGCCCCTCCTCCCACTTGTTCTCTCCATCTCTCTCTCTCAAATAAATAAAACCTTTAAAAAAAAAAAAAGTAAAGAGAAAGACCAAAACAAAGTCTGGAAGGATGTGAATCGCTGTGTTAAATAGTGAAGAAAAATAAATATTAGCAGTGCTTAACTGCAGAGCATTAGAGAGTGGGTGATTTTTTTTTTCTCTCTCTTACATAAGTATTTCTTGGTTGGTTGAAAGTTTGACAGTGAACATTTGTTACTTTTAAAATTAAGAAGAAAAAGCTGTTTCTATTTTGAGAAGAGCCTCTTTGAAATGTATAATTAAAAGAAATAAAATGCCTGTAGTTAGGCAACTGGAGAGAATGGTCTTGGTGAGGGGCCCCCTTTCCCATAATCTTAGGAAGTGAGCAGACCCCCTGATTTCCCTGAGTGTGTTCCCCTGCAGTAATAAGGCCTCTTATTCTTTCTCTGATCTTATTTTTCTATGTAAAATGTGGTATCAGTGCAGTCATTTTTTCTCTCTGGTTTGATTTTCAGGAAGATTTCGACGTTGATCACTTTGTGTCTGACTGTAGGAAGTGTGTCCAGCTGGAGGAACTAAGAGGAGATCTGGAACTCTACTATAAACTTCTTAAAATAGCCATGGTCCAGCTCATCAACAAGGATTATGCAGATTTTTTCAACCTTTCCACAAACTTGGTAAACCTGAAATTCACAAGTCCTACACACACACACACACACACACACACACACACTTTCTCTCTTTTTCATATTTATTAAAAGGGCAGAGTTTTTAGAAACCTTTCAGTTGATTACCCCACCAACCCCACCAGAAACTTGAAGAAATTACCAATTTTATTAATAAAAGAACTAAACTTTTTGGAATACATTTTTTTGTTTGTTTTAGTTTTTATTCATTTAAGGTTGCTCTAGTTTGATTATGTTTCAAATTCATTAGTCAACAGTGAAAAGTAAAGGATAATAATACCCAAGGGGTTGTTTTATTAGTTGCTAAGTGATTACCCTGAAGTCTTCCTTGATTTAGACTAATTTGTAGGAGCAAATGTCCACCACTCTTACAATGTTTAATTTACTCCCAGGTCATATCTGTTAGCTAGAGCTAGGTTGAAGGAACATTGGTCAATATTGATATTTAAAAAGTTTGGTTTTATAAAAATATAAGAATGATTTGCAGTGAGCTTATCAATTGTTTGTAAAAGCCGTTTAGAAATGTTGAATTTTGTTACTTGGCAGAAAAGTCTCCTTGTTGATGCTTCATTTTGTTTTAAATCTGTTTGTCCAGAGAAGCACAGAAAGTTGCAGCTCCGTGGGAATTTCAAGAAGCATTAAAATTAATGATGCACATTTGCTTTTGGGAAATATACCACTAAGATAAATATCCCAATAGGATTAAAAACCTAGAAAATTTTACTTCTATTTAATTTCTATTTTTCTCAAGGCTTATAATAATGTTTAAGAGAGACATAGCCCATCAGACTTTCACATCAGCTGGCTGAGTATCATCAATTACAGACAGAGAACTGTTCACCTTCTGTGAAAATTTTTCACATTCATTTAAAATGTCATCTAAAGGCAAATTGTTCTTAAGGAAACTTTCGTTTCTCATGACTTCCCTTATTTTTATAGTTTCATGTATTTCAACAGATTTTTTTCATATTCTATGAACAACATTAATGGCCAAATAACACTTCTGTTGTTTATCTAGTTATGTAGCAAAATACGGTTGTGCCAAAAAAATAACTTAAATCTGGTACTGCTTTGATCGTTTAATAGATACGTCACTATTACTCCTTATCATGATGTGTTTTGTGCCAACCTGGTTTTGCCTTTAGGTTGGCATGGACAAAGCCCTCAATGAACTTTCTGTGCCTTTGGGACAGTTACAAGAAGTTCTGGTAAGTCCCCAATTAATGTAAACAGTCTGCTGTGATGCCTGTTGTCCTCGTCGGCTTTTCTCTAAGAATTCTTTTCATCTGTTAGTTTGGTGGTACTGGTGGTTGTATTTTAACGGTTCATGATTATAATATTCGCCTTCAGAAGAGTTGTAAATGATTTTGTTTTTGCATATGCTAAAAACCTAAAAAAAACATGTTCGATTTGAAGAAGACATATTCTCAGAGTAGACAACCTTAAAATGTCAGGGGAGAGGAAGCATATTTCCAAATTCAACTTATTAATGCCACTTTGGTCATATGTAAGTGGTTTCTAACTTATGAATGACTTGTGTTTTAACAGTTTGTAATCTTGTAAATATCCCCCCCCCACCCCATGTAATCTACGTGTGGTTAGGTTCCTGGGCTGATCTACAAAAACTGTGTAATCCCTAATGGAACTGAAGGATAATATTGATGAGGGAGCAGGAGGCTGGCTGAGGACAAAGCAAGAGCTGGCGCCTTGCACCCCCCCTTTCATCCGCTCCCCCTCCATAGGTGTAGCATTCCTCAGGCACCCCTGACTGCCATAAAATGATAAATAGTTAACTTGCTGAGATCACAATCCTGCAAGACAGGAGTCTCCCTTGGTTTGCAAATGTCCTTGAGATTACAACAAAGAAGTTACCTTATCAATAGCCCAATTTCCAAAGACACAGAACTCACTTCCTCAAGCCCTAATGTCACCCTCCCCTCCATAAAAAACTGAAGGAGGTGGAAGTAGAAGGAAAAGTAAATAAAGTTAAATTTCTTCTAAACCTAAATCTCATTAACAAGGATGCTTGATAGCAGGAATGTAACATTCCACCAGACTTCCAAATTGTCTTTACTTGATAGCAACTAAGCCTTCAATATCCTGATAGTATTCTTTGCCCCAATAGCCCTTCTGAACACCCCTTTGTCCTCACCTACCCAACTCCTGTGTATATAACCAACCACTCCTCACAACCCGGGGCAGCAGCAGCTCTTCCTGCCCACGGGTCCTGTCCCTGTGCTTTAATAAACCACCATTTTGCACCAATGACGTCTTAAGAATTCTTTCTTTAGTCGTCGGCTCCGAACCTCCTCACCCCACCGAACCTGACTTAGGTTCTGGGACTTCATCATTTTTGGCGAGCCAGCCAGATTTGTGAGTCTTTACATTTGGACTCTGAGCTTCAGTGCAAAATTGGTGAGTACTTTCTCTCCTTTTCCTGTACTCTCATTCCAGGGCTTTTTCAAGGAGTATGGTCTTATTGGAACACTTGCATGTCAATTGCTCAGGCTGTAATCCTCTAGCCCGTGGCTACTCCATGGGGAGGAGAATGTCTGCCTTTTGACTGTAAGCTAGTACCCTGGCCAGAATGGCAATAAGACCCAGAAACTTGATGGCCTCTCTTTATTCCTGTTCTTATAGAAAGTTGTCTCTCTTGGGCACGGGACAGCCACCTAAGTCACCAGGACGGCTGCCAATCTTGAGACTCCCGTGTGAGGTTTCCTCCTGATTGATCTAATGTGATCCCCTCCACATGCCCGGTCTAGCCACTTCTGGCCGCGAGACCTCCACTGGGAGCCGGCCGAAACCAGTACCCGATTGAATTAAAACGCAACCGGGGACCGTTTCCTAGGGAAGTTGGCTGTAAGGACCACATGTGTTGGAATGTCGCATAGACCATGATGGATTTCAATCTTTACTGTTTCTCGTCAGTGTCTTCTGCAAACCGCCTAAAGCTATGAAATTGAGTAATTTCCCCTTGCCAAAACTTCTCTAGCATTTCCATGGGTTAATATGGCAAAACAGTATGCAGTCTTCAGGACATACGATAGCATGGCACAAGCATTTTAGTCCATTCACCAGGCACCCATCTGTAGCCTAGGATGTGATGGGGAAGTGGAGGGATGCCGGCACCCCTCCAGGGCCTTTTATGGCAGAAATGTCTTCCCAGGGAAGGCAGGATGGTGATCAATAGCGATATCTTGAGGGACGCCCCTGGTCGCTTTTGACACACAGGAACTTCTGACATATCCTGCGTGGGACGCTACCCAGGAGTCAGGGGGGATTTGGTAATGGACCTTCATTACTTTTCTGGAAGCATGGCCTCAGTAGGCTTCTTCAGATCCCAAGGACTCTACCTTGGGGTGCCTTTTAACCCACTGGAAATAATTTGGATTGCAAAACTTAGGAAAGGACTGAGCTCCTGTAACACTGCATGGCCTCAGTGGGATCTATCAGTTAGATCTCCTTTGCAGGAAGCAGGGCAAATGGACCTAATGACCTGCATTGCTCATACCTAGGCCTTCATTGCTCTGCACCAGGACCCCAGACTAAGGGGCTTTTGCGGAATGTGTTTGCCCAAATGAGTCAGCTGTAAACTTTCTCCTGACATATTCGATGATAATTACATACATAAGCCTTCTTCTAGTAAACCCAGGTTGCTGGGCCATCCCTAGCAAAGGGGACTCTGGCTTTATTTCTCTGTTTCTCTTAATAGATGTGGGGGCTTCTCTCTCACTCACTTCCCGTGTTAATGGCTATAACTGGAGCCAACTGGGGTTGGTCTAACTCGAGACAGAGACCATAAGGAATATTCCCAAGCAGCTACCAAAACTCTCTTTGTTTCGGGGAAGTTTCCCTGTGTTCTCTGGCCTGACTTGGACTGCCTAATCCCTTCCCCCTTGCTGGTGGGAAAGCATGGCGTCTGCTCCTCTGTTGGGGCTTGTGAGCTCTAAAACCGGGAATCTTTTCTCTGCCTCCTGGCAGCGCTTTGTTTCTTCTGTTTCCCCCTTATTGTGTTTCTGTACCAACGCGCGTGCAACCTGCATGACTAGCCTCTAGATCATGCACCACGGCTCCTTCTCTCTTCACTGTCAAGGAGCAAGAAGAGCACCCCCTGGACCTAACACTCCCCACTCCAGATCTTCCCATGCATGTCTCAGGTAAACATTCAAAGCGGAGTGGGCCCAGGTGGAATGTAAATCACTATTGGAACTAAGTTAAGTTTGTTGGTTTAATTAAGATAAGACGTGTCTTTGAAGTTACAACAGTAAATGTGAAACTTTTATTCTATCAGTCTACTGAAGGTCAGATAAGCTTGTGTTACTTGTTAAAATTTGTTAGCAAAGAAATGACTAAACTGATGGTTAATTGTCTGTCTCAAAGTTCTAATGGGTAATTGCTGAAGTAGCTTTCAAAGTCTTTGGTAACCTGAAAGTTTTAAAGTTTTGCTTGGATGACAAATGGAATTAAATTGTGGACATCTAGGTCTTAACCAAACAGGATAAAATGCTAAGTCGTTAATTACTGAATGTAGGTTTGTGCTTTTGACTTCTTACTGCAAAGAAACTAAGAGTATTTAAATCTGTTGGTAAACTTGTTTGCCACTTAACTGATTCATAAATTGCCACCTGAAGAATTCTGTTGTAACAGTTCACAATTGGTTAATAACTAAAGGTGTTTCTAAGAATACAAAGTTCTGCTTAGTGTAACTAAGACTGATGGAAATAAAGGGAAACTGTATGTAGGAAAGTAGGAGATATGTAATAAAGACTTAAGGAATGGGAATACATTTTGTTGAAGGTAAAGGAAGGTAATTTTGTCCTAAATGAGATGGTTGTTTAGAAGGAAATGGCTTGGGACAAAACCTGAATGCAAAGGAAAGTTGTAGAAGGTTTGTGAAGGGAAATCTTCAGAAAAGGAATTTTAGCTATGGTCAAGAATGGATTAAGATTGAAATGAATGGGTTTTAAAGGTACATTGGTACAAGACTGAAATTCTCTGTTCAAAAGGACAATGTTTTCTTAGATCAGTTGATCTTCTGTTAAGAAAATGTAAATGGGGGCGCCTGGGTGGCTCAGTGGGTTGGGCCGCTGCCTTTCGGCTCAGGTCATGATCTCAGGGTCCTGGGATCGAGTCCCGCATCGGGCTCTCTGCTCAGCATGGGAGCCTGCTCCCTCCTCTCTCTCTCTCTCTCTCTGCCTGCCTCTCTGCCTGCTTGTGATCTCTGTCAAATAAATAAATAAAATCTTTAAAAAAAAAAGATTATTTATAAAAAAAAAAAAGAAAGAAAGAAAATGTAAATGGTTTTCTCTTTGCCTGCCCAGAAAAACGAGTTTCTATGTTCAGTTTTATCAGGTGTTTAACATCCCTAATTATATTTAGGCATGTGCTTCAACACTTTCTAAAATTTTAGGAAATGTTGACAAGACTTAAATTGTAAATCTCTTTAACTCAGGCTTTTCCTTGGTATGTGAAGTTGCTCATGAAGTACTACTGAACCAATGATAAACCTTGGATTACATTTGGGAAAATACTATATTCTAGAGATTCTACGTACTTCCTAAAGTTTTAATGTTTTGAGAGATCACTGCTTGATACTATAATTATGGAAATGTTATGTGTCACAGAAATTGTAACCTGATTTCCTTGCAGCTAAGTTGTAAACTCTCCTCATCAACTCTAACTATATCCATTCTGAGTTTTTGTCATTTACAATTGTTTTAATTCTCTTGTAAAATGAGTTTTATCTTCAAGTAGATTCCTATAAAGGACTTTCAGGACAAATACAGATATTTTATATACTTGAAAATCCTAAAACTGAAATGGGTAAGAATTTCCAAAACTGACTAAAGCTGCATTCACCGGAATTAGTAACATGGGACTAAGTGAACTAAAAGATTATAGTGTTGTGTCCCTTAATGTTTTATCTTACTTTAAACATTGCTGGTTCTCTCTAATGTTTGCTCTTCCAGACTAGGGATACTTCCTCCTAGTTATCTGTAACTTATATAGAGATGTAAAAGTCCTCAAAGCATTCAAGCTTTTCTCTCTATCTGAACCCTCTGAAACCAAAAGGTCTCAGTAAGTATTCTTTCTTCCAAGGCAATCAGTCATTTGCATAAGTTCAATAAGAATCTGTTCTCCTTGTAACAGGAAAGAATTGGAAACACGGGTTATTTTACCAAGGCTTTGACTAGGATGTCATATTTGAAGAGACTCAGATATGACCAGACAGCTTTAAGGAACTAAGGTTGACTTTATGAAACCTGGAGCCATAAAGCCCCTTGGGACTGTTGGCCTGATACCTTGCTTACAGAGTTCCCAGCAGCCTCACCGGTGAGTAAAGAATGTCACTCTTTGGTAGGTGCGGAGACTCAGAAGAGGCATTCGCCCAAATTAACAGGTATTGCAGGCATGCCTGATGGCAAGTACAGGGCTTGGCTTCTGGCCCGGAGAGTCTACTAAAAGTTCGACCTAGAGATTCCTTATAAGAAGTTCCAGCAAAGCAGATTCTAAAAGATCTATTGATCACACTCACTGTTCTTGCTGAGCTTATGTAAACAATTAGGCCAAGTTTGTAAAAACTGGATTTGTTTCACAAGTGATTTAGTCCTGATTTGGCTATCTCTGTAAATTAGGGTTATTTTAGAGAGAAAAAAAATTATGTTTTAGTAACACACCTTTATGGGTGTTAAATTCTAGATTTGATTGTCTTTAAATGTTTGTTTACCTAAGTTAAACAATTAGAGGTAAACTTCAGAGAAGTTACGCAATAGCTCATTTAGATGATCTTCTTGCGTTTTTATTTTGTGGGGATATTAGCAGATCCCACAGCACATGATTAAACAACTGGAAAATGGGATTGATTCCCCTACAATTGTATAACTTAACTAACACCTTATGTGTGGCTGGGATAATGAAATCGCCTAAAAACCACCATACCACACTCCATAGGATTAACTATGGACTTGTGGAGATAATGGATGATCCCACTTTCATTATGAGTGGATTGGATGATGCATGGGAAACTCCCCTTATCTCTTGACAAGTTTTCTCACTTGCCAATGATCCTCTGTAATCAGGATATTGTTAAGGCTGGACCACTCAAAGGTCGTCTTATTGGTTTCATCCCTTAGTCATATTTATCCAAGAGGCCACCTCTGTTGAGGTGCAATTGCAAACAGATGCTTTAGCTAAGCATAGAACAGCCCTCCTCATAAAAAGAGCCTCAAAGCTCACTATAAAACAGTCCTTGACTGTAATGACTTCACATCAGGTCCAGATTTGTCTTAGAATTCAAAGGCCATCAGTGGATGATAGAAACCAACTAATTAAATATTGGACTGTACATGCCAGAATTAATACTTAAAACTTGTCAGACTTTAAACCTAGTTACCTGTATGCCTGAACCTGACCACTGTACTTCTTTCTCTATAGAGCAAAAATGTTCAAAGGTTATTGATCTTGCTTACTCTATTTGTCCAGATTTAAGATGCCCCTGTTAAAAATACGAATGACCGTTGGTTTTCTGATGTCAGTAGTTTTCATAGAAAAAATAAGATAAGCTAGGTATGCCATAGTGCTCACTAGCACTTTGCAATTGCCAAAGCCTAAGAATTAACATTTATACTGACTCCAAATATGCTTTCCTGGTACTACATGCCCATGGAGCTATTTAGAAGGAAAGGGGATTGCTATCAAGCCATAACTCCCCAATCCAATATGGGCCTAAGTTCCAAAACCCTCCTTATCGCTATACTAAGGATGGCATATATCAAATTTGAGATACGTATCTGTGGCTTACACCCACGATTGGTCAGAAGGCAGTTTTATGCTGGGAACAAAAGAATCATACGTAGGATACTTGGACAAATAACACACAGTATCAAGAATGGCTACCACTAGAAATGTGTTCCCAGATAATAGTACTCCAGACTACTGAATGTTTTGCTACTGATTGGGTAAGGTGACCTGGCATTAGATGGCCAGCTCCAAACGGAACCCACTGGATATGTGGAACTAACCTGTGGGCCTGGCTTCCTCCAGGGTGGATAGGTCGCTGTACCTTAGGATTTGCCTGGATTCATGGGCGCATTACTAAAACCATTACAACTCCAGCTAATCTCCCCAACTTGAAACAGAGATGGAAGTGATCTGTTTTTAAATGGTATGATTACTTAGCATCCATTTTTGTTCTATCTGCGGGACTAGAGGATGTCATGTGACATGTAGAAGCCCTTAATAAATATACTACAAAGGCACTCAATGATTCACTAAATAGCATCTCCCAGCTTAATACCGAAGTGTCACTGCAAGGCAGTCCTACAAAATAGGATGGCCTTAGATGTCCTGACAGCAGCCCAGGGTGGCACATGTGCAATTATCAAGACAGAATGCTGTGTGTACATTCCAGACTATCGCAAAAATGTCACAGGACTAATAAAAGATATGAATACCCAAATTAAGGCCCTACAAGATCCTTCTCTCTCTCTCAGTGAATGGTTAAGTTCCTGGTTTGAAGGAGGACTATGGCCAAATCTCCTTTTCAGGCTTCTTATTCTTATCGCCTTATTAACCTTAATATGTTGCTTTGTTCCATGTTTCTCTACTTGGTGTCGAGACTCCATTGCTACAATGACTACACCACGACAGACGATCCTTGTCGCGCGCGCGAGGACGCCTCTTCACTGTCAGCGCTGGATTCAGCTGCCTCCACCTTTCCTAACTCCCCTATACGTTCCTACCCTGATCAATATTGACCCGAGCAGGTAGGGACAGCTCTACGCCCCTATTCAGCACGAAGAAGTTACAGAAGATGAGACCTTCCACCTTCAACCACCTTAAAGATTTAAGGGTCAAAATTGTTCAGGGGGGAATGATGAGGGAGCAGGAGGCTGGCTGAGGACAAAGCAAGTGCTGGCGCCTTGCACCCCCCCTTTCATCCGCTCCCCCTCCATCGGTGTAGCATTCCTCAGGCACCCCTGACTGCCATAAAATGATAAATAGTTAACTTGCTGAGATCACAATCCTGCAAGACAGGAGTCTCCCTTGGTTTGCAAATGTCCTTGAGATTACAACAAAGAAGTTACCTTATCAATAGCCCAATTTCCAAAGACACAGAACTCACTTCCTCAAGCCCTAATGTCACCCTCCCCTCCATAAAAAACCGAAGGAGGTGGAAGTAGAAGGAAAAGTAAATAAAGTTAAATTTCTTCTAAACCTAAATCTCATTAACAAGGATGCTTGATAGCAGGAATGTAACATTCCACCAGACTTCCAAATTGTCTTTACTTGATAGCAACTAAGCCTTCAATATCCTGATAGTATTCTTTGCCCCAATAGCCCTTCTGAACACCCCTTTGTCCTCACCTACCCAACTCCTGTGTATATAACCAACCACTCCTCACAACCCGGGGCAGCAGCAGCTCTTCCTGCCCACGGGTCCTGTCCCCGTGCTTTAATAAACCACCATTTTGCACCAATGACGTCTTAAGAATTCTTTCTTTAGTCGTCGGCTCCGAACCTCCTCACCCCACCGAACCTGACTTAGGTTCTGGGACTTCATCAATATAAATAAAATGTAATACTTAATAAATGTTACATTTGCATATTCTCTCAGAAAAATCTCTGTTGTGGGAATGGGACTCCCCACCTCTAAGCCATTGGGAATAGGAACTCCACCTGGGTGAACAGTGGAGGGGCAGTTGTGGCATCACTTCTAACAGAAAACTGTGCTGCCCTGTCTCCCCCCCCCCCGCCCGCCCCCTCCTGTCTGTGTCTGGTGCCCTGACTTACGGCCTCTGTCCGTTCTGATGCCCTGTCGTAAACTTGTCATAAACGACACCGTCCTTCCTTGTGTGTCTCCTCTTGCTTGAGTGGCCTCGTGCGTCCCTCCCCTAAGACAGTGCCTGCATCCTAGAGAGAATATAAGGAGAACATAATTTAAGGGAAGACACAGTACATGGTTAGAACCAAGAAAAATGCGGAGTAATGGAAATATCAGTGCTGACAAGCCTAGGGGAGGGGCAGGCAGGAAAGAGTTCGTGAAACAGGTAAAAATCTTGAGTTGTGCCTTGAGGTAGCCAATACTTTCCATGGTTTATGTCTCATTTGAATTTTACAAAATCTTGTTAAAGGTACTTTTCCTTGGAATGGAAGGGATTTTCATGGTCCGCTGTTGGATTCCACACCAGCCGCTGTGGGGCTCTCCCACTGCCTCCTTGGTGTGCCTCTTCCTTCCGGGGCCTCATAGTGGTGTTGTTTCCCAAGCCTAGCCTTCCTTTGGCCTCCCACTCTTCTCTCGAACCCCCTCCCTGGAGGCAGATTTGCTCTACTCACACAGGCTCCCGTTTCGCCTCACCCCCTGCCATCACCGTATCCCCTCCCTTTTCCATGGCCTGTTTTTATGGCCACTTTGGTCCTGCTCAGCCACAGGCCTGACCTGCCTTTCAGGTCCCAACTCTGAAGCTGTTCTGTGAGATTCTCAGACAACTGAGGGATACGACTATATCTGTCTTCATTGTATCCCTGTGGGCTGCCACAATACTGACGTCCAGGAGGTGTTTCATAATGTTGATGGAGTGAATTAATTCACCTTCCTGTGGAATTTTTGTGATATGCCTACTTCATTCTAGTTGTTTCTGTTAACCTTTGTTTTGGCTCTAATTCCTAATTATCTCTTTATTCATTAGCTTCTGGACATGTTTCTCTACCTCTGTGCTCTGCCTTTTTCTGGTCTTCTGTTCTTCATTCTTGATTCCTGGTATTTCCATACCCACATTTCATCATCATGCATCAGTGCTTTGACATTCTTTCGTTCTCCAAAATATGCAGAATCTAAAGACCTCATCTCAGTGAAGTTGGCACTCCATTCCTATTTCTGCTTCTCTCCAGAAGGAAGCCTGCAGTTCACATGGCTGTGTGCCTGTCTGACCCTGCCCCTGAGTGTGTGTGCACTTACATCTGCTCCCCATCCCCTCCCCACCTCGGCAGCTGTGTACACATGGCTTTCAGAGTCCAATTCGAGCCCCGTCGCATTTCCAGACTCTCCTGTACTTTGCTTCATATTATCTGTTCTCCATTCTAAGCCCCCTCATCCCCATAACTTTCACTGTATATGTCATTCTTCTTCTGGCCATGCGACCCTGCCTTTGTGTCATTATGCCACCAGATCATGAGTCCCCTCAACAGTAACTGTGTCTGGTATATCATGTTTGTTTGTTTGTTTGTTTGTCAATATCTGCATAGTACTGGTGCACAGGTATTAAGTTCTGTGGAATTGAATGAGATGTAGGAACTTGATAATGTGACAAAACAATGTCTGTAATACGTTTTCTTTATTATTCTTTTAAAGAGTCTCAGGTCATCAGTCAGTGAAGGAATTCGGGCAGTAGATGAACAAATGTGTAAACAAGAGGACATAAGGAAGAAAAAGGTACCCTCCAGTAGATTTCTTATGCTGCATGCCAGTTGAAGCCCTCTCCTCTTGTCTCCGCGAACTTGTCAGCACTATTCAGCTTTTTTTCTTTTTTTTTAAATTTAGCTTTTTTTCAAAGCTCTCACGCATGTGCATTTTATGCATTATGTCACGTTATCTACCTGAAATAAGAAGACAGAATTTCAGAGGTACCCACACGATCTCAAGATCACCCACTTTTTCCAGAACAAGAAACAGTGATAACTGTTGTTGGTGCAGCACTTGGCAGTTAACGACTGTATAAATTGTCAGCGGCCCTGTAAAGAAAATAGGCCTATATTAGAGACTAGGGGAGAAGTGGGCTTTCCAAAGCAAACTCAGGATTCTGCCGTAGGTTTGTTGTTATTTTCTGATCCTGTGTTCTTTATGTTCTGGTGTTAACTTTAATTTTTTCGATTCCCAGTAGTTAGCATGCAGTGTTGGCTTAATTTCAGGTGTGTGAGACAGGCAACGGCTCTGTACATCTGAGGGCTCACCCCGGGAGTGTGCCCCTTAGTACTATCTCCAGTTCCAAGTGTCCCCGATATCATTCATGATCATAACGATGTAGGGGCACAGCGGGCATTGGGAGTCTGGGCTTCTGACTCTCCCCTGCTGCTCTGTACGATGTTTTCTATGTGTATTATTAGCATATTTGTTAAAATCTCAGTGGGGAGAAGCCTGTTTGAGGGACCTTCTGTTTAATTCGCCTCTGGATCTCCTCACAGCTTTTGTCCAAAGAATGCTTGTCGTGCGCTTCCAGACAAAACAGTAAGCTTTGTGAGAGTAGGGTGTATTTCTTGCTTTATTTTCTCGTGCCCCCCCACCCCCCCGTCGGAATGAATGTCGAGCTCCCAGGGGTGTTCATTATTATTATTATTTATTGAATGTATGACTTTGTATTTTGTTGTTCTTTAAGGATGAGAGTTTTCATAATGTCCCTCAACCTCTTTGATAATATTTGTAGTGTAAAAGGTCTTCAATGACTTGGTGCTTGGGCATATAGGTATATGCACATGTAAACTGAGAGGGCCAGTACGATCGGAAGCCAAAGTTAAAACATGAATAAAGGGCCATAAGAAAACAAATGGAGGGGCGCCTGGTGGCTCAGTTGTTTAAACGTCCGACTCTTGATTATGGCTCAGGTCATGATCTCAGGATCATGAGATTGAGCCCCACATTGAGCTCTGTGCTCAGCAGGATGTCTGCTCGAGATTCTCTCTCTCCCTCTGCCCCTCCCCTGCACGCGCACATGCAGTCTCTCTCTCTCTCAAATAAACAAATCTTTTTAAAAAAATAGGAAAGAAATGCCCATAGAAAGATTCAGGATGGGGAAAAGAAGAAATAAGAGTATAGAATATGAGAAATCAAAGTCTAGGGATTTTTTTTTCCTCTATAAACTTGCAATAGAATATGGAAGTATGCTTATTCTAGAACTAAGATTTGCATTCTTGAGAATTCTGTGTTTCATAGAAATATTCAAAATATAGCATGCCCTATATATTTGAAGTTAACTTTTGGTCTCATATTTTTCTGCATTTAGCATGGGAAATAAAGATGATTAAGAGTAAAGATGGTGACGTTTTTTGTTTGCTTAAGTTTTATTTTTATAGATGTGTGTGTTGAGGCTTATACAAGTTATTTGATCAGTTGAAAAGATTGAAAAAATCTTAAATTCACAAAGTTCTAAAGAAACCTCTGCACTAGAAGCAAGCAGGTAAGCATTTTTTTTTAACTAAGTAGCACATAAATTAATACTTCACATCCAATCTAATTAGGCGGGGACGGCTTAGTTAGAATTCATTTCTGAACAAGAAGAAAATCCAGGTTTGTGGCTAGAATGTAGCTCCAGGAGAGTGGAGAGCATGAAATGGTGAAATCTATAACACGTTCCTATAAACCCTTTGGTTATAGACCACAGTTCCAACACGTCATTATGCTTGCAGTGGAATCACCTTCCCTGAGGACTAGCAAAGTCCTGTTGATCTTTAAGGCATACCTACCATTCATCTTGGTTTTTCTCCATCTCATTTTTTTTCCTAGACATGCCCAGAGTATTACCATTGATGTATTTTGCACCAGCATTATATTATTATGAAACAGTATAGGGCACACCCAGTTGAAATTTACAAACAGGAAAGAAAAAGCTTATGAAATAGGAAAAAGATGATGGCTCTCTTTGTTATACTGTGATTGTCTTGTTCCCTTCCTGGTGTGAATTTTCAATCAGCCAGGGTAGATGAGTGACTCAGAAAATGAGTAGTTAGGTCCTGTCAGCACCGTGAGTCACACAGTGGTGCAGTGGGAGTAGCCCGGGCTGGTTCTGCACATACCAGCTGGGCTGCCTGCATCAAGGTCGCCTGGTGCCCTGAGTGCTCTGTTGTGTGAGGCTAACAGTCCCTCCCCCTGCAGGCGGAGTTAGGTTTCTAAATTTTAGGAATTAAGGTTTTAGATTTGGAAGGAACTTGAGAGACCATATGCTCCACATGTCTCATGATGGAGATTAAGAACGGACACATCCCAAAGGAAGCGATTCTCTGGTCCTAGGTCTCTGCCCCCTTTCACATCAAGGCATTCAACTAAGTGGTCAGCCTCCACTGTGCTTGTGTCTCTAGCCCGTTGCACTCGTGCTTCTGCCCTGGTTTGTTCACACTTAGCAGACAGTCTGTACGCGGCCCTTCTGCAGCCTGTGTGTCTCCAGCGGCTCTGCTTTGCTGCGGCCCTTGGCAGCACCTGCAGCCCCTCCAGCCATGTCCACATTCGGCCCCTGGGGAGCTGGCCCTCCAGTGTTCTTCCCGTCTTTGCTGTTGCTGCTGTGCTCCTCGGATAGAAACACCTCAGTGAGCTCTGTGTCTACAATCCTGTCCCTTTGCAGCACTGTCCTTGATAAACAGACATTGTGCGCTTTCTTGCTCAGAATTACCTTGGAGGACTTTTTTCTCCAGAAGAGCAGCTCTGAGCTCTGGAGTCAGGAAAGCCAGAGCAGCATCAGCGCATGGTAAATCCATCATGCTCTGCTAGGCCCAGAAATGCGCATGGGATCAGTCAGTAGAGGTTGGGATTAGGCTTCTGCATTGGTCGTGCCCAGTGCCTGCCTTCCCTCCACACCAGTTCTGATGCTCTGGGACAGGGCACACCGTGGCAGGTCTCCAGACATTTTTGGGTTTCCTTACAGTGTGTTTCCTCACTACCTGACTGCCCATCCTCAGATGTGGGATGCCTCATAGAGCCCAGCAGGGATTTGGGGCCTTTGTTGTGTTTTTTTTTTTTTTTATTTCACTGTTCGGCTTCCTTTTGAATGGGGTTGACACTTTCTAATGTGGGGGGCAAGAGGGAAGTGTATCCAGTCCACTTGATGGCAGATGCACTGTGAGTGATTTCTCACCAGCTCCCGGAACACCGAGCTTGCTCTTTCTGCCATTGGGTAAATGTAAACGTGGGAGTCCGCTGCTCTGAGCGATTTCCCAGGTTGCTGCTAGGTGGTCAGTTTTAGCTGATTGAGGAGACAGCAGTAGTTGGTACTGGGGAGGTACTTGGGAGGGAGAATGAGGCAGGCGGAGAAGAAGAGGGGGATTCACGTATGAACGGTAGGACAGGGAAAGAGAGAGGAGGGGGTTAGAGAATGGGAGAAGAAGGGAGAAGAAGGGCACGAATGGGAGAGCCCGAGGAACGTGGTGGAAACATGCAGTTGTACCCACACTGACCTAAAATAGCTCCATCCCCTTGCCTGGGCCCTGTGGCCCGGGCCAGGCTGCATCGGTGGCTTCTATGACCTCCCCGCTCCTCACCCCTCGCACCTGGGGCCTGCTGCACAGACAGTTTGTCCTGAAAATTGATGGCGTGCAGGTGCAGGTGCCTGAGCGCTGTAAGGCATGGGGGGCGGTGGGGGTGGCAGGTTTTAACTTTGGGAATTACACTTCTCTAATTGTCTCTACTAGCCCTCTCTGGACTAGAGAGATTTTGGAGAGAATTGCCACAGAATTTAACCAGTTACAGTTTCATGCTGTTCAGAGCAAAGGCATGCCTCTTCTGGACAAAGTAAGACCAGTAAGTGTTGGTTTCGATTTTCAATGTGCTGTTTGTGAATTTCCTGGATGATTTTGGTTTGACCTAGCATTGCCCCTGATAATTGCTACTCTACAGGAATTTGAAGCTAGCTTTGAATTTTTTTTTTTTTCAGTATCTCCTGCTTGGGACCCTGCTTCCATTATGTCACACTAGATAGATTTTGTGTAAAGACACAAGCATAGTCTCCAAACTATGCAAGTAAAATTAATTCTGAATTTCATGTAACTTGACACATCATATGACGTAGTCAGAGTTCATTTATCCAAAGCCCTTGACTGGGTTTAAATGCACGTTTGTCAGATTTACTCCGTAGCTTAAGAGGCAAATAACTTTTTGTCGTTCCATAATTGTCTAAACTTCACTTTGATGAAGCCGACTTACTTTCAAAGAAATCATAGGGAGGGGACGCCTCAGTGGCTCAGTCAGTTAAGCCACTGCCTCTGGCTTAGGTCATGATCCCAGGGTCCTGGGATCGAGTCCCACCTTGGGCTCCTTGCTTGGCAGGAAGCCTGCTTCTCTTTCTGCCTGTGCCTCCTTATGTGCTTGTGCTCTCTCTTGACAAATAAATAAATAAAAACCTTTAAAAAAGAAAGAAAGAAAGCAATCACGGGGAGAAGAGATTCATTGTTATTCTCTAGGAAATGTTGGGATTTTAATCTTACATATATTCTGGTAGAATTAGAGGCTCGCTTTATATATATAACACATATGTATATAAATTATACACATATATTTGAGCTTTTAGAAACTGTTGTGCCTGGACCTTCTTTCCTGGTCTTTCTGTTCTTGCAGCGTATAGCCCACATTACAGCCATGCTGCAGCAGTCCCTGGGAGGCCTGTTGCTAGAAGGGCTTCAGACTTCCAATGTGGACATCATACGGCACTGCCTCCGGACTTACGCTACAATTGACAAGACAAGACACAGGATGCAGAGGCGTTAGTTGGTCAAATACTGGTGAAACCATACATGGATGAGGTTTGTGCCCCCATGCACCTCATTCCACAAACACAGAGCATCTAATCTGGCTTCGTTTCTTGACTGGGTGCGAGAGAGCTCAGGGCTCTTCCTTGAAGATGCTCTTAGTTCCTGCTCTTCTGGTTGTAAGAAAAGGTTGGTCCCGCTTGGAGCCCATCAGCATGGCAGGAATCAGGCATGCGCTCTTTTCTCTTCCAGTGATGCCATAACTCAGGGATCATCTTAATTTAGTAGGGGTGAGGGACTTGCCTAGGAAGAAGGTACGGATCAGAACATTTTTAGGTCAATTTCCATTTCCATAAGTTATACGTTAATGAAGTTGCCGAAAAGCGTGACCACACCAAGGCGCCCATGCCCACTGGAGGAGCTGGAAGACAGCTCTGTGCGCAGGGAAAGTCTGTGAGGGGAGGCGTCTTCGCAGAATTGATGTGGCTTAAGTCTTGAAGACCATGGGGGAGTTTGCCAGGCTAGGAAGGTGGGAGGGAGGGAATATTCAAAGATAAAGGGCTTTGAAGGGCGAGTTAGTGGGGTAGTACCTTAAGTCCGGAACTTGGTTACCCAGTGTTCTTGACCTATAAGGATACAGTTAAATACAGGGAGTCAGTGTATCCTGCCTCTGAGCGGCCGGAGTATGGGCTGCACCATGTGAGGCCACCAGCAATCAGCAGCTTCCAACATAGAGAGCGTCAGATTCATCTAGTTCAGGCTGAGAGAAGTCATGAAGCCAGTCTCAGCGTTTGAGGGCTTTCTTCCAGTCACCTGCCAGTGCGAGTGCTCTTTCTGTCTGGTAAGTATAAAGCTACCCACCATGACTTCAGGATGAAAGGCTTCCAGTTTTAAAACGAGACAGTATCCCAGTGATAGAAGTGAAATTGAAGGATTAATTTCAGTAATCTTCTCAGCTTCATTAAGACTACTAAAAGTAAATGATCTGTCAGTTCTTTGTATGTATCCTATTATAGTTCATAGCTCTCTCTGTGGGGGTGAAAAAGATCACATTATTCTTTGTCACTAAATGAAAATATTTTAGTTATTTAATTTATGCCCTTTTCATTGAACTGAATCTAATATGCTAAATTAGGGAAGTACTTTGCGTTTCCGTGTCGTTAAATGAACTGTGGCCACGTTTGTATTTTAAGTTTGTATGCTTGTCATTCACCTCCTGCAACTCAGCCTCACCAAAAAAAATAAAATACTAAAGCAAAGTAAGATGTGTTTTCTTCCATCACTTTCCATCTCAGCCCTTTCCCTGTTCTGGAGACGGTAGAGGATAAGGCCAGGGTGAAGATGGTACAGAGCTGTTGTCTGCAGATACAGTATTTCGCTTTTAAGCTCAGAAGGGAAGCAGATGAGTGTGTGTGATGTTTTAGCTTCAGGCCAGTCTCTGTCCCTCAGCCTCTGTGTCCCCCAGGGTTGGAGCAGTATTCCCAAATCCCGGGACCCAGATTTTCATGCCATTGTTACTTACCTCCTGTTTAGAAAGCATCCTGAGTGGGGAGGAGGAAGGACGAAGTGCATTTTTAAGGTTTACTCGATTCTTTTCTCTGTAGTGTATAGTTCATACTTCTCTTTTAGGTGCTTTAAAAACAAATAAAAACACAAACAAACAAACAAACAAACAAATAAAAATAAAACGCTCTTCCTTCTGCTAGGTGATTGTAGAGCAGATCGTTGAGTCTCATCCGGATGGCCTGAAGATCATGTATGCTAATAAGCTCCTGGAGTTCGTTCCTCACCACTGCCGCCTTCTTCGAGAGGTCACAGGAGGAGCCATCTCAAGGTGACGTAAAATGCTGTGTATGCACCTGAGCTCAGTTTAGTGACCACCTGTGCCGCTGATCCCTGGCTGTCCTGTCTGACCCGGGAACGTGGGAACGTGTGCTCTTCCCTATTTGTTACCAGTGCTGTGAGGCAGGTGTCGCTTGCCTGGGTTTACAGGGAAGGGAATGAAGAGTGGGGACGAATCTCAACGGAGACATTTGTGTGACTCCAGAGCCTCTGCTTTTCTCTTGTCTATACTTTCTCCTTAACCAGGTTCAAAATCAGAATTGGTTTCCTTCCATTATTGTGATGTCATCATCAGTCTAGAAATACCAATTCATTTTAATTCAACACGTTTTATACTGATGGCAATTAAAGTCATGTTCGGTTTTCCCTCCCTCTCTTATTTCATTTCCATGGCTTTCCAGTTCTGTTTCATGAATATCCCATTACCTTCCACCATCTCCATCATCCCAGTCCAGACCTTTGTCGCCTTTTGTTCGAGGGTAGCGGGCTCCCCCCACCTGGTCTCCCAGCTCCACCTGTCCCTCTTCATTGCAGCCCTCAGCTGTCCCACCTGCCCAGAGCTCTGCAGCCTTCCTGAGTCGCTTGTGGCTTCTCATCGCCCACAGAGGAGCATCCAGTCTTCCTGCACAACCTGTGACCCTTGGTGCTTTAGTCCTAGTGGTTCTCCACTGTAGAACTTTTTACTGTGGAACTTTCCCCCATACCACTATGGTTCCTGGCCAGACAGGAGTGCTTGACCTTCCTTAACACACCTGGTACAGAAGATCCCTGACTTCACCTTGGTTCATTTTATGGTTTTTTGACTTTTTATAATAGTGCAGAAGTGATATGCATTTAGTTTGGATCTTTTCCCAGGCTGGCGATCTACAGTAGGGTCCTCTTTTGTAATGCTGGGCAGGGGTACCGAGCACAGCCCCCAGGCAAACCACGTGATCACGAGGGTCAGCAACCAACACACTTGAACCGTCCTGTTCTGGCTTTCAGTGCACTGTTCAGTAAGTTACATGAGATACCAGACATTTTATTGTGAAATAGGCTTTGTGTTAGAGGATTTTGCCCAATTGTGCAATACTGTAAGTGTTCTCAACACATTTAAGTTAGGTGGGGCTAAGCTCTGATGTTCAGTCGCTTAGGTGTTTTCCATGCATTTTCAACTAAAGAGATTTCCAGCTGAACAATGGGTTTATTAGAAGCCGGGGCCGTCATAAACTGAGGAACATCTGTCTATACTGTGCGCCTCTGTGTTTTCCTTCATTGCTTCCTGTCTCATATCCCTTTGTCTTTCTGTTGATCTGTCAGTCCACATGAAGCTCCAGTCAAATACAACTTCTTTTTTTTTAGGTTATTTATTTATTTACTTTTTAGAGAAAGCATAAGCAGAGGGGGAGGCAAAGCGTGAAGCAGGCTCCCCACTGAGCAGGGAGCCCGATGTGGGACTCGATCCCAGGACCCTGAGATCATGAACTGAGCCACCCAAGCGCCCCCAGGCTATGGTTATTTCAAGAAAAAGTCCTATTTGTGAATTCTTCATCTAGTGAAGATGAATTAAAATCAGAAAGTCAACTCTGCCACCTTTAAAAACCCAGGAACAAAAAAAAATTCCACGAGCAGGTATAACCCTATCCACAATAAATCACTTTCAATCCAGTCCTGAAAACTAATACAGAGTAGGAAGAAAGCATTACAGAAAAATTTTGTTTTCATTAATCAAGCTGGAAAATAACAGGCCTTACACGAATGCCCTTTAGGAAGACAGTTCTTATAGTTTTATGTTGATGGAAACTAACATTACATTCGAAATGCATGTTAAAACCATGACTGTAGACTAACTACCACTTTCAGTCATAAGAAGATGAAAAATGGTTAAGAGTCACCCAAACTGAATCCTGGTTCCTCCTGGAAAATGTGTTCCTAAATATTTTCCCCCTGAACTACTGTGCACTGTTCTGTATCTTACACAGCAGATACTGCGATGCACAAACACATCCAGAAGGCCTTGGAGGGCTGACAGCCTGCTGGAACAATGAGGAATTCACCCGGGTTTCTGCCTTTCTGCCGGGCCCAGAAAGTTCTGGGTAACCCAGGTGACGTGTCATGAGAATACAAGTGTGCCTCACACCGTACGTATCATCTCCTCAGGGTAGACACCAAAATCCATGTTCATATATGAAAATCCGAGATGCGTACAGAAATCAAGAGTGATTCTGTCATCTTGAAAGAAAAACACACTGTTACGCTGCCACATGCCTCGTTTCTCCTTGAGTGACTGCAGGAAGTAGGGATTGCAGTCAGAAGTCTCAGAAAGAAAAATTAGAGTAAGGGCAACACCTGAAGTTTACTCCTGAAAATACTTGGAGAACGACTGTGACCAATAAACCAGGGCTTAGTTCATGAGACTATGTCAATGAGCTTATACCATCCCATGTCCTGGTCAAACCGTCATGTCTGGGAGATGGAGGGACGTCTTCATCTTCCAGAGCTACTATTAGGGAAAAAGGTGGAGACAATACTGACTGAGTCCCTCCTTCAGCAGGAGAGCCAAAAACACCTTGCCCCTCCATAATCCCAAATGAAAATAAACATCTCGGGGCACCTGGGTGGGTTAAGCTTCTGCCTTTGGCTGGGATCGAGCCCCACATCAGGCTCTTTGCTCAGCGGGGAGCCCACTTCCCTCCTTCTCTCTCTGCCTGCCTCTCTGCCTACTTGTGATCTCTGTCTGTCAAATAAATAAAATAAATAAAATCTTGAAAAAAGAAAAGAAAAGAAACATCTCATTTTACTAGTGTGCAGCAGAGACTATGCAGGAGAAATTATTATTATATTATTAGATGATATTATTATTATTATTATTATTGTACTATATTGTTAACCTTTTGAATTTGGACACCTAAAATTTTTAATAAAATATGAAGGCCTTTTTATTTTTTTTAAGATTTTATTTATTTGAAAGACAGAGATCACAAGTAGGCAGAGAGGCAGGCAGAGAGAGGGGGAAGCAGGCTCCCCACTGAACAGAGAATCCGATGCAGGGCTTGATCCCAGGGATCATGACCTGGGCTGAAGGCAAGAGGCTTTAGCCCACTGAGCCGCACAGGCGCCCCATGAAGGCTTTTTTTTTTTTTTTTAAGATTTTACCTATTAATTTGACAGAGAGATCACAAGTAGGCAGAGAGGCAGGCAGAGAGAGAGAGAGGAGGAAGCAGGCTCCCCGCTGAGCAGAGAGCCCGACGTGGGACTCAATCCCAGGACCCTGGGATCATGACCTGGGCTGAAGGCAAGAGGCTTTAGCCCACTGAGCCACCCAGGCGCCCCATGAAGGCTTTTTTTAAAGAAAAAAAACTTCAGATTATATCTTTATCCTAGAAGTTCCCACTACAACTGGCTTCTGTCTTGGCCAACACTTAGCCATTCAGATAAAGTCCGTATTTAGTGCTTCGTGTGTATGCATGTGTAAAATAAGAGGACAGTCATAAATCTTTAAGATTGTGTATAATAACCGTGAAATAAGGATTCTTGATACACAAGGTCTCGTCTGGGGAAAACAGCTGGAGAACAGTATGCAGTTTTCAAATGACGGAGGGGAAATACGCATTCGGTTCTGAGAAAGGGAAGGAGAACAAGACCAAATATTAATAAAAGGGAAAAAAGCTTTTTCTGCCATCTTTCTGTGCCGCAGTAACAGTGTGAACAAATGTCCCACAGATGCCCTCAAGAACATTAACACTGCTGAAAGGGGGGGCGAAGGCCAGGTTCTTAGGAGGCCATGCACCAAAGTCATCGTCCCGTTTCCTCACTGTGATGACGAAGAATGAGTACATTGGCAAATTTGAAATTATTGATGACCACAGTGCTGGGAAAACTGCTGTGAACGTCACGGGCAAGTTAAACAAGTGTGGCATGACCAGCCCTAGACTTGTATAACTGAAAGATCTAGAAAAGTTGCAGAATATTTCCATCCCCTCAGTTTGGTTTCACTGCATGGAAAAATTCTTCTGGCATCATGCACCATGAAGAAGGAAGAATCCAGGCAGGAGGGAAAATCCTGGGATTCCTTTTTCCTAGAAATATAATATACATGGCACGTGAAATGCCTCAATGGGGAAAAAAAAGGAAAATAAATTACAGTCAACTAATGTTTGACAAGAGTGCCAAACAATTCATTGGGGGTAAGAACAGTATTTTACTCCCAAGCAGCCACATGCAAATAATGTAACAGGAGTCCTGCCTCACACCATATAGAGAAAATAACCCAAAATGCATCAAAGACATAAATGTAAGCATTAAAATGATAAACTTCGGGATGCCTGGGTAGCTCAGTTGGTTGGACGGCTGCCTTCTGCTCAGGTCATGATCCCGGAGTTCCCGGATCGAGTCCTGCATCAGGCACCCAGCTCCACAGGGAGTCTGCTTCTCCCTCTGACCTTCTCCTCGCTCATGCTCTCTCTCATTGTCTCTTTCTCAAATAAATAAAATCTTTTAAAAAATAAAAATAAAATAAAATGATAAAGGTTCTCAGAAGAAAACACAAACGTAAATGTTAGTGGTCTTGAATCTAACAATGGCTCCTCAGCCATAACACTAAAGTACAAGCAACTTAAAAAACAATAAACAAATAAATGGGACTCAACCAAAATGTCCCAGTTTTGTGCTTCCAAGGACCTCATTGACAAAGTCAAAAGACAAGCCACTAAATGGAAGAAAATATTTGCAGGTCATATGTAAGGAACATGCATTCAGACTGTGTGAAGAATTCTTACAACTCAAATAAAAAGACAACCCAGTTAAGAAATGAGCAAAGAGAGGTGCCTGGGTGGCTCAGCGGGTTAAGGTGCTGCCTTCGGCTCAGGTCATGAACTTGGAGTCCTGGGATCGAGCCCCGCATCGGGCTCTCTGCTCAGCAGGGAGCCTGCTTCTTCCTCTCTCTCTGCCTGCCTCTCTGCCTGCTTGTGATCTCTCTCAATAAATCTCTCTCAAATAAATAAATAAAATCTTTAAAAAACATGAGCAAAGAACTTGAATACACATTTCTCCAATATTCAGATGTATACATTAATATATAAATGTATATATAAATATATTTTACATGATCATATATTTATATAAACATATTTGTGTAAATATATTTACATTCTTAAATATGTATTTAAATATAAATAAAATATGAAATATATAATATATATTTAAAGATACATATAAGGTATATATAAATTATATGGGACAATAAGCACGTGAAAATATGCTCAACATCACTAATCATTCGGGAAATGCAAATCAAAACCATGGTGAGATACCACCTCCCACCCTCGAGGATGGCTACTATAAAAAAACCCAAAAGCAGGTGTTGGAAGGATGTGAAGATCTGGAACCTGTAAATTGCTGGTGGGCTTGGAAAATGGTGCAGCCACATTAGAAACGGTTTAGTAGCTCCTCAAAATGCTGAACACAGAGTTGCCATATGACAAACCAATATCACTCCTGTGTATAGAGCCAAGAAAAAACTATGCCGACACAAAAAGTTGTGCATGAAGGTTTAGGGTTTATTCGTAATAGTGAAAAGGTGAGAACAACCCAGATGTTCATCAACTGATGAAGAGATAAATAAAATGTGATCCATCCAGCCAGTGGAATATTATTCAGCCTTGAAAAGGAATAGAATTTTGATATGTGCCACGACACAGAGGAGCCTTGAAAACATTCTGCTGATTGAGAGAAGTCAGTCACAGAAGACCACATATTGCATAATTTGATTTATATGGAATTTCCAGAATAGCTAAATCTACAGAGACCGAAAGTAGATTAGCGGTTGCCTAAGACTGGTGGTGATGGCTAAAGTTTTCTTTTGAGGATGATGAAAATGTGTAGGTAGTTCAGTATAGTATAGTTAAATATAGTGAAAGCCATTAAATTGTCCACATTAGATGGTGAGTGGTATGGCCTGTGAATTATATCTCAATTAAGCTGTCATCTAAAAATACAAAGAACTTCTATATTTATCAAGTAGAAAACGAATGAACTTGATTAAAAACATCAAAAATGGGGAAAATAAAAACAAACAAAATAAGATGGGAGGAATAAAATCATGACTGTTTATCATTAATTTAAATGTGTACAGACTGACTTTTTCTATTCAAGTGCCTATCAGGGGATTACAGATCCACGCTGTTCAAGAAACATACTTAAAATGCAAAAGGGATTGAGAATGTATCAGGTGAGGAGATACCATGCAAAAGAGAAAGCCGGAATGTCAAAATTCATCGCAGACAAGTTGGGTCTAAAGTTATAGGTACTAAGATGAAGAGGGACATTTTTAAAGGCAGAGTTTGGAAAGAAGATGTAAAAGGTATAAGCAGGTATACATCTAACAACATAATACCTAAAGACTCTAAAAATGCAATAACAAGGTAAAATTTTAGCTTTTCAAATGGGAGTATCTACTAGAAGGAGGGAAAAACAAGGACACACAGAAAATAGACATCCTGGGGCGCCTGGGTGGCTCCGTGGGTTAAAGCCTCTGCCTTCGGCTCAGGTCATGATCCCAGGGTCCTAGGATTGAGCCCCACATCGGGCTCTCTGCTCCGCGGGGAGCCTGCCTCCTCCTCTCTCTCACTCTCTGCCTGCCTCTCTGCCTACTTGTGATCTCTGTCTGTCAAATAAATAAATAAAATCTTTTTTAAAAAAAAGAAAATAGACATCCTTATTTCCCTCGGAAAACATTTCTTTCTTACACCTAAGGAAAGCCATATTTGTAAAGATTAATTGCATACTAGGCAACAAAAGAAACCTTTACAAGCCTTCCAAATTAAAGATTTAAAGAACAGTTCTTTGATCACAATCCAGTAGAATCAGAATTAGATAACCTGGTAACAAAAAATTGAAACTACATACAAGTTAAGAAATACAGTCTTCAGTCAAAGAAGAAATCATAAGACGACTGAAGAAAATCTTGAAAGCAATGGAAAGGAGACTATATCATACCAAAACTTACAGAAGACACCAGAAGTTATACTCTAAGGAGACTTTAGTCAAATGTCTTCAATTTCAAACATTTTTTTGAATAAAAGAAACTACTCATTTACACCCATCAGAAAAGGGCAGCTCAATCAAAAGAAAGGAAGTAGTTATAATAAAGATAAAATTTTTTTTAAGATTTTATTTATTTATTTGACAGAGAGAGAACTAAGTAGGCAGAGAAGAGATATGAGCCCGATGCGGGACTCGATCCCAGGACCCCGAGATCATGACCTGAGCCGAAGGCAGCGGCTTAACCCACTGAGCCACCCAGGCGCCCCATAAAGATAAATTTTTTAATAAAATATGAGGGGCAAATAAACTCAAAGTTGTTTCTATGAAAGTCAAATGAAATAATAATAATAAAAAAAAACTTCACATGCCCTATTAAGGATAAGAGAGGGGGAAGATGGGGTGTGGGAGGAGGTGGGGAGAGGGAAGGGGAATGGGGAAAGGGGGGTTTCAGGGAGGAGGGGACAGAGAGAGGGAGAGAGTTGCAAAACATATAAGGATTGGGAACAGATATAAAAGCAAATGCATAATATAAAAGAATCACTAAACTGCAAGGCACTTTATACTAATCAATTTGATAACCTAGAAGAAACGATGATTTCCTAGGAAAACAAAATCATCCAAATGATTCAAGAATGGAAAATTAAGAAGATGTGTTCCAAGATCAGACAGGTTTGCAGCTGGATAACTGTCATTCTACTTTTAAATGGCAACAGGCAATTAAACAATAATAAGTCAATTCACTTGATGAAGCTGAGCACAATTTTAATACCCAAACCTGAGAGGGAGGAACGGGGAAGCTATTAACAAATCTGGCTTAGGACAGATTAGTTAACAGAAACTGAACTAATGTTAGCAAATAACAGAAGTCAGGCATCTATCAAAGGACTATATCCTGAGACCAACTTGGATTCATTCCAGGAAAATAAAGGGAGCTCAAGACCAGAAAATCAGTAAGATTTACCTCATCACTAAATTAACTGTGATAAAACTCTTAAGACCATAGCAATAAATGCATTTGATAAAAAAATAAAGGCACCTGATTAAAGGTGAGCAGCCATTCTTTATAAAAATGAAGATAAAAACAGAAGGACGTTATGCAGGAGGGATTATTAACTGGGAAGCACTAGATCAAGGGGTAGATAAAATGAGCCCATATTTGTTAAACAGTGACAGAGCCCCATGCGTGTGTGGATAGAGGCGAATGAGCTTATGGATGAGCACCAGGCTGTCAACAGGTATTATAGGGACGAAGGCAGCGGTGAGGGAGAGTCTTAAACAACAGGGAAGAAGGTAAAAGGAGGATTGCAGTTAAAAATTGTTCATGATACAAACACATGCAAATAAGACCGGATATTTTCCCGTATATAGTTTTTTTAAAACCCTGCACACATTACTGGAACTACCAACTCTTGCTTTCAGCTCCGCAGCCCTCGCGTGCTTTCCCAGTACCAGGATGCAGGGGTAGATCCTCCGTTGGTGACATCCTATGTCATTGTACTCCTAAAGGGACAGGTGAAACAGCGCAGGGGCTGGAGGTCGGAACTTAGGCATCGCTGCGCCCACCCCAGCTCTCTGCTCACCCAGCCCCCACTCTGAAGCAGCGGGCACTTGGAGCTGTTAAGAAGCAGGGATCTGAGCAGTTCTCTGGTTTCCCCTGGAGCCATCTGCATCCATCATATTTCCCACAGCTCTCCCCGAGTGTTGGTGCTGGCTCCCCCCGAGTGTTCCCTTAACTCCTAGCACACCCTTCTTATGACAGCACCTAGTACTCCCCGTCACAGTGCTCTGTCTGTCACATGCATCCATTGATCGACTTTGTGCTGGTTGAGGGCTGGAGCCCCCTCCTGTTAACTTCTCAAGTCCATTTCTAATGCAGCAGCACCTGGCACTTAAGCACCCTGTCAGTACCTGCCAAATGAATGAAATGTACTCAAAACATAGTATGAAGTCTGCGTTTTGAAACTCCTTTTTGGAGCCGTTTGCTATCATTTTCCCAGGCAATTTAAAAAATTTCCAGCCTTGCTGCCAATAACCTGAAGGGGTAAAGGAATGCCGGTGTGCCCCATGGGACATGTCACTCTGGATGGTCCTTCAGCAGCAGGGACTTTGATAGCGCTCTTCCAAACCCAGCAGGATGGTGGAATGGGTACGTGACTGAGTGCCTCCTGGGTCTGACCCTGTGTGACGCCACCTGGTGCCTGCAGCTGCCCTCTGGAAGGTGTTGCTTTTGCAGCAGAGCCGGAGGGCAACAAGCGTGTGTCTGTCTCCAAAGTCCTGGGCACCACATCACAATGGCCTTCCTGAGAAGCAGAATCAAGGACAGTTGCTGATCTTCATTCCTTCCCACCAAAGGTATCTCATACACCATCTTTGGAAGTTGGAGCCAGGGGGTGCCTGGGTGGCTCAGTCGGTTAAGTGTCTGCCTTCAGCTCAGGTCATGATCCCAGGGTCCTGGGATCGAGTCCCACACATTTGCCTCCCTGCTCAGCGGGGAGCATGCTTCTCCTTCTCCCTCTGCCATTCCCCCAACTTGTGCTTTCTGGCTCTCTGTGTGTCAAATAAGTGAATAAAAAATTTTTTAAAAGTTTGGGCCATACTCTTTAGCCATTCTACTTTCCCTGGGGTAATTTGCCACCTCCCTGAATTTACCTGAATCTTTCCCAAAATCTACTTATCTTCCAGCCTTCTTGACCATAATAAGTCTATAAATTTTCAATAGACAGTGTGAGCTTACACTTGCTAATATTTGCATAACATGCACCTCTTTCAATCTCAAAGAAAAGCTTTGCACTACAATGGTCTTTAATCTCCAATTAGGTTCTGTTCCGGGATCCCACTGGAATTCTATGCGCCTGTCCCCAAAGATCTCATAAATTGTGGTCCAGTTTCCCAGCCAGCCAAGGAAAGCACATGGGAAATCTTGCTGAAGTATGAGTAAGAGCCAACGAAAGGGAACATATTTATCTGCCTCGAATGCTGGGACCTGAGGAAAGCAAGTTTCATTACAGACAAATCAGGAAGGAGGTGCAGATTGCTTTTTATGTCACTCTGGAGTGGAGGTCTGCCATTGATCATTAAGGCCATTTCCTGCAATGCACTCACCAAAGTGATACTCACTTCGGAGTGGACAAAACTTAGGAAACGGCCAAGGGGAGCTCTGCTTACACTTTACACTCTCAGCATTTATTTGTATTATTTTCTTTATGGGGCAGTATAGAGACTTGAGACCACATTTAAAAAGCAAAGCTTGTCATCCTGTGGCCTTGGGTCAAGAATAGAGATAGTGCTGCTCATGTCAGTTTCAACCTCCAGTGGCCAAGTGTTTGATCTGATGCTCTTTCAAGTTTTCACCATAGCCTTTATCAAGCTCAATGGCCAATAATCCCACAGGAGGAGATTTTAGGGCCCTCTCAAACTTCTGTTTTGCTATCTCTCCCCAGCCTGCTTCCTCTGCAAAAGTCACCACTTTGCCTGTGCATCTACTACCTCTTAGAGCCTTTGGAATCAGCCACGAATTGCAGTGCTGATTCCTTCCATGACCACATATTGTTTACAGGAAAACTCTTCATTATGCCTTGCCAGTCAGAGTGATGGTTTCATCCGCAACCTGGACCAGGTTCGGGAATGTTCTACACATAAATGTGAGCAAATGTCTTCTGTATTGAGAGACATGTACATGCTGTAAATGGACTCTATTGAAAAACCAATACATAGGGTACACTTATGTCCTGACCCAGCTGGAAGGAGGCACTTCATTTCCATCTTTCAGAAAATTGGTGTAACACATTGATTTTCATAACAAAGAAAGCAGTTTTGTGTCCTCTACCAAAAGACTGTCATAGTAAGCAATAAATTGCCTCTTTGGGGTGAACAAATTAATAAGACATTTTCTAAATTTCAAAATAACAAAGACAGAACGATGTCTGTAATGCTAAGTGCATCCCCTTCGTTGCAGGGCATTGTGTCATGGACCACCTGAGCAATGACACATGGTGGCCGGTAGTCTGATTTGTACATCAATTCACCTGGCAACCTGTTAAAAGAAAGTCTTGCACATGACAAGCTTTCAATAAGACACTGACAAGATGGCCAGGAAGCCCCCTTAGCTGTCTTTTTCAGGTGTCCAGACATCTAGTCAACCTACCTCACCAACTCATCACCATGCTTACTGGAGTAAACCCAATCTCTTCCTTCCCCCCTGGAGATGGGAGAAGAGCCACTCACACGTTTGTATGGAATTCTCATTCCCCCTCGCTCTGTCCCCACATGGCGCTGTCCATGTAATAAATAAACAAATCTTTATGTCACCCGGAAGTTCCTGGGTCAAATTACACAACTCGGACAATTTTGGGTCACTACAGCCTTTTGTTTTTCTCTCCACCTTAAGCCTTCCGGGTGACCAACAACTATCTAAAACTCATGTTGCTGCCATATGCTGTTGTTCTGCTTCATCTTCCCAGTAAAGTTCAGTATTTTTCCCTAAAGTTTGGTTTATCAGTATCTCCAGCATCTATCTCCAGCTAGGGTCATGATCCCAGGTCCTGGGATCAAGTCCCACTCTGGACTTCCTGCTCTGCGGGAAGCCTGCTTCTGCCTCTGCCTCCCATCTCTTATGAATAAATAAAGAAAATCTTTAAAAAAAATTTAAAAAACCATTCCTATCTTCCCACTTTTAAAGATTAATTCTAGGAATTATTGCTATAAATCCAGTGTCCTATCTCTTTCTTAAAAAGTCTTCTCCAGGGCACCTGGGTGTCTCAGTTGATTAAATGTCTGACTCAAGATTTTGGCTCAAGTCATGATCTCAGGGTCATGGGATTGAGCCCTTAGTGAGGCCTCTGTGCTCAATGGGGAGTCTGCTTCTCTCCTTTTCCCTTTGCCCCACCCCCCTACTCACATGTGCACACACGTGTTGTCTCTCTCTCTCTCAATAAATAAATAAACAAATCTTTAAAAAGTCTTCTCCAAAGGAAGTTTGACAAATAGTCCAGTAAGGGGCAGGAGGAAAATATTATAAGTTTTATTCATATTTCATGTCATCCATTTAACTGTTTAGCTTTTGCATGTCATTTATAATGTGCATAATAATTTAGTAGAGTAGTAGAGTTTATACTTTATCAAAAATTTGCTTAAATTGGTGGTATGTCCACAAATATTTTTTATATGTATGTATGTATGTATGTATGTATGTATGTATTTATTTTTGTGAAAGAGAGGTGCACAGTAAAAAAGGGAGATCACTGCTCCAGGGACCCAGATATTTCCCCAAGTCCTGTTTCCTTCCATTCCCTCTGGGCTTCATTAGACCCCCTTAACACCAATCTTGTCCCTAAAACACGCCCTCTGCAGCACCAAGTTCAAATGCTTAACTCGGGCCATCACTGCAGGCTGTACCGAGATGACCTTAGGGAAAAGGGTGGTGGGTCTCACGGATTAGCTGTGTCACCTCCATGAACAGTCTTTTGTTCTGAACAGCTAGTGCAGCCCACGTTTGCAATCACAGGCTCTGGCATCAGAGTGGGCATAGAGCCCAGCTGGCCCCTCAGTAGCAATATGGCTTTGGGAAAGTTGTGTCATTTCTGGCCCAGACTTAAGGCTCATCCATAACGTGGAGGAGAAGACAGTGTGACCCTCAGTGGGCTGTTGAAAGGATCATGAGATGGTTCGACTCAGGTGCTCCGAGGTACCCAGCACACAGTAGGCCCACAGTAGAACAAAAAGTTGTTCTATTGATCTTATAGTTACTATTACTCATACTAACAAAACTGATAATTTTAGATGATTGTCAAGTGAAGTGTCTTCGCCTGGATTTCTAAGATTAACCTACTTCAAAATGAATTCTGCTCTACTGTGAAAAACGAGCTAACCAGCAGGTTTCTTCTGCGTCTTTTCTGAACTTTTTAGGATCCTCTCTAGAGAAAGGTTCTAAAGGAAGGCAAAGTGCAGAAATACTCTTGCTTCAAAGGATGTGTAGGAAATGATTAATTTTGCCAAAAAACAGTGCCTTGAACATAAAAGATGTTTGACGAAGCTCACTGTAGACAGTGTATCCCTCCAGGATTCATAAGTTGAAAACTCAATGTCCAAAGGGACATAACTAGGAGATGGGGTCCTTGGGAGATGTTTAGGTCATGAGGGTGGAGTCCTCATGGGCGAGATTAGTGTCTCCATAAGAGAGACCCCACAAAGATCCCTCGCCTCCTCCACCTTGGAGGTTATAGGGAGAAGATGGTCATCTGTGACCCAGGAAGTGGGCACTTGAACAGACACGGAATCTTCCAGGGTCTTGATCGTAGACTTCCCAGCTTCCAGAACTGAGAGAAATAAGTATGTCTTTAAAGCACCCAGTTTATGGTGCTCTTGTTACATCAGCCCAAACTAAGATAAAGCTTGTCTCTTATACTGAAAAATAACACAAATGTTAACAACAATTAAAAAAAGGAACATTGTGGCCAATGACATGTAATGAACATCATCTCTCCTCTACAGTGCCAAGAGCTTAATTAGTTTCGGGCAACTCAGTAGAGTATGATTAAACCAAAGAGCAGCAAGATGTCTAAATGCTCAAGTCCTCTGCCTCCTACTTTTCTGCCAAAACAAAAGAAAAGCCCTAGGCTGGTTTTGGTTACCACCAAGCACAAAACAGCCAAATTCCAAATTAAAAAGCTCTGGGGTTTAATTGTGGATGTATGGAATTACATAGAAGCTCTCTTTGATCATTCCAAAGGATGTTTCCCTCAAAGGTTACAAATACATCTCAGCCTACCAACCATCTCAGGCCTACCACAAAAATTATATATATACACTTTTAGCATTTTAAAATGTGTCTAAATTTCAGTTTCGGATCCAGTTTTGACTATTGTTATGGGCTTATTTGGATGCCCCCAGATTCCTACGTTGACGTCCTAACACCCAGCATCTCAGACTGTGGCAGTATTCAGAGACAGGATTTTTAAAGAGGTGATAAAGGGAAAACGAGCTCACTGGGGGTGGGCACCAAGCCAACAGGACTGGTGTGCTTACAGGAAGAAGAGATTAGGACACAGACAGTACAGACTGAAGGACAATCGTTTGAAGACAGAGTGGAGAACACAGCTATCTGCAAGCCAAGGAGAGACGTTTGAAGAATCGAACCCTACTGCCACCTTGATCTTGGACTTCTAGCGCCCAGAACCATGAGAAAATAAATTGTATGTTGCCTAAGCCACCCGGCTGTTATTTTGTTTACAACAGCCCATGACTCAGAAATTTGAGGACCTCCCCACCAGACTTTATCCTGAAGTTCTGTTTCAGCTTCAGGGGCTTGTGTAATACTACTGTATCAAGGAGGGAGGCTCCTGCCATTCCCTGCACTGGGCCATTAAGACACTGCACAGCTGTCCCCAGGGCTGGCTACATAATTTACAAGCCCCATGCAAAATGAAGATATAGGGCCCTTTGGGCAAAAACAGGGAGGAAGTGTTTGTTAAAGGTACTAAAATAGAAAGCTCATTTCCTCCATCATCTGTCTTCTGAAGGGGCATGGCTGCTGTTTTCTATTTGCATTTAATGCAAATAAAAATTTTAAAATGTGATTATGGGCATGATTTATGCCATTCATCTTCACAGGGTGCAATGTCAGTGTTAAATAATTCACGCAGGGATTCCACAGCTGGGGCACACCCACGTGCCCTCTTCTTATCAGAACCGTAGAAATCCTGCACAAGACCAGCTCTGCCATCTTTACCTCACCTGGGGACTCACACCTGTTCCACCGACCCTGCTGCCCTCGGCTTCCTGATGATAAGGAACTTGACAGGATCAGGAGCCGGGGGCTGCCTCTCTTTCCCTTCCCTCCTAAGTCACCACTTCCAAGGCTTGGCTAACACAGGGAGGTGACATGAGTGAGAAAGGACAAGACAGGGTTCTGGGCTGCTCACAAGAGGCCACCGCCTCCTGCCGATGCTCAGAGCAAGCTCTGGTCTGTAGGGAAGGCGAGCTCCGGTTGACTCGGTCATAGACATCACGTGGTCAGCGAGTCTCGTTGACCACCACTCACGAGGTGTCCATTTCCATGCTGTGCTCACCGGGCAGGGCGAGCAGTACATGCAAATGAGGAGGCAAGGAATGGTGGATACCCACAGTGGGCTGTCCCCTCCGCTCTGTACGTGCTGTGCCACCTGTTATGCCCCAATAATGGGTCCATGATTAAAAGAGCGAGACTGATACAAAGCGAAGGTCAAACAAAGCTTTATTTCACACCAAGCATCAAGAATCAAACTGACCAGCCAGGGCCACTTTTCTTACAGAGAAGTCAACCCCTATCTCCTTTACGGACTAGCTTTTAAGGACATAGGCCATGCGGTTGGGCCTGGTCATGCACAGGTGGCCAATGAAATTGTAACACACAGAGAAAGCTGCACAGTGATGCTAGGTGACCAATTGAATTACAACTTACCTTTTAGTAGATATTTGACCTAGCCTATCACCTTGGTTAGGATTTTCGCCCAAAAGACTCACAAAGGCCGGGACCCATACTCCTTGGTAGCTAGGGAGACAGTATGCAACCCTTCACTGATCAGATGTCTTACCTGGCCTGACCCACCCTTGTATTTGGGCTTTGTTACCTGAGGTTGACTTCCAGGACTTGTTTTTAAGTAAGTCCCCTGGGAGAAGGGGAGCAGGGACAGCTTAAGGGTTAAACAACAAGGTTATTGTGTAACCTCAATGGAAGCCACTGGCTAAAATATAAAAATATAAAATAGGTCCTTACACCACCCCCTTCGCTCAAAAAACACAAAGTCAAAAATAAAACTGAGTAATTCCTAGACATTGAGAGAGAAGCACACTGACTTCACCTTAGAACCCTTCTGAGGGCGGTGCTTTGCAGGGAAGGGGGGTGTGAGGGGCTTGGGGGTGGATAATGGGACCTCTGAGGGTGTGGCCAAAGGGCAAGGCCCTTTGGGAAGGGGCTTTCTGGGGGAGGGCCCTTCTGGGAGCAAAGCCCCTGGTGGGGGCATTCCCTCTGGGGGCAGGGCTGGGAGCAACCCCAGAAACCTGGCCCAAAGAGAAGCTGGTCCTTTCTCTCCCTCTGCCCCCTTTCCCCTGGGACCCCTAGGCTTTGGAGACTAAAGTCAAAATTAAAGGGGCGCCTGGGTGTCTCAGAGGGTTAAAGCCTCTGCCTTCGGCTCGGGTCATGATCCCAGGGTCCTGGGATAGAGCCCTACGTCAGGCTTCCTGCTCTGCGGGGAGCCTGTTTCTCCCTCTCTCACTCCCACTGCTTGTGTGCCCTCTCTTGCTGTGTCTCCCTGTCAAATGAAAAAAAAAATCTTAAAAAAAAAATTAAAAAAAAAAAATTAAAGCCATATGTCTAAATGGTTCATACTGTGGTTGGGTAGTGTTTTTAACATATTAATTGACTGGTTTTTCTCAGTATTTGTCAAACCTTTCACAACTCAAGGCTTTCTCTTAAGCAGCAGCGCAAGGCTGGCCCTTCAGTTGGGTCAAGCTGTTTGGTGATTCTCTGTAAAAACCCACCCTCTTGCGCTGCTCAGGAGGGCAGTGTTGCATCCTAGGATAAACATAAATATATATCAAATGTGTTTACAAATTATATTTATATGTATACATTCAATTCTATGTTTACATATATATGTATAAAATAAAAATAAAAATATTGTTTAAAAGGCTGTTTTCCGGGGTGCCTGGGTGGCTCGGTGGGTTAAAGCCTCTGCCTTCGGCTCAGGTCATGATCCCAGGGTCCTGGGATGGAGCCCCGCATCGGGCTCTCTGCTCAGTGGGGAGCCTGCTTCTCCCTCTCTCTCTGCCTGCTTCTCTGCCTACTTGTGATCTCTGTCTGTCAAATTAATAAATAAAATCTTAAAAAAAAATGCTGTTTTGCAGGTAACCTGGGTGGCTCAGTCCTAAAGCATCTTTTTTCCACTCATATCATGATCTTAGGGTCTTGGGATGGAGGCCCACATTGGGCTCCCTGCTCAGCAGGAAGCCTTCTTCTCCCTCTCCCACTCCCCCTGCTTGTATTCCTGCTCTGTCTCTCTGTCAAATAAATAATTTTTTAAAAAGAAATACTTTATTAAAAAATATATGTAAAATGCTATTTTGCCCTCTATCCTGGTAAGATTGAACACATTCCTAACAAGAGATCTTCCTTGACTCCGTGATAAAAATTTAACATTGTCTTAATGAATCCTCACAACATCTGCCTCCCCAACCCTTCTCAGATGTTACAGTTAAGGTTCAGTGAAGTCCAAACACTGGGCCTGAGGTAATATACCCAGTATGTGGCCTCTTGGCATAGTCTAGCAGCCCAAATTGGGGGCGAGGGTGTTTGAGTGTCATTGGCCAGGATGAAAAAGCTGAAAGATGAAAAGAAGGATAGTCTTGCTTTTTGGCCCAAAAAAAGAGGATTTAGAAAGAAAGAGACCTGTCGCCCAAAGGAGGAGGCTCCCCACTGATCCCGGCTGGGCAGGAGTCAGAGCAGAAGGAAAACTCCCATCACCAAGGAGAATGGGCTTCTCCTTCATACAAAAGCATAGGATCCCTCTCACCTGATATGTTTCTGTCCCATGGTCATCCCCCTGTGCCTGCCCCATAATAGCATTCACAGGAAATGGCTGAGAGATACATTCAACTTGCAGAATTATAGCAAATAAAGTAATCTTTGACCCATCCTGGGAGCTTCTGATTACTGGGAGGGGCCAAGCCATCCTAGGGCAAGTGCACTCATTTCAAGAACCAGTAAAATGACTCCAAGAGTATCATAAGGGCTAGTGATCATGACTGGTCCAGAAATATTTCTGGGAGTCCCTTTTAACATCCCTCCCATCATTTCTTCTCATCTCCAAGGGAATGGTACTTAGGTATTCTGAAAGAAATATGCATGACTAGTAAACTGTGTGTGACCCCTGCCGCCTAATTCATCCCTCACCAGCAATTAACACTGATGGTTTGAAGGATGGCTACTCCCCTGGCAGGGCAAGAGCTGAAGCAGAATGTATGGGACGAGGCGACTCTTCCCCCTGGATATAAATAATTAAACCCAGTAGCCACCCTTCCTGCCTGGCCACTGTCATTTAGGTATGGCTGATTATCCATAAATGGGAATGAGATGGGGGCAGGGGTGGGGGAGGGAAGCAGGTGACGGTCAAAAAAACTACAGTAGCTGCCACTGAGGGTCCAACCTGGCATTAGACTGAACTCAAGTCCTGATTCCATCATATACGAGCTGTATGAACTTGGAAAACTGAGTTCAACTCTCGAAGCATCTGCTTTGCCCCCCCTTGGAGTGAGAATAGTCAGTAGTATTGACTTCACAGGGCTTATTAGGAGGATTAAATTAGATACTGTTCATTTAGCACAGTTCCTGGCCTATAGAAGGCACACATAAAAGTTGATTATCGTTTTTATGGACCTCCAACTTTAAGCCTTCTATAAAGAACCAAATGATATCTCTGAAAAATACCAACTGCCTACAAGGTTGTAGGGAAAGTGGTATCTATGTTGACCTGATTAGAAAAAAGTGGAAAATCTCTCTTGTTTAAGCCTTGTTGAAAATTTTCTAAACTCTGTCTGCTCTTCTGCTTTAGTAATTAGAACAAACGTTGGAGACTCGTGGTTTTCTGATAATTGAGTTGCTCGTTGTAACGCAGGGCAATTCGACATTAGTGTTTATTTAAAAAATTACCGCAAATGAAGATAAATGGTGAGACGTGCACTAAATTTGATGAAAATCCTGACGTGAGTGTTTCTTCTTGGGATTCTCTCTCTCTCTCTTTTTTCTCCTATGATCTGAGAGCGGATTACATTCTACTTGGGTGATGGCTCAGGTCAAATGTGTGGTTTTGCAGGTGCCTAGCCTTTCACAGACAATCTTGGAAGAACCATCATTGTCTCTGTAAGAAAACGGAGGGAAATATGTGATTTTAACACTCAGCCTACAACAGTTCAACAATCTACCAATGTGAATTTAGAAACGCTGAGCAGGTCCCCCTTCTAGTAAGGAATATCTCTCCCGTTTTCTTATAATACCTGAGTTTCTACAACTGAGCAATCTACTCTTTTGTGTCAAACAGCTTCCCAGGATTGTTTCTCCTTTAAACGCAAGTGAACTTTGGGGATGGCACTCAGATCCCTTTCTTTTACTGGACAACTGTGGAGCAGGGGTTGGGTGTGTTTCAAGAGGGAAAATATCGACAAGGGGACAGAAAAAGGACATAAATGTACAAAATCCCATTTTCCAAGAATGTAAAAAGCTAACTTCCAGGGGAGCCTGGGTAGCTCAATTGCTAAGCATCTGCCCTTCGGCTCAGGTCATGATCCCAGGGGCCTGAGAATCCAGCCCTGCGTCGGGCTCCCTTCTCAGAGGAAAAACCTGCTTCTCCCTCTCCCACTCCCCCTGCTTGTATTCCCTATCTCATTGTGTCTCTGTCAAATAAATAAATAAAATCTTTAAAAAAATGCGAACTTCCAATATTTATTTTTTTTTTCCTTTGCTCTAAATATCTCAATGATCACTTGTTTAAAGCAATTGATTGAAGCCCTTGGAAGAAGTGGTAGATTGAAGCACTCGTCAGAGTTGTTTGTGCTGCTTTGCAGGGGTCTGGCTGCACTAAATTATTTCAAGAAGTATTAATTATCTAAGTCACTCAGAAGAAGCCATTTACCTATTTCATTTTCTTTTTTTGAAGAGAATCTTTTTTTTTAAGATTTTATTTATTTGTCAGAGAGAGAGGGAGCGAGAGCAAGCACAGTCAGACAGAGGGAGAAGCAGGCTCCCTGCCGAGCAAGGAGCCCAATGTGGGACTTGATCCCAGGACGCTGGGATCATGGCCTGAGCCGAAGGCAGCGGCTTAACCCACTGAGCCACCCAGGCGCCCCTTTCACATTAAATTCTCAGCCACAAATCCAAGTATGTTTCTCTGACTGACAGAATCTCCACTCTTCTCGTGAAATATTTTGACTATTTCACATCTTCTTTCCTCCAACCTTAAGCCAGGGCTTCTCAACACTGGCCACACTTTTGAATCACCTGGAAGACTTTAAAACACAGGAGTGCCCACCTCCAGAGGATCTGATCTAATTGGTTCTACACCAATTAGGGTCTGGATATAAGTGTGCTTTTAAAATTCTCCCAGTGATTCTAATGTACAGCCATTTTGTTCAGAGTGAGAACTGAACACCTTCCATCAGATACAGCTGATGACCGACCATTCTGATGACTTCACTGAGAAAAGTAAATTGAGGGCACCTGGGTGGCTTCAGCTCAGATCATGGTCTCAGGGTCTCGGGCTCTTGCATCAGGCTCTCTGCTCAGCAGGAAACCTGCTTCTCCCTCTCCCTCTGCCTGCCTCTCTGCCTACTTGTGATCTCTCTCTCTCTCTCTTTCTCTCTGTGTCAAATAAGTAAATGAATAAAATATTTTTAAAAAAGAAAGAAAAACAAACTGGGTGGGTGTGTAGGTGGCTAAGTGGTTAAGCGTGTGAATCTTGGCTCAGGTCATGAGCTCAGGGTTATGGAATCGAGCCCCACATCAGGATCCATGCTCAGCGGGGAATCTGATTGAGATTCTCTCCCTCTCCTTCTGTCTCTTCCCCCTGCATGTGTGTGCTCCTGCTCTCTCTCTCTCTCTCTCTCTATCTCTCTCTCTCTCTGTCAAATAAATCTTGAAAAGAAAAATCGGTAAGGAAAGAAGACCCACAGAATCCCACTAAGTTTACTTGGGTGGAACCCTTACTCCAATCCCTTCTGAGTGAGGACAAGACCCTCCACTTGGGGTTTCTTCTCATTTCCCTGATCTCTGAGTATGAATGTGCTCCAGGACCCAACCTCAGACTTCTCCTCTGTCTACACTGAGTCCTTGGTGACTGTCCCTCTTCTACCATCTATCTCCCGATGACTCCACATCTCCACCTCCAGTCCAGACCTGGATTTTGAGCTTTCTTCCACTGCCTGTTTTCCAGATCTACCTCGATGAGTTAAACCCAACATGTTCAAAACCAAGCTCTTATTCTTCTCGAGCTCTGCTGGTCTTGCAATAGCTCAAACAGGAAACTGTAGAGTCATTCTTGATTCATCTCTTTCTTTCACTGCCCACGTTTAATTCTTTGGTAGAAGCTGTGGATTCTATCTTCAAAATATATTCTAAATCTGACCAGTTCTCCACACTTCAGTTACTCCCACTGTGGTCCAAAACACCGTCTTCTATAGCCTGAGTTATTGTAATAGTCTCCTATCTGGTCTTCTGGATTCCATTTTTGCTCTGTTCTAGTTTATTTTCCACTCAGCAGTTAAAGCAATCCATTTAAGACAAAAGTCAGACCTTGTTATTTCTCTGCTCTAAGATCTCCAATGGCTCCCCACTTCACTCAATACAAAATTCAGTCTTACAAAATTTAACACTCAACTTCCTTCTCAATTCATATCCTACCTCTTCACTCAGCTGTCTCTGCCTCCGCTCACCAGCCTCCTTAGTGTTTAACAGAGTACAGCAAGTGCGTGCCGCCCTTGGGGGGTTGCACTTGTTTCCTCTTCTTAAATGTACCCGTCTTGTTCTCTGAATCCACTCAAGGATCTGCCAATGTCTTCTTATCAGAGTAATCTCCCCTAACTGCACACACAGCCAGCACCAGCACCATCACAATCAACATAGTTTCTGTCCCTCTCTACTTTTGACTTCTTATCAACAGCTGACATATTATATATTTATTTATTTACTGTCTGTTCTCTCTTTTCTATTTGAATGCATGTGCTATAAAAATGGTATTTGTGGGGTTTTTTTTTCCTGATTTATTCTGTGTTCAGAAGAGGATTTGATACATAATACTCAGTACATAATTGTTGAACGAATGAGTGAATGAATGAATGAATCAATGGAAATATCAGGTTATCTCAATCATAAGAGAGATTTCTCTCAAGCATTTTCTATAGTATTGCCCTATTTCATTCTCTGCATCTCTGGGTTGATTAGTAGATAAAATCATCATGTAAAATCAGTTTGAGCAAGGTTGGATCCTTAAGCTTCTATGTCACCTAGGACCCCAAATGTCACGGTGTACCATGCACATTTGCCTCCAGCCTTCTCCCCCATATTTTGGTCATGGTTCAGCAGCTGTGGCATCGTTCAGCTTTCTTTTCCCCTCCCCTGTCTCAGTTCCAGGAGGTCCTCCTTGGCTTTGGGCCCCCTCCTTGTGGGTGATGAAGGCAATGTAGGGAGAGGCAGCAGCTTCCCTGACTCATCCCCGCTTTCTCCATTTATACTGATCCAGTAAAGCATAGCCTGTGCAGTACAGGGCTGGCCAGGTCAGTCTCTGCCACCTTAGGACCTCATTTTTGTTTCCTGCGGCAGCTTGGCCATTTGCAAAATCAGAAATTGTAAAAGTACAAACAGGAGACAATATGCCATATTTTATGGATTTTAAGATGCCCCTCCCCTCCCATTTTCTTTCACATCTCCAATGTCAGGAATTGTCTTATAGTTGGGGCTGAGCAGGTGGAAGTCCCTATAAAGTTACCACAGCTTGACCCTGTGCCATGTGGTTACTGCTCCTAGGGCACAACTGATCATCTACATCCCTTGGCATGCCAAGTCACAGGCCTTTTGAGGACCATTTAAAGAAAGAAAATAAACTGGTTATTATATGAAAATCTCAGATAAGGAAAGAAAAAAGAAAAAGAGAAACCCCACCAGCATCAAACCAAGCAGAATGGAGGGGTGGCAATTTGGATGACCTCAGAATACTTTTATAAGAAGTGTAGCATGCAAAACAATCTTGAGAAAGGAGAACAAAGCTGGAGGTATCAGTTTCTTGGATTTCAAGATATACTACAAAGTTATAGTAATCAAAACAGTAGAGTACTGGGAGAAAATATACGCATAAATCAACGGAAACAGGATAGAGAGCCCAGAAATAAATCCACAATTATATGGTCAATTAATCTTTGACAAAGGAGGCAAGTATATGTAACAGAAGAAAGTCTCCTCAAAAACAGTGTTGGTAAAACTGGAGAGCCATTTTTAAACGAATGAAACTAGACCACATTCTTTTACCATACACGTAAAGAAACTCAAAATGGATCAAAGATCTAAATGTGAAGTGTGAGGTGTGCCTGTCTTGCTCAGCCTATACAGCATGTGATTCTTATTCTTGAGGCTGTGAGTTTAGGTCCCACATTCAGTGTAAAGCTTACTTAAAAAAAATTAAATGAATAAATGAGAGACCTGAAACCATAAAACTCCTAAAAGACAATAAGCAGTAATCACTTGGAGATTGGTTTTAGCAACATTATTTGTGGGTATGTCTGCTTAGGCAAGGGAAACAAGAACAAAAATAAATTATTAAGACTACAACAAAATAAAAAGCTTTTGCACAGTAAGGGAAACCCACAACAAAACCAAAAGGGAACCTACAGAATGGGAGAAGATAGTGGTGAATGATAAATATAATAAAGGACTAATAACCAAAATATGTAAAGAACACACACACACACAAAACCCCAAAAAACCCAAACCCCAACATATAATCCAATTGAAAAATGGGCAGAGGACTTAACAGACATTTTTCCAAAAAAAACATACAGACATCCAGTAGACATGTGAAAAGATGCTCAATATCACTCATCATCAGGAAAATAAAATCAAAACCACAGGGAGATCTATCACCTTATACTTGTCAGAATGGCTAGTATTAAAAAGACAAGAAAGAACAAGTGTTGGCCAGGATGTGGAGAAAAAGGAACCTCTGTACATTTTTAGTGGGAATGTAAATTGGTGCAACAACTGTGGAAAACAGTATGGAGGTTCCTCAAAAAATTAAAAATAGATTTACCATATGCTTTAGTAATTCTAGTACTTGGTATTTACCCAAAGGAAATAAAAACACTTGATTCAAAAAGATATATGCCCTCCTAGGTTTTCTGCAGCACTATTTATAATAGCCAGTATATGGAAGCAGTTCAGGTGTTTATCAGTAGATGAATGGGTAAAGATATGGTGTATATAGATATATAATGGAATATTATCCAGCTATAAAAAAGAATTAGATGGAGACTAAACAGCATCCTTCTAAAGAATGAATGGGTCAACCGGGAAATTAAAGAAGAATTGAAAAAAATCATGGAAACAAATGATAATGAAAATACAACGGTTCAAAATCTGTGGGACACAACAAAGGCAGTCCTGAGAGGAAAATATATAGCGGTACAAGCCTTTCTCAAGAAACAAGAAAGGTCTCAGGTACACAACCTAACCCTACACGTAAAGGAGCTGGAGAAAGAACAAGAAAGAAACCCTAAGCCCAGCAGGAGAAGAGAAATCATAAAGATCAGAGCAGAAATCAATGAAATAGAAACCAAAAAAACAATAGAACAAATCAACGAAACTAGGAGCTGGTTCTTTGAAAGAATTAATAAAATTGATAAACCTCTGGCCTGACTTATCAAAAAGAAAAGAGAAAGGACCCAAATAAATAAAATCATGAATGAAAGAGGAGAGATCACAACTAACACCAAAGAAATACAAACTATTATAAGAACATACTATGAGCAACTCTACGGCAATAAATTTGACAATCTGGAAGAAATGGATGCATTCCTAGAAACATATAAACTACCACAACTGAACCAGGAAGAAATAGAAAGCCTGAACAGACCCATAACCAGTAAGGAGATTGAAACAGTCATTAAAAATCTCCAAACAAACAAAAGCCCAGGGCCAGATGGCTTCCCGGGGGAATTCTACCAAACATTTAAAGAAGAACTAATTCCTATTCTCCTAAAACTGTTCCAAAAAATAGAAATGGAAGGAAAACTTCCAAACTCATTTTATGAGGCCAGCATCACCTTGATCCCAAAACCAGACAAGGATCCCACCAAAAAAGAGAGCTATAGACCAATATCGTTGATGAACACAGATGCGAAAATACTCAACAAAATACTAGCCAATAGGATTCAACAGAACATTAAAAAGATTAATTCACCACGACCAAGTGGGATTTATTCCAGGGCTGCAAGGTTGGTTCAACATCCGCAAATCAGTCAATGTGATACAACACATCAATAAAAGTAAGAGCAAGAAACATATGATACTCTCAATAGATGCTGAAAAAGCATTTGACAAAGTAAAGCATCCCTTCCTGATCAAAACTCTTCAAAGTGTAGGGATAGAGGGCACATACCTCAATATCATCAAAGCCATCTATGAAAAACCCACTGCAAATATCATTCTCAATGGAGAAAAACTGAAAGCTTTTCCGCTAAGGTCAGGAACACGGCAGGGATGTCCATTATCACCACTGCTATTCAACATAGTACTAGAGGTCCTAGCCTCAGCAATCAGACAACAAAAGGAAATTAAAGGCATCCAAATTGGCAAAGAAGAAGTCAAATTATCACTCTTCGCAGATGATATGATACTATATGTGGAAAACCCAAAAGACTCCACTCCAAAACTGCTAGAACTTATACAGGAATTCAGTAAAGTGTCAGGATATAAAATCAATGCACAGAAAACAGTTGCATTTCTCTACACCAACAGCAAGACAGAAGAAAGGGAAATTAAGGAGTCAATCCCATTTACAATTGCACCCAAAACCATAAGATACCTAGGAATAAACCTAACCAAAGAGACACAGAATCTATACTCAGAAAACTATAAAGTACTCATGAAAGAAATTGAGGAAGACACAAAGAAATGGAAAAATGTTCCATGCTCCTGGATTGGAAGAATAAATATTGTGAAAATGTCTATGCTACCTAAAGCAATCTACACATTTAATGCAATTCCTATCAAAGTACCATCCATCTTTTTCAAAGAAATGGAACAAATAATTCTAAAATTTATATGGAACCAGAAAAGACCTCGAATAGCTAAAGGGATATTGAAAAAGAAAGCCAACGTTGGTGGCATCACAATTCCGGACTTCAAGCTCTATTACAAAGCTGTCATCATCAAGACAGCATGGTACTGGCACAAAAACAGACCCATAGATCAATGGAACAGAATAGAGAGCCCAGAAATAGACTCTCAACTCTATGGTCAACTCATCTTCGACAAAGCAGGAAAGAATGTCCAATGGAAAAAAAAAAGACAGCCTCTTCAATAAATGGTGCTGGGAAAATTGGACAGCCACATGCAGAAAAATGAAATTGGACCATTTCCTTACACCCACACACGAAAATAGACTCAAAATGGATGAAGGACCTCAATGTGCGAAAGGAATCCATCAAAATCCTTGAGGAGAACACAGGCAGCAACCTCTTTGACCTCAGCCGCAGCAACATCTTCCTAGGAACAACGCCAAAGGCAAGGGAAGCAAGGCAAAAAAATGAACTATTGGGATTTCATCAAGATCAAAAGCTTTTGCACAGCAAAGGAAACAGTTAACAAAATCAAAAGACAACTGACAGAATGGGAGAAGATATTTGCAAACGACATATCAGATAAAGGACTAGTGTCCAGAATCTATAAAGAACTTAGCAAACTCAACACCCAAAGAACAAATAATCCAATCAAGAAATGGGCAGAGGACATGAACAGACATTTCTGCAAAGAAGACATCCAGATGGCCAACAGACACATGAAAAAGTGCTCCATATCACTCGGCATCAGGGAAATACAAATCAAAACCACAATGAGATATCACCTCACACCAGTCAGAATGGCTAAAATCAACAAGTCAGGAAATGACAGATGCTGGCGAGTATGCGGAGAAAGGGGAACCCTCCTACACTGTTGGTGGGAATGCAAGCTGGTGCAACCTCTCTGGAAAACAGCATGGAGGTTCCTCAAAATGTTGAAAATAAAACTGCCCTATGACCCAGCAACTGCACTACTGGGTATTTACCCTAAAGATACAAACGTAGTGATCCAAAGGGGCACGTGTACTCGAATGTTTATAGCAGCAATGTCCACAATAGCCAAACTATGGAAAGAACCTAGATGTCCATCAACAGATGAATGGATCAAGAAGATGTGGTATATATACACAATGGAATATTATGCAGCCATCAAAAGAAATGAAATCTTGCCATTTGCGACAACATGGATGGAACTAGAGCGTATCATGCTTAGCGAAATAAGTCAAGCGGAGAAAGACAACTATCATATGATCTCCCTGATATGAGGAAGTGGTGATGCAACATGGGGGCTTAAGTGGGTACGAGAAGAATAAATGAAAGAAGATGGGATTGGGGGGGAGACAAACCATAAGTGACTCTTAATCTCACAAAACAAACTGAGGGTTGCTGGGGGGAGGGGGTTTGGGAGAAGGGGGTGGGATTATGGACATTGGGGAGGGTATGTGTTTTGGTGAGTGCTGTGAAGTGTGTAAACCTGGTGATTCACAGACCTGTACCCCTGGGGATAAAAATATATGTTTATAAAAAATAAAAAATTATATTAAAAAAAAACTCATTACCATTTAAAAAAAATACAGGAAAATAAAGTGATTCTTGCAAGAAAAAATAAAAATAAAAAAATTAAAAAAAAGAATGAGATCTTGCCATTTGTGACAATATGGCTGGATCTAGAAGGTATTAGGTTAAGAGAAATAAGTCAGACCAAGAAAGGCAAATACCATATGATTTCACTTCCTTTTTTTTTTAAGATTTTATTTATTTATTTGAAATAGAGAGAGATCACAAGTAGGCAGAGAGACAGGCAGAGAGGCAGGTGAAGCAGGGTCCCCACTGAGCAGAGAGCCCGACTCGGGCTGGTATCATGACCTGAGCCAAAGGCAGAGGCTTTAACCCACTAAGCCACCCAGGGGCCCCTGTAATTTCACGTCTATATGGAATATAAAAAAAGAAACAAGTGAACAGACAAAAAAAAAAAAAAAAACCAGAAGTAGACTCTTAAATACAAAGAACAAACTGGTGGTTACGGGAGGGAAGGTGGATGGGGGATGGGTGAAATAGGTGAAGGGGATTAAGAGGTACAAATTTCCTGTTATAAAATAAATAAAATAATTTCCTGTTCTCATTTGGAGATGAAAAGTACAGCATTGGGAATACAGCCAATGATATTTTAATAAGTTTATATGGTGACGTGATGATATACTTACTGTGGAGATCACTGAGTAATGTATAGAATTGTCAAATTACTATGTTGTACACCTGAAACTAATTTAACATTGAATGTCAGCTATATGTCTAATAATAATTTTTTAAGTGCAGCATGACAAAAGCTCTGGGTGGCTCAGAGGAACATATTGTGAGAAAAATCTGGGCACTGAAATCTCTCAGTTAGAAAGTAAATAAAAGTAGTGAGATTCTTAATGTGAGGTTTGAAAAAACGTTAACCAAAAATTTTAACTTTTATTTTATGTATGCATTAAGGCCATATGTAATAAAAATCTGTCTAAATACTTACCAAAGAGCTTTTTGAATACATTTAAATTAAAATATTAATGAAAAGAAAACATTGTATCATAGTTTGAATGGTAGCATTTTTTGTTTCTTATTAAACTATACCAGGAAAGGAGGCCAAGACTCAATGAAATATGGCTATTATCCCCAGTTTCACAAGACCATGAACCTCTCTGGCTTAACAAAGCCTAAGGAATCTACTACAGAAATGGGTTGTTTTTACTACCCTGGAGCCTTTTGTGTAGACTATGAACCAAAAGCTCAATATTAATCTTAAAATTAATTATATTACAAAGTTGTATTATTTGGAAGATGTGTTTAAATGACTCAAAGTTAAAGGATCTCAGTATAATGCTGGTTCTATAATTATCCTCCCAGAAAACATTACTTGTAAAACTTAATGATGTAGAACCATAATCATAGCATCGAGTAGGAGGTTGCCAAGCAGATGGGAAAGTTTTTTGGTTTTTGTTTTCCAGTTGTTTTCTTCCCTTTCCTCCCCTCCTTTCACAAGGAAAATCAGCCACCTGTTTTTAAAGGCTGAAGTATTTTTACTGTTCTTGGTCGGAAACATTTGTTTAAACAAAGTAGCACTTGGTTGCTAAACCCTTGATTCTAAATGGACATAGCCATCTCATTTGTGTTGGGCCAGGGTTTGGATAACAATTTGATTTCCCAGTCTGTTTCTTTTGTGACCATATAATCCTCTCCCAGTGTTGCATGCTCTGTGAGCTACAAGCACTTGAGAGCTCATAAGCACAAAGACTCTAAGGTTTCTTTGGGATTAGCACCATACAAATGCAGATTTGGGACAATGGAAGACTGATTCCATCCTTGTAACTGTTACTGCTCTACTTCCTGCTTCCTCTGGGTAGCAAAGCAAGCTACTGTTTTTAAAATACACACTCACTTTAGCTGCTGACTTTTTCATTGGCTGCCTGGAGAAGAGAAGGAGTTCTTGCCTATGTATTTCGGTGTTTTGATCCCTTTCAATTATTTTTTAAAATATATATCATTAAATTTTACAGGAGTATTACAGAATTCCTAATTGCAGAATTTGAACTTGAGCTACGCAATCTTACTTTCCGTCTTTAATCTATGTGTCAATGCCTTTTTAAGTCTGATTACCTGTATGAACTCTCTTCAGAATCTTTCCCTGGTTAACACAGTATAGAGAAGTGCTGGAAACCAGTTCTTTTCTGTGACACAATTCTTCCAACGGAGTTGAAATGCTTTGCAAACAATTTCACGTATATCAGCCAATTCATATACAAAGCAATGTCATGTGAATCCTTTCCTTTTATATATATCATCTTTCAGTGATGATCAGGAATTCATGCTGGTACAGAGACTCTGGTTTTGGAGGAGGAAACAGGGGCTTGCGAGGGGAGGGCGAGAGCAGAAGCTGCTCACCTGCTTTTAGAACTGACCTTAGCTGGTGGTACCAACATCTTCACCCTTTATGCATCTGCATCCTTTATGCATGAAATAGCAATATGCCTTTCCCTTTCGTGTAATCCTTATTTAGTTAATACCCAGTAGGATTTGCAAGCCCTTCACATCTCTGTGGATTTATTTTATTTCAGAGTGCAAGTGACTTTATGGCCCAATTACCATCATTGTGACTTATTGCATTATTGTGGGAGGGAGAGAGGAACAAGAAACGCCTGATTATGTGTATCGTCATCAATGGAATGAGTGCCACGCACTCCTGGCCAAGGCAGAGGGATGGATGAAACCTTTCTGATCTATTGTTTATCAGAACACTGAAGCCTGGGTGATTGTGCCATACTTTAACAGACAAGTGTGTCAAATGTATGGGTGAAGATGTTGCAGTGGTGGTGTTAGAGTAATTAATATTTGGAAGGTAATGAATATTTTGAGTTTAAAGATGTCAAAGGTCAAAGACGGGAGGAATGACTAAGATCGGATGTTGACCCCCTCAAATTACAGGGGTATTGAAGCGAGACTGAGTCACCACCTGACCCCAGGAATGAACCAGCGAGGCGGGCTCCTTATTAGAGCAAGGCTCCCGGAAGCCAGATAGCCCTTGTGCTTGCAAGAGCTCAAGGTACAGCCGGCTGTGGAGCACCGAAGCAGCAGCAGCCACAGCAGCCACGGGAATCGTGACCCTCGGGCCCGGCGCCTACCTGGAATTTCCGCAGCGCCTGGTTCAGAACCACCGGGGAGGACAGCTCCCCGCCACCGCCGGCGCCGACTGCGGAAGGGGACCGAGAGCGCGGGCTTCACGCTCCGTGAGCCGGCTCGGGCGGCGGGAAGACCGGCTGCGTCCCCCCCAACCCCCGACACCCACTCGGTTCCTCCCTTCCCCCTGCGGGGCCGTGCGGGGCCTGCGGGTGGCCGTCCTGGGCCACACGTCCCGCAGGCAAGGAAGCCACCGGCCGCCCTACCCTCTGCCGCCACCGCCGCCGCAGCTGCTCTCCTCGCCCCGCTCGGCCTAGGGGTGTGGGGCGTGCCCCGCGCGGGCCCCGCCCCGGCCTGCTCCCCATTGGCCGGCGGGCCGGAGGTGCGAGGAGGTGGGGTCCGTCTCTGGCGGCTCGCGCCCGGAAAGGTCGGCCAGGGAGGTCGCACCGGGACGCAGCGGGCGCAGAGGAGACGCAGCGGCGGCGGTAGCGGCGGCGCCTGGGCCCGGCCGCAGCCCCTGCCTCCCGCCCTCGCGCCCTGCGTCCCTCCGAGGCCTGCAGCCTGCGAGGCCCGCAGCCTGCGAGGCCCGAGCTCCGAGGGCGCTTCCTCGGGCGCTGGGCCCGCGGCGGCCAAGACGGTGGGCGGGTCGGGCGCGGGGCGGCGGGCGCTGTGCTGCGGGCTGCGCTGGTGGGGGGCGGCGGGCCGCGGCGCGGGCCCGGTGCTCGGCGCGTGCGGCTGGGAGGCGCTCTGGGGGGCGGGCGCGCGGGCGGCGGCCAGGGCCATAGCCCAGGTCGGCGGGAGCGCGCGGAGGAGGGCGCCGGCGCTGCTCGAGGCGGCCCGCGCGCGCTACGAGAGCCTGCACATCTGGGACGAAGTGTTCGGCGAGTCCGGCCCGGACAGCGGCGGGAACCCCTTCTACAGCACGTCAGCCGCCTCGCGCTCCTCCTCGGCCGCCCCGGCCCCCCGCTAACTCCCGACGCCCCCGAAGCGCAGGAGTCCCACGAGGACGAGGCCAGCGCGGGTTGGAGTGTCACGCTGCGGGACCGCCCGCCCCCGCGCTTCGTGGACACTGGCGGTAAGGCGCGGCCGGCGGGGGCGGGGGCGGCCTGGGGAGGCGTGAGCGGGGGTCTGGGAGAACTCCAGAGGCTCCGCGGGCCGGCTGCTTGAGGGCGGCTTTTCGGTCAGCACACAGATGGGGCCCTGGCAGCGGGGATTTGAAGTGCGAGAATCAATCTGGTTGCGTGGTGGTGGTTGGTGGGGGCCGCTCCGACTTCCCCGCGGATGGAGAGGATGAGGCGGAGGCCCAGGTGGCACCCTGCCGCTGGCAAGGACCCAAGGGGGGGCCTTCCCTCCCTTGCTGGGAGTGTCCAACCCAGTCACACCTGTGGGGTTGCTCGTTAGGGCTGCATTTGAGTTAGGTTCCTAAAGCCCGATGCAGCTTTGTGTGTGTGTGTGTGTGTGTGTGTGTGTGTGTGTGTGTCTGTGTGTGTTTGTTGCTGGTGGGGGGTACGTAAATCGTTTTGTATGGATGGTCCCAGAGCAGCGTTACCCAGGTGCCAGGGGTGGGGCAGCCAGCCTTTGGAGGGAGGCCTAGTGCGAGCCGGGACGCCTTCACTGGCTCATGTTTTCTCCAGTGAATCTGACCAACTTTGTCCATCCCTTTCAGGATCACTTGCTGAGAGCAGAGAAGAGTGAGAGGACCAGTTATCAGCGTTAAGCTGTCTGCTCTCGCTCCAGAAGGCACTTGTGTGTTCTGCTTACCGACACGGTCATGGTCAAGCCCCTGATATCTGGAGGTCGCAGGCCTGCTGGCTTTTGTGGCTGCTTGAAATCCTCCTTTACTGCCTACTTTTTGGGAAGGTAATTCTGACATGTCTCTGCTTAGCCTGCAGAAGCTCTGCGGCCTCTGCCCTCTGGGAGAGGTGGAGACCAGCCAGCAGTCCCACCTGTCCCCTGATGCTTTCTGTTCCTTGCTCGACAGCCTACTGTGGCAGGCCCTTGTTTCTGCACACCATTTTCTTGTGTTGAAGAGTGTGCAACCAGTGTTGTGGAGGACCAGGGAGTGGCCATACTGGACCCAATGCCGCTTTCCCTGTGGCTCTCCATGATTGTTGTTCAACCATAGGAGGGCAGGCCAAAGGGAACCCTGGCTGGTGCCTGGGCTTGGATCTGGACCTTGTGCCACAGCCTGCTGGTAGGCTGATTGGGTTGGCTGGACTCTCTCAGCAGGGAGTGGTCTGCAGACCTCCCACGGACAGGCTACAGTGTGGACACCTTGAGCTACAGCTGGGCTCTAGGGTCCGAGTCAACTGTGCTGTGTTTTGGAATGGGTGAATTTAACATATTCTCATTTAGGCTTCAGTTCAGAGTTTGGGAATTTTGAAAGTCACATCACCCTGCATAATCCTTTTAAACCCCATACATTTCCCAGAATGTCATAAGGGTTTCCAGCCCCAGATGGCTGTTTTCCATTCAATTAGCTCTTTAAGAATTGTACATACCCAGAGCTCTGGTTTGGCAGACTTGATGCTGTGAGTGCTGTGATCCAGTTTTTGATCTTGGACCACGAGAGACATGTCCTCTTGTTTCCCTCCCTCTCTGGGGAAAATAGGGGAATCGTGTTAGCTTAAGCCTGGTTATGACTAAGAGCCATGAGTGTTGGTCTGAGAAGGATGAGCGCACCTAAATACATTTTCAAGCAATATTATGTTTCTCAGTAACCTATACTTGAGAGAAATTCTGCATCAGAGCAATTTAGTCTAGCCACTGCGGCACTTAAATGGTCATGAAGTTCAGGATCATTTGTCATTTAGCATCAGGTTCAAATTCTGCTTCCTTTGGACGTGCACTGAGCTCACATCTGGACCCGAGAATCACAGGCAGGCAGGTGCTTTAACCAAAGACATTTAGTGGTTATTGGATGGTATTTATACCCAATTTTGTTTTCCAGTTTTTTGTGGAAGCTTGCTTTTAAAATCCAGCCCTAATGAAGAATTTCCTTTTCTTCTTGAAACAGTCTTTCCCTGTGGGAAATTCGGGGTGGTGGCAGAAGGGTGAGGTGGATGGTTTATTAAGCATGAGTTCAGATGGCCTGGAACAATGGGATATGATTTATGGGGCCTGGAAATAGATGCCGGGCAGAGAAAACCCTTGTGCCCCGGGGGGGGGGGGGGTGGCAGGAGAGATGGACGGGTTTGGTAAGAGTGAGAGCTGCACCCTGGCCAGTCTGAGAGCAGAGAGGCTCAGGCTCTGAGGTTTATTAAAGTGTCAAATATAACCCCACTTTAGGAAGGCAGCTTGGGCCTGTCTTCCATCTTTGTTCCCTGGTTCACTGACAGACTTCAGCGGGCCGGTGGGGTAGGAAAGGGTGGCAAACAGGAAGGTGGCATTTGGATCTGTGATCAACCCTCGAATAGGAAAATCCATAGCAGAAATGGCTGTTGCTGCTAGAAGCAGATGAGGAAAGCAAAGGACTTAGGGAACAGGTTTCATGCCTGCCTTCTGCTGCAAAAGCGTGTGTGTGTGTGTGTGTGTGTGTGTGTGTGTAAGTGAATGTGTATGTGTGCATAGGTGTCTTACACATAAATATGTATTGCTTGTGCTGGCTTGGGCTGGTTGGGGATTTTGGTTTTGGTTTTAAATTAGAGATCACAGGTGCTGTCTAGGAGTCCCGCTGATGCCCTAGAGTCCCTGTGCCAGAGAGAGGCATCGGCACTGGGCACCCCGAGCTTGGATCTGCATCTGGAGTGCAGTAGGGAGGCACCTGGTGCCCAGCCGAGGGGAGGAGGGCAGGGAGGCAGAGGTGTTTCTGTGGTTCAGGTTGAGACTAGTCCATGAACAGCTCTTCTAGTCTTCCAGTCTTCCCAGATTCTTCCTTCTGTTTTGTTCACGCATTTAGCTTCATGGATCAGGTGCTCCAGAAGTGCAGCCAGCAGATAGGAGTGGAGGTACCCTCTCCCTCTCCCCCTTCCCTCTCCTCCCTGGCTTCTGGTTGTGCCTGGAGATATGGGCCCCCTTGAGGTGATTTAAATACAAAGACAATGCTTGCCCTGCTGCCTCTTAAACCCTGTCTGAAGGGAGGGTCAGCTTGGAAGCTGGAGATGCGTGCTGGGACCCCAGGGTCCAGAACCTTCTCCTGATCAGACTTACAGCTCTCCCTCTAAAATAACCCCTTCAAGCTGTCAGCCTCACCTGCCCACTGTGTAAATAACTGACACAGCAGGCGGGCTCACTCCTTGGAAGCAGCACGAAATTCAGGATGCACTGGTTTCCGGGCTTCTGCCCTTCTCATTTCCCATTTTGAGCAGTCTTGTGACTCGTTTCCTTTGAGGAGGCAAAGGAACAGGCAGATTCCCAGATGCTCAGGGGCCCCTCTGTGTTTGGCTTTGTTGTTGGTTCCTTTGCCATAGCTGGCTGCATTCTGAGCTATTTGCTTTTTCTCTTAGAGGCTGGATATCCTAAGAGTTTTTTTTTTTTTTTTTTCTGTGTACCGTGTCAGCAACCCTCGGTAATCATTCAGCAGGGAGGTGTGACCTTGAGAAGCTGAAGACGACCATAGGGCTTTGGAAATTAACACGGTTAAATGTTTTATCTTAGGGTTTGTTGTTGGTTTACTCGGCTTAAAGTCTTTTTTGACTGAGAAGTAAGAGGAGAAACATCTTAAAGCTAGAGTTAAATGTATATGCTTGTAATGGGTTTGTGAGCTGAGGTACCTGGGCCCTCGGCATTGGTGTCCTCGGTGAGCCACTGCTCCCAGCTTTAGCTCTGTATGGCATTCGGTGGCTCCAGGAGGAGCTGGGCGTCTGGGCGAGCTACAGGGTACACCTTATGCAGTGCTCCCTAATAGTCAGCCACGTGCCCCTACCACACAGAATTCAGAGAAGGGAGCTTCCTGGAGGGAGGTGGTGTTCAGGCTGTGGGCATGACGGTGACCACAACCAGTGGGCCCCGGTCATAGTGTTCCGTTTCATAATCACACCAAACCTTTGTGAGTACTCCGAGAGAGCCGCGATCACCTCCACTTCACAGAGAAACATGGTTTCGTCTGAGGCGATGAGATTACCTGGGGAAGTGGTAGCCTTCTCTTGAGGGAGACTTGATTAATCAGGGAAGGTTGTGCCTTTTTAGTTTTTTTTTTTTTTTTTTTTTTCTTTACAGCATCTGAAAACTTTTGCTGTCAGAAATACTTTCGTATTTTTACAGGGAATTGCTTGTAACTTTTTCTCAGGGCGTACGCAGTTCAGTGAGATCTAATGCATGTATGGATTTGGATTTGTGTAACCAATCTGCACAGTCGGATAAGAGACAGGAAATCTGGAATGTTATTTCTTTATTTAATCTGTCTCAGCCACTGTGATGAGCATCGATAGAGCGCTTCTGCAGGCAGCAGGGCTCTGAATCCATGGGGAATATGGGAGTTGTGTGGGGTCTGGTACTCAGTTTTATTTTATTTATTTTATTTTTTTAAAGATTTTATTTATTTTATTTGACAGATAGAGATCACAAGTAGGCAGAGAGGCAGGCAGGGAGGGACTAGGAAGCAGACTCCCTGCTGAGCAGAGAGCCCGATGCGGGGCTCGATCCCAGGACCCTGAGATCATGACCTGAGCCGAAGGCAGAGGCTTTAACCCACTGAACCACCCAGGCGCCCCTGGTACTCAGTTTTAGAGTTGAAAACTCACCTTTATTTTTAAGAAGTGTGATTGTGTATTTTTTCTTATTAATAAGTAATATATTTACATTTTAGGGAAAAATGATAAAATTTTAAGAAATCCCATAACCCCTCATGACCTTAGCTAATCATAGTTAATCATATTGAGTATATTCTTCATATATCTTAGGTGTCAGCTTGTTGGGTGACCTGCTCTTTAATTGTAATTAATATATTGTAGTCGTTTTTCATTTACATTTTTAAATGTCGATTTTAATGAGTCTGCGGTATCACACAGTTTCCTCTGGGTCGGTGTTGTTGCTGCCTCCCTCTTGTATTTGTTCTGCTGTGATAAATATTCTTGAAATCTAAGTCTGTGTGCACATCTGTAGCACAATCCTTAGCAGAAAATGACCGAAGCAGAATTGAATCAAGGACCCACTGTAAGGTTTTTGGTGTCTGTGGTGAAATAGGTCTCCATAAACATATCTACAATGCTCCTGCTGGCTGTGCACAAAAATCCTTAGAAAATCATGCTCGGAGGACCTGCTCCAGTGTGTGATTCCTGCCCGCTGGGGCTCTTAGAGGACCGTTGCCTTTGGTAAAGCTTGCTGAGGTGTAATACACACACACAGCATGTGAGTCCTAGCATGCGGCACGCTGTGTGTAACTACTACCCAGATGAGGATCAGGAACATTCTGAGCACACCAGAGGTTCCCTCCTGCTCCTTCCCAGTCAGTCACTCCCTGCCCCCTGCTACTCTTCCATCACCAGTGATCAAGTTTGCCTGTTACCTTGCTCTGGTGGTTCGGTTCCTCAGGACATCTGTGGATTCCTTCTTGTTGTCGCGTATGTGGCATCTTAAATTTCATTATCGTCTGTTGTCTTCCATCACGTAGGTACTGTAGTCGGTTATCCGTTCTCCTGTTAATGGTCTTTTACATGGCATCCAGTTTGGGGCTTCTGAGGATAAGCTGCTTCAGACATTCTTGTGGTTTTGATGGACAGATACATTTCCCTTGAGCATGTAAACCTAGGAAAAGGTTTTCCAGGTCCTAGATTAGATGCGGGTCTCCCCTGTCGACCTCGTGGACTGGGTGATGTTTTGCTGAGGCCTGTCTTGTGCATGGCCAGATGTTGGCCACCTCCATTTGGCCTCTCCCCACCAAATGCCCAGTGGCGCCCTTTCCTCCAATTACATCAACCAAACGTTTCTCCAGGCATTGCCATATGTCCCCTGGGGAGCCAAATCACCTGCAGCTGAGAACAACTGCTTAATTTTTTTTAAATTTATTTTTTGAAAAGATTTTATGTATTTATTTGAGAGGGAGGGGAGAAGCAGAGGGAGAGGGAGAAGCCAACTCCCTGTTGAGTAGGGATCCCGGTGCAGGCCTGGATCCCAGGACCTTAGGATCATGACCTGAGCCAAAGGCAGATGCTTCACCGACTGAACCCCCTGGTGCTCTGAGAACCCCTGCTTCAGTACATGCTGCCACACTGTGTTCCAGTTCATCCAGCTTCCAGCGATGTGCGGGACATGCCATGTGTTAATTCAGCAACATACTGAACCCTGCTGGGATAAAATGATGAGTGAGACCTGTCTCCTGGGGTCCAGCAGGAGAGACAAAGTAAAGACAAGGAGAAAGAGCCTCTGGGAAGCAGTGGGATCAACGTTAACAGGGATTTATATGGAATTCTGGGGAGGGTCACCTGGTCCAGCGGGGTTGGGGAGGAGGTGGCCCCTGTGATGGAGGTGGCCCCCTGAGCTGCTTCTGGAAGCAGAGATAATGATTACTCAGGTGAAGAGGAAGGAACAGGGCATCTCCAACTCGGGCAAAAGCCAGGAGGAGAGAGAAGGTATGCCACTCTGCCCAGGGGCGGACCCACCCTTTTCCTACCCTGAGGATCCCGACCCGAGGCCTTATTTATGAAAATGTCCTGAAACGTGACATGATGTCCTTGTTACCACAGCACAAGTAACTGTAGCTGGGATCCAAGGTCCCATGTTCAGGTGCAGATACAGATGTTTCAGGCGTTTCCTGGCGCCCACAGGGAGGGGAATGTGGTCAGCTCGGTGAGATCTATGAACTTAGGATGGAATCTCTGGAGAAGCCTTGAGCTCTGCCCTCGAAAGAAGGAAGAGGGAAAGGGAAAAACTCAACTTCTGTTGGCGGAAAGAGGCACGGTGCTGTCTCGGGGTGGGAGGGATGTCGTACTAAAAGGATAATGGGCTCTGAAAACACCCTGTAATGTGACTATGATGTTCCGCCCCGACTGGCACGTGGTGCAGAGAGCCCCTCTCCCCTTTTTGAGTTTCAGAAAAAACTTATTACAAAAGTAGGAACCCCGGGCAATAGTTAGCTGTGTGTTTAATAAGCCACTTTACTAAAAAGTTTAGAACTGCAAATCTTGACACTCTCACTGCGACAGACTCACTCCTTGGCCAGGATATTGGAAACTTCATCTGCTTCCATTTCCAGCTTCTAGGCTCGTGGACACCCCCACCCCATCCCCATTTCTTCTGTGGAAGAGGAGCAATCTTTTACAAATATAGGCTAATCTGATGATTCCCCGCTTAAACCTTCATGTAACTTCCGGCTGAAACCAAAGGGAATTCCAGAGTCCTTCGCAAGGCCTCCAATGCCGACAGCTGCTCCACAGCCTTCCTTTCCAATGTCCCCTTAGTCCCCTGTCCTTCTGTCTTCACATAATCTATTCATTTCCGCCTTCATGCCTATGGGGCCCATACCTGGAATGTTCTTCATGGCAGGCTCTGCTTGTTAGTTTGGTCTTGATTCAGATGTCACTGCCTTACCCCATCCCTCTTTGCTGCCACATTTGCTAATATGTTTCCCTTGTGGGATGAGATGCTGGATGTCTTGGTCACAGTTAGGACACGGTGAGTCCTCTCTGTTTGTTGAATAAAGGAACTAACAGAAGACCAGATGAACACACAGCTAGATTGTTAAAAGTGAGGATGGAATCAGCACCAATGGAGAAATGTCTAAACGTTTTCTACATCCCAAATAGTGGAAGAGAGGTTGGACCACTCTTGAGGATATGGATTCCCTACTAGGAAGGCAGCGAAGCAAGTCTGGGATGTGTTTTACAGGTTTTCTGTCCTGCATAGAAAACTGAACTTGGCCTCAGAGGAACTCTACAATCTTGGGCTTCTGTGGCCTGCCCACTTCCTAAGAGCTAGAGACCCCCAGACAGGAGCCTATTAGAAATCTGAAGGGAAGCCAGCCTCTTGTACCCTTTTATCTGTTTAACAAGTGCTTGTGTGTCCTGTACTATGTGCATATAGTGTTCTAAGAACTTCTTTTTTTTTTTTAAGATTTTATTTATATATTTGAGAGAGAGAGAGAAGGAAGGAAGTGAAGAGGGAGGGAGAGGGACATGCAGACTCCTCGCTGAGCAAGGAGCCTGACACGGCCCTATCCCAGGACCCTGAGATCATGACCTGAGCTGAAATCAGATACTTACCCACTGAGCCACCCAGGTGCCTCTAAACACTTTGTAACGTGTGTGCTCCTCAAAACAATCTTGTGAGGTATTGTTATCCTCATTTTTAGTATAAGGAAACTGAGTCACCGATTGGTCAAGTGATCTTGGGTGAAAGAGTTCCTTTGATTAGGGCTCGAGGAAACCCCATCCTTACGGCGTGAATGTGGAACACAGTATATCTGGTCAAATCTGCTACTTAATGGTATTTCCCTTGTGAGGGGCCCTTGAAGGCCAGTGTCATTCTCCAGATCTGTCTGACCTGCTGCCTCTCTTCCTGGTGGCGGCACCTCGTTACTCAGCACCCTTTGTAGTGAGACGGGGCCCCTGCCTGGATTCAGCGCGGTGGAAAATGAGCCCAAGGGTGGGCTCCACTCTCAGGCCTGGCCACGGGGAGGCGCCTGGGAGCCACACGTCAGGGATGTTGGGGGCCGGCAGGCAAAAGGACCTCGTATCGAAATCACCATTTGGAGAAAAGCTGCTCCCGCATCAGCCACAGCTCTCAGGGATTAAAGGCTTGTCGGCCAGAAATGAACTTCTTCCCCAGTTGGTTCTTGGTACGTTTGGTGGGGGGTGTTCGAGGAGCCGGGTTTGCAGACACAGACGCTGAAGAAAAGCGGATTCCTCCGGGGAAGTGGATTCAGAGCAGAGGATAAAACAACCCAGAGGATAAAAATTGATTCCCTGTCTCCTTGCTGTGACATTCCCACAGTGATTTTGGGAGCGGCCAGGGAAGGGTGCCGGGAAGCCATGTGCATCCTGCGCTCTGGAGATGGGTGCTGAACTGCACGTCGGTGGTTTCAGGCTGTAGACGGTTTGGAAGGGGCTAGGGGGTCAGTTTATGGCTGGAGAGGACCTGGGGCAGGAGGCCTGAGCTGTGCGTGGGCTCCCCCTGTGACTTTGCACCAAGGGGCTCCTTCCCAGGGTTCTGAGGGACAGGAAAGATGTGCGGGGAAGCCCAGAGCTGCTGGCTCATTCTGGGGATCTTTATCTTTCTTCCTTTAAACTCCCTCTGTCCCGTGTGGCCAAAATACACATGATGGCTTTTGTGCTACTTAGGAGATTTTCAGACCTTTGCAGCAACCAGGAACCTTAAAGAGGGCAAACCCAGGGTACCTATATGAGGCAGGGGAAAGCAGGCGCTGTCTTTGAAGTTGGGAGTGGGAGGGCCCCAGAGCCCCCCACCCCACCCCAGGGTGCTTCCACACCCCATCCCGCTCAGTTCCTCATACTCTAATGTGAAGGACCTTTGGCTGGGACCTGGGTCAGGAGGGGAGAGAGACCTCTAAGAGGCACCCAGGCCTTTTCTGAGATGGTGAAGAGGACAGTGATAAGTCAATGAGATTCTGGTGTTTCAAAGCCACCCAAAAGTGTCTATGGCAAAGTGATTAAAAATTGAATTATTTTGGGGCTTCCTGGGTGCCTCAGTTGGTTAAGCATCTGCCTTCGGTTCAGGTCATGGTCTCAGGGTCCTGGGATCGAGCCCCAAATCGGGCTTCCTGCTCAGTGGGAGAGTCTGCTTGTCCCTCTGCTTATGTGCTCTGTCTCAACAAATCACAATTTTTTTTTTAATTTTAAAGATTTTTATTTTATTATTTTGGATGGAACTGGAATGGGAGGACACCTGTTTCCTTCTTTAGGAAACTGTTACAAAAAGAAGATCATGGATTGGGAGAGAGGATGATTTTCTAGGAAGAAAAAAGGTAAATAAGTGTAATTGTCTAAAAGTGGTGACAGTCTTGCTTGTAGATGTTCCTCCTGCATTTTGGGAAGTTGGAGAATCCGTAATACTTTCAATTAAAGTTTTCCTGAGAATCCCCAGCTGACTTTGGGGGTGGGGGGCATTGTCCTTTGTGAAGATTTTGAGCTTCTGTGAGTGAGCAGACCTCCACTCCAGAGTGACATAAAAAGCAATCTGCACCTCCTTCCTGATTTGTCTGTAACGAAACTTGCTTTCCTCAGGTCCCAGCATTCGAGGCAGATAAATATGTTCCCTTTCGTTGGCTCTTACTCATACTTCAGCAAGATTTCCCATGTGCTTTCCTTGGCTGTCTGGGAAACTGGACCACAATTTATGGGATCTTAGGGGACAGGTGCGTAGAATTCCAGTGGGATCCCAGAACAGAACCTAATTGGAGATTAGAGACCATTGCGGTGCAAAGCTTTTCTTTGAGATCGAAAGAGGTGCATGTAATGCAAATATTAGCAAGTGTAAGTTAACACTGTCTATTGAAAATTTATAGACTCATTATGGTCAAGAAGGCTGGAAGATAAGTAGATTTTGGGAAAGATGCAGGTAAATTCAGGGAGGTGGCAAATTACCCCAGGGAAAGTAGAATGGCTAAAGAGTATGGCCCACACTTTTTTTTTTTTTTTAAGATTTTATTTATTTGCCAGAGATAGAGAGAGAGAGTACACACAAGCAGGCAGAGAGGCAGGCAGAGGCAGCAAGAGAAGCAGGCTCCCCGCCGAGCAAGGAGCCCGATGTAGAACTCGATCCCAGGACCTTGGAATCATGACCCGAGCCGAAGGCAGCAGCTTAACCAACTGAGCCACCCAGGCGTCCCTGGCCCAAACTTTTTTTTTTTTTTTTTTTAAGATTTTATTTATTTATTTGACAGAGAGAAATCACAAGTAGATAGAGAGGCAGGCAGAGAGAGAGAGGGAGGGAAGCAGGCTCCCTGCCGAGCAGAGAGCCCAATGTGGCCTCGATCCCAGGACCCTGAGATCATGACCTGAGCCGAAGGCAGTGGCTTAACCCACTGAGCCACCCAGGCGCCCCCTGGCCCAAACTTTTTAAAAAGATTTTATTCACTTATTTGACACACAGAGAGCCAGAAAGCACAAGTTGGGGGAATGGCAGAGGGAGAAGGAGAAGCAGGCTCCCCGCTGAGCAGGGAGGCAAATGTGTGGGACTCGATCCCAGGACCCTGGGATCATGACCTGAGCTGAAGAAAGACACTTAACCAACTGAGCCACCCAGGCGCCCCCTGGCTCCAACTTCCAAAGATGGTGTATGAGCTACCTTTGGTGGGAAGGAATGAAGATCAGCAACTGTCCTTGATTCTGCTTCTCAGGAAGGCCATTGTGATGTGGTGCCCAGGACTTTGGAGACAGACACACGCTTGTTGCCCTCCGGCTCTGCCGCAAAAGCAACACCTTCCAGAGGGCAGCTGCAGGCACCGGGTGGCATCACACAGGGTCAGACCCGGGAGGCACTCAGCCATGTCCCATTCCACCATCCTGCTGCGGTTAAAGAAATTACATATATATATATAACCAGAATAGTGGGAATGAATGAAAAATAAAAGTTTTCCTATGAAGTAGTGGTAGTTCTCTTGTAGTACTTTCTCTCTCTCTCTCTCTCTTTTTTTTTTTTTCTTTCTTGGTTTGTTTTCTGGGGAAGGGGCCTACCATGTGGGTTTTCAGTCAATGATGTTCCCTGACTTAAGTCCTCCCGCCCCCCTCAAGGGGGTGGGCTCTGAGGAAACTTTTTTTTTTTTTTCAGGCTTTTGTTCTCTGGAGGTTTTTTGTTTGTTCGCTTTTTTTTCTCACTTTGACCTCTTTTGATGGCTTTTGTAGTTTTAGAGGAAAACAAACCGCACCCTGATCTCCCTCTCAGAGAGAAGCCTCAGTCTGGCTGCAGAGCCCAAATAAGTTCCCCCTTGGCCGCTGGCAGAGCAGGTTCCAAGTCGCTGTCCCTGGGGATGGAGGATCTTTTGCTTGTACCCAAATGCACAGCAGCAGCAGCTTTGGGCACCTCTAGACTGCTAGAGAGGTTCCAAGCAGCAATCACACACTGAGATTTTCCCACTGGCCCGGGCTGGGAGTGCCTGGTCTTTCTGGGTCTAAGAGCGCCCACCTTGCATGCACCAATTTCAGGGAAGGCAGAGGTTCGTGCGCGGGTCTCATGCCCTGAGAACGGGGCACAGGTCCCAAAATGGACTATTGTTTTAAAATATTCTATCATGTGTGCTGTAATATCTCATCCTGGACATGATACAAATGCTATGATAAAAAGAAGAGATGCTTTTAAAGTGATCACCAGAGTTGTGAAATTCATTGGCATGATCCTTCTTTTTTTTTTAAAGATTTTATTTATTTATTTGACAGACAGAGATCACAAGTAGGCAGAGAGGCAGGCAGAGAGAGGAGAAAGCAGGCTCCCTGCAGAGCAGAAAGCCCGATGCGGGGCTTGATCCCAGGACCCTGAGATCATGACCTGAGCTGAGGGCAGAGGCTTAACCCACTGAGCCACCCAGGCGCCCCGATATGATTCTTCTTTTGAGGGTCATAATTCATTTAATTTTTTTCTGCTCCAGCTTAACCTTCGCAGTCTTCAGTTGTTATGTGCATTAGACACAGTATTAGCAGTAGTGGCAGTAAAAATACTCCTATCACCCTTTACAGGTACCATTTTACTAGCATCTCCTTACAACTTTAGCAGCTTTAAACCCTGTTTCCACCCTGTTCATTCCTTTAAATGCCTTTTCTCTCTGGCTTTCCTTAAAACCTTTTCTTAGTTTTTGGTGTTATATAGCTTTACCACAAAATGTTTAATTGAAGATTTCTCATCTTGCTTGGTATCTGTGCATTTCCTGTATTTCTGGATTTATCATTTCGGTAATATCCTCAGCTGTTTTCTTCTGAAATGTTGACTCTGTCCTGCTGTACTTCCCAGGATTCTTATTTAAACCTCCTGTCTGTTGTTCGTGTCTCTCAAGCTGGCGTTCATCCTCTTCTCCTGCCTCCTTGTGTTGCATTCTGGGGAATGTCTTCACTTCTTGGTGCAGTGTTGTGAAGTCCTTCATTCGGGGCTCTTCTACTGCCCCACCATTCTGGTGTGTTTTCTGTTGTGTTTTACGTCTCAGTGATTTTTGGTCCCTGTTTAACCTCCTTCAGTTCCATGTTCACACTTGGCCTGTTGCTTTGGATAGGCTCTTGATCCTTCTTCATTTTTAAACCTCTTTTGTGTTCTTAAACAATTAACATGTAATATTTTCTATTCTGTATCTGATCATTCCAGTGTCTAAAGTCTTCATTTTCCCTCAGTCTTCTGTCTCTCACAGTGGCCTCATTTCTTGCATGCTCTGTGAAGGGATTTTGAGACCAGATTTATTGGAACATGGATGTAATCTCTTTTAATTCTGTTTTTTGGTGTTTTTTTTTTTGTTTGTTTGTCTGTTTGTTTTTTCCTGGAGGGTTTGTCTTTCCTTTGCCAGGAGGCTGGGAGTGTTCTTGGTTGGGATCACCTTGGTTCCATTTGAGGGTCCTGGTTTATTAAGGAAATCTCAGGTTCAGTTCCCCCAACTTACCATGTGGTGGGAACGGGGTCTGGAGGGCACAGGCCTGTAGAGATCCTGCAGTGAAAATGGCATTTGTTCTCTGGAACCCTGATTTGTTTCTCTTGAGCTTGTTGCTTACAGATCAGGTTTTGGCTCACTTGTTTCTGCCACCTCCCTCTTCCTGCTTCCTTTCCTACCATTTTCTAAGTCCTTTGTTAGTTTTCCGATGTCTTCTAAAGCCCAGAAATGTTTTGTGAATTCCATTTGACATCACTAATTGCAAGTCTCATCCTGCAGCAGGAAGGCCAGAGCCAGACACTGTAATGCTCTGCCTCCCACAGAGGAGATTTTAATACCCTCTCCTCGTGTTCAGAAATTCTAGATTGGAGATGGAGTTATGGATACATTATCATCTACAGAGGATTAGTTGCCTATATAATAGAACAAGTATGCATTATTCTAATCTTCCTAAAACTTCCATTTTGCATAATAAATATGAATGAATAAGGAACCCGCATTACTTTAGTTTATGCAGATGTTCTCTTTCTGTCTCTCGCTTTAGATGGTAAGTTGTAATTTGTATGGTTCATTCTGAAAATTGGGTAACTTCATTCTTTTTTTCTACATGTTGGTGCCATATAAAGTGATGATTTATGGAGATTCAGAGGTAAATATTTATCAACATCTAAATAATTGGGGAAGGCTTCCTTTACAAAAGGTAGAATTATTAAGACCTGTTTAATCACCGAAGGGATATCCTGTAAAGCTAGCCCATAAATAAAAAGTGGATCAGAAGAAAGCAGAGAGAGGAGAGAATTTGGAAGGAGTACGTGTAGGGACACCTACTGCCTATCCCTGTAAGTCAGGGGCAATCCGGAAGGGAAACCTTGTTAAAGGAGGCAGTAGTGTTTAGATGTAATGAGCTCCTGGAAACCTCACAGTGTTCTGGTGAAGCAAGTGGTGTGCAATCAAGTCCGCAGCCCAGTTGAAGTTGTGGCTTCAGGCAGCAAGCAAGCAGGCCTTTCTGTCTGCCTTTATCTCCAGTGGGAGTGACTTGTCCTTCTTAAAGTCAGCCTCCAGACATCTTTTCCTGTCGCTACACATCTGTGCATCACTGAGAATTTCTGCGGTTGTTGCTTCATGGAGATGTTTGTCAGTTTTGGGTTTTGTTTGTTTTGTTTTGTTTTTTACCGAGGTTCACTTGCTAACTTTTCTCTTCTCTTAAAAAAAATATATTTAATCTAGGGGTTCCTGGGTGGCTCAGTGGGTTAAAGCCTCTGCCTTAGGCTCGGCTCAAAGGCATGATCCCAGGGTCCTGGGATTGAGCCCCACATCAGGCTCTCTGCTCAGCAGGGAGCCTGCTTCCCTTCCTCTCTCTCTGCCTGCCTCTCTGCCTATTTGTGATGTCTGTCTGCCAAATAAATAAATAAAATCTTTAAAAAATATATGTGTTTAATCTAGGGGCACCTGGGTGGCTAAGTGGGTGGGTTAAGCCTGTCTCTTCAGCTCAGGTTATGATCTCAGGGTCCTGGGATTGAGTCCTGCATCAGCAGGGAGCCCTCTTCCTCCTCCTCTCTCTCTCTCTCTCTCTCTGCCTCTCTGCCTACTTGTGATCTCTCTCTGTCAAATAAATAAGTAAGTAAATAAATCTTTTAAAAATATATATATAATCTCTTCCAGGAAGAGATTATGCTGAGTGAAAAAAGTCAAGCAGATAGAGTCAATTATCATATGGTTTCACTTATTTGTGGAGCATTACAAATAGCATGGTGGACAAGGGGAGATGGAGAGAAGGGAGTTGAGGGAAACTGGAAGGGGAGGTGAACCATGACAGACTATGGACTCTGAAAAATAATCTGAGGGTTTTTAAGGGGTAGGGGGTGGGAGGTTGGGGGAACCAGGTGGTGGGTATTAGAGAGGGCACGGATTGCATGGAGCACTGGGTGTGGTGCAAAAACAACGAATACTGTTACACTGAAAAAAATATATATATATTTCATCTATCATTACCATGTATTTCAAATGGTAGTGGGGGATAATGGTGTGGGACCCCATGAAGTGAATTTACACTGCCATCTTGACCACAATATAAGTGTCATACACAGCCGTCCTGTGTCCCCCTTTCCTTCTGAAATGGATTCTCTCTTCCCAGCTGTTACCAATAGAAGACAGGGGTCTTTGTTCTTGTAGGTGACTTGTCCAAGATAGCACAACTTTCGAGGTTTAACCTTTGGTCTGATTGTAGGACCCATTTTCTTTAACTCAGTGCCATGCAACCTACCATGTAGGAGTCTCAATACTCTCCTGCTTTTGAAGCTGTACTCCACAGGCCACATCTGCCAGTGCATATCTATTTTTGTCTAGTTCACTCATTTATTGCACACATTTACTGGATGCCAGCTATGTGTTTCAGGCACCTTTCTAGGTGCTGGAGATATGGCAGTGGGCAAGTCAAACACAACCCCCTGCCCTCATTGAGCATGTTCCATTTCCTACTACTGGAAGCATCTACCAGGAACAATGGACTTATGCCAGAAGTCCAGCAATGATATGACTTCCAGAAATGTCTGAATGGTTCTTTGGGGAAGTGATGATTTGGCAGCAGCCCTCGAGGTAGCTACCTGCACAGGCAAAAAAAAAAAAAAGGTGGGCTGGTGTAGAAATGCCTGATGAATGGCTTCAAGGTCAAATAACTGAGCCAGGTCTTTAAGGTCTTATTTAGCTCTGAGATTTTTCTAGAACTTTCCATGATACATAAGCATATTATAGAAAAAACCCTATTCAAAGCACACTGTAAATTTGGAGGACGATTGTCTTTGCATTATTTTTGTGATTAAATGACAGTTGATGATACAGGCACTGTTGTAAGTCACTTATCCCTGTGCCAGCACTTTGTGGTAAATTCTTTTATCATCCTTATTTTTCAGAGGTAGAGACTGATGCAAAGGGAGAAGTTTGGTGGTTCTCCACTGGCCACAGCTAAGCTAGCAAAAAGCAAAAAGCAGAGCCTGCATTGGAACCAGGCACTGTGGCTCCAGACCCCAACTCTTCACCCTTGGGCTTCTTGCAGCACGCCTGCTTCCTTGTCACTAAGAACTTGGTGCAGGAGTTTAACGGTACCTTTAACTTCTAGTTTTTCTTTCTCAGAACTGAATCTGCATTGCAGTGCATCTCTGCATAAACATGTGTTTAATTTTGTCACCTTTAATTTTGTTTTTAGGTAAGATCTGAAGGAGTCAATCTGTTTCTTCTGTGGCTTTAAGCACTTCAGACAAACTTTGCAGAAGAGCAGGTGCTGATTTTTGCTTGCCTCGTGCCTGGTTTCCCAGCGATCATGTCATCCAGAGGGACCTGCATGGTGGAGACATTCATCAGTCCTAGCCCTGGTGTGGCGGATGGTGAGGAACATTTTAGCCAGCCTTACAGGTTGAAATGACTCTGGAAGTTCTCTTGAGGGATTCCTCAGCTTGTCATGATCCTGAATAGAACCCTTTATTTCGTAGATGGGTTTGGAGGAGGAATTATCCCCTGCTCTTGTTCACAGTAATGTCTTACAGACATTAGAATAGAAAGAATCAGAGCCCTTTTTATATGCAATGAGGACGGGAGACATTTACTGAAGTGGTGGAAACTGGAATGGAAGGGAGGACTCAGATGTTGGAAACAGCAGGAAGTGGAGACACATCATGTATCTGGAGTGTTTTCTTGGCTGTGAATGAAATTTAAATCTGCCATCCAAAACTACTGTTTATTGTCCTCAGCATGATTGTTTCACGAGTGGACATTCATCTGCTCACCCAGCCCTGTATTTTCATGCCGCATTCATGGAAAGACAGTAGCTGCTTCCTGGGAAAGTCATGGCAACCATCTGTTTCCCATGAGTTTTTAAGGAACTTGCCAGTTAGGGCCAATGATTGATTAATGCACATCACTTTATTGCCCAAAGACAGGTATTTGATCCTTAGGCTGACCGAAGCAGAATTTGGCAGAGAGAAGAATAGTTTAGAGGGAGAGGTGGCTTCATGGGACTTTGTACCCTATTTCCAACCCCTTGATGCTCACTGGCCTGGAGTGTAGTGTGAGCAGGTTCCAAAGGAGGGGCAGATGTATTTTAATGAAGGCCATTTTTAAAAAACCCTTTGAACGTTGGTGAAAGAACTCCTTTTTTTCCCCACTCTGGAGCAAAGATATATCCACAAGAATCACTCCACTCTTGCCGGCCATATCAGGGGAAAGGATCGCTGAGGACCAAACATGCTTTTTCCTTCAAGTACTATTGAACTGTATGGTTATTCAGGTAAAAGCAAAATCTTGGATAATTCAGGAATGGTCTTTCTCTTGATAGGAAAGAGGAAACATTGCTTATTTTCTCCCAGCTCATCCATATTTTGTATGTTTGTTTGTTTGCTTGTTTGTTTTTTGAGTTGACTCTTTATGATATTTCACTAGAACTTGAATATGTGCTATATCACATCAGCAAAGACCTGGCATACATAATATTTTGTGTGAGAGTGTATGTCAAGGAAACATTTCAGTTCTCCCATCTGCTTTCATGTTACCATATTCACACAGAACACTTCACTTCTAACACTGTGGCTGAGGCTGTGGATTTTTTCCTTAGCAGGCAACTCTGCAACACCAGCTGGGTGTCCTGTAGTTTCACTCAGCTTTGACACTGTCTGCCTTGATATGGCATCTGATCCCACAGGTTAAGGGCTCAGTCTCTTCCATCACATTCAGGTGCCAGTCACAAGTAGGAGGGGCCCAGGTTACCCACAAATTCTCTACAACTTGGCTACAAATCAGAGGTTCCTTCAACTCCTCCTCCGGTTCAACTGAGTGGCTCACAGAACTCTGGGAAACATTTGTTTTCATTTGCAATTTATGAAAGATATGATAAAGGATACAGATGAACAGTCAGATGCAGACACAACGGGCACAGTCTGGGAGGGTCCCAAGCACAGGAATGTCTATTCCTATGGAGCTGGGTTTCATCCCCCTCCTGGTACCTGGATATGTTTACTTACCTGGAAGTTTCCTGAAACCCCTGCTATGAGGATTTTTTTTTAAAGATTTTATTTATTTATCAGAGAGAGAGATGGGGAGAGAGCGAGCACAGGCAGACAGAATGGCAGGCAGAGGCAGAGGGAGAAGCAGGCTCCCTGCTGAGCAAGGGGCCCAATGTGGGACTCGATCCCAGGACGCTGGGATCATGACCTGAGCTGAAGGCAGCTGCTTAACCAACTGAGCCACCCAGGCGTCCCTGCTATGAGGATTTTTATGGAGGCTTCCTTACATAGATGTGCTCTGCTTTTAGCCCCCTCCCCTCTCTGGGGGAATGTAGGGGTTGGGGTGGGGGTGCCGAAGATTCTAAATTCTAATCATGGTGTGGTCTTCCTGGTGATGTGTCCCCACTGAGGAGCCATCTCAGAGCCCACCCAGAGTTGTGTTATTAGAACAAAATATTAAACTCAAAATGGATGGAAGACCTCAATGTAAGATAGGAATTCTTGCCAGTTTTCTTAAGGTGATTCTTTCTCTCTGCTATCCCTCAAGATTCTGTCCTTGCCTCCCTTCCTGACTGCACTGTCCTACTGGGCAATCTTGCCTATTGGGAAGGTGGAATGGACCAGTAGGGTCAAAATGCACAGCTTCTAGAAGGCAAAGGGATACTCCAGTCTGCTCTCAGGACTTTGGAGTCTGTGTGTTTTTGGTGCTGGTGAAAGGAAATGAGAGAGGAGAGCAGACAAGAAAGAATGCTAAGTCATTAGAGAGAACTGGAGGGATAAAATACAGGCATGATGAGTAGAATGAGTTTAAAAACATGATACCATTGGGTGATTTTTTTTAATACTCAGTAAGAATATTTTTAACAAAGTGAACCATTTAATTTTGAAATATTCATTCTTAGCATAATTTGAGTTTTAAGATAGGATTACATTACATGATTGTCAACATTGTCACCATGACTTTTTTTTTAATTTTGGATAGGAATTTTAATAAGATAGCATTTTATTTCAGTAGACATTTAAGTTAAAATTTAAATGTATATATGTTCTTTCCCACATATTATCCAAAGGCTACAAATTAGAGTGGAAGAATAAGGAGAATCAAGATACTTGTTTTAAAGTTCTTTTTACACTGTTTTGAAAATGTTTTCTTCCTCATTTATTTCCATCATTTACCATGTTAGCAAAATCTACAAACTTGTACTTGGTAAGTACTGATTGGGCTGGGTATAGAGGATGTCCACAGGGAAGCTGCCATTCTCTTTCAAAGTGACCTGTGTTTATTTTTAAGCAAAATAGTCACTTTATTCTTATATTTAATGGTAACTTTATTGTAAGAGGTTTAAAGTTTCCTAATAAATGTTTTACCTATTTGTACAAACTATTTATTTGTACCTCAGGAAGACTGTGGCTCCTAAAATAATTCAACATGTGTCATGATTCTTCTTGGTATAATTATATTTAAAATTAAGTTTTAAAATTTTAATTTTTAATTGAAACTGTTTATTGAAGGCAGTGTTTATTTTCTCATGCGAAGATGTTGAAATAAACATTCTTGTTGAAGTCTTCTCTTAACGGTGTTGAGGTATGGTGACCCCAGACCCCAGACCTTGCCCAGTGGTGAGGCAGACCATCCCAGGCCATGCAACTGCCCAGAGTAGCCCTTCCTTATATCCTGGATCTTTCATCCACTACGTGCTACTTACAGCTTCTTATGGAGGGGCCAATATTTGGGCAACTGTGCAACCTAAGGGCAGTAAGCTCCAGAAAGGAAGGAAACATGAGGGAATTTCTAGTTTCACTGCTCAGGGTTTTTTGGGTTTTTGTTTGTTTGTTTGTTTGTTTTCCCCTATGAAAAATGAAGGCTCACAGGACATAAGTATCCCTTTGATTGGTGCTGGGTTGGGGAAGCAAATTTTCTCCCTCTTATTGGAAAGCAGGCAAAATTAGTTAAAGTGAATAATCAGAAACAATTTGGGAGGGAAAGAGATCACAACAGGCATTAATCCATGTGGTGAATGTGGACTACTAATTCAGTTGTCTTTGGGTGTTTACTTACATACACACAAATGTGCATGCTTGGATCAGGGGAAAACAGCAAAAACTTGGTGCCTTTTGAAATATGTAGAAGTACTAACCTTTAGAGGTACCGGGCTGTGTATTTGTTAGCTATCTGTATATGGGTATTTTTTTCAGAACTTGTTTCTGATTTGATAAATAGTCTATATTCACTGTGGAAAACATAGTATACTTTAATATATTGAAATTAAAGTTCTTTATTGAGAACTTGTCTGCCTCATGCAAGTGCCTCCAGGTATATAAAAGGTGGGAGGTCGGGGTACCAGGTGGTGGGTAATATAGAGGGCATGGATTGCATAGAGCACTGGGTGTGGTACAAAAACAATGAATACTGTTATGCTGAAAATAAAAAAAAAAAGAAAGTAAGAGAGCTGGACATACAGCAAGTAGTAGCTCAAGTCCAATACCATGTAACTTTTTGTATTGATTATGAAATTTAAAGGAGAAAGGGACTTTTTTTATTATTCTATTTCTTTTCAGTGTTCCAGAATTCATTGTTTATGCACCACACCCAGTGCTTCATGCAATATGTGCCCTCCATAATACCCATCACCAGGCTCACCCAACCCCCTACCTGCCTCCCTTCTAAAGCCCTCAGTTTGCTTCTCAGAGTCCACAGTCTCTCATGGTTTGTCTCCCCCACCAATTTCCCTCAACTCACTTCTCCCCTCCATCTCCCAATGTCCTCTGTGTTATTCCTTATGCTCCAGAAGTAAGAAACCATATGATAATTGACTCTGCTTGACTTATTTCACTCAGCATAATCTCTTCCAGTCCAGTTCATGTTGATACAAAAGTGGGGTATTCATTCTTTCTGATGGAGGCATAATAATCCATATTGTATATGGACCACATCTTTATCCATTCATCCATTGAAGGTGCATCTTGGTTATTTCCACACTTTAGTGACTTTGGCCATTGCTGCTATGAACATTGGTGTACAGATGGCCCTTCTTTTCACTACATCTGTATCTTCTTGGTATATACCAAGTGCAGTTGCAGGGTCATAGGGCAGCTCCATTTTAATTTTTTTGAGGAATTTCCACACTGTTTCCCAATGTGGCTGCACCAAGAAAGGGACTTGTTATTAATTCTGTGGAGCTGGTCAAGTCTGATACTCAAAGATGAATTCTTTCAGACATAAAGTAGTTTATACTGATTCTATTCTTCAGATTCATCTACAAGGAAAAGGCTATAAAACTAAAGTCCCATGGATTTCATTAGGGTAGTATTGGATGTTAAAGTACCTGAAATGATGAAGAATGTCTGTACATTCTTCTAGATTTGTTTCAGTACTAAAATATTAAATTAGTTATAATGTATGTGAAAATATCCTTACTATTAGAATTGCTTATCCTTTCTCAAATTTTCTAGTGGCTTAGTACTTAGTACTTCCACCACTGTATGCCATAGCTATAATAAGCAAGCAGTAACAGGAGTCACCATCCCACCTTTGTCAGGTCACAAGGCAGAATCAGAAACAAGTCTACCAAAAAATGTCATCCCTAATAATTTCTGGTACTTTAATTTTAAAGTTTTAGTTGATATTCATCCAATCAAATATATAGCTGAGGTATATGTTTGTGAGAAATTGAACTGTTTAGGGTGGTGGCTTACACTCACTCCCCTAATCATGTATTCTGTTTCCTTCCAGACATCCCCCATTTGAGACCAGCACCAGTGTATGTACATTACTACAACTCAAGACAATGAAAACATTTATAGTATAAAAATTCCATACATGGCAATTCACATTGTTTTTATTAAATGGATTATAAATTTCTTTTTGGAAAAAAAGTATCTAGCTATAATCCAAAACACTCAAAATCGAGTTGCTGTACTGCCCCAAATAATACAGGTATATCATTTCTCTTTTTCTTATATTTTACATAGGTAAAAGTACACTAACACATACCAAAGTAATTGACTCATAGGGGTTTTGGTTCCTAAAGGATGCTGGTTCTAGGGATTATGTTTATGGGTGGGCTCTCTCTCTGTTGCTGAGGTGTCAGAGGGACTTCTGAGATAGCACTTGCCATGCTCTGCTGACATTGCCATGACAAGGTGATCTTGGGGGCCAGGGAGATGTTCTGAGAACATGGTGTTGTGTGCAGTCTTCTGGAACCTCTAATTTTCCTTCCTTTGCTCAAGAGCCAGTGACATCAGAGCATAAGACCAGGGGCCTGTGTTGCCTTCACCCATCCCCAGCACCAGGCAGGCCCTCAAGAATCATGTAGGTGGGCTGTGGGAAGGACCTATTCGACTTCCAAGTGCCTCTTGGCATCTCAGAGGGAGCAGTGGAAGAGCATCTCAGGATTTTGAGGTGCCATGATGGAATGCCTGGAAGAAAAGGCAGACTCTCTTTTGAAGGCTTTCAGTGAAGACCTCTTTCTGTGTGGGGCCCATGGTATACCTTCCCTCTCTTGTGGTTCTTGGTCATAGAGAAATGGGCTTTCCCAGCAGGTTGAGTTTCTTAGAGACTTTGTGCTGTGTAGGGAAGGACAACTTGGGGAGGTTTGAGAGGGGCTGCTTCATGGCAGGGGCCTGCTTTTATGCACAAAGCATGGTCCCCTTAGAGCAGGTTCGCTGATGCCCCAGAGTTCCCAAAAGTGTGACTAGGCCTGAGCTGCAAGAGTTCACACACCTGAGTGGCAGGTAGCATCTTGGTGGAGGAGCACCAAACTGAAGTCCAGAGCACGTGTCCTCATTGATTAAGAACTGACTACAGAGCTAGAAAAACTTACTGTCAAGAAGTCTTAGGGGGATAAAGTTACAGTAAAGAGCAGCAAAATACTTACTGAAGATTTTGAAAGGGAGCTTTGGGGTGTGTGGATGGCTCAGCTGGTTAAATGTCTGCCAGAGATCAAACCCTGTGGTGGGGGGTGGGGAGTCCCTGCTAAGTGGGGAGTCTGCTTCTCCCTCTCCCTTTCCCTCTGCCACTCTCCCTGTCTGTGCTCACTTTCTCTCTGTCTCTCTGTGTCAAATAAATTTTATAAATCTTTTAAAACATAAAAATACAAGAAAGATTTGAAACTTAAATTCACTAGTTGTAACATGTAATAGGAACCCTGTAAACAGTAATAATCACTGCTGAGAACAAAATTGATTTTTTTAAAGATTTTATTTATTTGGCAGAGAGAGATCCCAAGTAGGCAGAAAGGCAAGGAGAGAGAGTGGAGGAAGCAGGCTCCCCACCGAGCAGTGAGCCCAATGCAGGGCTCGATCCCAGGACCCTGAGATCATGACCTGAGCTGAAGGCAGTGGCTTAACCCACTGAGCCACCCAGGTGCCCCACAAAATTGATTTTCCAAAGGAATATCCCAGAACACTGAGGAAAATTTCAAAGAGATGGAAATGAGAAACGAATAAGTAAGATCTGAGGTCAGGTCCAAATCTACCTTGCAAGTACCCTGAGGACAAAAGGAGAAAATAACAGAAGTTATAACTGAACTAATGCAGCATTTACTTGAGCTGAAAAACAGTCATGCCTTCAGTTCATAAAGCCTTCAGGTCCCAGGGAGAATTAGCTGAACAGACTCAAACCAAAACAGACATAAACCTATTTGACTTTCAGGGACTAAGAAAAAATTGTCAGAGTTCCAAACAGAAACCACCAGTTCCTTCTAGAAAATGAGACAGAGTATCATTGAATATTGACTTTAAGCTCTATCCCTCAGAGCTGAAAAAACTCTCTTTCTTAGAACTCTTGCTTCCTATCACATATGTAAGCAGATGTCATATTGATTAAACTTATAAATTGGTTTAAGTTCTAACTCTACAAACAAAATGATAAAGAATTTGGAGACAATCTAGGGGCATGTAAAAATTTGGGAAGTGGTAGACTACATTAGGTAGAGATAAGACCCACAGACCATAGAAGAAATGACATGCCACTTTATTTTAAAAATTTGAAAAAGATTTGTATATCAAAAAAGAGTAAAGCTGCCTGTGGGCAACAGGCTGTGAAAAGCATCTGTAACATCAGCTGTTCAAGGAGTTCATGTCTCTGATGTGCCTACAAATTGAGAAGAAGACAAACAGTCCGATTGAAAAACACCAAATGAGAGGAAGGAGAAGTTCATGGAAAAGGAAACAGAAATGACCCTGGATTTCATAGTGAGCCAGGGAACACCATTAGTTCTGGACCATGTTGAGACACCTTTATTCACTCACCCTGTAGACAAAAACTAAAAATCATCAGGTAGACAAAAATTTGCATGAAATCATATATAAGAAACTCAGCCCCACTCTTTGATAAATTTTACAGTCTATCTTGTGTGATTGTTAAGTCAATTCAAAACAATCTGTTTAGAGACTCTGACGGTTCCCTACTTGGTTACAAATTTTCAGGGAACCACCACTGTATTTATTGAGAATAAGTTCCTCATTCTTGAAAAATACATTTGAGTGATGAAAAATAGCAAGAATAACGGAATAGCCACAAATTCAAGGTTCTAGTTTTCCCCCCGCCCTTAGTGAGAAAGGAAACTTTTCACACATGTGAGTCATCCACTTTTATTATCTGGATTTCTTAGTTTCCGTAAAGTCTGACCTCCTGAATCGGTTTGGATGGTTGTCTCATCCTAATTCAAACTGTCTTAAAGATTAAAAAAAAAAAAAAAAAACCTTCAATCTCATGAAGAAGCAGCTCATGGCAGGGCTTGCAGAGAATGTGTTTTATTCACACTGTCTCCATGATTTTCTCCATTTTTCCCTACTCTGCCCTTTTCCTCTGGCCAGTTTGTCTTCCACCCCGGGCTGACTGTGTGATGGCTGCCCACAGTGGGGGCACTGCTTTCCTTGTTCACATTCAGAGACAACCCAGATATTTCTGTAAAGCCCTTCCCGTTTGTGTGTGTGGGACAACCTAGGTTACTGTCTCTCGTAGAACAGTAACAAGGCACTGACTGTCGTGCAGCTGGCTGTGTGAATGGCCCAGGAGGAACATGACTGGCTTCCATGACAGAACCCTTCCCTGTAGTGTGGATGGGGCCAGCTTCCTGTGAGTCACCTGGGCTGCAGTGGAGGAGGCACACAGTGCACTGGGGTTCAGGGAGGGGGAGGGAGGAAGGATGCTGGCAGTCAACTCTCCAGATCCAGTACTACCACACCCTGAAGATAGTCCTACCTAGAAATGGTCCCTGCCATTGTACAGACTCAATATGTCTCAGTGAGTTCTTCTAGTAGTTTTTAGTGCCACTGTAGCAAATGACAAATTCTCAGTGGCCTGAAACAACACAAATTGATTATCTTGCAGTTCTGGAGGTCAGAAGTTCAAAAATCAGTCTCAGTGTGGTAAAATCAGGGTGTTAGCAGCCTGTGTTCCTTCTGGAGGCTCTAGAGGAGAATCCACTTTCTTGCTTTGTCCTGATTCTAAAGCTGCCTGCATTCCCTGACTTGTGGCCCTTCATTGCACCACCTTTTATCCCTCTGTTTCCAACTTCACATTGCCTTCTGATTCTGATCCTCCTGTCTCCTTATGGATCCTCATGATTACATTGGGACCACCGAGGTAATCCAGGATAATCTCTCCCCCCTCACACCTTAATTTAATCATGCTTGCTAAATCCCATTTGCCAGGTAAGGTAAAGTACTCAGAGCTTCTTGGGCTCAGGGTATGGTCACCTTTGGGGCAGTCGCTATTCAGCTGGTCAGTTGCCTCCTGTGCTCCCTTTTATGCCTCACACCTCATCTCACATGTGTCTGCTGTGTTTCTCTCTTCATCTGCATTGCAAATGAGAAATGCAGCAATTTAAACCATTGAATATTAGATTTTGGAGATAGTTGCAGGAATAAAAGCACATATAATTTTATTTGTGTCCTAAATGTTTTTGTTTGGAATTTTAAATTTTATCTAATTGTCCCTAGGTAAATTAAATATGATTCAATCAGTTGATCTGAAAAATCTTTTCAAAGAGTATACCGCTGTTGTAAAGGCCCTTCAAAACAGTATTTTGAGTGCTGTTTCCAAATGAAGTTTACACTTTCACCCTTATCACTGTATTAAAGGTCATGTTGGAGGGTTTTGTGTGTGTGTGCTTTTTTCCAAAGTGAACTTGCTTCTCTATCTAAAACTAATACCTCTAACAGTATTTTTCACCAGGGAGGAGAGAAATTAGTGTATCTTCTAGACTAAGTTTTCTTTCCACGTGAAGAATCTGTTAGGACTAATATTCATGGGAGAAGTAAAAGACAGTAGCTCTTACACCACATATACTATGTTGACAACAACAGTATAAACCTGACCAAAGCTGTACATCTTGGTGCATCATTTCAGCTGAAACGTGTTCAGTGAAGAATGATTTATTCCTTAGTAATTCATTTTTGTGTGAGATAAAAGTATATCAACATAAATTAGGGAAAGCAAAGTGGTAATTTTAAAATTTCATCATTGACTTTTTTTTACCAGTTCTATAAGCACATTAATTGATATTAAAACCCATAAAAGCTCATTTGGGAATGAAAAAGAAAGTTTGAGGTGGTATTGATTTTTTTAATGATATTTGTATTTATTTGTATGATTACGCTTAGTTACACTTTGATTGAGTCCGAATGTGCCCTTCAACAATAATCCATGGGCTCTGGGTTTCCTGAAGTTGTATGTCATGGGGTGAACAGTTAGAAAAAGTGAATCCCACAAATTGACAACCCTATGGGGGTTTATATATTACACAAACACATTTGTTTGTTGACTGCCACTCCAGTACATTCTGTGTCCTAGAGCTCTACCCACGTGGTGCAGGCTGCCCCCATCTGTGCTGGAGAATCATGGCGGGGCATTCAGTGGCCTTAGGCATCCCCACAGAGCTGCAGTTGCATCCTCTCATTTCCCACCTAGTTTGTGGGCATCCCCCTTTAGCTTGACCCTGACAGTGGACAGGTCTCAGTATGAGCTGTCTGTGGGAAGAGACAAGATGTTGGGGGGGCAGCGGTAGTTGTTGATGGGAAGTTTTAAGTGTCAGGTTGTATCTTGCAATTTTCTGAACCCTGGCAGTGCAGGCCTGGGCCAACCTGGTATGTCTGTTTCACCGACCAAATCTCCCTCATGTGCCCAAGAAGTGAACCATATTTGCATTTGCCACCAGAATCAACTAATACTAAATAATAGTTGAGAATTCCAGCTTGCTTATAGTGAGTGGAAAATGGACCTCTCTCTGGTTAATTCTTACATATGATTTTACTGTTCATCTTCATAAAAGGGATAAGAAATGAGGAAACGTGGATTATCAGTTTGTTTTCACTCTCATCACTCACTGCAGTTATAATTTTCAAAATACCAAGATGTTTTTCAAAAGTAGTTTTTTTTTTTTTTTTTTTTTTTTTTTGTGTAGGGAGTAGGGACTAAGACTAAGGAAAGCATTGTTCTATCAAGAGAAGTCGTTTTCAATTTATGGTATGATGGGAAATCCATCTGGTATGTCCTATTTGGATAATAGAGCTTACTTTTAATTTTTTTAAACTTCCTTTGATTTTTTAATTGACCCACTATGTTGCATTAGTTTCAGATATAAAACAACAAGTTTTGATAAGTCTGTATGTTATGCTGCGCTCGCCGTACTGTACTACCAACCATATTCCCTATGCTGTGCCTTTCGTCCTGCAACTTATTAATTTTGTAACTGGAAGCCTGTTATCTCCCACTCTATTTCACACATTTTGCCTGTCCACCCTCTGCCTCCTCTTTGGAAACGATCAATTTGTTCTCTGTAGTTATGGGTCTCTTTCTGTTTTTCTGTGTGTTCAGAGAACTTTTTAAGATAACTTGGTGCCTTTAAACATATTCCTTGATTTACATTATTTTGGATACGTATTTGCCATGTTACCCAATTAGTTATGTAATGACTTCAAAATTTGGGGGCTTAAAACAACCCTTTTGTCATATTACATATATTTTGAGGGTCAGAAATTAGGGCAGGATCTCATGGGGCAATTTTTATGCTTAATACGGCATTAACTGAGGTCAGTGGGTGGTGGCCTTCATCAGGCTGCTGCTTGGTCTAGAGGATTCAGGATGACTTTATGCACATGCCTGTCACTTTGATGGGTACAGTTGGGAGATGAGGCTCAGATGGCCCTTCACTTCCATGCAGTCTTTGTAACAAGGTTGTTGGACTTCTTTCCTGTCCACTCAGAGCTCCAATTGCAAATATTCCAAGAGAGGGGTTCCTTTTGGACTTGGGCCTGAAACTGACACGTTTCTTCCACTCTCTTCCACTGTTTAACACAGTCACATAGCCCATGAGAATCAAAGGGAATGGGGAGTCATAGGATTTGTGATCATTTTTTAACGTGCTACATATGTTCATATGTGCATTTTTTCCCGTTTCTCTGACCTGTGGGAAAATGGAAGTTATTGATCAAAGAGTCACAGGTTATCAAGCTGTACGAGAGACTTCAGACTTAATCCAACCTCCATACTTTATAGATTAAAGAATATATATGTAGGTGCACATGTACATCTCCATATCAGTTATTATATATACACTTGTATATCACTAAAAATGGTATCTGTGCATCAGCAAATTCTTCTATTTTCATAGGAATGAAATGGACTCGTCATTCCCCGGCAAATCTGAAGAAAGAAGCGAGAGCAAGAGTAAGGGAGAAAGAGAGTGAGAGGAGCATCTGATGGGATAGGATTTCTTACAAAAGGACTCCTGAAATGATCAGGAAAACAGACCAACAGAAAAGGGCAGACTTTGACCAAGCGGTGCTCAAAGACGTGAATATCCACATGGAACAGAAGAGGTTTTAACGCTATTCCCTACTGATGTAGCCTACATACTAAAGAGGACATCAGAAGTTTTCTGGAAGATACAATAGAAAACCATTTTTGAGGACCTGGGGGCGGTGGCAGAGATGAGTGGAACAGAACACCAAAAACAGGAAGCCCAAGAAAGCTTGGGTGCTGCTTCCAGTCGGCGACGAGAGAAGAATTAGGCACGAACCAGTCAGCTGCAAAAGACTGGGAGCAGGGGACAACAGTCGAAAAGGACGGCTGCCAGGAGCAACTCCACAGTCTCACTTTTATTGGATAGAAAACAGTAGCCAATAGAAGGATTGAGGAAGGTCAAATGTTAATCCCATCTTGCTGACAAGCAAGAAGGAGGATAAAGTTTATAGTTAAACAAGCACTTTGAAAGAACTCTTCTAACTAACAAGGGCACTTCTGGGAAGAGAAAGGCTCGATGGCGGATAAGGGAGGCAGGTGGTTTTCATTCCACCCTGAGCTAACCTGGCGTTCCCGGGTGCTCCGCTTTCCTGAAGCAGGTGGCATTCTGCCCTGGGCCGGCTGGGCTTCCAGCCAGCGCAGCTTCTGTGAAGGGGCGGTGTTCCACCCTGAGCGAGCTGGGCATCCCCAGCTACCCAGCTTCACAGTCATATATCATCCTTTTCCCCAAAGAGACCTGTTGCCAGTATATGTATTTCTAGAGGTCATATGTAAATGTGCTTGGTAACTAGTAAAATCCTCCAGGGGTTACAGTTGAAGTAACAAATTGTTCCGAGGGGCAGCAGCAGTTGGGAAGTTGGACTCTACTCATTCCAAGGTTCCAAACAAAAAAATCTTGCCCAACAAATGACAAGACTAAAACTATTAAAGGCTCTATGGAGATACCAGATAAGGAACTGTATACAACTCTAAATAGGAGAACTAGGAATTAAGAAGGATAGATAGGTAACTTCAAAACAATGAAAATCCTAGAGCAGAAATATCCCAAGGAGAAAGCCATCGGCCAAGAAATATGAAAAGATTCCTGAAATCCTCAGTGATCACAAAAGAGCAAAGGAAAACACAATGTGTTAGTGTTAACCCAAGGAGGCAGACCCCAAAGAGTGTTGCTTAATCCAATAGATTGAATCGTGAAAAACGGATTTAATCATGGAGTGGGGCAGCTGGGTGGCTGCTTTCTGCTGGGGTCCTGATGCCAGTGTCTTGGGTTCCAGACCTTCCTGGGGCTCTGTGCTCAGCAGGAAGCCTGCTTCTCCCTCTCCCACTTCCATGGCTTCTACTCCTTCTCAAATTGGGCTTCCTCTCTTGCTGTCTCTGTCTTTCTGTCCAATTCGTCAATCAATCAACCAATTCCTTCAATTCAAGAAGTAAAAATCAAATGTTGACGCATGGGGCCCTAAAGAACAACAAGAATATGGAGGGTTGTTTGATGATTTTTTTAAGATTTTCTTTCTTCCTTTGACAGAGAGGAGAAGGAGGGAGAGAGACAGGCAGAGAGGGAGGGATAAACAGGCTCCCTGCTAAGGAAAGAGCCAGATGCAGGGCAGGGTGCGCAGGCTGCTGCCTCGCCAAGTTCAGCATGAAGCCCTGCAGCAGCTCCAGCAGTCCCAAGGGGATCTCTCTGCAGGTCTTGCCTGCCCCTCCCCCACCGGGGGCACCTGGGTGCTGCCCTCACCTCCTCCCTGGACCGACCTGTGGCCCCGCCCCACCCCCATCCCCCCAATGAGCACGCTCAGAGGGCGCTGGAGGCGCTCAAGGAGGCTTGCCCCAAGGCTCCCTCCACTCAGCTGCTCCCTGCTGCTCCCTGCTACAGCAGCACCAAGAGCAGCGGGGGTGAAGGCGCCATCTGCTGAGGGAGCCCGGCCCTAGCAGGGCGGAGAGCACCAAGGGCACCTCCCGCTTACCCTGGGGCCTGTCACTTCTCTCCCCACCCCTCCCACTCTCAACAATTGTTCCATTCTGTGAAGGGTTTTCATACTTGGTTTTAGGGCAAGAGCACAATTGAGTGTGAGGGGGAAAGGGCAGGACCAAAAGAGAGACCCAGTGGACTCTTCCCTGAGCCCAGAGCTTGTCTCAGGGCTCAATCTCAAGAGCCTGAGATCACCACCTGAGCCAGAACCAAAGAGTTGGGCGCTTCACTGAGGGTGCCACCCAGGGGCCCCTCAGCTGTTGTGGACCAATTTCTGGAGAGGGGTGCCTGCGTGGCTCTGTTAGTTCAGTGACTGCCTTGGGCTCAGGTCATGACCCCGGTCTTGCAGGATCTCCTCCCGCCTCGGGCTCCCAGCTCCTTGGGGAGTTGGCTTCTCCCATTGACCTTCTCCTCTCTCATGATCTCTCTCACTCATTCTCTCACAAAGAAAGAAAGAAAAGCTTTAGCCTTGTTTTATGGGCTTCAATATGGTTGATCTCAATGAATTTTCTCATCGGATGCAGACAACTTGAGGATAGCCATGTGTTTCTAAAAGGGTCCTTTTGTGTTCTGAAATGTCTTCTTTCTCTGTTCATTTATCAGGTGTATTTCCATTGTCTCTTCTCAAGACCTAGGAAAAGCAGCCTTTGAGGATTCGTTTGGGTAAGGTCTAGTCCTTTTCATCCTTTTTCTTTCCACTATACTAGCCTCTGAATCGTTCTAAGTAGAGTTTATTTTTCACTGCCCTATTGAGGTCTTTTCTTTCAATAGAATTTGAGTCTTTCACTCTGAAGGTCATTGTTGAAATATTGAATTTGAAGTCTACTACCTCGCTAGGCATATTTTCTTTTTCCTGTCTATTCCTTCTTCCCTTTCCCTTTAGAACTGCCTTCCTTTCGATGACCTGAGTCCTTTGGAGGCTAATCTCTGCCTTCTTTGATTGGCTGTCACAGGGGCAGTCAGAGATTAGTAGATATTTCTGACCCTTTTTACAGTTGTTCTCCCCTTCTTTAGGGAAGCTCTAGAGTCAGCTTTCTCCGAGGGATCATTTCATCCCGCTCCTAACTCATGCTCCTTACCGGGTCTCTACTGAATATTGTGACTTAGCCAGAAGAACACTTCCCTCTGGCTGGTAGGAACTTCACTGACCTCTAGCCTTGTAGGAGTCTTGGCAACCATCTGGTTCCATTGCCTTGACTCTTTGTCAGAACCTGGAGCATTTTCTAAGACACACACTGCTTCCTATGGACCAAGGACTCAAGAGGACTCCAGTGTGTATTTTCAAGAGCTTGTTTTCTACTTGAATTCCGTCTCTCTGGAACCCATGGCGTTTTCATCACTCCAACCTCCCTGAATTCCAATCTCTCTTTCCTCATACCAGGGAGACTCCCATCTTTTCCTTGGAATCTCCTCCCTACCCTCACCATCCAGAATTCCTCCAGGTGAAAGCCGAGTGAATCCTGGGGCTCAGTTTATTTTTTTTATTTTTTTGCTTGTTTTTCTTTTCACAGGGTTCACAAATGTGCGTTCATTTTCAATGTTTTAAAGAGTTAGATATATAGATATATAGATATATAGATATAGATATATAGATATAGATATAGACATATCTATATCTATATAGATAGATAGGTACTTTTCTTCTTTTCAATTCCCCATGGGCTTCTGGTTGGTTACTTTTCCTCTCGCAGGGTTTGTATTAGTTTTCTAGGGGTGCTATTACAAGATACCACAAGCCTAGAGGCTGAAACAACAAAGTGGACAGAATTTGAGTCGTTCACTCTGAAGGTCATTGCTGAAATATTAAATTTGAAGTCTACTACCTCGCTAGGCATATTTTTTTTTCCTGTCTATTCCTTCTTCCCTTTCCCTTTTGAACTGCCTTCCTTTTTACAACCTGAGTCCTTTGGAGGCTACTATCTGCCTTCTTTTATTGGCGGTCACATGGGCAGTGAGAGATTAGTAGGTAATTCTGACCCTTTTTACAACTAACTAACTCGGGCTCCTTACCCGGTCTCTACAGAATATTCTGACTTAGCCAGAGGAACTCTTCCCTCTGGCTGGTTGTTACTCCAATGACCTCTAGCCTTGTAGGAGTTTTGGCAACCATCTGGTTCCATTGCCTTGACTCTTTGTTAGTACCTGAAGTATTTTCTTAGACACACACTGCTTCCTATGGAGCAAGGACTGAAGAGGACACCAGTGTGTATTTTTCCAAGAGTTTGATTTCTACTTGACTTATTTTTCTCTTGAACCCATGGCCTTTTCATCACTCCAGCCTTCCTGAATCCCAATCTCTCCTTCCTCACAGCAGGGAGACTTCCATCTTTTCCTTGGAATCTCCTCCCTACGCGCACCATGCAGAACTATTCCAGGTGAAAATTCGAGTGAATCCTGGGGCTCAGTTTTTGTTTTTTTGTTTGCTTGCTTTCCTTTTCACACGGTTTTCAAATGTCCATTCGTTTTCAATGTTTTAAAGAGTAATTTATGTAGATATAGATATAGACATATCTATATATATAGATAGATTTTTTTTTCTCTTTTCCAATTCCTCATGGGCTTCTGATTGGTTACTTTTCCTCTAACAGGGTTGTATTAGTTTTCTATGGGTGCTATTACAAGATACCACAAGCCTAGAGGCTGAAACAACAGAAATGGACAGTATCACAGTTCTAGAGGCTACAGTGCTCGTAGACCATGCTCCTTTTGGAGGTATTATGGGAGGATCTGTTTTAGGCCCCATTTCCCAGCTTGATGTATTTGGACTTTGGACTTCTTCACATAGCCCTCTCCCTCAGTGCATATCTGTGTATCCACAGTCTCCCTTAGAAGCACACAAGTCCTCCTGAATTAGGGGCCCAGGTTATTCAAATATGATCTCATCCACGCTAGTTACATCTCCAGGGACCCTATTTCCAAATAAGGTCACAAACCCAGGTGCTGGGGTTTAGGACTAGGATAGTATATATGCATACACACACAAACACACACACACGTGTGTGTGTATGTCTCTCTATATATATATTTATATTTACATTTATATTTATATGTACATATACTTTTTGATTTTTTTTTTCGCCTAATAAAACATTTTTGTTCAAAATCTCAGTCTTCCTTCCTTTCAATAGAATATGATTCGAGGGGCACCTGGGTGGCTCAGTGGGTTAAAGCCTCTGCCTTCGGCTCAGGTCATGATCCCAGTGTCCTGGGATCGAGCCCCGCATCGGTCTCTCTGCTCAGTGGGGAGCCTGCTTCCTCCTCTCTCTCTCTGCCTGCCTCTCTGCCTACTTGTGATCTCTGCCTGTCAAATAAATAAATAAAATCTTAAAAAAAAAAGAATATGATTCGCATGCTTTTGGTGCCTCCTGAACAATTTGAACCCCTCTACCTCCTCAATTTCCATGAAAGTTATTCTTACCTAAAGTCGTCTGCCATTTATTTTTAAAAACAGTTGGCATCTTTTTGCAGTTTACAGTGTTTTTGGTTTGAGTATATGTTTATAGGCTGATGAAGGTGACTTTTGTCCTACTCTTTCCTTCTGAATTTGTTCCTTTTTGGGAAAGTAAATTTTATACTCTTTAAAAACAAGGACCTAGAAAAGCAAAATGGTTCTTTTTTGTGAGTCTGCATTCCATTTTCTCATTTTGCATGTGCTTTATGTGACCACAGTTTTGGGGGCTGACAGCATTTATCAGCATTTAAAAGAAAAAAATGAAATTAAATTTAAATTAATTTAAATTAAATATATTTAAATTTAAAATTTAAAAAACAAATTAAAATTTAAAATGTAAATTAAATTCATTGGAAGGGGACGTGAAACATGAGAGACTAAGGACTCTGAAAATCAATCTGAGGGATTTGTAGGGGTGAGGGGTGGGAGGTTGGGGGAACCAGGTGGTGGGTATTAGAGAAGGCACATATTGCATGGAGCACCTGGTGAGATGTAAAAACAAGGAATACTGTTATGCTGAAAATAAAAATTTAAAAAAAAACGGAAAAATTGAAAAAAACTTAAATAAATACTTTTAAAGAAAAAAATGTATTTTAAAAAAGGAATCTATGACTTTCTTTTTTTTTCTTGTTACTGTCAATGACATGAAGACAAAGTCAGCCTAACCTAGCCCTGTCAGCTATTAGCATGATCACTTATTTCAACGTGGAGTTAATTTAAAATGAACACTCTGGGAGAAATAAACTATATAAATCAAATATATAAGCATTAGTCTAAAGCTTTGGACTTTGCTTCAAGAGAGTTGGCATCTCTTTAGTTTCACTGTGAGAGCAATAACCAGTCACTGGGGTATCTAGTAGGATATGTAAACTGGAAGCAAACTGAAATGAATGCTAATATATACATCCATATACATGTATGCATTGTTTATATGGTATAATCATATATTAAACCCCCTGGCTTTGGAAGAAAGTTCTGAACAGCTCTAATATAAAATGATAGAGAATATTGCAAAATATAATATATAGACTTTCAAATTGGAATTCAAAGTTTTGTGACAATTGTCAATATTTGCCAAACTTTTCAGTAGGTTCTTTGATGCCTGATTCTTTATTTGGGTATCAGAAAATCTTTTTCCCATATGGAAGCTTTACACATATTCCTAAGCCATATGGAATAGACACTTTGACTTATATGCAAAAGATTTGTGATCGTTGCAGAGTCATTACAATTTCTCTTGTGGTACAGATGAAGCCATAAATAAATATATTTATATTTATTTATAAATAAGTATATTTATATATACTTTATACTTTATTTATACTTATAAATAAGTATATTTATAAATATACACATATTACATAAATTGTCTCATATGTTTTTGAGTATCTTACTTGCTCTTACTCATCAGAGGTAAATCACTGCATAGGCCCATACTTAAAGGAAGTGTGCACAGTGGGTTTCATCAAATATAATATTTTTCTTCTCTTTGTACCCTCATCCAATTCCAGTAAGTACTTTACTTATACTAAATCCCGTCAACTTAACCTGTACTGGTTATTCTTGTAAAAAAGAAATGTTAAAGAGTCTTGAAAACATGGTATTTTTTCCTTCTAAAATTTTGTCTCTTTTTTAATGTAAGCTAAAAAGAAAAGATAATCATTCTGTTAGAAACTTAGCCCACTGCATCTTCAGGTCTTCCTCTGTTATAACATATATTTTTAGTATGTCCTTCATACTAAATCTCTAATAGTATTCATTTCACAGGCTTTTGTGCTCAGAAAGGAAAATAAAGGAGACCTTGAGATTATAATAGCATTGACTAGTATTAAATGTGAGAATTTGATACACAAAAAGGATAGCATTTGTTCAAGTTTACTTTGGTTTTAAAAATTAATATTTATTTATTTGAGTAATAAATTCATAAACCTAATTCATTCTTATATTTTTAAGTTCAACAGGCAAAATTTATTACTCCATTTACAACTCAAAAAATATTAACAATCACTTCTCAGGAGACTGAGATTACTTTATAAACACATTAAAAAGTTAGCTTAGGTAACCTGAGTGGCTCAGTCAGTTAAGCATCTGACTCTGGTTTTGGCTCAGGTGGTGATCTCAGGGCTGTGAGAAAGCCCCAAGGTGGGCTCTTCACCCATCATGTCTGCCTGTACTTCTCCCCTTGCTCTCAGGACCATGGCACGCACACACACCGTCTCTTTCCCTCTCAAATAAATATATAAAATCTTTTTAAAATTTTTAAATGTTAGTTTAGATTTCTTTAAATATTTTTAATTGCATCTATATCTATTTGGATAATTAATTGTCCATTTTACAGACATATTTAAAATCTTTCATATATTTAACTCCTCTATACATAATAAATTAAACTTATAGACATGATGGACATCAAGTTCTCTTAAATATTCCAATATTGTGCGTAATCTTTTGACCTTTGACTTTAAAACCACAAGACTAAAATGATTATGCAGGCTACACATTTTGAATTAGAATCCTTATCTAATGTTATTTTTAATGAGTGATGGTTGACATGAAGACTAATAACCAATAACCTTCCAGATTCATGGTAAGAATGTGCTTTGAAGATAGGTCGGGCCATGTGATTTGTTTTGGTCAATAAAATAAGAGCAGAAGCAACATGTGTTGCTTTGATGCCGGAAAACTTCAAGAGGCAGTGCTATATTGTCTTCCCCCAGAAACATTGATCAGCATTGCTCCAGATCATGGTGACTCTGTCAGTGTCAGTCCCTGGTATTTTCCTGTCCTTCCTTTTGTAACAACACGGGTGGAAACTGAGGGCATCATGCCAAGTGAAATTAGTCAGAAAAGAAAAATATCATGTGTTCTCTCTTATATTTGAAATCTGAAAAAGGCTTTCTACTTAGAAAGTAGAATGGTGGTTGCAAAGAGTTAGGTGCTGAGGAATATGGAGAGATGTTGGTCAAAGGGTACAAACTTTCAGGTAAAAGATGAATAGGTTCTGAGGATATAGCCACTCAGGCACCCCTAGAATGACTACTGTTTTAAAGACTGATAATACCAAGTGAAAATGTGGATCTACAGGAAATCTCAAACATTATTGATGGGAATATAAAATAATGTCATTGCTTTTGAAAAAAAAATTATACTTTAAGTTACATGTAACACCTACACATGACCAAGTATTTCCAAAAAAAAAAAAAAACTATATTTCCACCCAACATCTTCTATTTGAATTTTTAAAGAACTTTATTCAGAATAGCCCAAACTAAACAACCCAAGTGTTCATTAAATAGTTAATGGATTAACACATTGTGGCATATTCACACAACAAAATACTACTCAATAGTAAAAGAATATGAACATAAGGGAATAATCTCTTATATATACAACATTGCAAATTAATTTTAAAGCATTATGCTAAGTAAAAGAAGCCAGGTACAAACACCAGATGTTATATGATTCCATAAACTACAGTGTATTGTGTAAAGAAAAGCAATTATCTAAGGTCACTGAAGACTGAGCAAAGCAGACATATGTCACAGGTAAGTCAACACTTGCTAGAAGAGAAAAATCCTAGGTAAGCTTCCTAGTTTCACCACTCAGAGCCTGAGGACAGACAGCACCAACATTAGTGCAATGTTGTGCAACTACAATACGGATGTGATAAAACTTTTTTAATAGACTGATGAACCAAGAAGAGCAGAGTCTGGGACAACTACACAGCTGAAAAATTAAGAGGGTACAGAGTAGAGTGAGGGCAGGATTTCTAAAAAGAGAGATAAGGTAGAAACATCACATTATGCCTAAATATTTGGCGAACTTGCCATGCATCACATGGGAAAAAAAAATGTAGTTTGAGTTCTGTCAAACTGCACACTCAAAAACAACAACAACAACATTCTTTGAAAGTATATAACCTAATCCAGAATCTCTACAATGTATAATTCATACCCAGAACACAAATCCAAATTACACAAACTCCAATGAAATGGAAAAATGCCCCACTCAAAGAAAAAAACAATCAGCAAAGACAAAAGTAGAGATGGATCAAGATGTTGGCATCAGAACAGATTTTAAACAAGCTACTATAAATATCTTCATGGATATGGAAAAAAAAGACAAATAAAAAAATAAAGTAAAAAAATAAAAAAAATATGAATAAAAAGACAAATCTCAGCAAAGGAATAGAAGCTATAAGAATAAAAAAGAAATTAAAAAGTGGAAAATACAATCTGAAATAAAAATTTCACCTGACAGGATTAACAACATATCAAGGATAAAGTAAATGAACTTTAAGACAGATAAATAATAAATTAGATAAGAGAGAATAAAATGCAAAAAATGAACAGACTCAGAAAAGGTGCAACAATTGAAGATGGCCTAACATATATGCAGTGATTGTACCAGGAGAGGAAAAAAAAAATAAAGGGACAGAATAAATGGATGAAGAAATGTGGCTTGTTTCTCAAATTTGGTGAAAAACATAAATGTACAAATTCAAGCTCATTAAAACATAAGCATAGTAAATGTAAGGAAAATAACATCTACACACATACAGTCAAATGTATGCTTCATTTGAAAGTTTTGAAAGCAGCCATAGAAAAACAATATATTAAACAACATACAGAAGAACAAAATTTACTTGAGATCAGTCAAGGTAACTCTTCAATCTCCACGATGTAACACAGAGATGTCAGAAATAGTAGAAATCTTGTAGATATTTACTGAAGAGATAAGATATTTATTGAGATGTCCAAATGAGGCTATTAATTACTTCAGTTGGTGTAGGTAGTCAGAAAATCACAATATTTGGGGATAGAAGAGCTCAGTTAAGGTTCACATTGACCATCAAGTAGCTGAGATTCTGAACAAGTTCCTTAACTCTCTAAGTCTAATCTGCTTATCTTTAAAATTGAAATAATTGCTCCACAAGGTCCTTGTGAAGATGACCTAAGACAATCCACATGAAGAGGTGCCTGGGTGGCTCACTCTGTTAAAGTGGCTGCATTCAGCTCAGGTGGGATTTCAGGATCCTGGGACCAAGCCCAGAATTTGGATCCCTGCTCAGTGGGGAGTTGACTTGTCCTTCTCCCTCTGCCCCTACCCCTGCTCCATCCCACTTGTGTGCCCACACTCTCTCCCTCTCTTTCCCTCTCAAATAAACAAATGAAATTTTGAAAAAAAAAAGATTATCCATGTGAAAATGTCTGTTTTTAACATATACAAATTATAATATTTATGATATTTAGTTGAATCCAAATGATGTTTCATGTTTGAGTATTTCTTACAAAGATACACGGTTTAATTTCTGCAGAAAGGCCATAATTTTGGTACCATTTTTCTGTATCAGTGGTTTATGGACTAAAAATAATTGTCCAATATAAAGGCAAATTACCTGTTGACACCTGCAAAATGACTTAAATCTTTAAAATCTTGTCCATATGTCCTCTCACTTCCCAGCATGGTGACAGAATTTTTAATTAATGCTTCTAGTTATTGATTTTCTACAACTGACCATTCTACAAAATTTTCTTACATAGACTTTTAAAAATAATTCTTATATTAAGATTTCTAGGGGTGCCTGGGTAGCTCAGTGGGTTAAAGCCTCTGCCTTCGGCTCAGGTCATGGTCCCAGAGTCCTGGGATCGAGCCCCACATCAGGCTCTCTGCTTGGCCTTGTTATCTCTGTCTGTCAAATAAATAAATAAAATCTTTAAAAAAAAAGATTTCTAATAAATTGAAATTAATTTTCCTTAAAATTATTTGAGAATTTTATTTTGTATTTGCCATTTATTCCATCTCATTAAACATCACTATCTAATATTTACCTCCAAATAGCTACTAGCATTTTTAACATTTATACCACAATAAACTTTGATGGTATCAAAGTATACTGTCAAAGTATACTGCAATGTTTAGCTATACTGCTATTGCATATAAAATCAGGACTTGGTAAAGCATACCAAATATACACAAATGTACATTTTTTATCCAGTAAGTTTCAATTTATCTGAGGTAGACTGTTTTATATAGAAGTATCTTGAACAAATAGGAATATGTTTTCTTCTTTTATGGATTAATACTTCCAAAAAGAGATAGCTTATTTGACAAAGTTTCTGAAACAAACTATGACCTCCTACAAAACTTAAGTGGTTGAAAATACAAAATATTACTAAATAGACAACAATACTATGTTTTTATTCGCTGGAATCTGGAGATTAAGGAAAAAATACACTCTACTCTAAGCCATGTTAGGTTGGAATTATTATCCTAATACTGTGAAGAAAATTTTCATTAAGTCATGGATTTTTATGTGTGAAGGACAAGCAGAGAATTATCTTTAGGAAATGGGAGAAAATTGCAACTACTTTTCAAATGTAACCTTGACATTTTGAAAAATGCAGTCATGGATCTGTCCCCATGGGGACAAACATATTACCCTTCATTTCTGCACCAAAATTCAGGACATCATAGCCAGATCTGATCTAATCTCCATGGTCTGTCTTAGGGGGTTTATATGCTTATAAAGATATGTCCCAATGAACAGCAAAGATTCACTGAATGTTTCTGCTCCCCACCATTTCAATTGATACTGACAGTCATCCTTTTTTTTAGCCTCAGGTTTTTCAAGATAAAAATCAGTTTTTATGCAGTAAAATAGATGATTCAGTCAAACGAAAAAGTTTGGGAGAACTTCAAAGCAACCACAATCCTTGGGACTAAGAATTAGACCCTATGGCTCCATTCTCCCAGTAGGACACATTTATAGAAATCAACATTGCTTACAAACATCCAGAGTTTGCCTTCATTTAACCCCTTATTAATGACACATGGAAGGAAGGTTTAGAGTCACTAAAATACACTGCCACGTAGGTCATTATTCTTTTTTTTCTCCTCTTTGCATTGAGATAATCTATACAAAAGTGCTTTACCTGGTACCTGAAATAAATTAGTTATCCAATAATGTGTTCATTGTGGTCTTTTAATTGTTTTGTTTCATTCATTTTTCTCTTTACACCTTGAAAAGATACTAATTAAGAAATTTTAATCAATACAGTCAAATAGCAGACATCCTGTTTATTATCTGCAGATCTTTCTAAATCTCTAGAACAAAAACAAAACTTTTTAATGAATCTCATCATTGGCAAGTTCTTACTGGTAATTTCATACGTGTGAGTCATTAAAATTTTGCCTCTGTGTATGCTGAGGAATAGGAGAACTTCGATTTTTGTCACTTTGCCAATGTGCTCGACTTAAGCATGATCTCGTCTTATATTTCAAAGTTGCTTTCTATCATGGGGTCTGAGGACCTGGCCTTTGAAAGCACTATAGAACTTGCTTCCAATGCAAACACAGTAATTTCACTTCAACACCATATCACAATATATCTAAACAGCAAAATCACATAGTTAACCCAATATAACTCAATAACTTATTCATTTCAGGGTTTTATTTTTTCTTAATTGCTTTATATTTGTACTGTCCACATGGAATTTTGCTTTTATGTACCTCCATTTCCATAGTAGGCATATCAAACATTATGAACACAGTTCACTTACAAAGGCAAAAACCTTATGATAATTCATTTCATGCATTACTGTTTTTAACCTAATTGATTTTCCTTATGGAAAATTTTAACACATAAAATGACGGAGTGCCTTTGTTTGTTTACTTACTTGCCATCTCTCTTCTACACTAGAATATCACGTTTAGGAGGGCAGGAACTGTATTTCTTTGCTGCTATATCCTCATTGAATACAGTACCTAGCACACATCAGATGTACAATAAAGATTTGTTAGATGAATGAGCAAATAAATAAAAGCACAGTAAATGTCTGTCTGTACTTGTTCAATCTTATGGAGGGTCAAAAACTTACACTATTAGGTGGGACAATATGGCTCCAACAGAATGGAATTCAGTATTTTGCTCCTCTTAGGTCACTTAGGCTCTGTCAAAGGACCAGAAGGCTAGGGTGTGGTTAAATCCCCTAAATAAGAAATATATTAAGAGCTGACATTATTATTTGTAATCTCAAGGACTCCAAATTCTGTTTTTTTTTTCTTCCATTTGTATCTTCCTTTCCCCAAATTATTTTAGAGAGATCTGTCTGATCTATTGATCAGAGATCAACACTCTAGGTCAGAAATAGTCTAATAGAATCTGTATTCTTAATATTTCTAATAATGTTCTAAAAATAAAACCAAAACCAATGTACTCATAAACATCATTTGAGAATGATAAATTTATGACATTTCTCTGTTTACATAATATGTGCACATACATGTACACTATATACTCATATTCTTACAAAAAGAAGAATTAAAATGCATACACAAATTGAGAAATAAACCAGAAAAATAGTTTATAAAGAAGGAATGGTTCATATCAATTAAAATTGTACAAGTTTTCATAAATTTCTAGTTGGCATATTAGCAAATTGGAGGTTTTTTTGAATGGCCAATTATCTCCTTAGGAAGTATATATCTTCTAGCCTCCAAAGGTGACAGACAGGGCCAAAACAGGAAATATTATTAGTTGAATGGTATTAAAAAGTTCTGAGTTCCAAGGTTGGAAAGTAAACTAGAGAGCTCCAAATGTGGAATTCCTGAAAAGTCAGAGAAATAAGTTCAACAAAAGAGCAACTGGCAAGGGATGGGATGTCTTAAAATTTGTTCATTGCATATATGATGTCTTTAAATATGCAGGTTTTGTTGTGCTAAAAAAAAGTTCCCTTTTGTGCCTAGTGTTTTAAAATATTGTTATCATTGAAAATACTGAACTTTATAAAATGTTGTTATGGGGCCTATGGGTGCTTTAGTAGGTTAAGTATCTATCTGCCTTTGGCTCAGGTCATGATTTGGGAGTCTTGGGATGGAGCCCCATGTAGGGCTGCCTGCTCAAGGAGTCTGCTTCTTGTTATCCTCTGCCCCTCTCCTCACTTGTGCTTTCTTTCTCTCTCTCAAATAAAATCTTTTTTAAAATGTTATGACATCTACCAAGATACATATATTTTTTTTTGCACAGTGACACATTGCCTGATACTCAAATGATAAATCATCCTTGAATATTTGGATTAGACTCTTTCTTTAATGTAATGTAATGTAATGTAATGTGTTACCATATTTTACATAGTAAACATACTATTGAATTTATATTATTTTACTGACCTTTTCCTTTATTACAAGTTTTTGGATTACTTTTACACTGTTGGACTGATTTCATTGTATAGGTTATCTCAAATCATTTTTCGGATCAGGTGGGGTAAAAATAATCACACATTTATGGCACAAGAAGGATAAACAGAAGAACAACTTTGACTCTCATGCTTCCATCAATGAGAAAATAGTTATATTTCTATATATACATAAATATACATATTTATGTCATTATGTACATATTTGTACCCATATGAGATGTTACAATCAGTATATTGAGCAGTGATTCTTTTTTTTATTAAAGGTTTTATTTATTTATTTGACAGAGATCACAAGTAGGCAGAGAGGCAGGCAGAGATAGAGAGGGAAGCAGGCTCCCACTGAGCAGAGAGCCCAATGTGGGGCTTGATCCCAGGACCCTGAGATCATGACCTGAGCTGAAGGCAAAGGCTTAACCCACTGTGCCACCCAGGAACCCTGAGTTTAGTACAATTTCTAGTTCAAATTTAATTTCTAACTCTATCTTTATTAAAATATCAAACAATCAGGGTAACACAAGAAGTAAAAATAGTACAGGTCCCTGGCTATATTTTAACCTCTCTATACATATATATTTCTGCTGTTAAAGGCTCTAGACTCTATTCCTTCAGTATATAGACAGAGAGAGAGACCCAGCCCTAGAAATAGTAGTTGTAACATCAGAATCATACAGTAGCAAAGGTTTTCAGTAAAAGGGTAGAGAAATAATCCTAACTGAGAATATCTTCTACCCTTCTATTGGCAGAAGGTCTCAACTATTACCCTAGAATATTATGCAGTAAAACACCTGGTACACAAGGTCAAATAACATTACTGATTATATATATATATATTTTTTTTTTCTATTTTTATGACTGCCAATCAGCAAAATACTTCTCAGTCTATCTGTACATTTTAACACATATTCAATCCCAATTTGGGGATGAGATAAATGACTGACCCATCTGAGTCAAAAGTAGTATCCATTTCTATCACAGTAATTATAAACTATGTGAGTATAGGGGAGGCTATCCATTTAAATTACTTCATATTCTTTGTTCTAACTGAATTCTGTCCCCTATACTCTACAAAAAAATATGTTAGAATCATAATCTCCAGCACCTCAGAAGGTGATTCTGTTTTGGAAATGGGATCTTTATAGAGTTAAGTTAAACCGAGGCCATTTGGGTGGCCCCTAATCCAAAAGAACTGTTATCCTGATAAAAATGGGACATGTAGACAGAGAGACAGAGACACGTAGAGGGAAGATGATATGAAGAGACATAGGGAGAAGACAGCAACTGACAAGCCAAGAAGAGAGGCCTAGAACAGCTAACTGAACATTAAAAAGAAAGAAATAACAAAAGAACAAAAGAAAGAAAAGAACCTTCTCTCGTAAAGCCACACCTGCTGACACCTTAATCACAGACCTCCAGCCATTAGAACTGCAAGGAAATAAATTTCTTTTGCTTAAGTCATCAAGTGTATGGTGTTTTGTTATGGCAGCCCTAGAAAACTAACATGCCTAGTTTCCCATAATGGTAGCATCGTGCAACAGTAGAGTAAAATATCGCAACTGGGATACTGACATTGATAGAGTCAAGATACAGAACAGATCCATTACTACTAGGATTTTTCCTGTTGCTTTTTTAACACTACATCCATCTTCTTCCCACCTACCTCTTCTGGTCCCTGAATGCCAGTGACAGCTAATTTGTAAGAATGTCATATAAATGAATCATGGGGTATATAAACTTTTGGGATTGGCTCCCCCCCTCAGAAAATTACATAACATTTATCCAAGTAGTTGTGTACATCAGGAGTCTGTTACTGAGTAATATTCCTTGATATGGATGAACCCAGGATATTTAACCAATCACCCCTTAAAGAATGTGTTTAGTATCTCTAGTTCTTGGCAATGATGAATGGATCTTCTTGGAATAATTGTGTACAGGTTTCTGGGTGAACATAAATGTTCATTTCCTGGAGATAAATGACCAAATATGCAATTGAGTCATTTAATAGTTACATAATTTGTTTTATAAGAAATTAACAACCTGGGGGCACCTGGGTGGCTCGGTCATTGGGCATCTGCCTTCGGCTCAGGTCATGGTCCCAGGGTCCTGGGATCAAACCCTGCAACAGGCTCCCTACTCAGTTGGAAGCCTGCTTCTCCCTCTCCCACTCCCCCTGCTTATGTTCTTTCTCTCATTGTGTTTCTCTCTGTCAAATAAATAAATAAATCTTAAAAAAATAAATAAAATACATGGAATATCATAAAAAAAGAAATTAACACCCTGTTTTTCAGAATCACTGTACCGTTGTATAATCCCATCAACAACCTATGAATGATCTAGTTTTCCTATATCCTCATGCATATTTGATGTTGAGACTATTATTTTTAATTTCAGTCTTTGTGATAAGTACAAAGTGAAAATTCATTGTGATTTTAATTTACATTTCCATAATTGATGATGATGTTGAATATCTTTATTTGCTTATATTTATATGTATTCTTTGGTGAAACGTCTATTCATAACTTTTGTTCATTTTCTAAATGAATTGTTTTGAGTTTTGATTTTTTTTGTATTTTAGACAAAAGTTCTTTGTCAGATATGTGATTTGCAAATATTTTATCCCATTTTGTACCTTCACTTCCCCCTCCCCCATTAACAGGGTCTTTTGTTGAACAAATGTTTTTAAGTGTGATGAAGTACAGTTGCTCAGTTCTTTAATTTATGTATCATGCTTTTAATGTCAAGTCAAAGAAATATTGCCTAGATCTTGGATCCTAAGATAGTTTTCTTTTATTATTTGTTATTTAGTTTTGTCTAAGACTTTTATAGTTTTATGTTTTACATTTAAATTTGGGATATATTTTGCATTAATTTTTTGTACAATGTGAGGCTTAGGCTGAGGTTCTTTTAAAAACTTCCTTATGGGGAGAAACTGGGTAGCTCAGTTGATTATGCCTGACTCTTGATTTTGGCTTAGGTCATGACGTCAAGGTTGTAAGATCGAGTCCCACATTGGGCTCCAAGCTGGGCATGAAGCCTGCTTAAGATTCTCTCTCTATCTGCGCTTCCCCCACCTTTTCTAAATAAATAAAAATAAAATAGAGATAAAATAAAAATAAAAAATTTTGCTTATGGGTACCCAGCTGCTTCAGTACCATTTGCTAAGAAGGCTCTCCTCAACTGAATTGTGTTTTGCTTGTTTGTTTGTTTGTTTTTCTTTGCATTTTTGATAACAAATTATTTAGGTACATTTCTATGGGCCTGTTTCTGGGTTATCTTGTTTTGTTTCATTGATCTATGTGTTTTCCATTTTTCCAACATCATACCACCTTAATATATATCTGTAGGTGCTTATCAGGCTTTATATTAGGTACAGTGATTCCTCCCACCATATTTTCCTTTGTCAAGTTTGTTTTTGCTTTTGCAGGATGTGTGCCTTTTTGTTTAAATTTTATTATGAGTTTATCTTTGCAAAAACGCTTTCTTGGATATTGTGTTTTTAGTTTTAGTTTTCATATTCATTGTTAGTATACAGAAATGTGGTGACTTTTTGTGTGTTGGTCTTGTATCCTATGACCTTGCTGAACTACTGATTAGTTCCAGGGTTTTATTATTGTTGTTGTTAGCTTCCTATGGATTTTTAATAGAGAGTCATACCATCAGCAGATAGGAGCAGTTTTATTTACTTATTTCCAGTCTATATATTTCTTTCGTTCTTATCTCATTGTAGTGGTTAGAACCTTCATATTTTGTTTAAATAAGAATGAGGGAGTGGATCTTTGCCCTCTTGCCAATCTTAGATGGAAAGTTATCAGTCTTTCATTACTAAATATAATGTGGGTTATAGGAAGTTTTTGTAGATGCTGTTTATTAAGCTGAAGAAGTTCCCATATGTATCTTGTTTGGTAAAAGTTTTCATGTGAAGGGGTTTTGGATTTTGTAAAATACTACTTTATCAATTGATATCAAAATATGATTTCCTTAGTCTGTTCATATAGATGGTAGATTATAAAGATTGGTATTTGAATGTTAAAACACTTTAGCATAACCAGAATAAATCCTGCTTGACAATGGTATATATATTCTTTGTAGACATTGCTGGATTGGATTTGCTATTCTTTGTTGACAACATCTGTATCTAAGTTCATGAGAGACAGTATCTGTAGAGTATTTTTTTTTCTTTTTATATTGTCTTAGTCTGGTTTTGGTAACAAAATAATACTAGCCTCATGAAAATTACTTGAGAAGTGTTTCCTCCTCTTCTGTTTTCTGGAGGTAATTCTATAAAATAGGTATTAATTTTTCTTTAAATATTTGGTAAAATACTCTAGAGAAGCAATCTAGGCCCAAAGATTTCTTTTTCAGTAACCTTATTTTAATTGGAAGTACTCTAAGAAACACATACTCCTGCTTGGAAGGATAGGAAAAGGGTAAGAGGAGATGTGGTGGAAGAAAAATCATCAACTTCTTGCTCAGTGCCAATGAAACCATAGTGGGGAGGGAGGGAAGCATCCTGGTTTTTCTGTTAGTATTTAGCTGGAGTAGAAAATAGATTACCAGACAACATCTAATGTTGGGTTGTCCAGTTTGGGGCCATTTGGTTATAGTTGCAGGCTTTATTGGAGATTTTTTGGTTTGTTTGTATTGGTGATTCAGGATTGGATGCTTCTCTAGGACATTAAGAAATCCAGGGAACCCCCTGACATGCTATTCTTCAAGTCCTCCATTCTCCAAGCACCATGTTTTCTTATTCCCATCTTTCAGAGAGTTCCCATGCTTTATGTGGAGGGATTTTTTGTTATGTGTGAGAAGACCCATGAGGAATGGGACTATTCCACACTGACAGAATTGGAAATCCATCTACGTTGCCCTATTTTTTTAGAATAAAATAAAAATTGAGATAATGTTTGTGAGAATTACATGATGTGATGATTAACCCAAAGCCTGGAATATTAAAAGTATATACTTTGAGCTATTAAGGGTCTTCTAATGACTTTGATGAGAAATAAGTTCAGAAGCAGGAAGGGTGGGGAAGAAATGAGAAAAATGGAAAGTAAAAAAGGCCAGAGTATGAAGTACAGGTTAAAGCTCTGAAGGACTTAGGTGACAGATACTCAGTGCAAGCAAACATCTGGTGACCTAAAAGCACTGGGCGGGACTGGGCCATCCTCTCTCCTGTCTTTCAGTGCCAATCCACTTGCCTGATATCAGATATTTCTCAATGTCAGAGAAATATTGATATGGCTAATGGAGAGAAAGTGAAGATAAATTTTATTTTCATCTGAGGGTAGATAAAAATGAATTATTTTAATCATCTGTACTTTTTTTCCTGGCTTTACTACAAACTCACATTTAGAATATCTACTATAATCTAGTCATGAAAAACACAAATTTAAAGCTATGTCAACAATCATGCAATAATTCATAGAGGTAGGGGAAAAATACCTGAGACTTGAAAATAAAATATTAATATTTGGTGATTTAGAAATACTCCTAATAAGAAAATAAAGAAAAGTCAGGAAATTTAAACATAATCACTGTATCAATATTTAATCATAATATTTTATCAATCCATAAATCTCATTTCTCTAGGATTCTGAGTGAAGTTCATTTGAATCATAAAATAATCATCCATCTTTTATAAACTTCACTAATGTAAATAAAGTTAAATATTAACAGTAAAATTAATTTTATAAGACCATCAGATAAATATCTTTTTTTTTTCCCTAACAAGATAGTGGACATTTTTTTTTTCAACAGTTAATCTAACATTTTATGAGTTTACTGGTAACAGGAGGCTGAGAAAACTTCCGCCAACCTTTAAGAATCATTGAATTCAACATCACTTCTTTCTAGAAAGGATCATATTCACATGCTGCTAGATAAATTAAGTTTTCCTTTCTTTCTTTTTTTTTCACTTTATGGCAAGCATTTTTATCTTTAAACAACTTTAAACTAACATAAAAATGACAAGAAAAGTACCAAGAATTTATTTTTGCCCTTCACCTGGATTCTGCAATTGCTGATATTTTGTCATATTCAATTTTATTACTGTCTTTATGATTCATTAGAGAGTAGGCAGCAAACACAGGACTCCTTTCCTATTAAGTATGTCAGTTCATATCCCCAAATTATCCACAAATAGGAAACTTAATATTAATAAAATAATACTGGCTAAGTAAAGATTTCAAGTTTTTTTTTTAATTAACACTTAATTTATTATTTGCCCCAGGGATACAGGTCTGTGAATTATCATGCTTACACATGTCCCAGCACTCACCATAACACATACCTTCGCCATTGTCCATACCCAGCCATCCTATCCCTACCCCTCCACCCTCCAGAAGCCCTCAGTTTGTTTCATGAGGTTCAGAGTCTCTTATGGTTTGTCTCCTTCTGTTCCCATTAGATTTCAAGCTTTGTAGATTGTCTCAATAATGTTTGTTACGGCAAAAATTATATTTCTGCTCTATGATACAATCTTGAATCACATTTCACATTTAGATTTGGCACCTTTTTTATTAATAAAAACTAATATTTAATGAGTATTTACTAAGCGTCAGGCATTTGTGTAATGTTTTTGCATTGGTATTTTATTTATTTATTTATATTTTTTTAATGTTAAAAAACCTCATCAGTTTTTGAGGTAGTGTTCCATGATCCATTGTTTGTGTACAACACCCAGTCCTCTATGCAATATGTGCCCTCCATAATACCCATTACTGGGCTTACCCATCCCCTCTACACCCCCCAACCCTCATTTGATTCCCAGAGTCCACAGTCTCTCATGGTTCATCCAACCCTCTGAATCCCTCTCCCCCTTCATTTTTCCCTTCCTTCTCCTAATATTCTCCATGCTATTCCTTATGTTCCACAAATAAGTGAAACTGTATGATAATTGCCTTTCTCTGTTTGACTTATTTCACTTAGCATAATATCCTCCGCTTACATCTGGGTTGATGCAAATATTAGGCATCCATCCTTCCTGATGGCTGAGTAATATTCCATTGTATATGTGGACCTCATCTTCTTTATCCATTCATCTGTTCAAGGGCATCTCAGCTCCTTCCACAGATTGGCTACTGTGGACATTGATGCTATGAGCATCAAGGTGCATATGGCCCATCTTGTCACTATATCTGTATCTTTGGGTTAAATACCCAGTAGTTCAATTGCTGGTTCATAGGATAGCTCTATTTTTAAATTTTTGAGGAACCTCCACACTGTTTTCCAAAGTGGGGCACCTGGGTGGCTCAGTGGGTTAGGCCGCTGCCTTCGGCTCGGGTCATGATCTCAGGGTCCTGGGATCGAGTCCCGCATCGGGCTCTCTGCTCAGCGGGGAGCCTGCTTCCCTTTCTCTCTCTCTGCCTGCCTCTCTGCCTACTTGTGATCTCTGTCTGTCAAATAAACAAATAAAATCTTTAAAACAAAACAAAACAAAGTGTTTTACCACCTTGTATTCCCACCAGCAGTGTAGCAGGTTACACTGGGGAAAGGATCCCCTTTCTCCACAACCTCTGCAACATTTGTTTTTTCTTGTCTTGTTAATTTTTGCCAAGCTGATTGGTGTAAGATAGTATCTCAGTGTGGTTCTGATTTGAATTTCCATGATGGTTAATGATAATGATCTTTTATTCATGTGTCTGTTAGCCATTTGTATGTCTTCTTTGGAGAAGTGTCTGTTCATGTCTTCCACCCATTTTTTGACGTGATTATCTGTTTTGTGTGTGTTGAGTTTGAGGTGTTCTTTATAGATCTTGGATATCAATCCTTTGTCTGTAGTGTCATTTGTGAATATCTTCTCCCATTCCGTGGTTGTTGCTTTGTTTTGTTGACTGTTTTCTTTGCTGTGCAGACTTTTGATCTTGATGAAGTCCCAAAAGTTCATTTTTGCTTTTGTTTCCCTTGCCTTTGGAGACATGTCTTGATAGAAGTTGCTGTGGCTGATGTCAAAGAGGTTACTTTCTATGTTCTCTAGGATTTTGATAGATTCCTACCTCATGTTGAGGTCTTTCATCCATTTTGAGTTTATCTTGTGTATGGTGTAAGAGAATGGTCAAGTTTCATTCTTCTGGATGTGGCTGTCCAATTTTCCCAGCACCATTAATTGAAGAGACTGTCTTTTTCCATTGGATATATTTTTTTTGCTTTGTCCATAGAGTTGAGAGTCCATATCTGGGCTCTCTATTCTGTTCCATTGATCTTTGTATCTGTTTTTGTGCTAGTACCATGCTGTTTTGATTATCACAGCTTGGTAATGTATCTTGAAATCAGAAAACATAATGCCCCAGCTTTGTTTTTCTTTTTCAACATTTCCTTGGCAATTCACGTTTTTTTCTGGTCTCATACAAATTTTAGGATTATTTATTCTAGCACTTTGAAAAATGCCATTGGTATCTTGATTGGGATGGCGTTGAAAGTATAGATTGCTCTGGGCAGTATAGACTTTGTAACAAAGTTTATTCTTCTGACCCATGAACATGGAATGTTTTTCCATCTTTTTTGTGTCTTCTATAATTTCCTTCATAAGTCTTCTGTAGTTTATCTAGAGTATAGATCCTTCACCTCTTTGGTTAAGTTTATTCCAAGTTATCTTATGGTTTTTGGTGCTGTTGTAAATGGAATCAATTCTCTAATTGCTCTTTCTACAGTTACATTGTTAGTGTATAGATAAGCAACTGATTGCTGTGTATTAATTCTGTATCTTGCCACATTACTGAATTGTTGTATGAGTTCTAGTTATTTAGGGGTGGAGTCTTTGGGGTTTTCCACAGAAAAGGATCATGTCATCTGCAAAGAGAGAGAGTTTGACTTCTCCTTTGCCAGTTTGAATATCTTTTATTTATTTTTGTAGTCTGTTTGCTGTTGCTAGGATTTCTAGTACTAAGTTGAACAATAGTGGTGAGAGTGAGTATCCTTGTCATCCTCCTGATCTTAAGGGAAGAGAATGATATTTGTTGTGGGCTTTCATAGACAGTTTTTATGAAATTGAGGAATTTTCCCTCTATCTCTACAGTTTGATGAGTTTAAATCAGGAAAGGATGCTTATTTTGTCAAATGCTTTTACTGCACCAGTTGAGAGGACTATATGGTTCTTCTCTTTCCTCTTATTAATGTGTTCTACCACATTGATTGATTTGCAAATGTTGAACCGCCCTTGTATCTCTGGGATAAATCCCACCTGCTCATTATGGATAGTCCTTTTAGTGTATTGTTGGATCCTATTAGCTAGGATCTTGTTGATAATTTTGGCATCCATATTCATCAGGGATATTGGTCTGAAACTCTTCTTGATGGGGTCTTTGCCTGGTTTTGGGATCAAGGTAATGCTGGCCTCATAGAACAAGTCTGAAAGATTTCCTTCTGCTTTTATTTTTTGAAAAAGCTTCAGGAGAATAGGTATTATTTCTTTAAATGTTTGGTTGAATCCCCCAGGGAATCCATCAGGCCCTGGACTCTTGTTCTTTGGGAGGTTGTTAATCACTGCTTCAATCTTGTTTATGGTTATTGTTTGTGGAAACTGAGTTTCTCCTGTTTCAGTCTTGGTAGTTCATAGGTTTTCAGGAAGACATCCATTTCTTCCAGGTTGCTTAATTTATTGGCATATAGTGGTTGATAATAATTTCTAATAATTCTTTCTGTTACTTTGGTGTTGGTTGTGATCTCTCCCCTTTCATTCATAATTTTATTAATTTGGGTCCCTTCTCTTTTCTTTTGAATAAATCTGGCTAGTGGTTTATCGATCTTATTAATTCTTTCATAGAGCCAACTTCTAGTTTTGTTGATTCCCTATACTATATTTCTGGCTTCTAATTCATTGATCTCTGATCTAATCTTAATAACTTCTCTTCTAATTCATGATTTAAGCTTTATTTGTTGTTTTTTCTCCAGTTCTTTAAGGTGTATAATTAATTTGTGTATTCAGGATATATATATATATTTCTAATATAAATATAATTATATATAAACTATAAATATAAAAATAATTACATATATATATCCAATTATTTTTATTTTTATTTTTTTGATTAAGGCTTGGATGGCTATGTATTTCCCTCTTAGGACTGCCTTTGCAGGATTCCATAGTTCTTCTCCAATGTGTTTTTATTCTCATTGGTTTCCATGAATTGTTTAAGTTCTTTCTTGATTTCCTGGTTGACCCAAACATTCCTTAGCAGGATGGTCTTTAGATTCCAAGTGTTTGAATTTCTTCCAAATTTTTCTTGTGATTGAGTTCCAGTTTCAAAGCATTATGGTCTTAGAATATACAGGAAATAATCTCAGTCTTTTGGTATCAGCTGAGTCTTGATTTGTGACCCACTATGCGATCTATTCTGGAGAAATATCCAAGGGCATTCAGGAAAAATTAATATTCTGTTATTTTAGGGTGGATTCTGTATATATCTATGAGGTCCATCTGGTGTGGTATCTCATTTAGAGTTCTTGTTTCTTCATTGATTTTCTGCATCAATGACCTGTCTATTGCTGAGTTGAGGGCTGAGGTCTCCTCCTGTTAGCATGTTATTATCAGCATGTCTCTTTATTTTGGTTAATAGTTGGTTATGTAATTGGCTGCTACCATGTTGGTAGCATACCATATTTACAATTGTTAGATACTCTTGTTGGATAAACCCTTTAAAATTTATATTGTGTCCTTCTGTAAAGACTATAGTCTTTAACTCAAAACCCAATTTGTCTGATATAAGAATTGCTACTCCAGCTTACTTTGAGGTCAACTGGCATGAAAGATGGCCCTCCATCCCTTCACTTTCAGTCTGGATGCATCTTGAGGTTGAAAATGATTATCATGTAGAGAGCGTATGGATGGGTCCTATCTTTTTATAATCTGCAACCTTGTGCTGTTTCATGGGAGCATTTAGGCCATTCATGTTGAGAGTGATTATTGAAAGATATGATTTTATTTTCATCATGTTGCCTGTGAAGTCCTTGTTTCTATAGATTGTAAATTTCTGTTGTATATCACTCTTGGGGTCTTTCTCCTTTTATAGACTCCCCCTTTAATATTTCTTGTAGGGTTAGTTTGATGGTAAGAAATTCTTTCCATTTCTGCTGGTCTTGGAAGCTCCTTGTCTCTCCACCCATTCTGTTATCTTGCTGGATAAAGTATCCTGGGCTGCATGTTTTTTCACTTATTACCCTGAATATGTCTTATAGCCCTTTCTGGCTTGCCAAGTATCTGGGGACAGGTCTGACATTATTCTAATTTTCATCCCTTTATAAATAAGAAACTCTTCCCTCTTCCTGCTTTCAAGATTGTTTCCTTGGATCTAAATTTGCAAATTGTGCTATTATATGCTGTGGCATTGGTCTGTTTTTGTTGATCTTGTGAAGGGTCCTCTCTGACTCTTGGACATGAATGCTTATATTTTACCCCCAGATTAGGGAAGTTCTCAGCTACAATTTACTCAAATATATCGTCTAGAACCCCCCCTCTCTCTACCCCTTCAAGGATCCCAATAATTCTTAAATTGAACATTTCATTCTGTCACTAATCTCTTCCAGTTTGATTTCTTGGTTTTTAATTTGTTTATCCCATGCCGCCTCAATTTCCAACTCTTCTATCATCTTATCTTATATCTCACCAATTTGTTCTTCTACCTCGTTTACTCTGACAGTCAATGTATCCTGCTTAGACTGCATTTCATTCACCACATTTTTAAGTTCAGCCTGATTAGATCCCATCTCTGTCCTTAGAGATTCTACATTGTTGTTAATATTTTTCTCAGGCCTAGATATTGCCTTGATAACTGTTACTCTAAAATCTATTTTTGACATCTTGATTGTATCCATATCCAGTAGTTCTATGGCAGAGACCACTTTTTTGGTTCTTTCTTCTAGGGTTCCTTCTCCTAGTCATTCTGTTGAGGGGTGGTTGAAGGGATGTACAGAATCCAAATTATTGACCACAACTCAAGCAAGATGCACCTGTTTTATAGGGACCTTAGGGATGTTGGCCTCTTGTTCTTCCAGCCTATTTTCTGGTGGATGGTGGATAGGCCTGTGGTGCTATTACTCAGGCAACCTTGTTTGGGTGAAATTACCCTGCCCCCTGTGGGGAGGGGATGTATTCATTGAAACCTTTTTAGTTTTGATTTTTTTTGTTGTTGTTGTCTGGCATCTTTCCCTGGCAGCTTTGTGCATCTCTTCTGAGAGTCAGAGCAGAAGTGATTGTATCCAAACTTTGTCTCAGAATAGAGAGAATGCAGTCTGATCTTCATGGAACTCTCCAGGCCACACTGTCTCTGCTTTTGTATGTGCTGCTAAAAACCACAGTGTTCTGGGTTGTGCACCCCACAGCAGCACTCCCAGCCCTTGCTTCTAGGTCCAGGCATGTCTCTACCCTTTGTGCAGAAGCAAGGCACCCTTGGGTTGCTTGTGTGCTCCTAAAGCTCTAGGTATAAGTCTGGTGGACTGTCCTAAAGTCCTTCCTTACTGCTATGGATCTTCGTCTGTGCCTGGTCCATAGTGTGGGCAGCTTTTGAGTGCTCTTGTGTTATTTCACCTTCCAGGCTGAAGAGAGAAGCAGGTCTCTTCTCCTTCTGTTTATCTTACAATATTTGTTCACAGAATCATGGATCCCTGCTTCATACCTCAATACCAACCACCAGAGATATTCTGTTTGTGGAGATCCAGATATATCTTCTTATATCTCAGGCTGATTTTGTGGTGTTCTGACTAGTCTGGTAGATATCCTGCTCAATTCAGGGGACCAGTTGAAATAGGGTCCCCTACTTCTCTACCATCTTTTTACTCTTTCTCTGCCATCTTTTTTATTGCTATGTAATTCACATATCATGACATTTACCCTATTAGAGTGTTTTTTTTTTTTTTTTTGCACTTATTTGGTTTTTAGTATATTCACAAGGTTGTATAAAAATCACCACTATTTAATGCTTGGAATATTTTTATTACTTCAAAAGAAAAACTGCATATATACTAGCAGTTATACTTCATTCTCCCCTCCCCCAGCCCTGGCTGCCACTAGTCTGATTTCAGTCTCTTAGATATACTTTTTCTGGACAATTCATTTTTATGAAATTATACCATTTGCAGCCTTTTGTGTCAATCTTCTTTCACTTAGCATAAGGTTTAAAAATTAATCTGTATTGTAGCACATACAATATTTTATTTCTTTTAATAGTCAAATACTATTCCATTGTATGGATATATCACAATTTGTTTACCCATTTTTAGTTGTTGGACATCTGTGTTGTTTCCATTTGGAGCTGTTAAGAATAATGTTGTTATGAACATTCATATACATGGTTTTCTTTATGTAAACATATGTTTTCAGTTCTGTTAGAAATATATACCTAGTAGTAGAATTCTTGGTTTATATGATAACTCTAAATTTGACTTTTTGAGGAACTGTCAAATTGTTTGACAGAGGAAATCCATCATTTTATGTTTCTTTTTCTTTTAATTACTCCATTTGTATAGAATATTTAGTTTTTCAATTATTTTATGATGAATAATACTATGGTTGACATTCTTATAGATTAATTTTTGTACAGATACTTGATTATATCTTTAGCATAAATTCCTAGGTGTGGAATTATTTAAATCTTAAATGCATTTGATTTTTTATTTTTTCTTTGTTTTCTTTTCTTTCTTTTTTTTTAAGTTAACATATAATGTATTATTTGTTTCAGGGGTACAGATCTGTGATCCATCAGTCTTATACAATTCACAGTCTTCATTATAGCACATACCCTCCTCAATGTCCATCACCCCCATTTTATGTTTCAACAAGGAATAGATGAGGATTCTAATTTCTCAACATATATGGCAACACTTTTTATTTTCTGACTCTACTGATTATTGCCATCTTGATTGGTATGAAGTAACATTTCATTGTGGCTGGCTCGCCAAAAATGATGAAGTCCCAGAACCTAAGTCAGGTTCGGTGGGGTGAGGAGGTTCGGAGCCGCCGACTAAAGAAAGAATTCTTAAGACGTTGTTGGTGCAAAAGGTGATTTATTAGGGCACAGGGACAGGGCCCGTGGGCAGGCGGAGATGCAGCTGCTGCCCCGGGTTGTGAGGGTAGGCATGTTATATACCCTGCGGTTGGGGGAAGGTGAGGGGAAGGGAGGTGTCAGTGGAGTTTTCATATGCTAAAGAGGGCCTACAAGGTGCCAGGATGTTCCAGGCCTGCCAGAGGCCTTGCCCTAGCGGCTGGATCAATGTTGTCTTTAGACCAGCCATTAACATTAAGATAGTTGGGAGACTTTTTGGTGGGGTGTCACAATAGTGAGATTTAGGACATTTGTAAGCCAAGGGAGAATCCTGTCTAGCAGAATTGTGAGCTCTGCAAGTTAACTATTTGCTTATTGTTCATGGCAGTGAGGGCTGCCTGAGGGATGCTACAAATATGGAGGGTGGCAGGTGGAGAGGGGGTGCAAGGCACCAGCTTTTGCTTTGTCCTCAGCCAGCCTCCTGCTCCCTCATCACTTACCTAATGGCTTGTGATGTGCCTGTTCACATGCCCTTATTGGCTATTTGTATTCTTGGAGAAATGTCTATTCAAGTTATTTCCTTATTTTCTAATTGGGTGGTTGTTTCTTTTTCATGTTGTAAGAGTTCTTGATATACTCTGGATGTGAAAGTAACAAGATATATGAATTGCAAATATCTTCACCCATTCTGTGGATAGTCTTTCATTTTCTTGATCATGTCCTTGGAGATGGAGAAAAAAATAATTTTGGTGAAATCTTATTTATCTGTTTTTTCTTTGTATGTTGGACTTTATGAATTATTTCTCAGAAACTATTACCCAATTCAAGATCAAAAATATTTACACATATGTTTTATTCTAAGAGTTTTATAGTTTTAGCTCTTATAGTTTATTTATTTATTTAGATAGTTATTTTTTAAAATTAGATAGTTAATTTTTATATATGGTATAAGGTAGGAGTCCAACTTCATTCCTTTGCATAAGATTACTAGCTGTCCTTCAGCACTAATTGTTGAAAAGACTATTCTTTCACCTACTAAGTTGTCTTGGGACTCTCATCAAAAGTCAGTTTCTCGGGGCGCCTGGGTGGCTCAGTGGGTTAAGCCGCTGCCTTCGGCTCAGGTCATGATCTCAGGGTCCTGGGATCGAGTCCCACATCGGGCTCTCTGCTCAGCAGGGAGCCTGCTTCCTCCTCTCTGCCTGCCTCTCTGCCTGCTTGTGATCTCTCTCTGTCAAATAAATAAATAAAATCTTTAAAAAAAAAAAAAGTCAGTTTCTCAAAGATATATGGTGTTATTTTGGAACATTAATTTTTATCCCATTAATTCATTCATCTACTCTTAATCCAATAGCACACATAATTAAATTTTTAACTTTGTGATGAGTTGTGAATTCAGGAGGTATGAGTCTTCTAATTTTGTTCTTTTAATTTTTTTTTTTTTTTGCTATTTGGAGCCCTGCTGGTTTTGATAGAAATTGTATTATATCTATAGATCAATTTGAATAGGATTGCCATTTTAATAGTATTAAATGTTCCAGCTCATAAACATGGTATATCTTTTAATGCATTTAGTATTTTATAAAATTTCTTTCAGTGATTTTTATATTTTTTACTGTACAAGTTTTGTAGTTCTTTTAAGTTTATTTCCACTTAATTTGTTATTTTTTTCTATTGAAAATTAAATTGCTTTCTTAATTTCATTTCCAGATTGTTCATTTCTAGTGTATGAAATCACCACTAAATTTGTATATTGATATTGTATCCTGAAACCTGAATTTTTTGCTCTAAATTTCCTTGTATATTTTCATATGTTTCTCTAGAAACATTTCATATGTTTCTATATACACAAGATCATGTCATGAAAATACAGATAGTTTTATTCCTTCCTTTCTAATCTTAATATCTTTTTATCTGTTCTTGCATTATTGCTTTGGCTACAATCTTTTAAAATATTAGATAGAAATAATGAGAGTGGCCATCCTAGTGTTGTTTTGAATTTATGGAGAAATTTTTGGTCTTTCATCATTAAGTGTGATGTTAGCTGTGGGTTTTATCAAGTAGTTTATCATCATGGATTAATACAATTACATTTTCTCCCCTACTCTCTTAATAATACGTATTGCATAAATACATAATCTTTTCTTGAAATACATCTTATACTTGGGATAAAGACAATTTGAACGTAGATTTTTTTTTTCAAAATATACTGTTGCGTTTGATTTAGCATACTTTATTTTAATATGAAGGTGAATTATAATGAAATCAGTAGAAACATATATTTTTCCTAGACTACCTGGTGCTATCAAAAGTAGCTGAAACATGAGCTACGTCTTTATAAAAACTAAAATATCATTTAACTCACATGTATATTTAAGGATTAAATAAACTAATATGGATGAAATTTTATGTTTTTTTATGTTTTTTTTCTATTTTTATAATTATTACTACTGCATTTTTTTCTGTAAGAGAGTTGGTCTAATTTTTATATTTTTTATCTCTTTTTACTTTGATTTAAATCTTATTCTATCCTTATAAAGTTTGTTAGCCATTTCTTCTTATTTATTGAACAAATATTCATGCTGTGTTTTTCTTTAAAAAAAAAAAAAGTACTGTAAGGGCCTATTTAGCCAGAGCAATTCCACCCGGTTAAACAATGACCTTGTTGTTTACATAGTAAAACTTAAACTGTCCATGCCCCCCCCCACCCCACGCCCCCGGCCACTTCCCACAGGAGACTTACTTAAAACAAGTCCTGAAAACTAGTCCCAGGTAACAAAGCCCAAATACAAGGGTGGGTCAGGCCAGGTGGAGGTATTCAATCAGAGGGGCTCATATTGTCTCCCTAGCTACCAAGGAGTATGGGCCCCGCCTTTGGGTGCCTTTTGGGCACTAATTCTGACCAAGGTGAAAGGCTAGTTCAAATATCTACTACAGGGTAAATTGTAATTCAAATGGTCACTTATGTGTGACCTAGCAGGACTATACAGCTTTCTCTGTGTTACAATCTCACTGGCCACCTGTGCATGGTCAGGCCCAACCACATGGCCTTTGCCCTTAAAAGCTAGTCTGTAAGGCAGAGAGAGGTCACCTCTTTGCATGAGATGGTCCTGGCTGGTCAGTTTGATTCTCGATGCTTGGCACAAAATAAAGCTTTGCTTGACCTTCTCTTTGGATCAGTCTTGCCCCCTCTTCCATGGACCCAATAGTACAATAAGGGAATTGCTACTTTATTGAAGGTTCCCTGGCATTAGCTTATAAAACATTTTCAAACTAACAAATAATATTTTTAGTAACGTTTACTTGCTGATTTAATCACTTTTATGGCTTTGGATATATTTAGATTTTATTTGTGTGTGTTTGTGTGTGTGTGTGTGTGTGTGTGTGTGTATGTGTAGAAAATTTATAAAGATATATTGATAGAAATGTCATTTTTACCTTTTTTCTTATATATCATTTGAAGTTGTTTATAATTTCTTCTGATTTTTATTTTTATTTTTAAAGATTTTATTTATTTGACAGAGAGAGAGAGATCACAAGTAGGCAGAGAGTCAGGCAGAGAGAGCGGGGGAAGCAGACTCCCCACTGAGCAGAGAGCCCAATGTGGGGCTGGATCCCAGAACCCTGAGATCATGGCCTGAGCTGAAGGCAGAGGCTAACCCACTGAGCCATCCAGGCACTCCAATTCTGATTTTTAAATTTCATTTATATATCCAGAATTATTTTCAATTTTTCAAACCCAATATTGTTTGGGGATTTATTTATTTATCTTTAGTCAGTTGCAATAGAAGTTTGCCTTTTGAGGTTAATGTTCAGCATGAAATCAGCCATAATACAGGGTTTGCTAAAATGTAACACGAAGGCTGCTGGGGGGAAGAAGTTTTCAGAGAAGGGATAGGCCTTTGGAATGCCTAGGCCTGATTGACCTCTCTGCCTTTGGAATGCTGCAGAGACTTGCTTTCCCCAAGGCTCTCTTAACCCAAACAGTCACCCTGTGATCTAAGAGATATATGCATTGTCCCTTAAGCTATGTCTAGGAGGACAGGCAGATTAGCATATCTTATCTTTCCTGTAAACAGATCCTCCTAGTTTCAGAAAGACCCCTTGTCCACATCACAGGCCTCAGAAACAGTGATAAGGATTTGTGATTATTGTGAAGGATCAATAAAAGGAGGAGCAAAGAAGAGCAAAGGGTCTTTGCTCTGGGCATTGACCCCCTTGCCTTCTACTCTCTTTCACAGCCAAGTCTGGAGTGACCTTTCATTTGTTGGGATAGGGATTGCTGGCCATTCCCAGCATTTGCCTGTGTCTAGGTCTTCAGTCTCCTTCCAGGTTTCATACATATATCTGTGTACAAATGACAGTCTGTGTTTGTGTTGTTTGTAATTAAATTAAACTCACACACACGTGTGTGTGTAAAACTTTTATGTAGTTCAATAGGAGATGTGTTCCTATAAATCCATATTATTTGGTGCAATGACAAAGTATCTTTAAAATATTATGCACAGTGAAACAATATTTTTATAACATATATGCTTATATAATTGTAAAATGCACTACATGCATGGAACAAATCTAGATTTAAGTACACTAAAACATTAGTACTCCTTACCTCACTGTAAGTGAATTGGAGATGATTTTATTTACCTAATCTGCAGTTTAGCATTTCTCAGGATCAACCATTACTGATTTTCATTTTAAGTGGAAAATTTTCTTTTATATTGTACTGACATTTTCCAAAATGATTCTTTTTAATTATATCAATCATTTTCTCAAAATGCTTCAGTGATTTGTTGTTCCCAAAGGGTAGAGTTTAAATTCTTTATTCTAATATTCAAAGTCCTCTGTCACTTGGCAGCAAACTGTATTTCTTCTCTTATCCTAATTCTCACACTCAATACAACAATTCCAACCAAATGCTTTTACCAGCTTTTCTCACAAATTTCTCTCTCCAATCTTCATACTTTTTGTGCACTCTGTTTCATCTACCCAACTGAAAATATCTCTATCTTTTTTTTTCTGCCTATGTGAATCCTACCTATTCTTCAAAATGCAATTACTCTTTCTTCATCTTTTATAAAGTCTTTCTGGGGGGAAGGGAAACAAAACAAAACAAAAGGGAGTTCTTTGAATATCTTAATGCCAATATTACATTACTAATTTTCTAATTAATATTTTACTACTCTGGCATCCATTTTAGTGGCATTAACTCAGGATTGCATAAACTCATTGCATTTTGGGACATGTTCGAAGCTGCCCAGCTAACAGGGTGAGTGGGGAAAGCTATCCAGTGCATGCATGCTGGCTACTCAAGCTGTGTGTCTTAGTATAAAGCTGCATCTGCCCAGAGCAAAGAAAGACTATTTTTATAAAAAGATTCCATCCATAGAGGAAGTCATGTTGCAATTATAGTCTGTCCAGAGACTGCATCCTTATATAAGCCACAGGATGTTCAGATAAATAAGTAACTTCATGGCTCCTCATAATTAACATTTTAAAGGGATTATATCTGTTCCATCAAATTAGGATATGGAGTGTTTCTGTAATTTTTTGTATACATTAGATCACCTAGCACAATGCCACATGAATGGTTTATGAACAGATATGCACAATTCAGATATATCTGACATGAAACAAAATCTCAGGGATATCAAGACAGATTCCTACATTTCAAGCAAATTGTAGCTGCAGCAACTTTGCCACCTACTTTTACAAATGCCAGTGAGGCAATGAGAAGAGTTTGGAAGATAATAATCACCATAACCTTTACTCATTATCAGTTATTACTTAACAATAGTAACTAGCATTTAAAAACTATTTTACAGGTTTAAGGTACAACATCATTAAATAATAACCATGTCCTTTCCATTTCTTTTTTGATGCCTAGGTTGGTACCTGGAATAGTAGCCTCCTGGCAAATATTTCTTAAAGGAATAAAATAAATTCAATATTAATTATCACTACACACATAAGTGAAACACCATGGACTTTTTCATACTGTTGAGCATCCTGTGATGGGAGTGGGAAAAATCAGAGTCACAAGGCCAGCAAGTGGAATGTTCTCTCTGTTGTGGCTTTCTTATTAAAAGGAGTGAAGAAAGCACATTTCCTGCAGAGTACAGGTAATAATGAGTATACTAAACTATAAAAGTCACTTAAGCATTCTCTTACATGTTCATAATGATATTTAAAATCAAATAGTTTATTTTCCTCCAAATTAGAAATGTTTTTCCTATAGAGGCCATGCTGCCCGTGTTTATTTGAGAAACAAACCCAAGTTAATATGCTTGTCCTTAGGGGTTTCAACAAGTGACCTTGGAAAGTTGTCACAACTAAATATAGAGCTGAATATTGTGATGAATGCTATTAGAAATAGCCACTTTGAAAGTTTGTCTCTAGCATATTAATTGTGGAGATGTCATCAAATCTGCCACATATGTTTACAATGGCTAGCTACAAAAGAATACAGGTTGAAGAGCTGTTCACACAGACGTGATGCAGTGTCATGCACCACTCTTCTGCTGAAGCCAGAACAATGTGTGCGGCCTTTTGCAGGGAACATGCACTTGGTTTATTCCATACACTCTCACTAAAAATGCATTCTGCTTCAAAGCACCAGAAAGTGGTGCTTTTTGATAACACAAAACTTGTAACCTCCAGTTGTTCTATCGGCATTAGCTTCTGGGAAATTCTGATCTGAGCTAATAGTACAACTTTAAGAATTGTTCAAGTCCTTGCTGCATGCATATGTTTCTACGTGCTCACTTTCACTGTGGTTGAATACTTCATTTTCATTTTTCTTTGAGTTTAAAAATTTGTTTTATCTTAATTATTCATGTTTTTGGTAATTTGCCTGAAAGTCCTTAGAAGGAACTGGGGTAAACATGTAGACAAATTGTTCTCCAGTACAAGCTACCAAGTTAAAAGTAGAAACGGAAGAATGTGGGAACCCATTTTACAGATAAAGAACCTGAGGCACTGAAGTGTAACATGACCTAAGGACAAACACAGATTTTTAAACCATAGCTGTGTGAATCTTCACAGTCCCATTTGTTTTCCTCTTCTCACAGGGACATGTGATGAGCGCACACAAACTTGCATAGTTTCATCCCTCACTGGTTTCCACTCTGTCCTCAGCTGTGCCCTCTGCCCCATTTGCAACAGAACCTAAAAAGTTAAAGAAAAAGACTGTTGACTTAGATTAGACTGTGCCCCCAGACACCCAGTGTGTTCCCACTTAGAAAACGGGTTGACGGGCACCTGGGTGACTCAGTGGATTACAGCCTCTGCCTTCAGTTTGGGTCATGATCTCAGGGTGCTGGGATAGAGCCCACATTGGGCTCTTTGCTCGGCATGGAGCCTGCTTACCCCCTCTCTCTGCCTGCTGCTCTGCTCACTTGTGATCTCTCCCTCTCTCTATCAGGTAAATAGATAAAATCTTTAAAAAAAAGGAAAAAAAGAAAGAAAGAAAGAAAGAGAGAATGAAAACGGGTTGACTTGAGTTCAACTTTTCTTTTTATTTAATATTTTATTTATTTATTTGACAGAGAGAAAGATCACAAGTAGGCAGAGAAGCAGGAAGAGAGAGGGTGAAACAGGCTCCCACTGAGCAGAGAGCCCAATGAGGGGCTCATTTCCAGGACCCTGAGACCAGTGACCCACCCAGGAGCTCCTCAACTTTTCTTTTGCAAAATTTCAACTAGGAATTTTAACACATGCCAAATATTAAACCTTGAATTTGAAATCTTTTCTGTGGATTTCTTATTGATAAGTAATGCTTGGGATGGGATTTGTTAAATGGCAAATATTGTAACATAGTATTCAAGTTAAAGTTCCCTAGTTTGACCAACTTTGAGAAGGAAACAAAAAATTGCATCTGCATCAGGACTATGTCAGAAACTGTGCCAAGGAAGGTCTGAAATGAATGAAGATATTACAAAGTGTCACAAAGCTAATTAGTGTGCTGAATCTTCCTGTAGAAGGAAATTTGCTGGCATCACCCCTGGGTCCTAATTTGAGAATGACCTCAAGCCATACTCCCCAAGGTACTATTAAAGAAATACCATACTGAGGAGGACTTTTGATAGATGAATAAAATAAATATTTATTCTCTCCATACATAAATAAGTTTATTTCTTTAACTGTTAAAGCTAAATCATTTATTTTTATTACAGGTTTCTTTATTACAGAGAGCCTTAATGTGTTAATAAACACTGTCAGTCTCAAAGAAAGGAAGGCAATGATCAGTTTCTCTTTAGTTTCTGTGGCCAAGGGTAAAAAGCTTCCTGAAGATTGTGCCCTACAAATCACAGTTTGTGAAATATTAAGACACATAAGAAATGATACATCACTTTACTTACTGTTATTCTAAAAATTAAAAATGTAAGTGTATAGACAGTCTTAAATGCATATTTGATTTTATGGGTGTGGAATCCTGTTGCTTGGGTTTGTACGTGGCTCTACCACTTACTAGTTGTGTGAACTGGAAAAAATAATTTAGCTTTCTGTTCTTTGATTTACTCATAGGCTGAATAAGGATAATTAAAGAAGACAAATTGCAATGATAAATGTATTTAGAGCTTATAGCTGCACATTTTTCATTTTCTAATTCACGTTTTTTTCTTCTCACATGAACATATGTGTGGTGTGTGCATTAACTTGGCACAGCCTCCTTCCCCTCTTCACTGCTTTCCACTGATTCTTAAGTGTGCCCTTCTCTTTTTGAGACAGAATTGGGTTGTTTTGATGATTCCTATGTATAGAAGAGCCTAGAAAAAAACTCAGTGAATATTAGCTAATGTACATGTGATTTATTTTTTATTAAATATATTATTCTATATTATATATATGCATAAGAAATATATATGTTATGCAATAATTATAAATAACATACTATTTATATATATATTTATATATATAAATATATATTTATATATATTCATTTATATGTCAGTATATTATAAGTCTTATATAAGTTATGTATTATGGAACATATATTATTAAATAATATTTATATATTATTATATTATAATTATATAATTATATATATATAAGGCATGTATATTTATAAGGCATAAATATTCCTACAATCATGAATAAAATAATTTAAAAATAATTATATTTAAAAACCTCTCCAAGTTGTTAGCTTATATTTCACTGTTGTAACATATATACATTAAGTATCATGCATTTTCAGTCTTATAAAATCTCTCTAGCATGCCTCCAAGGCAAGTTCCCTCAAGATCTGGAGAAGTCTTTTGGCCAGAACCTTTGCACATTTAACCTCTATACTGTTCTGAGACTAAGTATAAGCATTTAGCAAAGCATTTGCTACTATCAGCTGAGTCCCTATAATGTGCACAGTTCTTGACACCTGCTATTTCAAATCCTCATGCTAGTCTTATAAGGTCAGTAATGTCACTGTCAGATAAAGAAATTGGGGCTAGAGGAAGTTTCACAGCTAGTAACACATGGAACTTGGATTATAAACCAGGACTTACTGATGTGAAAGTTCACTTCTTTGAGCTCCCTGCTGCAGCCATAGGAGCCATAGGAGCTCGGAAATCCAATACAGCCATGACTCTCACATGGAGAGGCTAGGTGGCAAGGCAACTGAAGCACACCAACCAGATTAAGGGCAGCACACGGAATCAGGAATTATCCCAATGAATCTGAATACTCCATGCCATCTTCTATGTTTAATGTAAAATGTGAGAAAAATGAAAGGATTATTTTCCCAATTTTCTATTTTTCTATTCATTAGATTTTTGAAAATGTCTGTTTAAGTTCTCCCCATAAATCAATATCAATGGTATGTCTTAGCTTAACCATGAGGCTTGCTTACTCAGTTGTATTGTTATGTGAGGTTGCACAGACATACACTTAGCACATTTTCTTAAGAGGAAATAAAATATTTCATATTTTACTTCATTAATCTCCTCAGTACTCCTACAATTTCTAAGGAAGTATTCACTTATACATACGAATCAGGTACACTGGATTCAGAAAGAGCGGCGTCAGTAGAAGCTTTAATTTGTCAAGTTGACAAGGGTATTTCCTTGTTCATGATGCCATATCTAAAACTCAGGCTTTCTTTAGTGGTCACAAATCACTAAATGAGATTATAATGAATAAGGTTTGGACATGGAAGAGATTATCATGTTTTCAAATTATGTATTACCTAGGTGCTCATTTTACAATATTTACCAAATACCTACTACATGCAGGCATTGTTTGAAGGGTTTTAGATACAGCAAAGCACAAAATAGGAAAGAATCCCTGCATGTGTAAGACTTACATTCAAATGGGAAAAAAGATAATAAACTGGTGAATTACACAGACACACCCTTTACATACACCACACCACCTTACATATAAAGGTGATAAATGCTATGGAGAAAGTGAAATCAGGAAAGAAGAGGAAATACAGTTCAAACAAAGGGAGGTCTGATTTTAAATAGTGTGTTTAGAAAAAATCACTGTGAGAAGTCGTTTCCTTTTTAGATTTTTCCCTTTTCTTTCCTTTTTCTTTCTTTCTTTTTTTCCTTTTTATTGCTCTTGTTTGTGATTTTTTGTTTTTAAAATTTGAAGGTGGTCAAGCGCAACCCATGCTGGTGTTGGCCAGGAGTATTCCTGGCAGGAGAAATGATTGTAAAGATGGGCATGTACCTCATGTGCCAGAGGAATAACAGAGAAATCAGTGGGGCAGAATGAGTTCATGGTGAGGAGCCCAGGAACAAATGAGATCAGACAGTTAATAGAAGCCCAGCTCTTACTGGTCTGGAAGAAAGTTCTAAAGATTTTGGTTTTGGCTGAGAGAAGATAAGCTATCTAGTAGTAGGTTATCTAGCAAAGACTTTGAGAAGAATTATGTGATAAGATTTTTATTTTAAAAGATCACTCTGGACCTTTTTATCTAATTTATAAAAAGCTGCAGAAGACTGGCCCACAGATCTTATAATGACAAGAAGATATTTCATCAGAAGGCAGAAAACACAAAGAATCATAAATGAGCTAAATTCTGAATTGGTGAGGCTGTTCTTAGGAATCTAGATACCCATGGATGCTTTATCACTGGTTCAGAGCTAGAAGGAACAATCATAAAAGAGGGAATTGAAGAAAAAGCCCACCTTCAAATGACACCATGAGGCCTGGTATGAGGAATGAGAGTTCCCAGATATCCTACCACGGAGTGAATCGACAACAATCAGCACTCCCCGCCACCCTCACCCCGCCATGGGCCTTCCACTGCAGGCAGCAGTACAGAAAAGACTCAGGAATAAGTGATAAAGTCCATATAATTTCTCCCAAAACATCCAAGACCATTGCTTGGTGCTGAGCAGCAGCCTAATGAAGGGTGTTAAAATAACTATGGTAAATATATAATAAAACCAAGTGGAAAAGAAAAGTGATATACAGGATCAGATAAGGAGTCTCAGCAACTCAAGGGAAACTACAAAAAGTAAGTAATGGCAATTTTAGAATTTAAAAAATACATTAGAAATTAATAGTCATTTGGTAGATTTGACCATAACCCAGACACAACAATGGAAAGGATCAGGAACTAACATATAAAGACCCAAATGGATTTTAAAGAACCAAACAGACCATCTGAGACTTGTAGGAGAGTATTAAATGGTCTAACATACTTGCAATTGAAGTCCTAGTAGGAGATGTGAGAGGGATAGAGATATAATGTTTTTGTTTTGTTTTAAATAATGAAGAAAATAAACCTACAGATCTAAGAGCAGCAATAAACTCCAAACAGGAGAAATACTACTTAGACACATCAGAGACAAACTGTTGAAGATCTAAGATAAAATGAAAATCTATAAATCAACCAAGCAATTGGACACATGACATTCAGGAAAACAAAAATAAAGATGTCTAGGGGCACATGGATGGCTTAGTTAAGTGTCTGCCTTCAGCTCAGGTCATGATCCCAGGGTCCTGGGATCAAGCCCCACATTGGGCTCCCTGCTCAGCAGGAAGCTTGCTTCTCCCTCTCCCACTCCCCCTACTTGTGTTCCCTCTCTTACTGGGACTCTCTGTCAAATAAACAAATAAATATAAAATCTTAAAAAAAAAAAGATGTCTGTCTTCTACTCAGAAATAGTAGAAGCCCAAAGGCAGTGGCAGGGAATTTCACCTAAGGCAAGAAACATTCAATGTATAGCCAGTGGACATGTTTTCAAAAATAAGGTGATATAAAATTATTTTATGGCAGACAAAGACAAAATAAATTAATTTTCAGGCTAAAGAAAGGAAATCATATGCACATGTGAATTAATGTGGATGAAACATATGACAAAATTCAAAATATATTATAATGAACAACTCTCCACAAATTAAGAATAGAGAAAAATCATTTTCATTTTCTGAAGAGTGTTTACAAAATTCTAATGATAGCCTACTCCTTAATGACAAAAAGACTGAATGCTTTCTTTCTAAGACTAGGAACACAGTAATGATGCTTGCTCTCATCATTTTCATTTGACACAGTACTGACATTTCTAGTCATTGCATTAAGGTAATAAAAATTAAAAGCCTACATATTAGAAAGTAAGAGGCAAAGAACTACTTCTATTTATAGATGACTTCAATGTCTGTATGAAAAATACAAAAGAATCTCTAAAAAACAAATCCTAGAATGAATACATGAGGTTGGTTAGTTCACAGCATCCAAGACCAATAAACAAACATTAGATGAAAGTTCAAATTACCTCTTCCAGATTCATCTCTTGTAGTTGCTAACAAGCTTCATTGCATGGTTTTCTCTGTGAAATGTAGTACTTATCTCTCCAACTGATATATCACTTCTAGAATAGGCATTAGAATTCATATAAAATATATATGAGAAGGCACTACAGTAACTAAAAAAAAATCTTGTAAAAGGAGAGTAAAGTGAGAAAAATCACTCTACCCTTATGGAAGAGCTAGTATATATATATATACTAATTACATAGTGTAGTCTTGGTAGAGGGAGAAGGGCTGCGGTCAGTGCAACAGAAGAGAGAACCCAACAATAGACCCACCTAAATCTGTCCAGCTGTGTTTTGACAAAGGTACAAAGGCAATTCAGTAGAATAAAGATACCCTTTTTCAGGAAGTGGTGCTGGAGCAACCAAAGGTCCATAGGGAAGAAAGAGCTTTTGTGGAGAGGTTAGGCCAAAAGCCTGAATGCGGTGGATGCAAGAAAGAACAAGGGAAAGATGTTTGCAAAACCCCAAGAACAAAATATTGTTTGGAACATAAGTATCATAAGGACCAGAAAGAATTATGAGGGTGGCAGGAAAAAGCAGGCCAGGTCAAGAAAGTAACATTAACACAACCTTTGTTCTCACTTAGAAAGGGATTATAGATACCAGTCCTTTGTATTCATTAAAAGTCATGCCTATAATCCATCTAATTAATAGAAGCTATTTGCTTCTACAAATTTCTATTATTGCACATTGTAATTATAATTGGATTTTTACTACTTTTAGCTGATCTTCTCCTCTGATATACTAAAATATTATTTAATAACCTGTACTGTGGTTTTCCTCATCACAGTTCCAATGTCTAGTAACTGCCAAGCATATAGCTGGAACTGGAGAAATATTCATTAAATGCAATTAAACTAAATGAAGCCAAGTTACTAAATGGCTTGATTTCAGTTTTAAAGCCATTGCTCTCATGCTCTTTACCCCTGAAACTTTGCTTAAGAAATTTCCCCCCAGACTCTCTCCAAATGAGTCTAACTTCAGCCACAGGTCCCACTCCTTCTATGATATTTGGATGCAAGTTCAAATTAACTCTTCCAGATTCATCTCTTGTAGTTACTAACAAGCTTCATTGCATGGTTTTCTCTGTGAAATGTAGTACTTATCTCTCCAAATGATATATCACTTCTAGAACATCCCTAGAGTTCCCATAACCTTTAGATTTTGTTCATTGATAGATTATATGTTCCCAGAGAGGGAACATGAATCTCCGATTTCTTCTGTTCCTTTGTGTTCATCCTTATTTCTAGCATTTCTTCAAATGTGAAATCAATGCTGTGGTTATTCCATTCATGTACTAGATTGTATTTGACTCTATAATAGTCCAAACCCTGAAACTAATGAAATAGATTTGCTTCTAGGATAATTTATCATAGCAATGATATTTTCAGTCTAGATTTCTACAGCTTATCTTCACTAGATCATCCACTGAGTACATGACATTTCTAATAGTTACTTATAATCTGGTTAAGATATGTAGTATTAATACAGGTGTTTTTTTCTTCTTTTTGTTCCTAACCACATGTCTCTGGTTGAGTAGAATTAGCTGTGGGCTGTTTAAGCCAATGGGTCAAAAATGGCATGGAGTCCTTTCTAGGGAGAGCGTATCTCAATAAATGTTTGGATTGTTTATGGATAAACTTTTGCTTATTATCAATAGGCAAGAGAAATAAAGTAAGAGCTAATTAGGTCTACATAGTAACTAATAGAATTTATGAGCTATATGTTTGTATTTTGAGATGGTTGATGAGAATCCAGACAGCGAATGCAGAGAGTACTTCAGGAGAGAGCAAGATCCATATGAGGAAAAAGTGATAATTTAGACCTCAAAAAAATTTAAAATTCTTGCTCTGTGACTGATCCAATTAAACAGGCAAAAGCAAGCTTATAGTGTAGGAGAAAATATTTGCAAACTACATATCCAGCAAAAATAGCTTAGTAAACAAAATGTATAAAGAACTCCAAAAACTCAAAAGTATTAAGAAAAAAAAAAAAGAAAAAAGAATCCACAAAATTCCAATTAGGAATTGTTGATGATGACAACTTTGTAATAGAGCTTGAAGTCTGGAATTGTGATGCCAATAACTTTGGCTTTCTTTTTCAATATTCCTCTGGCTAATCGAGGTATTTTCTGGTTCCATATAAATTTTAGGATTATTTGTCCCATTTCTTTGAAAAAAATGGATGGGATTTTGATAGGTATTGCATTAAATGTGTAGATTGCTTTAGGTAGCATAGACATTTTCACAATATTTGTTCTTCCAATACAGGAGCATGGAACATTTTTCCATTTCTTTGTGTCTTCTTCAATTTCTTTCATGAGTACTTTAGAGTTTTCTGAGTATAGATACTTTGTCTCTTTGGTTAGGTTTATTCCTAGGTATCTTAGGGTTTGGGGTGCAATAGTAAATGGAATTAACTCCTTAATTTCTATTTCTTCTGCCTTGTTGGTATTAAAAAAAAATGCAACCAATTTCTGTGCATTGATTTTATATCCTGACACTTTACAGAATTCCTATGCAAGTTATAGCAGATTTGGAGTGGAGTCCTTTAAGTTATCCACATACAGTATCATATCATCTGCAAACAGTGATAGTTTGACTTCTCTTTTGCCAATTTGGCAAAATTTGGATGCCTTTAATTTTTTTTTCTTGTCTGCTTGCTGAGGCTAGGACTTCTAGTACGATTTTGATTAGCAGTGGTGAAAACGGACATCCCTGCAGTGTTCCTGACCACAGCAGAAAAGCATTCAGTTTTTCTCCATTGAGAATGGTATTTGCAGTGGGTTTTTCATAGATGGTTTTGATAATATTGATAATATGTGCCCTCTATCCCTACACTTTAAAGAGTTTTAATCAGGAAGGGATACTGCACTTTGTCAAATGCTTTTTCAGCATCTATGGAGAGTATCATGTGGTTCTTGTTCTTTCTTTTATTAATGTGTTGTATCACATTGATTGATTTGCAGATGTTGAACCAACCTTGTAGCCCTGGAATAAATCCAACTTGGTCGTGGTGAATAATCCTTTTAATGTACTGTTGAATCCTATTGGCTAGTATTTTGGTGAGAATTTTCGCATCAAGGATATTGGTCTGTAGTTCTCTTTTTTGATGGGATCCTTGTCTGGTTTTGGGATCAAGGTGATGCTGGCCTCAGAAAAAAAGAGTTTGGAAGTTTTCCTTCCATTTCTATTTTTTTGGAACAGTTTCAGGAGAATAGGAATTAATTCTTCTTTAAATGTTTGGTAGAATTCCCCTGGGAAGCCATCTGGCCCGGGGCTTTTGTTTGGAGATTTTTGATGACTGTTTCAATCTCTGTACTGGTTATGGGTCTGTTCAGGTTTTCTATTTCTTCCTGGTTCAGGTGTGGTAGTTTCTATGTCTCTAGGAATGTATCCATTTCTTCCAGATTGTTGAATTTGTTGGCGTAGAGTTGCTCATAGTATGTTCTTATAATTGTTTGTATTTCTTTGGTGTTGGGTGTGATATCTCCTCTTTCATTCATGATTTTATTTATTTGTCCTTTCTCTTTTCTTTTTGATAAGTCTGGAAAGGGGTTTACCAATCTTATTAATTCTTTCAAAGAACCAGCTCCTAGTTTCATTGATTTGTTCTATTGTTTTTTTGTTGGTGGTGGTAGATTTTTTTTTTCTTTCTATGTCATTGATTTCTGCTCGGATCTTTATTATTCCTCTTCTCCTGCTGGATTTAGGCTTTCTTTGTTGTTTTTTCTCCAACTCCTTTAGGTGTAGGGTTATGTTGTGTATTTGAGATCTTTCTTGTTTCTTGAGAAAGGCTTGTACAGCTTAATATTTTCCTCTCAGGACTGCCTTTGCTGTATCCCACAGATTTTGAACACTTTTGTTTTCATTATCATTTGTTTCCATGAATTTTTTCAATTCTTCTTTAATTTCCTGGTTGACCAATTCATTTTTTTAGAAGGATGCTGTTTAGTCTCCATGTATTTGTGTTCTTTCCAAATTTCCTCTTGTGATTGAGTTCTAGTTTCAGAGCATTGTGGTCTGAGAATATGCAGGGGATGACCCCAATCTTTTGATAATGGTTGAGATCTGATTTATGACCCAGGATGTGGTCTATTCTGGAGAATGTTCCATGTGCACTAGAGAAGAATGTGTATTCTGTTATTTTGGGATGGAATGTGTTGAATATACCTGTGATGTCCATCTTGTCCAGTGTGTCATTTAAGGCCTTTTTCCTTGTGTATCTGTTGCTTGGATGATCTGTCCATTTCAATGAGGGGAGTGTTAAATTCCCCTACTATTATTTTATTATTGTCGATGTGTTTCTTTGATTTTGTTATTAATTGGTTTATATAGTTGGCTGCTCCCATGTTCAGGACATAGATATTTAAAATTGTTAGGTCTTCTTGTTGGACAGACCCTTTGAGTATGATATAGTGTCTTTCCTCATCACTTACTATATTCTTTGGCTTAAAATCTAATTGATCTGATATAAGGATTGCCACCCCAGCTTTCTTCTGATGTCCATTAGCATGGTAAATTGTTTTCCACCCCCTCTCTTTAAATCTGGGGGTGTCTTCGGGTCTATGATGAGTTTCTTGGGCAGCATATTGACGGGTTTTGCTTTTTATCCATTCTGATACCCTGTGTCTTTTGATTGGTTCATTTAGGCCATTTACATTCAGGGTAACTATTGAGAGATATGAATTTAGTGGCATTGTATTGACTATAATGGGACTGTTACTGTATATTGTTTCTGTTCCTTTCTGATCTACTACTTTTAGGCTCTCTCTTTGCTTATAGGAGCCCTTTCAATATTTCCTGGAGAGTTGGTTTGGTGTTTGCAAATTCTTTCAGCTTTTGTTTGTCCTGGTAGCTTTTTAATCTCTCCTTCTATTTTCAATGATAGCCTAGCTGGATATAGTATTCTTGGTTGCATGTTTTTCTCACTTAACACTCTGAATATATCATGCCAGTTCCTTCTGGCCTGCCAGGTCTCTGTGGATAAGTCTGCTGCCAGTCAAATGTTTTTACTGTTGTACAATACAGACTTCTTTTCCCAGGCTGCTTTCAGGATTTTCTCTTTGTTGTTAACAGTTGTAAATTTTACTATCAGGTTGTGGGGTGTGGACCTATTTTTATTGATTTTGAGGGTCATTCTTTGCATCTCCTGGATTTTGATGTTTGTTCCCTTTGTCATATTAGGAAATTCTCTACAAAAATTCTCTCCAATATACCTTCTGCTCCCCTCTCTCTTTCTTCGTCTTCTGGGATCCCAATTATTCTAATGCTGTGTCGTCTTATGGTTTCACTTATCTCTCAAATTCTCTCGTGGTCCAGTATTTGTTTGTCTCTCTTTTGCTCAGCTTCTTTATTCTCCATCATTTGGTCTTCTATATCACTAATTCTTTTGCCTCATTTATCCTAGCAGTAAGAACTTCCATTTTTTATTGCACCTCGTTAATAGCTCTTTTGATTTCAACTTGGTTAGATTTTAGTTCTTTTATTTCTCCAGAAAGGGCTTTTATCTCTCTGGAGAGGGTTTCTCTAATATCTTCCATGCCTTTTTCGAGCCCAGCTAGAACCTTGAGAGTTGTCATTCTGAACTCTAGTTCTGTCATATTACCAATGTCTGTTGTGGTTACGCCTGTGGAAAGAGCCTTAAGGAAAAGGACACATCTGTCACTGCGTTCCCCAGGAGCATGTCTGTGGAAGGCGCAGCACACCGCCCCGGGAGAAGAGAAGGAGCCGCTGTCCTTGCTGTCGGGAAACGGTTGTGAAGCAGGAGAGCCTGCCATGGCAGGAAAAGCAGGCTGGTGGCAAGACAAGTGTCACCACAGTCTATGATGACACTTTTGAGTCAAGGCTCATCTACTCTACAGGTGAGACTACTGTGTAAAATTTTTAAAGGCAACATGTTTAAAGGCAACATCATGAAAGAATGTTTGGTGGATTGCTTTGGTTTTCTATTCATGGTATCAGATGAGTTTAAGGGAGCATAATCCAGTAAAAAATTTAAAATTAATTTTAAAAAATAAGAAAAAAAATTTTAATGTCTTTGCTTTTGTGGTTCCTGCAATGAAACTACAAGAAAGGGCTGGGAACATTTTCTTTTTTTCTGTTTGTTTTTCTTCGATTTGGACCTCCTCCTTAGGTCTCTGATCAAAGAATGCTTACACAGACTCTGTAGTGTAGAAAGGACAAAATATCATATTACAAAATATTCCATTCCTATCCTTTTGTATACCCAGAACAATAAGTTAATATATGTGCTGCCAAAGGAGCACACCAGAGCAATAAGTTAAATGAAGATTGTACTGGGAAAATAATACAATTATTCCATAAAGTGATGGGTTTTGAATGGGACATGAAGGGCGGACTTCTGAGTTAGGAAAAATATATATATATAAAGACTTAATGAAGGTTTAATTAAAGCATAACAACTATGCTGTATTCCTGAAATATATTAAAATGATGATATGGAAATACCTTGCCTATTACTTAATATCTCACAGAGTAACATCAAATCACCTATTAATCCTTTCTACTAACAGCTGTTCCTCTTTGTTTCACTTTACATAACATGTAATGGATTGACATTTGTAGAAATAAGGGGGAAACATGGAAGAAAGTGAACAATTAGAAAGGATCAAAATACAGTATATAAATACCAGGTAAGTTAATACCAGGTAAACAACCAGTGAATATGATTATAGTAAATATATGCTGTTTCAATGCATGCACATTTATAAACTGAGAATTTTCAGGAGTGACAGCCAATGTAGAAAATCTGGATGGTGTTATAGAAAATTCCATAAAAATTTTATAGAAAATTTGCATTAGTTTAACAGCCTGGTATAATATTTAGAAACCAGACTGTGTAATTTCTTTGATCAGTTAAGCATACAAAAACATGGCTGAAATAATGATAAACACTTAACATTTACTTAAATTTTTGTTTATTTTTATCCTTTAATGTCCATATTGTGTTCATAATGTCCTAAGTATTTGTGGTTGTTAGAGCAAAGTAAATTTGAAAATTTCCATGGGGAGGGGAAATGGTATCTGTTTGTAAAACAAAACAAAAACACAGGGCACCTTTCCTATGGTTGTGAGCTGCCCTTCCCTTACTGCTCAATGCATTTTCATTAACACCCACCTCACAGTCCATAGGCAGCCATCTGTGTTCCCATCTTTAAGAAATTTTATCCTACAAGTCTTTACTCATGACACTGTTGCCTATTACATAAATCAAACAGAAATTCAACCTCTTGGAATGGAATCAAAAACCCACAAAGCTGACTGCTGTCAGGACTCATAAGGAAGGCAATTAATAAATTTATTATTTAGGAGAGGAGTTGTTTGCTTTCCAAAAATCCATGCAAAGTTGGAATGTTATCCAGAGTGTATATCAAACTAATGAAGCTAAAAGTGTATTTTGATCTCAGGTTCACCCATTTGACAATCATTATATTTTCTCATTTATCTCTGGTTTGGTCAGCTATGCTAGTGTCAGAACACTTAATTCATTCAGTAAATCAACAAAGACCTATTTAGTACTAATTTTTTGTGGGTGGGATGAATAAGACAAATATCTGCCCCAATGGAGCATATGATCTAGAGTTTAAAATTCATATTTGAATTACTTACATACCACTACATACATGAATTACATACTTACCACCACAAATGTAAACAACACTTATAAAATTGAAAAAGAAATAGATGATAATGATGTTAAGGAGAAGACCTTAATATTAAAAGCAATAAAATTGATATGTCTATTAGTAGAAATAAAAAATGGTCATATATTAACTAAAGTAAAATTTAGGGGTCCCGGGGTGACTCAATCGGTTAAGCAGCTGCCTTTGGCTCAGGTCATGATCCCAGGGTCCTGGGATTAAACCTGCATCGGGCTCACGGCTGGGTAATAAGCCTGCCTCTGATCTTCCTCTGCCTGCCACTCTGCCAACTTGCTCTCTCTCTGTCACTGTCAAATAAACAAATAAAATATTTTAAATAAAAGATAAATATAAAGTAACACTTACTGAAGTTTTGGGGACGGAGATGGCATCAAGATGGCAACATGGATGCATGGATGGCTCCTTATTTATTGCTAAAGGTAAATGTATAGTCAAAACCAGATTCTCTAATACTGTAATGGTGATATATGAATCATTTACTAGTCTAGTTTAAATGTTAAAAAAAACAAGCCTATTAAAAATACTTTTTATAATTTTCAATATACTTTTTATTGACAGTACAATATAAAAATGATCTAAAATGTAAAAACATCAATAACCTGTTGTTATAGGAGAAGTATAAATTTTCTGTACACTATAGAAGTTCAGTTGTTTTCAAGATAAAATGGAATGTTATAACTAACATATTTTATATAAGCTCAATGGTAAATATAAAAAAATGTAGTAGATACACAAAAGATTTTGATAAAGAAGTTAAAACATACTGCTACAAAAAGTCATCAGATTACAAACAAAAAGACAACAAAGGAAATAAAGAGCAGAGCATCTACACAAGAGCAAACAATTAACAGAATATATATATATATATATATATATATATATATATATATAACTAACCATTATATAAAACCATGGTTATATATATTAGAATGTGTATATATATTATACATTCTTTTACCTAATAAAACATTTTTGTTCAGAATCTCAGTCATCCTTCCTTTCAATAGAATGTGATTCTCATTCTTTTGGTGCCTCCTGAACAATTCGACCACGACTTCCACTTCAATTTGCATGAAAGTTATTCTTACCTAAAGTCGTCTGCCATTTCTTTAAAAACAGTTGGCATCTTTTTGCAGTTTCCAGTGTTTTTAGTTTGAGTATCTGGTTATAGGCTGATGAAGGTAATTTTCATCCTACTCTTTCCTTCTGAGTTTGTTTCTTTCTGGGAAAGTATATTTTCTACTCTTTAAAAAGAAGGACCTAGAAAAGCGAAATGGTTCTTCTTTGTAAGTCTACATTCCCTTTCCCCATTTTCTGTGTACTTTCTGAGACTGCAGATTTGGGGGCTAACAGCATGTAACAGCCTTTTAAAAAAATTATAATAAAACTTAAATGAAGTTAAATTAAATATATTTAATTCAAATGAAACTTGAAAATACAAATGAAAATTTAGAATTAAAAATGTAAATTAAATACATTGGAAGGGGAGGTGAAACATGAGAGACTAAGGACTGTGAAAATCAATATGAGGGCTTTGAAGGGGCGAGGGGTGGGAGGTTGGGGGAACCAGGTGGTGGTTATTAGAGAGGGCCCAGATTGCATGGAGCACTGGGTTTGTTGTAAAAACAAGGAATACTGGTATGCTGAAATGAAAATTAAAAACAAAAGAGAAAAATGAAAAAAACATAAAGAAAAACATTTAAAGAAAAAAAACAGGGATTTTTAAAAAGAGATCTATGAGGGCAGTGAGTTGTGTAAACCTGGTGAATCACAGACCTGTACCCCTGGAGATAAAAATATACTTTATGTTTTTTTTTAGAAAATAATGGAAATAAAAAAATAAATAAATAAATGGGGATGTACAAAGGGATGAAACAAAGAAAATGCAAGACAATGGGCATCATCTGAGGGCCTCAGTCGTTTCATGAAATGTCAATGGTTTCTCTACTCTAATGAAAAGATGAACTTGGTTAGATCGTATCAATACCCACAACCACAAAGAATGCTGTGCTGCTTCGAGGAGGGACAGAATCAGCTCACGAAGGCAGAAACAAAATTCGGTACTCTTGAAAACCTAAAATTGAACAAGACTTCTACCAACCTAGACGGGGACATCATAGCGAGTATAAGAAGGGGTGGGGGAAACACGGAAGGTACAACAACTGGAAAGAAAACACAGAGTGAAATGTGTATAGAAAGATATTCTCAGAGAATGGACCAAAGTATGAGAATCAGGAAGTAAATTCCTCCAAGTCATCCGATAGAAGTTAAAAATTCAGGAAAATTAAATGGACTCCTCGGACAAACGAGCAAAGCTTGAAAATCCTATTAATGAGAAGAGCAAAAGGAGGACCTCGTCCCTCCAAAGATTTTATGCCGTCTCTACCCAGCAAGGCTCCAATCAGAATACCATCCAAGATGACTGAGGGGAATTTAGGATCTCAATCCATGGGATGGCCCATAGGTTCATAGGTTACCTAGGTGAATAGAACACGTACAGAGATTGGATGAACGGTAGTGTACAGTTTCAATGGACCCCATCTGGATGGAGGGATTCCATGCAATCCAGTTTCTGATCTAGCAAGTGCCTGTGTCCGTGGGTAAAGCCAGTTATCCTATTGCCCCGGACACGAAAAGGGCTCGTCATTCCCCAGCAAATCTGAAGAAAGAAGCGAGAGCAAGACTGAGGGAGAAAGAGAGTGAGAGGAGAATCTGATGGGATAGGATGTCTTACAAAAGGTCTCTTGAAATGACCCGAGGAAATAGACCAACACGAAAGGGCAGACTTTGACCAAGCGGTGCTAAACGACGTGAATATCCACGTGGAACAGAAGAGGTCCGAACGCTATTCCAGACTGATGGAGCCTACCTACGAAAGAAGACATCAGAAGTTGTCTGGAAGATACAATAGGAAACCCTTTGGAGGATCTGGGGGAGGTGGCAGAGATGAGTGGAGCACACCACCAAAAACGGGAAGCCCAAGACAGGTTAGTTAGGAAGTTGGACTCTAGGAATCCAAGGTTCCAAACACAAAATCTTGCCCAGCAAAGGACAAGACGAAAAGTATGAAAGGTTGTATGGAGATACCACCTAAGGAACTGTATACAACTCGAGAGAGGATAACTGGGAATCAAGAAGGATAGGTAGGTACCTTCAAAACAATGAAAATCCTTGCACAGAAATATGCCAAGGAGAAAATCATCAGCCAAGAAACCCATGCAAAGATTCCAAAAATGCTCAGTGATCACAAAAGTGCCAAGGAAAACACAACCTCTGGGTTAGTGTTATCCGAGTGGAGGAGGACCTCGAAGCGTGTTGCCTAATGCAACGGACTGAATCGTCAAAAACGGATTTAATCATGGAGTGGGGCACCTGGGTGGCTGCTTTCTGCTGGGGTCCTGCTGCCAGGGTCTTGGGAGCAAGCCCTGCCTGAGGCTCTCTGCTCAGCAGGAAGCCTGCTTCTCTCTCTCTCCCACTTGCACTTCTTGTACTCCCTCTCCAAGGGGGCTCCCTCTCTCACTGTGTCTGTCTTTCTGTCAAATGCGTTTATCAAACAAGCAATCCCTTCCATTCAAGAAGTAAAAATCAAATGTTGACGCATGGGGTCCTCATGAACGACAAGAATCAGGAGGGTTGTTTGATGATTTCTTGGAAGTTTTTCTTCCTTCCTTGGACAGACAGAGAGGAGAAGGAGGGAGAGAGACAGGCCGAGAGAGAGGGCCAAACAGGCTCCCTGCTCAGGAAAGAGCCAGATGCAGGGCAGGGTCCTCAGGCTGGTGCGTAGCCAAGTGCCGCCTGAAGCCCTGGAGCAGCTCCAACAATCCCAAGGGGATCTCCCTGCAGGTCTTGCCTGTCCCTCCCCCACCGGGGACACCTGGGCGCCGCCCTCGCCTCCTCCCTGACGGATCTTTGGCCCGGCTGCCCCAAGAGAGCGCGCTCAGAGGGCGCTGGAGGCGCTCCTGGAGGCTTGCGCCAAGGCTCCCTGGGCTCAGCTGTTCCCTGCGGCGGGGGCTGCAGCGTGGGCGGTGGGGGAGGCGGGGGCGGCAGGGGCGGCAGGGGCGGCGGCGGGAGTTGCTGCCGCGGTGGCTGCGACGGCGTCGCGAGGCGGTGGCGGTGGCGGCTGAGGGAGCCCGGCCCTGGCAGGGCGGGCAGCATCTTGGGCACCTCCTGCTCGCCCCGGGCCAGTCGCTTCTCTCCCCACCCCTCCCCCTCTCAGCCATTGTTTATTTCTGTGAAGGCTTTTCCTACTTGGTTTCAGGGCAAGAGCACTCTTCATGGGGAAGGGGGGAAGGGCAGGACCCGAAGAGAGACCTAGTGGACTCTGCCCTGAGCCCAGAGCTAGCCTCAGGGCTCCATCTCAAGAGCCAGAGATCATCCCCTGAACCCAGAGTTGGGCACTTCACTGAGGGTGCCGCCCAGGTGCTCCTCAGCTGTTGTTGACCCATTTCTGGAGACGGGTGCCTGCGTGGCTCGGTTAGTTCAGCGACTGCCTTGGGCTCAGGTCATGACCCCGGACTGGTAGGATCTCATCCCGCCTCCCGCTCCCAGCTCCTTGGGGAGTCGGCTTCTCCCACTGACCTTCTCCTCTCTCATGCTCTCTCTCACTCATTCTTTCTCCATGAAAGAAAGACAAGCTTTCCAAAAAGTGTCTGGAGCCTTGTTGGATGGGCTTGAATGTGGTGGATCTCAGGGAGTATTCTCATCGCATGCAGACACCTTGAGGAGAGCCATGTCTTTCGAAGAGGATCCCTTGTTGTTCTGCAATGGTTTCTTTCTCTGTTCACGGATCGGGTGTCTTTCCATTGTCTCTTCTCCAGACCTCGGAAAAGCAGCCTTTGAGGATTCCTTTGGGTATGGTCTAGCCCTTTTCATCCTTTCTCTTTCCACAAAATCTCTACTAGCTACTGCATCCTCCTATGTAGAGTTTGTTTTTCACTGACCTATCCAGGTCTTTCCTTTCAATAGAATTTCAGTCGTTCATTCGGAAGGTCATTGTGGAAAAGTTAAAGGTGAAGTCTACTAACTCGCAAGGCGTATTTACTTTTTCCCGTCCATTCCTTCCTCCCTTTCTATCTATACACATAGATATATATAGGAATACATATACACACACACACGTGTGTGTGGGCGTGTGTGTGTGTGTGTGTGTGTGTGAGTTTATGCATATAAAGTATCCGAGTCCTAAACCCCAGCACCTGGGAGCATGACCTTATTTGGAAATAGGGTCCCTGGAGATGTCACTAGCTAAGATGAGGTCATATTGGAGTAGACTGGGCCCCTAATTCAGGAGCACTTGTGTGCTTCTAAGAAGGGAGAGTGCCGATACACAGATATGCACTGAGGGAGAAGGCCCGGTGAAGAAGTCCAAAGCCAGTGCAATACTTCAAGCTGGAAAAGGGGCCTGGAACAGATCTATCCACAATGCCTAAAAAGGGAGCATGTCCTACCAACATTGTAGCCTCTAGAAATGTGACATTGTCCACTTCTGTGGTTTCAGCATCCAGACTTCTGGTATCTTGTATAGCAACCATAGAAAACTAATATATATATATATATATACACAAATATATATATATATATATAACTAACCATTATATAAAACCATGGTTATATATATTAGAATGTGTATATATATTATACATTCTTTTACCTAATAAAACATTTTTGTTCAGAATCTCAGTCTTCCTTCCTTTCAATAGAATGTGATTCTCATTCTTTTGGTGCCTCCTGAACAATTCGACCACGACTTCCACTTCAATTTGCATGAAAGTTATTCTTACCTAAAGTCGTCTGCCATTTCTTTAAAAACAGTTGGCATCTTTTTGCAGTTTCCAGTGTTTTTAGTTTGAGTATCTGGTTATAGGCTGATGAAGGTAACTTTCATCCTACACGTTCCTTCTGAGTTTGTTTCTTTCTGGGAAAGTATATTTTCTACTCTTTAAAAAGAAGGACCTAGAAAAGCGAAATGGTTCTTCTTTGTAAGTCTACATTCCCTTTCCCCATTTTCTGTGTACTTTCTGAGACTGCAGATTTGGGAGCTGAGGCGACAGGATCCCTGAACACCGCCAATTCACTGGAAATGGGAGAGTAAGCACACTACCATCTCTCAGTGTAGGCAACGCTTGGCCTTTTGCTCAGGCCCTGAGGCAGACTCGGGGACTAGGCCAGTGCCTTCCCCACAGGAGAGGAGAGGCGACAGGATCCCTGAACACCGCCCGTTCACTGGAATGGGGAGCTTTGGGTGATTGTCGCCACTCCTTGCCTGGACACCCCGTGCCTTCGCGAACGCTTCTACCTCCTGGAGGAAGACGGAATCTGACTCCCAGTCCTTTCAGGGAGCTGTTTCTGCGCGTTCAGGGTAGGCGCCTGGTGGCAAGCCCATGTCTCCACCCGGGAAAGGTGGCCAAAGCTGCTGTCTCCTTGGGCCAAGAGGCTCAGGACAGGCATGCTTCCTGCCCAGACTCCTTCCTCAGAGTGGAGCCCTTTCTCCTGCCCTAATCTTCCCCTCGTGTCTCCTTAGCAGCCAGGCTTCCGTCGCTCTGCGGTGACAGACGTGTCCCTTTCATTAAGGCTCTTTCCACAGGCGTAACCACGCTTCTCTCTCAGGCAGAAGGGATGCCCGAGCAAAGAGGATTTCGCCCCCTGCGGGCTCATTACACCGTGCTGTGGAGACTAGCTCAGGCAAGCAGCGGCAGCATCCCACAGACCCGACTCTGTTTTCCCAAGGAATGATGTGCTTTCCCAGAGGGGATGCCAGGGCAAAGAGGTTTTCGCTCTATGAGGGTTTCTCCCGCCGTGCTGCGAATACTAGGATAAGGCAAGCAGCAAGAGCAGCTCACAGAACCGACTCTGCTTTCCCAGCGACTGCTACGCTTTCGCAGAGGGTTTCGGCTTGGTGCAAACCGCACTTCGCTGCTGCTTCCTCAGCAAGGCTTTGGGCGTCCGCTCTGTCGCCTCGGGGAAGAGAAGCCCTGGGAGAGCTGGTGCCTCTGGGGCCTTGCTTTCCCGGGCTCCATGTTCACGCCCTGGATTCACCCTGCCAGGCCGAACTTAGCAGACACAGCCACAAGCCTGCAGCCGCGTGCGTGGCCTAGGAGGGCACTCTACGCACACAACCCACTCCCGGTTTTGGCAACGCTTGGCCTTTGGCACTCGCCCTCAGGCGGACTCGCGGACCAGGCCAGTGCCTTCCACACAGGAGAGGAGAGGCGACAGGACCCCTGAACACCGCCAATTCACTGGAAATGGGAGCTTTGGGTGATCGTCGCCACTCCTTCCCCGGCACACCCCCTGCCACCGACAACGCTGCCCCATCTTGGAGGAAGATGGCATCTGACTGCCGGTTTCTCGAGGGAGCTGTTTCTGCGAGTTCAGGGTATGGTGCCTGGTAGCAAGCCCAAGTCTGCCCTACGGACAGGCGGCCAAGGAGATGCTGTCCCCTTGGGACCAGAGGCACAGGACAGGCCTGCCTTCTGCCCAGACTCCTTGCTCAGAGTGGAGCACGCGCCCCTGCCCTGGTCGTCCCCTCATGTCTCCTTAGCAGCCAGGCTTCCGTCTCTCCGCACAGGGAGCGGGTGACACTTTTCTTGCCACCGGCCTGCTGTTCCTGTCAGGGTAGGCTCTCCTGCTTCCCGACTGTTTCCCGACCACAAGGCCAACGGCTCCTTCTCTTCTCCTGGGGCGGCGTGCCGCGCCTCTCCCAGACGTGCTCCACGGGAGACCGGTGACAGACGTGTCCCTTTCCTTAAGGCCCTTTCAGATGTGCAACCAAGTTTCTCTCTCAGGCAGAGGGGATGCTAGGGCAAAGAGAATTTCGCTCCATGCGGGTATCTTCCACCGTGCTGTTGAGACTAGCTCAGGCAAGCAACAGCAGCATGCCCAAACCCAACTCTGATTTCCCAACGAATGCTGTGCTTTCCCAGAGGAGATGACCGGGCAAAGAGCCTTTCGCTGGATGCGGGTTTCTGCCACTGTGAGATTGGGCTCAGGCAACCAGCAGCAGCAGCAGCAGCAGCCCACAGTACCGACTCTGATTTCTCAGCGAATGTTGTGCTTTCACAGAGGCTTTGGGCTTGGAGCGAACCGCACTTCACCGCTGCTTCCTCAGCAAGGCTTCGTTCGCGTCTGGGAAGAAGAGCTGTGGGAGAGCTGGTGCCTCTTGGGACTTGCTTTCCGGGGCTCCATGTTCGCGCCCTGGGTTCCCCGTGCCAGGCCGAACTAAGCAGACACAGCGACAACACTGCAGCAGCGAGCGTGGCCTAGGATGGCACTGTAAGCGCACTACCATCTCTCGGTGTAGGCAACGCTTGGCCTTTTGCTCAGGCCCTGAGGCAGACTCGGGGACTAGGCCAGTGCCTTCCCCACAGGAGAGGAGAGGCGACAGGATCCCTGAACACCGCCCGTTCACTGGAATGGGGAGCTTTGGGTGATTGTCGCCACTCCTTGCCTGGACACCCCGTGCCTTCGCGAACGCTTCTACCTCCTGGAGGAAGACGGAATCTGACTCCCAGTCCTTTCAGGGAGCTGTTTCTGCGCGTTCAGGGTAGGCGCCTGGTGGCAAGCCCATGTCTCCACCTGGGACAGGTGGCCAAAGCTTCTGTCTCCTTGGGCCCAGAGGCTCAGGACAGGCATGCTTCCTGCCCAGACTCCTTCCTCAGAGTGGAGCCCTTTCTCCTGCCCTAATCTTCCCCTCGTGTCTCCTTAGCAGCCAGGCTTCCGTCGCTCTGCGGTGACAGACGTGTCCCTTTCCTTAAGGCTCTTTCCACAGGCGTAACCACGCTTCTCTCTCAGGCAGAAGGGATGCCCGAGCAAAGAGGATTTCGCCCCCTGTGGGCTCATTACACCGTGCTGTGGAGACTAGCTCAGGCATGCAGCGGCAGCATCCCACAGACCCGACTCTGTTTTCCCAAGGAATGATGTGCTTTCCCAGAGGGGATGCCCGGGCGAAGAGGTTTTCGCTCTATGAGGGTTTCTCCCGCCGTGCTGCGAATACTAGGATAAGGCAAGCAGCAAGAGCAGCTCACAGAACCGACTCTGCTTTCCCAGCGACTGCTAAGCTTTCGCAGAGGGTTTCGGCTTGGTGCAAACCGCACTTCGCTGCTGCTTCCTCAGCAAGGCTTTGGGTGTCCGCTCTGTCGCCTCGGGGAAGAGAAGCCGTGGGAGAGCTGGTGCCTCTGGGGCCTTGCTTTCCCGGGCTCCATGTTCACGCCCTGGATTCACCCTGCCAGGCCGAACTTAGCAGACACAGCCACAAGCCTGCAGCCGCGTGCGTGGCCTAGGAGGGCACTCTATGCACACTACCCACTCCCGGTTTTGGCAACGCTTGGCCTTTGGCACTCGCCCTCAGGCGGACTCGCGGATCAGGCCAGTGCCTTCCACACAGGAGAGGAGAGGCGACAGGACCCCTGAACACCGCCAATTCACTGGAAATGGGAGCTTTGGGTGATCGTCGCCACTCCTTCCCCGGCACACCCCCTGCCACCGACAACGCTGCCCCATCTTGGAGGAAGATGGCATCTGACTGCCGGTTTCTCGAGGGAGCTGCTGTTTCTGCGAGTTCAGGGTATGGTGCCTGGTAGCAAGCCCAAGTCTGCCCTACGGACAGGCGGCCAAGGAGATGCTGTCCCCTTGGGACCAGAGGCACAGGACAGGCCTGCCTTCTGCCCAGACTCCTTCCTCAGAGTGGAGCACGCGCCCCTGCCCTGGTCGTCCCCTCATGTCTCCTTAGCAGCCAGGCTTCCGTCTCTCCGCACAGGGAGCGGGTGACTTTTTTTCTTGCCGCCGGCCTGCTGTTCCTGTCAGGGCAGGCTCTCCTGCTTCCCGACTGTTTCCCGACCACAAGGCCAACGGCTCCTTCTCTTCTCCTGGGGCGGCGTGCCGCGCCTCTCCCAGGCGTGCTCCACGGGAGCCCGGTGACAGACGTGTCCCTTTCCTTAAGGCCCTTTCAGATGTGCAACCACGTTTCTCTCTCAGGCAGAGCGGATGCTAGGGCAAAGAGAATTTCGCTCCATGCGGGTGTCTTCCACCGTGCTGTGGAGACTAGCTCAGGCAAGCAGCAGCAGCATGCCCAAACCCAACTCTGATTTCCCAACGAATGCTGTGCTTTCCCAGAGGAGATGCCCGGGCAAAGAGCCTTTCGCTGGATGCGGGTTTCTGCCACTGTGAGATTGGGCTCAGGCAACCAGCAGCAGCAGCAGCAGCAGCAGCCCACAGTACCGACTCTGATTTCTCAGCGAATGTTGTGCTTTCACAGAGGCTTTGGGCTTGGAGCGAACCGAACTTCACCGCTGCTTCCTCAGCAAGGCTTCGTTCGCGTCTGGGAAGAAGAGCTGCGGGAGAGCTGGTGCCTCTTGGGACTTGCTTTCCGGGGCTCCATGTTCGCGCCCTGGGTTCCCCCTGCCAGGCCGAACTAAGCAGACACAGCGACAACACTGCAGCAGCGAGCGTGGCCTAGGATGGCACTGTAAGCACACTACCATCTCTCGGTGTAGGCAACGCTTGGCCTTTTGCTCAGGCCCTGAGGCAGACTCGGGGACTAGGCCAGTGCCTTCCCCACAGGAGAGGAGAGGCGACAGGATCCCTGAACACCGCCCGTTCACTGGAATGGGGAGCTTTGGGTGATTGTCGCCACTCCTTGCCTGGACACCCCGTGCCTTCGCGAACGCTTCTACCTCCTGGAGGAAGACGGAATCTGACTCCCAGTCCTTTCAGGGGGCTGTTGTTTCTGCGCGTTCAGGGTAGGCGCCTGGTGGCAAGCCCATGTCTCCACCAGGGACAGGTGGCCAAAGCTGCTGTCTCCTTGGGCCCAGAGGCTCAGGACGGGCATGCTTCCTGCCCAGACTCCTTCCTCAGAGTGGAGCCCTTTCTCCTGCCCTAATCTTCCCCTCGTGTCTCCTTAGCAGCCAGGCTTCCGTCGCTCTGCGGTGACAGACGTGTCCCTTTCCTTAAGGCTCTTTCCACAGGCGTAACCACGCTTCTCTCTCAGGCAGAAGGGATGCCCGAGCAAAGAGGATTTCGCTCCCTGCGGGTTCATTACACCGTGCTGTGGAGACTAGCTCAGGCAAGCAGCGGCAGCATCCCACAGACCCGACTCTGTTTTCCCAAGGAATGATGTGCTTTCCCAGAGGGGATGCCCGGGCAAAGAGGTTTTCGCTCTATGAGGGTTTCTCCCGCCGTGCTGCGAATACTAGGATAAGGCAAGCAGCAAGAGCAGCTCACAGAACCGACTCTGCTTTCCCAGCGACTGCTAAACTTTCGCAGAGGGTTTCGGCTTGGTGCAAACCGCACTTCGCTGCTGCTTCCTCAGCAAGGCTTTGGGCGTCCGCTCTGTCGCCTCGGGGAAGAGAAGCCGTGGGAGAGCTGGTGCCTCTGGGGCCTTGCTTTCCCGGGCTCCATGTTCACGCCCTGGATTCACCCTGCCAGGCCGAACTTAGCAGACACAGCCACAAGCCTGCAGCCGCGTGCGTGGCCTAGGACGGCACTCTACGCACACTACCCACTCCCGGTTTTGGCAACGCTTGGCCTTTGGCACTCGCCCTCAGGCGGACTCGCGGACCAGGCCAGTGCCTTCCACACAGGAGAGGAGAGGCGACAGGACCCCTGAACACCGCCAATTCACTGGAAATGGGAGCTTTGGGTGATCGTCGCCACTCCTTCCCCGGCACACCCCCTGCCACCGACAACGCTGCCCCATCTTGGAGGAAGATGGCATCTGACTGCCGGTTTCTCGAGGGAGCTGTTTCTGCGAGTTCAGGGTATGGTGCCTGGTAGCAAGCCCAAGTCTGCCCTACGGACAGGCGGCCAAGGAGATGCTGTCCCCTTGGGACCAGAGGCACAGGACAGGCCTGCCTTCTGCCCAGACTCCTTCCTCAGAGTGGAGCACGCGCCCCTGCCCTGGTCGTCCCCTCATGTCTCCTTAGCAGCCAGGCTTCCGTCTCTCCGCACAGGGAGCTGGTGACACTTTTCTTGCCACCGGCCTGCTGTTTCCTGTCAGGGCAGGCTCTCCTGCTTCCCGACTGTTTCCCGACCACAAGGCCAACGGCTCCTTCTCTTCTCCTGGGGCGGCGTGCCGCGCCTCTCCCAGACGTGCTCCACGGGAGCCCGGTGACAGACGTGTCCCTTTCCTTAAGGCCCTTTCAGATGTGCAACCACGTTTCTCTCTCAGGCAGAGGGGATGCTAGGGCAAAGAGAATTTCGCTCCATGCGGGTGTCTTCCACCGTGCTGTGGAGACTAGCTCAGGCAAGCAGCAGCAGCATGCCCAAACCCAACTCTGATTTCCCAACGAATGCTGTGCTTTCCCAGAAGAGATGCCCGGGCAAAGAGCCTTTTGCTGGATGCGGGTTTCTGCCACTGTGAGATTGGGCTCAGGCAACCAGCAGCAGCAGCAGCAGCAGCAGCCCACAGTACCGACTCTGATTTCTCAGCGAATGTTGTGCTTTCACAGAGGCTTTGGGCTTGGAGCGAACCGCACTTCACCGCTGCTTCCTCAGCAAGGCTTCGTTCGCGTCTGGGAAGAAGAGCTGCGGGAGAGCTGGTGCCTCTTGGGACTTGCTTTCCGGGGCTCCATGTTCGTGCCCTGGGTTCCCCCTGCCAGGCCGAACTGAGCAGACACAGCGACAACACTGCAGCAGCGAGCGTGGCCTAGGATGGCACTGTAAGCACACTACCATCTCTCGGTGTAGGCAACGCTTGGCCTTTTGCTCAGGCCCTGAGGCAGACTCGGGGACTAGGCCAGTGCCTTCCCCACAGGAGAGGAGAGGCGACAGGATCCCTGAACACCGCCCGTTCAGCGGAATGGGGAGCTTTGGGTGATTGTCGCCACTCCTTGCCTGGACACCCCGTGCCTTCGCGAACGCTTCTACCTCCTGGAGGAAGACGGAATCTGACTCCCAGTCCTTTCAGGGGGCTGTTTCTGCGCGTTCAGGGTAGGCGCCTGGTGGCAAGCCCATGTCTCCACCAGGGACAGGTGGCCAAAGCTGCTGTCTCCTTGGGCCCAGAGGCTCAGGACGGGCATGCTTCCTGCCCAGACTCCTTCCTCAGAGTGGAGCCCTTTCTCCTGCCCTAATCTTCCCCTCGTGTCTCCTTAGCAGCCAGGCTTCCGTCGCTCTGCGGTGACAGACGTGTCCCTTTCCTTAAGGCTCTTTCCACAGGCGTAACCACGCTTCTCTCTCAGGCAGAAGGGATGCCCGAGCAAAGAGGATTTCGCTCCCTGCGGGTTCATTACACCGTGCTGTGGAGACTAGCTCAGGCAAGCAGCGGCAGCATCCCACAGACCCGACTCTGTTTTCCCAAGGAATGATGTGCTTTCCCAGAGGGGATGCCCGGGCAAAGAGGTTTTCGCTCTATGAGGGTTTCTCCCGCCGTGCTGCGAATACTAGGATAAGGCAAGCAGCAAGAGCAGCTCACAGAACCGACTCTGCTTTCCCAGCGACTGCTAAGCTTTCGCAGAGGGTTTCGGCTTGGTGCAAACCGCACTTCGCTGCTGCTTCCTCAGCAAGGCTTTGGGCGTCCGCTCTGTCGCCTCGGGGAAGAGAAGCCGTGGGAGAGCTGGTGCCTCTGGGGCCTTGCTTTCCCGGGCTCCATGTTCACGCCCTCGATTCACCCTGCCAGGCCGAACTTAGCAGACACAGCCACAAGCCTGCAGCCGCGTGCGTGGCCTAGGAGGGCACTCTATGCACACTACCCACTCCCGGTTTTGGCAACGCTTGGCCTTTGGCACTCGCCCTCAGGCGGACTCGCGGACCAGGCCAGTGCCTTCCACACAGGAGAGGAGAGGCGACAGGACCCCTGAACACCGCCAATTCACTGGAAATGGGAGCTTTGGGTGATCGTCGCCACTCCTTCCCCGGCACACCCCCTGCCACCGACAACGCTGCCCCATCTTGGAGGAAGATGGCATCTGACTGCCGGTTTCTCGAGGGAGCTGTTTCTGCGAGTTCAGGGTATGGTGCCTGGTAGCAAGCCCAAGTCTGCCCTACGGACAGGCGGCCAAGGAGATGCTGTCCCCTTGGGACCAGAGGCACAGGACAGGCCTGCCTTCTGCCCAGACTCCTTCCTCAGAGTGGAGCACGCGCCCCTGCCCTGGTCGTCCCCTCATGTCTCCTTAGCAGCCAGGCTTCCGTCTCTCCGCACAGGGAGCGGGTGACACTTTTCTTGCCACCGGCCTGCTGTTCCTGTCAGGGCAGGCTCTCCTGCTTCCCGACTGTTTCCCGACCACAAGGCCAACGGCTCCTTCTCTTCTCCTGGGGCGGCGTGCCGCGCCTCTCCCAGACGTGCTCCACGGGAGCCCGGTGACAGACGTGTCCCTTTCCTTAAGGCCCTTTCAGATGTGCAACCACGTTTCTCTCTCAGGCAGAGGGGATGCTAGGGCAAAGAGAATTTCGCTCCATGCGGGTGTCTTCCACCGTGCTGTGGAGACTAGCTCAGGCAAGCAGCAGCAGCATGCCCAAACCCAACTCTGATTTCCCAACGAATGCTGTGCTTCCCCCAGAGGAGATGCCCGGGCAAAGAGCCTTTCGCTGGATGCGGGTTTCTGCCACTGTGAGATTGGGCTCAGGCAACCAGCAGCAGCAGCAGCAGCAGCAGCCCACAGTACCGACTCTGATTTCTCAGCGAATGTTGTGCTTTCACAGAGGCTTTGGGCTTGGAGCGAACCGCACTTCACCGCTGCTTCCTCAGCAAGGCTTCGTTCGCGTCTGGGAAGAAGAGCTGCGGGAGAGCTGGTGCCTCTTGGGACTTGCTTTCCGGGGCTCCATGTTCGCGCCCTGGGTTCCCCCTGCCAGGCCGAACTAAGCAGACACAGCGACAACACTGCAGCAGCGAGCGTGGCCTAGGATGGCACTGTAAGCACACTACCATCTCTCGGTGTAGGCAACGCTTGGCCTTTTGCTCAGGCCCTGAGGCAGACTCGGGGACTAGGCCAGTGCCTTCCCCACAGGAGAGGAGAGGCGACAGGATCCCTGAACACCGCCCGTTCACCGGAATGGGGAGCTTTGGGTGATTGTCGCCACTCCTTGCCTGGACACCCCGTGCCTTCGCGAACGCTTCTACCTCCTGGAGGAAGACGGAATCTGACTCCCAGTCCTTTCAGGGGGCTGTTTCTGCGCGTTCAGGGTAGGCGCCTGGTGGCAAGCCCATGTCTCCACCAGGGACAGGTGGCCAAAGCTGCTGTCTCCTTGGGCCCAGAGGCTCAGGACGGGCATGCTTCCTGCCCAGACTCCTTCCTCAGAGTGGAGCCCTTTCTCCTGCCCTAATCTTCCCCTCGTGTCTCCTTAGCAGCCAGGCTTCCGTCGCTCTGCGGTGACAGACGTGTCCCTTTCCTTAAGGCTCTTTCCACAGGCGTAACCACGCTTCTCTCTCAGGCAGAAGGGATGCCCGAGCAAAGAGGATTTCGCTCCCTGCGGGTTCATTACACCGTGCTGTGGAGACTAGCTCAGGCAAGCAGCGGGCAGCATCCCACAGACCCGACTCTGTTTTCCCAAGGAATGATGTGCTTTCCCAGAGGGGATGCCCGGGCAAAGAGGTTTTCGCTCTATGAGGGTTTCTCCCGCCGTGCTGCGAATACTAGGATAAGGCAAGCAGCAAGAGCAGCTCACAGAACCGACTCTGCTTTCCCAGCGACTGCTAAGCTTTCGCAGAGGGTTTCGGCTTGGTGCAAACCGCACTTCGCTGCTGCTTCCTCAGCAAGGCTTTGGGCGTCCGCTCTGTTGCCTCGGGGAAGAGAAGCCGTGGGAGAGCTGGTGCCTCTGGGGCCTTGCTTTCCCGGGCTCCATGTTCACGCCCTGGATTCACCCTGCCAGGCCGAACTTAGCAGACACAGCCACAAGCCTGCAGCCGCGTGCGTGGCCTAGGAGGGCACTCTATGCACACTACCCACTCCCGGTTTTGGCAACGCTTGGCCTTTGGCACTCGCCCTCAGGCGGACTCGCGGACCAGGCCAGTGCCTTCCACACAGGAGAGGAGTAGCGACAGGACCCCTGAACACTGCCAATTCACTGGAAATGGGAGCTTTGGGTGATCGTCGCCACTCCTTCCCCGGCACACCCCCTGCCACCGACAACGCTGCCCCATCTTGGAGGAAGATGGCATCTGACTGCCGGTTTCTCGAGGGAGCTGTTTCTGCGAGTTCAGGGTATGGTGCCTGGTAGCAAGCCCAAGTCTGCCCTACGGACAGGCGGCCAAGGAGATGCTGTCCCCTTGGGACCAGAGGCACAGGACAGGCCTGCCTTCTGCCCAGACTCCTTCCTCAGAGTGGAGCACGCGCCCCTGCCCTGGTCGTCCCCTCATGTCTCCTTAGCAGCCAGGCTTCCGTCTCTCCGCACAGGGAGCGGGTGACACTTTTCTTGCCGCCGGCCTGCTGTTCCTGTCAGGGCAGGCTCTCCTGCTTCCCGACTGTTTCCCGACCACAAGGCCAACGGCTCCTTCTCTTCTCCTGGGGCGGCGTGCCGCGCCTCTCCCAGACGTGCTCCACGGGAGCCCGGTGACAGACGTGTCCCTTTCCTTAAGGCCCTTTCAGATGTGCAACCACGTTTCTCTCTCAGGCAGAGGGGATGCTAGGGCAAAGAGAATTTCGCTCCATGCGGGTGTCTTCCACCGTGCTGTGGAGACTAGCTCAGGCAAGCAGCAGCAGCATGCCCAAACCCAACTCTGATTTCCCAACGAATGCTGTGCTTTCCCAGAGGAGATGCCCGGGCAAAGAGCCTTTCGCTGGATGCGGGTTTCTGCCACTGTGAGATTGGGCTCAGGCAACCAGCAGCAGCAGCAGCAGCAGCCCACAGTACCGACTCTGATTTCTCAGCGAATGTTGTGCTTTCACAGAGGCTTTGGGCTTGGAGCGAACCGCACTTCACCGCTGCTTCCTCAGCAAGGCTTCGTTCGCGTCTGGGAAGAAGAGCTGCGGGAGAGCTGGTGCCTCTTGGGACTTGCTTTCCGGGGCTCCATGTTCGCGCCCTGGGTTCCCCCTGCCAGGCCGAACTAAGCAGACACAGCGACAACACTGCAGCAGCGAGCGTGGCCTAGGATGGCACTGTAAGCACACTACCATCTCTCGGTGTAGGCATCGCTTGGCCTTTTGCTCAGGCCCTGAGGCAGACTCGGGGACTAGGCCAGTGCCTTCCCCACAGGAGAGGAGAGGCGACAGGATCCCTGAACACCGCCCGTTCACTGGAATGGGGAGCTTTGGGTGATTGTCGCCACTCCTTGCCTGGACACCCCGTGCCTTCGCGAACGCTTCTACCTCCTGGAGGAAGACGGAATCTGACTCCCAGTCCTTTCAGGGGGCTGTTTCTGCGCGTTCAGGGTAGGCGCCTGGTGGCAAGCCCATGTCTCCACCAGGGACAGGTGGCCAAAGCTGCTGTCTCCTTGGGCCCAGAGGCTCAGGACGGGCATGCTTCCTGCCCAGACTCCTTCCTCAGAGTGGAGCCCTTTCTCCTGCCCTAATCTTCCCCTCGTGTCTCCTTAGCAGCCAGGCTTCCGTCGCGCTCTGCGGTGACAGACGTGTCCCTTTCCTTAAGGCTCTTTCCACAGGCGTAACCACGCTTCTCTCTCAGGCAGAAGGGATGCCCGAGCAAAGAGGATTTCGCTCCCTGCGGGTTCATTACACCGTGCTGTGGAGACTAGCTCAGGCAAGCAGCGGCAGCATCCCACAGACCCGACTCTGTTTTCCCCCAAGGAATGATGTGCTTTCCCAGAGGGGATGCCCGGGCAAAGAGGTTTTCGCTCTATGAGGGTTTCTCCCGCCGTGCTGCGAATACTAGGATAAGGCAAGCAGCAAGAGCAGCTCACAGAACCGACTCTGCTTTCCCAGCGACTGCTAAGCTTTCGCAGAGGGTTTCGGCTTGGTGCAAACCGCACTTCGCTGCTGCTTCCTCAGCAAGGCTTTGGGCGTCCGCTCTGTCGCCTCGGGGAAGAGAAGCCGTGGGAGAGCTGGTGCCTCTGGGGCCTTGCTTTCCCGGGCTCCATGTTCACGCCCTCGATTCACCCTGCCAGGCCGAACTTAGCAGACACAGCCACAAGCCTGCAGCCGCGTGCGTGGCCTAGGACGGCACTCTATGCACACTACCCACTCCCGGTTTTGGCAACGCTTGGCCTTTGGCACTCGCCCTCAGGCGGACTCGCGGACCAGGCCAGTGCCTTCCACACAGGAGAGGAGAGGCGACAGGACCCCTGAACACCGCCAATTCACTGGAAATGGGAGCTTTGGGTGATCGTCGCCACTCCTTCCCCGGCACACCCCCTGCCACCGACAACGCTGCCCCATCTTGGAGGAAGATGGCATCTGACTGCCGGTTTCTCGAGGGAGCTGTTTCTGCGAGTTCAGGGTATGGTGCCTGGTAGCAAGCCCAAGTCTGCCCTACGGACAGGCGGCCAAGGAGATGCTGTCCCCTTGGGACCAGAGGCACAGGACAGGCCTGCCTTCTGCCCAGACTCCTTCCTCAGAGTGGAGCACGCGCCCCTGCCCTGGTCGTCCCCTCATGTCTCCTTAGCAGCCAGGCTTCCGTCTCTCCGCACAGGGAGCGGGTGACACTTTTCTTGCCACCGGCCTGCTGTTCCTGTCAGGGCAGGCTCTCCTGCTTCCCGACTGTTTCCCGACCACAAGGCCAACGGCTCCTTCTCTTCTCCTGGGGCGGCGTGCCGCGCCTCTCCCAGACGTGCTCCACGGGAGCCCGGTGACAGACGTGTCCCTTTCCTTAAGGCCCTTTCAGATGTGCAACCAAGTTTCTCTCTCAGGCAGAGGGGATGCTAGGGCAAAGAGAATTTCGCTCCATGCAGGTGTCTTCCACCGTGCTGTGGAGACTAGCTCAGGCAAGCAGCAGCAGCATGCCCAAACCCAACTCTGATTTCCCAACGAATGCTGTGCTTTCCCAGAGGAGATGCCCGGGCAAAGAGCCTTTTGCTGGATGCGGGTTTCTGCCACTGTGAGATTGGGCTCAGTCAACCAGCAGCAGCAGCAGCAGCAGCAGCCCACAGTACCGACTCTGATTTCTCAGCGAATGTTGTGCTTTCACAGAGGCTTTGGGCTTGGAGCGAACCGCACTTCACCGCTGCTTCCTCAGCAAGGCTTCGTTCGCGTCTGGGAAGAAGAGCTGCGGGAGAGCTGGTGCCTCTTGGGACTTGCTTTCCGGGGCTCCATGTTCGCGCCCTGGGTTCCCCCTGCCAGGCCGAACTAAGCAGACACAGCGACAACACTGCAGCAGCGAGCGTGGCCTAGGATGGCACTGTAAGCACACTACCATCTCTCGGTGTAGGCAACGCTTGGCCTTTTGCTCAGGCCCTGAGGCAGACTCGGGGACTAGGCCAGTGCCTTCCCCACAGGAGAGGAGAGGCGACAGGATCCCTGAACACCGCCCGTTCACCGGAATGGGGAGCTTTGGGTGATTGTCGCCACTCCTTGCCTGGACACCCCGTGCCTTCGCGAACGCTTCTACCTCCTGGAGGAAGACGGAATCTGACTCCCAGTCCTTTCAGGGGGCTGTTTCTGCGCGTTCAGGGTAGGCGCCTGGTGGCAAGCCCATGTCACCACCAGGGACAGGTGGCCAAAGCTTCTGTCTCCTTGGGCCCAGAGGCTCAGGACGGGCATGCTTCCTGCCCAGACTCCTTCCTCAGAGTGGAGCCCTTTCTCCTGCCCTAATCTTCCCCTCGTGTCTCCTTAGCAGCCAGGCTTCCGTCGCTCTGCGGTGACAGACGTGTCCCTTTCCTTAAGGCTCTTTCCACAGGCGTAACCACGCTTCTCTCTCAGGCAGAAGGGATGCCCGAGCAAAGAGGATTTCGCTCCCTGCGGGTTCATTACACCGTGCTGTGGAGACTAGCTCAGGCAAGCAGCGGCAGCATCCCACAGACCCGACTCTGTTTTCCCAAGGAATGATGTGCTTTCCCAGAGGGGATGCCCGGGCAAAGAGGTTTTCGCTCTATGAGGGTTTCTCCCGCCGTGCTGCGAATACTAGGATAAGGCAAGCAGCAAGAGCAGCTCACAGAACCGACTCTGCTTTCCCAGCGACTGCTAAGCTTTCGCAGAGGGTTTCGGCTTGGTGCAAACCGCACTTCGCTGCTGCTTCCTCAGCAAGGCTTTGGGCGTCCGCTCTGTTGCCTCGGGGAAGAGAAGCCGTGGGAGAGCTGGTGCCTCTGGGGCCTTGCTTTCCCGGGCTCCATGTTCACGCCCTGGATTCACCCTGCCAGGCCGAACTTAGCAGACACAGCCACAAGCCTGCAGCCGCGTGCGTGGCCTAGGAGGGCACTCTATGCACACTACCCACTCCCGGTTTTGGCAACGCTTGGCCTTTGGCACTCGCCCTCAGGCGGACTCGCGGACCAGGCCAGTGCCTTCCACACAGGAGAGGAGTAGCGACAGGACCCCTGAACACTGCCAATTCACTGGAAATGGGAGCTTTGGGTGATCGTCGCCACTCTTTCCCCGCACACACCCCCTGCCACCGACAACGCTGCCCCATCTTGGAGGAAGATGGCATCTGACTGCCGGTTTCTCGAGGGAGCTGTTTCTGCGAGTTCAGGGTATGGTGCCTGGTAGGAAGCCCAAGTCTGCCCTACGGACAGGCGGCCAAGGAGATGCTGTCCCCTTGGGACCAGAGGCACAGGACAGGCCTGCCTTCTGCCCAGACTCCTTCCTCAGAGTGGAGCACGCGCCCCTGCCCTGGTCGTCCCCTCATGTCTCCTTAGCAGCCAGGCTTCCGTCTCTCCGCACAGGGAGCGGGTGACACTTTTCTTGCCGCCGGCCTGCTGTTCCTGTCAGGGCAGGCTCTCCTGCTTCCCGACTGTTTCCCGACCACAAGGCCAACGGCTCCTTCTCTTCTCCTGGGGCGGCGTGCCGCGCCTCTCCCAGACGTGCTCCACGGGAGCCCGGTGACAGACGTGTCCCTTTCCTTAAGGCCCTTTCAGATGTGCAACCACGTTTCTCTCTCAGGCAGAGCGGATGCTAGGGCAAAGAGAATTTCGCTCCATGCGGGTGTCTTCCACCGTGCTGTGGAGACTAGCTCAGGCAAGCAGCAGCAGCATGCCCAAACCCAACTCTGATTTCCCAACGAATCCTGTGCTTTCCCAGAGGAGATGCCCGGGCAAAGAGCCTTTCGCTGGATGCGGGTTTCTGCCACTGTGAGATTGGGCTCAGGCAACCAGCAGCATCAGCAGCAGCCCACAGTACCGACTCTGATTTCTCAGCGAATGTTGTGCTTTCACAGAGGCTTTGGCTTGGAGCGAACCGAACTTCACCGCTGCTTCCTCAGCAAGGCTTCGTTCGCGTCTGGGAAGAAGAGCTGCGGGAGAGCTGGTGCCTCTTGGGACTTGCTTTCCGGGGCTCCATGTTCGCGCCCTGGGTTCCCCCTGCCAGGCCGAACTAAGCAGACACAGCGACAACACTGCAGCAGCGAGCGTGGCCTAGGATGGCACTGTAAGCACACTACCATCTCTCGGTGTAGGCATCGCTTGGCCTTTTGCTCAGGCCCTGAGGCAGACTCGGGGACTAGGCCAGTGCCTTCCCCACAGGAGAGGAGAGGCGACAGGATCCCTGAACACCGCCCGTTCACTGGAATGGGGAGCTTTGGGTGATTGTCGCCACTCCTTGCCTGGACACCCCGTGCCTTCGCGAACGCTTCTACCTCCTGGAGGAAGACGGAATCTGACTCCCAGTCCTTTCAGGGGGCTGTTTCTGCGCGTTCAGGGTAGGCGCCTGGTGGCAAGCCCATGTCTCCACCAGGGACAGGTGGCCAAAGCTGCTGTCTCCTTGGGCCCAGAGGCTCAGGACGGGCATGCTTCCTGCCCAGACTCCTTCCTCAGAGTGGAGCCCTTTCTCCTGCCCTAATCTTCCCCTCGTGTCTCCTTAGCAGCCAGGCTTCCGTCGCTCTGCGGTGACAGACGTGTCCCTTTCCTTAAGGCTCTTTCCACAGGCGTAACCACGCTTCTCTCTCAGGCAGAAGGGATGCCGGAGCAAAGAGGATTTCGCTCCCTGCGGGCTCATTACACCGTGCTGTGGAGACTAGCTCAGGCAAGCAGCGGCAGCATCCCACAGACCCGACTCTGTTTTCCCAAGGAATGATGTGCTTTCCCAGAGGGGATGCCCGGGCAAAGAGGTTTTCGCTCTATGAGGGTTTCTCCCGCCGTGCTGCGAATACTAGGATAAGGCAAGCAGCAAGAGCAGCTCACAGAACCGACTCTGCTTTCCCAGCGACTGCTAAGCTTTCGCAGAGGGTTTCGGCTTGGTGCAAACCGCACTTCGCTGCTGCTTCCTCAGCAAGGCTGTGGGCGTCCGCTCTGTCGCCTCGGGGAAGAGAAGCCGTGGGAGAGCTGGTGCCTCTGGGGCCTTGCTTTCCCGGGCTCCATGTTCACGCCCTGGATTCACCCTGCCAGGCCGAACTTAGCAGACACAGCCACAAGCCTGCAGCCGCGTGCGTGGCCTAGGAGGGCACTCTATGCACACTACCCACTCCCGGTTTTGGCAACGCTTGGCCTTTGGCACTCGCCCTCAGGCGGACTCGCGGACCAGGCCAGTGCCTTCCACACAGGAGAGGAGAGGCGACAGGACCCCTGAACACCGCCAATTCACTGGAAATGGGAGCTTTGGGTGATCGTCGCCACTCCTTCCCCGCAAACCCCCTGCCACCGACAACGCTGCCCCATCTTGGAGGAAGATGGCATCTGACTGCCGGTTTCTCGAGGGAGCTGTTTCTGCGAGTTCAGGGTATGGTGCCTGGTAGCAAGCCCAAGTCTGCCCTACGGACAGGCGGCCAAGGAGATGCTGTCCCCTTGGGACCAGAGGCACAGGACAGGCCTGCCTTCTGCCCAGACTCCTTCCTCAGAGTGGAGCACGCGCCCCTGCCCTGGTCGTCCCCTCATGTCTCCTTAGCAGCCAGGCTTCCGTCTCTCCGCACAGGGAGCGGGTGACACTTTTCTTGCCACCGGCCTGCTGTTCCTGTCAGGGCAGGCTCTCCTGCTTCCCGACTGTTTCCCGACCACAAGGCCAACGGCTCCTTCTCTTCTCCTGGGGCGGCGTGCCGCGCCTCTCCCAGACGTGCTCCACGGGAGCCCGGTGACAGACGTGTCCCTTTCCTTAAGGCCCTTTCAGATGTGCAACCACGTTTCTCTCTCAGGCAGAGGGGATGCTAGGGCAAAGAGAATTTCGCTCCATGCGGGTGTCTTCCACCGTGCTGTGGAGACTAGATGGCACTGTAAGCACACTACCATCTCTCGGTGTAGGCAACGCTTGGCCTTTTGCTCAGGCCCTGAGGCAGACTCGGGGACTAGGCCAGTGCCTTCCCCACAGGAGAGGAGAGGCGACAGGATCCCTGAACACCGCCCGTTCACTGGAATGGGGAGCTTTGGGTGATTGTCGCCACTTCTTGCCTGGACACCCCGTGCCTTCGTGAACGCTTCTACCTCCTGGAGGAAGACGGAATCTGACTCCCAGTCCTTTCAGGGGGCTGTTTCTGCTCGTTCAGGGTAGGCGCCTGGTGGCAAGCCCATGTCTCCACCAGGGACAGGTGGCCAAAGCTGCTGTCTCCTTGGGCCCAGAGGCTCAGGACGGGCATGCTTCCTGCCCAGACTCCTTCCTCAGAGTGGAGCCCTTTCTCCTGCCCTAATCTTCCCCTCGTGTCTCCTTAGCAGCCAGGCTTCCGTCGCTCTGCGGTGACAGACGTGTCCCTTTCCTTAAGGCTCTTTCCACAGGCGTAACCACGCTTCTCTCTCAGGCAGAAGGGATGCCCGAGCAAAGAGGATTTCGCCCCCTGCGGGCTCATTACATTGTGCTGGGGAGACTAGCTCTGGCAAGCAGCGGCAGCATCCCACAGACCTGACTCTGTTTTCCCAAGGAATGATGTGCTTTCCTAGAGGGGATGCCCGGGCAAAGAGGTTTTCGCTCTATGAGGGTTTCTCCCGCCGTGCTGCGAATACTAGGATAAGGCAAGCAGCAAGAGCAGCTCACAGAACCGACTCTGCTTTCCCAGCGACTGCTAAGCTTTCGCAGAGGGTTTCGGCTTGGTGCAAACCGCACTTCGCTGCTGCTTCCTCAGCAAGGCTGTGGGCGTCCGCTCTGTCGCCTCGGGGAAGAGAAGCCGTGGGAGAGCTGGTGCCTCTGGGGCCTTGCTTTCCCGGGCTCCATGTTCACGCCCTGGATTCACCCTGCCAGGCCGAACTTAGCAGACACAGCCACAAGCCTGCAGCCGCGTGCGTGGCCTAGGAGGGCACTCTATGCACACTACCCACTCCCGGTTTTGGCAACGCTTGGCCTTTGGCACTCGCCCTCAGGCGGACTCGCGGACCAGGCCAGTGCCTTCCACACAGGAGAGGAGAGGCGACAGGACCCCTGAACACCGCCAATTCACTGGAAATGGGAGCTTTGGGTGATCGTCGCCACTCCTTCCCCGGCACACCCCCCTGCCACCGACACGCTGCTGCCCCATCTTGGAGGAAGATGGCATCTGACTGCCGGTTTCTCGAGGGAGCTGTTTCTGCGAGTTCAGGGTTCATGTATGGTGCCTGGTAGCAAGCCCAAGTCTGCCCTACGGACAGGCGGCCAAGGAGATGCTGTCCCCTTGGGACCAGAGGCACAGGACAGGCCTGCCTTCTGCCCAGACTCCTTCCTCAGAGTTGAGCACGCGCCCCTGCCCTGGTCGTCCCCTCATGTCTCCTTAGCAGCCAGGCTTCCGTCTCTCCGCACAGGGAGCGGGTGACACTTTTCTTGTCACCGGCCTGCTGTTCCTGTCAGGGCAGGCTCTCCTGCTTCCCGACTGTTTCCCGACCACAAGGCCAACGGCTCCTTCTCTTCTCCTGGGGCGGCGTGCCGCGCCTCTCCCAGACGTGCTCCACGGGAGCCCGGTGACAGACGTGTCCCTTTCCTTAAGGCCCTTTCAGATGTGCAACCACGTTTCTCTCTCAGGCAGAGCGGATGCTAGGGCAAAGAGAATTTCGCTCCATGCGGGTGTCTTCCACTGTGATACGCAGCCTAGCTCAGGCAAGCAGCAGCAGCATGCCCAAACCCAACTCTGATTTCCCAACAAATTCTGTACTTTCTCCGGCGATATGATCAGGCAATGAAGCTCTAGCTGTATTCGGGTTACTCCCACCACGACACTGGCCTCAGGCAAGCAGCAGCAACCCGCACATTTCTCAGCGACTGCTGTGCTTGCGCAGAGGCTTTATCTTGGAGCGAACAGCACTTTGCCACTGCTTCCTCAGCAAGTCAGGCGCGTCAGGGAAGAAGAGCTGTGGGAGAGCTGGTACCTCTTGTGCCTTGCTTTCCCGAGCTCCATATTCGCGTCCTGGGTTCACCCTGTCAGTCCGAACTAAGCAGACACAGCCACAACCCTGCCGTAGCGTGCATAGCCTAGGATGGAACCCTATGCACACTACCATCTCCCGGTGTAGGCATCGCTTGGCCTTTTACTCTGGCACCTAGGCAGACTCCCGGACTTGGCCAGTCTTTCCCCACTGAAAAGGAGAGGTGACAGGATCCTGCACACCGCCTGTGCACTGATTAGGGAACTTTGGGAGACTGTCTCCACTCCTTCCCCTTAAACACTGTGCCTCCTCCAAGCTTCCACATCTTGGAGGAAGACGGCATCTGACTCCCCATTATTTCAGGGAGCTGTTTATGCGAGGTCAGCATAGGCGCCTGGTGGCTAGCGCATGTCTGCCCCAGGGACAGGTGGCCAAGGAGCTGCTGTCTCCTTGGGCCCAGAGGCTCAGGACAGGCATGCTTTCTGCCCAGACTCCTTCCTAAGAGTGGACCACGCGCGCTGCCCTACTCATCCACTCCTGTCTCTTTAGCAGTCAGGTTTCTGTCTCTCTGCACAGTGATCTCGTGAAACTTGTATTGCTACCGGCCGCTGTGCCTGCCAGGGTCGGCTATCCGCTTCGCAACCATTTCCAGACGAGAAGGCCAATGGCTTCTGCTCTTCTCCCTGGGCAGCATGCTGCACCTTCCACAGACATGCTCCTGGGGAACGCAGTGAAAGATGTGTCCCTTTCCTTAAGGCTCTTTCCACAGGCACAACCGCGCTTCTCTCTCAGGCAGAGGGGATACCCAGGCAAAGAGGATTTCGCTCCATGCGGGTTGATTACACCGTGCTGTGGAGACCAGGTCTGGCAAACAGGAGCATCCCACAGACCCGACTCTGATTTCCCAAAGATTGCTGTGCTTTCCTAGAGTGGATGCCCGGCAAAGAGGCTTTCGTTCTATACGGGTTTCTCCCATCGTTCTGTGAAAATGGGCTTAAGGCAAGGAGCAACAGCAGCCCACAGAACCGACTCTGATTTCCCTTCGACTGCTATGCTTTCCCACAGGTTTTCAGCTTGGCGCGAACCGCACTTCGCTGCTGCTTCGTCAGCAAGGCTTTGGTCGTTCGCTCTGTCGCGGCAGGGATGAAGAGCCGCGGGAGAGCTGGTGCCTCTTGAGCCTTGCTTTCCCGGGCTCCAAGTGTGCGCCCGGTGTTCACCTTGCTAAGCCGAACTAAGCAGACACAGTCACAACCCTCCAGCAGTGTGCGTGGCCTAGCATGGCAATCTATGCCCATTATCATCTCCTGGGGTAGGTAAGGCTTTGCCTTTTGCTCCGGCGCTCAGGCAGACTCGGGGTCTAGGCCAGTGCCTTCAACACAGGAGAGAGGAAGCGACAGGATCCCTGAACACGGCCCTTGCTCTGGGAAGGGAACTGTGGGGGACTGTCTCCACTCCTTTCCCGGCACACCCCCTGCCACCCACATCGCTGCCACATCTTGGTGGAAGACGGCATCTGACTGCCCCTTTCTCCATGGGTTTTTTTCTGCGAGTTCCGGTTATGGCACCTGGTGGCAAGCCCAAGTCGGCCCTTGGGACAGGTGGCCAAGGAGATGCTGTCCTGTTGAGACCAGAGGCACAGGACAGGCCTGCCTTCTGCCCAGACTCCTTCCTCAGAGTGTAGCACGCGCCCCTGCCCTAGTCGTCCCCTCCAGTCTCCTTCTCAGCCAGGCTTCAATCTCTCCGCTCAGGCAGCAGGTGACACTTGTCTTGCCACCGGCCTGCTGTTCGTGCCACGGCAGGGTATCCTGCTTCCCGAGCGTTTCCCAACCTCAAGGCCAACGGCTCCTTCTCTACTCCGGGGGCGGTGTGCTCCGTATTCCCCACACTTGTCCCTGGGGAGTGCGGTGACAGCCGTGTGCAACCACGCTTCTCTCTCAGGAAGAGGGGATGCTAGGGCAAAGAGATTTCGCTCCATGGGGGTATCTTCCACCGTGCTCCAGGGAATAGCTCAGGCAAGCAGCAGTAGCATGCCCAAACCCAACTGTGTTTTCCCAAAGTATTTGTACTTTCCCAGGGGAGATGACCAGGCAATGAAGCTTTCGCTGTATGGGGGTTTTTCCCACCGCCAGACTGGCCTCAGGCAAGCAGCCCGCAGAACATTTCTCAGCGAGTGCTGTGCTTGCGCAGCAGCTTTGGCTTGTAGCGAACAGCACTTGGGCGCTGCTTCCTCAGCAAGGATTCAGTCGCGTCAGGGAAGAAGACCTGCGGGAGAGCTGGAGCTTCTTGGGCCTTGCTTTCCCGGGCTCCATGTTTGCGTCCTGGGTTCACTCTGCCAGGCCAAACTAAGCAGACAGCCACAACCCTGCAGTAGCGTGCGTAGCCTAGGATGGCACACTATGCACACTACCATCTCCCGGTGTAGGCATCGCTTGGCCTTTTACTCTGCGCTCAGGCGGACTCGCGGACTAGGCCTTTGCTTTCCCCACAGGAAAGGAGAGGTGACAGGATCCCTGCAAACCGCCCCTTCACTGGAATGGGGAGCTTTGGGGGACTGTCCCCAATCCTTCCCCTTAAACCCCGTGCCTCCCCCAAGCTTCCACATCTTGGAGGAAGACGGCATCTGACTCCCCGTTATTTCAGGGAGCTGTTTCTGCGAGGTCAGCGAAGGTGCCTGGTGGCTAGCGCATGTCTGCCCCAGGGACAGGTGGCCAAGGAGCTGCTGTCTCCTTGGGCCCAGAGGCTCAGGATAGGCATGCTTTCTGCCCAGACTCCTTCCTAAGAGTGGACCATGCGCCCTGCCCTACTCATCCCCTCCTGTCTCTTTAGCAGTCAGGCTTCCGTCTCTCTGCACAGGGAGTGGGTGACACTTGTATTGCCACCGGCCGCTGTGCCTGCCAGGGCCGGCTCTCCTGCTTCTCAACATTTTCCAGACCAGAAGGCCAACGGCTCCTGCTCTTCTCCCTGGGCAGCGTGCTGCACTTTCCACAGACATGCTCCTGGGGAGCACAGGGAAAGACGTGTCCCTTTCCTTAAGGCTCTTTCCACAGGTGCAACCGTGCTTCTCTCTCAGGCAGAGGGGATGCCCAGGCAAAGAGGATTTCGCTCCATGCGGGTTGATTACACCGTGCTGTGGAGACCAGCTCAGGCGAACAGGAGCATCCCACAGACACGACTCTGATTTCCCTAAGAATGCTGTGCTTTCCCAGAGGGGATGCCCGGGCAAAGAGGCTTTCGCTCTATGCGGGTTTCTCCCATCGGGCTGCAAAAACTAGGCTCAAGGCAAGGAGCAGCAGCAGCCCACAGAACCGACTCTGATTTCCCAGCGACTGCTATGCTTTCACAGAGGTTTACAGCTTGGCACTAACCTTACTTCGCTGCTACTTCCTCAGCAAGGCTTTGGTCGTTCGCTCTGTCGCGGCAGGGAAGAAGAGCCGCGGGAGAGCTGGTGCCTTTGGGCCTTGCTTTCCCAGGCTCCAAGTTCGCGCCCGGGGTTCACCTTGCTAAGCCGAACTGAGCAGACACAGTCACAACCCTGCAGCAGCGTGCGTTGCCTAGCATGGCACTCTATGCCTATTACCATCTCCTGGGTTAGGTAAGGCTTTGCCTTTTTGCTCCTGCGCTCATGCAGACTCGGTGTCTAAGCCATTGCCTTCACCACAGGAGAGAGGAGGCGACAGGATCCCTGCACACGGCCGGTGCACTGGGATGGGGAACTGTGGGGGACTGTCTCCACTCCTTTCCCGGCACACCCCCTGCCACCCACATCGCTGCCACATCTTGGTGGAAGACGGCATCTGACTGTCCTTTTCTCCATGGGTTTTTTTCTGCGAGTTCCGGGTATGGCACCTGGAGGCAAGCCCAAGTCTGCCCTTGGGACAGGTGGCCAAGGTGATGCTGTGCCCTTGGGATCAGAGGCACAGGACAGGCCTGCCTTCTGCCCAGACTCCTTCCTCATAGTGAAGCACGCGCCCATCCCCTAGTCGTCCCCTCAAGTCTCCTTCGAAGCCAGGCTTCCTCTCTCCGCACAGGGAGCGGGTGACACTTGTCTTGCAACTGGCCTTCTGTTCGTGCCACGGCAGGCTATCCTGCTTCCCGAGCGTTTCCCCACCCCAAGGCCAACGGCTCCTTTTACTCCGGGGGCGGTGTGCTGCGCCTTCCCCACACTTGCTCCTGGGGAGCGCGATGACAGTCGTGTGCAACCACGCTTCTCTCTCAGGCCGAGGGGATGGTAGGGCAAAGAGTATTTCGCTCCATGCGGGTATCTTCCACCGTGATGCGGAGAATAGCTCAGGCAAGCAGCAGTAGCATGCCCAAACCCAACTCTGATTTCCCAGTGAATGCTGCACTTTCCCAGGGGAGATGACCAGGCAATGAAGCTTTCGCTCTAGGTGCGTTTCTAACACCACGAGACTAGTCTCAGGAAAGCAGCAGCAACCCGCAGAACATTTCTCAGCGAATGCTGTGCTTGAGCAGAGACTTTGGCTAGGAGTGAACAGCACTTGGCCGCTGCTTCCTCTGCAAGGCTTCAGGCGTGTCAGGGAAGAGCTGCGGGAGAGCTGGTGCCTCTTGGGACTTGCTTTCCCGGGCTCCATGTTGGCGTCCTGTGTTGACCCTCCCAGGCCAAACTAAGCAGACCCAGTGACAATCCTGCAGTAGCGTGCGTAGCCTAGGATGGCACCCTATACACACTACCATCTCCCGGTATAGGCAACGCTTGGCTTTTTACTCTGGCGCTCAGACGGAATCGCCGTCTAGGCCAGTGCTTTACCCACAGGAAAGGAGAGGTGACAGGATCCCTGCACACAGCTCGTGCACTGAATAGGGAGCTTTGGGGGACTGTCCTCACTCCTTGCCCTTAAACCCCGTGCCTCCTCCAAGCTTCCACATCTTGGAGGAAGACGGCATCTGACTCCCCGTTATTTCATGGAGCTGTTTCTGCGAGGTCAGAGTAGGCGCCTGGTGGCTAGCGCATGTCTGCCCCAGGGACAGGTGGCCAAGGAGCTGCTGTCTCCTTGGGCCCAGAGGCTCAGGATAGGCATGCATTCTGCCCAGACTCCTTCCTAAGAGTGGACCACGCGCGCTGCCCTACTCATCCACTCCTGTCTCTTTAGCAGTCAGGCTTCCGTCTCTCTGCACAGGGAGCGGGTGACACTTGTATTGCCACTGGCCGATGTACCTGCCCGGGCCGGCTCTCCTGCTTCGCCACCATTTCCAGAGCAGAAGGCCAACGGCTCCTGCTCTTTTCCCTGGGCAGAGTGCTGCACCTTCCACAGACATGCTCCTGGGGAGCGCAGTGAAAGACGTGTCCCTTTTCTTAAGGCTCTTTCCACAGGCACAACCACGGTTCTCTCTCAGGCAGAGGGGATGCCCAGGCAAAGAGGATTTCGCGCCAAGCGGGTTGATTACACCGTGCTGTGGAGACCAACTCAGGCAAACAGGAGCATCCCACAGACCCGACTCTGATTTCCCTAAGAATGCTGTTCTTTCCCAGAGGGGATGCCCGGGCAAAGAGGCTTTCCCTCTATGTGGATTTCTCCCATTGTACTACGAATACTAGGGTAAGGCAAGCAACAACAGTAGCCCACAGAACTGACTCTGATTTTCCAGTGACTGCTATGCTTTCGCAGAGGTTTTCAGCTTGGCGCGAACCGCACTTCGTTGCTGCTTCCTCAGCAAGGCTTTGGTCATTTGCTCTGTCGCGGCAGGGAAGAAGAGCCGCGGGAGAGCTGGTGCCTCTTGGGCCTTGCTTTCCCGGGCTCCAAGTTCGTGCCCGGGGTTCACCTTGCTAAGCCGAACTAAGTAGACACAGTCACAACCCTGCAGCAGCGTGCGTGGCCTAGCATGGCACTCTATGCCTATTACCATCTCCTGGGTTAGGTAAGGCTTTGCCTTTTGCTCCGGCGCTCAGGCAGACTCGGTGACTAGTCCAGTGCCTTCACCACAGGAGAGAGGAGGCGACAGGATCCTTGCACACGGCCCTTGCACTGGGATGGGAACTGTGGGGGACTGTCTCCACTCCTTTCCCGGCACACCCCCTGCCACCCACATCGCTGCCACATCTTGGTGGAAGACGACATCTGACTGCCTGTTTCTCCATGGGGTTATTTCTGCGAGTTCCGGGTATGGCACCTGGAGGCAAGCCCAAGTCTGCCCTTGGGACAGGTGGCCAAGGAGATGCTGTCCCCTTGGGACAAGAGGCACAGGACAGGCCTGCCTTTGGCCCAGACTCCTTCCTCAGAGTGGAGCACACGCCCCTGCCCTAGTCGTCCCCTCATGTCTCCTTAGCAGCTAAGCTTCCATCTCTCCGCACAGGGAGCGGGTGACACTTGTCTTGCCACCGGCCTGCTGTTCGGGCCATAACAGGCTCTCCTGCTTCCCGACTGTTTCCCGACCCCAAGGCCAGCGGCTCCTTCTCTTCTGCGGGGGCGGCGTGCTGCGTTTTCCCCACACTTGCTCCTGGGGAGCGCAGTGACAGACATGTGCAACCACGCTTCTCTCTCAGGCAGAGGGGAGGCTAGGGCAAAGAGTATTTCACTCCATGCAGGTATTTTCCACCGTGCTGTGGAGACTAGCTCAGGCAAGTAGCAGCAGCATCCCAAACCCAACTCTGATTTCCCAAAGAATGCTGTGCTTTCCCAGAGCAGATGACCAGGTAAAGAGGCTTTCGCTGTATGCGGGTTTCTCCCACCACGAGACTGGGCTCAGGCAAGCAGCAGCAGTCCGCAGAACATTTCTCAGCGAACGCTGTGCATTTGCAGATGATTTGGCTCGGTGCGAACAGCATTTCGCCTCTGGTTCCTCAGCAAGGCTTCAGTCGCGTCAGGGAAGAAGAGCTGCGGGAGAGCTGGTGCCTCTTGGGCCTTGTTCTCGTCCTGGGTTCACCCTGCCAGGCCGAGCTAAGGAGACACAGCACACATTGCAGAAGCGTGCGTAGCCTAGGATGGCACTCTATGCACACTACCATCTCCCGGTGTAGGCATCACTTGGCCTTTTACTCTGGCGCTCAGGCATACTCACGGGCTAGGCAAGTGCTTTCCTCACAGGAAAGGAGAGGTGACAGGATCCAGGCATACCGCCCATGCACTGAATAGGGAGCTTTGGGGGACTTTCCCCCCTCTTTCCCCTTAAACCCCGTGCCTCCACCAAGCTTCCACAACCTGGAGGAAATGACATCTGACTGCCCTTTATTTCAGGGAGCTGTTTCTGCGAGGTCAGCGTAGGCGCCTGGTGGCTAGCGCATGTCTGCCCCAGGGACAGGTGGTCAAGGAGCTGCTGTCTCCTTGGGCCCAGAGACTCAGGACAGGCATGCTTTCTGCCCAGACACCTTCTTAATAGTGGAGCATGTGCCCTGCCCTACACATCCCCTCATGTCTCTTTAGCAGTCAGGCTTCCGTCTCTCTGCACCGGGAGCGGGTGACACTTGTATTGCCACCGGCCGCTTGCCTGCCAGGGCCGGCTCTCGTGCTTCGCAACCGTTTCCAGACGAGAAGGCCAACGGCTTCTGTTCTTCTCCCTGGGCAGCGTGCTGCACCTTCCACAGACATGCTCCTGGGGAGCGCAGTGAAAGACGTGTCCCTTTTCTTAAGGCTCTTTCCACAGGCACAACCACGGTTCTCTCTCAGGCAGAGGGGATGCCCAGGCAAAGAGGATTTCGCGCCAAGCGGGTTGATTACACCGTGCTGTGGAGACCAGCTCAGGCAAACAGGAGCATCCCACAGACCCGACTCTGATTTCCCTAAGAATGCTGTTCTTTCCCAGAGGGGATGCCCGGGCAAAGAGGCTTTCCCTCTATGCGGATGTCTCCCATTGTGCTGCGAATACTAGGGTAAGGCAAGCAAAAACAGCATCCCTTAGAACCGACTCTGATTTTCCAGCGACTGCTATGCTTTCGCAGAGGTTTTCAGCTTGGCGCGAACCGCACTTCGCTGCTGCATCCTCAGCAAGGCTTTGGTCGTTCGCTCTGTCGCGGCAGGGACGACGAGCTGCGGGAGATCTGGTGCCTCTTGGGCCTTGCTTTCCCGGGCTCCAAGTTCGTGCCCGGGGTTCACCTTGCTAAGCCGAACTAAGCAGACACAGTCACAACCCTGTAGCAGTGTGCGTTGCCTGGGATGGCACTGTATGCACACTACCATCTCCAGGTGTAAGCCACGCTTGGCCTTTGGCACTGGACCTTAGGTGGACTCGCGGACTAGGTCAGTGTTTCCTCACAGGAGAGGAGAGACGATAGGATCCCTGACACCGCCCATTACTGGAATGGGGAGCTTTCGGGGATGGTTGCCACTCCTTTCCCGGCACACCCCCTGCCACGGACAACGTTGTCACATCTTGGAGGAAGATGGAAACTGACTGCCCGTTTCTCAAGGGAGCTGTTTCTCGAGTTCAGATTATGGTGCCTGGTAGCAATCCCAAGTCTGCCCTACGAACAGTTGTCCAAGGAGATGCTGTGCCTTTGGGACCAGAGGCACAGGACAGGCCTGCCTTCTGCCCAGACTCCTTCCTCAGAGTGGAGCACGCGCCCCTGCCCTAAGTCGTCCTTTCATGTCTCCTTAGCAGCCAGGCTTCGTCTCTCCGCACAGGGAGCTGGTGACATTTGTCTTGCCACTGCCCTGCTGTTCCTGACAGGGCAGGCTCTCCTGCTTCCCGACCGTTTCCCATCCACGAGGCCAATGGCTCCTTCTCTTTTCTGGGGGCAGCGTGCTGCGCCTTCCCCCGACTTGCTCCTGTGGAGCTCGGTGATAGACGTGTCCCGTTCCTTAAGGCCCTTTCAGATGTGCAACCATGCTTCTCTCTTAGGCAAAGGGGTGCTAGGGCACAGAGGATTTCGCTCCATGCGGGTATCTGTCACCATGCTCCGGAGACGATCTCAGGCATTCATCTGCAGCATCCCACACATCCGATTCTGATTTCCCAACGAATGCTGTGCTTTCCCAGAGGGGATGCCCGGGCAAAGAGGCTTTCGCTCTATGAGGGTTTCTCCCGCCATGCTGTGAATACTAGGCTAAGGCTAGCAGCAACAGCAGCCCACAGAACCGACTCTTATTTCCCAGCCACTGCTATGCTTTCACAGAGGTTTTCAGCTTGGTGCGAATGGCACTTCGGTGCTGCTTCCTCAGCAAGGCTTTGGGTGTTCGCTCTGTCGCATCAGGGAAGAAGAACTGCCGGAGAGCTGATCCCTCTTGGGCCTTGCTTTCCCGGGGTCAATGTTGGCGCCCTGGGCTCACCCTGCCAGGCCGAACTAAGAGGACACAGCCACAACCCTGCAGCAGCGTGCGTGGCCTAGGATGGCACTCAATGCACACTACCATCTCCCGGAGTAGGCAATGCTTGGCCTTTTTCACTGGTCCTCATGCAAGGCCAGTGCCTTCCCCACAGGATAGGAGAGGCGACAGGTTCTCTGAACACCGCCCGTTCACGGGAATGGGGAGCTTTGGGGGATTGTCCCCACTCCTTTCCCAGCAAAGCCCCTGCCACCGAAAATGCTGTCACATCTTAGAGGAAGATGGCATCTGACTGCCCGTTTCTCGAGGGAGCTATTTTTGCGAGTTCCGTGTATGGCGCCCGGTAGCAAGCCCAAGTCTGCCCTACGGACAGGTGGTCAAGGAGATGCTGTCCCCTTGGGACCAGAGGCACAGGACAGGCCTGCCTTCTTCCCAGACTCCTTCCTCAGAGTGGAGCACGCATCCCTGCCTTAGTCGTCCCCTCATGTCTCCTAGGAACCAGGCTTCCATCTCTCCGCACAGGGAGCAGGTGACACTTGTCTTGCCACCGGCCTGCTGTTCCTGCCACGGCAGGCTATCCTGCTTCCCGAGCATTTCCAAACCCCAAGGCCAACGTCTCCTTCTCTTTTCTGGGGGGGGGGGGCGTGCTGCACCTTCCCCAGACTTGCTCCTGGGGAGGGCAGTGTCAGACGTGTGCAAGCACGCTTCTCTCTCGATCTAAAATACACAACATAACCCTACACCTAAAGTAGTTGGAGAAAGAACAACAAAGAAACCCTAAACCCACCAGGAGAAGAGGAATAATAAAGATCAGAGCAGAAATCAATGAAATAGAAACAAATAAACAAACAAACAAAAACCACAAAAAACCAACAACAATGAAAAAAAACAATAGAACAAATCAATGAAACTAGGAGCTGGTTCTTTGTAAGAATTAATAAGATTGATAAACCCCTTTCCAGACTTATCAACAAGAAAAGAGAAAGAACCCAAATAAATAAAATCATGAATTAAAGAGGAGAGATCACAACCAACACCAAAGAAATACAAACAATTATAAGAACATACTATGAGCAACTCTACGCCAACAAATTCAACAATCTGGAAGAAATGGATACATTCCTAGAGACATAGAAACTACCACAACTGAACCAGGAGGAAATAGAAAACCTGAACAGACCCATAACCAGTACGGAGATTGAAACAGTCATCAAAAATCTCCAAACAAACCAAGCCCCACGCCAGATGCTTCCCAGGGGAATTCTAGCAAATACTTAATGAAAAATTAATTCCTATTCTCATTATACTGTTCCAAAAAATATATAAATGGAAGAAAAACTTCCAAACTCTTTTTTTTCTGAGGCCAGCATCACCTTGATCCCAAAACCAGACAAGGATCCCATCAAAAAAGAGAACTACAAACCAATATCCTTGATGAACACAGATGTGAAAATTCTCACCAAAATACTAGCCAATAGGATTCAACAGTACATTAAAAGGATTATTCACCACGACCAAGTGGGATTTATTCCAGGGCTACAAGGTTGGTTCAACATCTGCAAATCAATCAATGTGATACAACACATTAATAAAAGAAAGAACAAGAACCACATGATACTCTCCATAGATGCTGAAAAAGCATTTGACAAAGTGCAGTATCCCTTCCTGATTAAAACTCTTCAAAGTGTAGGGATAGAGGGCACATATTACCAATATTATCAAAGCCATCTATGAAAAACCCACTGCAAATACATTCTCAATGGAGAAAAACTGAATACTTTTCCGCTGAGGTCAGGAACACGGCAGGGATGTCCGTTATCACGACACTGCTATTCAACATCATACTAGAAGTCCTAGCCTCAGCAATCAGACAACAAAAAGAAATTAAAGGCATCCAAATTTTGTCAAATTGGCAAAAGAGAAGTCAAACTATCACTGTTTGCAGATGATATGATAATGTATGTGGATAACTTAAAGGACTCCACTCCAAATCTGCTATAACTTGTATAGGAATTCTGTAAAGTGTCAGGATATAAAATCAATGCACAGAAATTGGTTGCATTTTTTTAAATACCAACAAGGCAGAAGAAATAGAAATTAAGGAGTGAATCCCATTTTCAATTGTACCCCAAACCCTAAGACACCTAGGAATAAACCTAACCAAAGAGACAAAGAGCCTATACTCAGAAAACTCTAAAGTTCTCATGAAAGAAATTGAAGAAGACACAAAGAAATGGAAAAATGTTCCGTGCTCCTGTATTGGAAGAACAAATATTGTGAAAATGTCTACGCTACCTAAAGCAATCTACACATTTAATGCAATCCCTATCAAAATCCCATCCATTTTTTTCAAAGAAATGGGACAAATAATCCTAAAATTTATATGGAACCAGAAAAGACCTCGAATAGCCAGAGGAATATTGAAAAAGAAAGCCAAAGTTGTTGGCATCACAATTCCAGACTTCAAGCTCTATTACAAAGTTGTCACCATCAAGATAGTAGGGAACTGTCACAAAAACAGACATAGATCAATGGAACAGAATAGAGATCCCAGAAATACACTCTCAGATAAATGGTCAACTAATCTTCAACAAAGCAGGAAGAAATATCCAATGGAAAAAAGACAGCCTCTTCAACAAATGGTGTTGGGAAAATTGAACAGCCACATGCATAAAAATGAAATTGGACCATTTCCTTACACCATACATGAAAATAGACTGGAAATGGATGATGAAGCATAATGTGAGAAAGGAATCTATCAAAATCCTTGAGGAGAGAACAGGTAGCAACCTCTTTGACCTCAGCAGCAGCAACTTCTTCCTAGGAACATCACCAAAGGCAAGGGAAGCAAAGGCAAAAATGAACTATTGGGATTTCATCAGATCAAAAAGCTTTTGCACAGCAAAGGAAACAGTTAACAAAGCCAAAAGTTAACTGTCAGAATGGGAGTAGATATTTTCAAATGACATACAAGATAAAGGGCCAGTATCCAAAATCTATAAAGAGCTTATCAAACTCAACACCCTGAGAACAAATAATCAAATGAAGAAATGGGCAGAGGACATGAACAGACATTTCTGCAAAGAATACATCCAAATGGCCAACAGACACATGAAAAAATGCTCCACATCACTCGGCATCAGGGAAATACAAATCAAAACCAGAATGAGATACCACCTCACACCTTTCAGAATGGCTAAAATGAACAAGTCAGTCAATGACAGATGCTGGTGAGGATGTGGAGAAAGGGGAACCCTCCTACACTGTACGTGGGAATGCAAGCTGGTGCAACCACTCTGGAAAACACGTGGAGGTGCCTCAAAAAGCTGAAAATAGAACTAGCCTATGACCCAGTGATTGTAGTACTGGGTATATACCCTAAAGATACAAATGTAGCATTCTGAAGGGGCACATGCACCCAAATGTTTATATCAGCAATGTCCACAATAGTTAAACTATGGAAAGAACCTAAATGTCCTTCAACAGATGAATCAATAAATAAGATGTGGTATATATATACAATGGAATACTATGCAGGCATCAAAAGAAATAAAATCCTGCTATTTGTGATGACATGGATGGAACTAGAGGGTATTATGCTTGGTGAAATAAATCAATCTGAGAAAGACAACTATCATATGATCTCCCTGATATGATGAACTATTGGGATTTCATCAGATCAAAAAGCTTTTGTTTGCACAGCAAAGGAAACAGTTAACAAAGCCAAAAGATGACTGTCAGAAGTTATCTGGGAGAAGATATTTGCAAATGACATACCAGATAAAGGGCCACTATCTATCCAAAATCCATAAAGAGCTTATCAAACTCAACACCCTAAGAACAAAGAATCCAATGAAGAAATGGGCAGAGGACATGAACAGACATTTCTGCAAAGAATACATCCAAATGGCCAACAGACACATGAAAAAATGCTCCACATCACTCGGCATCAGGGAAATACAAATCAAAACCAGAATGAGATACCACCTCACACCTTTCAGAATGGCTAAAATGAACAAGTCAGTCAATGACAGATGCTGGTGAGGATGTGGAGAAAGGGCAACCCTCCTACACTGTACGTGGGAATGCAAGCTGGTGCAACCACTCTGGAAAACAGCGTGGAGGTGCCTCAAAAAGCTGAAAATAGAACTAGCCTATGACCCAGTGACTGTAGTACTGGGTATATACCCTAAGGATACAAACGTGGCATTCTGAAGGGGCACACGCACCCAAATGTTTATATCAGCAATGTCCACAATAGTTAAACTATGGAAAGAACCTAAATGTCCTTCAACAGATGAATCAATAAATAAGATGTGGTATATATGTACAATGGGATACTATGCAGCCATCAAAAGAAATAAAATCCTGCTATTTGTGATGACATGGATGGAACTAGAGGGTATTATGCTTGGCGAAATAAATCAATCTGAGAAAGACAACTATCATATGATCTCCCTGATATGATGAAGTGGAGATGCAACATAGGCGGTTTCGGGCATACGAAAAGAAAAATAAAAGAAGATGGGATTGGGAGGGAGACAAACCATAAAAGACTAAATCTCACAAAACAGACTGAGGGTTGCTGGGGGGAGGTGTGTTGGGAGAGGATGGTGGGGGTATGGACATTGGGGAGGGCAGGTGCTATGGTGAGTGATGGTGAGTGCTGTGAAATGTGTAAACCTGGTGATTCACAGACCTGTACCCCTAGGGATAAAAACACATTATATGTTTATTAAAAATTTAAAAAAAAATTTAAAAATCCATTAAAGATAAAACACATATTGCAAGCCCAGAGCTAATCTCATATTCAATCAAAAAAGTTTGAAAGTTTTCCCCTTAACGATCAGAAAAAAGACAAGTGTGTCCACTTTCACTACTCTCATTTGACATAGTACTGGATGTCCTAGCCAGAGAAACAAGGAACACAAAGAAATAAAAGACTCCAAAAAAAAAGGAAGAAGTAAAATTTTCTTTTTTTGGATAACATGAACTTACATGTAACAAAATCCTAAAAACTTCACAAAAAATTTTGAATAAACAAATTTAATAAAGCTTCCAAATACAAGATCAATATATAAAAGACAAGAATTTTGTTTTGTTTCGTTTTTTTTAAATAGTTTTTCATGTCATCCTTGCTCAGTGATCACGCTAATCTTCTCTGCATCATTCCAATTTTAGTATATGTGCTGCCAAAGTAAGCACAAGACAGGAGCATTTTAACACTCTAATGATGAACTATCTGAGAAAATAAAGAGAACAATCTAATTCACAATAGCATCAAAAATAAAAAAATACTTAGGAAAAGATTTAACTAAGTAGATGAAAGATCTGTACCCCATAAACTATGACATTGATAAAGAAATTGAAGGAGACATAAATGGAAAGATAGCTCATATTTATGAATGGTAAGAATTAACATTGTTAAAATGTCCATACTACCGAAAACCATCTGTAAATTCAATTCCTATCAAAAATCCAATGTTAGGGGCGCCTGGGTGTCTCAGTGGTTTAAGCCACTGCCTTCGGCTCAGGTCATGATCCCAGGGTCCTGGGATCGAGCCCTGCATCAGGCTCTCAGCTCAGCAGGAAGCTGCTACCTCTTCTCTGTCTGCCTGCCTCTCTGTCTGCTTGTCATCTCTCTCTGTCAAATAAATAAATAAATAATCTTTTTCAAAAATCCAATTTTTTTTTTTACAGAAGTAAGTAAAGAATCCTAAAATTTATATGAGACCATAAAAGACAACAAATAATTAAAACAGTTCTGAGAAGGAATGAAGAAGCGAAATTACACTTCTTGATTTGAAACTATACTACAAATCCCTCGTGCTCAAAACAATAAAGTATACTGGCATAAAAATAGACCAATAAACAAGTAGAACAGAATTGAGAGTCCAGAAATAAATCCTTTCATACAGTCACCTAATATTTGACAGGGGCCAACATATATAATGGGTAAAGATAGTCTGCTCAATAAATGATATTTAAAACTGAATAGTCACATAAACCAGCATGAAACTGGAACCTTATATCACTCATAAATCTTAACTTGAAATAGATTAAAGACTTAAATGTGATGCATGAAAGTAAATTTCCTAAAGGAAAACATAGGAAAAATTCTCCTTGACATTGGTCTTGCCAATAGTTTTTTGGATGCCAGGCCAAAATCACAAGCAAAAGAAGCAAAAATAAATAAATGGTATTACATCAAACTAAAGTTTCTGCATTGCCAAAAAAAAAAAAAAAAAAAAGGGAATGAAAACACAATCCACAGAATGGAAGAAAATACTTACAAATCTTATACCTGAAAAGAGGTTAATAACCAACAGATACAAATAGAAAAAAATATATAATTAAAAAAATAGCAAAAGGATCTCAATAGACTTTTTTTTCAAAAAAGTTATATAAATGACCAACAGGAGCATTACAAAGTGCTCAACGTAAAACTCAGGGCAAAGTCATTATGTTGTTGTTGTTGTTGTTTACCTCTGAAAAACACAACAAGATATTACTACCTATTAGAATATATACTACCAAAAAATTAAAACTAACAAATTTTGGTAAATATTGGCGAAAATGGGGAACTTATGCACTGTGATAGGTATATAAATTTGTATGGAAAACAGTATGGAGACTATTCATATTATTAAAAGTAAAATTACCATATGATTCAGTAATCTCACTTCTAGGTATATATCTAAAGGAAACGAAGTCACTATTCGAAGACATATCTGCACTCTTATGTTCATTATAAAATTATTAACTCTAAGCAAGAGATGGAAATAACTTCAGTATCCATTAATGGATGAATGAATAAAATAAGTATGGTAAATATATACTATGGAATACTACTTAACCATGAGAAATTAAGAATTACTGCCATTTACAATACCATGGATGGATCTTGAAGGTATTATACTAAGTGAAATATTTCAAAGATTTTATATATTTTTTAATTTATGTATTATGATATCCCTTACATACAGAATCTGAAGAAAAAGCAAACTAATGGAAACTTAGAGTTGAGTTGACAAGGGGTGAACCTGGGGTGGAATAAGGTGGTCAAAGGGTACAAACTTGCAACTATAATATGAAAAAGTTCTGGGAATCTAATGTACAGCATGATGATCATAGTTAATAATATATACATACCTTTTTTATTGTGCTTCCATTTATTAAATTTTGCATATATCACATTCTTACAAGTTGAAAGTTTATAGCAATCTTGTATAAAATAGGTCTGCTGCCACCATTTTTGTAACAACATTTGTTCATTTTGTGTCTCTCTGTCACATGTTGGTAATTCTTGCAATATTTCAAGTTTTTTCATTATTATTGTATTTGTTATGGTGATCTGTGATCAGTAATTATGACCCACTGAATACTCAGAACTAGTTTACTTAAGGTATATACATTGTTTTTCTTTAAAGACATAATGCTTTTGAACAGTACAGTATAGTGTTTATTTTTTATATGCACTGGGAAACATAATTTTTTATTTGCACTGGGAAACCAAAAAAAATAATAATAATTTGACTTAGTTTATTGAGATAATCACTTTATTGAGGCGGTCTAGAACAAAACCCACAAGACCTCTGAAGTTTATCTCTACTGTACTATATACATAAAAGTTGCTAAGAGAGTAGATCTTAAAATTCCTTATCATACATGCATAAAAAACAGAGGCAACTATATGAGATAGTAGATGTATTAACATTTTTATGTAGATTATATTGCAATACAGATGTATACCAATTTATCAAATTGTACAAAATTTACACAATGTTAAAAGTTTGCAGTGTTATAAGAAATCATTTCTTAAATTTACAAATTATAATATGTCAATTATTTTTCAATAAAGCTTGAAAAAACTTTTTGTAGAATTAAACTATTTTTCAAAAAAGGAAGTAAGGAAGTAGAAACTGCAACTAACTCTGAAATAATAGAATACAAAATCCATTTTAGTTATATACACTGTGACAAACACTATTAGTTAGTTTACAATGAAGGAATACTTATGAAGCATGAAGGATCGTCTATAAATAAGACTGAAAGAGCTCAGTTTTAAGGTTTAAATTTAAAATCTTCTTTTGAAATACTAAACTGACCACCCAGTTTTCCAAATATAAATGTCTTAACTGCATGAATTTATTTCATACAACTCTATAATCTAGTTTTAAAAGAAAGCAGCATGCAAATTTTGAATAAGACAGAGTTGCTTAAGTTTCTTTATGTTCAACAGTAAAGGATACTTCCCTAAAAATAAATAGAAGAAAAATCAGCATATTTATCATGATAATTATTATTCATAATGAGATTCATATTGAATTAAGGAATATATATCCTCAGAGGGGGTAAAGTAAAACGAAAATTATTTTGGTAAATGTGTCTATGAATAGTCAATACAATGCCTCAATATAAATGAATATTATCATTTTGAACAATTTAATTACTATTATTAGAATTATTATAAGTATAAAAATAGCTATCATTTTAGCATGGAATATGAGACTCTCATGCTCCATGCTTCATTACATCCACACAACAACTCTGCATAATAAGTATTATCATCACCATTTCATGGGTGAAAAAACTGAGGCTAACACATTTAGATAACTGGTTTATGATTACATGGCTAGTAAAGATGCATCACACTAATCTAGGCTTTATGATTTCAGAATTGTACTCTTTCCACTGCACATTCTATTACTCTGTAAATACTTGGCTTGTTTTCATTTAGTTCCTTAATTTTATTCATGTGGTGATGGCTTAAAGTTTCATTTAAAGGAAGCTTAAAAAAATTCATTTAACCAAAAGCTCCCAAGAATTAAAAATGTCATGGAGCTAATGTAGACATGGATATCATTAGTTAATGGGAAGCCATATATTTTCCACTCTAGTGAGATAAAAATCAGAGTATTTTTCTAAGTTTTAGTCTCTGCGTATTAAAAAGGACTTTGTTAAAATAGAAATATTTAAACAAAGGTGATCAAAAGTGTGGATCAGGTCACCTTAAGATAAATATTAGAAAACTGAGGAAACAAATGGAGATTTGAACACTGAGCTATGATATAATGAATGGTTTAAAGTATTTAGTAGAATATAGAAGAGCCCTTTAAAGCCTGGTCTTAGCCTAGCATTGCAGCTTCTGGGATATCTGTCTATCTATCATCTATCTATCTATCTATCTATCTATCTATTTAGATATAAATTTGAAATTTTTTTAACTTAAAGATTTTGAGAAATAGAACATAATCAGCACCATAGAAGATCTGTTTATGATAACAACCTAGCCCCTTCTCCCAGTTTGTTAATATTCTCTCTTATTTAATGTAACATTGTGCATATATACCACTGCTGATCTGCCGTTATGAATGAAATAACTATAATAATCTATTTTCATATCCTGGTGAAAATATTCGTTTAGTTCAATGTTGTATTTCTAGGAATGGACCAAATTTTCTTTAATTTTTAAGTTTTCTAAATATTGTCCAATGTACCACAAATGTTTTTATTATGGGCACAGTCATTCTTTCACATTCTTGCAAGACATTTTTACTGTTTCCCAATATGGTAAGTGTGTAATAGTATGCCATTCTAGGTTTTAAGTCATTTTTAATTTAATTTAATTTAATTTAATTTAATTCCAGATTCATAATAAAGATAAACAGTTTTTACATATGAGTGGCCACTTGGATTACCCTTTCTCTAAAGTACATGCTCCAATCTTTTGAGATCTTAACATTGTGTCATACTGACTTCTTTAAGAGTAGATTTTCTGAATGAACTTTTAGCTGTGTAGGTCTTCTCTATTTTATTTTGAACTTGTTTTCATTTCAAAAACTTTATATTTATTTTCATAATCTGCTTTTATTTTGCTTTGTCTATTATCTATCTATCTATCTATCTATCTATTTATTTGCAAGCAAGAGAGAGCGAGCGAGTGAGAGCGCAGGGAGGGATAGAAAAAGAAGGGAAAAGAATTTTAAGCAGGCTCCAGGCTCAGCACAGAGCCCAACAATGGGCTCTATTTCACAACCCTGAGATCATGACCTGAGCCAAAATGAAAGAAATAAAATAAAATTAAGGTGTTAAAAAAAAAAGGAAAAAGAATTGGAGGTTTAATTAAGTGAGCCACCCAGGCACCCCTGTGGTATCTTAAATTAGCTGTCATATCTTTAAAGTTCTAGAGTATCCATTTAATTCATTTATAAAATCTTTCTCAATATCATTTTTAGTTTTTAGTTTTTTTGTTCAATTTGCTTCCTCTCTCATTTCTTTGAGCAGAGTAATCAGGCCATTTTACAATCTTTATTGATCATTTTAACATCATACTTAATCCCATTTTGTCTATCAAATCTTGTTAATGGTTTTTGTTTGTGTGCTTTGTTACATTTTGCTATGTTCAAGACATTATATTTGAAATTCTTATTGAGTAGGGATAATTAAGAGCTATAATAATGGTATGGTCCTCCTTGGCAGGATTTTCTCTTATATCTGAGACTCTACAAGACAATCATACTCCAAATTCAGTGATTGACTTTCTCAGTTTACACAGAAGGCAAGGTAGGCTCTAGTCTTATTTCTGCTTCTCCTTGTGCTTTGGGGATCTCAACTTAAATTTGGGTTGTACCAAAGTTTTCAAATTTGATTGCTGCTGGATTTTGAATTTTGTTTCTCTATTATCAAGTGTCTACTAAAACACAGCTCAGTGTGTTTTAGCAGTTTCAAATGCTCTCATACCTAAAATGGCTTCAGGGCATATATCTCTAGACTCTCATTGTGTTTCGTATTTTGGCCCAGTAATCCCTCACTTATTTTTATAATCATTCTGATATTTTTAACTTTAAAAGCTATTTTATCTGGATTTTTAAGTTGTCTTAAGTAGGAGTTTTTAGATCACCATTACTAGAAGCAACAACAAATATACATGAAAATATCTGCAGTAGTTTATCACATCTTTATGGCTTTGAACTTCCATAAGCCGAGGCATCCTTCTCTAATCACTTAGGCAAACTCCAATTTACCCTTTAAAACAACACAAGAATTGCTTCATTTAAGAACATGTTCAGGGATGACTCTTCCCCACTGTTCTTACCAACATTCCCACACACTCTTTGCTACCCACACCTTGTTTATGAACTTTCATTAGGTATATCAGTGTCACCAGAATTTTGCTCTATTGTATTTTTGTCCTTTAGAGCTTTAATTAAATATTAATTCCATAGAAAGTCTGTCCCTTTTCTTTAAAACCTGGGTTAGTTATTTCTTCGCATTCTTTGTCAGAAGTTACTTCATTAGAGAAACTTACAGCTGTATTGTGACTTTGGAGCCTTTACAGTTTTTTGACTGGAAAAATCACCCATCCCTGAGATTTTTACGCAGCTGCCTAGCTGATATTATTCAGAAATCTGTTCAAAACAGACTTTTTCAGGGAGGCCCTTTCGGACCACTCAGTTACAAAACCTCTTCTCAATCACTGCTCTTTTTAAAATGTGCTTATTTAGTTCAAATATGCATCACTATTAAAGAAAAACCAGTACGATTTTTTCTCTCTTTTTTTTTCATATAAATTTTTTATTTTTTATAAACATATATTTTTATCCCCAGGGGTACAGGTCTGTGAATCACCAGGTTTACACACTTCACAGCACTCACCAAATCACATACCCTCCCCAATGTCCATAATCCCACCCCCTTCTCCCAAACCCCCTCCCCCCGGCAACCCTCAGTTTGTTTTGTGAGATTAAGAGTCACTTATGGTTTGTCTCCCTCCCAATCCCATCTTGTTTCATTTATTCTTCTTCTACCCACTTAAGCCTCCATGTTGCATCACCACTTCCTCATATCAGGGAGATCATATGATAGTTGTCTTTCTCTGCTTGACTTATTTCGCTAAGCATGATATGCTCTAGTTCCATCCATGTTGTTGCAAATGGCAAGATTTCATTTCTTTTGATGGCTGCATAGTATTCCATTGTGTATATATACCACATCTTCTTGATCCATTCATCTGTTGATGGACATCTAGGTTCTTTCCATAGTTTGGCTATTATGGACATTGCTGCTATAAACATTCGGGTGCATGTGCCCCTTTGGATCACTACATTTGTATCTTTAGGGTAAATACCCAATAGTTCAATTGCTGGGTCATAGGGCAGTTCTATTTTCAACATTTTGAGGAACCTCCATGCTGTTTTCCAGAGTGGCTGCACCAGCTTGCATTCCCACCAACAGTGTAGGAGGGTTCCCCTTTCTCCGCATCCTCGCCAGCATCTGTCATTTCCTGACTTGTTGATTTTAGCCATTCTGACTGGTGTGAGGTGATATCTCATTGTGGTTTTGATTTGTATTTCCCTGATGCCGAGTGATATGGAGCACTTTTTCATGTGTCTGTTGGCCATCTGGATGTCTTCTTTGCAGAAATGTCTGTTCATGTCCTCTGCCCATTTCTTGATTGGATTATTTGTTCTTTGGGTGTTGAGTTTGCTAAGTTCTTTATAGATTCTGGACACTAGTCCTTTATCTGATATGTCGTTTGCAAATATCTTCTCCCATTCTGTCAGTTGTCTTTTGATTTTGTTAACTGTTTCCTTTGCTGTGCAAAAGCTTTTGATCTTGATGAAATCCCAGTAGTTCATTTTTTCCCTTGCTTCCCTTGCCTTTTGCGTTGTTCCTAGGAAGATGTTGCTGCGGCAGAGGTCGAAGAGGTTGCTGTCCGTGTTCTCCTCAAGGATTTGGATGGATTTCTTTCGTACATTGAGGTCCTTCATCCATTTTGAGTCTATTTTTGTGTGTGGTGTGAGGAAATGGTCCAATTTCATTTTTCTGCATGTGGCTGTCCAATTTTCCCAGCACCATTTATTGAAGAGGCTGTCTTTTTTCCATTGACATTCTTTCCTGCTTTGTCGAAGATTAGTTGATCAAAGATTTGAGAGTCTATTTCTGGGCTCTCTATTCTGTTCCATTGATCTATGGGTCTGTTTTTGTGCCAGTACCATGCTGTCTTGATGATGACAGCTTTGTAATAGAGCCTGAAGTCCGGAATTGTGATGCCACCAACGTTGGCTTTCTTTTTCAATATCCCTTTAGCTATTCGAGGTCTTTTCTTGTTCCATATAAATTTTAGAATTATTTGTTCCATTTCTTTGAAAAAGATGGATGGTACTTTGATAGGAATTGCATTAAATGTGTAGATTGCTTTAGGTAGCATAGACATTTTCACAATATTTATTCTTCCAATCCAGGAGCATGGAACATTTTTCCATTTCTTTGTGTCTTCCTCAATTTCTTTCATGAGTACTTTATAGTTTTCTGAGTATAGATTCTGTGTCTCTTTGGTTAGGTTTATTCCTTGGTATCTTATGGTTTTGGATGCAATTGTAAATGGGATTGACTCCTTAATATCTCTTTCTTCTGTCTTGCTGTTGGTGTAGAGAAATGCAACTGATTTCTGTGCATTGATTTTATATCCTGACACTTTACTGAATTCCTATATAAGTTCTAGCAGTTTTGGAGTGGAGTCTTTTGGGTTTTCCACATATAGTATCATATCATCTGCGAAGAGTGATAATTTGACTTCTTCTTTGCCGATTTGGATGCCTTTAATTTCCTTTTGTTGTCTGATTGCTGAGGCTAGGACCTCTAGTACGATGTTGAATAGCAGTGGTGATAATGGACATCCCTGCCGTGTTCCTGACCTTAGCGGAAAAGCTTTCAGTTTTTCTCCATTGAGAATGATATTTGCGGTGGGTTTTTCATAGATGGCTTTGATGATATTGAGGTATGTGCCCTCTATCCCTACACTTTGAAGAGTTTTGATCAGGAAGGGATGTTGTACTTTGTCAAATGCTTTTTCAGCATCTATTGAGAGTATCATATGGTTCTTGTTCTTTCTTTTATTGATGTGTTGTATCACATTGACTGTATTGCGGGTGTTGAACCAACCTTGCAGCCCTGGAATAAATCCCACTTGGTCGTGGTGAATAATCTTTTTAATGTACTGTTGAATCCTATTGGCTAGTATTTTGTTGAGTATTTTCGCATCTGTGTTCATCAAGGATATCGGTCTATAGCTCTCTTTTTTGGTGGGATCCTTGTCTGGTTTTGGGATCAAGGTGATGCTGGCCTCATAAAATGAGTTTGGAAGTTTTCCTTCCATTTCTATTTTTTGGAACAGTTTCAGGAGAATAGGAATTAGTTCTTCTTTAAATGTTTGGTAGAATTCCCCCGGGAAGCCGTCTGGCCCTGGGCTTTTGTTTGTTTGGAGATTTTTAATGACTGTTTCAATCTCTTTACTGGTTATGGGTCTGTTTAGGCTTTCTATTTCTTCCTGGTTCAGTTGTGGTAGTTTATATGTTTCTAGGAATGCATCCATTTCTTCCAGATTGTCAAATTTATTGCCGTAGAGTTGCTCATAGTATGTTCTTATAATAGTTTGTATTTCTTTGGTGTTAGTTGTGATCTCTCCTCTTTCATTCATGATTTTATTTATTTGGGTCCTTTCTCTTTTCTTTTTGATAAGTCGGGCCAGGGGTTTATCAATTTTATTAATTCTTTCAAAGAACCAGCTCCTAGTTTCGTTGATTTGTTCTATTGTTTTTTTGGTTTCTATTTCATTGATTTCTGCTCTGATCTTTATGATTTCTCTTCTCCTGCTGGGCTTAGGGTTTCTTTCTTGTTCTTTCTCCAGCTCCTTTAGGTGTAGGGTTAGGTTGTGTACCTGAGACCTTTCTTGTTTCTTGAGAAAGGCTTGTACCGCTATATATTTTCCTCTCAGAACTGCCTTTGTTGTGTCCCACAGATTTTGAACCGTTGTATTTTCATTATCATTTGTTTCCATGATTTTTTTCAATTCTTCTTTAATTTCCCGGTTGACCCATTCATTCTTTAGAAGGATACTGTTTAGTCTCCATGTATTTGGGTTCGTTCCCAACTTCCTTTTGTGGTTGAGTTCTAGCTTTAGAGCATTGTGGTCTGAAAATATGCAGGGAATGATCCCAATCTTTTGATACCAGTTGAGTCCTGATTTAGGACCGAGGATGTGATCTATTCTGGAGAATGTTCCATGTGCACTAGAGAAGAATGTGTATTCTGTTGCTTTGGGATGAAATGTTCTGAATATATCTGTGATGTCCATCCGGTCCAGTGTGTCGTTTAAAGCCTTTATTTCCTTACTGATCTTTTGCTTGGAAGATCTGTCCATTTCAGTGAGGGGAGTGTTAAAGTCCCCTACTGTTATTGTATTATTGTTGATGTGTTTCTTTGATTTTGTTATTAATTGGTTTATATAGTTGGCTGCTCCCACGTTGGGGGCATAGATATTTAAAATTGTTAAATCTTCTTGTTGGACAGACCCTTTGAGTATGATATAGTGTTCTTCCTCATCTCTTATTATAGTCTTTGGCTTAAAATCTAATTGATCTGATATAAGGATTGCCACTCCTGCTTTCTTCTGATGTCCATTAGCATGGTAAATTCTTTTCCACCCCCTCACTTTAAATCTGGAGGTGTCTTCGGGCTTAAAATGTGTTTCTTGGAGGCAACATATAGATGGGTTTTGTTTTTTTATCCATTCTGATACCCTGTGTCTTTTGACAGGGGCATTTAGCCCATTCACATTCAGGGTAACTATTGAGAGATATGAATTTAGTGCCATTGTATTGCCTGTAAGGTGACTGTTACTGTATATGGTCTCTGTTCCTTTCTGATCTACCACTTGTAGGCTCTCTCTTTGCTTAGAGGACCCCTTTCAATATTTCCTGTAGAGCTGGTTTGGTATTTGCAAATTCTTTCAGTTCTTGTTTGTCCTGGAAGCTTTTAATCTCTCCTTCTATTTTCAATGATAGCCTAGCTGGATATAGTATTCTTGGCTGCATGTTTTTCTCGTTTAGTGCTCTGAAAATATCATGCCAGCTCTTTCTGGCCTGCCAGGTCTCTGTGGATAAGTCAGCTGCCAATCTAATATTTTTACCATTGTATGTTACAGACTTCTTTTCCCGGGCTGCTTTCAGGATTTTCTCTTTGTCATTGAGACTTGTAAATTTTACTATTAGGTGACGGGGTGTGGGCCTATTCTTATTGATTTTGAGGGGCATTCTCTGAACCTCCTGAATTTTGATGCTCCTTCCCTTTGCCATATTGGGGAAATTCTCCCCAATAATTCTCTCCAGTATACCTTCTGCTCCCCTCACACTTTCTTCTTCTTCTGGAATCCCAATTATTCTAATGTTGTTTCGTCTTATGGTGTCACTTATCTCTCGAATTCTCCCCTCGTGGTCCAGTAGCTGTTTGTCCCTCTTTTGCTCAGCTTCTTTATTCTCTGTCATTTGGTCTTCTATATCACTAATTCTTTCTTCTGCCTCATTTATCCTAGCAGTGAGAGCCTCCATTTTTTATTGCACCTCATTAATAGCTTTTTTGATTTCACCTTGGTTAGATTTTAGTTCTTTTATTTCTCCAGAAAGGGCTTTTATATCTCTCGAGAGGGTTTCTCTAATATCTTCCATGCCTTTTTCGAGCCCGGCTAGAACCTTGAGAATTGTCATTCTGAACTCTAGATCTGACATATTACCGATGTCTGTATTGATTAGGTCCCTAGCCTTCGGTACTGCCTCTTGTTCTTTTTTTTGTGTTGAATTTTTACGTCTTGTCATTTTGTCCAGATAAGAGTAAATGAAGGGGCAAGTAAAATACTAAAAGGGTGGCAACAACCCCAGGAAAATATGCTTTAACCAAATTAGAAGAGATCCAAAATCGTGAGTGGGGAGAAAGGGGATAAAAAGAGGTTCAAAAAGGAAGAAAGAAAAAAAAAACAAAAAGAAAAGAAAAAGAAAAAAAAAGAAAAGAAAAGAAAAGAATTTTTTAAAAAAGAAAACACCTAAGAAAAATGTAAAAAAATATATATATATTAGATAAACTAGTAAAAAATCGTTAAAAAAAGAAAAAGGTAACAGTTAAAAAAAAATTTACCCGAAGGCGAGAAAAAAAAAATGAAAAAGAAAAAATTAAATTAACTGCAAGACTAAAAAAAATCACAGGAAAAAAGCCATGAGTTCCGTGCTTGGCTTTCTCCTCCTCTGGAATTCTGCTGCTCTCCTTGGTATTGAAACCGCACTCCTTGGTAGGTGAACTTGGTCTCGGCTGGATTTCTTGTTGATCTTCTGGGGGAGGGGCCTGTTGTAGTGATTCTCAAGTGTCTTTGCCCCAGCCGGAATTGCACCGCCCTTACCCGGGGCCGGGGTGAGTAATCCGCTCCGGTTTGCTTTCAGGAGCTTTTGTTCCCTGAGCGCTTTCCGTAGAGTTCCAGAGGACAGGAATACAAATGGCGGCCTCCTGTTCTCTGGCCCGGAGGAGCCGAGAGCCCAGGGCCCCACTCCTCAGTGCGCCCTCAGAGAACCGCGCCCAGTTACTCCCGGCTGCCTGACCTCCGGCCGCGCTCCGAGCTCACCGAGCCTGCGACCGGTTCAAGGTAACACGGAGCTGCGAGCTTACTGTCAGCTCTGTCTCTGTAGCCGGCTTTCCCGTTCCAATACCCGCAAGCTCTGCGACACTCAGACACCCCCGATCCTTCTGTGACCCTGCGGGACCTGAGGCCACGCTGACCCCGCGTGGGCTTCGCCCCAGTTTAGCCTCTGGAGCGATGTCCCTCAGTGGAACAGACTTTTAAAAGTCCTGATTTTGTGCGCGGTTGCTCCGCCGCTTGCCGGGAGCCGGCCCCTCCCCCCGGGGTCTATCTTCCCGTCGCTTTGGATTCACTTCTCCGCCAGTCCTACCTTTCAGAAAGTGGTTGTTTTTCTGTTTCCAGAATTGCTGTTCTTCTTCTCTTCGATCTGCCGATGGATTTTCAGGTGTTTGCAATCTTTAGATAAGCTATCTAGCTGATCTCCGGCTAGCTGAAGCAGTCTCAGCTTGCTACTTCGCCATCTTGACTCCCTGAAGGCCTTTTTTTGTGTTTATATGGGTGACTGTGATTTAACTTTCAAATAAGATGGCTCCTGATTTACAATGATTCAACTTATGATCTATTTTGCAATGATGTGAGAGTGAAAGTGATTCAGTAGAAACTGTACTTTCAATTTTGAATTTGGGTCTTTATAAAAAGGGCCAGTGACATGTGGTATGGTGCCGTCTTGTGATGCTGGGCAGGGGCAGTGAGCCACAGCTCCCAGTCAGCTAGAAGATTACAAGGGTGAACACCTGATATTCTTACAACCATTCTATATATAACCATTCTTCTTTTTTTAGTGTAATATTTAATAAATGGCATGTGATATTTGATACTTTGTTATAAAATAGGCTTTGCTTAAGATGATTTTGCCCAAATGCAGGCAAATGTAAGTGTTTTGAGTATTTTTAAATAAGGTTAAGGTAAGCTATGATATTTGATAGTTAAGCGGTATTAAATGCATTTTCAATTTTTTATGTGTTTCTCTGTATATAGCCCCCTTGTAAGCTGAGGAACTTCTCTATATGAATATGTAGACTTGGTATGGCTTACATATTATTGGCATGAAACATCTAGAACAGTACATGTGCCATATAATTGTCTACAACATCAAACAAGTTTCTTGAAAACTTGTGCCAAAGGGGTTATATCTTTAAGGATTCTTATTTCAAAAGGGTTCTCTCAAATGTAAGATTTTTCAGAAGTTAAGTGAAAACATGACCAAACTAAGCATTTTTCCATTTTCCTTAGTGAGCAAAGGGAGCTAAAATCTATCTGCCATTTTCAACACTGTACTCAACGGTTGTAATTCTAATTTAAGAACAGATTATTTATATCAAAACCACATGCTGGCCTAATCTTATACAATATTCATAAATCTCACTCAGAGCCTTGGATACTTTTATTTGTTGAGTCTATATGGTACTATGGACATTCATCTTATTTGACCTCATAGCTTCATGTATGTCTATACTTTTGAAAATATATGCATCATAGCTCCATTGTAAAATGTCTGGGTTATAAAATGTGCTATGCTATCAAAATGGTAATAAGAACATATAAATGACCTAATGTAATGAACTGGACCAGATTGCCAGATATCACATTTCATACCAGAAAGATTCAGTGGTAAGTTTTAAAATGGCCAGCTATACTTTGACCGAATTATAACTCATTTAACTTCTTTCTTTGTGCACAGTATTATACATTAGTCAGTGATATAATAAATAAGTACTTTGGACAGATGTAAATATGCTGTAATAAAAATGTTTTTCTTCTTTCTTTTAGTCCTTTTAACTTGTAAAACTAGCCACAAATACCATGCTTCCCCCAAAATAATCTGCAATCCAAATTTATCTCTAAATGAATTTATTGCACAGAAAAAAAAATATATATATACATTTACAGTAGACATGTTCAAAAATAGTTACACAACAGCAGGGCCCTAAATGTAAGCAGTATAGTTGTTTTGTTTTGTTTGTTCTTTAAAAAAAAGAAGTTATGTGAAATATTGGAATTTTATTTCCAGGCCTAGTATTTCAAGACAGTTAACTACACTTACGGTGTCAACAGCCTCTTGTTGGCAGTATGATTTTATTGGCTCCATGGAATAACAGCAAGAATTTACTATTGCTTCTTCCTTTTATGACACACACAGAAAAAAAAATTGACACATTTACTCAAGACCAACCAAAATCATTTTAACCTATCAAAATTGATGGGAGGACTTCACTGCCAAAGACACTGCTGGCTTTTCACAATTCATTGCAGACAATCTGCTACTCCCATTATGATAAAGGAGAGAAGATTCATAATCAGGGAAGAATGCTAGATTAATACTTGTAATTATCATTGAATTATTTAGCCTGCTATAGGATTAGTATTATTAGTGTCATTTGATCATTTTCTCTCATTTTATTAAACACAACTGTGAGTAATTACCCTACCTAATATTTCTCTGTATTGGCTGACTAGCTAGCAAACATTCATGAAAATATCCATTAGCCACACATATAAAATGCTGCATTATGATGCTGTTGAATCAGAACGTACCACTACCTGATCCTGTAGCTCTTTGAGGATTTGCAAATCAACTAATTATATGTTTCTTGGATTCTTCCCATACAATTAGAAAATTTATAATAGAGTCCATGAACATTATTAGTTTTACCATTTTAAACCAGCAATCACACTTTGATTTTTACAACAAAAGCAGAAATATAAACACACACATTTGGATCAGTTTTCTGTTAGTCTGTCCGGACGTCAAAATCCTATTCCTCAAGATAATGCACACCTTTGGTGAGTGCTGTGAAGTGTGTAAACCTGGCGATTCACAGACCTGTACCCCTGGGGATAAAAATACATGTTTATAAAAAAAAAAAGATAATGCACACCAAAGTTCTGGATTAAACAAGAAATTAGATGGCACCTGAACACTTGGTTTAATATTCTCAAAAGGACTATGCAACTTATTTCTTATATTATGACATTGTTTTACAAAGATCCACACTTTTATAATGTTAATATTTTTAATAATCAATAAAGTCAATTAATCATGATTAAAAATCAAACATAAAAATTTCTACCTTTTGCTTTTGCCCCCTCCATTTGGAACTTATTTATAGCCTGATAATTCAAAGGTCCCTATGTTTATGAAAATCTGGACAGAAATAGCTCTAAGATCCCATTCAGAACTTGATATTAATCTGTCTTTTGGCTCCATTTATCCTGAGAGCAAAGAGTAGGACAAAGGATTTGAGTACTGTTGGTTTATCTGGGAGATTATCCAAGGTAGAAAAGAATGGGAAAGTGATACAGTGAAGAAGCAACTTTGTCAAAAAGGTACACTGTTGATATAATTGTTGTGGATAGAAAATGAAGGCTTGCTTTTACTGCAAGGTCCTGAGAAACTTCTTTAAGTTGTCCTCATGAAGACCTGAAAACTGACAATTTTATCTATGGTTCTTATTTCCCCTTCACTGAGAGCTGTCCTCAGAGGACATTAACTCTCCTACACTTTTCGGTTGTGTTGGAGACATTCTAAAATGAGACAGAGAACATGAGATGCTATCAGTGTTAAGTAACTGTGATTTCCCATGGAACTATCCACCATAGGTGTGGCTATAATCAGGTGTTGGGCCTTGATATCAGAGGTATTTGAGGCAGTATCATTTTAGGTTAATCACTATATCTGAAATTTCCAAAAACTTCAACTGATGAAACTTTGATTATAAATCTATAAATATAACAATAGATCTACTGTATTCAATTTATTTTCATAGAAATTCAAAGGCAAAGCATCAATTGATTAATATTTAAATGTTACAAAATACTGAACTGAAAGAATTTGGTCATATAACAACGTGTAAGAAGTAGAACTTAGGTTTAGGTTAGAACTCAGGATGCATTTGAGACTCAGTTAAGAAATTGAATGGAGGGACGCCTGGGTGGCTCAGTGGGTTAAGCCGCTGTCTTCCGCTCAGGTCATGATCCCAGGGTCCTGGGATCGAGCCCCAAATCGGGCTCTCTGCTCAGCAGGGAGCCTGCTTCCTCCTCTCTCTCTCTGCCTGCCTCTCTACCTGCTGTCATCTCTCTCGGTCAAATAAATTAAAAAAAAATCTTAAAAAAAAAAGAAATTGAATGGATGTCTGACTATCTTATAGGTTTGCTAAAAATCAGTGACTTTGTGTTCACGTGTGGCTATGCAGGAATTTTTAACTTTCTCTAAGAAGTTATTAGATTTGATTATATAATGGCAGTAAAGGATGGGGAAAAGCAAAGTACAAACCCCATAAAGACAAAGACACTGAGTATGAGAAAAGAGTAATAGATAAGAAGAATCAATGCCTTTGAGGAAAGTGGGAATTGAAATACACAATGATTGTTGACTTTTTTAGATGGAGAAAACAAAACTAGCTTGCAAGAAGGAAATAACAGAAGACATGTTGTGATGTGAGACAGAATCCTGGAAAAGGCAGTAACGTGGAATAAAGGAGTAGGGAGAGCATATCAGGTAATTTGGATAGGAAGGAGTTAGGAGATAATTGCTTGATAAATTTTATATGGCCCACTTAAATGCACAGATTTCTCTTCTTTAATTTATATGGAGAACAGGGTGTCCTTTCTCTTCCCTTTCAGAGCACCAGAGGCGTACTCTTTCAGACTGAAAACCTGAAAAGCTCAGGACTCAGTTACTTAAGCACAGCTGAGAGAACATATTTCAATTAAGATTTACATTTTGCTTTATGTAGTAGACTGTCAAAAGCGGTTTAACCATATTTTTTTCATTTAACAAGAAGACTACAGAGAGTGTTTTCTGGTGTTGGTTCAGCGTCTTAAGAAACTCAAGTGAACTATCTTAGAGGTTTTCATGGCTTTTTATTCACGGTTGCAAAAATTGCTGTTGGAGTTCTCACTATTAAGCCCACATTTCTGGCAGAAAGATAGAGGTAAAAGAGAATGATATCTTGTAAGACTGATACTTTGTCATATGGTTACAATGTAACTAGAAAAGAGACAATAATATATTTGATGTTGTTTTAAGTTTCCTTGTTTTCAATCCCTCAGTGCTTTCTGATATTAAAGCAAAAAGTAGTGGATATTGACCTGGCCACTATCAACACCTGTCAGTCTCTCTTGGATAACCAATATCTCTATAATCTCTTCTTCCCAGTAAAAAAAAATATATATTCATAACCCACACTGTGCCATCTCAAGTTACTGCACCAAGATAAAATTACAATGATTTTCAGTCATTCCAAATGGACAGAATACCCTTCCTTAGGATATCATGTCTTATAAGATAGATAATTGGCTTGCTACCAATATACCCACATGTGACTGTGGAAGAGACAGGAAAAAAATAATAATATTTATACATTCCTTGGGTTGACCCTGTTTACACAGATGCATTACTATTAGAAAAGGTTGGTTTGGGACATTGGAATGAATTTACTTAATGGGTCTGTATGTAATTGGGTTGGAGGAAATTGTTAATTTCTACAAAAATTATTAGAATTCTATCTTATTCTCTTTTGCTAATTTTCACATGTTAACAAAGCCAACGTTTTTGTCTAGCAGGCAAGATTTTAAATCCTAACAAAACTCAATTTTTTTCCTTTTTTTTTTTAAGTTTGAGAGTTCATGTTCTCACATGCTGCTTTAAATACAACTCAAAAAAAAAAAAGGAGCTAAATGGGCAGTAAGACCAGAATTTTTATTTTATTTTATTTATCTTATTTTTAATTAAAAAATTAAAGATTGTATTTATGTATTTAAGAGAGAGAGAGCATGAGTGGGGCAGGGGGAGGTAGCTGCAGAGAGAGACTGAGAATTATACTCCCTAATGAGCAGGAAGCCAGATATGGGGCTCGATCCCAGGATCCTGACTGAGATCATGACCAGAGACAAAGGCAGATACATGTGCAAAATCCCTTTTTTCTGGGAAACAATACTTTACAGGAGATATTTGAAAAAGTAATGGGGAATCAACTTTAATCGGAGATACAAAAATTTAATTGACTTTTGTAAAGCTACAGGGATCCAAATGATGGGAATCCCAGCCCATTTAGGTTGTTGACCACAGAGTATTCCTCTCTGTAATATTTTATTTTTTTCCATGGCTACTAACTCCAGTCCAAGTTCACTGATCTCTTTTTAGATAGTGCAAAACATGGCAAAGAATACCAAACGAGTGCCCAATATTTTGCATTTATTATATCATTTCTAACATATAGAAGTGTATTATCAAGGTTGGTTCTGTGAGCGAACATAGTTATACTAAAGTGTGTTTTGTTCTCCAAGAAATTAAATGCATGATTATCACACAATTATAAAATACTTGTGTCAAGAATTTTTATTCAAAAATTAATAAGAGAAGCAGATATTAAAACTAGTTCACATGGCAATTTGGGATATAAGCAGAGTTGTGCAGCAGAAGTGCTCTGGGCCCATAATTTGGGTTATAGAATTTATGTTTTCTAATGAAAAATTATTAACTTGCATTATTGTTAACAAGAATCTTGTGCATTACCATCAGTTTTCTACATTATAACCTCTTGCTCTACAGTTTGTAAATAACTTTGTCAATAGCAAGCTAATAAACGGGGTGACTCCAAAGGATTGAGATAATCTCCAGAGTTTCTGCTACATAATGCCCAGGACTCCATTGAAAGGACACCTAAGAATTTATTTTGCCCAAAAATTTGATCATTTTTTTCACTGTCCTTACCTATTTTCAAAACCTAGTCCTTTTGCTTCACCTTTCAGTCTACGGACAACCCTGTATCTGATTGACGTGTTAATTCTGGGAGTGTTTTGCAGATTAATTTGCTTGCCAGAGGTCGTTCCTCTAATTGATGTCTAAGAACCCTAATTAGTTAAGAATACTTTTTTTTAAACATTTTCATTGCTATTTATTATTATTATTATTATTATTGCTAATATCTCTATTATAAATAATTCACAAGGGCATCTTTCTGACAAAAGACAAAGAGCTGGCTACTAGTAGAAAAAGTACATATGACTCTGTCAGTGAAAATGGTAAAGGGATTTGAGAAAATAAGGCAAAGCACTGGAATTATGTGTTAAAACTTTAAATATTATAGACACATTTACTTAATTTCTAATACTGTTGTTGCTTATAATTAAATAAGATGTTTTCCATGAACCACGCATTACAGCAAATATATTGTTTGTAAAGATTAAATTTTCATCAAAAGGGACGCCTGGGTGGCTCAGTTGGTTAAGCAGCTGCCTTTGGCTCAGGTCATGATCCCAGCGTCCTGGGATCGAGTGCCGAATCCGGCTGTTTGCTTGGCCGGGAGCCTGCTTCTCCCCTTCCCTCTGCCTGCCATTCTGTCTGCCTGTGCTTGCTCTCTCGCCCACTCTCTCTGATAAATAAATAAAATTTTTAAATAGATAGATAGATAGATAGATAGATAAATAAATTCTCCTCAAAAAATTGTAAGTGTATTTTATTGTAGGATCATGATCAGCATTTTGCAGATGAGAAAAGTGAAATTTAGAAAAGTATGTCTCTTCAAATCCCTCATACAATATCTGGCCTAGATAGAAGGATGTACTATCACAATTGAGGAAGATAATTGAGATTACTTAAAATGATAAACTTTACTGTATAGGGTTTTTTAAAAGTTTGCCACAGATTCAGATTCTTTTAAAATATATATCTATTTTGTGTAAAGAGAATGCACTGAGAAGTAAAAAGAAAGTGATATATCAGTGCTACCAACTAATGGCTATAATATCATCACCTTATTTATGAACAATCAAACAGTGTGCAATATTTAAATAAATTTAATTAAATTCCTATTTATTTTATATATTTATAAATTTAAATAAATTCCTATTTATTTATTATTAAAGAAATTCCTCTAACAAACAGTATTTTTTGAAGGTTGCTAGCAGAAAAGTGTTGTACTACATGGAAGTAATCAGAAAATGGGATCTAAAATTCTGCTTTCAAGGGCGCCTGGGTGGCTCAGTGGGTTAAAATTCTGCTTTCAAGAAGCTATGACATTTTGAGGAACCTCCATGCTGTTTTCCAGAGTGGCTGCACCAGCTTGCATTCCCACCAACAGTGTAGGAGGGTTCCCCTTTCTCCGCATCCTCACCAGCATCTGTCATTTCCTGACTCGTTGATTTTAGCCATTCTGACTGGTGTGAGGTGATTATCGCATTGTGGTTTTGATTTGTATTTCCCTGATGCCGAGTGATATGGAGCACTTTTTCATGTGTCTGTTGGCCATCTGGATGTCTTCTTTGCAGAAATGTCTGTTCATGTCCTCTGCCCATTTCTTGATTGGATTATTTGTTCTTTGGGTGTTGAGTTTGCTAAGTTCTTTATAGATTCTGGACACTAGTTCTTTATACGATATGTCGTTTGCAAATATCTTCTCCCATTCTGTCAGTTGTCTTTTGATTTTGTTAACTGTTTCCTTTGCTGTGCAAAAGCTTTTGATCTTGATGAAATCCCAATAGCTCATTTTTGCCCTTGCTTCACTTGCCTTTGGCGATGTTCCTAGGAAGATGTTGCTGTGGCTGAGGTCGAAGAGGTTGCTGCCTGTGTTCTCCTCAAGAATTTTGATGGATTCCTTTCGCACATTGAGGTCCGTCATCCATTTTGAGTCTATTTTTGTGTGTGGTGTAAGGAAATGGTCCAATTTCATTTTTCTGCATGTGGCTGCCAATTTTCCCAGCACCATTTATTGAAGAGGCTGTCTTTTTTTCCACTGGACATTCTTTCCTGCTTTGTCAAAGATTAGTTGACTGTAGAGTAGGGTCTGTTTCTGGGCTCTCTATTCTGTTCCATTGATCCATGTGTCTGTTTTTGTGCCAGTACCATGCTGTCTTGATGATGACAGTTTGTAATAGAGCTTGAAGTCCGGAATTGTGATGCCACCAACGTTGGCTTTCTTTTTCAATATCCCTTTAGCTATTCGAGGTCTTTTCTCGTTCCATATAAATTTTAGCATTATTTGTTCCATTACTTTGAAAAAGATGGATGGTACTTTGATAGGAATTGCATTAAATGTGTAGATTGCTTTAGGTAGCATAGACATTTTCACAATATTTATTCTTCCAATCCAGGAGCATGGAACATTTTTCCATTTCTTTGTGTCTTCCTCAATTTTTTTTCCTCAAAATATTGAAAATAGAACTGCCCTATGACCCAGCAATTGCACTATTGGGTATTGACCCTAAAGATACAAACGTAGTGATTCAGAGGGGCACGTGCACCTGAATGTTTATAGCAGCAATGTTCACAATAGCCAAACTATGGAAAGAACCTAGATGTCCATCAACAGATGAATGGATCAAGAAGATGTGGTATATATACACAATGGAATACTATGCAGCCATCAAAAGAAATGAAATCTTGCCATTTGTGACAACATGGATGGAACTAGAGCGTATCATGCTTAGCGAAATAAGTCAAGCAGAGAAAGACAACTATCATATGATCTCCCTGATATGAGGAAGTGGTGATGCAACATGGGGGCTTAAGTGGGTAGGAGAAGAATAAATGAAACAAGATGGGATTGGGAGGGAGACAAACCATAAGTGACTCTTAATCTCACAAAACAAAGTGAGGGTTGCTGGGGGGAGGGGGTTTGGGAGAAGGCGGTGGGATTATGGACATTGGGGAGGGTATGTGCTTTGGTGAATGCTGTGAAGTGTGTAAACCTGGTGATTCACAGACCTGTACCCCTGGGGATAAAAATATATGTTTATTAAAAAAAAAATCTCCGACCAAACAAAAGTCCAGAGCCAGACGGCTTCCCGGGGGAATTCTACCAAACATTTAAAGAAGAACTAATTCCTATTCTCCTGAAACTGTACCAAAAAATAGAAATGGAAGGAAAACTTACAAACTCATTTTATGAGGCCAGCATCACCTTGATCCCAAAACCAGACAAGGATCCCATCAAAAAAGAGAGCTATAGACCAATATCCCTTGATGAACACAGATGCGTATATTCTCACCAAAATACTAGCCAATAGGATTCAACAGTACATTAAAAGGATTATTCACCATGACCAAGTGGGATTTATTCCAGGGCTGCAAGGTTGGTTCAACATCCGCAAATCAGTCAATATGATACAACACATCAATAAAAGAAAGAACCAGAACCATATGATACTCTCAATAAAGGCTGGAAAAGCATTTGACAAAGTACAGCACCCCTTCCTGATCAAAACTCTTCAAAGTGTAGGGATAGAGGGCACATATTATCAATATCATCAAAGCCATCTATGAAAAACCCACCGCAAATATCATTCTCAATAGAGAAAAACTGAAAGCTTTTCCGCTAAGGTCAGGAACACGCCAGGGATGCCCATTATCACCACTGCTATTCAACAACTTACTAGAAGTCCTAGCCTCAGCAATCAGACAACAAAAGGAAATTAAAGGCATCCAAATCGGCAAAGAAGTCAAATTATCTCACTTCGCAGATGGTATGATACTATATGTGGAAAACCCAAAAGACTCCACTCCAAAACTGCTAGAACTTGTACAGGAATTCAGTAAAGTGTCAGGATATAAAATCAATGCACAGAAATCGGTTGCATTTCTCTACACCACCAACAAGACAGAAGAAAGAGAAATTAAGGAGTCCATCCCATTTACAATTGCACCCCAAACCATAAGATACCTAGGAATAAACCTAACCAAAGAGTCTAAGAATCTATACTCAGAGAACTCTAAAGTACTCATGAAAGAAATTGAGTAAGACACAAAGAAATGGAAAAACGTTCCATGCTCCTGGATTGGAAGAATAAATATTTTGAAAATGTCTATGCTACCTAAAGCAAGCCCTATATAATTCTTACTTTAAGGAACAAGTTGCTTTTATAATTTTTTTTTATTATTCTACCATTCAAGTATTTCCTATTAAATTAAATTCAATATCATTTAAAAAATAATCAAAAGTGCAGCCAGTATTCAATTCCTGGGCTAAATAATTTTAGAAAGCTTTGTGTTATTGAACCTACAGGGTTTTTCTGTAGTTTTAACTCTTTTTTTCTGTGATTTTTCCCATTAGTCACATAAGTAACTGCAATATAACAGACATTGAGGATAAAGAAGGACTGAATAGAACAATCCTTGGCCTCATGAAATTGAGAATATAGCAAGGGAGTCAAACAATTCAATCATTCAGAGACAATTTATCGAGGCCTGGCCTAAGATAAGCACAACAAAACCCCAGCCCAGAGGAATAATTTTAATGGGAGAGATAGATAATAGGTAAGCCAACTTTAAAAAAAAAAATTGTGCTGGTTTTTCTTTAATAGTGATGCATATTTGAACTAAATAAGCACATTTTTAAAAGAGCAGTGATTGAGAAGAGCTTTTTTAACTGAGGGGTCCGAAAAGGACTCCCTGAAAAAAGTCTGTTTTGAACAGATTTCTGAATAATATCAGCTATGAAGCTGCGTAAAGATCTCAGGGGTGGGTGATTTTTCCAGTCAAAAAACTGTAAAGGCTCAAAAGTCACAATACAGCTGTAAGTTTCTCTAATAAAGTATCTTTTGACAAATGATGAGAAGAAATAACTAACCCAGGTTTGAAAGAAAAGGGACAGACTTTCTATGGAATTAATATTTAATTAAAGCTTTAAAGGACAAAAATACACTAGAGCAAAATTCTGGTGACACTGATATACCTAATGAAAGATCATAAACAAGGTGTAGTTAGCAAAGAGTGTGTGGGAATGTTGGTAAGAACAGTGGGGAAGAGTCATCCTTGAACATGTTCTTAAATGAAGCAATTCTTGTGTTGTTTTAAAGAGTAAATTGGAGTTTGTCTAAGTGATTAGAGAAGGATGCCTCAGCTTATGGAAGTTCAAAGCCATAAAGATGTGATAAACTACTGCAGATATTTTCATGTATATTTGTTGTTGCTTCTAGTAATGGTGATCTAAAAACTCCTACTTAAGACAACTAAAAATCCAGACAAAATAGGTTTTAAAGTTAAAAATATCAGAATGATTATAAAAATAAGTGAGGGATTACTGGGCCAAAATACGAAATACAATGAGAGCCTAAAATGCCCTGAAGCCATTTTAGCTATGAGAGCATTTGAATCTGCTAAAACACACTGAGCTGTGTTTTTAATAGACTCTTGATACTAGAGAAACAAAATTCAAAATCCAGCAGCAATCAAATTTTAGGACTTTGGTACAACCCAAATTTAAGTTGAGATCCCCAAAGCACAAGGAGAAGCAGAAATAAGACTAGAGCCTACCTTGCCTTCTGTGTAAACTGAGAAAGTCAATCACTGAATTTGGAGTAGGATTGTCTTGTAGAGTCTCAGATATAAGAGAAAATCCTGCCAAGGAGGACCATACCATTATTATAGCTCTTAATTATCCCTACTCAATCAGAGTTTCAAATATAATGTCTTGAACATAGCAAAATGTAACAAAGCACACAAAGAAAAACCATTAACAAGATTTGATAGACAAAATGGGATTAAGTATGATATTAAAATTATCAATAAAGATTGTAAAATGGCTTGATTACTCTGCTCAAAGAAATGAGAGGGGAAGCAAATTGAACAAAAAACTGAAACTAAAAATGATATTGAGAAAGATTTTATAAATGAACGAAATGGATACTCTAGAACTTTAAAGATATGACAACTAATTTAAGATACCACAAGGGTGCCTGGGTGGCTCACTTAATTAAACCTCCAATTCTTTTTCCTTTTTTTTTTTAACACCTTAATTTTATTTTATTTCTTTCATTTTGGCTCAGGTCATGATCTCAGGGTTGTGAAATAGAGCCCAGAGTTGGGCTCTGTGCTGAGCCTGGAGTCTGCTTAAGATTCTTTTCTCTTCTTTTTCTATCCATCCCTGTGCTCTCGCTCGCTCGCTCTCTCTTGCTTGCAAATAAATATATAAATATATAGATAATAGACAAAGCAAAATAAAAGCAGATTATGAAAATAAATATAAATATTTTGAAATGAAAACAAGTTCAAAATAAAATAGAGAAGACCTACACAGCTAAAAGTTCATTCAGAAAATCTACTATTAAAGAAGTCAGTATGACACAATGTTAAGATATCAAAAGATTTGAGCATGTACCTTACAGAAAGGGTAATCCAAATGGCCACTCATATACAAAAACTGTTTATCTTTATTATGAATCTGGAATTAAATTAAATTAAAACCTAGAATGGCATAGTATTACACACTTACCATATTGGGCAACAGTAAAAATGTCTTGCAAGAATGTGAAAGAATGACAGTGCCCATAATAAAAACATTTGAGGTAAGTTGGACAATATTTAGAAAACTTAAAAATAAAAAAAATTTGGTCCATTCCTAGAAATACAACATGGAACTAAATGAATATTTTCACCAGGATATGCAAACAGATGATTATAGTTATTTCATTCATAACGGCAGATCAATAGTGGTATATTTGTACAATGTTACATTAAATAAGAGAGAATATTAACAAACTGGGAGGAGGGGCTAGGTTGTTATCATAAACAGATCTTCTATGGTGCTGATTATGTTCTATTTCTCAAAATCTTTAAGTTAAAAAAGTTTTCAAATTTATATCTAGATAGATAGATAGATAGATAGATGATAGATAGACAGAAATCCCAGAAGCTGCAATGCTAGGCTAAGACAAGGCTTTAAAGGGCTTTTCTATACTCTATTAAATACTTTAAACCATTCATTATATCATAGCTCAGTGTTCAAATCTCCATTTGTTTCCTCAGTTTCCTAATATTTATCTTAAGGTGACCTGATCTAGACTTTTGATCACCTTTGTCTAAATATTTCTATTTTAACAAAGTCCTTTTTAACACTGAGAGACTAAAACTTAGAAAAATACTCTGATTGTTATCTCACTAGAGTGGAAAATATATAGTTACCCATTAACTAATGATATCCATGTCTACATTAGATCCATGACATTTTTATTTCTTGGGAGCTTTTGGTTAAATGAATTTTTTAAGCTTCCTTTAAATGAAGCTTTAAGCCATCACAACATAAATAAAATTGAAGAACTAAATGAAAACAAGCCAAGTATTTACAGAGTAATAGAATGTGCAGTGGAAAGAGTACAATTCTGAAATCATAAAGCCTAAATTAGTGTGATGCATCTTTACTAGCCATGTAATCATAAACCAGTTATCTAAATGTGTTAGCCTCAGTTTTTTCACCCATGAAATGGTGATGATAATACTTATTATGCAGAGTTGTTGTGTGGATGTAATGAAGCATGGAGCATGAGAGTCTCATATTCCATGCTAAAATGATAGCTATTTTTATACTTATAATAATTCTAATAATAGTAATTAAATTGTTCAAAATGATAATATTCATTTATATTGAGGCATTGTATTGACTATTCATAGACACATTTACCGAAATAAATTTCATTTTACTTTACCCCTCTGAGGATATATGTTCCCTAATTCAATATGAATCTCATTATCAATAATAATTATCATGATAAATATGCTGATTTTTCTTCTATTTATTTTTAGGGAAGTATCCTTTACTGTGGAACATAAAGAAACTTAAGCAAGTCTGTCTTATTCAAAATTTGCATGCTGCTTTCTTATGAAACTAGATTATAGAGTTGTATGAAATAAATTCATGCAGTTAAGACATTTATGTTTGGAAAACTGGGTGGTCAGTTTAGTATTTCAAAAGAAGATTTTAAATTTAAACATTAAAACTGAGCTCTTTCAGCCTTATTTATAGACCATCCTTCATGCTTCATAAGTATTCCTTCATTGTAAACTAAGTAATAGTTATTGTCACAGTGTATATAACTAAAATGGATTTTATATTCTATTATTTCAGTTAGTTGCAGTTTCTACTTCCTTACTTCCTTTTCTGAAAAATAGATTAATTCTACAAAAAGTTTTTTCCAGCTTTATTGAAAAATAATCGACATATTATAATTTGTAAATTTAAGAAATGATTTCTTATAACACTGCAAACTTTTAACATTGTGTAAATTTTGTACAATTTGATAAATTGGTATACACCTGTATTGCAATAAAATCTACATAAAAATGTTAATACATCTACTATCTCATATAGTAGCCACTGTTTTTATGCATGTATCATAAGGAATTTTAAGATGTACTCTCTTAGCAACTTTTATGTATATAGTACAGTAGAGATAAACTTCAAATGTCTTGTGGGTTTTGTTCAGACCACTTCAATAAAGTGATTATCTCAATAAACTTAGTCAAATTATTATTATTTTTTTTTGGTTTCCCAGTGCATATAAAAAATTATGTTTCCCAGTGCATATAAAAAATAAACACTATACTGTACTGTTCAAAAACATTATGTCTTTAAAGAAAAACAATGTATATACCTTAAGTAAACTAGTTCTGAGTTTTCAGTGGGTCATAATTACTGATCACAGATCACCATAACAAATACAGTAATAATGAAAAAACTTGAAATATTGCAAGAATTACCAACATGTGACAGAGAGACACAAAATGAACAAATGTTGTTAGAAAAATGGTGGCAGCAGACCTATTTTATACAAGATTGCTATAAACTTTCAACTTGTAAGAATGTGATATATGCAAAGTTTAATAAAGGGAAGCACAGTTAAAAAAAGTATGTATATATTATTAACTATGATCATCATGCTGTACATTAGATCCCCAGAACTTTTTCATATTATAGTTGCAAGTTTGTACCCTTTGACCACCTTACTCCACCCCAGGTTCACCCCTTGTCAACTCAACTCTAAGTTTCCATTAGTTTGCCTTTTCTTCCGATTCTGTATGTAAGGGATATCATAATACATAAATTAAAAAGATATATAAAATCTTTGAAATATTTCACTTACTATAATACCTTCAAGATCCATCCATGCTGTTGTAAATGGCAGTATTTCTTAATTTTTCATGGTTAAGTAGTATTCCATAGTATATATTTACCATACTTATTTTATTCACTCATCCATTAATGGATACTGAAGTTATTTCCATCTCTTGCTTAGAGTTAATAATTTTATAATGAACATAAGAGCGCAGATATGTCTTCAAATAGTGACTTCGTTTCCTTTAGATATATACCTAGAAGTGGGATTACTGAATCATATGGTAATTTTACTTTTAATAATATGAATAATCTCCATACTGTTTTCCATACAAATTTATATCCCGACCGCAGTGCATAAGTTCCCCATTTTCCCCAATATTTACCAAAATTTGTTAGTTTTAATTTTTTGGTAGTATATATTCTAATAGGTAGTAATATCTTGCTGTGTTTTTCAGAGGTAAACAACAACAACAACATAATGACTTTGCCCTGAGTTTTTACGTTGAGCACTTTTTAATGGTCCTGTTGGTCATTTATGTAACTTTTTTGAAAAAAAGTCTATTGAGATCCTTTTGCTAATTTTTAAATTATATATTTTTTTCTATTTGTATCTGTTGGTTATTAACCTCTTTTCAGATATAAGATTTGTAAGTATTTTCTTCCATTCTGTGGATTGTGTTTTCATTCTCTCTCTTTTTTATTTTTGGCAATGCAGAAACTTTAGTTTGATGTAATACCATTTACTTATTTTTGCTTTTTTTGCTTGTGTTTTTGGTCTGGTATCCAAAAAATTATTGGCAAGACCAAAGTCAAGGAGAATTTTTCCTATGTTTTCCTTTAGGAAATTTAGTTTCATGCATCACATTTAAGTCTTTAATCTATTTCAAGTTAAGATTTATGAGTGATATAATAAGGCTCCAGTTTCATACTGTTTTATGTGACTATTCAGTTTTAAATATCATTTATTGAACAGACTATATTTACCCATTACCTATGTTGGCCCCTGTCAAATATTAGGTGACTGTATGAAAGGATTTATTTCTGGACTCTCATTCTGTTCTACTTGTTTATTGGATGTTTTTATGCCAGTATACTTTATTGTTTTGAGCATGAGGGCTTTGTAGTATAATTTCAAATCAAGAAGTGTAATTTCTCTTTTTCATTCTTTCTCAGAACTGCTTTGATTATTTGTTGTCTTTTATGGTCTCATATAAATTTTAGGGTTGTTTACTTACTTCTGTAAGAAAATAATATTGGTTTTTTTAAAAAGATTATTTATTTATTTATTTGACAGAGAGAGATGACAAGCAGTCAGAGAGGCAGGCAGAGAGAGAAGTGGAAGCAGGCTCCCTGCTGATCAGAGAGCCTGATGCAGGGCTCGATCCCAGGACCCTGGGATCATGACCTGAGCCGAAGGCAGTGGCTTAACCCACTGAGCCACCCAGGCACCCCTAACATTGGATTTTTGATAGGAATTGAATTTACAGATGGTTTTCGGTAGTATGGACATTTTAACAATGTTAATTCTTACCATTCATAAATATGGGCTATCTTTCCATTTGTATCTCCTTCAATTTCTTTATCAATGTCATCGTTTATGGGGTACAAAGCTTTCATCTTCTTAGTTAAATCTTTTCCTAAGTATTTTATTGTTTTTGATGCTATTGTGAATTAGATTGTTTTCTTTATGTTTTCAGATAGTTCATCATTAGAGTGTTAAAATGCTCCTGTCTTGTGCTTACTTTGGCAGCACATATACTAAAATTGGAATGATGCAGAGAAGATTAGCGTGATCACTGAACAAGGATGACATGAAAAACTGGAAAGCATTCCATTTTAAAAACAAAACAAAACAAAATTCTTGTCTTTTATATATTGATCTTGTATTTGGCAGCTTTACTAAATTTGTTTATTCAAATGTTTTTTGTGAAGTTTTTAGGATTTTTTTACATGTAAGTTCATGTTATCCAAAAAAAAGAAAATTTTACTTCTTCCTTTTTTTGGGGGGGGGATCTTTTATTGCTTTGTGCTCCTTGTTTCTCTGGCTAAGTCATCCAGTACTATGTCAAATGAGAGTAGTGAAAGTGGACACACTTGTCTTGTTTCTGATCTTTAAGGGGAAAATTTTCAAACTTTTTTGATTGAATATGAGATTAGCTCTGGGCTTGCAATATGTGTTTTTTTAATGGATTTTTAAAATTTTTTTATAAACATATAATGTGTTTTTATCCCTAGGGGTACAGGTCTGTGAATCACCAGGTTTACACATTTCACAGCACTCACCATAGCACATACCCTCCCCAATGTCCATACCCCCACCATCCTCTCCCAACACACCTCCCCACAACAACCCTCAGTCTGTTTTGTGAGATTAAGTCTTTTATGGTTTGTCTCCCTCCCAATCCCATCTTCTTTTATTTTTCTTTTCATACCCCCCAAACCGCCTATGTTGCATCTCCACTTCATCATATCAGGGAGATCATATGATAGTTGTCTTTCTCAGATTGATTTATTTTGCCAAGCATAATACCCTCTAGTTCCATCCATGTCATCACAAATAGCAGGATTTCATTTCTTTTGATGGCTGCATAATATTCCATTGTACATATATACCACATCTTATTTTTTGATTCATCTGTTGAAGGACATTTAGGTTCTTTCCATAGTTTAACTATTGTGGACATTGCTGCTATAAACATTTGGGTGCAGGTGCCCCTTCAGAATGCCACGTTTGTATCTTTAGGGTATATACCGAGTAATACAATCACTGGGTCATAGGGTAGTTCTATTTTCAGCTTTTTGAGGAACCTCCACGCTGTTTTCCAGAGTGGTTGCACCTGCTTGCATTCCCACCAACAGTGTGGGAGAGTCCCCTTTGTCTACATCCATGCCAGCATCTGTCATTGACTGACTTGTTGATTTTAGCCATTCTGAAAGGTGTGAGGTGGTATCTCATTCTGGTTTTGATTTGTATTTCCCTGATGCTGAGTGATGTGGAGCATTTTTTCATGTGTCTGTTGGCCATTTGGATGTGTTCTTTGCAGAAATGTCTGTTCATGTCCTCTGCCCATTTCTTCATTTGATTATTTGTTCTTAGGGTGTTGAGTTTGAAAAGGTCTTTATAGATTTTGGATACTGGCCCTTTATCTGGTATGTCATTTGAAAATATCTTCTCCCATTCTGACAGTTATCTTTTGGCTTTGTTAACTGTTTCCTTTGCTGTGCAAAAGCTTTTTGATCTGATGAAACCCCAAAAGTTCATTTTTGGCCTTGCTTCCCTTTCCTTTCGTGATGTTCCTAGGAAGAAGTTGCTGCTGCTGAGGTCAAAGAGGTTGCTACCTGTTCTCTCCTCAAGGATTTTGATGGATTCTTTTCTCACATTATGCTTCTTCATCCATTTCCAGTCTATTTTCATGTATGATGTAAGGAAATGGTCCAATTTCATTTTTCTGCATGTGGCTGTCCAATTTTCCCAACACCATTTGTTGAAGAGGCTGTCTTTTTTCCATTGGACATTCCTCTCTGTTTTGTTGAAGATTAGTTGACCATAGAGTTGAGGGTGTATTTCTGGGCTCTCTATTCTGTTCCATTGATCTATGTCTGTTTTTGTGACAGTTCCATACTATCTTGATGATGACAACTTTGTAATAGAGCTTGAAGTCCGGAATTGTGATGCCAACAACTTTGGCTTTCTTTTTCAATATTCCTCTGGCTATTCGAGGTATTTTCTGGTTCCATATAAATTTTAGGATGATTTGTCCCATTTCTTTGAAAAAAATGGATGGGATTTTGATAGGGATTGCATTAAATGTGTAGATTGTTTTAGGTAGCATAGACATTTTCACAATATTTGTTCTTCCAATACAGGGGCATGGAACATTTTTCAATTTCTTTGTGTCTTCTTCAATTTCTTTCATGAGCACTTTAGAGTTTTCTGAGTATAAATTCTTTGTCTCTTTGGTTAGGTTTATTCCTAGGTATCTTAGGGTTTGGGGTGCAATTGTAAATGGGATTCACTCCTTAATTTCTATTTATACTGACTTGTTGCTATAAAAAAATGCAACCAATATCTGTGCATTGATTTTATATCCTGACACTTTACAGAATTCCTATACAAGTTAGAGCAGATTTGGAGTGGAGTCCTTTGTTTTCCACATACAGTATCATATCATCTGCAAACAGTGATAGTTTGACTTCTCTTTTGCCAATTTGGCAAAATTTGGATGCCTTTAATTTCTTTTTGTTGTCTGATTGCTGAGGCTAGGACTTCTAGTATGATGTTGAATAGCAGTGTCGTGATAACGGACATCCCTGCCGTGTTCCTGACCTCAGCGGGAAAGTATTCAGTTTTTGTCCATTGAGAATGGTATTTGCAGTGGGTTTTTCATAGATGGCTTTCATAATATTGATAATATGTGCCCTCTATCCCTACACTTTGAAGAGTTTTAATCAGGAAGGGATACTGCACTTTGTCAAATGCTTTTTCAGCATCTATGGAGAGTATCATGTGGTTCTTGTTCTTTCTTTTATTAATGTGTTGTATCACATTGATTGATTTGCAGATGTTGAACCAACCTTGTAGCCCTGGAATAAATCCCACTTGGTCGTGGTGAATAATCCTTTTAATGTACTGTTGAATCCTATTGGCTAGTATTTTGGTGATAATTTTCAAATCTGTGTTCATCAGGGATATTGGTCTGAAGTTTTCTTTTTTGATGGGATCCTTGTCTGCTTTGGGGATCAAGGTGATGCTGGCCTCAGAAAAAACGAGTTTGGAAGTTTTCCTTCCATTTCTATTTTTTGGGAACAGTTTCAGGAGAATAGGAATTAATTCTTCTTTAAATGTTTGGTAGAATTCCCCTGGGAAGCCATCTGGCCCAGGGCTTTTGTTTGTTTGGAGATTTTTGATGACTGTTTCAATCTCCGTACTGGTTATGGGTCTATTCACGTTTTCTATTTCTTCCTGGTTCCGTTGTGGTAGTTTATATGTCTCTAGGAATGTATCCATTTCTTCCAGATTGTTGAATTTGTTGGCATAGAGTTGCTCATAGTAGGTTCTTATAATTGTTTGTATTTCTTTGGTGTTGGCTGTGATCTGTCCTCTTTAAATCATGATTTTATTTATTTGGGTCCTTTCTCTTTTCTTTTTGATAAGTCTGGAAAGGGGTTTATCAATCTTATTAATTCTTTCAAAGAACCAGCTCCTAGTTTCGTTTATTTGTTCTATTGTTTTTTTGTTGTTGTTGTTGCTGGTGGTGTTTTGTTTTGGTTTGGTTTGGTTTGGTTTGGTTTGGTTTGGTTTTTGTTTGTTTGTTTCTATTTCATTGATTTCTGCTCTGATATTTATTATTCCTCTTCTCCTGCTGGGTTTAGGCTTTCTTTGTTGTTCTTTCTCCAACTCCTTTAGGTGTAGGGTTATGTTGTGTATTTGAGATCTTTCTTGTTTCTAGAGAAAGGCTTGTACAGCTTTATATTTTCCTCTTAGGACTGCCTTTGCTGTATCACACAGATTTTGAACACTTTTGTTTTCATTATCATTTGTTTCCATGAATTTTTTCAATTCTTCTTTAATTTCCTGGTTGACCAATTCATTTTTTAGAAGGATGCTGTTTAGTCTCCATGTATTTGTGTTCTTTCCAAGTTTCCTCTTGTGATTGAGTTCTAGTTTCAGAGCATTGTGGTCTGAGAATATGCAGGGGATGATCCCAATCTTTTGATAATGCTTGAGATCTGATTTATGACCCAAGATGTGGTCTATTCTGGAGAATGTTCCATGTGCAGTAGTGAAGAATGTGTATTCTGTTATTTTGGGTTGGAATGTGTTGAACCTACCTGTGATGTCCATCTTGTCCAGTGTGTCATTTAAGGCCTTTTTCCTTGTGGATCTGTTGCTTGGATGATCTGTCCATTTCAATGAGGGGAGTGTTAAATTCTGCTACTATTTTCTATTATTGTTGATGTGTTTCTTTGATTTTGTTATTAATTGGTTTATATAGTTGGCTGCTCCCATGTTAAGGACATAGATATTTAAAATTGTTAGGTCTTCTTGTTGGACAGACCCTTTGAATATGATATAGAGTACTTCCTCATATCTTATTATAGTATTTGGCTTAAAATCTAATTGATATGATATAAGGATTGCCACCCCAGCTTTCTTCTGATGTCCATTAGCATGGTAAATTGTTTTCCACCCCCTCTCTTTAAATCTGGGGGTGTCTTCGGGTCTATGATGAGTTTCTTGGGCAGCATATTGACGGGTTTTGCTTTCTATCAATTTTGATACCCTGTGTCTTTTGATTGGTGCATTTAGGCCATTTACATTCAGGGTAACTATTGAGAGATATGAATTTAGTGGCATTGTATTGCCTATAATGTGTCTGTTACCGTATATTGTTTCTGTTCCTTCTGATCTACTACTTTTAGGCTCTCTCTTTGCTTAGAGGACCCCTTTCAATATTTCCTGGAGAGTTGGTTTGGTGTTTGCAAATTCTTTCAGCTTTTTTTTGTCCTGGTAGCTTTTTTTTTTTTAAGATTTTATTTATTTATTTGAAATAGAGAGAGTACACAAGTAGGCAGAGAGGCAGGCAGAGAGAGGGAGAAGCGTACTCCCTGCTGAGCAGAGAGCCCAATGCGGGCCTCGATCCCAGGACCCTGAGATCCTGACCTGAGCGGAAGGCAGAGGCTTAACCCACTGAGCCACCCAGGCGCCCTGTCCTGGTAGCTTTTTAAACTCTCCTTCTATTTTCACTGATAGCCTAGCTGGATATAGTATTCTTGGCTGCATGTTTTTCTCATTTAACACTCTGAATATCATGCCAGTTCTTTCTGGCCTGCCAGGTCTCTGTGGATAAGTCTGCTGCCAATCAAATGTTTTTGCTATTGTACAATACAGACTTCTTTTCCCAGGCTGCTTTCAGGATTTTCTCTTTGTTGTTAACAGTTGTAAATTTTACTATCAGGTTGCGGGGTGTGGACCTATTTTTATTGATTTTGAGGGTCATTCTTTGCATCTCCTGGATTTTTATGTTTGTCCCTTTGCCATATTAGAGAAATTCTCTACAAAAATTCTTTCCAATATACCTTCTGCTCCCCTCTCTCTTTCTTCTTCTTCTGGGATCCCAATTATTCTAATGCTGTGTCGTTTTATGGTTTCACTTATCTCTCAAATTCTCTCCTCATGGTCCAGTATTTGTTTGTCTCTCTTTTGCTCAGCTTCTTTATTCTCCATCATTTGGTCTTCTATATCACTAATTCTTTTGCCTCATTTATCCTAGCAGTAAGAACTTCCATTTTTTATTGCACCTCATTAATAGCTCCTTTGATTTCAACTTGGTTAGATTTTAGTTCTTTTATTTCTCCAGAAAGGGCTTTTATCTCTCTAGAGAGGGTTTCTCTAATATCTTCCATGCCTTTTTCGAGCCCAGCTAGAACCTTGAGAGTTGTCATTCTGAACTCTAGTTCTGTCATATTACCAATGTCTGTTTTGATTAGGTCCCTAGCCTTTGGTACTGCCTCTCGTTCTTTCTCTTGTGGTGAGTTTTTCCACCTTGTCATTTTGAGCAGATAAGAATATATAAAGGAGCAAATAAAATGCTAAAAAGGTGGTAAAGACCCCAGGAAAATGTGCTTTAACCAAATCAGAAGAGACCCCCAAGTTTTGGGAGAACGAAAGGTGATAAAAAAGAAGTTCAAGGGGGAAAAAAAGATTTAAAAAAAGAAAACAAGGAAAAAATATTTAAAAAGAAAAAAAATATATATACTAGACTTGTGACTAGAACAGGGTCACTCACTTAATTTTGGGAATATTTTGGTCTCGTAGAAGAAACTACTTACCAAGATTTTAAAGGATGAAAAACATATAAGGGTAGGCACAATGAAGGGATGGAATAAACCTATAAAAATGAGGGAAAAAATTTAATTTCTAAAAAATAAGTTGATAGAGCAAGTTGGTTGGGACAATAAAGAAAGATAAACTGGAGAGAATTTGCTCAGGCTGGACACTAGAACAATCTTGGAGCTAGATTTAGGGTATATTTTGATCTATTAGAAGAAGTTATATATATATATATATATTTTTTTTTAGAAGGAAAAACCCTATGTGTAAAAAAATATATAGTTAGATACAATGGAGGATAAAATATGACTATAATAATGAAGGTTAAAAATAGATTATTATTTTTTATAGGTATTTTAAAAATAAACTAGTTTAAAAAATCATTAAAAGAGGAAAGGGTAAAAGTTAAAAAAAATTAGAAGAAAAAAGAAAAAATATAACTGCAAGACTAAAGAATCATTGGGAGAAAGCCATGAATTCCTTGTTTTGGTTTCTTCTCCTCCGGAATTCCACTGTTCTCCTTAGTAAGTGAAGTTGATCTTGGCTGGGTTTCTTGTTGGTCTTCTGGGGAAGGGGCCTGTTGTATTGATTCTCAAGTGTCTTTGCCCGAGATGGATTTGTCCTGCCCTTACCAGAGCTCCTCAGTGCACCCTCAGAGAAAAGTGCTTAATCACTCCCATCTTCCCGGCCTCTGGCCATGCTTGGAGAAAAGTGCTCTGTCACTCGCACTTGGAGAAAAGTCCTTGGTCATTCTCATCTCCCTGTCCTCTGGCTGTGCTTGGAGAAAAGAGCTCAATTACTCCCGTCTCCCTGGCCCTTGGCCATGCTCCAAGCTCACCCTGCCTATGCCTGGTTCAAAGTAACCCTGGGTTGAGAGCTCACTCCTCAGCTTTGTCTCTGTAGCCGGCTTCCCCACTCTAATACCTGTGAGTTCTGTGACACTCAGATACCCCTGGTCCTTCTGTGACCCTGAGGGACCTGGGGCTATGCTGACCCCACTTGGGCTTCACTCTGGTTTAGCCTCTGGGTTGATATCCCTCAGTGGATCAAACTTTTAAAAAGTCCTGATTTTGTGCTCTGTTGCTCCACAGCTTGCCAGGAGCTGGCCCCTCCCCCAGCGGTCTACATTCCCGTTCTTTGGGTTCACTTTTCCGCCGGTTCTACCTTTCAGAAAGTGATCAATTTTCTGTTTCTAGAATTGTTGCTCTCCTTCTCTTTGATCGCCCATTGGATTTGTAGGTGTTTGCAATGGTTAGATAATCTATCTAGCTGATCTCTTGCTACCTGATGTCGTCTCAGCCTGCTACTTCTCCGCCATCTTGAATCCTTCCATGGAATATGTGGTTTTTATTATGTTGATGTGTATTCTTTCTGTACCCAGTTTGGTGAGTATTTTTATTATGAAAGGGTGTTCAATTTTGTCAAATGCCTTTTCTGCATATATTGAGTTGATCATATGAGTTTTTATTGATCATTCTATTAATATAATGCATCACACTTACTGATATGTGCTGGTTAATTCAGTTTTGTAGCATTTTGTAGAGAATTTTTACATTTTTATTTATCAGGGATATTATCCAGTAGTTCTTTTTGTTTGCTGCTTTGTTTTTGTTTTGTTTTGTTTTGGTTTGGTTTTTGTAGTGCTCCTGTCTGGTTTTGATATCAAGATAATGTTGGCTTTGTAAAATGTGCCTCAGAGTATTTCAACTTTTTGGGAAGGGTTTTAAAAGTATTTGTATTATTTCTTCTTAAAATGTTTGGTAGAATTCACTGTAGAAATCATCTGATTCTGGACTTTTATTTGTTAGAAGGTTTTTATTACAGATTCAATCTCCTTACCCCTTATTGGTCTGTTCACATTTTTTTATGTCCTTATGATTCAGTCTTGATAGGTTGTATGTGCCTAGGAATTTGTCCATTTCCTCTAGGCTTTCGATTCGCTGGCATTTAACTGTCTTTTATCCTTTATATTTCTGTGGTATCTGTTATAATGTCTCCTTTTCCATTTCTGATTTTATTGAGTCTTCTTTTTTCTGAGTTAGTATAGCTGTCTTTTTTTAATTTACCATTACCAAGTCTAATTTTATTTACCATTTAAAAAAACTTTCTTTTTTTTTTAATTCTATATTTCATTTATTTATGCCCTAATTTTTATTTTTTTCCTTCCTTCCTTTTGCTACTTTTAAGTTTACTTTGTTTTTTTTTTTGTAGTTTTTTTTTGAGCTGTTATATTAAGTTCTTCATTTGAAATCTTTTTTTTATATATACATTTATAGCTATAAAATTTCCTTTTATAACTGCTTTGCTGTGTCTCATAATTTTTTTTGTTATATATTTTTTTATTTTCCTCAAGATGTATTTTTTATTCCCACTTTGTCTCTTTTTTTTTTTTTTTTTTTTCTTGTTTAAAAATGTGTATGTCTGTGCATTTGTAAATTTTCCAAATTTCCTTCTGTATTGATGTCTAGTTTTTCATATTATTTTGGCTGGAAATATACTCGATACGCTTTCTATATTATTGATTTTGGGGGGACTCTTGTTTTGTGGTTTAAAATGTGATCTATCCTAGAAAATTTTCCACGTGTGTTTGAGAAGAATATTTATTATGATACTATTGGGTGGAATATCCTGTCAATATGTTAGGTTCATTTGACATAGTTCTTGTTTGTTTGTTTGTTTTGTTTTGTTTGTTTATTTGTTTGAGAGAGCAGGGCAGAGAGAATGAGCAAGGGGTAAGGGCAGAGACAGAGTGAGAAGACCCCCTCCTGAGCAGGGAGCCGAATGTGGGACTCTATCTCAGGACCCTGGGATCACGACCTGAGCCAAAGGCAAAGGCTTAACTGACTGAGCCATCCAGTTGTCCAGGCATAGTGTTTAAATTCACTATTTTCTTATTGATTTTCTGTCTGGATGATCTATCCATATGTAAGAGTGGGGTATTATTGTCCCCACATACTATTGTATTGCTATTTATTTCTCCTTTCTGTTTTGTTAGTGTTTGTTTTATATATTTATGTGGCTCAATATTAGGTACATGATATTTACAATTACTGTATTGATGAATTGATGACACTTTTCTTATTGTATAATGACCTTCTTTGACTCCTGTGGTGATTTTTAGCTTATATAAACCCTATTTTGTCTGTTATAGTTATTGCTACCCTTGTTTTCTTTTGTTATCATTAGCTTGGAATATCTTTTTCCATCCCTTTACTCTCTGCCCATGTGTGTCCTTAAAGCTAAAGTGATTCTTTTATACGCAACATATTGTTGGATCTTGTGTTTTTGTTTGTTTTTTTAATCTGTTCTAGCCTATGTCTTCCAACTGGATGATTCCATTCACTTACAGTTAAAGTAATTATTGATAGGTAAGGACTTAACTTTTGCCTTTCATTCTTTTTATATTTCATGATTTATTTAAAATTTAGTTAATATATAGTGTAATATTAGTTTCAGGAGTAGAATTTCGTAATTCACCATTTACATATAACATTCAATGCTCATCACAAGTGACCTCCTAATAATTATTACTGACTTAGCCCATTCCCCTGCCCATCTCCCCTCCAGAAACAATCAGTTTGTTACTTATACTTAAGTGTATTATGGTTTGCCTTCCCCTCCCTTTTTTTTTAAATTTTTTTCTTTCCCCAGTGTTTATCTGTTTTGTTTCTCTGTTAATTGTTTGCTCTTTTGTAGATTCTCTGCTCTTTATTTCCTGTCTTGTTCTCTTTGTTTGTAATCGGATGACTTTTTGTGGCAGTATGTTTTAACTTCTTTATCAAAATCTTTTGTGTATCTACTACATATTTTTTTATATTTACCATTAAGCTTATATAAAATACATTAGTTATAACATTCCATTTTATGTTGAAAACAACTGAACTTCAATAATGTACAGAAAATTTATACTTCTCCTATAACAACAGGTTATTGATGTTTTTACATTTTAGATCATTTTTATATTGTACTTTCAATAACAAATGATTGCAGTTATAGTTATTTTTAATAGGCTTTTTTTTAACTTTTAAACTAGACTAGTAAATGTTTTATATATCACCATTACAATATTAGAGAATCTGGTTTTGACTATACATTTACCTTTAGCAATAAATAAGGAGCCATCCATGCATCCATGTTGCCATCTTGATGACATCACCATCCCCAAATCTTCAGTAAGTGTTACTTTATATTTATCTTTTTTTAAAAGATTTTATTTGTTTATTTGACATAGAGAGCTCAAGTTGGCAGAGTGGCAGGCAGAGGAAGATCGAGAGGCAGGCTTATTACCCAGCAGTGAGCCCAATGCAGGTCTTAATCCCAGGACCCTGGGATCATGACCTGAGCCAAAGGCAGCTGCTTAACCGATTGAGTCACCCAGGGACCCCTAAATTTTACTTTAGTAATATATGACCATTTTTTATTTCTACTAATAGACATATCAATTTTATTGCTTTTAATATTAAGGTCTTCTCCTTAGCATCATTATCATCTATTTCTTTTTCAATTTTATAAGTGTTGTTTACATTTGTGGTGGTAAGTATGTAATCCATGTATGTATGTGGTGGTATGTAAGTAATTCAAATATGAATTTTAAACTCTAGATCATATGCTCCATTGTGGCAGATATTTGTCTTATTCATCACACCCACAAAAAATTAGTACTAAATAGGTCTTTGTTGATTGACTGAATGAATTAAGTGTTCTGACATAGCTGACCAAACCAGAGATAAAGGAGAAAATATAATTATTGTCAAATGGGTGAACCTGAGATAAAAAGACACTTTTAGCTTAGTTAGTTTGATATACACTCCGGATAACATTCCAATTTTGCATGGATTTTTAGAAAGCAAACAACTCCTCTCCTAAATAATAAATTTATTAATTGCCTTCCTTATGAGTCCTGACAGCAGTCAGCTTTGTGGGTTTCTGATTCCATTTCAAGATGTTGAATGTCTGTTTGATTTATGTAATAGGCAACAGTGTCATGAGGAAAGACTTGTAGGATAAAATTTCTTAAAAATGGGAACACAGTTGGTTTCCTATGGACTGTGAGGTGGGTGTTAATGAAAATGCATTGAGCTTTTCACAACCATAGGAAAGGTGCCCTGTGTTTTTGTTTTGTTTTACTAAGATTTACCCTCCCCATGGAAATTTTCAAATTTACTTTGCTCTAACAACCACAAATACTTAGGACATTATGAACACCATATGGGCATTAAAGGAAAAAATAAACAAAAATTTAAGTAAATGTTAAGTATTTATCATGATTTCAGCCATGTTTTTCTATGCTTAACTGCTCAAAGAAATGACACAGTCTGGTTTCTAAATATTATACCAGGCTGTTAAACTAATGCAAAGGGTTTTATGGAATTTTCTATAACACCATCTAGATTTTCTACATTGGCTGTCACTCCTGAAAATTCTCAGTTTATAAATGTGCATGCATTGAAACAGCATATATTTACATTATAGTAAATATTCACTGGTTATTTACCTTGTTTATTACTGTATTTTGATCCTAATTGTTCACTTTCTTCCATGTTTCCCCCCTATTTCTACAAATGTCAATCCATCACATGTTATGTAAAGTGAAACAAAGAGGAACAGCTGTTAGTAGAAAGGATTAATAGGTGATTTGATGTTACTCTGTGAGATATTAAGTAATAGGCAAGGTATTTCTATATCATCATTTTAATATATTTCAGTAATACAGCATAGTTGTTATGCTTTAATTAAACCTTCATTAAGTCTTTGTATATATATATTTTCCTAACTCACAAGTCCGCCCTTCACATCCCATTCAAAACCCACTCATTTTATGGAATAATTGTTTTATCTTCCCAGTACAATCTTCATTTAACTTATTGCTCTGGTGTGCTTCTTTGGCAGCACATATATTAACTTATTGTTCTGGGTATACAAAAGGATAGGAATAGAATATTTTGTAATATGATATTTTGTCCTTTCTACACTACAGTGTCTGTGTAAGCATTCTTTGATCGGAGACCTAAGGAGGAGGTCCAAATTGAAGAAAAAAAACAAACAGAAAAAAAGAAAATGTTCTCAGCCCTTTCTTGTAGTTTCATTTGCAGGAACCCCAAAAGCAAAGATATTAAAATGTTTTTTTTTATATTTTTTAAAATTAATTTTAAATTTTTTATTGGATTATGCTCCCTTAAACTCATCTAGATACCATGCATAGAAAACCAAAGCAATTCACCAAACATTCTTTCATGATGTTGCCTTTAAACAGGTTGCCTTTAAAAATTTTACAGAGTAGTCTCATCCGTAGAGTAGATGAGCCTTGACTCAAATGTGTCATCAAAGACTGTGGTGACAGTTGTCTTGCCACCCGCCCGCTGTTCCTGCCATGGCAGGCTCTCCTGCTTCACGACCGTTTCCCGACAGCAAGGCCAATGGCTCCTTCTCTCTTCTCCCGGGGCGGCGTGCTGTGCCTTCCCCAGACATGCTTCTGGGGAGTGCAGTGACAGACATGTCCCTTTCCTGAAGGCTGTTTCCAAAGGCGTAGCCACGCTTCTCTCCCAGGCAGAGGGGATGCCCGGGCTAAGAGGATTTCTCTCCATACGGGTTTTCTCCCACCATGCTTGGGAGACTATGTTCAGGCAAGCGGCATCAGCATCCCACAGAACCGACACTGATTTCCCTGCGAATGCTGTCCTTTCCCAGAGCGGATACGCGAACAAAGAGACTTTTGCTCTATGCGGGTTTCTCCCACTGTGCTGTGAATACTAGGTTAAGGCAAGCAGCAACAGCAGCCCGCAGAACCGACTCTGATTTCGCAGAGCCTGCTATGCACGCACAGAGGCTTTGGGCTTGGCGCGAACCACATTTTGCCACTGCTTCCTCAGGAAGGCTTTGGGCGATCGCTCTGTCGCGTTAGGGAAGAAGAGCTGCGGGAGAGCTGGTGCTTATTGGGCCTTGCTTTCCCAGGCTCTGTGTTCACGTCCTGGGTTCAAACTGCCAAGGCGAAATAAGCAGACACAGCCTCCACCCTGCAGCAGTGTGCGTGGCCTAGGATGGCACTCTATGCTCACTACCATCTCCTGGCATAGGCGAGGCTTGGCATTTTGCTCTGGCGCTAAGGCGGACTCGGGGACTAGATCAGTGCCTTTTCCACAGGAGAGGAGAGGCGACAGGATTCTTGCACACTGCCCGTGCACTGGGATGGGGGAGCTGTGGGGTCTGTCTCCACTCCTTTGGACACCCTGTGCCTCCCCGAATGCTTCCACATCCTGGAGGAGGACGGCATCTAACTGCCAGTTCCTCCTGGAGCTGTTTCTGTGAGTTCAGGGCAGGGCACCTGGTGGCAAGCCCATGTCTGCCCTCTGGACAGGTGGCCCATGAACTGCTGTCCCCTTGGCCCCAGAGGCACAGGACAGGCCTGCCTTCTGCTTAGACTCCTTCCTCAGAGTGGAGCACGCGCCCCTGCCCTAGTCGTCCTCTCATGTCTCCTTAGCAGCCAGGCTCACATATCTCCGCACAGGTAGCGGGTGAAACTTGTCTTGCCTCTGACACGCTGGTCCTCACAGGTCCGGCTCTCCTGCTTCGCGACTGTTTCCAGACAATAACACAAATGGCTCCTTCTCTTGTCCCGGGCCAGCCTTCTGCACATTCCCCAGACATGCTCTTGGGGAGCGCAGTGACAGACGTGTCCCTTTCCTTAAGGCTCTTTCCAAAGGCGCAACCAAGCTTCTTTCTCAGGCAGAGGGGATGCCGGGTCAAGAGGATTTCGCTCCATGTGGGTTTATTACACCGTGCTGGGGAGCCTAGCTCAGGCAAGCAGGAGCAGCATCCCACAGACCCGACTCTGATTTCCCAAAGAATGCTGTGCTTTCCCAGAGGAGATGCCCGGGCAAAGAGGCTCTTGCTGTATGCGAGTTTCTCTCACCGTGAGACTGGGCTCAGGCAAGCAGAACCGCATCCCGCAGAACGACTCTGATTTCTCAGCGAATGTTGTGCTTTCGCAGAGGTTTTAGGCTTGGAGCGAACCACACTTCGCCGCTGCTTCCTCAGCAATGTTTCAGTAGTGTCAGGGAAGAAGAGCTGTGGGAAAGCTGGTGCCTCTTGGGCCTTGCTTTCCGGGACTCCATGTTCGCGCCCAGGGTTCAACCTGCCAGGCCGAACTAAGCAGATAAAGTCACAATCCTGCAGCTGCATGCATGGCCTAGGATGGCACTCTATGCACACTACCATCTCCCTGCAGAGGCAATGCTTGACCTTTTGCTCTGGGGCTCAGGCGGACTCAGGGACTAGGCCAGTGCCTTCCCCACAGGAGAGGAGAGGCGACAGGATCCCAGCACACCACACGTGCACTGGGATGGGGAGCTTTGGGGGACTGTCCCCACTCCTTCCCCGGACACCCCGTGCCTCCGCGAACACTTCCACATCCTGGAGGAAAACGGCATCTTACTGCCCGTTCTTTCAGGGAACTACATCTGCGAGCTCAAGTTAGGCGCCTGGTGGCAAGCACATGTCTGCACCAGGGACAGGTGGCCAAGGAGCTGCTGTCCCCTTGGGCCCAGGGGCCCAAGACAGGCCTGCCTTCAGCCCAGACTCCTTCCTCAGAGTGGAGCATGCGCGCCTGCCCTAGTGGTCCCCATCTGTCTCCTTAGCAGCCAGGCTTCCATCTCTCCGCACAGGGAGCGGGTGACACTTGTCTTGCCACTGGCCCACTGCTGCTGTCAGGGCTGCCTCTCCTGCTTCACGACTGTTTCACGACAACAAGGCTAACGGCTGCTTTTCTTCTCCCGGGGCAGCATGCTGCACCTTCCCCAGACATGCTCCTGGGGAGGGCAGGGACAAACGTGTCCCTTTCCTTAAGGCTGTTTCCACAGGCGCAACCAAGCATCTCTCTCAGGCAGAGACAATGCCAGGCAAAGAGGATTTCGCTCCATGCAGGTTTATTACACTGTGCTGTGGAGACTAGCTCAGAAAAGCAGCAGCAGCATCCCACAGACCCGACACTGATTTTCCAAAGAACGCTGTGCTTTCCCAGAGAGGATGCCCAGGCTACAGCGGATTTCGCTCTATGCGGGTTTATTACTCCGTGATATGGAGACTAGCTCAGGCAAGCAGCAACAGCATCCCAAGTACCGGACTCTGATTTCCCAAAGAATGTTGTGCTTTCCCAGAGGGGATGCCTGGGCAAAGTGGCTTTCGCTGTTTCCAGGTTTCTCCCACCTTGAGCCTGGGCTCAAGCAAGCAACAGCAGTAGCCCACAGAACCGACTCTGATTTCTCAGCAAATGCTGTGCTTTTGCAGAGGCTTTGGGCTTGGAGTAAACCGCACACGCCACTGCTTCTTTCAACATGGCTTCAGTCGCATCAGGGAAGAAGAGCTGCGGGAGAGCTGTTGCCTCTTGGGCTTTGCTTTCCCGGATTCCATGTTCGCGCCCTGAGATCATCCTGCCAGGCCGAACTAAGCAGACACAGCCACAACCCTGCAGCAGCGTGCGTGGCCTAGGTTTGCTCTCTATGCACACTACCATCTCTCGGTGTAGGCAACGCTTGGCCTTTTGCTGTGGCGCTCAGCGGACTTGGAGACTAGGCCAGTGCCTTCCCCACAGGAGAGGAGAGGCGACAGGATCCCTGCACACCGCCCGTGCACTGGGATGGGAGCTGTGGGGGACTGTCCGGACACCCCGTGCCTCCGCGAACACTTCCACATCCTGGAGGAAGACGGCATCTGATTGCCCGTTCTTTCAGGGAGCTACTTCTGCGAGTTCAGGGTAGGCGTCTGGTGGCAAGCACATGTCTGCACCAGGGACATGTAGCCATGGAGCTGCTGTCCCCCTGGGCCCAGGGGCCCAGGACAGGCATGCCTTCTGCCAAGACTCCTTCCTCAGAGTGGAGAATGCGCCCCTGCCCTAGTCGTCCCCTCGTGTCTCCTTAGCAGCCAGGCGTCCGTCTCTCAGCACAGGGAGCGGGTGACACTTGTCCTGCCACTGGCCCGCGGTTGCTGACAGGGCAGCCTCTCCTGCTTCGCGACCTTTTCATGACAACAAGGCTAATGGCTCCTTCTCTTCTCCCGGGACAATGTGCTGCACCTTCCCCAGACATGCTCCTGAGGAGCGCAGTGACAGACGTGTCCCTTTCCTTAAGGCTATTACCACAGGCGCAACCACGATTCTCTCTAAGGCAGAGGGGATGCCCGGGCGAAAAGGATTTTGCTCCATGCTGGTTTATTACACCATGCTGTGGAGACCAGCTCAGGCAAGCAGCAGCAACATCCCACAGACCCGACGCTGATTTTCCAAAAATGCTGTGCTTTCCCAGAGGGATGGCGGAGGATTTTGCTCCATGTGGGTTTATTACTCCGTGCTGTGGAGACTAGCTCAGGCAAGCAGCAGCAGCAGCATCCCACAGTCCCGACTCTGATTTCCCAAAAATGCTGTGCTTTCCCAGAGGGGATGCTGGAGGATTTCACTCCATGCAGGTTTATTACTCTGTCCTGGGATACTAGCTCAGGCAACCAGCAGCAGCATCCCACAGACCCGACTCTGATTTCCCAAAGAATGGTGTGCTTTCCCAGACAGGATGCCCGGGCAAAGAGGCTTTCGCTCTATGTGGGTTTCTCCCACCGTGCTGCGAATACTAGGCTAAGGCAAGCAGCAAGAGCAGCCCACAGAACCGACTCTGATTTCCCAGCAACTGCTATGCTTTCGCAGAGGTTTTCAGCTTGGCACGAACCGCACGTCGCTGCTGCTTCCTCAGCAAGGCTTTGGGTGTTCGCTCTGTCGCGTCAGGGAAGAAGAGCTGCGGGAGAGCTGGTGCCTCTTGGGCCTTGCTTTCCCGGGTTCCATGTTCGCACCCTGAGTTCATCCTGCCAGGCAGAACTAAGCAGACACAGCCACAAGCCTGCAGCAGAGTGTGTGGCCTAGGTTTGCACTCTATGCACACTACCATCTCCCGGTGTAGGCAACGCTTGGCCTTTTCCTCTGGCGCTCCGCAGACTCGGAGACTAGGCCAGTGCCTTCTCCACAGGAGAGTAGAGGGGACGGGATCCCTGCATACCGCCCGTGCACTGGGATGGAGAGTGACTGTCCCCACTCCTTCCCCGGACACCCCGTGCCTCCGCAAACGCTTCCACATCCTGGAGGAAGAGGACATCTGACTGCCTGTTCTTTCAGGGACCTACATCTGCGAGCTCAAGTTAGGCGCCTGGTGGCAAGCACATGTCTGCACCAGGGACAGGTGGCCAAGGAGCTGCTGTCCCCTTGGGCCCAGGGGCCCAAGACAGGCCTGCCTTCAGCCCAGACTCCTTCCTCAGAGTGGAGCATGCGCGCCTGCCCTAGTGGTCCCCTTCTGTCTCCTTAGCAGCCAGGCTTCCGTCTCTCTGCACAGGGAGTGGGTGACACTTGTCTTGACACCGGCCGGCTGTTCCTGACAGGGCCGCTTCTCCTGCTTTGCGACCCTTTCATGACAACAAGGCTAAATGCTCCTTCTCTTCTCCCTGGGCAGCGTGCTGCACCTTCCCCAGACATGCTCCTGGGGAGGGCAGGGACAGACGTGTCCCTTTCCTTAAGGCTGTTTCACAGACGCAACCAAGCATCTCTCTCAGGCAGAGGCGATCCCTGGCAAAGAGGATTTCACTCCACGCGGGTTTATTACACCGTGCTGGGAAGACTAGCTCAGGCAAGCATCAGCAGCAGCCCACAGACCCGACAATGATTTTCCAAAGAAGGCTGTGCTTTCCCAGAGGGGATGCCCGGGCTATAGCGGATTTCCTTCTATGCGGGTTTATTACTCTGTGATGTGGAGACTAGCTCAGGCAAGCAGCAGCAGCATCCCAAGTACCGGACTCTAATTTCCCAAAGAATGCTGTGCTTTCCCAGATGGGATGCCCGGGCAAAGAGGCTTTCGCTGTATGCGGGTTTCTCCCACCGTGAGCCTCGGCTCACGCAAGCAGCAGCAGTAGCCCGCAGAACCGACTCTGATTTCTCAGAAAATGCTGTGCTTTCGCAGAGGCTTTGGGTTTGGAGTGAACAGCACACGCCACTTCTTCCTCAACATGGCTTCAGTTGCGTCAGGGAAGAAGATCTGCGGAAGAGCTGGGACCTCTTGGGCCTTGCTTTCCGGGGCTCCATGTTCACGTACTGGGTTCACCCTGCCATGCCGAAATAAGCAGACACAGCCTCGACCCTGCTGCAGCGTGCGTGGCCTAGGAAGGCACTCTGCTTACAATGCCATCTCCCGGCGTAGGCAAGGCCTGCCCTTTTGCTCTGGCGTTCAGGTGGACAAGGGAATAGGCTAGTGCCTTCCCCAGCCTAGAGGAGATGCAACAGGATCATTGCTCACCGCCCGCACCCTGGGATGGGGAGTAAGGGGTAGCTGTTCCTCCTTCCCCGGGACACTCCCTGCCTCCGCCAACGCTGCCACATCCTGGAGGAAGAGGGCATCTGACTGCCCATTCCTCTAGGAGCTGTTTCTGTGAGTTCAGGGCCGGGAGCCTGGTGGCAAGCCCACATCTGCCCTATGGACAGGGGGTCAAAGAGCAGCTGTCCCCTTGGGCCCAGAGGCTCAGGACAGGCCTGCCTTCTGCCCAGACTCCTCCCTCAGAGTGGAGCACGCGCCTTTGCCGTAGTCGTCCCCTCATGTCTCCTTAGCAGCCAGGCTTCCATCTCTCTGCACAGCGAGCAGGGAACACTTGTCTTGCCACTGGCCAGCTCTTACTGATAGCGCCAGCTCTCCTACTTCGCGACCGTTTCCCGACAATAAGGCCAACGGCTCCTTCTCTTCTCTGGAGCAGCGGGCTGCATCTTCCCCAGACAGGCTCCAGGGGAGCACAGTGACAGACGTGTCCGTTTCCTTAGGGCTCTTTCGACAGGCACAACCAAGCATCTCTCTCAGGCAGAGGGGATGCCCGGGCAAAAAGGATTTTGCTCCATGCGGGTCTATGACACCTGGCGGTGGAGACTAGCTCAGGTAAGCAGCAACGGCAGCCCACAGAACCGACTCTGATTTCCCAGCAACTGCTATGCTTTCGCAGAGGTTTTCAGCTTGGCGCGAACCGCACTTCGCTGCTGCTTCCTCAGCATAGCTTTGGATGTTCGATCTGTCGCGTCAGGATAGAAGAGCTGCAGGAGAGCTGGTGCCTCTTGGGCCTTGCTTTCCCGGGTTCCATGTTCATGCCCTGAGTTCATCCTGCCAGGCCAACTAAGCAGACACAGCCACAACCCTGCAGCAGCGTGGGTGGCCTAGGTTTGCACTCTATGCACACTATCATCTCTCGGTGTAGGCAACGCTTGGCCTTTTGCTGTGGCGCTCCGCAGACTCGGAGACTAGGCCAGTGCCTTCCCCACAGGAGAGGAGAGGCGACAGGATCCCTGCACACCGCCCGTGCACTGGGATGGGGAGCTGTGGGGGACTGTTCCCACTCCTTCCCCGGACACCCCGTGCCTCCGCGAACGCTTCCACATTCTGGAGGAAGACGGCATCTGACTGCCCATTCTTTCAGGGAGCTACTTCTGTGAGTTCAGGGTAGGCGTCTGGTGGCAAGCACATGTCTGCACCTGGGACAGGTGGCCAAGGAGATGCTGTCCCCTTGGGACCAGAGGCACAGTACAGGTCTGCCTTCTGCCCAGACTCCTTCCTCCAAGTGAAGCATGCGCGCCTGCCCTAGTGGTCCCCTTCTGTCTCCTTAGCAGCCAGGCTTCTGTCTCTCCCCATAGGGAGTGGGTGACACTTTTATTGCCACCACCCCGCTGTTCCTACCAGGACAGGCTCTCCTGCTTTGAGAGACAATAAGGTTTCCCGACAATAAGGCCACCGGCTCCTACTCTTCTCCCGGGGCGGCATGCTGCGGCTTCCCCAGACTTGCTCCTGGGGAGCACGGTGACAGGCATGTCCCTTTCCTTCAGCCCCTTTCCAGATGTGCAACCACGCTTCTCTCTCAGGCAGAGGGGATGCTAGGGCAAGGAGAATTTTGCTCCATGCGGGTTTCATCCACCATGCTGCAGAGACTAGCTCAGGCAAGTAGAAGCAACATCCCACAAACATGATTCTGATTTCCCAACAAATGCTGTGCTTTCCCAGAGGAGATGTCTGGGCAAAGAGGCTTTCGCTGTATGCGGGTTTCTCCAACTGTGAGACTGGGCTCAGGCAAGCAGCAGCAGCAGGCAGCAGAACTGACTCTGATTTCTCAGCAAATGCTGTGCTTTCACAGAGGCTTTGGGCTTGGAGCGAACTGCACTTCACTGCTGCTTCCTCAGCAAGGCTTCAGTCGCGTCAGGGAAGAAGAGCTGCGGGAGAGCTGATGCCCCTTGCGCCTTGCTTTCCCGGGCTCCAGGTTTGCATCCTGGGTTCACCCTGCCAAGCTGAAATAAGCAGAAACAGCCTCGACAATGCAGCCGCGTGCGTGGCCTAGGATGGCACTCTGTTCACAATGCCATCTCCGGGCGTAGGCAAGGCCTGCCCTTTTGCTCTGGCGTTCAGGTGGACAAGGGACTAGGCCAGTGCCTTCCGCAGCCGAGAGGAGACGCGACTGGATCAGTGCACACCTCCCGCGCCCTGGGATGGGGATAATGGGTAACCGTCCCTCCTTCCCCGGGACACCCCATGCTTCCTCCAACGCGGCCACATCCTGGAGGAAGACGGCATCTGACAGCCCGTGCCTCCAGGAGCTGTTTCTGAGAGTTCAGGGCAGGGCGCCTGGTGGCAAGCCCACGTCTGCCTTATGGACAAGTGGCCCATGAGCTGTTGTCCCCTTGGGCCCAGAGGCACAGGACAGGCCTGCCTTCTGACCAGACTTCTTCCTCAGAGTGGAGCACGCGCGCCTGCCCTAGTTGTCCCCTCATGTCTCCTTAGCAGCCAGGCTTCATTCTCTCCGCACAGGGAGCGGGTGACACTTGTCTTGCCACCAGCCCCCTGTTCCTGCCAGGGCAGGCTCTCCTGCTTCGCGACTGTTTCCCAACAACATCGCCAAGAGCTCCTTCTCTTCTTCCGGGGCGTCGTGCTGAGCCTTCCCCAGACTTGCTCCTGGGGAGCACAGTGACAGACGTGTCCCTTTCGTTAAGGCCCTTTCCAGATGTGCAACCACGCTTCTCTCTAATGCCAGGGGATGCTAGGGCAAGGAGAATTTCACACCATGCGGGTTTCTTCCACCGTACTGTGGAAACTAGCTCAAGTAAGCAGCAGCAGCATCCCACAAACATGATTCTGATTTCCCAACGAATTCTGTGCTTTCCCAGAGGAGATGCCCGGGGAAAAGAGGCTTTCGCTGTATGTGGGTATCTCCCAGTGTGAGACTGGGCTCAGGAAAGCAGCAGCAGCAGCCCACAGATCCGACTCTGATTTCTCAGCGAATGCTGTGCTTTCCTAGCGGATTTGGGCTCAGAGAGAGCCGCACTTCACCGCTGCTTCCTCAGCAAAGCTTAAGTCGCGTCAGGGAAGAAGTGCTACGGGAGAGCTGGTGCCTCTTGGGCCTTGCTTTCCCGGGCTCCATGTTCGTGTCTGGGGTTCAACCCGTCTATTCGAAATAAGGAGACACAGCCTCGACCCTGGAGCAGCGTGCGTGGCCTAGGATGAACCTCTGCTCACAATGCCATCTCCCGGCGTAGGCAAGGCCTGCCCTTTTGCTCTGGCGTTCAGGTGGACAGGGGACTAGGCCAGTGCCTTCCCCAGATGAGGGGAGACGGGACAGGATCCCTGAACACCGCCGTGCCCTGGGATGGGGAGTAATTGGTAACTGTCCCTCCTTCCCCGGGACACCCGTTGCCTCCGCCAATGCTGCCACATCCTGGAGGAAGGTGGCATCTGACTGCCCATTCCTCCAGGAGCTGTTTCTGCGAGTTCAGGACCGGGCGCCTGGTGGCAAGCCCACTACTGCCCTATGGACAGGTGGCCAAGGAGCTGCTGCCCCTTGGGCCCAGAATCACAGGACAGGCCTGCCTTCTGCCCCAACTCCTTCCTCAGAGTGGAGCACGCACGCCTGCTCTAGTCTTTTGCTCGTGTCTCCTTAGCAGCCAGGCTTCCTTCTCTCCATACAGGGAGCGGGTGACACCTGTCTTGCCACCCGCCTGCTGTTCCTGCCATGGCAGGCTCTCCTGCTTCACGACCTTTTCCCGACAATACAGCCAACGGCTCCTTCTCTTCTCCTGGGGCGTCGTGCTGCACCTTCCCTAGACATGCTCCTAGGGAGCGCAGTGACAGACGTGGCCCTTTCCTTAACGCTGTTTCCTCAGGTGCAACCAGGCTTCTCGTTCAGGTAGAAGGGATGCCCGAGAAAAGAGGATTTCACTCCATGAGGGTTTATTACAACGTGTTGTGGAGAATGCTGTGCTTTTCGCAGCACAGTGGGAGAAACCCACATAGAGGGAAAGCCTCTTTGCCTAGGCATCCCCTCTGGGAAAGCACAGCATTCTTTGGGAAATCAGAGTCGGGTCTGTGGGATGCTGCTCCTGCTTGCCTGAGCTGGTCTCCACAGCACGGTGTAATAAACCCACATGGAGCGAAATCCTCTTGACCCGGCATCCCCTCTGCCTGAGAAAGAAGCTTGGTTGCGCCTTTGGAAAGAGCCTTAAGGAAAGGGACACGTCTGTCACTGCGCTCCCCAAGAGCATGTCTGGGGAATGTGCAGAAGGCTGGCCCGGGACAAGAGAAGGAGCCATTTGTGTTATTGTCTGGAAACAGTCGCGAAGCAGGAGAGCCGGACCTGTGAGGACCAGCGTGTCAGAGGCAAGACAAGTTTCACCCGCTACCTGTGCGGAGATATGTGAGCCTGGCTGCTAAGGAGACATGAGAGGACGACTAGGGCAGGGGCGCGTGCTCCACTCTGAGGAAGGAGTCTAAGCAGAAGGCAGGCCTGTCCTGTGCCTCTGGGGCCAAGGGGACAGCAGTTCATGGGCCACCTGTCCAGAGGGCAGACATGGGCTTGCCACCAGGTGCCCTGCCCTGAACTCACAGAAACAGCTCCAGGAGGAACTGGCAGTTAGATGCCGTCCTCCTCCAGGATGTGGAAGCATTCGGGGAGGCACAGGGTGTCCAAAGGAGTGGAGACAGACCCCACAGCTCCCCATCCCAGTGCACGGGCAGTGTGCAAGAATCCTGTCGCCTCTCCTCTCCTGTGGAAAAGGCACTGATCTAGTCCCCGAGTCCGCCTTAGCGCCAGAGCAAAATGCCAAGCCTCGCCTATGCCAGGAGATGGTAGTGAGCATAGAGTGCCATCCTAGGCCACGCACACTGCTGCAGGGTGGAGGCTGTGTCTGCTTATTTCGCCTTGGCAGTTTGAACCCAGGACGTGAACACAGAGCCTGGGAAAGCAAGGCCCAATAAGCACCAGCTCTCCCGCAGCTCTTCTTCCCTAACGCGACAGAGCGATCGCCCAAAGCCTTCCTGAGGAAGCAGTGGCAAAATGTGGTTCGCGCCAAGCCCAAAGCCTCTGTGCGTGCATAGCAGGCTCTGCGAAATCAGAGTCGGTTCTGCGGGCTGCTGTTGCTGCTTGCCTTAACCTAGTATTCACAGCACAGTGGGAGAAACCCGCATAGAGCAAAAGTCTCTTTGTTCGCGTATCCGCTCTGGGAAAGGACAGCATTCGCAGGGAAATCAGTGTCGGTTCTGTGGGATGCTGATGCCGCTTGCCTGAACATAGTCTCCCAAGCATGGTGGGAGAAACCCGTATGGAGAGAAATCCTCTTAGCCCGGGCATCCCCTCTGCCTGGGAGAGAAGCGTGGCTACGCCTTTGGAAACAGCCTTCAGGAAAGGGACATGTCTGTCACTGCACTCCCCAGAAGCATGTCTGGGGAAGGCACAGCACGCCGCCCCGGGAGAAGAGAAGGAGCCATTGGCCTTGCTGTCGGGAAACGGTCGTGAAGCAGGAGAGCCTGCCATGGCAGGAACAGCGGGCGGGTGGCAAGACAACTGTCACCACAGTCTTTGATGACACATTTGAGTCAAGGCTCATCTACTCTACGGATGAGACTACTCTGTAAAATTTTTAAAGGCAACCTGTTTAAAGGCAACATCATGAAAGAATGTTTGGTGAATTGCTTTGGTTTTCTATGCATGGTATCAGATGAGTTTAAGGGAGCATAATCCAATAAAAAATTTAAAATTAATTTTAAAAAATATAAAAAAAAACATTTTAATATCTTTGCTTTTGGGGTTCCTGCAAATGAAACTACAAGAAAGGGCTGAGAACATTTTCTTTTTTTCTGTTTGTTTTTCTTCAATTTGGACCTCCTCCTTAGGTCTCCGATCAAAGAATGCTTACACAGACACTGTAGTGTAGAAAGGACAAAATATCATATTACAAAATATTCTATTCCTATCCTTTTGTATACCCAGAACAATAAGTTAATATATGTGCTGCCAAAGAAGCACACCAGAGCAATAAGTTAAATGAAGATTGTACTGGGAAGATAAAACAATTATTCCATAAAATGAGTGGGTTTTGAATGGGATGTGAAGGGCGGACTTGTGAGTTAGGAAAATATATATATACAAAGACTTAATGAAGGTTTAATTAAAGCATAACAACTATGCTGTATTACTGAAATATATTAAAATGATGATATAGAAATACCTTGCCTATTACTTAATATCTCACAGAGTAACATCAAATCACCTATTAATCCTTTCTACTAACAGCTGTTCCTCTTTGTTTCACTTTACATAACATGTGATGGATTGACATTTGTAGAAATAGGGGGGAAACATGGAAGAAAGTGAACAATTAGGATCAAAATACAGTAATAAACAAGGTAAATAACCAGTGAATATTTACTATAATGTAAATATATGCTGTTTCAATGCATGCACATTTATAAACTGAGAATTTTCAGGAGTGACAGCCAATGTAGAAAATCTAGATGGTGTTATAGAAAATTCCATAAAACCCTTTGCATTAGTTTAACAGCCTGGTATAATATTTAGAAACCAGACTGTGTCATTTCTTTGAGCAGTTAAGCATAGAAAAACATGGCTGAAATCATGATAAATACTTAACATTTACTTAAATTTTTGTTTATTTTTTCCTTTAATGCCCATATGGTGTTCATAATGTCCTAAGTATTTGTGGTTGTTAGAGCAAAGTAAATTTGAAAATTTCCATGGGGAGGGTAAATCTTAGTAAAACAAAAAAAAAAACACAGGGCACCTTTCCTATTCCTATGGTTGTGAAAAGCTCAATGCATTTTCATTAACACCCACCTCACAGTCCATAGGAAACCAACTGTGTTCCCATTTTTAAGAAATTTTATCCTACAAGTCTTTCCTCATGACACTGTTGCCTATTACATAAATCAAACAGACATTCAACATCTTGAAATGGAATCAGAAACCCACAAAGCTGACTGCTGTCAGGACTCATAAGGAAGGCAATTAATAAATTTATTATTTAGGAGAGGAGTTGTTTGCTTTCTAAAAATCCATGCAAAATTGGAATGTTATCCGGAGTGTATATCAAACTAACTAAGCTAAAAGTGTCTTTTTATCTCAGGTTCACCCATTTGACAATAATTATATTTTCTCCTTTATCTCTGGTTTGGTCAGCTATGTCAGAACACTTAATTCATTCAGTCAATCAACAAAGACCTATTTAGTACTAATTTTTTGTGGGTGTGATGAATAAGACAAATATCTGCCACAATGGAGCATATGATCTAGAGTTTAAAATTCATATTTGAATTACTTACATACCACCACATACATACATGGATTACATACTTACCACCACAAATGTAAACAACACTTATAAAATTGAAAAAGAAATAGATGATAATGATGCTAAGGAGAAGACCTTAATATTAAAAGCAATAAAATTGATATGTCTATTAGTAGAAATAAAAAATGGTCATATATTACTAAAGTAAAATTTAGGGGTCCCTGGGTGACTCAATCGGTTAAGCAGCTGCCTTTGGCTCAGGTCATGATCCCAGGGTCCTGGGATTAAGACCTGCATTGGGCTCACTGCTGGGTAATAAGCCTGCCTCTCGATCTTCCTCTGCCTGCCACTCTGCCAACTTGAGCTCTCTATGTCAAATAAACAAATAAAATCTTTTAAAAAAAGATAAATATAAAGTAACACTTACTGAAGATTTGGGGATGGTGATGTCATCAAGATGGCAACATGGATGCATGGATGGCTCCTTATTTATTGCTAAAGGTAAATGTATAGTCAAAACCAGATTCTCTAATATTGTAATGGTGATATATAAAACATTTACTAGTCTAGTTTAAAAGTTAAAAAAAAGCCTATTAAAAATAACTATAACTGCAATCATTTGTTATTGAAAGTACAATATAAAAATGATCTAAAATGTAAAAACATCAATAACCTGTTGTTATAGGAGAAGTATAAATTTTCTGTACATTATTGAAGTTCAGTTGTTTTCAACATAAAATGGAATGTTATAACTAATGTATTTTATATAAGCTTAATGGTAAATATAAAAAAATATGTAGTAGATACACAAAAGATTTTGATAAAGAAGTTAAAACATACTGCCACAAAAAGTCATCCGATTACAAACAAAGAGAACAAGACAGGAAATAAAGAGCAGAGAATCTACAAAAGAGCAAACAATTAACAGAGAAACAAAACAGATAAACACTGGGGAAAGAAAAAAATTTAAAAAAAAAGGGAGGGGAAGGCAAACCATAATACACTTAAGTATAAGTAACAAACTGATTGTTTCTGGAGGGGAGATGGGCAGGGGAATGGGCTAAGTCAGTAATAATTATTAGGAGGTCACTTGTGATGAGCATTGAATGTTATATGTAAATGGTGAATTACGAAATTCTACTCCTGAAACTAATATTACACTATATATTAACTAAATTTTAAATAAATCATGAAATATAAAAAGAATGAAAGGCAAAAGTTAAGTCCTTACCTATCAATAATTACTTTAACTGTAAGTGAATGGAATCATCCAGTTGGAAGACATAGGCTAGAACAGATTAAAAAAACAAACAAAAAACACAAGATCCAACAATATGTTGCGTATAAAAGAATCACTTTAGCTTTAAGGACACACATGGGCAGAGAGTAAAGGGATGGAAAAAGATATTCCAAGCTAATGATAACAAAAGAAAACAAGGGTAGCAATAACTATAACAGACAAAATAGGGTTTATATAAGCTAAAAATCACCACAGGAGTCAAAGAAGGTCATTATACAATAAGAAAAGTGTCATCAATTCATCAATACAGTAATTGTAAATATCATGTACCTAATATTGAGCCACATAAATATATAAAACAAACACTAACAAAACAGAAAGGAGAAATAAATAGCAATACAATAGTATGTGGGGACAATAATACCCCACTCTTACATATGGATAGATCATCCAGACAGAAAATCAATAAGAAAATAGTGAATTTAAACACTATGCCTGGACAACTGGATGGCTCAGTCAGTTAAGCCTTTGCCTTTGGCTCAGGTCGTGATCCCAGGGTCCTGAGATAGAGTCCCACATTCGGCTCCCTGCTCAGGAGGGGGTCTTCTCACTCTGTCTCTGCCCTTACCCCTTGCTCATTCTCTCTGCCCTGCTCTCTCAAACAAATAAACAAACAAAACAAAACAAACAAACAAACAAGAACTATGTCAAATGAACCTAACATATTGACAGGATATTCCACCCAATAGTATCATAATAAATATTCTTCTCAAACACACGTGGAAAATTTTCTAGGATAGATCACATTTTAAACCACAAAACAAGAGTCCCCCCAAAATCAATAATATAGAAAGCGTATCGAGTATATTTCCAGCCAAAATAATATGAAACTAGACATCAATACAGAAGGAAATTTGGAAAATTTACAAATGCACAGACATACACATTTTTAAACAAGAAAAAAATCAAAAAAAGAAGACAAAGTGGGAATAAAAATACATCTTGAGGAAAATAAAAAAATATATAACAAAAAATTATGAGACACAGCAAAGCAGTTATAAAAGGAAATTTTATAGCTATAAATGTATATATAAAAAAGATTTCAAATGAAGAACTTAATATAACAGCTCAAAAAAACTACAAAAAGAACAAAGTAAACTTAAAAGTAGCAAAAGGAAGGAAAAAAATAAAAATTAGGGCATAAATAAATGAAATATAGAATTAAAAAACTAGAAAGTTTTTTTAAATGGTAAATAAAATTAGACTTGGTAATGGTAAATTAAAAAAAGACAGCTATACTAACTCAGAAAAAAGAAGACTCAATAAAATCAGAAATGGAAAAGGAGACATTATAACAGATACCACAGAAATATAAAGGATAAAAGACAGTTAAATGCCAGCGAATCGAAAGCCTAGAGGAAATGGACAAATTCCTAGGCACATACAACCTATCAAGACTGAATCATAAGGACATAAAAAAATGTGAACAGACCAATAAGGGGTAAGGAGATTGAATCTGTAATAAAAACCTTCTAACAAATAAAAGTCCAGAATCAGATGATTTCTACAGTGAATTCTACCAAACATTTTAAGAAGAAATAATACAAATACTTTTAAAACCCTTCCCAAAAAGTTGAAATACTCTGAGGCACATTTTACAAAGCCAACATTATCTTGATATCAAAACCAGACAGGAGCACTACAAAAACCAAACCAAAACAAAACAAAACAAAAACAAAGCAGCAACAAAAAGAACTACTGGATAATATCCCTGATAAATAAAAATGTAAAAATTCTCTACAAAATGCTACAAAACTGAATTAACCAGCACATATCAGTAAGTGTGATGCATTATATTAATAGAATGATCAATAAAAACTCATATGATCAACTCAATATATGCAGAAAAGGCATTTGACAAAATTGAACACCCTTTCATAATAAAAATACTCACCAAACTGGGTACAGAAAGAATACACATCAACATAATAAAAACCACATATTCCATGGAAGGATTCAAGATGGCGGAGAAGTAGCAGGCTGAGACGACATCAGGTAGCAAGAGATCAGCTAGATAGCTTATCTAACCATTGCAAACACCTACAAATCCAATGGGCGATCAAAGAGAAGGAGAGCAACAATTCTAGAAACAGAAAATTGATCACTTTCTGAAAGGTAGAACCGGCGGAAAAGTGAACCCAAAGAACGGGAATGTAGACCGCTGGGGGAGGGGCCAGCTCCTGGCAAGCTGTGGAGCAACAGAGCACAAAATCAGGACTTTTTAAAAAGTTTGATCCACTGAGGGATATCAACCCAGAGGCTAAACCAGAGTGAAGCCCAAGTGGGGTCAGCATAGCCCCAGGTCCCTCAGGGTCACAGAAGGACCAGGGGTATCTGAGTGTCACAGAACTCACAGGTATTAGAGTGGGGAAGCCGGCTACAGAGACAAAGCTGAGGAGTGAGCTCTCAACCCAGGGTTACTTTGAACCAGGCATAGGCAGGGTGAGCTTGGAGCATGGCCAAGGGCCAGGGAGACGGGAGTAATTGAGCTCTTTTCTCCAAGCACAGCCAGAGGACAGGGAGATGAGAATGACCAAGGACTTTTCTCCAAGTGCGAGTGACAGAGCACTTTTCTCCAAGCATGGCCAGAGGCCGGGAAGATGGGAGTGATTAAGCACTTTTCTCTGAGGGTGCACTGAGGAGCTCTGGTAAGGGCAGGACAAATCCATCTCGGGCAAAGACACTTGAGAATCAATACAACAGGCCCCTTCCCCAGAAGACCAACAAGAAACCCAGCCAAGATCAACTTCACTTACTAAGGAGAACAGTGGAATTCCGGAGGAGAAGAAACCAAAACAAGGAATTCATGGCTTTCTCCCAATGATTCTTTAGTCTTGCAGTTATATTTTTTCTTTTTTCTTCTAATTTTTTTTAACTTTTACCCTTTCCTCTTTTAATGATTTTTTAAACTAGTTTATTTTTAAAATACCTATAAAAAATAATAATCTATTTTTAACCTTCATTATTATAGTCATATTTTATCCTCCATTGTATCTAACTATATATTTTTTTACACATAGGGTTTTTCCTTCTAAAAAAAAAATATATATATATATAACTTCTCCTAATAGATCAAAATATACCCTAAATCTAGCTCCAAGATTGTTCTAGTGTCCAGCCTGAGCAAATTCTCTCCAGTTTATCTTTCTTTATTGTCCCAACCAACTTGCTCTATCAACTTATTTTTTAGAAATTAAATTTTTTCCCTCATTTTTATAGGTTTATTCCATCCCTTCATTGTGCCTACCCTTATATGTTTTTCATCCTTTAAAATCTTGGTAAGTAGTTTCTTCTACGAGACCAAAATATTCCCAAAATTAAGTGAGTGACCCTGTTCTAGTCACAAGTCTAGTATATATATTTTTTTTCTTTTTAAATATTTTTTCCTTGTTTTCTTTTTTTAAATCTTTTTTTCCCCCTTGAACTTCTTTTTTATCACCTTTCGTTCTCCCAAAACTTGGGGGTCTCTTCTGATTTGGTCAAAGCACATTTTCCTGGGGTCTTTACCACCTTTTTAGCATTTTATTTGCTCCTTTATATATTCTTATCTGCTCAAAATGACAAGGTGGAAAAACTCACCACAAGAGAAAGAACGAGAGGCAGTACCAAAGGCTAGGGACCTAATCAAAACAGACATTGGTAATATGACAGAACTAGAGTTCAGAATGACAACTCTCAAGGTTCTAGCTGGGCTCGAAAAAGGCATGGAAGATATTAGAGAAACCCTCTCTAGAGAGATAAAAGCCCTTTCTGGAGAAATAAAAGAACTAAAATCTAACCAAGTTGAAATCAAAAGAGCTATTAATGAGGTGCAATAAAAAATGGAAGTTCTTACTGCTAGGATAAATGAGGCAAAAGAATTAGTGATATAGAAGACCAAATGATGGAGAATAAAGAAGCTGAGCAAAAGAGAGACAAACAAATACTGGACCATGAGGAGAGAATTTGAGAGATAAGTGAAACCATAAAACGACACAGCATTAGAATAATTGGGATCCCAGAAGAAGAAGAAAGAGAGAGGGGAGCAGAAGGTATATTGGAGAGAATTTCTGTAGAGAATTTCCCTAATATGGCAAAGGGACAAACATAAAAATCCAGGAGATGCAAAGAATGACCCTCAAAACCAATAAAAATAGGTCCACACCCCGTAACCTGATAGTAAAATTTACAACTGTTAACAACAAAGAGAAAATCCTGAAAGCAGCCTGGGAAAAGAAGTCTGTATTGTACAACAGTAAACCATTTGATTGTCAGTAGAGACCTGGCAGGCCAGAAAGAACTGGCATGATATATTCAGAGTGTTAAATGAGAAAAACATGCAGCCAAGAATACTATATCCAGCTAGGCTATCAGTGAAAATAGAAGGAGAGATTAAAAAGCTACCACGACCAACAAAAGCTGAAAGAATTTGCAAACACCAAACCAACTCTCCAAGAAATATTGAAAGGGGTCCTCTAAGCAAAGAGAAAGCTTAAAGTAGTAGATCAGAAAGGAACAGAAACAATATACAGTAACAGTTACATTATAGGCTATACAATGCCTCTAAATTCATATCTCTCAATAGTTACCCTGAATGTAAATGGCCTAAATGCACCAATCAAAAGACAATGGGTATCAGAATGGATAAAAAGCAAAACCCATCAATATGCCTCCCAAGAAACTCATCATAGACCCTAAGACACCCCCAGATTTAAAGAGAGGGGGTGGAAAACAAATTACCATGCTAATGGACATCAGAAGAAAGCTGGGATGGCAATCCTTATATCAGATCAATTAGATTTTAAGCCAAAGACTATAATAAGAGATGAGGAAGGACACTATATCATACCCAAAGGGTCTGTCCAACAAGAAGACCTAACAATTTTAAATATCTATGTCCTTAACATGGGAGCAGCCAACTATATAAACCAATTAATAACAAAATCAAAGAAACACATCAATAATAATAGAATAATAGTAGCAGAATTTAACACTCCCCTCATTGAAATGGACAGATCATCCAAGCAACAGATCCACAAGGAAAAAGGCCTTAAATGACACACTGGACAAGATGGACATCACAGGTAGGTTCAACACATTCCAACCCAAAATAACAGAATACACATTCTTCACTACTGCACATGGAACATTCTCCAGAATAGACCACATCTTGGGTCATAAATCAGATCTCAAGCATTATCAAAAGATTGGGATCATCCCCTGCATATTCTCAGACCACAATGCTCTGAAACTAGAACTCAATCACAAGAGGAAATTTGGAAAGAACAAATACATGGAGACTAAACAGCATCCTTCTAAAAAATGAATTGGTCAACCAGGAAATTAAAGAAGAATTGGAAAAAATTCATGGATACAAATAATAATGAAAACAAAAGTGTTCAAAATCTATGGGATACAGCAAAGTCAGTCCTGAGAGGAAAATATAAAGCTGTACGAGACTTTCTCAAGAAACAAGAAAGATCTCAAATACACAACATAACCCTACACCTAAAGGAGTTGGAGAAAGAACAACAAAGAAAGCCTATACCCAGCAGGAGATGAGGAATAATAAAGATCAGAGCAGTAATCAATGAAATAGAAACCAAAAAAAAAAAAAAAATCCAACAACAACAACAAAAAAACCAATAGAACAAATCAATGAAACTAGGAGCTGGTTCTTTGAAAGAATTAATAAGATTCATAAACCCCTTTCTAGACTTATCAAAAAGGAAAGAGAAATGACCCAAATAAATAAAACCATGAATGAAAGAGGAGAGATCACAACCAACACCAAAGAAATACAAACAATTATAAGAACATACTATGAGCAACTCTATGCCAACAAATTCAACAATCTGTAAGAAATGGATACATTCCTAGAGACATATAAACTACCACAACTGAACCAGGAAGAAATAGAAAACCTGAACAGACCCATAACCAGTAAGGAGATTGAAACAGTCATCAAAAATCTCCAAACAAAAGCCCCGGGCCAGATGGCTTCCCAGGGGAATTCTACCAAACATTTAAAGAAGAATTAATTCCTATTCTCCTGAAACTGTTCCCAAAAAATAGAAATGGAAGGAAAACTTCCAAACTCGTTTTTTCTGAGGCCAGCATCACCTTGATCCCCAAAGCAGACAAGGATCCCATCAAAAAAGAAAACTTCAGACCAATATCCCTGATGAACACAGATTTGAAAATTATCACCAAAATACTAGCCAATAGGATTCAACAGTACATTAAAAGGATTATTCACCACGACCAAGTGGGATTTATTCCAGGGCTACAAGGTTGGTTCAACATCTGCAAATCAGTCAATGTGATACAACACATTAATAAAAGAAAGAACAAGAACCATATGATACTCTCCATAGATGCTGAAAAAGCATTTGACAAAGTGCAGTATCCCTTCCTGATTAAAACTCTTCAAAGTGTAGGAATAGAGGGCACATATTACCAATATTATGAAAGCCATCTATGAAAAACCCACTGCAAATACCATTCTCAATGGACAAAAACTGAATACTTTTCTGCTGAGGTCAGAAACATGGCAGGGATGTCCGTTATCACCACTGCTATTCAACATCGTACTAGAAGTCCTAGCCTCAGCAATCAGACAACAAAAAGAAATTAAAGGCATCCAAATTTTGCCAAATTGGCAAAAGAGAAGTCAAACTATCACTGTTTGCAGATGATATGATACTGTATGTGGAAAACTTAAAGGACTCCACTCCAAATCTACTCTAACTTGTATAGGAATTCTGTAAAGTGTCGGGATATAAAATCAATGCACAGAAATTGGTTGCATTTTTTTATACCAAAAAGACAGAAGAAATAGAAATTAATGAGTGAATCCCATTTACAATTGCACCCCAAACCCTAAGATACCTAGGAATAAACCTAACCAGGAGACAAAGAATCTATACTCAGAAAGCTCTAAAGTACTCATGAAAGAAATTGAAGAAGACACAAAGAAATTGAAATATGTTCCATGCCCCTGTATTGGAAGAACAAATATTGTGAAAATGTCTATGCTACCTAAAGCAATCTACACATTTAATGCAATCCCTATCAAAATCCCATCCATTTTTTTCAAAGAAATGGGACAAATAATCCTAAAATTTATATGGAACCAGGAAATACCTCGAATAGCCAGAGGAATATTGAAAAAGAAAGCCAAAGTTGTTGGCACCACAATTCCAGACTTCAAGCTCTATTACAAAGTTGTCATCATCAAGATAGTAGGGAACTGTCACAAAAACAGACATAGATCAATGGAACAGAATAGAGAGCCCAGAAATACACCCTCAACTCTATGGTCAAGTAATCAACAAAGCATGAAGGAATGTCCAATGGAAAAAAGGCAGCCTCTTCGACAAATGGTGTTGGGAAAATTGGACAGCCACATGCAGAAAAATGAAATTGGACCATTTCCTTACATCATACATGAAAATAGACTGGAAATGGATGAAGAAGCATAATGTGAGAAAAGAATCCATCAAAATCCTTGAGGAGAGAACAGGTAGCAACCTCTTTGACCCCAGCAGCAGCAACTTCTTCCTAGGAACATTGCCAAAGGCAAGGGAAGCAAGGGCAAAAATGAGCTATTGAGATTTCATCAGATCAAAAAGTTTTGCACAGCAAAGGAAACAGTTAACAAAGCCAAAAGATAACTGTCAGAATGGGAGAAGATATTTGCAAATGACATACCAGATAAGGGGCCAGTATCCAAAATCTATAAAGAGCTTATCAAACTCAACACCCTAAGAACAAATAATCGAATGAAGAAATGGGCAGAGGACATGAACAGACATTTCTGCAAAGAACACATCCAAATGGCCAACAGACACATTAAAAAATGCTCCACATCACTCAGCATCAGGGAAATACAAATCAAAACCAGAATAAGATACCACCTCACACCTTTCAGAATGGCCAAAATGAACAAGTCAGTCAATGACAGATGCTGGTGAGGATGTGGAGAAAGGGCAACCCTCCTACACTGTTGGTGGGAATGCAATTGGGGCAACCACTCTGGAAAACAGCGTGGAGGTTCCTCAAAAAGCTGAAAATAGAACTACCCTATGACCCAGTGATTGTATTATGGGTATATACCCTAAAGATACAAATGTGGCATTCTGAAGGGGCACCTACACCCAAATGTTTATAGCAGCAATGTCCACAACAGTTAAACTATGGAAAGAACCTAAATGTCCTTCAACAGATGAATCAAAAAATAAGATGTGGTATATATGTACAATGGAATACTATGCAGCCATCAAAAGAAATGAAATCCTGCTATTTGTGATGACATGGATGGAACTAGAGGGTATTATGCTTGGCAAAATAAATCAATCTGAGAAAGACAACTATCATATGATCTCCCTGATATGATGAAGTGGAGATGCAACATAGGCGGTTTGGGGGGTATGAAAAGAAAAATAAAAGAAGATGGGATTGGGAGGGAGACAAACCATAAAAGACTGAATCTCACAAAACAGACTGAGGGTTGCTGGGGGTAGGTGTCTTTGGAGAGGATGGTGGGGGTATGGACATTGGGGAGGGTATGTGCTATGGTGATTTCTGTGAAATGTGTAAACCTGGTGATTCACAGACCTATACCCCTAGGGATAAAAACACATTATATGTTTATTAAAAAAATTTAAAAATAATTTAAAAAATGCATTTTAAAAAAAACCACATATTGCAAGCCCAGAGCTAATCTCATATTCAATCAAAAAAGTTTGAAAGTTTTCCCCTTAAAGATCTGAAACAAGACAAGTGTGTCCACTTTCACTACTCTCATTTGACATAGTACTGGATATCCTAGCCAGAGCAACAAGGAGCACAAATAAATAAAAGACTCCAAAAAAAAAAAAGAAAAGAAAAGAAAAGGAAGAAGTAAAATTTTCTTTTTTTGGATAACATGAACTTACATGTAAAAAAATCCTAAATCTTCACACAAAAAATTTTGAATAAACAAATTTAGTAAAACTGCCAAATACAAGATCAATATATAAGAGACAATAATTTTGTTTTGTTTCGTTTTTTTTTATACCCATTTTTTAGGTATTTTTTTAATTTTTTATTTTTTATAAACATATATTTTTATCCCCAGGGGTACAGGTCTGTGAATCACCAGGTTTACACACTTCACAGCACTCACCAAAGCACATACCCTCCCCAATGTCCATAATCCCACCCCCTTCTCCCAAACCCCCTCCCCCCAGCAACCCTCAGTTTGTTTTGTGAGATTAAGAGTCACTTATGGTTTGTCTCCCTCCCAATCCCATCTTCTTTCATTTATTCTTTTCCTACCCACTTAAGCCCCCATGTTGCATCACCACTTCCTCATATCAGGGAGAATATATGATAGTTGTCTTTCTCTGCTTGACTTATTTCGCTAAGCATGATACGCTCTAGTTCCATCCATGTTGTCGCAAATGGCAATATTTCATTTCTTTTGATGGCTGCATAGTATTCCATTGTGTATATATACCACATCTTCTTGATCCATTCATCTGTTGATGGACATCTAGGTTCTTTCCATAGTTTGGCTATTGTGGACATTGCTGCTATAAACATTTGGATCACTACATTTGTATCTTTAGGGTAAATACCCAATAGTGCAATTGCTGGGTCATAGGGCAGTTCTATTTTCAACATTTTGAGGAACCTCCATGCTGTTTTCCAGAGTGGCTGCACCAGCTTGCATTCCCACCAACAGTGTAGGAGGGTTCCCCTTTCTCTGCATCCTCGCCAGCATCTGTCATTTCCTGACTTGTTTATCAGGAAATGACAGATGCTGGCGAGGATTCGGTTTTTTTTTTTTTTTTTTTTTTAATTGTGCTAACATTTTATAAACATTATAGATTTAATCATGACAATAATAATCCCTAAAGTTTTTGACATACTTCTTCCTTTTCTTAAAAAAAAATATATGACTAATTTAAAATATGTATGAATTTAAGGTAATTATAATTTGAGGTGAGCACTTCAGTTTTTTTAAAATGTGAAAGCAGAGATAAGAGGATTCGGTTTTTTTAATATGGAATGCTTCCCAGTTTTTCATGTCATCCTTGTTCAGTAATCACGCTAATCTTCTATGCATCATTCTAATATTAGTATATGTGCTGCCAAAGTAAGCACAAGACAGGAGCATTTTAACACTCTAATGATAAACTATCTGAAAAAATAAAGAAAACAATCTAATTCACAATAGCATCAAAAATAATAAAATATTTAGGAAAAGATTTAACTAAGATTTAACTCTCTCAGGCAGAGGGGATGCCCGGCCAAAGAGGATTTCGCTCCATGTGGGTTTATTACAACGTGCTGTGGAGACCAGCTCAGGCAAGCAGCAGCAATGTTATGTGTGTACAGTGTGATAATTTCATATATATTGTGAAATGATTACAATAAGATTAGTTAACACATCCATCACTCCCTGCACTTGTGATTGTTTGTGTGTGTGAATGTGTGCGTGTGTGTTAAGAACTTTGAAGATTTGCTCTTCTGGCAACTTTCTAATGTATGATACAATATGGTTACCTAGACTTACTGTATAATACATTAGATCCCCAGACCTTTCCAAAATCTTATAAATTGAAATGTATAGCCTTTGACCATCTTCACCCATTTCCCCCATCCCACTCCACCCTCCACCCCTGGCAATCAGCAATCAACAAACTGTTCTCTTTTCTATAATATCTGTTGTTTCACATTCCACGTATAAGTGAAATTATATAGGATTTGCTTTTTCTCTCTGACTTAGGTCACTTCATATAATGCCCTCAAGGTTTATGCATGTTGTTGTAAGTGGTAGAATGTTTTTCTTTTTGGTGGCTGAATATTCCATCCCATATATATTTTAATATAGTTTACTAACTAGTTAATGACTTTACTAATTATATCAGGCCTGATTCTCTGGTCGGGCTTACTGGTTAGGAGGAACTAGAAGCAGGGCTACAGATTTGCTTTCCTGCCCTGCTGCAGCCAGTTAGATTAGCCGGCTGGGGATCCAAGCTGGACTGTCAGCTGAACTTCCTGCCAGATAGGGCCACATCTGTAGAGCCACTCGCTGGGATCTCTGCTCACGCACGCTGCCAGGAAGAAGGCAATCCACCCAGACCTGAGTGCTGGGGCTCTCAGGAAGAAGGCAATCCACTCAGACCTGGCTGCGGTGAGTCCCGCCTCCTTCTCCCTATCTCCCATCTGAGTGTCTCCAGGAGGCAAGATCTAAGGGGGCCACTTGGGAAGCATCCCCTAATGCCAGGGGAGCTTGTTGTTCACCTAGATTCTCTCCCACTGGAGAAACTGTAGGCCCAGGGGGATCTTGATGTGGCTCAGTGTTGGCCTGGGGGAGGGAAAACACCATCGGAGTGTAGCAGCTCCCCTTCCACACCTAATGCTCTCTTCTTAGTCTCTGTTGTCAGCCTTCCCCTTGGATTTGAGGATTTTCTCAATGGGGTTCTGTCCATGAATTGTCTAGGGTCTTCTTGTGAGGGGGACTGAAGTTAGGAACAACAGATGATGCCATCTTGATGGTGTCATCATCTTTATTTATTTATTTATTTATTTATTTTTGAGATTTGTTCATTTATTTTAGAGGTAGTGGAAGGGGCAGAGGGAGAGGGAGAGAGTCCCGAGCAGACCCTGCTCTCAGCACAGAGCCCCACTCAGGGCTCATCCCACAACCCCAATATCATGACCCTAGCCAAAACCAAGAGTCAGAATCTCAACTGACTATGCCACTCAGGTGCTCCTTCACTCCCTTGCTATAATATATTGGTCTGTGACTTGCCTGAATGCCCAGCTAGATTTGATCCTCTCTGTGTACAAAATTATCAAAAATAAATAAAAGCGAGATGATTCTTCCCTCCTCTCAGACAGAGAAGGCAAGCTGGGCTCTAGCACCACAAAAGGATAAAATCACACCTTCTCTAAACACTTGGACTCAAGGCAAGGTACAGCCTCAGGCCCCACTCCAGAGCCTATGAGAAGGCAGGCATTTGGAAAGGCCAAAAGTCAGGCAAGCCAGGAAGGAAAGCAGGATGAAGACCACTTTCAGGGGAATAGGAAGTTGGTAATGAGACACACCTTAGAGCATTTATCTTTTACTACAGCACATACCTCACCTTCTGACATCAGCCACATGACTTCATTCCTCTTAACACTTCTGAACATACCACACATATAGAGTGCAGCTAGGGGAACAGAACATAGTTCTTATGAGTCTATGCTATTTTGAATAATCAGCAAGTTACCTTATATTTATTTTTAAAGATTTTATTTATTTATTTGAGAGAGAAAGAGAGAGCACTAGAGAGAGAGAGAACAAGCACGAGTGGAGGTCAGAGGGAGAGAGAGAAGCTGAATCTCCACTGAGCAGGAAGCTTGATGAAGGGCTTGATCCTGGGACCCCAGGATCATGACCTGAGCTGAAGGCAGACGTTTAACTGACTGAGTCACCCAGGTGTCCCTATATTTATTACTTTTAAAGTGAATTTAGCATTGAAATTCTGGACAGATTAAGAAAAACAGCTTTGATCGTTTCATGGTTTTGGATATTAACTTGAATTATTTGAATACATAATAGGTATTCAATAAGTTTATTACTTCCTTAGTTTAAATACAACAGGTAAAATCATATATCTAGATATCTATTAACAGTAAATAACCAATATAAAATGGTTTATAAAGTAGGAGGTTTTCTAATCTCTCAAAGCAAACATTATGTCTATTGCATTAAATAATCTCCATTATTTTTATCAGAAGAAATTAAAAAATATATTTGTAAGATAGATGCTTTCTACATTTGGTTTTATTAGAAAATCTGGCTCATAGAGCTGGGTGTCATAGACCACCATCCAGCTCAGTTAAATGTTTAAGAAATAAAGCCTCAGTCTAGTCACTCTGAACCTGGCAGCACTCAGATTCTTCACGGAACAATTTTATTGTTTCTCCTTAACATCATGGAACAATTTTACTACCTGGTACATAATGTGTTTTTCCTCAAAATTCTAAACATGTGTATAATCATGTTGGTCTTTGCCCTTTCAGATTTCTGACGTGAATCTAGCCAAAATTTTATGGCTAAACTAAAAATACATATCTTCTGAAAGTCTTATCTGTTAGGAAAACCAATGTGTACTTTCAGTTGAATCATTCTTCATACCAGATGTATATTTATTTCAAAGTCCATGTATTTTATTTGTTATAAGATGTTATTGTTTTATTTGTTAGGATGTTATTGAAATGATACTCCATTACTAACTTTGTGGGCACAAGAGGATTCCAGAAGAAAATAGAATCTTTCAAAATTAAAGGTATTTAGAATTGACCATGATCAGCACTTTACAAAAATTGAATTACACACACAAGAAAAACAATTACCCACACTTCCCATTTTCTCCCTAATAAAATAGATAAACAATGAATCTATTTATCACTAAGCAAATGGGAAGAGACAAAATAGCTCCTTATGCTTCTCAGGAAAGCCATAGATTATGTAACATTGTCATTCTCTCTCTCTCTCTCTCTCTCTGTTAAGGAGATGGATTTTTTTTTAAGATTTTATTTATTTGGGAGTGAGCATGAGAGAGAGCATGAGTGGGGGTGGGGGGTGGGGTAGGCAGAAGAGAGGGGGAAGCAGGCCTCCTGCTGAGCAGGGAGCCCAATGCTGGGATGGATCCCAGGATCTTGGGATCATGACCTTAGCCAAAGGCAGACGTGTAACAGACTGAGCCACCCAGGCAACACTCTCTTTCCCTCTTTTTAACCACAAGTTCTTATCATTTGAGTAGTTCTCCAAAGGCTAGAAAAGTGGAAAAGATGAGGCATTTTTATAGTTTATATTTTTATTTCTTAAGACAGTAGGTATATTTGTCCCACTGTGGAGCAACTAAAGTAAAAACAAGAGAAATAATGATGCCTGGCAGTTACTGAGGATCTATTATATGCCAGACACTATCCTAGACTCTATACATCTGCTTCATTTGACTCTACCCACAACCTCACAAGATAAATGGCAGCTTCTATTTTTATGTAAAATCAAACTGAGTGTCTGAAGTTAAGGAAATGTTGGAGGTGGACTGTTAACTGGGGCCACCTGTCTGACTTCAAAGACCATACTTCCTCTTTACTTTGTAATCTTGACTGTAATCTCTGCACTTCCCTTTAAAATATGAAACACTAGGAATAGCTTTGTAGCATACCACAATTTGGGGTCCAGTATATTTTCATATCCTCTTAAGACATTGAAACAACAAAAACCAAGAGAATTCCTATCCTGTTCCTATTTTCAGAGTATTCCAAGCTTCTGTTCTTCACAGTCCCAAAGCCTCACCCCCTCATTAATACAGGACTAGCATTATCACATTCTCTTGAATTCAAGATTCCTGCCAACCATTCTCATACCTGGTACTCACTCCTGAGAACATTTTCCTTGATCCTTCATTTTTGGGGTAGACATCTACACATTTTTGCTACTTTTTATTATTTTTTTTATTTTTATTTTTTTACTATCTTCTTAGTTAAGGATCTCCTTATCTGTGTCCCCACCATTACAAGATGGTGCTTGGCTCACTGCCAGCAAAATACACTGCAAGTAAACAACGAACGTTCTGGCGAAGCCCGCCTAGAGGAAGACATAGTCATTGGCTGTTTCAAATTTAATCAGCAGAGTAACAGGACTCTCATTGGCTCTTCCCATTGCTTGGTCCCTTATTGGTCACCGCATATAAGCTAAGGAAGTTGACAAAATAAACAAATGAAGCATTAACACCATACCAGGCTCATTGTCGTTCTTGCGGGCTGAGGGCGACAAATGGTGCCGAGACCCGGGAATCGTTAACGAGTAGTAAACCTTGCAAGGAGAAAAACCGCAGGTAAGCGGTGAAGGGACCACGATCAAAGTGGTGGGAATCTTGTACAAGACCGCAACAAGAAGCGGGGCGGCCATAGAGCCGGGATTTTCTTATAGCTTGTGAAATTAGCCTAAGCGGCCAGATGGGTTCTGAATTATCAAAATCTAGATTGGAGGGTTCTTTAAAGGACCTTCTCAAAGCCAACGGTGCACCTCTGAAATCAAAAACCGCCAGAGCATTTCTAACTACGGTGGAAACCGTTGCACCTTGGTTTTTGGATGAGGGTTTGTTAAATATTCTGCAATGGGACCATTTAGGAGAGGATCTTAAGAAAAGAAATAAAAGCAAACCATTGCCGCCCAGAATATTAGCTATATGGACTCTGGTCAGAGGATGCCTTGGGGGACATAAGCCGAGATGTGAGTCAGTTATTCAGGAGGGAGCTGAGGCCCTTGAGAGTTACACATAGCACCAGAAAAAATCCAAAAAATATCTATCAAGGACTATCTGGGCACTAGACTTGATGATACTAAAGTTAAACCTTTAAAGGTAACCCTACGAACAGATAATTTAAAAACATTAAATGACTTCCAAAAGCTAGTGGAGACATTAATTGGATTAGGCCTTATTTAAAGCTTACAAACCAAGAATTACATCCTTTATTTGAAACGCTCAAAGGAAATGCTGATCTCAATTCACCCCGTCATATGTCCAGACAAGCCCAAGCAGCTATCGAGTTAATTCAGAAAAGACTGGAAGCTGCTCAGGTTGACAGAATTGATTATTCAAAAACACTATATTATTGTATTCTTGCTGTGGAATGAGCCCCCACTGCAGTCTTCTGGCAGGAAGGACCCATATCATGGGTCAACCTAGCCTACTCCCCAGGAAAAATTCTGCCATGGTATCCAAACACCATTGCAAAAATTATACTGAAGGGTGTAAAACTCAGTGTCACGGCATTTGGCAGACAACCTGACATCATCGTCACTCCCTATACACAAGACCAATTAACCTGCTTAGCAGCATGTGATGACGATTGGGCTATAACCATGACCATTAGCAAAGTTCGACAATCATTATCCTACAAGCCCATGGCTTCAATTTAGCTTAACCCATCCACTCATTTACCCTACGACAACTCGCCACAAACCACTCAGTGGTGCTAAATTGTTTTTCACTGATGGATCCAAACATGGGGTGGGTGCTATAGTCACAAAGGAAAAAAAAAAAAATGGACCTTCTGTTTCAGAGCTCTTCCCCACAGGTCACAGAGCTACTTACCGTTACAAAATCATTTCAAATGTTTCATCAAGAACTCTTAAACCTTTCATCAGATAGTAGATATGTGGTGCAAGCTGTCTCTATCATTGAAAATGTGGGTTCTATTAATGCCAGGTCTACTATGTCTAAGGCATTACAAGAAATCCAAACATTAGCTTGGGACAGGAAGGCTCCATTTTATATTGGCCACATATGGGCTCATACAACCTTACCAGGCCCCCTGACAAAAGGTAATCGGTTAGCAGACTCCTTAACCAGAGGAGAATTTGTCTTTGCCATTGAGGACCCTGGTGCAACAGGCGAGACATTATCATAAGCTGTTCCATGTGAATGCTTTAACTCTTTGCCTCAAATTTAACAGAACAAAAGCACAGGCATGGGACATAGTAGTCTCCTGCAGAAATTGCGTGACCTTACTACCTGCACCGTCCTCGGGGGTTAATCCTAAGGGTTTGTTACCTAATCATATATGGCAAATGGATGTCACACATGTTTCAGAATTTGGAAAGTTAAGATATGTTCATGTCTCTGTAGATACCTGCTCTGGAATAATTTTCGCCTCAGTGCATACGGGGGAAAAATCCAGAGATGTTATCGCCCATTGCCTACAGGCTTTCGCGGCATGGGGAAAGCCACGCCAGTTAAAGACAGATAATGGTCCAGCCTACACCTCACAACCCTTTAAAGCCTTCCTACAACAACTTGACATTCACTTGATACATGGAATACCCTATAACCCACAAGGACAGAGTGTTGTGGAGCGCGCGCATCTTACAATAAAAAATGCGCTTTATAAACAAAAAAGGGGAATAGGGGCACCTTCAGGTCCCCTAAAGATAAGCTCAACACCATTCTCTTTATTTTGAATTTTTTAACGTTGGACAAAATGGGTAAATCAGCTTCAGACAGACATGTAAGTGATGCTGCTGCTCCCCCCAAGCCTTTAATCCTTTGGAAGGATATTCTTACAGGACAGTGGAAGGATCCAGACCCTGTACTAATCTGGAGCAGAGGTTCTGTTTGTGTTTTTCCACAGGACAAGGAAGTACCTATTTGGATTCCTGAGAGGTTAACCCGACAAGCCCCAGACCCTGAAGACGGCGCTAAAGAAGATGCAACTGATACTACTGATATGGGGAGCATTAACACTCCACCTCCAGCCGATAGCGACCTGTGAATTGTGAGCACTCCTTAAATCCTGGCCCTACCCTTTGCCAGTTACTAACTCCTCATTAATATTCCCTCTATTTTTCACAACTAATCAAACATTAGAACTGCCTGCTGTACACAATTTGCCCGACATCGCGTCTTTACAGAATCATACCTTCTATCTGCCAGGAACTTTACTATTACCTTAGACATGAACCAAACATCACCCCCACGTATCCAATTGAGTATAATCACACTGTCGTTAAAGGTAATGTTACCGTCTTATAGGGTCTTACCCCCAGCCCTTTGTGTTACCCCTGTAAAATTCTCTCAATTTAATAAGGCCAGAAATTCCTCCCAACAGCGCTCCCAGTATTTGCAGGGTGCTTGGTCTGACGATTTTCAAAATTTCACACGAATCCTTCTGGCTGAGATAACTCGAGTAAATAGTACACGTGTGCAACCAGCTTCCCTCCCAGAGCTATTTCAAACATTCAGCAATATGTTCCAGCTCACCAAACAATGGGCTGGCACAATTGGTCTTCTTGTCCTCCTTCTTTATTGGCATTCTGCTTCTATTCAGAAAAGTTCACCAATGGAGAACACAGCAGCGAGAGCAGAGCCGAGCTCTAGTACAAGCCCTTATGTCAATAGAGGCTGGGACATCTCCCCAGATATGGCTAAGCATGCTAGATCGGTAGTCAAAGACGGGTAAGATCAATAGAGAAGCATACCAACCTAAGACAGGACAGAGATCATCGATATCTTGTGTCTGATGACGGGTAAGGATGTTTTCTGCTACTGACGACCTAAGACAGGCACAATCTCTGCCATAAAACAAAAAAGGGGGAGATGTTGGGGACCGCCTCCGGCCAGGAAAGTCCCCACCATTACAAGATGGCGCTTGGCTCACTGCCAGCAAAATACGCTGCAAGTAAACAACGAGCGTTCTGGTGAAGCCCGCCTAAAGGAGGACATAGTCATTGGCTGTTTCAAATTTAATCAGCATAGTAACAGGACTCTCATTGGCTCTCCCCATTGCTTGGCCCCTTATTGGTCACTCTGCCACATATAAGCTAAGGAAGTTGATGAAATAAACGAATGAAGCATTAACACCATACCAGGCCGATTGTCGTTCTTGCGGGCCGAGGGCGACAACCTTACACCAGATAGAATGGCCAAAATTAACAAGCCAGGAAACAACATGTGTTGGAGGGGATGTGGAGAAAGGGGAACCCTCTTCCACTGTTGGTGGGAATGCAAGTTGGTGCAGCCTCTTTGGAGAACAGTGTAGAGATTCCTCAAGAAATTAAAAATAGAGCTTTCCTATGACTCTGCCATTGCATTACTGGGTATTTATCCCAAAGATACAGATGTTGTGAAAAGAAGGGCCATCTGTACCCCAATGTTTCTAGCAGCAATGGCCACGGTCTCCAAACTGTAGAAAGAACCAAGATGCCCTTTAACGGATGAATGGATAAGAAATATGTGGTCCACATACACTCTGGAGTATTAAGCCTCCATCAGAAAGGATGAATACCCAACTTTTGTAGCAACATGGATGGGACTGGAAGAGATTATGTTGAGTGAAATAAGTCAAGCAGGGAGAGTCAAGTATCATATGGTTTCACTTATTTGTGGAGCATAACAAATAGCATGGAGGACATGGGGAGTTAGAGAGGAGAAGAGATTTGGGGGAAATTGGAAGGTGAGGTGAACCATGAGAGACTATGGTCTCTGAAAAACAATCTGAGGGGTTTGAAGTGGCGGGGGCGTGGGACGTTGGGGGAACCAGGTTGTGGGTATTGGAGAGGGCACAGATTGCATGGAGCACTAAGTGTGGTGCAAAAATAATGAATACTGTTATGCTGAAAATAAATAAAAATAAGTTTTTAAAAAATAAAATAAAGTAAAAATATGTGGAAAATTAAAAAAAAAAAATTTATTCTCCTTGTAACAGGACACCATTAGAAACATGGGCTATTTTACCAAGGCTTTGACTGGAATGTCATATTCGAGAAAGACTCAGATATGACCAGACAGCTTAAAGCAACTAAGGTTGACTTTATAAAACCTGGAGCTGTAAAGTCCTTTGGAACTATTGGCCTGATACCTTGCTTACAGAATTTCCAGCAACCTCACCAGGTGAGTAAAGAATGTCACTTCATGGCAGGATACTTTGTGAACCTCAAGAAGAAAAATTTGCCCAAATCGACAGGTATTGCAGACATGCCTGATAGCAAGCAAGTGGCTTGACTTCTGGCCCGGAGAGACTACTAAAAGTTCAACCTAGAGATTCCTTATAAAAAGTTCCAGCAAAGCAGATTTGAAAAGATCTGTATGATCACACTCACTGTTCTTGCTGAACTTATGTAAATAATTAGACAAAGTTTGTTAAAACTGGACATATGGGAATTTATAAAGAATCTCCATACACAGAGGCTTCGTATCAAGGATATTACCCTACAAAGTCAGTACAAAGAGCTGAGTTAGAAACTGTTCAATTAGCCCTGCAGATGTATTCTGAACCATGCAATCTATACACAGACAGCCATTATATGGCTCGAGCAGTCCTTTCTCTGCCACAGGCTTATGTGCTTACCAATGATAAAGTATTATATCATTTGTTTTCTAGCATTCAGCAACTTCTGAGGTCGAGACAAGCTCTGATCTTTCTTTCCCATATACAAGCCCATACTAAATTACCAGGTCCTTTATCCAGAGGCAATGATATTACAGATATGATCACTCATGCATATGTAATTGATGTCACTAATAAACAAATGGCTATACGAAGTCACACTAAATTTCATCAGAATGCGTCGGCCCTACGCCAACACTTTCATATAACCAGAGAAGAGGCTCATCAAATAGTCAAAAGCTGTCCTGCCTGTCCAATTCATTATTCATTACCTACATGTTCGGTAAAGCCTAGGGGATTGATACCTAATCACTTATGGCAAATGGATGTAACACTGTTCCCCGCCTTTGGCTGTTTAAAATATATACATGTCTCTATTGACAACTTTTCAGGATTTGTACATGCTACTGCACACTCAGGAGAAGCTTTTGTACATGTACAAAATCACCTCTTTTCTGCCTTCTCCCAAATGGGAACTCCTAAAGCCATTAAAACAGACAATGGCTCAGCATACAGTTCAAAAGTCTTCCAAGAATTTTGTCTAACCTTTCAAATTAAACATTCAGTGGGCATCCCCTATAATTCTCAAGGACAAGCCATTGTCGAAAAGGCTAATGGAATCCTTAAATCATACCTCAAAAAATTAAAAGAGGGGCAGATACTACAGGGAACAGTGAAATACTCTCCTCATATGTATTTAACTTTAACTCTTTATGTTTTAAATTTTTTGAATGTCGATGATATAGGTCGCACAATCTATACACAGACATATGCTTTTGGCATCCAGACTTTTCTCCTTTTCCTTATACTAGGTGGAAAGAGCCCCCTGACGAGCACTTGGAAGGGTCCTGATTCTGTACTCCACAGAGGATGCGATTTTATTTGTGTTTTTCCTCAGGATGAGGATATCCTGCACTGGCTTCCAGAAAGGTGGTGCCAAATCCTCGTGTCTCCAACAGAGGATGGCTCACCTCATGTTAAACGGCCAAAACAGATAGAGAGGAAGAAGACATCTCCCCCCCTTACAGCTGGAGGGTTGTTTCATGCAGAACTCTGGAAACTGGTTGTTGCGCTGGGACCAATCGGAGTGAAAATAGCCAGGAGTGGTTACACTGCCACAAAAGACTTCAATCTGACTTTGCGGGCCTGGGATCCTGGATCTTTTTTGCTGGTAGTGGGCTCAGGATCAATAATTCTCACCTCTTTTCAACAAGAACATCTATTGTATAATATCCATTGTGATCATTGTATGTTAACAAATTGTCTACCTGTGTCCCTGCCTTCATCAGGCACAGGTCCCATAATAGTGTTTATAACTATGCAACCTCTATATATGTTATTACCTGTGGAAGTAGAAGGACCTTTGTATGCTAATTATGGTTATCAGTTTGCTCTTGAAATGCAGTTCCAACTCAAACGATTCAAATGTTTTCTGGGTCTATTGATAGCAAGAATAGCAGCACTACTGACACTCATAGCCACAGCCACCGTGTCTTCAGTGGCATTGTCTCAAAGTATTCACACTGCTAAGCATGTGAATAATCTTGCTAAGAATGTCTCGCATGCCTTAGCTACACAGGAACCTACTGACCAAAAGATTCTCAGTTGTCTTGATGGCCTAGAGGAGACTGTAAAATATTTAGGTAACCAACTGTTTATTCTTAAAACCCAGATGTCTTTGGTTTGCCACGGAGGGTTTCAGCATATCTGTGTAACCCTGTTGGAAGCAGATAATCTTACCTGAGACCGAGTAAAAAGACACTTACAAGGAGTATGGTATCATACTAATGTCAGCCTTGATTTAATGGATCTGCAAAAGGATATATCAAGTATCAGCCAGTCTCGACTGGACATGGTTAACCCTGCTGAAGTGGTGGCACACATCCTAGATAGTCTTCATGGATTTAACCCCGGTAATTTGTTAAGACACTCATTCTGGTTGTTTACTGTACTCCTCATTATATTACTTGCTCTTGTTTTAATATGGTGCATTGTACAGATTCGTGCAGGGCAGCACAGATTCCATATGAGGGCCCAAATGTATTTTCTTGATCTAAATACAAAAAAGGGGATATGTAGGCAGCTGCGGACTGGGCTAGAGTCAAGAGACCAAACCAGGCCCCGACTAACACCTCCTGGAAGCCCCAGGGTTAATAACCCCGTGAGTGGAAAGTTGAGCAGTGCTTGAGAAAGGGCCTGAGCTATGGATCCTAAGACTCGCCAATGTGGTTGCCTTCATGTACTTATCTGGAATGGGCAAAACAGGCCTGCTCATTGAATCATTGTGGGATTGTGCTGTCCTTGCATGGGCTATAAACTACACCATTGTAAGATTGTGCTGTGCTTACATAAACTATGTCTTGAGTAGCATTGAAGTTAGTACATCTGGCGCCAGGGGATCTGCTATTGGTGCTTGGGAAATAGATAATGGGGAAAGTTTGAAGGGTTTTCTGTGCATGTTGCAAACTCTTTCATAATCAGTTAAAAATAGATACTTTTTTGTAGTTGTTTCTGTTAGCTAATACACAATATATACTTAAGCGAATACCAGAGAGGACATTAAAGTAAGTAGATTGAAAGATACCAGTGTTTGGAAAACTAATTGATCATCAGATGTCAGTAACATTTGACAGATAGCTAGTAGAAAGCCATACATCAGTCACTCTATTTAGACAGTATTCTGTATCAAAACAGTTATTCCAAGGAAAAAAGACAAAGTTAAAGGAAATAGATATTTTGTTATATGCAAGAGATTTAATGGGTGGACTTTTACATAGATATAATTAATTTCAATGTGCTTTTTTTTTGTTACATTGACCCTATTTGAGATTTGTGACTAATAATAATGTACCTAATTCTCAAAGCACTTGAGAAAATTTATTTATTCCTACTGTGTGTGTGTGAAACCATATGGCTGATTGTAGGTATATCAAAGATATTTGATGCCCTTCTGCATTAGATGGGACTCATGCATCCCTAATTTTCCATGGAAGATGAAGGACAGGATAATATGCAACAAATGAAGAAAATCTAAAAGGAGATGTTGTTTAGGGTTATAATATTGATGTAAGTTACCATGAGATAGGTGTTCAGATCATGATTGTTATCCATTTATTAAAACTAAAGAACTTCTTCAAACTATAAATACAAGGTTTTACTAACTGTTCTTTACAGAAAAAGTGGTGGCCGTCCAGGTCAGTACTAATGTATCTTCATAATAGTGATCTTTAGAGAGTAGAAGTTGATGTGGTTGAAATGCAGAAATCCTCACAGATAACAAAAAGAGCATAGCTCACTCTTCCCTACAATGCCATATCATTGGACACACACATTTGTTAACGATTCTCAGGCCTAAAATATATGGTAATCACTACTCCCACATCATGATACCAGCATTTAAGGGCTTTTAAATGCTTGCATCTTGTATTTTGAACAGGGATAATAGAGTAGATTTGAAATGCATAACATAGTCTGTGTACTTAATATATTATGTACACAGTGATGCCTTGCTGCCTTGAATAAAATTGGCACTGCTTGGACATCATCCACTGTGTTCCTCCTGTCCCCCCCATCTCTTTACATCTTGTCTTTGTCTCACCATCTCTTACCCTCTTCACCCTGGTCGTGTTGTCGTGCTGGCTGCGACAGACAAACCAAGAAACAGACTCTTAACTATAGAGAACAAAGTGGTGGTAGCCAGAGGGAAGGGGGGCCACGGAATGGGTGAAGGTGATGGGGGTTAAGAAGTGCACTTGTGCGAATGAGTATTGGACAATGTATGGAAATATTCAATCACCACATTATACCCCTGAAAGTTATGTTAACACTGTAAGATAACTATACTTAAATTCAAGTTTCAAAGAAGTAAAACAGTTTTTAAAGGATGGAGCACTTCTTGATAGGTTCCTTTGACTTGACCTCGTGCCATTCATCTGAGGTTGTATTCCTCTAACCAAACACTGGAAGCTCAAGGTCATGGCTCAGTGATGGATGATACCCACTGTGGATGTGTGCAGTGGTGTTAAATGACATAGAATCTGAGGCTGAGAAGAGAGAAACAGGCAGGCAGGGGAAAGTGATGCCCTGAATCATGACCTCACTTTCTCAACACAGATCTGATAAGCCAAAGACTTAAGAGGTTCCTGTAGCACCAACAAAGGACTTGTCAAATTTGGCATTTCTGGGTTCTGCTCCTGGGCTCCCCAAAGAAGCAATGCTTTCACATTTACCAAAAGTCAAAAGGAGTCCATGGAAACTCAAAGAAGGGGCTCTCTCTCTCTGCACTGAGCTCACAATGTACATTTGCTTGATAGAAGAATATAACCCAAAAGGAGCATTTGGGAAAAGAGGATAAAAAGGAAGATATTTCCATGGTTCCCATGACATTAAAGTCATATAGCCCTGCATATAGTAGAAGCCTAACATCAGGAACTGCAATGTCTTTCTACAATGTCTTTTGTTGAACAATTTGCAACTTTTTATGTAAAAAATGGATATACCCCAGCACAAAAGTTCCTTTGTCAGAACACTCTCTTCTTTGTAAACTGCCTATCCCACACAGCTGTCCTAATCTGGGCTCAAGTAAAACTATGCTTTTTTTTCCCCAAAAAAATTCTAAAGGGTTTTTCATTGTTCATCGATGGCATTAATCTCTTGAATTTAGTGGTTAGACTTGCTCGAGTTGATGGTGCATGGGTTTGGCCAGGTGGCACTGAGCATTCAAAGTAAAGGAAAGAGGACTGGAGCAACCACTTCTGAAAGCTTATCTTCACCTCCACCCCATGCCAGTCTCCAAGCACACTGCATAATGATATTACTCTGTGAGATTCAGCAAGGACTTTTTTTTTTTTATTTCAAGTTTTTACTTAAATTCCAGTTAGTTAAAATAGAGTATAATGTTAGCTTCAGGAATAGAATTTAGTGATTCATCACTTCCATATATCACCTAGTGCTCATCCCAGCAAGGGCCCTCCTTGATGCCCATCATCCATTTAATCCACCCCCTTGCCTACCTCCTGTCCAGTAACCATGGGTTTATTCTCTAGAGCTAAGAGTCTGGTATATGGCTGGCTTTTCTCTTTTCTTCCTCCCCATGTTCATCTGTTTTGTTTCTATAATTCCTTAGGTGAGTGAAATCCTATGGTATTTGTCTTTCTCTGAATGACTTATTTCTCTCAGCATCATACACTCTAGCTCCACCCACATCATTGCTACAACAGATACATGAATTCAGTAATGTCACAGAATGTAAAGTTAATGTACAGAAATTGGCTGCATTTCTATACACCAATAATGAAGCACCAGAAAGAGAAATGGAGGGATGGATCCCATTTACAATTGTACCAAAGGCCGTAAGACACGTAGAATATAATTAATCAAAGAAGTAAAACATCTCTACTCTGAAGACTACAGAACACTTATGAAAGAAACTGAGCAGGACAAAAAGAAATGGAAAAACATCCCATGCTCATGGACTGGAAAGACAACTACCATGAAAATGTCTATGAGACCCAAAACAATCTATGCATTTAATGCAATTGCTATTAAAATACCACCAGTATTATTCACAGACCTAGAACAAACAATCTTTATTTTTCTTTTCAGTGTTCCAGAATTCATTGTTTATGCACCACACCCAGTGCTCCATAGAAAAAACAATCTTAACATTTTGATGGAACCATAAAAAACCCTGAAGAGCCAAAGCAATCCTGAAAAAGAAATGCAAATCTGGAGGCTTCGAATTCCACACTTAAAGCTACAATACAAAGTTTCAGTCATCAAGTCATCAAGTACGGTACAGACACAAAAACAAACACATACATCAATGGAACATAATAGAGACCCCAGAAATGGACCCACAACTACCTGGCCAGCTAATCTTTGGCAAAGCAGGAAAGACTATCCAATGGAAAAAAAGAGTCTCTTCAATAAATGCTGTTGGGAAAACTGGACAGGTACATGCAAAAGAATGAAACCGGAACACTTCTTAACACCATATACAAAAATAAATTCAAAATAGATGAAAAACCTAAACGTTAGACAGGAAGCCATCAAGATCCTAGAGGAGAACACCTTGGCCATAGCTTCTTCTTACTAGATGAGTCTCTGGAGGCCAGGAAGAAATAACTTTAAATAAGCCTATTTTCTCATGTTGGTAGTATCTGACTTTCTCTGGAAGGAGAATCTGTTAAATCTCTTCCCCTGAAAAGTGATGAAAATGAAGGCTCACAGAAGTTATATAATGTATGAAGTCACACAGGCATGAGTGTTTTGCAGCACTAATAAAAGTTCCTATAAGAGAGGCACCCACTTAGTTTAGTAAGTAGAGCATCCAACTCTTGAATTTGGCTCAAGTCAGGATCTCAGGGTCTCAAGCCTCAAGATCTCAAGTCTCATGATACTTTGCAGCTGTGTGCTAGGCGTGGATCCTGCTTTAGGTTTTATCTCTCCCTTTTGATCAGTCCCTTCACTATTCTACCCCCACTCCCAGCTGTATGCTCACTCTTGCCCTCCCTCAAAAGAAAAAAAATTATCATAACAATAATAGTTCACTGAGGGATATTGTGCTAAGCATTTTGCTAATCACTGTATATATGTTATGGCATTTTATTTCATCAAAATCACGTGAGGCCACATTATTGTCTATAATTAAAGAATAGGAATCCTGAGAAGAAATATTAAAATCATTTATTCAGCCATATTAAAAATTGACAAGATGAGATGAAAGAGTAGAAGTGCAAGTAAGTTATTCCTTACTCTTTGGGAATAGTAAGAGAAACATGTTCTGTCTTTATCAGGCATTCATCGCATTTAAACCACCTCTATGTGACTTGCTTTGCTGGCAGAGCCCGTCTTCATTCTACTAAACCATTTCTAGTGATGGCTGGGCTCCTCCAAAGGCTTCCTGAAAAGGTTTTTGGTGTCAGGACGTGAGATGGTCTGGAGGAAAGAATGACCCATCTTTCCCTCGGAACTGGTAGCTTCTTTCCCACCTCACTGAAGTTGGCATGACATCAAATGCCAAGAAGGGATAATTTCTCATTAATTGGGGTGTCTAATGTCTCACAACTGTGATCTACTGGGCTGAACTAACCTGAACATTCTGGCTTCTTCTTTTTTTTTTTTAATTGAATACCAAAAAGTTCTTTCTTTTTTTCAATTTATTTTATTTTTTATTAATTTATATTCAGCATAACATTATTCATTGTTTTGCACCACACCCAGTGCTCCATGCAATCCGTGCAATCTGTGCCCTCTATAATACCCACCACCCACCCGACCTCCCACCCCCCCCCACCACTTCAAAACCCCCAGATTGTTTTTCAGAGTCCATAGTCTCTCATGGTTCACCTCCCCTTCCAATTTCCCCCAAATCCCTTCTCCTCTCTGACTCCCCATGTCCTCCATGCTATTTGTTATGCTCCACAAATAAGTGAAACCATATGATACTTGACTCTCTCTGCTTGACCTATTTCACTCCAGTCCACTCCATGTTGCTACAAAAATTGGATATTCATCCTTCTGATGGATGCATAATACTCCATAGTGGATAAGGACCACATTTTCCTTATCCATTCATCCTTTGAAGGGCATCTTGGCTCGTTTCATAGTTTGGCGACAGTGGGAATTGCTGCTATAAAACATTGGGGTACAGATGGCCCTTCTTTTCACTCCATCTGTATCTTTGGGGTAAATACTCAGGAGTGCAATTGCAGGGTCATAGGGAGGTTCTATTTTTTAATTTCTTGAGGAATCTCCACACTGTTCTCCAAAGAGAACTGTGGAGGCTGCACCAACCTGCATTCCCACCAAAGGTGGAAGAGGGTTCCCCTTTCTCCACATCCCCTCCAACACATGTTGTTTCCTGTCTTGTTAATTTTGGCCATTCTAACTGGTGTAAGGTGATATCTCAATGTGGTTTTAATTCGAATCTCCCTGAGGGCTAGTGATGATGAACATTTTTTCATGTGTCTGATAGCCATTTGTATATCTTCCTTGGAGAAGTGTCTGTTCATATCTTCTGCCCGTTTTTTGATATGTTTGCCTGTTTTTGTGTGTGTTGAGTTTGAGGAGTTCATTATAGATCCTGGATATCAACGTTTTTGTCTATACTGTCATTTGCAAATATATCCTCCCATTCCGTGGGTTGCCTCTTTTTGTTTTCTTGACTGTTTCCTGGGCTGTGCAGAAGCTTTTGATTTTGATGAAGTCCCAAAAGTTTATTTTCACTTTTGTTTCCTTTGCCTTTGGAGACATATCTTGAAAGAAGTTGCTGTGGCTGATATCGAAGAGATTACTGCCTATGTTCTACTCTAGGATTCTGATGGATTCCTGTCTCACGTTGAGGTATTTTATCCATTTTGAGTTTATCTTTGTGTATGGTGTAAGAGAATGGTCGAGTTTCATTCCTCTACATATAGCTGTCCAGTTTTCCCAGCACCATTTATTGAAGAGACTGTCTTTTTTCCACTGTATATTTTTTCCTGTTTTGTCGAAGATTATTTGCCCATAGAGTTGAGGGTCCATATCTGGGCTCTCTACTCTGTTCCACTGGTCTATGTGTTTATTTTTATGCCAGTACCATGCTGTCATGGTGATCACAGCTTTGTAGTAAAGTTTGAAATCAGGTAACGTGATGACCTCCGTTTTATTTTTGTTATTCAACATTTCCTTAGTGATTCGGGGTCTCTTCTGATACCATACAAATTTTTGGATTATTTGCTCCAGCTCTTTGAAGAATGCCAGTGGAATTTTGATCGGAATAGCATTAAAAGTATAGATTATTCTAGGCAGTATAGACATTTTAACAATGTTTTTATTCTTCTATCCAAGAGCATGAAATGATCTTCCATCTTTTTGTGTCTTCTTCAATTTCTTTCATGAGTGTTCTGTAGTTCCTCAAGTTCAGATACTTTACCTCTTTGGTTAGGTTTATTCCCAGGTATCTTATGGTTCTTGGTGCTATAGTAAATGGAATCGATTCTCTAACTTCCCTTTCTGTATTTTCATTGTTACTGTATAAGAAAGCCACTGATGACTGTACATTGACTTTGTATCCTGGCATGTTGCTGAATTGCTGTATGAGTTCTAGTAGTTTGGGAATGGAGTCTTTTGGGTTTTCCATATAAAAAATCATGTCATCTGTGAAGAGAGAGAGTTTGACTTCTTCATTGCCAATTTGGATACCTTTTATTTCCCTTTGTTGTCTGATTGCTGTTGCTAGGATTTCTAACACTATGTTTGAACAAGAGTGGTGAGAGTGGGTATCCTTGTCATGTTCCTGATCTCAGTGGGAAGGACACAAGTTTTTTTTCCCATTGAGGATGATATTTGCTGTGGGTCTTTCATAGATAGATTTGATGAAGTTGACGAATGTTTCCCTCTATCCATATACTTTGAAGCGTTTTAATCAGGAATGGATGCTGGATTTTGTCAAAAGCTTTTTTTCTGCATCGATTGAGAGGACCATGTGGTTCTTCTTTCTTCTCATATTAATTTGTTGTATCACATTGATTGATTTGCGAATGTTGAACCATCCTTGTAGCCCCGGGATGAATCCCACTTGGTCATGGTGGATCATCTTTTTATTGTGCTGTAGGATCCTGTTTGCTAGGATCTTGTTGAGAATCTTAGCATCCATATTCATCAGTGATATTGGTCTGAAATTCTTCTTTTTGGTAGGGCCTTTGCCTGGCTTGGGGATCAGGGCAATGCTGGCTTCATAGAAAGAGTCTGGAAGTTCTCTTTCTGCTTCAATTTTTTGAAACAGCTTCAGGAAAATAGGTGTTATTTCTTCTGTGAAAGTTTGGTAGAATTCCCCAGGGAATCCATCAGGTCCTCGGCTCTTGTTTTTTGGGAGGTTTTTAAAAACTCCTTCAAACTCGTTACTAGATATTGGTCTATTCAGGTTGTCAATTTCTTCCTGGTTCAATTTTGGGAGTTTATAGTTTTCCAGGAATGCATCCATTTCATCTAGGTTGCTAAGCTTATTGGCATATAACTGTTGATAATAACTTCTGATGATTGTTTCTACTTCCTTAGTGTTCATTGCAATCTCTCCCTTTTCATTCATAATTTTATGAATTAGGGCTTTCTCTCTTTTCTTTTGGATTAGTGTGGCCAATGGTTTATCATTCTTATTGATTCTTTCAAAAAACCAGCTTCTAGTTTCATTGATACAATCTACTGTATCTCTGGTTTCTACCTCATGGATCTCAGCTCTAATCTTGATTTCACTTCTTATGTGTCGAGTTGGTTTGATTTGTTGTTGAATCTCCAGTTCTTTAAGGTGTAGAGACAGCTGCTGTGTTCTGAATTTTTCAGTTTTTTTGAGGGAGGCTTGGATGGCTATGTATTTCCCCCTTAGGACCGCCTTTGCTGTATCCCATAGGTTTTGGACAGAAGTGTCTTCATTCTCATTGGTTTCCATGAATTGTTTCAGATCTTCTTTGATCTCCTGGTTGATCCAAGCATTCTTCAGCAAGGTGGTCTTTAGCTTCCAGGAGTTTGAGTTCCTTCGGAACTTTTCCTTGTGATTGAGCTCCAGTTTCAAAGCATTGTGATCTGAGAATGTGCAGGGAATAATCTCAGTCTTTTGGTATTGGTTGAGTCCTGATTTGTGACCCAGTATGTGGTCTATTCTTGAGAAGGTTCAATGTGCACTTGAGAAGAATGAGTATTCTGTTGTTTTAGGGTGGAATGTTCTGTATATATCTATGAGGTCCATCTGGTCCAATGCGTTATTCAATGCTCTTGTTTCCTTATTGATTTTCTGCTTCGATGATCTGTCTATTTTCTGAGAGAGGTGTGTTAAGACCTCCAACAATCAGTGTATTCATATCAATATGACTATCTTGATTCAGTTTTTTTTATCTGATTGGCTGCTCCCATTTTCGGGGCAGAGATATTTAGAATTGTTAGATCATCTTGGTGGATAGTCCCTTTAAGGATGATGTAGTGTCCTTCTGTATCTCTGACTACAGTTTTTAGTTTGAAGTCTAATTTGTCTGATATGAGAATCGCTACCCCAGCCTTCTTTTGAGGCCCATTGGCATGAAAGATGCTTCTCCATCCCTTCACTTTCAGTCTGGGTGTATCTTTAGGTTCCAAATGGGTCTCTTGTAGACAACATATGGATGGGTCCTGTCGTTTTATCTATCTGCAACCCTGTGCCATTTTATGGGCACATTAGGCCATTCACATTGAGGGTGATTATTGATAGATACGTTTTTTTATTGACATTGAGTTACCTTTGAAGTCTTTCTTTCTGTAGACTGTCTCTATATTTCTGTTCAATGCTATTCTTGGGAGTTTTCCTCTTTTATAGAACCCCCCTCAATATTTCCTGCAGTGTCACCTTGGTGGTTGCATAGTCTTTTAAGCCTTGCCGGTCTTGGAAACTATTTATCTCTCCATCCATTTTGAATGTCAGTCTTGCTGGATAAAGTATTCTTGGCTGCATGTTCTTCTCATTTAGAGCCCTGAATATATCTTGCCAGCCTCTTCGGTCTTGCCAGGTCTCTGTGGACAGTTCTGACGTTATTCTGATGGGCTTCCCTCGGTAAGTAAGGAGCCTCTTTGCCCTGGCGGCTTTCAAGAGATTATACCTACAATTATAATTCCTCAATTTGACTATCAGGTGTCTTGATGTTTTTTTGGAATGTATAATCTTGGGCGGAGACCGTTCAGCCTCTAGTACATGAACGCTGGTTCCATTCACGAAATTGGGATAATTTTCATGACGGACTTGTTCCATTATATCTTCTATACTTCTTTCTTTCTCCCCCCCTTCAGGGATTCCAATAATTCTGACATTAGAACGTTTCATGGCATCATTTATTTCCCTGATTCTGTTTTCGTGGTTTCTAAGCTGTTTGTTCCAGGCTTCCTCCTGATCCTTTCTCTCTATCTGCTTGTCCTCCAGATCACTAATTCTATCTTCTGTCTCATTTACCCTAGCTTTGAGAGAGTTTAGATTAGATTGGAACTCATTGAGAGCATTGTGAACCTCTTCCCTGGTAGGTTTAAGCTCCGCCCTAACATTGTGAACATCCTGTCTGGTCGCTTTCAGTTCGGTCTAATCAATTCTGTTTGGTCATCCATGGCTTTCTCCAACCTAGCTATTGCCTGGATAATTATTAGCCTGAATTCTCTTTCTGACATATTGTCTATGTTGATAGCCATTAGCTCTGTTGCAGAAGGTCCATCCTCTGTATTTTTTCTTCTGTTGGGCATTCCTCCTCCTAGTCATTTTGGTGGGAGATGATGTAGCTGGATGTATCAACTGTGGTGCAGTCAAGGTGCACCCTGGAACACTTCTGAGCAATCAGGATTCCCCACCCAAAGGAGACAAAAGAAAAGAAAAAGAAAAAGAAAAAAAAAAAAAAAAAAAGAAAAAAAAAAAGAGAGAGAGAGAGAGACAGGAAAGAAAGGGAAGAAGAAAGAGAAGTTTCAGCCCAGATGGGCCCCAAGGTAAGATTTGTGAAGTAGACAAACAAAAAGAGATAAAAAGACTGATACAAGTATATGACAAGAGAAAAAAAAATATATATATATATGCAAATAAAGAAAGAACCTCGTCAAAAAGAACCCCAAGTGTAAAATTTATATGCTATCAGGACAAACACAAAAAACACAGAAACACTGGTGGAAGAAGATGAGAGAGTTCTTATAAATTCTCAGTGTGTGTGAGGAAGGTTGTTTTGATTCTTCCTGGATTTTCTTGATATCTTTGTTAAAGGACTCAACTTTCCTAAGATAAAGGGGATTAAAAATTGGTTTACCTATAGGGGTAGTATTTATTGGGGAAAGGGGATTACTTTGAAGTTTAACTCTATATGAATATTAGAGGATAAAAATAAAAAGGAATAAACTAGTCTAAACTAAACTGAAATTAAAAAAAGGAATTAAAAAAATAAAAATGCAAAAGAGAAACAGGTGTATGTACTAAAAAGTTCAGGTTAGAAAGGTATTATGGAATTTGATGTACTGTAGGCTCGCTGTGATGGTAAATAGGTGAAAAAAATTATCTATGTGTAAAAAAAAAAAAAATGAACCGGAATAGTGGGAACGAGTGAACAATACAAGTTTTCCTATGAAGTAGTGGTTGTTCTCTTGTAGTCCTTTTTTTTTTCTCTCTCTCTCTTTTTTTTTTCTTTCTTGGTTTGTTTTCTGGGGGAGGGGCCTGCCATGTGGGTTGTCAGTCAATGATGTTTCCTGAGTTAAGTCCTCCCGCCCCCCCTCAAGGGGTGGGCTCTGAGGAAACTGGTTTTTTTCAGGCTTTTGTTCTCTGGCGGTTTTTATGTCTGTTCACTTTTTCTTTCTCCCACCTTGACCGCCTTTGATGGTTTTTGTAGTTTTAGAGGAAAACAAACTGCACCCTGATTTCCCTCTCAGAGAGAAGCCTCAGTCTGGGTGCAGAGCCTAAATAAGTTCCCTCTTGGCCGCTGGCAGAGCAGGTTCCAAGGTGCAGACCCTGGGGGTGCAGGATCTTTTGCTTGTACCCAAAGCCAAGGCAGTGGCAGCTGTCTGGGAGCTCCCAACTGCCAGAGAGGTTCCAAGCAGAGATCGCACACTGAGATTTTGCCCCTGGCCTGGGGTTGGGAGTGCCTGGTCTTGCTGGGTCTAAGAGTGCCCGGCTTGCGTGCACCTCTTTCAGAGGCGGCTATGGGTCGGGCGCGCATCTCGGGCACTGAGAATGGGGTGCTGGTCCGTAAGCACCAGGCTGGGCTTTTGCGCACCTCTGTCAGGGGAGAGTTTGGGACACGCGGCTTAGGCTTTGAAACAACGGCGCGGGTCAAAGAGCGCTGGCTGGGCCTTTGTAACTCAGGGGAGCCTGAGGGACTGGCCTGCGTATCTCAAGCTTTGTGGTAGGGCTCCCACGTTCTGCTGACCGGCGTGGCTCCCATCCCTTCACAGGAACTAGAGCCCACGCATTCTCGGGCGCGCTGGCGGCTTAGGGACCAAGACCTGGTTTCTCCACTGCACTCTCTCTGCCTCAGCGCTGGGGAGGCTGTCCTGGGACCGGGGACTTAAGCCCCTGTCCCTAGCCACCCCAATTCCCACAATTTCCCCCCACGATCCTTTGCTCTTTTGGAGTGCTTTCAACCAGTCTCCAAGTTAACGCTGGTCCCCAGACGCAGGGCACTCTCGCTCGTATTGGGGTATTACTTTCCAACTGGTCACCTTTGGTGGCTCCCTCCCCCTTTTGTTTATCTTCCGATATCAGTCTGCGTTCCCACTCCGCTTTACCTGCCCACTGGCTTCTTCTCCCCCTGTAGAGATCCAGACATGTATAATTCTGATCTCAGGCTGATTTCGTGGGTGATTGGAGTTCTTTGGAAGGTAATCAGCTCACTTTAGGGTACAGGTTGAAAGGCGCCTCCTCCTACTTCCCCACCATCTTGTCTCCCCCAGGGTAGCTCTATTTTCAACTTTTTGTGGAACCTCCATGCTGTTTTTCAGTGTGGCTGCACCAGTTTGCATTCCTGCCAACAGTGGAGGAGGGTTCCCCTTTCTCCCTCGCCAGCATCTGTCATTTCCTGACTTGTTAATTTTAGCCATTCTGACTGGCATGAGGTGGTATCTCATTCCGGTTTTGGTTTTTATTTCTCTGATGCCGAAGGATGTGGAGCACTTTTTCATGTGTCTGTTGGCCATCTTGGTGTCCTCTTTGCAGAAATGTCTGTTTATGTCCTCTGACAATTTCTGATGGGATCATTTGTTCTTTGGGTGTTGAGTTTGACAACTTCTTTATATATTTTGGATACTAGCTCTTTATCTGATATGTCATTTACAAATATCTTCTCCCAGATACTCTGCTAGAACACATTTGTTTTTCTAGCCAGCCCCAATGAAGGGAAATCATAACACCTAAAAGGAACACAGTTTCTTCTCTCTTTCCCAAATTCTCTAGGGGGAGTTTTAAGGCACAGCTTATAAATCAGCAGGAATTCAAGTTCATTTCCTGACAAAGGGTACACTGGTTTCTCCCAGCATTGCTCTTTTGTCAGTGCCAGATTTCTGACAGAGAGCTATGCATATTGTTAGAAGAAATAAGATGATCATCTCTGGACCCCACCCACTTATGAGCATGCTTTGTTTTTGTTGGCTCCCCATACCCCCATTTCCCTTTATTACCTATTTAACCAACATCCTTCCACCAGTGATGCACCCAGCTCAGAGGGATGCTTAACCTGCAGGTGTGGCTAAGGACAAGTATACACATGCCTAGAAAGGGGCTGCATTCAGAGTCAGCCATGATGTGGCTACGTGCAGTCATAAGCCAGCCTAGAGCACCATTAGGAAATAGTGTCATAAAATTTAGTGGTGTGGAAATGGAATACTATGCAGCCATCCAAATGAAATCTTGCCTTTTGAAACAAAGTGGATGGAACTAGAGGGTATCATGCTTAGTGAAATAAGTCAACAGGAAAAAGACAACTATCACATGAGCTCCCTGATATGAGAAAATGGAGATGCAACATGGGGGGTTTAGGGGGTAGGAGAAGAATAAATGAAACAAGATGGGATCAGGAGGGAGACAAACCATAAGTGACTCTTAATCTCACAAAACAAACCGAGGGTAGGTGGGGGGAGGAGGGTCAGGAGGGGGGAGGTGGGATTATGGACATTGGGGAGGGTATGTGCTATGGTGAGTGCTGTGAAGTGTGTAAACCTGGTGATTCACAGACCTGTACCCCTGGGGATAAAAATACGTTATATGTTTATAAAAAATAAAAATAATAAATAAATAAATTTTAAAAAATTAGTGGTCTAAGTTTTTTACACTTTTTTTTAAAATATAAACTTTTTTTTTACAAATATGTTTATATTCAGGCCACACTTTTTTTCATATAAACTTGTTTTTACAAATATCTTTAGATTCAGTCCTGGCATCAGACAAAATGAAAGAAAAACCCTGTGAAGTGGGAAAGATATTACGTTATTAAATTATACTGAGTTGTGGGGGCACCTGAGTATCTCAGTGGGTTAAAGCCTCTGCCTTTGGCTCAGGTCATGATCCCAGGGTCCAGGGATCAAGCCCCACATTGCGCTCTCTGCTCAGCGGGGAGCCTGCTTCCTCCTCTCTCTCTGCCTGCCTCTCTGCCTACTTGCAATTTCCAAGTGTCAAATAAATAAATAAAATCTTTAAAAAAAATTTTTTAAAAAATTACACTGAGTTCTGTAATTGTAGTCTCCATTAACCCCTCCTGCCCATGGGCACAGCCCAGAAAACTTTTCAGTAGAGTTTCCACATGCCCTCAAAGAGAGTCTAAGAATATAATAACTTGAACTCTTCCCCCACTGTTCTACTTTTTGTCCTAACCAGTACTGAATGCAAGATCTTTCAATTTCCCATTTCCATTTTCAGAGAGACTGCAGTGAGGGCAGAGAGTAATGTTGTCATCTAGGGAATATTCTGTTTCTTGGTCTACTTCTATACTCAAGTGCTAACTTTTGTCTGCCAGTGGACCTCTGACCATATCTGGGAAACCCAACAAATACTAAAAGTAAAGGGTCTCTGGGTTAATCTTGGGAAGTGTCAGCCAACATTTAGAATTCTCTCAGGCCTAGAATGACTCTTGATCTGCAAGGACCAAGATAATTCCCCTCTTGTTTCCTGAGAGAAGGAACTCCAGATTCCTGATATAGCACCTTACGATTTCCAAGGCAACATACACACACAGACACCCTCCACTATTTTATTGTTGGCAAAAGTGTTTGCAAATATGTGACATGCAGCTGATTTAGATTCAAGCAAGCATAGGAGAAATATCTAGAGTACAACACTTGGAACAATACTGAGCTCCCCACCCAGAAGGGTTCCTCTGCATTAGCCTGGGATACTGGTGGCAGGGAGAGGCATGCTCATGGAATGCTGGAAAGGAGCAAGAGAATGGGGGTGGGTGGGAGGTTGGCAACATGGAGTGTGGGGGGAAAGAGAGAAGGAAGTTGGGAATATGAGAGGAGATATTGTCTCTGGCCTCTTGCTGGGGCCACTCCAGAGCCCTGAGCACTCATTGCCAGGGCTTCTGGGGACTCTGTTGTCCTTTCAGTTAGAGCAGGTGTGCAAAGAACAAGGGCTCTTACTATTCTTTCTATCCCTATGGATGCTGATCCAAGACTTTGGGGCTGAGGTGACTTCCCATTTGTCACTCCTCCTCTCTCCTGGCAAAATGCAGGGGTGGCCTGAGGCAGAAGGGTAGAATTATATGCCCAGCCAGAATATCTTTCAAAATGGAAAGTGAGAAAATAGAAGTGTGGGAAGGAAGAAAGAAAACTACAGTCGATCTTATACACCACAGATTGGAATACCAGTGTACACTTACAGGTGCATTTTTTACAAACAAAGCATATTACTCTAAATATATGTACTCTTCGTTATGACATGTTTTCCCTCTAGCTTACTTTATTTTATGAAAACAGTGTAGAATCCATTAACTTGCAAATTAGCAGTTAATCATTTCCTTATATTTTCTGTAAGGGTTCCAGTCAACAGGTGACTATTAGTAGTTCAGTCTTGGGGGAGTCAAAAGTTATACACAGATTTTTAACCTTGAGAGTCAGCACCTTTAACCCTGTATTCCTCACAAAAATATTAGAGTCCATAAACCCATTCCATAAGGTTGCAGGGTACTATATGTACAAACATCACTTGAGTTTCTATTCACTACCACTGAATAACATGAGAAGGAAATTAAGAAGCAATTCCATTTACAATATCACTGAAAACAGTAAAATGTTTAGGCATAAATTCATTGTAGGAGAAGTGAGACTTGTTCAGTAAGATGTATAAAACACTGCTGTAGGAGATTAACGACCTAATGGAAAAAACCACTGTGTGCATGTATGGATGACTGACTGTATTCCTACAACAATACTACACAGGGTTCTTCAGAGTCAATATGGTTCTATCAATATTTTTACTCTGCACTTTCTAATGCTGTCAGTCTTTTGGTGTACACTACCTTTCAGACATTGTCGTTCTCATCTCTTAAAGATAGGGTATTGTTCATATTTTCCATTTTCAAGTGATGGAAAACTGTTATAATAAATGTTTTCTTGTCCTTTTCTGGTGGCTCTCCCATCTGCATCAGCTTTGGGTTCTGTTCAGATGACTGATCTGTCTCCTGATTAGGGGTCATTTCTTTTGCAAGAGCTCCAGTCCCTGTCCCCTCTACTGCTTTCAAATAATTGCCCTGAGTTGCAGACCCTGCCTATGGAAATTGTATAAAACAAGATACTGAGTTATGATAGATGAGGTTTGGGATTTAGTAAGAGCTGGGGGTGCCTGTGTGGCTAAGTCAGTTAAGCATCTGCCCTTGGCTGGGGTCATGATCCCTGGGTCCTGGGATTGAGCCCCATGTTGTGCGCCATGCTTGGTGGAGAGCCTGCTTAAACCTCTTCATTGCTGCTCCCCCTCCTTGTATTCTCTCTCTGTGTCTCTGTCAATTACATAAATAAAATCTTAAAAAAAACAGGTTGAGAGCTGTCGTGATCCTGAACTTCCAGGGAATTGATGACAAGGACCACAAAGAAGCAGGCCAATATGCCTTTGGGCTTTTTGAGTTGCAAATGGGCACGTGCAAAGGCATGATACATGGTTTTGGAAGATAACTCAGCAACAAACTTAGCCATCATGGCCACAAAATCCATGACCCACCAGTCACTCTGTACACAGATTATCCTGCTTTAACTTTGGCCAATGGCAAGTATTTCAGAAAACATCAGAGACTTGCATAAGACCACATCCAACCAATATGGGGATGACATAAAGGTTTGTATTGCCAAATCATCCCCCCCAAATCATAAATCGTACCCCGTGTCGTTTTACTCACATTTTCAAGGGTCAATTTTTTGAGGTACCAGCAAAGCACCTGAGACCCCAGCAACACTAACTGCGGGAACCTGCTTCCCACAGGATGACATGCTCTGAGCCAGATGAAAGATGTTATCTCTAGTTTTTTCTTTTTTTATCTTTTTAAAATTTTTTATTTATTTATTTGACAGAGAGTGAGACACACAAGGAGAGAGAGAACACAAGCAGGAGGCATGAGACAGGGAGAAGCAGGCATCCCGCTGAGCAGGGAGCTTGGTGTGCAGCTCGATCCCAGGGCCCTGAGATCATAACCAGAGAAGACACATAAATGGTTCATAAGCACAGACAAAGGTCCTCAATGTTACTAGTCCGCAGAGCAGTGCATGTAAAACCAGGGACCAGTTTACACTAACAAGTGCAATTCTGATAAAAAAAAAAAAAAATGAGGGATGCCTGGGTGGCTCAGTTGCTTAAGCAGCTGCCTTCGGCTCAGGTCATGATCCCAGCGTTCTGGGATGGAGTCCCACATCAGGCTCCTTGCTCGGCAGGGAGCCTGCTTCTCCCTCTGCCTCTGCCTGCCATTCCGTCTGCCTGTGCTTGCTCTCTCCCCCTCTCTCTCTGATAAATAAATAAAATCTTTAAAAATAAAAAAAAATTTTAAAAAATGGGCAGAAGATATGGACAGACACTTCTCCAATGAAGACATACAAATGGCTATCAGACACATGAAAAATGTTCATCATCACTAGCCATCAGGGAGATTCAAATTAAAACTAAATTGAGATATCACCTTACACCAAGTAGAATGGCCAAAATTAGCAAGACAGGAAACAACATTTGTTGGAGGGGATGTGGAGAAAAGGGAACACTCTTCCACTGTTGGTGGGAATGCAAGTTGGTGAAGCCTCTTTGGAGAACAGTGTGGAGATTCCTCAAGAAATTAAAAATAGAGCTTCCCTATGACCCTGCCATTGCACTACTGGGTATTTACCCTAAAGATACAGATGTCGTGAAAACAAGGGCCATCTGTACCCCAATGTTTATAGCAGCAATGGCCATGGTCGCCAAACTGTGTAAAGAACTAAGATGCCCTTCAACGGATGAATGGATAAGGAAGATGTGGTCCATATACACTATGGAGTATTATGCCTCCATCAGAAAGGATGAATACCCAACTTTTGTAGCAACATGGACGAGACTGGAAGAGATTATGCTGAGTGAAATAAGTCAAGCAGAGAGAGTCAAATATCATATGGTTTCACTTATTTGTGGAGCATAATAAATAGCATGGAGGACATGGGGAGTTAGAGAGGAGAAGGGAGTTGGGGGAAATTGGAAGGGGAGGTGAACCATGAGAGACTATGGACTCTGAAAAACAATCTGAGGGTTTTGAAGGGGCGGGGGGTGGGAGGTCGTCGGGGTACAGTGGTGGTGGGTATTATAGAGGGCACGGATTGCATGGAGCACTGGGTGTGGTGCAAAAATAATGAATACTGTTATGCTGAAAATAAAAAATAAACTAAAAAATAAAATAAAATACACAGTTTTATATATATGCCAAATGTGAATGAAAGCTACTTTATCTCCATCCACTGAAATATGCATATGTGTGCATTGACACCAATAAAAAGACGATATATCAAAAAAAAAAAAAAAAAAAAAGACAATACCAAGTGTTGCTGAGATCATGGGGAAAGTGGACCCTCCTAGATTGCTAGGGAGAACGAAAATGAAAGAGACACATTGGAAGCCACTTGAAGAGTCCTTAAGAGTTCAGCACAAGCTTCCCATAGACCCAGCAATTCCACAACCAGACTTCTATCTGAGACAACTAAGAACATTTGTTCACTCAAGCCTGATTCAGAAACCTTTGGGTCAGCATGAAAATAGGAAAAAGCTGACAGCAACACAATAGGAAAAAGCTGACAGCAACACAAAGGGCCACTGACTGGTGAATGAACAAAAGGTGGCCCATATGTTCCATGGAATTCTACTCAGCAACAATAGGAGAGAAATCTGATTGAAGCTACAACATGAAGGACCCTGAAAAGCATGCCAAGTGAAAGAAGCCAGTCGCCAAGGACTACATACTGTCTCATTCGATTTATGTACAATGTCCAGAAAGGAGCCATGTATAGAGACAGAAAGCAGATCAGCATTGCTTGGGGATGGATAAGGGAGTGAAAATTGTCTGCAGAGGGGCTGGAGGAGGTGTGGGGAGGAGAAGGAAGCCTCTGAAACAAACTAGGGTCCTAGCTGAACAACACTGTCATTGTAGGGACACCCTACAATGTATGTAAATTTCACCTAAAAAAAAAGAAAGGTGACAGTCCCAGCTCAGTGTGTCCTGGGGTCCCCAGCAAACACTGGCTGGTGAGTTGCCACATCCTGGGTCGAGCAGTTGGTGGTTTAGAGCCTGGTGTCCAAGGTCACAGCCAGAGTCAGGGATTCAGGGCCTGTATCTTCAGCTTCTGGCCCCCTCAGTTCCCCTGGACTCCACAAGGGAGCAGATGACTTAAGGGGGAAGACTTCCAGGTGGCACACGTAGATCAAGGGGCAGGAGGCAAAGAAGGGGGGAAGCTGGTCCCTGGAGATTTGGGGAGGATGTGAGGGCTGTAGTGCACATGAAAGCAGCTGGAAAGATCTGGAAAGATTTTTTTTAAGATTTATTTATACATTTATTTATATATTCATTTATTTGACAGTGAGAGAGAGAGAGAGAGAGAACAAGCAGGGGATGCTGCAGAAGGAGAGAGAGAAGCAGTTTTGGGGAGACTCATGGGGGATCCATCCCAGGACTCTGGGATCATGACCTGAGCTGAAGGCAGACGTTTAACCTACTGAGTCTCCCAGATGCCCCTGGATAGATAGAAGTATGTTTGGTCTGTTGTTTAAGCTCTACCCATCAACTTTTAGGATAACAGACAAGGACATAATGACATAATTGATGCTCTTCCTACACTGGCACTGAGGCTCCCCTCCCCCCATCAGAATAGGGAAAAGAGCCCGTGCTGCTATTAGAATTCTTCTAAGTCTAAATGGAACAGTTTGGGCTGGTTTATGGGAATCTGCCCATTTCTGGCCATCTATATATGGCCAGCTTCTGGGTGCTGAGCCATCTCTGCAGGGACTTAGAAGGGGCACCCTTGTCCTTCAAATTGGTGCTGGGATTGTGAAGAAGGTTTCCTGCTAATCTGTATTTCCCTGACCTGGGCTGAGATTCCTCATCCAAGATCAGGTGCTGCAGTGACCTAAAGTGGGGAATCTACTGTGTGTCACTGCTTCTCTCTGGCAGAGTCAAAGGAGGCCCATGGTAGTGGTGGAGGGAGAGGCAGGGATAGAATTCTACACTCTGTCAAAACGTCATCCACAGTGAAGATTTAAAAAAATATTAAGAGGATAGATGTCAGATTATATACTTGGTGATACAGTAACAGCTCTGCGTGGTGACAGAAGTAGCTTACACATGTAATGAATATAACATAATTTATAGAATTGTCCAATCACTATCTTGTCATGTGAAACCGATGGTCACATGGTGTATCCACTATAAATCAAGTTTTAAAACAACCTGAAGGTGAGGGGAAACATTTGAAAAGCAACAAAACTACAGTTGACTGGGGAACAGCAAGGTTTTGAATTGTACTGAACAATGTAGGGGTGATTTCTTTTCTTACAAATATAGTATGGTACTGTCAATACATTTTCTCTTCCTCATGATTTTCTCAATGACATTTTCTTTACACTAACTCACTGCATTGAAAGAATAAGGTATGTAATACAAACAACATAAAATATGTGTTAATCAAGTGTTTTTGTTATCTGTAAGGCTGTTACACTAAGTACACCCACAAACACCCCAGCTACTAGAGTCTATAACTTAAATCGGCAGAGTTGTAGGATATAAGACAGACAAAATCAAGCGTTTCTAAACCATAGCAATGAACAAACGGAAAAGGAAATTAAGAAAACAATTCCATTTATAACAGCACCCACCAGAATAGTATCTAGGAATAATTGATTCAAGGAGTCACAAAACCTGTACACTGAAAACTACAAAACATTGCTGCAAGAGATTAAAGAAAACCTAAACCAGTGGAAAGACATCCCATATTCACCGATTGGAAGGACTGAAGTGACTAAGAAGGCAACACCCTGTGGCTAAGAAGGTAACACCATGATCTGCGGATTCTGTGGGATTCCTATCAAACTTTTTTCTTCTGCCTTCTCTATAGCACTTTGCATTCATTTCCTCTCAGATATTGTGATTTCTTTATATATATATATATATTTTATTTATTTATTTGACAGACAGAAATCACAAGTAGGAAGAGAGGCAGGGGGAGAAAGCAGGCTCTCTGCTGAGCAGAGAGCCCAATGTGGGGCTCAATCCCAGGATGCTGGACAATGGGATCATGACTTGAGCCGAAGGCAGAGGATTTAACCCACTGAGCCACCCAGGCACCCTAGACGTTGTGGTCTTCATCTTTTAATGTGAGATTGGGGGTTTGTTTTGTTTTGTTTTACATTTTCCATGTATCTGCTGAGTGTTTTGAACTGATGGGATGTAGTTATAACAAACTCTTTTTTGTCCTTTGGTGATTCTCACCTTAGTGAGAATCATTTCATTTTCAGATGAGTGACCCATCTCCTCATGAAGGTTCATTTCCCCTGCTTGTCTGCAGACCTCAAACCATCAGATGGGATGCCACACAATGTGAATGCTATCATGTTGGTTGCTGCATTTTTTTTTTGTTTGTTTTCTGTAATATAAAGTGTTTAGTGATGCATTTAAATTACTTGGAAACATTTCGAGTGTATCTTTAATGATTTATTAAATGGTCCAGAAGAGTAAACCACTTCCTGTAAGACCCTATTGGTGTGCCCCCCCCCCCAAGTAAAAATCAAAGTTTGAAAGCATAAATGTTAGACTCTGAATAAAAGCTTTTACACGGGAAAAAGCCCCAGCTCCAGTGAAAGCACAAACACAGAAACCCTTTCAAGCTTGGATTTAAAAAGCAACACAGCTGTGAGGACAGTTTTCCCTTGAGCCTGAGAGCAAGCAGAAGGCCCACCATTCCTTGCCCAAGAGCTAACCTGCTGTTTGGGAAATGTCTATAGTGCCAACTGAACGGGTCCTTTGCAAGTAGGCAGATATGCCTCTTTAGAAGCCTATCAAGGGTCGTTGGGCTGGCTCAGTCCAGAGAACACCAGAGTCTGGATCTAGGAGTCCTGAGCTCGGGATCCCCTCACCTCCGCTGGGTATAGAGATTGCTTAAATAAACTTAAATAAATGAACAAAAGCATGTCAAGTTCCAAGGCCTATATTCTCTGAAGGGCCCTCTGGAGGAAGGCTGCCAAGGGTAAGAAGTGGCCTGATTAAGGATAGGGAGTCTGGGGACTGTGTGAGGCTTTGTAGGGTGCTGGTGGCAAAAGGGAGCCAGAGGACAGCGGAAGTGGACAGACTCTGGCTTGTGTTCCCTGGGGAGTGAAAGAAAGCCCCTTCTTCAAAGATACAGATGTAGTGAAAAGAAGGGCCATCTGTACCCCAATGTTTATAGCAGCAATTGGCCACGGTCGCCAAACTATGGAAAGAACCAAGATGCCCTTCAACGGATGAATGGATAAGGAAATGTGGTCCATATACACTATGGAGTATTATGCCTCCATCAGAAAGGATGAATACCCAACTTTTGTAGCAACATGGATGGGACTGGAAGAGATTATGCTGAGTGAAATAAGTCAAGCAGAGAGAGTCAATTATCATATGGTTTCACTTATTTGTGGAGCATAACAAATAGCATGGAGGACAAGGGGTGTTAGAGAGGAGAAGGGAGTTGGGAGAAATTGGAAGGGGAGGTGAATCATGAGAGACTATGGACTCTGAAAAACAATCTGAGGGGTTTGAAGTGGCGGGGGGGTGGGAGGTTGGGGTACAAGGTCGTGGGTATTATAGAGGATACGGATTGCATGGACCACTGGGTGTGGTGAATAAAAATAATGAATACTGTTTTTCTGAAAATAAATAAATTAATTTAAAACAAAACAAACAAACAAAAAAAGAAAGCCCCTTCATCGCCTAGATCCTGGGACTGCAAGACACCAAAACGTAAGCAGAATCACACAAAATATTAAAGAACACCAGGCACGCTGCTCAAGAAAAACAAGAGGCCCAATCTTTTCCTGAAAACTGTGCATAGAGGACTCTTGCATGTCTCCAGTGAGAAAGACCATCAACCAGCAATGTAGTTAAGTGGGTTATAAATCACGCATTTACTGAGTAAGTGGTACTGCTAAAACATCAACACCTATAAACGTTCTCTTAAAAGATAAAGCTGTAAGAAAAAATTAAAAATCAGAACATTCTGTTATTGAACACCTATTACCCGGGAAAAGGGCAAACGCAGTTCCCCCACTACCATAAATTATGGAGTCGAGTTTCCCACATTTGGGGAAATCGCAGGGATCAGCACATCTGCAGTGCAATTGACAAGCCTCATCCTGACAAAACAACCTGCTTGATCATGTTATCTCCCCTGCTGGGTAAGTATGACCTTCTCCGCCTCTGCCTCCACCCCACACTAGCCTCACCCGCTGTCCACCCTGCACACACGCTCACTTGCCAACCAACACCCCAAAACCCTCAGCAGCCATTCCTGCCCCAAGCATCCTCACCCTCCACAGGAGTCTCCCTAATACAGTGGAAGCTACAGCACTGCTACATCCTCTGCCCCAGGAATTCTCTGGCCCAGAACTGTGGCCTAATGGTAACTGATTTACATCAGACATGCCCCATCCATGACGTCAGAGGTCTCCTCGCCACCAATTCAAACCTCTCAGATTTCAGGTTTTCTGTCTTAGGTCCACAGGACAAGAGCTAGTTTTATTTGTGCTTTTGTCTTACTTTTAGGTCCCTGCTGATATGATGTGGGCCAGGAGCAAATGGTCAAGAAATAATTTTTGAGGCATCTTCAGGGCAAAAAACATGTTTTTATTAAAGTTCAGGGACAGGACTCCTGGACAGGAAGAGGTGCCCTGGGATTTTGAGGAGTGATTGATCATATACTGTATGTTGGGGATGAAGGGTGGAGATACAGACTTTTCCAAAGGGATTTTTAGGTGTTATAAGAGACTGTAAGGAAATTTACTATTACTTACATTTCACTGGCATTTGCTCTCCTCATCACCTGCCATCTTTTTTCTTTCCATTCTTTTCTGTGGGATTTACAGTCTGCTCCCTGCATGGGCTCAGCCAGGTTCTTATGGGAATTATGCCAAGTGAAATGGCCACATTGGTGGCCACACAGAAAGACATTTCAAGAGTGGGCTCTGTTACTCTCACAGGAAGGGTTAGGACATAACTTACAAAGAGGTGAATATTGGACAATGTTCCCATCAGAGGTACATTTTTTTGTTGTAACGAGTTCTCTTAAGGCATGAAGCTACTTTTCAGCCTTTCACAAAGGGTGAAAAGCAACTGATCTATGACTGGATCCTGAGTGGAGTGAGGTTAATATGATATCATACGCTGTTGCTTTCCTAAATGTTATGGACTTAAAATGAATTTTATAGAAGCAGTATCTGAGTTCTTCACTGATTCCTGACTATCCCATCAGAGTGCAGCAGCCCTGGTGGCACAGGGATGGAAGAGGAATCGCTGGGATGCTGGAATATCCACAGGGCGACATGGTCTCTCACGCTTGGTTTCTTTGCCTTAATAGCTTACCAACATTCAGCCGATTGGGCCAGTGAGTTCCTCTGTATTGACAGCTAAAGACCTCCATGGAAATACTTGAACAACAGAGTGGGAGAGCGGATGTGGAGTCACTCCATCGACTAATAAAATAGGGGGCATCCTTACCTCAGGTGGGAGTCTTTTCTTGGGTCTTTCTGTTACTGGTCACTGTGGTGGTGATGGTTGTGAGATACTATTTGAGGTTTTTTGTTTGTTGTTGTCTGGAATAATTGTGGAGTGATAGCTTTATAGTAATTCTTGGAAAGTAAAAGAACATAACTAAGGACTCCTCCCAAGGAATATTTGCAGATCTCTGTGCCAACATTTATGGAGGACTTATACACTTTTCAGAGAAAGGTTATCAATCGAAGTGAAACAACTCTATATTTTTGGGTCAATGTTGGAGAAGAACAGTTTTAAAAACTGTGGTCTGCTTCAGAATCACCTGGGGTAAGATACAGATGGTGAAAAGAAGGGCCATCTGTACCCCAATGTTCATAGCAGCAATGGCCACAGTCGCCAAACTGGAAAGAACCAAGATGCCCTTCAACGGATGAATGGATAAGAAAGACATGGTCCATATACTCTATGGTGTATAATGTCTCCATCAGGAAGGATGACTTAGGATGGGACTGGAGGAGATTATGCTGAGTGAAATGAGTCAAGCAGAGTCAATTATATGGTTTCACTTATTTGTGAAGCATAAGGAATAACATGAAGGGCATGGGGAGCTGGGAGAGGAGACGGGAGTTGGGGGAAATTGGAGAGGGAGATGAACCATAAGAGACTGTCACTTTGAGAAACAGTCTGAGGGTTTTGGAGGGGAGGGGGGTGGAATGCAGTGTTAGCCTGGTGGTGGCTATTATGGAGGGCATGCATTGCATGGACCACTGGGTGTGGTGCATAAACAATGAATTTGGAACACTGTAAAGAATTTTTTTTAAAAAAGGCTAAAAAAAACACACACACACACACACACACACACACACACACACACACAAAACCCTCTGAAAAACCAAAAAGAAAAAAAAAAAAAAAAAAAGAAAAGAATCACCTGGGGGTATTTGTGTAAGAAATGCAGATTCTTGGGCCACCCACCAATGAAATACTTGGGATTGGAGTCCAGGAAATGGCTCCTATGATCTCCACTGCTGATTCTAAGGCTCTCCAAACCTAAGAACCACTCTCTGCTATTTTTAGATTGGGGATTCTTAAAAAGTGATGGAGAAGGCAAAACTCCTTTTAAACTTAGACTTCAACAGTAGTCTATGACCTTCTTAGGGACAATGTGTCTTTCCTACTCTTACATGCTCAGCCTAGAGACTGGTGCCAAAATCAGAAACAGAGCAGGTGTGAGAAAAACCTTTTACTTCTTTGGACACATTTTATTTTCATAGCCGCCAAAAGGACTGTGTTTCATTTCCTCTAACAGACTCTATCCGCCACGTATGTTGCCCTCGACAATCACTATAGCAACACATATAAATATCTGTCGTACATTTATACACACGTACACGCCTTCTAGAACACTGTCAGGACACAGATTATGCTCTCCCACAACTGGGACTTCTTGGTTGCCACTTAAAAATGATAACTGGTTTGTTGTACAGGACTTTCAATGGGCTTGGGCTGGCCCTGAGCCCGAGTTCCCCAGAGAGGAGTTAGGGTGATGAAAGGGAACGGCGTATTCAGACTGAGGTGGCCACACTTTGGAGATCATAAAAGAAAGGAACTAGGAGGTGCTAGGCTAAGCAGGAGATGGCACATGGGAAGCCACTGCTTTCACCAGGAACATTTGAAGCACTCAGGAGCTGTGGTATAGAAGGATGCCCAGCCAAAAGTTGGCCAGGCTAAGCCAGACCCAGGGAAGCATGGATCTGGGAGTTGTGCTGGCTGAGGCCTACTGGACCTCAGGGCACTGCTGTCACTCATGGGCTTTAGAACGGGCTGAGGAGCTCCTGTGTGGGGATCAGAGGTCCCATCTGTAGAAAGCAGGGTCCTGTGTTCCCTGAGCTGACCGTCTTCCGGCAGGCATTGGAGCAAGGACTGGCGGTGGCCAGTTCCCAGGCCAGTGAGGTGTGCAGAAGCATTGTCAGGAGCTCCTCTACAGACCAATGCTTGGATGAGCAGCCCCGGGTGGGTGGTGTTCCTCAGCCACAGGAGAGGCTGGCTGCCCTTCATCCTCCTCCACCGGGAAGTGGATGGGACCCTCTGGCAGGTGTGGAGGACTGGGCTCCAAGTCTCCTCAGCAGATTGAGAATCTGCACCAAAGTGGGGAAGGCCCAGTCTTCCTGCTGTTTGAAGGACCTCCAGTTGTTCCTTTTCTTCAGGGGCTCCTGGAAGGCAAGGGTCACAAGACCGGGGTGCATGGCAGTGCCCTTAGGACTTCACCTGGAGACAGAAATATGATAAGGTGAGAACCTAGTATCAGGTTCTGCTGGTGGCTCCCTGAACTGCAGTGATCACTAGGAGGGGGTGCTGAGCCAGGAGCTCAGCAAGAGCCTGTCAGAAGGATAAGCCCAGGGGAGGGGGTGTGGACTTGAGGAGCCCCTCATGGCACCAGGTGAAAGGGAAGTTTCCCATCACCTTGGGCAGGAGACAACCGTGCTCAGAGCCACTGCACATGAGGTGCTCAGATTGCACACTCCCTCTTCACTGGCCAATCCACTCCCTAGTTCACTTGGAACAAAAAGATGACTTCTGTGACCTCCCAGGAACTGAAGCACTTAGTATGAAACACGCCCATGAAGAAACAGCCTGTTGTAGGAAGGAGAGGATGTAATGCAGGGAAGCCCCCTGTTCAGTTCATGTCCCATGTACTTAATGAGGAGAGGGAGGGGCCCCATCAGCAGGGAGCTCCAACAGCCCCTACTGCCACCTCTTACAGATGGATGGGCCAAGGCCACAGAGCCAGTTAGTGACAAGCCTGGGATTGGAATACAGGCCTCACGACCTTTCCATTGGTCTCTGCAAAGTGCAGAGGAAACTTCCAAACATGAGGAAGCCAGTGGGTGTGTGGGGCTGTTGGGTTACCTTTTCTGGGACAGGAATAAGACTTTACAAAGGCCATCTTGTATGTGTTCTTCTAAAGAGTCTCAGGAAAGAAAGGAATCATTAGAGTAGGAAAAAAGGGAATTAGAAAAAGAAAAAAGTTTGGAGGGGAAGGTGAAGTCATGGCCCAACCCATTTTCACACCATGGGATTAATATTCTCTCAGGCTACATAAGGGACATTCCGAGGAAAAGGTCCAATTACTTATGGCAGAACTTTAACGTCCAGTGAAGTGTTTAGCTTCTTTCCCTATTCCTTTTTAAGGACTCTCCATGGCTAGCGTGGAGCCCAACACAGGGCTTGAAGCCTCAACCCTGAGATCAAGACCTGAGCCAAGATCAAGTCAGATGCTCAACTGCCTGAGCCACCCAGGTTCCCCTAAAGGTTTAGTTTCTGATTTACAAGCCATTTGGTACACTTCAGCTTACTTGCTAGGGATCAGGTTAGTATTTCAAGTAAATGTACAAAATACCTGCCATATACATAAAATGTTTCCCTTCAAGTTTCACTTTTATTAATTTTCAAATTCTCTTTTAGGTCAAGAAGACCCAATGGTTTTCTTTGGAAAAAGAAAAATCAAGATTGAATGGCTATTCTCTGCCAATAGAGTGTGGAACAGAATCAACCGATTTGATCGCATCTCCAGTTTATTTTTTTATGAAGTGAAAAGGGCTACAGGAAACACTAGAGCTGGCCCCAGAGCCCCTTTCCTAGAAGCTAATTCAGAGGCATACTCCCCATGTCCTCTTGTCTTGGGAATCAACTCACTTGTTTTCCTCGGACTCCTGACTTGGCCTAAAGGAGGGAAGAAGTGCGGTGAGGAGAGAAGAGGGTCACGATGTCACAGGGAGATGAGATGGCAGGGAAGGGACTGGGGTGGGAGAGGTGATGGGGAGCGAAGCCAGAAGGACATTTAGTGCGTACCTGAGTCCTAGGTATGTACTGGAAATCTCCTGTAAGATCAGAGTGAGTCGGGGATCATCTGCAGACTCTGGAGACAGGTTGGGATGGATTTGGGCTGGGTTCTGTGGCTCTGGCAGGTGCAGTGGTGTCCTTACCTCCAAACTAGTCCTTGCCTTCTTCAAAACATCATGTGTCCTGGTTACTAAAACAACAAAACAGCCCAATAGGTAGATGACCATCTGTGGCCATACTTGCCTAGTGTGTTCCAAAGGGTGTCTTTCTGGCAGCTCACATCAGGGTCTCTTGCTGCCCCCATGTACCCCTCCCTCTGCATCCCCAGTTACTCATGGCACAGGAGTTTTGGGGACATCACACTGGTCTGCAGCCCTCCTCCCCACCCCACCCAGTCTGTCTGGTTAGGGTCCATCAGCAGCACAAGTGGGGAGCCTGGAAGTCCTCTCACCCCTACTTTCCTCCTCATCCCCTGCCTCAGGGGCACCCACACTGATTAAAGATGAACTGCTGCATGCTCTCCTTCTGTTGGTTGGTGGGCTTCAGACGCTCTGTGTTCTGCAGGACACTCTCCTGTTTGGACAGTCTGGTTCTCAGTTCCAGAAGTTCCCTTTGCAGGGAATGTCCCTGGGGAAGAGAAACAGTCTCTCTGTCACAGGTCAGAAGGCCTCAAGCACCCGATGCTTTGTGGCTCTTGAAAATCAAAAGCAGGATTCTACAATCCTCTCAATGATTTCTGGACTGGAGTCCCTCCAAGAGAGACACTAGAAGGCTCCAGCTGAGGCCAGCTTAGACCAAGGCCATTAGGTCAGCATACTGAGACCCCGGGAGCCCCCACGCACATGGACACAGGCCTCCACTCCTGTGGCTGTAGAGGCCCTGATCCCCGGGCAGTGCCAGGACTCCCAGCGGTGGACCAAGAGCACACATTCAGTGCTGACATTGGTTCTAGTACTGGGGACTCATGGATAAGTCTCACTAGCTGGGTGTGTTTTGCCTGGGGAGACTGTGTGATTCTGTAAATCTTTGGAACAACTTCAAGATGGCAGAAACACCCTCTGCCTCAGAACCAGCATAGTTGGGGCCCATAAGGTGTTAGTGCTTTAATCTGCCCTCATGCTCCTAGGCAGGGCTGGAGGGGGGATATGGAGATAATTTCCTGTCCACACTCCCCGCAAGCAGAGTCCAGGCCTCAAATCTGAGAGCACCTGGTTGTGGGGAGGCTGACTCTTCTAGGCCTGGCCCAGAGATGTGGAGGAAGGCTGTGTGTGGGATGCAGTGGGTGGCTCCAGGAAGCTGCTCATCTCATGGTGACATTCTGTGGGGATGGCACAGGAAAAGGAGGTGTCGACATTTTCACAGGTCCCTACATTTTGCGGCTCAGCTATGTTCAGAAAGTGAAAAAACCCAAACACGGTGGGAGAAGAAGGGATGTCGTAGGACCTGCCTTGCCAACCGCCACCACGGATAACAGGTCTTCCCCTGGGGACGCTCCCCTAAGGTCCCCCGTCCCAACTCAACTGTCCAGCTCCTGACCTTTAGGACTTGGAAACTGAGGGGGCAGAATGGCATTTGGGGCAGAAGCAATGAAGGAGGCTGCCACTCACTGTGCTGTCAGAAAGGGCAGGGCTGGGGGAGCTGGGCAGGGCCACTCATCAGAACATGGCGAGGAGGGAGGCCGACTCATCCAGCATGTGCTGCAGGGCCTGGGCAGTGCTCCCAAGTTCATGGATGCCTTTGCTGCCAGGCACCTGAGAGAAGGGGAAGATTGCCCTGGGCACCAGACTGAGAGATCATTCTCTTCCCCCTGCTCCAGCTCTCCCAGCACAGGGCTCAGTTTTCCCTCATGAGTGAGGCACAGGCATGGGCCTGTTTGAACATGTGAAACCGTTTTTAAACCTGGAAGCCCTGGATCTCCACTTCAACAGTGACCTCCAATTTGTAAGAATCACTAGATTCTGACTTCTCTCATACTCTCTGTAAGCTCTTAGTCCTGCTCCATGATCTCAGGTCTAAGGCCCCTGATTTTTGCTTTGGCACCCCCATGCGTATCTCTAAATCATACCTTCTGCTTCAACTGGGCTGAACCATTTGTAGCTCCAAGGACTATGATGCCATTCCCTTCACCTGGGATGCTATCCTCCACCACCCAGAGAAGCTGTGTATCTCACCAGTGGTTCCTCCAGGAGGCTGTGACTTTCCTTGCCTGGCCCAAGAACCCCTTCTGTGTTTGCATCCTCCCAACTCAGAGGATGGCTTGAAACTGAGCCCAGACCCCCTGTTGTCCTTATTTACTTGGATATATGGCCTTCTCTCTGGGGTGGAGGCTCTTGAAGACAGGGCTGTCCCTGCACATCCATGCACCTCCAGTGCCTCAAACAGCACAGCAGCTGGTACCTGGTCTCTGAACAGGGTAGCGCTCTGAGAAGGTGCACTGCCAGCTTCCCTGCCCTGCTCAGTCTGCCCAGAGAAATCCCATGGCTGCCAGGCTTCGCCCCTTCCACGACATGTGGCCCATGCAGATGCAAATCCTGAATTTCCAGCCACCTGATTAAGTGCTTTTACTCTGCCGATGGATGATCATGTGCCAGGGTGACTGGACCAGATAATAAGTGAGCAAAGGGTGCTCAGTAGAGCACGACACATAAGCCAATACTCAGCAAATCCCCTACAGATGAGGATGACAATTCTCTTCTGACTCTTCTGTGTTTCTTAGAGGAAACATCAGTCAGGGCAGAGTGTATAGTGAAAACAGGAGATGGAGAAGAAAAGTCCAGCTGAGTGTTAAGCAGAAGATGTAGACTCAGTTATGGGAGATAAGTAGTGGGAGAAGGAGCTAAGATCAGAAAGAAAAAGTACACAAGGAAAAGGAGCACTTAAGACCTACAGTGTGATTACCTCTGTGCCCTGAGTTTCAAGGCCAGGGAAGGTGCAGGCTGATCTCACAAGATCTGCTATCTTTTTGACCAGCAGTTTGCCCTCCCCTATCTGATGTCTTAGGTGCTGTAGTCATCAATGTGGCCAATGACATGGTGGCCATGCTTATTGGCAAAGGAGCCATCAGTAAACTTCGCCCTCCAGCTTGGGAGGATTCTTCATCACTGGAGAAGCATCCAAATCCAGCTCTGAAAAACAAGACCAGAACAACATAGAATCTGCAGTGATGAGCATATCCTCAGTCCACTTCATTCTAAAATAGACATCAAGGATAAAGAGAGGCCAGGAATAGGAAAGGCACTCTGGGAAAAGTACAAGCCAGGTGTGAAGTCCATAGATTTCTGGGTTCTATGGGTTTTTTTGTTTGTTTGTTTTTAATTTTTTATTTCTTTTAAGCATAACAGTCTTCATTGTTTTTAACCCACACCCAGTGCTCCATGCCATCCGTGCCCTCTATAATACCCACCACCTGGTGGTTCCCCCAACCTCCCACCCCCCGCCACTTCAAAACCCTCAGATTGTTTTTCAGAGTCCATAGTCTCTCATGGTTCACATCCCCTTCCAATTTCCCTCAACTCCCTTCTCCTCTCCATCTCCCCTTGTCCTCCATGCTATTTGTTATGTTCCACAAATAAGTGAAACCATATGATAATTGACTCTCTCTGCTTGACTTATCTCACTCAGCATAATCTCTTCCAGTCCAGATTCTATGGTTTTATGATCTTTCTTACATCATCTCATAATGATCAAATTGCCAGGAGGCAAAATTTTATCCTTACTGACAAATGAAATATCCAGGACAAATATTATTTTAATAAAAAATTTTAAATTTCCAGTTAAGAAGACACAGACAAACTAAGGGTTCTGGAAGGGAGGGAGGTGAGGGGTTGGGAGAGCCTAGTGGTGGGTATTAAGGAAAGCACATATTTCATGGAGCACTGGGTGTGGTGCATAAACAATGAATCTTGGAGCACTGAAAAAATAAAATAATAAATAAAAAATAAATAAAAAATAAACCCATTTTTAAAAAGAAGACACAGACAAAGAAATTAAGCTGGACACAGTGAGCACTTTCAAGGACAGAGAGATCACCATGCAGTGAAGCACAACAGAGCAATAGGAAAACCACAGAGGAGGAAGAATAATGGCAAAACAGAGGGCCACAGAAGGTGCAATGAGTAGGGCTAAAGACTTTGGGACCCAAGAAGAAAAATCTCTACATTCAGGTAATGTGCCCATCAGTAACCAAAGGCTACTTGTATTGGTAATTCTCCATCATCAATCCCTGAATCCTTCCGTTGCCATATTTACCATTTGTCCTCTTGAAAATGGTGGTGCTGAGCCAGGAGCAGCATAAGAAAGGCTAGGGAATGTAAACACTGGAGAGTTCATGCCAACATCTCGGACTGGAGAGGAAGCAATGGAGTCTAGGTTGTAAAGACAACAACAATTTTCAGGAACCCTGGAACCACACTAAATAAACCCACGCACAGCCTAGTCATCACCATAAGAGACCTAAGGTAGCATGGATTGTCCTCATTATACCCCAACCACGACGGTAAGGAACAGCAAACAAATCCCTTAGTTTGGAACAAGAACATGTCCCTTTAATGGAAGCGAGCTCCATGAGAAGCAACTTCTGGTTTGAAAGATTATTAGGTGCATTTTTCTAGCCCACATTTTATATAATTATATTTTATATAATATAATTATGTATGCAATTTTGTGTGTGTGTGTGTGTGTGTGTGCGCGCGCAATTTTTAATACAGTGCCTGTGACTAAACCTATGATGTGGAGAACAAAGGCAAAAGGAAATGTACATAAAGTTAAATTTCCTTATAACCTGTAGTCCATTGACAAACCCTTAAGGCAGGCAGAATAAGACATTACAGGAACCCCAACTGTCTTAAACTTAATGACCTACTAGAGGGAAAAACAGTCTTAGCTTGACAAAAGTCAGGCCTCCAGGATGTCATGAGTCTTCTTTAGCATATTAAATTCCTTTCAGAAACTTCCCTTTGCCTGTAGCTCCCCCAGTTCCAAACTATATAATCAATGGCTCCTCACAACCCCAGTGCCACTCTTTCTGCCCACTGGTCCTGTCCCTGTGCTATCATAAAAAGAGCTTTTTGCACAGAAAATGTCTCAAGAATTCTTTCTTGAGCTCGGAACCCTAATATTTCCACGTCAAATATGTGTAGTATATGTGTCAAAAATACTGAATCAAAGTGGGCAATTAAATTAGCATTCCAATCACCATTCTGATGAGTTAGTGATGGGAAAAATGTAGCAGGATGAGAAGGGTAGAGACAGAAGGCATGGCAGGTTAGAGACACCCTCCTGGAGACCAGGCAGCAATTCTACAGTGGAAGAATTGGAAAATATCAGAGAAGGCAGGAAGTCCTGCTCAGGAGGTGGCCTAGAACCAGCTCTCCAGCTCAGGCCATTGTGGTGGGTAAGGAGCAGTCACAGTGTTGGAGTCACTGGGGCTGAGTCCTGGCTGGGGTTGTGGGGACGCAGTGATGGAGGAAAGCTGGCCACAAGGGCAGAGCAGGGAGTTATAACTGAACACTACAACCATCATGGCTCCCCAGGGAGAGCCAGCCATCCACCCTACTGTGGCTGAGCAGTTACTATGGGACACAGTTCACGTGACACTTTCTCATCTAATGGCCACAACACAGGATATTGGGAATGTGACTTCATTTGACAAGTCAGTGCCTAATTAGTGAAAATCCAAAAGGACTGGGGGGAAAAGCTAAGGATTAACATGCCCCAGGAAGAGCAGGCAGGAACATGTCTGAAAGCTCATCTTTAGAGAATCCTGAGCAGAAATGGCTCCTACTGAAATAAAATTGAAAATAGTGTCCCTGGGGGTGAGAGGAGATGGCTAATTAAAAAAAGAAAAGAATAAGTTGAAATGAGTGTGTCAAGATGGAGTGGGGACAGTACTAACATTCAGACTGAAGCTAGGCGAAGGGGGCTGGATGAAGGACATTGAGAAGAGAGGGAGAGAGCAGGCAAGGCAGTATCTGGAAGGGCAGATGCGGAGGGGAGGGGAGGAGATGACAGCCACTGGGAATAAAGGGAGCTATCATCCCCCTGCTTTCCACAACCAGCATTGCCTACGGGACGGGAATGGTTTCCACTCAGCTGAGCTCCCCTCCAATCAGGGAATGGGAAACTGGAAGGCAAAGGATACCAAGACAGAGGCTGGTGAGGAGGAAGGCCGTGAGGAGGAAGGCCAGCAGCTGGAAATAAAAACATCCAGTTCGAATCCTGGGTCGGGTCTTAGCTGGTTAATGTCTCAATCCCAAAGTTTTCCCACGTTGAAATACAAAGGCAAAACCTCCCTTACCTCAGATGAAACAGTTTGGAAAATTGTTTGAAAACTCATGGTAAATTTTAAAGCAATCCACAAATACAAGCTATTAACTGTTGAGCAATGCTTACCATGTCAGGCACTTGTAAATTATTGCACTTAAGGTTTAATTACCATATTACCATATAACATGCATGTGATTGTCCATAAGATACATATGATTATTGTCCTCACCTTGAAAATGAGGAAAGTAAGGCTTCAGTACCTGGGGACTTCAAACACCTTGCCCAAGGCAAGCAAGCAACCTGTACCTGCAAACTCAGAATCTGGGGCCCGAACCAGCTGGGACCCTAAATCCCACCCTCTCTCACCCAAGGTTGGAGATTGAAATGCCTCTGATTTCACCTGGACCTTCGGGTTGCGGAGGGTGGGCTCGGGAGGGGTGGGTGGCGGTCATTTTCTGTCTAACCCTAACTGAAACGGGCGTAGGCGCTGCGCTTTTGTTCCCCGCACGCTGTTTTTCTCGCTGATTTCACCTGGACCTTAAGGAGTATGGAAGAGGGAAGATCCCTTCCAACACAGACATCCTGGCCACTGCCCCATTGCTCACGGGCTTCCTGGTCCCCCTGCTTCCTACCTTGGAAGAGTGGTTGCTTGTTTCCAGGGTCCTCCTGGTGGGCGAGGAGAGGCTGAGGCCAGTTTTGCTCCCACTGCCATCCAACTGGTGCTCCAGCTGCAATCTCAGACAGCTGTTCACCTGGATGCTTTGCTCCAGCTGCCCTCGCAAAGCTCAGATCTCTGCCACCAGGTGGCTGAGCTCACTGCTCAAAGGGACCTGGAGACAGGCATCCCAGGTGGCAGCTGAAAGAATAGAGAGAGAAGGGGTCTGGTGGCTCAGATCCAAGCTTTTCCAGGCATTTGTCAGAACACTCCTCCAGGGCATTCCTTTCTGCTCTGGACCCCACTGTCCTCTCAGGGCCCCAGGCAACGCATTTGGGATGCAGCTGCCTCTGTTGGGGCTGATTCCACATTAAAACCTGTTAAACCCGTAGGGCCTGCCTGGGCCTACTTAGCCATAGTGATTCCATGTTGCCTTGGTAGCCATTTTGTTGTTTAATAAATGCCTCAGCAGTTACTAGTATTGGTTCCAGGTAACCATTACTAAAACACACAGGTAGGAGACATCCAATCAGCCAAAGCCACATACTTAGAGGTCTGCAGTTGTGCCCTATAAAAACTAGCCTGTAAGACCAAGGGGAGTTTCTCTCTTTGGAGGCGGCCATGGCCAGTCAGTCTGACATCTAATGCTTGGCATAGAATAAAGCTTTACATAACTTTCACTTTGCCTGAGCCTTGTTCCCCTGGCTGGTTAGTCTAACTTCTAATACTTGGCATAGAATAAGGCTTTGCATAACTTTCACTTTTTTAAAAAATTATTTTTATTTATTTTCAGTGTAACAGTATTCATTGTTTTTGCACCACACCCAGTGCTCCATGCAATATGTGCCCTCTCCAATACCCACCACCTGGTTCCCCCAACCTCCCACCCCCTGCCCCTTCAGACCCCTCAGATTGTTTCTCAGAGTCCATAGTCTCTCATGGTTCACCTCCCCTTCCAATTTCCCTCAAATCCCTTCTCCTCTCCATCTCCCCTTGACCTCCATGCTATTTGTTATGTTCTACAAATAAGTGAAACCATATGATAATTGACTCTCTCTGCTTGACTTATTTCACTCAGCATAATATTATCCAGTCCTGGAAGAGATTTTTGTTGCTACAAAAGTTGGGTATTCACCCTTTCTGATGGAGGCATAATACTCCATAGTGTATATGTTCCACATCTTCCTTATCTCTTCGTCCATTGAAAAGCATCTTGGTTCTTTCCACAGTTTGGCGACCGTGGCCATTGCTGCTATAAACATTGGGGTACAGATGGCCCTTGTTTTCACTACATCTGTATCTTTGGAGTAAATACCAAGTAGTGCAATAGCAGGGTCATAGGGAAGTTCTAGTTTTAATTTCTTGAGGAATCTCCACATTGTTCTCCAAAGAGGCTGCACCAACTTGCATTCCCACCAGCAGTGTAAGAGGGTTCCCCTTTCTCCACATCCCCACCAACACATGTTGTTTCCTGGCTTGTTAATTTTGGCCATTCTAACTGGTGTTAAGGTGATATCTCAATGTGGTTTTAATTCGAATCTCCCTGAGAGCTAGTGATGAAGAACATTTTTTCATGTGTCTGATAGCCATTTGTATGTCTTCATGGAAGAAGTGTCTGTCCATATCTTCTGCCCATTTTTTGATATGATTGTCTGTTTTTATAGATCTTGGATATCAACCTTTTGTCTGTACTGTCATTTGCAAATATCTTCTCCCATTCCATGGGTTGCCTCTTTGTTTTCTTGACTGTTTCCTTTGCTGTGCAGAAGCTTTTGATTTTGATGAAGTCCCAAAAGTTTATTTTCGCTTTTGTTTGCTTAGCCTTTGGAGACATATCTTGAAAGAAGTTGCTGTGGCTGATATCAAAGAGATTACTGCCTATATTCTCCTCTAGGATTCTGATGGATTCCTGTCTCACATTGAGGTCTTTTATTCATTTTGAGTTTATCTTTGTGTACAGTGTAAGAGAATGGTCGAGTTTCATTCTTCTACATATAGCTGTCCAGTTTTCCCAGCACCATTTATTGAAGAGACTGTTTTTTGTTTTGTTTTTAAATCTCTATTTGCTACCACAGTCTGTTTCTTTGTACTAGGTATGAAAACAGCTAATAAATATTCTACAAAACCACATATCTTATCTGAAAGCTTGAAGCCAAATACATTTCAAAAAGTAGAATTTGTTTTGGTGTTTAGGAAGGCCATAGGATCTGTACGCCATCTCTCATGTAGCTCATACACCAGGTTGCCTCTGGGCCACAGGCCTTTAGGCAAATACATTCAAATTTCTGTGACAAGCTGAGTGAACATTACCACTGAGTGGGGGTTAAGTCAAGTCTGTGAATACCATTTTGGTCAGTTCAGACAGGGTTTTGTGACCAAATGAGTATATGAAAGAGCTATCACAAGAATTCATGGTTCTCATGAGATTACAGAATTAAGGATAAGAAAGTATGGGGCTTCAGAGGTAGGAGCTTTGAAATGACTCCTAAAACAACTATAAGAAAGGAGAGGTATGACGTAGGATGAAGTCAGGATGAATGGATTTTTTTTCCTCTGTCATATAAAAACAAAATTGAAAGGAAAAAAAAAACATACTGAATTTACAAACGAAAAAAATGCTCCCAAGAAGTTAGTAGAGAAAGGCTTCTCTAAGTCGTTACTACAAGTTATAAAGGATTAGAGTTTACTATGAGAAATATTCTGGAAACATCCCATATTTTCCATTTTTACTCATTTGCATTATGTTTTTATAAGCACCATAGTATCCAAATACTGCTATAGCATCTTATAAGGAGGCCGGAGGTCATGAGGTAGGAGGCAACTCCCCCTGAGAAGTCCTCACGGGGCACCTGCAGTCTATGGTTAGTATCTACCAACCCCAAAGCTCCATGAAGCTCCTTCCTGTCTTTCTGCCCCTATATCTAAATTCTCACAAAGATTTACTTCTTTCTAAAAATTTTTTCTTCTATCCATTCCTCTTTATCTTCCCAACGGCACCTTAGATCAGACTCTCCTCATGTAAATACCCTATAACTACACCCATTCAGTGGGTTTCCCTGATTTGAGTGTCTTCTGACACCAGTGTGTCCCACTAGTCTGAGAGTTCTGTTGCCATCAAGTATATGTTTTGTTTGGAAAAAACGTACTCATTTTCCATGGCCCACTCTGTAGAATGTAAACTTCCATGGTACTTCATAGCTCCTCTGTATAACAGCAGCCTTCTCAACTGACCGGACTTCTCACACTCCCTGATACAAAGCTCTCCCACGGGGAAGTCTGGACCTGATGCTACCAGGAGTGCACAGAAGTTATTCTCTCAGCCTGCGGTGCCCCTGATACTTCTTCAAGTTCTGGTTTACCTTCTCATCAGCAAGTTAGGAAATCCAATCAGGTTTTATGAAAATTCAAATTTGGCTGAATATTGAAAATTCTGTATTGCTTAAGGAATTTTAAAACAGATAATAAAAAAAAAAATAGAATTGAAAGGCTTAGACATCCCATCCAAAGCAAGAGCTATTTCTATGGGATTATTGACAAGTCATCCCCTTCTATTTAAAGGGGCTTGGATGGGAAGCTTATTCCTTCACAAACCAGCAATTCCATCACTCAAAATCTCTAGTGGTCAGGAAGGCATAAGAATGATCTAAGTCCAAATTCTACTGCCCTTTACCCTTTAATGACCCTTGATCAGACCTCTAAAGGGATGCCAAACATAACAGCTCTTTTTCACCTGATAGTTCTTCAAATATTTAAAACCAGTTCTCATCTCCTTGTGATCTTGTCCAGGCGGAAAATTGTTTAGTTTCTCCGACAGTTCAAGATTTCTGGTCACCCAGCATGGTGGCTCCTGTCTTCCCTTTGCTCCCTGGTTTGCCAAAGTCCCTTTTACAAGATGGTGTCCCACAATCTAATAATATTTCTGACAAGGTCTCTCACCCTACTGTGGTCTCAGGTTGAATTGGTTTTTGTAGCAACCTTTGCCTACAAGTTCCTTGTCTCAGCCGGTTTCTAAGTAACTCCCTATTCTTAAGTCCATGAACGGCTAGAGAGCCAGGCCTCCTGATTCTGTACCTCTATCACTGATATATTTAATCAAGGTCAGAGTTTCTTTTTTATATTTTCTAAATTTCTTTTATTTTTTAAATATTTTATTGATTTATTTGACAGAGATCACAAGCAGGTAGAGAGGCAGTCAGAGAGAGAGGCGGGAGCAGGCTCTCTGCCGAGCAGAGAACCTGATGTGGGCTTGATGCCAGGACCCTGATATCATGACTTAAGATGAAGGCAGAGGCTTCACCCCCTGAGCCATCCAGGCACCCCAATCTTTTTTTAAATTTCATCATATTGACATCAGTACTCTGTTTCAGCCTGGTTTGAGTTATTAACTTGATGTTTACAATATCCTCCCCCATTTGAAGGACAATGGGGAAATAGAAGAAGATTCTCCAACATTAGATCAGTATTTTAGCAGGTGGCAAAAAGTCCTCATAAAACAGTTTAAAATTTAAATCCAGGCTTGGAATTTAGATCCTAACAGAGGTATTTCTGTAAATGTGCATCTTTTAACTTTCTCCCTGGGGAATGAGTCAGGGTAGAAGCAGAGTGCCCACTGTACTGGCTGCATGGGGGCAATATGTATTAGTCACAATATTCAAGAGCTTCTCACATTATGGTGCCATCAGGACAGTTCTTTGAAATTTTTTAATCACTGTATAACCTATACTTTGCTCAACTTTTCTCTGGCCACCTAGACAGGCAGAGTTGGACTCTTGTCCGACTACTTTTAAGGATGTCTCAGCTGGATCTTGCACATGTCACCAACCTCTGGGCTTTGGACATGAGAGAGAAACACTTTGTTCTTACTGGGAGCCCCAGACCTGGCTGATGCAGAACTCTGTAGTTTTCCAGAGCTGTACAACTCCCAAGGTAAGGGCACCAGAATCCTAAGCAAGAGCAAGGAGCTCACCGGGGAGGGGAGAGTGAGAACGCATACCTTTCAGCTCTTTCTTGAAATTGCCATAAAGTGCCTCGTCAATCTGTAGCTCTGACTAGAGGGACTGGAAGAGCTGCTGTTTCTCCTCACACTGCTGCTGCAGGAGGGCAAGCATGTGCTGCAGCCTGCATGGGGGAGGCAAGGGCCTGCTGAGTGTCTGGTGCCCCTCGGCCCCTCCAGGCTACCTGCTGTCAGCCAACCTTCACATCATGGGGCTTTAGCCTTAGATGTCAACCAGTAAAAGACCATTACTTTTACTTTACAGATGTGGAAACAGAGACTATGAGACATGAAGTAACTTTGCTTGATGTCATGCCATTAGCTACGTTAGTTGGGAGCAGGAATGCAAGCTCCATATTCTTCCTGCCCCGATGGTGCTCTATTCCTGGTGATAGGCAGTCATAGGGCTTGTGTCGGGGATGTGCATGAGGGCTGGTGGGGATGCCTCCTACATTTCAGTGAGACCAACATCCTTAAACTAATGGGGAGGATGAAAACATTTTTTTTTCTCCAGGATCTGATATGCTGACCGCCCCTTTTTTTAAAAAAAAAGATTGATCTGAGAGAGACAGAGATCACTTGCCTGCAAGCGGTACGAAGAGCAGAAGAGGAGGGAAAGAACCCCAAGCAGACTCCAAGTTGAGCGCCAGACCCAGCACAGGGTTCATTCTCATGACCCCGAGATCATGACCTCAGCCAAAATCAACAGCCAGACACTTAACTGACTGAGCCACGCAGGCGCCCCTGATATGCTGAACCTTCCAAAATAGGGTTTTACTCTCCCAACTTTGGAGTGAAAAGGCATTCTCAGAGAAGTCCTTCCTTCTGCTCGAATTCATCCATAAATCAGGAATAGCAGAGGGGAAACTGAGGGCCCCCAAAGGCTCCAATACCTGTCTTGTCAATACCCCCATTAAATCTAAAAACAGGGCCCCCTTCCTTCTTATTGGGCTCCCCCTTACCTGGAGTCTTTTTCCTAGAGGGATAGGCGTTCCTCCTGGAAATGCAAGATCTCCTGTTGCTTCTCCAAGTCTTCCAGAAGCTGCTGCCATTCCCCCTTTTGGCACGACAGCTCCATCTCCAGCTCTTGAAGTCAGGATCGCGAGGACAGCAGGGCCTCCCTCAGGCATTCCATGTCTCCTGGAAGCACTCTGAGGAGCAGAATACAGGACAGCTTACACTGTGGGGGCAGAGGCTGGCTGGACAAGGAGCCCAACCAAAGCTCCTCCATCCTGATGTGCAGAACTAAGGCAACGGGAAAGCAAGCTGATGCCGCAGCTGCTCAGAAAAGCAGAGGGTGTCAGCTCACTACATCCACATGCCCTGGGGAATGTGGAGCCTCCATCTTTGCAATGCCCTTGATCATCTGCTTTCATAAGGTCTACCCTTTTATTAGAGAAAACGCTGTGGTTTCTTTTTTTCCTTCTTTCCTTCCTTCCTTCCTTCCTTCCTCCCTTTTCTTAGAGAATTTATTTATTTATGTGAGAGAGAGAGAGACAGAGCAGGAGCGGAAGGGAGGAAGCAGAGGGAGAGACAGAAACAGACTCCTTTCCCTGCTGAGCAGGGGATCCAATCCCAGGACCCAGGCATCATGATCTGAGCCAAAGGCAGGTGTTTAACCAACTGAGCCACCCAGGTGCCCCAAAAGCTGTGTTTTCTTTCTTTCTTTCTTTCTTTCTTTCTTTCTTTCTTTCTTTCTTTCCTTTTCTTTTTCCCAAAGATTCTATTTATTTATTTGACAGACAGAGATCACAAGGAGGCAGAGAGGCAGGCAGAGAATAAAGGGGAAGTAGACTTCCCGCTGAGCAGAGAGCAGGGGATCATGACCTAAGCCTAAGGCAGAGGTCTTAACCCACCGAGCCACCAGGTGCCCCAAACACTGTGGTTTCTAATGGTCACTATTTTCTAAGTTCACACACCCTCTGTGTGATAATCCCTTCTTTAATTTTGCCAAAGAGCAACATCAAGACTTCTTGCCTACAGTTTTTAGAATGTATTATATTCATCAATTTGAAAATGGGGACATCTGTCCTTTTCTGGGCTTGTGGAATTACCTGCATGATTTCCCAGAGACTAAGGACAGGGGCTCTGAGAACCAGGCTGCAAGAGCTGTCAGTCTACCAGGGGGAGGTCCCTGGGCATGGCCCACCATGCTTGTCCACATCTTAGTGACTTCTCCCCACTGAGGTCTGTGCTAGCCTGTCCCGGCATGCAATGGTGGTTTAGCAGTTGTGTCTTCTCTCTTCTCTGTGACGTCTCGTAACTTCCCCATCAGTGACCTTTCCCCTCACATCTTCCTGCTCCAAAGAGGCAGATTGAGAAACATCACTTGTCTCTTCCCGTTCCACAACATTCTTTCATTCTGGGCTTAATCCTTTAGGAAAGTATTAGTCTTTCATGGCTATTCAATAAATATTTGCAGGTAAATATAATTTTTATTGACCATATACTGATTTGATCAAGTCAATTGACACTAAGGTCAGCTGCCCCCAGGTTACAGAGGAAATGATGTCCTCCCTCCCTTGGATGCCCATTGAATAATGTTGGAAACGCTCTGGAGGACATCTGGCTGGTGCTTCCAGGCAGAGTCCTGAGGATTACTGAGCAGAGAGGATCCCAGTGTGGGTGAGTGAGAGGAAGCAGTGAGGAGACAGGGATGGCAGCTCAGTACCAGGAGAGACACATGAGGCTGCAGTAAAGTCTGGATGGGGAGAACAGACCCCTAACTGGTATCCAGTTCATAACTAATGACTGAGTATCTGAGTATCAGATTGGTTGCACAGAGGTGGTGGGTTTGCTAGGGCTATCTTTGTCCCTAGAACCTCAGAGCATGAGGGCCCATGGTTGGGACCTCTCAGGAAGTAGCCCCTTCTAGACTGAGAACCGCATGGGACTTTGGATTGGTGGATCTGGTTAGCTGTTATCTACACCTTCTTCTCTTGGCTTCAAAAGGTGTTTGGTGTGGCCAGGAGGAAAGGGACCAGGAAGGAGTGAAGTGTGTGGCTTTTACCACCCACCTCTAGAAACATAACTCAGCTGAGTCTGAAGGCTCTGGTTTTCTTCCTTAAGGACTCTGTTCTCGTTGTAGAGCTGAGCTGTGGGTTCCAGGCTGGGGCTGTAGAAAATGGAGGTAGATCCTGTCCCACAAATTGTAAGCAGACACATTACACATTAGGGTAACAGATGATTTCCAGAAACTACCCATTCTGTCCCTCCAGAAATACTGTCCCATCCCAGCAGGAGTGCCTGGGTCCCCAAGGCCTGGACCCCCAAGCCTGGTAAGCCAAATGTCTGGTTTCTGTGCAGGCCCCACCATGTGCCCTAGCTGCAGCTGTGCCAGAGGCTCTTGTCCCAGGAGTCCCCTTGGTGCTGGGGGCAGGACAAGGGCATGTAGAAGGAATGGCCTCCAAGGGACCCCAGCCCGAGAGGAGATTGTTGGGAGAACAGCCGCCTTGGCGAGTGGCTGCGGGAGAGAGCACCCACTGAGCAGGCTCCACCACTTGCCAATCCCATGACAAGGCAGAGAGGTCAGCAGGCACATATACGAGCAGACTAACGATGGGCTGGGAAGTCAGATGTCCTGCAGACACACCTCGTTAGCTCTGCCAGGAGGAAAGTTCTTTCTTAGCTCTAAGTGAGGATAAGAGCACCTGCCCCACCTGCCTTGCTGGACTGTTTGGAAGGAGCAAGTAGAGGAAAGCCCATCACATGCTTTGGAAAGTGTGAAGCCCAGCCTCCAGAGGCTTCCCAGTCGTGATAGCGTGGGCGGCTCTGGGCCTCTCCTACCACTCCCACAGGCTGCACAGCTGAGCCGGTGTTCAAGCAGCTCCCGAAGCCGGTTGTTGATGCATATGGACTCCTCCAGGTGCTGGCTCAGGTTCCGGATCTCTCTGAGATGTTCCTCCAGCAGGTCATCCCCTGCAGCCATCCCATGAGGATGGGGGAGAGGTGGAAGATGAGGAATCCTGGTCACCAGGGGGGCCCAGGTGGAAGTGGGGCATGGCCAGTGGCTCCTTAGCAGGATCCCTAAACATCCCCACCCTTCCACCAACTGCATTCCTCACATGGGCACTCAGGAACACAGCGACTTTGCTTAGAGAGGAAACGGGCTGTCAAACCCAGGACAGACTGCATGAAGCATGCCCCAGGGGCTACCTCCTACACACAGTTACATGTGAGGGAGTTTCAAGACCATTTATTTATTTGACACACACACACAAGGACACACACACACACACAGTGCATGAGCAGGTGGGGCGGGGGTACAGGGAGAGGGAGAAGCAGACTTTCCACTGAGCAGGGAAGCCCTCAATGAGGGACTTGATCCCAGGACCCTGAGATCATGACCTGAGCTGAAGGCAGACACTTAACCAGCTGAGCCACCCAGGCACCCCAAAGTTTGAGGGAGTTTTAAATGTAAGTGTATGGTGACCAGTGTAACCGGTGAGAGTGAGGGAGTTCCACATGGTTTAGAAAAATAACTGAAGTATCGGGAACGAGTGTGACTTTCTCCTAAGTGTGTTAGGGAATACTTCACTCTAGCCTGATATCATTATTCTTATGGATACTTGATGGAATATTCTTTAACGAGGCATAAAGCCCTTCCTCCAGCCTCAGAGAGGAGGTATAAGGTAGAAGTTCATGGATATAAACTTCTCCTGTGTGGTTAATGACATGAACATGAGAGCAGAAGGTGTGTCTCTGACTTTCCCAATTCCCCAAACAGCACTGAGGCCCTGGGGAGGGAGGCTGAAGTGGGGCACTTAGAAAGTGCCTTAGAAAGGTCCATCACAGATAGAACCCATGTCATATTACACCCATTCTATAAGCCAGGGATTAGAGAAATGAAAAATGCTTCTGCCCAGCTAGGAGACTCTAAATGAGATTTCATTTCGCAGACCGACTTATTTGGCTTTATGTTTTACCTGTGGATTTGGAGTTAAGCTGACACACAGAGGATACTGAGGACAGGTCGCCTGATACACTCCCTTTCTGAGGCCTCATCACATCCCACTGGCTGCCTCTGCCCAGGTAGCCAGACTCCAGGATTTTTCCCAGTTCTGGGCTGCCCCTCAGAGGAGAGTGGGGCTGGGCGGAGTTGAGATAGTGAGAAGAACTGGCTTCTAAATGGTTGCTTGGCAGTGAAGCTGGGGAAGCAGGATGGATGGCGATGACACCTGGGCAGAAAGAAACCAGAGTGAGGAAGAGAGGATTAGAAAGGAAGGACCAGCAAGGAAGTGTGGGGTTGCTAAGAGTGGACACCAAAGGGCACATGTGCGATGTCAGAAATCCCAGTCCACTGCAGAATACCAGTTAGATGATGACCATAACCTAAAAGCTATAACTTTCACCTCATGTGATTGCTGGCATGAGACACCAAGAGGCGGAGGATGGACAAAGTATCTGGAAGTCACCAGTGTACACAAAGGAAAAGTCCAGAGGCTGCACTCCTGGCTTCTACTAAAATTCCTCACGATACAGTCCAGGAATGCTCTGGAAGGAGAACTCAGTCCCAAAGTTGGAGGATATAGCACATTCCTATTCATAGGTGTGCTCAATGCTAGCATCCATGGAGGGATGTAAGAACTTTCATTTAACATAGGCTGATACTCTCATAGATCTTGGGAAATCATGAGACTTCCCTTGAGCCAAATCTTCTCTGCTTCTTTGTGAAAAGAAGTCCAGGCTGTGGGAGAGACAGAGAGAGGTGGGCAGGGCTATAGTTTAGGATATTCCTATTCAGAAGACTGCTTTCCTTCAGGGATTATCAGCATGGGCAGCATAGTAAGCAGATAGCTTGACCTAAGCAAAGAGGAAGAGGTCATCATTCCCTCCAACCAAGCCAAACTCCTCAGAGGGGATAATGCAATTGGCTACTTGTCCATTTTTATCTCCATTTGTAACTGGTTCTCAAACTTATCCACACACTACAGTCACCTTGGAAAATGTAAACAAACACATACTGATGCCTGGACCTCCCAGAGATTTTGCCTTAACTGGGAATATAGCTTGGTCACTGGATTTTTTTTTAAGGTTTTATTTATTTATTTGACAGAGGTGTGGGGGGGAAGCAGGCTCTCTGCTGAGCAGAGAGCCCAATGGGGGCTCAATCCCAGGACCCTGGGATCATGACCTGAGCTGAAGGCAGAGGCTTTAACCCACTGAGCCACCCAGGCACCTCAGGAACAGTCATTTAAAAACACACACACACACACACACACACACACACACACACCCCCAAAGACAAAAAAATAAGCAAAAAAGCAAAAAAACAAAAAACAAACAAACAAAAATCTGTGTAATAGATATGCTATCTACCCAATCTCCATCCCTACATAGAACAAATTTGTTCAACACTGGATGTTTTTTTTTAAACCATCCCTGGAGATTCTCATTGGAAGCAAAGTTTGAGAAGTACCCATCATGGGTCTCTCCTTCCTCAATATGCAAAATAAGAGATGTTCATTAGGATCACTGGGGGATGAAAAATGTCAGCATCTGAATCTTTTTTTTTTTTTTAATAGGCTCCATGCCCAGCACAGAGGCCAATGTGGGACTTGAACTCATCACCCTGAGATCAAGACCTGAGCTGAGATCTAGAGTCAGATGCCTAACTCACTGAGAGTCACTGAGCTACCCACGTGACCCAACATCTAGATTTTAGTTAGGATTTGTAAAGATGTGATTTCCCACTTCTTTCATACCCCCTTCCTCCCCAGCCCAACCCAAGACAAAGGGGGAAATCAGGAGTTCTTGACAGCTTACATTTTAACCAATGCTGTAGAAGGTTCCGTTCCAAGTCTATCAGTAACAGCGATCAGCATTCTCACATTCCTGGTTGCCCAGGCCACACAACAGAAAGCACATGCCCTAAACCATGCAAAGATGCCAGACAGACTCTAACACAAGGAGATCGTTGCTGGACGCTGCTCCAAGAAGCTGACATGCACACTGTCCATGGAAACTTGTTTCAAAGCAAACAAGGAACACTGGTAAGCTGCCATCCCTCAGAGAGGCCTGTGCTTGAGGACAGAAAAGACAGGGCTGTAATCTTGCTCACCAAAGCTGGGACCATCCAAACTCTGGTCAATGGCTCAGACTAAGTATGACTTGATCCCATATCAACAGACCCTTTTTTCATGCACAGATGTCTCCTATCACTCCTTTTGGACAAAGACAAACTGACAAATGTGGAAAGGTAAAGGAAAAGAAAAGTCAGCTAGAGATCACTCTTGCCATTTTGATATGGGACAAATTTGTTATTCGTCAAATATCAAATTCTAGATCAGAGGTTCTGATGAACTTTCTACTGATCTCTAAAGAGACAGAGAAAAGATTGTTTCAAGGGGCTTCCAGAATTTGTTGAGCTTAGCTCTGAGCAGGATGGTAACAAAACCATCCTAGACAGAAAAGGTATCATGGAAACACAGGACTGGGAACAGAAGACCTGGACTCAAGCCCATCTCTCCCACTGACTAGTAACCTTAAACAAGTAGCTCTACTCCTCTGAGCCTTAGTTCCCTGCCCGGGTTCTACCTATCACACAAGGAGTGTGAGACTCAGGAAGACCAGGTTTGTGTTGCTGGGTTAGCCTAGATTGCTACACCTGGGTAAAGCTGTGATAAGTAGGAGGCAGTCTTCTAGACATTTCTGCCTACAAAAAGGGGAGTTGTACAAACTCTCCTAAAAAGGGTCTTATCTAATTGGTTCTGGGAATCAAACTTGGACAGAGGAGACTAGAGAGTGTATTCACTTTCAGGATTGACATAAGAAACAAGCTGGGCTAAATGATGATGGGGGCTTCAGGTATATGAATTCTCAGCTGTGGTCCTAGGTCACTGGATGCTGTGCCTGGTTTCCCTTACCATCAATCTCTGGCTCATCTGAGCCTCTATTTTATTTTATTTTTTTTTTATTTTTTAAGGCACAGAATGTGGTTTTAAGGTAATATTAAACTTATTTCTAAGTGGGTTTTTTTTTAAAAGCATTATTAGAGAGCAGATTCCTCATTTGAGGGTTTTTCTTCTTTTTTTTTCTAAGCTATAAAAAACCCCCCACACCAACAATTTTGACAATGAGTCATCCAGCCCAGACATATATCAAAGCCTTTCCAAAAAGATGGCCATACATAGCCTATAACGGTTATGATCAATACGATCAATGATCTCTGGGAGTCAGAGGACAGAATTTACAATCAAGGTATCACAGCCTGTGCTTCCGGTCCAAGCCACCAATCTGTAACCTGTCCCAGGGTAGAAATGAACCATGTGCCCTAGGAAGGGGGGGCTTGTCACCTCTTCTGAATCCCTCTACTGCTACTACCCTTCATACCCTCAACCTAATGATGTCAGGAGCCGAAATTGATGAAGAGCATTTTTCACAGCAGGAGATTGCCGTAGGCATGGAAAGGACTCCCTAGAAATGGCCACTTTGTCTCACATAGGCAAGGCACAAAAGCTCTCACCCATGTCCTGCCTGAAGGTACGTCACCAGTGTGTCAGGCTTTCGGCAGACTTGGTGTACCCCACACTGGCAGCAACAAGAAAGGAGCAGGTCTAGGGCCTGACGAAATGATGACACACACACACACACATACACCAGAAAGACAACAGTAAAGTCATTTCCCAAAAAAAGCAAGCAGGGCCACTCGCCAGTCCCCTGCTGGTGACCTGCACACCCTAGGTCATTTTTCAAAACTCCGCCACCAAGCCAAAGCCATGCAGGGCCACATGGGGCAGGGCAGCCTGGCCCAAGCACATGAAGGCCACAGGAAGTGCTCATTTTCTCCCAGTTGTTTCTGCAGCATCTGCAGCTCCTGCTGAGTCTCTGCCAAGGAGACCACAGGGGTCTCACAGCAGCCAAGGAGGGGAGGGCCAGTGGGGCTGAAAGGCAGGAAGCTGGTGCTGCTGAGGGCAGTGGTGCCTTGGGAAGGCTAATCAGTGTGGGTATGGAGGGAAAGTGAAGACCTAGAAACACAGAGTTGGGAAGAAAGGAGACACATCACTAGAAAAAAAGGAATGGGGAAAAGATGAAGAAGATTAAACTATTTCTTGTCCTGATGTCTCCTTGAGGGGAGGCTATCATTCAGCATGGTGTGGGCCGACAAGGTGAAGGTCCAGGATTGCCATCCAAAAGCCAGGCTTAGAGGACCCCTCCTCCTTCTCCCTTGCTGGGGACATCTGGCATACATATTCTATGCTCATCTTGGAAACAACAAGCTAAAGTAGGCAACATAGCATAGCTGTATCCCAAGCAGCTATGAGAGCCTCTCCCAGCTGTCCCAGGCACAGAGGGGTCAGGACGTCCGCACGTTAATGCTCCCAATCACCCCTGGGCGTGAGTCAGTCCTTGCCCCTGTGACAAGATTCCCTATACCTGGAACTCCTCTGAGACTATGAGGGCTCACCCTGAGGAGGGCAGAAGTGGGCTAGGACTGTGGGGAATGTGCATTCCTCATGTGTGTCATTCGAGTCTCATGGAGACAAACCTGAGAATCTCAAATCAATGCACTCATTCACCAGAAGAAAAATCAAGGTCTTGGTAAAGTGACTCAGACACAATAGCTTGCATGCCAGTCCAGGCATTCAAATCACTTAGGAAAAATTCTTAATGCATGCAGTTGCTTCAGGTTCTGCTCTACTAAGTCAAAAACTTTGGGAGGAGGGCTTGCAAATTTGCATTTAAAATAGATCCCCACAGATGACCATGATGTAGCCCATCTATGGACAAGTCTTTAGGGACCCTCGGACATTCTGATGTCTGAATCGATCTCCTCTTTCCTGAAAACAGTTATATGGCAGGAAACCCACAGAGGGAGCAGAAACCAAGACTGATCTGTGGAGAATGCCTCCATGGAAAACAATGAGTACACTCTAATCACATCCCTCCCCCTAGGATGCTGATACACTGTCGGAGAAACACTGTGAGGATACCCTCGTTGCCCAGTGACACAGGTTAGGCATCCTTCAGGCAGGCGTTCCGATTTTAAAATCCCTGGCCTTCTGCTCCATTTGACCCCAGAGCATTTGCACAGATGTCTACAGCACTAGGCAAACAGCTTTTCCCCATGACTTCCTGGGCCAGCTTCTGCCTACTCTGGCCCAGAAACTTCGAGCCCCAGCTCAGAAAGTGTCAGACACATTCCCTTCTTAAGATTTTGGCTGATGGGTTCTCAGGAGAAATGGGAGCTACAGAAGGACAACATGTGCCTTCTGCGGGCACCTTATGGCAAACCACACCGAGGGCGGCCAGCTGGTTGTGGCAAGAGGTAGGAGGCAGGGACAAGGCTTGCCTTCTTGCCATCACTGGTGTGGGGCTCTAACTGAACAGCACACTCTGGCAATTAAGTTGGGGCAGCTAAATGAAATATACCCCTCCAACTGGCTGCAGGACAGGCACGATGTACATATCAAGGGCTTCCCAGCTGTTCGTAAATCCATGAATGAATGACCATGTAATGTGAACAGAATCTTGCAGGATCCTGAAGCATCCCGAGTTGTTACAGAGGCTCGTCCTGAAGAGAAAATGGGTAATGCTTCCAGGCTAGCCATGAAGTGACTTTCTTTTTGTTCTGTGGTGACTATAATCATAGGAGAGACATTTTGCCTCTTGGCTCCCCAGAGTGAAGTGAAAGAAAGAAATGAAAATGTTTACTTAAAAGCGATTTGCTGACTACTGGTAAAAATTGGTATTCTGATCGAAGTCTACTGCAGATCTCTGATTTGCCTAAAATATTTAGAACCAAGAAAATGCAGACACAATTGGTGGACAAGGAAGGCCTCTTGATTTCATCTAGGATCTGATACCTAGAAGCCTCTGACAATGGAAACATTCATCCCTGAAGAAAAGTCAAACAGGCTGCTGAGGGAAAGGAGACAGAGCTCCTGCTGTGTTGGCTGTCGCATACCTGGATGGGCCTGGCTGGCCTTGGGGGGGGGGCGGTTCTGGGGAGCTGGCAAGCTGTGGGGTAGCTGCTGGGTTTGGCTTTAACCCCCGAGCCTCACTGGTTGCTGATGGCTTAGAAGACAGTACAGTGGAATGACTTGAATGATGGTGGAATCTACAAAACCCATGAATGTAAGAAAATGTTCAGTGGTCGACAAAGAACTGGCCTTCTATTGAGAGAGGGGTACCAGGGCAGGGCCTGGCTTTCTGGGAAAGCACCAAGAACAAACACTGTGAGTCATGTTCATTTCCTTATTTGCAGTTAGCTTCTTGAGGGAGGCAAACCACCTGAGAGGTGAGAGTGGGGCCCAGACCCAAAAACTGTAAAAATGGCATTTCCAAAAGTACCAGATGGGAGCAACAGCATCCATGATTCCTGACAGATACCCAGGGGACACTAGCTCAGGACATGCAGTGAGCAAGACCTCTGCAGGAGGGAGATAATGTCCCATTTGAAGAAGGAAGTCAGACAGACAGTCTATGCTCATGAGACAATGGGGAAGAGCCTGTCTGGATGTTCTCGCTCTTCCCACTGTGCTTCCCCTTGGGTCTACCAGCTTTCAAATCCAGTGGAGACCCCACAATACCCCCTGGAGTCAGGAGCAGTGCAAATATCCTGAGGCATTGGAGCCCTGTACTTGGTGCTTGGTCCCAGGGCCACGTTCAGCCTGACACAAACCAGGGAGGATCTACAAGGCCAGGCTAGAGAAACAGGTTACCTGAATGACCAGGCAGTGCCTTCTTCTCTATGTAGTGTGTGTACAGGCTGGCTACATCCATGTCAGAGCAGGCTTCCAGCTCATCAGACAGGAAGGAGGAGCTGCTGGGAGAGCGCTGGGAGTCCGACAAGGTGTGGCTGCTGGAGGGAGTAATGGACCGGGCATTCAGCTTGGCCTGCAGGACCTCGATCACTTTCTCCTTCTCTGGCAGTTCTCTGCTGAGCCTAGTGGGATGGAAGGAGACAATAGGTGAAGCCAAGGACACCGGCCCAACTTGTCCTGACCAAGGCACATAGGAAAAAACACCTAAGTCAAGGGAACCATTCCTGTGAAGAACCACCAAAATACATTGACTTTCTATCCTGCCACGTTGCTCAATTGCTGTATGAGTTCTAGTAGTTTGGGGGTGGAGTCTTTGGGGTTTTCCATATAAAGAATCATGTCATCTGTGAAGAGAGAGAGTTTGACTTCTTCATTGCCAATTTGGATACCTTTTATTTCTCTTTGTTGTCTGATTGCTGTTGCTAGGACTTCTAATACTATGTTGAACAAGAGTGATGAGAGTGGGCATCTTGTTGTGTTCCTGATCTCAACGGGAAGGCTGCAAGCTTTTTCCCATTGAGGATGATATTTGCTATGGGTCTTTCATAGATAGATTTGATGAAGTTGACGAATGTTCCCTCCATCCCTATACTTTGAAGCGTTTTAATCAGAAACGGATGCTGGATTTTGTCAAATGCTTTTTCTGCATCGATTGAAAGGACCATGTGGTTCTTCTCTCTTCTCTTATTAATTTGTTCTATCACATTGATTGATTTGTGAATGTTGAACCATCCTTGTAGCCCAGAGATGAATCCCACCTGGTCATGGTGGATAATCTTTTTAATGTGCTGTTGGATCTTGCTAGCTAGGATCTTGTTGATAATCTTAGCATCCAAATTCATCAGTGATATTGGTCTGAAATTCTTCTTTTTGGTAGGGTCTTTGCCTGGTTTAGGGATCAGGGTAATGCTGGATTCATAGAAAGAGTCTGGAAGTTTTGTTTCTGCATCAATTTTTTGAAACAGCTTCAGGAGAATAGGTGTTATTTCTTCTTTGAAAGTTTGGTAGAATTCCCCAGGGAATCCTTCAGGTCCTGGGCTCTTGTTTTTTGGGAGGTTGTTGATCAGAGCTTCAATCTCGTTACTAGATACCGGTCTATTCTGGTTGTCAGTTTCTTCCTGGTTCAGTTGTGGGAGTTTATAGTTTTCCAAGAATGCATCCATTTCATCTAGGTTGCTTAGCTTATTGGCATATAACTGTTGATAATAGCTTCTGATGATTGTTTCTACTTCCTTGGTGTTAGTTGTGATCTCTCCCTTTTCATTCATAATTTTATGAATTTGGGATTTCTCTCTTTTCTTTTGGATTAGTGTGGACAATGATTTATCGATCTTATTGATTCTTTAAAAAAATGGCTTCTAGCAATCAGAGCTTCCAGACGTGCCTCTCTCCAGGTTTCCTGGAGTTTCCTCGTAGCATGGCCCCCAAACGCCAGTCTTCGCTCCCGCCTCAAATGAAGAAACCGAGACAGCCCCCTGCCCCCAAGCCAGGGCAGACGTCAACATCCCAGCACTTGCATAGAGGAGAAAAAGAACAGCAAGAAGCAATTGAACATATTGATGAAGTACAAAATGAAATAGACAGACTTAATGAACAAGCCAGTGAGGAGATTTTGAAAGTAGAACAGAAATATAACAAACTCCGCCAACCATTTTTTCAGAAGAGGTCGAAATTGATCGCCAAAATCCCCAATTTTGGGTAACAACATTTGTCAACCATCCAGAAGTGTCTGCACTGCTTGGGGAGGAGGATGAAGAGGCGCTGCATTATTTGACAAGAGTTGAAGTGACAGAATTTGAAGATATTAAATCAGGTTACAGAATAGATTTTTATTTTGATGAAAACCCTTACTTCGAAAATAAAGTTCTCTCCAAAGAATTTCATCTGAATGAGAGTGGTGATCCATCTTCAAAGTCCACTGAAATCAAATGGAAATCTGGAAAGGATTTGATGAAACGTTCAAGTCAAACACAGAATAAAGCCAGCAGAAAGAGACAGCATGAGGAACCAGAGAGCTTCTTCACCTGGTTTACTGACCATTCTGATGCAGGTGCAGATGAGGTAGGAGAAGTCATCAAAGATGATATTTGGCCAAATCCATTACAGTACTACTTGGTTCCCGATATGGATGACGAAGAAGGGGAAGGAGAAGAGGATGATGATGATGATGAAGAAGAAGAAGGATTGGAAGATATTGATGAAGAAAGAGATGAGGATGAAGGTGAAGAAGATGAAGATGATGATGAGGGGGAGGAAGGAGAGGAGGATGAAGGGGAAGATGACTAATGGAATACTGATGGATTCCAACCTTCCTTTTTTAATTTTCTTCAGTCCCTGGGAGCAAGTTGCCGTCTTTTTTTTTTCCTTTTTCTTTTTCTTTTCTCCTCTTGTGCTCATTTGCCCTGTTTTTTGAAATCTCCTTTTTCTCTCTCTTTATACCATGGTTCTCAGCTTATTTTGGGGGGAAATACCTTGAGCAGAATACAGTGGGAAAAGAATCTCTACCCCTTTTTGTTCCAAATTCATTTTTGTCCCTTCCTGTCTCAACAAAAACAAAAACTTTATGGAATCAACACCACCGTGCTCTGTGGGAAAAAAGAAAAACCTTCTGCTCCCTTAGCTCTGCTGGAAGCTGGAGGGTGCTAGGCCCCTGTGTAGTAGTGCATAGAATTCTAGCTTTTTTCCTCCTTTCTCTGTATATTGGGCTCAGAGATTACACTGTGTCTCTATGTGAATATGGACAGTTAGCATTTACCAACATGTACCTGTCTACTTTCTCTTGTTTAAAAAAAAGAAAAAAAAACTTTAAAAAATGGGGTTATAGAAGGTCAGCAAAGGGTGGGTTTGAGATGTTTGGGTGGGTTAAGTGGGCATTTTGACCACATGGCTTCTCCTTTGGCATGTTTAATTGTGATGTTTAATGGACATCCTTGCAGTTTAAGATGACACTTTTAAAATAAAACTCTCTCCTAATGATGACTTGAGCCCTGCCACTCGATGGGAGAATCAGCAGAACTTGTAGCATCTTATTTGGAATTGACATTCTCTATTGTAATTTTGTTCCTGTTTATTTTTAAAATTTTCTTTTTGTTTCACTGGAAAGGAAAGATGATGCTCAGTTTTAAACGTTAAAAGTGTACAAGTTGCTTTGTTACAATAAAACTAAATGTGTACACACAAAAATGGCTTCTAGTTTCATTGATACATTCTACAGAGTCAATGTACAGAAACCAGTGGATTTGTTATACACTAACAATGAAAATACAGAAAAGGAAATTAGATAATTGATTCCATTTACTATAGCACCAAGAACCATAAAATACCTGGGAACAAACCTAACCAAAGAGGTAAAGGATCTGTATTCGATGAAGTACAGAACACTCATGAAAGAAATTGAAGAAGACACAAAAATATGGAAGACCATTCCATGCTCTTGGATCAGAAGAATAAACATTGTTAAAATGTCTATACTGCCTAGAGCAATATATACTTTTAATGCCATTCTGATCAAAATTCCACTGGTATTCTTCAAAGAGCTGGAGCAAATAATCCAAAAATTTGTATGGAACCAGAAGAGACCCCGAATCGCTAAGGAAATGTTGAAAAACAAAAATAAAACTGGGGGCATCATGCTACCTGATTTCAAGCTTTACTAAAAGCTGTGATCACCGAGACAGCATGGTGCTGGCATAAAAACAGACACATAGACCAGTGGAACAGAGTAGAGAGCCCAGATATGGACCCTCAAGTCTATGGGCAAATAATCTTCAACATAGCAGGAAAAAATATACAGTGGAAAAAAGACAGTCTCTTCAATAAATAGTGCTGGGAAATATGTAGAATGAAACTTTACCATTCTTTTACACCGTACCTAAAGATAAACTCAAAATGGATAAAAGACCTCAACGTGAGACATGAATCCATCAGAATCCTAGAGGAGAACATAGGCAGTAATCTCTTCGATATCAGCCACAGCAATTTCTTTCAAGATATGTCTCCAAAGGCAAAGGAAACAAAAGCGAAAATAAACTTTTGGGCCTTCATCAAAATCAAAAGCTTCTGCACAGCCCAGGAAACAGTCAAGAAAACAAAGAGGCAACCCACAGAATGGGAGAAGATATTTTCAAATGACAGTACAGACAAAAGGTTGATATCCAGGATCTATAATGAACTCCTCAAACTCAACACACACAAAACAATCATATCAAAAAATGGGCAGAAGATATGAACAGACACTTCTCCAATAAAGACATACAAATGGCTATCAGACACATGAAAAAATGTTCATCACCACTAGCCATCAGGGAGATTCAAATTAAAACCACAATGAGATATCACCTTACACCAGTTAGAGTGGCCAAAATTAACAAGACAGGAAACAACATGTGTTGGAGGGGATGTGGAGAAAGGGGAACCCTCTTACACTGCTGGTGGGAATGCAAGTTGGTGCAGCCTCTTTGGAGAACAGTGTGGAGATTCCTCAAGAAATTAAAAATACAGATTCCCTATGACCCTGCAATTGCACTACTGGGTATTTACCCCAAAGATACAGATGTAGTGAAAACAAGGGTCATCTGTACCCCCAATGTTTATAGCAGCAATGGCCACGGTTGCCAAACAGTGGAAAGAACCAAGATGCCCTTCAACGGACGAATGGATAAGGAAGATGTGGTCCATATACACGATGGAGTATTATGCCTCCATCAGAAAGGATGAATACCCAACTTTTGTAGCAACATGGACGAGACTGGAAGAGATTATGCTGAGTGAAATAAGTCAAGCAGAGAGAGTCAATCATCCTATGATTCACTTATTTGTGAAGCATAACAAATAGCATGGAGGACATGGGGAGTTAGAGAGGAGTAGGGAGTTGGGGAAAATTGGAAAGATAGGAGAACCATGAAAGACTATGGACTCTGAAAAACAATCTGAGGGTTTTAAAGGAGAGGTGGGTGGGAGGTTGGGGGAACCAGGTGGTGGGTATTGGAGAGGGCATGGATTGCATGGAGCACTGGGTGTGGTGCAAAATCAATGAATACTGTTACGCTGAACATAAATTTAAAAAAAAAAAATAGCACAGTGTTAGCAAGAAAACCAACACCTAGATCAATGGAAGAGAATAAAGAGAAATACAGTCAAATATGTATGAGAACTTGTGTTAAAGAAGACCAGAATATAAAATGGAGTCAAGATAGTCTCTTGAATACATGACATTTCGAAAAATAGACAGCAATATGCTAAACAAAACAAAACAACAAAAACCGCAAAACAAAACACACACACACACAAACACACGAAACAAATCATACTCTCTTATACCATATACAAAAATCATCTCAAATGTGGCTGAGAACTTGAACCTACGACTTGAACCTATGAAACACTCATAAATAAATACATCCTAAGTGGTGGGGGAGACAAGATGGTGGAGACGTAGGAGGAGGTGCCATTTCAACCTATCCCCTTAAGTGAGCTGATTACCTACCAAAGAACTCTGATCACCCATGAAATCAGCCTGAGATTAGAATTATACACTTCTGGATCTCTACGGAGGCAGAAGACATTGGTGGGCAGGTAAAGTGGAGTGGGATCATAGGACTGATATCTGAAGATAAACAAAAGTGGGAGGGAGCCACCAGAAGCGACCCATTGCAAAGTAATACCCCAATATGAGAGTGCCCTGTGATTGGAGACCAGCATTAACTTGGAGTCTGGTTGAAAGCACTAAAAAAGAGCAAAGGATTGTGAGGGAAATTGTGGGAATTGGGGCGGTTAGTGACAGGGGCTTAAGCCCGCTGTTACAGAACAGCCACCACTGGCGCTGAGCCAGAGCAAGTGCAGCGATGAAGCCAGGTCTTGGTCCCTGAGCCACTGGAGCCCCTGAGAGTGTCTAGGTGGCAGCACTGGTGAGGGGGAGGGAGCCTTGCCAGACAGCAGAGCCACAGCCTTTTGCACTCTGCAGGGGTGTACCGGGGTGCACCCTGCAACCAGAGTCTGAGCCACGCCCTACAACCTCACCTGAGAGAGGTGCATGCAAGTGCACCTCTCTACTCCTGGAGAGTCTGAGCACTCCCAGCCGGGGCCAGCAGGAAAATCTCAGCACGCTCTCTCTGGTTGGGACCTCTCTGGCAGTCTGGAGCTGCCCAGGCAGCCACTAGCATTTCTCATGGTTTGGGGTACAAGCAGGAGTTCCTGAGACCCCAGAGGCCATGACTTGGAATGTGCTCTGCCAGCAGCAAAGGGGGAATTTCTGTGCTCTGGAGCACCCATAGGGGAAGAAACTGATGCTTCTCTCTGAGAGGGAGGTCTGGATGCAGTTTGCTTTCCTCTAAACCTCCAAAAACCTCCAAAAGCCGCCAAGGTGAGAGAAAACAAACAAACAAACAAACAAACAATACCTCCAGAGAGCAAAAGCCTGACCAGTTTCCTCAGAGTCAGCCCCTTGATGGGGGCAGAAGGACTTAACTCTAATAACACCCCCTGAAAATCATGTGACAGGCCCCTCCGCCAAAAAGCCTGCCCCCCCAAAAAAGAAAGAAAAGACAAGAGGACAACCACCACCACTTCATAGATACAGCTTCTATTTTTAATTCATAACCACTATTCTGGTTCTTTTCATTTTTTTATATATAACTTTTTAACCTATTTACCATCACAAGGAGATGTTCAGTACATCAGATTCCATAATAACATCTTAACCTCAACTTTTTGATACATATACCTGTGACTATCTTTTGCTTTTCTATTTTTTAATTTAATTTTATTTTTATTATTATTATTTTTTCCTCCAATGAATCAATCTTTTCCTCCAATGAATCAATCCATCAATCAATCAATCCTCCAAATTTCGTATTTATAGATTTTCTTTTTTTAATTTAATTTAATTTTTTCAGTGTTCCAAGATTTGTTGTTTATGCACTACACCCAGTGTTCCATGCAACTCATGCCCTCCTTAATACCCACCACCAGGCTCATACATCCTCCCCCCATCCTCCTCCCCTCCAAAACCTCTCAGTTTGTTTCTCAGAATCCACAGTCTCTCATGGTTCATGGTTTGTCTCCCCTTCTGATTTCCCCCAGATCCCTTCTCCTCTCCTTCACCCAATGTCCTCTGTGTTATTCCTTATCCTCCACAAGTAAGTGAAACCATATAACTGACTTTCTCTGCTAGACTTATTTCATTTTTCCTTTCTTTTCTTCCCTTCCCTTCCTTTTCTTTTTATTTTTAGCATAACAGTATTCATTGTTTTTGCACCACACCCAGTGCTCCATGCCCTCTCCAATACCCGCCACCTGGTTCCCCCAACCTCCCACTCCCCGCCCCTTCAAACCCCTCAGATTGTTTTTCAGAGTCCATAGTCTCTCATGGTTCACCTCCCCTTCCAGTTTCCCCCAACTCCCTTCTCCTCTCTAACACCCCTTGTCCTCCATGCTATTTGTTATGCTTCACAAATAGGTGAAACCATATGATAATTGACTCTCTCTGCTTGACTTATTTCACTCAGCATAATCTCTTCCAGTACCATCCATGTTGCTACAAAAGTTGGGTATTCATCCTTTCTGATGGAGGCACAATACCCCATAGTGTATATGGACCACATCTTCCTTATCCATTCATCCGTTGAAGGGCATCTTGGTTCTTTCCACAGTTTGGCGACTTTGGCCATTGCTGCTATAAACATTGGGGTACAGATGGCCCTTGTTTTCACTACATCTGTATCTTTGGAGTAAATACCCAAGAGTGCAATTGCAGGGTCATAGGGAATTTGTATTTTTAATTTCTTGAGGAATCTCCACACTGTTCTCCAAAGAGGCTGCACCAACTTGCATTCCCACCAACAGTGGAAGAGGGTTCCCCTCTCTCCATATCCCCTCCAACAATGTTCATCATCACTAGCCCTCAGGGAGATTAAATTTTGTTATTTTTTAATATTCATATAGAGATAAGTTTAACGTAATCCCCTTTCCCCAATCAATGCGACCCCTATAAGTAAACCAGTTTTAATCCCCCTTTATCTTAGGAAAGTTGAGTCCTTTAACAAAGATATCAAGATATATCCAGGAAGAATTAGAAACCTTCCTCATCCACACTGAGAATTTATAACCACCCTCCCATCTTTTTCTTCTGTCAGTGTTTCAGTGTATTTGTTTTTGTCCTGGTAATATATAAATCTTATATGTGGGTTTCTTTTTGACGAAGTTCTATTTATTTATTTATTTATTTATTTATTGGCATCTACTTTTGTTGGTCTCTTTATTTGTCTGTTTTTGTTTCTACACTTCATAAATATTACCTTGGGGCTCATTTGGGCTGGCCTTCCATTTTATTTTTATCTCTGTTTTTTTTTTTTTTTTTCCTTCCTGTCTCTCTCTATCTCCTTTTTTCTTCTTTTTTTTGATTGCTCAGAGGCATTCTAGGGTGCACCTTGCCTGCACCATGGTTGGTACATTCAGCTACACATTCGTTCAGCCATCTCTCACCTAAATGACTAGGAGGAGAAATGCCCAACAAAAGAAAAACTCAGAGACTGGGCAGTTTCTGTCAGAGCTATTGGATATGGACATAGCTTGAATTCCCTTTCTGACATACTGTCTAACAATTATCCAAGGTGTAAACAGTATATCAGAATGGGAATTCAGGCTACAATTATTCAGGCAATAGCTAGGTTGGAGAAATCCTTTGATGACAAAATAGAATTGATTAGGGCAGAAGTGAAAGCCACCAGGGATGATGTTCACAATGTTCTCAGTGAGTTCCCATCTAATCTAAATTCTCTGAAAGCTAGGGTAACTGAGGCATAAGATAAAATTAGAGATCTGGATGATGAACAGAGAAAAAGGATCAGGAGTAAGCCTGGAACAAACAGCTTAGAAGCCACGAAAACAGAATTAGGGAAATAAATGATGCCATGAAACATTCCAACGTCAGAATTATTGGAATCCCTGAGGGGAAGGAGAAAGAAAGAAGACTAGAAGATATAGTTGAACAAATTCTCCATGAAAGTTTTCCCAATCTAGGCAGTGGAACCAGTGTTTGCGTACTAGAGGCAGAAAGGTCTGCCTCCAAGATCATAGAATCTAGAAAAGACCTCGAGACACCTGATTGTGAAAATGATAACCATAATTGTAGACAGGAGCTCTTAAAAGCAGCTAGGGCGAATAAATTCCTTACATAGAGAGGAAAGCCCATCAGAATAATGTTATACCTGTCCACAGAAACCTGGCAAGCCAGAAAGGGCTGGCAAGATATACTCAGGGCACTAAATGAGAAGAACATGCAGTCAAGAATACTTGATTCAGCAAGACTGACATTCAAAATTGATGGAAAGATAAAGAGCTTTCAAGACTGGCAAGGTTTAAAAGAGTATGTGACCACCAAGCCAATACTGCAAGAAATATTAAGGGGCATTTTATAAAAAAGAGGAAAAAACAACTAAGGATATCATTGAACAGAAATATATGGAGACAATCTACAGAAACAACAATTGCACAGGTAACACAATGTCAATAAAAACGTATCTCTCAATAATCACTCTCAATGTGAATGGCCTAAATGCACCCATCAAATGGCACAGAGTTTCAGATCAGATAAAATAACAGGACCCATCCATATGTTGTCTACAAGAGACCCATTTTGAACCTAAGGATACACCCAGACTAAAAGCGAAGGGATGGACAAGCATCTTTCATGCCAATGGGCCACAAAAGAAGGTTGAGGTAGTGATTCTCATATCAGATAAATTGGATTTTAAACTAAAGACTGTAGTCAGAGATCCAGAAGGACATTACATAATTCTTAAAGGGAAGATCCACCAAGAAGATCTAACAATTGTAAATATTTATGACCCCAATATGGAAGCAGGCAACTACATAAGAAAACTGTTAATTGAGATAAAGAGTCATATTGATATGAATACATTAATAGTAGGAGATCTTAACATGCCACTCTCAGTAATAGATCATCCAAGCAGAAAATCAATAAAGAAACAAGAGCACTGAATGACACATTGGACCAGATGGACCTCATACATATATACAGAACATTCCACCTTAAAACAACAGAATACTCATTCTTCTCAAATGCACATGGAACCTTCTCCAGAATAGATAGACCACATACTAGGTCACAAATCAGGGCTCAACCGATACCAAAAGATTGAGATTATTCCCTGCATATTCTCAGATTGCAATGCTTTGAAATTGAAGCTCAACCACAAGGAAAAGTTTGGAAGGAATTCAAACACCTGGAAGCTAAAAACCACCTTGCTTAAGAATGCTCAGAACAATCAGGAGAGCAAAGAATAACTTAAACAATTCATGGAAACCAATGAGAATGAAGACACTTCAGTCCAAAATCTATGGGATACAGCAAAGGTGGTCCTATGGGGGAAATGCATAGCCATCCAAGCCTCCTTCAAAAAAAAAAAAAAAAAGAAAAGAAAAAAAAAGAAAAATCCAGAATACAATCAGCTGTCTCTACACCTTAAAGAACTGGAGAATCAACAACAAATTAAGCAACTCCACACATAAGAAGGGAAATAATGAAGATTAGAGCAGAGATCAATGAGATAGATAATAGAGATAGAGTAGAACACATCAATGAAATTAGAAGCTGGTTTTTTGAAAGAATCAATAAGATCAATAAACCATTGGCCAAACTAATCCAAAAGAAAAGAAAGAAGGCACAAATTAATAAAATTATGAATGAAAAGAAGAGGTAACAACTAACACCAAGAAAGCAGAAACAATCATCAGAAGTTATTATCAACAGTTATATGCCAATAAGTTAAGCAACCTAGATGAAATGGATGCATTCCTGGAAAACTGTAAACTTCCAACATTGAACCAGGAAGAAATTGACAACCCAAATAGACCAATGTCTACTAATGAGATTCAAGCAGTGATCAAAAACCTCCCAAAAAACAAGAGCCCAGGAACTGACGATTTCCCTGGGGAATTGTACCAAACATTCAAGGAAGAAATAACACCTATTTTCCTGAAGCTGTTTCAAAAAATTGAAGCAGAAGCCAAACTTCCAGACTCTTTTTGTAAAACCAGCATTACCCTGATCCCCAAACCAGGCAAAGACCCACCAAAAAGGAGAATTTCAGACCAATATCCCTTATGAATATGGATGCCAAGATTCTCAACAAGATCCTAGCAAATAGGATCCAACAGCACATTAAAAGGATTATCCACCATGACCAGGTGGGATTCATCCCTAGGTTGCAAGGATGGTTCAACATTCACAAATCAATCACTGTGATAGAACAAATCAATAAGCGAAGAGAGAAGAACCACAGGGTCCTCTCAATTGATTCAGAAAAAGCATTTGACAAAATCCAGCATCCATTCCTAATTAAAATGCTTCAAAATATAAAGATAGAGGGACTATTCCTCAACTTCATAAAATCTATCTATGAAAAACCCACAGCAAATATCATCCTCAATGGGAAAAAGCTTACAGCCTTCCTGTTGAGGTCAGGTACACGACACTCACCACTCTCACCACTCTTGTTCAACATAGTATTAGAGGTCCTGGCAAAAGCAATCAGACAACAAAGAGAAATGAAAGATATTCAAATTGGCAATGAAGAAGTCAAACTCTCTCTCTTCGCAGATGACATGATACTTTATATGGAAAACCCAAAAGTCTCCACCCCCAAACTACTAGAATTCATACAGCAATTCAGTAATGTGGCAGGATACAAAGTCAATGTGCAGAAATCAGTTGCTTTCTTATATGCTATCAATGAAAATACAGAATGGGAATTTAGAGAATCAATTCCATTTATTATAGCACCAAGAACCATAAGGTACCTGGGAATAAACCTAACCAAAGACATAAAGGATCTATACTCGAGGAACTACAGAATACTCATGAAAGAAATCAAAGAGAACACAAAAAGATGGAAGACCCTTCCATGCTCTTGGATCAGAAGAATAAACATTGTTAAAATGTCTATACTGCCTAGAGCAATCTATACTTTTAATGCCATTCCAATCAAAATTCCACAGGCATTTTTCAAAGACCTGAAGCAAACAATCTTAAAATTTGTATGGAATCAGAAGAGACCCCAAAATTGCTAAAGAAATATAGAAAAAGAAAAACAAAACTGGGGGTATCACATTGCCTGATTTCAAGCTTTCCTACAAAGCTGTGATCACCAAGACATCATAGTACTGGCATAAAAACAGACACATAGACCAGTGGAACAGAGTGGAGAGCCCAGATATGGATCCTCAACTCTATGGTCAAATAATCTTCAACAAAGCAAGAAAAAAATATACAGTGGAAAAAAGACCATCTCTTCAATAATGGGTGCTGGGAAAATTGGACAGCTTTATGTAGAAGAATGAAACTTGACCATTCTCTTACACTGTACACAAAGATAAACTCAAGATGGATAAAAGACCTCAACATGAGACAGGAATCCTTCAGAATCCTAGAGGAAAACATAGGCAGTAACCTCTTCTATATCAGCCACAGCAACTTCTTTCAATATATGTCTCCAAAGGCAAAGGAAATAAAAGTGAAAATAAACTTTTGGGAGTTCATCAAGATCACAAGCTTCGGCACAGCAAAGGAAACAGTTAACAAAACAAAACCCACGAAATGGGAGAAGATACTTACAAATGACAGTACAGGCAAAAGGCTGATATCCAGGATCTATCAAGAAATTCTCAGACTCAACACACATGAAACAGAAAATTATGTCAAAAAATGGGCAGAAGACATGAATAGACACTTCTCCATTGAAGACATACAAATGGCTATCAGACACATGAAATGTTCATCATCACTAGCCATCAAGGAGATTGAAATAAAAACCACATTGAGATACCACCTTACAGCATTTAGAGTGGCCAAAATCAACAAGACAGGGAAAAACATGTGCTGGAGAGGATGTTGAGAAAGGGGAACCCTCTTACACTGTTGGTGGGAATGAAAGTTGGTGCAGCCATTTTGGAGAACAGTGTGGAGATTCCTCAAGAAATTAAAAATAGAGCTTCCTGATGACCCTGCAATTGCACCACTGGGTATTTACCCCAAAGATACACGTATAGTGAAAAGAAGGTCCATCTGTACCCCAATGTTTATAGCGGCATGGCCACGGTCGCCAAATTGTGGAAAAAACCAAGATGCCCTTCAATAGGTGAATGGATAAGGAAAATGGGGTCCATATACACTATAGAGTATTATGTCTCCATCAGAAAGGATGAATACCCAACTTTGTATCAACATGGATGGGACTGGAAGAGATTTTGCTGAGTGAAATAAGTCAAGCAGAGAGAGTCACTTATCATATGGCTTCACTTATTTGTGGAGCATAAGAAATAACATGGAGGACATGGGGAGATGGAGAGGAGAAGGGAGTTGATGGAAATTGGAGAGGGAGATGAACCATGAGGGACTATGGACTCTGAAAAACAATATGAGGGTTTTGAAGGGGGAGGGGATGGGGAGTTGTGCCAGCTTGGTGGTGGGTATTGTGGAGGGCATGTATTGCATGGAGCACTGGGTGTGGTGCATACACAATGAATTCTAGTATACTGAAAACTAATTAAAAAAATAAAAATTTAAAAAATATTGAAATAGAATTATAAGAAAAAGAATAAAACTACTACTTTAGAATAAATACATCTTTATATATTTATAATATATTTGATATGCCAAGGAGTGGGCTTTCCCTTGTTTGAACTTTAAGAGCAGGAGAAATAAAACTTTGAAAAATAACTAACAGTATTAAGTACTCACAGTTATTGAGCATGGTACAACTGTTTTCAGTACATTACCAAGTTAGAAAAAGTAAGGTACTTGATGATAGGCCTTTCTTAATTTCTTTTTTGAAAATTTCCTGAAGATTCTTATGAGACTGTGAAAGGAAGTATATAAAGATGGAATTGATGGGATATAGAAACTCATACCTGTCACTGGAACATGCGTGTTGCACAAATGGTGCAAGCTGATTAGTAGAACAATCTAATAGGTTAGGAGAATTAGTAGAATAAGTCTATTAGTCTATTACTACTTAGTAAAATTAATTATAAGTATTATAATTAATTAGTAGAACAAGTCATCAGGCTGATTAGCAGAATGATCATGTGCTCCCAAAGCCAAACATATTCATGGTCATTGATCTGTGTATTTGGATTAAAGAGATTAATACAAATTCAGAAATACACACTCGTCTTCTTTTCTTCTTCCTCCACTGTTGGAAAAATGAAGAAATTCTGAGGGAAATCCAGCCTCTGTTTACTCTTCAATCAGTATGAACACAAAAAGTATCAACCAGCTCCCTTGTTTCGGCCAAATTAGTTTCATTAGGTCAGAAGAGACAAGACTGTAATCACCATATAGAAAGAAGAGGTGACCTATTTTTAAACATCTTTAAATATGTTGCAAAATGCTAGTGTGAAATTACAGTTAGGTTTCACATGTTCTCCTTGCCCTTTCAACACTTATTCACTGGTGCTAGAGAAAGTATTGCTCTAAATCAAGTGGGAGAGCAGGATTGGGAGAGCGGAAATAGTAGCATAGTAAAGGTTCTGGAAATCTTCATCTGTAGCCTGCCCAGAATGTTGACCAAACTTTGTGTAGTACAGAACACCTCGTGCCACTCAAGTGCAACAAGAAAACACAAATAATAAGAGCAAAGACAGATTTTAAAAAATCTAGACAAAAAATAATTTTTTCAATGCACTGCAACATTTTTATGATCTTAGAAAACTCTCCGCCAGATTCTGTTTACTGTGGTAACATGAGAACTGAATAGAAATGAGTATATTTTGCTATTTTGGGATGCACCTTAGTCAAAGAACAATTAAACTTCCCCTTCCAAGGAAGATCTTTTCTCTTGTTATTAGATTTTAGAAAGCTCAGGTTTTCCTATTTTAAAGGTCACTTTTTCTACTTGAATGAAGCTGCTAACTCAGCCTTCTTAAAAATCGCTTGAAAAGCCATGAGGGTCACCTGACAAACGTGAAGCCAAAGCAGTCATTTACCACAACCAGAAAACTGATTGGGTATGAAAATGTGTAAGATTTTATTTCCAAGGGAATTATTACCTATATTGACCCCATTATATAAATTTTTATTTAAATACTGGAATTTCTACTAACATATGGGACACACAAATAGAATTGTCAGAATGTGTTCCATATCCTGGAGGGCAAGCTCGAGATTCTGACTATTGCCCTTGCCCTCCAACATGAATGCCAGAATAGCATAATTTTTATGCATTTATAGAACAGACTTCCATTTCAGTGTTACCTCCTTCAAGGAAGGATTTTCATCTAAAATGAGCTTTAAAATAAATAGAATAAGATATTAATAGTCATTAAGCATCAAATCTCAGGTAATTGTTGTGGATTCTATAATGTAATATTATAATGAAGTCAAACATTAACACTTAAAGTACTATCAAGTAGTCATCAGTTGATTTCATTTGTGTCCAGAGACTGGGACAGATTGGACAGAATTTTCCTTTGATGACACAGTGTGCTTCTTGTACGCAGGGTGCTTCCTGGTAACATTTTAATTCATATCTCCAGGACTCTTTTGAAAAGAGTTCCTCAGGAAACAAACAAGGGAATGTGGACTTCTCTGAAGTGAAAAAGGCTACTAGCCAGACAAAACTGCAAATATCATGTTTGATGTTGATGACCTGTGTCCTTTTTGTGACTTCAGTTGTTAAGAGATAACACTAGTAATCCAGATTTTAGATTTTTCTGAACACTGGTAAAGATGAACTAGAATTAGTTAGGACCTGGAAACCCAAATTCAAATATACCAAAATTAATACACCATATGTATTTCAGAGAAGTTTTTCAGAAATACTGATACCTTGAGGAAACATGGAGACTCTCCCCTCTTCCCTCTCTGTCCTCTCTCTCCTCATTGTTCCTGCTCTCTTTTTTTAGCTCATTACAAGTTGCATGTAATAAGATATATGAAAAACACAGAATTCTAAAGCCTAATGACATATATCAAAGTAAACATGCGGTTGACTGAGACACTAAGGTCAAGAGGCTGAATGTAGCCTGTGTACCATCATTCCTCTCAAACTCTCATGTAATGTTACCTATATTTTGACACTTACTCCTTTTCACTTATTTGGAGCTTTAAGTTCCTTAACACCACTGCTTAGTTTTTCATTTTGTTTTATGTAAATGATATCATACAAGATGTATACGTCTGGGTCTGACTTCTTGCATTCAAATTTTTATCTGTGAGATCCATTTCTGTTGTAGGGAGCTGTGGTTTGTTGATTTTTAATGATTTACTGAATTCCATTCTATTAATAAAACACAGTTTATGTATGCATCCTGCTGCTAAGGGGAATTTGGGTTGTTTCTACTGTTTGATTAATAAACAATGCAGTTCCAAATGGTTTGGCATATATCTCTGACACATAGATCCATTTGTCAGTTTTTACCTTTATGTTTAGTGCTTATTTTTGAATGTCCTGTTGATTAAATCTGGCCTATCACCAGACCACTGGATAGCTATCGGCCTTTTTACCTCCTGGAGTTTAATTATTTAGCATTTTACCTATTGATTTATGTTGTAATTGAATTTTGTATGTGATATAAGGTGAACACCAAGCTTTATTTTCTTCCACAAGGTTATGCAATTGGTCTAGCACCCTTTACTGAAAAGAACAATTCTTTCACAATGTTTCATAATACCATTCATTTTTTTCCCCTTTAAATCATGTTCTGGGCTTCATCTAAACTCTTTTGAGTTCCACTAGTTTCTTTCTCTTTTTTAGGACCCCAAATCCTAGCTTCTCAAAACTTTGGATACACAGTAAAGCACATCTTCCTTATCTTCTATTTCCCCATGTCTATCCTTGGCCTTCAAAGTTTCACATAAAGTTAAAATCACTTGTCAAGTTCTACAATAAGACTGTAATACAATTTGGAATGCTGTTGTCATATTGAATATATGGAGTAACTTGGGGAGTATTTACATCTTTCTAGTATTGAATTGTATTTAATTTTCAGATTTGTGTTGACCTGAAAAGTTTGTCTTAAAGTTTTATCTTCTGAAATAGTCTGAAACATTGGTATTACTTACTCATTTACTTATTCAGAATAGTTGCCTTAATCCAGAGTATCCTTTCAGGGAGAATTTGAAATTATGGATGTTTCTTTCATAGTTAAAGGAATATTAGATTTCAAATTTTCTTCATGTAGTTTTGATAAGCTCTATTTTCCTAGAAATTGTCAGTACATGGCCCTTTTTTTTTAAATTATCAGCAGGAAGTTATTTATAATATTTTCCCATTTTTTAAGTATGTGTGATTGGTGGTAACTGTTGGGTTCATGGTCAAAGGAATGAGACTAATACAAAGCAAAGGTCAAGCAAAGCTTTATTTTGTGCCAAGCATTGAGAATCAAACTGACCAGTCAGGGCCATCTCTAACAAAGAGGAGACCCTTCCCCGCCTCACAGACTAACTTTTATAGAGCAAAGGCCATGTGGTTGAGCCTGGCTACACATAGGTGGCCAATGAGATTACCATTTACCCTAGTAGATATTTGAACTAGCCTATTACCTTGGTCAGAATTGGCATCCAAAAGGCAGGGCCCACTCTCCCTGGTAGCTAGGGAGACAGTATGTATGCTCCACTGATTGGATGTCTCCACCTGGCCTGACCTGCCCTTGTATCTGGGCTTTGCAAATAAGTTCCTCTGGAGGGGCAGGGTCAATCTAAGTCTATCGCATAGGGTCAATCTAAGTTTACTGCATAAACAACAAAATGGCTCCCTCTGCCCAAGTAGGCCCTTACAGTAACATATCTTTTTTTTTTAAAGATTTTATTTATTTACTTGAGAGAGAGACAGTGAGAGAGAGCATGAATGAGGAGAAGGTCAGAGAGAGAAGCAGACTCCCCATGGAGCTGGGAGTCCGATGCGGGACTCGATCCCGGCACTCCAGGATCATGACCTGAGCCGAAGGCAGTCGTCCAACCAACTGAGCCACCCAGGCGTCCCCAGTAACATATCTTTTAAATAGTGATTTTTACTTTTGTGTTTCTTAATTTCGTTAGTCATTTTGAAAAATTACTTTTTAATTGACTTGTGTGTTCTTTTTGTTGTTTTCGATATCATTAACTGTCACTTTTATTTTTAATTTTAATTTTTCAGTTTGCTTTCTCTATATATAAAATAGATATCTAAATTAGTTCAGTTTTCTTTTTTTTTCTAACATATGAATTTAAAGCTATAAATTTTTTTTCCAAGTCTGGATTATTTCATAGTTTTTAAATTAATTATTTAGTGAAAACAAAAACAAAAACAAACCCAGAACATATAAACTAGGAAAAAGCAATCATTCATAGTAGCTAATAAAAAAAAAAGTACTCTTGGGCAAAGTGCTGATAAAAAATACAAAACCCAAATGAACAACATTATAAATTGAGAAGTAAATTTTTGAATGAACATATTTTTATATATAAATTTTAAACTAGTAAATTTGAAAGTAGAGATGTTTTGAAAGACAGTTTTATATAGATAAAAATGCCAAAACTGACTGAAGAGTTGCAAAGTTGATTATTTCAATACTATATAAGGCTAAAATATAGACAATAAGAGGAAATAAAAAATTAAAATAAATTCACTACAACTGTTTGAAGAGCAATCACAGAGATATGCAGAGTAAATGGTCAGAAGACTCAATGAGACAAAAGCAAAATAGATATATATTTTATACTTTTTGGAGAATGGAGCCCATTTTTAAGAATTCCTGTGAGTATGTAGTTTTGGTTTTTTTTTTTTTTTTTGGTTTTGGTTTTTGTTTTTTTAATATCCACATTAAAACTGTAGTAACATTCTGCACTTATGATGTGGTTCAGAACAGCAAGTTCACATGCTTGAAACTGTAACTGACTCAGTTATCAAGCAGTATTTATTTGACAATTTGTAGGACACGTCTTCTTGGGAGCCCACATGCGCAGAGAAGCATGTTGATTTTCTAGGTTTAATGGGCAGTAGAAGAAGTGACAGGAATTTATTTATGTAACTCCTGGAGGGAGGCAGCCTAGCCCTAGACAGGACTCAATGCTGTCAACCAAAGTAGACAGTTGATCACTCCATGTTTAGCAAATGATCATGCAGACTAATGGCAAACATGCCTGAAAGGTGAGGGGCAGAGGAGTGAGCCTGACCAGGAAGAATTTACTAAAGACCAGGAATACTTTGCTTCTGTTTCTACATAGATTAAAAATATGGATGCTATTTAAGGAATTATTAAAAGTTCCTTCTCCTTAAGGGTAATAACCAAATTGAAATTAAAATTAGCTTTAAACTTTAAAAATGATTACTTGGGGGAGGTGAGAATAAAAGGAAAGCCTGTGCTTTTTAATTTTTTCCCCCCACAAGAAAAACAAAACCCAAGGAGAAAATGGCTTTTTTTTAAAATCTGAGAAATAGTAATTCTACTGGATCTTATCATCAACTATCTTTCTGTCATGGAGTTTTAATGATTGAGTCACCGGAACAGAGGTCTTTGGTATAACTTGTTGAGTTGAAATAATTGGATATCCTGGGAATACAATCAATAATAGGAGGAAGAACCAATTTTTCTGGAAAGTCATAATGCAAATTTCCACCAATTATGCACATCCTACTTGCCTTGACTATACAAATCCAAAATCGCATTCTTAGATTGTAGCAAGTTTCCAGTATTCGTGGACACTGTATTCTGTCCCACCAAATGTAACAGAAAGAAAATGTGTCTTCTATGAACATGGATAATAGAAATTATCAGTAAATGCCCCTTAAGTAAATTGAAAGACATGTTTTCCCCAGGTGATCTAAATATTTTTAAGTGTTTTTACACATTCCATCAAACATTTGTTCTCTAGAATATAGAGCTACTGCATTACCATCAGCTAGTTATTTTTTCCAGTTATTAATGTGGTAGGTTTGGATTTAAAAACTTAGTTCTGTGGTTAACAGGAAACAAAGGTAGAAATAATCTGTTCCAAATACTGCCTCCTCACAAGAGGAGGCAAGAACTCAAGTATAGACAGCTCCAAATCATCAACTAATTAGACCAGTGACCTTCTAGTGATTTTTGCTGCTGCCGCTGCTGCTGTTGTCCTTTATTGAGCTGGAAAGCTCTTAATTCAAAGAAACCTGTAGTGGGGATCCACCACACAACAAAGAAAGCAGAGCTTCTCTGGATAAAGCAGGTCGGGTCACCTGCTTTTGGCAGCTAAGGTCATGCACTCCACTCACATGATAAAGTCCTTTTCTAAATTAGATGGAGTTCCATAGATTGTTCACAAAGGCTCTTTCTGATCCATCTATCTATCCATCTTATCTATCTTTTGAAAAAGATAACAACTTTTCCATTAACCTTTATTGCTAGTACAGATAATGACCATTCCTTTGGTTATGACTATAGACTTTTTAAAACACAAATGTCCTGGCAGGGGTAATTAATTCAATCCATTATCAATTATTAACACAGGAAAATAAATTTTCACAACTCTTCCTTATGGCATGAAAATAGATAAAAACATATTATACCCCAAAATATTACAGGAGAAGCTTCAACATTTTAAACCAAATTTCTGCTTCATCAAATTTCTCTAAGATGCAGGTTGGTTGTATTTTAATATAATTTTAATTACATTTTATAAAATAAGAGGTAGAGAATCTTAGATTTGGAAAGTCCACAGAATCAAGGAAGTGGTCAGAGATGAAGTCAAGATAGCCAGGATGACAGCAAGTCTTGTCACTTGGAATGTTGCCAATCAGTTAAGAAGCTGGCGGGGGAACAATTCTCCACAGGTCTTTTGTGATTCTACACACCTTGTGAAGAGCTGTTGATAGCTTTTGTTCTCAATTACCTTTTCCAAGTTTCATATAGAAAACAGCCTTAGGAAAAAAAGTGTCTCTTTCCAGGATAGAGGCAGATACATTTCTCTGCTAGGTTGTTCCAGATAATGTCTCCTTTTGAGGAAGAGGTAAAGCAGGTTTGCCATTCTCCCATCCTACCCATATTGTATTTCCTGCTAGGCCAGGAGTAATACAGTTTTTTGTCTCTGTCTTCTATGTTCTGTCACCATCTATAAAATTATGGCAGGCTAAATTGTCAGCGTCTAGTGTAAAATCTCACCCCCTTCTGCAATCTTCACAGCAGTGTATTATACAGAAAAGGTCAAGAAAAGAAAGTATTGCTCCCAATAAGTAGTGCAACAGGGCCTCTACTGGCCAAGAATTGACATGAAAATTCTACTAAACAAGGATTGAACAGAAGAAAAAAATGAGCTCTCACAAGTTACTGGAAAAGATAAGAGAATAAACAGACAAGCAACTGTTCACAAAAAGGGGTTCTTTTTGTCTTGGACATGATTATTAGCTTGAGACCATCAGGTCCAAATTTGTTTTACTCCTTAGTCCTGTTTCTGTAGGTTAGCACAAAGAAACCCAAACCCATAACATTCTTCACTGCTTTTGTTCTAATACACATAGAGTTCTCCTGTCTCCCCTGTCCTTCTCCACACAAAGTCCTTATCCTTCTTCCTGATTTGTATTGTTCCACAGCATTCATGACCATAGGACTGTATTGTGCATGTTCTGTAGGACTTCCTTGTTTGAGTTCTTCCACTAGAATATAAGCTCCCAAATGGTAGAGATTTATGTCTATTCTGTTCCCTTTATTAATCTTTACTTCTGAAATAGAGTCTAGCATTGCATAAGTAATAAATAAACATTTATCAGGATGAATTAGTTAGTAGGTGAACGGAGGAACAGGATGGGGATTGTGGTTAAACATTTCCATTTTTTTCAAGACTTTATTTCCTTTGAGCCTTCCCTCCCAGACCCACTTCTTAAAGCATGGTTTTAATCTGGACCCTTAAATGGCTAATATGACAGGTTTTCAAATTTATGTAAATAGAAAAATACCTCCAGCTTTAAAAGGAAAACATAAATATGGAATCCTTATTTGGGGTATATAAATTTGAAGCTGGTGACCAGACAACATTGGCTGGGTGACAGTGCATAGAAAGAAAAAAATGGGGGTGCCTGGGTGGGTCAGTGGGTTAAAGCCTCTGCCTTCAGCTCAGGTCATGATCCCAGGGTCCTGGGATGGAGCCTCACATTGGGCTCTCTGCTCAGTGCAGAGCCTGCTTCCCCTGCCCCACCTCTGTCTCTGCCTACTTGTGATCTCTGTCAAATAAATAAAAAAAAATTTGGAAAAAAAAGGAAGAAAAAAATGGCTTGGCAATCAGAAAGGATGAATACCCAACTTCTGCATCAACATGGATGAAATTGAAGGAGATTATGCTGAGTGAAATAAATCAAGCAGAGAAAGTCAATTATCATATAGTTTCACTTATTTGTGGAACATAAGGAATAAAATAGAGGACATTAGCAGAAGGAAAGATAAAGTCAGTTGGGGTAAATTGGGGGAGGGAGATGAAACATGAGATACTGTGTACTCTGAGAAACAAACCAGGGGTTTCAGAGGGGAGAGGGGTGGGGGAGGGGTAAGCCTGGTGGTGGGTATTAAGGAAGGCAGACTGCATAGAGCACTGGGTGTTATACTTAAACAATGAATCTTGGAACTGTATCAAAAACTAATCATGTATTTTATGGTGAATAACATAACACAATAAAAAAAGAAAGAAAATAAATATGTTTCACGGCTGCCTAAAATGGAAGAAATTTATGAAGGATTAATATTAGTCAATAGTGGTTCTTTCCCTTTATAAATAAAACTACACCATCATTAGCAGGTGATTGTTTAGTCTTTGCCCACATGGGTCAGTTGCATTTACTAATTGATTATATACACACACACACACACACGCGCGCGCACACACCCCTACACACAGATAACCATATATACACATGTATAAATATGTATTTTTTAAGGTTCACTTTTTTAAGGAGAGGGAGGGGAAGTTCAAGGGGGGAGGGGCAAAGGGAAAGGAATAGAGAGAATCTGAAGAAAAAAATTCACTGAAGCATGTACATAATCCCATCCGACACACTCTTGCCCATATCCATATACTCATGCACTGACACTATTATACCCATTTACATTATTTGGACTTGTACACATTTAAAAAAAAAACTCTTGTAAATTAATATGTTCTTATAAAGAACCATATATTCCTGATTTCTGTTTAGAGAATAAGAATAAAATTTTCACTTAGCCAGAGGTCAGCAAAATATGACCTACGGGAAAAATCCAGCCCAGTCGCTGATTTTATAAATGAAGGTTTATTGAAATACAGCCTAAATCAGTTATTTTGTGTATTATTTATGTCTGCTTTCATGCTATAACTACAGAGTAGATACAGGACTGTATGTCCCACAAAGCCTTAAGTACTTGCAATCTAGCCACTTAAAGAAAAAGCCAAATCTAGAAGAAAAATCTTTCTGTGTGGGAAAACAGAAAATTCTATTTGTAACCTATTCTTCAGAATGCTCCAATGACATAGTGAACTGAATAAGACCGTTTTCTACCAAAAGATCCTACAATGATGGATAATATGGAAGAAAATTATAAAATATGGTTTTACCTCTGCACATACCAGGGAACTGCAAATGAGATTTCTACACAGATTCACCTGAGGCTGCCCCAAGTGACAGGAGACAGAGCTCCAGCCACTGATCAAGAAGCCATGAGGGAGGCTAATACACACTCAAGGTCAAGGTTCTCTAGGAGGGGTAAGAGAATAAAAAATAAATTGTTACTTATGGAAAACAAACTAACAAACTTTTGGCCTATGCTACCAAGAAATCAGTCTGAACTGCCAAACCAGAATATTAATATGATCAAATCCACCTGCTCTACAGAGAGCCACCTGCTCTACAATCAAGACTTCATAGTGCAGCCACTGTGGAAAGTTCCATACAAAGTTAAAGACAATACTACCTTATGATCCAGTAATCACAGTATTGGGTGTTTACTCCCAAAATACGAAAATGCTAATTCAAAGGATACATGCACTCCCATGTTTATTGTAGCATTATTTACAATAGCCAAGGAATGGAAGCAGCCAGTGTCCACAGATAGATGAATGGATAAAGAAGGTATATGTGTGTGCATGTGTGTGTGTACATATGTGTGTGTGCATACTTATTACACACAATGGATTAATATTCAGCCATAAAAACAATGAAATCTTGCCACGTACATAGCATGTATGGAGCTAGAGAATATAATGTTAAGTGAAAGAAACTGGAGAAAGATAAATACTGTATAACTCACAATGGGTAGAAATTATAATTTTAATTTTTAAAAACTATTTTATTTATTTATTTGTGTGTCTGTGTGTGAGAGAGAGAGAGAGATCATGCACAAGCAGTGGGGGCAGCAGGCTGAAGGAGAATAAGACTCCCTGCTGAGCAAGGAGCATGATGCAGGACTCGATCCCAGGACCTAGGCAACATGAGCTGAGCTGAAGGCAGATGCTTAACTGACTGAGCCACCCAGATGTCCCCCAGGAAGAAATTTAAAAAAACAAAATGAACAAGGAAAAAAAAGAGAGAGAGACAAACCAAAAACAAACTATACAGAGCCAACTGATGGTGACTAGAGTGGAGGTTGGTGGGGAGTACAGGCAATGGGACTAAACAGTACATTTATCACTATGAGCGCTGAGTGATGTATAGAATTGCTGAACTGCTCACTCTATTGTACACCTGAAACTAATCTAACACTCTGTGCTAACTATGCTGGAATTAAAATAAAAACAAAAAAATGGGGCATAAACAATGAATCTTAGAACATTGGGGAAAAAAGAGTAACAGAAAATACTCTACAATGACTTAGCTTACAAACCTAAAAAAGAAAATATATTAAAAAGTTAAACACGGGGGGGGGGGGGGACGACAAGATGGCGGGGAAGTAGGAGGAGTCAGCCTTTCAACCTGTACCCTAAAGTGAGCTGACTACCTTCCAAAGAACTCCAATCACCCACGAAATCAGCCTGAGATCAGAATTATACACGTCTGGATCTCTACAGGAGCAGAAGATGCCAGTGGGCAGGTAAAGTGGAGTGGGAACATTGGACTGATATCAGAAGATAAACAAAAGAGGGAGGGACCCACCAGAGGTGACCAATTGGAAAGTAATATCGCAATATGAGAGTGCCCTATATTTGGGACCAGCATTAACTTGGAGTCTGGTAGAAAGCACTCAAAAAGAGCAAAGGATCCCAGGGGGGGAATTGTGGTAATCGGGGTGGCTAGAGACAGAGGCTTAAGTCCCCAGACCCAGGACAGCCATCCCTGGCACAGCCACCCCTGGCACAGAGCCAGAGAGAGTGTGGCAGAGATACCAGGTCTTGGTCCCTGAGCCACCAGCCACCAGCGCACCTGAGCGCTCGTGGGGTCCAGCTCCCATGAGGGTCTAGGAGCCTCACCAGACAGCAGAAGCACAGCATTTTTGCAGTCCCCATGGGAGTGCTGTGCCATGCTATCAGAGTCCAAGTCACGCCCCCAGCCCTTCCCTAAGAGAGGTCAGCACAGGCACCAGCCTGGTGCTCTCAGGCCAAAGGACCAGGCACTCCCAGCCCGGGCCAGCGGAAAAATCTCAGTGTGCGATCTTGCTTGGAACCTCTCTGGCGGTCTGGAGCTGCCCAGTCAGCAGCTGCTGCCATGATTTTGGGTACAAGCAAAAAATCCTGCGTCCCCAGGGACCGCGATTCGGAACCTGATCTGCTAGGGGCCAAGGGGGAATTTATTTGGGCTCTGCAGCCAGACTGAGGCTCCTCTCTGAGAGGGAGGACAGGGTGCAGTTTGCTTTCCTCTAAACCTACAAAAAATATCAAAAGTAGTCAAGGCGAGAGAGGAAAAAAAAAACCTGAACAAATATAAACACTTCCAGAGTACAAAAGCCTGAAGAAAAAAAAAAAAAGGAAGTTTCCTCAAAGCCCACACCCTTGAGGAGGGGCTGGAGGACTTAACTCAGAGAACATCATTGACTGAAAACCCACGTGGCAGGGCCCTCCCCAGAAAACCAACCTGGAAAGGGAAGAAAAAAAAAAAAAGACTACAAGAGAACAACCACCATGACTTCATAGGACAGCTTTTATTTTTAATTCATTCCCACTATACTGGCTCATTTTTTAAATATAGATAATTTTAACCTATTTACCATCACAGCGAGATGTCCAGTACACCAAATTCCATAATAACCTTATAACCTCAACTTTTTGATACATACACCTGCGTTTTTCTTTTGAATTTTTCTTTTTTAAATTTCTTTTTTTTTAATTTTAGTTTACTTTAGTCTAGTTTATTCCTTTTATATTTTTATTTTCTAATATTCATATAGAGTTAAACGTCAAGGTAATCCCCTTTCCCCAATCAATGCTACCCCCATATGTAAATGAATTTTTAATCCCCCTTTATCTTAGGAAAGTTGAGTCCTTTAACAAAGATATCAAGATACATCCAGGAAGAATCAAAACAAGCTTCCTCGCCCACACTGAGAATTTGTAACCACTCTCCCATCTTTTTCTTCCACCACTGTTTCTGTGTTCTTGTGTTTGTCCTGATAGTATATAAATCTTACACTTGGGGTTCCTTTAGATAAGGTTCTTCCTTTATTTGTGTGTGTGTGTGTGTGTATATATATACATATATATATATATATATATATATATATATATATATATAAATTTTTTCTTGTTATATACTTTTTAAATTTTTTTTGCATTTATTTATTTTCAGCATAACAGTATCATTATTTTTTCACCACACCCAGTGCTCCATGCAATCTGTGCCCTCTATAATACCCACCACCTGGTACCCCGACCTCCCACCCACCCGCCACTTCAAACCCCTCAGATTGTTTTTCAGAGTCCATAATCTCTCATGATTCACCTCCCCTTCCAATTTACCCCAGCCCCCTTCTCTCTAACTCCCAATGTCCTCCATGCTTTTTGTTATGCTCCACAAATAAGTGAAACCATATGATAATTGCCTCTCTCTGCTTGACTTATTTCACTCAGCATAATCTCTTCCAGTCCCGTCCATGTTGCTAGAAAAGTTGGGTATTCGTCCTTTCTGATGGAGGCATAATACTCCATCGTGTATATGGACCACATCTTCCTTATCCAATCATCCATTGAAGGGCATCTTGGTTCTTTCCACAGTTTGGCAACCGTGGCCATTGCTACTATAAACATTGGGGTACAGAAGGCCCTTGTTTTCACTACATCTGTATCTTTGGGGTAAATACCCAGGAGTGCAATGGCAGGGTCATAGGGAAGTTCTATTTTTAATTTCTTGAGGAATCTCCACACTGTTCTCCAAAGAGGCTGCACCAACTTGCATTCCCACCAACAGTGGAAGAGGGTTCCCCTTTCTCCACATCCCCTCCAACACATGTTGTTTCCTGTCTTGTTAATTTTGGCCATTCTAACTGGTGTAAGGTGATAACTCAATGTAGGTATTTATTTATTTATTTATTTATTTATTTATTTTAAGAAAAACAGTATTCATTACTTTTTCACCACACCCAGTGCTCCATGCAATCCGTGCCCTCTATAATACCAACCACTTGATACCCCAACCTCCCACCCCCCCCGCCACTTCAAACCCCTCAGATTTATTTTTCAGAGTCCATAGTCTCTCATGATTCAACTCCCCTTCCAATTTACCCCAACTCCCTTCTCCTCTCTAATACCCCTTGTCCTCCATGATATTTGTTATGCTCCACAAATAAGTGAAACCATATGATAATTGACTCTCTCTGCTTGACTTATTTCACTCAGCATAATCTCTTCCAGTCCCGTCCATGTTGCTACAAAAGATGGGTATTCCTCCTTTCTGATGGAGGCATAATACTCCATCGTGTATATGGACCACATCTTCCTTATCCGTTCGTCCGTTGAAGGGCATCTTGGTTCTTTCCATAGTTTGGTGACCGTGGCCATTGCTGCTATAAACATTGGGGTACAGATGGCCCTTCTTTTCACTACATCTGTATCTTTGGGGTAAATACCCAGGAGTGCAATGGCAGGGTCATATGTAGTTTTAATTTGAATCTCCCTGATGGCTACTTATGATGAACATTTTTTCATGTGTCTGATAGCCATTTGTATGTCTTCATTGGAGAAGACTCTGTTCATATCTTCTGCCCATTTTTTGTTATGTTTGTCTGTTTTGTGTGTGTTGAGTTTGAGGAGTTCATTATAGATACTGGATATCAACCTTTTGTCTGTACTGTCATTTGCAAATATCTTCTCTCATTCCGTGGGTTGCCTCTTTGTTTTCTGGACTGTTTCCTTTGCTGTGCAGAAGCTTTTGATTTTGATGAAGCCCCAGAAGTTCATCTTCGCTTTTGTTTCCTTTGCCTTTGAAGACATATCTTGAAAGAAGTTGCTGTGGCTGATATCGAAGGGATTACTGCCTATGTTCTCACCTAGGATTCTGATGGATTCCAGTTTCACGTTGAGGTCTTTTATCCATTTTGAGTTTATCTTTGTGTACAGTGTAAGAGAATGGTCGAGTTTCATTCTTCTACATATAGCTGCCCAGTTTTCCCAGCACCATTTATTGAAGAGACTGTCTTTTCCCCACTGTATATTTTTTCCCGTTTTGTCGAAGATTATTTGACCATAGAGTTGAGGGTTCATATATGGGCTCTCTACTCTGTTCCACTGGTCTATGTGTCTGGTTTTTTTTTTTTTTTTTTTTGAAAGTACCATGCTGTCTTGGTGATCACAGCTTTGTAGTAAAGCCTGAAATACTTTTATCACTCTTTTTGTTTCTCTGTTTTTGTTTGTATACTTCATAAATCTTACCTTTGGGCCCATTTGGGCTGAACCTTCTCTTTTATCTTTTCTTTCTTTCCTGTCTCTCCCTCTCTCTTTTTTTCTTTTTCTTTTCTTTTTTCTCTCATTTGGGTGGGGAATCCTGATTGCTCAGAAGCATTCCAGGGTGCAGCTTGAATGCACCATGGTCGATACATCCAGCTATATCCGTTCAGCCATCTCTCACCAAAATGACCAGGAGGAGAAATGCCCAACAAAAGAAAAATACAGAGAATGGGCCTTCTGCAACAGAGCTAATGGCTATCAATATAGACAATGTCGGAAAGAGCATTCAGACTAACAATTATTCAGGCAATAGCTAGGTTGAAGAAAGCCATGGATGACCAAACGGAATTGATTAGGGCCAAACTGAAAGCGACCAGAGATCATGTTCACAATGTTAGGGCAGAGCTGAAAGCTACCAGGGATGAGCTTCACAATGCTCTCAATGAATTCCAATCTAATCTAAATTCTCTCAAAGCTAGGGTAACCAAGGCAGAAGATAGAATTAGTGATCTGGAGGACAAACAGATAGAGAGAAAGGATCAGGAGGAAGCCTGGAACAAACAGTTTAGAAACCACGAAAACAGTAACAGGGAAATAAATGATGCCATGAAATGTTCCAATGTCATAATTATTGGAATCCCAGTAGGGGAGAGAAAGAAAGAAGTCTAGAAGATATAGTGGAACAAGTTCTTCATGAACATTTTCCCAATCTCGCAAATACAACCAGCGTTCATGTACTAGAGGCTGAATGGTCTCCACCCAAGATTATACATTAAAGAAAAGCATCAAGGCACCTGATAGTCAAATTGAGGAATCATAATTGCAGATATAATCTCTTGAAAGCCGCTAGGACAAAGAGGCTCCATACTTAGAGAGGAAAGAAAGCCCATCAGAATAACGTCAGACCAGTCCACAGAGACATGGCAAGCCAGAAAGTCTTGGCAAAATATATTCAGGGAACTAAAAGAGAAGAACATGCAGCCAAGAATACTTTCTCCAGCAAGACTGACATTCAAAATAGATGGAGAGATAAGGAGATTCCAAGACCGGCAAGGCTTAAAAGACTATGCAACCACCAAACCAACACTGCAGGAAATATTAAAGCGTGTTCTATAAAAGAGGAAAAATCCTAATAATAGCATTGAATATAAATATAGAGACAATCTACAGAAAAAAAGACTTCAAAAGTAACACGATGTCCATAAAAACGAATCTATCAATAATCACTGTCAATGTGAATGGCCTCAATATGCACACAAAACAGCACAGGGTTGCAGAATGGATAAAACAGGACCCATCCATATGTTGTCTACAAGAGACCCATTTCGAACATAAAGATACACCCAGACTGAAAGCGAAGGGATGGACAAGCATCTTTCATGCCAATGGGCCTCAAAAGAAGGCTGGAGTAGCGAGTCTCATATCAGAAAAACTAGATTTTTAAACTAAAGACTTGAGTCAGAGATAAAGAAGGACCCTTCCTCATTCTAAAAGGGACTATCCACCAAGATGATCTAGATGATCTAACAATTGTAAATATCTATGCCCCCAATTTGGGAGCAGCCAATTACATAAGAAAACTGTTAATCTAGATAAAGAATCATAGTGATATGAATGCATTAATAGTAGGAGATCTTAACATGCCTATCAGAGGAATAGACAGATCATCAAAGAAAATCAATAAAGAAACAAGAGCACTGAATGACACATTGGACCAGATGGACCTCATAGATATATACAGAACATTCCACCCTAAAACAAAAGAATACTCATTCTTCTCGAGTGCACATGGAATATTCTCAAGAATAAACTACATACTGGGTCACAAATCAGGACTCAACCCATACCAAAAGACTGAGATTATTCAGGGCACATTCTCAGATCACAATGCTTTGAAACTGGAGCTCAATCACAAGGAAAAGTTCTGAAGGAACTCAAACACCTGGAAACTAAAGACCACCTTGCTGAAGAATGCTTGGATCAACAAGGAGATCAAAGTAGAACTTAAACAATTCATGGAAACCAATGAGAATGAAGACACTTCTGTCCAAAACCTATGGGATACAGCAAAGGCGGTCCTAAGGGGGAAATACATAGCCATCCAAGCCTCCCTCAAAAAAATTGAAAAATCCAGAACACAGAAGCTGTCTCTACACCTTAAAGAACTGGAGAATCAACAACAAATCAAACCAACTCCACACATAAGAAGGGAAATCATCAAGATTAGAGCTGAGATCAATGAGGTAGAAACCAGAGATACAGCAAAATGTATCAATGAAACTAGAAGCTGGTTTTTTGAAAGAATCAATAAGAATGATAAACCATTGTCCACACTAATCCAAAAGAAAAGAGAGAAAGCCCAAATACATAAAATTATGAATGAAAAGGGAGAGATCACAACGAACACCAAGGAAGTAGAAACAATCATCAGAAGTTATTATCAACAGTTATATTCCGATAAGCTAAGCAACCTAGATGAAATAGATAATTTCCTGGAAAACTATAAACTCCGAAAATGGAACCAGGAAAATATTGACAACCTGAATAGACCGGGATCTAATAACGAGATTGAAGGAGTGATCAAAAACCTCCCAAAAAACAAGAGCCCAGGACCTGACAGATTCCCTGGGGAATTCTACCAAACCTTCAAAGAAAAAATAACACCAATTTTCCTGAAGCTGTTTCAAAAAACTGAATCAGAAGGAAAATTTCCAGACTCTTTCTATGAAGCCAGCATTACCTTGATCCCCAAACCAGGCAAAGACCCTATTAAAAAGGAGACGTTCAGACCCATATCACTGATGAATGTGGATGCTAAGATTCTCAACAAGATCCTAGCAAACAGTATCCAACAGCACATTAAAAGGATTATCCACCATGAACAGGTGGGATTCACTCCTGAGCTACAAGGAAGGTTCAACATTCGCAAATAATCAATGTGATAGAAAAAATTAATAAGAGAAGAGAAAAGAACCACATGTTCCTCTCAATTGATGCAGAAAAAGCATTTGACAAAATCCAGCATCCATTCCTGAATAAAACGCTTCAAGGTATAGGGATAGAGAGAACATTCGTCAACTTCATAAAATCTATCTATGAAAGACCTCAGCAAATATCATCCTCATGGCAAAAAGCTTGCAGCCTTCCCGTTGAGATCAGGAACACGACAAGGATGCCCACTCTCAACACTCTTGTTCAACATAGTATTTAGAAGTCTTAGCAACAGCAATCAGACAATAAAGAGAAATAAAAGGTATCCAAATTGGCAATGAAGAAGTCAAACTCTCTCTCTTCACAGATGACATGATTCTTTATATGGAAAACACAAAAGACTCCACCCCCAATCTACTAGAACTCATACAACAATTCAGCAACGTGGCAGGATACAAAGTCAATGTACATAAATCAGTGGCTTTCTTATACACTAACAATGTAAATACAGAAAGGGAAATTAGAGAATCGATTCCATTTACTATAGCACCGAGAAACATAAAAACCTGGGAATAAACCTAACCAAAGGGGTAAAGGATCTGTATTTGAGGAATTACAGAACACTCTTGAAAAAAATTGAAGAAGACAAAGAAAGATGGAAGTCCATTCCATGCTCTTGGATCAGAAGAATAAACATTTTTAAAATGTCTATACTGCTTAGAGCATTCTATACTTTTAATGCCATTCCGATCAAAATTCCACTGGTATTTTTCAAAGAGCTGGAGCAAATAATCCAAAAATTTGTATGGAATCAGAAGAGACCCCAAATTGCTAAGGAAATGTTGAAAAACAAAAATAAAACTGGAAGCAACACGTTGCCTGATTTCAAGCTTTCCTACAAAGCTGTGATCACCAAGACAGCATGGTACTGGCATTAAAACAGACACATAGACCAGTGGAACAGAGTAGAGATCCCCGATATGGACCCTCAACTCCATGGGCAAATAATCTTCGACAAAACCGGAAAAAATATACAATGGAAAAAAGACAGTCTCTTCAATAAATGATGCTGGGAAAATTTTACAGCTATATGTAGAAGAATGATACTCGACTATGCTCTTACACCGTACACAAAGATAAACTCAAAATGGATAAAAGACCTCAACGTGAGAATCCTAGAGGAGAACATAGGCAGCAATCTCTTCTATATCAGCCACAGCAACTTCTTTCAAGATATGTCTCCAAAGGCAAAGGAAACAAAAGCGAAAATAAACTTTTGGGACTTCATCAAGATCAAAAGCTTCTGCACAGCAAAGGCAACAGTCCAGAAAACAAAGAGGCAACCCACGGAATGAGAGAAGATATTTGCAAATGACAGTACAGACAAAAGGTTGATATCCAGGATCTATAAAGAACTCCTCCAACTCAACACACACAAAACAGACAAGCATATCAAAAAATGGGCAGAAGATATGAACAGAGTCTTCTCCAATGAAGACATACAAATGGCTATCAGACACATGAAAAAATGTTCATCATCACTAGCCATCAGGGAGATTCAAATCAAAACCACATTGTGGTAACCTTACACCACTTAGAATGGTCAAAATTAGCAAGACAAGAAACAACATGTGTTGGAGAGAATGTGGAGAAAGGGCAAGTTTGGTGAAGCCACTTTGGAAATCAGTGTGGAGATTCCTCAAGAAATTAAAAATACAGATTCCCTATGACCCTGCAATTGCATTACTGGGTATTTACCCCAAAGATACAGATGTAGTGAAAAGAAGGGCCATCTGTACCCCAATGTTTATAGCAGCAATGGCCACAGTCACCAAACTGTGGAAAGAACCAAGATGCCCTTCAATAGACAAATAGATAAGGAAGATGTGGTCCATACACACGCTGGAGTATTATGCCTCCATCAGAAAGGATGAATACCCAACTTTTGTGACAACATGGACAGGACTGGAAGAGATTATGCTGAGTGAAATAAGTCAAGCAGAGAGAGTCAATTATCATATGGTTTCACTTATTTGTGGAGCATAACAAATAACATGGAGGACAAGGGGAGTTTGAAAGGAGAAGGGGTTGAAGGAAATTGGAAGGGGAGGTGAACCATGAGACTATGGACTTTGAAAAACAATCTGAGGCTTTTGAAGGGGCGGGGCATGAGGGTTGGGCTAATCAGGTGGTGGGTATTGGAGAAGCACGGATTGCATGGAGTACTGGGTGTGGTGCAAAAACAATGAATACTGTTACGCTGAAAATAATTTTAAAATATTTAAAAAAATTAAATTATGTAAATCTGAAGTTAAGGCAATTATATGAAATATTATAAATATTCAAAACCAAAAAAAAAAAAGTTGAACACCAGGGAAACTGGGAAGAAGATGGGTAATAGAACCACTAGAATTTATGGAATTTAAGGAGGTAGGAGGGGCGCAGTTTCGAGCCCCATCCCCGGGCCTTGGGAGGAGACCCCTCAGTTCTGCACTGCTCCCATCCCCCCTTCCCAGAGCAAGATTTATTTATTTATGAGGAGTCAAGATGGCAGAGAAGTAGCAGGCTGAGACTACATCAGCTAGCCGGAGATCAGCTAGATAGCTTATCTAAAGATTGCAAACACCTACAAATCCATCGGCAGATCAAAGAGAAGAAGAACAGCAATTCTGGACACAGAAAAACAACCACTTTCTGAAAGGTAGGACTGGCGGAGACATGAATCCAAAGCGACAAGAAGATAGACCCCGGGGGGGAGGGGCTGGCTCCCGGCAAGCGGCAGAGCAACTGAGCACAAAATCGGGACTTTTAAAAGTCTGTTCCGCTGAGGGACATCGCTCCAGAGGCTAAACCGTTTCCCATTGGAATGGGAAAACTGGCTACAGAGACAGAGCCGACATGGCTTTCTCCCTGAGATTTTTTTTTAGTCTTGCAGTTAATTTAATTTTTTTCTTTCTCTTTTTTTTTTCTTTTTTCTCGCCTTCAGGTTGAAATTTTTTTTTTAATTTTTACCCTTTTCTTTTTTAACGTTTTTTAACTAGTTTATCTAATATAAATATAGGTTCTTCCTTTTTGAACCTCACAGCTCGGGGTGACCTTGAACCAGCAACAGGCTCGGTGAGCTCGGAGTGTGGCTGGAAGTCAGGCAGATGGGAGTAAGGGGCACTGTTCTCTGAGGGTGCACTGAGGAGTGGGTCCCCGGGCTCTCGGATCCTCCTGGCCGGAGACCAGGAGGCCGCCATTTGTATTCACGTCCTCTGGAACTCTACGGAAAGTGCTCAGGGAACAAAAGCTCCTGAAAGCAAACCCGAGCGGATTACTCACCTGGCCCCTGGTAAGGGCGGTGCAATTCCGCCTGGGGCAAAGACACATGAGAATCACTACACCAGGCCACTCCCCCAGAAGATCAGCAAGAAATCCAGCCAAGGCCAAGTTCACCTACCAAGGAGTGTGGTTTCAATAACAAGGAGAGCAGCAGAATTCCAGAGGAGGAGAAAGCAAAGCACGGAACTCATGGCATTCTCCCTGAGATTTTTTTTTTAGTCTTGCAGTTAATTTAATTTTTTTTCTTTTTTTTTTTCTTTTTTCTCGCCTTTGGGTTAAAATTTTTTTTTCTAATTTTTACCCTTTTCTTTTTTAACGTTTTTTAACTAGTTTATCTAATATATATATATATTTTCTTTTTTATATTTTTCTTTATTCGTTTTCTTTTTTTTAATTCTTTTTCTTTTTTTCTGTTTTTTTTTCTATCTTCCTTTTGAACCTCTTTTTATCCCCTTTCTCCTCCCTCACGATTTGGGATTTCTTCTGATTTGGTTAAAGCATATTTTCCTGGAGTTGTTGCCTCCCTTTTAGTATTTTACTTGCTCCTTCATATACCCTTATCTGAGCAAAATGACAAGACGGAAAAATTCAACACAAAAAAAAGAACAAGAGGCAGTACCGAAGGCTAGGGACCTAATCAATACAGACATTGGTAATATGTCAGATCTAGAGTTCAGAATGACAATTCTCAAGGTTCTAGCCGGGCTTGAAAAAGGCATGGAAGATATTAAAGAAACCCTCTCGAGAGATATAAAAGCCCTTTCTGGAGAAATAAAAGAACTAAAATCAAACCAAGTTGAAATCAAAAAAGCTATTAATGAGGTGCAATAAAAAATGGAGCTCTCACTGCTAGGATAAATGAGGCAGAAGAAAGAATTAGTGATATAGAAGACCAAAGGACAGAGAATAAAGAAGCTGAGCAAAAGAGGGACAAACAGCTACTGGACCACGAGGGGAGAATTCGAGAGATAAGTGACACCATAAGATGAAACAACATTAGAATAATTGGGATTCCAGAAGAAGAAGAAAGAGAGAGGGGAGCAGAAGGTATACTGTAGAGAATTATTGGGGAGAATTTCCCCAATATGGCAAAGGGAACGAGCATCAAAATTCAGGAGGCTCAGAGAATGCCCCTCAAAATCAATAAGAATAGGCCCACACCCCGTCACCTAATAGTAAAATTTACAAGTCTCAGTGACAAAGAGAAAATCCTGAAAGCAGCCCGGGAAAAGAAGTCTGTAACATACAATGGTAAAAATATTAGATTGGCAGCTGACTTATCCACAGAGACCTGGCAGGCCAGAAAGAGCTGGCATGATATTTTCAGAGCACTAAACGAGAAAAACATGCAGCCAAGAATACTATATCCAGCTAGGCTATCATTGAAAATAGAAGGAGAGATTAAAAGCTTCCAGGACAAACAACAACTGAAAGAATTTGCAAACACCAAACCAGCTCTACAGGAAATATTGAAAGGGGTCCTCTAAGCAAAGAGAGAGCCTACAAGTGGTAGATCAGAAAGGAACAGAGACCATATACAGTAACAGTCACCTTACAGGCAATACAATGGCACTAAATTCATATCTCTCAATAGTTACCCTGAATGTGAATGGGCTAAATGCCCCTGTCAAAAGACACAGGGTATCAGAATGGATAAAAAAACAAAACCCATCTATATGTTGCCTCCAAGAAACTCATTTTAAGCCCAAAGACACCTCCAGATTTAAAGTGAGGGGTTGGAAAAGAATTCACCATGCTAATGGACATCAGAAGAAAGCAGGAGTGCAATTCTTATATCAGATCAATTAGATTTTAAGCCAAAGACTATAATAAGAGATGAGGAAGGACACTATATCATACTCAAAGGGTCTGTCCAACAAGAAGATTTAACAATTTTATATATCTATGCCCCCAACGTGGGAGCAGCCAACTATATAAACCAATTAATAACAAAATCAAAGAAACACATCAACAATAATACAATAATAGTAGGGGACTTTAACACTCCCCTCACTGAAATGGACAGATCATCCAAGTAAAAGATCAGCAAGAAAATAAAGGCCTTAAACGACACACTGCACCAGATGGACATCACAGATATATTCAGAACATTTCATCCCAAAGCAACAGAATACACATTCTTCTCTAGTGCACATGGAACATTCTCCAGAATAGATCACATCCTTGGTCCTAAATCAGGACTCAACTGGTATCAAAGATTGAGATCATTCCCTGCATATTTTCAGACCACAATGCTCTAAAGCTAGAACTCAACCACAAAAGGTAGTTTGAAAGGAACCCAAATACATGGAGACTAAACAGCATCCGTCTAAAGAATGAATGGGTCAATGGGGAAATTAAAGAAGAATTGAAAAAAATCATGGAAACAAATGATAATGAAAATACAACGGTTCAAAATCTGTGGGACACAACAAAGGCAGTCCTGAGAGGAAAATATATAGTGGTACAAGCCTTTCTCAAAAAACAAGAAAGGTCTCAGGTACACAACCTAACCCTACACCTAAAGGAGCTGGAGAAAGAACAAGAAAGAAACCCTAAGCCCAGCAGGAGAAGAGAAATCATAACGATCAGAGCAGAAATCAATGAAATAGAAACCAAAAAAACAATAGAACAAATCAACGAAACTAGGAGCTGGTTCTTTGAAAGAATTAATAAAATTGATAAACCCCTGGCCCGACTTATCAAAAAGAAAAGAGAAAGGACCCAAATAAATAAAATCATGAATGAAAGAGGAGAGATCACAACTAACACCAAAGAAATTCAAACTATTATAAGAACATACTATGAGCAACTCTACGGCAATAAATTTGACAATCTGGAAGAAATGGATGCATTCCTAGAAACATATAAACTACCACAACTGAACCAGGAAGAAATAGAAAGCCTGAACAGACCCATAACCAGTAAGGAGATTGAAACAGTCATTAAAAATCTCCAAACAAACAAAAGCCCAGGGCCAGACGGCTTCCCGGGGGAATTCTACCAAACATTTAAAGAAGAACTAATTCTTATTCTCCTGAAACTGTTTCAAAAAATAGAAATGGAAGGAAAACTTCCAAACTCATTTTATGAGGCCAGCATCACCTTGATCCCCAAACCAGAGAAGGATCCCATCAAAAAAGAGAGCTATAGACCAATATCCTTGATGAACACAGATGCGAAAATACTCACCAAAATACTACCCAATAGGATTCAACAGTACATTAAAAGGATTATTCACCACGACCAAGTGGGATTTATTCCAGGGATGCAAGGTTGGTTCAACATCCGCAAATCAGTCAATGTGATACAACACATCAATAAAAGAAAGAACAAGAACCATATGATACTCTCAATCGATGCTGAAAAAGCATTTTACAAAGTACAGCATCCCTTCCTGATCAAAACTCTTCAAAGTGTAGGGATAGAGGGCCCATACCTCAATATCATCAAAGCCATCTATGGAAAACCCACCGCAAATATTTCTCAATGGAGAAAAACTGAAAGCTTTTCCGCTAAGGTCAGGAACACGGCAGGGATGTCCATTATCACCACTACTATTCAACATAGTACTAGAGGTCCTAGCCTCAGCAATCAGACAACAAAAGGAAATTAAAGGCATCCAAATCGGCAAAGAAGAAATCAAATTATCACTCTTCGCAGATGATATGATACTATATGGGGAAAACCCAAAAGTTTCCACTACAAAACCGCTAGAACTTATACAGGAATTCAGTAAAGTGTCAGGATATAAAATCAATGCACAGAAATCAGTTGCATTTCTCTACACCAACAACAAGACAGAAGAAAGAGAAATTAAGGAGTCCATCCCATTTACAATTGCACCCAAAACCATAAGATACCTAGGAATAAACCTATCCAAAGAGACAAAGAGCCTATACTCAGAAAACTATAAAGTACTCATGAAAGAAATTGAGGAAGACACAAAAAATGGAAAAATGTTCCATGCTCCTGGATTGGAAGAATAAATACTGTGAAAATGTCTATGCTACCTAAAGCAATCTACACATTTAATGCAATTCCTATCAAAGTACCATCCATCTTTTTCAAAGAAATGGAACAAATAATTCTAAAATTTATATGGAACCAGAAAAGACCTCCAATAGCCAAAGGGATATTGAAAAAGCCAACGTTGGTGGCATCACTATTCCGGACTTCAAGCTCTATTACAAAGCTGTCATCATCAAGACAGCATGGTACTGGCACAAAAACAGACACATAGATCAATGGAACAGAATAGAGAGCCCAGAAATAGACCCTCAACTCTACAGTCAACTAATCTTCGACAAAGCAGGAAAGAATGTCCAATGGAAAATAGACAGCCTCTTCAATAAATGGTGCTGGGAAAATTGGCAGCCACATGCAGAAAAATGAAATTGGACCATTTCCTTACACCACACACGAAAATAGACTCAAAATGGATTAAGGACCTCAATGTACGAAAGAAATCCATCAAAATCCTTGAGGAGAACACAGGCAGCAACCTCTTCGACCTCAGCCACAGCAACATCTTCCTAGGAACAACGCCAAAGGCAAGGGAAGCAAGGGCAAAAATGGACTATTGGGATTTCATCAAGATCAAAAGCTTTTGCACAGCAAAGGAAACAGTTAACAAAATCAAAAGACAACTGACAGAATGGGAGAAGATATTTGCAAACGACATATCAGATAAAGGACTAGTGTCCAGAATCTATAAAGAACTTAGCAAACTCAACACCCAAAGAACAAATAATCCAATCCAGAAATGGGCAGAGGACATGAACAGACATTTCTGCAAAGAAGACATCCAGATGGCCAACAGACACATGAAAAAGTGCTCCATATCACTCGGCATCAGGGAAATACAAATCAAAACCACAATGCGATATCACCTCACACCAGTCAGAATGGCTAAAATCAACAAGTCAGGAAATGACAGATGCTGGCGAGGATGTGGAGAAAGGGGAACCCTCCTACACTGTTGGTGGGAATGCAAGCTGGTGCAGCCACTCTGGAAAACAGCATGGAGGTTCCTCAAAATGTTGAAAATAGAACTGCCCTATGACCCAGCAATTGCACTACTGGGTATTTACCCTAAAGATACAAACGTAGTGATCCAAAGGGCCACGTGCACCCGAATGTTTAGAGCAGCAATGTCCACAATCGCCAAACATCAACAGATGAATGGATCAAGAAGATGTGGTATATATACACAATGGAATACTATGCAGCCATCAAAAGAAATGAAATCTTGCCATTAGCGACAACATGGATGGAACTAGAGCGTATCATGCTTAGTGAAATAAGTCAAGCGGAGAAAGACAACTATCGTATGATCTCCCTGATATGAGGAAGTGGTGACGCAACATGGGGGCTTAAGTGGGTAGAAGAAGAATCAATGAAACAAGATGGGATTGGGAGGGAGACAAACCATAAGTGACTCTTAATCTCACAAAACAAACTGAGGGTTGCTGGGGGGAGGGGGTTTGGGAGAAGGGGGTGGGATTATGGACATTGGGGAGGGTATGTGCTTTGGTGAGTGCTGTGAAGTGTGTAAACCTGGTGATTCACAGACCTGTACCCCTGGGGATAAACATAAATGTTTATAAAAAATAAAGAATTAAAAAAAAAATGATTATTCACCATGACAAGGTGTGATTTATTCCTGGGTTGCAAGGATGGTTCAACAATTGCAAATCAATCAATGGGATAGTACACATATACTTAGATTCAGTCCTGGCATCAGATAAAAAGATAGAAAAACCCTGTGAAGTGGGAAAGATATTACATTATTAAATTATACTGAGTTGTGTAATTGCAGGCTCCATTAACCCCTCCTATCCACCTGAATAACCCACAAAACTTCTCAGTAGAGTTTTCATATGCCCTCAAATAGAGTCTAAGGATATAATAACTTGAACTCTTACTCCGCTGTTCCACTATTCCTCCTATTCTCTACTGAATGCAAGGTATTTAGACTGCCCATTCCCATTTTCGGAGGACTGCAGTGAGGGTAGAGAGTAATGTGGTCATCCAGGGAATATTGTGTATCTTGGTCTACTTCTCTACTTAGTGTGCCAACTTTTGTCAGCCAGTGGACTTCTGAGCACACATGGGAAACCCAACAAGCACTAAAAGTATAGGATCTCTGGGTTGATCTTGGAAGTGTCCGCCAACATTTAGAATTCTTTCAGGGCTCAGAATGGCTCTTGACCTGCAAGGACCAAGATAATTCCCCAATCCTTTCCTGAGGGGAGACACTCCAGATTCCTGATGCAGGGCCTTACAATTTCCAAGGCAACACACACACACAGATGCACACACACCCTCCACTATTTTCTTGTTGGCAAAAATGTTTACAAGTCTGTGACATGCAACTGACTTAGATTTAAGCAAGGGTGGGAGAAATATCTAGAGGGTAACAGTTGGAACAACACTGAGCTCCCCACCCAGAAGAGCTCTGAGGCCTCAGCTGTGCATGCTGGTGGCAGGGAGAAGCATGCCTATGGAATGCTATAAAGGAGCAGGAGGATGGTGGAGGCGGGGGAGTGGCAACATGGAGTGTAGGGGGAAAGAGAGAGGGAAGTTGGGAAGGTGAGAGGGTGAGATTGCTCTGGCATCCTGCTGGGGGCAGCTCCAGAGCCCTGAGCCCTACTTGCAATGGTCTCCGTGGAAACTGTGGTCCTTCAAGTTGGAGCATGTGTCCAAAGAGCAAGGACTCCTGTAGTCTTACTATCCCTGTGGGTGTTGATCCAAGGCTCCGGGGCTGAGGCAAACTCCCATCTGTTGCTCCTCTTCACTGAGGGCAAAATCCAAAGGTGACCACACGCAGAAGGATAGAATTCTATCCTCAGCTAGAGTATCTTTCAAATCTCAAGCGTGTAAATAGCGTGTGGGAAGGAAGAAATAAAACCTTGTACAACACAGGTTAGAACAGCACGTGTACACTTCTGGGTGCCCTTTTTATAAACAAAGCATACTACTTTAACTATATGCTCTCTTCCTTATGATTATCTTAATACCATTTGTTTCTCTAGTTTACTTTATTATATGTATACATTGTAAAATACAAATAACTTGCAAAAGAGGCATCAGTTGACTATGTTTTCACTAAGGCTTCCAGTCCACAGCTACTATTACTAGTTCAGTCTTGGGCAGCCAAACATTATACACATATTTTTGACTTTGAGAGTCAGCACCCTTAACCCTACATTCTTCAAGGGTCAACCTGCATCTCTATTTACAGAGGACATGCTCCTAAACATAGAAAAATCTCAAGTCATCCACACACAAGAATATTAGTGTCCATAAACTCATTCTGTAAGGTTGCAGGGACATGTATACACACAATCAGGTGTGCTTCCATGCACTAACAACGATCGATCAGAGAAGGAGATTAAGAAAGCAATTCCATTGACAGTGGCACCCAAAACAGTAGAATATGTAGGCATCAGTTCCTTCAAGGAGAAGTAAGACCTGATCACTGAATAGTAAAAAACATTGCTGTAGGAAATTACAGACCTAATGGGCAAGAAACTTTGCTCATGTATGGCTGATTTACTGTAGTTCCTAAGGCCATACTACTCAAAGGGATCTACAGAGTCAACACGATTCTATCAGAATTTCTATTCTACATTTTCTCATTGCTGTCGATCTCTTGCCGTACATTCCTTTCAGACATTGTCACTTTCATCTCTTAGATGGGGTCTTGTTTATATTTTTTCGTTTATTTATTTCTCATTTTCAATTGATTGTAAACACACTAAAAGTTCTTATGTCATTTTCTGGTGGTTGTCCCATCTGCATCAGCTGTGGGTTCAGTTCAGATGACTGATCTGCCTCCTGGTTACGGTCATTTTTCCTGTGAGAGCTCCAGGCGCTGTTCTCCCTAAAGCTTTCAAATGATTGCCCCCAAGTTGCAGACCTTGCCATCCATGGAGGCCCTGGGTAGGACCATACTACATGTCACCTCAGAGCCCCTGCACAGCTCTGGCTAGGTGACTTTTTGTAACACTGTCTTCCTTGGGACAGCATCCTGGGGTCTCACAGCTCAGTGTCCTCAGCTCCAGGATGTCCATGGGGCTCCTGCTCAGGTTCCCCTGCCCCCTGGCCTTGCTTGGAAACTCTCTTGAGCCAGTTCCTTGGAGCCAATATAGGGCTCTGCTCACCTGTGTGCTTTCCTGTCTAGGAAGGTTCTCTTCTTCCCCTGTGCCCAGAAATGTGGAAATCTGCATTTCATGCATCTTATGTGTCTTTGCATTTGCTTTGTTTTTTCAGGTAGGAGAGTAAATCCAGTCTGTACAGACTTGTACAGTCTGAATACAGACTTGTAAAGTCTGAATACAGACTTGTACAGAATGCAGAGCCAGAGCCAGGGTGCAACCTTGAAGTAAGAAAACACTTACAAGTTTGTATTTACAAACCACTGAGTCAGAAAAAAGGGCAGCTTTCGTTGCGTATTTTTTTTTCTTTTTGAGAGAAGACTGTGCCTTTATGGGCCCAATAGGCTACTTGAGAAGGATGAAGCAGGAGGATTGAGTGGTCCCAGGACGCCCATGGAGGGCTGCCCTGCTTTCCAGGTTGGAGGGGATGGAGACCTCGCCAGGGTAGTGGCTTCATTTCCACCTGGTTGAACGTCTAGCCATTGTGGGCAGTCTCCCTGCTTCCCACCATCTCTGGCAGGAGGATGGGGTCCAGCAGGGGTGACTTAACCACCTGTGGCTTGTGCATGGGGAAACCTCCTTCCTGGCCTTGCCCAGGGACTTCAGCACTGAGTGCCTCCTCCTCCATCAAGCAGGGTCAGCCTACACCCCTGGGAGCACTGTGCAGTGGCAGCCCCTGCTCTGAGGCCCAGTCCCAGAGCCTTTGGAGGTGCACCTGGGGGCTGAGGCAGAACCTGTGGAAAGTGAGCTTCTACTGTTTCTCCACTGCTGCCATCTCATCAGTTTTTCTGGAAGAGTTTTTCCTCAACACGGGGGGCAGAGTGCAGGAGACTCCTGCCCCTTGCGTGGGGGCTGAGAGGATGCTGCCCTGAGGTCTGTGGTAAGAGCCCTCCTGTGTCAGTGGGCATGGCTCTTGAAAGCCCCTGAGCCTGCCCTGCTCATTTCTTCTCTCCAATGTCTTCCCCGGGAAGGATGAGCATGACCTCAAATGGCCTCATGGGAAGTGCGGGCTCTCTCACAGCCTTTCTAGGGTGTCTCTTTGGTAACACTGAACCCAGGGCTGACTTCTGATCCCTAGGGAGAGAGTGAGAGCCACCAGTTGTGTCAAAGCCCTGGACTGCAAAGCTGGTGCTAACAGGGGGGCAGGGATTCCTTGCTCTCATCCAGGCACTCCCCTGCTGGTCCCCAAGGATCCCAGAAAGGGCTCTACTCACACACATTTTTTACCTTACATTTCTGAGGGTGTAAGTTCCCAACAAGGATCTCAGTGGACTAAAATCCAGATGTCCACAGGGCACCTTCTCTTCTGAAGGCTCTAGGAGAGGGTGGAAATTAGTCAAGGGAAACCACACTAAAAGGAAGGATAAGTATGACCTCAAGTGGCCTCATGGGAAGTGCAGAGGGAAACCTCCAGTTTGGAGGTTTTAGCAAGGGAGCTACTCTGCCCTCCTTACCTCCTAGGGCACTGCAGCCACAGGGGAGGGACTGATCTGACCTTACAGGGACTTGACATTGCACAGGCATAGGCCTCTACTAACCAGGCCAGAGTCAGGAACTCTAGCTTTGTTCCCCCAGGGAGACACCAGTGCTCTTCCAACTCACAGTTCACCCCGATGGACTTTTAGAACAATCTTCCCAATTGACCTCTTTCAACACTGTCCCTCCCATTTGTTCTCTGGACTCACCTATGGATTTGCCAATGCTGATTTTTTCCAGATCACCTTTCCGTTTTATCCTGACAAATACCACTTTTGCTGGTAAAATATAAGGCAGTTTCTGTTTTTTTAGATGAAGCAGACATTGTGTCTCTTTGCCTGTTCTAGCTGTTAGAGGCCCCTCCTCTATTTTCAGCCCCAGCCCCAGTAGGGAGAGTCCTCCTCACACAGCATCCCTTTGATATCCTTCTCTGCCTCTTCCAGCTTTAAGAACCCCTTGTCTTCCCAGAGGTTGCCTGGAGAATCCAGGATCATCTCACCATCTCAACGTCTGCAGTGTCCCACGTGCTGTGTGATAGAACATGCATACAGGTTCCTGGCATTAACATGGATCCCTACTGCCTCAACCTCACTATGAACTCATGTGACAATTAAAGTTGGAAATCCCCCCACCCCCCTTGCTTTTCGAATTTCAACAGTCCCATAAAAGAAAAGCACTCCCTCAAGGTGAAATCAAGACAATGGCAAATTAGGATCCTTGGGGCTCCTTTCATGACCATAGAATTGCCAAGTATTTGTCTCTTGGGAGTATTTGCTTTGCTTTGCTTCTCAGACCTGGCTTTTTTTCAGTCACAGGCCAACTTTGATGCAGAAATCTCACCCGAGGGGAAACGCTGGAGGGAGGGAAGGCAGTGGCAGAGCAGGGCTTGTGGAACCCTGCTAACCCCCTACTGTAAACTCAGAGCCCAGTCTAAGGGAGCTGAAGGGATGGATTCCATCCCTTCAGCCCTGCCCACAGCAACAGGATCCTTGGGCACCCTCTTCCGGGCAGCCACCAGCGGGTACCGCGGCTCTGCCCTAGGAGCCCACCTGGTGAAGAAGCTGGTCCTGGTGGTGTTCTCAGGGCCTGGGGTGTTGCTGGCAACACCAAAGGCTGGCCCAGAAGTTGCTGACTTTGGATTCCCCGCCCCTCCCCCAGGGTGTCCAAGCCTGGGGGGTGCGTGGGGGACTGACTAGGAGGCTGAGCTCCACAAGTACAGCCAATGCACTCTGTCTCCTCAAAACAGGTTCTAAGGAAAGGGGGAGAGAGAGAGAGAGATAGATAGATGGATCTGTGCTTCTCTGTCTGCTAGAAAGTCTTCCCTCGTGTTCCTCTCAGGCTGGGACAGCCTTCCCTGTGATGAGTGCTCGCATGCGTGTGTGCATGTGTGTGTTTGCCCCTGATGTCATGGGCGGGATGTGTCTGATGTCAAACAGGCGCCCTTGTGGGGCGGTTATGGGCCAGAGAATTCCTGGGACAGAGGGTGTAGCTGTGCTGTTGCTTCCATTGTATTAGAAAGACTCCTGTGGAAGGTGAGGATGCTTAGGACAGGACAGGGTGCCAAGGATTTGGTGGGTCAGGTTGGCGAGTGAACATGTGTGTGGGGTTGGACAGCCAATGAGGCTAGACTGGGGCAGAAGAAGAGGGAGTCATATTTTACTTAGCAGGGAAAATGCCACTATCAAGAAGGTGGTTTTCCCAGGATGAGGCTTGACCATTGCCCTGCAGTCCTGCTGACTCTTGCAATTTCCCCAAATGTGGAAAACCCAACTGCCTGACTTGTGATGGGGAGGACTGCCTTCATGCTCTTTCCCTGGTAAATGACAGGATGCTCTTTGTATTCTCACACATTTTTATCTGGTAAGATGCATTTTGGTCTTCCCAGTTACTTAATGAATGCATGGTTTTTAGCCCTTTTGATTATATTGCTGCTTGATGAAATAATGTAAAATTTCCTTGGTAATTTGACCTACATTAGTTGTACAACTGGATCAGAATATATATACATTCCTCAACTGTCAATTGTCCTTTTAATTCTCATTCCAAATAAAATTTGGTCATGTTGATAAAAATAACAAAAACAAACAAACAAAAAAATAAAGAAATGAAGAACCACGGTAAAAATGTGTTCCTCACCTTTAGGTGATGTTCCCTCGCACTTAAAACATGAAGGACGCTGTGAAGGGCATTTCCCAACTACAATAGGTTTTTGCTAACACACTCTTCCTGAGACCATGGGGTGTGTTCTTTCTGGCTGCAAGGAATAAAATCCCCAACTTGTTTCCTGGGAGGTGTGTTCCTGATGATTTGGCTTTAGGGAATTGCCATCAGCTTAGCCCTGCCATGGTGGCAGGAACCATTTTCACACATGTGTGGTGTGGCACATTTCCTGAAAATGAACATACTTTTTCAAGGTAAGATTGCTCCCTGTACTTCCTCTGTTCTTATCCCTACTGTTTTCCTAACTATGGTAAATTGTATAAAGGAAGAATTGAGTTATCATAGATGGGGTTTGGGATTTAATAAGAGCTTTTGGGGAGCCTCTGTGGCTCAGTGGGTTAAGCCTCTGCCCTCAGCTCAGGTCCTTGGACGGAGCCCCACGTTGGGACCCCTGCTCGGTGGGGAACCTGCTTCTCCCTCTCCTTCCGCTGGTCTCTCTCCTTGTGTCCTTTCTCTCTGTCTCTGTCAAATAAATAAATAAAATCCTGAAAAAAAATACCGAGAGGTGTTATCATCCTGAGCTTCCAGGGAACTGACGACAAGGACTGCAAAGTAGCAGGGCAATATGCCTTTGGGCTTTTCGAGTTGCAAATTGGCACGTGCAGAAGAGCGATACATCGTTTTGGAAGATACTTCAGCAACAAACTTGGCCATCACAGCCATGAAACCAATGATCTGCCAGTCACTCTGTAGGCAGATTATCCTGCTTTAACAATGGCAACTATTTCAGGAAACATCAGAGACTTGGATAAGACCACATCCAACCAATATGCGGATGACATAAAGGATTGTATTGCCTAATCAGTACCCCCAAACCATAAATCGTCCATATTTTCAAGCATCAAATATTGAGGTATGAGGAAAGCATCTGAGACCCCAGCAACACTAACTGCAAAAACCTGATTCCCACAGGAGGACACGCTCTGGCCCCCACGAAACCTATATGGCCCCTCAGTGATGTGTGAGCTCAGCACACTAATTGGAGATGTGTAGGGTGATGTCCCATGGCCATGCTTACATACCTCGTGTGACCATTCCTAGGGAATGTGGCCATTTTAATCCGCAGATTCTAAGTTTGGTTCCTTAAATAGTTCTATACACATCAGATACACCCTTGTAAATCAGCAAGAATCCTATTTAATTTCCTTGGGAAAACGTACACAAAAAGGGAAAAGTTCCTCCCTTACCCTTCAAGGTCTCCCAACTAAACTAAGGAGTAAGTTTACCTGAGACATTGAATACGCATCAATAACCAATATTGAAATGGAGGCCATTACAGAAATATAAAGGATGAAGGAAGACAGTTTTTATGCATTTTAGACAAGGAGAAATACATCTCTGAGGGCTATTTGGGAGCTTTAATTTGGAGGGAGTTCTAAGCAGAATTTAGAACCTCTGTTTTAAAGTCCCTGGCGAGAAGGACATCTTTTTATTTCTGAGCACGGGCAGTGCCTTTTACATAAGGGAGGTTGGTTTCCTGCTCTCAGGAGGAGGGTCCGGTCTCTGCCACCTTAATGCCTGGCGTCCTATGCGGGAAAATGGTCTTCTAACTCAGATTATCTGTGAAAGCCTGAGGTAAAAACCCTTTATGTCCCTGTGAGAAAAAATTCAGTGTGGGATGCCAACACCTTCCCCTCACACATAGTACACCCAGTAGTACAGAGCAAGGCTGTACACGCAGTAGTACAGAGCAAGGCTGGATCACCTCTGTACCATGAATGAGCTTCACAGAGGAGGCCCAGTCAGCTCTGGTTTTGTGTAAAGCAAGAAAGCCTTCTTTCTGAGGCTGGCGATTGTCCACACACCCCGAGAGCTTTCGCCTGCACCCCAGGGTCCTGGAGGTGCGGCCAGCACCTCTGGTGGCACAGCGTATTTCAGGGAGACAGAGCAGTTTCACACAGGGGCCGGGATGCCGAAGGAGCCAGCGGGGCCCTGAATTCAGAGCAACATCATTCTTTGGGAAAAGCATCCTCCCTGAACAGCGTCTGCGAGGAGAGAAGCTTGGATGAGGGAGGAAGTGGCCCACTTCCAAAGGGAAAACGCAAGGGCTGAGGGTCCACTCTCTGCCGCCTTGATGTCTGGCATCATATTTGGGAAAGCGGTCTTCTAACTCACATTGTCTGTGAAGGCCTGAGTTAAAGTCCCTTTGCGTCCTTGTGTGAAAGAAGTCAGACCCCTCACGTTGCGCCTGAAAGACCCGACCCTCCTCCCCCCCCAGTTGTTAACTTATTAACTGCTCTTTTGCCTTTCTGTAACCGCTTGGCTTTTAGGGTGTGACACTTGTCTCCTGTTTGAACAAGATACCTTCTGCTAATAGCCGAGGCATAGTCACGTAAGCAGGGGACCACATAGTCACATAGGCAGGATGCTTCTCTGCTGAGTAATAAGGTCCAACTCCCCCTCTTCACTCCCCCTTCCCGCCTTTTTCTTCCCGCGCGCGGGTCCTCCAAAGCCAATCTGCTAACACCAAGTATGCCTTTTTCAAATGTTCAAATTGTCAGCCAATCAGCTCCGCCCCACCCAAAACTTGTTTGTACCTGTCTATAAAAATCCTGCACCACCCCAGCCTGGTGTGCTCAGCTAGCAGGAGCTGCTGACCACCCGCAGGCGCCTGCGATACAATAAAGAACCTCTTGCTGTTTGCATCCTGTGGCAGAGTTGAATTCTTGGGTAAGGGGATCCGCGGTCTTTCACGCCAAGCAGAAGGATGTCTTCTCAAACCTGAGCCTGCTCAACCTGAGAAAGGACCAGAGCCTTACTCCAAGAAATAAGCCTGAAGCCGAGCTGTCTTTCACTTGCAGGTCTCCCTGGCAAAGACAGAATGAGTCGTGTCCTCAAGTTGTTTAGGAAGCCTGGGGAAGTTTTGCGACCCTCGGTTGTGACCCTCATGGTTGATCCACTCAAGATACAGGGCAGGGCTGGAGGAGACAAGATGGCGGAGAAGTAGGAGGTGCCATTTCAACTCCCCTAAAGTGAGCTGATTACCTACCAAAGAACTCTGATCACCCTTGATATCTGCCTAAGATTAGAATTATACACTTCTGGATCTCTACGTGGGCTGAAGATGCTAGTGGGCAGGTAAAACGGAGTGGGAACATCAATTGGACTGATATCAAAAGACAAACAAGGGGTGGGAACCACCAGAAGTGACCCATTGGAAAGCAATACCCCAGTACAAAAGTGCCCTAACTTGGAGTCTGGTTGAAAGCACTCAAAAAGAGCAAAGTTTCGTAAGGGGAAACTGGGGGAGTGGAATGGTTCAGGACAGTGGCTTAGGCCCGCCTACCCAGAACAGCCACCACTGGCACTGAGCCAGAGAGAGTGCAGTGAAGAAGCCAGGTCTTGGTCCCTGAGACTCGGCCTGTGAGGGTAAGGGAGCCTCTCCAGCCAGCAGTACCACAGCCTTTTGCACTCTGCACGGGCATATATGCGCTGCACGACCTGAGACTGAGTCACACCCTACATCCTCCCCTGAGATATGTGTAGGCTCCATCCAGCCAGAGCTTTCTTGGAATGGAGAGTCTGAGCACTCCCAACCCCGGGCCGGCATGAAAATCTCAGTGCTTTATCTCTGCTTGGGTCCTCTCTGGTGGTCTGGACCTTCCCAGACAGCCAGGGCTAGTATTTCTCGTGGTTTTGGGTACAAGCAGGAATTCCTGTGACCCAAGAGACCGTGACAGGGAATGTTCTCTGCCAGATGCAGAGGGGGAATTTATGTGCTCTGGAGCACCCAGAGAGGAAGAAACTGAGGCTTCTCTCTGAGAGGGCGGTCTGGGTGTAGCTTGCTTTCCTCTAAACCTCCAAAACCTGCCAAAAGCTGCCAAGGGAAGAGAAAACAAACAAAGGAATAAAAATCCTGCAGGGAACAAAAGCCTGAAAAACCGGTTTCCTCAGATCCCAGCCCCTTGATGGGGGCAGGAGGACTTAACTCTAGTAACAGTCCCTGAAAACCACATGGCAGGCCCCTACCCTAGAAAGCCAGCCCAAAAAAAAAAAAAAAAAAAGACAAGAGAACAACAACCACTACTTCATAGATACAACTTTTATGTTTAAATCATTCCCACTATTCTGGTTCTTCTCGTTTTCTTTAAATATGTAACTTTTTAACCTATTTACCATTACAGTAAGATATTCATGTAAAGTTTTTTCTGGCAAGATAAACACAACACCAGGCAAAGTGGGTGCAAGGCAAGATTTATTAAAAACGCTCTCCGGCAAAGTTTCAGGGCTCAGGAGAAGGGGAGCCAGGAAAGTTGCGCCGGGAGGAGGTGGGCACTCTCGGGTGAGGTTCCGCGACTCTGGAAAGCAGAGTGGCGGAAGTCGCACCAAAGGCAGGGAGGAGGGGGCTTTTAAGGGGTCTCGAGGGGAGAGCTCAGGAGTCTTTTGGCAAGTTTCCCTTATTTGGATATTTCGCCTGCTCGTCGGGGTCCCATTGGTCCACTGGAGCCCAGGGCAGGGGTCTCAGATTCCTGCTCGTCAGGGTCCCATTGGTCCATGGGAACCCGGAGCGGGAGGGTCTCAGATTCCTGCTTGGGCCTTTGTTCTCCTGTCCGAGCTTAGGTCTTGTGGTGGGAACTTTCGCCATCTTAAGTAGCCCTTTCTGCCAGCCCAACAATTCAGTACATCAAATTCCATAATAATTTTTTAATCAGAACTTTCTGATACATAGACATGTTTTTCTTTTGCTTTTGTACTTTTTAATTTATTTTATTTTATTTTTTCTTTTTTAATATTCATATAGAGATAAGATTCAAGGTAATCCCCTTTCCCCATCAATGCTACCCCTATAGATAAACCAGTTTTAATCCCCCTTTATCTCAGGAAAGTTGAGTCCTTTAACAAAGATATCAAGATACATCCAGGAAGAAGCAACATAACTTCTTCGCCCACACTGAGAATTTATAACCACTCTCCCATCTTTTTCTTCTGTCAGTGTTTCTGTGTATTTGTTCTTGTCCTGGTAGTATATAAATCTTATAGCTGAGTTTCTTTTTGACAAGGTTCTTTCATTTACTTATTTATTTATTGCCTCTTGTCATCTACTTTTGTCAGTGTTTTTGTTTGTATACTTTATAAATCTTACCCTAGGGCCCATTTGGGCTGGGCCTTCCTTTTTATTATATCTTTCATTTTTTCTTCTCTCTCTCTCTCTCTTTTAATTTTTTCTTTCTTTTTGGTGGGGAATCTTGATTGCTTAGAAGCGTTTCAGGGTGCATCTTCCCTGCACCATAGTTGATACATTCAGCTACACATCCATTCAGCCATTTCTCACCAAAATGACTAGGAGGAATGCCCAACAGAATAAAAATTCAGAGACTGGGCCCTCTCCGTCAGACCTACTGGATATGGATATAGACAGTATGTTGGAAAGGGAATTCAGGCTAACAATTATCCAGGCAATAGCTAGGTTGGAGAAAGCCTTTGATGGTGAAATGAATTGGTTAGTGCAGAAGTGAAAGCCACCAGGGATGAAGTTAACAATGTTCTCAATGAGTTCTAATCTATCTAAATTCTCTAAAAGCTAGGGTAACTGAGGCAGAAGATAGAAGTAGGTAACCAGAGGACAAAGAGAGAAAAAGAATCAGGAGGAAGCCTAGAACAAACAGCTTAGAGCTATGAAAACAGAATTAAGGAAATAAATGATGCCATGAAATGTTCCAAATCAAAATTATTGGAATCCCTGTGGGAGAGGAGAAAGAAAGAAAGAAGACTAGAAGATATAGTTAAACAAATTCCCCATGAAAATTTCCCCAAATTGGCAAATGAACCCAGCATTCATGTACTAGAGGCAGAATGGTCTCCCCCCCCCCCCGGGGGATCATAGACTCTAGAAAGATCTCACGACAACTGATCATAAAAATGATGAATCATAATTGTAGTCAGGAGCTCTTGAAAGCAGCTAGGGGGAAGAAATTCCTTATGTACAGAGTAAAACCCATAAGAATAACAACAGACCTGTCCACAGAAACCTGGCAAGCCAGAAAGGGCTGGCAAGACATATTCAGGGCACTAAATGAGAAGAACATGCAGCCAAGAATACTTTATCCAGCAAGACTGACATTCAAAATGGATGGAGAGACAAAGAGTTTCCAAGACCAGCAAGGCTTAAAAGACTGTGCGACCACCAAGCAGACACTGCAGGAAATATTAAGGGGGGGGTTCTATAAAAGAGGAAAAATCCTAAGAATAGCATTGAACAGAAATATATGGAGACAATCGCTAGAAACAAAGACTTCACTGGTAACACAATGTCAATAAAAATGTATCTCTCAATAATCACTCTCAATGTGATTAATGTGCCTAAATCAATGTGCCTAAATGCACCCATAAAATGGCAAATTGTTACAGATTGGATAAAATGACAGGACCCATCCATAAGTTGTCTACAAGAGACCCATTTTGAACCTAAGGATACATCCAAACTGAAAGTGTAGGGATGGAAAAGCATCTTTCATGCCAATGAGCCTCAAAAGAAGGCTAGGGTAGTGATTCTAATATCAGATAAACTGGATTTTAAACTAAAGGCTGGAGTCAGAGATACAGAAGGACACTATATCATTCTTAAAGAGACTATCCACCAAGAAGATCTAACAGTTGTAAATACTTATGCCCCCAATATGGGAGCAGCCAATTACATAAGAAAACTGTTAATCAAGATAAAGAGCCATATTCATATAAATACATTAATAGTAGTAGATCTTAACATGCCACTCTCAGTAATAGACAGATTATTCAAGCAGAAAATCAATAAACAAGAGCATTGAATGACACAATGGACCAGATGGACACCATAGATATATATATAGAACATTCCATCCTAAACCAAGAGAATACTAATTCTCAAGTGCACATGGAACCTTCCCCAGAATAGACCACATACTGGGTTACAAATCAAGGCTCAACTAATACCAAAAGATTGAGATTATTCCCTGCATATTCTCAGATCACAGTGCTTTGAAACTAGAGCTCAACCACAAGGAAAAGTTTGGAAGGAATTGAAACACCTGAAAGCTAAAGATCACCTTGCTTAATAATTCTTCATAGTTCATGGAAACCAATGAGAATGAAGACATTTCTGTCCAAAACCTATGGGATACAGCAAAGGCGGTCCTAAGGGGGAAATACATAGCCATCCAAGCCTCCCTCAGAAAAATTGAAAAATCCAAAATACACCAACTGCCTCTACAACTTAAAGAACTGGAGAATCAACAACAAATTAATCCAACTCCACACACAGGAAGGGAAATAAAGATTAAAGCAGAGATCAATGAGAGAGAAAGTAGAGATACAGTAGAATGCATCAATGAACCTAGAGCTGCTTTTAAAAAAAAAAAAATCAATAAGATCGATAAACCATTGGCCAAACTAATCCAAAGGGAAAGAGAGAAAGCCCAAATTAGTAAAATTATGAATGAAAATGTAGAGATCACAACTAACACCAAGGAAATAGAAACAATCATCAGAAATTATTATCAACAGTTATATGCCAATAAGTTAAGCAACCTAGATGAAATGGATGCATTCCTGGAAAACTATAAACTTCCAAAATTGAACCAGAATGAAATTGACAACCTGAAAAGACCGATAACTAATAACGAGATTGAAGCAGTGATCAAAAACTTCCCAAAAAAACAAGAGCCCAGGACCTGACAGATTCCCTGGGGAATTCTACCAAACTTTCAAAGAAGAAATAACATCTATTCTCTTGAAGCTGTTTCAAAAATTTGAAGCAGAAGGCAAACTTCTGAACTCTTTTTATAAAGCCAGCATTACCCAGATCCCCAAATCAGGCAAAGACCCCACCAAAAAGGAGAATTTCAGACCAATATCCCTGATAAATATGGACGCTAAGATTTTCAATGAGATCCTAGCAAATGGGATCCAATAGCACATTAAAAAGATTATCCACCATGACCACGTGGGATTCATTCCTGTCTTGGGAGGATAGTAGCAGTGAGAATGACACAGAACAGAAATGGCACAGGACAGATAGCACCCTGCTTTGAAATATCTTTTGAGACCATTGTATCACTACCATGGATTCATGAAAGCAAGGTGGGTGGGGTCCGTATGCTGCAGCAAGTACCCCACTCAGCTGTGTGCATGTGAGTGTGTGTGTGTGTGTGTGTGTGTGGACATGGAGGTTAAGTGGCATATGCCAAAGTCTCAGAGACAGCCCTGTGGAAGAACCCCCTCCATCTCGCCCACCAGCCCTGCATGTTGCAGAGCAGATGGGGAAGGAATAAGGAGGGTGCCACAGACTCCACTCTGTGAAGCAACACTGGGGGAGACCCTCCCTCCACAGGGCTGATTTCTCTTTCCTCTGGAGAGAAGTGTTTTCCAAGATGTGTTTGGCAGCCAAAGGAAGGGGTCATGTCCCTGAAACTGCCTGAGAAGCAGCCCTTCCACCAGCCTCTTGCAGCCTGAAGACAGAAGCCTTCCCCAGCCTGTGTGAGGACTCATGGGGAAGAGGCCCTGCACTTCGCTCAGAGAAAGGCGTGTGCAGGGAGCTCAGCTTTGGCAGACAGCTTCATCTGGGAAGAGAGGAATGTTTCCCACAGACCTTGGGGCAACCTGAGGGAAGGGCCTACCTAAGGGGCTTCCCCACGGGAAAGAAGGAGCACTGCCAAGGTACCAGTTTTTATTCACATCTCCTCCCCAGAAGTGGAAGCCTCTTCAGGACCAAGGCCAAGTGTGCTAAGGGCTCAACTCTGAGAAACACATCTGGGTACTGTGCAGCTAAAGGCTGGCAGCTGGCTTCTGGAAGATACAAGTGCTGGAAGATGTGTGTGGATGCTGCAGGGAAATGGAAAACAAGTGCTGTGGGAAGAATGGACCCTGGCCAGAAAGCCCTTGGCTTCTAACACTTTCCCAGGCGACAGCAGCCCATTGGGGGATTGTGGAAGCAAGGACAAGTTCTGGGTAGTGCCGAGAGTACCCTACTCAGCATGTGGGTGTGAGGGGAACCCAAGGTCTGTGCCATAGTCCTGCCCCTGAATGACAACGCAGTGCAGGAACCATCCTTTATGCGCACCTGTGCTCCATGTTTCTTAGAGAGACAAAGGCATAAAGAGAGTGCCTCAGATGCATGTCCCTGCAGCAATGCTATGGGGAGACTAATCTTCCCCACGGTTACCTTCTCTCTCCTTAGGAGAGAATCCTATCACAAACTGGGTGGGACCGCATAAGGAAAGGGCCCTTTCTTTTAGTCTGAGAAACAACGTCACCACCAACTCCCAAGAACCAGCCCTTCCACCAATGTCTTGCTGCCTGAAGACAGAAGCATTTGCACAGCGAGTGAGAAAGAAGGAAGAAGGCGCCTTGCATATCCCTCAGAGGCATGTGTGGATCTGGAAGGCAGCTTCCAGCAGACATCTTGTTTCAAGAAGAAAGGACCCTTTTCCAGACTACAAGGGGGCAGAGGAGGAAAGCACCTGGTGCTTAAACTGGAGAAAGACGACACAGTGCAGAGATACTGGTTTTCCAGTAACATGGCCTCCCTGATGCTAGCTTTTCCTCAAACCTTGGGGAGGTGGGGGATTGGGGGTGGCAAGAGTGCTACGCGCTCCACTCCGAGAAACCAGTATGGGTGCAGTGTGACTCCCGGTTGACCCCTGGCTTCTGGAAGCTAGAATCCTGTTCAGAGCTCTGTGGAGGCTCAAAGTAAACCGAAGTGAAGAATGAAGAAATGGCATGGGACAGACAGTGCCCACTTTGAAATGTCTTTTCAGACCATTGTATCATGACCGGGGGTTTGTGAAAGCCAGGAGGGTGGGGTCCATATGCTGCAGCGAGTGCCCCACTCAGCTGTGTGTATGTTTGGACACATGGTTAAGTGGTTTATGCTGAAACAGGAGAGACAAACCTGTGGAGGAACCGTCTCCATCTTGCCCACCAGCCCTTCATGTTGCAGAACAGAGGGGGAAGGCAGAAGGAGCGTGATACAAACTATGCTCTGTGAAGCAATGGTGGCGGAGACCTTCCCTGGTTAGAACAGGGCCTCCGTCGAAGGCTTTCCATGTCTTCATGACGCTGAGCCTACTTGGGTAAGGGCCTTCTGCTCTACCCTGAGCAAGCCTGTACTTACATACTGTTTGAGACAGACAGCCGCTGCAGCGTTTTCTAAGTAGGCACAGAAGCCTAGGAGTTGTGTCCAACACTGAACCCCCAGAAACCACTGTGGGAAAAGGGTGCCCCAAAAAACAGCTTCGTCATCCCCGAAGGGAGAAGCGTTTGGAGTAGGAGGTGTAGCAGTGTAAGGCAAAAGGCCCATGTACTTCTGTTCGAGGAAGCAGTCTGTACAGATGGTTTCTTGTTCCTGGAAGGTGGAGGTCCATTTTCCAATGGGAAGCGAGAACACTGACGGAAAATGCCCTCTGCTTCCTTACCTGTGAGAAATCACTCAGTACCCACGGTGGCTACAAGACGTCCGCAAGGAAGTCCCACATGAAAACGCCATACACTTCCCTCCAAGAGAGGAGCCTGAAGGGAGACCTTCTCTCACAATGACCTCTACTTTCCTGAAGACAGAAAGATGCTCAGTGGCCTGCAGGGAACCAGAAGGAAAAGGACCCCACTCTTAACATCTGAGAAACTCCAAGAGAGCTCACTGTTATCTCTGGCCTCAGAGCACGGCCCCGCGCTGGCATGGGATCAACTCCTATCATATCCCCGACCACAACCCTGATGGTATCCCTGGTGGTGGAACTGATTGGGCCCCAACCCCTGCTCTGAGGGTGCAGTGGAGCTGACACCCCTGACCATTGCCGGACAAATCAGTGAGGAGCACTGGAGTGAATCAGGCAAGAACAAGGTTCTGTAGCAAGGGGCTCGGAATGCCCAAAGACATTGCTGCTGACCACAATGTAGTGAAAAGCCTATGCTTCAGCATAGGAGCATCTCCCTGAGTCCAACTTGTAAGGAACTCGCTCATCCTACTGGTTTCTCTCAAGCAAACCTTAGGGCCCTTCTTGGCTCTGTTGTCAGTGAGTGTCGGAGGCAGGCCCCTGGCCAGGGCAGCCTCCGCCATTAAAAGATGGCGCCTGGCTAGTTGCCAGGTTAGGATTGCCTCGTGAGACTAAGCAGAACGCCCAAAGAGGAAGTAAACATCATTGGTTGCTAGCGAAGTTGTTCGTTTAGGTGCACAGCCTGATTCGCTCCTTCCTGTACCCTGCTCACTGATTGGTCATGTAAGTGTATATAAGTGTGTAGACTTGCGGAAATAAATCTGAACTGGGGCATCTTGTCGTCCTTGTGCACCGAGGGTGATAAATGGTGCCGGCACCAGGGAACTAAATAAAGGAATCTTGCAAGGTAATCCGCAGGAAAGCGGGGAGTGAAGGTCCGCAGGTAAGCGGGGACATTAGCCACGTTCAAAAGTGGGAATTCCACGGTAAAGCGGGGAGTAAAAATAGAAAAACCTTGCAAGGGAGAAGTCCGCAGGTATGCAGGGTGAAACCACGACAAAGGTGGTGGGAAACTTGTACAAGACCGCAACAAAAAGCGGGGCGGCCATAGAGCCGGGATTTTCTTATCGAAACCGCAGGTAAGCGGGGAAGGGACCACGATCAAAGTGGTGGGAATCTTGTACAAGTCCGCAATAAGAAGCGGGGTGGCCTTAGAGCCAGGATTTAGCAAGTCTGCAATAAGAAGCGGGGTGGCCTTAGAGCCGGGATTAACTTGTACAAGTCCGCAATAAGAAGCGTGGGGGCCTTAGAGCTGGAATTTAGCAGCGAGTCTTTAACGTCCGCGTCTGTTGTCTGTGTGTTCATAATGGGATCTGAAGTATCTAAAGTGCAGTTGGAAGGGTCTTTAGAAGACCTGCTGAAAGCCAATGGAACTCCACTAAAAGCAAAAACTGCTCGGGCCTTTTTGAATACAGTGGAAAAGGCGGCTCCATGGTTCCTAGATGAAGGCTTGCTAAACATACCTCAATGGGACCACTTAGGGGAGGATTTGAAGAAACAGGACAATAAAACACCTTTGCCACCCGGGACCCTGGCAATATGGACCTTAGTCCGGGGATGCCTGGTGGGGCCTAAACCAGCTCTACAAGAGGGAGCAGAGGCATTGGAGGAAGTGAAAGAGGAGCGGTGTTCTCGTGCCTCAGAGGGGGGGTAGTTCTAGTGAAGAGGAAGAAGAAATGTCAGGGGAGGAGTTAGACCATAAAATGCACTCCAAGTTTGAACAGTTGAAACTGTCGACTCCAGCGACGCCTAGTGCCCCTCCGCCATATAATCCTATGGTGTGCCAAGGAGCTTGTAGCTGCTGCACCACATGTGGTAGTGGCAGGGTTTCAAGCTGGAGAGATCATGACCTGGCCTCTGCCTTTCCGGTTTTAGAGGACCAAAACAACGAGCGGTATTATCAGCCTCTTGATTTTAAACTAGTTAAGCAATTAAAGGAAGCAGTCATGCAGTATGGCCCTCAGGCAGCCTTTACGGTATCTTTGTTGGAGACCATAGAGGGAATGAACTTAGTCCCTGAAGACTGAGGTAACCTAGCCCGCGCAACCTTGTCAGGAGGGCAATATCTAGTATGGAAAACAGCCTGGCAAGAATACTCACAGGACACTGCCCGCCATAATGCAGCGGCTGGAAATCCTCAGTGGGACCTAGAAATGTTAATGGGAATAGGACCGTACATGGGAAAGCAGGCCCAAATACAATACAACCCTGCGGTGTATCTGCAAATAGCCGCGGCGGCCACTAAAGCATGGAAGACAATTCAAAGCAGTGGGGATTTACAGGGTCAGCTGTCTAAGGTAATACAAGGACCAAATGAAGCATATGCTGATTTTGTAGCGAGGCTGATGCAAACAGCTGGTCGAATATTTGGGAGGTAGAGACAGCCATGCCATTGATAAAACAGCTGGCTTATGATCAGGCTAATAAATGGTGTAAAGAAGCCATCAGACCTTGGAAAAGCAAAGACTTGAGTACATATATTAAAGTTTGCAGGGATATCAACAACAGTGTTATTCAAGGGCAGGTTATGGCTGCAGCTATCACTCAAGGTTTACAAGGATTACAGGGAGCTCAACAATATAAACATAGGGGTACTCCTGGAGTTTGCTATTACTGCAAGAAGCCAGGACACCTGTAGGAGCTATAGTTACCAAAGAAGAGAGTTGGACCTTCCTATTTCAAAGCCCCTCTCCCCAAGAAACCAAGCTGCTCACAGTGATAAAAGCATTTCAAATGTTTCATCAAGAACCCTTCAACCTTTTATCAGATAGTAGATATGTGGTGCAAGCTGTCTCTATCATTGAAAATGTGGGTTCTATTAATGCCAGGTCTACTATCTCTGAGGCATTACAAGAAATCCAAACATTAGTTTGGGACAGGAAGGCTCCATTTTATATTGGCCACACAGGAGCTCATACAACCTTACCAGGCCCCCTGACAAAAGGTAATCCGTTAGCAGACTCCTTAACCAGAGGAGAATTTGTCTTTGCCATTGAGGACCCAGTGCAACAGGCAAGACATTATCATAAGCTGTTCCATGTGAATGCTTTAACTCTTTGCCTCAAATTTAACAGAACAAAAGCACAGGCATGGGACATAGTAGTCTCCTGCAGAAATTGTGTGATCTTACTACCTGCACCGTCCTTGGGAGTTAATCCTAAGGGTTTGTTACCTAATCATATATGGCATATGGATGTCACATATGTTTCAGAATTTGGAAAGTTAAGATATGTTCATGTCTCTGTAGATACCTGCTCTGGAATAATTTTCACCTCAGTGCATACGGGGGGGGGGGGAATCCAGAGATGTTATCACCCATTGCCTACAGGCTTTTGCGGCATGGGGAAAGCCACGCCAATTAAAGACAGATAATGGTCCAGCCTACACCTCACAACCCTTTAAAGCCTTCCTACAACAACTTGACATTCACTTGATACATGGAATACCCTATAACCCACAAGGACAGGGTGTTGTGGAGCGTGCGCATCTTACAATAAAAAATGCTCTTTATAAACAAAAAGGGGGAATAGGGGACACCTTCAGGTCCCCTAAAGATAAGCTCAACACCATTCTCTTTATTTTGAATTTTTTAACGTTGGACAAAACGGGTAAATCAGCTGCAGACAGACGTGCAAGTGATGCTGCTGCTTCCCCTAAGCCTTTAGTACTTTGGAAGGACATCCTCACAGGAAAGTGGAATGGACCAGATCCAGTGTTAGTATGGAGTAGGGGGTCTGTATGTGTTTTTCCACAGGAAAAGGAGGCTCCAATTTGGATCCCAGAGCGGCTGGTGCGTGCAGCCTTGCCTCCAAACACCAGTCATGATGCTGAAGATGCTGATGATAACTCTGGGGATGCTACACCTCCTGCGGCAGACTCAAGCCAGAGAGCTATGAGCAGTGGTTAAAGCATGGCTATATCCTTTACCAGTGACTAACTCTTCTCTCATATTCCCTCCTCTCCCTTTGGTGCATGGCAGGTCTGTAACCTGCTAGGAGCATGTACTGATATCTCAGCAGTGTCCATGTTAAATGGTGGCAAATTCCTCAACTGTTCTTATAAACAAAATGACTCTAGTACCTTTGAGACAACAGTTAATGTGTCTTGTCCCAATAATATTACTTATCAGCCCACTCCCATATGGGTCTCGCCACCGTTCCTTTCCCTCATAACAAATGCTAGCGAGCTGAATGATACATTGAATTGCACTAAGAATTGCTATCTTTCCCAGTGCTGGAATGTCACGGCCTTCAAGCTGGCTGTGATTATGCGTATCCCTACCCATGTTCCTATCCCAGTTTCCATTCCAGAGGACAATTTACCGGTGGCGCTATCCAGAAAGAAGAGAGATTTTGGTATCACAGCCACCATTGTGACAGCATTGGCTATATCTACAGCAGCTGCCACGGCAGCAGCAGTCTCGCTTGCTGCAACTATACCCACTGCGGAAGCTGTGAACACCCTTGCAGAAGGAACGGCGGCTGCCCTTCAAACACAGACTCAGATCAATGCACATCTGCAAGCAGGAATCCTGATAGCAACCAGAGAGTGGATTTGGTTCAAGAACAAGTGGACATATGGGGGCCCTATTGGGACTGGGATGTATAGTACCCTTCCCAGCAATTTGTGTAACTCCCATAGCCTATACTAATATGAGTGACTTACAGAATGTCTCCCGACAGCTCTCCCAATACTTGCGGGGGAATTAGTCCGCAGAATTCCAAAACTATACTCAGCACCTGCTACTAGCTACTAGGCATAACAAGGATAAATAACACCAGAGTTGAGCTTGCAACTCTCCCAGAGATAATCAAAACATTGCAAGATGTGTTAACCTTTACGAAACAATGGGCTAGCGTAATTGGTCTGATGATAATCCTTGTAGTGGGCTTGATTCTGCTAGTAAGGAAACTGCAAATTTGGAGGCGACAGCAACATAGGCAACAGCAAGCCATGGTGCAGGCCTTGTTAGCAATCAAGGCTGGAACATCCCCCCAAGTGTGGCTAAGTATGCTGGATCGGTAGTCACCGACGGGTAAGATTGGTGGGGGAAATATACCAACCTAAGACAGGACACAGATCATTGATATCTGCCGTCTGATGACAGGTAAGGATATTCCCCGCCACTGACAACCTAACACAGGCACGATCCCTGCCATAAAAGAAAAAAGGGGGAGATGTTGGAGGCAGGCCCCTGGCCAGGGCGGCCTCCGCCATTAAAAGATGGCGCCTGGCTAGTTGCCAGGTTAGGATTGCCTCGTGAGACTAAGCGGAATGCCCAAAGAGGAAGTAAACAGCATTGGTTGCTAGCAAAGTTGTTCGTTTAGGTGCACAGCCTGATTTACTCCCTCCTGTACCCTGCTCGCTGGTTGGTCATGTAAGCGTATATAAGTGTGTAGACTTGCGGAAATAAAGAGAGAGAAGATGCATCTGAACTGGGGCGTCTTGTCGTCCTTGTGCACCGAGGGCGATAAGTGAGGTGCCTTCTACCTCCCGGGTTCTCACTCTTAACCATTAGCTTGGCTCTGGCCCTTCAAGGACCTGAACACTGAGTCTGAGGATTGAAGGGATTTGTAATACGGGCCTGCTGTGGAATGAGTTCTCCAGGAGTACAGAAGCGAGGCAGCCACGGGCGAGTGCCAGAGCGAAGCCGTTGGCATGTTTCCAGCGCAAACCTGAACGATGATCCCAAGATGACCCTACAATGGGGACCCCACCACCACCACCCTAATCCTGAGTTACACACTAAGGCTCACCCTCTACTCAGGCTGCAGGGCAGGTGTCCATGCCCCATTTGTGGAGTCTCCTAACAATTTCCAGACCCTAATTCAAAACATAGCCTGGACTGTGGATCTGACTGTGGCAGAACCCTTTTTTAAGGGCACCAGGAAATGACTCCTGAACCCACGCTTCACTCGTCCTTAAGGACCATGGAAGGAAACAACTGGGCCTGTACCCCTTATGTGCTGCAGGACCAGAGGGTTCCAAGCACTAACCTGAAATTTAGCCACAGTAGGAGCCATCCCTCCCCACGAAACCTGCTGCTAAAGTATGAGCCTCACCCTAATGACTCTTTGATGCTAGGTGCTTCTCCTCTGGTGTCTTAAGGACCAGCAGCACGCAAATGCTTTGGGTGTATGGAGGTGGACATGTCCATAACCATAGTAGTGAGGTAAAAAGGTATTTTGGACAATGTCACACTATGCAGGCATGAAGAAGGACACTCTGGTGCTAGGAACACCCAAGGAGGTTTCTTAAACATGAGACTAAGGATGGGTTTTGGGAACCATGACTGGTGCAGAACAAATCCTTCAAGAAAACAAAAGAAAGCCTGAACACATGCAATGTCAACTGAGGAGCTGCGAGCATGACCCAGAAGCCACCCTGTCCCTCGAACACAGTGTGGGCTCCTCTTGAAACAAAAGCCTCATTTTGCGCAGCACCCGGAAGCTCAGCTTCACTTCAGTCCTTGGGCCGGTCTCCACACACACAGAGGACACACACTTCCAACTGTGAGATGGACCGCAAAACCTAGCTATGAGAGACTGGCGGTGGAAAGGAACATGCCAGAAAAAGAGAGCCCTGAGGGCACATGGCATGCAGTACCCTGAGGGGGTTTTGTGTTTGACTCCCATCACCGATGCCTCGCAATTCCTCCAGAACACAGCAGGAGAGGGAGCCACACGCAGCCATGGCTGTTGCTGCCTGAGACCACGCCCTGAGGGAGCATTGATTTGGCTCAGCAAAACCCAGGTGGGGTCATCCCCCAGGAACAGAGAAGGAAAGAGGGCCACTTCCAACAGCCGCAATAGTTAGACAGCAGGCTCCAAGCACCTCACCTGGAACTCCGCCACAGCGGAGTTCCCCCCCTCCCCGGTCCACACCGGACCCTGGACACCCTCCATGCAGCCCTCCCGAGAGAACTCTGCACCGCCATGCAGGTGGTCCTGAACAACTGCGGGGCCATGACGCAAACTCAAGACTGGGCTGGGGCCCTGGCCAAAGGCCATCCAGAGTTGTGAGGTGATAAGGGATGATGGATCCCTGGGAGAGGCCATGCTAAACAGGCAAGAGTACTGAAGGAAACCGTGTGACTAGCAAACCCTGGCAGCGATTGCTGCTGACCATGATTCCAGGGAAGGTGCTCTATAAACTTCACGAACACAAGGAGCATCTCTCTCCCCGAGGCCACACTGGAACGCAGATGGTCACACTCCTGCTAGGCCCCCACTCACACCTCGAGGCACATCTCCCCGCTGCCAGGGATGAGCTGCTAATTGTCGCCAGGATTCTCACCATACCTTGGGGCAGGGCCCTTTCCCTCCCCAGGCCTTATATGCAAGCCTGAAGAATGATGGGCTTTGGAACACAAGGGAGACACAGCACAACTGTCGAAGAAGGCTAAAACAACCCATGCCGTGTGCCACAGCCAGGATGGGGTTCAGAGAGTGATGCTGGCCAAAACCCTGCCCCTTGGGCCACCACGAGGCCTGAGGGAACCTGGGACCACACCTTAACCACACCTTAACCCACCCTCAAGCTCACCCTCCACTCCGGCCTTGGGGATGGTCTCCACAGTGCCATGGGACGCCACCCTTCCATCGCCCTGGCTTGGAAAGGACTGTGCCCACAGCCTAGCCCCGAGGGAGCCCTGGATTTGTCTTACCCAACTGATGCTACACTAAGTAGCTACGCTCAGGCTGGAACCCAGGAGGACACCGTACCTCAGGTAGCCTCAGCAGCTGCTGTACCTCAGGTAGCCAAACCAAAACCAGAAAAGCAGACCCAATGGTGTGCAGCCCCCAAGCCCAGCTTGAAGCCTGAGGCTTGCCCCTATGCCAGCATGCCCCTCAGCTGCAGGTTGGATCCTGCACTTCCATGTAATTGTGCCCTCAGGCTCTCAGGGCTCCAACTTCAACTCTCCCCCAGATGTGGCACCGACAATCCTCAAAGCCGATTGTTCCTGAGGCGACAATAGATTTGGGACACAGGATCAACAGCAGGTGTATAGGGCCAGGCTAAAGAAGGAAACTGGGCCTGACATCCATCCCTCCTGGGTGATGCCTGTGTCCATGATTCTAGTGAAGCCTCCCTCTGAAAGGAATACAGGGAGCATCTCCTTAAGGCCAAATGGGAAGAAAGATGCTGAGCCTGAAGGCAGCCCTCATCTGAGGTCTCGGGGCCTTTTTGCGAGCAGCCTTCTGACCCATGCTTCCCATCTCCCTGATTCTCACCCTACCCCTTGCTATGGCACCGGCCCTCCCTCGACTGGAGTCCTCAGCATGAGAAACAATGGGATTTGGGACCCAAGCCCGCACAGGACCCATCCTCCCAGAAAGCAAGAAGGAATTCATTCCTCCAGGAACCACCAGGGTGGAGCTCAAAGAATGGTGCTGATGCCACTCTGCCCCACGAGGGCAGGGTGAGCTTGTCCTTGAGGCCACACCCCAGCCAAGCACTTCACCCTCCAGCTCTCCCTCCCTTCAGGGCTCTGCTCTCAGAGTGCGTCCACACTCACAGTGGACCCATGCTTCCTGCTCCAGGGGATGAGACGAATCCCAGAGCAGCTGTGGTAGGGAGTGTGCCCCCAGAGGGTACGGCATTTGACTCACCTCAGGGAGGAAGGTTGTCCCCCAGGAACACGGCAGGGAAACCAGCCACCTGCAGCCAGGGCTGCTGCTGCCTATGACCCAGCTCTGAGGGAGCATAGATTTGGCTCACCTAAGCTACGCTTACTTATCAGTCTCAGGCCCAGAGAAGGAAAGTGTGCCTCTTGCAACCACCTTGTACAGCTGGACAACAGCCCCACACCTGAAACTATGCCACACTGGGAATCTCCGTCTGAGGCCAAAGCCAACACCAGAGTTTCACTTTCCCTAGGGCACTCCTTTCATCCTTCACCAAAAGATTGTACACTTCCATGCAGTTGGCCCCTAACAATGACAGCACTAGGGCCCCAAGGGGAGCCCCAGCTGTGGCCATCCCCAAAGCTGAACCCTATTTGTGAGGCGACCCTGGATTTTGGATACCTGGGGAAGGCCCTGCAAAAGAGGCTAGATCAAAGAAGGAAAGCTTGGCACTTGCAACCCTGGTGGATGCTGTGGCTGTCCACGAGCCTAGGGAAGTCATTACACAGCAGGAAGTCAAGGAGCAATTTGCTGCGGCCAAACTAGAATTCAGATGCTCACACTAATGGTAGCCCTCGACTCTCACCTCAGGGCCCTTCTGTGTACAGCCGTCTGATCCATGCCTCCCGTCTTCCCAAGTCTCACCCTGAGGCTTGCTTGCCATGGCACCGGCCCTCCCGCCACTCCAATCGACAGTGTGAGGAAGGACGGGATTTGGGACCCATGACCAGTGCCAGCCAATCCTCCAAAAAAGCAAAAGGAAGCCGAGCCTCAGGCAACCACAAGGGAGCAGCTACTAGCTTGTCTCAGAAGCCACACTGCCCCTCGTCCACAAGGTGGGCCTGTCTCAGGACCAAAGCCTCATCTTGAGCTTTACCCTGAATCTTGCCCTCAATTCAGGCCTCAGGACCAGGCTCCACACTCACAGTTGGATGTATGCTTCTAGCTGCTGGCCGGACCACAAAACCTAGCCATGAGAGACTGGCTGTGGAAAGGACTGTGCTGGAAAAGCAGAGCTCTGAAGGGGTCCTGCATTTTACTCACCTCACCGATGCTGCAGAGTTCCTCAGGAATGGGGTAGGAAAGCAAGCCACATGCAGCCATGGTTGTTGCCACCTGAGACCTAGCTCAGAGGGAGCATGGATTTGGCTCACCTAACCTATGCTAGATCATCTGACAGGAACAGAGATGGAATGTGGGCCACTTCTAGCCTATGCATTGTGCTTGAAGGTTGGTAGCACATACATAATTCTTGGCACAATATACTAGATTGTGTATTTCCTTATAGCTGTCTCCCCAACCCTTCTTCCAGTCATAGTAGCCTTACCATTTTTGAAGGCCTTAGCCAGCTATAGCTTCCTTTGCCTGGGAAAACAATAAAGCTATTTTTACTCATTATTCCAAACTCTATCTTTGTCTTATATTTAGGCTGTGAAGCACAAAGGTCAGTTTTCCACAGCACACTCAATCATTTAGGAGCATCAATTAATACTACAATGAGTTAGCATTACACATCTAGCTCTGTGGCTAATATTACAGACACTGAAAACATATGTGGTGAGGATTTAAGGTAACTGATAATTTCTTACACTTCTGGAAATGAAAGATGGTCCACTCTCTCAGAAAAGCTAAACCACAGTTAAACATTTGCCAATCATGTGAACGGTTGTCCACATTCCTTTCTTAAGTATTTCTACAATTTGTCCACACAACAATCTGCTCATGAATTTCACCATAACTTTATTCACAGTGGTTAAACCCTGGAAACTACAGAGATATCCATTAATAGGTAATGTGCAGACAGAATATATCAATTTACTTAGCAACAAAAAAGCCTGAACTGGTGATCCATGTAGTGATAGGGATAGATTAAGAATCCTGAGGCTGCACTAGCTTCATTTGTATGCACATCTATGAAAATGCATTTGACTGTACAGTTTATCTTTTTTAATTTTTATTTTTTTGAGAAAACACTTAGAATGTGTTCTCGCCCTCTTACTCCACCAAAGAACAGTCATCAGTGGCAATTGGCTGTTTGGTTCTTGTATTTGGTTTGTTTGTTTAAAGATTTTAATTGAGAGAGAGAGAGAGCACGAGAGGAGAGAGGTGAGTGGGAGAAGCAGACTCTCTGCTGAGCAGGGACTCTGATGTGGGACTTGATCTTGGGACTCCAGTATCATGACCTGAGCCAAAGGCAGTTGTTTAACCAACTGAGCCACCCAGGCACCCATAACTGGCTGTTTGGAAAGAACACCTAAATCCAGCTTCAGGCTCAGGAGAGAGCACTCCTCTTCCTGCTCATGGTTTCAGGTACTCTATATGTTCAGAAAAACTTCTCTAGCAACAAACTGTAGAAATGATCCCCGAACACAGTCTCTTTTTAACATAATACCTATTGGATTTATTTCATTATTTTTTATTATGTTCAGTTAGCCACTGTATAGTACATAATTAGTTTTTGATGTAGTGCTCAATGATTCATTAGTTAACTATAACACCCTGTGCTCATCATAACACATGCCCTCCTCAAAGTATAGTCCTAATTGTACACTTTAAAGTAATGCAGGTTACTGTACATAAATTATACCTCAGTAGCATTCATGTAATCTACTGTATTTCTCCATAGCAGCAGTGAACATTTAGAAAATTAAATTTTCTTTTCTTTTTTTAAAGATTTTATTTATTTATTTGACAGACAGAGATCACAAGTAGGCAGAGAGGCAGGCAGAGAGAGGAGGAAGCAGGCTCCCTGCCGAGCAGAGAGCCTGATGCTGGAATCAATCCCAGGACCCTGGGATCATGACCTGAGCTGACGGCAGAGGTTTTAACCCACTGAGCCACTCAGGTGCCCCTGAAAATTAAATTTTAATAAAATGGAAATGTATGGTTGCATGGAGGTTCCTCAAAAAGTTGAAAATAGAGCTCCCCTATGACACAGCAATTGCACTCCTGGGTATTTGCCCTAAAGATACAACCGTGGTGATCCGAAGGGGCACATGCACCCGAATGTTTATAGCAGCAAAGTCCACAATAGCCAAACTATGGAAAGAACCTAGATGTCCATCAACAGATGAATGAATAAAGAAGATGTGATATATATTATATACATATATAATATATATATATTATGCTGCCTTCAAAAGAAATGAAATCTTGCCATTTGCAACAACATGGATGGAACTAGAGGATATTATGCTTAGCGAAATAAATCAATCGGAGAAAGACAACTATCATATGATCTCCCTGATATGAGGAAGTGGAGATACAACGTTGGGGGGTTGGGGGTAGGAAAAGGATAAATGAAATAAGATGGGATCGGGAGAGAGACAAACCATCAGAGACTCTTAATCTCACAAAACAAACTGAGTGTTGCTAGGGGAGGTCGGGAGAGGGTGGTGGGGTTATGGACATTGGGGAGGGTATGTGCTATGGTGAGTGCTGTGAAGTGTGTAAACCTGGCAATTCACAGACCTGTACCCCTGGGGCTAAAAATACATTTTATGTTTATTAAAATTTTTTTAAATGTTTTAAAGTGTGGAAATGAAATTCAGTAAACACAATAGAGATTCATATCCATAATCATTAAATCCATAAATATACATATGATGAAGACCCCTGAAAATTATTGCTGAGGCAAATCAAAGGAATGCTAGATAAATAAAATATATATATATCACATTCATAGATAAGAAGAGTCAGTGTTGTTGGAATATCAAACCAGCATTATTCTGATTCATGCTGGATTAGGCCATTTTAGTGGGAAATTTACAAGGTAATTCTAAAATGTATATGGAAATCAAGGTACCTAGAATAGCCCAGAGAATTGTAGAAATTTACTATATTTCAAAACTGATCTTACAGTTACAGTAAATGAGGCAATACATTATAGTGTAAGTAAATGTAATGTAAAATATATCAATATGAGAGAGTAGAGTGAGAAGTTTCCTCATGCACACATATAAGTTTTTAATTTTAATTTTATTTTTTCAATTATTTTTTATAAGATTTTATTTATTTGAGGGAGAGACAGAAAAAGTGAGAGAGGACATGAATGTGGTGAGGGGCAGAGGGAGAAACAGACTCCCTGCTCAGCAGCAGGGAGTCTATGCAGGGCTCAATTCCAGGACTCTGGGATCATGACCTGAGCTGAAGGCAGATGTTTAACCAACTGAGCCACCCAGGCACCCCAATTTTTCAATTATTTTGTTTTTAAGTAATCTTTACATACAACATGGGGCTCAAACCCACAACTCTGAAATCAAGTCACATGTTCCACCAATTGAGCCAACCAGATGCTCTTCGGTTATTTGATTTTTTAAATAAAGTCACAAGTACACATCATTAGAATGAAAGACTTTCTTTAAAAATAACTGGAATGAATGAATATCTATATAAAAATAAGTTAATATTAAAACCTACTTCACACCATACATTGATGTTAATTGGAGTTGTGAAGCTAAAATTATAAAGTTTTGAAAGAAAAGTAGAAATATTTTCATGATCAAGGCATAGGCAAAAATTTCCTAGACATAACACTAAGGCACTCACCATAGATAAAAAAAATTGATTAAACTGGATTTTATAAAATATTAAATCTTCAGCTTATCATAAATTATTATTAAAAAAGTGAAAAGATAATCCATTGTCCAGGAATAATTACTTACAATACCCGTAGCTAACAACAATCCTAACCACAATATATAAAGAACTTACACAAATCACATAGAAAATTATAAAAACCTAGTTTATTAATGAAGAGAAGGCTTGAAAAGGCATTTCATAAAAGGATGTATCCAAATTACTAATAATATTTGAAAACCAAACTGAGCATACCAGGTATGTGGGAATGTAGAGAAACTGAAATTGGCCTATATTTGGCAGGAAATGTAAAATGATGCAACTACTTTGCAAAAGTCTGTGCCAGTTTCTATTCTTTTTATTGCTAGGTTTATATACCTAGGAGAAACAAGAGGATGCCTCCACAAAAAACCAATTCATAGAGCCACCTAGGTGATTCATTCCATTTATTGAAGTACTCTAAAATCTCAGCTCAGGTCTTGATCTCAGGGACATGAGTTCAAGCCCTATTTCAGGCTCCACACTGGGTGCAGAGCAAAAAATTATACATGGTTCTTCATAGTTATTTTATGCATAATATTTCAAAAATATAACTGTCCACCAGAAAATTGGATAATCAAATTGTGCTATAATCACAAAACAATATTTCTTGGCAGCATAAAGACCAAATGACTGACATGTAGCTAATTTAGGATTGACTCTCAAAGTCAGCTATCCAGTGGGGAAAAAAAAAAACATGGAACAAAAGAAAACATACTGCATCATTCTGCATATAGGAAGTGTAAGAATAAGCAAAATTAGTCTATGGTGAGAATTCAGAATGTGTTTATGTTTGAAGATGGATACTGACTGGCAAGTAACAAAACAGAACTTTGGGGGGTGGAGGAAGATGTTTTACATCTTGATCTAGAAGGTGATTACACAATACATACATATGTTAAATTCATTGAGCTATATGCTTGATTTTTGTGCATTTTGCTCTATGTAAATTCTACCCCAATAAAGAACTGTTAGAATTAAAAAAGAGAGAGATGCTAAAGCCTAAAAGAATGTAACAAATAACAGGGAATATGCAACAAATACCGAACATGTAAAGAATAAGAATCCCAAAGCAATAGAATAGAATGAACACCAAAAAGCATAATTTAGTGACAAAAAGGTAGTGAAAATTTACAGTTCAAATAGTATTAAAATGACATCTTGCTGCCTGGGAAAAGCCTTCCAGAGCAACAAACACTGAGCCTCCAGCAAAAGTGCTGTTATTCACTATGGGTACAATATTGGCTTCTTTTTTGGGGTAGTGAAGATATAGGTAGATTTGGATATAGAAGATTTAGATATGGGGTGACAGTTTCACAACTTTTGAATAGACTAAGAAAACCACTGAACTAACACAAAAATTTTATGGGTTTTATGATATATTGATTGTTATAAATAATAATAAATAACAATCATAATAAAGCAATATGTCTTTGCAAATGCCCATGCTCTGTATTTTATTAAGCACTGTGTCTCACATTAATAGACAGTTGCCAGAATATGATACTATTAACCTGTTCTGAAGATATTTTTTAAATATAAAAATTTAATCCAGGAGGTTTGGGGCAAAGTGAGGTATAGGCAAAGGAAGAATAAGAGCGAATTGGAAAATGTGAGAAGGAGGCTTGGGGTAAGAGAGGGACTCTACCTGGCTCCAGTACATATAACAAGGGGACCATGGTCCAGTTATAAACTCTCTCTGTGCCTTGGTTTCTTCTTCTGCAAACCAGGAAAAAGTAATGCTTTCTTCACAAGTTGATTGTGAAGACTAGAAGTCCTAATACATATGAAATCATCACTCTAAAGATCTGTAAGGGACATCCATGATATCAGGGAGTCCCCAAACTGATGAAACACCTGAATTTAATAAGTAGCTTCCAAGCCTGCTGAATCAGAATTGCTAGAAACCATGACTTCAAACTTGTACTAATTCTTTCAGGCTATTCTTATAATGATCAATTTATGAGTAGGAAAAACTGAGTCATATAACTTTAAAACAGAAAATTAGAAATAACAGAATAAAGATATTTTCGACCCAGTCTCTAAGCCAGAGGGAAAACTGTGGAGGACTCCCTAACTGAAGGGGATCTGGCCCATCTGACCCCATTTTATCTTCCTCCAGCTTACTACAGAGATACAAATACTGGAAGATGTATGCCTAAAGCACCTGACAGTCCACCTTGAAAACGTCACAGACCTAACTTCTAAGTCAACACTGCTTTGAATGGAAATGAAATTTACCTGGTTTTGCTCATTGATGGACCAGTCTTCTCCAAGTTTCTTTCCTTACAAAAATAAATCCTCTTTGTCATATTGCCATTAATTCAAACCTCAACAGAGATGCTGAAGTAAGACAGTCTTATAAATAATCTAGCCACCTCATTAGAAACCAGAAAGTTCAGCACAGTTCGGCCCAATTAATTATAGTCAGTGAGACTTCAGACACCCCAATTAAAGGGAAATTATGCATTCCCATTATTTGACATCATGCCAACTTCAGTGAGAGGGGAAAGTAGCTACCAATTCCAAAGGACAGATAGATTGTTCTTGCCTCCAGAGTGTACTGACACCTGACATCCATAACCATTTCAGGGAGACGTTGGAGGAGCCCAGCCATCAACCAGAAATGGTTTAGTGGAATGAAGAGGGGCTCTAAAAGCAAAGTTACGTCACATAAAGGAGGACTAAATGGAAAAATGCAGGATAAAGGTGTTTCTCTTACTGTTCCAAAACTGAAAACAAACTTGCTCTTATTGTTTTGTTTTGTTTTTCTAATTTTTTCTATTTTTAGTCTAGCCAAAAAGTTATTTTAATGTTTCCCTTCAGGTTTCCTACCTTTTATGGACAATAATAGCACCTCAATGATTATGATGAAAATAAAATGCCAAAGAATATGTACAGTGCTTAGCAAATATTACACACGCACACACTGAAATAGTACTCGGTCATGAAAAAGAATGACATCTTGCCAATTGCAATGATATGGAAGGAACTAGAGAATATTATACTAAGTGAAGTAAGTCAATCAGAGAAAGACAAATACCATATGATATCACTCATATGTGTAATTTAAGAAACAAACAGATGAACATAGGGGAAGGGAATAAAAAATAAAATGAGATGAAAACAGAGTGGGAGGCAAACCATAAGAGAACTCTAGGAAACATAGTGATAGTTTGCTGGAAGGGAGGTTGGTGGGAGCAGGGGGATGGGGTAATTGGGTGATGGGCATTAAGGAGTGCTGGCTGTTATATGCAACTAATGAATCACTAAATTCTACCCCTAAAACTAAAAAAAAAAATAAAATAAAATCCTAGTAGAGAACATAGGCGGTAACCTCTTTGATATTGGCTGTAGGAAATTGTTTCTAGGTATGTCTCCCAAGGTAAGGGCAACAGAGCAAAAAACTATTGGAACTTCATCAAAATGGAAACCTTCTGCACTTTGAAGGAAACAAACAGAACAATTAAAAGGCAACCTGTTAGATAGAAGAAGATATTTGCAAATGAATTATCTAGTGAAGGCTAACGTCCAAAATACATTAAGAGCACTAAAAAAAAAACCAAATAATCCAGTCTATAAAGTAGGTAAAAAAAAAAAAATCATGAATAGACTTCTTTCCAAAGAAGACATCCAAATTATCAACAGACCCATGGAAAGATGCTCAACATCACTCATCATCAGGGAAATACAAATCCAAAGTACAAGCGGATATCACCTCTCTCCCATCAGAATGGCTAAAATTAACAACACAGGAAACAAGAGGTCTTGACAAGAACGTGGAAAAAGGGGAACCCACTTACACTGGGAATGGTGGAAATGCAAACTGGTTCAACCACACTGGAAAACATTGTTGAAATTTCTCAAACAGTTAAAAATGGAACTATCCTACGACTCAGCAATTGCACCTCTAGATACTTACACAACGTATACAAAACTATATACTCAAAGGGGCACATGCACCCTGATGTTTATAGCAGGCTTATCAAAAATAGCCAAACCATGGAATGCACTCAACTGTCCATCTGTTGGGGAATGGATAAAGGAGTTGTGACATATATAGATGTGTATATATAGTTGTGACATATGGAGCTAGAGTGTTGTGTTAATGAAATAAGTCAGTCAAAGAAACAAAAAACATACGACTTCTTTCTGATGCAGAATTTAAGAAACAAAGCAGATGAACACGTGGGAAGGGGAAAAAGAAAGGGAGAGGGAAGCAAACCATGAGACACTCAATAACAGAGAACAAACAGGGTAGATGGAGGGAGCTAGGTGGGAGATGGTCTAAATGGGTGATTGGTAGGCACTTGGTAGTATGAATATGGGGTGTTATAGGTAGGTGAAGAATCACTAAATTCTACTCCTGAAACAAATGTTATACTAAATGTTAACTAATTAGAACTTAAATAAAAATCTAAATAACCCAGAAGAAACTTGGGGGTCTGGTCATGTTTTTGTGAGTTTGGGACCACGGGCCTACTTAAAATTTGGCTTCAGCACTATCCTGACATCATGAGGCCTAGGGCATTTGACATTGCCTAGCAGAGAATGTTGGAATGGAGGCGGTGGCATTCCTTTGGGGAAAAGATCTGGCCTCATCTCTGGGACAAATGGACATGAAGACACCTCCCCCAAATTTCCCATTCCTCTTTGAAATGTAGAACTTAACTCTTTTTGTAGCCATTTCCATATTGTTGCATCATTTCTAAGTAGGCCTCATTCCCATCCAGGAGTGATAAGGCTCCCATACAGCCAGCACCCAAGGGTTGGTGTCAAGTTCGCACTTGGATCCAGTGGTAAGGGAGAGTGATTAGTGTCTGATATCCCAAAAGAACGCTGGCATTTGTGTTCCTGAGTACTTGCTTGGCCAGCTCATGTAAATATAGTGCTCAATAACCAGTGTGCTTCCCCCCTCTTGCTGATCCAGATGCCTTTATTATGAAGAGTAGATGAGCTGTGCATGTGCAGTATGCTCCAGGACCTGGTGAGTGGAGAAAATGCCCTTTCAAGGCATACTGCGCCAAGGTCCCATTCTAAACACTTGAGCATCAGTGGCAAGCACCCACATGGTATTGTTGAACCCCTGCTTTCTCTAGCCACCAGGGAGGCGGGTAGGGAAAACAGCCAAGTCCAGAAGCTTTCCCTCTCTTTCTGAGGGGAAAATGTAGGTCTCTTGCCAACTGTGTTCCCGTATTGTAAACAATTTAGCTATTTTGGAGGTGGCCCGCTTGCCAGGAGATGGTGCAACTCCACTCACCACATTAGGCTATTCTCATCGCTCATAATGAATTTTAACCTTCTGTGTATCCATTTTCACTCTTTTAATCTTTTTTAGGGCTTATTTATTTATTAGCAAAAGAGGGATAGAGTGTGCACATGAGTTGAGGGAGGGGAAGAATGAGAGAATCTTCAAGTAGACTCCCCGCTGAGCACAGAGCCAGATATGGGTCTCCATCTCACAACTCATGAGATTGTGACCTCAGCTGTAACCAAAGCTCGGATTCTTAATTCACTGAGACAATCAGGTGCCCATACCCTTTTCTTTTTATCTGAAACTAGATTAACCCAAGGGACCATTCTGAGCCAGTGTCTCAGAACAATATCCTCTGCTTTAAAGTGGGGACACATGCAGAATTCTTAGGACTGTGGAATACATTGTGCCACAGGGCCCCTCAAAATTTGGTTTCAGAACAATCTAGGCATAAGGAAACTTTGGCAGAAAATGTTTATGTGTAGGCCAAACTATAGAGTTTGGGTGGGATGTGACCTCATTCCTGGGGCAAGGGGAAACAAAATTAGTTCTCTTCTTTTCAGCCCCCCCCCAATTCCTGTGTGAAATGTACAATATGGATCTTCTTAGTAGGCATTCCCTTCATCTTCCATATTTCTAACTAGGTCTTTGCTCACATCCAAGGGTAATGGAGCTCTCACACAGCCATCATCTGAAGATTTTGATGAGTTCTCACTTTGTTAATGTGCTGAACAAGCATAACTGGTGTCTGATGTCCTCCCAAAATGATGGCCCTCCTATCCTTGTACAGTTGTTGCTGAAGGTACTGTTGGCAATGCACTGATGATTAGCTATACAATCACCATACACATGCCACTCTCACACCTGCATATACCACCTACATCCCACAGACTCCACAAACACAGCAGACACTAACACATTTCCATCACATGCAAGCAGCACTAACTATACATACATATGATGCACAACACAAAGACAGCAGACACAGCACCAATATATCACACACACAGAACATGTACACCAAACACCTACACACCACACATATAACACACCCAAATGAGACATATACCATACACATATCACTCATGCGCAGAACACATACATATATACTGCATTCATACTTCACACATAAGACACACAGAATACACATATACCACACAAAACCACACCTATGCCACACACTCATAAACACATATACCACACAATAATGACACACAGTGCACATACACAACATACAAAATGCATGTGCCACACACAAACCTCTCACACAACACACACCTATAACAGGCATACAGAACACACACCAAATTCACTACACATAAACACCATGCAACACGCACAATGCATGCCACACACCTACTATACACACACCAGCCAAATACCATACACAGAAGACACACCACACACACACACACACACACACACACTTCATATACCTCATATTCAACACTGTCACACCAAAAAAACCCAATATATTTAACACATATACATCACCTACACAGAGCATAGATGTTACATAGGCACACACAGAAGGCACACAGAGCCCATATCCTACAGAAACTCACACAAAACACAGACACCAGAATCATACCTCATAGATGACACATTCACCACTCCTCTACCACATAAATACATCACACATACACCTCACATATAAAATACATATGTAACCCACACACACTGACAAACACACACAATACCTACAGACATGCACACCACAATTACTAAATACACACCACACAAATGCCAAGCACATAGACCAGAAAGAAACCCCAGAAACTGAACACACATTACCCATAATATTCATACCACACAAATAACACCAACACATGTAGGTAAAACACAGAGAAGTACCACAAATATACCATGCTCATATATGCACCATGAAAACACATGAACAACACACATAGCACTCATAATACACACACCCCAAAAGGACACCCAACATACACAACACCGTGATTGCAGATATATCACACCTACAACACACATCATCTATACAACCCACACACCACATACCATGCAAAAAATACACAACAAAAGACCCCACATACATCCCACATCAAAACCACTTGTATCACACACACACACACAACAGATTCATACTACATAATTGACCCATTTACCACATGGACATCACAAATAACACATAAATACATAACACATACGATACATATACCACACACACCTACCCACATCATATAAACCACACACAACACCCTATAAAACACATACACTACATATTCCACACATCAGTATCTGATATCACCAAGGAAATTGGTGCGCTTCCTTCCAATTGCTTGCTGCTTCACTGGATGGAGTAAGTACTATAATGGATGGTACACTTGCTCAATTCTTTGGCTCACTGAGATGCCTCTGTTCTGTGGACCAGAAGGTGTGGGCATGTAGAGTATTGTTCAGGTCCTGGTGAGGGCAGAAAGAGCACATTCAATGAATATTGACTGAAGGCCCAGTTCCAAACACATGAGCATCAGCAGAGAGGACTCACTTGATTCCTCTGAACTACTGCCATCTCTACTGCCTGACTTGGAGGGCAGGAGAAATATCCAAGGCCAGAAGTTTTCCCTCTATTTCTGACTAACTCTCTGGTGTAGCCAGTGGAGGTTTCATTTGCCTGAGCCCATAGGTGTTTCTTATTCCTGAGAAAGCCAGCTTGTTAGGAGATTGTGCTAGTAGCTCCATTCTGAACATTATCCCATTTTCACGTGTCATGAAGAACTGTGGCATATTCTGTAGCCCTTTCCATCCCTTTGCTCTTTTTTCACAAGTAGACTCACCTTTTCAGCAATTATGAGCCAGTGCCTCAGGACAATTTCACCTAATTCAAATTAGGGAGTTTGGCAGAGTCCTTGGGAATGTGGGCTAGCTATGGCCACTGGGCCCCTCAAAGATTGGTTCTAGAACTATCTGGATGGTGAGAGGCCTAGGGCATGTGAAGACACCCAGCATAGCATGTTTATATGTAGTCTGGGCAAGAGGTTTTAGGAAGGTGCTGGCCTTGTTTTGGGGACAATACAAACAAATTTAGACATCTCATTCCCAGATGTATCCCATTCCTGTTCCAGATGTATAACTTTGGTCTTCCTGTGCCCATTCCCACCATCTTGCTATGTTCCTAACAAGTTCTTGGTTTATATTTCATGGCAATGAGACTCTGACTCACATAGCCAGCCTTCAGGGATTGCTGGTGAGTTCACACTCTAGTCCTCTGCTATGCAAGTGAATCAGTATCTGATACATCCCCCACACTGGAAAACAAAACAAAACAAAACAAAAACAACAAAACTGGCTGTGTGGTCCCTGAACACTTGCTATTCAGCCAGTAGAGGTAAACGGTGCTGACTAGCAGCTACTGTCCCTACCACCTTTAACTGACCTAGATGCTTACATTTTGAAAAGCAGGAGGTTCATGCATGTGAAGCATGCACCGAAAACTGCTCAATACAGAAAGAGTCCTTTCAAACAATACTGCCCCAAACCCCAGTTCCAAACACTTGAGCATCAGTTGCAAGCACCCCCCTGCTACCACTGAGCCACTGCTGCCTCAATCTACTGATGGGAATTGCAGGAAAAAGAGCCAAGACTGAAAGCATTCTCTCTTTTTGTGAATGAACAATGTGGGCCTCTTGCTGACAGACTTTTCAGGTGTAGCTAATGGGGGTTTCTTTTAGCCAAAGAGCACTGGTGTTTCTTATTCCTGAAATGGGCAGCATGTGGGATATTGGGCTAGTAACATCATTTTCAACATCCATAGATGACAGGGCCTTAGAGCAATATCCTCTGCTTGAAACTGAGGAGTCCTGCTGAATCCTTGGGACTGTAGGATAGGTAGGGCAAGTGAGTCCCTCAAAATTTAGTGTCAGAAGGATGTGGACATCAGGAGATCTGGGACATTTGAAGGTGCCCAGCAGAGAATGATTGTGCATAGTTTGGGCCACAGGATTTGGGAGTAAGGTGGCCTCATTTCTGTGAAAAAAGAAAATGAATTGAGACATTTGCTTTCCAGATTAAGTCCATTTGAAAAGTAGGACATGGCCCTTCAGATTGCTATTCCCATTCTCTGGCTGTATTTCTAACTTTACCTTTATTCATATTTAGGGATGATGGAGCTATAACTCATGCAGACAGCATGCAGAAATTGATAGACCATTTCTACTCTGTTCCTATGCTAAGCAAGGGCAATCAGCATCTGATATCTCCAGAAAAGATGGCCTTCCTGTCCCAGAGCACTGGCTTTTTGGCCAGCTGAAATAAGCCCAGGTGTGGGTAGCCAGCTTGCCTGCCACCCCTGGCTGCCCAGGGTGGGCATTCTGAAGAACAGATGGTTTGCACATGCACAGCATGCTCCACGACCTGGTCAGAAAGAGCTCTTTCAGATACTGCCCCAAAGCCTGTTTCCAAACACTTGAGCCTTAGCCTGAGAAACCATTTGAAAGAACTGAACTAACACTGCCTGGATCCCGTGGTTGGAAAGGGGGGAAGCAAAGGCCAGAAGCTTTCCTTCTCTTTCTGAAGGAAGAATGCAGGCTTTTTCTAACAGGGAAATGTGGTCAATGGAAGTTTCCCTCTGCACAAGCCTGCCACTTTTTCTTGGTCTTGAGACTGTCAGCTTGCTAGGAAGTTGTGCTAGTCACTTCATTTTCAACATTTTCTCATTCTCATCTCTAACGAATTCTGGCTTCATTTGACTCACTGAGATGCCTCTGTTCTGAGGGCCAGAAGGTGCGGGCATGTAGAATATTGTTCAGGTCCTGGTGAGGGCAGAAAGAGCATATTCAATGAATATTGATTGAAGGCCCAGTTCCATACTTGGCTTCCCAAGTATTTCATTTCTATCCTTTGGATGTTTTCTCAATCTAGGTTCTCCCTGGGGCCATCCAGGTCCATTGTCTCAGAGTGATACCATCTGCATGCAGCTGGGAGTCTGGCCAAGTCCTTGAGACCGTGGGACAGTTTGGGTCATAGGGCCCCTCTTACTATGGCTTCTGAGCTATTTTGACCATGGCAGGATCAGGCATTTAAAGGTACCCAACAGTGAATATTTTTTTATTTTTTATATTTTGGTTTTTATTTTTTGTTAACATATAATATATTGTTAGCTCCAGGGGTACAGGGCTAGGGATCATCGGGCTTACACACTTCACAGCACTCACCATAGCCAACAGTGAATATTTTGTATAGGCATGGCCAGAAGATTTGAGCTGGGGAGATGCCTTCATTTTTATGGTAAAGGAAAACAAGGTTAGACATCACATTCCCAGATTCATTTTACTCCCATTTGAAATGTAGAACTTTGGCTCTCATTGCCAATATTCCCATTTTCTTGCTATTTTTCTAACCAGGTATTGGGTCACCATCAGGGATCGTGGTGCTGTCACTTACACTGCCAGTGCCCAGGAAGTGATGGCAAGTCCCCTGTCTGGTCCTGGGCTAAGCAAGAGCAGTTACTGATAGTTAGGGAAGTGCAGTGATGGGTAACCAGCTTGCCTTCATCCACTGGTTGATTGAGATGCCTTCACTTTGAAGAACAGACTATTCCTACATGGGCAGCATGTCTCTAGAGCTTGTCAGTGCAGAAAGAAATTTTCCAAGGAATACTGCACCAAGAAACAGTTTCAAATACTTGGTCATCAGGTGGAAGAACAAAACTGCTGCCACTGAATCACTGTGCTGCAACCTTTTGAAAGCAGGAATAGCAGCCTCCACCAGAAACATTCCTTCCCATCATGGAGGAAGATTGTAGGCCTCTGGCTAAAGCTTTCCTGGGGTAACAAATGAACGTTTCCCTTATCACAAGTCTTCAGGTGATTCTCATTCCCCAAACTGCCAACTTGTTAGGGGATTGTGCAAGTCACTTCATGCTTAACATGATCAGCCCTAATGAAGAACTTTGGCCTTCTGTGCATCTATTTCCATTCCTTTACTCTTGTTGTTGTGTTCAAATTATGTTCTCCCTGGGGGGCTGGCCTACCATCTCAGAGCTATACTTTTTTTTTTTTTTAAGATTATTTATTTATTTATTTGACAGACAGAGATCCCAAGTAGGCAGAGAAGCAGGCAGAGAGAAAGGAGGAAGCAGGTTCCCTGCTGAGCAGAGAGTCCGATGTGGGGCTCGATCCCAGGACCCTGGGATCATGACCTGAGCTGAAGGCAGAGGCTTTAACCCACTGAACCACCCAGGCGCCCTCAGAGCTATATCTTGTGCTTGAAATTGAACGCTGTGAAGGAATACTTGTCACCACGGGATAGGTTAGCTCAAAACACCGCTGGTAATTTGCCTTTAGAAGTGCATTGACATCAGGATGACTAGGAAATTTGAAGAGGCCCAGCAGAGAATGTTTGTATGTAGGCTCTGGCAGAAGTTTTAGGAGGGAATTGGCCTCATTTTTGGTACAAGTAGAAGCCAAGTTAGATATCATCCTGCAAGATGCATTCCATTCCCACTTGACATGTCGAATGTTGACACTCTTTGTAGTTACTCCCATGTCCTTACTGTTTCTCTAACAAGGTCTCGGGTCATCTTCATGAGGTGTGGTATTTCGGCTCACACAGCACTCAGGGATTGGTGATGAGTTTCCACCCTGGACCTGTGCTAAAATAGAACAATCAGTGTCTAATATTGGGAAGGGAAATTTGCCTTTCTATCCCTGAGCACGTCATTCTTGGCCAGTTGAGGAAGCACAGAGATGAGGATCTAGCTTGCCACACTCTCTTGGCTGATTGAGATGACTTCATTCTGAAGAACAGATGGATTGTGCATGGCCTACTATGCTCCAGGACCTGTTCAGTGCAGAAATAGCTTTTTCAAGGAATAAAGCTCCAAGCAGCAGTTCCAAACTTTTGATCCTCAGGTAAGAGTTGCAGCCTGGTACTCTGAGTCACTGCTGCCTCTGCACTGATGGAGGTGCAGGAAAACCTCCAATGCCAGAAGTGTTCCCTCTCTTTATGAAGGAAGAATGAAGGCATCTTGTGGCACCTGAGTGACTCAGGTGGTTAAGCACCTCACCCTTTGATTTTGGCTCAGGTCATGATTTCAGGGTTGTAGGATCCAGCCCCACATAGGCTCTGTGCTGGGTATGGGGCTGCCTGAGATTCTCTCTCCTCCTCTACCTCTCTCCCACCCAGGGTACTCTCTCTCTCTCTCTCTCTCTCTCTCTCTCTCTCTCTGACTCTTAAGAAAACAGGAATGAAGTCCCCTTGTTTACTCAGTTCCCAGATGTAGCCAATGGATATTTTCCTTTATGCAAAAGCACCAGAGTTTCTTATTCCTAAAATGGCCATATGGTTAGGACATTGCGCTAGCCACTTCATTCATATTATCCCATTGTTGTCTCCATGAAGCACTTTGGCTTTCCATGTGCCCATTTTCATTCATTTGCTCTTTATTTTTTTTTTTTCCAAAACTGATTCAATCTAGGGGGCCATTCTGAAGAAGTGTCTCAGAACCATATTTTCTGCTTTAATTTAGGGAGTCTGGAAGAGTCCTTGGTACCGTGGGATACCTTGGGCCACAGGGCTCCCTGACGTCGAGTTTCAGAATTCTGTGGACATCATGAAACCTAGGGCATTTGAGGGTGCCCACCAGAGAATGTGTGTAGGTTGGGCCAGAGAGTTTGGAAGGGAGCTGGTGTCATTTCTGGGGTAAGGAGAAATTAATTTCAACATATCCATCCCAAATTTATTTCATTCTCATTTGAAATGTAGAACTTTTTCCTTCTTGGAGCAATAAAGAACCTTGCCTCCTGCACACATATATATATCCCTGTGCTCTTTCTGAAGGTCATTAAGAGGAGCCAGCATTCTCAGAGAAGTATTTTCAGATTGAAACTGGAGACATGACTGAGTCCCTGTGACTCTGAGAGGTTGTGCCACAGGGCCCCTTGTAATTTGGCTTCAGAACAATGTTGACATGAGGAAAGTCAGAGGGTTTGAATGAACTTAAAAGATTGTGTGTAAGCGTGGCTAGGGATTTTGAGATGGAGCATGCCTTTTTTCAGGGGCAAGGGCAAATGAAGTCAGACATCTCAATCCCAGATAACTTTCATTTCCATTTAAAATGTGAAACTTTGGTTTTCCTTGAAGCCATTCCCATCCTCCCGTTCTTTTTCTAACTAGGTTGGTTCACATTTAGGGGTAAGAGGGGCATCACACAATCAGTGCCCAGTGCTGGTGGCAAGTTCCCACTTGGATCCTCTGCTATGTGAGAGCAATAAGTGTCTGACAGCCAAGAGTAAGGATTCCCCTCCTGTCTCTGAGTGCTTGTTTCTTGTCCTGCTATTATAAATACCTTGATTGGTAGCCAGCTTCTCTCTCTCCTCTGGGTGACAGAGATATCTTCATTCTGAAGAGCAGACAGATCATACATGTGCACTTGCTCCAGGACCCGGTCAGTGGAAAGAGCTCTTTCAAGGAATACTGCTCCAGTGACCATTTCTAAATACATCATCAACTGGAGAAACAATCTGCTAACCCTAAATCACTTGTGGGGTTTTTTTTCCCCCATGATAGGAAAGACAAGAGAAATCCAAATCCAGAAGGAAGATTGAAGGCCTCTTGCTTACTTGGCCCCCAGATGTAGCCAATGGAGGTAACCCATTGCCCAAGCCAACAGGCCTTTCTTAGTTCTGAGTCTGCCAGCTTACGAGAAGGTTTTGCTAGACACTTTATTCTCAACATTATTTTATTCACAACACTAAGAAAGTCCTCATTCCCTCTGGGTCCATTTCCATTCCATTTATTTATTTATTTATTTATTTAACACACACACACACACACACACAGAGAGAAAGAGAGAGAGAACACAAGCAGGGGGAGTAGGAGAGGGAGAAGCAAGCTTCCGGCTGCACAGGGGGCCCAATGTGGGGCTCGATCCCAGGACCGTGGGATCCTGACCTGAGCTGAAGGCAAACATTTAATGACTGAGCCACCCGGGCACCCCCATTTCCATTCCTTTGCTCTGTTTTCAAACTAGGTCCTCTGGAATGTAGTCTTCTCAATAAGTTGGGGAGAGAGGAGCCCTGACTACCCATCCACACATTTTTCCAAGGCAGCCACACAGGCTCAGGGACAACAGGACCAACTGTTTTTTATTTGCATACCGGAAACTAAACTTCTCACTTCACTCAGGACAAGACGGGGAACTCACCAGTAATCCCTAGGCGCTGGCTGTGAGTAAATCACCTTCTAGCTGGAATGCGAACCGATAGCTAGATAGAAAATCACCAAGATTGCAGGAATGTATGTAAGAAGGGCCAATAATCTACATTTAAAATAGGAATGGACTAAATCTGTAATGAGATGTCTAGTTTTTCCCCCCTACCCAATAAATGAGGCCAGCACCATCTAAAATTCTCTGGCTAAGCCTACACACACATTCACACACATTCACTGTTTGGAAACTTCAAATGCCTTAGGTCTCTTCGTGTGAATATAGTTCTGAAAATAAATTTCAAGGGTTCCCTGTGTGCCACATTTTCCCACAGTCACAAGGAATCTTCTAGACATCCCAGTTTAAAGAGAAAGATATTGCTCTGAGATACTGAATCTGAATGGCCCACAGGGTGAACCTAGACCAACAAAGAACAAGAGAATAGAAATGGATATACGGTAGCCCAAATGTGATTATTAAACATAATGTTTTGATGGAAGTGACTAAGACCATCTCCTAGCAACCCAATTCTGATTCCCAGGGATAGGAAACAACTGTGGGCCTGGGTGAAGGGAAATCTCCATTGCTTACACCCAGGAGTCCTGTCAGCAAGAACTCTGCATTCTTCCTTCAGAAAGAGAGGGATATCTGGTGTTAGCTTCTTTTAATTGCCCTTCCCATGAATGGGTAGAGGCTGCAATGATATGGGTATGGTAAGTTGGGACTCCAACTTAAGCATGCTCAAGCTTATGGATGCAGGCCATGGTGCAATATGCCTTGAAAGGGCACTGTCTGAGCTCAGCAGATCCTTCAGCATGCAACATATTCATCACAGTTATTTTCTTCAGAAAGGGGCCATCTCAAGCCCAAGGAGAGGATGGTCACCTTTCCTCCTATCAGACATGGATGCTCTCACATAGCACAGGACTGATGTGGGAACTCACAACCAACATCAGTACCCAACTTGGGTGCTGGCTATGTGTGTAAAATCCTCCAGGCCCCATATGTAGACCAACCTTAAATGGAAAAATCAGCAAGGGGATGGAAATGGTACAAGGAGGGCCAAAAATCTACAAAATTGAGAACAGAGAATTGTTTTGGGTATTGTGGATATTGTTGTCATAAACTTTGAGGTGCATGTGCCCTTTCAAATCAGTATCCTTTGGATAAACACTAAGGCATGCAATCAATGGATCATAGGGTAGCTCTACTTGTAATGTCTTGAGGAACCTCTATACAGTTTTCCACAGGGCTGCCCCAGTGTGCATTCCCACCAACAGTGTAAGATGGCTCCCCTTTCTCCACCTCCTCGCCAAGATCAGTTGTTTCCACAGTTGTTAATTTTAGCTATTCTGATTGAGAATATTGAACTATTCTGATTGACTGAGTCCCTGTGACTCTGAGAGGTTGTGCCACAGGGCCCCTTGTAATTTGGCTTCAGAACAATGTTGACATCAGGAAAGTCAGAGGGTTTGAATGAACTTCATTCAAAAGGGGTGGGAATGAAGGGGTGGCATCTCATTGTGGTTTTAATTTGTATTTCCCTGATACCAAGCGTTGCTGAGCATTGTTTCATAATTCTAAGGGAGAACACTGGCAGCAATCTGTTTGACAAAGTCTTGCTAGACGTGTTTCCAAAGGCAAGGGAAACAATACCCAAAGTGAATAATTGGGACTTCATCAAGATATAAAGCTTCTGCACAGGGATGCCTGGGTGGCTCAGTGGGTTAAGCCTCTGCCTTCAGCTCAGGTCATGATCTCAGGGCCCTGGGATTGAGCCCCGTATCAGGCTCTCTGCTCTCTGGGGAGCCTGCTTCCCCACCTCTCTCTGCCTGCCTCTCTGCCTACTTGTGATCTCTGGGTGTCAAATAAATAAATAAAATCTTAAAAAAAAAAAAAACTTTGCACAGGAAAGGAAATGGTCAACAAAACCAAATGACAACATAAAGAATGGTAGAAGCTTCCTGGGCAGCATAATCACAGGCCCATGGACATTCCTGTCTGGTGAAACTGGTAACACCTGGCATTCCACAAAGCCCACAGTTTGCATTCTGACGTTGGGATTCAAAGAGATCACTGAAATAGAGATGAATGGATTCAAGGAACCTTACTTTATTATTTATTTTGTTATATATTTTGTTATTATATTACTTTATTATTTATTATGTAAGAAGGGAGAGACACCGGAGGGTTTTAGTTACAGGAAAAGTCAGGAAGCCTGAGAGCTGGCTCATCTGAACACACAGGAAGATTCCCTGGCCACTATCCTAAGCATTCAACCTTTCTACCTCACAGACTGTGTGAGATTTTCCAATTGCAGGAAGAAGACTGCTCCTGGCTTTGCCAGATCTCATGTGATGTGGGGGCAAATCTCACGTGATCTCAGTCCAAATCTCCTGAGATGTCATTCAAGCCCTGTGAGACCTCAGGCCAACCATCAAGGTCTAGGGTAAAATCTAGTGAGGTTTCTGGCCAAAGCTCTCAGCCCCTTAGATGGACCAGATACTCCCCAGCAGAGCCTGCTTTGTGCTCCTTAGGTAGGTAGCAATTGCACATGCCAGAAGTGGACGTGAAGGACGAAACAAGCTGTCTCACACCTAAATCCCCAGTATTGCCACATTCTGGACAGAAGTGGGGGTAATAAGGGAGCATTGAATTTGGAATGAGTGGGCCTGATGAACACTTATTCACACTTCACCCGAATGACAGAATGAAGAGAGCAGGAGGAGAAGGAAGAGAGAATGTGCCCCACAAGCAAGACAAGTGAGCACAAAGGCTTTCCCAGGCATTGAAAACATTAAGGCTGTCTGTATTAATGGCACAACCACTAAGAAAAAGAAAAAAGAAAAGATCCCTCTTTCTTTTGCCAGACATCACATGATCTTGGGGAAAATCTTCTGAGATATCAGTCCAAATCTCTTGAGATTTCAACCAATCTCAGGAGATCTCAGTCCAAATCTCGAGAGATCTCATCCAAATCTCATGAGATTTCAACCAGTCTCAGATCTCAGTCCAAATCTTGAGATATCTCATCCAAATCTCTTATCTTGGGCCCCTCTATGGACACCTAGGGTCAAAACCTGATGGATCTGTGGCCAAACACCCTGGCCCTTGGTAACTGACCCCTCCTAGTAGAGACTTCCTGGCACTCCTTATGTCAGTAGGGGATACACATGTTACGATGGGGCAGAATTCACTTTCATAATTAGACTCAGACATAACCTTCAGGAAGACACAAAGTGTCTGACACTGAAATACCTGGTGTTTAAGCATCCTGCTTTCAAGCATTAAGAAGGGAGCATCGATTCAGGATCAATGGGCCCAGTGGATTCTTACCCTTTATCATCCAGAGGTGAGAGAAACCGGAGTTGGTAGGGGGAAGAAAAAGTGAAAGGCCCCAAGACAGGACTGGTGAGAGCAGATCCAGGGTTCCTGGGGGCTCTCCGGGACTTTCAAATCATAAAGGATATTAGCCTGTATTAGCCTCACAAGACTTCAGGAAAAGAAAGAAAGAAAGAAAAGAAAAGAAAATAGACCTCTTTCCTTTTATTTTATCAACTCTTTTTTTTTTTAAGATTTTATTTATTTATTTGACACCCAGAGATCACAAGTAGGCAGAGAGGCAGGCAGAAAGAGATGAGGAAGCTGAGCAGAGAGCCCGATATGGGGCTCGATCCCAGGATCCTGAGATCATGACCTGAGCTGAAGGCAGAGGCTTTAACCCATTGAGCCACCCAGGCACCCCTATCAACTCCTTTTAAAATTCTTTTTAAATTTTCATTTTTATAGTTACACTCTATCTCTTCCTTGTGTTTGAGCTTATTTTTGTGTACACATGTAAGTTTTTCTTTCTTTACAATTTTGGGTTGCAGTTTCTTCTAACAGATCAAAGTACATCCAAAATCTAGTGAATGACTTTGTTCTATTCACCTGTCTGATCATATTCCATTTTTCATCATTGTTTTTTTCTTTGTCTTCTTCCTTTTTTTTTTGGTTTTTGTTTTTTTAATTTAAATTCAATTATCCAAGGTATTGTACATCATTAGTTTGGATTATAATGTTCAATGATTCCTTAGTCGTATATAACATCCAGTGCTGCACACGTCATGTGCCCTCCCTAGTACCCATCACCTGGTGTCCCATTCTCCCACATTCCTCTCCTCTGCAACCCTCAGTTTGTTTCCTGGAGTCCAGTCATGATTTGTCTCCCTCTCTGATTTCTTCCCATTCAGTTTTCCCTCCCTTCTGCTATAGTCCTCTGCACAACTCCTTATATTCCACATATGAGTGAAACCATTTGATAATTACCATTCTCTGATTGACTTGTTTCACTAGAATAATCCCCTCCAGTTCGATCCATGTGGATGCAAATGGTAGGTATTCATCCTTTCTGATGGCTAAATAATATTCCATAGCATATATAAACCACATCTACTTTATCCATTCATCTGTTGGAGGACATCTCAGCTCATTCCACAGTTTGGCTACTGTGGATATTGCTGCTATGGACACTGGGGTGCAAATTTCCATCATTACAGTTATATTCCATGCTTTCAATGCATTTAACTTCATTTTTGCATATATAAGGTTTTCTTTCTTTTACAATTTTGAGTTGTAGTTTCTTCTAACAAACTGACCAAAATACACTCAGGAGATAATGTATTGCTCTGTTCTGTTCACCTGTCTATATCCCTTCCTTTTTTGCTGTTTGTGGTGTTCTCTCCTCTTTCGTTCTTTCTTGTCTTTAAATCTACACTTTTAAACTTACATTCTATCCTTTCATTATATTTAACTTTATTTTTACATATTTTTCTTTCTTCACAATTTTGCAATCGAGTTTTCTAAAAAAAAAAAAAAAAAAAGGCAGTCCAAAACACACACAGAATCCAGTGTATTGTTCTATTCTGCTCACTTGTCTGATTACATTCTCTCTCTCTCTTTCTTTCTCTCTGTTTCTTTTCTGTAGTTTTTGGTCTTTTCTGATTTGTTTAGTGTACATTTCCCTTGCCATTTTAGTATTTTGTTCATTCCTTCATTTATTCTTCTCTGGACAGAATGGCAAGTCAGAAAAACTCACCTCAAAAAAAGAGAACAAGAGTCAGTACTTACTGTCAGGGACCTAATCAGTGTGGGCATATGTCAGGTGTTGGAACTTGAATTCAGAATAATGATTATAAAGCTGGGATTGCAAGAAAGCATAGAAGACACTAGAGAATTCCTCTCTGGAGAAATAAGAGAACTAAGATTCAATGAAATTGAAATTTTAAAAGGCTATTAATGAGATACAATTAAAAAATGGAGGCTCTAACTACTAGGATGAATGAGGCAGAAGAGAGAATTAGTGATATAGAAGACCAAATGATGGAGAACAAAGCAGCTGATAAAAAGAGAGATGAACAACTACTGGACTATGGGGGAGAATTTGAGAGATAAGTGATACCTTAGAGTGAAACAATATTAGAATATTGGGATCCCAGTAGAAGAGGAAAGAGGAGGCAGAGAGGGGCAGAAGGTGTATTAGAGCAAATTATAGCAGAGAAAGGGAACACAAACAGGGGAGGGGGGAGAGGCAGGCTTCTCACTTAGCAGGGAGGCCCATGTGGGGCTCGATTCCAGGACCCTGGGATCGTGGCCTGAGCTGAAGGCAGATGCATGATGACTGAGGCACCCAGGTGCCCCAAATTCAAACACTTTAAAATAAAAGTAAACCCATTATACATTAAGTCTTTATGAAAAATAAATGTTTTCCAAAATTAAAAATATTGACAATACACATAAAAAAATTATAGCAGAGATCTTCCCTAATTTGGGGAAGGAGACAGGCATCAAGATCCAGGAGGTACAGAGAACAACCATCAGTATCAATAAAAATAAGTCAATACCCCAAAATATAAAAGTGAAACTTAAGAAATATCAGAGACAAAGGGAAAATCCTGAAAGCAGCTCAGGACATGAGGTTGGCAGCCCACAAGGGTAGAAGCATTAGACTGGCATCAGACCTATCCACAGAGACTGGGCAGGCCAGAAAGAACTGGCATGATATACTCAGGGTGCTAAATTAGAAAAATATGCAACCAAGAATACTTTATCCAGCTAGGATGTCATTCAAAATAGAAAGAGAAATAAAAAGCTTCCAGGACAAACAGAAATTAAAGAATTTGTGATCACCAAACCAACCCTACAAGAAATATCACAAGGGATCCTCTAAACAAAGACAGAGTCCCAGAGTAACATAGACCAGAAAAGACTTGAGGCAATATAAAATAACCATCACTTTACATGTAATACAAGGCACTAAAGTCATCTTTCAATTGTTACTCTGAATGCAAATGGGCTAAATGCCCCAATCAAAAGATGCAGTGCAACAGATTCGATTAAAAAAAAACAACAACAAGATCCATCAATATGCTGTCAGTAAGATATAAATTTTAGACCCAAAGACACCTCCAGATTTAAAGGACGGGAGGAAAACTATTTATCATGCTAATGGACAACAAAGGAAAGGTAGGTTGCAATCCTTTATCAGACAAATTAGATTTTCAAACAAAAGCTGTAGTAAGAAATGAGGAAGGACACTATATCATAATTAAACGGTCTAACCAACAAGAAAATTTAACAATTGTAAATATTTATGCCCCTAACAAGGGGACAGCCAACTATATAAGCCTATTAATAATAAAATAAAAAGAAACACCTCAATAATAATACGATATCACTAGGGGATTTTAACACCATACTCACTACAATGGGCAGAATGTCTAAGCAGAAGATCAACAAGGAAAAAAGAGCTTTGAATGGCACAATGGACCAGATGGACTTCACAGGTATGTTCAGAACATTCTATCCTAAGGCAACAGAATAATATTCTTCCTGAGTGCACATGGAACATTCTACAGAATAGATCACATACTGGGTCACAAATCAGATCAAGTACTAAAAGAATAAGATTATTTCCTACATATTTTCAGACCACAATGCTTTGAAACTGGAACTCAATTACAAGAGGAAAATTGGAAAGACTTCAAATCCATGGAGGCTAAAGAGAATCCTACTAAAGAATGAATGAGGCAATCTTGAAATTAAAGAATTTAAAAAATTCATGGAAACAAATGAAAATGAAAATACAACTGTTCAAAACCTTTGGGATGCAGCAAATGTGGTCCTAGAGCAAAGGATAGAGCAATACAAGCCTTTCTCAAGAAACAAGAAAGGTCTCAAATATACAATCAAACTTACACCTAAAGAAGCCAGAGAAAGAACAGCAAATGAAGCCTAAACCCAGTAGGAGAAGAGAAATAATTAAGATTACAGTAGAAGTCAATGAAATAGAAACCAAAAGAACAGTAGAACAGGTCAACGAAAATAAGAGATCATTCTTTTGAAAAAAAAAAAAGAGTAAGACTGATATACCCCTGGTCAGATCTATCAAAAAGAAAAGAGAAAGAACCCATTTATGTTAAAAAAAATCATGAATGAAAGAAAAGAGATCAATCACAACATCAAAGAAGTACAAATAATTATAAGAACATATTATGAGTAATTATATGCCAACAAATTAGGCAATCTGGAAGAAACGGATGCACTCCTAGAGACATATAAACTATAAAAAGTGAAACAGGAAGAAAGAGAAAACCTGAACAGACCCATAACCAGCAAGGAAATTGAAGGAGTAATCAAAAATCTCCCAACAACATCTAGCTCAGGGCTAGATGGCTTCCCAGGGGAATTCTGCCAAACATTTAAAATAGAATTAATGCCTATTCTTCTGAAGCTGCTTCAAAAAATAGAAATGGAAGAAAAACTTGAAATGGAAGGAAAACTTCCAAACTCTTTCTATGAGGCCAGCAATACCTTGATCCCCAAACCAGACAAAGACCCTACCAAAAGGGAGAATTACAGACCAAAATACCTGTTGAACATGGATGCCAAAATTATCACCAAAATACTAACCAATAGATCCAACAGGACATTAAAAGGATTATTCATCATGACCAAGTGGGATTTATTCCTGAGTTGCTAGGGTGGTTCAACATCCGCAATCAATCAATGTAATGCACTACCTCATTAAAGAAAGTAAAGAACCATATGATCCCCTCAATAGATGCAGAAAAGGCATTTGACAAAGCATAGCACCTTTTCTTGATTAAAACTCTTCAGAGGTGCCTGGGTGGCTCAGTGGGTTAAGCCTCTGTTTTCAGCTCAGGTATGATCTCAAGGTCCTGGGATTGAGCCCCATGTTGGGCTCTCTGCTCAGCAGGGAGCCTGCTTCCCTCTCTCTCTCTGCCTGCCTCTCTGCCTACTTGTGATCTCTCTCTGTCACATAAATAAATAAAATCTTAAAAAAAAAAAAACCTCTTCAGAATGTAGGGATAGAGGGAGCATACCTCAATACCATAAAAAGCCATGTAGGAAAAGCTCACAGTGAATATCATTCTCAGTGGGGAAAAACTGAGAGCATTTCCTCTAATAGGGTCAAAAATATGGCAGGGACGTCCACCCTCACCACTGTTGTTCAACATAGTACTAGAAGTCCTAGCCTTAGCAATCGGACAACAAAACGAAATAAAAGGAATCTGAATAGTCAAAGAAGTTAAACTCTCATTCTTTGCAGATGACATGATATCGTATGTGGAAAACCCAAAAGACTCCACCTCAAAATGCTACAGTTCATACAGGAATTCAGCAACATGGCAGGATATAAAATCAATGCAGAGAAATCAGAAAAGACCTTGAATGGCCAGAGGAATGTTGAAAAAGAAAATCAATGTTGGTAGCATCAAAATTCCAGACTTCAAGCTCTGTTACAAAGCTGTAATCACCAAGACAGTATACTGCAAAGGATATGTACTCAGAAAACTATAGAACTATAGAACACTCATGAAAGTAATTGAAGAGGACACAAAGAAATGGAAAATATTTCATACTCATGGATTGGAAGAACAAATAACTTTTAAATGGTTATGCTGCCTAGAGTAATCTATACATTCAATGCAATCCCTATCAAAATACCATCAGCTTTTCCCACAGAGCTGTGACAAATAATCCTAAAATTTTTATGGAATCACAAGAGACCCTAAATAGCCAAAAGAATATTGAAAAAGAAAGCCAAAGCTGGTGGCATCACAATGCTGGACTTCAAGCTCTATTACAAAGGTATAATCATTAAGACAGCATAGTATTGGCACAAAAACAGACACATAGGTCAATGGAACAGAATAAAGAACTCAGAAATGGACCCTCAACTATATAGTCAATCTTTGGCAAAGCAGGAAAGAATATCCAGTGGAAAAAAGACCATCTCTTCAATTATGATGCTGGAAAAATTGGACAACCACAGGCAGAAGAATGAAACTGGGCCACTTCCTTACACCATACACAAATAAAATCAAAATGGATGAATGACCTAAATGTGAGACAGGAATCCATCAAAACCCTAGAGGAGTATAGAGGCAGCAACCTCTTCAACCTTGTCCACAGCAACTTCTTGCTAGTCTCATCTCCAAAGGCAAGGGAAACAAAAGCAAAAATGAACAATTGGGACTTCATCAAAATAAAAAAACTTTTACACAGGAAAGGAAACAATTGATAAAACCAAAAAACAACCAACAGAATGGGAGAAGATATTTGCAAATGACATGTCAGAGAAAGGGCTATTTTCCAAGAACTATAAAGAGTGTATGAAACTAACTCTCAAAGAACAATTAATCTTAACTCTTTGTTATTTATTTATTATTTATTATTAGGTATGAAACTAACTCTTAAAGAACAATTAAAGAACGTTAAGAAATGGGCAAAAGAGGGGCGCCTGGGTGGCTTAGTCAGTTAAGCAACTGCCTTCAGCTCAGGTATGATCCTGGAGTCCCCAGATGGAGTCCCACATCAGGCTCCCTGCTCAGTGGGGAGTCTGCTTCTCCCTCTAACCACTCCCCTCTCATGCTCTCTCTCTATCTCAAATAAATAAATCAAATATTAAAAAAAAAAGAAAGGGGCAGAAGACATTAACAGACATTTCTCCAAAAAAGACATACAGATGGCCGACAGACACATGAAAAAATGCTCAACATCACTTGGCATCATGAAAATAAAAATCAAAACCACAATGAGATACCACCTCACACCAGTCAGAATGGCTAAAATTAATATGTCAGAAATGACAGATGTTGGCAGGGATGGGGAGAAAGGGGACCCCTCTTACATTGTTGGTGGGAATGCAAGCTTCTACATCCATTCTGGAAAACAGTATGGAGGTTCCTCAAAGAGTTGAAGATAGAGCTACCCTATGACCCAGCAATTTTACTACTAAGAATTTACCCCAAAGATATAAAGTTAGGGATCTGAAGGGATACCTACACCCTGTAGTTTATAGCAGTAATGTCCACAATAACCTAACTATGGAAAGAATCCAGATGTCCATTGACAGATTAGTGGATACAGATGGTATGATATATATGTAGTTCCACCATCAAAAAAAAAAAAATGAAATCTTGCCATTTGCAATGACATGGATGGAACTAGTGAGATCATATGATTTCACTCATATGTGGAACTTAGGAAACAAAACACAGGGTCACAGAGAGGAAAAATAATACAAGATGAAACCAGAGAGGGAGACAAACTGTAAGAGACTCAATCATAAGAAACAAACTGAGTGTTGCTGCAGAGGAGGGGTGTGTGGTGATAGGGTAACTGGGTGAAAGATATTAGGGAAGACATGTGAGGTAATGAACACTGGGTATTATATAAGACTGATGAATCACTAACCTCTACCTCTGAAACCAATAATACATTGTATGTTAATTAATTGAATTAAAATGAAAAAAATATTTTTAGGATTGAAAAAAAGATACAAATTCAATTTATGAGATAAGCAAATACTAGAAATGTATAATTTGGAGGGTTTTTTTTTTTAAGATTTATCTATGTATGAGAGACAGAGAGAGAGGGAGGGAGAGGGAGGGGGAGGGGCAAAGGGAGAGAATCATCAAGCAGACTCCCCTCTGAGCCTGGAACTTGATGTGGGGCTTACTCCCACAACCCAGGAGATCGTGACCTGAACCAAAAGCAAGAGTCAGATGCTTAACCAACTAAGCCACGCAGACACCCCTTGAAAGTTTTTTTTTAAAGATTTTAGTTATTTAGTTGAGAGAGAGATTGTATGCATGTGCGTGAGTGGGGGAGGATCAGAGGGAAAGGGAGAAGCAGACTCAGAGCCAAGTATATAGCCTGATGAAGAGCTGGACCCCCGTACCTAAAAATTACAACCCCAGCAAAAATCAAGAGTCCAGTGCTCAACTGAATAAGACACCCAGGTCCCCTCCCTTGAAAGTTTTTAAGATGGTAGATCCTAAGAGTTCTCACCACAAGGAAAAAAACCCACAATTTTTCCTTTTTCTTTTTTTTTAAATATCTATATGAGATTATTTATATTAACTAAAATTGCTGTGGTAATCATTTTAGAATATATATAAGTCAAATTAGTATGCTGTACACTTTAAGCTTATACAGTTCTGTATGTCACTTATGTCTCAATGAAACTGTAAAAAGACACTCTAAAAAAGATGATATGAAGTGAATAGTAAACCACAAAATTGTAATAATAAATAAGAATATTAACAAAGAAATCTTAAGTAAATAATAGTGATAACTAACAGCTTTTGAGAACTTACTATGTACCTGGTTATGCGCTAATGTCGCAGGTTAGACTCTTATTTTCATGTAGAAGAATAAATACAGAGCCTGCATACATACATTAATATTATTATGATTGTTCACATTGTTGGTTTTTATGATTAAAAAAAGAATATTGAAGACAATTTCTCTTCCTACCCTGAGTGTGTGGATTTCTTAGTGAGATGCCTTCAGATTACTGCTGTGCAAGAACCTGTTACCCTTAGCAATTCCATCTATTTATTGTTCTCAAAGTGGAACATGCTTCAGAATCACTTGGAGGGCATGTCAGAACAGATTGCCAGCTCTCACCCATAAAAATTCTGATTTAGTCAGTCTAGGATGGGGCCCAAGAATTTGCATTTCTAAAAATTCCCCAGATGCTGCTGATGCTATCAGTCCCTGACCAATTTTCTTAAATAACTGTTTTATTAAGATATAATGCAAATACCCTAAAATTCACCCTTTAAAATACATTATCTAGTAGTTTTCACTATATTTACAGTTATGAACTGTCATTACTGCAGGACATACTATACATTTTTCTTAATTTTTCAGTCTATTTTATATATTTTATATTATATGTTCAGTTCAAAAATCAAAACTATATATATTATGATATATATTATATACACACACACACACACACACATATATATATATATATAAATATTTTATATATTTATTTGACAGAGAGAGATACAGCGAGAGAGGGAATACAAGCAGGGGGAATGGAGGAGGGAGATGTGGAGCTCGATCCCAGGACCCTGAGACCATGAATTGAACTGAAGGCAGACACTTAATGACTGAACCACCCAGGAACCCCCCCAAATCAGAACAATATTAAGAGGTAGATCTGCAGAAGTCTTATTTCCTTCATGACAATCACCTGGTTCCTCCCCTCTATACAGAATAAAACTCCATATAAAATAAGTTTGTTTTTTTTTTTCCAGTATGGAGGTTCCTCAAGAAGTTAAAAGTAGAACTACCCTACAGCCCAGCAATTGTACTACTGGATATTTACCCCAAAGATACAGATGTAGTGAAAAGAAGGGGGACCTGCACCCAAATGTTCATAGCAGCGATGTCCACAATAGCCAAACTGTGGAATGAGCTGAGATGTTGGAGGCAACAGATGAATGGATAAAGATGTGGTTCATATATATAATGGAATATTAAGCAATCATCAGAAAGGATGAATACCTACCATTTGCATCCACACGGATGGGACTGGAGAGGATTACACTAAGTGAAATAAATCAGAGAAAAAAATTGTCATACTGTTCCACTCATATGTGAAATATAAGGAATACCACAGAGGGCTGTAGGGGGAGGGAAGGAAAAATGAATGGGAAGAAATCAGAGAGGGAGATAAACCATGTGAGACTCTTGACTCGGGGAAACAAACTGAGGGTAGAGGAAGGGAGGGGAGCAGGCGGATGGAGTAACTGGGTGATGGGCATTAAGGAGGGCACATGATCTGATGAGCACGGGGTGTTATATGCAACTAATGAATACTACATCAAAAACTAATGATGGACTATATGGTTGTTAATTGAATTTTATATGTGTTAATGTATAACTGTAGAAATAATTCCTAGAAGTGTGATTACTAGCTTAGAGGAAAAATGCACTCGTAATTTTGGAAAACATTGCCAAAGTCCCCTTGATAAGGGTGTTATGATTTTGTACTTCCATTAGCAGTTTATGAGAATGCCTTTACCCTAATGTGTTTAACCAAATATTTAGATTTCAGTCACTATTTCTGGTGTGCAGTATTACTTTGTATTTCTCACGATTGAAGTGTCATATTTTTCATATATATAAAGGGTATTTGTGTCCTTTTTTATAACACTTTATATTTTTTGCCCATGTTGGTTTTTTTGTCATTCTTTTTCTGATTTCAAGAGCAATTTATATATTCTAGGGAAGTATTCTTTTTATATGAGAGGAGTATCAGATATTCTTCCTATTGTGTTATTTGACTTTTACTTTGCTTGTTGTAGTTTTTACCATGCATAAAATAAGGCTTTTATACATTTGGATTTATCAATCTTTTTTTATTATGAGAAATATATCTTTTCTATCATGAATAGTGAATTTTGAGTCGTAGTTAGAAACACTCCCCCAAGATTACAAATGAATTTTGATTATGATTCATTCTGATATCTTTACAGTTTCATTTTTTTTTCACATTCAAATCTTGACTTCAGTTGCAGTCTGCTGCATTCTTAAGTATTAGGCTAGAGAAGGATATAGACCAGACTAGCAGAATTCAAACATTTCTCCCTTGTGTATATTTTTCTTTATATGAAGTCCACCCTATTTTTAAAACAGAGGGAAGAAGAGCTGCTCTGGTGGTATAGTAGAGATCTCTTGTGACTGTTGCCCCCATCACAGACTCCAATTGCCCTTTCATGGAATACTTAGGATCCTTATAAGTAGAGTGAAAAACCACACATAAAAAACCCCAGATACCTGCAAAACAAGAACTAGGCCAAAGTTTAATGAGAAGAGCTGGAAGAAAATTTTCCCTCTTGCTTTTCTTTTTTTTAAACAAATTTTTTGAAGATTTTATTTATTTATTTGATAGAGATCACAAGTAGGCAGAAGCAGTCAGAGAGAGAGAGGAGGAAGCAGGCTCCCTGTAGAGCAGAGAGCCTGATGTGGGGCTCGATCCCAGGACCCTGGGAAGAAAATGTGAGCCAAAGGCAGAGGCTTTAACCCACTGAGCCACCCAGGAGCCCCTTCCCACTTGTTGTGGCATTGAATATTTGTTGACAAGATTGGGCAATATTCAAAAATGCATCCTGCATAGCTTATCTTATGGATAATTCACTTTTCCTGAGCCTCTATGTTCAATTGAAAATTCCTAATAATTATACTAATTATGAATGGTAGAATGGAGAAAACATGGACCTTGGTGTCACACCTGACTTCTAATCCTAAACACTTTGTAGCTGTGATACCTTGAGCAAATTATTATAAATAATTATTTAATAATTATTAGTTTATTCATTCATTCAAGCAAATATTTGAGTGCTTTGTACATGGAAGACATTGTGCTGAGTGCTGGGTGTATAAAAGTCAAGAAGACAGAAATGGTATGACCTTATAGTGCAGAGGTGGAACCAGATGATAATTATGATTGTTTAGATTATGATTATTATAACAGCTTCAAAGGGTGCATAGAAATGCATAGGGAAGCTCAGCTTTGGGAGTTCAGAGAAACTAAGATCAATTTCTGAGGTTTTTTTTCATTTTGGTTTTTAAAAATCTCAGCTTAAAATTTTAAAAAATTATTTTCAAAGGTTTGAAAAGTAGAAGGAATAATATATTAAACCTCTATGTGCCTATCTCCTAGGGTCAACAATTTTCAATAGCTGTATATGAAGTGACATGATAGAAGGAGCCCAGAGCCTTTCAGGCAAATGGAGTAGCAAATCCATAGACCCAGAGGCAGCAGGGTACATTTGGCAATTGAAAGGAAGACTAATATGGACAGCATAGACATCACTGGAATGTATTTGTGGAGAATGGATAATATGTATATGGTAGATGGGGCAAGAGTAGATTAGTGGATACTGGTTAGAAGCTACCTAATAGTTTGGATATAAGAAATTAGTGGCCTGAGATATGGTAGTGCCAGTGGAGAATGAGTAAATAAGTGAGAAATTTATAAATGGGAGGTGGGACAGGCCGGATTTTGATAAGAGGGACAAAAACATTCATGAAAATCCCAGGTTTCAGTATGAGCTACTGGGTAGACGTCAGTGCCACTACTGAGATGGAGAATTATCTTATTTAGGGAGGAGAAACATTTAGGTTGAAGAGTTTCTCAGACATTCAGGTGGCAATGACAGACAGGTAGTGTAATAGTGCTATAGCTGAGCAGCATGGAGAGGTCTGATTGTAGATATAAAATTGAGAGCCAAAGCAGAGACGCAATAAGATGGTCAAACTGTGTCATAAGGCCTAATTGAGGCAATAATGGTAAATGTAGAGGGAAAATGGATAAATTGAAGCAGAAGACCAAACCCTACTTCCACTGTACTTTTGAGGGTACTATTAAGAATCCTTTTCTCTTCCCCAGGTTGACCCTTCCTCAACTTGCTTAAATCATCATTTAGTTTTTTCTACAACAGGCACTTTTATTATAGAATATTCCTACCTAGTTAAACTTCGTCATCTAATTCAGCTTCTATTTAGTCCTACTCCTCTTCTACTTGTGTTTTTATATTTACTTCTCTAAGTGCTGAGACACTTGTGGGATCTAAGAAATGGTGGTTGCCTCTAATTCCAAAGTGCGTTATAGGACCAGCATCAATAATATTGATGTGAAAAATGTTAGGGCTTGGCAGCAAACAGTCAAGAAAGAATTCTTGAGATGTCTTTGGTGGGAAAAAAATGGTTTTATTAAAGCACAGGAACAGGACTTGTTGGCAGAAAGAGTTGTACTGGGGTTGTGAGATGTGGCTGATTATATACTTTCAAGTTTGGAGGGAGTTAGGGATAGTTTAAGTCTTTCAGAAATTTGGAAGCAAGGATTCCGAAGACCTAGAGAGGCTAGCTGTTGTTAGGAAAAGGTCATTAACTATACTGTTCAGTATAAGGTCATTTACTATATTGTCCTTAGTCATGAGACCCTTTAGATATGTATCAGTGAGTGATATGCTTGGAGGATGATTGCTAACATATATCTTGGTGGGGGTGGATAGTGATAAAGGAAGTTTCCAAAGGAATTTTTGAGTTAAAGGTGACTTACAGGATCCTGGTGGTCAGGCTAATGTTAAACTAAGGTTGTCTTTCACCACTAGCAAAGTATTAACATCAAAGCAGCTATGCTTCTGCCTGTCTCTCAAGTACTTGTCAATGGGCTTTAAGTTGGAAGGAAGTTTAACTTTTTTCTGTTTCTGTTATCTTTGTTCTCCCCATCAAGTATCATCTGGGAACTTCTCAGAAATACAAGTTCTCTGGCACCACCTTACACATACAGAATCCAAAATTAGTCATCCCTATTACAGCAAATCTTCTTGGGGATTTTAATGTGCCTTAAATTTGAGAATTTCTGCCCTGGATACAAAACCTACTCCCATTTCAGCAGACGGGGGAAGAACACTCCTTTCTTTTGGTTTCAGCAGCTAGAACCACTCGTTAAGTATTATTGAATTTGTATCCTACTTCAAAGTTTTCTTTGTTGTTTGTTTTTTAAGTAGGCTCCACACTGGGAGCCTTGGGCTTGAACTCACCATCCTGAGATCAAGACCTGAGCTGAAATCAGGAGTTGGAGGCTTAACTGACAGCCACTGTCATCAGCATGCTATGAATGCACACACCCGAGATATGTGTTTCCACAATGTCAGCTTTATTCAATCATAAAACAAAGTTAAATCACAATTATAAAGCAGGTTCAGGATTCCAAACTCAGTATCTCACCATGTGATTGATTACACTTGGCTTCTTACACAGCACACAGAGGAGAGCATAAGACAAACCATACAACAAACAAGATAATAAAAAGGTGTAGGAAGTCAATGAACTAAATGCTAAATTAGTCTAGGGCACATAGTTGAGATAGGGCCTCTGTATGGTCTGGTCAGTTCTCAGCACTTACTGCTTATTATGTTCAAGCAGTGAAGGATCTTGGTTCTGTGTGGAGATGAATCCTGCACAGCCTTGGGCGGCAGTTGCCTTCTTGAAGTGGTCAGATATAGAGGGGTCAGGTCTGAAGAATCGAATCTGACAGTTTGCTGCCAAAATCCTCCCCTTTTAAAAGGGATTTAATAGGTCTTGGGCCCCAGGAGACTTCCTTTGGTTCTGCTCATTATCAGTTCTTGGTGTCCGCTGACCACGGATCCTAGCGATAACTCCCGGTTGTAGTAACTTTAACTACTGTGTCATTACTTGACACAGGCCCCTGCTGGACATGAGAGACTCCATTTTGATCTCTAGACACATCCGGAGGCCCCTCGAGTTTTTAAGGTCAGTTGTTGCTTGACAAAACAGACTGCCTAAGAACTTTTTTTGAAAAACTCCTGCCCCCTCCCAACCCCCGCTGCCAAAAACCCGCCCAGCATCTCTCCAACCAGTAACTCCATGGGCAGCAATGCAGCCCGTCCAGCGCTCACTCCGCAAAATCCCGAGCCTCGGGGATAAGTGCCATGAGCAGCGGAGCACCCCTTTCCATACTCAGGTGGTGAACACTAACCACAGTGATCACAACCCTTATGAAGTCTGTGGAGTCAAGAGGCTGAAAAGTCCCGCCCCATATCCGAACGTCCTCCAATCACAACGCACGCGTGGCGCACGGCGCCGGGAGGGGAGGGCGCCGGCGAAATCCCGTCCCCTGTCCCAGCGCCAGCCAATTGCTGAGCGCTATACGGTGCGCCCTGAGCGCTGGGAAGCTGGCAGCCTTCCGGTCCCTGGACGGAGAGGCGCGAGTCTGGGGGATCCTCAGCGCGTGGGCGCCCGCGGTGTGCGGAGAGATGCCCCGCAGCGGTATCTGTAGTGGACGGAAGGTAAGGAAGTTACGGGTTGGGAACCTGCGTGAGACCAGGCCGGCTGTTATTCCTGTCACTCTGGAGCCCTCCCCCCACCCCGCGCCAGCCTGTCTCCGCTTCCCTCTCTTCCCCATGGGCCGGGCAGACGGGGCGCTAGGAGTGCGTGGCTGGCCTCAGGCTGGTAGGGATGAGAGGTGGGCGCTGTGTAGACGGTGATCTTTCGCTAGGCTGCGGCAGGTTTGCGGTGAACAGATAGAACAAGCGTTGCGGTTTGCCTCTTCTGAGGTCTGTTTCTTGCCCAGGTGTGCGGACTGAGTCGTCCGCGGGCGGTCGAGGGCGGCTTCCCAGTGGGATGGAAGGGCCTGAAGAATAACCACTGCGTCCGCGGAGGGGAGAGCCACTTCCCTGGGAAGGGGGAGAGGTGACGGAAGTGAGTGAGCTGGAGTTGAATCTGGAACTAGCGTGTGAGATATATTTACCCTCGCTAGAGTTTGGCATTGTCTGTTTTTGACTGTCGTGTAACACTTGAAGACAGCGGTGGATATTGGAATGGATGTGCCACCCCCCCTCCCCCCCACCAAGATATCTCTGTTGCCACGCTTCTCCTTTCTATGCTAAAGTGTTTCTGATTCTTCTATTCCTGGGTCAGTAGGAGAGGAGTCCGAGTCCGAAGCTAACCGTGGCCAAACTGCGTGAACCAACTTACACCACAGTGTCTGGAAATACTACATTAATGATATTTAGATGATTGTAACTGTATTTGTGAGTACATCTTTTCCTCCTCTGAATTGTGTTTGTCTTGGCATTCAAGCCATTACCTTTGTAAGCTGTTTCTAAGTTCCTTGCTCAGAAACATGCTTATCTCATCATACTAAAACAAAATTTTGAAAAGCAAACACTGTGCTTCCTTTTTTTTTTCCTCCAAGAGAGAGCATTCCAGTAGTGGGGAGGACCAGAGGGAGGGGAGAGAGAGTGTTTTAAGGGGGCTCCATGCCTAGCGCAGAGCCCATGGTGTGTGTGTGCGCAGGGGGAGGGGTGTTAGGGGCTTGATCTCATGACCGTGAGATTATTGCCTGAGTGAAAAATCAACAGCTGGGCTTAACTGACTAAGCCACCCAGATGTCTCTAAGTGCCTTCTTTTTGACTCCTCCTCCTTTAAAGAAAACAAGAAAGAAAGAAAGAAAGAAAGAAAGAAAGAAAAAGAAAGAAAAGAAACTCCTTGAAAAAAATAGTCCATATATACTGGTTCAACTTCCTTATCATTATGTTTCTTTGCTTCTGGAATATAATTGATTGTCAGACACTGTGAATATTGTAACTGATCATAAAGGAAGAAAAGAAACCTATGTCAGACATACCTATTGATTGTAAGACACATTCCAATTCCAGAAATATTCAAATGTGAAAAGAAATCAAGGAATTACATGAACTTGTTAACTCATGGTCACTGTAGCATTTCACACATTTATCACTTTCTTTTAATTCTTCTTGGGGTGGGGGGCAAGTATCCCAGACTGTTCCTCTCCTCATTCTCTCTCTGTCTTGCATCTGCTCATTTACTTCTCTTTAAAGATTTGTTTTTACATAGAGAGGAGATTATGAGTGCATGAGGTGGGGTCAGGGGCAGGAGGAGAGGGAAAGAATCTTAAGCAGACTCCCCACTGAGAGGAGAGCTGGACTTTGGGCTCAATCTCATAACCCTGAGATCATGACCTGAGCCAGAATCAAGAGTTGGATGCTCAACTGAGCCGCCACCTAGGCACCCCGTATTTACTTCTCTTTACTCTTTCTCTGTCATGTCCTTTTTTTTGATCTTGTGCTTTTTCTCACTTTACAGATTTGTTCTCTGCAATCTTATAGATTTATGTTAGTTGTCTCTGCTATATAGCTGACTTTTCCTTGAGCTCAGTTTAAACTCTGTGTATTATGAGGTCATCAATTGCATATTCTTAGTCCACTAAGCCCTCACTGTTTCTTCTGGGTTGTGTTGGTCTCAGCCTATTCATAGTGATGCTTGGCTAGGAGTGCCTGAGGCACCTTGCCTGGCTGCCAGATTACTTGTAGCAATCCATTTCCTCCAACCAGAGCCACTGTTGTGGCTGAGCAGACCCTATGGTTATTATGATTGCAGGATGTACTTCAACAAAAACCCATCAAGGAACTTTGAAGAATGAGATTTATTACTCAGGTCTTGGAAGGTATATTGCACACCCAAGGGCCATGCTGCAAGGCTGAGGGAGTCTGAGGGAGAAGGAGACAAGAGAACCTGGGGTCTGCCTTTATTATATTCTGAGAGTGATGTATATAGGGTTTTTGGAGCTTCATTCTTTATTGGCTAATTTAAAGCCCAAGAGTGGGAATTAGGGTACCAGAAGAAAGAAGCTGGGTCACTCAGATGGTCAGTTATATAGGTTATCAAGGGTTTTTTTGACAGAGGGACCTTTATGAGGAGGGATGGCTTAATTCCTTATCATGCTGATTTGCTAGTAATTGTCATGTAACTGGTGCTATGTTTATTCAAGATGGACATCTTCTGGAATGGATGCCTTGGCAACCAAAAAAAAAATTTTTTTAAAGATTTTATTTATTTATTTCCAGACAGAGATCACAAGTAGGCAGAGAGGCAGGCAGAGAGAGAGAGAGAGAGAGAGGAGGAAGCAGGCTCTCCGCGGAGCAGACAGTCCGATGCGGGGCTTGATCCCAGGACCCTGGGATCATGACCTGAGCCGAAGGCAGGGACTTTAACCCACTGAGCCACCCAGGCGCCCCGGCAACCAAAAATTTAATTTCAGGTGTTAAATATAACTTAGAAATCTTAGTTTTTGAATTGAGACTCAGTTCTGCCCTCTTTATTCTATAAGTTTGCAAGAATTTATGAGTTTTGCTTTTCAATAATTGTATTAGTGATCTATTCCTGTTTAGTGAATTGTCTCAAAACTGAAGCAGCTTAAAACAAATGCTTATGTTTTCATATAGTTTCTGAAGGTCAGAAATCTGGGAATTGCTCACCAGGCTGGTTCCAGCTCAGGGTCTTCTACAAGTTGCTGTCAAATAAAGGGTCAATAAGGCTGTAGGATCCACTTCCAAATTCACCCATGTGTTTGTTGGCAAGTGTCAGTTCCTTGCCTCTTCCATAGGGCTGTTCTTACAACATGGCAACTGACTTTCTGAAGAGAAAGAGAGGGATGGACTAAGGAAGAGGCCCTGGTGTCTTTTATAACAGTGTCAGAAGTGACATATTATCTCTTCCACCCTAGGTCAGGTCCATGCTTGGAGTGTTTTTGTGGTACCAGCCATGTAGCATGTTCCTGTTCCATCTTCTGAGATGATTTTCCCTTAGAGACACCACTTTAATTATATTCTTATTCCTTTGCTTACGCATCGTTTTACTTCTTATTGACTATATAATCATTTACTTTGGACTTAATCTGTGCTAAAAGCCTTATACGTATTAACTCATTTAATTCAACAATCCTATTAAACAGGTTCTATTAGTCTTATTCTATGGACAAGAAAATGGAGGCATAGCAGAGAAGTTAAGTAATATGCCCAAGGTTACAAAGACCTTGCTTTTGTTAAGGCTCTCATAGCCTGTTATTCACAGCTTCCACAGTGTGGCCATACCTTATTCCTTAACTTTACAGCTTTGTTCATTATTTATCATTTAGGTAAAATAAATGATTGTTTTCACTGTATTTTCTTGCTTCTTGGTATTTGCTCATGTTCTTGGATTGGAGTAATACCATTTCTTTCATTTCTGCTTATTGGAACTTTGGTCATTTGTCAAGGTCCATTTCAAATCTCACCTTTTTCCGATCATCCCAGTTGTAAGTAAACTTTATTCTGTATTCCTTTGTAACTTTGTCTGTATCAGAGCTTCAGGTCTTATATTAGGTTTATTTGTACCTCTCCTAATGATGTGGCATTTTTAATTATGCCTTCACCCCAGTTCCCATATGTAATGCTTATACATATTAAGTACTTAATAAATATCTGATGAATGAATGGAAGGGCTACTAGTTCAGAATATTTGCAAGTATCTAGCTCTGAAGAAACATAGGGAAATAATGTAGAAGACTTGGGTACCAGCCTCAGGTCTGCAAATAACTAATTCTGTGATTTTGGACAAGCCACAGAGATCTTTCTGAAATCTTAAGATGACAGTTGATATGGTCATGGACTAAAGTGGTAGAATTGGTAATGGTGTTGGGAGAGGACTGAACTGATACATTATAAAAGGGAGATGAGATAGGCACCAGGAATTCAAAGATGAAGAGGGGAGAATTAGTGGTGTCTCAGAAGTTGAACTTCTGAAAAACAGAGAGGTTGAGGAGAATTAGTTGGTTCTTACTTGATGTTAGGATGTACAGATATGTGAAACTTCAGTCTCAGGGAGAGATTGGAGCAGGCAGTTTCTCAAAGGCTAGGGAGTATTTTAGTTTTTTGCTCCCTCCTGCCTTAGGCCCCTTCGCTCGTTACCTCGTTCTTTTTTCCTTTGTGCTTTGTGTTCCCTTTCCTTGCTAAAAGCCAGGAATGACCACAAATACTCTCTTTCTGTCCCAGTTACTTACCTTTTGGGATTTCCTGGTCTTCCCCTTTACTCACAGTCCCTTTTGCCTCCTCAGGCTGACTTATAGCTCTCCCTGTTCTCTCCACTCTTTCCCCATTGAAGGAGAAAACTATCTTGGCAAGATTCTCAAAGGGAGGAAAGGCAAATTATATCTTCCTGATGACACCCTCCTTGCTTAATTTTTTGGGTTCTCATCAAAAAACTTCCTTTATTTCTGGTGCTTCTTGCATAATGGCAAGGGTATGATGGTAGGTATTAAATATAATGTATATGTCAGTTTGAACTGATGAGTGCATAGGGCTACATTTCAGGTGAAAAGTGTTTCTCAGGAAAGGGAAACATTTTGCTTTTTTGAAGCAGGAGGGGTGGAGCCAATGTAGAAAATAAGGACCCTTTGCTAGAAAGATTGGATTCTGTTACAGAGGGGCTTAGTTTTGGAGAACATTTTTGGAACATTTTGGGAACATTTTTCTTTTGAGACCATAGGGAAGGGGTATATAGCAGATTTTAACCTTGGGGAAGATGTGATGACATGAATTACGATAGTGACATGGAGAGATCTAAAGAGAAGTGTGGGTATGGAATTGGTGTATGTATGTGTTTGTATGTGTGTGTAAGTAGAGGACTAGGGAATGATTAAGAGTGTTTACCAGCATTGCCCAGGAACATGTAATAAGCAAATAGGAAGGAGGTTCTCATTCTGGAGTCTTTTTACAGTAGCCCTGTGGATTGGTGATTGGTAAAGTGAATTGGTAGAAAGGAAGGAGCCTTAATGCTTGAAAAGCAATACTGTAGTTGTTGGCCATAGAGTGGAGAATGGTAGAGGAGACATCATGATTGGGAGCAAGCTAGTGACTGATAAAATGAATGGGCTTGAGACTTAAAAATGTCCTAGTGAATTCCCAGATACTCAGAGAATCCCAAGTACCAGTCAGAAACTCAGCCAGTGGTACCTTCTTTGTGTAGAAGGTGCACATTATAGTAATTGTTAGGCACTTTTGTTAAGATGAGATAATGCAGAGTTAGTGGCTAGAATCCTTATTTCTGTAATTGAACATACATGGGGGGAAATAATGACATGTTGCTTACTAACTCTCTGATTACATTTCTAGGTTGTAGCTCTTTTGTCTTGAAAATGGAAATAATACCTATCTTTCAGCATCAGTATGATGATTAAATGATGAGAATGCTTGAAATGATATACTGAACACACAAGCCCTCAATATTTGCAGTAGTGAGAGCAGTTAATAAGAAAACGCCATGATAATGAAAGGATTTCTATCTAAGAACAAACCTATTGTACATCCTCTATTACTTTGCCTCTAGATTTCCCTGGAATTACTTCTTTCAACTTGCTGAAGAAGGACTAGGAGTCTTAGTTTTAAAGTTCTTCAGTGATGGTGAGAGATTGTCTTGTAGTTATTTTTGTAGGAATACCTTAAGATTCCAATTTTAGCCCTTGATAATCTCATAGGATGATTTACTGGTGGCTGTATTCAGAATTAGACTACTTAGTATTGACATCTTAGTCTACATCATCCTTAAATAGAAGGGAAAGAGAGCTAACATTTATTGTTAAATACTTCACATATATACCTCATTTAAGGGAGAAGGTGTTCTTTCTTTTTAATCAATAATATATGCCTACAAATAAGGTAAAATAGAACAATAAAGTTTCTCCTGAAAACCAGCAATCCGTACCCTATTCTTTCCTGTATGTAATTCTGTCCCTGAGAAGCAATTACTTTTTAAAATTGAGATAGCTGTAGAATTACATACAGTTGTAAAGAATAATAGAGATCTCCTGTATCCTTCACCCAGTTTACTCCAATAGCAACATGTGCAAAACTGTAAAACAACATCACTACAGATATATTGACATTAATACAATCCAATTATATTGAACAAATTTCCCTATACCTGTCCGTGTTCAGTTCTATACATTTTTACACATGTATAGGGCCATGTATTCACCATTACTAGAGATACTGCACAGTTCCATTAGCACAGGGATCCCTTTAATAATCATACCCACTCCCTTCCAGTAACTCTCACCACTAACACCTGGTAGTCACTAATCTGTTCACCATTTTAAGCATTGCATTGTTTCAGAAATGTTATAGAGATGGAATTTTGTGGTTTGTAATCTTCTGGATTCATTCTCTCTCTCTCTCTCCTTTTTTTCACTCAGCCTAATTCTCTGGAGATTAATCCAAGTTGTTGTGTATCAGTTTTTTCATTTTATTGCTCAGTAATATTCCATGAAATGAATTTACTACAGGTTGGCTCAACATTTTACTTGTTGAAGGACCTCCAGGCTGTTTCCAGTTTGGGCTATTATGAATAAAGCTGCTATGAACAGTTGTGTACAGATTTTTATTTGAACATAGGTTTTCTTTTTTCTAAGATAAATGCCCAGGAATGTAATTGCTGGGTCATATGGTATTTGGATGTTTAAGTGTTTGTTTGTTTGTTTTTTAAAAGATTTTATTTATTTATTTGACAGATCACAAGTAGGCAGAGAGAGAGATGGCTCGATCCCAGCACCTTAGGCTCAATCCTAGGACCCTGGGATCATGACCTGAGCTGAAGAGAGAGGCTTTAACCTATTGAGCCACACAGGCACCCTGTGGATGTTTAGTTTTATTTAAGATTGTATTTTTTTTTTAAAGATTTTATTCATGAGATAGAGAGTGAGCACTTGACCAGCAGAAGCAGGGGGAGCAACAGGCAGAGGGAGAAGTAGGCTCCCTGCTGAGCAAGGAGCCTGATATGGGACTCCATCCTGGGACTCCAGGATCATGACCTGAGCCAAAGGCAGATGCTTAACCAACTGAATCACCCAGGTGCTCCATGAAGATTTATTTCTAAGAGTTTTATAGTTTTAGCTTTTTTATTTAAAATTGTGGTTAACTTTGAGTTAATTTTTGTGTGTGTGGTGTTGTCCCAGCACCATTAGTTGAAAGATTATTCTTTTTCCACTCTATTTTATTGGCTTTTTAAAAAAATTCAGTTGACCATAAATGTAAGAGTTTATTTCTTGACTATGAATTATCTTCCATTGATGTATGTGCTATCTTTATGCCAGTACCATACTTTCTTAATTATTGTAGCTTGTGAAGTCCTTACTTTTTTTAAAGTTTCAAGAGTATTAAAATTGTTCTGGGTTCCTTGACTTTCCATGTGAATAATAACATTAGCTTGTCAACTTCTGCAAACAGCCATCTGGGGTTTTTATTGGATTAAGTCTGTAAATAGGAGAGTATTGTCATCTTAATATCAGTTTTCCAGGGTACCTGGGTGGATCAGTTGGTTGTGTCTGACTTGATTTTGGCTCAGGTCATGATCTCAGGGTCATGAGATTGAGACCATGGTCAGGCTCCATGCTAGGAGTGGAGCTTGGTTAAGATTCTCTCTCTGTCTCTCTCTCTCTCTCTCTTCCCCTCTCCCTGCACTCTCACTCTCTCTCTCAAAAAAGATTAAGTTTCCCTTTTCCAGTCCATGAACATGGGCTGTCTTTCTGTTTTATTTAGATCTTTAATTTCTTTCAACTGTATTTTGTAGTTTTCACTGTGAAAGTCTTGCCCCTTCTTGGTTACATGTATTCCTTAAGTATTTTATTCCTTTTTGTACTATTAGTGCAAATTTTTTTTTTTAGGTTTTATTTATTTATTTATTTTTAAAGATTTTATTCATTTATTTGACCCAGAGGGAGATCACAAGTAGGCAGAGAGGCAGGCAGAGAGAGAAGGGGAAGCAGGCTCCCTGCTGAGCAGAGAGCCCGATGTGGGGCTTGATCCCAGGACCCTGAGATCATGACCTAAGCCGAAGGCAGAGGCTTTAACCCACTGAGCCACCCAGGTGCCCCTATTAGCACAATTTTTAAAAAATGCATTTATGTATTGGTCATTGTTTATATGTATAAATACCATTGATTTTTTATATTGAGGTTGTATTTTGCAAATAAGAGTTGCTGAACTCTTATTTTTCTGAGGTTTATAAATTTTTATTAAGCTAATGTTTAGTCAACAAATTCATTTGTATCAAACACAAACCAAAAACCTATATCATGAGACAGTTTAAATATTCAGGGTGAATATAGGACTTAAAGTGTCCCTTTTTAAGAACAATGCATCTAGACTGTTTAATCTATGAAATTATCTTTGATTATAAAACCAAAGCAAAAACTGACATTTAAAAAAGGAAAATGTTAGTTTCAAAGTCAGTGACTCTTTCCCTTATTTCAAAAATATAGAATTTTTTAAAAAATGTTAATTAGAAAGGTTAAATAAATACACACACCTTAACTAAACAAAGTCGAAAAACCTCATCTATAGATCTAAAATGAATCCATGCAGATTTATAAAAATCAGTCTACCTCCTTGCCTTTCTTATTATTTTATATTTTTTCTAATATGTATTTAACAAAATAATATGCTTTCAGGACATATAACACATAAAGCAAGATCATTTTTATCAGTAATTTAAAGGAGAAAAAGATCCCTAAGGTATAACCCCACAGAGAAGCAAAGCACACTCTGAAGTGGAGAGTGATTTTGATGTTTGTTTGTTTGTTTTTTAATGATGTTCTCAAAGTAGAAATGTGTGACTTTACTTAAACACTAAAATAATAGGCTATTGGGGCTACTGGCTGGCTTAGTTGAAAGAGCATGCATCTCTTGATCTTGGGGTCATGAGCTTGAGCCCCACACTGGGTGTAGAGATTATTTAAAAAAAAAAAAAAAACCTAAAAAGAATAAAATTGGCTGCCTAATTAATCTGGGCAGTAAGGAAAGAAGGATGGGGCAGGAAGTAAGAGCTGGGATGAAAGAGATTAAACTGCTAAGAAGGTAATCTGTCATGTCTTGAGTTTCTCTTTTGACTTCTCACCAAGTATAAGGCAAAAAGAAACAAACAAACCCCAAAAACCTACTCATTACCAGCCAGGGTGAATAAAAAATAAAATGGAAAAACTTATCCACTGCTATGTTCCACTAATGTTTTACCTATAAAAATAGGAGGAAATTTAGTGAGAACTATACTTTCAGATCAAGTGTGTTAAAGACAATTATATTTTAAGTTAATCCTTTAACTATAAGTAATATTCCATTCTAAAAGATTGGTCTGAGAAGGGAGAAAGTAGGTAACTATTTTAAGCTCCATATAAATTGAATCTTTTTACTCATTTATCTTTCAAATATAAAAATGTTATAAGTTATCATTTCCTCTTTAATCTAAAATCCCATGCAAAAAGAATCAAGTCTCACCTATAACACAGATGTAGAAACAAGCAAAAAAAAAAAAAAAAAAAAAAAGAAAGAAAAGAAAAAAAAATGAATTAAGTGATGTATAAGTTATGCTATTTCATAATGGGAGCTAAGTTAGACCTATTTCTTTAGTTATTAGTGTGTCAGTGAAGTTATTAAATACTAAACCAGTCATATCTTCCACATATATGAAGTTGGAAGGGGAAGCACTTCATCAAAATTTTTAAAATTAAAATTTCATAATCCTTTTTGAGGGATTCCTTAAATTTTGTTTTTCAACTTTTAAAAAATTTTTATATTTAAATTCAGTTTAGTTAACAGATACTGTATTATTAGTTTCAGGGGTAGAGTCACAACTGATACGATTCATCAGATGCATGTAACACCCAGTGCTCATTCCGTCAAGTGCCCTCTTTAATGCCCATCACCCAATTATCCCTTCCCCTCATCCAATCTCTCCTCTGATAACTGTTTCCTATCATTGAGTCTTTTGTGATTTGTGTTCTACTCTGTTTTTATCTTATTTTTTCTTCCCTTCCCGTATGTTCATCAGTTTTATTTCTTAAATTCCACATAAGAGTAATATTCTATCACACACATATGTATATATATTTACATATATTTATATAGTTTTGATGGCTGAGTAATATTTTATTGTATATTTATTACTCCACATCTTCTTTATTCATTCATCTGTTGATGGACATCTGGGCTCTTTCCATGGTTTGACTATTGTGGATCTTGCAGCTATAAACATTGAGGTGCATGTGCTCCTTCAAATCACTATGTTTATGCACTTTGGATAAATACCTAGAGTAGTGCTTTTGCTGGATCATAGGGTAACTCTATTTTCAACTTTGCATTCCCACCAACAGCGTAAGAGGGTTCCCCTTTTTCTGCATCCTTACCAACATTTGTTGTTTCCTTTCTTGTTAATTTTAGCCATTCAGACTGGTATGAGGTGGAATCTTATTTTGGTTTTGAGTTGTATTTCCCTGATGCTGAGTGTTGTTGAGCATTTTCTCATGTGGCTGTTGCCATCTTCTTTGGAGAAAGGTCTGTTCATATCTTTTGATGATTTCTTGACTGGACTTTTTGTTTTTTGGGGTGTTGAGTTTGAAAAGTTCTTTTTTTAAGATTTTATTTATTTATATGACAGAGAGCGAGAGAGAGCGAGCATGAGCAGGAGGGAAAGGTAGGGGGAGAAGGAGAAGCAATCTCCCTGCTGAGCAGGGAGCTGATGCAGGACTTGATCCCAGGACTCTGGGTTCATGACCTGAGCCAAAGGCAGATGTTTAACCACTTGAGCCACCAGGTGACCAAGTTCTAGGGCACTAGGCCTTCATCTGATATATCATTTGTAAATATCTTCTCCCATGCCATAGGTTGCCTGTGCTTTTGACCATTTCCTTTGCTATGGAAAAGCTTTTATCCTGATGAAATCCCCGTAGTTCATTTTTGCTTTTGTTTCTCTTACCTTTGGAGACGTCTTGCAAGAAGTTGCTGTGGCTAAAGACAAAGAGATTGCTGAATGTGATTTCCTTCATGGTTTTGGTGGATTTCTCTCTCACATTTAGGTCTTTCATCCATTTCTTTTTTTTTTTTAATTTAATTTGATTTATTTATTTGAGAGAGAGTGAGAGAGAGAGAGCACGAGATGGGAGAAGGTCAGAGGGAGAAGCAGACTCCCCGCTGAGAAGGGAGCCCAATGCAGGACTTGATCCCGGGACTCCGGAATCATGACCCGAGCTGAAGGTGGTCACCCAACCAACTGAGCCACCCAGGTGCCCTGAGGTATTTCATCCATTTCAAATTTATTTTTGTATGGTGTAAGAAAAGTGGTCCAGTTTCATTCTTCTGCGTGTTGCTCTCCAGTTTTCCCAACACCATTTGTTGAAAAGACTCTTTTTTTCCATAGGATATTCTTTTCTGCTTTGTCAAAGATTAGTTGACCATAGAGGCGAGGGTTCATTTCTGTGTTTTCTGTTCTGTTCCATTGATCTATATGTCTGTTTTTGTGCTAGTACCATACTGCCTTGATGAGTACATCTTTGTACTATAGCTTGAAGTCCAGGATTATGACACCACCAGCTTTGGCTTTCTTTTTCAATATTCCTATGGCTATTTGGGGTATTTTGTGGTTCCATACAAATTTTAGGGTTATCTGTTCTAGCATTGTGAAAAAAGTTGATGGTATTTTGATAGGGATTACATTGAATATGTAGATTGGTTTGAGAAGCATAGACATTTTAACAATATTTGTTCTTCCAGTCTAGGAGCACGGAATGTTTTTCCATCTCTGTATCTTCCTCCATTTCTTTCATTAGTGTTCTGTAGTTGCTAGAGTACAGAAATCTCTTTAGTTAGGTTTTTCCTAGGTGTCTTATGGTTTTGGGTGCAATTGTAAATGGGATCAATTCCTTGATTTCTCTTTCTGCTGCTTCATTGTTAGTGTATAGAAATGGAATAGACTTCTGTGAGTTGCTTTTATATCCTTGACTTTGCTGATTTCTTTATAAGTTCTAGAGATGTTTGGGTGGAGTCTTTGGATTTTCTAAATATAGTATCATGTTGTCTGCAAAGAGTGAGAGTTTGACGACTTCTTTGCCAATTCAGATGCCTTTTCTTTTTGTTGTCTGTTTGCTGAGTCTAGGACTTCAGTACTATGTTGGAAAACAGTGGTGAGAGTGGACATCCCTGTTCTGTTATTCCTGATTCAAGGGGAAAACCTCTCAGGTTTTTACCATTGAGGATGATGTTTTCTGTGGGTTTTTCATAGATGACTTTTTATCATATTGAGACATGTCCCCTCTTTCCCTACACTGTGGAGAGCTTCAATCAAGAAAGGATGCTGTGGAGGAGTCAAGGTGGCGGAGAAGTAGCAGGCTGAGACTACTTCAGCTAGCAGGAGATCAGCTAGATAACTTATCTAAAGATTGCAAACACCTACAAATCCATCGGCAGATCGAAGAGAAGAAGAACAGCAATTCTGGAAACAGAAAAACAACCACTTTCTGAAAGGTAGGACTGGCGGAGAAGTGAATCCAAAGCGACGGGAAGATAGACCCCAGGGGGGCCGGCTCCCGGCAAGCGGCGGAGCAATGGAGCACAAAATCGGGACTTTTAAAAGTCTGTTCCGCTGAGGGACATCGCTCCAGAGGCTAAACCGGGACGAAGCCCACGCGGGGTCAGCGTGGCCTCAGGTCCCGCAGGGTCACAGAAGGATCCGGGGAGTCTGAGTGTCACAGAGCTTGCGGGTATTGGAACGGGAAAGCCAGCTACAGAGACAGAGCCGACAGTAAGCTCGCAGCTCGGGCTCACCTTGAACCAGCCGCAGGCCCTGTGAGCTCAGAGCGCGGCTGGAGGTCAGGCAGATGGGAGTAACTGGGCGCTGTTCTCTGAGGGCACACTGAGGAGTGGGGCCAAGGGCTCTCGGCTCCTCCGGGCTGGAGACCAGGAGGCCGCCATTTGTATTCTTGTCCCCCGGAAGTCTACGGAAAGCGCTCAGGGAACAAAAGCTCCTGTAAGCAAACCTAGAGCGGAATACTCAGCCCATGGTAAGGGCGGTACTTTTCCGCCTGGGGCAAAGATACTTGAGAATCACTACACCAGGCCCCTCCCCTAGAAGATCAACAAGAAATCCAGCCAAGACCAAGTTCACCTAACAAGGAGTGTGGTTTCAATACCAAGGAGAGCAGCAGAATTCCAGAGGAGGAGAAAGCAAAGCACAGAACTCATGGCTTTCTCCCTGTGATTTTTTAAGTCTTGCAGTTAATTTAATTTTTTTTCTTTTTCATTGTTTTTCTCTTCTTCTGCTAAAATTTTTTTTAACTTTTACCCTTTTCTTTTTTTAAAGTTTTTTTACTAGTTTATCTAATATATATATTTTTTCTTTTTTATATTTTTCTTTATTCGTTTTCTTTTTTTAAAAATTCTTTTCTTTTCTTTTCTTTTTCTTTCTTTTTGAACCTCTTTTTATCCCCTTTCTCCTCCATCACGATTTGGGATCTCTTCTGATTTGGTTAAAGCATATTTTCCTTGGGTTGTTGCCACCCTTTTAGTATTTTACTTGCTCCTTCATGTACTCTTATCTGGACAAAATGACAAGGCAGAAAAATTCACCACAAAAAAAAGAACAAGAGGCAGTACCAAAGGCTAGGGACCTATCAATACAGACATTGGTACTATGTCAGATCTAGAGTTCAGAATGACAATTCTCAAGGTTCTAGCCGGGCTCGAAAAAGGCATGGAAGATATTAGAGAAACCCTCTCGGGAGATATAAAAGCCCTTTCTGGAGAAATAAAAGAATTAAAATCTAACCAAGTTGAAATCAAAAAAAGCTATTAATGAGGTGCAATCAAAAATGGAGGCTCTCACTGCTAGGATAAATGAGGCAGAAGAAAGAACTAGTAATATAGAAGACCAAATGACAGAGAATAAAGAAGCTGAGCAAAAGAGGGACAAACAGCTACTGGACCACGAGGGGAGAATTTGAGAGATAAGTGACATCATAAGACGAAACAACATTAGAATAATTGGGATTCCAGAAGAAGAAGAAAGAGAGAGGGGAGCAGAAGGTATACTGGAGAGAATTATTGGGGAGAATTTACCCAATATGGCAAAGGGAACGAGCATCAAAATTCAGGAGGTTCAGAGAATGCCCCTCAAAATCAATAACAATAGGCCCACACCCCGTCACCTAATAGTAAAATTTTCAAGTCTTAGTGATGAAGAGAAGGTCCTGAAAGCAGCCCGGGAAAAGAAGTCTCTAACATACAATGGTAAAAATATTAGATTGGCAGCTGACTTATCCACAGAGACCTGGCAGGCCAGAAAGAGCTGGCATGATATTTTCAGAGCACTAAACGAGAAAAACATGCAGCCAAGAATACTATATCCAGCTAGGCTATCATTGAAAATGGAAGGAGAGGGGCGCCAGGGTGGCTCAGTGGGTTAAAGCCTCTGCCTTCGGCTCAGGTCATGATCCCAGGGTCCTGGGATCGAGCCCCGCATCGGGCTCTCTGCTCCGCGGGGAGCCTGCTTCCTCCTCTCTCTCACTCTCTGCCTGCCTCTCTGCCTACTTGTGATCTCTGTCTGTCAAATAAATAAAATCTTAAAAAAAAAAAAAAAGAAAATGGAAGGAGAGATTAAAAGCTTCCAAGACAAACAAAAACTGAAAGAATTTGCAAACACCAAACCAGCTCTACAGGAAATATTGAAAGGGGTCCTCTAAGCAAAGAGAATGGATAAAAAAACAAAATCCATCTATATGTTGCCTCCAAGAAACTCATTTTAAGCCTGAAGAACCTCCAGATTTAAAGTGAGGGAGTGGAAAAGAATTTACCATGCTAATGGACATCAGAAGAAAGCAGGAGTGGCAATCCTTATATCAGATCAATTAGATTTTAAGCCAAAGACTATAATAAGAGATGAGGAAGGACACTATATCATACTCAAAGGGTCTGTCCAACAAGAAGATTTAACAATTTTAAATATTTATGCCCCCAACGTGGGAGCAGCCAACTATATAAACCAATTAATAACAAAATCAAAGAAACACATCAACAATAATACAATAATAGTAGGGGACTTTAACACTCCCCTCACTGAAATGGATAGATCATCCAAGCAAAAGATCAACAAGGAAATAAAGGCCTTAAACGACACACTGGACCAGATGGACATCACAGATATATTCAGAACATTTCATCCCAAAGCAACAGAATACACATTCTTCTCTAGTGCACATGGAACATTCTCCAGAATAGATCACATCCTCGGTCCTAAATCAGGACTCAACCGGTATCAAAAGATGAGATCATTCCCTGCATATTTTAAGACCACAGTGCTCCGAAGCTAGAACTCAACCACAAGAGGAAGTTTGGAAAGAACCCAAATACATGGAGACTAAACAGCATCCTTCTAAAGAATGAATGGGTCAACCGGGAAATTAAAGAAGAATTGAAAAAAATCATGGAAACAAATGATAATGAAAATACAACGGTTCAAAATCTGTGGGACACAACAAAGGCAATCCTGAGAGGAAAATATATAGCGGTACAAGCCTTTCTCAAGAAACAAGAAAGGTCTCAGGTACATAACCTAACCCTACACCTAAAGGAGCTGGAGAAAGAACAAGAAAGAAACCCTAAGCCCAGCAGGAGAAGAGAAATCATAAAGATCAGAGCAGAAATCAATGAAATAGAAACCAAAAAAACCATAGAGCAAATCAACGAAACTAGGAGCTGGTTCTTTGAAAGAATTAATAAAATTGATAAACCCTGGCCAGACTTATCAAAAAGAAAAGAGAAAGGACCCAAATAAATAAAATCATGAATGAAAGAGGAGAGATCACAACTAACACCAAAGAAATACAAACTATTATAAGAACATACTATGAGCAACTCTATGCCAATAAATTTGACAATCTGGAAGAAATGGATGCATTCCTAGAAACATATAAACTACCACAACTGAACCAGGAAGAAATAGAAAGCCTGAACAGACCCATAACCAGTAAGGAGATTGAAACAGTCATTAAAAATCTCCAAACAAACAAAAGCCCAGGGCCAGACGGCTTCCCGGGGGAATTCTACCAAACATTTAAAGAAGAACTAATTCCTATTCTCCTGAAACTGTTCCAAAAAATAGAAATGGAAGGAAAACTTCCAAACTCATTTTATGAGGCCAGCATCACCTTGATCCCAAAACCAGACAAGGATCCCACCAAAAAAGAGAGCTATAGACCGATATCCTTGATGAACACAGATGCGAAAATACTCAACAAAATACTAGCCAATAGGATTCAACAGTACATTAAAAGGATTATTCACCACGACCAAGTGGGATTTATTCCAGGGCTGCAAGGTTGGTTCAACATCCGCAAATCAGTCAATGTGATACAACACATCAATAAAAGAAAGAACAAGAACCATATGATACTCTCAATCGATGCTGAAAAGGCATTTGACAAAGTACAGCATCCCTTCCTGATCAAAACTCTTCAAAGTGTAGGGATAGAGGGCACATACCTCAATATCATCAAAGCCATCTATGAAAAACCCACCGCAAATATTATTCTCAATGGCGAAAAACTGAAAGCTTTTCCGCTACGGTCAGGAACGTGGCAGGGATGTCCATTATCACCACTGCTATTCAACCTAGTACTAGAAGTCCTAGCCTCAGCAATCAGACAACAAAAGGAAATTAAAGGCATCCAAATCGGCAGAGAAGAAGTCAAATTATCACTCTTCGCAGATGATATGATACTATATGGGGAAAACCCAAAAGACTCCACTCCAAAACTGCTAGAACTTGTACAGGAATTCAGTCAAGTGTCAGGATATAAAATCAATGCAGAGAAATCAGTTGCATTTCTCTACACCAACATCAAAACAGAAGAAAGAGAAATTAAGGATTCAATCCCATTTACAATTGCACCCCAAACCATAAGATACCTAGGAAGAAACCTAACCAAAGAGGCACAGAATCTATACTCAGAAAACTATAAAATACTCATGAAAGAATTTGAGGAAGACACAAGAAATGGAAAAATGTTCCATGCTCCTGGATTGGAAGAATAAATATTGTGAAAATGTCTATGCTACCTAAAGCAATCTACACATTTAATGCAATTCCTATCAAAGTACCATCCATCTTTATCAAAGAAATAGAACAAATAATTTTTAAAATTTATATGGAACTAGAAAAGACCTCCCTCGAATAGCCAAAGGGATATTGAAAAAGAAAGACAAAGTTGGTGGCATCACAATTCCGGACTTCAAGCTCTATTACAAAGCTGTCATCATCAAGACAGCATGGTACTGGCACAAAAACAGACACATAGATCAATGGAACAGAATAGAGAGCCCAGAAATAGACCCTCAACTCTATGGTCAACTAATCTTCGACAAAGTAGGAAAGAATGTCCAATGGAAAAAAGACAGCCTCTTCAATAAATGGTGTTGTTAAAATTGGACAGCCACATGCAGAAAAATGAAATTGGACCATTTCCTTACACCACACACGAAAATAGACTCAAAATGGATGAAGGACCTCAATGTGTGAAAGGAATCCATCCAAATCCTTGAGGAGAACACAGGCAGCAACCTCTTCGACCTCAGCCGCAGCAGCATCTTCCTAGGAACATCGCTAAAGGCAAGGGAAGCAAGGGCAAAAATGAACTATTGGGATTTTATCAAGATCAAAAGTTTTTGTACAGCAAAGGAAACAGTTAACAAAACCAAAAGACAACTGACAGAGTGGGAGAAGATATTTGAAAACGACATATCAGATAAAGGGCTAGTGTCCAAAATCTATAAAGAACTTAGCAAACTCAACACCCAAAGAACAAATAATCCAATCAAGAAATGGGCAGAGGACATGAACAGACATTTCTGCAAAGAAGACATCCAGATGGCCAACAGACACATGAAAAAGTGCTCCATATCACTGGGCATCAGGGAAATACAAATCAACACCACAACTAGATATCACCTCACACCAGTCAGATTGGCTAAAATCAACATGTCAGGAAATAACAGATGCTGGCAAGGATGCGGAGAAAGGGGAACCCTCCTACACTGTTGGTGGGAATGCAAGCTGGTGCAGCCACTCTGGAAAACAGCATGGAGGTTCCTCAAAATGTTGAAAATAGAACTGCCCTATGACCCAGCAATTGCACTACTGGGTATTTACCCTAAAGATACAAACGTAGTGATCCAAAGGGGCACGTGCCCCCGAATGTTTATAGCATCAATGTCCACAATCGCCAAACTATGGAAAGAACCTAGATGTCCATCAACAGATGAATGGATCAAGAAGATGTGGTATATATACACAATGGAATACTATGCAGCCATCAAAAGAAATGAAATCTTGCCATTTGCGACAATATGGATGGAACTAGAGTGTATCATGCTTAGCGAAATAAGTCAAGCAGAGAAAGACAACTATCATATGATCTCCCTGATATGAGGAAGTGGTGATGCAACATGGGGGCTTATGTAGATAGGAGAAGAGTCAAGGGAAATAAGATGGGATTGGGAGGGAGACAAACCATAAGTGACTCTTAATCTCACAAAACAAAGTGAGGATTGCTGGGGGGGAGGGGGGTTGGGAGAAGGGGCGTGGGGTGTTGGACATTGGGGAGGGTATGTGCTTTGGTGAGTGCTGTGAAGTGTGTAATCCTGGCGATTCACAGACCTGTACCCCTGGGGATAAAAATATATGTTTATAAAAAATAAAAAATTAAAAAAAAAAACCCAAGAAACAAAAAGTAATCTTTCACTATCAAGAGTCAAAAAAAGAAAAAAAAAAAGAATGGATGTTGTATTTTGTCCTTTTTTTTTTTTTTTGCATCAATTGAGAGGAGTATGAGTCTTGTCCTTTCTTTTGTTAATGTGATGTATCACAATGGTTGATTTGCTAATGTTGAACCACCCCTGTAGCCCAGTATAAATTCCACTTGGTTGTAGTGAATAATCCTTTTACTCCTTTAATATAATGTTTTAAGGAACATAGTATAGTAGCTAGTGTCTTGCTGAGAATTTTTGCATCCATGTTGGTTTGTAAATTCTCCTTTTTGATGGGGACTTTGCCTGGTTTTGGGATCAAGGTAATGCTGGTCTCAGAGAATGAGTTTGGAAGTTTTCCTTCCATTTCTATTTCTTGGGACAGCTTCAGAAGAATAGGCATTAATTCTCTTTGAATGTTTGGTAGAATTCCCCTGCTAAGCCATTCAGTCCTGGACACTTGTTTGTTGAGAGATTTTGATTACTGCTTCAGTTTTGCTGTTATGGTTCTGTTTAGGTTTTGTTTCTTCCTCTTTCACTTTTGGTTTTCATTTGTCTAGGAATGCATCCATTTCTTCCAGATTGCCTAATTTTTTGGCTTTAATTGCTCATAATATTGTCTTACAATTGTATGTGTGTGGTGCTCGGTTTGATTCTCCTCTTTTATTTATTTGGGTCCTTTCTCTTTTGTCTTTGATACACCTCTAGCTAGACAATTGTTTCATAGAACCAGTTCCTAATTTTGCTGATCTGTTCTACCTTTTCTTTCTTTTTTTTTTCTTTTCTTTCTTTTTCCTTCTTTCTTGTTTTTTTTTTGGTTTATGTATCATTGATTTTTGCTCCAATCTGTTTTTATCTTCTGCTGGAATTAGGCTTTATTTGCTTTTCATTTTCCAGCTCCTTTAGGTATAAGGTTAGATTGTATATTTGAGACTTTTCTCGTTACTTGAAAAAGACCTGTATTGATATTTACTTCCCTTTTAGAACCGCCTCTCGTGCATCCCAAAGGGTTAGAACTGTTGTGTTTTCATTTCCATTTACTTCTGTGTATTTTAAAAATTCTTCTTTAATTTCCTGGTTGACCCATTCAGTTCTTTAGTAGGATGATTTTAAACCTCCATCTATTTGTGGTCCTTCCAAATTTCTTCTTGTGGTTGACTTTTCAGTTTCAGAGCTTTGTGGTTTGAAAATATGCATGGTATGATCTCAGTCTTTTTTGTACCAGTTGAGTGCTGATTTGTGATTCAGTTTATGATCTGGAGAATGTCCCATGTGCATTTGAGAAGAATGTGTATTCTGCTGCTTTAGGATGAAATACACTGAATATATCTGTGAAGTCCATCTGGTCCATTGTGTCATTCAGAGTCCTTGTTTCCTTGTTGATCTGCTTAGAAAATCTGTCCATTGCTGTGAATGGGGTATTCAAGTTCTCTACTATTTATTGTATCATAATCAATGAATTTCTTTAATTTTGTTATTAGCTGATTTATATACTTGGCTTCCCCCAAGTTAGGGGCATAAATATTTACTCTTTTTAAAAGAAGATATTAATTTATTTATTTGTCATATAGAGAGCACATAGCAGGGAGCCATAGGCAGAGGGAGAAGCAGGCTCCCTGCTTAGCAAGGAGCCTGATGTGGGACTCGATCCCAGGAGCCTGGGATCATGACCTGAGCCAAAGGCAGACGCTTAACCGGCTGAGTCACCCAGGCATCCCAGGACATAAATATTGGAATAGACCCTTTTGGTATAATGTAGTGTTCTTCTTCATGTGCCATTACAGTCTTTGGGTTAAAATCTAGTTTGTCTGATACATGTATGGCTAATCCAGCTTTCTTTTGATGTCCATTAGCATGGTAAATTTTTGTCCACTCTCTCACTTTCAATCTGGAGCTGTTGTTAGGCCCAAAATGAGTCTCTTATAATTATGCAGCATATCAGTGTGTCTTTTATCTATTTATTAATTTTTTATTTTTTAAAAGATTTTATTTATTTGACAGAGATAGAGAGATCACAAGTAGGTAGAGAGGCAGGCAGAGGGGGTGGGGGAAGTAGGCCCCCTGTTGAGCAAAGAGCCCGATGTGGGGCTTGATCCCAGGACCCTGAGATCATGACCTGAGCCAAAGGCAGAGGTTTAACCCACTGAGCCACCCAGGTGCCCCAGGTTTTATTATTATTTTTTTTTAATATACATTCTGATACCTTATATCTTTTTTTTCTTTTAAGATTTTATTTATTTATCAGAGAGAGAGTGGGGGGAGCGAGCGAGCACAGGCAGACAGAATGGCAGGCAGAGGCAGAGGGAGAAGCAGGCTCCCCACCGAGCAAGGAGCCTGATGTGGGACTCGATCTCAGCACGCTGGGATCATGACCTGAGCAGAAGGCAGCTGCTCAACCAACTGAGTCACCCAGGCATCCCTGATTATCTTATATCTTTTGATTGGGCATTTAGTCCATTTATATTCAGAGTAATTATTGGAAGATATGAATGTAATTCCGTTGTATTACCTGTAAAGTCACTGTTGCTATCTATAGATTGTCTCTGTTCCTTCTTGGTCTTCGTTACTTTTGGGCTTTCTCTTGACTCAAAGTTTCGCAGGGTTGGTTTGGTTGTCACATATTCCTTTATTTTTTAAAAAGATTTTAAAAAATTTATTTGAGAGAGAGCAAGTGAGAGAGAGAGAGAGAGAGTGCAAGTGCCTGAGTGGGGTGGAGAGGCAGAGAGGGAGGAGTAGTCCAGGTTGGGCGGGGAACTTGTCACTGGGTTTGGTCCCAGGATGCAGGGATCATGATTGAGCCAACGGCAGAGGCTTAACTTACTAAGTCACCCAAGCACCCAAAGAGCTTCCATTTTTGTTTTAAGAGATTTTATTTATTTATTTGGCAGCATAAGAAGGGGGAGCCGCAGACAGAGGGAGAGGGAGAAGCAGGTGCCCTGCTGAACAGGAAGCCCAGTGTGGGATTTGATCCTAGGACCCCAGGATCATGACCTGAGCTGAAGGCAGACTTTTAACCAACTGAGCCACCAAGGCACCCCACATCCTCCTTTTTTTTTTTTTTATTGTATTTCAATAAGAGCGGTTTTAATTTTAACCTAATTAAATTTAGTTCTTTTATTTCCCATAACAGATTCTCTAATGTCTTCAATGGATTTTTCAAGCACAGCTAATATCCTTATAGTTGTTGTTTTAAATTTTAGTTGAAACACTTTATTTATACGTGCATGGATTAAATCTCTTGCTGTCATTTCTTCCTGTTCTTTCTTTTGGGATGAATTCCTCTGTCTTGCCATTAAGGTGGGAAGGTGCCATTAAGAAGAAAGAAATTAGAGCAAAAAATAAATAAACATGAAAAAGTGAAAAAAAGTTAAAGGGAATATAAGTTAAAATACATATAGGAAGCTAGTTCCTAGGTGTGTTTTTGTTTGTTATGAAAATGTTTTTAGAAAAAAGGTAGAAAGAAAAGAGAAAAGTTAAAGATTAGAAAATATAAAATATAATAAAAAAATAAAAAATGCTGTTTCTATATCTAAAAAACAAAACATGAAAAAAAAAGACCAACAACAACAACAAAAAAAGACAAAAACAAAAAGAAACCGACAAAAAGTAAAAAGAACCCCAGAGGTTGCTAGATCCTGTTTCCCCTAGAGTTGACTGTTTTGTAGCACTGTATAATCATCCCACTATGTGGGTTTGTGCTGGTCTTCTAGGGGATGGACCTGCTGCTCTGTTTCTCAGGTGGGATTGTTCCAGTGGAGATGTGCATGAAGGGTGAGAGGGAAGGGGACTGAGCTTGGTATATAGGGCTCTGTTTTCCACTTGGCACTCCTTAGCTTACTGAAGTGGATCAAGCTGGTGGGTGACAGAAGAAAATGACTTTACCTTGTCTTCTTATGTCTGGATTGGGAAATGCACATCACCCTTCTTTAGTGAGCCCGCATAGATCTGGAAAGACCCTTGCTGTGTCCCTGGTTTCAGTTGGTTACCTGCCTTACCCTGCTTGTGTCAGAGCTGTCTGCCTGCCAAAAGGGGCAACACTCCTGTGTTTTATCTTAGGCATATCTCTTTTTCAAAACTCCACATTTCAGAGGCCCCTGAGGTGTGGACTTGCCCAGATCCTTTGGGGAAGGGTTTCCCTGCATTGTGGCCAGTGCTGGCTTGTAGTTCCAAGGAGTAGTGGTTCAATGTTTGTGGTGAATTGCAACACACACCAGCCAGAGCTGTGGGGGTTTGTTACCCTCAGCCAGCTACTTTGTTCCTGTACCATTAGATGGAGCCCTCATTGTCCTTTGCCTCTGGGGAGGTCTTAACACTTACTCTCCCAAATGAACTCAAGCTCTCAAGCTGTGGCCCTGCTGGCTTGTTGCAGAAGGCAGCAGCAGGAAGCGAAGGTTCAGAGTTTATGGAAAATCAGAACACACAGCTGGTGCAGCAAGTTTGTATCCCTCAGCCAGCATCTTTGCTGTTCCTGTTTTGGTGGGTGGGACAGTTTGATAGTGCCCCTACAGAGTCCTTTGCATGGAGAGGCCTTGTCACCTCTCCCAAATGCACTTCTGAACAGGGAAGCTACTTTTCCCTGTGTGACCCTGAGGATCCTTAGGCTGAGTGCTGGTGGGTCTCAATTCTGCTCCGCCATCGGGGCACCAGTCAATTCCCCAAGCACGAACCTGGCTATGTCTCAGTCCTCTGAATCTATGCTCCACTGTCTGCAGAAAAGTGGTGGTAATGTAACTACCTACCCCCCCCCCCATTAGTGGTTTTGAGCAGTAGTTTTCTTGTGCAGCTCCCTGTGCTTGTTTTCACTTTTTTCCCCTCTTTCTTGCCCCCCTCCCCATTCTTTCTCTCTGTCTTTGCTATTCCCTCTTCAGTCAGGGCTCTCCCCTGGGGAACATCTACTGCTCTTTTCTCCCACAGTGTCTGTAGTTCCTACCTTCCATGGGTCACTTCTGGTTTGTAGATGTAGAGCTTTGTTCTTTGATACTTCTGATTGATTTTGTGGGTATTCAGAGTGATCCCATCTTTAGCTGTGTTTAACTGAGGAGGCAGGCCTAGGGTCACCCTACTCTCTGCCATTTCCCCCTCCTTTGTGTTTTATCCAGTCTTAAAGTTTGCTGATTATTTCTTCTGCTAGCTCAAATTTTTTTTTCTAATGCTGCTTCATTTTAGTTTTTGTATTATTCAACTCTTGAACTTCTATTTGATTGTAATGTTTTATGGTTTTTTTTTTTTCCTTGTTAAATGATTGCTATGTCTTTATATTCTTGATCTGGTGAGGAATTTTCATAATGATAATGTATTTTAGACATAATTGCCTTGTTTTTTTATTTTTAATGATTTTATTTATTTATTTGAGAGAGAGCGAGAGACAGCACAAGCAAGGGGCTTGGGTTGTGATCTCTGGTCACCAGGCTGTACATTACATTTCCATCACTTATTTTATAACTGGAAGTTTATAGCTGTTTCAACCATTCTCAACCCTCCTCCTGTAAGGGCCTATGCAGCCAGAGGGGCCCCACCCCAGTCGAACTGCCATTTTGTTATTTATGCAGTAAAACTTAAATTGACCCCCACTCCCAGGGAACTTAAAAGCAAGTCCAGGGAAACCAGTCCCAGATAACAAAGCCCAAATATAAGGGTGGGTCAGGTTAGGTGGAGACATTCAATCAGTGGCGGCGCATACTGTCTCCTAGCTACCAAGGAGTATGGGCCCCGCCCTTGGGGTGCCTTTTGGGCGCCCATTCTGACTAAGGTGATAGGCTAATTCAAATAGCTACTATGGGGTGAATTGTAGTTCAGTTGGCCACCCATATGTGACCTCGCATGACTGTGCAACTTTCTCTGTGTTTTGCAATTTCATTGGCCACCTGTGTGTGGCCAGGCTCAACCTCATGGCCTTTCCTCTATAAAAGTTAGTCTGTGAGGCAGGGAGGGGTTGGGTGCTCTCTGTAAGAGGCGTGGCCCTGACCCATCAGTTTGATTCTGGATGCTTGGCTTGAAATAAAGCTTTGCGTAACCTTCGCTTTGTAATCCGTCTCGCTCCTTTAATCCCGAACCCATTATTGGTGGACCCAACATTGGGGACCCAACACTCCCTACTGGTCACCACCATTCTACTCTCTATGAGTGTTTTGTTTTGTTTTGGTCATTTGTCTTTAAAGATTTTACATATAAGTGAGATCATACAGTTTGTTAGTTTTTTTTTTTTTTTTTTTGATCTTTGTCTCACTGATTTCATTTAATATAAAATCATTAGGATCTATTCATATTATCATGCTTGGTGAGATTTCTTTCTTTTTATGACCATTGTTCTATGTTATGTATGTATGTGTATGTGGATCATATATATCCTCTATTCTTGTTTCTTCAAGTAGGCATTTATCACTGTCAACTTCCCTTTTAGAACTGCTTTTGCTGCATCCTGCCTTTGGTATGTAGTATTTCCATTTTCATTTGTCTCAAGTTATTTCTGATATCACATATGATTTCTTCATTTACTGTCACGAGCAAAACCCCTGCATCCCGTCAGGAGGTCGCAACGTGTAAAGAAGAGATAGAGAGATGGATATGATGTAACTCACTTGATCTTTATTGGGACGAGGTCTGCACCACTATCGTGGCCCGGTCACGGTCCGCTGACGTTGTCACGGAGAAGGAGACGTCGCCTCACAATCTAGACAGAGAGGTCACCGCAGAAGTTGAGACTGAGAACCAGCGAGTGGTTGGCAACGAAACTGTTGGGGCTTCGGTAGCACCGGCGATGATGTTCTCCCAACAGGGAACTCGCTTCACCTCAGTCCAACCCGATGCCTCTTTATATACTGTGCTAAGTCTCCTTCATAAACATATTACATCACTTATTTTTCTTATGCTTACACACCAAAAACATACACACGTTGTAAACATGTTTACATTTACAACTTGTTACTCCGTGCTAATCTTATCACTACAAGCATATGGTCTAGGCTTATTTGCTATGTGGTATTTGCTATGTGGTTAGTTTGTTATCACTACACGCATATGGTCTAGGCTTATTTGCTATGTGGTTAGTTTGTATTTTGTTCCTGTTTTTCATTTAGTAGGGGTTTGCACTTACTACATATTATTTATTTATTCATTTATTTATTACACTTTATTTATTAAAGGTTCGTACTCACTACATTTACCCATTGGTTGTTCAGTGGCCCACTTAAGCTCTATATATTTGTGAGTTTTCCAGTTGCCTTGTAATTGCTTTCTGTTTTCTGTGAGAGGGTCATACAATATGGTTAAAAAAGATGCTTGACATTTTAATCTTTCTAAATTTACTGAACCTTGTTTTGTGTTCTGACATATGATCTGTCCTAGAGAATGTTCCAAATACACTGGAGAAGAATGTGTACTCTTTTGCTTTTGGCTGGAGTGTTCTGTATTTATCCATTAAGTCTGTCTGGTCTAATGTATCATTTAGAGCTGATGTTTCCTGTTCATTTTCTGTCTGGGTGATCCATCTATTAACTTAAAGGGAGTATGAAAGTCCCCTACTATTATTCTATTGCTTGCAATTTCTCCTTAGATTTATTAATAGTTGCTTTTATAATTGGATGGTCTTTTGTTGGGTACGTAAGTATTTACAAATGTTACATCGTCTTGTTTGACTGACACCTTTATCATATGTAATACCCCTTTTTCTGTCTTTTATGACATTCTTTTAGAGTCTGTTTTGTTTCATAAAACTATAGCCAGCCCAGCTTTCTTTTGGTTTCCAGTACATGGAACATCTTTTTCTATCCATTCACTTTCAGTCTGTGTACATCCTCACATCTCTGGTGAGTCTTTTGTAGTAGTATAGATAGTCCCACCCACCCCCAACCAATCAGTTCAGCCATTTTGTGCCTTGATTAGAGAATTTAGTCCCCTTGCATTTAAAGTAATTGATAGTTATATATTTATGTCCATTTTGTTGGATTGTTTTCTGGCTGTTTTGTAGTTCCTCTCTGTTCCTTTTTTCTTCCTCTCTTCCCCTGTGGTTTGATCACTTTGCTTAGTATTATGCTGAGTTTTCTTTCTCATTATCTACTGTAGGTTTTTGTTTTGTGGTTACCATGTGGTTCACATGTAACAGCCTACACATATTGTTAGGTCCCCCAGTAATGGGTCCATGATTAAAGGAGCGAGACTGATATAAAGCAAAGGTCAAGCAAAGCTTTATTCCGTGCCAAGCATCAAGAATCAGACCGAACATTCCAGGCCGTGTCTCTTACAGAGAGGGTCACCTCTCTCTGCTTCACAGACTAGCTTTTAAGGGCAAAGGCCATGTGGTTGGGCCTGGCTGTGCACAGGTGGCCAATGAAATTGTAACACACAGAGAAAGCGGCACAGTCATGTTAGGTCACACGTAAGTGACCAATTGAATTACAATTTGCACTAGTAGATATTTGAACCAGCCTATCACCTTGGTCAGAATTGGCACCCAAAAGGTGCCCAAAGGGTGGGGCCCATACTCCTTGGTAACTAGGGAGACAGTATGCGCCCCCCACTGATTGGATGTCTCTACCTGGCCTGGCCCACCCTTGTATTTGGACTTTGTTACCTGGGACTGCTTTGTTACTTACTTTGTTAAGTAAGTCCCCTGAGGGAAAGAGGGCAGGGACAGTTTAAGTTTTAAACAACAAAATTATTGTTTAACAGGATGGACGTGCTCTGGCTACATAGGTCCTTACAATATAATAATCTATTTACAGTTGGTAGCAGCCCGAGTTTAAATGCATTTTAAAACTACATTTTTACTCCTTACACTCTCCAACCCCCCAGTTTAATTTTTTTTATGCCATATTTTACATATTTTTAGGTTTTTTTTTTTGTCTTACCTGTTTTGGTGGTCTTATTACTACTTTTTTTTACCTTCACACTAGTTTTATAAGTGATCAGTCCATTACCTTTATTACATATTTACCTTTCCCAGTGGGATTTATATTTATATGTTTTCTTGTGACTAATTAGTTCCTTTTTTCAGCTTGAAGAAGTTTGTTAATATTTCTTCTGTTGCTGGTTTCATGGTGATTAACTCCTTCAATTTTTTTTTTCCTGGAAAACTCTTCCCCTCTCCTACAGTTCTGAATGATAACCTTGCCAGGTTCTTTGAATATACTGTGCCACTCTTTTCTTTCCTGGCTGAAAAATGTGCTGATAGTCTTATGGGCGTTTCCTTTGTACATAAGCTGCTTTTTTCTTGCGGCTTTTAAGATTTTCTCATTGTCTTTAGCTTTTCACATTTTGTTTATAGTGTGTATTGTTGCTGTTCTTTTGGTCCTTCTTCTTTTTTGAGTTCTCTGGTTTTCCTGGATCTGGATGTCTTTCTTTACACAAACTGGGGATGTGTTCAGCCATTATTTCTTCAGATAAATTTTTTGACTCTTTCTACTCCTTCTGGGACCCTATAATGCAAATGTTATACCACTTGATGTTGTCTTAAAGGTAAGCTATCTTCACCTTTTTCATTCTTTTTTTTTTTTTTTTTCCTGCTTCTGTGATTGGGTGTGTTCCAATGCCCTGTTTTCCAGGGCACTAATCCTTCTGCTTCATCTAGTCTGTTGAAACCTGCTAGTGTAGTTTTCAGTTATTCTTCAGCTCTGTGACTTTAAGTGGGTACTTTGCTTACCCTTGTTTAATCTATTTTTTTGAGGTTTTCTTTGTGCTTAATCTATTCTTCCTAATTTGATGAGCTTCTTTATGACCATTACTTAAAACTCCTTATTAGGCAAATTAGTTTTTTATGCTTTATTAAGGTTTTTTCGTAAGGCTTTACCTTGTTTTTTCATTTGGAACATATTCCTCTGTTTCCTTATTTTGCTTGACTCTGTGTGTTTATGTAATAGGAAGAAAGGTACTTCTGCCATATAAAGTGTCCTGTTTAGGGGATGACTCTTACCATTCAAGTTTATCACGTATTTTCAGTTAACTTTTGTATAATATGTTAGATTGAAATCCTTTCTATCTTTATTTATTTATTTATTTATTTGCTTATGGATATTTAGTTGTGCAGTACTATATATTGACAGTCTAGTTCTTCCTTCATTGAATTATTTTTAATTTTTTTGTCAAAAACCAATTGAAAACATATGTTAGTGTCTGTTTCTGGTTTTTAAAATGTTCCACTTATCCGTGTTTCTGTTTCTTTGCCAAAATCACTGTTCTGATTAATGTAGCCATTATAATAGTTTTTAACATTGGATAGAGTAACTTTCCACTTTATTTTTTTGTTAAGGTGGTATTTTTTCTTTCCTAATTCTGGCAAACATATACTGTTATATTAGTTTCTGGTGTACAATAATAGTGATTCAACAATTCTGTACCTTACTCAGTGCTCATCCTGGTAAGTGTATTCTTTAAGCCCCATCACCTAACATCCCCCGTCCCACCTCCCCTCTAGTAACCATCAATTTTTTCTTTATAGTTGAGAGTCTGATTCTTGTTTTATTTCTCTTTTTCCTTTGTCCGTTTGTATCTTGAATTTCACATATGAGTGAAATAATGGTACTTATGTTTCTCTGACTTATTTTGCTTAGCATAATCTTATGTCGGTCCATCCACATCATTGCAAATGGCAAGGTTTTATTCTTTTATTATAGGTAATATTCCTGTGTGTGTGTGTGTGTGTGTCTGTTATACACACAAACACCCCATATCTCTTTTTTTTATCTAGTCATCAGTTGATGGACCCTTGGGCTGCTCCCATATCTTGGCTATTATGCATAATGCTGCAGTAAATGCAGGGGTGCATGCATTCCTTTGAATTATTAGTGTTTTTGTATATTTGAGGTAAATACCCAATAGTGTGATTACTGGATTCTCCCTCTAAATTTTTAAAAAGTTAAATTTGTGAATGTCCACAAAAGCCTTGTTGGAATTTTGATAGTAAATGAATTAAAACTATAGACTAAGGTCAGATAGACATCTTGATTATGTGGGTCTTCCAATCTGTGTTTATCTCTCCATTTACTAGGGACTTTGGGTTTTTTCATGGGTATTTTGAATTTTTTGCCATGTAGGTGTTGTATACATTTTTTTAAGTTTATACCAAAATATTTCACTTCCTTTCACTTGATTTTAAGTTTGTGTTAAAAATTTTATTTCTTACATGTTTGTTGTCAGTATTTAAAATTAGATTGATTTTTATGCATTGATGCAATATTTTGTTCAACTGAGTCAAGGACATTTCATTTACAATGAAGTTGGGAGGCCAGAAAGGGGAGCGTTTACAGCCCACCACTCACTGTCAGTTGTGTACCTCAAGAGAAAAAGACATCCTGCATTTCCAACAGGAAGAACTCTATTTTACTACTCCACAGAAGATAGGAAGAATTTTTGCTTGTCCAGCCACAAGCTCAGGCAATAAGAGATTAACTAAAGTTAGCCAGTTAGAAACTAGCAGCACTCTGAACTCTTGCTTTTCTCCAATAGACTTTTATTCAAAGCATATTCTTCTAACTTCCTCTTTTTTTCTACAATGTCACATTCCCCTCCTGTGAGCATAGTTTGCCATAGCTTGCATATCCTGAATTATAGTTCCTTTGTATTCCCAAATAATTGGCTTAAAGAAAATGAAGTGCTTACATAAATTCTCAGAGATATAATAGAAAATCCAAATAAATTTCATGTTCACTTGATCTGGGAAGAAAACTTGGTATTAAAGTTAGTTTAAGCTTGTTGGTTTAATTAAAACAGGTTTTTGTTTTTTTTGTATGTTTGTTTGTTTTTGTTTTTTTTTTTAGTTTTCAGTATTTAATATAGTACTTCTATTCTATATAGGTTTACTAAATGTCAAATGATACCTGTTGCAGAATTTTCAGCAAAAAAGATAAGGTGATGGTTAGCTATTTAGTGTTTTGTAAAATTTTGAGACTGATCTGAACATAATTATTAAGAACAAGTGAGTTAAATAGTTGTAAGTAAAATAAAAGTTTATCAATGAACTTTTCAGCATATTTATGTCTACTTAAATAATTTCTAATTAAATAATTTCTACTTAGTAACAGAAAACTAAGTTTTGCTAATTTAATGGTGGATGGTCATTAAATACTATGTTATTTCCAAGTCAGGATAAATACTAAACTTTAATTACTGAAAAAGTTTATTTTTGGTTTCTCCTTACAAAGAAATATAAAGATATTTGGATGTATAGGTGCTATATTGGAAAGTTCAAAAGGCAAATGCTTTGAGAAGTTATGAAATGTATTTATAAATTTGCTAATCTAAAGAATGCTGGTATAACAGTTTACAATTGTTTACTTATTAGTTTTCACTAAAAATTAAGATTTCTAAGGGCTAAGAATTCAAATTTATGTAATTAAAACTACTGGAAGTAGTAAAGGAAACATCCTTATATGCAAAGAAAGTATGTGTTTTGTTGAAGAAAAAGGAAGTTGCAAAATGTGGGGAAAGAATCTTAGGAAAGGCATTTTATGTATGATCAGGACTGGAAAGATTGGAATGAATTTAATTACATTAGTTTTAATGTCAAAAGTAAGTTTGTACAAAATTAGAATACGTTACTTTCCTTGTTAAAAGGACGGTTTTCCTGAACTATTGTTCTTTTAAGAAATTGTAAACAAAGTTTCTTCTTTATCTTTTAAAAAATATTTGTTTATTTAAAGATTTTATTTATTTGAGAGAGAGACAGAGAGAGAGCTTGAGTGGGATGAGGAGCAAAGGGAGAAACAGACTCCCTACTGAGCAGGGAGCCTGATACCGGGCTTGATCCCAGGACTCCGGGATCATGATCTGAGGGGAAGGAAGGCAGATGCTTAATTGGCTGAGCCACCCAGGCACCCCTTTTATTTATTTATTTTTTAAAAGATTTATTTATTTATTTTAGAGAGAGAGACTGAGTGGGAGGGGTAGAAGGAGAGAGAGAGAATCTCAAGTAGACTCTGCCCTGAGCACAGAGCCTGATATGGGGCTTGATCCCATGCCCCTGAAATCATGATCTGAGCTAAACTGAGAGTTGGGTGCTTAACCAAGGTACCCCTTTTCTTTACCTTTTAAATTACCTTTTTATCAAATAAATTTCTTTTGCTGTCTTTATCAGATCTTTGGTTACTTCAACTTGGTCTACAGATACTTGAAGAGTGGAATGCTCTGAACTGTGTTTTCCTCAGAACGGTGTAACCTTCTGTATTTGTGAAATCTTTGACATTTTGATAAATAGATAACTAAATGTTGTATCACAGTGACCAATGATCCTATTTGACCAAATGATTTAAAATCTTTGATATTTTTTAACACATTTCCAAAATCAAATTCTTTTTTTTTTTTTTATGTATACCATATCATCTTTATTCATTCATCAGTTGATGGACATTTGGGCTGTTTCCATAATTTGGCTATTTTTTTAACTTACTAATTTTTTTTTAAAATTTTTATTTTTTTATAAACATGTATTTTTATCCCCAGGGGTACAGGTCTGTGAATCGCCAGGTTTACACACTTCACAGCACTCACCAAAGCACATACCCTCCCCAATGTCCAAAACCCCACGCCCCTTCTCCCAACCCCCCTCCCCCCCAGCAATCCTCACTTTGTTTTGTAAGATTAAGAGTCACTTATGGTTTGTCTTCCTCCCAATCCCATCTTGTTTCATTGATTCTTCTACTACCCACTTAAGCCCCCATGTTGCATCACCACTTCCTCATATCAGGGAGATCATATGATAGTTGTCTTTCTCCACTTGACTTACTTCGCTAAGCATGATACACTCTAGTTCCATCCATATTGTCCCAAATGGCAAGATTTCATTTCTTTTGATGGCTGCATAGTATTCCATTGTGTATATATACCACATCTTCTTGATCCATTCATCTGTTGATGGACATCTAGGTTCTTTCCATAGTTTGGCGATTGTGGACATTGATGCTATAAACATTCGGGGGCACGTGCCCCTTTGGATCACTACGTTTGTATCTTTAGGGTAAATACCCAGTAGTGCAATTGCTGGGTCATAGGGCAGTTCTATTTTCAACATTTTGAGGAACCTCCATGCTGTTTTCCAGAGTGGCTGCACCAGCTTGCATTCCCACCAACAGTGTAGGAGGGTTCCCCTTTCTCCGCATCCTTGCCAGCATCTGTCATTTCCTGACATGTTGATTTTAGCCAATCTGACTGGTGTGAGGTGATATCTCGTTGTGGTGTTGATTTGTATTTCCCTGATGCCCAGTGATATGGAGCACTTTTTCATGTGTCTGTTGGCCATCTGGATGTCTTCTTTGCAGAAATGTCTGTTCATGTCCTCTGCCCATTTCTTGATTGGATTATTTGTTCTTTGGGTGTTGAGTTTGCTAAGTTCTTTATAGATTCTGGACACTAGTCCTTTATCTGATATGTCGTTTGCAAATATCTTCTCCCATTCTGTCAGTTGTCTTTTGGTTTTGGTAACTGTTTCCTTTGCTGTGCAAAAGCTTTTGATCTTGATAAAATCCCAATAGTTCATTTTTGCCCTTGCTTCCCTTGCCTTTGGCGATGTTCCTAGGAAGATGTTGCTGCGGCTGAGGTCGAAGAGGTTGCTGCCTGTGTTCTCCTCAAGGATTTGGATGGATTCTTTTCGCACATTGAGGTCCTTCATCCATTTTGAGTCTATTTTCGTGTGTGGTGTAAGGAAATGGTCCAATTTCATTTTTCTACATGTGGCTGTCCAATTTTCCCAGCACCATTTATTGAAGAGGCTTTTTTCCATTGGACATTCTTTCCTGCTTTGTCGAAGATTAGTTGACCATAGAGTTGAGGGTCTATTTCTGGGCTCTCTATTCTGTTCCATTGATCTATGTGTCTGTTTTTGTGCCAGTACCATGCTGTCTTGATGATGACAGCTTTGTAATGGAGCTTGAAGTCCGGAATTGTGATGCCACCAACTTTGTCTTTCTTTTTCAATATCCCTTTGGCTATTCGAGGTCTTTTCTGGTTCCATATAAATTTTAGAATGATTTGTTCCATTTCTTTGAAAAAGATGGATGGTACTTTGATAGGAATTGCATTAAATGTGTAGATTGCTTTAGGCAGCATAGACATTTTCACAATATTTATTCTTCCAATCCAGGAGCATGGAACATTTTTCCATTTCTTTGTGTCTTCCTCAATTTCTTTCATGAGTACTTTATAGTTTTCTGAGTATAGATTCTGTGCCTCTTTGGTTAGGTTTCAAATTCTTTTTTTTAAAGATTTTATTTTTTAATAATCTCTACATTTTTTAAGTAATCTCTACATCCAATATGTGGTTCCATCTCACAACCCCAAGATCAAGAGTTGCATGCTCTGATGACTAAGTCAACCAAGTACCCCTCAAAATCAAATTCTAAATGAAGTCTTTAATCCAAGCTAACTTCAGATTATTCCAGAGTGTTCCTGGAACAAATCCAAAGATTTTGTTCTTTCTCATTATTTAAAGATGTTAAACTAGTCGGGCTTATCTGATTTGTTACATTATATGGGAAGTGATAATGGGAAACAAAGGCAAAAGAAAAAATTAAATTTCCTACTGCCTACAACCCATTGACAAGTCCTTGAAACAGGTAGTGTGACCTTTCTCATGGAACTCTGCTGCCTGGTTGTTGAAACTTTGCTAAGGGCAAAAGCCAATCTTAGCTTAACATTATTCCTCTGCCCCCCCACCCCCCGCCCTGATACTATAAGTCTACTTTGAAATATAAAATTTACTTTGGAAACTTCCTTTATTCCCCCCTTCCCCCTACCACATGTATATGTTGACAGTCATCCTCCAACCATGTGGCCCACTGATAAACATCTAAAGGTTCTCATGGCCAAGGTTTTATTAGATAGTAATAAATGACTTTTTCCTAACAATAGCTAGCCCCCTCAAGGTTCTGGAAACATTGCTTTTAACAATTCTTTAGAGACCTACTTCATCCCTAACCCCCTCCCAATTTGAAAGTATATAATTGGTCATCTGTGACCACCCCAGTGCAACTTTTTCTGCCCATGGGTCCTGTTCCCGTGTTTTAATTTAACCACCTTTTGGCACAAAGATGTCTCAAGAATTCTTTCCTAACTGCTCCAAATCCTAATATTTCCACATCAGGAAGCATTGTTAAAAAAGTATTACTGAGCCTTATTTTGTATTTATTCTTATATATATTGTATGTGGTATATATCATAGATATATATGTTGTAAATGTTCCAGAAATTGTGTGCGATTCTTGGAAATCTGATATTGGTGTAATGACTTATAAAAGTCATAGTTCTCATTATTTTAAAATGTCACATGTTACATAAATAACCAAATTTGTCAATTCTGTTATACTAATATCTCATTAGGTCCTTAATAATGAGCATCTTTAAGACTTTTTACAGACAGTTATTGTTTTATTCTGATGCTTTTATAAAAGTATTCTGCAAAAGTGCCTCGTCTTCAAGGAGATTCATGAAAAGGACTTTGGACAATGTTGGGGAGGAAGACCTCCCTCTGCCCTGTGGTTCTTCTGGCTGGATTTAGAATCAAATTGACATAAGACAGATTAATGGGAGAAAGTAACATTTAGTAGGGGTAGGAATGGGGAATCCACACCACAATATCTTTGAAATTTCAAAGATAGGCAACATGACGCTTAAATGAGGTAGAATCTGAGGACACAAAAGGGAGGAATCCATTAACAAGAAAGTGGAAGATGTTTGGAAAAACAGGGTTGCCCTATTATGCAGATGAGTTCCTTAGGTAAAGGGGTCTTTTTTTTTTTTTTTTTTTTTTTTTTTTTTTCTCATGGCTTTTTCTTTGCAGTCTCTCCTTCCCAATGTAAATTTAGGCAGTTATGGATGAGGCAGAGTGCTTTACCCTGTTCTGTTGGGGATTTAATACTTTTAACTCAAAACAGTCTTTATGCTAAAGTGGCATATTTTGGGGCATCTCATCCTGCACCCCTTCAACAAGTATAGGTTTCCGATTAAGATCTTAAAGTTGAACTAAGAATTTCCAGGACAAAAATTATGTTTCCACCTTTGTATTAGATTTTAATCTTGTTGATTGACTTTGAGGTTTTGTTAAATACTTGTAAACTGGACTGGTTCCTGAATTCTTCTAGTTTCCTGAAGTATCTGACTATGATTCTCAAAACCAACATTTGTGGTTTTTCTCACAGCCTTCTGATTAAGACCCACTAACAACTAAGACTGCCCTTGAATCTCTTTGGAACAGACAATACTAAATCTTTCTCATTACTGAGATGGCAGCTATATTTCAGGGACTTGAGCCTTAACTACATGTTTCACAGCTGAAGAAGTTTCCACCTGTCATGGATCCTGTGCAATGCTGGAGACTTTAAGGAGGAAGATGATAATCAAACATCAGAGTAGAGCTTCCTTCTAAGACGTTAGATCCAGATTTCCTACTTTAAACATGAAACCTTTCTTCTTCTTCTTTTTTATCCCTTTATTCTGGCATTGGCCTGGAAAGATAGCACTATCATTTGTATCTCCTAGGCCATCGGCTAACAGGACCTGGACTGTCATCAGAAACCCTCATCTGTTAATGATTTTGGAGATCCCTTGGTCTTACTTGTAACCAATTTGTTATAATCTGTTCCCATGTACTCAAGGGAGAGAAAAATGGGCTACGTGCTCATTGCAAGGATTTTAGAAAAGACCCTTTTAATAGTGGGATGGAACCTCACATAATTGTCACCCAAATTCCTCAGATAACTCGCTTGAAAGGGTTAATCAGGAAATTCCAGCAAATAGACTGGTCAATAAACAGACTTTAGTAGTAGTCCTCTGCACTGTACCTTGTTTCCATTTTTTGTCTATAGTGGACAGCAGTACCCATGGGCATATGAATGTTCAGATAGCTGGGGAACTGGAGGTCATTGTTTATTGGGATGCTTCACTGTTCCTTTCAATATCCATAATAAATCAGAAGCTTCCTAGTGGTTTGCCCTGTTAAACCTCTATGGCTGTCTTAAAAAGGAACTTCCAATACATGCACATGACCATGGGTTTGCCTCCATAGGGAGAGCCGTTTTTCTCTGGGTTGCAGTAAGTTCCAGTAAGGGCTTGATCAAAAATAAGTCCTTAACTTTAGACGAGCTAGCTGATTCATTCCACAGCCAGAACAGTAATAGCCCAACTGTGATCACTTTAGCTCATTGGCTAAAGTAGTCATGAACAATTGCATAGCCCTTGATTACTACTTGCTAAACAAGGAAGTGTTTGTGCAATAGCAAATACTACCTGCTGCACATGGATGAATGCCTCTGGAGAGATAGAAGATCAGAGAATAAGCCTATTAGTTAAATCAAGTTTTGTCTAATGGTTCTCATCTTTTGACCTGTTTAGCTGGTTACCTTCAGGTTTGGGCTTCTAGTTTAGAACCATCATACAAACTGGATTTGCCATATTACTTGTGATTCTGCTTTGTTTAGCTATTTTTTTTTTTAAGATTTTATTTATTTGACAGAGAGAACACAAGTAGAACCCAGATGCTTTGAGGTTATCTCTAATGTGTATGACCTTGGTAAGAATATAGGTCTTAGATAAGAGATGCTGAGAATTCTCCCCTCTAACCTTCCTTGTTACTCCACTGTGTCCTTAAATGGTTTCCAGCTGCTGTGCATCTTCCCTCTGACATGCAACACAACAATCAGGAAAGGTCCTTCCTAGCATCAAGGAACAAAACCATGAAGTATGGAAAACCTGACTTGAGCAGTAATGCTTTCAGAGAAGGATTCTAATCAAAAGGGGGAAATGTGAAACTTGAATAAAGGAAACCTCATTTAGAATGGAGATGGGAGGTCAGAAATGGGAGCTCTCATGTCGTACCACTCATCAATTGCAGACCCCAGTGTAAGAGAAGTACCTTGCATTCCCAGTTGGAAGAAGCCTACTTTACTACTCCACAGGAGGAAGAATTTCCCTTTGTGTAGGACAAGCTCAGCCAATGAGAAACTGTCACCACCATGAACTCTCACTTTCCTCTATTAGACATTCATTCAAAGCCACTCCTTCCAACTTCTTTTTCTTTATGAAGTTCTTCCCCTTTGGTCTCCAGACTTGCCTATGGATTGCCATAGCTTGCGTATCTTGAGCTGTAATTCCTCTGCTATTCTCAGATAAATCCATTTTGCTGGTGGAACAAAACTACCTGTTTTACTTTTAAGGTTGACAGTCTTGACTTTGCTTAATTCACTTACTAGTACTATTAGTAATACTCTGCATTTCTTGCGGCTTTCTTGGGATTTCCTATGTAGATTTATCATGTCTCTGTAGTTTTTTTCTTTCTTTCAAACTGTATGTGCTTTTTCTTTTAGTTGCATAATTTCTATTTGGTCCTTTTTTATTATTCCTCTCTTGGGGGACCGCTTGTTGTTTCATTGTTTTGAGAGAATTTGCAATTGAGTGTTGAAATCAGTTGCCACTTTCAACGATCCTTAGCAGATAATTCCAGATTCAGATTCACTTAATTATCAGCACCATTTTGTTGTCTTTCCTCATTTTCTTTTGATAGAATTAGTTCTTAGTATAAAAACTGATTTCCAGTTGTATTCAGGACATTTTATCTATTTTAGGAAATACTGGTTACTATTTAACTTTCATTTTAGCAGGTGGTTACCCTACTAATATTTAGCACATAGATCCTGGCTTATTTTTGTGATCTGTGGTTCTGAGGATACTTTAATTTTTAGAACTTTGTGATTTTGTTTTGATCCGTTTGGCAATTCTTGTGCCAATACCTGAGGGAATAGATGGAAGTTCCCTAGGCTGAGCTCTTAGGTTTCTGTTGGTGGGGAAACAGAGTCTTAGGCACACAGGGACCAATAGCTTCCTTTGCTGGGTATTTGTTATGTTGTGGTCCCCCAAACCTCTGAGAGATAGTGATTCTTTGTTGTGTAGAGATCTCCCTTATTGGTACTTCTATATCTCCATCTCCCTTCTGTCTTTTTTGTCCAGCAGGTTCTTGTAGGGAAGGAGATCTGGGTCCACTGTGGTCAAAGACACTTCTGGCTGCATTGCATGTTGTGAGTAGGTCTTTTTTGCAGGTGTCCCCTGGTTACTCTCATTGTTTTTGAGTTGAGGAGAGGGCCATGGGGACCAAGAGGCCTCCCAGACTGGGCTGCTTCTTTTGGTGAGATCCCTATGCTTGTGCTACCTGACTGCCTGGATATCTCTCTTTTGGGGAGGAGTGTTTCAGGCCCAGCTTCCCTTCTCCCTATTTATAGGGCTTCCCATTCCTGTGTGGTGGTGCTGGACTTGCTTGATGTAGAAGAGGCCCCACCGCCTTTTTTTTTTTTAAATTAAAATTTTATTTATTTATTTGACAGACAGAGATCACAAGTAGGCAGAGAGGCAGGCAGAGAGAGAGGAGGATGCAGGCTCCCCGCTGAGCAGAGAGCCTGATTCGGGGCTTGATCCCAAGACCCTGGGATCATGACTGGAGCTGAAGGCAGAGGCTTAACCCACTGAGCCACCCAGGCGCTCCGAGGCTCCCGTTTTTTTTTTTTGTTTTTTTTTTTTTAATTAATTTTTTTGAATAAACATGGAATGTATTTTTATCCTCAGGGGTATAGGTCTGTGAATCGCCAGGTTTACACATTTCACAGCACTCATCATAGCACATATCCTCCCCAATGTCCATATCCCCATCACTCTCTCCCATCCCCCCTCCCCCAAGCAACCCTCAGTCTGTGTTTTGAGATTGAGTCTTTTATGGTTTGTCTCCCTCCCAATCCCATCTTCTTTCATTTTTTCTTTCCCTAGCCCCCAAGCCCCCCACATTACATCTCCACTTCCTCATATCAGGGAGATCATATGATAGTTTCTCCGATTTACTTATTTCGCTAAGCATAATACCCTCTAGTTCCATCCATGTCATCGCAAATGGCAAGATCTCATTTCTGTTGTTGTTGTTGTTGTTTTTTTTTTAAGATTTTATTTATTTATTTGACAGAGAGAAATCACAAGTAGTCGGAGAGGCAGGCAGAGAGAGAGAGAGGGAAGCAGGCTCCCTGCTGAGCAGAGAGCCCGATGCGGGACTCGATTCCAGGACCCTGAGATCACGACCTGAGCCGAAGGCAGCGGCTTAACCCACTGAGCCACCCAGGCGCCCAGATCTCATTTCTTTTGATGGCTACATAGTATTCCATTGTGTATATATACCACATCTTCTTTATCCATTCATCTGTTGATGGACATCTAGATTCTTTCCACAGTTTGGCTATTGTGGGCATTGCTGCTATAAACATTCAGGTGAACATAACCCTTCAGATAACTGCATTTGTATCTTAATGGTAAATGCCCATTAGTGCAATTGCTGGGTCGTAAGGTAGCTCTATTTTCAACTTTTTGAGGAACTTCCATACTGTTTTCCAGAGTGGTTGCACCAGCTTGCATTCCCACCAACAGTGTAGGAGGGTTCCCCTTTCTCCACATCCTCGCCAGCATCTGTCATTTCTTGACTTGTTAATTTTAGCCATTCTGACTGATGTTAGGTGGTATCTTACTGTGGTTTTGATTTGTATTTCCCTGATGCTGAGTGAAGTGGAGCATTTTTTCATGTGTCTGTTTGCCATCTGGATGTCTTCTTTGTGGAAATGTGTGTTCATGTCCTGAGGCTCCCTTTTGATTAAGAGGAAGAGTGAGCTAGTATGGAGGTGATGAAACACTGGGTGTGCATCACTTTCTTCTATTGGTAAGACACCCTGTTACTTCATTATTTTTCAGTCTGGGGATTCCAAATCAGCTTATTGCTTTCTTACCATCTTCTACAATTATTTCCAGAATTTTCACAAGTCACTTATGTTATTTCCAGGGATTATAGTTGTTATAAGTGGGGAGAGGTATGGAGAAATGTGTCTATACCATCTTGTCTAGCAGAAGTTTGGCAATCACTTTTTAAGTCTTTTAGCTATTTCTTTTGACATTTATTTTCTTTTATTTAAAAAAGTGTCTATATTATTTATCAGCTGATTACTAGGTAGATGAAGATTTCATTCTATTGCAGGGGCATCATTCCACATCTCTAGTTCTTCTTTCTTTCTTTCTTTCTTTCTTTCTTTCTTTCTTTTTTTTTTAGAGAGTGTACATGAGTGTGAGTGGGAGGGGAGAGGGGCAAAGGGAGGAGGAGAGAGAGAGTGAGAAAGAGAGAATCTTGAGCAGGCTCCATGGTTAGTGTGGAGCCTGAGGCAGGGCTTTATCTCACGATCCTGAGATAATGACCTAGCTGAAATCCAGAGTCGGATGCTTAACTAAGCCACCCAGATGCCCTCTCTTATTCTTTGTATTTATATTATAACTTCCCTTTAAATCAGAAGGAAATGTTAATACTACAGTCACAGAAATGTGTCCCATTGAAGAATCAAGTAGTGTACTATGTTTCCTTCTTGTGCAACTTTTTCGTGTACAATAATATTGTATATTTTTCTTTGTATTCTTCTTTTACCTATATGCATTTTTAAAAGCTTTATGTCTGTCACTAGTCAGGTAATATGACTTCATTCCTCCTTTTACTGTGATAGATCCTCCAGTATCTTCCTAATAAAGGGTATATTAGAAGTAAGTTGAGTTCTTCCATATCTGAAAAATGTTTTATTTTATTCCCAGAGTTGATTAATGATTTGACTGAGTATAGAGGTCTAGATTGAAAATCAGTGTTGCTCAGAATTTTTTAGGCATTGTTCTGCTGTCTTTAAATAATCATTTTGTTTTAAATGACTCAACTATATTAAAATATAAGTAGGGATGGCTTGGAGCTTGGGATACTGAAGGCCATATATATATTTGGGAAAACCAACTTAAAACTTAATTCAGGCTCTTAATACATAAAACTCTGCTTCATTACATGGGTAATCAGAATAGATAATGGGTTACTCTGTAGGGAGAAAAGGGTTTAAGGGTATGAAGAAACTGGGTGAGTAACTAGAGGAATTTAGGGAAGAAAGAATAGGAAATGAGTAGTTAGGTTGTTTTCTGATATCCTGTCAGTTAGTGTCAGCTTACTCTGAAGTTCATAATCTGAGTGTTACTGCCTTTTGACACAATTTAATTTGAAATGTTCATTAGTTTCTAACTACTACCCTTATCTTTTGGGAATTCTTTGTGTAGCCAACAGGGGAGCACTTACTCACATTCCTTTGGAAGTAGAATTTTAATAGGTGTAGTTTAAAAGTTTTTAAAAATTATCTTTTCTGATAATAAAAATAATACACATCATTGTAGAGTTTCTCTAAAGAACACAGTAGGAAATATCATTTATAAGTCTACAGATAATATAAGCATTTTGATGTATTTCCTGCTTTTTAAGGATGCTTCTATCTGTTACAAAATTGATGTGCTATTTTTAAAAAAAAATTAATGTCATTAGCATTGCGTGGACATGTTTTTTGAAAATCAATCTGAATATTCCATTCAGATAAAATGAGAAGCATAACAAGTATTTTTATTTATAAATAAGATTTCCATTGGCTTTTCATGCACTTAGAGGTTTTGATTTCCATTCTTATAAAGAGTAGAACCTCTATAGAGTAATAGAAAGTTTCTATTAAGCAAAAAAAAGAAAAGCAGCACAATAAAACAATGCCTATTTTAAGGGTAGGACTATGACAAATAAGTGTAATCGAAATACTCAAAATAGTTATGTCTGTTTTGCAGCATGGTGCCTGGCACTTAATTTTCTAGTTTGTAATGATCCATTAAGTGATGGAACAAGGCATGGTAGGAGAGATTAAAATACTGAATGCAATGTCTCATGACAGAGATCCTTTTCTTCTTCTTTTTGTTTTTTATTCTTTATTTTTAAAAAAAGGTTTTATTTTATTTATTTGATAGAGATCACAGGCAGGGTAGAGGCTTTAACCCACTGAGCCACCCAGGTGCCCCAATCCTTTTCTTCCTTCCTTCCTTCTTGGGGTTCCTGGGTGGTTCAGTGGGTTAAGTCTATGCCTTCGGCTCAGGTCATGATCCTAGGGTCCTGGGATGGAGCCCTGCATCGGGCTCTCTGCTCAGCGGGAGGCTGTTTCCTCCTGTCTCTTTGCCTGTCTCTCTGCCTACTTGTATTCTCTCTCTCTAACAAATAAATAAAATCTTTAAAAAAAAATAGAATTTCCTTCTTATAACCTCAAGGCATTGAAATGGAAGGTATTAGAAGCTTCTTTCTCAGACTTTTAAAACTCAACACTCTGTATAATATTTTTACTTTTTTACCTAACAGTTTATTCTTTATTTACTCTGATAAAAAATTAGAAAACATGCACAGAGAAGTTTGTGGTTTTGTATTTGAGTCTGAGAATACTTTATGTTTGTTATACATAGAAGTTGTTCTAGTCCATATAATAGTATAAGAATCACCCGAGAAGTTTGTTAAAATGTAGATTCTTGAGCCTCTCCTTTCTAAAAATTTTGATTTAGGATTTGAGGATCTAGGTATATGTAAAAGTATGCCTGGTGATTCTGTTATGCATGGTCCTTACATGGCATTTTTGTAAAAATTGTAAAATATACATAACATGTATTTTCCCATTTTAACCATTTTTAAGTGTACAATTCACTTACATTAAGTACATTCATCAACTGTCACTGGCATCCATCTTCAGAACTATTTAATCATCCCAAACCAAAACTCTGCCAATTAAACAACAGCTCAAATTCTTGCTTTCTCCTGAGTCCTTTTGTGTCTGGCTGATTTCACTTAGCATAATGTCTCCAAGGTACATCCATGTTGTAGCATGTGTCAGAATTTTTTCCTTTGTTAAAGTTGAATAACATTCCATTATATGTAAATACCACATTTTGTTTGTCCATTCATCCTTTGATGGACATTTGGGTGGTTTATACCTTTTGGTTATTGTGAATATGGTGGTATGAATGTTGGTATACATATATATGTTGGAGTCACTGACTTCACTTCTTTGGAGTATATACCTAGAAGCAGAATTGCTGGATCATATAGAATTTGATGTTTAATGTTTGGAGGAACCACTGTACTTTTTTCTCAGAATAGTTGCATTATTTTGCATTTCTACCAGCAATGCACAGCTTGCAGTTTTTCCATATTCTTGCCACTACTTGTTATTTTGTATTTTTGATAGCAGCCATTCTAATGAGTATAGAGCGGTATCTCATTGTGGTTTTGATTTGCATTTCTTTAATGATTAGTAATGTTGAGCACCTTTTCATGTACTTATTTGCCATGTATACCTCTTTGGAGAAATGTCTCTTCAAGTCCTTTGCCCTTCTTAAAATTGAGTTGTTGGTCTTTTTGTTGTTGAGTTGTAGGAGTTCTTTATATATTCTGGATGTTAACCCCTTATCAGATGTTAGATTGCATTTTAAGAAATGTTGACTTAATGGTTAGTGTTTAGATTGTGGAGTAATATCAGCCAATATGTGAATCCTGGCTCTACTGTTTAGTAGTTGTGTGAACATAGGCAAATTTCTTGAACTCCTGAAGCTTCTGCTTTCTCGAAACTAGAATTTTGACTTCGACTGGATCTGGGGAGGATTAAGTGGTGTATTTTATGATTAAATAAGTGCTCAGTAAACAGTATCTATTATTTTTTCCTTTCTCATGTCTCTCTTCCAAACCAGGAATTTAACTGGGAGTTTGTAATTCCTGAAGTAAAACTGGTCCACCCATAAACTTGATATTGATTACTTTTGGCTAGCTTTACAGACTGTGTTCAGTGTACTGACTTCAAAGTATCTTAGCTTTTAAAGAATGAAAAATAATTATTAAGTTATAGTTAGCATAGAATATTATATTATTTTCAGGTGTACAACATGGTTAGCTATTTATATTCACTGCAAAATGATTATAATAGCCTAGTTACCTTTGGTCACCATACATCGCTATAATTTTTTTTTCTTCTGATGAGATCTCAGCCATTTTCAATATTAAAGAAAGTATTAATAATAATAATAAAATAAATAAAGGGGTAATTTGACTCAGTATTTACCAACACTTAACTTTTCCTCAGTTGATGTAAATTTAGGGGCAGTGTTGTATATACTTAGGAGTGAGAGACTTAGGTTTTCTTTCTTTCTTTCTTTCTTTCTTTTTTTTTTTTTGTTTTTTAAGATTTTATTTATTTTTTTGACAGACAAAGAACACAAGTAGGCAGAGAGGCAGTCAGAGAGAGAGGAAGGGAAACAGGCTCCCTGCTGAGCAGAGAGTGCAATGTGGGGCTCGATCCCAGGACCCCGGGATCATGATCTGAGCCAAAGGCAGAGGCTTTAACCCACTGAGCCACCCAGGCGCCCCGAGACAGGTTTTCTTAAAGAGTTCTACTACTATGGTTGTATGTTTTTGGAAAACTTGCCTAAGTTGAATGGATCGTAGGTTGCTTATCTGTAAAATGAAGATAAGTAGTTACTTATTTATTTAGTACCTGTCCTATGTAGGTAAAGTTGAATGCCACCTTTGTAATTTTAGGTTTTATACTAGCAACATTAAAGTAAAAAATATATTCTCAATTTAACATTATAATAATATCTTACTGAATGAAATGATTAAAGTGAAATCTGGTCCTACCAAAACAGTTAATTTGTGTTTTATGGAAAAATACTTCATCCTTCCTTGATTTTTAAGTTAAAATTAGTTAAAAATAAGTAAAATTCCTCGGTTATACCAGCCGTATTTCAAGTGCTCAGTAGCCACATATATATGACTAGCAGCTACTGACTTGAACAGCACAAGTGTAGTGCTTAAAGAAGATAGTATAGTAAGTAATTATACTCAAGTGGATTATGTGTCACTTAGGGGAGCATATGATAGAGATAACAGTCTCGAGGATAAGTGGCAACTTTTTGGAGAACTGAAGGATGAGAAAAGGAGTCATCTGTAGAAAAAGAGGAAAAGTACCCCAGGATATTACAATAGCATAGTCAAATGCCTAGAGACATGTTTCCTCCTGAGCTATTTATAATTTTCCATTTGTTTTTGAGCATAATGGGGAAGAATGAACAGAAGTTGAAAATTGTTGTGTTTTAGTAGGACTATTTTCTAGTTGGCAAAATATAGCCATAGTATTTTATTCTCTTTGCCCTAAGTAATATCTCTATATCTACATGGAAAGTCCTATAAATAATCAAATATTGAGGAGACATACTGAGAAGTCATGTCAAGGGAGAGACATGAGCTGCAGGTTCAAGTAAAAGGAGAGGAATAGAGTTGGAACTGGCAAAAAGATTACTGAAACTTTGAGATCATGGAAGCCCAACAGGATGGGGCTGGTTGAAAGGAATAGAGATAATTTGCAAAACGAGTAGTTTAACAATGGTTATGAAGGAGAAGAGATGTAATATTAAGGCTTTACTTGAGTTCTGGTAATTATGAATCATCTGGTTCAATAACTGAGCATTTTAGTTTATAAGAAAAGTTATCTAAAAGAGGGAGGCAAAATGGTGGAGGAGTAGGGGACTCCGTTTCAACTGGTCCCTTAAATTTAGCTGCATATCTATCAAACACCCATGAAATCCGTGTGAGATATAAGACTATATATCTGGATCTATGCAAGCAAAAAAGCGATTGCTTTTTGCAAGGTAGAACATACAGAGTTATGAATCTGCAGGGAGGTAACAAAACAGAAGGGGGAAGGAGCTTCCGTAAGCTGACTTCTGGGAAGTGATAAAACACCAGAGTGCAAAATTGGAACCCTTAGAAATCTGCGCTAGTGAGAGATATCCTCTCTTGAGAGGGGCATCTGGAAATGAAAAGGCAGAATTCTAAGTAAGGCATTGTGTTCTTGGGATATGAGGAGCCACAGTGTGTAAGAGGGTGTCTGAACCAGAAGACTGCCCAGGCAGTGGAGCTGGGAAGCATGTTATGGTCATTGAGCCCAGGGGGGTACTTTCAGCTTGGATAGCCATAAACTGCAAGCCAGACTATTTGCTAACGGCTCTTTTTCTGAGCAGCCTGAAAAATTCTGGAACTTGTACCTACGACTGGGCAAAAACTCGCAGGGCGGTAGTGGCCCAGAAAGGACATTAGAGTGGCACCCAGACATGATCCAGGAGCTTCAGGTGTACCTGCAAGCCCTTGGCCACTCACAGTTTTAGAATCCCAAAGGACATTGGCACTCTTGGGCCCCTGGGACTACCTCTAAGAGACTTGCTGTGGGTGTGCACCATGTGGGGCTGCAGTTTTGGGTGGTGTATACAGAAGTGGAGATTGTTGTCCTGGAGGGTTTATTAAAGAGAGCAGACTGCAATTTTTCTGCTCTGAGCCAGATGTTTGGGTGGAGACATTTTTGCTCTGATCATCGAAAGAGAATGTGGAAAGCTTCCAGGGAACAAACGATACACAAAGGAACCAGTTTCAACTGAGCCCACCCCCATCACAGGCAGGGCAACTCTGCCTAGGCAGGATTACTTGAGAAACAATGTGGTAGGCCCCCTCCTCCAAAGACAGGTGGAAGAACAGGTGGACAGCAATTCTGTGGATCCCATAGACTGTAAAATCCTAACACCAGGGGAAAATAGTGTATTGAGCTCTAAGTGTGGCCTCACGACTTCTTAAATTTTCAGATAAAATTCTCCATTTCCTTTTTTTTTTTTTACTTTTTCTTATGCCTTTTCTGTTTTATTTGTTTAAACCCTTTCCTCATTTCAACTAGATGTTTATTATCTCAAATTGTATTTCAGTTATTTTTTAACTTGTATTTATTCACACTTACATTTTTTTTTAAGATTTTATTTATTTGACAGAGAAATCACAAGTAGGCAGGAAGGCAGGCAGAGAGAGGGGGAAGCAGGCTCCCCACCAAGCAGAGAGCCCGACATGGGTCTTGATCCCAGGACCCTGAGATCACCTACATTTTTAATGGATACATACTTTTAGTCCATTTTTTCCCCCCTATTCAATTTTACCTTTATGTAAGTTTTACTTTCCTTGTAATTTCGGATCTGTCCTCTCACACACAGATCAAAATAAACCCAGGAACAATTGGGACACCCTAGTTTGTCCACACTGAGAGATTATAGTCCCTTTTCCCCTACCCCCCTTTTTAAAAATGTAAAAATTTTTTTCTTGTATAGCTTTTTGGCTTTGTTTTTTGGTGTTGGCTTCTGACCACTCCAGATTTTGCTAGGATTCATCTTGCTTGGGTCATGGTTGATATTTTGGACTCTGTTCATTCAGTCAACCATACCTAGACAGAATGACTAGGAGGAGGAACTCTCAACAAAGAGAAGAAACAGAGACAGTGTCTCCTGCCACAGGACTAATGGATATGGATATAAGCAAGATGTCAGAAATAGACTTCAGGATAGCAATCGTAAAGTCATTAGCTAAGCTTGAAAAAGCATTAGTGACAATATAGAATCTATAAGAGCAGAAATGAGATCTAATCAGGCCAAACTAAAAAAATACTATGAATGAGCTACAGTCTAAACTGATATCCAGGGTAAACGAGGCATAAGGGAGAATCAGTGATCTAGAAGATAAGTGGATGGAAAGGAAAAAGGTTGAGGGAAACATAGATAGCCTGTTAATAGCACATGAAAAAGAATTGGAGAGATTAATGTTGCCATGAAAAGTTCCGATGTCAGAATTATTGGGTTCCCCGGGGGGTACAGAGAGAGACAGGGCTAGAAAGTATATTTGAGCAAGTTGTAGCTGAGAACTGCCCTAATCTGGGGAAGGAAACAAGCATTCCAGTCCATGAGACAGCGGAACCCTCCCAAAATCAATAAAAATGGATTAACACCCTGACATATAATAGTGAAGCTTGCAAATTTTACAGCCACAGAAACTATCCTGAGAGTAGCCAGGAGGTTTCTTATATATGGAGGAAGGAACATCAGAATAACATCAGATCTGTCCACAGAAACCTGGCAAGCCAGAAGGGCTGGCAAGACATATTCAGGGTACAAAATGAAAAGAACATGCAGCCAGGAATACTTCATCCAGCAAGGCTGTCATTCAATTTGGATGGAGAGATTAAGAACTTTCAGGGTAGGCAGAAACTAATATGTGACCACCAAGCCAGCCCTATGAGAAATATTAAGGGGGATTCTGTAAGTGAAGAGAGACCCCAAGAGTCACGGAGACCAGAGAGAAACAGAAAATCTACAGAAACAGGATCTTACAGGCAATACAATGGCACTAAATTCATATCTTTTAATAGTTGCCCTGAATGTAAATGGGCTGAACACTCCTGTGAAAAGACACAGGTTTTCAGATTAGATAAAAAAGCAGGACCTATCTGTATGCTGTCTACAAGAGACTAATTTTGAACATAAAGACAACTCCAAGTCGAAAGCAAGGGGATGGAGAACAATTTGCCATACCAACAGACCTCAAAAGAAAGCTGAGGTAACAATTCTCATATCAGACAAATTAGATTTTAATCCCAAGACTGTTGTAAGAGATGCAGAGGGACACTGTATCATATTTAAAAGGTCTATGCAACAAGAAGATCTAACAAATGTAAATATCTATGCCCCCTGTATGGGAGCAGTAAATTATTTAAACCACATAATACCCAAAATTAAAAAAAAAAACATAGTAATACATTAATAGTGGGAATGTTCCACTCAAAAACAATAGACAGATTATCTAAGCAGAAGATCAATGAAGAAACAAGCTTTGAATGAAACATTGGACCAGATGGACTTTGTAGATACATACAGAACATTCCATCTTAAAACAACAGTACTTATTCTGACATGGAACTTTCTCTGGAATAGACCACATACTTGGTCACAAATCAGGATTCAGCTGATACCAAAAGATTGAGATTATCCTGGCATATTTTCTGATCAGAGTGCTCTGAAACTGGAACCCAACCACAAGAAGAAATTTGGAAGGAAATCAAAGACTTGGAATTTAAAGAATATCCTGCTAAGGCGTGATTGGGTCAAATAGGAAATTAAAGATAAATTTGAACAACTCATGGACTCTACAGAGAATGAAAACATTGGTCCAAAACCTATGGGATACTGCAGAGGTGGTCCTAAGAGGGCGATACATAGCCTCTCTCAAAAAAGTAGAAAAATCCCAAATACACACCTTACTTACATCTAAAGGACCCAGAGAAAGAAGAGCAAAGCAGCAAGCTAAACCAAGCAGGGGAAGAGAAATAATAAAGGTTAGGGCAGAAATCAATGAAATAGAAACCAGAAAAACAGTAGAATAGATAAAAAAATTAGAAGCTGTTTCTTTGAAAGAATAAGATTGATAAACCACTGACCAGACTTGTCCAAAAGAAAAAGGAAAGGACCCAAATTAATAAAATCATGAATGAAAGGGGAGAGGTCATGACTAATACCAAGGAAATGGAAACAATTATTAGAAATTATTATATGCCAACTATATGCCAACAAATTAAACAATCTAGAAGAAATGGACACATTCCTGGAAACTTACAGACTACCAAGACTGAAACAGGAAGAAATAGATAATCTGTGTAGACTAAAATCCAGTAAGGAAATTGAAGTGGTAATCAAAAACCTGCCAAAAAATGAGAGTCCAGGGCCTCTCGGGCTTCACAGGGGAATACTACCAAACATTATAGAAGAAATAATACCTATTTTACTGAAGTAGTTTCAAAAAATAGAAATAGAAGGAAAACTTCCAAACTCGTTCTATGAGGCCAGCATTACCCTGATCCCAAAACCAGACAAAGCCCCCATCAGAAAGGAGAATAATGGACCAATATCCCTGATGAACATGGATGCCAAGATATTCACCAAGATCCTAGCCAATAGGGTCCAACAGTACATTAAAAGGATGGATGGGATTTATTCCTGGGATACAAGGGTGCTTCAAGGGTGGGATTTATTCCTGGGATACAAGGGTGCTTCAACATTTGCAAATTAATCAGTGTGTTAAAGCACATTAACAAAAGAGGAGACAAGAACCCTATGGTCTTCTCAGTTGATGTGGAGAAAGCATTTGACAGAAGAGCATCTTTTCCTAATTAAAACTCTTCAAAATATAGGGGTAGAGGGAACGTACCTTGACATCATAAAAGCCATCTATGAAAAGCCTAAAGTAAATATCATTCTCAGTGGGGAGAAACTGAGATCTTTTCCCTTAAAGTCAGGAATATGATAGGGATGCCCACTGTCACCACTGTTGTTCCACATGGTATTATACATCAGACAATCATCATCAGTCAGACAACAGAAAGAAACAAAAGGCATTCAAATCGGCATTAAGTCAAATTCCTTCTCCTTCCAGATGACATGATACTTTATGTAGAATCCCGAAAGACTCCACCCCCAGATTACTAGAACTCATACAGCAAATCATCAAGGTGACAGTGTAAAAAAAATCAATGCACAGAAATCAGTTGCATTTCTATATACTAATAATGTAAATGAAAAAAGAATTAGGGAATTTATTCCATTTATAATAGTACCAAAAATCATAAGATGCATTTGGTGATGAATAAACCTTACCAAAGAGGTGAACGATTTATACTGTAGAAACTATGTAACACTTAAGAAAGAAACTGAGGAAGAAGTAAAGAGAACATTCCATGCTCATGGATTGGAAGAATAGACATCGTTAAAATGTCTATGCTGCCCAGGGAAATATACACCTTTGAAGCAATCCCTTTCCAAATACCATTGACATTTCTCACTGAACTGGGAAAAACAATCCTAAAATTTATATGGAACCAGAAAAGACCCCAAATTACCAGGGGAATGTTGAGAAAGAAAACTAAACCTGGGAGAATCACAATGCCTGACTTCAAGTTATATACAATGCTGTGATTATCAAGACAGTATGGTATTGACACATAACAGACACATAGATAAATGGAACAGAATAGAGAACACATTCAGTTAGCCAACATACAGTACATTGTTAATTTCTTATGTAATGTTCAGCAATTCATTAGTTGCATATGACGCTCACTGGTCATCACAACACATGTCCTCCTTAATACCCATCACCCAGTTACCTCATTGACCCACCTCTTCCCCTCCCAACCCTCAGTTTATTTTCTGGAGTCCAGAGTCTCTCATGGTTTGTCTCCCTCTGTGATTTCTTCCCATTTAGTTTTCCCTCCCTTCCCCTATGGTCCTCCACACTATTCCTTATGTTCCACATATGAGTGAAGCCATATATTTATCTTTCTCTGTTTAACTTACTTCACTTAGTTCCATCTGTGCCAGTGCAAGTGGTAGATACTCATCCTTTCTGATGGTTGAGCAATATTTCATTGCGTATATGAACCACATCTTCTTTATCCATTCACCCACTAAAGGACATCTTGATTCCTTCCACAGTTTGGCTATTATGGACATTATAAACAAAGATAAATGCAAAAATGAATGAAAGAGCTCAGTGTGAGGCGGGAATGTATCAGAATCCTAGAGGAGAACACAGGCAGTAACCTCTTTGACATCGGTTACAGCAACTTCTTTCAAGACATATTGCTAAAGACAAGGGAAACAGAAGCAAAAATGAACTTTTGGGACTTCATCAATATAAAAGGCTTTGCACAGCAAAGTACACAGCAAAACTAAGAGGCTACTCATGGACTGGACAGAAAGGGAAAGTAGAGAATCGATTCCATTTACTATAGCACCAAGAACCATAAGATATCTGGGAATAAACCTAACCAAAGAGGTAAAGGATCTGTACTCGAGGAACTACAGAACACTCATGAAAGAAATTGAAGAAGACACAAAAAGATGGAAGACCATTCTATGCTCTTGGATTGGAAGAATAAACATTGTTAAAATGTCTATACTGCCTAGAGCACACTAAGGAAATGTTGAAAAATAAAAATAAAATCGAGGGCATCATGTTACCTGATTTCAAGCTTTCCTTCAAAGCTGTGATCACCAAGACAGCATGGTACTGGCATAAAAACAGACACATAGACCAGTGGAACAGAGTAGAGAGCCCAGATATGGACCGTCAACTCTGTGGTCAAATAATCTTCAACAAAACAGGAAAAAATATACAGTGGAAAAAAGACAGTCTCTTCAATAAATGGTGCCGGGAAAACTGGACAGCTATATGTAGAAGAATGAAACTCAACCATTCTCTTACACCATACACAAAGATAAACTCAAAATGGGTAAAAGACCTCAACATGTGACAGGGATCCATCCGAATTCTAGATGAGAATATAGGCAGTAGCCTCTTCAATACCCAAAGCCACAGCAACTTCTTTCAAGATATGTCTTCAAAGGCAAAGTAAACAAAAGCAAAATGAAATTTTGGGACTTCATCAAAATCAAAAGCTTCTGCACAGCAAAGGAAACAGTCAGCAAAACAAAGAGGCAACCAACGGAATGAGAGAAGATATTTGCAAATGACAGTACAGACAAAAGGTTGATATCCAGAATCTATAATGAACTCCTCAAACTCAACACACACAAAAGAGACAATCATATAAAAAAAAATGGCAGAAGATATGAACAGACACTTCTCCAATCAAGACATACAAATGGCTATCAGACACATGAAAAAATGTTCATCATCACTAGCCATCAGGGAGATTCAAATTAAAGCCACATTGCAATATCACCTTACACCAGTTAGAATGGCCAAAATTAGCAAGACAGGAAACAACATGTGTTGGAGGGGATGTGGAGAAAGGGGAACCCTCTTCCACTGTTGCTGGGAATGCAAGTTGGTGCAGCCACTTTGGAGAACAGTGTGGAGATTCCTCAAGAAATTAAAAATAGAGCTTCCCTATGACCTTGCAATTGCACTCCTGGGTATTTACCCCAAAGATACAGATGTAGTGAAAAGAAGGGCCATCTCTACCCCAATGTTTATAGCAGCAATGGCTACGGTCGCCAAACTGTGGAAAGAACCAAGATGCCCTTCAACGGATGAATGGATAAGGAAAATGTGGTCCATATACACTATGGAGTATTATGCCTCCATCAGAAAGGATGAATACGCAACTTTTGTAGCAACATGGACCGGACTGGAAGAGATTATGCTGAGTGAAATAAGTCAAGCAGGGAGAGTCAGTTATCATATAGTTTCACTTATTCGTGGAGCATAACAAATAGCATGGAGGACAAGAGGAGTTAGAGAGGAGAAGGGAGTTGAAGGAAATTGGAAGGGGAGGTGAACCATGAGAGACTATGGACTCTGAAAACCAATCTAAGGGTTTTGAAGGGGCAGCGGGTGAGAGGTTGGGGGAACCAGGTGGTGGGTATTGGAGAGGGCACCAATTGCATAGAGCACTGGGTGTGGTTAAAAAAGAATGAATACTGTTATTCTGAAAATAAATGGAAAAAATTTTAAAAAAGGTTATTTTCATCTTTATCTCTCTTATTTACCTTCTCAATATCATGCGAAATTATCTAGATAATAATTTGTTCAACAAACAACCAAAATTACACTGTGTATGTTAATAAAAATGACATAGTTAAACCTGAAAAAAAAATACAATGAAGGGATAGAGTATGATTCCAACAATGTAAGTCAAAAGATTTTAAAGAGGGTATTGATAAAGTGGTTAATATAAGAATGAGGAAAATTTTTTAAAAAATAGAAAAAATATAAAAATTTTCAAAAAGTAGAAAAAATAATAAAAATTTTCAAAATTTAATTTTGAAAGGCTAAGGAATCATGGGGAGGAAGCCGTGAATTCTATGTGCTCTATTCCCCTAGCACTGGTGTTTTGCAGTTCTCATTGATAAGTAAACATGTTCTTGGCTGGCTGTTCTTGCTGATCTTCTGGGGAGGGGCCTGTTGCAGTGATTCTCAAATGCCTTTGTGGCGGAATTAACCACTTGCCAGAGGCTAGGCTATTTAATCTTCTCAGGTTTGTTCTCAGTAGCTTTTGTTCCTTGCAAGAGTTTTGTACTGCTTTGGAGGGTGAGAATGAAAATGGCAACCTCCCAATCTCCAGCCCCAGAGGAGCTGAGAACTCAGGGCCCTGCAATTTCATTGAGCCTTCAGAGTTAAGCAGTCAGTCACTCCTGTCTCCCTGGTCCTGGTTGCACTCCAAACTCACCCAGCCTGTGCCCTGGTATTTCTATCTCTGGCACATGGCCCCGATTGTAGTCTCTAAACCTAGCATATTCCTGCAGCGTGCTCCTGTGTTGCACCTCCTTGTGGTCTCCTTGGATCTGCCACTTGTGGGGTCCCTCCTCTAAGAGGGACTTTGCCTTGGATCATGGTTTATTGCAAACCTTAACTCGGGGCTGAGAACCCCCTCCTTGGCTCCAATTTTGCAGCCAGCTTCCCCGCTATGATGCTCTGATACTTGGGAGCTCTGCCATGCTCAGGCACCCGCAGTCTTTCTCTGACCACACTGCTGTCCCAGTGAGGATTCCACCCACCGCTTAGCCACTGGAGTGAGGTCCCTCTGTGGAGCAGACCTCTAAAAGTTCTAATTTTGTGCTCCACTGCTTTCTCACTTGCTGATAGCCAGTCCCCACCCCCACCCCCGCCCAGGTCTATCTTCTCATATATTTATTGCCTCAGTTTCACTTCTCTGCACATCCTATCTTCCAGAATGTGGTCAATTTTCTGTTCATAGAATTGCTGCTGTTCTTCTCTTAGATCTCCTATTGAGTTTGTAGATGATCAGAATGGTTTGATAACTAGCTTAATTCCTGGAATCAGACAAAATTTTAGATCTCCTACTCCTCTGCCATCTTGCACGTGCCTCAAGTTCTTTAAAGTTAGGAGTCTTTTTCTTTGTTTACCCTTCCCTCCCAGCTTTTGCCTCTTTACTCATTTGTTTCTTAAATTTCACAAGTGAATGAAATAATACAGTATTTGCCTATCTCTGACTTACCCCTACTTTGATTTGCATAATATTCTTCTAGCTCCAACCGTATTGTTGCAAATGGTGAGGTTTTTTTTTTTAAGATACCAATATTCCATTGTATTTGTGTGTGTATGTGTGTGTGTGTTTGTGTGTGTATACCCATCTTTATCATTCATCAGTCAATGAATATTTGGGCTCTTTTCACAGTTTGACTATTGTTGATATGCTGCTATAAGCATTGGGGTGAAGGTACCCCTTTGGATCACTACATTTTTATCTTTGGGGTAGATATCCAGTAGTGCAATTGCTGGATTGTAGATTAGCACAATTTTAACTTTCTGAAGAACCTCCATACAGTTTTTCAGATGGGCTATGCCAGTTTGCATTCCCAGCAACCGTTTAAGAGGGTTCTCCTTTCTCTGCATCCTTACCAAATGCCTTTTGTTTGTGTTGTTGATTGTAGCCATACTGACAGGTGTTAGGTGATCTCTTATTGTAGCTTTCATTTGCATTTCCCTGATGATAAGAGATGTTGAGCATATTATCGTGTGTCTGTTACCCGTCTCTCTGTCTTCTTCCAAAAAAATGTATTCATGTCTTCTGTGCATTTCTTAACTGGATTATTTGTGTTTTGCATGTTGTTTTAGAAGTACTTACATGTTTTAGATACTAACCCTTCATCAGATATATCAGTTACAAATATTTTCTTCCATTCTGTAGGTTGCCTTTTAGTTTTGTTGATTGTTTTTTGTGCAGAAGCTTTTTCTTTTGTTTCTCTTGCCTTAGGAGATGTATCTAGGAGAAAAATTGCTGTTGCCTATGTCAAAGAGGTTATAGCCTATATTTTCTTCTAGGACTTTAAATAAACTCCATTTTGAGTTTATTTTTGTGTATGATGTAGGAAGTGGTCCAGTTTCATTCTTTTGCATGTTGGGTGTTCAGTTTTCCCAACACCATTTGTAAAGAGACTGTCTTTTCCCCATTGACTATTCTTTCCTGCTTTGTTAAAGATCAATAGCTGAGGGGTTTTAATTCTGTTGCTCTGTGTGTCTGTTTTTCTGCCCGTAGCATACTGTTTGGATTACTACAGCTTTGTAGTATAACTTGAAGCCGGAATTGTGATGGCTCCAGGTTTGCTTTTTCTTTTTCAAGATTGCTTTGGCTATTTAGGGTCTTTTGTGGTTTCATTCAAGTTTTGGAATTGTTGTTCTAGCTCTGTATAAATGCTGTTTGTATTTTGATAGGGATTACATTGAACTGGGTAATATGGACATTTTAAACTTTTTTTTTTTTTAAGATTTTATTTATTTATCAGAGAGGGGGGGGGAGAGAGCAAGCACAGGCAGACAGAATGGCAGGCAGAGGCAGAGGGAGAAGCAGGTTCCCAAGGAGCCCGATGTGGGACTCGATCCCAGGACGCTGGGATCATGACCTGAGCCGAAGGCAGCTGCCTAACCAACTGAGCCACCCAGGCGTCCCAATATGGACATTTTAATAACATTTGTACTTACTATCTATGAGCATGGAATGCTTTTCCATTTCATTATGTTATCTTTAATTTGTTATCTTCAATTTCTTTCATCAGTGTTTTATAGTTTTCAGAGTACAGGTTTTTTACCTTTTTGATTAGATTTGTTTCTTGGTAAGATTCTGGTTTTGGTACAATTGTAAATGGAATTGATTCCTTAATTTCCATTTCTTCTGCTTCTTTACTGGTGTATAGAAATGCAACAGATTCCTGTATGTTGATTTTGTATCCTTTGACTTTACTGAATTTGTAAATCAGTTCTAGCAATTTTTTTGGTGGAGTCTTTTGGATTTTCTATATAGAGTATCATGTCATCTGCAAATAGTGAAAGTTTGAGTTCTTTCTTCCCAATTTAGATGCCTTTTATTTCTTTTTGTCATCTGATTGCTGTGGCTATGACTTCCAGTACAATATTGAATAAGAGTGGTGAGAGTGGATATCTTTGTCCTTGTTCCTGACCTTAGGGGAAAATTTCTGTTTTTCCCTGTGGGAGACGGTGTCCACTATGGGTTTTTCATAGGTGGCTTTCTCATGTTGACTTATGTTCCCTCTAAACCTACGTTGTTGAGGGTTTTTGTCATGTATGGATGTATACTTTGACAAATGTCTTTTCAGCATCTGTTGAAATGAACATATGGTTCTTGTCCTTCCTTTTATTAATGTGTTTATCACATTAATTGATTTTTAAATATTGACCCACATTTGCAATCTGGGAATAAATTCCTTTTGATAGTGGTGATTGTGGATTTTTGTTTTGTTTTTAATACATTGTTGGATTAGGTTTGCTAGTAATTTGTTTAAATTTTTTGTATCTATGTTCATTAAAGATATTGGGCTGTGGTTCTCTTTTTTAATGGTGTCTTTATCTTGTTCTGGTATCAGGTTAATGCTGACCTCATAGAATGAATTTGGAAGTTTTTCCTTCTTTTTTTTTTTTTTTTTGAGTAGTTTGAGAAGAATAGGTATTAACTCTTCTTTAAATGTTTGGTGGAGTTTTCCTCTGAAGCAGTCTGGCTGTGTACTTTTGCTTTTTGGGGAATTTTCGATTATTGACCCTATTTGTTTCCTGGTTATCTGTCTATGTTTTCTATTTCTTCCTCTTTTAGTTTTGGTAGTTCATATGTTTCTGGGAATATATCTATTTCTTCCAAGTTGTCCAATTTGTGGGCATACAGTTTTTCTTCTAATTGTTTGCATATATGTGCTGTTGGTTGTTAATTCTTCTCTTTCACTTGTGATTTATTTGGATCCTTTCTCTTTTATTTTTAATAAGTATTGTGAGGAGTTTATCAATTTCATTGCTGTTTTCCAAAGGATGTGCTCCTGTTTTTCATTGATTTGTTCTGTTATGTTGTTATTGTTTTTGTTTCTATACCATTTATTTATGCTCTACTCTTCATTATTACTTTCCTTCTACTGGCTTAAGGCTGTGTTGTTCCTTTCTGAGCTCCACTAGGTATAGGGTTAGTTAGTGTATTTGAAAATTTTCTTGCTTCCTGTGATATGCCTCTATTGATATACTATACCAATTACTATATACTATATACTACAATATACTATACCAGTGAGGTCCATCTTAACCTCATCCCAAAGGTTTTGGACTGTAGTGTTTTCATTTTCATTTGTTTTCATGTATTTTATTTCTTTTCTGATTTCCTGTTTGACCCATCCATTGTTCAGTAGTATATTCTTCAACCTCTATGTGTTTGTGGTCTTTCCAAATTTTTTCTTTTGGTTGATTTCTAGTTTTGTCATGTTGTGGTCAGAAAGATGCATGGTATGAGTTCAGTTTTTTCATATTCTTGAGACCTCTTCTGTGACCTAATATGTGAACTGTTTTGGAGAATGTTCCCTGGGCACTTGAAAAGATTATGTATTCTGCTATTTCAGGTTGGAATGTTCCAAGTATATGTTAAGTCCATCTGGTCCAGAGTGTCATTCAAAGCCATTGTTTCTTCGTTGATTTCTCTGTTCAAAACATCTGTCCATTGGTGTGAATGGTGTGTTACAGTCTGTTACTACTACTGTATTTTATCAATTAATCTTTTTTTAAAATTTAAATTCAATAATGAATATATAGTGTATCCTTAGTTTCAGAAGTAGAGCTCAGTTATAATCAGGTGCATATAACCCAGTGCTTATTACGTCATGAGCCCTTCTTTTGCCCATCACCTAGTGACCCCATTGCCCAACCTACCTTCCTTCTAGCAACCTTCAGTTTGTTTCCTCTAAGTAAGCATCTTTTATGGGCTGTCTCCTGATTTTGCCTTAATTTATTTTTTTCCTCCCTTACACTATGGTATTCTGTTTTGTTTCTTACATTCCATATGAGTGAAATCATATAATTGTCTTTCTCTGACTTATTTCACTTAGCATAATACTCTCTAGTTCCATCCACGTTGATGTAAATGGTAAGATTTCATTCCTTTTCATGGCTGAATAACGTTCCATCACACACCCCCCCATACACACCCCACATCTTCTTTATCAATTCATCTGTCAATGGACATTTAGTTTTTTTCCATACTTTGGCTATTATGAACATTGCTGCTACAAACATTGGGGTGCAGGTGCCCCTTCAGATCATTACATTTGCATCCTTTGGGTAGATACCCAGTAGTGCAATTACTGGGTCCTAGGGTAGCTCTAATTTTAACTTTTTGAGGAACCTCCATGCTCTTTTCCAGAATGGCTGTACCAGCTTGCATTCCCACCATTATTGTATGAGGGTTCCCCTTTCTCTGTATCCTCACCAACATTTGCTGTTTCCTGACTTGTTAATTTTAGCCATTTTGGCTGATGTGAGGTGGAATCTTGTGGTCTTGATTTGTAGTTCCCTGTTGCTGAGTGACATGGAGTACTTTTTCATGTGTCTGTTGGCCATTAGGTTGTCTTCTTTAGAGAAATGTCTGTTCATGTTTTCTGCCCATTTCCTGACTGGATTGTTTGTTTTTTTGGGTGTAGAGTTTCATAAGTTCTTTATAGATCTTGGATACTAACTCTTTATCTGATAAGGCATTTGCAAATACCTTCTCCCATTCCATAGGTTGCCTTTTAGTTCTTTTAGTTTTGTTTTTTTTTGGGGGGGGGTTAAGATTCTATTATTTATTTTTGAGAGAGAGCAAGTGAGCGCACATGAGCACACAGGCAGGGGGAGGGGCAGGCAGAGGGAGAAGCAGCCTCCCTGCAAAGGAGCCTGATGTGGGACTCAATTCCAGGACTTTGGGATCATGACCCGAGCTGAAGGGAGACTTTTAACAACAGAGCCACCTAGGCATCCCAGATTGCCTTTCAGTTTTGTTGACTGTTTTCTTTGCTGTGGAAAAGCTTTTTATCCTGATGAAATCCAAATTGTTCATTTTTGCTTTTGTTTCCTTTGCCTTTGGAGGTATGTCCAGCAAGTTGCTGTGGCTAAAGACAAAGAGGTTGCTGCCTGTATTCTTCCCTAGGATTTTGTCTTGCATGGTTAGTGGTCATTGGTCATTCATCCATTTTGAATTTACTTTTGGGGGGAGTGCTATTAGAAAATGGTTCGTTTTCATTCTTCTGCATGTTGCTCTCCAGTTTCCTAACACCATTTGTTAAAGAGACTGTCTTTTTTTCCATTGGATATTCTTTCCTGCTTTGTTAAAAGTTAGTTGATCACAGAGTTGAGGATTCATTTCTGTGTTGTCTGTTTTATCTTTGGGTCTGTTTTTGTGCCAGTACCATACTGTCTTGATGATTACAGCTTTGTAATCATCAAGTCTGGCATTGTGATACTCTCAGCTTTGGTTTTCTTTTTGAACACTCCTCTGGCTATCTGGGGTGTCTTCTTGTTGTACAAATTTTAGGTTGTTCCAGCACCACGAATAAAATTGATGGTATTTTGATAGGTATTGCATTGAATGTGTAGATTGGATTTGGTAGTAAAGACATTTTAACAATATTTGTTCTTCCAATCCATGAGCATGGAATGTTTTTCTCTTTCTTTTGTCTTCTTCAATTTTTCTCATAAGTGTTCATTAGTTTCTGGAGTATAGATCCTTTGCCTCTTTGGTTAAGTTTATTCCTAAGTATCTTATGGTTTTTGGTGCAATTATTTTTTTTTTTTAAAGATTTTATTTATTTATTTGACAGAGAACACAAGTAGGCAGAGAGGCAGGCAGAGAGAGAGAGAGAGAGAGAGAGAGAAGCAGACTCTGCACTGAGCAGAGAGCCCGATGCGGGGCTTGATCCCAGGACTCTGGGATCATGACCTGGGCTGAAGGCAGAGGCTTTAACCGCTGAGCCACCCAGGTGCCCCGGTTTTTGGTGCAATTATAAATGGGATTGATTCCTTAATTTCTCTTTCTTTTGTCTCCTTGCTAGTGTATAGAAATGCAAGTGATTTCTGTGCATTGATTTTCTATCCAACCACTTTGCTGAATTCCTGTATGGGTTCTAGCAATTTTTAGGTGGAGTCTTTTGAGTTTTCCACTAAAGTATTATGTCATCTGTGAAGAGTGAGAGTTTGACTTCTTTGCCAGTTTGGATGCCTTTTATTTCTTTTTGTTGTCTGATTGCTGAGGCTAGGGCTTCTAGTACTATGTTGAGCAACAGTGGTGAAAGTGGACATCCCTCTCATTCATGTTCCTGACCTTAGAGGAGATGTTCTCAGTTCTTCCCCATTGAGAATGATATTTGCTGTAGGTTTTTTATAAATGGCTCTTATGATATTGAAATATGTTCCTTCTATCCCTGCACTGTGGATAGCTATATTTTATCAGATGCTTTTTCTGCATCAATTGAGAGGATCATATAGTTCTTATCCTTTTATTTATTAATGTGATGTATCACGTTGATTGATTGATTTGCAAATGTTGAATCCCACTTGGAGCTTAGTATAAATCCCACTTGGTCACGGTAAATAATCCTTTTTTTTAAAGGCTTTTTTAAATTAACCTGAGAGAGAGAGAGCGCACACACGCATGCATAGAGGGCAAATGAGAGGGAGAAGCAAAGAGCCCAATGTGGGACTCCATCCCAGGACCCTGAGATTATGTCCTGAGCCAATAGCAGACGTTTAACTGACTGAGCCACCCAAGCACCCCAGTAATCCTTTTAATGGACTGTTGGATCATATTGGCTAGTATATTGGTGAGAATTTTGGCATTCTTGTTCATTAGGGATATTGGTCTGTAATTCTCCTTTTTGGTGTGGTCTTTGATTTTGGGATCCAGGTAATGCTGGTCTCAAGAGATTGAGTTTGGAAGTTTTCCTTTTTTTTTTTCCCCCTTCCTTTCTTTCCTTCTTTTTCTTTTTTTTTTGAAACCGCTGAAGAATAGGTAGTAATTCTTCTTTAAATGTTTAGTAAAAATCCCCTGAGAAGTCATCTGGTCCTGGACTCCTCTGTTTGCTGGGAGTTTTTTGATTACTGTTTAAATTTCCTTGCTGCTTATGGATCCGTTCAGATTTTGTATTTCTTCCTGGTTCAGTTTTGGTAGTTTATATGTTTCTAGGAATGCATCCATTTCTTCCAGATTGCCTAATTTGTTGGCATATAGCTGCTTATAGTATGTTCTTAAAATTGTTTGTATTTCTTTTGTGCTGGTTGTTACAGCTCCTCTTTCATTCATCTCTTTGGGTCCTTTTTCTTTTATTTTTAATACATCTGGCTAGGGTATTTTCCATCTTATTAATTCTTTCAGTGTACTAGCTCCTAGTTTTGCTGTTCTGTTCTACTGTTCTTTTGGTTCCTATTTCACTGATTTTTGCTCTAATCTTTATTATTTCACTTCCCCTACTGGGTTTAAGCTTTAGTTGCTGTTCTTTTACAGCTTGTTTATGTGTAAGGTTAGGTTGTGTATTATATTTGAGACTTTTCTTTATATCTTGGGAAAAACCTGTGTTGGTATGTATTTCCCCCTTAGGACTGCATTTGCTGCATCCCTAAGGATCTGAACTGTTGTGTTTTCATTTTCATTTGTTTCCTTGAAATTTTTAAAAAATTCTTTAATTTCCTCTTTGACCCGTTCATTCTTTAGTAGGATGCTCTTTGAGCTCCAAGTATTTGTGTTCCTTCCAAATTTTCTGTTGTCATTGACTTCAGGTTTTAAAACATTGTGGTCTAAGAACATGCAGGGAATAATCCCAGTCTTTTGTTACCAGTTGAGACCTGATTTGTGACCTAGTAAGTGATCTATTATGGAGAATGTTCTGTGTGCACTTGAGAAGAATGTGTACTCTGTTGCTTTAGGGTGAAATGCTTTGAATATATTTGTGAAGTCCATCTGGCCATGTGTGTCCTGCAAAGCCCTTGTTTCCTTGTTGATCTTGTGCTTAGATGATCTGTGCCTTGCTGTGAGTGGGCTGTTAAAGTTCCCAACTCTTTTTGTATTATTGTCAGTGTGTTTTTTAATTTTGTTATTAATTGGTTTATATAATTGACTGATCCCAAGTTAGGGCAAGAAATATTTATAGTTGTTAGATTTTCTTGTTGGATAGACTGTTTTTTCATGATATAGTGTCCTTCATCTCTTTTTACATTCTTTGGTTTAAAATCTAGTTTGTCTGATATAAGAATTGCTACTGCAGCTTTCTTTTGATGTCCATTAGCATGATAAATGGTTCTCTACCCCCTTACTTTCAATCCTGGTGTCTTAGGGTCTAAAATGAGTCTCTTGTAGATAGCTATTGATTGGTCTTGTGTTTTTTCCCATTCTGATACCCTGTGTCTTTTCATTGGAGCATTCAGTCTATTTACAGTCAGAGTAATTATTAGAAGATATGACTGTAATGCCATTTTATTACTTGTTAAGTCCCTGGTTCTGTAGATTGTCTCTGTTCCTTCCTGGTCTTTGTTACCTTTTGGGATTCCTTTTTGCTCAGTTGGATCCCCTTTAATATTTCTTGCAGGGCTGAGTTAATGATCACATATTCTTTTAGCTTCTGATTGTACTGGGTGCTTTTTATCTTTCTATTTTGAATGACATCCTTGCTGGATAAAGTATTTGTGGCTGCATATTTTTCTTATTTAGTACCCTGAATATATCATGCCAGTCCTTTCTGGTTTGCCATGTCGTTGTGGACAGATCCCCTATCAGCCTTATGTGTCTAATCTTGGAGGGTAAGGACCTCTTCACTCTAGTTGCTTTTAGGATTTTCTCTGTATCTCTGAAATTTGTAAGTTTCACTATGATATGTTAGTGTGTTGAGGTATTTTTGATTTTGAGGGGTGTTCTTTGTGCCTCCTGGACATGAATGCATGTTTCCTTCTCTGGATTAGGGAATTTATCAACTCTAATTCGTTCAAATAAATTTCTGCCCCATCCTCTTTCCTCATTTTATGGGACCCCATTATTTAAATATTATTATAATTTATGGTATGATTGATTTCTCAAGGTTTCCCCTCATGATCCAGTAGTTACTTTGCTCTTTTTCTCAGCTTCCTTACATTTCATCGTTTTGTCTTCTATATCACTCTCTCTTCTGCTTTGATAACCCCAGCAGTTAGAGCCTCCATTTTTTGCTACCTCAGTAATAGCATTTTTAATTTCTGTTTGATTAGATTTTAGTTCTTGTATTTGTGCAATAAGGGATTCTCTAGTGCCTTTATGTTTTTTTCAAACCCAGGTATTATCTTTATGATCGTTGTTTTGAATTCTAGTTTTAACATCTTACTTTTATCCATATTGAATCAATCTGTGCAGAGCATACTACCTCTAGTTTTTTCTTATGCTGTGAATTTCTCTTTCTAGTCGCTTAGTCCAGAAAAGAAAGGAGTAATGGAGGAGAAAGAAAAAAGAAAGAAAAAGAAAGAAGAGCAAAAACAGCAATAATAATATCAAGAATCACAACAATATCTTTAGGATGTATTCTGCTGTATGCTGTGTATTCTGTGCTGTTGTGTTTTTTCTGCTCTTTCCCACTGGTCCTTCCTCTGTAGAATTCCTCCTTGCTTGTAGTCGGGAGTGTTTGTTCTTTAAGTAGCTGTGCTTTTGATTTGTTTGTGAAGTTAATCTGGAAACTGATGTTTCAAAGCTTTCTTTATAAATGTAGGGATTTGTGTTGGTTTTCTGAGGGAGAGGTCTGCTTTGCTGGTTCACAAGCTGACTTGCCATCATAAAGTTGCTCCTGTCAAAACAAACTGAGGGTTGCTGTGGGGGAGGAGGGTAGGGAGAGGGTGGTCGGGTTATGGACATTGTATGTGCTATGGTGAGTGCTGTGAAGTGTGTAAATCTGATGATTCACAGACCTGTACTCCTTGGACTAATAATACATTGTATATTAATTAAAAAAAAAAAAAGGACGCTCCTATCACTTGGGGTGGGAGGTTAGTGTAGGGGACTCAAACCTTCACTGGAGGAGTTCTGTTTCTCTCTATAATCTGTGCTCTGTGCTGGTGGGTGAGATGAGGGAGGGGTGTTGGAAGAAGTAGAATATGGTGTCACATCACCCTTCTGTCCCTGTGGAGCAGAACTCCTGGCAACCACTGCTCGGGAGGCCCTCTTGAGCAATCTCCTGTGACCCAGGCCCTCATCAGTTCCCTGCCCTAACCTATTTGTGTCCAGGTTCTTGGCATGCCCAGAGCCACAGATCTCCTGTTTTCTACCTCTGGCCAGTGGCTGGGATTCAAAATTCCAAGTTTTAAAGGGCCAGGTATTATGTGTGCCCACTCCCATTCCCCATGGTTGGGAGCCTTGTCCAGCACCATCCAGTCCCCTAAGAGCCATTGCACAGTATACCTCCAGAGACTGGAGTTTATTGTGATGCCCAATGAGAATCCGGAGCCAAGTTATCACTCATCTGCACTCCACTCAGTCCACTACTCTTCTTTGTCCCAGGGAAGCCATCGCAGATGCTTGAATCTAGTGTGGCAGATAGCAAAATGTGGCCACCAGGTTACCTGCGATCATTAAAATCTCTGGGCTCGGGGCACCTGGGTGGCTCAGTGGGTTAAAATCTCTGGGCTCTGCACTTTCAATCCTAGAAAAGCTGCTGATCATCGGGCACACAGAGTAAGTATTTTGTGGCTCCCACCATAAAGTTAAACGTTTTTCTGCCATCTGCATGCCCCTCTGACCCCATTCGGGGTTCTACTCAGTGGCTCACTAGCTGTCCCTTTGTCACTGGAGAGGGCATATGTGCTCCTCCAAACGCTCTCCAGGAAGGGGAACAATCTCTCTCCCTGAACAACCCAGAAAATAAATACAAACAGGAAGAAGTTCGTATTTAATGTTTTACAAAGAAGTATGAATAGAATCTAATGTAAATTAATTATCAGATTTATTTACACCACTATCCAATTCTTCATGATAACTTTACTATTGAAACAAAAGAACGTAGATAGAAACTTAGTGATTGTGAAAAAGAAAAACAAACAAAACAATTTTCTACCTTGTTTATTCTACACCGTGCATAGCTGTGCTCACAGAAGTGGCTTCTTTCACTTCTTCACTGTGCAAGAATCTTGTGTATAAAATTGAACCTGCCTAGAAACTGAGGAAGAATAGAAGTGATGGGTTCATATCCTAGTGCATTGTTATACAGTTCAAATGGTGCATCTACAAGCGAATAATTTTTAGGAACTGCAAACAAGGCTTTCTCTTTGATGTTGAACTGAAAACAACTTATTATGTTGTTTACATTTTGTAACATGTGCAGGAATATATGGATACCAAGGAGGTTAAGAATTTTGTCTCTAGCAGTTACCAATGCAGTCATCAATGACCCAGTCTTGTAGGACTCCATCTTGATGACCCAGTTTCTCTTCATTAAGTGTTTCAGACCTTCAGCTTCATCTTCTGGATTAACCACCAGGTAATTTGAAGAAAGTTGTCCACAGCTGTACCAGTAACCCATGCAGTAGCTGATGCTCATGTACAATCAGAACCCCTTCTACAGTCCTTCTCATTCCAATTTTATCAGATTCCTCCCTCATGTGCTGAAATCTGGCTGCAACAGAGTTGTCCTCATAGAGGCTCTCTTTTGTACCCAAGTATAGTTTGTAAGAGTACAGGTTAATGGTGCACTCCATAGTGAGGGGCTTGGTCTGTTGGATATACTTCTTGCTGAACTGGTTGACATTCCCCACTCCATCCCCGCCAGGGTCAACTGCTTTATGAGCGATTGTGTGGCACCATGGACATGCTGGGGAGCTCGAGTACTGGTGGCAAAAGGAAGTGGGGCAGGCAGGGAGACATTCCCTGTGCTAGTAGCCATAATTTTGCATCCACGTCAGCAGATGGCACCTGTCATTATCATGAGAGTGCAAGAAGAGGCGAAAGCACACCTGTTACAGTATTTTAAAGTCTGGTTTGTCTGATATAAGTATTGCTGCTCTGGTATTCTTTCGACATTCATTTGCATGATAAAAGTTTCTCCATCCCCTTTTGTTCAATCTCACATGCCTTTAGGACTAAAATTGGTCTTTTGTTGGCAGCATATTGATAGGTCATTTTTTTTTTTTAAGATTTTATTTATTTATTTGACAGAGAGAGATCGCAAGTAGGCAGAGAGGTAGGCAGAGAGAGAGAGAAGGAAGCAGGCTCCCTGTCAAGCAGAGAGCCCGATGTGGGGCTCGGTCCCAGGACCCTGAGATCATGACCTGAGCCAAAGGCAGAGGCTTAACCCTCTGAACCACGTAGGTGCCCGATAGGTCTTTTTTTTTTTTTTTAAATCCATTCTGTTACCCTGTGTCTTTTGATTGATTCAGTTCATTTGCATTCAGGGTAATTATTGATAGATATGTATGTAGTATTGTGTTATTAGTTATATTGTTTCTGGAGATTTTTTCTGATCCTTTCTTGTCTTTGTCACTTTGAAGAGAGTTCCTCTTTAATATTTCTTGTAAGGGTGATTTAGTGATCATGAACTCCATTAGTTTTTGTTTGTTGGGAAACTGTTTCTCTTTTTGAGGTCAAAGTCACTTGAATTATGGGATTTTAGTGCTTGATGGAATGTTTGAGGTCATGCTGTTAAATGCCTGCATTTTACATGTGAGGATATGGAGATTCAAATATTTCATTCCTTGGACATTTTAATAGCTATTTACCAGCCATTATTCTTAGAATTATAAAATCTATGGTGGAAGAGGTCCTTAAAAAGATGTCTAGTATAACAGCCAATCACTTGTTCAGGTGTTAAGTAATTTGCTCCAGTATACACTAGATAAGACCTTTGTCTCAAACTTTCACTTCTCTTTGTTTATACTGGGCTCTTTCAATTCTATTATTTCTTTTTGTGATAGGGTACCAGGGACTTAATTTGCTTTATGGCCACTTTTGCCATTATCTCTCAAGGATTTCTGAAGACAGTGACCACAAGTCACCTTAGTATTTCACTTGTTTTGTTTCTTTAATAGTATTAATACTGTTATAGTCCACTAAATGGTCAGAGTGCCAGAACCTACTTCAGGTTTATATGTTGTGTTTATATGTATATGCTCACATGTACATATTAAAATTCTAATATATTTTTGTTTTCTGTTCCCTATTTTTTTGGTACCTGGAGGGTACAATTTATTTTTCCAGTGCAACTCTGATTTCTTTTGCCGTTTTGTTAGAATTCTTAACATTCCCCTTTTATACTCTGGCTGTTTCTTCAAACATAGCTCCTCAGGTTTGGATGTATATTCTATGTTACTTCCTAATATTTAAAAGTGAAAATTCTTCCTCTTTTTTTTAATTTAAGGTTTTATTTATGTATTTGTCAGAGAGAGAGGGAGAGAGGAAGTGAGCGTGCACAAGCTGGGGGAGCTGCAGGTAGAGGGAGAAGCAGGCTCCCCACTGAGCAAGCAGATTGACTCAGGGCTCTATCCCAGAAACCTGGAATTGTGACGTGAGCTGAAGGCAGACGCTTAACCGACTGAGCCACTCAGGCATCCCCCCAAAATTATTCTTAAATCCAAACTTTGTTTTATCTAATTAGTCATTCTTCACCTCTTCTTTATAATAGTCTCATTTGTGGCTTCTGTTTTGAACTGTGATGTACACCTCCTCTTACCAAGTTCACTGTCTCTCTTGTGAGGAGTTAAGAGTTTTAGCCAGTAGCCCAGCTAGAGGTATTACTCCATGTAAGATCACTTTCATCTCTGACACCAACTTCAGTCTCCCACAGTCCTCAAAGCCAACCTCAAGCTTAATAATTCACTATAAAAAGACTCACAGAACTTGCTGGGAGCTATTATATCCATGGTTACAGTTTATTATAAGGAAAGGATGGAGATTAAAATAAGTCAAGGAAAGAAGCACGTAGTGCAGAATCCAGTAAAGGTCTCAGACATTGGAACTTTTCTGTTTTCTCTGGAGTCAGAATGGTTAATTTTCTGGTATGTACAGTGTCAATATCAAGGAAGCTCACCTGAGCCTTGGTGTTTCTATTGGGGGCTTTGATGTTGAGTGATTATTTGTGTCCCACCCCATTTATTGGTGAAACCTCATCCCCAATATGTTAGTGTTTGGACATGATACCTTTTGGAAGTGTTTAGGTTATGAGGATGGAGCTCTCATGAATGTCATTAGTGCATTTATCAAAGAAATTTGAGAGACATCCCCAATCCCTTCTGCCTTCTAAGGTTGTAGTCAGAAGATAGTATCAATTATGAAGTGAGCCTTCATTAGATATCACCAGCACCTGACACTGAATCTGTTGCTGCCTTGATCTTGGACCTTCTGTCCTCCAGAATTATGAGAAATAAGTATTTTGTTGTTTATAAGGCATGTAGTTTATGGTATTTTGTTAGAGCAGCCTGAATAGACTAAGACACCGTTTTGTGGGCATGGTGCCCACATAGCTGATCTCCATCTTTCATTTTTGCTCCTTCCATGTGTGACCCAGAGCCCCCATTATAATTCACATTGTCTTTTTGGTGTCACGAGTCCCCATGCTAACACTATAGGATATGGCTAGCCCCCACCCTAAATCACACTGTTAGTCCAGTGTAACTGAGGTCATCAGGCAAAGAAAGATACCCTATCAGCCATGATATTTCAGGGTTTTAGGGATTATTTCCCAGAAGCGAACAACAAAGGCCAGACCTCATTTTGAGTAAGGTCAAATTCTTTATTATACATTTGCCTTCTCAGTTGTTTCCTAAGAAGTCTGTTACTCGTGGTTGTCTTTCTTTTCACACTTTGAGAGCCCACATTTTAACAAACAGAAATCCTCTTTTTCAATTCACAAATGTGTCTCACTAATGGACATTCAGTGTCCCCATTTTGAAATATTTGATTCCTGTCCTAACGCTTAAGGCTTGAATGAGAGAAGTTAAAGGATTTTTAGAATTAATCTTTCTATCCTTGATACTGCCTTATACTCAACATATCCATTGATCATACTTATATTTCTTGAGGACAGGGTTCATGATCTCTGTGTCTTCTGTGCTTAAACTATTATAAATTCCAGTTTGTTGAATTTAGTTTTCAATAATAATAAAAATATTTGAAATTCCATTTGCTTTTAACCACCAGAACAGCTGTATTTAGTTGTGCAGGTTGAGACCTGCAGTGCCCTTATCGACCCCATTCATAATTACGTCCTGAAAAATGTGTAATTTATTATGTTATTCTTCCAGCAGATGGTAATAAATAATATCTTTCCTAACAAAATATATTATGATAGTTTTCTAGTAGTTGGAAGTATAGTGACTTGAGTAGGAGGATCTTTTTCTCATTTGCAGAAAGATGTGGCCCTATTAAGACTATGGTCCTTCGGCTTAGACTAGCCTAGATTTTTTTTTTTTTTTTTTTAAGATTTATTTGAGAGAGAGACAGTGAGAAAGAGCCTGAGAGGCGAGAAGGTCAGAGGGAGAAGCAGACTCCCCATGGAGCTGGGAGCTCGATGCGGAACTCTATCCTGGGACTCTGGGATCGTGACCTGAGCTGAAGGCAGTTGCTTAACCAACTGAGCTACCCAGGCACCCCAAGACTAGCCTAGATTTTTATCCTGGCTTTGTCATTTATAGATGTATGATTTTAGATAATCTCTTCAACACTTAGTTTTATCTATAGCAAAGGATTGGTACTATTCATTTCAGTCTACTTTATCATCTAGAATCTTTATGAGGTAATACATATGACATTTGCTATTAGTGTCTGGTACCTACTAAATTGTCTTAGTCTATTAAGGCTGCCTGTAAAAAATACCATAGGCTGAGTGTCTATAAACAACACATTTATTTCAGTTCTGGAGCCTGGGAAGTTCAGGATGAAGGCAATGGCACATTGTGTCTGGTGAAGGCCTGTTTCCGAGTTCATAGGCAGCCACACATAGTGGAATAAACAGAAGAAGGGATCTCTCTGGGTCCTGTTTATTAAGCGTATTAATCCCATTCATGAGGCCTCCATTCTCATCACTAAATCACCTCCCAAAGTCCTTATCTTCAAACATTACCACAGTAGGGGTTAGGTTTCAACATATAAATTATTGGGGGGATATAAACATTCAGGCTAACTAAATAATTGTGCCTGTCTTCATTGGAGCTTTTCCTTTAGTAGTGTGTGATTACAGAATTATGTGTGAGGTACTTTAAATTAGGTAAGAGACTTAGTTGAGAGACTGGCTAGCACCTTTTTAAGTGATTGTTCTTAAGTTAAAGTCTGTTTTATTTTATTCAGACTTCCTGTTTTAAAAAGTAAAAAGGTTAGTATAAACCATATGGCAGAGATTCTGCTAGTGGACTTTGAGGGAATGAGGAACAGAGACTTGAATTGAGAGCCTTTCCAGGGATTTTGATGATATCCTATCTTTGTATAAGCTCAAGCCTATCAAAGTCTAAGTGTATAGGTTGCTGTGCCTCAACTTGCTAACAGTGAGGAGGCAGGGAATCCTGCTTTTGATTGGGGAATGGTTAATAAAATAAAACTGGACCCAGACTGTCATACATTAGCAGTTGTCATTATTTTTGTCTTTTAAACCCTTGGATTAAGGGTGCCTGGGTGGGTTAGTCCATTAAACATCTGCCTTTGACTCTGTTCATAATCCTGTCCTGGGATTGAACCCCACGTCAGGCTCCCTGCTCAGCAGGAGAGTTTGCTTCTCCTTCTCCTTCTCGCTATGCCCCTCCCTGCCTCAAATAAATAAACAAAATCTTTAAAAAAAATCCTTGGATAAAGAGTCATATCAAGTGTGTAAGGGATTGGGAAGGGAGAGGATGATGTAGGCAGCCTGGCATGGGAAATTGGTGTTTCTAGCATAGGAATTTTTCATTTCAGAAAAAAAAAAAAGTTTCAGACAAATGGTGTTCTGATCTGGTATACAGTGTGAATGGAAAATAAGTCTGCATTGCATTTCTTTTCAAATGTTGAAAATAAAACACATCACCGTATTTCCAATATTGTTAACATTAAGAAGTTCCACATCAGGCAAATGAAAACAAGAGTGCCAGATTGCCAGATGTTAGAGTTCTAGATTCAAAGTTTTTTAGAATACCAATGGTAAATTAGTCTGGGTTGTTTAATTAGTTTGGGTGTTTTAAAATACCAAAAGCAGGTAATTATTTTACCGTGAGTCCAAGCATAAGTGGCATATTTCTGGCATTTACAATTTAGGCCATAGTAATCTTTAATTTGAAAATATATGAAGGCTATACAAAATACGGCAACTAGGTCTTTGCTTTATTTTCTCTGATGACAAAATAAGAAATGAATTTAAACTGGTACCTGATTCAAGGCTTTTTTGACTGAACATTTTAAAACCATTGGAATGGTTATGGGTTCTTTCCTGAAAGTCGTCTAAGAATGGAAAAGATAATCAAGGTTTTAGTACAGACATGGACATCCTTAAATGGAGCAATGATTGAGGTAACCTCTAGACTTATTTAGCATGCATTGCAAGTATATATTCTGCAAATAATGGATAAACCAGCTCGTTGTAGAAGCTAGTTCTTTTAGAACTCGTCACATATAGAACATAAATTATAAATGAAGTCCTGGTTTTAGGTAGATAGAAGATATTAACCCAACATAACACATGAAAATAACATTTTGAGTGTTGACAATAAAAGTTCGATAGGAAGTAGTATGTAACTAATTCCCAAAGGAATAATTTCAAGGAGGATCACTGAGGGCTATAAGGTTCCTGAAGATTCCTGAAGAAAGTAATCCTTGAGTGAGGTTTTGAGGGGCCCATCTGGTCAGACTGAAGATATTGAAAAGACAGGCTGGCAGGAAACAATGTATGGATAAAGTTATTATGAACCTTACAGTCAGTTTTCAAAAATTTCACTGTGCCTTGTGAACATTCATTTTACTTATAGACTTTTTTTCCCTCATCTTGTTCTAATACTTTTCTTATTCACTTATATCTTCATATCAGGAGAGTGGGGCTTTCTTAATTGGTATTGAAGACCTGCAATTGCCTGACCAGCCTAGGAGAAAAATAAGGCAAGTGTATTAGTCGCAGGGCTGTAGCTTATGGAATAGTGATGTTGACTGTAGAAATAGACTGGCCTATTCCACTGAGTTTTTCATTTAATTCCTTTATCTTAAACTTTGAGAGACCACAGAGTTCTAATCAGGAAGCTTCTTTTTCTTTTATGGTTTGAGATATTGAAGTAAGTAATTGGATTAAAGCAGTGTTTTTGTGAATCACAGCATGTGAAAATAAAGCATCCTTATAAAAAGGATCCTTATAAAAAGCACATTCCCATTTTAACTTGTGAATATTAATTACCTATTCTACCTTCTGTAATTGTACTCGTACTATTATGACCTACGATTGTTATTAGTAGCAATTGTCTTCATAATAGTCTTGAGGTTAATATGTTATCTCCATTTTACAGATGCAGAAACTGTGTCTTGAGAAGATAAATAATCTGACCCAGTGTTAATGTGACCAACAAGTAGCACAGCGCATTGACAGCATTCTGACAGCACAGCCTAAACCTGTGGTCTATAAAGACTTATGTGCTGCTTGTGAAATTGCCTTGATGTTTCTGTGCTCTGGGAGGGTAATAAATCAGGATATTTGGAACTAGGACTACCGTGGAAAATCTAGGACCTGTTGATAGCTATCACCAAAGTACATTTTTTCCTTCATGTGAGTCAAAACCAGCTTTCACCAGGAAACATTCCCTCATTAATTTGTTTTTGAGTCTGTCAGCCCAGTCTCAGCCTCCTTTTTCCTCCACTCTAATGCATATTCTTAGAACCTATGGTCATTGAAGGGGGAAAACTTTTTTAGCTGTATACCTTCAGAATGCTCAGTGAATCACTTCAGTTTGCGAGAAACATAAACTGAGTGCTATAGTTCAACTCATTAGCTAGTGAGTTGAAGTCTAGCTTAAACTGGACAAAGTTACAAAAGAGTGATGGGTAGACTTGCAGCTCACAGCAGCTGGGCACCTGGGTTGCTCAAATAATCTAGCCTATAACCTGGAGCACAGCTTGTACCTCTGCTCACTTTCTCAGGTTTCTTCATATGGTATAGGACAAGGCTGCTGACTGCTTTGGGGTCACATCCTTGACCAAGTTGCGAAGAAGAGAATCTTTCCAGTAGCTTCAATTAGAAAAAGTCCTGGAGAGGCCCTCTGACTGATTCAGCTTGTGTCCTGTGGCATCCATGAATCAGTCAGTCACTGTGGCCCGAGGCTGATGTCTTGTGACTGACTGTGGCCAGGTGGGATGCCTAAAACTGTGGTAATGGGGGTGTGTTTTGTCACTATAAAATTAAAAAAAAAAAAAAAAGATGGCTGGGTGAGAAGGCCAATGAAACTGCCATTGTAAGTGCCTTCTCTGTGGCTGAGTAAACACTGGACAGAGATATATACATGTAAAGGGAGCTGTGTTACATTTGATGGATAAAGTTGAAATGTAGTATACTGAATTTCCCCTTAAACTTATGCCTACTGTCTGATTTACTTTAGATATCATTAGCATCTGTGAACCAATGATGATTAGTATGATAAGTAATTTACATATTCATTCAGTAATCATTTTAATGAGCACCTCTGTGGGGGGAGCATTGTGCACTGAGGTGATGAGATGATTAGGGATATGTCTCCTTCTGCTATTGTTCTAACAGAAGGAATAGAATATACTGGAGACATGATGGTTTCACACAAAGAGGTATGTATGGAGGTATTGGGGGGATATTTCAGGGAATAGAAGAGCATTGATCTGTAGCAGAGTAGGAGATACTGAAGGGAGTGGAGAGGTGATTTCCAGCAAAGAGTGCCGTTTATACAGTTATGGTGGTAGAAATGTGCAGGGTCTGTTGAATGTGAAGGAGAACATGGGGGAGTGGAGGGGAAGGCTGAAAAGTAAGGTGGAAGTCCATGCTAACCAGAATCTAAACTTGGGCTCAGGCTTTCATGTTATCAGATTTATGGGAGAGTTTCTCTCACCACAGCCTGAGCCACTGGAGAGCAGGGTCTTTCTTGCTCATCTTGTATCCCTGAAGCCTAGCAGAGTGTCTGCATGCCCTGGGCACTCAATAAATGTTGACTGAAGAAAAGAACATCATATTTCTGTCATTTATATTGATTAGAGGGTTCCAGTCCCTAAAGAATCTGAAGAAGCAAAGCAAAAATCTGGAGAAGCAAAGGACCAGTCAAATGTAACCAAAGCAGTGAGTGACAGGCCTGAGAAATGTTCTATTATCTGAGGGAAGGAAAGACCTCTGAAGAAACAAATGGACAAATATTTGATAGAATGAGCTCTGAGCATCATAGTGCTTCCTCACCAGCTTGATTGAAACTTTAAATCTGAGGAACAGTCAAGTTCCTCAGACTTGAGGGTCCCTGAGTCCGTATCTCTTCTTAATGTAGGTAAATTCCTAGGTGCAAAACATTTATATTCTTCAAGTATATGGCTTGAGCCATTGGGGTTTATTTAGATACTCAAGAAAACTCCCCTTGGCATTCAGTTAGACATCTAATTTATTCCCCGAATTTATTAAATGATACCCCAAACAAATACTGTTGAGAAACTTTCCAGGGGGAGCAGCAGCCCAAAGTTGTATGGTAGCATGCATTTCCTTTTTCAGGGAGTAAATTTTCAAAATGAATAAATAAAATTCATAATCATGGTGTACCTAAAGAAATGAAAAATGGCGCAGAGCAGTGATAAGAAAAAGTGGTCTCTGAGGGGCTGGATGGTAATGCAATGGATCAATGAAATACCTTTTATGTTTTAACCACTTCAATTGCTTCCTTTTAAAGTTCTGCTCAAAGTATAGTCGAGCTTCACCATTCAGTTTCTGTGTTTACAAATTCTCCTCTTTGCCCAAATTTATTTGTAATCCCCAAATCAATCCTGGTGGTGCTTTCAGAGTAATTTGTGGGCATGTGTAGAGCAGAAAAAAATTTGAGTCACTTGACGTTTAAGTAATCAGCTGATGTCGAACAAGGGTCTGTTCTGCCTGCTTATTTTAGCTCTTATACTGTAAACCGGTGTGTCCTTTCTTGGTCTACTTAATGCCCTGTTTTTCACAGTTTTGTGCTTTGTGTGATTTCACTGTGTAAAGGTGCCCCTGACTGTAGTACTGAAGTGCTATCTAGTTGTCCCTAAGTGCAGAACAGCTGTGATGCACCTTATAGAGAAAATTTGTGTTAGATCAGCTTTGTTCAGGTATGAGTTACAGTGCTGTTGGCTCTGAGTTCAATGTTAAAGAATAAACTATAAATATTAAATAAGGTGCTTTTAAGCAGAAGCACACATAAAATAAGGTTGTATACTGACAGGAATCAACCCTGTATTTCCCTTAGGAATAGTGGTTCAGTATTTGCTAATTCATTGTGGCGACTTTATCGAATGATAACTACTACAAAAATGAGAATTGACTATATTTCTCTTCTTTTTGCTGGAATCATCCTGGGCTTATATAGTTGTATTTTGCGTTTTTTCTCTCTTTTTTGGGTAACTTTTATTTTGACAGAATTTCAAACTTACAGAAAAGTTGTAATAATAGTGTAATGAAGTTTCTTATGGTGGAACTGTGAATAGGTTAAATAGTGTTCTCTGTAAACGCCTGTTGACCTGGAACTCCAGAATGTAGCTTTATTTGGAGATAAGACCTTGGCACATGTAGTTAGTTAAGATGAATTAACAATAATGCCTATATGGCATTAGGGTTGGGCCCTAAATCCAATGACTTGTGAGGAGAGGAGATAACACAGAGAGATATGTAGGCAAGGTGGCCACGAAATGACAGAGGCAGAGACGGGAATGATGAAGCCACAATCCAAGGAAGGCAAGGATTGCTGGGAGGAAAAGGCCAGGAAAGATTCTTCCTTGCAGACTTCATTTCTAACACCTTCATTTTGGGCTTCTTGGCTCCAGAATTATGAGAATAATTTTGTGGTTTTTTTGTTTGTTTGTTTATAATTTTGTTGTTTTAAGGCACTGAGTTTGTGGTCATTTGTTACAGCAACCCTAGGGAACTAATACAACCCTTAACTCCATTTCACTAGTTTATTATTTTTTGCCTCTCTCTCTGTCTTTTCCTCATCCCCCCCCACTTCCTCTTTCTCTCTCTATGCATGTGTGTATCAATTTTTTTCTATACCTCTACCCCTAAATATTTATTTTGTAGACTGAGGATATTCTCTTACATAAGCATAGTATAATTACAAAAATAGAAAATTAAAAACTGATACAATATTATTATCTAGTCAACAGTTCATATTCAGATTTTATCAGTTACCTAATAATGACATTTTTTCTCTGGTCCAAGATCCCATCCAGGATCGTACATTTCCTTTCCTTTCCATGCCTCTTTAATCTTCTGTTAATCTGAATTAGTTCTTTAGACTTTCTTTGTATTTCTTGACCTTGTCATTGTTGAGGTGTACAGTCCAGTTATTTTGGTCTTGTCTGATATTTTCCCCAGTTTAGATTTAGGTTATGCCTTTCTGGTAGGAATACCACGGGAATCTTGTGTTCTTCTCAGAGCCTCCTATCAAGAGGCACTTGATGCTGATTACTTGATTAAGGTGGTATCTGCAGGTTTCCCAACTTTAAAGTTACTGTTTCTCCCTTTGAAATTAGTAAGTAATTTGTGGGACGATGCTTAATGGGCATGTAAATATCCCCTGTATCATTAAACTGTCACCTAATAGGTTCAGCTTTCATTAATGGTTTTCCAATCCACTGTTTATATCAGTGTAGACCCATATTTCTTTTTTTTATTCAATAGGTTATAATCCTTTACTGTCATTATTTATTTGATGCAGGAATGTTCCACAGTTGGCCAGTGAGAGGCCATTCACCTATGCTCATGTGTCCTTATGACATGTTCTCATTCTTTGAGTGCTTTCTTACTCTCTGGTTCAAGATATTTCAGGGTCAATCATCTTGTACTTCCCTATTCCATCCCCCATGTCACCCATTTCTTTACATACCTGACGTGGGCTGATTTAATGCATTCAAAAGTATTCTGGAGTTAAGGACAAACAAAATGGCTCAAGAGACCAAATGTTATCTTCCTCTTTATTTTCTGTTCTAGTTAATGAAGCGAGTTTCTTCAGAGCTGCCAGGGGAAACTGCCACTAGTGGAGGGTAAATACCCTCTATCTTGAGGATAGATGCTTCTTCCTTTTGTAATTCTGCCCCACCAGACGAGTTTCTACATAAAGAGGAATATCCATAGGGGTCTTACATATTAAAATGCCATCAATGTTATGGCTGAATTTGTTTTTATGAATTTGTTCCCTCTTCCTCGGTACAGAAATTTTAATGGTATGTTGTAATCTTAATTCTTTTTTTTTTTTTAACCACAATGGTATTGATTAGGGTTTTTTTGTGTTATTAGATGATCAACTCATAGTAGTTAACCTTAATTTGATTTGTGTTGCAAATTTAAAAGATTTTCCTTAAATAAAATGCAAATTTAAAATCTTATAAAATGAGTACATTCTGTTGTAGACATTTGTAAAAAAATAAAAATAAAAAAAGGAAAACTCACACAAAAACATTTAGGGAAATAAATCAGTGTTAGCACTGTTGCTAGATAAAACTTCACTCATTTTCTTCCCTTGAGTATCTTAACACACTCTTCTGTTTTTTTCTCATGTAAAGTTGCTATCAACATTCTATGATAAGGTAATTTTTATTCACTTGTAAATCATTTATTCCTTTTCCTAGATGTTCAAAGTGTTTGTTTAAAAGCCTGTTTTCTAGGATATATCTTGGTTTTGTTTGCTTCTGGGCTGATATTACCAGGTATGTGGTATGCTTCAATATGTAGTTTCCTTTTTTCTTTTTCTTTCTTTCTTTCTTTTTTTTTCTTTTTTTTTAAGATTTCAGGAAAGTTTCTCTGGAATTGAAGTTTTTGATATTTTTTCTGTCCCATTATCTTGGTTTTCTTCTTCTTCAGGAATTGCTACTATCTGTATGTTGGATCACAAGAGAGACTTGATTGATCACTCTGTTTCTCTTGAATACTTTAAAATGCACTTTAAATTTTCCTCCTTATTACTTTCTTAAGATATTATCTGTGATAACTATGTGCTCTTGGATTCCTTCTAGTTTAGTCTTTTTTTCCTGAGCTGATTTTTTTTTCATGTTGATAGAATATTTTATTTTTTGTTTCAAGTTTTATTTAAATTCCAGCTAGTTAACATTCAGTGTAATATTTTCAGGAGTAGAATTTAGTGATTTGTCACTTATGTACAATACCGAGTGTTCATCACAAGTGTCCTTAATCTCCATCACCCATTTAACCCTTCCCCCCACCTACCTCCTCTCTAGAAACCCTCAGTTTGTTCTCTTTAGTGAAGAGTCTGTTTTATGGTTTGCATCTCTCTTTTTCTCCTCCCACTATGTTCATCTTTTTTTTTTTTTTTTTTTTTTAATTCCACATGAGTGAAATCATATGGTATTTGTCTTTCTCTGAGTGGCTTATTTCACTTAGCATAACAATTACTCTGGCTCTATCCATGTTGTTGTAAATGGCAAGATTTCATTCTTTTTGATGGCTGAGTAACATTCCATTGTGTGTGTGTGTGTGTGTGTGTGTGTGTATGTGTGTATTCATTCCATTGTATGTACATTGTATATATATGTTTATATACCACATCTTCTTTTTCCATTCATCTGTGGACATTTGGGCTCTTTCCTCAGGTGATTTTTTAACTTTATTCTACTGCTTAAGTTTTGTTACTTCATTTCTGACTTTTTATAATCTAAATGTGTTGTCTTATATTGAAATAGTAGGTTACACTTTTTCTGTTCTCTCAGCATGTCTTTAGTGTGCTTTCTTTGTGTGTTGGTATGTTATTCTGCTCCATTCTGTTTTTTCTAATTATAACTTTGTATTGGATTTGTATTGGATTTAACCTTGATCCCTGTCTATTGTCTATTTTTATGTTATAGTATCTGTGAATTTTTAGAAGAAGGCAGAATTCAAAAGAGCTTTTATAATTTCTGTTCTTTTCTTGTAGTTTGCAAAAATATTGCCACTTGTTTATTTAAATATCTTCTGGTTCAGTTCCCTTCCTACGCTCCATCTGAACCTTTTCTTTTCTTTATCTTTACTATCCCTGTGCTGCTGAGCAGATTTCACTGCCAGCAATTTCTCTGCAGTGTGACATCTGGTCCAAGAAGGTAGTCCTGGCTGACAAGTGCTAAGTGTCTTAAACTGCTCCTACTCCTTTGGATGTCCTTGGGACCTGTTTCAGGTACCATTTCATCCTCAGATTGCCTACTTCATATGAACACCACATGTGTATGTACTAAGATCCTCCTTTGTTCCTTCACTTCTCTCAGCTTTGCTTTCAGATAGAATCATATGCAGGACCTTTGGAGGGTTGAATATATTTGTCCTTACCTCTTTGTATTTTTGAATTTGTTCTCTGTGCAGTTTGTATGCTTTCTTGTTACTTTTTTTTTACATGGGGATTCAGAGACATTCAAAAGCTATGCCTTCACCATTGCCATTCCTGGGTTCCCATAGTGTTAATTACTAATGTATTTTTAATGAAGTTGGTTTGATTTTTTTTGTTTGTTTGTTTTATTTTGTTTTTCTTTAAAAACCATCTCCACAGAGAAAAAGAAATTGGGATACAGAATATTTATCCTTTCCAAGAGGGAGTCCACTAAAGTTCCGAAGAACAGGTCTCAGGACAGTGGGAGCAGCTGCTTCCCTCTCTGAAGCATGGCTCAGATGTGGAGAAGGATTTCAGGACACTTCTGGGACTCTGGTAAAGTAAAGGTCTTGAATGCCCATGGATACTTAGATTCCTGAGTATTTATGCCACTGTAATTATATTTCTTTGGAATTCCTTTCCTTATTTCAGGACACAGTAATTGGTCCCGTCTTCTTGTTTTTGTTTTTGTTAAACCAGAGAGAGAGAGAGAGAGAGAGCTCAAACAATCAGGGGGAAGTGACGACAGGTAGAGGGAGAACCAGGGTCCCTGATGAGCAAAGAGCCCAGTGTGGGACTGGATCCCAGGACCTTAGGATCATGACCTGAGCTGAAAAGACAGACACATAACCCCCTCACCCACCCAGTTGTTCCCTTACAGTTTTGAATTCCTTTAGTAATTTTGGCAGGTTAGTAATCACATCTTCATGCCAGACCCAGCCTTTGTACTTCTTTGTAATGAAATCTTTGGGCATCCTACTCTTGATGAGAAGTATATTTATGAAATGCTTGTATACTCAGGATCTGTTGCCAACAAGATACTCTGGTTAGTTTTTGTATGTATGCTGATTTTGAAATGCTTACAGATATGTACAAAATGGAATACTATTATAAACTCTTAATGGTTAGTTCTTTGTTTAGATTCTGATAAAATATAAAAATACATATATGTATGAGGAATATGTGCTTTGGGAATACTTATTGGTTAATATCAATAAAAGAGGCATATTTTAAGGAGGGTATTGTTTAAGGCTTGGAGTATTTAAAAAAATATTTTTGGTTTTATCCCTTGTCACATAAATTACTACATTATCATCATTATTTTATTATTGTCATCTTCCTACAGTCATTAGCAGCTGAAAAGAAGATCATTACAGAAAAGAACCTCAAATTACCCCCTAGACCCAAGAAAGGTAATATTTTGTTGGTTTCTTGACAGAAAAGGCATAAGGCTAATATATATCCTTCTTTGATTTATTTCCATAGTTTGGATAGACTGTATATTTATGGTTTAAAAACATCAAAATGTAAAAAGGTAATTTTTGAGAAATCTCTGATCTTTGTCACCATCTACCCCATTTTTTCCTTGCCTCCCATAGATAATAAAATTTTTTACATATCCTTCCTGGCTTATTCTTATGAGCAGAGCTCAGTAGGTTAGCTTAGGCTCCCAGGATTTTAAAAAATTCTAATTTGGGAAATATGGTTCTGAACTATGATAAAAGGATTATCATATTTCAGGCAGTGAAATTCTTACTTGGTGAATCAGTTAGGGAAAGCTTTCAGATATAGATAGTAGGAAACTTTCAGAGTGTTTGAAGAAATAGGGTTAAATTTATCTCCTGCAACAAGAAGTTTAGGGAGTCAGACCTGTTTTGAGTTCTGCAGCCTTAGTGTGGAGTTTATTCTTGTGGTCACGAGGTGGAAGCTAAGTTCTCTGGGCCTCGTTCTCAGGAGGGCTGTAAGTTGTGAGGATTTTCTCCAAGTGTACTTTTCTTTTGGGAAGGGATTCCCTCCCCAGGACCTCTACCATTGGCCAGAACCTGTTATATAGGGCCACTCTACAAAAGGGACTTCAGTGAAATTAAAGATTTTTAAATATCTATATTGCTTCTTAAATAAAATTAGGTTTCTATTAGTAAGGAAGAAATACTAGGGGGACTGCTGGTTCTGCTGCCACACTTAGTGGGTAGGCAGGGAAAGTCCATGCTTGAGACCTTAAGAGATCTCTTTTGGCTCCCTGGGGTCCTGACTGTGTAATCTTGGGAAAGAAGGTAAACACACTAAGCCTCTGTTTCTCCATCTGGGAAATGCATAAAAGAATGTCGAACTTATTAGGTTATTGTAAACCAAAAAAAGTAAGAAAATGTCTATTTCAAAGGCTTGCACTTAGTAGTTGTTTAATTGATGGCAGTAATTGCCATGTCAAAAAGATGGCAAAAAGAGCTGTGTGAAAGCCTGCTAAAAATTATGCATACTGAGCAAACTTTCTGTGAATAAGAGCAATACAGTTATTTCACTAATATTTAGGGGGTTCTTTTTATGAAAAAAAAAAATGAAAATAAGATTTCGCCAATTCATAAATTCATAAAACACTGTGTAAAAAACTGGTACATGTCCTTTGTAATTCCATAATCTTTTTAAAAAATTAACATATAATGTATTATTTGCCACAGGGGTACAGGACTGTGACTCATCAGACATACACATTTCACAATACTCACCATAGCACATACCCTCCCCAATGTCCATAACCCAACCACCATATCCCTATCTCCCCACACCCCTGGCAACCCTCAATTGGTTTTGAGAGATTAAGAGTCTCTTATGGTTTGTCTCGCTCCTGATCCCATCTTGTTTCATTTTTCCCTCCCTACTCCCACCAATCCCCCACCTTGCCTCTTAAATTCCTCATATCAGAAAGATCATATGATAATTGTCTTTCACTCATTGACTTACTTTGCTTAGCATAATACCCTCTAGTTCCATCCATGCCATTGCAAATGGCAAGATTTCATTTCTTTTGATGGCTGCGTAGTATTCCTGTGTGTGTGTGTGTGTGTGTGTGTGTGTGTACACGTACATACCACATCTTTATCCATTCATCTGTTGATGGACATCTAGGATCTTTCCATGGTTTGACTATTACGGACATTGCTGCAGTAAACATTCGAGTGCACGTGCCCCTTAGGATCCCTGCATTTGTATCTTTAGGATAAATACCTCATAGTGCGATGCTGGGTCATAGGGTAGCTCTATTTTCAACTTTTTGAATGCTTTCCAGAGTAGCTGCACAAGCTTGCATTCCCACTAACAGGGGAGGAGGGTTCCCCTTTCTCCGCATCCTCATCAACATCTGTCGTTCCCTGCCTTGTTAATTTTAACCATTCTGTCTGGTGTGTGGTGGTATCTCACTGTGGTTTTGACTTATATTTCCCTGATGATGAGTGATGTTGAGCACTTTTTCATGTGTCTGTTGGCCATCTATCTGGATGTCGTCTTTGCCGAAATGTCTCTTCATGTCTTCCACCCACTTCTTTCTTTCTTTCTCTCTCTCTCTCTCTCTCTCTTTCTTTCTTTCTTTCGTTTTCAAGATTTTATTTATTTATTTGAGAGAGAGACAGTAAGAGAGAGCACGACAGGGGAGAAGGTCAGAGGGAGAAACAGATTCCCTGTGGAACTGGAAGCCCAATGCGGGACTCAATGCTGGGACTCTGGGATCAAGACCTGACCTGAAGACAGTTGCTCAACCAATTGAGCCACACAGGAGCCCTTCTACCCATTTCTAGATTGGGTTATTTGTTCCTTGTGTGTTGAGTTTGATAAGTTCTTGATAGACTTTAGATACTAGCCCTTTATCTGATATGTCATGTGTGAATATCTTTTCCCATTCTGTCAGTTGTTTTGGTTTTATTGATTGTTTGTTTTGCTGTGCAAAAGCTTTTGAACTTGATCAAGTCCCAATAGTTCATTTTTGCCCTTGCTTCCCTTGCCTTTGGCGAAGTTTCCAGGAAGAAGTTGTTGTGGCTGAGGTCGAGGAGGTTGCTGCCTGTGTTCTTCTCAAGGATTGGTGGATTTCTGTCTCACATTTGAGGTCTTTTATCCATTTTGAGTCTGTTTTTGTGTGTGGTGTAAGGAAGTGGTCCAGTTTCATTCTTCTGCATGTGGCTGTCCAGTTTTCCCAACACCGTTTGTTAAAGAGACTGTCTTTTACCATTAGACATTCTTTCCTGCTTTGTCAAAGATGAGTTGACCATAGGGTTGAGGGTCCATTTCTGGGCTCTCTATTCTGTCTGTTCCATTGATCTGTGTGTCTGTTTTTGGGCCAGTACCTACTACCTTGATGATTACAGCTTTGTAATAGAGCTTGAAGTCTGGAATTGTGATGCAGCCAGCTTTGGTTTTCTTTTTCAACATTCCTCTGGCTATTCGGGGTCTTTTCTGGTTCCATATAAATTTTGGGATTATTTGTTCCATTTCTTAGAAAAGAGTTGATGGTTATTTTGATAGGGATTACGTTAAATGTATAGATTGCTTTAGGTAGCATAGACATTTTCACATTATTTGTTCTTCCGGTCCAACGGCATGGAACGTTTTCCATTCTTTTTGCATCTTCCTCAGTTTCTTTCATGAGTACGTTATAGCTCTCTGAGTACAGATTCTTTGCCTCTTTGGTTAGGTTTATTCCTAGGTATCTTATGGTTTTGGGTGCAATTGTAAATGGGATAAAATCCTTAATTTCTCTTTCTTCTGTCTTGCTGTTGGTATATAGAAATGCAACTGATTTCTGTGCATTGATTTTATATCCTGACACTTCACTGAATTCCTGTATGAGTTCTGGCAGTTTTGGAGTGGATTCTTCTGGGTTTTCCACATAAAGTATCATATCATCTGCAAAGAGTGAGAGTCTGACTTGTTTTTTGCCAATTCAGATGCCTTTTATTTCTTTTTGTTGTCCAATTACCAAGGCTAGGACTTCTAGTACTATGTTGAATAGCAGTGGAGATAGTGAACATCCCTACCCTGTTCCTGACCTTAGCAGAAAAGCTCTCAGTCCCTGTTGAGAATGATACTTGCTGTGGGTTTTTCATAGATGCCTTTGATGATATTGAGCTGTGTACCCTCTATGCCTACACTGTGAAGAGTTTTGATCAAGAAAGGATGCTGTACTTTGTCAAAAGCTTTTTTTAAGCATCTACTGAGAGTATCATATGGTTCTTGTTCTCTCTTTTGTTAAGGTATTGCATTGCATTGATTGATTTGTGGATCTTGAATCAACCTTGCAGCCGTGGAATAAATCCCACTTGGTCATGGTGAATAATCCTGTTAATGTACTGTTGGATCCAATGGCTAGTATTTTGCTGAGAGTTTTTTGCATCCGTGTTCATTAAGGATTTTGTTCTGTGATTCTCCTTTTTGTCTGTTTTTTTGGGACCAAAGTAATGCTGGTTCTCATCAGATGAGTTGTGAAGTTTTCCTTCCATTTCTATTTTTTGAATAGTTTCAGGAGAATAGGTATCAATTCTTCTTTAAATGTTTGGTAGAATTCCCCTGGGAAGCCATCTGGCCCTGGGCTCTTATTTGTTGGGAGACTTTTGATGAGTGCTTCACTCTCCTTACTGGTTATGGGTCTGTTCAGGTTTTCTGTTTCTTCCTGGTTCAGTTTTGGTAGTTTATTTGTCTCTGGGAATGCATCCATTTCTTCCAGATTGTCAAATTTGCTGGCGTATAGTTGCTCATACTGTGTTCTTATAATTGTTTGTGTTTCTTTGGTGTTGGTTGTGATCTCTCCTCTTTCACTCATGATTTTATTAATTTGGGTCCTTTCTCTTTCCTTTTTGATAAGTCTGGCCAGGGTTTTATCCATCTTATTGATTCTTTCAAAGAACCAGCTCCTAGTTTCGTTGGTTTGTTCTCCGGTTCTTTTGGTTTCTATTTCACTGATTTCTGCTCTCATCTTTATTATTTCTCTTCTCCTGCTGGGTTTAAGACTTTCTTTGCTGTTCTTTCTCCAGCTCATTTAGGTGTAGGGTTAGCTTGTGTACTCGAGCCCTTGTTTCTTGAGAAAGGCTTGTATTACTATATACTTTCCTCATAGAACCGCCTTTGTGGTGTTCCAAAGATTTTGAACATTTGTGTTTTCATTTTGATTTGTTTCCGTGAATTTTTTAAATTCTTCTTTAATTTCCTGGTTGACCCATTCATTCACTAGTAGGATGCTCTTTAGCCTCCATGGATTTGAGTTCTTCCCAACTTTCCTCTTGTGATTGAGTTCTTGCTTCAGACCTTTGTGGTCTGAAAATATGCAGGGAATGTTCCCAGTCTTTTGGTACCGATTGAGACCTGATTTGTGACCCAGGATGTGATCTATTCTGGAGAATGTTCCAAGTGCACTAGAGAAGAACGTGTATTCTGTTGCTTTAGGATGGAATGTTCTAAATATATCTGTGATGTCCATCTGGTCCACTGTGTCATTTAAAGCCTTTATTTCCTTGTTGATCTTTGCTTAGATGATCTGTCCATTTCAGAAAGGGGGGGGGCGTCTTAAAGTCCCCTACTATTATTTTATCATTGTTGATGTGTTTCTTTAATTTTGTTATTAATTGGTTTATATAATTGGCTGCTCCCATGTTAGGGGCATAGATATTTAAAATTGGTAGATCTTCTTGTTAGACCCTTTAAGTACGATATAGTTTCCTTCCTCATCTCTTATTATACTCTTTGGCTTAATATCTAATTTATCTGTTGTAAGGATAGCCACCCCAGCTTTCTTTTGATGTCTATTAGCATGGTACATTGTTTACCACCCCCTCACTTTAAATCCGGAGGTGTCTTTGGGTCTAAAATGAATTTCTTATAGACAGCATATTGATGGGTCTTGTTTTTTTATCCATTGTGATACCCTGTGTCTTTTGATTGGGGCATTTAGGCCATTTCCATTCAGGGTAACTATTGAAAGGTATGAATTTAGTGCCATTGTATTGCTTGTAAGGTGACTGTTACTGTATATTGCCTCTGTTCCTTTCACTATAGTCTATGTCACTGTTAGGCCCTCTCTTTGCTTAGAGTTGAATGCTTCCTGTGGAGCTGGTTTGATGTTTCAAATTATTTTAGTTTTTGTTTGTCCTGGAAACTTTATCTCTCCATCTGTTTTCAGTGTCCGTCTGGTGGATATAGTATTCTTGGCTGTATATTTTTCTCATTTAGTTCTCATATATCATGCCAATCCTTCTGGCCTGCCAAGTCTCTCTGGATAGGTTTGCTGCCAGTCTAATATTTCTACTGTTGTATAATACAGACCTCTTGACCCAAGCTGCTTTCAGTATTTTGTCTTTGTTGCTAAGACTTGTGAGTCTTACTTTTAGATGATAGGGTGTTGACCTGTTTTTATTGATTTTGAGTTGGGTTCTCTGTGTCTTCTGAATTTTGATGTTTGTTCCCTTCCCCAGATTAGGGAATTCTGCTATATTTTGCTCTAATATACCTTCTGCCCTGCTCTTTGTTTCTTCTTCTTCTAGGATCCCAATTATTTTCATATCATTTTGTCCTATGGTATCTCTTATCTTTCGAATTCTCCCCTTGTAGTCCAGTAGTTGTTTGTCTCTCTTGCTCAGTTTCCTTATTCTCGGTCATTTGGTCTTCTATATCACTAATTCTCTTATTCCTCATTCATCCTAGCGGTAAGAGCCTACATTTTTTATTGCACCTCATCAGTAGCATTTTTTATTTCAACTTGTTTAGATTTAAGTTGTTTTATTTCTCCAGAAAGGGATTTTATTTCTCCAGAAGGGGATTCTCTAAATATTCTATGCTTTTTTCGAGTCCAGCTTGCATTATCGTCATTCTGAACTCTAGTTCTGACATAATGCTAATGTGTTTATTGATTAGGTCCCTAGCCGTTGGGGCTGCCTCTTGTTTTTTTTTTTTTTTTTTTTTTTTTTTTTTTTTAATTTGGGATGAGTTTTTCAGCCTTGTCATTTCATCCAGATAAGAATAGGTGAATGAGAAAACAAAATACTAAAAAGGGTAGCAATGACCCCAGAAAAATATATCAACCAAATTAGAAGAGACCCAAACCAGGGCGGGCAGAAGGGGGTAATAAATAAATAAAGAAATATTATATCTGATATATATATATATTTTAGACTGGTGACTAGAACAGGACCACCCACTTATATTTTGGTCTGTAGAAGAGCCTACCATCCATCATTTTGATGAAAGAAAAACATATATATATATATATACCAAAAAAGGGTAAACTCAATGAAGGGAAGTTATATGACTATAAAGTTGATAATTTAAAAAGATTCTCAAAGGAATTGATAAGAAGTTGGTTGAAAAAAGAAAAAAAAGAGGAAGGAATATGATCAGGCTAGATAGATACAAGAGCAAAGCCATGCACTAGATTTATGGTATATTTTGATTGTTGGAAGAAATTGTATCCCAATATTTAAAAAAAATAAAAAAGATATATGTATACAAAAACTTAAGGTTAACTACAATGAGGGGATACAATATGACAATAACAATACAAATTTAAAAAATTTAAAAAGGTATTGATAAAATAGTTAAAAATGTTAACATTGGATGGAGGAAAGTTAATAGAAAAGAAATAGACTAAATCAGTAGTATATTAAAAAGAAAATAGAATAACAAAAAAATAAAATTTAAAAAATTTACCGTCAAAAGGATCATAGGGAAAAAGCCATGAAGTCTATGTGTTGCTTTCCCCTACCTCTGTAGTTCCAGAGAGAACTTGGTCTTGGCTGGATGTTTTTGCTGATCTTGTGGGGCAGGTGTCTGCTTCAGTGATTCTCAAATGTCTTTGCCTGAGGTGGAATTGCTCCCCCATTGCCAGGGGTCAGGCTAAGTAGTCTGCTTGGGTTCGTTCTTGGTAGCTTTTGTTCTCCAAACGCATTCTGTACCACTTTAGAGGATGGGAATAAGGATGGTGGCCTCCAAATCTCCAGCCTATAAGAGCCGAAAGCTCAGGGCCCCACTCTTCAATGCACCCTCAGAGAAAAGCAGTCAATCTATCCCATCTCCCTGGTTTCTGGCCGCACTCCATGCTTACCCAGTCTGTGTCTGAGCATTTCTGTCCCTGGCTCATGGTCCTGTTTTGGGGTTTCCAAACCCAACAGGTTCCTGCAGTGCACTCCCGCATTGCTCCTCCCAAATGAGGACGAGGGGGCATCTCTGGATCTGTTACTTGTGGGGTCCCTGCTCGAAGAGTAGTGCCCCAACTGTGCCTTGGATCATGGTTTAAGGTAATCCTGAGGTGAAAGCCCACTTTTCAGCTCCATCTTTACAGCTGACTTCCCCGATCCTATACCTATGATCCCATATCTGTGAGCTCTGTCACCCTCATATGCCCCTGGTCTTTTTGTGTCCCTGTGGGTCCTGACACCACACTGTCCCGGCGAGGGCTCCATCCCCTGCTTTGCCTCTGGAGCAACATCTTTCAGTGGAGCAGACTTCTAAAAGATCCAATTTTGTGCTCTGCTGCTCTCTCACTTGCCGGAATCTGGCTATCCCTGCCATGGTCTATCTTCCCAGTGCTTCAGATTCATTTTGCAAGTCCTACCTTTGGAAAGTAGTCAATTTTCTGTTCCTAGAATTGTTGCTCTTCTTCTCTTCTATCTCCTATTGAGTTTGTAGGTGTTCAGAATGGTTTGATAACCATCTAGCTGAACTTCTGCGACCTGATGATATTTCATTCTCTTACTGCTTTGCCATCTTGCTCCTCTAATTCAGTTATCTTCTGATGGAGCTGTAGAATTTAACTTTTCTTCTCATTAGTGCCAAATGATGTGCTTTTCAAAGATCACTTTAATTCTGATTTCTAAATTGTCATAGTATATGAAGAAAAGATTTTCTTTTACAGATGTGGCTGTTATTTTTTTGGTTATTTTAAGCAAGTATAGCCATATCCAACTTGAGGAAAAAAGGAAGTATAAAATAAGCTCTGAACTTGTGTTTAATTACAGAAAGATCTTTTGCGATAGTTTCCCTGTGCCAATATATATTAGACCCACCCTCCTGTTCTTTGTACTTCATAGAACGATTAGTATATTTTGAAAGGCTGAAAGAGCTTGCATCAATGTATAATTACTGTATTTACAACATAACTGCCTGTTGAGGCAAGAAAATATTGTTAAAAATTTAACAAAAACTGGTAAACAAATTGATAGGAATGAGGGTCTCAAGATATTTCCTAGAACTGGCTCATTTTTTAAATAGTACCTTTTAAAAAAAAATTTCCTTTTTAGTGCAGGAGAGCGGGGGGCAGAGGGAGAGAGAGAATTGTGAGCAGGGTCTATTCCCCTTGTGGAGGTGTACATGGGCCTTGATCTCATGACTCTAAGATCATGACCTAAGCTGGAACCAAGAGTTGGACACTCAACTGACTGAGCCACCCAGATGCCCCAATAGTAGCATTTTGGGGTATGTTTGTTTCAAACGATTTTATTTATTTATCTGACAAAGGGAGAGAACAAGTAGGCAGAGAGGCAGGCAGAGAGCGGGGAGACAGAGAACCCAATGAGGGGCTCAATCCTAGGACCCTGAGGTCATGACCTGAGCTGAAAGCAGAGGCTGAACCCACTGAGCCACCCAGATGCCCCCCAATTGTAGCTTCTAAGGTATTAGTTTCAGACATAATATTAACAGAAGTTATAGGCTGGGAAGTAGTTAGTATTTTTGTGAGAGCTGGGAAGGAGAAGTGGGGAAACATATTTTGCAGAATGTGCCCAAAGGGGGAGATATGTCTCTGTGTCTCTCTTTCCACAAATGTAAGGCACTGTAACCTGAATAAGCAGGAAACAGGCAATGGGAAGGAGTGGGAAAAGGAAGACAAAAGATTATACACTTGAAAATAAGCGCCTGGAACCTTTATAGATGATTTTCTTAGAAAAGTAGAACTTAAATATATATATTTATATGATAATATAACATAATAATAAAAAAATATATATTTTTTACCAAAGTGAAAGGTTTTTTTTGCCTTAAAAAGATTTTTTTCCCTTAAATGCCATACAGATTTTTTTCTTAAAATTTTTATTTTTGAGGTCAGAAATGCTTGCTCCTCGAGAGGAGTCACTAATTTTTGCTGTTGTTGTTGTTATATTTGTTGAATTGCTTTTCTCCTCTTTGTACCATTTGTTTCCAAAGGGCAGAGCTTTCTTTGTTGCTCTTCTGTAGGAAGAGCTCTATTGCTCTCAATAGGAGATAGGTATAGTAGTTTGCCAGGGCTGCCATGATAAAATACCAGTAATAAAGTATGCAAACTGGGTTGTGTGAATAACAGAAACTTACTATCTTACAGTCCTAGAGGCTACTTGAATCCAAAATGATGGTATTAGCAGGATTAGTTCATTCTAGGATCTGTTCTAGGGTTCTTGCCTTGTCTTGTAATGGTTGTGTTTCTATGTGATTCTTCATTCTTTGTGTGTCTTCACTTTCCATGTGTGTCTTCACTCCTTGCATGTGTCCAGATTTTCCTTTCCTATAAGGACACCTGTCCTATTGGAATAACTTGATCACCTCTGTAAAGACCCTATCTCCAAATAATCACATTCTGGGATACTGGAGTGTTAGAACATTAACATGTGAATGACCTTTGGGGTAACACAGTTCAGCCTGTAATACCACATGCTAGCACAATGCCTGGCTTGCAAATGGAGCTCATAAATGTTTACCTGTTGTAGCTATTCTCATAGTCTAGCTGATATCCTTCCTAAAATTTCACTGAACTGGGTCTTGATTTCAAGGGTACCCTTCAACAAATAAAATGAGTTTATATTAAATTCCTGGTAGTGGTTTTATCTGCAAAAATTATGTAAAGTTTTTGTAATTCATGGATTATGAATTCCATGAATTCATTATATAATCTGAAAGTAGTGATAACTTTCCTTCCTTCCCATCTTAGTCTGATCACACTAATAGACCAATAGACCAGTAATAGACCACTAATACCATAGACTATGTAGCCTATAAATGGCAGAAATTGGTCCAGAATATTCAGAATATAATATACGTATAATAATACCAGAATATTCAGTGTGTGGTGAAGACTCACTTCCAGGCTCAGGACTCTACCATCTTGCTGTCGACTCATATGGAGGAAGGGGCCAGGAATCTCTCTGGGGGCTTCTTATATAGAGCACTAATCCCATGAGGGCTCCACCCTCATGACCTAATCACCTCCAGAGTCCCTACCTCTTAATCCCACACACTGGGGACTAAGTTTCAAAACACTGTGAATTTTTTTTCCTAAACTTTTTTTTATTTATTTGACAGAGAGAGACAGCAAGAGAGGGAATACAAGCAGGGGAGTGGGAGAGGAAGAAGCAGTCTTCCTGCTGAGCTAGGAGCCCTACCTGACCAGACTCTGGGATCATGACCTGAGACAAAGGGAGATGCTTAACAATTGAGCCACCCAGGTGCCCCAGAACTGTGAATTTTAAGGGATACAAACATTCTCTCCTTCTGTCATATTCCACTCTTTCCTTTTCAGTTTACTCTTCCAGATGCATAATAATAAAAGGGACTGATATGATAATATCTTTTGTAAGTAAATACACAGCTTAGTTTTTATTAGCTATTTAAATCAATATGGATGAAGTTTCGTTTATTTTTAATTTTATGTTTTGAAGATAGACAAGTTTAGTAATTCTGGATATTCGTGGCACAAGTAAGTGTTTAGTAAATGTTTATAATTATTTAATGCTTTTGTGCCTTTGTAAGTGCTGTTTTTTCAGACATCATTTTGTCAGTGAATCTATTTTCCTGATGAACACATATTGGAGCACTTGCTTTTTTTGTGCCACTGTTATATGTGACATACCTCGAATTTAATAGTTAATTTTTCTTTTTATGATTTGTGTTTTAGACCATGCACTCCTTGAGAAGTTTTCTTATCTTTCTGTTTCCTTAAGGCTTACTTTATCAGTTGTTATGTAAATATGTATTGAATGAAACCATTTAACTTCATTCCTTGAGAGAGAAGTTTTCTTATCTTTCTGTTTCCTTAAGACTTACTTTATCAGTTGTTATGTAAATATGTATTGAATGAAACCATTTAACTTCTAAGCCTATTTCCTCTACTATAGAACTTGAATTATAATATCTAACCTCTTAATCTCATTGAAATATGTCTAAGGTATTTTTTTAAGTTTTAGCATAATAAATAATTGTAAAATTTATTTTTTTTTTAGGTGTATATTCCTGTTCTGATCACTGTTAGTAAAGTTTCCTCTCAACTTCCTATTACATCAAGATGGAGTAGCTCCATTCTTTCTAGGTTTCCTATTAGAATGACAAAGTAAAAAATGGTGATAACACCGAAATGCTGTCAGTGATATGGGATATGTTATGTTACTGATAGGATTGTAAAATGGTACGGCCACTCTGGAGAAGTTTGGCAGTTTGTAAGACTAAATATGCAGTTACCACACAACCTGTTAATTGCCCTTTGACATTTATCCCAGAGAATGAAAATTACTTTCACATAAAACCCTGTATATAATGTTCATAGCAGCTTTATTCATAGTAGCCCCAAACTAGAAACAACACAGATACCCTTTAGTGGGTGAATGGGTAAACTATGGTGTATACATGTCATGTAATAATACTTAGTAGTGGAAAGTGTTGATACATAGAACAACTTGGATGAATGTCAAAGGAATTATGCTGAGTAAAAGAAGCCAATCCTGAATTGTCACATAGTATGATTCCATTTATATATCAGTCTTGAAATGACAAAATTACAAAAATGCAAAGCTAATTTGTTGCTAGACATTGAGAATTGGGTAAGGAGGGTGACTAAGATGTGGCTTTATAAAAGTAATGCAAGGTATTCTCATTGTGATGGAATTGTTTTGTGTCTTGCAGGTATCAGAATCAATATTCTAGTTGTGATGTTACACTATAGTTTTGCAGATTGTTACCATTGAAGGAACTGGATAAAGCATACAAGGGCTCTCTTGTTTTTCTTTTTTTTTTTTTTGCCCCCCTACAACTCTGTGTGGATCTACTATTACCTCAAAATGATAAATTTAGTTAAAAGAGTTTATTAAGTGTTTTTAAACACATTGTGACTGCTAGGACTCCTAATATGATACAGGAGGCACACAGAAGCATTTCTCTTGTACATAAATACTGGTTATATGGTTTGTTTTGTGTTTTGTCTTGTTCTTTTGGTTCCATCAAATATTCTAGAAAGTTATAGTTGTATAATTAAAGGGGTTTTTTTTTTGACTTTTCATTTGTGCTATAGTCATTTTCCTTATTTGTTTGTTTTTTTAAACTTAATTCTTTTTTCTTTGTAAATTTGGTTTTAATTCAGAGAATCTTAGGTTTCACATAGAACTTTACACAGGCTGATCTGATATAAGACATGGCTTTCACTATCATCAAAATTTTGTTATTTGTGACTTTGACAGAGTAACATGTATAAAATTTCATTCTGGCAAATAACTATATCAGTTAAATGTGTTTATACATTTTCTTTTTCTTTAACAGAAAATGCTGCATCTAAGAGTACCGGTGAGCTAAAAGATATAACATGGCGTTCCAGTGAAAGTGATCTGTCTGATGAGGATAAAACAGTTTTTAAGTCACAGAGATATAATGGACATGGTTCTGGAATAGACAGGTTTTGTACCAGGAACAGGAAAATTTCATGTCCAGAAGATGGGGCCAGTGAAGGTAAATTGATAATTTGATAAGAAATCCTCTTTCTGTTTTATATTGGGCTCAATATTGAAAAAAACTTCATTCCTTTTCTTTTCTTTTTTTTTTTTTTAAAGATTTTATTTATTTATTTGACAGAGAGTTCACAGTAGACAGGCAGGCAGAGAGAGTTCATTCCTTTTCTAACAGTATTAGTGAGGACCATACTGTGTCATTTCCTTTATGCTCAGCCCTTTATAAAACATTTTCTCATTTAATATTTTCACACAACTCTAAGAGCTAACTATTACAAGTATTATTTTCATATCTAACAACTTAAGTTTGAACAGTAGAATTGGTTGGGATTCCACCTAGGTTCTCTACTGTATAATGTTATACCTGTATTGCCCATTGCTGATGAGGTTTCAGTAAATACTATGATAGTAAATCTGTCGTAGAAATATAATACACATTTCTGTTTTGATGACATTTTGTATTGTATTGTGTTTTTGACAGTGTATTTTATTTTTTTATTAAATTTTTATTGTGTTATGTTAGTCACCTTACCATATGTCATTAGTTTTTGATGTAGTGTTCCAGGATTCACTGTTTACATATAACACCCAGTGCTCCATGCAATACGTACCCTCCTTAATACCCATCACCGGGCCAACACATCTCCCTGACCTCCTCCCTTCTAGAACCCTCAGTTTGTTTCTTGAAGTCCATAGTCTCTCATGGTTCGTCTCCCCCTCTAATTCCCTCCCCTTCATTTTTCCCTTCCTTCTCTTAATGTCCTCCGTGCTATTCCTTATGTTTCACAAGTAAGGGAAACCATATGATAATTGACTTTCTCTGCTTCACTTATTATACTCAGCATAATCTCCTCCAGTCCAATCCATGTTGATGCAAAATTTGGATATTCATAATTTCTGATAGCTGAGTTATATTCCATTTTATATATGGCCCACATCTTTATCCATTCGTCTGTTGAAGGGCATCTTGGCTTTTTCCACAGTTTGGCTATTGTGGATGTTGCTGCTATGAACATTGGGGTGCATGTGCCCCTTCTTTTCGCTATATCTGTATCTTTGGGGTAAACCCCAGTAGTACAATTGCTGGGTCAATTTTTTTTTTTTTTTGAGGAACCTCCACACTGTTTTCCAAAGTATCTGCGCCAACTTGCATTCTCACCAGTAGTGTAAGAGGGATCCCCTTTTTCCAGATCCTCTCCAGCATTTGTTGTTTCTTGCCTTGTCGATTTTTGCCATTCGAACTGTTAGAAGGTGGTATCTCAACATGGTTAATGATGATGAGTATTTTTTCATGTTTCTATTAGCTATTTGTATGTCTTCATTGGAGAAGTGTCTATTCACGTCTTCTGCCCATTTTTTGACTTGATTATTTGTTTTTGGGTGTTGAGTTTGAGAAGTTCTTCATAGATCTTGGATATCAACCCTTTCTCTGTAGTGTCATTTGCAAATATCTTCCATTTCATGGGTCGCCTCTTTGTTTTGTTGACTGTTTCCTTCACTGTGCAGAAGCTTTTGATCTTGATGAAGTCCCATCTGTTCATTTTTGCTTTTGTTTCCTTTGCCTTTGGAGATGTGTCTTGAAAGAAGTTGCTGTGACAGATGTTGAAAAGGTTACGATGTTCGCCTCTAGGATATTGATGGATTCCTATCCCACATTGAGGTCTTTCATCCATTTAGAGTTTATCTTTGTGTATGGTATAAGAAAATGGTCGAATTTCATTCTTCCAATTTCCCCAGCACCAGAGACTGTCTTTTTTCCATTGGATATTTTTTCCTGCTTTGTGGAAGATTATTTGACCATAGGATTGAGGGTCCATATCTGGGCTCTCTACTCTGTTCCATTGGTCTATGTATCAGTTTTTGTGCCAGTACCATGCTGACTTGAAATCAGGCAATGCGATGTCCTCAGCTTTATTTCTCTTTTTCAACATTTCCTTGGTGATTTGGGGTCTTTTCTGTTTCCATACAAACTTTTGGATTGTTTGTTCTAGCACTTTGAAGAATGCTGGTGGTATTTTGATTGAGATGGCTTGAAAGTATAGATTGCTTTGGGCAACATACACATTTTAGCAATGTTTATTTTTCTGATCCATGAGCATGGAATATTTTTCCATCTTTTTGTGTCTTCTTCAATTTCTTCATGAGTGTTCTGTAGTTCTAGAGTATAGATCCTTAACTTTTTTGGTTAGGGTTTCCAAGGTATCCTATGGTTTTTGGTGCTATTGTAAATGGAATTGATTCTCTATATTTCTCTTTCTACAGTTTCATTATTAGTGTATAAGAAAGCCACTGATTTCTGTGCATTGATTTTGTATTCTGTCACATTACTGAACTGCTATATGAGTTTAATACTTTGGGGGTGGAGTCTTCCAGTTTTCCACATAAAGTATCATGTCATCTGTAAAGAGAGAGAGTTTGATTTCTTTGCCAGTTTGAGTAACTTTTATTTCTTTTTGGTGTTTGATTGCTATCATTAGGACTTCAAGTACTATGTTGAACAATAGTGCTGAGAGTGAACATCCTTGTCATGTTCCTAATCTTAAGGCTGTTAGCTTTTCCCCATTGAGAATGATTTTTGCTGTGTGTTTTTCATAGATGGATTTTATGAAACTGAGAAATGTTCCCTCTATCCCTCTAATTTGAGGAGTTTTAGTCCAGAAAGGGTGCTGTATCTTGTCAGATGCTTTTTCTGCATCAATTGAGAGAACCATGTGGTTCTTTTCTCTTACTATTTTTTTCTATCACATTGATTATTTTGTCAATGTTGAACCACCCTTGCATTCCCAGGTATAAATCCCACCTGGTCATTCTTTGATTCATTCATTCCCAGGTGGATATTCTTTTTAATATATTGCTGGATCGTATTAGCTAGGATCTTGTTGAGAATCTTAGTACCATATTCATCAGGGGTATTGGTCTGAAATTCTCCTTTTTGATGGGGTCTTTGGTTGGTTTGGGGATCAAGGTAATGCTGGCCTCATAGAAAGGGTCTGCAAGTTTTCCTTCTGTTTCTATTTTTTGAAACAGATTCAGGAGAGTAGGTATTATTTCTTTTTTGAATGTTTAGTAAAATTCCCCAGGGAATCCATCAGGTCCTGGATTCTTGTTTTTTGGGAGGTTTTGATTACTGCTTCAATCTTGTTACTAGTTAAATAACTAGTAACAAGATTGTCTGTAAAGGTTGCCAATTTCTTCCTGTTTCAGTCTTGGAAGTTTATAGGTTTATAGGAATGCATCCATTGCTTCTAGGTTGCTTAATTTATTGGCATATAGCTGTTGATAATAATTTCTGATGATTGTTTCTATTTCCTGGGAGTTAATCATGATCTCCCCCATTTCATTCATCATTTTATTACTTTGGGTCCTTTCTCTTTTCTTTTGGATTAGTTTGGCCAGTGCTTTGTCAATCTTATTAATTCTTTCAGAGAACTGGCTTATGGTTTTGTTGATGTGTTCTGTTATATCTCTGGTTTCTAATTCATTGATCTCTGCTCTCTTCTTAATTATTTCCCTTCTTGTGAGTGGGTTAGGCTTAATTTGTTGGTGATTCTCCAGTTCTTTAAGGTATAAAGAGAGTTAGCGTTCGGGATTTTTCTATTTTTTTGAGTGAGGCTTGGATGGCCATGTATTTCCCTGTTAGGAACGCCTTTGCCATATCCTGTAAGTTTTGGACCAATGTGTTTTCGTTCTCATTGGTTTCCATGAATTGTTTAAGTTCTTTGACTTCCTGGTTGACCTAAACGTTCTTGAGCAGGATGGTCCTTAGCTTCCAAGTGTTTGAATTTCTTGTAGATTTTTTCTTGTGATTGAATTCCAGTTTCAAAGCACTGTGGTCTGAAAATATGGAGGAAATAATCTCAATCTTTTGGTATCGGTTGAGCTCTGATTTGTGACCCAGTATGTGGTGTATTTTGGAGAAAATTACATGTGTGCTCGAGAAGAATGAGTATTTCATTGTTTTAGGGTGGAATGTTCTATATATTTCTTTGAGGTCTATCAGATCTCTTGTTTGTTTGTTGATATTCTGCTTAGATAATCTGCCTGTTGCTAAGAGTGGACTATTAAGATCCCCTACAATTAACATAGTGTATCAGTATGTCTCTTTATTTTGATTAACAGTTGGCTTATGTAGTTGGCTGCTCCCATGTTGGAGGCATAGATATTTGGAATTGTTAGATCTTGTTGGATAGACCCTTTAAGAATGATATAGTATCCTTCTGTATCTCTGACTGCAGTCTTTAGCTGAAAATCTAATTTGTCAGATACAAGCATTGCTAGCTACCCCAGCTTTCTTTTGCAGTCCATTAGCATGAAAGAGAGCTTTTCCATCCCTTCACTTTCAGTCTGGATGTATCTTTAGGTTCAAAATGAGTCTCTTGTAGTCAGCGTATGGATGGTTCCTGTCTTTTTATCCAATCTACAACCCTGTGCCATTTTATGGGAGCATTTAGGCTATTCACTTTGAGAGTGATTATTGAAAGATACGTTTTTATTGCTTTTTATTGTTTTTATACGCTTTTATTAAACAAGGTTCTTGTTTCTATAGATTGTCTCTGTAATTTTTGTTCTACATCACTCTTGGGGTCTTTCTTCTCTTGTAGGACTCCCCTTAGCATTTCTTTCAGGGCCAGGTTAGTGGTCACATGTTCCTTCAGTTTTTGCTTTTGCTGGTCTTAGAAGCTCTTTCTCTCTCCATCCATCTATCCATCCATCTCTGTCCAACTAAATGACAGCCTTGCTGGGTAGAGTATTCTTGGCTGCATGTTCTTCTCATTTAGTATCCTGAATATATCTTGCCATCTCTTTCTGGCTTGCCAGATTTCTGTGGACAGGTCTGACGTTATTTTGATGATCCTCCCTCTGTACGTAAGGAATCTCTTCCCTCTAGCCGACCTTAAGATATTTTACCTGGTTTAAGGTTCACGAGTTTCAATATCACATGCCTGGGGGTCTGTCTGCCCTCCTTGATCTTGGGGGGTGTTCTCTCTGCCTCTAGGACATGAACAATTGTTTCAGTCCCTAGATTAGGGACTGCAGGTATGATTTGCTCAAATATATCTTCTAGTCCTCTCACTCTCTCCAGTCCCCTCAGGGATCCCAATAATTCTGACATTCTGACATTGGAACATTTCATGGTGTCATTTTTTCCTCTAATTCTGTTTTCATGGATTCTAAGTTGTTTTTCCAGGCCTCTTCCTGATCCTTCTTTTCCATTAGTTTGTCTTCTAAATCACTAATTTGTTCTTCTGCCTCATTTACCCCAGTTGTTAGAATATCTAGTTTATGGGCGCCTGGGTGGCTCAGTGGTTAAGCCGCTGCCTTCCGCTCAGGTCATGATCTCAGGGTCCTGGGATCGAGTCCCGCATCTGGCTCTCTGCTCAGCAGGGAGCCTGCTTCCTCCTCTCTCTCTGCCTGCCTCTCTGCCTACTTGTGATTTCTCTCTGTCAAATAAATAAATAAAATCTTAAAAAAAAAATATCTAGTTTAGATTGGATCTCATTGATGGCATTTTAAAATTCTGCCAGATCAGCTCTCACTTCTGCTCTTAGACAATCTGGTGTCATTAGTGTTTTTCTCCAGCTTAGCTATCACCTGCATAGTTGTTACCCTGAAGTCTATTTCTGATGTCTTGCTTATATCCATATCCTTTAATTCTGTTGCAGAGGTCACAGTCTCTGAATTTTTCCTGTGTCTGGGATTCCTCCTCCTAGTCATTCTGGTCAGGGGTGGTTGAGGGAATGTACAGAGTTCAAAGTATTGACCACAACCTAAGCAGGATTCACCTGTTTTATAGGGACCTTAAGGTTGTTAGCCTCTTGTTCTTTCAGCCTGTGTTCTGCGGGAAGGTCCTGCTGCACTGTTACTCAGGCAACCCTGTGGGGGATATGGGCGTAGTGAAAACTGGTTTTGGGGGAGGGGGGCTTTTGTTTTCTGTCAGAGCAGAAGTGACTGTATCCAGACTTCTCTCTCAGAACAGAGAGATCACAGTCTGGTCTCCAGAAAGCCCTACAGGCCACACTGTCTCTGTCTTTGTCTTTGCTGCTGAAAACCCCAGAATCCTGGGTTGTGCACCCCACAGCAGCACTCCTAGCGCTCACTTCCAGGTCCAGGCACGTCTGTGCCCTTTGTGCTTCTAAAACCACCAGCTGCCTCCAGTTCACATGTCTGCCTCCAGAGCTCCAGGTTTCAGTCTGGGGGGCTGCCCTAAAGGCCTTTCCCCGAGGCTACCAGTCTGTGAATCTGTGCCCTGTCCCCAGCATGGGACACTTTTGGGCTCCTGTGTTATCTCACCTTCCCAGCGACATTGCTTTTGGTAGCTCTCTCCCCTTTCTGTTTATCATCCAGTATCTGCCCACAGAATTATGGCTCCCTGCTTCATACTTCAAAACCAGCCACTGGAGATATTCTGTTGGTATAGATCCTGATAGATCTTCTTACTTCTCAGGCTGATTTCATGGGTGTTCAGAGTGGTCTGGTAGATATCCAGCTTAATTCAGGGGACTGGTTGAAATAGGGTCCCCTGCTTCTCTGCCATTTTGGCCCCTGTTTTTGACAGTTTAAAACAAGGTTTCCCAAACTTCTCACTAATGCCATTTGGGGCCAGAAAACTCTTTGTGTGGGAGAGGGGGCTTTCCTGTGCAGCATAGGGTGTTTAGCAGCATCTCTGGCCTCCATTCACTAGTGACAGCTCTGCCAGCCCCTTGTTGTTATTTAAAATTTTATTCATTTATTTGTTAGAGAGAGAGAAAGTGTGTGTGCGTACACACAAGTAAGGGGAGTGGCAGGCAGGAGGAGAAGGCTCCCAACTGATGTAGGTAGGACTCAATCCCAGGACTCAGGGATCATGACCTGAGCCGAAGGCAGATGTTTAACTGGCTGAGCCACCCAGGCATCCCTCCCCAGCTTCAGCTGTCAAAGCTAAAAATGTCTCCAGTTGTTGTGAGATGTCCGCAGAAGGCAGAATCATCCTGAGTTGAGAACTGTAGACTTAGAATTAGGAAAATCATGTCTTTTTATAGTTTTTAGGGTGTATAGCTCATCTAGAGTATTTAGAAGTCTTAATGCTTTCAAAATAACCTTCATATTATAAACATAACCTTGGTTAAGGTTATGTTTATACAGACAAACCCTGTGGAAAAGGATTATATACCTTTGGCCACTTTGTATGCCATCTTGGTAACTACCAGTTCACATTCTAGTAATAAACAGGTGAGGTGGTATTTTAAAGTTATACATAAGCTCACAGGGCTTATTTTATTAATTCAGTCATATGAAATGAAATTCGTTGTTTGGTAACTCTTGGTCTTTATACATCTAAGAACATTTTGTTATTAAAAACTATGTTTTTTTGTTGGTGGATAGTATGCTATCTCATTAAATGAGTTGAGTATGCTATCTCATCTCATTAAAATTGCTATTAAAAATTGTCTATTTCTTTCTCTATGAAAAGACATAGTAGTTTTCAAAATTCTAAGAATGGAAAGGTGCTTTGAGCTAATTACTTTGAAATGTGTTAACAAATTGTTGACTTTTCTTAAGCAAGTTGACTATTAGGTAGCAAGTACATGATCCCCTTAAGTGTATCTAATCATGTGTGTAACTGCTGGCTTATCTTTCTCTTCTCTGTTCCTTTTCCATCTCCTCCTCCCCTCACTGCTTTTTACCTTTAATTACTGTTTATCAGTTTCTTGTTTTACCTCAGACACTTGGCTGGATATAATGTATGTTATTTTCTTTTTTATCTACTATATCTTTTATCTACTGTATCTACTATATCTTGTGAGCTGAGTACCCTCATTTTACAGAAGGATTTTGGGACTCAGAGAAGTCAAATCGCTTACCCAGAGTCACATAGTTAACAAGTGTGCCAGTTAATATTTATAGTTAGGGATGTCTAACACAGTGCTGTGTGCTTTAACACTGTTTTGGTGCTTAGGAGACTTGGCTTCTTATCAGAATTACCAGGTGGGTTTTGGTTTTTGGTTTTTTTATTTTAATTTTTTTTAATTTTCTTTTCAGTTTTCCAGAATTCATTGTTTATGCACCACGCCCAGTGCTCCATTCAATATGTTCCCTCCATAATACCCATCACCAGGTTCACCCAACCTCCCATCCCCTGCCCCTCCAAAACCTTCAGATTGTTTTCAGAGTCCATTGTCTTTCATGATTCGTCTCCCTGTCCAATTTCCCCAAACTCCTCTCTCCTCTCCATCTACCAGGTGAGTTTTAAACACAATATACCTAGACCTCCTTCTACTTATATTGGATTAGAGTCTCTGGGCCTTAAGGCCCAAAATTGTGATGGAGAGGGAAGAGCCCTGAATTAAAATTGTCAAAATCTTTTCTTCTTTAAAAAAAAATATATTCCCCCTGCATTTGTGTTTTTTTGTAACTTTGAAAAAGCTTAACTTTTTGGAGACTCAGTAGTTGTCTTGCCTGCTTCATAAAATTATTGTGAAGAATGAAAGGTCTTATTAGTTTGGGTTGTGGTATATCATTAAATAGCACTCAGAAGCTGCAGTATAAATGTTATTCATCGATGGGCTTCTCCAGGGTAGGAACAGTGTTCTGTATTATCTCCTGTGTTTGTTTTGGTATTTTAAATGTCTAGGATGATGTAGTAGGCTCTCTGTAGCACTGCTTTTACTGAATGAATGAGGAACAAATGGACAAATGCTACAAAAGTACAATAGCTCTGGGGGCACTTGCATTCCTCAGAGCTCTGCCTTTCCCTTGGCTTTCTGCTGTGATGCTTCAGCAACCTGGAGAATTTATGTGTTCCATTGCCTGGCTTCCATGAGTAAATGTGTTGTTACATATGGTATTTCCCTGCCATTCTCTAATGGTAAGAGTGGTTGCTGCAGTTATTTTACTGCTGTTATGTGTCTGCTTCTCCCAGACTAGTCTGACCTCCAGTCTTTTATAATCACTCTAGTGGACTTTTATCTTCTGGAACAACGGTATCAGAAAAAAGAAGACTTACATTTTTGTTTGCTTTATTCCATACTTTTACCTTTAGCTTAAGTTTTTCTTTTCTTTTCTTTTTTTTTTTTTAAATTTTGAATTCCCTTTCAGGTGTTAAAGCTAGTAAGTTATTTTATTTTTAATATTACTTCTATCTGGAAATAAGATTGTTGCTAGTATACCTCTAAAATAGGGTCAAGATATCTTACTAGCCCTCTGAGTTGCTGAAGTAGCTGTGAAGGAATATTTGGGCTTCGTACTGTAGGAAAGGTTTACCTTACATGCCTCAGAGATATCTCAGAGATTAATTTACCCCTAATAGCTACTTTTATTTCTTTAAAAATAGATTAAATTTGGTTATTTGAAATATGAAAATAATTTAACTTCCAAATTAAATTTTGCAAAAGTAGCACCTAGATAACAATGCTTATAAAAGTAAACTAAAAACTAAATTTCCTTGTTTTTTTAAAACTTGATGCAAAATCTATAAAAAAAAGTTTTAGGTTAAATTCTTTAAGAAGTCTGTTAACAAGAGACTGATTATGGGACACCTGGGTGGCTCAGTGGATTAAGCCTCTGCCTTCAGCTCAGGTCATGATCTCAGGGTCCTGGGATCAAGCCCCACATCAGGCTCTCTGCTCAGCAGGGAGCCTGCTTCCTCCTCTCTCTCTGCCTGCGTCTCTGCCTACTTGTGATCTCTCTCTGTCAAATAAATAAATAAAATCTTTTTAAAAAACAAAACAAAACCAAAAAACAAGAGACTGATTAAAGGGGCCCCTGGGTGGCTGAGTTGTTGAGCATCTCTGTCTTTGGCTCAGGTCCTGGGATTGAGCCCCATGTTGGGCTTCCTGCTGGGCAGGAAGCCTACTTCTCCCTCTCCCACTCCCCCTGCTCATATTCCCTCCCCCACTGCCTCTCTGTCAAATAAATAAATAAAAATCTTTTTTTTTTTTTTTTAAAGGACACTGATTAAATAAACTGGGGGTCAGCTATGCAGTGGAATACTATGTTGCAGAAAAGAATGAGGATACCCTGTTACTGATATGGAAAACCTCTGTTAAGTTAAAAAAAAAAAAATTAAAGTGTATCAGAAAGAAGGAAAAAAATTGTATTTTATTTCCTTGAACATGCTGGAAAAACCCTAGGAAGATACAAAAATAGCTAATAAAAGTAGTTACCTGAGATGAGAGATAAGAGAAGGAGTGTATTTTTCACAGTCTTTTAATATACATTTTAAAATTTACTCAGCAATATGGATGTTTTTAACTACTGAGAATAAAGAAATAGATTAAGAAACATTAAGCATATATACAATTATTTAAAATTGTATTTTTTAGATGAACTACAATTTATTGACTGGGAGATTGACAGTGACAGGGAAGATACTAGTGAGTGTAATGAATCTGAAGATGGTGAGAATGTTGTGGAAATATCAGACTGTGGTTCTTGTTCAAGCAATCATTCTTCGACTAGTGAAGAGAGGCCCTCTGAGCTTGCAAAGGTAAGTACCATTTCTCTCAAAATTCTGGTTAGGACATTTGTTAATCATAGTCTTTTGGTGTTTCATTTTTAACTCCTTTTTCCAGGGCAGTCACTTTTGACTCTTAGTGATTCTTTCATTATTTACCTCCTTGTCTCTAAATAACATGCTTGTAATGTGCTTATAAACATGGGTAACATGGGTAACTCACTCCTCCTCACCCACTCCCTGCACCTGCTAACATATGAAACTTTTTCCATTCCTCTATTCTCTCAGGACACATGTATCAAGATTTGGTTAGATTAGGATTTAGCATTGTATAATATTCATAACCAAGGTAAATATTAATTATTTTTCCTTCACAACTTTTCATTTTCCTTGGAGTTAATTATTTTGGGTTTTTGTTTACCTAACTTTATTTATTGTTAATAAAACTACTTTTTTTTGCCATTGTTTAGCTCTCCTGTAAAGGTTTTCAGGCAAAGTAGGCAGTCCAGCTGTTTTGTCTTTTTGGAGAGCTCATTCCCACAACCTCCTAGCTGCTCTAAGTTGAACTCATCCTCTCTGCTTTGTGAATTTAGCTACCCTTACATCTCTCTTCACCATCTTCCTGGTAATTCCCTTCACCTCTTTCTAATGTAGAGCAACTTTATCCTGCATTCCATGTCTTCCTTTTTCTTGGTTTTCACTCTCAGTATGATTGAGGACATCTTCTAGTAGCTTTCAATGAGAGGATTTATGGAAGATAAATGGCATGTCAGAAGATGAGTTTATCACACTTTGATAAGTGGATGGCAATTTAAATAGAATTTTAGTTTGGAAATTATTTTTCTTCAGAATTTTGAAGGCATTATTTCATTGTCTTTTAGTTCCAGAGTTGCTATGAAGAACCCTGAAGCTATTCTCATTCTTGATTTTTTCTTTTTAAGATGTATTTATTTGAGGGAGGTGTGGGGAGAGGGAGAGAGAGAGAGAGAGAATTTCAAGCAGACTTTGTGTTGAGCAGAGAGCTCAATCCTGGGACCCTTACATGTTGACCTGAGCTGAAATCAAGAGTCAGTTGTTCAACTGTGTGAACCACCCAGGGTCCCCTCTCATTCTTGATTTTTTAATACTTCTTTTTTATCACTTCTTTTAAGCAATGTGATTGTGATATGCCTACAGGTGGTTTTCTGCTTGGAGTTGATCAAACTCTTTGAGCATGTGGTGAATCTGCTCCAAGTCCATGTTGAAGTTTGGTAATTCACTACGACGACTCTCAGCATTTAGTGTACAGTCAAACTCAGGGCTATGATTTATTATAGTGAAACAATACAAAGCAAAATCAGCAATCTTTCACAAGTTTTATTCCAGTGGAGTCACACAAGGTATGCTTAATTGCTCTAGCAGTGAGTTTTTGATAATGTCTGTAAAATTTTGCCTGCCAGGGGAGCTCATTGGTGACTCAATGCCCAGACTTTCTGTTGGGGGCTGGTAAAGTAGACACTCTCTCTGCCTTGCATGTACTGGAATTTCAGATTTCAAGAAGGAAAATAGGTATTCAGCCTAAGCCATAGGGTCTTTTCTTTTTAATGCAAGCTCATCCTTTTTTTGGTTTTGGTCTTGCTTAATAATTTTCCTCTTTTGCCACCTGAATCTCTTTCATTACTGGATCATGCAGCCTGTCAAGAAGCGGGGGGGGTGCAGGGGGTCCTGCAAAATTGTGTAAAGACCCTCCCCTAGGAATCAACACAGGTCTGTGCCACAGAAGTCCCTAAAATTTGGAGTTTTGAAACTCAGATGCATGCCTGAGGTAAAAAAGCTTGGACACAGACAAGGTGAACACAGGGTTCTGATGGCAACTAGGGAGACAAGAGTGATTGACTGCTCTTCTGTGAGGGTTCCTTGAAGAGTGAGGGATGTGAGTTTTTAGCTCTTGGGCTAGAGAGTGGGGTGCCACCATATTCATCCCACATACCCATCAGCACTGAAAGTCTTCAGGGAGAAAAACAGGGCCACCTGGTGGATTCTGGAGCTGCTTAACACCAAGCCCTGACTCCCTGGCTGCTGCTCCCCATCTTCCCCCACCACTGAGGGCAAGTCCTGAGAATCAGCACAACAGACCCCTTCCCAAGAAAGCCAGTACAAACAGTTTGCTTGCACTGAGTTTACTGATCATAGAGTTCTGAAAGCTTCAGCACTGAGGAAAAATAGTATCTAGCGTCCTTTGGACTTTTATTCTTTATTTCCTTCTTTTTCATTTATTTTCTTATTTTTTGCAATTCTTTTTAAAAAGTTGTTTACATTTTTATATGTATATTTTATATTTTTATTTTTTGTTTACTTTCATTAGCATTTTTTATTTTTATATTTTTTTCTTACTTTGGGATCTAGATTCTTTATTTTTTTTTAAGATTTATTTATTCATTTATTTGAGAGAGCAAGCACAAGTTGGGGGAGGGACAGAGGGAGAGGGAGAAGCAGAGTCCCTGCTGAGCTTCTCCCGGGACACCGAGATCACGACCTGAGGTGAAGACAGAGGCCTAACTGAATGAGCCACCCAGCTCCTGTCTTCCTTTCTTTTCTGGACAAAATGATGAGATAGGGAAATTTATTCCAGAAGAATGGCAGGTAGTACTCACAGCCAGGGATTTATTTAATCAATATAGCTAACTAGAATTTAAAACAATGATTATAAGGGTACTAGCTGGGCTTGAAAAAAGCATAGAAGACACTAGAGAATCCTGTACTGCTGAGATAAAAGACCTAAAATCTAGTCAAGCTGAAATTAAAAATGCTGAAATCAAGATGCAGTTCCAAGTGGAGGCCCTAAAAATGAGGACAGGTGAATCATTGGACTGAATCAGTGATATAGAAGATAAAAAGTTGGAAAATAAGGAAGCTGAAAAAAAGAAGAAAACAGGTAATGGATCACAAAGGTAGACATAGGGAATTCAGCAACTTACTAAACTCTTATAACGTTTGTATCCTAGGAGTCCCAGAAGATGTAGGGAGAAAAAAGGGACAATTTATTCAAACAAATTATAGGTGGAAACATCCCAAACCTGGAGAAAGACACAGACATTAAAATCCAAAAAGCAGAGAAATCTCATTAAATTCAAAAAGAGGCAACCATCACCAAGGCATATCATAGTCAAATTCACAAAATAGACAGGGAAAGATTCCTGAAAGCAACAAAATAAAGAAAAGTCCTTATCTTATGAGGGAAGACAGATCGGGTTTGCAACAGATCTGTCTGCTGAAACCTTGTGGGCCATAAGGGAGTTGAAGGAAATATTCACTGAGATGAGCTGGAATTATTCAAAGTGGTACGTTGGAATTAGTCAATGGGATGAGTTGGGATTATTATTTCAGTATTCCAATATTTAATGTAATGGGTTGGAATTATTTATCCAGCAAGGTTGTCATCTGAATAGAAAGAGAGATAGAGTTTCCTAGACAAACAAAAAATAAAGGAGATTGTGACCACTAAACCAGCCCTGCAAGAAATACTAAGGGGACTCTATGAGCGGGGGGAAAAAATACCAAAAAGAACAAAGACCAGAAAGGACCAGAGAACATCACCAGAATCACCAGCTCTACAGGTAACACAACAGTGCTGCATTCATATCTTTCAGTAATCACTTTGAATGTATATGGACTAAACGCCCCAATCAAAAGACACAGGATACCAGAATGGATTACTTATGCTAAGTTAAATAAGTCAGAGAAAGACAAATACCATATGATCTCACTGATATGTGGAATTTAAGAAAGAAAACATGAACGTGTGGGAGGGGGGAAAAGCAAAAAAGTCATAAGTGACTTAATTATAGAGAACAAACTGAGGGTTGCTAGAGGAAGGTGAGATCATCAGCTAGATGGGTGATGGGTATTAAAGTGGGCAGTTGTGTGATGAGCACTGGGTATTATATGTAAGTATTGAATTACTGAATTCTCCAGAAACCAATATTGCACTGTATGTTAACTAACAAAATTTAAATTAAAAAAAAAGGGAAAAAATGGAAGAATATGTGTTTATATGGAATATCTCTAGAGTGGTAGGAAGCTGTTTTTACTAAATAACTTGTATGCTATTTTGAATTTTGAACCAAGTAAATTTATTGCTTGCATTAAAAAATGTTTTCTAGAAAAGGACATTCTGTAGTAATATCCAGAATATATCGAGAACTTGAACAAACCAGTAAGGAAAAGACATAGCCCAAATGAAATTCAGGTCATGAATAGGAAAGGGAAACCTGAATGGCCACTAAGCATGTGAAAAGATGCTCAGTCTCACTAGTAGTATGGGAAGTATAAATTAAAAATGAAATATCGTATATACAATACAGTGGAATAAAACAGACTACATTGGAATGTATGAGTTTGTATTTTCCTGCAATTTTTTATTCAGTTACATTTATTGGTATATGTGTGTTTGAATTACAATATGTAACGTATTTTTTACTGTTCTTAAGTAAAAATATTTGAAAGCCACTGTTCAGAGGAATTTTCACACATGGCTAAAGGAATATATATATATATGTGACTATTCATTATAGCCTTGTTTAGAAGAGAAAAAACTTCTGAAAGCTAATTTTCTATGAACACAGGCAAATTGGCTTGTATAAAGTAAAGTGCTATATTATCATCATGAATAATATTGAGGAAGTAAGCCAGTTTACCAAAGAATCTGTACAGTTTGATACTGCATTATATGAAGTATATAATCATGCAAAAGAGTAGTACATATTAATAACCAACAATCTTGGAGGAGAGGAAATTTTTCTCTAGACACATTTTTCAAGTTGCTGCAATAATATCACTTTGGATCATCATTCTCTGCAGTGCAGCTGTGGTAATGTGCACTCAGATCTTCAGCTGCAAGGAACAGTTGATTGACAGCCCCAACTGCCATCCTTCAGGATCCTTCATTTTGTTTGTACTAGGGCCGTGTTACCCATGGGCTGCATCTTTTACTCAGTTCTCTTTATTTTTTACTTCTTGTCCTCTTATAGTTTTCAGACCTACACTGTGGTCCTAAATCTCTCCTTGACTCTACTTTCTCCCTTTTATCCTTTGCAGGTGCTTCCTTCAGTGAATCTCTTCTATAGCTGATGTTGTCTTGGCATCTGCCCTCAGGAGATTAACTCATACTTGCATGCTCTGCCCAACATTTGCAGTTACACTAGCACCTCCTTCCTCATACTTACACAATACCTTAACTTTTCTCTTTTGTTTATTCAGCATTTCAGGTTGGTTGAGAAAAGTAAAATATGTGATGGTTTTTGTGGACTTGTCTTATATTCACAGTTTTTGTGAATATTTGTCTTTGAATTTGCATAGAAGCATACCCTGAGAAAACCTAGTAGTGGTGAGCAAGTGAGCCTGGGATGGAATAGCAGTCAATCAGGGATCATTCATTATTGTGGGGATCTGTAACTTAGCACTGCTGTAAAACTCTGGGAGCCTCAGGATTATCCCATCAGGGGATAGGAAAGGGGCAAGACTGCTGAGTTACTTATGTAGATCCCTTCATTCCTTGGTTATGGGATGGCCCTTGGTGGAATTTGGGTGATGGAATATTTCCTCATTCGTATAGACTACTGCACAAGTGGGGAAAATGGCTTATGGCAGCCAGAGAAATCCCTGAGGCAAAGAAATGGAATTGCTGGAAACTGAAGATAGAGCCGGTGTCACTGAAGATAGGGCAGGAGATATGAGTAGGGTGTCAGCAGTGTTTTATAGTGTTTAAATGAGCCATGTACATTGGATGAAATGGAAGAGGGGAAGATTTATATTGTAATTAGGAATTTTGTATTACTTAGTTCTCCAGAAACAAACTGTCCCTTATCTTTTTACTGTTGAATAATTATTACTGTTTTATGAACAATACACTATTTGTCTCTCATTCATGAATGTAGAAATAGAACATATATGGTGTGTGAATACTTACTCTGTGGGAGAACCCTGCTTTCACTCAGTGGGAAACATTAATTATTATTTAGGTCTGTTTTGAATTACTTGCTCAGGCTGACATGAGTGAAGTTGTTGATTTAGGAAAAATCTGGCCTGTGAGCATAATTTCAGCAGTTCTCTGGAGCAGAATTCTGGTAGCGCTTAAGTAAAGGGAACATAATGCTAACATTATGAATTCTTCCTTGTGGGACATTCTTCTAAGTGCTGTACTATGTACATTAGCTTAGTTAAACCTCATACTCACTCTTGTGAAATGGGAACTGTTGTTACCATCCCTAATTTTCAGAGGGTTCTAAGGCATATAGAGATTAAGTAATTTTTCTTTGGTCATAAAGTAGTATGTGACTGAGCCAGGATTCTAACTCAGGAGCTCTGGTTTCTGAGCTGTGGTCCTGGCCATTTTGTTACAGTGTCAATAATAGTAATAGCAATTGATAACATGATAACCCTGTGTTTTTACTATATGTCAGGCACTTTACTGAAGTGCTGATCATGTCAGCTAGATGTCATTAATAACTCCATTTTATAGATGAGAGACTAGAAATACAGATAATAAACGGCAGAATCAGATTCTAACTTAAAGAATCTGATCCCAAATTCTCTTAATTACTTACTTAATTACTTAACAGTTTAACTATATGTTCAACTACTTGGAGAAAAAGCATGATAGAAATAAAGAGAATAGCAATAAGTTCTCTTTATAATGTCATCTTTTAGCACATTTGACAAATACAGTTGATTACTGATGTTAATTTCTGTATTGGTTGGTATGTCTGTCTGGGTTTTCACAATTTCTGTGTCTTCAAAGAACAAATCCTGTAGAGGGCAGCAGAGACACAGCAGAGGTTTCTCTTCCTACCCTACATTTTTCAGGAAGTGTGAAGGATGTTTGATTTAGGTGAGCTTTGTGATGTAATTTTCACGTATTTTATGGAGTGACTCCTATGCCAGTTAACAGGCATAATAAATATCAGTTGAACTGAATAAGGTTCAGGTGTTTGTTGAAGGTGTGCAGCATAAGCTGGCTGACACAAAGATCTCAAAGTAGTTCATGAAGTTTTTAAGAGAAATGAGGTTTTCAGATTTGAAATACCTATTCATTGTTATGAAATAGATGTTTCCTTTGTATACTTAACAGTAGTGGTAGAACAAATGATTTAGTATCTCATAGATGAAATACGGAAAAGTTTCAATAAAGTAAGGATAAAATTTTGTATTCTTACATGGGAATATATCATCTTTTGCAGAGTGATCTTTGAAAATATTTCTAAAACTGAGCATATTTATAATCTTATCTTTGTTTATTTTACTCATTTGTTTAAATTTATATAGACATTTGAAAGTAATACTTTTAATTATATTTCTAATGAGTTTTAATAGTGAATTGGAATAAAATGATGTGACTAAATATGTACTAATTGTTGATGTCTAAGTACTGTTCATTGCATTAATCATATGTAGACTTGAAATAATTATGGTGATCAAAAACACATTTTAGCAGCTGGCTCCCAAATATAATTATGTTTATATAGAAACTGACAAAATTTAATGCTTGTAAAGGGAGTCTAGAGTTTTTAATAATTTTTTAAATTATATTTTAAAGATTTCATTGTACGTTGCACTTCAGAAGAAATCCATATTCTAATGTGTTCTTGTAGTAAAAAAAGGAGGAATGGTAGAGGTTATATTGATGAATGTATATTTTTTGTTTATATTATAATTTACGTTTATACAAGGCCTACCTTGGAGATACTGTAGGTTCCATTACAGATCACCCCAGTAAATACTGTAATAAAGTGAGTCAAGTGAATTTTTTGGTTTCCTAGGGCATGTAAAAGTTGAGTTTACATTATACTATCGTCTCTTAGTGTGCAATACCATTATGTCTAACAAAACAACCTAGTACTAATTAAAAAATACTTTATTGCTCAAAAGTGCTAACCATCATCTGAGCTTTCAGCATCTGATAATTACTGATCACAGATCTCTGTAACAAATATCATCATAATGAAAATGTTTGCAATATTTTAAATTTTAAAAATTACCAAAATGTGACCTAGAGACACAAAACGAGCAAATGCTGTTGGAAAAATGGCACTGATAGGCTTATTTGATGTAGGCTTGACACAGACCTTCAACTTGCAAAAATGTACTGTGAAGCTCAGGTGAAGTACAATAAACAAGGTAATGCCTGTATATATGATCTGTATATGATAGATACATGATCTATGTGTTCATGATCTCATAATCATATTTTGGTTTTTATTCTCTATGAAAGTATGTGCCCATATGATTTATAGCATCTGTTTCAGAATTTACATCCTAAATTTTCCAACATCTCCCTTTTTAATTGTCTAAACTTTAGCTAATGAGTTACCAGTTCAGGACCTTTGTCAGTTTCTCTTAGTATAAATGTTCCTCCTCTCACTGTCACCTTGTTATCCCGGGCAGAAAAGTATGACTTATACTTAAAGTGAAAAAGCAGTTAACTGAGATGAGCCCTGATACGACTCACATACTAGAATCAGCAGCTGTTGCACCTGTTTAGGGACATAAAGGAAAATATGCACATAATGAATGTAGACACAAATATAGAAACATGAAAATTTTGTGATTAAATATATAATATATGAAATAAAAAAATTCCATGGGATTATAGAAGATTGGGAAATAAGTCAATGAACTTGATAGTTGAGTAGAAATTATTTAATTTGAAAAGTGAAAAAGAATTTTTGAAAATGAAGTTAAACTAAGTGACTTGGTAGGATGGTATCAAAGGATCCAGCAGAAGTTATTTAACCTGAAAAGTGAAAAAAGATTTTAGAAAATGAAGTTAGCCTCAGTGACATGGTAAGACAGTATCAAAAGATGCAGCAACACATTTTATTTTATTTTATTTTATTATTTATTTATTTATTTATTTTTAAAGATTTTATTTATTTATATGACGGACAGAGATCACAAGTAGGCAGAGAAGCAGGCAGAGAGAGAGGAGGAAGCAGTCTCCCCGCTGAGCAGATAGCCCGATGCGGGGCTCAATCCCAGGACCCTGGGGTCATGAACTGAGCCGAAGGCAGAGGCTTTAGCCCACTGAGCCACCCAGGTGCCCCCCAGCAACACATTTTAATGGAATTCTATAAGTATAGGAATTCTATAAGTATAAGTAATGGAATTCTATAAGTATAGGAGAGGAGAAATGGGAGCAAAAATGTTTGGAAAAATAATGGTTGAAAATTACCCCAAATTGGTGAAAGGCACCAACTTGAATGTACATATTCAAGAAGCTCAGTGATCTCTGAACAAAATAAATACAAGAAAATCACACTTATGCATATCATAGACAGGCAGTTGAAATGACAAAGACAGAATCTTGAAAGCACCCTGAGAACTAATAATAACAATAACTCATAGCTGACTACTTATCAGAAACAGTGCTGACTAGCAGGCTCTAGAACACCTTTACATTGCTGGAAAATTAACACAAGAATTCTGTCAGTGAAGATACTGTTTATGAATGAAGGCAAAATAAAAACCTTTCCAGATAAACAAGAATTAAAAGATTTCATTGCAGCAGAAATACGTAACAAGAATGGTAAAGGAAGTTCTTCAGGCCAAAGGGAAATAATACCAGATGAAAATTCACATCTTTAGGATGGAATAGAGGACATGGCAATTGGTAAATATGTGAATAAATAAAAAAATCTCCTTACCTCCTATAAGTTAAACCTTATAATATAAAGCAAAAATTACAACACTAACACTGTAACATGGTATTTATGGCACATGTTGATATAATAAGACAGTTGTAGAATAAAGGATTGGGCTAGATAGAATTATGTGCCTTACTTAGTTCTTATTTTATGGAAGTGGTAGAATAGTAGCTCTAAGTCCACTGTGAAAAAAATTTAAAGGTGTATGTTATGATTCCTACAACAAACACTAAAAATGAAAAATAAAATATTAATAAGTATAGCTAAAAATCAATAGGAAAATGAACGTAGAGTTTAAAGTGTATTTAGAGAATATAAAAGGAGGTACAAAGATATAACAGATAAATATAAACAGATGAGATGAAAAAAAGACTTAGGGGCACCTGGGTGGCTCAGTGGGTTAAGGATCTTCCATTGGGTTCAGGTCATGATCACAGGGTCCTGGGTTGGAGCCCCACATCGAACTCCCTGCTCAGTGGGGAGTCTGCTACTCCTTGTCCCTCTGCCCCTCACCCCCCAACTTGTGTGTACTCTTTCTCTTCTTCTCTGTCACAAATAAGTAAAATCTTTAAAAAAAAGAAAACAAATAGTAAAATTATAAACCTAGATTAACTTATTAACAGTTACATTAAGTGAAAATAGGTAAAGTATTTTACTGAAAAGGTAGAGCTTGATACATTGGTAAAATGCAAGACCTTCCTATCTTCTGTCTACCAGAGGTGCATTTTTTAAAATTTTTAATTTTTTTTAAAAAAACATATAATGTATTATTAGCCCCAGGGGTAAAGGTCTGTGAATCGCCAGGTTTACACACTTCACAGCACTCACCATAGCATATACCTTCCCTAATGTCCATAACCCCACCCCCCTCTCCTGACTCTCCCTCCCCCCAGCAACCCTCAGTTTGTTTTGTGAGATTAAGAGTCTCTTATGGTTTCTCTCCCTCCCGATCCCATCTTGTTTCTTTTATTGTTTTCCTACCCCCTAAACCCCCCACACTGCATCTCTACTCCTTATATCAGGAAGATCATATGATAGTTGTCTTTCTCCAGTTGACATATTTCACTAAGCATAATACCCTCTAGTTCCATCTATGTCACCACAAATGGCAAGATTTCATTACTTTTGATGGCTGCATAGTATTCCATTGTATATATACACCACATCTTCTTTATCCATTCCTCTGTTGATGGACATTTAGGTTCTTTCCATAGTTTGGCTATTGTGGACATTGCTGCTATAAACATTCAGGTGAATGTAACCCTTTGGATCACTACATTTGTATCTTTAGGGTAAATACCCAGTAGTGCAAATTGCTGGGTCATAAGGTAGCTCTGTTTTCAACTTTTTGAGGAACCTCCACGCTGTTTTCCAGAGTGGTTGCACCAGCTTGCATTCCCACCAACAGTGTAGGAGGGTTCCCCTTCCTCCTCATTCTCGCCAGTATCTGTCATTTCCTGACTTGTTTATTTTAGCCATTCTGACTGGTGTGAGGTGGTATCTCATTGTGGTTTTGATTTGTATTTCCCTGGTGCCATGTGATGTGGAGCATTTTTCATGTCTCTGTTGGCCATCTGGATGTCTTCTTTGCAGAAATGTCTGTTCATGTCCTCTGCCCATTTCTTGATTGGATTATTTGTTCTTTGGCTATTGAGTTTGCTAAGCTATTGAGTTTGCTAAGTTCTTTATAGATTTTGCACACTAGCCCTTTATCTGATATGTCATTTGCAAATATCTTCTCCCATACTGTCAGTTGTCTTTTGGTTCTGTTAACTGTTTCCTTTGCTGTGCAAAAGCTTTTGATCTTGAAGAAATCCCAATAGTTCATTTTTGCCCTTGCTTGCCTTGCCTTTGGCGATATTCCTAGCAAGAAGTTGCTGCGGCTGAGGTCGAAGAGTTTGCTGCCTGTGTTTTCCTCAAGGATTCTGATGGATTCCTTTCGCACATTGAGGTCCTTCATCCATTTTGAGTCTATTTTTGTGTGTGGTGTAAGGAAATGGTCCAATTTCATTTTTCTACGTGTGGCGCTCCAATTTTCCCAACACCATTCGTTGAAGCAGGTGTCCTTTTTCCATTGGACATTCTTTCCTACTTTGTCGAAGATTAATTGACCATAAAGTTCAGGGTCTATTTCTGGGCTTTCTATTCTGTTTCATTGATCTGTGTGTCTGTTTTTGTGCCAGTACCATAGTGTCTTGATGATGACAGCTTTGTAATAGACCTTGAAGTCCAGAATTGTGATGCCACCAACCTTGGCTTTCTTTTTCAATATTCCTCTGGCTATTTGAGGTCTTTTCTGGTTCCATATAAATTTTAGGATTATTTGTTCCATTTCTTTGAAAAAATATGGGAGGGATTTTGATAGGGATTGCATTAAATGTGTAGATTGCTTTAGGTAACGTAGACATTTTCACAATATTTGTTCTTCCGATCCTGGAGCATGGTACATTTTTTCATTTCTTTGTGTCTTCCTCAATTTCTTTCATGAATACTTCATAGTTTTTTTAGTATAGATTCTTTGCCTCTTTGGTTACATTTATTCCTAGGTGTCTTATGTTTTTGAGTGCAATTGTAAATGTGATTGACTCTTTAATTTCTCTTTCTTCTGTCTTATTTTTGGTGTAAAGAAATGCAACTGATTTCTGTCCATTGCTTTTAGATCCTGACACTTTACTGAATTCCTGTACAAGTTCTAGCAGTTTTGGAGTGGAGTCTTTTGGGTTTTCCACATGTAGTATCATATCATCTGCAAAGAGTGATAGTTTGAGTTCTTTGCCAATTTGGATGCCTTTAATTTCCTTTTGTTGTCTGATTACCGAGGCTAGGACTTCTAGTACTATGTTGAATAACAGTGGCGATAATGGATATCCCTGCTGTGTTCCTGACCTTAGCAGAAGAGCTCTCAGTTTTTCTCCATTGAGAATGGTATTTGCGGTGGGTTTTTCATTGAAGGCTTTGATGATATTTAGGTATGTGCCCTCTGTCCCTACACTTTGAAGAGTTTTGATCAGGAATGGATCCTGTACTTTGTCAAATGCTTTTTCAGCATCTATTGAGAGTATCATATGGTTCTTTTTCTTTCTTTTATTAATGTGTTGTGTCACATTGATTGATTTGCCGATGTTGAACCAACCTTACAGCTGTGGAATAAATCGCACTGGTCGTGGTGAATAATCCTTTTAATGTACTGTTGGATCCTATTGGCCAGTATTTTGGTGAGAATTTTTGCATCTGTGTTCATCAAGGATATTGGTCTATAATTCTCTGTCTTAATGGGATCCTTGCCTGGTTTTGGGATCAAGGTGATGCTGGCCTCATCAAATGAGTTTGGAAGTTTCCCTTCCATTTTTATTTTTTGGAACAATTTCAGGAGAATAGGAATTAATTCTTCTTTAAATGTTTGGTAGAATTCCCCTGGGAAGCCATCTGGCCCTGGGCTCTTTTTTTGGGGGAGATTTTTGATGACTGTTTCAATCTCCTTTCTGGTTATGTGTCTATTCAGGTGTTCTATTTCTGCCTGGTTCAGTTGTGGTAGTTTTTATGTCTCTAGGAATGCATCCATTTCTTCCAGATTGTCAAATTTGTTGGCGTAGAGTTGCTCATACTATGTTCTTATAATTGTTTGTATTTCTTTGGTTTTGGTTGTGATCTCTCCTCTTTCATTCATGATTTTATTTATTTGGGTCCTTTTTCTTTTCTTTTTGATAAGTCTGACCAGGGGATTATCAGTCTTACTGATTCTTTCAAAGAACCAACTCCTACTTTTGTTGATTTGTTCTGTTGTTCTCTTGGTTTCTATTTCATTTATTTCTGCTCTGATCTTTATGATTTCTCTTCTCCTGCTGGGTTTAGGCTTTCTTTGTTGTTCTTTTTCCAGCTCCTGTAGGTGTATTATTAGGTTGTGTATTTGAGATCTTTCTTGTTTCTTGTGAAAGGCTTGTATCACTATATATTTTCCTCTTAGGACTGCCTTTGCTGTGTCTCACAGATTTTGAACGGTTGTGTTTTCATTATCATTTGTTTTCAAGAATTTTTTCAATTCTTCTTGAATTTTCTGGTTGACCCATTCATTCTTTAGAAGGATGCTGTTTAGTCTCCATGTATTTAGGTTCTTTCCAGATTTCCTCTTGTGATTGAGTTCTAGCTTCAGAGCATTGTGGTCTGAAAATATGCAGGGAATGATCCCAGTCTTTTGATTCCGGTTGAGACTTGATTTGTGACCCAGGATGTGATCTATTCTGGAGAATGTTCCATGTGCATTAGAGAAGCATGTGTATTCTGTTGCTTTAGGATGGAATGTTCTAAATATATCTGTGATGTCCATCTGGTCCTGTGTGTCATTTAAGGCCTTTATTTTCTTGTTGATCTTTTGCTTGGATGATCTGTCCATTTCAATGAGGGGAGTGTTAAAGTCCCCTACTATTACTATATTATCGTCAATGTGTCTTTGATTTTGTTATTAATTGGTTTATAGTTGGCTGCTCCCATGTTAGGGGCATAGATATTTAAAATTGTTAGATCTTCTTGTTGAAGAACCCCTTTGAGTTTGTTGTAGTGTCCTTCCTCATCTCTTATTATAGTCTTTGGCTTAAAATCTAATTGATCTGATATAAGGATTACCACCCCTGCTTGCTTCTGATGTCCATTAGCATGGTAAATTGTTTTCCACCCCCTCACTTTAAATCTGGAGGTGTCTTCAGGTCTAAAATGAGTTGCTTGTAGCAACATATTGATGGGTTTTGTTTTTTTAATCCATTCTGATATCCTGTGTCTTTTGATTGGAGCATTGATTCCATTAACATTCAGGATAACTACTGAGAGATATGAATTTAGTGCCATTGTATTGCCTGTAAGGTGACTTACTGTGTATTTTCTCTGTTCCTTTCTGATCTACTACTTTTATGCTCTCTCTTTGCTTAGAGAGCCCCTTTCAATATTTCCTGTAGAGCTGGTTTGGTGTTTGCAAATTTTTCTGTTTTTGTTTGTCCTGGAAGCTTTTTATCTCTCCTTCTATTTTCAATGACAGTCTAGCTGGATATAGTTTCTTGGCAGTATGTGTTTCTCATTGAGTCTTCTGAATATATCATGCCAGTTCTTTCTGTTCTGCCAGTTCTCTGTGGATAAGTCCGCTGCCAATCTAATATTTTTACTCTTGTGTCTTATGACTTCTTTTCCCGGGTTCCTTTCAGGATTTTCTCTTTGTTGCTAAGACTTGTATATTTTACTATTAGGTGACAGGGTGTGGACCTATTCTTACTGATTTTGAGGGGTGTTTCTCTGCACGTCCTCGATTTTGATGCTTGTTCCCTTTGCGATATTAGGGAAATTCTCTACTACAATTCTCTCCAATATACCTTCTCCCTTCTCTCTTTCTTCTTCTTCTGAAATCCCAATTATTCTAATGTTGTTTTGTCTTATGCTGTTACTTATCGTTGTCCCCTCCTGGTCCAGTATTTTTTTTTTTTTTTGTCTCTCTTTTGCTCAGCTTCTTTATTCTCTGTCATTTGGTGTTCTATATCACTAATTCTTTCTTCTGCCTCATTTATCCTAGCAGTAAGAGCCTCCATTTTTTATTGCACCTCATTAATAGCTTTTTTAATTTCAACTTGGTTAGATTTTATTTCTTTTATTTCTCCAGAAAGGGCTTTAATCTCTCCGGATAGGGTTTCTCTAATATCTTCCATGCCTTTTTCGAGCCTGGCTAGAACCTTGAGAATCGTCATTCTGAACTCTAGGTCTGCAGTATTACCAATGTCCGTATTGATTAGGTCCCTAGCCTTTGGTACTGCCTCTTGTTCTTTTTGTGATGAGTTTTTCTGCCTTGTCATTTTGTCCTGATAAGAATATATGAAGGAGCAAATAAAATATTAAAAGGGTGGCAAAGACCCCAGCAAAATGTGCTTTAAGCAAATCAGAAGAGACCCCAAATCATGGGAGGAAGAAAGGGGATAAAAAGAAATTCATAAAAAGAAAAAAAATTTTAAACAGAAAACAAATAAGGAAAAAATATAAAAAAGAAAAAAATACATATATATATATATTAGACTGGTGACTAGAACAGGGTCGCCCCCTTAATTTTGGGAGTATTTTGGTCTCTTAGAAGAAACCACCTCCCAAAATTTTAAAAAATGGAAAACATATATAAGGGTAAACACAATGAACGGATGGAATATGCCTAAACAGATGAAAAAATACATATATTTTTTAAATTTCTAAAAAAGGAGTTGATAAAGTAGGTTGGTTGGGAGAATAAAGAAAACGAAAGTGGAGAGAATTTGCTCGGGCTGGAGACTAGAACAAGCCCGGAGCTAGATTTAGGGTATATTTTGATTTATTAGAGGAAGTTGTACCCCAGATTTTTTAGAATAAAAACCCCTATGTATATACAAAAAATAAAATTAGATACAATAAAGGATAAAATATGACTATAAGAATGAAGTTTCAAAAAGATTATTTTTTTTAATGGAAGGTATTGTTAAGTAAACTAGTTAAAAAATTAAAAGAGGAAAGGGTAATAGTTAAAAAAATTAGAAGAAGAAAAAAATTTTAAAAAATTAACTGCAAGACTAAAGAATCATGGAGAGAAAAGTCATGAATTTCACGCTTTGCTTTCTCCTCCTCTGGAATTCCGCTGTTCTCCTTGGTAAGTGATCTTGTCTTGGCTGGATTTCTTGTTGATCTTCTGGGGGAGGGGCCTTTTGTAGTGATTCTCAAGTGTCTTTGCCCAAGGCGGAATTGCACCACCCTTTTCAGGGGCCAGGCTAAGCAATCCGATCAGGTTCGCTTTCTGGAGCTTTTGCCCCCTGAATGCTTTCTGTAGAGTTCCATTGTCTGTATTGATTAGGTCCCTAGCCTTCTTCCCAGAAGAAGAAGAAAGAGAAGGGAGCAGAGGAGAGAATTATAGTAGAGAATTTCCCTAATACGGGAATGAAAGTGTTGGCCTCCCAGTCTCCAGCCTGGTGGAGCCTAGAGCTTGGGGCCCCATTCTTCAGTGCACCCTCAGAGAAAAGTGCTCAATCATTCCCATCTCCCTGGCCTCCGGCCCTGCTCCAAGCTCACCCAGGCTGTGACCAAGTGTCTCTTTCTCTGGCGCAGAGCTCTGCCTGGAGTCTCTGAATCCCGCAGATCTCTGAGCTCTTCCAGGGGGTGTCTCCCCAGATCTTCTGGGGACCCCACCCAGGAGAGCCTGTGCCATGGATTATGGTTCAAGGTAACCCCGAGTTGAGAGCTCACTCCTCTGCTCTCTGTAGCCGGCTTCCCCACTCTAATACCTGCGAGCTTTGGGACACTCATACACCCCTGATCCTTCTGTGAATCCGCGGGACCTGGGGCCACGCTGACCCTTTGTGGACTTCACAGGTTTAGCCTGTGGAGCGATGTCCCTCAGTGGAGCAGACTTTTAAAAGTCCTGGTTTTGGGGACACCTGGGTGGCTTGGTGGGTTAAAGCCTCTCCCTTTGGCTTGGGTCATGATCCTAGGGTCCTGGGATCGAGCCCCGTATCGGGCTCTCTGCTCATTGGGGAGCCTGCTTCCTCGTCTCTCTTTCTCTCTGCCTGCCTTTCTGCCTATTTAAGATCTGTCTGTCAAATAATTAGGAAAAAAAAAAAAGTCCTGATTTTGTGCTCTGTTGTTCTGCTGGTTGCCGGGAGCCGGCTCCTCTCCCCGCAGTCTGTCTTCCCGTCACTTTGGATTCACTTGCCGCTGGTCCTTCCTTTCAGAAAGTAGTCGATTTTCTGTTTCTAGAATTGTTGCTCTTCTTCTCTTAGGTCTCCTCTTGGATTTGTAGGTGTTCACAATGGTTTGATAAGCTATCTGCTGATCTCCTGCTACCTGATGTCATCTCAGCCTGCTACTTCTCTGCCATCTTAACTATTCCAGAGATGCATTTTAGATGTAATAACATAGGGATGCCTGGTTGGCTTAGCCAGTTGAGTGCCCAACTCTTGATTTCTCCTTTAAATGTATTCTCTGGGTAATGGGATCTAGCTCTGCATTGGTCTTTAGGGTCAACCCACTCTTCCTCTGCTTCTTCCCTCACTTCTTTCTCTCTCTCTTAAAAAAGTACATAAAATCTTTAAGAAAAATCTAATGACATAGATAGATTGAAAATAAATGCATGGGAAACGATGTAGCATGCAAATAATATATAAGAAAGTTGGAGTAATATTAGTAATTAGTATTATTAATATTAGGTGAAATGATTTCAAACATGTTATTGGAGATGAAGAACAACATTTCAACATATCAGTCACAAATTTGTAAGTGCTTAAGATCTGTAATCATGGCTAGAAATCTTAACAGCATGCTGTCTATAAATTATAGAAAATATAGACCTAAAAAAATCACTTTGAACATAAAGGATCTGAAAAACCACTATCCGTCACCTTGACATTTGTAGAATATCACATGTAACTAGACTACAATAGAATGTACATTCCATCTAAATGCATAATATACATACCAAGATAAATCATATATTGGGCCATAAAACTTCTCAAAAAGTTTCTAAAGTTTGAAATTTTAAGGACTGTAATTTCTTTTTTTTTTTTTTAATTTTTTATTTTTTATAAACATATATTTTTATCCCCAGGGGTACAGGTCTGTGAATCACCAGGTTTACACACTTCACAGCACTCACCAAATCAAATGCCCTCCCCAATGTCCATAATCCCACCCCCTTCTCCCAAACCACCTCCCCCCGGCAACCCTCAGTTTGTTTTGTGAGATTAAGAGTCACTTATGGTTTGTCTCCCTCCCAATCCCATCTTGTTTCATTTATTCTTCTTCTACCCACTTAAGCCTCCATGTTGCATCACCACTTCCTCATATCAGGGAGATCATATGATAGTTGTCTTTCTCTGCTTGACTAATTTCGCTAAGCATGATACGCTCTAGTTCCATCCATGTTGTTGCAAATGGCAAGATTTCATTTCTTTTGATGGCTGCATAGTATTCCATTGTGTATATATACCACATCTTCTTGATCCATTCATCTGTTGATGGACATCTAGGTTCTTTCCATAGTTTGGCTATTGTGGACATTGCTGCTATAAACATTCGGGTGCATGTGTCCCTTTGGATCACTACATTTGTATCTTTAGGGTAAATACCCAATAGTGCAATTGCTGGGTCATAGGGCAGTTCTATTTTCAACATTTTGAGGAACCTCCATGCTGTTTTCCAGAGTGGCTGCACCAGCTTGCATTCCCACCAACAGTGTAGGAGGGTTCCCCTTTCTCCGCATCCTCGCCAACATCTGTCATTTCCTGACTTGTTGATTTTAGCCATTCTGACTGGTGTGAGGTGATATCTCATTGTGGTTTTGATTTGTATTTCCCTGATGCCGAGTGATATGGAGCACTTTTTCATGTGTCTGTTCGCCATCTGGATGTCTTCTTTGCAGAAATGTCTGTTCATGTCCTCTGCCCATTTCTTGATTGGATTATTTGTTCTTTGGGTGTTGAGTTTGCTAAGTTCTTTATAGATTCTGGACACTAGTCCTTTATCTGATATGTCGTTTGCAAATATCTTCTCCCAGTCTGTCAGTTGTCTTTTGATTTTGTTAACTGTTTCCTTTTCTGTGCAAAAGCTTTTGATCTTGATGAAATCCCAGTAGTTCATTTTTTCCCTTGCTTCCCTTGCCTTTTGCGTTGTTCCTAGGAAGATGTTGCTGCGGCAGAGGTCGAAGAGGTTGCTGCCCGTGTTCTCCTCAAGGATTTTGATGGATTCCTTTTGTACATTAAGGTCCTTCATCCATTTTGAGTCTATTTTTGTGTGTGGTGTAAGGGAATGGTCCAATTTCATTTTTCTGCATGTGGCTGTCCAATTTTCCCAGCACCATTTATTGAAAAGGCTGTCTTTTTTCCATTGGACATTCTTTCCTGCTTTGTCGAAGATTAGTTGACCATAGATTTGAGGGTCTATTTCTGGGCTCTCTATTCTGTTCCATTGATCTATGTGTCTGTTTTTGTGCCAGTACCATGCTGTCTTGATGATGACAGCTTTGTAATAGAGCTTGAAGTCCGGAATTGTGATGCCACCCACTTTGGCTTTCTTTTTCAATATCCCTTTGGCTATTCGAGGTCTTTTCTGGTTCCATATAAATTTTAGAATGATTTGTTCCATTTCTTTGAAAAAGATGGATGGTACTTTGATAGGAATTGCATTAAATGTGTAGATTGCTTTAGGTAGCATAGACATTTTCACAATATTTATTCTTCCAATCCAGGAGCATGGAACATTTTTCCATTTCTTTGTGTCTTCCTCAATTTCTTTCATGAGTACTTTATAGTTTTCTGAGTATAGATTCTGTGTCTCTTTGGTTAGGTTTATTCCTAGGTATCTTATGGTTTTGGATGCAATTGTAAATGGGATTGACTCCTTAATATCTCTTTCTTCTGTCTTGCTGTTGGTGTGGAGAAATGCAACTGATTTCTGTGCATTGATTTTATATCCTGACACTTTACTGAATTCCTGTATAAGTTCTAGCAGTTTTGGAGTGGAGTCTTTTGGGTTTTCCACATATAGTATCATATCATCTGCGAAGAGTGATAATTTGACTTCTTCTTTGCCGATTTGGATGCCTTTAATTTCCTTTTGTTGTCTGATTGCTGAGGCTAGGACCTCTAGTACGATGTTGAATAGCAGTGGTGATAATGGACATCCCTGCCGTGTTCCTGACCTTAGCGGAAAAGCTTTCAGTTTTTCTCCATTGAGAATGATATTTGCGGTGGGTTTTTCATAGATGGCTTTGATGATATTGAGGTATGTGCCCTCTATCCCTACACTTTGAAGAGTTTTGATCAGGAAGGGATGTTGTACTTTGTCAAATGCTTTTTCAGCATCTATTGAGAGTATCATATGGTTCTTGTTCTTTCTTTTATTGATGTGTTGTATCACATTGACTGATTTGCGGATGTTGAACCAACCTTGCAGCCCTGGAATAAATCCCACTTGGTCGTGGTGAATAATCTTTTTAATGTACTGTTGAATCCTATTGGCTAGTATTTTGTTGAGTATTTTCGCATCTGTGTTCATCAAGGATATCGGTCTATAGCTCTCTTTTTTGGTGGGATCCTTGTCTGGTTTTGGGATCAAGGTGATGCTGGCCTCATAAAATGAGTTTGGAAGTTTTCCTTCCATTTCTATTTTTTGGAACAGTTTCAGGAGAATAGGAATTAGTTCTTCTTTAAATGTTTGGTAGAATTCCCCCGGGAAGCCGTCTGGCCCTGGGCTTTTGTTTGTTTGGAGATTTTTAATGACTGTTTCAATCTCCTTACTGGTTATGGGTCTGTTCAGGCTTTCTATTTCTTCCTGGTTCAGTTGTGGTAGTTTATATGTTTCTAGGAATGCATCCATTTCTTCCAGATTGTCAAATTTATTGCCGTAGAGTTGCTCATAGTATGTTCTTATAATAGTTTGTATTTCTTTGGTGTTAGTTGTGATCTCTCCTCTTTTATTCATGATTTTATTTATTTGGGTCCTTTCTCTTTTCTTTTTGATAAGTCGGGCCAGGGGTTTATCAATTTTATTAATTCTTTCAAAGAACCAGCTCCTAGTTTCGTTGATTTGTTCTATTGTTTTATTGGTTTCTATTTCATTGATTTCTGCTCTGATCTTTTTGATTTCTCTTCTCCTGCTGGGCTTAGGGTTTCTTTCTTGTTCTTTCTCCAGCTCCTTTAGGTGTAGGGTTAGGTTGTGTACCTGAGACCTTTCTTGTTTCTTGAGAAAGGCTTGTACCGCTATATATTTTCCTCTCAGGACTGCCTTTGTTGTGTCCCACAGATTTTGAACCGTTGTATTTTCATTATCATTTGTTTCCATGATTTTTTTCAATTCTTCTTTAATTTCCCGGTTGACCCATTCATTCTTTAGAAGGATACTCTTTAGTCTCCATGTATTTGGGTTCTTTCCAAACTTCCTCTTGTGGTTGAGTTCTAGCTTTAGAACATTGTGGTCTGAAAATATGCAGGGAATGATCCCAATCTTTTGATACCGGTTGAGTCCTGATTTAGGACCGAGGATGTGATCTATTCTGGAGAATGTTCCATGTGCACTAGAGAAGAATGTGTATTCTGTTGCTTTGGGATGAAATATTCTGAATATATCTGTGATGTCCATCTGGTCCAGTGTGTCATTTAAGGCCTTTATTTCCTTGCTGATCTTTTGCTTGGATGACCTGTCCATTTCAGTGAGCGGAGTGTTAAAGTCCCCTACTATTATTGTATTATTGTTGATGTGTTTCTTTGATTTTGTTATTAATTGGTTTATATAGTTGGCTGCTCCCACGTTGGGGGCATAGATATTTAAAATTGTTAAATCTTCTTGTTGGACAGACCCTTTGAGTATGATATAGTGTCCTTCCTCATCTCTTATTATAGTCTTTGGCTTAAAATCTAATTGATCTGATATAAGGATTGCCACTCCTGCTTTCTTCTGATGTCCATTAGCATGGTAAATTCTTTTCCACCCCCTCACTTTAAATCTGGAGGTGTCTTCGGGCTTAAAATGTGTTTCTTGGAGGCAACATATAGATGGGTTTTGTTTTTTTATCCATTCTGATACCCTGTGTCTTTTGACAGGGGCATTTAGCCCATTCACATTCAGGGTAACTATTGAGAGATATGAATTTAGTGCCATTGTATTGCCTGTAAGGTGACTGTTACTGTATATGGTCTCTGTTCCTTTCTGATCTACCACTTGTAGGCTCTCTCTTTGCTTAGAGGACCCCTTTCAATATTTCCTGTAGAGCTGGTTTGGTATTTGCAAATTCTTTCAGTTGTTGTTTGTCCTGGAAGCTTTTAATCTCTCCTTCTATTTTCAATGATAGCCTAGCTGGATATAGTATTCTTGGCTGCATGTTTTTCTCGTTTAGTGCTCTGAAAATATCATGCCAGCTCTTTCTGGCCTGCCAGGTCTCTGTGGATAAGTCAGCTGCCAATCTAATATTTTTACCATTGTATGTTACAGACTTCTTTTTCCCGGGCTGCTTTCAGGATTTTCTCTTTGTCATTGAGACTTGTAAATTTTACTATTAGGTGACGGGGTGTGGGCCTATTCTTATTGATTTTGAGGGGCATTCTCTGAACCTCCTGAATTTTGATGCTCGTTCCCTTTGCAATATTGGGGAAATTCTCCCCAATAATTCTCTCCAGTATACCTTCTGCTCCCCTCTCTCTTTCTTCTTCTTCTGGAATCCCAATTATTCTAATGTTGTTTCGTCTTATGGTGTCACTTATCTCTCGAATTCTCCCCTCGTGGTCCAGTAGCTGTTTGTCCCTCTTTTGCTCAGCTTCTTTATTCTCTGTCATTTGGTCTTCTATATCACTAATTCTTCTGCCTCATTTATCCTAGCAGTTAGAGCCTCCATTTTTTATTGCACCTCATTAATAGCTTTTTTGATTTCACCTTGGTTAGATTTTAGTTCTTTTATTTCTCCAGAAAGGGCTTTTATATCTCTCGAGAGGGTTTCTCTAATATCTTCCATGCCTTTTTCGAGCCTGGCTAGAACCTTGAGAATTGTCATTCTGAACTCTAGATCTGACATATTACCGATGTCTGTATTGATTAGGTCCCTAGCCTTCGGTACTGCCTCTTGTTCTTTTTTTTGTGTTGAATTTTTACATCTTGTCATTTTGTCCAGATAAGAGTAAATGAAGGGGCAAGTAAAATACTAAAAGGGTGGCAACAACCCCAGGAAAATATGCTTTAACCAAATTAGAAGAGATCCAAAATCGCGAGTGGGGAGAAAGGGGATAAAAAGAGGTTCAAAAAGGAAGAAAGAAAAAAAAAACAAATAGAAAAAAAAAAGAAAAGAAAAGAATTTTTAAAAAAAGAAAACACCTAAGAAAAATGTAAAAAAATATATATATATATATTAGATAAACTAGTAAAAAATCGTTAAAAAAGAAAAAGGTAACAGTTAAAAAAAAATTTTTACCCGAAGGCAAGAAAAAAAAAATGAAAAAGAAAAAATTAAATTAACTGCAAGACTAAAAAAAATCACAGGAAAAAAGCCATGAGTTCCGTGCTTGGCTTTCTCCTCCTCTGGAATTCTGCTGCTCTCCTTGGTATTGAAACCGCACTCCTTGGTATGTGAACTTGGTCTCGGCTGGATTTCTTGTTGATCTTCTGGGGGAGTGGCCTGTTGTAGTGATTCTCAAGTGTCTTTGCCCCAGGCGGAATTACACCGCCCTTACCCGGGGCCGGGGTGAGTAATCTGCTCGGGTTTGCTTTCAGGAGCTTTTGTTCCCTGAGTGCTTTCCGTAGAGTTCCAGAGGACGGGAATACAAATGGCGGCCTCCTGGTCTCCGGCCCGGAGGAGCCGAGAGCCCAGGGCCCCACTCCTCCGTGCGCCCTCAGAGAACAGCGCCCAGTTACTCCTGTCTGCCTGACCTCCGGCCGCGCTCCGAGCTCACCGAGCCTGCGACCGGTTCAAGGTAACACGGAGCTGCGAGCTTACTGTCGGCTCTGTCTCTGTAGCCGGCTTTCCCGTTCCAATACCCGCAAGCTCTGCGACACTCAGACACCCCCGATCCTTCTGTGACCCTGCGGGACCTGAGGCCACGCTGACTCCGCGTGGGCTTCGCCCCGGTTTAGCCTCTGGAGCGATGTCCCTCAGTGGAACAGACTTTTAAACGTCCTGATTTTGTGCGCGGTTGCTCCGCCGCTTGCCGGGAGCCGGCCCCTCCCCCCGGGGTCTATCTTCCCGTCGCTTTGGATTCACTTCTCCGCCGGTCCTACCTTTCAGAAAGTGGTTGTTTTTCTGTTTCCAGAATTGCTGTTCTTCTTCTCTTTGATCTGCCGATGGATTTTCAGGTGTTTGCAATCTTTAGATAAGCTATCTAGCTGATCTCCGGCTAGCTGAAGCAGTCTCAGCTTGCTACTTCTCCGCCATCTTGACTCCTCCAAACTCACCCGATTCTTGAAGCTTTCCAAGTTTCTGGCACAGGTCCCTCTGTAGATGAATCGACAGTCCGCTATTTCCTGGCCGTGGCACCCGGAAGCAGCAGAATGGTTCCGAGGCTCTCCTCCCAGAAGAGAGTCTGCAAGAGGGCAGGCAGCTGGAGGCAGTGAGGGCAAAAGCAAATTAGAAAGGAGAGGCCTAGGGCTCCAGGTAGAAAACCAGGACTGTAATTTCTAACTATGGTTTAATTTAATGTAGGGATTGTTAATAATAAGATATGCAGAAAAATCCAAGTATTTGGAATTAATGTAGTTTTTCCTAGCCAATCTACAGTTTTAATGTGATCAAAATCATTTCCCCCCGACAGGTATTATTTACTTATTTATTTGTTTGAGAGTAAGAGAGAGAGCAGAGGAGGAAAAGAGGGAAAGGAAGAGGGTAACTTAAGCGATTCCATGCTGAGTGCAGAGCCAGATGTGGGATTCAATATCATGACCCTGAGATCACGACCTGAGCTGAGACCAAGTCTGCCACTTAACTGATTGTACCCTCTGGGCTTCCTTGGGCATTTTTAAAAGTGCCTATTAGTCTTCACTGTATTACTTTAAGTCAATCTAAGCTTGCATTAATTGTGAAAGACCAACTCCATATTTGTAATAATGATTTTTCTCTTACTTCAAGTTATAGGAATACTGCTTGATACCGCTTTGAAACTTTTTTTTTTTATTATGGTATAATTGACATATTTCATTATGTAAGTTTCAGGTATACAACAGAGTGATTCCATATTTACATATATTGTGAAGTGATCACAGCAATGTCTAATTAACATTTGTCACCATACAGTTATAAAAATTTTTTTTCTTGTGATAAGTACTTCCAAGATTGACTTTCTTAGCAAGTTTCAAATATGCAGTACAGTATTATTAACTGTGTTCAACATGTTATACATTACACCCCCATAACTTAATTATTTTATACCTGAAAATTTATGCCTTCACTCCTTTGCCCCAGCCCTGGCCCCCACAACTGGCAACCACCAGTCTATTCCTTGTATCTGTGAACCTTGGTTATGTTGTTTTTTAAAATTCCACATGTACGTGAGATCCCACAGTGTTTTACTTTCTCTTTCTTTATTTCACTTAACCTAATTGCCTCACGGTCCATCCATGTTGTCACAAATAACAGGATTTCCTTTTTTGATGATGAAAACTATTCTATTGTATATATGTACGACATCTTTATCCATCCACCTATGGATGGACAGATCACTTCAATATCTTGTCTGTTGAAAATAATGCTGCAGTAAATGAGGAGGTGGCATATATTTTTTCCAGTTAGTGTTTTTGTTTTTTTCAGATAAATACCCAGAAGTAGAATTGCTGAACCATATGGTGGTTCTGTTTTTAATTTTTTGAGGGAGTTCTGTACTCTTTGCTATAGCACCAATAGCAGTTTACATTTTCACCAACAGTACACAAGGGTTCCCTTTTTTATATATTCTAATGCTTATTATTATTTGTCTTTTGATGAGGGGCATTCTAACAGGTATGAGGTGATATCTTACAGTTTTGATTTGTATTTCTGTGACTATGTTGAGCATCTTGACATGTGTCTCTTGGCCATCTGTATGTTTTCTTTAGACTAAACTGTCTATTGAGGTTCTCTGTTTCTTAGTTTGTTTTTCTACTAGTGAGTTGTATGAGTTCTTTTTATGTTTTGGATATTAACCCTTATCAGATATAGGCTTTGCAAATATATTGTCCCATTCCATAGGTTGCCTTTTCATTTTATGGATGATTTCCTTTCCTGTGCCAAAAATGTTTAGCATGGTATAGTTATACTCATTTATTTTTGCTTTGGTTGCCTTTGCTTTTGCAGTCAGATCCAAAAACCCAGAGGCCACAACCAGTATTGAGGAGTGTACCATCTATGTTTTCTAGTTGTATGGTTTCAGGCCTCACATTCAAGGTTTTAATCCATTTTGAGTTGGTTTTTATGTATAGTGTAAGAGCATATCCTAGTTTCATTCTTTTGCATGTGGCTGTCCAGTTTACCCCACATCATTTATTGAGGGAATGTCTGTTCGTTCCCCATTCTATAGTCTTTACTTTTTAGATGTTAATGACCACATATAGGTGAATTTAATTCTGGGTTCTCTGTTCTGGTCTGTTGATCCATGTGCCTGTTTTTAAGCCAGGTTTTTTTTTTTTTTAATAAAGATTTTATTTATTTATTTGACAGGCAGAGATCACAAGTAGGCAGAGAGGCAGGCAGAGAGAGAGAGGGAGAAGCAGGCTCCCTGCCAAGCAGAGAGCCTGATGCAGGGCTCGATCCTAGGACCCTGGGATCACAACCTGAGCTGAAGACAGAGGGTTAATTAACCCAATGAGCCACCCAGGCGCCCCATAAGCCAGTTTTGATTAGTATAGTTTTGTAATATAATATAGTATAAAGTCTGGGATAGTATACCTCCAGCTTTGTTCTTTGTCAAGATTGTTTTGGTTTTTGGGCTTTTTAGTGCTTCCATACAAGTTTTAGGAATGTTTTGTTCTATTTCTGTCAAAAGTGACATTGTAAATTTGAGGGTTTGTACTGAATCTTTAGATTGCTTTGGGTACTATTAACATTTTAAGAATATTAATTTTTCAATCCATAAGAATAGAGCATCTTTCTATTTATATATCATTGTTGATTACTTTAATCAGTTTCTTATGGTTTTCGTTGCATAGCTTTTTATCTCCTTGGTTAAATTTATTCATTGGTATTTTCTCATTTTTTTCATTATTAATATATAATGTATTATTTTCCCCAGTGGTATAGGTATGTGAATCATCAGGCTTACACATTTCATAGCACTCACCATAGCACATATCCTCCCCAATGTTCATAACCCAGCCACCATATCCCTACCTCCCCACACCCCTGGCAACCCTCAATTGGTTTTGAGAGATTAGAGTCTCTTATGGTTTGTCTCCCTCCCTATTACATCTTGTTTCATTTTCTCCCTCCCTCCTTATTTCCATTGACCCACTACCCTGCCTCTCAAATTCCTCACATCAGAGAGATCATAAAATTGTCTTTCTCTGGTCGACTAATTTCACTCAGCATAATACCTTCTAGATTTATCAATGTCATTGCAAATGGCAAGGTTTGTTTCTCTTGATGGGTGCATAATATTCCAGTGTGTGTGTGTGTGTGTGTGTGTGTGTGTATACCACATCTTCATTATCCATTCATCAGTTGATGGACATCAGGGATCTTTCCATGGTTTGACTATTACGGACATTGCTGCAGTAAACATTCGAGTGCACGTGCCCCTTCGGATCCCTGCGTTTGTATCTTTAGGGTAAATACCCCATAGTGCGATTGTTGGGTCATAGGGTAGCTCTATTTTCAACTTTTTGAATGCTTTCCAGAGTAGCTGCACAAGCTTGCATTCCCACTAACAGGGGAGGAGGGTTCCCCTTTCTCCGCATCCTCATCAACTTCTGTCGTTTCCTGCCTTGTTAATTTTAACCATTCTGTCTGGTGTGTGGTGGTATCTCACTGTGGTTTTGACTTATATTTCCCTGATGATGAGTGATGTTGAGCACTTTTTCATGTGTCTGTTGGCCATCTGGATGTCGTCTTTGCCGAAATGTCTCTTCATGTCTTCCACCCACTTCTTTCTTTCTTTTTCTCTCTCTCTCTTTCTTTCTTTCTTTCGTTTTCAAGATTTTATTTATTTATTTGAGAGAGAGACAGTAAGAGAGAGCACGACAGGGGAGAAGGTCAGAGGGAGAAACAGATTCCCTGTGGAACTGGAAGCCCAATGCGGGACTCAATGCTGGGACTCTGGGATCAAGACCTGACCTGAAGACAGTTGCTCAACCAATTGAGCCACACAGGAGCCCTTCTACCCATTTCTAGATTGGGTTATTTGTTCCTTGTGTGTTGAGTTTGATAAGTTCTTGATAGACTTTAGATACTAGCCCTTTATCTGATATGTCATGTGTGAATATCTTTTCCCATTCTGTCAGTTGTTTTGGTTTTATTGATTGTTTGTTTTGCTGTGCAAAAGCTTTTGAACTTGATCAAGTCCCAATAGTTCATTTTTGCCCTTGCTTCCCTTGCCTTTGGCGAAGTTTCCAGGAAGAAGTTGTTGTGGCTGAGGTCGAGGAGGTTGCTGCCTGTGTTCTTCTCAAGGATTGGTGGATTTCTGTCTCACATTTGAGGTCTTTTATCCATTTTGAGTCTGTTTTTGTGTGTGGTGTAAGGAAGTGGTCCAGTTTCATTCTTCTGCATGTGGCTGTCCAGTTTTCCCAACACCGTTTGTTAAAGAGACTGTCTTTTACCATTAGACATTCTTTCCTGCTTTGTCAAAGATGAGTTGACCATAGGGTTGAGGGTCCATTTCTGGGCTCTCTATTCTGTCTGTTCCATTGATCTGTGTGTCTGTTTTTGGGCCAGTACCTACTACCTTGATGATTACAGCTTTGTAATAGAGCTTGAAGTCTGGAATTGTGATGCAGCCAGCTTTGGTTTTCTTTTTCAACATTCCTCTGGCTATTCGGGGTCTTTTCTGGTTCCATATAAATTTTGGGATTATTTGTTCCATTTCTTAGAAAAGAGTTGATGGTTATTTTGATAGGGATTACGTTAAATGTATAGATTGCTTTAGGTAGCATAGACATTTTCACATTATTTGTTCTTCCGGTCCAACGGCATGGAACGTTTTTCCATTCTTTTGCATCTTCCTCAGTTTCTTTCATGAGTACGTTATAGCTCTCTGAGTACAGATTCTTTGCCTCTTTGGTTAGGTTTATTCCTAGGTATCTTATGGTTTTGGGTGCAATTGTAAATGGGATAAAATCCTTAATTTCTCTTTCTTCTGTCTTGCTGTTGGTATATAGAAATGCAACTGATTTCTGTGCATTGATTTTATATCCTGACACTTCACTGAATTCCTGTATGAGTTCTGGCAGTTTTGGAGTGGATTCTTCTGGGTTTTCCACATAAAGTATCATATCATCTGCAAAGAGTGAGAGTCTGACTTGTTTTTTGCCAATTCAGATGCCTTTTATTTCTTTTTGTTGTCCAATTACCAAGGCTAGGACTTCTAGTACTATGTTGAATAGCAGTGGAGATAGTGAACATCCCTACCCTGTTCCTGACCTTAGCAGAAAAGCTCTCAGTTTTCCCTGTTGAGAATGATACTTGCTGTGGGTTTTTCATAGATGCCTTTGATGATATTGAGCTGTGTACCCTCTATGCCTACACTGTGAAGAGTTTTGATCAAGAAAGGATGCTGTACTTTGTCAAAAGCTTTTTTTAAGCATCTACTGAGAGTATCATATGGTTCTTGTTCTCTCTTTTGTTAAGGTATTGCATTGCATTGATTGATTTGTGGATCTTGAATCAACCTTGCAGCCGTGGAATAAATCCCACTTGGTCATGGTGAATAATCCTGTTAATGTACTGTTGGATCCAATGGCTAGTATTTTGCTGAGAGTTTTTGCATCCGTGTTCATTAAGGATTTTGTTCTGTGATTCTCCTTTTTGTCTGTTTTTTGGGACCAAAGTAATGCTGGTTCTCATCAGATGAGTTGTGAAGTTTTCCTTCCATTTCTATTTTTTGAATAGTTTCAGGAGAATAGGTATCAATTCTTCTTTAAATGTTTGGTAGAATTCCCCTGGGAAGCCATCTGGCCCTGGGCTCTTATTTGTTGGGAGACTTTTGATGAGTGCTTCACTCTCCTTACTGGTTATGGGTCTGTTCAGGTTTTCTGTTTCTTCCTGGTTCAGTTTTGGTAGTTTATTTGTCTCTGGGAATGCATCCATTTCTTCCAGATTGTCAAATTTGCTGGCGTATAGTTGCTCATACTGTGTTCTTATAATTGTTTGTGTTTCTTTGGTGTTGGTTGTGATCTCTCCTCTTTCACTCATGATTTTATTAATTTGGGTCCTTTCTCTTTCCTTTTTGATAAGTCTGGCCAGGGTTTTATCCATCTTATTGATTCTTTCAAAGAACCAGCTCCTAGTTTCGTTGGTTTGTTCTCCGGTTCTTTTGGTTTCTATTTCACTGATTTCTGCTCTCATCTTTATTATTTCTCTTCTCCTGCTGGGTTTAAGACTTTCTTTGCTGTTCTTTCTCCAGCTCATTTAGGTGTAGGGTTAGCTTGTGTACTCGAGCCCTTGTTTCTTGAGAAAGGCTTGTATTACTATATACTTTCCTCATAGAACCGCCTTTGTGGTGTTCCAAAGATTTTGAACATTTGTGTTTTCATTTTGATTTGTTTCCGTGAATTTTTTAAATTCTTCTTTAATTTCCTGGTTGACCCATTCATTCACTAGTAGGATGCTCTTTAGCCTCCATGGATTTGAGTTCTTCCCAACTTTCCTCTTGTGATTGAGTTCTTGCTTCAGACCTTTGTGGTCTGAAAATATGCAGGGAATGTTCCCAGTCTTTTGGTACCGATTGAGACCTGATTTGTGACCCAGGATGTGATCTATTCTGGAGAATGTTCCAAGTGCACTAGAGAAGAACGTGTATTCTGTTGCTTTAGGATGGAATGTTCTAAATATATCTGTGATGTCCATCTGGTCCACTGTGTCATTTAAAGCCTTTATTTCCTTGTTGATCTTTGCTTAGATGATCTGTCCATTTCAGAAAGGGGGGGCGTCTTAAAGTCCCCTACTATTATTTTATCATTGTTGATGTGTTTCTTTAATTTTGTTATTAATTGGTTTATATAATTGGCTGCTCCCATGTTAGGGGCATAGATATTTAAAATTGGTAGATCTTCTTGTTAGACCCTTTAAGTACGATATAGTTTCCTTCCTCATCTCTTATTATACTCTTTGGCTTAATATCTAATTTATCTGTTGTAAGGATAGCCACCCCAGCTTTCTTTTGATGTCTATTCGCATGGTACATTGTTTACCACCCCCTCACTTTAAATCTGGAGGTGTCTTTGGGTCTAAAATGAATTTCTTATAGACATCATATTGATGGGTCTTGTTTTTTTATCCATTGTGATACCCTGTGTCTTTTGATTGGGGCATTTAGGCCATTTCCATTCAGGGTAACTATTGAAAGGTATGAATTTAGTGCCATTGTATTGCTTGTAAGGTGACTGTTACTGTATATTGCCTCTGTTCCTTTCACTATAGTCTATGTCACTGTTAGGCCCTCTCTTTGCTTAGAGTTGAATGCTTCCTGTGGAGCTGGTTTGATGTTTGCAAATTATTTTAGTTTTTGTTTGTCCTGGAAACTTTATCTCTCCATCTGTTTTCAATGACAGCTAGGGTGGATATAGTATTCTTGGCTTCATATTTTTCTCATTTAGTTCTCATAATATATCATGGCAGTTCTTCCTGGCCTTCCAAGTCTCTGTGGATAAGTCTGCTGCCAATTTATTATTTCTGCCATTATATGTTACATACTTCTTGTCCCAAGCTGCTTTCAGGATTTTCTCTTCGTCACTTGTATGTTTTACTATTTGATGATGGGCCATTGACCTATTTTTATCGATTTTGAGTAGGGTCCTCTGTGCCTCCTGAATTTTGATGCTTGTTTCTTTACCCAGTTATGGAAATTTTCTGCTATAATTTGCTCCCGTATACCTTCTGCTCCTCTCTCTCTTTCTTCTTCTTTTGTGATTCCAATTATTCTAATATTTTTTTGTCTTATAGTATCTCTTATCTCTGAGATTTTCCTCCCCCAGTCCTGTAGTTTTTTATCTCTTTTCTCAGCTTCTTTATTCTCCCTCATTTGGTCTCTTCTATATCAAGAATTCTATCCTGCTTCATTTATCTTAGCAGTAAGAGCCTCCATTTTGATTGCACCTCATTAATAGCTCTTTTTTTTTTTTTTCTCAGCTTAGATTTTAGTTCTTTATTTCTCCAGAAAGGGATTTTATTTCTCCAGAAAGTGTTTCTCTAATATCTTCCATGCCTTTTTAAAGCCCAGGTAGCACCTTGAGAATCATCATTCGGGCCTCTACTTCTGGCATATTACCAATGTCTGTATTCATTAGGTTCCTAGACATGGTTACTGCCTGTTGTTTTTTTTATTTTGTGGTGAATTTTTCCCGCCTTGTCGTTTTATCCAGTTAAGAATATATGAACGAGGGAGTAAAATACTAAAAGTGTGGCAAAGACCCAACAAAAACGTATGCCAACCAAAACGGGGGGGGGGGGGGAGAAAGAAATAAAAGTAAAAAATTAAAAAAAAAACTAAGAAACATATATAGATATAGTAGACTGATGAATAGAACAGAGCCACCCAGTTGATTTTGGGTATATTCTGGTCTCTTATAACAAATTACCTCCCTAAATTTTTAAGAAAGATAAACTTACATATATATACAAAAATTACAGCAAACATGATGAAGGGATGGAATATGACTGCAAAGATGAAAATTCAAAAAAATACTCCCAAGAAAGGACAATTCCTTTTAATTGGTTGGAACAGGAAAAGAATTGGAAAAAAAAAAGAGAGAGAGAGAAGAATGTGTTTAGGCCGGAGACTAGAATGAAGCCGTGTAGTAGATATAGGTTATATTTTGATCTATTAGAAGAAATTGTATTACTAAAATTTTAAAGAGAAAATTCTATATATATACAAAAAATAAGTTTAAATACAACGAAGGGATAAAATATGACTAACAACTAAGTTTTAAAAGGATTCTTTTTAGAAAATTATTTTTAAGATAAAGTAGTTAAGAAACGTTAAAAGAAGAAAGAGGAAGAGTTTAAGAAATAGAATAAGAAAAAAATTTTTTTTTAAATTTGACTTGGAAGACTAAGGGATTATGGGGAAAAAGCAATGGATTCTGTGCATTACTTTCCTTTAGCTCTGGAGTTGTGCTGTTCTCCTTGATCGGGGAGGTTGGTCTTGGCTGGATGTGTTTGCTGATCTTCTGCGGCAGGGGCCTGTTGTAGGGAGTATCATATGTCTTTGCCTGAGGTGGAATTGCACTGTTCTTGCCAGGGCCCGGGCTAAGTAATCTCCTCATGTTCACTCTCAGTAGTTTTGTTCCCTGAATACTTTTCGTAGAGCTCTGGAGGAAAGGATTGAAAATGTCAGCCTCCGAATCTTTGGCCTGGAGGAGCCAAGAGCTCGGGTCCCCAGTCCTCAGTGTACCCTCAGATAAAAGCAGTCAATAACTCCTGTCTCCCCGACTCCATCTGTGCTCTGTGCTCACCTGGCCTGTGACTAAGCGTTTCTGTCTCTGACATACAGCTTCATTTTGAGTTTCCAAACCCAGTAGATTTCTGCCACACGTTCCTGCACAAGTCCTCCTGGAGGAGGAAGGAGGGAGTCTCTGGTCTGCCACTTGTGGGGTCACCGCTTGAAGAGCAGCGGCCCGACTGTGACTTGGGTCTCGGTTTAAGGTAATCCCCAGCTCAGAGCACATTCCTTGACTCTATCTCTGTAGCCGGCTTCCCTCTTCTGATACCTGGGAGCTCTGCCACACTCAGGCACCCCGGTCCTTCTCTGATCCTGTAGGTCCTGAGGCCACACTGTCCCCGTGAAGGCCCCCTCTGGAGCGACGTCCCTCAGTGGAGCAGACTTCTAAAAGATCCAATTTTGTGCTCAACTGCTGTCTCACTTGGCGGAAGCCGGCCCCTTCCCCCGCGGTCTATCTTCCCATCACTTCGGATTCACTTTGCATCTCCTACCTTCCGGAAAATTGTTGATTTTCTGTTCCTAGAATTCCTCGTATTCTTGTCTTCTATCTCCTGTTGAGTTTGTAGGTGTTTAGAATGGTTTGATAACTATCTAGCTTAACTCCGAGATCTGATGATATTTCAGTCTCTTAGTCCTCTGCCATCTTGCTTTCTCCCCTATTGGTATTTTATTCTTGTTATGTAATTGTAAATATTATTGTTTTCTTAATTTATCTTTTTACTACTTTGTTGTTAGTGTATAGAAATACAAACTGCTGTATATTCTGTGTTCTGCAACTTTATGGAATTTATTCTGTAGTTTTTTTGGTGGAGTCTTTAGGGTTTTCTATATATAATATCATGTCATCTGCAAATATTAACAGTTTGACTTCTCCTTTCTAATTTGGATGCCTAATGTTTCTTTTCTATGCCTAATTTTTCTGGTACGACTTCCATACTATGTTGAATAAAATGGTGTTAGTGGGGTATCCTTGTCTTGTTGCTGATCTTAGACAAAAAGCCTGCAACTTTTCACTATTGAGTATGATATTAGCAGAGTTTTGTTATATATGGCCTTTATTATGTTAAGTTACAGTCCATCTTTATCTGCTTTGTTGAATGCTTTTATTATAAATGGATGTTGAATTGTGTCATGCACTTTCTACATCTTTTGAGATGATCATATGATTTTTATGTTTTATTTTGTTTATGTGCTGTATCATATTGATTGATTTGCAGATGTTAAACCACCTTGCATCCCTGGAATAATACCCACTTGATCGTGTCATGTTTGAGCCTTTTAATGTGTTGTTGAATCTGGTTTGCTAATATTTTCTTGAGAATTTTTGCATCTGTGTTCATCATGTCTGCCTTTCTTATGGTGTCCTTGTGTGGTGCTAGAATCCGGGTAGTGCTGATTGCATAAAATGAGTTCAAAAGTATACCCATCACTTTTATTTTTTGAAAGAGTTTGAGAAAGATTGCCATTAATTTTCTTTAAGTGTTTGGTAGAATTTACTGGTGAAGCCATGTGGTCTTGCAGTTTTTTGTTTATTGGGAAATTTTTGATTACTGATTCAATCTTTTTTTTTTTTTTTTTTAAGATTTTATTTATTTATTTGACAGGCAGAGATCACAAGTATGTGGAGAGGCAGGCAGAGAGAGAGGAGGAAGCAGGCTCTTGCCGGGCTCTATCCCAGGACCCCAGGACCATGACCCGAGCCTAAGGCAGAGGCTTTAACCCACTGAGCCACCCAGGTGCCCCTGATTCAATCTTTTTTAGTAATTTTTCTGTTAAAATTTTTTTTTCTTTATGATTCAGTCTCAGAAGACTGAATTTCTAGGAATTTATTCATTTCTTACATTTTTTAAAAATTTGTGGCTTATAATAGTATTTTGTGATTCTTTGTATTTAGTTGTAATTTCTGATTTTCAGTTCTCTCTCTCTCTCTTTCTCTTTTTTCTTTTTTTGTGATCCCTGGTAAAAGTTTGCCAGTTTTATGTATCTTTTCACAGAGGCAACTCTTAGTTTCATTGATCTTATTTATTATCTTTCTGGTCTCTTTGATTTATTTCTACTCTGTTATTTCCTTTTTCTACTAACTCTGGACTTCACTTGTTCTTCTTTTTTAGTGTAATGTTATGATGTTTATTTAAGATTTTTCTCCTTTCTTGAAGTAAGCATTTATCTCCTGAACTCTCTTTAAAATGCTTTTGCTGTATCTCATAAATTTTGATTCATTGTATTTCCATTTTCATTTGTCTCAAGGTACCTTTTTATTTGTCATTGATTTCATTGATCCCTTGGTTTTTCAGTAGCATGTTGTTTAATCTTCATATATTTGTGAATTTTCCAGTTTTCTTCTTGTAATTGAGTTTTAGTTTCATCTTATTATATTTGGAAACTACAGTTGATATGATTTCAGTCTTCTTAAATTTAGCAGTACTTATTTTGTGGACTAACATATGGTCTGTTCTGAAGAGTGTTCCATGTGCACTTGAAAATAATATGTATTCTGCTTTTGGATGGAATGCTGTTCAATTCATCTACAAAACATGTTGTGTAAGTCTGATGTTTCCTTATTGATGTTCTGTCTGGATGATCTATCTGTTATGAAAGTAGGATATGAAAATTACTATCTGTTGTTGTATTGTTGTGTTTTGTTCTTTAGGTCTGTTAATGTTTGCTTTACATATTTATGTGTTCCTAGTTTGGGTGCATAAATACTTATAAATTTTATATCTCTTTGTGGATTGAGCCCTTCCTCATTATGTAATGCCTTATTTGTTTGTTTTTAATTATAGTCTTTGCTTTAAAGTCTGTTGTCTGTCCAGCTTACTTTTTGTTTACATTTATGTAGGATATCTTTTTCATTCCTTCACTTTTAGTCAGTGTGTGTCCTTAAATCTGAAATCTAGAATGAGTCTTTTGTAAGCAATATATAAAGGTCTTTTTTTTTTTTTCTTCAAAACCCACTTAGCCACTTGTCATTTGACTGTAGAATTTAGTCCATTTATACTTAAAGTGATAATGATGGTTATGTACTTATTGTCATCTTAATTGTTTTCTGGCTGTTTTGTAGTTCCTTTCTGTTTCTTCTCTTGGTTGCTTCCTTCGTGGTTTGAACATTTTGTTAGTGATGTGCTTAGATTCCTTTCTCACAATCTTCCCCCCACCTTTTTTTAATAGGCCTTAATTCACTTAACTTTTCTTGTATAAAATCTATGTGGTGGCCATAGCTGGAGCCTAGGTCCTCTGCATGGAGATTCCTGTTGTGGGTCTTCACAATATGGTTAGTGAATTCCTGATAGGGACACTTGGTGAACACAGACAGTCTCTTTCCAGAGATCAGGGTAAGATACCTATAGATATTGGAAATGGCATCAAAAGTAGCCATGGTGAAGTTGCCTGGGATGGCAGTGCAGTCCCTTGCTGAGGCTTAGCAGTCATCAATACTGGCCATCATCAGTAGCTTCTTGGGTACTGGCTGAGACAATACCAGAGCCTCTGGGAGCAGGGATGAGGCATACCAGCCCAAAGCTACAGGGGCCAGTCACCTTGCATGGGACAGTTTGGGGGTTACTTGTTCCTCCAGTAGCCTTGCCAAATGGAGATAATGGAAAGCTTGACCACGGGATGCCTGGGTGGCTCAGTTGGTTAAATGACTGGTTTTGGCTCAGGTCATGTTCCCAGGGTTCTGGGATTGAGCCCCATATCTGGCTCCTCGCTCAGCAGGGAGCCTGCTTTTCCCTTTCCCTCTAACTACTAGTCTGCCTGCTTGTGCTCTCTCTCTGTCAAATAAGTAAATAAAAATTCTTAAAAAGAAAAAAAGGCTTGGCTAGGTTGATGGCCCCACGATGGCAGTGGCTACCTCGTTGGAGTATTTAACATTCAGACTGATGTCAGCAAATGCCTTGAACCTGGCCTGCTGATAAGCATGCGTCTGCTTTTGCATAAGCATAATCTCCAAAACCTCATCCTTTAAGAGGGATGTCCCTAGGAAGTAGTCAATGATCTCAGATTCCTTGATAGGCAGGGAGAAGAGATAGATCTCTTCCAGGGACTTGATCTTCATGACTGTGACCAGGTGGCACAGCATGGTGATGGGGATCCACTCCTTGGCCTTGCCTCTTTGAAATCTGTGGCCTTGGCCCTGACCTAGATGCTGTTACTAAAGCCTCCATGGAAGCCACCATGGCCTCCCATTCCAGAGCTCCTGGGCCCTCCCATAACACCAACATCATCTGCCATTTCTTTTCTTGGAAAAGAATCTCTCCTTCTCACCATCTTTTGGGAATCTACCATAGATTTTTGCTTGGTGGTTCCCGTGAGGTTTAGTATAACAACCTTTATTTATAACTGTATTTTAAGTTGATAAGTTGAACACATTCTGAACTCATTTTTACTCCCCTCACCCCATGTTTTATGGTTTTGACATCACATTTTACATACTTTTAGCTTGTGTATCCCTTAACTAATTATTGTAGTTATACTTATTTTTACTAGTTTTTCAACTTTTATGGTAGCTTTATAAGTGACTAATCTGCCATTTGTACTGTGTTTACCTTTATAATGAGATTCGTACTTTCATATATATTTTTTAAATATTTATCAAAATAGTTTTCTTTTAAAATGCCCCCACTGCTGCATCCCCACTGGCTGGCTCTCCAACATCTCCCTCCCCAGCCTGGACAGAGCTGGAGGGATCCTGAGTTGTTCAGGTGTCCCTTTGAGTCTTTCCTACCCAGGACATCTTGGAAAACAGGGAGGAGAGTGCCCTGAGGTCCATAGTGGGTTCTTCCTGTCTATTCCAGGTTTAGGATATAGTTGATGCTTTGCACCAGGCCAATGATGTCCGACTGCCAAATACCGAAGCCAGTCTAGCAGTTGCCTCTATATGAGTGAGGCCTCTCCCAGGGATTGCTGAGCATTCTCTTGAGGTTCATCTTCTGTTTGCAGTAGGGACACATCTGTTTCCTTCCTGCAGTGCACCAGCCGAGGATGCAGAACTCATGGAATACGTGATGGCAAGACAGCTTATATATGCTGTGTATATTCTTGATGATGCCCTCTTCACTGACATCCACAAAGATCTGCTGCCCAAACATGGCACACACACTGTCTGAGAGATGTTTGGTAGGCATGCCTGACATTGTAGAACCCCATGGTAGATGCCATGTAGTCTGCACACATTTCTACAAAGTCTTGTTCAAGAACAACATAGCAGAGGCCATAGAAGGCAAGAGAAATAACAAAGTCTTTGGCATCTTCTGGTTTGATCTTAATAACAGAGACCAGAAAGGGTTAACATGACAGCCATGTAGCCAACAATGCCAGTGGCATAGCTTATTTTATAGATAAGCAAGAACTATTTACTTATAAACCAACCTTGGGGTTTCTGTACTATTGCTGAAGATGGCAGTGGTAGAAGTGGAGGTTGGAGAAGGTACTGTTAGAGAATGGGAGCTGGATGAGGTTGATATGTCAGACCTCTCCCGAGAGGAGCAGTGGAGGGTTGAGCACACGTGCATGCATACCAAGCGCCATAGCCATGAAGCCACCAAGACCATGTCATGCACATTGAAATGGTCCTCATTCTTATGGCTACTTGGGTGATGGCTCAGCTGTTCTTGGTGCAGGGGAAACAGAGGGAATACCACTCCTACGATATGGTGACCCTGTTTCGGGTATGGGTTTTTCCCCTTTATTTCACAGGGAAGCTGCACTGGTGGAGGTTCCTAGTGATCTGGATCTTGTTCTCTGCTGACACAGCTTTTATCACTGTCTGATCTGTCTGAAAACCACTAATACAGATAATTCCAAGTTTGGTTTCCTATGTTTTCTTATTATGAATTTGCAATTTTTATTTTCAGCCTACAAAAGTCCCTTTAACATTTCTTGTAATGCTGTTTTAGATGAACTTGTAGGTTTTCTTTGTCCAGAAAACTCTATTTTTCCTTCAATTCTGAATGATGATTTTGCTGGGTGTATTTTGGATGAAAGTTTTACTTCCTTTCAGCACTTTGAATACATTGTGCCACTCCTTTCTGCCTGAAAAGCTTCTGCTGAAAATCTTCTGTAGCCTTTTTTTTTTGTTTTTAATACTTGTTATAGTTTTTAATTGCTGCTTTTGAGATTCTCTCCTTGTCTTTAACTTTTGACATTTTAATTAGGAAGTGTCTTCCTGTGAGTCTCCGGGTTCATCTTAATTGGAACTTTCTGGAATAGGATGTCTGTTTCCTTCTCTGCCTTAGGGAAATTTCCAGCCATTTCATTCATTTCCTCAGATAAATTTTCTACCCCTTTCTCTCTCCATCTTCTGTAACAGACATAGTATGGATATTAAGTCTGTTTGATGTTTCCAGTTAGTCCCTTAGGCTACCTTTGGTTTTTTGTGTGTGGTTTTTTTTTTTTGTTTTTTGTTTTCCATTCTTTTTTTTTTTTTGCTGCTCTGATTGTGTGATCTCCAGTGCCCTGTTTTGAGTTCATTGATAATTCTGCTTCATCCAGTCTGCTTTTGAACCCCTTTAGTGTATTTTTTTGGTTCAATTATTGCTTTCTTCAGCTCTATGACTTCCATTTAGTGCTTTCTTATATTTTCTCTTTTTTTTAAACTATTCTTCTGAATTTGGAAAGCATCTTTATGATCATTACTTTGAATTTTTCGTCAGGTAAATTATGTATATCTCTGTTTCATTCAGGGTTTTTTTTTGGTGGGGGAGTTTTATTTTTTTTTTAATTTGGAACACATTCCTGTTTCTTCATTTTGCTTGACTCTTTGTGTTTGTTTCTATGTATTAAATGAAGCTGTCACCTCTCCCAGTCTTGGAGGAATGTTTCTTATAGGAAATGAACCTTGACATTCAAACTCTCCCTAGTTCTTGGTTGTCTCTTGGTCCTTTATGATTTTCCAAGCAGCCTAATTTATTTTTAATAGCTCTAGTCATTGAGGGTGTGCCCAAGGGGCATGTATCAGTGTCCCAGAGGGGAATATCTTAGCTAACACCTAAACCCAGCAGATTGGAAGCCAGATCTTTAGACAGCAGCTTTTAAAATGCACACATACACACACACACACACACATATACACACACACTTTTGTGGGACCATAAGCTTAAGGCTTGCTGGCTACCAAAGCAGATCTGAAGTTGTGCTCTGACCAGCAGTTTCAAAAATCAGTACTCCAGACTAGTGTATAAGCTGCTTTCTGGGACATACTGACAAACTATAATGAGGGAGAGGAAGGGCACAATGATGGCGTCCCTCTACCTTTGTTCTGTGTGAGTACCTTCATAGCCTCTAAGATGTGTGCCGAACCTGAAGCCTATTCATCAGTCTGAAGCACCAGGAGAAACAAATGAATCTCTTTCAAAAGAGAGATGGGGTGGGGGGTTGGGACAGGGCAGAGGAGGGGGAAGAATGTGTTTTAGTCTGTTGTTTGTTCAGTGCCCTGGGGGTGGCACCCTACCAAGAACTGTCCCTCCAATTGTTAAAGTCCTTTGGAAGCCAGGAATACAGGTCCCCCTGGCCAGAGCCAGAGCCTGACCAGAGCCAAGTCCCCTGTGTGGCAACCACAAACACCAGGATACAAGATGTAGAAAGTGGGATACTAAGTACATGCAGGAACTCCCTTCCAAGAGACTGGTGCTCTGGATTGCAGCTGAGGATGAACATGAACATAGCACCCAACTTCTGAGAGCTCTGGTCAGCTTTACAATTGGCCCTTCGATGTATGTTTAATTAGCAGCCTGTTACTGAGGCTGTAGCTATGATGCTGTGCTTGTAGGCCTCTTTCACAGATGGAGTGAGCTTCTGGGTCTTTTGCCTCTTGCTGTGCCCTGAGAGTGGTAGCTGTTTAAGAACTCTTTCACCATTGGTGACAGTCTTAAGAGATCTGTGAGCATAAGCCCCGCTGGCCACTAGAGCCACGTGATGTAGACATGGTCCCTGGTAGCAGCTGTAAAAATCAAGGTGCCAGACAAGGGTATAAAGCTTCTTTCTGAGAGATATTAGTACGCTAGAGCAAGGCAGAATGCAAAGATTATACCCAATGGCCTCTGTTTTCCTGAAAGTATGTCTGTAGGCACCTAGATGTGTGCTAGACCAGAAATTACCGCTCAAGGCAAATTTCTTGGACAAGCAAATAGGCCACTTTCTCAGAAAGATTAGGGGTGTGTTTCACTCCGCTATGTGTGCAGAGCTCTGGGTGTGGTATTCTGCCAAGAACTGTGTCCAATTGTAGAGTACTTTGGAATCCAAGAAAACCGGCTTCCTTGGCCACCAGAGCCAGGCTATCAGGCTGTAATTGCAAAAACTGGGGCACCAGATATGTGTAAAATCTCTCCTTCGAGAGAGTAGTGCTGCGGAATATGGCCGAGTGAGCACGCAAAGATGGTACCTACCCTTTAAGGAAAAAAAAAATGGTGCCTGCTGATTAGCAACACAGTGGGAGAGCACAAAAGTGATTTGTACCGGTTGGAGGATAAAGATGATATCCACCATGAACAAAAAAGTCTAATGTTTAAAAAACGAATAAACAACAACAACAACAACAAAATGGTCAGGGGGTACCTAATAGCTTTAGTAAGTTAGAGGGAGAACTTAATGGCACCCAGCAGCACCTCCTTCCCCTGAGAGTATCCGAACAGGCTGGGGCCTCTCAGTTGACACTCTAAGATTAGCACATGTATTTCTTTGATGTAGAGTCTGGGTGCTTTTCAAACAGCTCTTTCTGGGCTGGGCTATAGGATGAGTGAGTTTGAGCATGACTGCTTTTTAAGAGATGTTTCTCAGTTTGGTATAGCTCTATGGGTCTTGTGGATTTAAGGCCAATTGGCTTTCAAAGCCACATGTTTTGAGTATAATCTCTTAGGTGCAGATCTGAAAAGGTGGGGTACCTGAGGTGGGATACGAACCTTTGGCTCTACAAGGAGAGGCTCTTGGTTTGTTAGTTCCCTTCCATTTGAGGTTTACTGCACCTCAGGTTTATGGCAGGACTGTGTCACTGGCTCTCCCACTCACCTTGATGTGGATAAGTCGGTATCTTCGCAGGCCTTTTCTCTTTAGGTAGAAATTGACATGCTGATTAAGAAATTCATATGGAAATATGAAGGACCTAGGTTTTATAGAGCAGTGTTGAAGAATTACTTCACTAACTTATACTACCTGTTTTACTCTAATGCTACAGCAATCAAGATTGTGATAGTAGATAAAGATATACAGGTAGATGGAACAAAATAAGAGTTGAGAAATTATTATTTTTTAATGTTATTTTTTAAAAGATTTTATTTATTTATTTAACAGAGAGAGAGATAACAAGTAGGCAGAGAGGCAGGCAGAGAGAGTGGGGGAAGTAGGCTCCCTGCTGAGCAGAGAGCCTGATGTGGGGCTCGATCCCAGGACCCTGAGACCATGACCTGAGCCAAGGGCAGAGGCTTAACTCACTGAGCCACCCAGGCGCCCTGAGAAATTATTTTTGACAAAGAAAACAATCCAGTGGGGGAAACAAAGGTTTGTAAACAAACAGTGCTGGAATGATTAGATACTCATATAGATAAAAAATCACCTTGACTCTATCTCACATACACAAAACTCAAGATGGATCATAGATCTAAAGGTAAAAGTGGATCATGGATCAAAAGGTAAAAGCTAGAAAGTTTCTAGAAGAAAATGTAGAAAATAGGCTAAGCTTTCTTTGGTAGGCTACAAAAAGCAACAAATATTAAAATTACTGTAAATACTGTAAATTAAAATTAATCACAATAAAAAATTACCTCCATTAAGGGAGAAAATAACAGCAAAACATTTATCTGTCAAGGACTTGTATCCAGATTTTATAGAGAACCCCTAAAACGAGAAAAGGACATTTTGATTAGTTGGAGAAATATTATAAGAGATATTTCATACATAATGCTGTATGCGTAGTCTGTGAGCATATTGGACTTTAATGTGTGAATTTGGGGGGAACATTTCAGCCTATAATCGTATTATAAGGAAAAATTTTTAAATTATTATTTTTTGTTTTATTTAAATTTTAATTAACATACTTTGTAATATTAGTTTTAGATATATGATATAATGATTCAGCATTTATATATAACACCCGGTGCTCATCACATCAAGTGCACTTCATACTTCCCATCACCAATTTAACCCGTCACCCCAGCCATCTCCTTTCAGTTTGTTCTCTGAATTAAGAGTCTGTTTCTTGGATTCCCTCTCTCTCTCTTTTTCCCATTGCTTGTTTGTTTTGTTTCTTAAATTCTGCATATAGGTGAAATATAATTGTCTTTCTCTGACTTATTTCACTTAGCATAATTCCCTGTAGTTCCATCCACATTGTTGCAAATGGCGAGATTTCTTTTTTTTATTTTTTATTTTCTTGGTGGCTGAGTAGTGTTCCACTGTATATATATATATTTGTACCACATCTTCATATCCATTCATCTGTTAATGGTCGTCTGTGTTTTTTTCCATAGTATGGCTGTTGTGGATATTGCTGCTATAAACATGGGGTGCAGGTGTCCTTTTGGATCACCACATTTGTATCTTTGGGGTAGATACCCAGTAGTGCAATTGCTGGGTTGGAGGGTAGCTTTTTGAGGAACCTCCGTACTGTTTTCCAGAGTGGCTGCACCAGTTTGCATTCCCAACAGTGCAAAAAGGTTCTTTTCTGCATCCTTGCCAACACCTGTTGTTTCTTGTATTGTTGATTTTAGCCATTCTGACAGGTGTAAAGTGATATCTCACAGTTATGATAAACAGAGATCTGATTTTTCTTAAGAATATGAGTTTTCTGATAGAATATTTCATTGAAAATGTACAGTAGTTGATTGATGTCACTTGGAGAGTTTGGGAGAGAACCAGCATTGGATGCTGATTTGGAGAGCAGTTAGAGGTACTATATTAAAATTAAAGCAACACAAGGAAATTTCATTTTCTCTTCACTCTGAATCCACATTTCTGGGGCAAGAAGAAAAAAATAGTATTGGATAGTTGTAAAAATTCTTAGAGAATATGAAGAAATGAGCCCATAAGAGAAACTGGAAGGAGAAATTGGAATGGAATGACAAAGATTTGTTTCTCATGAATTTATTTCAGTAGTTTATTTTTCCTTTTTCAAATATAAGCAATTTTAAAAACACTATAATGAAAATGTTTTTCAGATTATAAATATTTTGGGAAGGATTTACCTAAAACAGGCTGCTGATAAACTTTTTGAGTTCCAAAGCCAAAAAGACATCTTCTGTAGAGCTCCAGAAAGAAAAATCTTCCCCTATTTTTCTTCCCTGGATGCTGTCATAACAGTTGTGACAGAGGCGTGTGGGATTTGTGCTCTTTCTGAAAGAACGGAAGACTCTGCCAGTCCGGGTTCCCTGATATGCTGAAGTGGAAACAGTGTCTCCTCTTTTCTGTTTTTCCTTAGATACCTGTGAGACATCTAGGTTGTTGAACTTTCCATGGCTCTCAGCTATTTCAGAGGTTATCCAAGAAGAAAAAAGACTTCTTGTAGAACTAAAATTGATAATAAAATGATGGTTATACAACTTTACTATCTCTCTTCTTCTGACCATTTCTGTATTGTTATACAAGAGAATCAAGGCTATACCCATTCAATTTCTTTTATACATAAAGTACAAGTGTTTCCTTTCCATTTGATTGAATGTACCCTTTTCCATTGGTACAGCATTTAAATACAAATTTTAGAATTGGTTCTAGGTTCACCAACTTAGGTGACTGTTTTATCCTAAGAAGTGTCACACTATGGATTTAATTTTCCTAAAAATTCTAGCTTTTGCAGTATTGCCGTCTGGCAGGGCTAGAAAGGGTTGTCTGTTATGGCAGTTTAAAAGAGGAGATCGCAGGGCTCTGATGCTGTGATTGTAGTTTTAAACTAGCCCTTCAACAGGGAGCTGGAGAAACTGATCACTGAGGAGAGAGTAGGCAGGAACTGACAAGAAGTTAGAGTCAAAGAATTCAGGGTAGAATGAGTAGAGGCAATTACTGTTGAGATAAAGGAAGGCTTATTAGCACTAAAACCTTCTGACTTTGAAATTATTATTTTACTTTTTGAAGTCCTTTTCAAGAAAACCTATGTGTGCCCCTTTATTTAGAAAGCCCTCTCATGTCTCATACAAGGCACTTAATCTCTGTAAATGGTGAAAACCATTATTTTGTTTTCTTCCACTTTTAGTTGTTAGCACTCCAGTTGCTACTGATTTTCTTTAAAAAATAACTAAAATAATACACTGGGGTAAAAGGGAGAATTATATTTTTTGTCTCAAGTAAAAATATGTTAATTGCTTAATATGCCAAAATGATAAATAAATATACAAAATATATTAGAAAAGTACTTTAATTATTAAAGTTGTTTATCTCCCTAAGAAGATGGCACAGGGCACTCGCCATAAGTAGCAGTCAGTTATGGAAGAATAATTATCCATTTCTTTTTTCTTATTTTATTGGACCATATGTTTTAACATATAGTTAAACAGATACACTTTAATTGCTGTGATTCTTGTCTCATTTATTGGGGTGTCTGCCCACTTGATTGTTCAAAGACTCTTTAGTATCTATTATCCTTGCCACATACACTTCTAAGCTACATGCAGTTGGTTATCAGATCTATATATTTATTTTGTTTATTTATGTATCTTTAAGATTTATATTTATTTATTTGAGAGAGAGTGAGCGCACAAGTAGGCAGAGCAGCAGGCAGAGTAAAAGGGAGATGCAGACTCCTCATTGAGCAGAGATCCCAATGCAGGGCGCTATCTCAGGACTCTGGGATTGTGACCTGAGCAAAGGGCAGATGCTTAACTGACTGAGCCACCCAGGTGCCCCAAATCTCTCAATTTACTAAAAAAAAATTTTTATTGAGGTAAAATTCACATAATATAAAATTAACTTCCTAAAGTAATTTCAGTGCTTAGTACATTGTAACATGTGCAGCCAACACTTCTGCTTCATTTCAGAAGTTTTCATCACCCAGAAAGGAAACACCATACCATTAAGCATCCACTCCATTAAACATCCATTCCAAAATCCATCCCTCCAACATACCTCAGCTATACCAGTATTCTCTCTGTCTCAGTGAATTTACCTGTTCTGAATATTTTATATAAATGGAATCATATAATTTGTTACCTTTTGTGTTTGATTTCTTGCTTAGAATAATGTTTGAGGTTCATCCACATGGAAGCATATATCAGTACTTCATTCCTTTTATGGCTGAATAATATTTTGTTGTATGTTTTTACCAGAATTATTTATCAGTTCATCTGTTGATGGATATTTGGGTTTTTCCACTCATTGTCTATTGTGAATTGTGCTACTAAGAATATTGGTGTACAGGGGCATCTGGGTGGCTCAGTGGGTTAAGCCTCTGTCTTCAGCTCAGGTCATGTTCTTGGGGTCCTGGGATCGAGCCTCACAAGGGGCTCTCTGCTCAGCGGGGAGCCTGCTTCCTCCTCCCCCCACCCCCACCGCCTGCCTCTCTGCCTACTTGTGATCTGTGTCTGTCATATAAATAAATAAAATTTGTTAAAAAAAAAAAGAACATTGGTGTACAAATACCAGTTTGAGTACCTGTTTTAAATTCTCTTCATCTATACCAAGGAGTGGGATTACTGGTTCATACAGCAATTCTATATTTAACTCACTGAGAAACCACTCACCTGTTTTGCATAGTGATTGCATTATTCTAGATTCTCACCAGCAATTTCTCTACTTCCTCACCATCATTTATTTTTCTTTAAAAAGTAACCTCTATTGTAACAATCCTAATGGGAATAAGGTAGCATATTATTGTGGTTTGGGTATTTATTTCCCTAATGACTGATTATGATGACCATGTTTTCCTTTTCTCCTTGTCATATGTATATCTTCTTTGAAGAAATGGCTGTTTAAGTCCTTTATTGATTATTTTTTTTAATTGGGTGGTTTTTTTCTTACTGAGTTGTGAGAGTTTGGATTTTTTTTTTTAAATATATTCTAGTGGGTAGACCCTTGTCAAATATATAATTGGCAAATATTTTCTTCCATTCAGTAATTTGTCTTAGCACTTTCTTTTTTAAAATACCTAATATTACCAGAAGCCTTGTGGGTTTTGTTTATTTGTTTAAAAAGATTGTGACTCCTGTCTACTTTTTATTTGATAAATTTGACATGTTACACTTCGTAAATTTAAGGTATACAGCATATTACTTTGATACATTTATATATTATAATTTGATTGCCATTTGAAGAAGTATTTATCATATTGCACCATTGTAGTACAGTACTATTTTTTATATTCATTATATTGTATATCACATCTATATAGCTTATTTTACTAATGTTTAACTTTCTACCCTTAAACAGTGTAAATCCTGTGATAACCACTATTTTATCCTCCATTGTTTTTCCAAGTTTGATTTTTTACAGATACCACGTTGTGAGATCATATAGTATTTGTCTCTGTCAACTTATCCACCTAGCATAAAGTACTCATTATGTCATGTATGTAGCATAGTGTCCATCCATTTTGTCACAAATGGTAGGAGATTCCCCATTCTCATGACTGAGTAGTATTCCAGTGTGTGTGTGTGTGTGTGTATATATATATATATATATATATATATATATATATATATGCCACATTTTTTTTTTTAATTCTTTCACCCATTGATGGCTATTTGGGTTGTTTCCCCATCTTGACTATTATGAATAATGTGTGATAAACATGGGTGTGCATATATCTCAACAAAATCCCATTTATATTTTCTTACAGTATATATCTAGAAGTGGAATTGCTGGATTGTATGGTAGATGTAGTTTTAATTTTTTGAAAAACTTCCATATTGTATTCTGCACTCATTGGACTTATTTAGATTCCTACTAACAGTGTATAAGTGTTCCTTTTCCATAACAGCCTCCCTAGTACTTGTCCCTTCACAAGCATGAGGTGATATCTTATTGTAGATTTTATTTGCATTTCCCTAATGCTTAGTGATGTTAAACATTTATTCATGTGCCTGGTGGTCATTTTGATGCCCCTTTTGGAAAAATGTTTAATTTTTTTGCCCATGTTTTAATTGGATTGTTTGTGTCTTTCTTATTAAATTGTTATGTATTTTATATATTAATTTCTTATCCAATATATAGTTTGCAAATATTTTCTCTCATTCTTTAGGCTCCCATCTCATTTTTTTTTACTTATTTCTTTTACTGTGAAGAAGCTTTGATTTTGGTGTAGTCTCATTTGTTGATTTTTATTTTTGTTGTTTGTGCTTTTGGCATCATCCAAAAATGATGGCCAAGATAAGTATTGATGAACATCTCCCGTATGTTTTCTTGTAGGACTTTTGTGGAATCACGTTTTACAAGTCTTAAGTCTTGAATTTTTGTTTATGCTATGAGATAAGGAGGTCCAGTTTCATTGCGCTGCCTGTAGTTATCCAGTTTTCCAGGCACCATTTGTTACAGAGGCACCATTTGTTCATCACTAGGTGTTCTTGTCTCTGTTTGATTATTGGTTGATTGTATATGCCAGGACTTAATTCTGGACTCTGTATTCAGTTGTGAATAGAATTGAACTATCCTTGTATCCCAGGGATAAATCCTGTTGGTCATGGTGTATGATCCTTTTAATTTGTTCTTATATTTGGTTTGCTAATACATTTTGATAATTTTTTTCATGTATATTCATCAGGGATATTATCTGTAGTTAATATTGTGATGTCTATCTCGTATTGGTATCAAGGTAATACTGGCTTTGTAAAGTGAGTTCAGAAGTGTTTCCTCTTCCTCCATATTTTGGAAGAGTTTGAGGAGAATTGGTGTTAATTCTTCTTTAAATATTCAGTAGAATTCATTAGTAAAGCTGTCTGGCCCTGGAATTTCCTGTGTTAGAATTTTTTGATAACTGAATCAGTCTCATGACTTGTTACTGCTCTGTTCAGATTTTTATATTTCTTTCTAATTCATTCTTGGTACACTCTTGTGTGTTTCTAGAAATGTACCCATTTCTAGGTTATGTAATTTGTTGGGATGTAATTATAGCAGTCTCTTATAATTATATATTGCTGTAATACTAATTTTAATATCTCCTCTTCCATTTCTAATTTTATTTATTTGAGTCTTTTTTCTTAGTGTAGTTAAAGGTTTGTCAGGTTATTGTTTTTGTTTTTGTTTTTTATCTTTTCAACAAACCAGGTTCAAGTTTCATGGATTCATCCTTTCTGTTGTTTTTCTGGTCCCTATTTTATTTATTTCTGCTCTAATTTTTATTGTTTCCTTCTCCTAACTTTGGGCTTAATTAGTTGCTCTTTTTTTTAGTTCCTTAAGATATATAGTTAGATTGTTTGAGATCTCATCTTTTAACATATGGTTTTATTGCTATAAACTTTCCTTGCAGAACTGCTTTTGCTTATTCCCCCCAATTTGATACATTATATTTTTGTTTTCATTTGTTTCAAGATAATGTTTTATTTCCTTTTTGAGTTCTTTAAATCATGGGTTGTTTAGAAATGTGCTGTTTAGTTTCCATATATTTGGAGATAAACTCCCTTTCTTCATATAGATTTCTAATTTTGTGCCATGTGGTCAGAGGAGATAGCTTGTATGATTTCAGTGTTCTTAAATTTGGTAATACTAGTTTTGTGGCTTATTATATGATGTATCCTGGAGAATGCTCCATGGGCACTTGAGAAGAATGTGTGTTCTGCTGTGTGGAATTTTCCATATGTGTCTGTTAAGTCCATTTATTCTAAAATATGGTTCAATTCCTATGTGTCCTTGATTTTCTGTCTGGACAACATATTCACTGCGAATAGTGGGGAATTGAAGTCCCCTACTTACTGTATTGTCTGTTTCTCCCTTAAAGTCGTATTAGTATTTCCTTAATGTGTTTTGGTGCTCAGATATTGGGAGTATACACACACACACACACACACAATAATATAATATATATAACATAATAATGTAATAATATAATATAATTATTATATATAGTATACATGATTAAATTATATAAAAATATATATTATAAGCTATATTATATATCATGTATTAGTATATAATATTTAATGATTATATGTAATACATTATATATTAGATACAGTTCTTATATCTTCTGTTTATATCATTTAAATTCAATTAATTAACATATTGTATATTATTAGTTTCAGAGGTAGAGTTTCATGGTTCATCAGTTGCACCCAGTGCTCTTTACATCCAGTGCCCTCCTTAATGCTCATCACCCAGTTACCCCAATGCCTTACCTCCTCTTCCCCTCCAGTAACCCTCAGTTTGTTTCCTATAGTCGAGTTTCTTACCGTTTGTTTCTGTCTCTGATTTCATCTTATTTTGTTTTTCCCTTCCTTCCCCTATGATCCTGTTTTTCTTAAATTCTCCATATGAGTGAAATCATATGATAATTGTCTTTCTTTGACTGACTTATTGTGCTTAGCATAATACCCTGTAGTTCCATCCACGCCATTGCAAATGACAAGATTTCATTTTTTGATGGCTGAGTAATATTCCAGTGTGTGTGTGTGTGTGTGTGTGTGTGTGTGTGTATCGCAACTTATTTATCCATTCATCTGTTGATGGACATCTGGGTTCTTTCCATTGTTTGGATATTATGGACGTTGCTGATATAAACATGAAGTTGCAGGTGCCCCTTTGTTTCACTACATTTGTATCTTTGGGGTAAGTACCCAGTGATGCAATTGCTGGGTCATAGGGTAGCTGTATTTTCAACTTTTTGAGGAACCTCCATACTGTTTTCCAGAGTGACTGTACCTGTTTACATTCCCACCAGCAGTGTAGGAGGGTTCCAGCATACTTGTCAACATCTGTTGTTTCCTTATTTGTTAATTTTAGCCTTCTGACTGGTATAACGTGATATCTCATTGTGGTTTTGATTTGTCTTTCCCTGAGGGCAAAGGGAAAGTAAGGACCCAGGTACCCTTGGGTCCTTACTCTTTTCTTACTTTTAGGTCTGGCTGGGCTTATCAATTTTATTAATTCTTTCAAAGTAGTATCTCCTAGTTTTGTTGATCTGTTTTACTGTTTTTTTGATATCTGTATCATTGATTTCTGCTCTAGTCTTTAGTATTTCTCTTCTACTGCTTGGTTTAAGCTTTATTTGCTGGGTATTTTTGTTGTTGTTGTTTGTTTGTTTTGCTTTTATTTTTTAAGCACCTTCATGTGTAAGGTTTGTATCTGAGACTTTTCTTATTTCTTGAGAGAGGCTGCTGTGTATATCCAGTGTTGTGTTTTGGATACTTTTTCCCACTTCTCCTTAACAGTGTTCCTTCTTGCTTGTAATTGGGAGTATTTGGACCTCTAAGTAGGTGCGTTTTGACTTGTTTTTACAAGTTGAACCTGTAAAGGAAAGAAGGAAATTAAAGAAGATAAAAATAAAAAGGAAAAACCCTCATCGAAGACAAGAGAATAGGAAACAGAACAAACATGCAAATAATAAAGCATAAGCCTGATTCTAAAATATGGAAGGAAGGAAAAAAGAAAAGGGAAAGAAAAGAGAGAAAAAATCAGAATTCTGATCCAGAAAATAAGAAAAGGAAATGAATGAAAAAAATGCACAGAAAATTATAAGCCTATTAAAAAAAAAGAAAAAAGTAGAAATATACACACATACACGCATATACAAAATAAAGGCTAAAGATTAAAAAATAAGAAATGGAAAAATAAAAAATATTTAAAAATTCAAGAAAACTAAGAAAAGGGGGGAAAAAAAGCCTGGTTCTATTTCTACTAATAGCTGATATTTTGGAGCTTTCTTTGATCAGTAGACTGTGGATATGGGGGCTTTTTGGTCTTCTGTGGGAGAGTCCTGCTGCACTGACTCCCGTCTATTTGCCCTTTGAAAGATGCTTCTGCCAGTCCTAGGTGGGCAGTATTTAGTGTAGGGGACTCCAGACTCCACTGGAGCCACTGTTTCTCTCTGAAGTCCCAATTGTGCTGGTGGGCGGGAGAAATGAGAGGTGGTAGAAGAGGTAGAATGTTGGTCACCCTGCCTTCTTGTCCTTGGGGGACGGAACTCCTGGCTGCCACTGTTCAGGAGGCCCTCTTAAGAAAGCAAACATCTCCTGTGTCCTGGGCTTTCATCAGTTCCCTGCCCTAAACTGTCTGCCTGGATCCCTGACTTACCCAGAGCTACAGATCCCCTGTATTTTATCTCTGGCTGGTGGCTGTGATTCAGTATTCCAAGTTTTAAAGGGCCTGCTAAGGTATGTCTTCACTCCTCTCCCCTAGAGAAGAGGCTCAGGGTGTGCCCAGCACCGTCCTGTCCAGAAATGTGCAGAGCTTAAAGTTTATTGTAATGCTCTGGAAAAGCTGGAACCAGGTTTTTGGCTATTTGCACTCAGCTAAGTCCCCTACTCCCTTATGTCCCAGGAAAGCTGTCACAGAGACTTGACTCTATTGTGGTAGACAATATAAAGGGGGCAGCCAGGTTATCTGCAATGTACTCTAGTCTCTGCTCTCCTTGCTCAAAGAGTACACCGGAGTTTAAGCCCGTTGTAGCTCACAGGTTAAGGGGTTTTCTGCCCTTTGCCCCATCTCTGACCCTGCTGTTGATCACTGATCAGTGGCTCTGTGGCTGGCCTTTTGTCCTTGGAGAGGCAATAGAAGCTCTTACAAATGCCCTCCAGGAACAATCTCTCACTGTGAGACCTAGAAGGATCTCCTTCTGTGGCTTATTATGCAGTTGCAACCTTCTCTGCCCTCTCCCACTTTCTCCCTCTTTCTGACTTTGCTCAGCAAAACTGGTTCACTTCCCTTCCTAGCCTCATGGCTTTCCTCTCCCCTAGTTTAGGGCTCCGAACCTCCCTTCTAATGCTTCTCTGTCTTCAGCTGTGCAGATTGTTTCCTTATCCACTGGTTGCCTTCCTAGTTGTTCAAAATTTAGCTGAATGTTGATCTAGTTGTATCTGAAGGATGAAGCAAATTCAGGGTCCCTCCTACTAAACTGCTATCTAAACTTCGCCCCTTCACTTACAGTCTACATGTGTGTTTAGGTCTGAAATGAGTTGCTTGTAGGCAGCATATAGATGAGTCTTGTTTCTTTATCTATATCATCACTCCATGTCTTTTGATTGGAGGGTTTAGTCCATTCAAAGTCAAAGTAATTATTGATAGGTATGTGTTTATTGCCATTTTGTTACTTGTTTTATGGTGGTTTTTATAGTGTTTGTTTTGTGTTTTCTTCTGTCACAATTAGTTGGCTTTCTTTAGTGATATATTTGGATTCCTTTCTTTTTATATTTTGCATATATCTTGTTTTTGATTTGTGGTTACAATTTGGTTTGTGTATAACATCTTCTGCATATAGCAGTTTATATTAAGTGGATAGTTGGTTAAGTTTGAACCCATTCTTTACTCTTCTTGCCCACATTGTGTCATACTTTATATCCTTTTATTTTGTGAGTGCTTTAATAGATTTTTACAGATGTTTTTACTGCTTTTGTGCTTCCTACTTTACTTACTCCTGCTTGTGGTCTTTCCTTTCCACTCAAGGCATCCTCTTTAATATTTTTTTTGTAGGGGTGGCTTAGTGGTCATGAATTCCTTTAATTTTTGTTTGGGAAACTTTATCTTTCCATCTATTCTGAATTATAGCCTTGATAGATAGAGTATTCTTGGGTGCAGATTTTTTTTCTGTTCAGGATTTTGAATTTATAATTCCACTTTTGGGAAATTTTCAGCTATTATTTCTTCAAATTTCTGTCCCCTTTTCCTTCTCTTCTGCAATCACTATAACGCAAATGTTATTGGGCTTGATAGTGTTGCTGAGTCTATTCTTATTTTGAGTAATTTTTTTTTTCCTCTCACATGCTTAGCTTGATTACTTTCCATTATTCTCTATTCCAGGTCGTTGATAAATTCTTCTGCCTTCTCTAGTCTACTGTTTATTGCATCTAGTATATTTTCAATTTCATTTACAGTTCTTGTTGCATTCTTCATCTCTGATTCTTTTTTATCTCATTGTTAAAGGTCTCACTGACGTGCTCCACTCTTTTCTGAAGTCCAGGGAGAATCTTTATGATCTTTACTTTAAATTCTCTTCAGGCATATTACCTATGTCTGTTAGGAAAGATAGCTACATCTCCTATACTGGAAAGTGGTCCTGTAGTGCCCTTCCATGTTGTGTCCTTTGTTTACCACAGCTTGGCACTTCAGGTAAGTTTCACGTGTGATGCTTGTGCCTTGCTGTTGTGGCTGATCTGTTTTTTTCTTTCAGTCCAGTTGCCTGCAAAAGCTCTCTTTGCCTATTGTGGGCAGTATTTGTTCCCTGTTGTGTTAGTGAGCCAGTTTGGGGATGCTTTGGGTTTGAGTTGAGTCAGAGTAGACATTTCCCAGAGTTGCAGTACCACCAAACTGCAGAGTGCTTTCCCTCTGTTGTCCCCTGAGAAAGTTTCATTGGTATGTAGAACCTGCACTCAGACCAGTTGTGTGCCTCCAGCCCACTGCTGGAGGCTTGGACTGATTGGTATGTGTTTATCTTTCCTTCTCTCTGAGGCAGGAGTCACTTTGGAATGTTGATGGCCACTGTAGCCGGTGTTTGCAGACTGCAGTCCGAGGGCAGCACTCTGTATGGGCTCTGGCCAAGTGCATATTGAGGAGGGTTGAACAAAGGAAGCACAGCGCCTGTGGGGGGTGGTTATTGGTGGAAGTAGTTGGGGTTGGTTTGGGTTGGTTTGGGTGACAGTACTAGGAAGCTTTGTGCACTGCTGTTCCTTTGTGGGAGCAGCCCTGCCATGCCCAGAATGTGGCAGGCTGTCAGAGGGGTGGATTAATAGAAGACTTTGTGGTGGGAGGCGAACAGCACATAGGGCAGCAGTGCTAAGTTATGTAGTTAAGTCCTGTAGGTGGCCATCTTTTTTACACTGCTGGGTTGGGGAGGGAAATGGCACTTGCCAGTTCCTTTGTTGCAGGAGGAATTACCCAGCAATTTCAGGCCCTTTTGGGTTGGGTTCTGAGATGACCATAGTAAGTAACTCTTAGTCACATATGCCTGAGTCACCTTTCCAGCTGCTGCCTCTATGCTGTGTCTCTATAGGCTGTTTGTGGTGCTGTCTTTTTAAGGGCAGCAAATCAGTTTCTCCTTGCCCTCCCAGTTCTCCCAGAGCCAAGTCAGCTAATCTTTTAATCTTCCAGGTTTTAAATCCTGTTGGTTGTAAGAACTCATGAAATTTGGCACCTCTGATTTTCAAATCCAAATGGTATGGGGACTTCTCTTCCCTTTGTGGGCACTCTGACATGAGGGTCTTTTTCTTTTTCCTTTCCACATCCTACAAGTCCCTTTAGCTTCCCACAGTGTCTCTGCCCTTCTTACCCTCTTCAGTGTAACCTTTTCTCTATATTTAGTTGAGAGTCTATTCTGTCAGTCTTTGGGTCATTTTCTGGGTTCTTTACAGGGGAATGAGTAGTCCCTAGTTGTATTTGTGGACCAGGGTTAGCCTAGGGCCCTCCTACTCTTCTGTCTTCCCTGGAATCCCATATACCATTTTCCCCCCACTCAGTTTTTTTTTTTTTTTCCTTCTGATTTCTTTTGCATGAAAGTGATGTTTTCCTTTTGTAACATATAATTCCTTTAATGATTTTTTTCTCTAAATATTTTTAGATTCTCAAAGATTGCTGTTTACCATATACTTTTTAGTATAGCTGTATATATTCCTCAGATATATAATAATTTTATTCCAGTGAGTTAGAAATATGTCTCATATATAGCTCTATTCCCTCTCACCCATCTTTGTGCTATTATTATTATATGTATTATATCTGTATATGTTACAAACACATTAATACACTGGTACAATTATAAATTAATATAGCTTTATGTCTTTTATAGAAGTGGAGAGAAGAAAGGAGGGCAAGTATGTATTTATAAAGTGGTATATGATCTTTTTCATTTCTTGTTCTCTTCACTGGCTTCTGTGGAATCACGTTATCATCTGGTAAACATTTCCTTGGTTCAGTACAGCTTTGTTTGCACCTACTTCCTTTACATTATTGACAGATACATTACATTTTTATATGTTATAGGCCCAGCAGTATAATTATATACATTCTGTCTGGTGCAGTTGGTTTTCAAATCAGCTAAGAGAAAGAATACACATTATATTTTTTAAAAATTGGGTAATTTCATTGACAGTATTTTTTTTCGTGTGGATTTGTGTGGATTCTGAGGTCACTTGCTTTCAGGCTTAATGTCTTCTATTAATATATTTTGTAAGGTAGGTCTGCTACCATTGATAATTTTTGTTTATCTGATAATATTTTATTTCACTTTCATTTTTGATAGATAACTGTATATGGAAATCTTGGTTGACAGTTTTTGGTTTTTTGTTTGTTTGTTTTTAAATTTAGGACTTTTAGTGTCACCATTCTTCTAGTCTCCATTGTTTCTTATGAAAAATCAGATGTTAATTTTATGAGTGTTTGCTTGCATATGATTGTGATTATTCTTATATTGCATTTAGGATTTTTTTTTCTTTCTCTTTCAGCATTTTTAGTATGATGTATCTTGATGTGGATCCCTTTGTATTTATTCTGTTAGAGTTTCTGGATCTTCCTTACATACCAGATTACTAAATCTGGTAAATTTATAACCATTTCTTCTTGGAGTGTACCCCACCCTCCTTTAAAGATAACTCCTTTATCTCCTTTCTCTCTCTGTACTCCCATTACAGGTATGTTAATACACTTAAAAGTGTTCTATATATATCTTTACATTTAAAATGTTGAAATAGAATTCAAATGACAGTTTTCCCTTTTAAAATGTGCAATTCAGAGATGTTTAGTTATATTTATAAAGTAAGGTTGTACAACTGTCACTACTTTCTAATTCTAGAACATTTTTATCAGCTAAGAAAGAAACCCCATACTCATTATACCCTTTCCTTTTTCCTGGAACTCTCTAATCTATATTTAGTCTCTGTAGATTTGTCTACTCTAAACTTTTCATGTACATGGAGTTATAAAATATGTGGTCTTTCGTGTCTGGATTCATTAACTAAGCATAATTTAAAGGGTTATCCTTGTTATAGCAGGTATTAGTACTTAACTGTTCTTGTGGCTAAGTAAATACATTGTTGTATAGATATACCACTTCTTAAAATTTTTTTTCTATTTCTCTGTTGATCCACATTTGGATTTTTTCTACTTTTTGACTGTTAGGAATACTGATTCTTGTAATTCAGGTACCAGATTTTCTATGAGCATCCATTTTATGTTCTATTATGTATATACATAGAACTGGAATTTCTTGTTCAAATGGTTACTGCATATTTAACATTTTGAGGAACCTTCAGACTGTTTTCTATAGTGGCTGGACAATGTTACTTTCCAACTCAAAATTTATGAGTGTTCTGATTTCTCCACATCCTTGATAAAGCAGCCATTGCCCATTTTCCAAGGTTTTCTTTTTTGTTTTTTGTTTTCTAACAGTCTTCTTAGGGACATCTAGATTGCTCAGTTAGTTAAGCATCTGCCTTCAGCCCAGATCATGATCCCAAGGTCCTGGGATTGAGTCCTGTATCGGGGATCCTGCTTCTTCCTCTCCCTCTGCCCCTCTCACCTTCTTGTGCTCTCTCTCGCTGTCTCTTTCTCTCAAATAAATATATAAAATCTTTTAAAAAATAAATCATCAGCCTTCATTGTGAGTATGTGGTATCTTATTCAGTTTTGATTTTCACTTCTCTAATGACTAATGATATTTAGCTTATTGCTTTACATGGACTTATTGAGCACTTGTATGTCTTTGGAGAAATGTCTGTTCAGATATTTTACCCACTTTTCACTTGGCTTATTTGGCTTTATTGTTGAATTGTACAAGTTCTGAATATATTGTGCTTATAAATAAGTTTTATCAGATATATGATTTGGAAATATTTTCTCCCATATACAAGTTGTCTTTTCACTTTCTGGTATCATATTTTGTTGCACAAACATTTTTATTTTTAAACAGTTTATTTTACCTATTTTTCTTTGGTTGCTTGTGTTTATTTTGTGTCATATGTAAGAAACCACTGTGTAATCACGATCATGCATAATTTATCTTTATTTTCGTCTAAGGGTTTTTGTAGTTTAGCTCTTATTTATAGATGTATTGTCCATTTTGACTTGTTTTTCAGGTGGTGTTAGGTATGTCCAAATTTATTTTTTCACATGCGGATTTACAGTTGCCCCGAAACCATATGTTTAAAAGACTTTTCTTTACCCATTTAAAGATCATGGCACACTTGACAGAAATTAGGTGACAATAGATGTATAGGTTTTATTTCTAGGTCTGTATTCTAATCTGTTGATCTATAAGTATGTGCATCTTTATGCCAATTCCGTAGTTCAATAGTAGGTTTTGAAATTGGGAAGTTAAAAGTTCTCAAATTCATTTTTTTCCCCAAGATTGTGTTGGCTATTCTGGGATTCTTATATTCTTTATGTATTTTAGAATGAGCCTTTCCATTTCTGTCCTCTTTGCCCCACACCCCTCCCATGGGTGAGTAGACCCATGGCCTCCTCCTCATGGTGGTCTGTAGGGGGTAGACTTGGCATTCCCCATTGAGAGAGGCCACATTCTCGTAATGATCTAGTGATGATCATGGTATGAAGAGTAGACAAGATTAGAAGATATGTTCTACTTCTGTGCTATGAAATCCCAACAGCAAATTCAATATGTCCAGAAAGCAAGTTATCATTCATACATTCCTGCATATTTTGGTTAAGACTTGAGATTTTCAAACCAACAAAAACCTAACAGACTTTCAGACAATGGAAATTAACATTCACAGGCATTATAATGAAAGAGATTGTGACATTAGTAATTACATAACCAACATTAGTGGATGGTATTAAGGAACTAATCAGATGTATTTTTATTTTTTATTTTCACTGGTGAATCCTAACTGGAATTTATTATTATTATTTTTAAATTTTTCATTATGTTCAGTTAACCAGCATATAGTACATTGTAAGTTTTTGTTGTAGTGTTCAGCAATTCATTAGTTGCTTGTAACACCCAGTGCTCATCCCAACATATGCTCTTCTTAGTACCCATCACCCAATAACTTCTGTAACCCTCAGTTTGTTTCTTGGAGTCCAGAGTCTGTCATGGTTTGTCCCCCTCTCTGATATCTTCCCATTCAGTTTTTCCTCTCTTCCCTGTGGCCCTCTGCTCTATTTCTTATGTTCCACTATGAGTGAAACCATATGGTAATTATCTTTCTTTGCTTGGCTTATTTCACTTAGCATAATCCCCTCCAGTTCCATTTATGTTGATGCAAATGGTGGATATTCATCCTTTCTGATAGTTGAGTAATATTCCATGTGTATATGTACCACAGCTTCTTTGTGCATTTGTCTGTTGAAGGGCATCTCGGTTCCTTCCACAGTCTGGCTATTGTGGACATTGCTGCTGTGAACATTAGGGTGCAAGTGCCCCTTCTTTTCACTATATCTGTATCTTTGGGGTAAATACCTAATACTGCAATGGCTGAGTCATAGGATAGATCTATTTTTAACATCGAGGGACTTCCATACAGTTTAACCCAGTGACTGGACCAGCTTGCATTCCCACCAACAGTGCAAGAGGGTTCTTCCTTCTCCACAGCCTCACCAACATTTGTTGTTTAGTGTCTTAATTTTGGCCTTAATTTTGGCCGTTCTGACTGGTGTAAGGTAGTATCTCATTGTGGTTTTCATTTGTATTTCCCTTATGGCTAATGATGTTAAACATTTTTTTCATGTGTCTGTTAGCTATTTCTATCTCTTTGAAGAAGTGTCTGTTCGTGTCTTCCGATTATTTGTTTCTTGGGTGTTAAGTTTGAGAAGTTCTTTATAGATCTTGGATACAATCCATTTATCAGTAATGTCATTTGAAAGTATCTTCTCCCATTCTGTGGGAATTTTTTGTTGATGTTTCTTTTGCTGTGCAAAAGCTTTTTATCTTGGAGAAGCCCCTAAAGTTCATTTTTGCTTTTGTTTCTCTTGTCTTCTACTTCCACTTCCACTTGTGCTGCTGAATGCTACAGCCTCCCCAGTGCAGGGGGATGGGCTTAGTGGAAACCAGACTTCTTTTTGGCTTTTGCTGTCTGGAGTTTTTTTGTGCAACTTCAGGGGATCAGAGCAAAATGGCCACAGCCAAACCTCTGGTCCAGAGCAGAAAATTCGCAATTTGCCCTCTTTAATAAACCCTGGAGGACAGAGAGTTTCCACTTCTGCTTGTGCTGCTGAAAACTACTGCTTCCTGTGGTGCGTGCTCACAGCTACTCTCAAAAGTGTTTTCAGGGCTTGGAATTATCTCTGCCCTTCGTGATTTTATTTTATTTTATTTTATTTTGCCCTTTGTGCTTTTAAAACCACAAGTGGTTTTGATCTTAGGTGCATACGCCTGGCTGCGGAATCTGGCCCTTCCCAGCCACTGCTGCTCTGCCTCTTCAAGGGGCACTGTTTCCAGATTTTTTTAAGCTGTTTAAGGACAAGAGCAGCCATAGACCCACCAAATTTGCAGATTATGGCGATCCTAGTTGCAAAACCCTTCCGGCTTTTGATGACCAAAACCTGCTTCCTGGCTCTAAGCTCAGGCCTTCTACCTTTAAGGAATATCTTTGTTCTTTGATCTCCTGTATCCTGAGACCTCAACCCCCTACCTGGAATTCTGCCTTTTCATTTCCAGAGCCCCTTTCAGAGTGGGATGTCTCTCACCAGACCAGATTTCCAAGGACTCAGATTTTGCACCCTGGTGTTGTATCACTTTCCGGGCACCAGGTTATGGTGGCTCCCTGCTCCTTCTGTTTATCTTCGCATATCTCTCCATAGATTCATGACTCCACCCTTCCTGCCTGTCCACAGGCAGTGCTTTTCTGCTTGTAGAAATTCAGATTTATATTCTTACATCCCAAGTTGATTTTGTGTGTGTTCAAAATGGTTTGATAGATATCCATCTAAATTCAGGGAACCAGTTTAAACGGCCCCCCCTACTCCTCCACCATCTTCTCCTCCCTCATCCCCGTTTCTCCCCCTCCCCCCCTCCTCCTCTCCCTCTCCCCCCCTCTTTTCCTTCTCCTCCTTCCTTCCCCTCTCACTCCTCCCTTCCCCTTCCCCCTTACACCCTCCTGCCCTATGTTGTTTTAATACCAACATGTCCTAAGAACCATAGCACCCTGAGTAACAACAGTATTTTTATCTTTTTCTTGGGTGGGAGTTAAAAAATTAGCTAGGAATAGCACATATGATAATGAAGAACACAGATACATTGTTCAGATACCATAATGAATATCCATGGGTATTATTAGATAATAAACAATAAGTATTTCTACCCAGTATTTTAAAGCTTCATTGATGTATTACTATTGCTCCCATGGGCCCATGAATTTTGTAAAATCACATTATTTATTCAGACAGATACTTCACAAAAATTATTTTCTCATGGTCTCCAGGTACCCTAGGGGTGGCCCTGCTCAGTTATATTAGTAGATATGATCCAACTTGTTGGTGGGATGTTAGCATTGGCATCCTTTTAGCCTAAATTGTAGCCAACTGAGAATAGGGAATGTTTATAAAGGACAGAACTAGTAAAATCAGTTGAGCTTGAATTGTTCTACTTTGCATTAAGATATTATTTACTTTGAAAAGTGAAATTTCAGGGGTGATTTGTTCAGTATGACGAAGTAAAAATTTTTTTGACTAGATCTGTGAACGTTGTCTCAGTATAAGTGTCTGTGAGGGGTCCTGGGTTGTAGAAAAAAGAAACTATGATAGGACATTAATAATTTCAACCTTCAATAGGTAAGGACTTACAGATTTAACGCATGCTAAAATAATTTCATATGTAATATTTGTTGATTTCTACTTTAAATATTCTGTAGGTGATTCACCACTCATAATTAATATTTGACACAGTATCATTCACCTTTTTATATAAAAAGAAACCAAATATATTTGAGATCTGTTTTGATAATATTATTTATGTCTAATTTACCATGTTCGTATTGAGAACTAATTTACCATGATTCTATGAAGAACTGGTCATGCTCTTATTGAGAAATAAACAACCATGTTTCTATTGAGAACTAATTTTTTTTTTTAAAGATTTTATTTATTTATTTGACAGAGAGAGATCACAAGTAGGCAGAGAAGCAGGCAGAGAGGAGGAAGCAGGCTCACCGCTGAGCAGAGAGCCTGATGTGGGGCTTGATCCCAGGACCCTGAGATCATGACCTGAGCCCGAAGGCAGAGGCTTTAACCCACTGAGCCACCCAGGTGCCCCTATTGAGAACTAATTTACCTACCACATTTCTATGATTGTAGCCAAAGAAAACAAATATTTGAAGATGGCAATTATTCATAATACTTTTTATGAAGTTAACCTTTATTTTTCTTAATAATGTCCACATTTTTCTCATTCATCTGAAGATTCATAGATCCACTACTAAGGCCTATGAAAATGGATATTTACTTAACCTAAAAATAAAGATATTCTTTACCATTTTTAGGATCTATTTAGGGAGATGAAATAAATAGCCCACTGTTTTTATTTAAGACAAAACAAAAAATTTTAAGTGCAATACCTCTCAAGTGTAATTTAATTGTTTACATTCTTTTACTATTGCTTTAATTTTTATCCATGACTAGATGTATCATGGCATAATTATAATCTAGCCATGGTATAATTTTGGGGGTTTTTTCCCCAGTTTTTCTTCATGTTTACCATTTTAGTGGCTGTTATAATTTTGTGTTGTCCCTTCATTCTTTACCTTCCAACTGGTTAAACAGTTTCTAACACAAAAGAGATCATGGGGCTTGATCAATGAATGCATGCATACATTTGGGACATTGTCTTACATGACTAGAAGTTCTGAAGGGAAGATATGACCAAGTCTCTCAAAGAAGTTCAGTTTTTGGCTTCTTCTAAACATAGTTATACATTAATAAACCATCCTTTTTTTAATTTTTAATTTTTAAAAAATACATTTTTGAGGGTGAGAGAGAGAGTGCACACAAACAGGGGGAGGGGCAGCGGGAGAGGGAGAAACAGACTTCCCACTGAGCAGGGAGCCCAATGTGGGACTCCATCCAGGGCCCTGAGATCATGACATGAACCAAAAGTAGATCCTTAAATGACTGAACCACCCAGATATACCTAAGAAATTATTTTTATATATAACTTATATATGATCTTTTTTCACTTACCGTATAAAAGTGGGGAATTTGTCTTTTTTTATTCACTTTATTCCCAGCCCTATGTATAGGTACTTAATAAATATTTGTTAATTAATATTTATTGGATTGAATGATCCATTTTTCACTCTTATTAAGATATTTGCATACAGATAGATATATAGACTTGCACTTATCTCTTTTCTGGTTAGTTATTTCCTTAGAGTAGAAACAGTGAGAATGGAGACAGGGCTATGAATGACCTTATGCCTTAAGATATCAAGCACATCAGAAATATTTTTCTGTAACCTTTCCTTGTTTGTTTGTATGTTTCTTATCTTGTTATCCATCTATGTGTGCCGCATATCTTATTTGGCATTTTGACTGTACCAATGAGTATTGTTATTTCAAAATAAATTATTCACAGAATATTTTGGGGGAATCTATAGTCAAATGAGAGATGTAGAAAAGATGAGCAAAGAAAGCAATTCATAGGATTGAAAATGGCTAGAAAGGAATTCTAGGGAAGGGACCTTTGGAATCAAGTGAAAGTAAATAGATACTAACCAAATGAACATTTTTGAGAAAAAATGTGTTGTATATTTGCCCGAAGGTGAGATCCTTTAATTTGGGCTACTTTGGTTAACTGAGTCTTACAAAGTCTATTACTCATACTGAAATTTTGTAGCCGGAGGAGGATTTTATATAGTTAGCAAGAGATTGCTGTATACTTTTATATTTTGTATAGAATAATATGACTTTTAAAATAGAGAGACCCACTAATGTATGCCACTCCCAATTTTATTAAATCTTTCAGTGTCCTTTCAATACCCTCAGTAAAGGAAATCCCTGCAAGTATGTGGGTAACAACAGAGGGCACCAGAGATCAGACCTATGCCTGTAGGTTGGAAATGGCATTGAAAGTAATTTTCTTTCTTTTTTTCATTTAATGGCATAAAATGGAACAATAGTTGTTTTGATAAGTATTTTAAAAATATTAGTGAATTTGAAATTTTTGTTTGCTTTTTGTTTCTCATTATGTTTTATATGTCCCTTTGGGGATATATAATATGGAAAATTATTACAGACATTTCTGTAAATACTTTAGAACTATAAATGCTTTATAAAAGTTTACACAGTGGCACACAAAAAGTTACAGTTTTACTATGGGAGAATCTTTCATAATTTTCTTCATAGTTAAGGTAATTATTATTGAGATAAATGTTCTATTTTGTTAATCTTTTTTAGGATACTTGGAGTTGAAAATATTTAAAATGCTTTAACATACTTGGATTTTCTGTGATGTGAATTTAAGTTCGAGTTTGCTTTATTTTTTTAGTGTTCATTTACTAGTTACATAAAACACCAAGTGCTCATCACATCACATGCCCTTCTTATTGCCCATCACCCCATCCCTCCACCCACCTCCCCTCCTTAGTTTATTTCCTATAGTTAAGATTCTTTGATGGGGGCGCCTGGGTGGATCAGTGGGTTAAGTCTGCTTTTGGCGGCTCTGGTCGTGATCTCAGGGTCCTGAGATTGAGCCCTCCATCTGGCTCTCTGCTCAGTGGGGAGCCTGTTTCTCCCTTTCTCTCTCTGCCTGCCTCTCTCTGCCTACTTGTGATCTCTGTATGTCAAATAAAAAAAATAAATAAACAAAATCTTTAAAAAAAAAAAAAAAAAAAGAGTCTCTCATGGTTTGTCTCCCTCTGTGATGACTTTGCATTTAGTTCTCCCTCCTTCTCCAGTGGTCTTCTGCCCTGTTTCTTATATTCCACATACAAGTGAAACCATATGATAATTGTCTTTCTCTGACTGACTCATTTCGCTGAGCATAATAATCCCCTCCAATTCTATCCATGTAGATGTAAATGGTAAGTATACATCCTTTCTGATAGCTAAGTAATATTCCACGGTATATATATACCCTGTCTTTTTTATCTTTTCATCTCTTGATGGGCATCTCAGCTCTTTCCACAGTTTGGCTCTTGTGGATATTGCTGCTTTGAACATATGTGGTGCAAGTGCCTCTTTGGATCATTGCATCTGTATCTTTTGGGTAAATACCCAGTACTGCAATTGCTGGGTCATAAGGTAGCTCTATTTTTAACTTAGGAACCTCCATACCATTTTCCAGAGTGGCTGTACCAGCTTGCATTCCCACCAACACAACCTCGCCAACATCTGTTGTTTCCTGTCTTGTTAATTTTAGCCATTCTGACTGGTATAAGGTGGTATCTCATTGTGGTATTGATTTGTCTTTTCCTGAGGGCAAGTGGTGCGGAGCATTTTTTCATGTGTCTCTTGGCCATTTGTATGTCTTCTTTGGAGAAATGTCTAGTCATGTCTTCTGTCTGATTCTTGACTGGATTTTTTTTTTTTTTTTTTGGTTGTTGAATTTGATAAGTTCATTATATATCTTGATGACTAGCCCTTTATCTGTAATGTCATTTGCAGATATCTTCTCCCATGCTGTAAGTTGCCTTTTAGTTTTGTTGACTGCTTCCATTGCTGTGCAGAAGCTTTTTATCTTGGTGAAGTCCCAATAATTCATTTGTCCTGTTGTTTCCCTTGCCTTTGGAGACATGTCTAGAAAGAAATTGGTGTGGCTGAGGTCAATGAGGTTGCTGCCTGTGTTCTTCTCTAGGATTCTGATGGATTCCTTTCTCAAATTGAGATTTTTAGTGCATTTTGAGTTTATCTTTCTGTGTGGTGTAAGAAAAAGATTGTTTCATTCTTTTGCATGTGGCTATCTAATTTTCCCAGCACCATTTATTGAAGAGACTGTCCTTTTTTCCATTCAATATTCTTCCCTGCTTTGTGTTTACCATATTGTTGAAAGTCTATTTCTGGGTTCCCTATTATGTTATGGTTTGTTGGTGCAATTGTAAATGGAATTGATTCCTTAATTTCTCTTTCTTCAGTCTTCTTGTTAGTGAAACTGATTTCTCTTCATTGATTTTATATCCTGTCATGTTGCTGAATTCCTGTATGAACTGTAGTATTTTGGGGTGGAGTCTTTTGGGTTTTCCACATAAATTATCATGTCATCTGTAAAAAGTGAGAGTTTGACTTCTACATTGCCAATTTGGATGCCTTTTATTTCTTTTTGTTTTCTGATTGATGAGACTTGGACTTCTAGTACTATGTTGAACAACAGTGGTGAGAGTGGGCATCCCTGTTGTGCTCCTGCCCTAGAAAGCTTTTTGCTCTCAGTTTTTCCCCATTGAAGATGATATTTGCTGTGGGTTTTTCATATTTTGCTTTTATGATACTTAGATATGTTTCTTCTATCCCTACACTGTGAAGAATTTTAATCAAGAACGGATGCTGTATTTTGTCAAATCTTTTTCTACATCAGTTGAGAGGATCATATGGTTCTTGTCCTTTCTTTTATTAATGTGATGTATCACATTGGTTGATTTGCAAATGTTGAAACACACTTGCAGTGCAGGAATAAGTCCCACTTGGTCGTGGTGAATAGTCCTTTTGATGTACTGTTGGATCCTATTGGCCCAGTATCTTGATGAGAATTTTTGCATCCTTATTCATCAGGTTCTGTAATTCTCCTTTATAATGGGGTCTTTGTCTGGTTTTGGGATCAAGGTAATGCTGGCCTCATAGAAAGAGTTTGGAAGTTTTTCTTCCCTTTCTATTTTTTGAAACATCTTCAGAAGAATAGGCGTTAATTCTTCTCTAAATATTTTCCCTGGGAAACTATCTGGCCCTTAAGTCTTGTTTTTTGGGGATATTTTAAATTATTTGTTTCAATTTCTTGCTGCTTATGGGTCTGTTCAGGTTTTGTATTCCTTCCTTTCCAGTTTTGGTAGTTTATAAATTTCCAGGAATGCATCCACTTCTTCCAGATTCCCTAGTTTACTGGCATGATATGTTCTTAAAATTGTTTGTATTTTTTGGTATTGATCATGATCTCTCCCTTTCATTCATGATTTTATTAATTTCGGTCTCTTTATAAGAGAAATTAATTTCTATTTTCTTTTTGATAAATCTGGCTAGGGGTTTATCAATCCTATTAATTCTTTCAGTGAACCAATTTCTGTTTTCATTGATCTCCACTCTAATCTTTGTTTTTTCTCTTTTCCTGCTTGATTTAGGCTTTATTTGCTGTTCTTTCTTTAGCTCCTTTAGGTGTAGGTTTAGCTCATGTATTTGAGACTTTTCTAATTTTTTGAGACTTGCATTGCTATGTACTTCCTTCCTAGGACTGCCTTTGCTGTATTCTAATGGTTTTGACCTGTTGTATTTTCATTTTCACTAGTTCCCATGAATTTTGTAAAATTTTCTTTAATTTCCAGGGTGACTCATTCATTCTTTGGTAGGATGCTCTTTAACCTCTAACTGTTTGTGTTCCTTCCAAATTTCCTTTAGTGATTGGAGGCATTGCAGTCTGAAAATATGCAGGGAATAACTCCAGTCTTTTGGTATTGGTTGAGACCTGATTTATAACCCAGTATGTGATCTCTTCTGGAGAATGATCCCTGTGGACTCTAGAAAAATGGGTATTCTGTTGCTTTAGGATGAAATGCTTTGTATATATCTGTGAAGTCCATCTGGGACAGTGTGTCATTCAGAGCCCTTGTTTCCTTGTTGATCTGCTTAGATAATCTGTCCATTGCTGTGAGTATAATAATGGATGATGTTTTCTTATAACAGCTTGGAGTAGTCCTGTTTTTCCCCAGAATGTGAGGTAGACATGTTAGAATTTTTCTGATGAAAGCAACTTTGGGAAAGAAAAAAAAGAAGCAAGCAAGCAACTTTGAGTTAGGAAATAAAAAGAATAGCTCAAGATTACATAGCTAATTAGTACTATGATCCGAATTGAGTACAAGACTGATATAAAACTTATGCTCATCCTTCTGTGTCTGGCATCTTCTTGCTAATTTTAGTTAATTTTCTCTATAGTTGCACATTGCATCTAGTATTGTTCTTCTTTTACAGAGATGTAAGTGGCAGACCTGAAAGTGGCAGACCTTAAATTATCCAAGAATTTTAGCTGGTAGGTAGAAGAGGTGGGATTTAATTTCAGGTGTGTCTGTGGTATAAGAAAGAATACATCTAGTCTTTGTCCCCAGTTTGTACTACAGAGCTTTACACACCTGTGGAATGTCCTGAGGGATAGGATGTCTTTATGCTGATGAAGTAGGCCTCTAAATAGCTTCAGGTTAGGGTTAGAAACAGCAAGGACAGAGAAGATTGAGACTTTCATTTGGCTGATATATAGTCAGGCCAGTCATTTAAGCAATTGTTCCTTTGATTGCTTTGGCTATTTGGGGTCTTTTGTATTTCCATACAAATTTTAGAATTACTTGTCATAATGTGAAAAATACTGTTGCTAATTTGATAGGGATTGGATTGAATCTGTTGATAGGTTTGCATAGTACGGGCATTTTAACATATTTCTTGCTGTTCTGGAACATGGTACACCTTTTCATTTGTTTGTATAATCTTCAGTTTCTTTCATCAGCGTCATAGGGTTTTAAGAAGATAGGTCTTCCACCTCCTTGGTTAAATTTGTTCCTAGGCATTTTATTCTTTTGATGAAATTATAAATGGTATTGTTTTCTTAATATCTCTTTTTTAACTTTGCACTTAACGTATAGAACTACAACAGACTTCTGTATATCAATTTTGTATTCTGCAACATTACTGAATTATTTTATCCGTTCTCAGGTTTTAGTAGTGTCTATGATATTCTGTATGTAGTATTATGTCTTTTGTAAGTAACAGTTATTTTACTTCTTTTTTAATCAGTTTGGTTGCATTTTTTTTCCTTCTCATTGCTACAACTACTTACCGTACTGTGTTGAATAAAAAGTGGCAAGTCAGCATCCTTATTTTGTTCTTGAACTTAGAGGAAAAGCTTTCAGTTTTTACCATCGACTATGATGTTAGCTGTTACCATTTTATTTTTTATTTTTATTTTATTTTTTGTGTTGTAGTATGTTCCCTCTTAACCCACTTTTTTGGAGAGTTTTTATCATGAATGGGCATTGTATTTTGTCAAATGCTTTATCTACTATTGATGATCATATGTTTATTATCCTTTCTTTTATTAATGTATCAAATCTCAGTTGATCATGGTGAATGGTTTTTTTTTTAATGTATTGTTGAATTTACTTTGCTTATATTTTGTTGAGGATCTTTACATCTGTGTTTTTCAGAGATAACAGCCTATAGTTTTCTAGTTTTGTAGTGTCTTTGTTTAGTTTTGGTATCATGGTAATACTGCCTTTTAGAATGAATCTAGAAATTTTTTCCCCTCCTTTTGTTTGGTAGAATTCACCTATGAAGCCATCTGATCCTGGACTTTGTTGGCAGTTTTTATTATTGTTGTTTGTTTGTTTGTTTACTAATTCAATTTTACTAGTAATTGATCCATTTAAATTTTCTATTCCTGATTCAGTTTGGGAAGGTTGTATGTTTTTATGAATTTATCCATATTTTTTTCCAGTTTGTCCTATTTTTTAGCATATAAATTTTTATAATATTCTCTTATAATCCTTTGTATTTCTGTGTTATTGGTTGTTAATTCTCCTCTTTATTTCTGATTTTATTTATTTAATGAATCTGACCAAAGGTTTATTAATTTTGTTTTTCTTTCCATAGAAGCAGCTCTTGCTTTTTCATTGTTCTTTTTAGTCTCTATTTCATTTATTTCTGTTCTAATTTTTATTATTTCTTTCCTTCGAGAGTTTGGTCTTGTTTTTTCTTTTTCTATCTCCTTTAGGGGAAGGTTAGGTTATTGTGATTTTTCTTATTTCTTGAGGTAGGCCTATATCACCATAAACCTCCCTGTTAGAAATGCTTTTATGTTCTAAAGATTTGGACCATTGCATTTTCATTTTCATTTGTCTCTATTTATCTTTTTAAAAAATTTCTTCTAATTTCTTAGCTGACCTGTAAATTGTTTAGTGCAAATTGTTTAATCTCTATGCATATATGTGTTGTTTCCAGATTTTTCTTGTAATTGATTTCTAGTTTTATACCATTGCAGTTAGAAAAGATATTTGATGTAATTTTGATCTCCTTGAATTTATTGACTTGTTTTGTGACCTAACATGTGATCTATTCTAGAGAATATTCCATTATACAATTGAAAAGAATGTATTTTCTGGGGCAGGGTTGCTCAGTGGGTTAAGCCTCTGCCTTTGATTCAGGTCATGATCTCAGGGTCCTGGGATTGAGTCCCACATCAGGCTCTCTGCTCAGCAGGGAGCCTGCTTCCCCCTTCTCTCTGCCTGCCTTTCTGCCTACTTGTGATCTCTGTCTCTCTGTCAAATAAATAAGTAAGAATAAAAAAAAAAAAAAGAATGTATTTTCTGCTGGATGGAGTATTCTGTATGTACCTATTAGGTCTATCTGGTCTAATGTTCAAAGCCAAATCAATAAATTTTCTATCTGATGATGTATTTATTGATGTAAGTGGGGTGTTAAAATCCCCTACTATTTTTATATTACTATAAATATATCCCTTTGTTAATCTTTTTTTTATGTATTTTGGTGTTCCTACATTGGGTGCATAGGTTTTTACAATTGTTATATCCTCTTGTTGGATTGATCCCCTTGTCGTTAATATGGTGTCCTTCTTTGTCTCTTGTTATGGTCTTTGTCTTAAAGTCTGTTTTGTCTGGTATCAATATTTCTGCCAGTCTTTCTTTCTTTCTTTTTTTTTTTTTTTTTTTTTTTTTTTTTTTTTTTTTTTTTTTGCTGTTTCCATTTGCATGGTGTATGTTTTTCCATTCCTTTGTTTTTAGTCTGTATGTGTCTTTAGGTCTGAAGTGAGTCTCGAAGTCAATACATACAGGGATCTTATATTTGTATCCATTCAGTCACCCTGTGTCTTTTGATTGGAACATCTTGTCCATTAACATTCAAACTAATTATTCATAGGTATGCACTTACTGCCATTTTGCTGATTGTTTTGGGGTTGTTTTTGTAGTTCTTTGTTCTTTTATTTTGAGGTTTGATGGCTTCCTTTAGTGTATATTAAGATGTTGGCCACTTACTCTAAAAGCACTGAAGTTTTACTTCCTCCTTCACATTTTACATATGTATTATTATATTTTACATCTTTTTGTTCTAAGTATTTAATTTTTGTAAATATAATTTATTTGACAACTTTTCTGTTTTGCCCTCCATACTGGCTTTATAAGTGACCTTATAAGTGACTACTTTTACTGTGTTTGCTTTTATCTGTGAAATTTCTGTCTTTTATAACTTTCTTCTAATGAGGGCCTTTTAAAAAAGATTTTATTTATTATTTGTCAGAGAGAGAGAGAGAACACAAGCAGTGGAAGTGACAGAGAGAGACGGAGGCTCCTGACTAACAAGGAGCCCGATGCGGGATTTGATCTCATGACCCTGGGATCCTGACCTGAGCTGAAGGCAGACACTTTACCAACTGATGCACGCAGGCATCCCCAATGAAGGTCTTTTCATTCCACTCAGAATTTCCTTTAGCATTTCCTGTAAGACTGGTTTAGTTGTGATGCACTTCTATAACTTTGGTTTGTTTAGGAGATTCTATCTCTCCTATTCTAAATGTTAAAGTTGGTGTTAAGGAAAGTGTTCTTAGATGCAGGGTTTTTCCTTTCAACACTGAATATATCATACCACTCTCTTGTGGCCTGCAAAGTTTCTGTTGAAAATCATTTTATAGCCTTACGAGATTTTGCATTTATGTAACTGTTTTCTTTTTTCTTGCTGCTTTTAAAATTCTTTATCATTACTTATTGTCATTTTAATTAGTATGTGTCTTAGTGTGGACCTCCTTGGGTTAATCTTGTTAGTGGCTTTCTATGATTCTTGACCCTGGATATCTCCCTCCACCCCCAGATCAGGGCAGTTTCCAGCTATTATTTCTTCAAAGACGCATTGTGCCTTCTTTTCTTTCTTCTCCTTGGATCCCTGTAGTGCAAATGGGATGTTTGATGATGTCTCTGAGTTCTCTTAACTTTTTCTTGTTTCTGTTATATTTTATTTTTGCTCTTTAGTTTTGTTGCTTTCCATTATCCTTTCTTCCAGATTGCTGATCTGGTCTTCTACAACTCTTCTAATCTGCTGTTGATTCTCTCTAGTGTATTTTTTTGTTTTAGTTTTTAAATTCTTCATGTCTGACTAGTTCTTTTTTATATTTTTGATCTCAGTTGACATTCTCACTGACTTCATCCTCTCTTTTCTCAGTTCCTGTATCTTTATGACCATTACTTTAAATTCTTTATCAGGCGTATTGCTTATTTCCATTTAATTTAGCTCTTTTTGTTGTGATTTTTGTCTTATTCTTTCATTTGGGGGACAGTCCTCTGTGTTTTCATTTTGTCTCTTTGTGTTTATTTCAGTTATTATTGAGGTCAGCTACATATCCTGGTCTGGAACGTAGTGGCCTTGTGTAGAAGTCCTCTGGTGCTCTGTAGTGCAATTCCCTCTGATTACCAGTACTAGGCATTTCAGAAGTGTTACCTGTGTGGTCTGTTTATATCCTACTGTTCTGGCTGAGTTGCATTTGCCTTCAGCCCAGGCAGCTGCAATGACCTACTTTTCTTGCTGTATATGTACTGCAGGGTTTGATTCCTGTGCTGTTGAGAAGCCTTTTTGCTGTAGCTACTACTGTCTTAATGCTGGGCAGGACCAGCAGTAGATTAAGTGTCTGTATACAGCCTCTCTGCCACAGTTATGGTTGTACCAAACAGCAGGGCTGAATCCCTGTGCAGCTAGCTAAGATGCTTGGCTGGTAGAACTGCAGACACGTTGGTGTATGGGGTTATTTTCCTTCTCCCCAGGGCAAGAGTCCCTTTGGAGTTGCATTGGTCTTAACTGCTTATGGTGTATATATGGTGGGTAGAAGCCACTTTGGAGAAAGCCTGCTGTATTCAGCATGTTGGATGGAGTAGATCTGCAAGATAGATGAGAGTGTACATGTTGGCTCCTGCACGTGTCCACTATGTAGGCTGGGGGAGGGTAAGAGAAATGGCACCCACCGTCACTCCTTTGCCTGCCTTTCCTTTCTATCACTGAAAACCCCTGCCTCTCCAGCTCATGTTCTGAAATTAATAACAAGTCTCTTACACATATACCCCTGGTTATTTTCAAACAGCTATTTCTGTGCTGGGTCTTGGGCCAAGTTACTAATTATGCTAGCTTATTAAGATTGGGGACTCAATCTCTGATCACCTTTTGACTTTCCTATAGTTAAGCCTGATGATTTTTAAAGTACTTGAAGTTAAGTCCCACTGATTTTAAAAGCTCCCAAAGTTAAGCCCCAGTGCTTTTCAAAGTCAGATATTATGAGGACTTGTCTTTCTAGTGCAGGTCTCTAATGCCTGGAGTACCTGGTATGGGGATTTGATCATCTTGCTTCTCTGTGCTTGTCATGGCCCTCCCATTTGTGATAGTCTCCCCAGAGGGTTTGGTTCCCATCCTTGTCCCTGCCCCTTCTACCCTTTTAATTATGACTTCTTCTGTATGATCAACTGTAGGAGAGGTCATTTAGATCATTTACATCATTTTCAGACTTAGTTGATTATATGTAGTTGTTATCTCAGTATATTTTTGGGATGGGTAAAGCTCGGCCTCCCTATTTGCCATCTTATCTGAACTTCTCTATATGATTATTTTCATGTAGAATGAACTGAATATTAGGGAAATAAAAAGGACCACTGATTGATAAATGGAGGAATTATGTGGATAGAGAAGAGGTCCATTGATGGAAACAGATAGAAAGCCAACTCATGGCTTTTTCTTTGGCCTCACAGCTTTCCTCTGTAGAGTTTCTACCATATGTTACCTAGTCATAATGGGAGCATACTTACTCAGGTTTCTAATTTATCCTCTATTGTCCTTTGAAATAAATCCTGATTTTATATTTTTTAAAGACTTTTTTTTGGGGGGGGTATATATTGTAAATTCTTCTTATTATTGCCTTTCTTATGACCACTAATTTTGCAGTATTATCTTACCTTTAGGGCAGATATGTCTCTTGCCTGCCTTTCATTTCTATCATGAGGGGATACTATACCGAACATGGTACTTGTGAGCTTGAACCCTGCATGTTTATAAAAAACAGTAGTATAAAATCAGGGGTCATACTTACGAACAGACTTTTCAGAATGCATAGGTAAGTTGTAAAGAATATATTTATTGGTTTCATCTATGGGTCCAGTGGATTGGAAATTGATAAGACATATGCAATGTAGGATCATTATCTAGCTATACTAACATTATTGTGCCAGTAATTTGATATGTCTAATTAAGTAGCTGCTTTGTTTTCCATGTTAATACTTCTCCTAGGAAATGTTTTAAAGGTTGTAACCTTGTTTTGTTTTTTGTTAAGTTTGATCATTGTTTTCTTTACTTTTTAAAATTGCTTCATATAAATTTGACGATATAGTACTTTTGCTATGTAGGTCCCCCCCCCCCAAAACGTTTTTCCAATATAAAGATTTGATTAGGGTTTAATACTAAGAAGTAAATAAGAAAATAAAAGTGATATTATCACCAGTATTTTTGGCTCCAGGTGTCTGAGTCAGATTTTTCTTGTATTCAGGAAGAGACCATAAATTCCTTCCCTTCGTTAGTCTGGCCTTTGTTTCTCTATTATTCTGACCTTTGATTTGTCATTCCGTACCTAGCACAGAGGTTGGCATGCAGCTAGATACTCACCAAATGTTGACTGAATCAATGAATTGATGAAGTGGAGGGAAGATGAAAATGCTTCTCTACATTTATTATATACTTAGCCTGTTTTTAGCAGCACTCTACTAGGTCATTTGTGTATATGGTTTATTTTTTCATAATAATCCAGGAACTTTGCTGTTACTATCATCTGCATCTTAAAGAATGAAATATGTAAAAGAGAGATTAAATAAATTATAACAAGGAGAATTTACAGAGTCCCAAGAAGAAAATCTAAATGGAAATGGATTACTTGTAGGAATGGTTCACAGTATGATGACTAAGATTGGAGGTTCTAAACTTCTTTTTAAATTTGATATATATGAAGGATGACATTTAATACAATTTATGTCATACTGTCAAAGCTATGTATATTCCTGGTACTAGCTAGTAATTTATGCCTGACTGTGTTAGTCAGGAAAGTCTATCAGAGGGGTGTCTGGGTTGTCTGGGTGGCTCAGTAAGTTAAGTGTCTGCCTTTGGCTTGGGTCTTGATCCCAGGGTCCTGGGATCGAGGCCTGCATCAGGCTCCTTGCTCAGCGGGGATCCTGCTTTTCCCTCTCCCTCTGACTGCCACTCCCTGTGCTTGTGCTCACGCTTTCTTTCTGTCAAATAAATAAAATCTTTTTTTTTTTTTAATTTATTTGTTTGACAGAGGGAGAGAGAAGGCACCAGCAGGCAGAGGGAGAGGGAGAAGCAGGGAGCCAGACGCGGGGCTCAATCCCAAGACCCCAGAATCATGACCCAAGCTGAAGGCAGACACTTAATTGACTGAGCAACCCAGGCGCCCCTAAATAAAATCTTTGGAAAAAAAAATAAAATAAGGAAAGAAAGCCTATAGGAATGTGAGGGATAATGTGTGCTGTGATTCCACTCTAATTTCTTAAATAAGGGAGCAAATGTAAACCTTTGAACTGTATTATTAATGGCCATATCTTGCATTTCTTCCCTGCTGTTGACTACATACTACATACTGTGATTGAGAATTGGTAGTTTAAGTGAATGTTTAAATTTGAAGGCAGTAGTATAACACTTGAGAAAAAACTTTCTTATAAACTGGTTCTTTTTTTAAGGTCACAGGAATTAACAGCAATATGAAGAAACTAGATGAGTTCAGAGAGGAAACAGTTGGGTTTTGAAGACTGAATATTTCATAACGTAGGAAATGTGGTAAGGAGTTAGGGATATAGAGGCATATTTAAATATCTTTGCTAACTGGAATATAAGAATTTAGGGTGGAGAAGATGTTTCAAGATGAAATAATAAAGGTTGTTTGGGCAAATATTGTGAAAGAACCTGAGGATGTGGGTTTAAGTTTTTGGGGTTTGGCTGGGCATAGCACACTAGGCTCCTACCAAGGATTATATGTGGGTCTCAAACTCAGATAGTTATGCAGATCAAGTAGATAATGTGAATGTCTGAAGCAGACTGACATAAATAATTGGGAGTGGTAGGGGCTGTGATAGAATGGAGAAAATATATTTATGTAAAGTTAGCAGTAGTTCTAACCAGCTGTTTCCTTACAAGAACAAATGAACTAATATCTAAACTTCTGATTCTCTACGAGAAGATAGGAATTAAGATTCATATGTGTGGTCTCCCATGTATAAAATATACCTGTTACAGCACAGCTGTTAGAATGACTGAAAACCCAACAAAAAACAAACAACTTGACAACAACTAGTGCTAATGAGAATGAGGATTAACTGGAGTGCTCACACATTTCTTCTGGGAATATAAAATAATACATCTACTTTGGAAAACAGTGTGGCAGTTTCTTATAAAGTTAAGGATATGATGAATGATATCAGCACCATGGTCATATGAGCCATTCCTCCTTTTTCTTGACTTTTACAACTAATTAGACATCCATTCACAAACAAAAGTGCCTTTAGCACCCATGCCCAGGGACCTGAGTGGTTTCTGGTCTGCCTGTGCATCTGAAAATAAACAAGATCTTGGTAAGGGCTATGGATTCAAGGGAGTCAGTGAACCTGATCCACTTTGACTTGCCTGGTCAGGGAGAAAACCCCGGAGAGCATGTACCTGAGCAGGTACCCAGAGGCAGGAAAGAATTTGTAGAAGTTTTTTTATTATTATTATTATTATTATTTTTTTTTTTTTTTTTGCTTAAGACATTCCAGCACAGCTTGAGAGCAGTATAGAAATAGGTGTGCATATAGAGGAGAGGGATGTACTCTGCCAGAGTCTTCTCTCCCCTCAAAGTGACACTGTATGAAGCAAGCTGTCAGTGGAGACTTCTGTAGAGGAGGTACAAAATGCTAAGTGAATACCCAGCTAGCCTAGTTGTGTATGTTGCAACGAGATAAACCCATTTCTCTATAGAGGCATCCTGATTTTGAGGCAGGACCTCCATGATGTGGGGAAGAGAGGAGAAAGGGAATGAGGCAGGTAAGAATATCAAAGAGCATTAAAGGAATGCAGTTCTTATTTTCTGCTTCACTTCTTCATTGAGGATTCTGCCCACAAGCTTTTATGAAGTATTCCACTTGAGGGTCTCCCCACCATTCACACAGGCACCCCCAGGGCTCCAAGTGCTAAACCCAAACCTCCCCCAACTATGTAGCTAACTCCTATATGAACTCCCAAGTGTTGCAGTGAGAGCAGGTATCAGAAAAATCATCCAGGATCAATGGGTAGGGAGCAACCACAAATTTTTATATAGATAGATAGGTAGATAGATAGATAGTGCTGTCTTCTGAAAAATGAGATTTCCTGCAGAGTCAGCTTGATGAGTTTTAAGAGGAAACAGAGTGGTTAAGAATTCTGCCACAAGAGGGAGCTAGAAGAGTGGACTTGATCTAGCTGTGATAAACCTAGGAAACTCCAGGGAAGCAACAACACCAAGGAACAGTACCACAATCACAACATAATCACCACAACTGTTGGCTTACCACAGTAATAGCCAACGAAAAAATTTGAGTGTGAAAGCAGCAACACAAAAATATAAAGAACTAAAAACTAACAAAAAAACAACCAAAAAAGGAAATACGCCATCACCAGTAGTTATAAATCATTTTCTAACAACTGAGCCTAAACACGCAAAATACTGTGATCAAGCTTAGAATTAAAAATAGCTGTGCTAATGAAATTCAACATGCTACAAGAAAACTCAGGAAGGCAGTTCAATGACATTAGGAAAAAGATACATGAAAAAAATGAACTTGTTTAGAAAGAGATGGAAACCATAAAGAAGAACCAGTAGCAGTCCTGGAGTTAATAACTCAGTGAATGAGGTGAAAAATACAATAGCAAGTATCTGTAGTAGCGTAGAATAAATGGAAAAGCAAACAAGTGAGTTAAAGAGTAGGAATTTGGTAAGAACCAGGTAGGAAGAAAAAAAAAGAGGAAAGAAAAAAAATGAATGAAAAATACTTATGTGATTTTTATGGGACTTAATCAAAAGAGCAAACATCAAAATAATTAGGATTCCAGAAAGAGAGGAGAAGAAGGGGGCAGACATTTAATTAAAGAAATAATAGCTGAAAACTTTGCAAGCCTGGGGGAAGACTTGAATATCTAAATTCAAGAAGCTAATAGATTATTACCCTGTTATCTTGATGCCAAAAGACCTTCATTAGACATATCATAATGAAACTACTAAAAATCAAAGAGAAAGCATACTAAAGGTAGGAGAAGGGGAAAAAGTGTGTAATCTACAAAGGAATCCCTTTAGGTTATCAGTGGATATGTCAGCAGAAACCCTCTAGGACAAGAGCGAGTGGACTGACATTCAAAGTGCTAAAAGATAAAAATTCACAGCCAGCAATACTCCATCCAATAAAGTTATCTCAGATGAACAAAAGCTGAGGGAGTTCATCACCACTAGTCTGCCTTACCTAAAAGCTAAAAGGAGCTCATCAAATGGAATAAAAAAATACTACTCAACAACATGAAAACACAGGAAAATATACAACATATTAGTAAAGATAAAAAATACAGTCAGATTAGAAAATCCAATACTGTAATAGGATAGGGTATTAACAATTTAACTGTAGTATAAGATTAAAGGCAAAGAGTCTTAAAAATAACTGTGGTTAACTGTAACTTGTTAACAAATGCACAGTAGAAAAAGAGATAAATTGTGACATCAAAAATGTGAAAGGGGAGAGTAAAAGGGAAGATTTTATGACCAAGTGAAGATAAGTTGCTTTCAGCATAAATTGGACTTTTGTTTTTTAGATGTTCTTTGTAAACCTCAGGGTAACCACAAAGCAAAAATCTAGAGCAGATTCACAAAACATAAAAAAAGGCAGTGGACAGAGTATACCACCATGGAATACCACCAATTTGCGAAGTTATACAGAAACATAAGGAAAAAGAACCAATGGAGATTAAACGCAACCAGAAAGGAAACACTTAGAGGCAGTAATAAGTCTTTGCATGTAAGTAATCATTCGACAAATAAATGGATCGAATTCACCAAATGGAACAGTGTGGCTGGATGGGTTAAAAAAAGGTCCCAGGTATTTGCTGCCTGTAAGAGACTCTTTTTAACTCTGAAGATAAACATAACCTCAAAGTGAAGGATAGAAGAAGATACTCTATGGAATTGGAAATGAAAAGAAAGCGGAGTAGCAGATTTCTATCAGACAAAATATACTTAAAGCCAAAATGAAAATGAGACAAAGAAGGACCTTTTGTCATGATAAAGGTTCAGTACATTGAAGTGTAACAATTATATACCGTTCCCAACATCAGAGCACCTAAATATTATTAAGCAAATACTAATAGATTGGAAGGTTGAAATGCATAGCAATACAATAATAGTATGGGGCTTCAGTACCTCACTTTTAACAATGAGTACATCATCCAAACTGAAAATCAGTAAGAAAACATTGAAACTGAAACTTATTTCAGACCAAATGGACTTAACAGACATATTAGAACAATTCCTCCAATAGCAATAAAATGCTCATTCTCACAAGTACACATGGAACATTCTCTAAGATCATAATGATAGAACATAAAACAAGTCTTTGGAAATTTAAGAAGACAAATCATACAAACGTTATTTTCTGCCCACAATGGTAAGAAGCTAAAAATTGACAACAAGAGGAAACTTGGAAAATCTATAAACACACTTCTAAACAACCAATGAATCAAAGAAGAAATTAAAAAAATTATCTCAAAATAAATGAAAATGGAAACACAACCACCAGTACCTGTAGGATGCCATAGAAGCAGTTCTGAGAGGAAAGTTTATAGCAACGTGCATCTGTTAAAAATTAGAAGGATCTTAAATAACCGATCTAGCATCATACCTGAAAAAAAAAAGAACAAGTTTAGCCAAGGTTAGCAGAAGGAAGGAAATAATAAACAGAAATAGCAGGAATAAATGATATAGAGGCCAGAAAAATAAGAGAAAGGATCAAATGAAACTAAGAGCTGGTACTGTGAAAAGAATTTGACAAAGCTTAAGTTAGAGTAACTAAGAAAAGGAGACAACTGAAATACATTCATACCTCAGAGGTTTTACAACTTTGGTTCTAGACCTCTGCAAAAAAACAAATACCACCATAAAGTGAGTCAAATGAATTTTTTGGTTTCCCAAGATGTATAAACTTTATGTATACTGTAGTGTATTAAGTATACTTTAGTATACTGTAGTGTATTAAGTGTGTATTGTATTAAGTGTGCAATAGCATGATGTCTAAAATAATTGTACTTACATTCATTTAAAAATGCTTTATTGTGGGACACCTGGGTGGCTCAGTCAGTTGGGTGGCTGCCTTCATCTTGGGTCATGACCCTGGAGTCCTAGGATGGAGTCCCACATCGGGCTCTTTGCTCAGCAGGGAACCTGCTTCTCTCTCTGCCTCTGCCTGCTTTTGCTCTCTCTCTCTCTCTCTCTCTCTGAACAAATAAATAAATAAAATCTTTTTAAAGTTTTTAAAAAATGCTTTATGGCTAAAAGATGTTCACCATTATCTGAGCTTTCAGTGGGTTATAATCAGCAATCACAAATCACCATAGCATATATAATAATAAAAAAGTTTGAGTGCAACACAAACATAATGTGAACAAATGCTGTTGGAAAAGTGGTGCCAATATTTTTCCCCTCAAAAATTTTATTTATTTATTTGACAGAGAGATAGACAGTACAGGTAGTCAGAGCGGCAGTCGGTGAGGGAGAAGCAGACTCCCCAGTGAGCAGGGAGCTTGATGCGGGACTCAATCCCAGACCCTGGGATCATGACCTGAGTCAAAGGCAGACACTCAACTGACTGAGCCAGCCAGGCGCCCTGATGGTGCCAGTCTTGATGCAGGGTTGCCAGAGACCTCCAATTTGTAAGAAAATGCAGTGTTTGTAAGTACAGTAAAGTGGAGTGCAATAACATAAAGTATGCTTGTAAATAAAATTAGAAGTGAAAAGGGGAACATTACAATTACAGAAGCGTATGGCGGCCTGACTGATGAGTTATAAGAGGAAACAAGCTTTTATGAAGCATTCTACCCACCAGGCAAATAGGCACCCCCAGGACCCCAAGTGCTAAACCCACACCTCTCCCAACTATGTGGTTAACTTCTTATATGTACTCCTAAGTGTTGCAATGAGAGCAACATAAGATCCTAAGAAAGTACTAAAAATGACTCTATGACAGAAATTAGATAACATGAAGAAATTGATACATTCCAACAAACCTCCCAAGACTAAATTAGGAAGAAAGATCTGAACAGACCAATAACAAAGAAATTACATCCATTATAAAAACCCTCACAACACAGAAAACCTCAGAGCTGGATAGCTTTACTGGAAAATTCTATTATACATTTAAAAGAATTAATGTCAAACCTCTTAAAACTCTTCCAAAAATTGAAGAGAGGTGATAATTCTAGACTTATTCTGTGAGGCCAGCATTACCTTGATACGGACAATGTAAACAAGTTATAGACCAATGTTGCTGATGAACATAGATACAAAAACCCTCAACAAAATAAAGCAAGCCAAATTAAAAAACCATTAAAAGATTTATCCTTAGGATGGAAGGATGGATCAACATATGCAAATCAATAAATCATTAATGAAATGAAAGATAAAAATCAGATTATTCTCTCAGTAGATGCAGAAAAAGCATTTCATAAAATTCAACATCCATTTATAATAAAAACTAAACACAGTATGTATAAAGGAAAGATACCTCAACATAATAGAGGCCATAAACCCACAGGTAACAGTATACTGACCAGTGAAAAGCTCTAACATTAGGATGAAGACAACTCTTTTTTTATTTTTTTAAAATATTTTATCTATTAATGCGGGAGAGAGAAAAAAAAATGGGGAGGGAAAGTGGAGAGGGAGAGAATCTCACGCAGATTCCCCACTGAGTGGAGAGCCTGACATGGGGCTTGAGGTCTTGACTCTGAGATCATGACCTGAGCTGAAACCAAGAGTTGGATATCCAACTGACTGAATGACCCAGGTGCCCTGAAAGAAGACAACTCTTTACCACTATTACTCAGTGCAATACTGGAAGCCCTAGCTAGAGCAATTAGGCAATTCAAAGAAATAAAACGTATCCACATTTGTAAAGGAAGAAGTAAATTTGTCATTATTTTCAGATGACATGAGTTTTGTATATCGAAAATCCGAAAGACTCAACCAAAAACATGTTGGAGCAAGTCAATGAATTTAATGATCTTGCAGAATATAAAATCATTATACAGAAATCTGTTTCATTTCCATGCACTAATAATGAAGTATTTGCAAAAGGAATAAAGAAAACTACCCCATTCACAGTAACACCAAAACCCGTAAAATATATGTAAATAATTGTACCAAGGAAATGAAAGATACATACAATGAAAACTGTTGAAAGAAATTTTAAAAAGACAAAAACAGAAAGATGTCTCATGTTCATAGATTGGAAAAATTAATATTGCAAAAATGTCCGTATTACCCAAGACCACCTATAGATGAAACAAAGAAAATTTCTATCAAAATTCCAATGGCATTCTTCACAGAAAACAAAACAAAAAAACCCCTAAAATTTGTATGGAACAAAAAACCGTGAATAGTCAAAGCAATCCTGAGAGAAGAACAAACCAGAAGCATCACACTTACTGATTTCTGACTATACTGCAAACCTATTATAATTGAAACACAATAGTATTAGCACAAAAATAGACACATACCAGTGGAACAGAATGGAGAGACTATAATTAAACTCTGGAATATATAGTCAACTAATATTCCCTAAGGGAGCCAAGATCACGTAATGGAGAAAGGATAATTTCCTTTACAAATTGGGGAAAATTGGAAAATCACATTCAGAAAAAGGAAATTGGATCTCTGTCTTCTTACAAAACTTAACCTGAAATGGATAAAAAATTCACATATAAGACCTGATGCCATAAAATTTCTTGAAGAAAATACAGGGAAGAAGCTCCTCAACATTGGCTAGTGATGACTTTTTGGATCTATCATCAAAAGCTATATCACAAATAACAAGAAACAAAAAGTTGTATCACAACAAGAACAAAAATATGTAAGTGGAACCACATCACACTTAAAAGCTTTAACAATGAATTCTGGGACACTGAAAAGAAATTAAAAAAAATAATAATTTTTTTTAAACTTAAAAGCTTTAGCACAGCAAAGGAAATAATAAACAAAATGAAAAGGGAACCTATAGAATGTATATAGAATCAGATACCAGATAAGGGTCAATATCCAAAACATAACAAGAACTCATACAACTCAATAATAACAACAACAAAAATAATAAGATTGAAGAAATGAGCAGAGGAACTAAACATTTTCCAAACAAAGAAGACATTCAAATGGCCAACAAATGTATGAAAGATGCCTAAGAATACTAATAATCAGGAAAATGCAAATCATATAGCACAATGAGATATTGCCTCACACCTGTTAGTATGGCTATTATCAAAAATATGAGAGATAACAAATGTTGGCGAGGATGTGGACAAAAGAGAACCCCTGTACACTGTTGATGGGAATGTAAATTATTTTATCCGCTGTGGAAAACAGTGTGGAGGTTTCTCCAAAAGAAAAATAATCTACCTTGTGAGCCATCATTTCCACCTCTAGGTATATATTAAAAGGAAATGAAAACAGAATTATCAGAGAGATTTCCACTCCAATGTTTATTGCAGTATTATTCACAATAGCCAAGATGGGGAAACAGCCTAAGTGACCTATGAACAGATGAATGGATAAAGATGTGGTATATATGCAATGGAATATTATTCAGCCACAAGAAATAAGGACATGCTGCCATTTGTGACAACATGGAGTGATCTTGAGGACATTGTGCTGAGATTAAACAGAAAATGCAAATACTGCATAATAGTACTAAAACAAACCAAACTCGTAAAAACAGTGAAATGGGAGTTACCAGGATCTAGAGTGTGGAGGAATAGGAGAGATGCTGTGTAAAGGTACAAACTTGTAACTGGCTAACAAGTAAGTACTAGAGATCTAATGCACAGTTCAGTGAATATGGAAAACCATATTGTAGTATAAATCATCAGCTTGATAAGTGACTAGATCTTAATAATTCCCACCACAAAAAAATTATAATTATGTGATTTAATAGAGGTAGTATTGCTACAATGTGTTATATTACAATATATAAATTTATCAAATTAACATGTATATCTTCAATTTAATGATGTTATATGTCACACATTTCAAATAAATAGACTCATACCCACATACTTGTTAAGGATGTATTTACCATATGACCCAACAGTCTTTTTTTTTTCTTTTCAAGATTTTATTTATTTATTTGACAGAGATCACAAGTAGAGAGGCAGGCATAGAGAGAGAGTGGGGGCGGGGAGCAGACTCCCTGCTGAGCAGAGAGCCCATGTGGGGCTTGATCCCAGGACCCTGAGATCATGACCTGAGTCGAAGGCAAAGGCTTAACCTACTGAGCCACCCAGGTGCCCCATGACCCAACAGTCTTAATTCTAGGTACTGGATGCATCACACAACAGAGCAGTCTGAGTAAAATCAAGAAACCAACTATTGATCCACGCAACAATGTGGATGAATCTTAAATGCATTTAGCTAAGGGAAAGAAGCCAGAACCAAGAATGTTACAGTTCTGTCATGATAGAAAACAGATCAGTGGTCTTTAAGGGACTGACTGCAGTGGGGCAACACTAGTTTTTAGCGTGTGGGAATTGTCCTTCATGTGCTGTGACAGTGGACACAAACTCTATGCATTTGTCAAAATCTACAGAACTGTACATCCCAAAGAGTGAATCTTACTCATTTAAATAAACCAGGGGTTTGTCAGGGGGAACTCAGGATGGATACAGACTATGGTAAGATGATATAACTTCACTAAAAGGTTTGAGGAGAGGGAAGCCGACCTAAGTAATTTGGGAAAGCAATCTTGGATTAAATTCTGTAAGGCTAAAGAAAAAAAAAAAACCCAAAACAATATACAAATACTTTATTGTTGTTGATAAGTTTGTTTCTCCTAGCTGTATGACTTAGCAATTTTGAAAATACTTTGCATGTATACTACTGTTGAAGAAGTAAGTAAATATATTTCTCTTGTAGAAATTGAGACCTAGGGAGAATTAGGTTGCCAATAAACAATGGCAAATACTAAAATGAACTCTGTGGTGCTGTATTGGCGTTCAGTGTATCAGTGTGAACTCAGGTGTATTAAAACACAAACACACACAGAGACACACACACGTAATGTAACGTAGAAATAAATGTGTTTACTTTCCTATTTCTGTCCACTGAGGGGGCCTAGAAGCAGTCAGCAACAGGCGCACCTACTTCCTATATCTTGATTTCTAATACCACACTCCAGTGAATGGAAGCAGGGCTCCTTGGTAAAATGGCTGACTCTGTGGCCAGAACAGAGAAAATATAGATGTGCCTGGAATATCTTGTATTGTCAGAAAATAAGGAAGTGTTCAGAAAATGTTGGAAGGGGAAAATCTGAAGGACACATTTAATCTGAAAGTATGCTATGTGGACAAAGCTGGAACAATTGGAGCAATAATGTTAAGAATGATAATATTGGATTATACACTCCCAAATAAATATACATAAGGTCATACTGATATAGATACACAGTTGAATAAATAAATAATACAGAAAGAAAAACTTTTCCTTAGAGAAGAATTCTAAGGAATGAGGGAAATGGAAAATCATCTTTTAGTTTACAACAGTAGTAATTGCAAGGTCTATCAATTAATGTTAAAAAGAATGAGAAATGGTTTCATCAAGATCAAAAGCTTTTGCACAGCAAAGGAAACAGTTAATAAAATCAAAAGACAACTGACAGAATGGAAGATATTTGCAAATGACATATCACATAAAGGACTAGTGTCCAGAATCTATAAAGAACTTAGCAAACTCAACACCCAAAGAACAAATAATCCAATCAAGAAATGGGCAGAGGACATGAACAGACATTTCTGCAAAGAAGACATCCAGATGGCCAACAGACACATGAAAAAGTGCTCCATATCACTGGGCATCAGGGAAATACAAATCAAAACCACAATGAGATATCACCTCACACCAGTCAGAATGGCTAAAATCAACAAGTCAGGAAATGACAGATGCTGGCAAGGATGCGGAGAAAGGGGAACCCTCCTACACTGTAGGTGGGAATGCAAGCTGGTGCAGCCACTCTGGAAAACAGCATGGAGGTTCCTCAAAATGTTGAAAATAGAACTGCCCTATGACCCAGCAATTGCACTACTGGGTATTTACCCTAAAGATACAAACGTAGTGATCCAAAGGGCCACGTGCACCCGAATGTTTATAGCAGCAATGTCCACAATAGCCAAACTATGGAAAGAACCTAGATGTCCATCAACAGATGAATGGATCAAGAAGATGTGGTATATATACACAATGGAATACTATGCAGCCATCAAAAGAAATGAAGTCTTGCCATTTGTGACAACATGGATGGAACTAGAGCGTATCATGCTTAGCGAAATAAGTCAAGCAGAGAAAGACAACTATCATATGATCTCCCTGATATGAGGAAGTGGTGATGCAACATGGGGGCTTAAGTGGGTAGGAGAAGAATTAATGAAACAAGATGGGATTGGGAGGGAGACAAACCATAAGTGACTCTTAATCTCACAAAACAAACTGAGGGTTGCTGGGGGGAGGGGTTTTGGGAGAAGGGGTGGGATCATGGACATTGGGGAGGGTATGTGCTTTGGTGAGTGCTGTGAAGTGTGTAAACCTGGTGATTCACAGACCTGTACCCCTGGGGATAAAAATATATGTTTATAAAAAATAAAACATTAAAAAAAATTAAAACAAAAAAAAACCCACAAAAAACCCACTGTGATAGAGAAACAGTTATTTCCACAAATATGAAACGGTGAGGTTTGTGCAAACTGTTTTGTAATTATTTTTAAAAATAGCCTTACTGATATTTGTACATTTGAATAATTGTATTCTCTTTCAAAATAATCATCTTTAAAAACACTAAATTCCAATGATAAAGATATTACCCTAAATAGTATGTGAAAATCTTTCAAAGAATTGAGCGTTGCACATTAAAGGAAAATATCATTTGTAACAAGTTTTCACTCTTTGAGCCCAGAGTAATCTGCAACTTTAAAAATAATATATACTAATGCATATCCTTAGAAATTCCTGGAAATATTTTTATGAAATAGAGTAATATCATAAATCTGTAACTAACACTTTAAAATAACATGTAACTAATGTATGTGTTGTTATACTTGAGGAGTGATTAAAAATACTTAAAAAAAAAAGAATGAGAAATGGGATATAATTGTATGACTTTAAAATATTTTCCCTCCAAATATTTGTAAATCACAGAGGCCTGAGGTCTGTAAAATTAATAAAGCAGTAAGGCTAAAAAACTAAATGGTTTAAGGGTTAAAAAAAAAAAAAAACCCAAATATTGTCGTTTTGTTATTTCTGCCAGTGTAGACTGCTGAATGTTTTGTAGTTTTAGTCTTACTCACTCTGAACACACTAGGACTTATGTAGATTTTCCCCCAACGTTTGAGGTGAGTGTGGACTGCTTTCAGCTAATGGTGAGAACAGACAATCTTAATGTTACACTGGATGGCATTTTTGGAGCCCTGGATTTTGGAGCAGGAGAAAAGAAGATGGCGAAAACTAAAGGAAAAGACTAGAGTTTTTTCCTGAAAGAAATTATATAGACTCCCTGCCAAATTGTGTTTTACTTGCCTTCTTATTTGCATCTTACTTTTGCAGATGAGTTAACATAACCTGTTTATGAATGACATAACTTTACTCCTTCTTAGCTGTTGTAACTGCATCGCGTGAGAGAACTGAACTGTGGCCCACATCTTTCTCCAGAGCTTTTTGCGGAAGTGAGTCAATACATTGTTTCTGGCTTTACTTGCTGTCCCTCCCTAATATGACAGCTCAGGGTGCTTTGGAATTTTCCAGGTACATTGTTAGAGGAGGAGGTACAGGAGGAGGGCCAGAGTGTAGGTTCATTGTGCTTGGGGGAGGGTTCCAGTGATTGTTCAGGGAAGCATTGAAAGTTACCCAAATGGAGTGAGGATAATAAAATTACCTGAAATATGTATCAAACACTGAAAATTCCTTATCATATTTAAGTATCTTTAGCATTATATTTTAAAATTAATTTAAAATGTAAGCTGAGATTCTTTTTGCATGGATTTCAACACCTTTTTTGGTGTCTGTCAGGAACACAGCGTTCTGTTAAGTCATTCAGTTACGAAGATTGTTGGCTTGTAGCCAACCAGGGTCAAGTTCATTCAGATAAGTTTCCGTATAGGTTGTGAACTGAGTGAGGAATGTTCCTCTTGTCTTTGCATGTTTGGTGGGTCTAAAGGATTGTTTTAAAACAAGATTATTTTTCAAGGATATGTTTTTTTGTTTTAAGACTTCATATGCAAACAATGCTTGATACTGATATCACCATCTTGTTTTTTATTGATTGATCATGCCTGAACTGGTGAAATATCACAACTCACCTAACCATACTAGACAACTATATAGTATGTACTATAAGGACTCTTCTGTGTCATTTTAGGTATTCTGTTAAACCATTGAAGAAAACACATACTCAGAAAGTGCTTTTCTCAGTAACATATGTGAATTAAAAATTAGGAAATGACAGATGCTGGCGAGGATGTGGAGAAAGGGGAACCCTCCTACACTGTTGGTGGGAATACAAGCTGGTGCAACCACTCTGGAAAACAGCGTGGAGGTTCCTCAAAAAGTTGAAAATAGAGCTACCTTACGACCCAGCAATTGCACTACTGGGTATTTACCCTGAAGATACAAATGTAGTAATCCAAAGGGTTACATTCACCTGAATGTTTATAGCAGCAATGTCCCCAATAGTCCAACTATGGAAAGAACCTAAATGTCCATCAACAGATGAATGGATAAAGAAGATGTGGTATATATATTCAATGGAATACTATGCCATCAAAATGCAATACTATGCCATCAAAAGAAATGAAATCTTGCCATTTGCGATGACGTGGATGGAACTAGAGGGTATTATGCTTTGCGAAATAAGTCAATTGGAGAAAGACAACTATCAAATGATCTCCCTGATATGAGGAAGTAGAGATGCAACGTGGGGGTTTTGGGGGGTAGGAAAAGAATAAATGAAATAAGATGGGATCGGGAGGGATAAGAGACTCTTAATCTCACAAAACAAACAGGGTTACTGGGGGGAGGGGGCTTGGGAGAGGGTGGTGGGGTTATGGACACTGGGGAAGGTATGTGCTATGGTGAGTGCTGTGAAGTGTGTAAACCTGGCAATTCACAGACCTGTACCCCTGGGGCTAATAATACATTATATGTTTATAAAAAAATAAAAAATATTAATAAAAAATTAGACAAGATGAATTAGAAGCAGGAAAAATACGTATTTGATAATGGATATATATCATCAAGATATATTTTGTTTATTCCTTCATTTTTTGGAAGGAATGGTTCTTTCTCATTTTTCTCATTTACTATCTTTGTTTTCTAGTCACAAAAATGTACTGACTGTTGTATTCAGAATGCAGTAAGTACATAGGAAGCTAAGGATTAGAGCAGGTTTGCCTGAAAATTATACATATTTAATCACATTTCTTCTTAAAATATTTAATTTACATATGTGTAAATGAGGGAGCAAACATATCTTGTCATAAAGCTAGCTCACTAGACCATGAGAAGATAACTTATTTTTCCTATTCCTTACAGCATTTAGCCAAGGTGATCAGTTTGTGTTAATACTGTTAAAGGGATTTCTTTTGTAAGATTTTAATTATTTGAAAGAGAGAGCACAAGCAGAGGGTGGAGAGAGGCAGAGTGAGGGAGTAGCCAGGCCCCCACAGAGCAGGGAATCTGATGCAGGGCTTGATCTCCGGACCCCAGGATCATGACCTGAGCTGAAGGCAGATACTCAACCGACTGAAACATCCAGGTGCCTCTGTTGAAGGTTTTAAAGATTTGCCCTAGTGTCTGTTGAAATATGTGATTTCTTGGCTAATGTCTGATAATGTTTCTGTTTTGTGAGTGATCATTGTCTTTCTTATTCATTAGTACTCTCATATTATAAAAATATATAAAACAAATAAAGCATAAATATATTCTCCTATAGATACATAGTATTTAAAACCAAATATGTTACCAAAAAGCTATAATGTAAACATTTCTTTAGCACTTTTTTTGGATGGGTTACCTTGACTGGGCTTCCAGTGAAGCTTGAGTCGAAGAAACTTTTTTCCACATCAAATCTTCTTTGGCAAAAATAATCATTTGTTGTGGGTGCCTGGGTGGCTCAGTGGGTTAAACCACTGCCTTCGGCTCAGGTCATGATCTCAGGGTCTTGGGATCGAGGCCCACATCAGGCTCTCTGCTCAGCAGGGAGCCTGCTTCCCTCTGTCTCTCTCTGCCTGCCTCTGCCTACTTGTGATCTCTCTCTCTGTCAAATAAATAAATAAAATCTTTAAAAATAATAATAATAATTTGTTGTTCTTTCTTTCTTTCTTTCTTTCTTTCTTTTTTTCATTTGTTGTACTTTCAGGTACCTCTGAACAGCAGTAAATATTTGTTTAAAGATTTTATTTATTTATTTTAGAGAAAAAGCAAGAGAAAGAATCTCAAGCAGAATTCACACTGAGTGTGGAGTCCAACATAGGGCTCAATCCCAGGACCCTGAGATCGCGACCTGAGTTGAAACCTGAGAGTCAGACACTTAACTGACTGTGCCACCTGGGTGCCCCTAGCATTAATGAATTTCTTAGAAATATATGCATGAATTTCTTAGAAAACCTTAGAATGGTAAACACTGGAAGGAATATATTCCTTCCTCTCTGTCCTCATGAGACGCATTGTAGTTATTAGTCGAAACTCAGGATTGGGTATTACATCACAGTAGGGCTCTTCCTACTTCCACAGTGCCCTTTGTCATAGCTTACAGTGATTATTGCTTTACCTACCTTTCTTCCCAGCTAGACTGCAAGTTTCTTGAGGTCTGGGATCATCATGAATGAATGAGTAAAGGAGAGGCAAGGCATAAAGAGGGGTAGTAGCAGTGGTTTCTTTAAAAATTGTGACTCCAGGGGCACCTGGGTGGCTCAGTGGGTTGAAGGCTCTGCCTTCGGCTCAGGTCATGATCCCAGGGTCCTGGGATCGAGCCCCGCATCGGGCTCTCTGCTCAGCAGGGAGCCTGCTTCCCTTCCTCTCTCTCTGCCTGCCTCTCTGCCTACTTGTGATCTCTGTCTGTCAAATAAATAAATAAATAAATAAATCCTAAAAAAATTGTGACTCCACCCTCTGCTTGTGCTCTCTTTTTCAAATAATTAAATAAAATCTTACAAAAGAAATCCCTCTAACAGTATTAACACAAATTAATCACCTTGGCTAAATGCTGTAATGAATAGGAAAAAAAAATTATCTTCTGATTGTCTAGTGAGCTAGTTTTAAAGCAAGATATGTTTGTTCCCTCATTTACACATAGGTAAGACTAATATACTCTTGCATTAAATACTTATACCTACGGTAAAAACATAACTAAATATAACTTAATATTCAAATCTCATGAAAATGGAATTGGTGATATTAGATTTTTTATTCTATATTTATTTCCTTAAATTTCTCTACTTTTAAAACCACGTTGTATGCCTGTAATGAGGGTGACAAGACAAAGTTAAGCAATTAGGGTTGCTGTCGTTGGGAGCATAATTTACATTTAGTAAGAGCTTCTTCTAAGTGTCCATCAATACATAATTGAGAATACTTAAAATATGTATCCTGATATAATCAGGATTTTCAACTATGAGAAAAAATTAACTGGAGAAAGATTCTGTAATTTGGAAAAATAGTTAATGTAATAAGCATGAGTGATCATATGGCTCAGTCATTTGAAAACCTATTACCAGGATTTTATGGGATAATTAAATTTTAAGTAGACTGGCTCATTAACAAAGTTAATGCATCCCATGAGTTGAATATGTGGTTTTATCTATATAACTTAAATTTCCAGAAGAAATTTTAATGAAAAGCATTATTGGACAAACCACGCATTTGTCATTGGCAGTGGCAGGGAGGAGTTCCTTCTTAAACCCAAAGTAAGACCAGTATGTGTATAAAGCCCCAGGAGATTTTAGATGCAGAACTTTAGTTTTTAAATCTTGTATAGTAATGACAGCTACTATTTTGTGGGTGACTACTTAATATGTAGGGGGCCACAGAATCTGTTTTACGTATATTTTCTCATTCACTTACCATAATCACCTGTTGAGATGAATATTACTGTCTTTATTTTGCATCTTGAATAACATAGCTGTATCTCAAGTTAAAAACTTGCCCAGCATTACTTTGCTGGTAAGGGGCAGACGAGGACAACCAATGGAATCTTTGAATAGGGTCTTAAAAGAATCTCTTGTGTTCCACTAGTCCATTTAAGTTGAATGCCCATGTAACAGGTTTTGATTCCTTTTGTTTTTTCAACTTTATTTTACTTTTTCAGTGTTCCAAGATTAATTGTTTATGCATCACACCCAGTGCTCTATGCAATACCTGCCCTACTTAATACCCACCACCAGTCCCACCCCGCCCCCGATTTACCCCCCAAACCCTCAGTTTGTTTCTCAGAGTCCACAGTCTCTCCTGGTTTGCCCCCCCCCCCCGATTTCCCCCAACTCCCTTCTCCTCTCCTTCTCCCAATATCCTCCGTGTTATTCCTTATGCTCCACAAGTAAGGGAAACCATATGATGATTGACTCTCTCTGCTTGACTTATTTCACTCTGCATAATCTCCTCCAGTCCTGTTTATGTTGATAAAAAACGTGGGTATTCATCGTTACTGATGGAGGCATAATACTCCATTGTATATATGGATCATATCTTCTTTATCCATTCATCTGTTGAAGGGCATCTTGGCTCTTTCCACAGTTTGGCGACTGTGGCCATTGCTGCTATGAATGTTGGGGTACAGATGGCCTTATTTTCATTACGTCTGTATCTTTGGGGTAAATACCCAGTAGTGCAATTACAGGGTCATAGGGTAGTTCTATTTTTAATTTCTTAGGGAATCTCCACACTGTTTTCCAAAGTGGCTGCACCAACTTGCATTCCTACCAATAGTGTAAGAGGGTTCCCCTTTTGTTTAAGAGGGTTCCCCTTTCTCGACATCCTCTCCAGCACTTGTTGTTTGCTCTGTTGTTAATTTTGGCCATTCTAAATAGTGTAAGGTGGCATCTCAATGTGGTTTTGATTTGAGTCTCCCTGATGGCTAATGATGATGAACATTACTTCATGTATCTGTTAACCATTTCTGTGTCTTCTTTAGAGAAGTGTCTGTTCATGTCTTCTGCCCATTTTTTGCCATGATTATCTTTTTCTGAGTGTTGAGTTTGAGTAGTTCTTTATAGATCTTGGATATCAGCCTTTTGTAGTGTCATTTGTGAATATCTTCTCCCATTCCATGGGTTGCTTCTTTGTTTTGTTGACTCTTTCCATTGCTCTGCAGAAGATTTTGATTTTGATGAAGTCCCAAAAGTTCATTTTTGCTTTTGTTTCCTTTGCCTTTGGAGATATGTCTTGAAAGAAGGTGCTGTGGCCGATGTCGAATAGGTCACTGCTTATGTTCTCCTCTAGGATTTTGATAGATTCCTGCCTCAAGTTGAGGTCTTTTATCCATTTTGAGTTTATCTTTGTGTATGGTATAAGAGAACAGTTGAGTTTCATTCTTCTGTACATAGCTGTCCAATTTTCCCATTTATTGAAGAGACTGTCTTTTTTCCACTGTATATTTTTTCTTGCTTTGTCGAATATTATTTGACCATGGAGTTGCAGTTCCATATCTGGGCTCTCTACTCTGCTCCACTGGTCTATGAGTCTGTTTCTGTGCCAGTACCATGCTGTCTTGGTGATCACATCTTTGCAGTAAAACTTGAAATTAGGCAATGCGATACCCCAGTTTTCTTTTTCTTTTTCAACATTTCCTTAGCAATTTGGGGTCTCTTCTGGTTCCATACAAATTTTAGGATTGTTTGTTCTAGCACTTTGAAAAATACCAGTGGAATTTTGATCAGGATGACATTGAAAGTATAAATTGCTCTAGGCAGTATAGACATTTTAACAATGTTTATTCTTCTGATCCCTGAGCCTGGAATGCTTTTCCATCTTTTTTGTCTTCAGTTTCTTTCATGAGTGTTCCGTAGTTCCTCGAGTACAGATCCTTTACCTCTTTGGTTTTATTCCCAGGTATCTTATGGTTCTTGGTGATATAGTAAATGGAATTGATTTTCTAATTTCCCTTTTTATATTCTCAGTGTATAAAAAAGCACCTGATTTCTGTACATTGATTTTGTATCCTGCCACATTACTGAGTTGGTGTATGAGTTCTAGTAGTTTGAGGGTGGAGTCTTTTGAGTTTTCCTTATAAAGTATCATGTCATATGCGAAGAGAGAGAGTTTGACTACTTCTTTGCCAATTTGCTAGGTCTTCTAGTACTATATTGAACAAGAGTGGTGAGAGTGGGCATCCTTGCCATGTTCCTGATCTCAAAGGGAAAGCTGTCAGTTTTCCCCATTGCGAATGATATTCACTCTGGGTTTTTCATAGATTTTATGAAGTTGACGAATGTTCCCTCTATCCCTGTACTTTGAAGCTTTTTAATCAGGAGCGGATGCTGTGTTTTGTCAGATGTTTTTCTGCATCAATTGAGAGAACCTTGTGGTTCTCCTCTATTCTCTTATTGATTTCTTCTATCACATTGATTGATTTGCGAATGCTGAAACATCCTTGCATACCTGGGATAAATCCCACCTGGTCATGGTGAATAATCTTTTTAATGTACTGTTGGATCCTGTTAGCTAGGATCTTGTTGAGAATCTTGGCATCCATATTCACCAGGGATATTAGTCTGAAATTCTCCTTTTTGATGGGGTCTTTGCCTGGTTTAGGGATCATGGTAATGCTGGTTTCACAGAAAGGGTCTGAGAGTTAGGTTTTGATTCTTAAATAAGTAGGAGATTAAAGAGTAGGGGAAACTATGAATTTATCAAACAAACTTATAAGAGAACACATTAAATTATCTATAGTAGCTTGCTTCTTATTCATCTTTTACTTGGAGGCCTCCATCCAAATTTCTGGGCCTTGGCATACTTTGGTATTTGGATCCGAGAGAGGGAAAATCATTCCATCATGGTTCCATGTCCTAACACCCACTCCCTCACTACCTGTCAGAATTTGCTGTGCATTTCTTGCCTGTGTTGGGGGACAGTGCTCTGCTCTACTCAGTGTATATCTGGTAATTTTTTCAACTACCCTCCACTTTGGTCATTTGTTCAGATAGATATCTGAACATCTGTTTGAACAAATATCAATCTGAGCAAATATCTGATAGATATCTTAGCATTTAGGAAGGCTAAGAGAAGGAGACTCTTTGCATAAGCCAGATTTCTTTTATTTTTACCCCACCATCTCACTGTGGTTTTGGATTACATTCTTTCTCTATTATCAAGATAGCATTTATTTTATTCACCATACAGTTTCTGGTTCTTTTGATTTATTGAGGTGAACTTCTAGAAAGCAATGCATGGTGGAGCTCAAACTCATTTCTATGTATATGTGCTTTTATTTTGTTTTTCACTTGTAAGAAGGAAATTCGTAGTCTGGAATTTGGAGTTCTGGGGAAATAAGTGGGGGAAGGATATGGGGAGGAAATAAGGAGAAAGAAAAGATAGCTTACATATGCGTTGAGGATGTAGAGTTTTAAAGCTGCATAAAGCTCCATAAAGGTCAGGAAATGATAAATATAAATATACTTTTCTGTGGTTTAGCAGCTTTGTGACTAGTCACTAAAATACATATAACTTGCATGTATATTATTCTGATAATCTTTGTTCTCTAAACAGGTGCAGAGTTGCCACCCTTATTTATCAAATCTGTTAACAAATAAATTTGGCTTTCAGGAGACCCCATTTTTTTAATTAAGAAAAAAAAAGAATATTGAGAGATTATCTCACTTTTTCCCAAATAACTATATATAAAAAATGACAGCTTTAGATTGAAAGCATTAAAATACAAAGTAATGGGGCACCTGGGTGGCTCAGTGAGTTAAAGCCTGTGCCTTCAGCTCAGGTCATGATCCCAGGGTCCTGGGATCAAGCCTGCTCAGCAGGTGCCTGCTCCCCCTGCCCCCAACCCCTCAGCCTGCCTCTCTGCCTACTTGTGATTTCTGTCGGTCAAATAAATAGATAGAGTCTTAAAAAAAAAAAAAAAGAGTATTGTCTGACCCTTATACTACTTCAGTGAGAACATTTTGAAGCTTTTGTGTTCCTTTCTTTTTTTATGGGTTTTGTCCTCCCCACAGGTATTTATATTTAGAAACTATAATGTAGGATACACACATGTAAATTAGAGATTTTTTTCTGCATTATTAACTCATAATCAATAAACCTTCCATAGTCTCTGTAGCTGGAGGTAAGTTGGGTTAACATTTTTGTATAATTTAGTTTCATTTTAAGATACTAATTCCAGTGTGACTGGAATTTCATATAGAAATGGTGATGAGAATTAGCCACAGAGGTGTCAGACCCCTTTTACTTTTATAAATTCTAGTATCGTTCTGTGATATATTAGTCATTATAACACATTAGATAAAGAATTTATGTCACATCTGTTGTTGTTATGTTTGGACACTGTTAGTTCCAAACTTCAACAGCTTCTCTTTTTTGAGAAGCACTATAAGTGACGTCTGTTTGGGAGTACCAGGTACCAGTTTAGTGTGCCAGAGCACTTTGTAAAGGAGCTTGAACCTGCCTTTCTTTTGGGCTATACTTATAAGGGCAAAATGAAAAGAGAGTTGATGAATACAGGATAGTGATTTTATGTCTCTCATGTCTTTTTTGCAGGGTTGAAGGTGGGGTCTGAATTTGTTTTAATTCTTTTCCCCTTTTCCTAGAAAATTTACTTGCCACTTCAGATAAACTTAAGATTTTGATCACTCAACATTATACCCTATAGCATTTGTGAGTATCCTATAATTTAGGGAAATTTAGAATTCTCATTACTGAAGAAAATGTAGTTTTTATGTGTTGTGTGGTTTTTTTTCTGTGCCTCAAAACTATGTCATGAATGGTAGTTCTCATTTTGGAATGGTCCATTAGTCTTACCCTCTGAGTTACCCTTCCTGCTCCAAAAAAGAATGGATCCTCAGTAACAACAAGCCATAACTGTGTGGTCAGGATTGGCTTCCATACTGTATTGTATGTCTATACATATGCATATATGTAAAACTGTGTGAAAGAGGGTAGGATGGTTTATCACTGTTTTACAGAAATGGAAAGACTGGCTTTCTCAGAAGACAGGCAATAAGAATCAGGCTTTCCATTTCATTGCTGTGTGGCTAGTTATTTCTTGGTAGTCCCTAGGCAGCCAAACATATCACTCTCAAACTTTAATTCTCTGAGCCTCGAGAAATTTGTTCTGCTCACCTTGTTCATTACTGATTCATTTTAACTATGTAAGAACAAATTCCAGGGCAGGAGGCCTATGAATGCCTGTGGAACCAGGGGTGTGGTACAGTCCTCCTGGACTGGAATGGCCTCCCTGGCTGAGCATAAGGATGATGGACAAGTTCCAGCCAGCTATTGCTTTGCAAGGATGTGCTTCCAGCTTTGCCAGATCTCTCAATTTCAAGAGAAGCTATCAATCCAGATTTGTATGTAAAATTCCCAATTTCTACATGTATGTAACTAGTTGAAATGGAAACCACAAGTGTGAAAATAAGTGATGAGTGATACGGATGACACTAAAAAAGCAAAATGCAACTGATAAATGGATTAAATGACCACAGTTGCCTAAAAGGAGGTATCTAAAGTATGAGCTTGTGTAGCCTTGTGTAGGTTCATAATCTCTCTTACTTCAGTTTGATCATCCCTGAAAGGGAAGAGTAATATCAACTATTAGAGCTTGTTGTCAAGTTCAGGTGGGGCAACATGGGGATGAAAGTGCTTTGTAAATGGTAAAGCACTGTATGAGTTTGTCATGGCAACAAGTCATTTTATTAAAAATTCAGCTCATGGTACAGCCATTGTGGAAAATAGATAAGGAAATGTGGTATGTATGTACTATGGAATATTGCACAGCTATAAAAAAGGATGAGATTGTGCCATTTGAGACAACATGCATGAGTCTAGAAGGTGTTATGCTAAGTGAAATAATTCAGACTGAGAAAGACCAATACCATATGATTGCATTGGTAAATGGAATCTAAGTAGAAGAATAAACAAGCAGAACCAGAACTATAAATACAGAGAACAAACTGATGGTTGCTGGAGGGGAGAGGGTAGGGATTGGACAAAAACAGATGAAGGGGAAAGATACAGGCCACTTGTAATGCAATGAGTAAGTCACCGGAATAAAAAGCAGAGCATAAAAAAACAGTCATTGATACTATAATAGCAACGTAATGGGACAGATGGTAGCTATACTTGTGGTAAACATAGCATGATATATGAATTTATCAAATCACAAGTTGTATATCTGAAAAAAGATAATAAATCATGCTTTCCATGCCTTTCATTATGCCTACCAACCATCTGACCACTAGTAAGGAGAAGGCAAGATGAATGTCCATTGATCCTGGTTTGTGGATTTGTGACATAGTGGCTCCCAGGAAGGGCCTGAGTGGGGACTGTAACCCCCGGTGCTTAGTTAGGGAGTTCACTGTCCCAGGAGAGGTTATAAGCTTGGACTGGATAAGTCTGTTAGGTGGATAAGAATGAAAATCAAAACCAAATATTCAGATGTTAGTACTCCGTAGAGCAGTGGTTCTCCAACCAGCAATAGCAGCAAAACCTAGGAACTTACTAGAAATATAATTTCTTGGGGTTACCACGGGCCTCCCAGTTAAGACCTAGAGAGGCCCAGCCACTCTTATTCTAATAAGCTCTGCTTTTGATTCTGTGATTTGAGAGTTGCTGTTAGATGGAAAGCCGTGCTTAGGCATGTCTGTAGGAGAGTGGACTTGGAGCTAGCATGGTGTAGGAGAAGATCAGGAACTCGGGGCCCATGAGTGCGGGCTAGGAGTCAAGGAGAGGAATAATAGCCTGAGGCCAAATTTTACTTATTTGGCTTAACATCATGTGAGAAAGCAGGCCCATAGTGATGAATGTCAGCAACCCTCAGTCATCAGGGACATAGCATTTGCTCCTGGACTGCCCTTTAGTGCAGTTGTCTAGCCCACAGGCTTTATGTATTTCACATCTTTTTGACAATCTGAAATTTAGTTCTTGGAGTAACCAAAGTAACCCCAGGAAAACATATTCGTGGCCAGTGTAGAAGTGTAAGCATGGGTACTAAAGCCTAACAGATGTGGAAATGGAGTGCTAGGGGTACAGTATGTGGGGTGTGTGTGTGTGTGTGTGTGTGTATATACCTGGACAAGTGTACATGTATGGGCTTACTCCTTTGATGTGGCATAGTATAGGCCTGCCTTGCTGCCTCAGAAAACAGACGTGGTGATATGCCTGAAAAGCTGTGAAGTTAATTGGCCTTCCTCTCTTGCATGATATTATTCCACTTGTATTATTTTTAAAGACCAGCAGTGATCATGATGTACAGTGGGATCAAATGCTCCCATTTTAAATGCTATTACAGTATTACTGTGAGAGTTGGACCAATGGGTCTTCCTTCCTCCGTGCCCTGTGGTCTGTAAGGCTACTTAGAGCTTGTCTCACCTGGTACTGGTGTGTGGGCCTAGCCATGTCTTAAACATTTTCTCCCATTGCTTTTTGTCCACATGTTTACATGTTTAACCATATTAGATTTCTTCTATCTGTAGAATGTACATTGTATTTCCTATTTTCTTTTTAATGAAATGAAGTAGGTACACAAAAAATGTAAACAGAAAAAAGAACAAACACCCATAAATTTACTCAGCCTGAAAAATAAAACATTATTCAGGGAGAATTCGGGTCCTTTCCACCCATCTTTACCCATGTTCTTTTTTTCTGGCTGGAATCACCCCCATTATATTTTAGTATATGTGCTGCTGAAGCCAGCATGGGATCACCCTATTACAGATCAAATCTGTACTTAACAAATCCTGTCTCACCTTCAACTGGTCAGCTCGTATGTCTCTTCCATTATCTAGTGAGCTAACAAAGCATTGAGTTTATTGGGGGTCATATCTCAGTAAGCTCCAGGGGAGTCCCATAGGCTAATTTATGTGGCAATAAAGTATCTCTGAAGGAATTAAAAGGCATAAAAATTGCAGGGTTTTTTGTTTATTTATTTAGGTAGAAAACTATTTCAAACTCTTTGCTTTTTTGGTTTCTCTTTTTCCCTTGTCTGCTGCCCTAGCCTCTGGCAGTGATCTCAGGAAGGACACTTATTGGATGTCTAGTTTCCTTGCTAATGTTTGGAAGCTTAGTAGGTAGTTACTCATGTTACCATGGCAGTACTTTTAAAAAAACGCTCATTTTCTGATTTTGTTTGACAGAATAGTAGAAATACACTCTGTTCTGCAATTCTTGTGGGGGCCACAGAGCTCACATTTGGTCAGGAGAATATGGTAACCTGCTATCAAAATCTAGGTGATTTTCTGTACTCTCTCAGGCTCCTTCCCTGCCTTTCTCTATCCATCTCTCACTTAATGGATAAAGTAAAATCACTCTCTTCCAGCAGAGTTCTGCAAGCTATTTTGGGGACATAAAGGAAGGTGGCTGATGTGTCTATATAGAGTCTGTTGCATTCATTCGAATGTAGTAATTGGTATTCTAAATACACTTGGCTTACTGTTTCAAAGGCACACATGGAGAAGGGAGAATAAGCTCTTGGTGCTCAGTCATTGCTCCTATAAAAGTATTGTTCTAAAGTTACTTATGAAATAAAACATTTGGTTTATGATGAGAGTATATTACATATTTTGCCTAGAACAGTAAATGGTCACTTTAATACTGTAGACTTAAAACTGACCCTCACCTCTTCCAAACTCTTGGATGACTTCTACCCTCTTGGCTATCAAGCCAGTGATATACTCTGAGCTGAGTGTTCCTGTAGGTGCCTCTTACTTCCTTGACCCAAACTCTGGAGCTTGAAACTTTTAGCAGCTCTCAGTTGAAGTTCACTTGAAGAGCCATTACCTTCATTGGCCTAATCTGGGCTGAAAGCTATCAGAACAACCCTAGCTATTGTTCTAAGCAGTGCTTTGGTTTTTCTCTTTTTTAAATTGAGGTCTAATTGACATATAGTATTATATCACTTTCAGTATATAACATAATGATTTGATGTGTGTGTGTGTGTGTGTGTGTGTGTGTGTAGAGAGAGAGAGAGCGAGAGTTAACACCTTCCAAGCAGTGTTTTTGATGTTACAGCTTCAAATTAAGTTTTGTTTTCCTTACATATAAGGTGTAGAACCTATTCTTAGATGAGAGGCCAATCTACTAGTTGGTTAGATCTGCTCAGTTGTTTAATTACCAGTTGGCAGGCCCCACTTTCTCTTCAGTTCACAAAGAGAATGCTCATTTGTAAAATATCCAATCTTCCTTTGATTTCTTTCAGTTATAACAAATCTTACAGGCTATGATTTGAATTTCTAAAATACTGTGTGATTTCCTGGAAGTCTTTTCAGTGGCATTTCTGGAAAAACAGGCCTCATAATCCAAAAATGTTTGTTAAAGAGCAGCTTCATCTTTAATAAGTAAGTTTCTTCCCTCTGAGTTTGTCGTCAGAGCTTGTCTTGGATCTGTAAATTCTTCAGAGCCTTAAGTGAGTTTCCAAATGTCCCTTCATACACATGAGCAGGTAGCAGATAGATACTTTTTATTTCTAATGTATTTTAATTTTTAAAATTGAAATATATTTAACATATAACAGGGTGTGAATTTAAGGTATTCTTGTTACTTTGGTACATTTGCATATGTAATATGATTGCCACTGTAGCAATAGTTAACATCTCTATCACGTTACATAATTTTCTTTTCTTCTTAGTGGTTAGGATGACTTCTAATTTTTTAGCATGTTTGGTGATTATAATACCATATTGTCTGTATTCACTGTACTGCACATTTCAATTTCTAGGACTTATTTGCTACTCGTTTTAAGTTTGTACCCTTAGACAACATCCATCCTGTCCCCCTCACCTCCCTTCTCCTGGGAGCCCCCATTTTGTTCTCCATTTTTATGAGTTTGACTTTTTTAGATTGCAAATATAAGTGATAATCAGACAGCATTTTCTTTCTCTGATTTTCTCTCCCTTAGCATAATGTGCTCAAAGTCTGTGCAGTTGCACATGGCAGGCCTGGACAGTCTTTACAGTGATAGATATCCTCCTCTGTGTAGACGCCACCTAGGCAGAACCTTCTCACTCCTCCTCCTCTCCCCTCACAGCAGGTCTGTGGCTTGTTCTTTTGGCTTGTATATGTGCTGTGTACAGTGTGGCACCTGTAGCTAAAGAAGGAGTCCACAAATGTTTGGGGCATATTATTTATTAGCTTGTTTTCTTCTGCCAGAGAATCTGGGTCAGATAAATACATATATGCATATTTCTGGACTTAATAAGCTTCTTCTGGGCCATAGAGCTTTATTACAAACTGTACATGAGTTTGCCCTGTTCCCACATTTGCAGAAGTGACTCTGCCCCAGCTTAGGTATCAGGTTTATAAGGTTCATATGCCATAGGAAAGGATGGTACTCCTAACTCCTGTCCACATTCACCCAGTTTCCTTCTCCCAATAGGCAAAATGGATGTATATGAAGATCTGTTACCCAGCCCTTTTACACAAATGGCAGCATGCTTGTCTCATACCTCTGCAAATTGAAGTATACGTTTAGTGTGCCCAAGTCTTTTCATGATGACCCAGGAAGTCTTCTTTTTGCCAACATGGGGCAGCATTCCAGCATGTAGCGATGACCTCATCCATTTAGCTATTCCTCTGTGTGTGGACTTTCAGATTGTTCCCATCTTTTCTTATGATACAGAATTGCTCTTATGCACATGCCATTCTGCATGCGAAATGCATGTTTTCCGAGTTCTGTTCCTCTTCTGACTTTGAAGGTTCCTGTGCTCTGTGTTCTTAATGTCTAGAAGTGGTTTATTTTCCTAGAATCTGTTTTCCTAGAATTTGTTTACTCCCATTTTAAGAATCTTAAATATTATTTAATTTAAACCTTAAATAAATTGACTGTATACAACTCTGGACTGTTATTTATACTACTAACCCATTCCTGTAGAGAAACCAGAGCAGATGGCCTACTTTATTTACCTCTATTCTAAAGACTGTTCTTCTAAGGAAGGAGAGAGAAGTTTTATTAAAACAGATGAAAAGTTAGGAATGGAGATGTAGGTTGGATTGTGGGAGAAAAGAACTATTTACCTTCTTGTGTGTGCTGCATAAGAAACTGAAATATATGAAACAGAATATACAGTTGACCCTTGAACAGTACAGGGGTTAAAGATGCTGATCCCCCTGAACCCCCATGCAAATGAAAATCTGAGTGTAACTTTTGACTTGTTAGAGTTTAACTACTAATAACCTACTATTGACTAGAAGCCTCACTGATAAGCCGTCAGTTAACACATATTCTGTATGTTATAGGTATGGAATACTGTATTCTTATAAATTAAGTAAGCTAGAGAAAAAATATTATTAAAATAATGAGGAAGAGAATATATTTACAGTACTTACTGTATCAAAAAAATCCACTTAAAGCTTTTGCACAGCAAAGGAAACAGTTAATAAAATCAAAAGACAACTGACAGAATGGGAGAAGATATTTGCAAATGACATATCACATAAAGGACTAGTGTCCAAAATCTATAAAGAACTTAGCAAACTCAACACCCAAAGAACAAATAATCCAATCAAGAAATAGGCAGAGGACATGAACAGACATTTCTGCAAAGAAGACATCCAGATGGCCAACAGACACATGAAAAAGTGCTCCATATCACTGGGCATCAGGGAAATACAAATCAAAACCACAATGAGATATCACCTCACACCAGTCAGAATGGCTAAAATCAACAAGTCAGGAAATGACAGATGCTGGCAAGGATGCGGAGAAAGGGGAACCCTCCTACACTGTAGGTGGGAATGCAAGCTGGTGCAGCCACTCTGGAAAACAGCATTGGAGGTTCCTCAAAATGTTGAAAATAGAACTGCCCTATGACCCAGCAATTGCACTACTGGGTATTTACCCTAAAGATACAAACGTAGTGATCCAAAGGGCCACGTGCACCCGAATGTTTATAGCAGCAATGTCCACAATAGCCAAACTATGGAAAGAACCTAGATGTCCATCAACAGATGAATGGATCAAGAAGATGTGGTATATATACACAACGGAATACTATGCAGCCATCAAAAGAAATGAAATCTTGCCATTTGTGACAACATGGATGGAACTAGAGCGTATCATGCTTAGCGAAATAAGTCAAGCAGAGAAAGACAACTATCATATGATCTCCCTGATATGAGGAAGTGGTGATGCAACATGGGGGCTTAAGTGGGTAGAAGAAGAATCAATGAAACAAGATGGGATTGGGAGGGAGACAAACCATAAGTGACTCTTAATCTCACAAAACAAACTGAGGGTTGCTGGGGGGAGGGAGGTTGGGAGAAGGGGTGGGATTATGGACATTGGGGAGGGTATGTGCTTTGGTGAGTGCTGTGAAGTGTGTAAACCTGGTGATTCACAGACCTGTACCCCTGGGGATAAAAATATATGTTTATAAGAAATTAAAAAAAAATAATCCACTTATAAGTGAACTCACACAGTTCAAACATGAGTCAGCTATATATGTACTTTACATACACACACACGCACACAGTTCTTGATATAGTGAGGATGGTAAGTGACCCTGTTAAACAGTGGTAGGTGAAGAGTGAGACAAAGAGAACCAGGGTGTCACAGATGCAGAGAGCTTGAGGCAGATTTTAGGTGAGAATAGGCTTTGTGGAGTTGACCCCTCAAGGCTGAGGTGTGTCTTGCTGAAAGAGCCCTGAACAGAGGCCTATGGCTAGGATGAGAAAGGGAGGTGGCCAAGAGGTAGGCATGTGCTGTCCAGTAGGAGTGTGGGCCCAGGGAATGGCTGGGTATTGGCCTTGAGTACTGGAATGAAGGGCTGCTGTGATTCCTGGGTTGGGAACTTTATTGGTAGACATTTTAGTTAAGATGGGCCCATGTGTACATGGAAAGAGAGAGAAGAAAGCAGCAGGGAGGTCAGGTTAGGAGACCAGTGTTTCTAATGATCCTGTTCTAGACACAAAGTGTTCTTGAGAACTAAAAGGATAGTGAATTGTTGTTTATTGGTAAATTCGTTTCAGTGTAGTTTGATGTCAAAGAGAACATAGAGTAAAAGATAAATAATTATGCTAAGGCTGAGATCCTGGAGGGCTGAAGGGGTAACTCTGAAGAAGATTATTTGTTCAGTTTTACATGAGACATTGAGATATTCAAATATAAATGTCTCTTAGACATTTTAAAGATGAATGGATTAAGTGTAACAGGGCTGGAGAAAGAGATTTTGAGAGTTGTCTACAATTTTTTTCTTATTATTTCACTGTCAGGTTTGAAAAATAAAGCCCTTATATAGAGAGAATCCAAGTACACTATTTTTAATCAGTGCCATATAATTCTTGCCTGATGCCAAGTGTTTTGATGCCAAGTTTTTGTGTTTTCTTTATAAACTGTGGTAGGTAGAATTCTAAAATGGCCCCCAGCATCCCTAGTCTCTGTTGTACTTTGCATAATTCCTGAGACTGTAAGATGAAGTTTACTCCCATGAAGAGGTTTTGTTGTGTGGCACATTGGACTTTAAGAATAGAATTGATCTTCAGTGAGTCTCACCTGATCCCATGAGCCATTTAAATCTGGATCTAGAGGTCAGAAACAGACTGACTTTCAGAAAAGTCAGAAGCTGGAAGCAGGAGAGGGGTTTATGTACTACTGTTACTTTAAAGTTGGAAGAGGCCATAAGACAAGGAATGTGGTCGCATCCAGAAGCTCATTGTGGACCCTGGCTGACAACCCACAAGGAAGTTAATCATAAATCCACCTGGAGCTGAATTCTGTCAAGAAGAGTGAACTTGGAATTAGGTTTTTCTCCAGAGCCTCCAAAGGAGAACTAAGCCCAGCCAGCACCTTTATTTCAACTTGGTGATACCCTGAGCTGAAGACTCAGAATGTGCAAGACTTCTAGCCTACAGAAGATGACGTAATGAGTGTAGCTATAAGCCACTGAGTTTGTGGTAACTTGTTTACACGGCAGTAGAAACCTAATACAAAGTTTGTGAACAGCGGTTGAAGACAGTTGCTATACATCATTCTATAAACCCACATATTTAAGACAGAGAATATAGGAATATAAGGAAGCTTAATAGCTGACAGAAATTTCTGCCAGGTGTGTCCTAACATATTCACAGGTTCATCTGCGCTACCCAGACCTCTTCTTTGACCCCCACCCTGGGTCTGGCTTTGTGCCCTTATGGCATCTAGTCCTTCTTTCATAGCACTTAGTGTACTACATTGTTATTCCCTGTCTATAACCAGCATGAGTCTCAGTCATTATACAGCGTCATCTAGCAGAGTATTTGGTATTCAGTAAGCATTTATTAAATGAACAAAGATCAGGAAAGAATTACGAAATACTGGTTGGAGAAAAAAGGACAGCTGAAGAAAAAGAGCGAAGAAAGGAAGATGGGGATCATTAAGAACACAGTGATTCAAAAGCCAAACTAGAAACTGTAAGATGATGGGCATCAGCGGTTATTACAGAGTCAGAAGGAGTTGAAAAGTCAAAAAGATGATTTTGCTAGGGAGAGTTCCAGTCCTGAATGCAGATTGTTGGGTGGAATACTGAATACTAAAATAAGATTTGAGTGATTCGAATAAACAACAGATCCTCAGTGCCTCATAATGTCTTGCAGAGGTGATTGTGGTGTGGTTGTCATGTAAAGAGGGAAAGTGGCATGGTGGATATACTTCGCATTTACTTTCACACACAGGAAAAAAGTCACGTGGTCTTCTATGAAAAATTGTTAATAGTTTCTTTTTAATACCACTAGTAACTTTTTATAAAGCCTACTATTAACCAAAACCACGTCTGTAATACTGTTTCCTGTTTAATGATAGAAAAGATGTGTGCATAATTTAGAAGCATTGTTATAAAGCTTACTATTAACTAAAAACATGTTGTAATACTGTTTCCTGTTTAATGATAGAGAAGATCTGTTCTGTGTTTAATTTAGAAGCATCAGGAAAAGAATTCTGGTCATGATAAAAATTTTTTTTTAAAGAGAGATAAGTAGGCAGGGTATGAAGTTGCTATTGAATTTCTAATGTATACAGATGATAGGTGTAGAAACAACTCCTACCAGGGTTTCTTTAGGCCTTATTATATGAAATTTGTATTACAGTAAAAATGATAACTTGGGCAATTCTGTATAACACCAAAAAACTGACTGGTAGTATGTTTCCTGTGGACTAGTATACATTTTGTGAGCAAGTGGAAATAAATGTTAGGAGAAGTCTTTGGTGAGTGCTGTGAAGTGTGTAAACCTGGTGATTCACAGACCTGTACCCCTGGGGATAAAAATATATGTTTATAAAAAATTTAAAAAAAATTTTTTAAAAATATATTACTGAAATGTTCAACTGCAATGTTCAGATTCAACAGAAAAAAACTAATAAAAATGTAATATACCATAAAGATTAAAAAAAATGTTAGGAGAAGTTAGCCATTTGTTATATGACTGGAAGCTTATTGTGGGATGGGCTTGTATGTGAAGAGGACATTGCAGGACATCATAAAACAAAGAGAAACATGACCAAGATTCTTACGGTGTGTGGAAGCAGATGAGTGTATATTCTTCTTCTGTCTCTTTTAGTTGATAACATCAGGTGTTTTTCCAGAAGAGTTTTCTGTAAGGAAGAGAGGAGAGCTACAGGAAAGACAGTTAATGTAGGCATGAATATTGGCAAAGCTTCAGATTTACAATTAATGATCACATGAATATACCACTTAATGTTTTAACTATATTTGAGACCACAAGTAGTTTCTTCAATATTTTCTCAAGTTCTTAAGACACTTAATTTTCCGTCTTGACTTCCTCTTCATCTTAGAAACTGCAGTTTCATTTGTAGGAACAACTTCCTGCTGGGTGCTGTTCTCTTTTGCCACTTCTTTCTTGATGTCCTGTGTTTTTACCTAAACCCATAAATGCATTGCAACACTAGGCCATTTCATCATCCTATGAATTGAGAAAGTCTAGCAGGAAATCACAAGTTGACTGTCTCCAATAAAAGCCTCATGTTTCTTGGATGCTGTGTCATGGTAGGCAGTTGATATTCTGAATGGCAGTTATGAAGAAGGCACTTTGTAGAAAGAACTTCTTTTCTAAGGATATATTTAAGAGGCTAGTCATCTGGGAAACAAAGTACATGTGGAAAGAAAAAATATTTTTTTTTTACAATAGTCTTAAAAAGGATCCTATTTCTAGTGCTGTTTTCCCCTTATGAGCATATTAAATTCATTGATATCCAACAGTGACTTTTTTGATTTGTCTATTTGTTTTTATTTTTTAAGATGTTTTGTTGTTTCCCCACTGTCCCAATTTTATGAGTCTTTTTCTTTAACAGAATGGAAAGAAACCTTCATTTATTTTATCTTCTATTCTCTCTGTTTTCTGCAGTCTCTTGTGTATTGTTTATCTTATCTTTTCTGCCTGATTTCATGATTATGAGAAGATGCTTTCCTAGATAAAACAATGGGTCAGAACAGAAGTGGTTAGCCTCTCAAATGAACTTTCTCTTAGAAGTTTGGTTATGGTCTCTTGGAGGGTCTTTTTGAGTATATGATACCTAATGTAGAAAGAAAATTGCTTTCCTCCCAAAGCAGAAGGAACCCCTTTACTTTTCTTCTCTGTCAACTGCAGAAGTCACACAAAGTTTATTTCTCCTTTGTTGATATTCAAATGGAACAGTTGCCCATAAGGCTCTCAACACGTAAGGGAGATGTATATTATGAAAAAAATTTTTTTTCTGCAATTATTATTCAGGGATTAGAATAAAGAGAAGTTTTCAGTAAATAATGTGGCCAAAATTAATTTACTTCACATTCTCTCCTAGAGTAAATTTCTCTGTGTCAATCCATATTCTTGGAGGCATGCATAGAGAAACCTAGTTAGGGTTTCATGAAGTTTATAATCTCAAGGAAAGGACAGATATGTATATAAATATTTTTAGTATATAGAAATGGGTACAACATGCAGTTATTAAAAAAAAAAAAGTCCTCTATGGGTTAGGAAAGACTCTATATAGTATACATGCTATAGGAAGTATAGGAAAATAGTAAAGGTAGGATCTAGATGGTAGATTTGTGGATGCTTTTGGTAAAATTCACATAGAATGTCAGGGGTGGACAAAAAGGCTTCATAGATAAAGGATGCTCAAAATCTTCAACATTGAGTAGGAGTTGACAGGTAGGCAAGAAGGAGGAAGAATATTCTAGGAAAAAGGAATAATATGAAGTAAAGAGAAGAGAGGTGAGAAGAGGGGAGGGGGAAGCTGAGGGAAGGAAAGGGCAGGGAAGGGAAGTGAAGAGAATGACAGGGAAGGGCAGGGCAAAGCAGAACATTCTGGGAAACTTCAGTAATTTGGTGCAGCTGAGTTAAGTGTTTTTTTGTTTTGTTTTGTTTTTTAATGGAAGAGCAGTAGGAAATGAGATTAGACAATTAAGATGAGGAGGGCCTTGGATGTCAAGCTATTTGCTTTTTATTTATGCTTGCAAAAGACAGGGAGAGTTCTTTTCCCATATTTAACAAAACAAAACAAACCTCACACCTTTCTTGACTGTGCTTTTCCTACAGGTTCTGTCTCGTGCCCCTCAGCCCCCACGAAAAGTAAAATTCCTTGAGATTCATCTCTAAGTTTGCTATCTCTAATGTCTCTCTAATGTCATTCCTCTATCTCTCCTCTAGCTTTATTCCTTTCCCAATGGTGCTATTCTCCAAGGCTACCAAGGAACTACACTAGGTTCCTAGTCCAAAGGCAAACTCTTCGTCCTTATCCTACATGGCTTATCAGGAGCATTGACACTACTGATCACTTGTTCTTCCTTACGACTACAATCAGATTTTTTTTTTTAAGAGAAGAGAATGAAAACCATTGATGTATATATGCTGCTTCATGAAACTGTTTCAATTGTAGACATGTATGTCTTGCCTGAAGTGTATATTTTAGTCAAAAGCAGTTTGAAAACATTTGAAAACTTTGACAGAGCATTAGACTTAAGAGCATGGCCAGCATGGGTTCAGACAGGCCAGGTTGGAGTCCCTGTTGTTATTACTCTGTACCTGGAAGCAAATTACTTAACCTGTTGGGTCTTCTCTATAAAGTGAGTGTAATACCACCTATCTTGGGGCTATAGTAAGGATCAAAAGAGATCTTGAGAATGGAGCCTCTGGTACATAACAGGTTGTTTCAAAAATAATAATAATAAGAAGAAGAAGAAAGGCTCACTCATATATAGATGGCTAAATTCTACCAGGTGGTTAGAAGTCCTCTGCCTGGAACTTTCTGTGGTATGGCAGTACCTTTTATCATTTATCCTTAAATCATTTGTCCTCTGGCTCTGCCATAGTAATTACATCACAGCTCTCCAAACTTGGCAGGCTTTATTCCTCCATATTTCTGCTCTTCCTGTTGTCTTTGCTTAGAGTTCCCTCTTCTTCCCAACCTCTGTCTCACCTTTGAAAGATATACTCATTTTCAAGTCATCTCTTCTGGGAAGACTTTTCCATCAGCCTTTCTTGCCCATAAACTTGAGCCCTTGCTCCCTGTGAATCCTCCTATGCCCCCACATTTACCATAATACTTGTCGCTCTTTATGTCACTGACATGTTTGCTTTTCTGTTCCTTCTTCAACATTGTAAGTGTCTGACGAGTAAGGTAACTGTCATTTATTGTTTGTCCCCAGCCCAGAGCAATGCCTGGTATATAATATACATGTAATTTAAAGTTTGCTTGATGAGTAAGGATAAAAAGTCTTATAGTTTGCATAGCCAGTGCTGGACATTAGGGATAAGTAAGACCAAGATACTATACCTGTTCTTAAATACTTTACAGTGCTTTGTATTCTTTTAATCCTGATGATGACTTTGTGAAGTAGATATTATTGTTCCTCTTTTATAATTTGAGATATTGAAGCTCAGAATGGTTAAAAACTTGTCCAGGTTATACCACTAGGAGATACTGAAGTTAGAATTTATAACCAGGTCTCTGACTAAAGTGCCGGTTCATTTTTTACTTCATCAATATGAAGATGTCTTATTCATTTTTGTATTATCCATATTGCCTAGAACATTTCTTTTTACAGACATGACAGTGAAATAAAATTTTCTCTTAATTGAATTAGTATCAAAAGTGAGCCATTTTGTGCCAGGAATAACACTTTTCCAAATGATACGTAACTTGAAGGAATTAACACAATGTCTAAAATACCTAGGTACTATGCTAGGCACAAAGGAAATGAAAAGGAAGAGGTACAAGGGTTAGAATTAGAACAAAGTCTTTAAGAATAGGGGTTCCTGGGTGGCTCAGTGGGTTAAAGCCTCTGCCTTCGGCTCAGGTCATGATCCCAGGGTCCTGGGATTGAGCCCCACATCAGGCTCTCTGCTCTGCGAGGAGCCTGCTTCCTCCTCTCTCTCTCTCTCTGCCTGCCTCTCTGCCTATTTGTGATCTTTGTCTGTCAAATAAATAAATAAATAAAATCTTTAAAAAAAAAAAAAAGAGTGTATTCTGTCGCTCTCGCCAGCAAGAACGACTCGGAGACTCACGTAGCGGCGAACCTTTTTTATTAATCGCTTTTTTCTTCCTCCCTCTAACCCCGGGCGCATGGGTTTTTATTCAGGCAGTGTTAACCAATCAGAATGCAGTGCTCATGCACCTCCTGCGTGAGTGGACCTAAATGAACAGCCAATCATATTCAGTCCCTTACAGCTCTTATAGTGGGCCTCCTGTACTGGCTCCCGACATCTCCCCCTTTTTTATTTATTTATAATGGCTGAGATCATGCCTGTCTTAGGTTGCCAATCCTCAGCACACATGCTTACCTGTCATCGGGTACTCTCCCTGGTCGAAGAGCCCCTGTCTTAGGTTGCTGTGGTGTGGGATCAGTCTTACCCGTCTTTGACTACCGATCTAGCATACTTAGCCATATCTGGGGGGAGATACCAGCCTCAAGAGCCATCATGGCTTGAACCATGAGGTGTTATTGTCGTTGATTGCGACGGACACGGCCACACACCCAACGTAACATTAGTATGTTAGCTGTGATTAAGAGAACAGCCATGGCACCAAGTCCGGCCCACTGTTTGAGGAATGAAACAGATTGCTGTAACATTTTTTTCCACTCACTAACAGGTGCAATAGTTACTTTGGTAGAATTTATGGATATAATTTGAGCTCGTAATTGCCTAGTTAAATTTTGAAATTGACGGTTCCAGGTACCATTAAGCATATTTCCTAACTGTCTAGAGAGGTTAGCTGCTAAGGATAAGTTGTTATGAGCTATAGGGGTGATACAAAGTCCGGCCATATTATGTATGCATCCTATCGACACAATTGACTCTAGGATATCAAGTTGTTCCTGTACAAGATCAACCCTTTGATTTACAATAAGGATCCCAGCATGCAAATGTCCGTTAATTTGTTCTTGCATAGCCAATGCTTCAGCGACCATTCCTGTGACGTTGTTGAACGCAGCTGCTGTCTGTACTGACGTTGTCAACGCTACTGCAGCAGCAGTAGCAGCGGCGGCAGATGCTGCAATAGCCGCAATGATGGCCGCTGCTATCCCAAAATCTCTTTTATGCCATAGCAACATAGGCAAGTTATCGGAGTTCACTTGCACCGGCATAGGGATGTATGTTGGTATCTTGACTATTGCCTCCCACCGTGGCGTTCCAACATTCTGATAGCAGACAATTCTGGGACTCACAAGAGAGACTAGATGACTTGTTAATAGTAGAAGCATTAAAAACTATGAAGAGAAAGGGAGCTCTAACACAGATGGGCATTGGTGAGTAACTTACGTGCTTAGCTGAGGTGCAGTTGCAAGTAACATTTGTTTCAAATTGAGAGCCTACGTGATAGTTGTACATACAGTTACGCCATGTAGACCCATTAATAAAGTGAAGGCTTTCCAAGCCTGTACATGCCTGTGCAGCGTTGCAGAGCAGCCACCTATCTAGAAGGTGAGCTGACGTGCCTTGCGCCAGGTCTTGGTAGGTATAATTATAGCCAAAAAGTGGAGTTAGAGTAAGTGGGGATTTTAGGACTGAATGAGAATCCTGTTCCCACCCAAACTCCTGAGAGGCTACTATGGCAGCCACTCGTGCGGTGCAGCTCGCACAATAGCAGGCCTTGGTGCAGCAAGGTTTATACGGAGGAGGCCCCTCGTAAGGTGGCGCTGTTGGGGCTGGGCGCGTGTGGGCATAGGATCTAAGTTATCTACCACTTCCGTCTTGGTTTGTAACTGCGCCATAGCTCCTTCTTTCGCTTTTAATTTCAGCTGTGCCATAACTTCCCCCTGCATTTTGAGCTGCGCCATAGCCTTCTTTAGCTTTTCCTCCTTTTTTGCATCTTGCTCACCTTTTGGCTTTTGGGCGATTTCCCTCCTCTGCTCCTTTCCAAAAACCAGGGAGCCGTTTGTCCCACTTCTCTCAAAAACAAACGAGCTGTTTTATTTTTTAAAGGAGTACCAATTGCCTTAAGGATATCAGAAAGCGGCCCCAGCATTTTATATGTGGCCATCTCGTTTCCCATCCCGGAAAGCTTTACTCTCGTCCTTATCCTAGGAACTTTGCAGCCATCTCGTTTCCCATCCCGGAAAGCTTTCTACGCTCGTCCTCGACTTGAGGAACTTTCCCTGTCACTAGACAGAAATAGGTGCACTCTTTACCTGATTGTTGCCTAACTCCGTGCGTCTCTTCTGCATGAGTTCCCGGGTTTCGGCACCAATTGTCGCTCTCGCCAGCAAGAATGACACGGAGACACGCGTGGAGGCAAACTTCTTTAATGGCTTCTTTTTATCTTCTTCCCCCTCTGGAGCAGCACAGCACGCAGCTCCCGCCGCCCCGCTCCGGCGCCGCCGCCGCCATGGTCCGGGCTGCGGCCCCCTCCAGCCGGCAGGGCGCGGCCTGGCTCCCGGTGGGCCCGCCCCTCTACAAGTACATTCAAGCATATATACACCAGCAGCTTAGCCCGCCTAGCCAATCACCGCAGTGCTCATGCACCTCCCGTGTGAGTGGAACTAAATGAACAGCCAATCATATTCAGTCCCTTACAGCTCTTATAGTGGGCCTCCTGTACTGGCTCCCGACAGTATTCCTTAATTATTAAGCTAGTGACATAATTGTGGAAAATGGGGGAAAACAGTAAACTATTCAGATTACTGCTGTTGAACATATTCTTGAAATGGTATTAAAAATTTAACTGAAAATCTCCAGTCATCAGAAAAGTAGTGTTTCAGGGTGCCTAGGTGCCTCAGCCATTAAGCATCTGCCTTTGGCTCACGTCATGATCCCAGAGTCCTGGGATCAAGTCCCACATCAGAGTCCCTGCTCGGTGGGATGCCTGCTTCTCCTTCCTCTACTCCCTCTGCTTGTATTACCTCTCTCACTGTCTCTCTCTGTCAAATAAATAAAAAATCTTAAAAAAAAAAAGTATTGCAAACAGTGCTACTAGTTTTAAAGATAAATGATGAAGATTACAACCTTCTTTTAATTGAAAGTCTTAATTTAAAAACAAAGTTTTTAAAAAATTCCATAGACAAATCCCCTAAATTGACAATTTCTATTTCAAAAGACATGAAGACTGTCATTATGTAACACTTACTTAGAGTCCTTTAAACATTTCTAATCTAATGTAAGTTTCATTAGAAGAGAAAAGTGGATATATGAGTTGGCATACTTTAGTAATTGGTCTGATTTTGGTAGTTTGAAGTGGAAACGCATTCAAAGCATTTGAGATTTCCAGGTTTAAAATTTGGCAGTAGTCTAGTTGAATGGTTGTTTGTTTAGGAAAAAGTCCATGCTTTTCATAATGTAGGCTTTCTGAATATTTGCACTAGACAGATCATTTCATTGCTTTTCAAGGGATCCAAAATAAGTCAGTCATTTTATAGCATTTGCAAAACAGGGAGGATTTTAGTAGTAGGCCCAAGTTACCATTGTTTAAAATTTCTACAGAACCCACCTTAATATTTGATTATGTAGAAATGTTTTCTGGCAAAAGTTGCATTTTTTGAAATTCCAAATTATGAGGAAGTGTGAAAGATAATGACTTTCAGATACTAATAAATGTTCAGGGGCACAGGCCTAGGAAAAATAAGTTGTGGAAAGTGCTTACCCCTGAGGCTTGCTTGTGAAGTGCTCTTGTCAACCATGATAATCACATTATCTTTTTTTTTTTTCTTTTAGTTAAAGTTGAGCTGTTCTTGACATGTCATGTGCTCAGGTTAATTTGTTTTGCTCATCCTAGATGTTGTGGTGATTTCCACTGAGCTATCTTTTTCTTCTTGTCGCTCTGGGAAATTTCAAAAATAGGACTAGGGGCAGATGTGGAGAAAGTCAGTCAAAAAGGATTATATGGAAAGTAGTGTGGGATGAAAGTAGCCCCCAGCTGACTCCCCATAAGAAAACAGGGACCTCATTCTGAGAACTGCAAGGAACTGAGTCTTGTCACAACCATGTGAAGTTGGAAAAGGATCCTGAGCTCCAAGTGAGAAAGCAGCCACTAGCACCTTGATTTTAACCTTGGGAGACCTTGAGTAAAGAACCCAGCATGCCCTGCCTGCACTGATGCTTGTCTGGATAAACTTTGAGGAACAGAATAGAACTAATAAATAGATATTATTTTAAGCCACTGAGTTCGTACTAATTTGTTATGAAATAATAGAAAACCAGTGTACGGGAATGTCAACCAGCCTAGGGGTATCCAAGTGCCAGTGTGCAGTTTGTTCTTTCTTCCTTTTCTTTCATTTGTTTCTTTTCTTTCTTTTCTTATTTACTTTAGAGAAAGAAAGTGGTACACACAATCAGGGAGAGTGAAGGAGAGAATCCCAAGCAGACTTCCTGATGAGCATGGAGCCCAACACTGGGCTTGATCCCACGACCCTGAGATCATGACCTGAGCTAAAATCAAGAGTTGGTCACCCAACAGAATGGCACTCCTAAGCAGTCTTATTCTTGGGTTTTCTCTTCATAACTAATGTTGTACTGAGGTCACAGTGGTATCAGTAAATACTAAGTTGAACTTTATAATTTATTTATACTTTAAATTTAGACAATTTATGTTTATTCATTGAGTAATGAGAGAAGAAAACTTAGTATTTTCCTTAGTTTTGTTTGTTTTACTATTTTTTTAATCTGTAGTTTTCCTTACCTTGAAGAGAAATTGAGAAAAGTCATTTTTATTGAAACTCACTTTTTCTGCAGTGGGGTTGACAAACTATAGCTTGCAGGCCAGATCAGGTCCCTTACCTGTCTTTGCAAGTTTTTACTGGAATTCAGTCACTCTTACTCATTTATGTGTTGTCTGTGGTTGCTTTCATACTATAATTTCAGAGTTAAGTATTTGTAAAAGACTCAGAAGCCTAAAATAATTAGTGTATGGTTCTTTACAGAAAATTTTGCCAACCTCTGTGTAGATGGTGATTTGCTTTAAAACCATATTCATCTAACCTTGAATGGCTTCCATGAATGGGGAATGTATTTCTCTGTCTTGAATACACATTATGAAAAGAGATATATCCAGCCATCCCTGATTGCCAGGATTAGATTAGCTTTTATTTCTGACTCTATTCAAATGATGGAAGATGTGTTAAAAATAAGAAAATCTTATAAACTATATGTCTGGGATCCTTCAGACAATCCTCAGGGTTAGTGGTTTGCTGGAAGGAATCATGGGACTGGAAGTCATTATACTTAGGCTATGATTTATTATAGCAAGGGCACAAAGCAAAGTCAACAAAGGGAAAAGGTTCACCAGAAGCAACACAAATGAAACCAGGCATGAGTTTCTAAGAGTCCTCTTCCAGAGGAGTTGTGCAGTATACACTTAATTTCTCTAGCAATTAATTGCAGCAATATATGCTAAGTGTTGTCTACCAGGGAAGCTCACTTAGTTTCTATTGGAGTTCAATCATGTGGATAACTGTGCTTGTATGAATGACTATAGTGAAGCTCCAGTCTCTCAGAAAGAAAGCAGATGTTCACCACAAATTACATTGTTTGCACAGACTATCTAGACAGAATAGTACAGTATGTCCAAGGTACTGAGTGTGCAAAACAATTCTGTCAGAATACTCTAAGAGATCAATTCCTAAGTGCCAGTCTGTGGCCAGTCAGGAAAACAGGCCCTTCTGAGAATACACATGGTTGTACTAACTCAGCCTACTGAGTTTACATTTTCATGAATATCCCATAATAAGTGGTCAGAAAGACAAGTATTCAGCAACAAACACAAAATGTTTGCTAGTTGTAAATGTTCTGCTAGTTATATATATAGTTTTATATATATAATATAATGCTAGTTGTAATTATGTTTCAAATTTTTTGTAGTGACTTGGTTATTTTAGTCAATATTATCTTATTTTCAAGTAAGAAATTGCCTGCATAACTTCATAAATCAAGTCCAGAAGAACTTTGTAGTATCATGAGCCTTTAAAATGTCACCAAAATAAACATTGTTTTGTTTGAACTCACAGTTAGGACTACCTTTGCGCTTTCTAGTTTTTATAGAGACTGAAACAGTCTGGCATTTTTTTCATAGTTCATATTCTTGCATGAATGTCAAAGAGGAATCATTTGCAGAGATGACCTATCTCCATAATATCGTTTTAGCTCATTGTGGCCAATAAAATTCCCAATGGTGTATTAAGTATTATCTCTTGGTTTTTGAAATAATGATGAAATAAGCATTATGAAACATAACACCTTTCAAATTTCTTAATATTAAAGTACTTGATGTATTGCCTTTATTGAACCTCATAGTTATGGAAAAATATACAGGACAAATTTCTTCTTTAGAGATAATTCATTATGCCTCTCTGCATATTTTAGGTGCTGAAGTTAAGTATATATATGGGTGTGTGTGTGTGTGTGTGTATAAAATTTTCCCCCTGTTCTTTCATCTGGCATTTTCTAGACAGAGCCTGGTATGTTGTATGTAGGATACTATGTGGACAGTGGGGATTCCTGAGATTATTTTAACTTGTGTGACTCTGGACAACTACATATAAATCATTTAATCTTCCTCTGTTTCAGTTTATGTAGTTTGCATCCTTTCACCTTGAAGTTATCTTGTGAGGATTATTTTGATCAGGTTTGGTTACATTGAGGAAGCATCTTCCTATATGTATAAGATGTGGTTAGAGCCATCTACCTGAAATCTGATTAGGGCCTTTTCAGCTAACCTTGGATGTAGATGGAGGCCCTGGGCTTCTGAAATAACTGATAGTAGATTTGCTTTGCAGTGAGGTTTTTTTGTTTTGTTTTTTTGTTTTTTAAGATTTATTTATTTGAGAGCACACGTGTGTGTGTGTGTGTGTGTGTGTGTGTGTGTGTGTCTACAGGTGGGAGTAGAGACCCATAGGGAGGGAGAGAGAATCTCAAGTAGACTGCCTGCTGAGCCAAGCCTGATGGAGGTCTGGATCACACAACCCTGAGATCACAACCTGAGTCAAATCAAGAGTCAGATGCTTAACCAACTGAGCCACCCACATACTCTTACAGTGAGTGTTTTGGGCTGTTAGTGCCTCAACTCAGTTTTGAAAAGAGATACAAATCTCTAAAGAGCAAAATCTGTATTTTATTAATCTTTTAGACCTGATGTATAGCATGAAGCTTTGCTGTTTCCTGGCATCTGAACTCCAGGCAAACAAGCAACCTATGACTTTGATAATCAGTCTGAGAGGCTGCAGACTTGGACCTGGGTAGGATTGAGGCCAGCCAGCAGTTTTGTAGATGGAGGGAAGGAAACCCATCTGGCATAAGCAAAAGTGCATTACCTCACAGTCTAAAATAATGGTTATCTGCAAGAATAATTGTGAGTTGTCAAGAAAATATTAAACTATATTGAGCATATGGTATTTAAGAAGATAGAAGTAGAATAAATTGGGAAAACTTAACTTTTGAGTTATTTCCATTAAAATGATTAAAGTATAAAAAGTTTTTACAATTTTCAGTTCCATGAGATGCTCAGTTTAAAACTGGGCAAATTGTAGTCAAATATGTTTAGGAAACGCTACATATTACAGCCCCCCTTTAGAGCTCACAAGGTACATGGGCATATTAAAAGCTTCTGAGTGATGAGCACTGGATGTTATATGCAACTGATAAATTATTGAACTCTATATCTGAAACTAATGTACTATAGGTTGACTATTTGAATTTAAATAGAAAAATACATAAAAGCTGCTGAGAAATTTTACAACTCAATTTTATTCAACCTGGTTTATTCATACTGAATTTGTAGAGATCATTTTCTCTTAATACCTATTAACATCTTATGGAACTTATGTTTGGAGAGGCACATCCCAGATCCACTGTATAAGACTACATACTTGACCTGTACTGTTTTTGCTTTTCTTTATTGCCTTTGTTTTCTTGGGGCACTTACTTGGCTTATTTTTGTTGAAGCTCTTTCTACCTTCTCTAGACTTTTCTGATTTTCTTCAATTTTCTTCCCTCCCCAGTCCACCATTGTATAAGATTTCAATCCTTGTTGTTGGGAGGGGGAAAAGGCCTAGCTCATAACCAGAAACAGACTGTGTCCTGCCTCTGGTTCCATTTGCAAAAAGTGAACAGATTAATTTTTAGAACATGCTCTCATTTGGGCTTCTCTATTAGTTTTGAGGCCCCTGTTTTGAGTGTAGGTTTGAGTTAGAGGACCCTCCAGCAGACCAGGGATAAGGTGTGCTCCTTGTACCTGAGTGTACCAGATGGCAAGAATATAGAACAACTCAGGTCTGTGTCCTTCTCTGAACATGTTTTGAAACAGAGAAAATAGCTGGATACACAGACTGTATCCATATTCTACAGTTACATACTGTTTTCCTTGGACAAGGGTATGATTTTCTTTTTTGTCCTCTTTACTCTCTATAGCCAGGTCATGTGAACCTGGTTCTGGGCAGGTCACCACTTGTTTGCTGTGGATGTTTGTCCTTGGGCATATGTTCTGACCTTCTCCACACTCAGCTCTGCTTGGTGGACTGTGACTGACCCTGTAGGTTCCTTCTAGAGCATTGTAATTTCTCTCTCTCTCCTTTTCTCTTAAGATATGCCCTGTCCTTCTGTTTCTCCTTTTCTCTTTGGGTTCCTCAGAGCAGGCTCTTTGGAACTTAAGATCAGGTGGAATGGTGCTTTTGTGAGCCTGTGTCTATAGGACTTGAATTCTGTCATTCTCATTGTGCTGGTATTTGAGGTTGGGAACACATTTGAAGGGGCCAAGCCAAGTGGTTTACAAAGGTGTGACCATGGGAGTAGCTTGTTAAACCCGTTTACCTCAGAAGAGATTTTTTTTTCCTTCAGTGTGTGAGAAAATCTATTGCTTTTGTTTTTTCTCACTAGCTGGCTCCAGTTTCCATCAATAAAGTTTCAGTCACAAGCATACCAAGTAAATAGTGAAAGCATATTTCCTATCAATAGTTTAAGTCTCTATTATCTAGAATTGTGTTGTGTATATTGATTTTTAATCCTGATAGAAAATAAAATTATGTGAGCAGCTGGGAGTCTGATGTATATTATCTTTCCGTTTTGGTGGTTTTGCTGTTCTACACAACTGTGCAGTTTTTGATTACTAGCCAGAAAACAGCCCTTGTTAATTAAGGGGTGTGTATGTGATTCCATTGGAATTTAAAGACCACTGGGGTATGAATTTTGGTGCCTCCCCCCCTACAATCATTGTACCCAGAATGATTCCTGATATATAGTAGGTACTCAATTAATTTGTTAAATGAGTGAGTATCATTTTAATATTGGGAGTGGAAATAAAGGCATTTGCTAAGTAAATTTGTTGGTTTAATCAGTCACCAGTACTCTTTCATTCCCTTTAATTTTTAAGAGCTGTCTTGGTTTTGGTCATTTTATCTGCCACAGTTGCCATAGCTTATCTTCTGTGGCATTTTTGTTGTTGCCCTTACTTTCTACCTTCCTAAAAACATTTACTGGTTATTATTAGATTTAAAAGCTTCTAAGCAGGCATAGCCTTAAAATCCTTTGATTCTTTCCTTAAAATGCCACTACTATTCTCATTTATAGTGTGAGTTTAAGAAAGGGAGGCTGAACCCAAAATAAACATGGTGAACTTAGCATAGCCCAACTCTTGGTGATCTCATAAGATCTTTCAAGGGCAGGTCTGGGCCTGGTCAGTAATTGCATGGGAAGTACCTGAGAGCAGAAACCAGTGCACTGCAGAATGTGGCATGGGGAACATGCCTGGCCCTGCAAGTCAGGGTGCAGCCAGCACCTGCCTCCTTATCATCAGGCACACAAGGTATCTTCACTGACCCCCACCACCAACCTGCCTCCCTTCCCCTGATGGATACTTTCTCACCTGGGCTGAAAACAAGGGCTTGAGACTCTTGCATGAAATACGAGTCAAGTAAGCTGTTTTCTGTCTTATACAATTGGTTATCTAAAAGAGTGATTTTAGTTTAGGTTCTGTTTTCCTTTTCTTTGTTTTACCAGCTGAATTAGTAAGTAGCTACAAAGATGTCATTTAAAAATAAGTGGTGATTTATTACTAGTATTCTACTATTGCTCTTAGTGTGACCTTTCAATATATTTCAGAGTTAAAAGCTTTAAATTTCTAAATCTTAAAGAGCAGTATTTGATCTGACTAATTTGCTTCATTTGTCATAGAGACAACTTTACCATGGAAGCACTCCTTATTCTTGTAAATGGACTCTATTTTTTGACTTTGTTAGTAGACACAGTTTTTATCTAAGAGGACCCTACTCATGTAGACTTTCATACATGGATTTAGATTTAGATTTGATATACAGGAATTGGGACCCTTCAGTTCAGGAGTAACACTATAATTATTCAAGTAGATCACTAAAAAGAATCTTTCCTGAACATTCCATGGATAAATTTGTAGGTAGGATTACATTAGCTTCAGGGGTATCAGATGAATTGCATGAAGCATTATGCTAATTAATTTTTAAATTTAAAATTTGTGATAGTTACTTTAAATTTTTTTTTTTTAAGAAAAAAGTGATAGATAGGAAATCATGGATCTTTCATTTAGAGATTAACCATTAGTGTGTCTTGGCTTCTACTTCCCAGACTCTGTATCTCTCAGTTGAAAATCTGATTGGTCCAACTTTTGTCTACCTGAGGCAAATCACAGTAGACACATGGCTGCTTAGGCATGGATGAGGCCACACCTGTGGCTGCTTAGATGTTGAAGGCTATCTCCTCCATGGATAGTTCTCTGAAAAGAGAAATCAGAAATAATTGTGACAGTGGTCTATTATAGCAGTATTGCTCACTTTTGGAAACTGAGAAAATTTTGAACACTTTATGATTTTGATAAGTTGCAGGTGGCTTCAATTACAGTTTACATTGTTGTCATTGTCTTTCAGTGACTGATTTCACAGGAACTAATCCTTGCTCATGTTTCAATCTTGGCATTTGTGATATTTAATCACTAATTCAGGTGTCTCCTAATTCTGAAGTTATTAGGTCAGAGGGAAGGAAAGGAATCACAATACTAATAAGTCTATTATGTTTCAAACATTGGCAAATAATGATTGTAGTTACATAGTCACTCTTTGGCTCTGTGAATTTGATCACTGCAGTAAATTTTTTGCTACAAAAGACTCAGATTTACTTGTCAGTATTATTTCTGTAATACTGTAAGGCTGTATTCCTGGAAGAAGTAACTTTATATGAAAATTTTAAGAGGGCACCACTTGGTTCACTTTCTAAAGGAAACAAGAGAAAATATTGGAAAATATCAATGTTTCAAAAGAAAAAAATAAAGCTTTATTTTGGTACTTGAGATTCAGTTTTGAAGTAAAGTAATATATTTTGTATAATGGTGATTTGGTAAAGAATAAAAATTTTCAAGGAACAAAAATGTTGCCCAAGTACACTGGGTCACTGTGTAACACTAAGCAGTCTACCAGAGATAATGATTAAAAATCTCTTTGGTTGAAAAAATTTTCTTAAGGTACTAGAAGGGATTTCAGTTTTATGTAGTAAGAATAAGTAGGACGAACTGTAGGCAGAGGGAGAAGCAGGCTCCCCACTAAGCAAGGAGCCTGATGTGGGACTTGATCCCAGGATCCTGGGATCATGACCTGAGCTGAAGGCAGATGCTTAATCAGCTGATCCACCCAGTCTGACTTTAAAACAGACTGTAACAAGAGACAGAGAAAGACACTATATAATAATAAAGGGAACAATCCAACAACAAGATCTAATAATTATAAATATTTATACACCCCAACATAGCACCCAAATATATAAGACAGTTAATAATCAAATGAAGGAATTAACCAATAATAATAGAATAATAGTAGGGGACTTTAACACCCACTGTAATCCATAGATAGATCATCTAAACAGAAAATCAGCAAGGAAACAGTGACTTTGAATGACACATTGGGCCAGATGGATTAAAAAGATATATTCAAAACATTCCATCCTAAAAGAGTAGAATTTTTCAAGTGTGTATAGAACATTCTCCAGACTAGATCATGTGCTAGGCCACAAAACAAGTCTCAGCAAATTCAAAAAGATCAAAGTAAACCATGCATCTTTTCTGATCACAATGTTATGAAGCTAGAAATCAACCTCAAGAAAAAATGTAGAAAGACCATAAATAGATGGAGGATAAATAATAATGCTACTAAACCATGGATGGGTCAACCAGGAAATAAAAAGAAATAGAAAAATACGTAGAAACAAATGAGAATGAAATGACAATGGTCCTGGTGTATCTGGTTGGCACAGTAGGTTGAGCAACTGACTCTTGGTTTCAGCTGAAGTCTTAATCTCAGAGTCATGGGATCAAGCCCTTCTTCTGTCTCCTCACTCAGTGCAGAATCTGCTTGAGATTCTTTCCTTCTCCCTCTGCCCCTCCCCCCCTCAAATAAATAAATTCTTCAAAAAGCAAATCAAAACACAATAGTCCAGAACCTTTAGGCTGCAGCAAAAATGGTTCTAAGAGGGAAGCTTGTAGCAATATAGGCTTACCTCATGAAGCAAGAAAAATCTTAAATAAATAACCTAACCTTATACATAAAGGAGCTAGAAAAAGAGCAACAAAAAAACCCTAAAACTAGCAGAAGGAAAGAAATAATAATAATGTTCAGAGCAAAAATAAATGATACAGAAACTGAAGAAACAATAGAACAGACCAATGAAACTAGGAACTGGTTCTTTGAAAAAATCAGTAAAATTGATAAGCCTCTATCTAGCCAGACTTACCAAACTAAAAGGAAAAGAGAAAGGACCCAAAATAATAAAGTAACAAATGAGAGAGGAAAAGTAACAACCAACACCACAAAAATACAAATAATTATGAGAATGTTATGAAAAATTATATGTCACCAAATTGGACAATATAGAAAAGATAGATAAGTTCCTAGAAATAGACATATAAACTCCCAAAACTAAGTAAAAAAGAAATGGAAAACTTCAACAGACCAATAACCAGCAAAGAAATTGAATCAGTAATCAAAAAACTCTAAACAAACATAAGTCCATTATCAGAAGGCTTCACAGGCCACTTCTACCACATATTTAAAGAAGAGTTAATGCCTCTTCTTCTCAAACTATTAAAAAAAGTAGTGAAAGGAAAACTTCCAAATTCATCCTATGGCCAGCATTACCTTCATACCAAAGATAATGCTACAGATAAAGACACCACTACAAATGAGACATACAGGTCATTATCTCTGATTAACAGAGATGCAAAAATTCTCAATAAAATAAAAGCAAAGAGGATCCAATACATTAAAAAATCATTCACCTCAATCAAGTGGGACATATTCAATATTCATTAATCAATCAACAGGATACACCACATGAATAAGAAAGGATAAGAAACATATGATCATTTCAATAGATGTAGAAAAAGCATTTGACAAAGTACAACATCCATTCATAATAAAAGCCCGCAGCAATATAGAACCATACCTCAACATAATAATAGCTATATATGAAAAGCCCACAGCTAACATCATCCTTAATGGGGGAAAACTGAGAGCTTTTCCGCTAAGGTCAGGAATAAGACAAGGATGTCCTCTCTCACCACTCTTATTCAACATAGTACCAGAAGTCCTAGCCACAGCAGTCAGACAACAAAAAGAAATAAAAGGCATCCAAATTGGCAAGGAGGAAATCAAACTTACACTATTTGCAAATGACTTGATATTCTATGTAGAAATCCCAAAAGACTCCACCAAAAAACTGCTAGAACTGATACACAAATTAAGTAAAGTTGGAGGATAAAAACCAATGCACAGAAATCTGTTGCATTTCTTTATACCAGTATTGAAACAAATTAAGAAAACTATCCCATTTTTACAATTGCACCAAAAATAATAAAATACCTAGGAATAAAACTAATCAAAGAGATGAAAGACCTGTCCTGTATTCTGAAAACTATGAAATACTGATAAAAGAAATTGAAGATGACACAAAAGAAATGGAAAAACTTTTGTACCCCTGGATTGGAAGAACAAATAGCCAAAGCAATCTTGAAAAAGAAAAGCAAACCTGTAGACCTCACAATTTTGGATTTCAAGTTCTATTACAAACATGTAATATTCAAAACAGTATGGTACTGGCACAAACATCGACACAGCAGATTGGTGGAACAAAATAGAGAATCCAGAAATGAACTCTTAACTATTTGGTCAATTAATCTTTGACCAAACAGGAAAGAATATCCAATGGGAAAAAGGCAGTCTCTAACAAACAGTGTTGGTAAAATTGAACAGCTACATGTAGAAAAATGAAACTAGACCACTTCTTACACCATACAATAAATTCAAATTGGATTAAAGACTGTGATATGAGACCTGAAGCCATATAAATCCTAGAAGAGAACACAAGTAGTAACTTTTTTCTAGATATGTCTTCTGAGGCCAGGGAAACAAAGGAATAAATAACTTTTGGGACTTAATCAAAATAAAAAGCTTTTACGTAGCAAACGAAACAATGAAACTGAAAGATAACCTGTGGAATAGGAGAAGATACTTGCAAATGACATATTTGATAAAGAGTTAGTATCCAAAATATATAAAGAACTTATATAACTCAATACCTAAAATGACTGGTAAATGGATAAAGATTTAACCATGTAAATACAGACAATGTAAATGTATGCAATGGATGTAAATGTATACAATGGAATGTTAATTCAGCTATAAAAAATAATATTAGTGGAAGTACAGAGTATAATGCTAAGCAAAATAAGTCAGAGAGAGGAAGATAAATACAATATAATTTCACTCATATATGGAATGAAAGAAACATAACAGAGGTAAAGGGAAAACAAAAAAGAGAGAGAGACCAAGACTCTTCACTATAGAGAACAAACTGATGGTTACCAGAGAGGAGGATGGTGGAGGTGGGTGAAATAGGTGATGGGGATAAGGAGTGCGGTTGTGATGAGCATCAGGTAATATATGGAATTTTTGAATTACTCTATGGTATACCTGAAAATAATATGACAGTGCTTGTTAACTAATTGGAATTTAAAAAAAAAAAAAAACTTTAAAAATATGTAAGAAGATTGCGTTGTTCTGAATTTTGTTCCCTTCCCCAAAATTCGTATATTAAAACCCTCTCACTGGGATAGTATTTGATGATGGAGCCTTTGGGGTGACTAGGTCATGAGGGTGGGTCCTTCATGATGAAATTACTGCCTTTATAAGAAGAGACATGAAGAGGGGTACCTAGGTAGTTCATTCAGTCTGCTTTTGGCTCAGGTCAGGGTCCTAGCATCGTAGGATCAAGCCTGGTGTCAGGCTCCCTGCTCAGTGGAGAGTCTGCTTCTCCCTCTGCCCCTCCCCCTGCTCATGCTCTCTCTTACTCCCTCACTCATGTGCTCTCTCCTTCCCAAATAAATAAAATCTCAAAAGAGAGAAAGACGTGAGGGAGATCACTCTTTCTCTCTGCCCTTTGAGGACACAGCAGGAAAGTGGCCATCAGCAAGCTAGGTGACTGGCACCTTGATCTTGGACTTCTCAATCTTCACAGATCTCAAAGTCTATTTTTTAAGCCACTTAGTCTGTGTTATTTTTTTATGGCATACTAAGCGAACTTAAACAGAAATTGGTACCAAGAAGTGGGATTTTGCTATAACCAAAACCTTAAAATGTGGCAGTGGTTTTGGAACTGGGTAATGAGTAAAGCCAAGAAGAATTTTGAGTTACAGTGAGGGAACTTCTAAAGGTGATTTTGGTGAGTGATTAGACAAGAAATAGTAATCCTTTGATATATTGTCACAATTAATTTCACCGTTTCTTTTAATTTTTTAAAAATTTTTATTATGTTATGTTAGTCACCATACAGTAAATCATTACTTTTGATGTAGTGTTCCATGATTCATTTTTTGTGTATAACACCCAGTGCTCCATGCACTCTGTGTCCTCCTCAATACCCATCACCATGTTCACCTGTCCTCCTACCCACCTCCCCTACAAAGCCCTCAGTTTGTATCCCAGAGTCCATAGTCTTTCATGGTTCTTCTCCCGCTCTGATCTCCCCCACTTCATTTTTCCCTTTCTTTTCCTAATGTCCTCCATGCTATTCTTTATGTTCTGCAAATGAGTGAAACCATATGATCATTGTCTTTCTCTGTTTGACTTATTTCACTTAGGATAATCCAGTTTCATCCATGTTGATGTAAAAGTTGGGTGTTCATCCTTTCTGATGGCTGAGTAATATTCCATTATATGTGTGGACCACATCTTCTTTATCCGTTTGTCTGTTGAAGGGCATCTTGGCTCCTTCCACAGTTTGGCTGTTGTGGACATTGCTGCTATGAACATTGGGGTGCATATGGCCCTTCATTTCACTACATCTGTATCGTTAGGGTAAATACCCAGTAGTGCAATTGCTAGGTCATAGGGTAGCTCTAATTTTAACCTTTTGTGGAACCTCCACACTGTTTTCCAATGTAGCTGGATGCACACACCCACACACACTTGTGTGTACATATGCACATCCCATCCTTTCTGAAAGAATTAATTTGTGTTCCTTACTGTCAGGCTTGGGCTAAAACAGGTGGTGTCTGGTGAGCTTTAGTTCCTTTCTGTGTCCATGTAAGACTTTCTACACATTCTTCAGGAATTTTCAGCTCAAGAAGAGTTCCATTCCTATATCTGCTGTATTCCAAATGTGTCTGAAATTATTCAAATATTACTTTGTATTTTTAGTCTGGTTTTTATTTGTTTCAGTTATTAAATTGATTATAAGTACATGAGAGCAAGGATAGACTTGAAAATTTCCTTGTATTAGCTATAGCAGCTTGGGGAGCATGTGAGGGTAGTAGGCATTCAATATACTCTTATATATTAGCTAGATCTCATTAAAGTTGTGACTGCCTAAACCAAAACTGCCTAAGACTGATTGTCATGGTGCCATGAAATTCCAAAGTACTACCTAAATTTCTGTTGAATCTTACCAATCTTAATGCTATTGAATTCTTCCTTGAGGAAGTTCATTTAAAGTTCATGGTTGTGGTTGGAAGATACACTGGAGTCTGGAGTACACTTTCATTGTCATGATTTTAACTTCAGCTTTGTCATACATGTGCATAGCTGGGCAGATGTGTCTTTTTATGCTGTCTTTTCTATTTTTGAAAGAAATTAAAATAAGCATTTCCAAGCTTCCTGAAAGAATTAAGTCACCTCTTTTCACCTTCCCTTCCATTTATTCCTATTTTTGTTTTTTTTTTTTTTTGACTTACGTTTTTAGAGCAGTTTTATGTTTACAGTAATTGAGAGGAAGGCCTAGGGACTTGCCGTATACCTCTTGCCCTGTCGCATCTATAGCCTCCCCCATTATCAACATCTCTTACCAGAATTGCACATTTGTTAAAATTTATGAACCTGCATTGGCGTGTCATAGTCATCCAAAGTCCATAGTGTATGTTAAATCTCGGTATGTTAAATCTTTGGTTTTGTCCATTCTGTGGGCTTGAACAAATGCATAATGACATATATTCATCATTATATCATACAGAGTATTTTCACTATCCAAGAATACTCTGCCTCTTCATCTTTGCCTCATAACTGCTGGCAATCACTGATCTGTTTGTTGTCTCCACTGGTTTTTTTTTTTTTTTTAATGTAATATAGTTGGAATCATACAGTATGTAACCTTTTTCATTTGGCTTCTTTCACTTAGTCATATGCATTTAAGGTTCTTCTATGTCTTTTCATGTATTAATAGCTCACTTCTCTACAGTGCTGAATACTGTTCAGTTGTGTGAATGTACCACAGTTTACTCATTCATTTACTGAAAGACAACTTGGTTGCTTCCACGTTTTGGCAGTTATGAGTAATTGATCTAAACAACTGTGTGCAGGTGTTTGTGTGGATATAAGTTTTCAACTCCTTTGGGTAAATACCAAGGAGAACGATTGCTGGATTATATTGTAAGAGTATATTTAGTTTAGTAAGAAACTGCCAACTGTCTTCCAAAGTGGCTGGACCATTTTGCATCATTTATTCTTCATAGCACACTATTTGTAAGGTCTCATAGTTTTCTTATAGCTGTGCAATCTTTTTTTTCCTCAAATCCCAAACCCTTTTCTGTCTCCTCTCACCTGAATACAGCTTAAATGTTGATGGTATTCCCACGGTTCTAGCCTGGACCTTCTCTTCTCACTTCTACAGAATTTAGAAGAATGGTCTTTTCAAACTCACATACTTTAATGCACAGTTTCTGTCTTGATGATTCCTGAATTTATATCTCTATCCCATATCACTTTATTAAAACTCCAGACCTTTAAAGCCACTACCTATTGGCCACTTTTACCTCAGCTATTCTATAGGCATCAGAACATTAACATATGAAAACCAAATGTATATCAGCAACTATCGCTCTAACTGATTATTTTCTGAATTCCCTTTCTAGGTGAGCACACTTTTCTGGTTACCCAAACAGAGGCTTAGGGTCTTCTTTGAATCTGTCTTCACTCTGCTTTCTCATGTGTGAGAATCTTCAAGTGTGGTTACATCTCTTCCCTTATTTTCTTTCAAGTGTACCTCTCCTATTCTTACTCCCACTCACATCCTCTTTGTGTTCTGCTTTGATTATGAAGAACTTCTAGGCAGCTGCTTTCCTACTAGTAGTCTTTGGTACCTTCTCTCTCCCATATTAGAGTCTGCTGTTCAGAATGTTCAGAATTTTGCTGTTCAGAATTTTGGATGATCATTCTCTATTAACATCTGATTTTATTAGCCCTTATGGAAATTGCCAGTGATTCCCCCACTGACTCTGAATAAAGCCAAATGCCCTGCTATTGTTTTCAGGGTCCTCATACAACCTCTCTTGGCTGCTGCTTGTAGATTTTCCTGCATGTGCTCTGTTCTCTCTGGCCTCATATTCGTGTTTTCCTGTTCCTTTTCCCTGGGATGTACTTGCTCTTCTTTCTGTCTAATTAACTTACACTTAGCATTCAGCTTTAGGTGGCAGTTCTTCCCTTCTTCCAGTGCCCGACCCGGATTTCTTTGTTCTTCTTACATGTTCCCGGTAGAGCCTAAGCAATACTTCAGTTACAATCCTTCTACCACATTGTTTTATAACTATAGTAATCTGCCTTATCTGTGGTTTCACTTTCTATGGTTTGTTACCTGGGATCAACCACAGTCTGGCAGCTAATGATCCTCCTTCTGACTTATCATCAGAAGGTCGTTAGTAGCCTAACACTATGACTCGTGCCTGTATCATTTACCTCACTTCACCTCATCAAGTAGGCATTTTATCATCCCAAGAAGAAGGGTACTTCTTCTTGTGATGTACTTGCAGTACAGTACTGTAAGTGTTTGAGAGAAAGAAGAAGGGTACTTCTTTTTGTGATATACTTATAGTACAGTACTATAAGACTTTGAGAGAAAGACCACATTCACATAAATTTTATTATAATTCTATATTATTACTAGTTATTTTTAATCTCTTATTGTGCCTAATTTATACGTTAAGTTTTATTTCTGGTATGTATGTATATGAAAAAACGTAGTCTGTATAGGATGTAGTACTATGTAGTTTCAGGCATTTACTGAGGGTCTTGGAATGTATCCCCTCAAGAGAAGGGGGAACTAATGCATTTCGTTCTGACCTCTCCATCCCTATGAAGTCCTGTGTTCTCTTCACTTCTGGATGTGAGTTTCCAGCACAGGCCAAATGTGGTTGACTATTTGCTGACATTTTTCCAGGATAACGGTTCATACTTAGGGGTGATTTTGTCTGCCAGGGGACATTAGCAATGTCTCAAGCCATTTTTGATAGTTATGATTGGTGAGACCGTGCTGTTATCATCTAGTTGGTAGGAGCTAGGTATGCTCCTAAACAACCCTACAGTGTACAAGAGACTTCCTACCACATTATCCAGCCCAAATGGCAGTTGTACTGAGGTTAAGAAGCCCTGCTCTGGAATGAAGTGTAAAACTTTAAGATACTAAAAGAAAAGACTTTTTGTAACAAAAAGATGAATTGAGTTTGGAGTTCTCAAGTAATGTATACAGATTTTTAGTTTCAAGCAAGTTAATTTTTAGTCTAAACTGCTTTGTGGTTTTTTGTTTGTTTGTTTGTTTTTGTGGCCTGTTGTTAATATTTATTCAGAATTTGTGCTGTGGGGAAAACATGTGAGTCTAGTGCTTATTAGTGGGTTATCAGCTACCTGCAGTAATTTAAGCATGCAAATGAGATTGTGAAAAGTATAATGGAACTAAGCTATTTGTTTGAGAACTTTTTTCATTTATGTTTTCTTATTTCAAATGTGCCTAGTAACAGGTGACTACCCAGGCAGTTTTTGGAGGTAAGGAATGAGGGATGTCCTTTTTTAAGCTCTTAAAAAAGGCTTAACTATAAAATCCTCAGAAAAGGCCAAATATAGTAAACTTCTTGTTTTATATTTAGATTAGCAAATGATGAAAACTCTAGTGCTACCCTGCACACTCACACACCAGTTCACACCCACCAACAATGACCCTCATACACTTATATCCTCTTCATTCTCTTTAACCAAGTGTCTGCTACAGTGTCAGGGACACAGTCCATGTTGACCCATCAAAATAGAGAGGGCTCCTCATGGGAGACCCCATGCCTACTCAACAAAGATCCGTTTCAACTAAGTGTACTGTTTTCATTTAATAATCTATTATTAAATTATTAATAAATAATAAATAATTTAGTAATTAAATTACTACATTAATAAATCAGTAAATTTATTAAGAAATTTATTATTAAATTATTTATTTCATTTAATAAATTCATTATTTTATAAAGGTATTAAATGAGGAGAGCTTACTAATACACTAGAAATTTTTAGAATGTTGAAGGATAAATTTTTGGTGATACTAGAACAAAATGGAACTGATCTGCAAAACGAAGTAATGGGAAAATAAAATACCTACGATGCTTAAGTATTTTAGCGTGTGCCTTAAGTAAAGAAAGGAGACATCAACAGAAGAAGTTTTGATTCATCTGTCTAGGATTCCTTATGTGATATTATGTCCAATTTTATAATCCATTTTTCAAAAAAAAATTTTTTGAATTAGAAATTAAGTAGAAGAAAGTAAGAAACATTTTAGGAAATGTTAGGAAAAAGAGGCTGTGACTCCTTTTTTTTTTTTTAAGATTTTATTTATTTATTTGGCAGAGATCACAAGTAGACAGAGAGGCAGGCAGGGGGGGGGCGAAGCAAGCCCCCTGCTGAGCAGAGAGCCCCGATGCGGGGCTTGATCCCAGGACCCTGGGATCATGATCTGAGCCGAAGGCAGAGGCTTTAACCCACTGAGCCACCCAGCCACCCCAAGTGACTCATATTCTTAAATAGGACCTATTGATAGTAAATACAGAATAACAGTTTAACCTATAAGTAACTATTTACAAAGTTATTTCAGTGAATATAACCAGAAGATAATGGAATAAAAGGACATGTAAATATGGACTTGAATAAAGAATTCTCCTGATTTAATTGCATTTCTTTTAATATTTTTCAGAGTTCTACAGAAATTTTGGAATATTCATCAGATAGTGAAAAGGAGGATGACTCCATTGATTCAGAATCTTCTCTCAAATCCCACATGGATTTTGAATCTGTTGATAGACAGATACCGGCGAGACCTATAAAGCAGAAGGTGAAATCTGCAGAAACCACTTTGTACACACCCCAGAAACAGATGTTTCCGAGGACTCCAGAAACATCAGCAAACAAGAAGAAGCTTTTGAGGTTAAATTACACCTTTTTTTTTTTTTTTAAATACTGTTTTTTTAAAAGTTGATATCTTTCTTTTAAATCCAAATACCTAAAATGTTAATTTAAAAATACTTAAACTTGTTTACTTGGAGAAGAAAATTGACAGAATAGAATTGGAACTTCAATAAGCAATTATAGAATTTCTCATTTCTGGAAATGATTTTAGGGAACTGTTTATACAAGTCATGCATTCACTGTTTCAGTCATAACAGCTGACATGACTATTTCCTTAATGGGATTGGTTATTTGGGTTTATCAGATTTTATTGAGCATCAGTATTCCAGATACTTAGACAATTAAGACAAGTATTAAGATGATTCCTGTTTTTGAATAAGTTATATTATAAAGAGAGAAATAGAAATAAATAAATTCAATTATTTTTACAAATATGATTACAGAGATTGTCCAAGTGAACACTTGCAAATGCAAAGATGGATGAGAGAGCAAAGACACAGCAAAGATAGCAAAGATAGGAAACTGGCTTTATGTATATGAATAACCACAAGGGCCAGGCTATGGTGGGGGGGTCACACAGAACATGTGAAGGGGATAGGAGTATGCCTTCTAAGAGCTGTGTCCCAATTCTGTGTAATATATGGTTAATTTGTGTTTTAAATTAGAGCAAAACAATGAAAAAATTTCAATGAAAGTGAGAACTTGGGGCGCCTGGGTGGCTCAGTGGGTTAAGCCGCTGCCTTCGGCTCAGGTCATGATCTCAGGGTCCTGGGATCGAGTCCCACATCGGGCTCTCTGCTTGGCGGGGAGCCTGCTTCCCTTCCTCTCTCTCTGCCTGCCTCTCTGTCTACTTGTGATCTATCTCTGTCAAATAAATAAATAAATAAATCTTTTAAAAAAAAAAAAAAAAAGAAAGTGAGAACTTGTGGGAACCAGTGCCACAAAAGGAAACTTAGTGGAGAGTTTGAAGGAAAAAGGAGCTTCAGTAGAAAGAGTAAATGTGGCAGTAAAAAACACAGATTTGGATCTGTTTAGGAAATGTTTATGTCAAGAGTGGGCAGGTACAGTGCATACTAAAAACTCAATGGCAATGTTAGTGAGCTAGCAGGGGCAGAAGCCAAGAGACCCATGGTTCAAGGAGTATCCAAGACAAAGAGTGGAGACAGTGCTGAGGTTCTTCTGCTAGGACTGAGATTTTAGGCGAGAAGTCAGATGTAGAGATTAGCTGCTAGTGGCTTGAAAGGGATCTTGGGTCCAAAAGAGTCATCAGAGGCAAGATGAGTCCTATTTAGAAAATAACAAGGAAAACCCAGTGGAGACAGACTGGTTAGGGATAATTGCTCTGTCAGTGTCCAGGGAAGGAAGTGGGGTGGTGGATCAGGAAAGAAGAGGCCTGTCTTAAGTGTGGGAGTGGAGGGACAAGCATTAGGATGCCACGGAGTCTAGTGGACTGGATGTAGCTTGGTGGGTTACTTCATGTCTATTCCATATATATCTATATATATATATAAAATAAAATAACTTAGAAGGCCTTATGCCCAAAGTAGAGAAATTTAAAGTGTCAAAAAAGGACAGTGGTGGTCTGTATTAGTCTCTGGAAAGAGCGGGAAAGGAAGACAGTTAAAGGGATTTGAATGCCCTTGCTGAAGTTGATGCCACGTAATCACAGAAAGCCATGTCCCGAACCCTAGTGATGGCCTACTATGTGCTGAGCACTGTTGCTTATCCTGGAGACATAGCAACTAAAGCATTGACTCTGTAGGGGAGTGTGTTTTGAGGACCCAAGAAGTAAAGTAGAAGTAATATCAAAAGAAGATGAACTTTATGGAAAGAAATCAGAAAAAGAGGAATCAAGACTGGCTAAGAGGTGTGGGGAAGGGGATTTCATGGAGCTGACAGTGCCTAAGATGAGGCAAGAGGGTGGTGCAGGGGATCAGATGGTTTTGTTTTATCTGGTTTTTCTTTATGTTTGTTTGTTTGGTTGGTTGGTTTGGTTCTTCTTGGTGAGAAAATCATGAGGCCTTTTTTTTTTTTTTTTTTTTTTTGAGGGAGGGAATTGTTAGCCTTTACCTTTATTGTAAACTGGGGTCTGAGTTTTTATTATTGATTTGCTTCTATACTTTCAAACAAAAATTGGGTTTTTTCCCCCCACTATCTTTACTATTTGGCATTGAATTCTTTTATATGTATACAGGTGTTTGGCAAGAATGTATGAAGCTTTCTATTTTGTGTGGTCAGTTCTGTCAGTTGGTCATATTTTGTCACCCACCCACCCCATTACTTTTTAAAAGTAGAAGGTGTATCTGTGATTTTAGTAGTAATAATGTCCTTTTACACTTACTGTGCTCTTTTTTCTTTTAGTCTTATGAAAATATAAATGATATATAGCACTGTTTAAGCCTAATGACTTGACTTACATATATTGTGAAATGGTGACCACTGTAAGTTTAGTTAACATCATCAACTCCTATAGACACCAAAAAAAAAAACAAAAAAAGAAGGAAAGAAAAGAAAAAAAAATCTGTTTCCTTATGATAAGATCTTTTACTTTTAGGATCTACTCTCTCAGCAGCTTTCAAATATAATATACGGCAGAGTTAACCAAAGTCCTCATGTTGTACATTATATGTCCAATACTTACTTATTTCATAACTGTAAGTTTGTACTCTTTGACCACCTTCCTTTACTTCTGCCCCCCACCGCCCCTTGTAGTCACCATAAATCTGATCTTGTTTTCTATGAGTTTGTGGTGGGTTTTTTTGTTTTCGTTTTTGTTTTGTGTTGTTTTTAGATTCCACATGTAAGTGAGATCATACAGTATGTATGTATACTTATCTGTCTTACTTATTCCACTTAGCATAATGCCCTCAAGGTCCAGAATGTTTCTACAAAAGACAGGAGTTCCTTCTTTTTGTGGCTGAATAATCCGGTCAGTGTGTGTGTGTGAGTGTACCACATTTTCTATATCCATTCATCTATATTCTGGGAGTCAATGGATTGCCAGGTTGTTTCCATTTTTTAGCTATTGTAAATAATGCTGCAGTCAACATGCGGGTACAGATACCTCTTCAAAATAGTGATTCATTTCCTTCAGGTATATACCCAGCAGAAGAATTGCTGGATCATATAGCAGTTCCTTTTTAATTTTTTGAGGAACCACTATACTGTTTTCCGTAGAGGCTACACCAACTTAAATTTCTACCAACAGTGCCCAAGACTTTCTTTTTCAAATTAACAAGAATTTGTTATCTCTTGCCTTTTTGGAATAATCATTCCGACAAATGTGAGGTGATGTCTCATTGTGGTTTTGATATGCATATTCCTAATGATTAGTGATGTTGAATACCTTTTCTTGTACTTGTTGGTCATTTAAATATCTTCTTAAGAAAAATGTCTAGGGGCACCTGTGTGGCTCAGTGGGTTGATCCTCTGCCTTTGGCTCAGGTCATGATCCCTGGGTCCTGGGATTGAGCCCCACATCAGGCTCTCTGCTCGGTGGGGAGCCTGCTTCCCCCTCTCTCTCTGCCTGCCTCTCTGCCTACTTGTGATCTCTCTCTCTCTCTGTGTCAAATACATAAATAAAATCTTTAAAAAAAAAAAAAGAAAAAAATGTCTATTTAGGTTCTTTGCCCATTTTAAAATTGAGGGTTTTTTTTTTGCTATTCTGTTGTATTTTGTATATAACTTTATGTATTTTGTATATTAACTCCTTATCAAGTATGTGATTTGGAAATATTTTCTCTTATTCTGTAGGCTGCCTTTTCATTTTGTTGATTATTTCTTTTGCCATGCAGAAGCTTTTTAGTTTGATTGTAGTCCCTCTTGTTCATTTTATTCCTGTGGTTTAAGTGTCATACAAAAAATTATTGCCAAGACCCACATCAAGGAGTTTTTTCCCTATATTTTCTTCTAGTTTTGTGGTTTTATGGATTAAGTTTTTAATCTACTTTGAATTAATTTTTATGAGTCATATAAGAATAGGAGTCTAGTTTCATTTTTTTACGTGTAAATATCCAATTTTCCCAGCACCATTTATTGAAGAGACTCTCTTTTCTCTACTTGTATTCTTGGCAGCCTTAGCAAATTTTATTTGACTCTGTATGGGTATATTTTGGGCTTTGTATTCTGTTCCATTTGTCTATATGTCTGTTTTTATGCCAATACCATACTGTTTTGATTGCTACAGCTTTATCATATAGCTTGAAATCAGTATGTGTGATATTTTCCACTTCGTTGTAGTTTCTCAGGATTGCTTTGTCTATTTGGGGTTTTTGTGGTTTCATATACATTTTAAGATTGCTTTTTCTGTTTCAGTGAAAATGCCATTGGACTCTTGATAGGGATTGCATTGAATCTATAGATGTCTTTGGGTAGTTGTGGATATTTTAACAAATTAATTCTTCTCATCCATGAACATTGGCTATCTTTCCATATATTTGTCTTGTCTGCAGTTTTTTCATCATGATTCTATACATAGAAAATCCTAAAGACTCCACTGAAAAACTGTTAGATCTAATCAATGAATTCATTAAAGTTGCGGAATGTGAAATGAACATACAAAATTCAGTAGGAGATATGTATGTACCCTAACAACAGATTAACAGAAAAATAAGTTAAATTTCATTTATAATAGCATCAAAAATAATAAAATAGTTAGGGATAAATTTAATCAAAGAGATGAAAGAGCTCTATACTGAAAATTAGAAGACATTGATGAAAGAAATCATGAGGCTTTTGACCATGTTCATTTGTACCTTATATATCTGAATAAGATATGGGTCTGAACCTCAGTGACTGTGCTGGTGGTAGATGTAGGCTCCCATGTCTAGATGGTTTTAAAGCACCAGCAGGGTCAGTTTGCTGGAGATCAAATGCAGATTGAAAGGAATATCTGTCTGTGAGGCCTGAGCCTTAGGCGCTTTGCAGTGGTTGGAGCCCAGAGAAAGAGGCTGCTATGAGAAAAATTAAATCTAAGAGAGTGCGGTGTCCTGGAAGTTAGGTGAAGATGTGCCTTTGAAAAGGAAAAAGGGCAACCAACTGTGATGGATGTTGCTGGGTTGCACTGTGGAGGGCAAGGAATATATATAGGGCTTTCTTGGTGGTATGGTTGGCTAAGCCAGACTATTGTGGGTTTAAGAGAGAGTGGAAAAAGGGAAGCTGAGGACAGCATGAATAGAAAATTCTTTCATGGAGTTTCGCTTTAAGAGGTGTGGAGAACTGGTTGTTAACTAGAAGGAATGTGGAGATTGAGGTGTGGTTTTTGTTTTGTTTTGTTTTGTTTCATTTTTGTATGGGTGGGTATTATAGCACATGTTGTATATTGATGTTTTCCTATCAATAGGGAAAAAAGTCCTCAGTAGGGGAGAGAAGATAACTATTGGTCTGATTTAGTGACAGGAGTGTGCAAATGGAGGGGTATGCAGGGTCAGGCGCATAGACACTCATCTGTGAACAGATGGGAGGACAGAGTCTCCTCAGGTGGAGGTTGCAGATAGCTGTATATGGCAGTGAGATCTTTCTGATCACTTCATTTTGTCAGTGAAATGGAAAATATCTTCATTAGCTGAGAGTAATGTCAAGATGATGGCATTGGAGGAATGAGGATAGAGAGTAGATGACATAGTCCTATAGTGGAGGAGTCAGTGGACAAGGGATGTGCATTAGGATTATCTGGCAAGATACAGTTCTATTGGGAGTTGTCATTTTGAGTTTGAGATCAACCTATCAATATGAATTGAATTGTGGGGCTGCAAATGTGGAACAGGCAGAGCTTGAGACTATCCAGTGAGTACAAAGAATGTAGTCAATAAAAGTTCCATGTAGTGATTGTAATACAGAACCACGAAATCTAGGCCAGGTAAGGTCAGAAATAAGAATAGGCAAGGTGTGGAGTACAAAGAGATGGGAGGGGGTAGCACCAGCCTATTCTAGATTGGGAAGAGGTTGGTCAAACACATTTAAAGTGCTGATACGAGAGGTAATAAATTAGACAGGTAAGAATGATGGGTGTTCAGAATTGAATTAGTGGAAGAAAACAGTTTGTAACTTCAAGACTTAGAGAATGAGTGGGGCAGATGAATGGCTAAAGTGAGGTAGAAGAGGACTTCATGGATTGGGGAGGTTCTAAGGTATTAGAAGCCTGGTAGCCATTGAAATCACCAAGAATGGTAGCCTTAAGCCCAAGCCTACAAAGGATGTGTGGTACAGCCCTGAATGTGCCTGCCTCTGGGTAGGGATGGACTGTTTTCCCCCTCTTCTATGCTTCACAGCTGGAGTATAAGGGAGCTGGAAGCCTTCATGGCTTTCTTTTCTTGGCCCTCTATGTCTTTTGGGTGGAAAGGAGAGAAGGGAGGGCAGCTGCAGTTTAAGGTCACTGCCAGGAAATCCTCAGGGGGAGGAGTAAGATGAAGGTAACATTCAAAGAAGTTGAGGACATAAAGTTTTTGTTGATGATCTTAGCAACTCCAGCAATATGCAAATGATTGTTTTCTTGTGGTTTCTAAATTATAACTAAATAAGGGATGTCTGTTTTATGATCATTCCTTTAAAGTTAATGTGTTTAAATATTAAAAATTAATTTGATGTGATTGTCTATCTCAGGCATTCAAACTAGAAGACTGTTGACAATAGGAACCAACTTTGCTAAACTGACTAGGGAAAAAAAAAGATTCCCCATGATGGCAGTTTGCTGACCTCCTTCTGAAGGAGGGAAAAAGATAATGTATTTTGATTCATAGGCTTCTTTGTAATGAAAGCATTTAGAGCATCATGCATTAAGAGAGGAAAATCTCTTAGCTAGCTGTCTAATAATGATCAAGGAAAGTTTTGCATTAAATATTTGGTTTGTTGAAGTGAACTCTTGAGAAAATGCTGAGCATACTGATGTCCTGGTAATCTTCACAATAAAAAATCACCAACTTTTGTCACAGAAGGACAACAGAGTACCTGAGAAATAAACTGCTGCTAAGGAAAAACAAAGACAAAAAAAAAAAATGAGTCTAAGTAATAGATTTTCCTTAACTAGAATGAATAAACTAGTGATTAGAAGAATTTGTTGCTTTTGTTTGTTTGTTTTTAACCTGATAATGGCTCACTAGTAAGGATCAAGTTAAGTAGCTGTAGGCATTTCAAGGTTGGAAAACATTGTCCTTTTACCCTGGCATCGCCCCATATAGAAATATTACTCAATCTCTTTGGGCTTACTTTTTGTTGTTGTTTTTTAAATTTTTATCTTTTTGATTCATGGCTTCATTCTGTTTAAGTTATAACTAATAAAAGTCAATGCAAAATTGGTCCTACATTTAAGTAGGTTTTTAATAGTAAAGCCATATTTCTCCATTCTTATCATCAGGTTATTTTTCACAATGTCTATTATATCTAACAGAAAGCAAAACTTGAAAATATTTTACTATATTTATTTAAGTTGTTTTTTCTTTACTTATATAGGTTATGAAAAATATTTCAAAGAGCTTTATTTCTGGAAATGTTGGAATATTTTTGAATCTTTATTCTTTTTCACTTAATATTGTTTTTGTAGAAATGCTTAGCCCTGTTGAATTGATGCCAGGAATCTTTACAGATAGGTTACCAATCAATATTTTTATATAAACAATAATTAGAATATCTTAACTTGCTTAGTGAATTTTTTTTCTTCATTGGTGTTTTGAATTTTATCTCTAAATAACTTTGCTCACTATATTGGAAAGAGTCAGTTTTAAGGCTCTGATCTAAAATGGCAATGTAAGAGCCTCTTGAACTCACTTTTCCCATGAAGACACCAAATCTGTACCTCCACTTGAAGCAGTTCCTCTTGAAAAAAATTCCAGAAATTGAGTGACTGCTATACATTGGATGAATTAGAAAGTACCCACATTGAAAAGGGTAGGGAAGGATAATATACACTCTATCCACAAATCCTACCCCTGGCATGGTGGCATACAATAGTTAGGGAACTCATAACTCCCTAGTTTTCTATGAGGAGCAGAGTTTGACCCCAACAACTAGCGTCCCAACTTTTAAGACTTTCACTGGAGAGATGAGCCCCCAAAACACCTAGCTCTGAAACAGGGCTTGTATCCACAAGACCCACAAGACTATAGCAAACAAAGAAATAGTTCTTAAACTGGCTTGGACTTGATGTGGTTTTCCTTCCAGAGCTCAACACAAAAAGAGTATTTAACACCCATCTTCCAGTCTTTTCCTGAAACCTGCTTATTTGTGTACTTTAAAAGCTGCTGCTAAGTGAGAATCAGGCTTCTAATTTATCACATACCTAGATTCTGACTGCCATCCTCCCCAGAGATCAGGGAGGTCATCAGATAACATCTCTGTGCACACTGTAGGTCTTCAGTGTCTCCCAGAGGGTACATCTCTTGATCTCCTGGCTCTGATGGGTAGGGTGACTTGTGATTTATGGATCCCACAGATCTGTAGCAAACAAGGAAGCAGGTCTTAGCTGGCTATCTCCTGAGGACTCAGAGCAGAGGGAGCAGAGAAAAATGCCAGCTCCCAGTCTTTTCCTGAAAGAAGTATGCTTGCATACTTTAAAAGCTGCTAAGGGTTCAGCTTTCTGTCAGCCTATATCTAGGTGCTGACTGAGATCCTGCCCTTTGGCACACCGACCGGTTATTGACACCCATAACTACTGGGAGCTACTAAGAACAAAGAATGCTGCTTTGACTTCTGCAAAGATTTGGGAGACAACTAAGAGCTCAGGGCAGGCTGAACAGTAAGGTTCATCTCCTACACAAGACCACTTTATAAAGACTGGAAGAGATGGCTGTTTTACTAATGCATAGAAACCAAAACAGAGAGTCAAGGATAATGAAGAAACAGGAATACGTTCCAAAAAAAAGAACAAGGAAAAGCTCAAGATGCAGACCTTAATAAATGGAGATAAGTCATTTGTTTGACAAAGTGTTCAAAATAAGAGTCATAAAGATGTTTACCATGGTCAGGAGAATAATGCATGAACAAAGTGAGAATTTTAGGAGAAAGAAAATAAAAGAATATACCAAACAAAAACCACAGACCTGAAAAGAATACAGTAACAACAGAAAAATTCAAAAAACTAGATTGGCTGGAAGAAAAGATCAGTAAATTCAAAGAATAAGCAGTGGAATTCATCCAAACACAAGAACAAAGAAAAAATTGGAAAAAACTGGAGATACCATAAGGGATTTAAAGGATGCCATCAAGTGGGTGAATTTTTGCATTATAGTTTTCCAGAAGAGAGACAGAAAGGAGTAGAAAGATTATTGAAGAAATAATGGCTGAAAACTTACCTAATCTGGGGAAAGAAATGGGCATCTAGATCCAAGAAGTCCACAGAGTTATAAATAAGATGAATTCAAGAGACCCACACCAAGAAACATGATGAAATCATGAAAAGTTAAAGAAGATAATTTTTTTAAAGATTTTATTTGTTTATTAGAGAGAGATAGAAAGTACAGGCAGGGGGAATGACAGGCAGAGGGAAAAGCAGGCTCCCTGCTGAGCAAGGAGCTCAATGTGGGGCTTGATTCCAGGAGCCTGGGATTATGACCTGAGCCAAAGGCAGACAGACGCTTAACCAACTGAGCCACCCAGGCATCCCAAGAAGAGAATTTTTAAAGCAGCAAGAAAAAATCATCTTGTTTTGTATACAGTAACCTCCATGGATTTTCAGCAGTGGATTTTTAACAGAAACTTGGCAAGCAGGCAGGGAGTGGCATGATATATTTGGTGTGCTAAAAGAAAACAAAACCTGACAACCAGAAATACACTACCCACCAAAGTTGTCCTTCTGAACTGAAAGAGAAATTGAGTTTTACACATCTGCAAAAGCTAAGGGAGTTCATCAACACTAGTTTAGCCTTGCAAGAATTGTTAAAGAGACTTGTTCAAGCTAAAACAAAAGGACACTAATGATTAACTGGAAAACATGAAAGTATAATCTCATTGGTAAATGTAAATATATAGTTAATGTCAGAATATTTTAATGATGTGATGGTGTTGGGTAAATCACATACTGTGAAGATTAAAAGACAAAAGTATTCAAAAATCTATACAAAAATTTGTTAATGGCTAAACAAGATAAAAAGATACAACTTGTGACATCAAAAACATTGTGGCAGGAAGGGGGTGGGATTATGGACATTGGGGAGGGTATGTGCTTTGGTGAGTGCTGTGAAGTGTGTAAACCTGGTGATTCACAGACCTGTACCCCTGGGGATAAAAATATATGTTTATAAAAAATAAAAAATTAAAAAAAATACGAAGTTCCAAAAAGAATATTTGGAGAGTTAATGAATGAAAATATAAATGGAGATTTATTTTATCAATAAACAGAGTGTGTTCAAGGCTCAAGATTTTTATGTTATAGCAGTAATTCTAGACTGGAAAATCTAAAATAGGTGTTACTAAATGCTCATGTTAGTCATAAAAGCCTTGGTAAAGCTTAGCAAAGGATGTCTCACTTTAAGTTATGTGACTTCCTGTTGAACACTCCAAGATAAACCAGTTTGAAAAAGGACCTCTAAATAAATGAATGGGTTGAACCTACACAGGGTCATTATCCAAACACAGTTAAATGTGAGAGGAAATCTTCCAAAAGTGATGACTTGGGCTTCAAATGACTGGTCCTGATCTGTCACTAATGAAATGTCTGGTTAGCTATCTGGCCTCCTGGTTTACAGCGAGCATGCCTCCCTACTCCAAGATATTCATTTCTCTGCTCTCTATACTATATTAAGTCTGGGAGGCTGGTGGTAGGGAGGTATTCTTCATTTCCTCCCTCTCCCCCAAAATGGCATGTTTTGTTTTTACTTTTCTGATTATAAAGGCAATGTATTATGAACAGCTAACAATGAAGGTATATATAATGCAAAACACCATCAAGATACATATTTACATTTTGTATATGATATTTATAGTCACCCAAATGAGATCAGATAAGACACACTGTTTTTTCACTTGAATTTTGAACTTGATAAAGCATGGTCATGAACCCACACAGAGCTACTAAAGCAGCCTGAAGCCTGTGGGTACCACTGTACAATGTAACTCTCCCAAGTGCCCTAGCACTTTGCTGACAGACATGTCTCATGTCAAGTTTTTTTGCTACTATAAATACCATTTAATAAAATTCCCCAGGTGTACATATTTGTATAAATGCTGGATTGTATCTTAATGTGAAACACCTAGAAATAGAGTTGCCTTGTCAAAATGAGTGCATTTTACCCTAAAGATTTTTTTTAAATATCCTTTGGAAATGCTGGTCCCATCCTCAATGTCACCAATAAAGCATAAAATTGTGTTCACCACAAAAAAAAAAAAAAAAAAGTTCCCAATTAAGTTTTAGTAAAACAAATTGAAAAAAGGTTCATACACCATTATCGATTGGGATTGATTCCAAGGATGAAGGATGGTTCAACTTACACAAATCAATCAACGTGATATATAAACCACATTAAGAAAATGAAGTAGAAAAATCATGTATCTCAATAGATACATAAAATGCTTTTGATAAACATCAGCATCAGTTCATAAGAAAAATGACAGTGATTTGAGTATAGAGAGAAAGTACCTCAATATAAAAAGGCACATATAATAAGCCTACAAGTGGCATGATACTCCTAAGATAGGAACAAGACCCTGATGCCCTGTCTTGTCACTTTTATTCAACAGATTACTAAATAAGTCCTAGCCAAAGCAATTAGGCAAGAAAAAGAAATAAAAGGCATTTAAATTGCAGAGGAAAAAATAAAACTGTCTCTATTCACAGATTAAATGATATTATGTATAGAAAACCCTAAAGACTCCAGCAATAAACTATTAGAACTAGTAAGTGAATTCAGTGAAGTTGCAGGATACAAAATCAACATACAAAAATATACATTATCCAAAAGAGAAATTAAGAAAATAATCACATTTATAATTGCATCAAAATATTAAAATACCTAGGGAGAGGGGCACCTGCGTGGCCTAGTTGGTTAAGCATCTGATGTCAGCTCAGGTCATGGTCTCAAGGTCCTGGGATCCAGCCTCAAATCAGGCTTATCTCACAGCAGGGAGCTGGCTTCTCCTTTCCCTTCTCCTCCTGCCCCTCCCCATGCTCACGCACTCTCTCAAATAAACAAAATCTTAAAAAATATATACTTAGGAAGAAATTTCACCCAGGAGGTGAACGTACTGTACACTGAAAAGTATAAGACATTGGTGAAAGAAATCAAGGAAGACAAAAATAAATGTGCTCCTAGATTGGAAGAATTAATGTTGTTAGTATGTTAATACTGCCCAAAGCAGTATTAACAGATTGACAGATTTGGTCAACCCCTATCAAAATTCCAATTTTATTTTTCACAGGAGTAGAACAATCTTAAAATTTGCATGGAGCCACAAAAGACTTTAAAGAGCCAAAACAATCAGGAGAAAGAACAAAGCTGGAGGCATCACACTTCCTGATTTCAAGCTATATTACAAAGCAGCAGCAATCAAAACAGTATGGTACTGGTATAATAACATACATATATTTCAGTGGAAAATAATGGAGAGTCTGGAAATAAACCCATGCATATATGGTCAATTTCTTTGTGGCAAAGGAGCCAAGAATATACAATGGGGAAAGGACAGTCTTTTCAATAAATGGGTGTGGGGAGAATTGGACAACCACATGCAAAAGAATGAAACTAGTCTATGATCTTCTACAATACACAAAAATTATACTGAACTTTAGTGCTAAATATACTAAAGATTTGAATTTAAGACCCAAAACCATTAAACTCTTAGATGAAGACATGGTGGGTATGTTCCATGACATAGATCTTGGCAATGAATTTTTGGATTTGATGCCAAAAGCAAAGGCAACCAAAGCAAAAATAAAGACGTGGGACTACGTCAGACTGAAAAGCTTGTGCACCAAAAAAGAAAACCACTAACACATGATAAAGGCATTCTTCGGAAAAGTAGAAAATATTTGCAAGTTATATATCTATTAAAAGATTGATATTCAAAATACATAATGAACGTCTACAACTCAGCAAAAAAAAACAATCCAGTTAAAAATAGGCAGAGGAATTGAATAGATACTTATCCAAAGAAGATATACAAATGGCCAACAGGTACGTGAAAAAGGTGCTCTAAATCACTCTCATTAGGGTAATGTAAGACAAAGCTCAATGAGTTATCAGTCATGCCTGTTAGAATGAATATAATCAAAAAGACAAGAGTTATGGGTGCCTGGGTGTCTCAGTTTGTTGAACATCTGACTCTCTGGTTTGGGCTCAGGTCATGATCCTCAGGGTCATAAGATCAAGCCCTGTCTTGGGCTTTGTGCCATGGGGAGTCTGCTTCTCTCCCTCTGTCCCACCCACCACTCGTGTGCATGTATACACTCTCTCTAAAATAAATTAATAAATCCTTAGGGGAAAAAGATGTGGTAACAAGTGCTGGTGGGGATGTGAAGAAAAGTGAAACTATGTGCACTATTGGTAGGAATGTAAATTGGTACAGCCACTATGAAAAACAGTATGGAGGTTTCTTTAAAAAAAAAAAAAAAAAGAACTATCTTATGATTCAGCAATTCACTGTTCAACAATAAATCCATAAGAAATGAAAACAGGATATCAAAGAAATATTTGTATTCCCATATTTATCATAGCATTATTCAAAATTAGTTAATATGTGGAAACAATCTAATCTCAGCCAGTGGATAAATGGATAGGAAGATGTGATGTACATACACACACACACACATACACGCGCACACTCACAAATATTATATAGTCATGAGAAAGCTGGGAGTCCTGCCGTTTGTGACAACATAGATGGACCTTCAGGGCGTTTCGCAAAGTAAACTAGACAGAGAAGAGTAAGTACTGGTATCACTTAGAAGTGTATATATGGAGAATGTGGTAAAAGGGTACCAGGTATAAGATGAGTAAGTTGTGAGGATTTAAAGTAAAATATAGTAATAGCTACTACCTTTGAGCTTTGATAAACTATAATAGTTTGTAGATTGAAGAATAAAAAAACATCTGGCAAAATGTAAAAACAAAATAAAGTAAAACATAGTGACTAATGTTAACACTGTTGCACAATTAAAATATGCTAAGAGAGTAGAGTTTTAATGTTTTCATCATACACAGAGAAGTTAAGTATGTGTGGTAATGAATTTGTTAATTAACTACATGGGAAGAATCCTTTTACAATGTATATAAAATCTCCACAATGTACACTTTAAGTATCTTAGTAAATATGTTAATTATACTTCAGTGGAACTTTTAAAAAAAAGTTAATTTGCATGTATACAAACAGAACCTTCTTAAACTGCCTGCATGACTTTCCCCGCTCCTTCCCCCACTTAAATTATGTGGTACAGGGGGCACTGGGTGATTCGGTCAGTTAAGCTCTTGCCTTTGGCTCAGGTCATGATCCCAGTGTCCTGAGATGGAGCCCCAGGTCAGTGTCCCTGTTCAGTTTCGAGTCAGCTTCTCCTTCTCCCTGCTTGTGCTCTCTCTTCTCTCTCTCTCTCAAATTAATAAATAAAATCTTTAAAAAAAAATAATGTGGTATAGGTTTTTACTAGGATTATGATTGTTGAATAGAAGTCATGGTGTTTCCACTCTTAAGTTTTGTTGCGTCTGATGAGAATTTCTTTGGGGAGATTGGAACAGAAATAATCTGTGAAGTACCAGTAAAGCTCCTAATGACTAAAAGCAAGCTCAAATGCTGATTCTATCTTACGGCTCTAGACATTCCCACTTGCTGAGAACTGTTCTGCATTTATTTTTACTTTATCTTTTTACTTTTCATCTTATAATTCCTACTGTTTCCTTGTGAGATTGTACAATTTACTTGGGATGTGACCTTAACCGTCTTCTACTTTCAGATTGCATTTTATCTCTCTTTTTTTCTTCTTGACAGTCACAGGATTGAAAACCAACATTTGACAAGAAACTGTCTAGATCATTGTACAAAGAATACAGTGGTTTGCTTTTTTTCTTGTGTCTATTATGAGTGCCTTTTTAAGTAGTACTGTCTAAGAGGCAGTAGATACTTCATTGAGGCTAAGCTTATGAATTCTGGAGCCAGAAAGTCTGGGTGTGCATCCAGGTGTGCCATTTATCACATGTCTCACCTTGCATAGGTGTTTAATTTCTCAGTGTCTCAGTTTATCATATGTAAAATGAGGGTGACAGTAGTACTTACTTTTATAGTGTTGTTTAGAGAATGAGTATAAATGAGTTACTTTCAGTAAACAGAATAATATGAAGCAGAGCTATGCATATATTAAGTATATATATATATATACACATATATATATATAGCAGAGCTTCTTGAGAATTTTTGATTATGAGAATTTTAAACATATGTATATATACTTCTACACTACACATTCAGAAATACTATGCCATAGGAAAACAAGTGTCTGTAGAAAAACAAAGTAGGTAGTATGATAATATGTATAATTTGCATAAAAATAAGATCTTTCTGTATTTTCATTGTTAGTGTATAAGAAAGCCACTGATTTCTGTACATTGACTTTGTATCCTGCCATGTTGCTGAATTGTTGTATGAGTTCTAGTAGTTTGGGGTGGAGTCTTTTGGGTTTTCCATATAAAGAATCATGTCATCTGCGAAGAGAGAGAGTTTGACTTCTTCATTGCCAATTTGGATACCTTTTATTTCTCTTTGTTGTCTGGCTGCCGTTGCTAGGACTTCTAATACTATGTTGAACAAGAGTGGTGAGAATGGGCATCCTTGTCATGTTCCTGATCTCAATGGAAAGGCTGCAAGCTTTTTCCCATTGAGGATGATATTTGCTGTGGGTCTTTCATAGATAGATTTGATGAAGTTCAGGAATGTTCCCTCTATCCCTATACTTTGAAGCGTTTTAATCAGGAACGGATGCTGGATTTTGTCAAATGCTTTTTCAGCATCAATTGAGAGGACTATGTGGTTCTTCTCTCTTCTCATATTAATTTGTTCTATCACATTGATTGATTTGCGAATGTTGAACCATCCTTGTAGCCCAGGAATGAATCCCACCTGGTCATGGTGGATAATCTTTTTAATGTGCTGTTGGATCCTGTGTGCTAGGATCTTGTTGAGAATCTTAGCATCCATATTCATCAGTGATATTGGTCTGAAATTCTCCTTTTTGGTAGGGTCTTTGCCTGGTTTGGGGATCAGCGTAATGCTGGCTTCATAGAAAGAGTCTGGAAATTTTCCTTCTGCTTCAATTTTTTGAAACAGCTTCAGGAGAATAGGTATTATTTCTTCTTTGAAAGTTTGGTAGAATACCCCCAGGAATCCATCAGGTCCTGGGCTCTTGTTTTTTGGGAGGTTTTTGATCACTGCTTCAACCTCTTTGACATCAGCCACAGCAACTTCTTTCAAGATATGTCTCCAAAGGCAAAGGAAACAAAAGTGAAAATGAACTTTTGGGACTTCATCAAAATCAAAAGCTTCTGCACAGCAAAGGAAACAGTCAACAAAACAAAGAGGCAACGCATGGAATGGGAAAAGATACTTGCAAATGACAGTACAGACAAAAGGTTGATATCCAAGATCTATAAAGAACTCCTCAAACTCAACACACGCAAAACAGACAATCATATAAAAAAATGGGCAGAAGATATGAACAGACACTTCTCCAATGAAGACATACAAATGGCTATCAGAGGGCACCTGGGTGGCTCAGTTGGTTAAGCAACTGCCTTCGGCTCAGGTCATGATCCTGGAGTCCCAGGATCAAGTCCCACATCAGGCCCTCTGCTCTTCAGGGAGCCGGCTTCTCCCTCTGCCCCTTGCCCCTTTCATGCTCACACTCTCTCTCTCTCTCAAATAAATAAAATCTTTAAGAAAAAAAAAAAAAAAAATGGCTGTCAGATACATGAAGAAATGTTTATCATCATTAGCCATCAGGGAGATTCAAATTAAAACCACATTGAGATACCACTTTATACCACTTAGAATGGCCAAAATTAGCAAGACAGGAAACAACATGTGTTGGAGGGGATGTGGAGAAAGGGAAACCCTCTTACACTGTTGGTGGGAATGGAGGTTGGTGCAGCCTCTTTGGAGAACAGTGTGGAGATTCCTCAAGAAATTAAAAATACAGCTTCCCTATGACCCTGCAATTGCACTACTGGGTATTTACCCCAAAGATACAGATGTAGTGAAAAGAAGGGCCATCTGTACCCCAGTGTTATTAGTAGCAATGGCCACGGTCGCCAAACTGTGGAAAGAACCGAGATGCCCTTCAACGGATGAATGGATAAGGAAGATGTGGTCCATATACCCTATGGAGTATTATGTTTCCATCAGAAAGGATGAATACCCAACTTTTATAGCAACATGGATGGGCCTGGAAGAGATGATGCTGAGTGAAATAAGTCAAGCAGAGAGAGTCAATTATCATATGGTTTCACCTATTTGTGGAGCATAACAAATAGCATGGAGGACAGGGGAGTTAGAGAGGAGAAGGGAGTTGAGGGAAATTGGAAGGGGAGGTGAACCATGAGAGACTATGGACTCTGAAAAACAATCTGAGGGTTTTGAAGGAGTGGGGGGTGGGGGGTGGGAGGTTGGGGGAACCAGGTGGTGGGTTTTGGAGAGGGCAGGAATTGCATGGAGCACTGGGTGTGGTGTAAAAACAATGAATACTGTTATGCTGAATAGAAATAAAAAATTTAAAAAAATAAGATCTTTCAGTCATTTCAGTGGAAAGAGCATAGGTTGCAAACTAAAAATCATAATAAAATCAGTAACACCAATGACTACTATTTCTTGAAGGTTTAAATACTGGGCATTATGATGTCTTTTCTGGTTTCAACAATTTATTTCGTCTAGCTAGCTATTGTAGAATATCCTTAACCTCTCTCTAAGCTCTGATTTTTAATCATCTATTTGGTATCTATTGATATTTGTTCTTTCTTAATAAAGGTATATTATTAGAATAAAATGATCTAATTATATCTATAAAATGATCTCTTTTACCTGTCTATCTTCAGTACATTATCTGTGTTTGAAATGATCTGGGTACATGATTGTATGAGATAATATACTGATAAAAATATGTAGCATGTGGTCATAATGGTGGTTAACAACTGATCCTGACTTCTCTTGAGAGCACAGATGTGTTTGAAGCTGCTGACTTCTATGACCCTAGATAGTTTACTGAATCCAAATGTTTGCATATATTTGTTTATATGTTTATAATATATATCAATGAATATTCATATTATATATGATTTAATTATGTTAATAAAAAGCCTTGTATTGAGTTAATATAAAATATACTTACTACATTACATTTATTATATCATATAATATATAACAATGTAATGATTATGTAACAGTGTATAATTATAATATATAATGTATATAGTATGGTATATAAATATTAGTATAATAATATAATTGATATATTAATGTAATAATATGTAATAGTATGATATACATATTATTCACTGATGGTTAAGGGTTTTTGTGAAGCATATTCATTTTATGAATTCTCTTCCTGCCATACATGGAAGTTTTTAATATTTTTTTTATTTTTATAATGTTGGTATCCTTGCTGTGTGCTTGTGATTAATACTGTGTTGTCTCTGTAGTCCAAATAATAAGCCCATACCCAAGTTTTCTTATTTAATATTCTGCCTATCAGCAGTTTACTGGTTTTATTCTTTTTTTTTTTTGGAAGTTTTATTCTTGACTACAATTCTGACCACACTTTAATTTATATGTTTTGTCAGATTGTGAGATGAGCAGATTGTGAGGCTCCCCCAAAGCTTGGCTCATTGCCTTCTTTACATTCCTGGCATCTAGTACTTTGCTAGGTAGAACAAGAAGTGATCAGTATATGCTTATGAGATTAATAAACTAGGAAAGAATAGAAAGGAAGTCACACTGATCTGAGAGTAGCTTGTATTTGTAAAAATCAAGAAACTGAGCTTCTAAGAAATCTTAAGAAAGATTACTGATCTTGGAGGTGTGGGCCACTAAGAAGACCATGTAATGCCAGATAGGTTAGAATTGCTGTTTTATCTATTTGTCTCTGGTGGGAGAGTATGAAATATAAATGTTCCAACTATTCTGAAACTTCTCTTTTAACTAACTTAATATACTATTATTCATTAAACAGCGGCGGGCTAGCAGAAAGACTAAATGGCCTGCAGAATCGGGAGAGATCTGCCATTTCTTTGTGGAGACATCAATGTGTTTCTTACCAAAAGACCCTTTCAGGTAAGGTCTGCACTGACATCTGAGACTGTGGGTAAAGAATGTGCCAATTAAAAGTATTTTTCATTAAGATATGTAAATTTGGTCATTATTATTTTCATGATGTTTTCTTTTTCTCCAGGTGTCCTTTAGGTCTTAGGTATTGTTCTGAAAGATGAGTCCATTTTTATAGGGTCTACTGATCCCTCCGTATAGAATTTCTCACAGTTCAATAGAAGACTTATTATTGATCTGACTTGGAGGGTTCTGTATTATGTCTTTCTTTTTTGTGTCTTTTGCTATATCTGAAAGCCAGTAGCTTTTAGACTTTTGTGACCACAACCCCTAGTAAGAAATACATCTTATATTTTCTCCCAGTTCACACATGACTTACATGCGCTTGCACACACACACACACACACACACCCTGAAACAAACATTTTATAAACAATACTAACCTTAGTAGGTATAATATACTCTTCATTCTCTTTTATTTTTACCATAATCGTAGTCTCACTAAATTGGTGTGGGTCTCTTCTAATGAGTTGCAAGATACACTTTGAAAGTTGCTACTACCAACAAGTGACTACAAACCCTTATTTCCTAACAAATTGTTTGATATTAAAAATATTTCATATACCTAGAAAACCTTCCTTTCTGGTGAGACTGTGTTCTTTTTCGTGGTTTCGTTCTGATTGGTCTCTCCATCAGGAGGTGGGGCAGAGGTGGGTGGGCATGGTCATCTATTCCAAATCTATTAATAGTTTTCTCTCCATGGGGAACCTTGGCATGTGTATTTTAATGGGCTCAAAGGTTATTCTGGCAAATGTTAGCATGCAAATTAGAACAAGAGTACTAGATCGAATACTCAACCAGTATGTTGTCAACTCTTGAGCATTTCTCTGGAAGACTTTTGTAATTCTGATCTCATTTATTATCTTTAAAATACTTCCCACCTGGTACCTGGCTCTGACTCTTGATCTCAGGGTTGTGAGTTTGAGCCCATGTTGGGTATAGAGATTACTTAAAATTTTAAAATCATAAAAATAAAATAGGTGTGCCTATCTTATTTTTAATAAAACATTTTAAATTTTTAATAAAATTTTTTTAATTAAATTTATTTATTTTCAGCATAACAGTATTCATTATTTTTTCACCACACCTAGTGCTCCATGCAATCTGTGCCCTCTATAATACCTACCACCTGGTACCCCAACCTCCCAACCCCCCCCGCCATTTCAAACCCCTCAGATTGTTTTTCAGAGTCCATATTCTCTCATGATTCACCTCCCCTTCCAATTTACCCCAACTCCCTTCTCCTCTCTAACTCCACATGTCCTCCATGCTATTTGTTATGCTCCACAAATAGGTGAAACCATATGATAATTGACTCTCTCTGCTTGACTTATTTCACTCAGCATAATCTCTTCTAGTCCCATCCATGTTGCTACAAAAGTTGGGTATTCATCCTTTCTGATGGAAGCATAATACTCCATAGTGTATATGGACCACATCTTCCTTATCCATTCATCCGTTGAAGGGCATCTCGGTTCTTTCCACAGTTTGGCGACCGTGGCCATTGCTGCTATAAACATTGGGGTACAGATGGCTCTTCTTTTCACTACATCGTATCTTTGGGGTAAATACCCAGTAGTGCAATTGCAGGGTCATAGGGAAGCTGTATTTTTAATTTCTTGAGGAATCTCCACACTGTTCTCCAAAGAGGCTGCACCAACCTCCATTCCCACCAACAGTGTAAGAGGGTTTCCCTTTCTCCACATCCCCTCCAACACATGTTGTTTCCTGTCTTGCTAATTTTGGCCATTCTAACTGGTGTAAGGTGATATCTCAATGTGGTTTTAATTTGAATCTCCCTGAGGGCTAGTGATGATGAATATTTTTTCATGTGTCTGATAGCCATTTGTATGTCTTCATTGGAGAAGTGTCTGTTCATATCTTCTGCCCATTTTTTTATATGATTGCCTGTCTTGTGTGTGTTAAGTTTGAGGAGTTCATTATAGATCCGGGATATCAACCTTTTGTCTGTACTGTCATTTGCAAATATCTTCTCCCATTCCGTGGGTTGCCCCTTTGTTTTTTTGACTGTTTCCTTTGCTGTGCAGAATTTTAATAAAACATTTTTAATAAATAAAAATAAAATGGCTTAGTTGGTCAAGTGCCTGACTCTTGGTTTTGGCCTAAGTCCTGATCTCAAGGGTGGTGAGATCCAGTACCACATTAGACTCCATGCTCAGCAGTAGTCTGCTTGGATATTTTCTCTTTCTGACCCTATTCTACTCACTTGTGCTCTCTCTCTCTCAAACAAATAAATAAATCTTAAAACAAAATAAAAATCATTTCTAGCTACCTTTTAGCAACCCTCTTTTCTCTTTCATATTCTTGTATTAGAGTATTATAATAAGTATCAGGATGACCTGATACATATGACCCAAGAATATATTTTTTGTTACATGGTGCCAGAGATCAGCCTGTTGTTACATTTATTACTCTGTATCTTGCCATTTTTTTAAAACAAGGATTATATTTAAAAATCATCTTTACAACTCATTTGATTAGTCAGAAAGTCAAGCATATATAAAGGTCGACAAGTTGTATTACTCAGGGAAGTCAGTAATACTCTGGAATAAGCACAAAAAAGAATTTAATAGTGTTTATATGTGAAAGCCACAGGGAGAAGATTTCATGCTTCGGGCATATTGGTTTCAAAATGTTGTCAGGTCTTTTCCATGTGGTAGCTCACACTTCAAGTCCAATATAAAGAACGATTTCTTTTCCAATATTTTACCAGAAATTCTGAAGTGGTTTTCACTGATCTGCTGAGACGTGTATCCCTCCTTGAACTAATTAGTGTTGAGGTAGAATATAATAAATAGCACTATACTAGCCCCATGATTAACTTGTGATCTTTTTCTTTTAAGACATATTTAATAAAAATTAACATGTACCATTTGTGGTTTAATAATATATTATGCTATCTCCTTTTAGTGCTCTTTCATGTTCTCCTATTCATAAATACTACATTATACATACTTAACCTCTCAAATATAAATGTCCTTGAGTTGGAGTGATCACTTTCTCCTATAGTCTATTCACCTCCACCTCTAACTAGTTCTGTTTAACTTTGTGTCATTTTGAATTAGTTAGGGGTTCTATGCATTAAAAATTTCTTTTATTTTGCTTGAACTAGAATAGGGCATTGCCACCTAAGTTCTCAAACTAACTCTTTGTCCTTGTTCTGCTTTTTCCTCCCTTCCTTTGAAGTAATCATATAAGAGAATAGTAAGTTTGGATTTCTTTTTGAGTGGATTTTATATTTAAATTACTAGATTTCAATGAAGCAACTTTTATTTCTTAATGATATAAACCAGCTTTGTATTGAGAGTTTGAGATGGGGTAATGAGCCACAAGATGGTAAAATACAGTATGGGAAGAATGGAGGACAAGAAGAGGATGGCAAAGAGAGTAAATAGGATAGCTAGCTTTTCCTTGTAAGTCTGGCCACTGCACACTTAAAAGGTCGAACATTGGGAGTACCATCTCTATGCTACATTAGTGTTCATGACACACCCTTTTTTCCTTTCCCTCACAAAAAAGTAGAATGTTAATTCTTGAAGGTTCTTAAAGATCTTATAGTATCAACTCCTCTTTGAGGGATGGAGAGAGTATGTGACCTAGAAGAGGGAAGTGACTTGCTTTGATTATTGAAATTAAAGGAAGAAACAGGGCTAGAACCCTAACGACCTGACTGCCTATGTCATGCTCTTTCTGTGGGAATGTGATCACATTCTGCCTCATAAAAATAATTTTTTCACTCCTCTACCAATTTGTTCTTGATAGTACATTGAGGAATAAACAAATACCCTAGATTGGACTCTGTGTCTCCAGTATGGTATCTGTCCTGAATTTTATCGTCTTTATAGGCTTGTAATATTGTAAGTTGCTGTTTATTATTGGAGAGGAAGACTTGGACAAACTTTATTTGAACCATAAATTCCTAAGAAATAATTGGAGAAAAATAGCTTCTGTTTTCTTTTCTCCTTCAACATTTTCCTTCTCATTGTCGTATCATGTTTGGAGGTTTACTGTATGGCAGGGTATAATGCTGAGGGTGTACTACGTATTGAAGCATTTAGTATGCAAAATAATGCTCTAAGATTCAATTTGCTTTTGTTAGTTTCCAGCTGAAAAAGCTGTAGGTTGGGGCACCTGGGTGGTTCAGTTGGTTAAGCATCTGCCTTCTTAGATCAGGATCCCAGGGTCCTGGGATCTATCCCCACATCAGGCTCCCAGATCAGTAGAGAGACTGCTTCTCTCTCTCCCTTCACTGTTCCCCCTGCTCGCCCCCCATCTCTCTCGCAAATAAATAAATTAAATTAAAAGAAAAAAAGCTGAGGATCAAATGAATATATGGTATAGATGAGTAAGTCCAGGTTTGAGGTTATCTCTGTAGTCCATGTTCTTATTCATTAATCTGTGTAGGCCTTCATTAGATGATCTTTTGGGCTAGAGAAAGGATTTAAGAAAGCAAGTGATTAAGGAACAAGCAGAATTAGAAATACTGATACCATGTGATGTTGTTTGGGGAAAAAGAAGTTTTTCAGTGTGTAGGTCCATATCACATTCTTGGGACAGTGCTGTTTTAAGGAGCTTAGGACATAAATTTGAAGGTTATAAATAATGAATCTTGTATAGGATACCCTAAAATCTTGTGATTTGGAAAGGGAGGTGGCAGATTGACTTCTTAATTATTCATGTTAATATATACTAGAAGTCATTCTACATTGTTGTCCAGTTTTATTACAGTGAATTGACCAAATTGTTAAGCACAGAGTGGAGAGAGTTTTCTGGAAGTTGGAATAAGAAAAATACCAAATCAAATAAGTGTGACCGTGTGCCTGAAATGAAGGGGAGAAATATGACCTTTTATTTGGCTCATAAGCACCAGATAGCTTATCTGGAATGTCCCTTATAATTTCCTTACAATTTGGGGATAGAGGGTATATAAATTATGCCATAAAGAAAAAACAAAAGCAAAATAAAACAAAACGACAGAGTCAACAATGACTCCATTACTTTGGTATAGGAATGTGCTTATCTCCAATAGATTTTACTTTCTTTTGTTTTTTAACTACGTTCCATGTGCAACCTGAGGCTCAAACTAACCCTGAGATCTAGAGTCATGTGCTCTACCAACTGAGTCAGCCAGGCACCCCTTCAATAGATTTTTCTTTTACAAGTCTGAACATTTTTTAGATTTGGATTTTATTTTTTCTTTCTTCTAGGTGAATTTCTTATTTTTCAGGTCGATTAGATCTTCTTCTTGGTGTCTTATAATACATCATCCTATTTTTCTCATTCCTTTTAATATAACTTACTACTGTAAACATGTATTAGGAAGAAGATTTCACTGTTTTGTTTACTTTGTGGCGTAGCAGAAATTTTTTCTTTCACTTTACAAATTTTTATTTTCTTATTTCTACTTATTTCTACATACTGAGTAAATTAAAAAAATAAATAAAAAGAAAAATGTATAAATATTAAGTAGAGGTAGCTCCTTCTACCCCAATTCCAAAAGTGAAAATTTAGTAATAGCTGAGATTCAATGGTGGAGTTATTAAAATATCTATATTGTTAATCTAAACTCTCTGAGCCTCTAAATTTCCTTATCATAAGTGAGTGTAATAGTAGTACCTCAACTATTGAGCTTGTGCTAACAATAAATTGGCTTCATGGAAGCTAATTACTTCATGGAAGCCATACAGCTGAAGGACAAAGTCAACAGTCAATAGATGGTGAAAATAAAGAAACACTACATTATTCTGAGGTCAATTTTCATACCAGATCTAATAGTTCAGAAGCAACTAAAATCAGCTTTTCCTCCTCTTCTGCAGGGTTTGGATGTACCTTTGGATTTATAAGGTATTAAAGTCAAGAGTTCCATTTCTTTCTTACACACGGAAGTGGATTGTTCATCTTAGGTTAATTTTTTTTTTTTAAGATTTTATTTATTTATTTGACAGAGAGATCTCTAACAGTGAGACAGTGAACACAAGCAAGGGGAGTGGGAGAAGGAGAAGCAGGCTTCCTGCTGAGCAAGAAACCGGATGCATGGCTTGATCATGACCTGAGATCATGACCTGAGCCAAGGCAGATGCTGAGTGACTGAGCCATCCAGGTGCCTCATCATCTTAGGTTAATTTTTTTTTATATACATATATTTTTATCCCCAGGGGTACAGGTCTGTGAATCGCCAGGTTTACACACTTCACAGCACTCACCAAAGCACATACCCTCCCCAATGTCCATAACACCACCCCCCTCTCCCAATCCCCCTCCCCCCAGCAACCCTCAGTTTGTTTTGTGAGATTAAGAGTCACTTATGGTTTGTCTCCCTCCCAATCCCATCTTGTTTCATTTATCTTGGGTTAATTTTGACTGAACTGGTAGATATATTGGGCTTGACTTTCCCTTCTTCTAATGAGTTTACTTCAAAATCTAGGAATTAGTGGTAATTTTATGAACCACATCTTGGGTTTTGGTTAGATATTAAGTAAAACATATCTCACTTGGTCTATCTTTATTTCCTTCAGACATGAGAAGTAAAGGTTTACAAAATCAATGTGTAGATTGTAATTACTTACTTGAGGCCTTTATGTTCCCCTTTAAAAAGTATTATCTAATTAATCCATAGTGAAAAGGGTTGTGAACTTCCTTATTGATTGGAAATGTTTGAGTGAATGTCTCCAACACATCTCTCTGCCTTTTTCGAAAACATTTTATTTTGAGATACCTGTAGATTGACATGTAACTCATGCAGTTGTCAGAAACAATACAGAATGATTTTCTGTGCCCTTCACCTGCTGTCCCCCAATGATGACATCTCTTTTTTAACTATACTATGGTAGCACAACCAGGATATGAATCCAGGATAGAATTCACTGAATTTATTCAAATTCTACCAATTTTACCTATAAATGTGAGTTTGTGTGTGTGTTTTGTTTGTGTAATTTTTTAAATTTTTTATTTTATTGTTTTCAGTGTAATTTTTATCATGTATAGGTTCAGGTGCCCACCACCAGGCTGGATACACATCAGTCCATCACCTCGTGTTACCCTTTTACAGCCACAGCCACCTCTTTCCTACCCTCCTCTCTAACAGCTTGCACCACTAATCTGCTCACCAGTTTTGTAGTTCTGTCATCTCAAAATGTTATGTAAATGGAGTAACATGGTGTATAACTTTTCGGGATTGACTTTTTTCACTCAGCGTAATTCCCTCAAGATTTATCCAAGTTTTTCGGGGTGCCTGGGTGGCTCAGTGGGTAAAAGCCTCTGCCTTTGGCTCAGGTCATGATCCCAGGGTCCTGGGATCGAGCCCCGCATCGGGCTCTCTGCTCAGCAGGGAGCCTGCTTCCTCTCTCTCTGCCTGCTTCTCTGTGATCTCCATCTGTCAAATAAATAAATAAAATCTTAAAAAAAAAAAACGATTTATCCAAGTTTGTATATATATCAGTAGTTAACTTCCTTTTATTGGTGAATAGTAATCCATGATATGGATGTACCAGTTTGTTTAACTATGCACATGCTGAAGGACATTTTGATCATTTCCAAATTTGTGCTATAACAAGTAAAGGTGCTATGAACATTAGTGTACAAGTTTTTGAGTGAAAATAGGTTTTTCTTTTTCTGATATAAATTATCAGGGGAGTAATTACCAGTTGTTCTAGTAACTGCATGTCTAGTTTTATAAGACATTACATGTTAATATCAAATATTTCAGTAAATAATTCTAACACAACATAAAAATTTCTTTAACACCTTTGCTTTGGGGATTTTATTTTTTCTTTTCTTCCCTCATGTATAGCTTACTTTTTTGGGCTGCTTTTTAACTCCCACTTACACCATTTAATAATCAGTTTTGTTTCCGTGTTTGTATCTTTGAGTACATTTCAGTATAAAAGACATATCTCAGGGTTCTTCAAACTTCAGTAAATTATTTAATGTGCACTGTTTCCTTGGCTGGTTTGATTTTTGTTGTTTTTGTGGTCATTAAGGAGGGACTGAGGTTGGTTAAAGAACAGAGAGAAGTGTATGTGCTACATATGAATACTAGTGTAGACGGGTGTGTGAGTTGACAGGCAGAGAAGATAGGGCCAGAGGCCTGACTACTCAGGGCCTGGAGGCCATGATAGCATTTTCTTAACATTTACTAAAGTGTAATTAACATATGTTATATCACTTTCAGGTGTACAACATAATGATTTGACAGTTCTATACATTAGTCAGTGTTCACCATAAGTATAGTTGCAGTCTGTCACCATATAGTGTTACTACATTGTATTGTTAACTACTAACTAACTATATTCCTTGTGCTGTACTTTTCATTTCCATGACTTACTGTTTTATAACTGGATGTTTGAACTTCTTTACTCCCCTCTATTTATTTTGCCATCCTCATCCCTGGCCCACCTTCCAAAGTGATGCCTTAGAAATATGCATTTTGAAATGTGGCTGTGGAAGAAAGAATAGATGATTATAGAGGCAGAAGAAAAATATTTCCTAGATTTCTCTTCCGGAACCTTTCTATTTTTCTTCTCTTTGAAAGGAAACAGTTTTCTAACACTGCTTTGTGATGGCCCATTTTTATTATGTGATATCCAAAGCATTTCATGTGTTTGCTAGCACATTTAATCCTCATTATAACCTTCCAGTTAGGTCTTATAATACTATTTATAGATGAAGAGGGATGCTGGGTGGCTTAGCTGTTAAGAGGGTGCCTTCGGTTCAGGTCATGATCCCAGGGTCATGGAATCAAAGCCTCACTTCAGGTTCCCTGCTCTGCCAAAAGCCTGCTTCTCCCTCTCCCACTCCCCCTGCTTCTATTCCCTCTCTCACTGTATCTCTCCCTGTCAAATAAATAAAATCTTTAAAAATAAATAAATAAGAATAAAAAAATAAAGATGAAGAGAATGTAGACAGGCACAGCCCTGTGTCTCTGGCCAGTAGGTAGCAGAGCCAGATTTGCATCAGGCTGTCAGTGGCCTGTGATCATAGACCATCTCCTTCTAGGTAGATTGTTGGAAGACAGATCCAGGGAGGTGCTGAAATATATACCTATGGCATGACATGAACAGGCCTTGTTCAGCCTGTGTTTAGTAAGAGCATGACAAATATTTTCATGTTATGTTATCTAAGTTTTTAAAACTAGAAATAGTTAAGGATATTCTTAAATGGACAAAACCTATTATTACTTAGGAAGAGTGGGAGGAAAAAGGTAAGTAAAACAAACAAACAAATGTTCTTCAGATAAATTATTTTTCACTAGGAGATTTTTGTTCTGAAAAGTTCACTCTGAATTTGAGAAAGATTATGGTGGGAGGGAGGGAAGAAACAAGTAAAATTAGTGAAGTGCAGTAACATTTACTGGTGTCCAAAGCAGAATTCTCTCTGAATTTTCTTTTTCCTCACCTTGTGGCTATCAGATATGTTGAGAGTAGTCACTAAGCATGTGTGTGTGAGTTCTCACTTTGGAACACCCTTCAGTATGCCTGAGAAGTAAAAATCATGTAGGTTTTCTATGCATGTGTATGTGTTTCAAACATAATATATAAGTTGTCTTGAGCTTAGGTTAGTATTACAAGAGCAAAGAATGAACTTAGTTATTCATATTGGCATTAGTATTTAATAGTTTTTATATTACCATTTTTATATTTTCTTGCCTTTTGCCACTAGGTCATGGTCAGCTGAAATTTTGCCACAAAATATTGTAACTCCTGTAACCCTTTCTCCCCTGCTGCTCTTGGCAGGATCTTGATACTGCCACCAGGGAAACCTTGCTTTCCACTTAGAACACTAGCCAGCCTCTTTGGACCTCTCCCCAGTTATTGGTAGAATGCCCATGTTAGTCACCTAGACGTGGTACTGAGTCTCCTTAAAATTCACAGTTATTCAATTGTCAGAATCTATTAGATAACTGTTCACTATTAGTATATCTGCTTAAAGTAAATATGTTCAAATTTCAGGAGTTCTTATTTTTTCATTTCTCTTATATTTTTAATTTCCTAGTTTCTTTGCATTAAGAATAATTATTTCCTTAATTTTCCCACCATGATTTTTACAAAATTATCTTCACTGCCTTATTGTTTTTCTAGGTGCCACATTTTATTACACATGTCCCCTTCAAAGGTTTTTTTGTGTTGTTGTTTTTTTTTTATGGGGTTTTTGTTTTTTATTTATTTGAGAGGGGATGAGAGAGGGGAGGGTTAGAGGAAGAAGCGGACTCCTGTTAGCAGGGAGCCCAGTGTGGGACTTGATCTCGAGACTCTAGGATCATGACCTGAATGGACAGCAGTTGCTTAACCCACTGAACCACCCAGGCACCCATGGGATTTTTGTTTTTATTTGTTGTTCTTTTCTCCTCCAGAGAACAGTGTCTGAATTTAGGGGGAACTCTGCCATTTGTTATTTCTTTTTGGATTTCTGGATACCAGACTTGAAAGTTTTTAGAGATAATGCAAATAGGTGAGACTGGAGTTCAGATTGATACAGAAAATAGAAGTGATGACTCCCACTGAATACTCCTTCCTGCCAGGCACTTAGTGAGGCAGTGCCTACACACTTCTTCATGTTACCAGTCATCTCTAGAACCGTTCAAAGCTGCACTATGCCTTCCAGATCATAAAAGTACCCAGAATGTTCTATCGTGTCCATAGAATCAGAAATTGTTTGTTAAATGAAGAACGCTGGTTTGGGGATGGGAGACAGGGTCACTACCCTTTTAAATTCTGTTTTTCACTGCCTATTGTTAACCAAGCAATGTGGGGTGGTTTTTTTTTGTTTTGGGGAGCTTTTTTGGTTGTTTAAGATCACTTCAATTAGCTAATTGAAAACATTGATTTTCCTTTAAGTTGTATTGTAGAAGATAACTAAGTAATATTTAGTGTCTTTTTCTATAAAATTGTCTTGTGCATCATTTATGCAGAGGAAAAATTTTTGTGCCTGTATTTCTTCGTTTCCTTTTTTTTTTTTTTCTAAAGATTTTATTATTTGACAGAGAGAGAAAGCACAAACTGGGGAGCATCAGGCAGAGGGAGAGGGAGAAATAGGCTCCCTGTGCAATAGAGAGCCTGATGCAGGGCTCTATCCCAGGACCCTGGGATCATAACCTGAGTCCAGCGCAGTTACTTGACTGACGAATAAGCCACCCAGGCACCCCTGAACCTATATTTCTGTTTTGGTTTTAGTTATATGAATACATTTTCTTTTCCCATACTCCTGCTTTACTGGTGCTTAGAATCTCTGAGAGATGGATGGTTGCAGGAGAGGGTCACGGATAAGAAGCTAGACAGATAATTGTTTATTTATTAATTCAACAAGTGTTTATTGAGGGAGTACAGTATACCAAACACTGTATACTATGAGTAAGCAAGATCTGGTCACTGCACTTAACAGAATTTCTATTTTAGTGGTTAGATGATAAGCAGAGAAAGAATATAGGTAAAGGTTGTCATAGTAAAAGATTTGTGAAGGGGTGAGGGTGGGCAGTATACTAGACAGGCCGTGGAAGAGAACTTCAGATTTATAGTGGGTACTTAACAGCCTCTGTCTGTGTTCTAGTCATCAAAGGAAGATGACTAACTAATTATGGAACATTAGAGGTTTTGGTCTTTATTAATTTTTGCCAGAAAAGTTGTATTTTGTTTGAGATTTAGAAGAGCCCAGTTTTTTCCCATTTCTATTTTTTCCCCAGTTTCATTGAGAAAAGCAATATATAAATGTAAGGTATACATCATAAATATTTGTAATACAAATATCATAAAACAATTTCACAATAAATTCAGTTGATATCTATCATCTTATATAGGTATAAAAATAAAGGAAAAAAAACAACATTTTTTTCTTATGATGAAAACTATTAGGATTTACTGTTTTAGCATTAGTCATTTCTGTAGGTTACATCCCTAGTACTTATATATCTTATAACTAGAAGTTTATACCTTTTGATAATCTTCATCCTGCTCCCCTCACACACACACACACACACACACACACACACACGTGTGCATGCACACTCATGTGTCCGCATGCATATGTTTGCTCCCCTCCAACTCTGGTAACCACAAATCTGATCTCTTCCTCTGTAAATTTGGGTATTTTTTGTTTTTTTGCTTTTATTTTTTTTGGATTCCACATATTAGTGAGGTCATATAATATTTTTCTTTCTTTGACTTATTTCACTTAGCATAATGCCCTCAGGGTCCATCTGTGCTGTCACAAATGACAAGATATTTCCTTTTTATAACTGAATAGTATTCCATTAGTATTCCATTTTTACTATATATATAAAGTCATTCCAGTGTGTGTGTGTATGCATGTATATATATACATACACATATACCACATTTTCTTCATCCATTCATCTACTGATGGACAATTAGGTAGTTTCCATATCTTTGCTGTTGTAAATAATTCTGCTATGAACATGGACATGCAGATATCTTTTCAAGTTAGTGTTTTCACTTTCTTTGAATCAATACCCAGAAGTAGAATTGGTGGATCTTATGGTATTTCTATTTTTGATTTTTTTAAAAAGGTTTTATTTATTGGAGAGAAAGAGAACAAGTCAGAGAGAGAGGCAGAGGGAGAGAGAGAAGCAGATTCCCTGTTGAGCAGGGTGTGTAAATGTGTATATTGCTTTAGGTAACATAGACATTATACTTCCATTTTCCTTTCATTTCTTGTTTTTGGAACAGTTTCAGGAGAATAGGTATTAATTCTTTAAATGTTTTGGTAGAATTCCCCTGGGAAGCCATCTGGCCTGGGCTCTTGTTTGTTCAGAGACTTTTGATGATTGCTTTGATCTCCTTACTGGTTATGGGTCTGTTCAGGTTTTCTGTTTCTTCCTGGTTCAGTTTTGGTAGTTTATTTGTCTCTAGGAATGCATCCATTTCTTCCAGATTGTCAAATTTGCTGGCGTATGGTTGCTCATACTGTGTTCTTATAATTGTTTGTATTTCTTTGGTGTTGGTTGTGATCTCTCCTCTTTCACTCATGGTTTTATTAATTTGGGTGCTTTCTCTTTCCTTTTCGATAAGTCTGGCCAGGGGTTTATCCATCTTATTAATTCTTTCAATGAACCAGCTCCTAGTTTCATTGATTTGTTCTCCTGTTCTTTTGGTTTCTATTTCACTGATTTCTGCTCTCATCTTTATTATTTCTCTTCTCCTGCTGGGTTTAAGGCTTACGTTGCTGTTCTTTCTCCAGCTCGCTTAGGTGTAGGGTTAGGTTGTGTACTTGAACCCTTGTTTCTTGAGAAAGGCTTGTATTACTATATACTTTCCTCATAGAACCGCGTTTGTGGTGTCCCAAGGATTTTGAACAGTTTTGTCTTCATTTTCATTTGTTTCCATGAATTTTTTAAATTCTTCTTTAATTGCCTGGTTGACCCATTCATTCTTCAGTAGGATGCTCTTTAGCCTCCGTGGGTATGAGTTCTTTCCAACTTTCCTCTTGTGGTTGAATTCTAGTTTCAAAGCATTGTGGTTTGAAAATATGCAGGGAATGCACCCAATCTTTTGGTACCGATTGAGACCTGATTTGTGACCCAGGATGTGATCCGCTACTATACTGCTATGTATATTCTGCTATGTATATTATATATATATGGAGAATGTTCCATTGCACTAGAGAAGAATGTGTATTCTGTTGCTTTTGGATGGAATGTTCTGACTAGATCTGTGATGTTCATGTAGTCCAGTGTAACATTTAAAGCCTTTATTTCCTTGTTGATCTTTTCTGTAGATTATCTGTCCATTTCAGGGAGGGGAAAGTTAAAAGTCCCCTACTATTACTGTATTATTGTTGATGTGTTTCTTTGATTTTGTTATTAGTGGCTCATATAATTGGCTGCTCCCATATTAGGGGCATAGATATTTAAAATTGGTAGATCTTCTTGTTGGACAGACCCTTTAAGTATGATATAGTGTCTTTCCTCATCTCTTGGTATAGTCTTTGGCTTAAAATCTAATTTGTTGATATAAGGATTGCCACCCCAGCTTTCTTTTGATGTCCATTATCATGATATATTGTTTTCCACCCCCTCATTTTAAAACTGGAGGTGTCTTGGGGTCTAAAATGAGTCTCTTGCAGACACCATATCTATGGTTCTTGTTTTTTTATCCAATATGATACCCTTTGTCTTTTGTTTGGGGCATTTAGCCCATTTACATTCAGGGTAACTATTGGAAGATATGAATTTAGTGCCATTGTATTGCCTGTAAGGTGACTGTTACTGTATATTCTCTCTGTTCCTTTCTAGTCTATGTTACTTTTAGGCCCTTTCTTTGCTTAGAGGACCTCTTTCAATATTTCCTGTAGGACTGTTTTGGTGTTTGCAAATTCTTTTAGTTTTTGTTTGTCCTGGAAACTTTTTATCTCTCCTATTTTCAATGACAGTTTAGCTGATTAAAACTCTTCAGAGCATGCCTGGAAACGTCTGGCTTTGGCTCAGATCATGATCTCAGGGTCCTGGGATCAAGCCCTGTGTCAGGCTCCCTCCCTAGACTGCTTCTCCCTCTCCCTCTGCTGCTGCCCCTACTTGTGCTGCTCTCTTTCTCTCTCTCTCTCTCAAATAAATAAAATCTAAAAAACTAAAAATAAAGCAAAAGGTGTTGGGACTGGATTTCTTTTATAAAAGAAGAAATTTATCAAAACCAAATATATTACTTTTATAATTAAGGAAGAAGGGAGGAAAATGTGAAGTAGCAAGTAGCACCCTGGATTTTACTTATGAACTACAAAAATGTGTGCCATTGTATCAGGAGGTGAATAACTCAATAAGGAATCTAGTTTTTTCAGTGAGACGGGTTTTCAAAATTCAGAGTATAAGGTGTTGGTTGTCCTTGAGCATGATCAGCTGTGAACAAGCTCAGAGGCTTGGTTTTGTTATCTCTGACACTACAAGTTCCCATTAGGCATTCCTCCTCTTGCTCTCCTTGTTACCTGCACAAAGCTTATAGAGGCGTTTCTGTGCTTCTGATGCATAGAAAGGCTGAGACTGGAAGAACACTGGCCCTGGGACCACCCACTGCACCCATAGTACTTCTGGCTGAGCTGAGGAGTAGTGGCTGCAGGACATGCAAAGTAGGGTCCCACTGGCCCTTTTGGGAATAGGCACCCAGAAATATGGCCCGTGCCTCTTCTCATTGCTTTCAAGGGACCCGTCTGGGGCTGGGGAGCCCCTGAAAATGGGGTCATTTTTCAGAATCACCACTTGAATGGTCAAGAGAGGAAGAAGGAATGTCAGGACCAACATTTTCTATACAGAAACAGTGGTATGAGTAGGAAGAACAGTCAAGAATCCTGTGTAGATATGTGTCTAAAAAGCTTACCTAATTTCTTTGCTGTAATATTTTCTCATAATTAAAGAATAATTTAGGGTAGAATATACTAGGTTGATTATTTCTACCAAAGAAAGCTGATTGGCAAATTAAGAACCCTTTATTTAGTTGAAAAATAATTGTTAGTAAATACATATGATTTCATCTAAGTCTCGTACAACTGTGTTTTTAAAGTTAGGAAAGAGAGCTATGGTGAGCTCTTCATTTAATTTGTCTGATTTGAAGCAATATTTTATGCCTTTTAAATATTTTGTTTCAGTAGGGACATAGGGGATTTGGTGCATAATAGGACACATTTATAAAACAATGTATGTTTATTTAGATTTACAGAGTGAGAATGACATGGATTGAAGGTTTGTCATTTTTATAGTCCAGAGTCTTTAAAAAGCCATTTGATTTTTTTTTTTCTTTTACTCCCTGATCTACCTTATTTACCACCCTGGTTTCAATTGAAGGGACACTGCTATGACCTAGTCAGTGCGGGTCAACTGCACTTTGGCCAGAGGGGTTTTGCTGTAGTTCCTTTTCTTAACTTCCCCTTTCCTTTAGGGTCAAGGGAGCTATCTCTGGATTATCTCCAGCTTCCCTCTAGCCATTAAAACCAGAAAGTCAATTACATTTCTAAGCTTTATTTTTTCTCTTTTCTACCCCTACCCTCATTTTACTGTAGTCATGGTATTTAATATCCTTCTTTACCATTATCTGCAGGAAGAATTCACATGAATACTCTAGGCTGAGGTAGTAAAGTCAAAAAACAAACTGTGGTATTAGTTTGACCACTGTTAGAGCTATGATTTTATGTCCTAATAACTATAATTTCCAATGATCATTTTAAGCGCAAGGTAACAGAGGAGTAAAGACTTTATATTTGACTTTCATAATGTTATTTCATAACTTTATTAAAAATTAATGTTGGCGGGGGCGCCTGGGTGGCTCAGTGGGTTAAAGCCTCTGCCTTCGGCTCAGGTCATGGTCCCAGGGTCCTGGGATTGAGCCCCACATCAGGCTCTCTGCTCGATGGGGAGCTTGCTTCCTCCTTTCTCTCTGCCTGTCTCCTCTGCCTACTTGTAATCTCTGTCTGTCAAATAAATAAAAATCTGAAAGAAAGAAAGAAAAAATTAATGATGGGATCTGAGAAATAGAGGAAGGAATGCTTACTACCAAACTCCGCTCTCTGGCTAATGTATCTGTCACACCTTAGCTGCTTCTGCACATCTATTTTTACCTTCATTTCTTAGAAATAAATTATTTCTTCTGAATTTTTCTTTTTTCTTTTTTTTTTTTTAAATATTTTATTTATTTGACAGAGAGAGAAATCACAAGTAGGCAGAGAAGCAAGCAGAAAGAGAGAGGGGAAGAAGCAGGCCCCCTGCACAGCGGAGAGCCCTATGCGGGGGGCTAGATCCCAGGACCCTGGGATCATGACCCATGCTGAAGGCAGAGGCCTTAACTCACTGAGCCACCCAGGCGCCCCTCTTCTGAATTTTTCTATGTAGAAAATGTGATTTGATGACATAACAGAATTCAATGATGCTTTCAGTTTCCCTATAGATTTACTTAATCTGTGCTGTCTCTATTTCTTTTTGTATGAGAAGAAAAATAGTAGTTTACAGTTTTAAGATTGTTTTCTCATAGGCCTGAGGTTTAAAAGAATCTTTTTTTCTGTTTTCTGTTGTAAATGGCCCAAAAGTAAGACGGCACAGTTAGCTTATTCTGAATGAATATGTAGTAGGTAAAACATTTTCTTGTTGAATTCCATATGTGGTTCAATAAATAAAAATACATTCACAGTGTTCTATTGGGACTTTGTCAATGGTGAATATTATCTACATCTTAAAAACCCTGATTTCAACCATTAGGGGAATATTGATATTGGCAGGGTAAGGTTTTTTTGTTTGTTTGTTTTGTTGGGTTTTGGCTTTCTTGAATCAACTGTCTTTTTTCCCTCAAGCCTAGTTCAGTATCACACTGGCATTTGTCCATGCTGTGAAATCTTGTGTGTGTCATCTTAACCTTTCCTACCAATCTAGTTTTCCAAATTTCTTCAGCTTATTTTTATTTTCAAAGGGGTTATAGTTTTCTACTTGGGATTCTGTTGCCTGGAGAAGGCTATTGAAAGTACAAGCCCCAATTTGTCTTTTCCTCATCTTTCAGTAGAGATTGTCAAGGAAGAGTGACAGGTAGCACTGATTTGGTAGCTCGTGTGAATCTTACTAAAAGAAGATGATCTAAGAATAGGCTCCTGCTTATCACTTAGTCCTACCTTTCTTTCTGAACAGATGCAGTTATAAATTTTTCTCTTATCAAATAGGAACCTTTTCAGCCTGCAAACAGAATAAATAAACTATTGGATTAGTAAAATGCCTTGGAAAGTTGTAGAAAATTGGAAGCTGTGTTCTTGTAGTGTGATAGTGATTTGAAAGAGTGGCCAGGAGGCCCACTTTCACACCCTTTTCCTCCCAGTGTGATGCTTCATTTCCATTAATTGCTACCTTTTTGCAGCACTCACATCGCTGGTCACCCTTGGTTTAAGGACAGTGCTCCCTCCTGGTTTGCCTCTTCCCAATTTCATTTTCCTTCTTGGTTCTTTGCTGGCTCCTCTTGTGTGCAGCTTCAGCAGATGTTTCTCAAACTTCTGTCCTGGCCCTCTTCCTGTCCTATGTGCCCTTGATGGGTAATCGAGGATCTCCATGCTGCCTCCCCAAGGACTGCCGGGGATTAAGTAATTATGTGTCGTGCTGCCTTTCTTGACCCAGCTCCAACCCCACCAAGCACCTAAGAATCCTGCAGGTTCCACAGACCCAGTACGCCCCAGCACTTAACCTTCCTTTGTCTATTAATTGAGCAGTTTTCAATTAGACTTTCTTGTACATTTTTTTCAATCCATCTCACCCATAGATTCTGGTGATTCAGCCTAAGAATTGTCTCTTACGTCAGATCTCTTCATTTATCCCATCTGCTACTAGTTAAGGCTCAGATTCCCTCATGCCTGGATGATTGTGTCAGTTTCTGTCTGGTCTCCCTCCCACTGACCTTTCCTCATTTTCAGCCTATCAGAGTCATCATCCTAAAAGGCAAATCTGATCATTTCACACTTCTGCTTTAAAATACTTCTTTTGACTACTTCTTGTCCTTGGAATAGGTGTTCACCACCTTTAAGCTGTCTTGTGTGGCATTCTTGGTCACCTTCCCAACCTACCTGATGTATTCTCATTTCCCACTGCCCCTTTTCTGTGCTACCCAACACATGTGCACAACACTAAATACTTTTTTTGTGGGTCAGCTATATTCTTCATGATATGTTTGGCTACTGGGCTTAATATGCTTTTCTCTCTTTGTCTCTAATTTTACTTCCAGTAACTTGTTAAACTGTAATTATACAAAGTATAAGTAAATCATAACAGCAGAGTGCTGCAAAAATACATAGGGTTTACTTAGCACTTCCAGTCAGTGCCTGGTAACTCAGTGCCTGGTAACTCAGAAAGGATTTATGAAATAAATAGATGTCAGTGGTGAATTTAATAACATTACATGACATCTGAATGCAAACATGGTCCTAGAAGGGAGATGGTTTTGGTCCCAGCTTTGCCAAAGATAAAAGCCTATGTGGGTCATGGGATCTTTGGCTCACTTTCTTTTACTGATAAAGAGTTGAATTTGTTAGGCCTTAAGTTCTTTCTACTTTTAAAATTCTATCTTTCTGTTTTACCTTGTCTTGTATGGTGTTTCCATGTAAAGGAACTCTGAGTATTTTTCACTAAGGAGTCCCTGTACATGTTTTACATCCCTTGCACTTCTTCCATGACTAGAACTCTCTAGTCTCTCACTGCATGCCTTTTGAGAGAGGCACTTTCTTGACATCATACCATTTTAATCCTTAAACTAATTTCCCTTCTTATTTCCTCTCCTTTCCCCTGTTTGTGTTTGTTATAATATTGTTGAAAAGAGACAGCACCCAAGACTAAAATACCTACTTTTGTTTAGTAGTTGTGCATTGATTATACTCATTAGTAAGATGTACTGCTCTGGTTAACTGTAGATTTTGACTTAATATAAAGTGGATTAACTAATGATTTAGAAGTTGTTCATTAGAATATCCTTTACTAATGATTGTTACAGAAGGGGAGAAGGTTGAGGGTTGACACGGAATAAGTATCAAAAATAACATGGCAGTAGTGGCACTCTGAATTCTGTTAGTGCATCAATAAGTGAATTTCAGCTCTTTTTTGCTACACGGATTTATAGTGTTTCCACATACAGAGGGTGTGCTGTTCTATACAAATGCACACGCAGTTCTGGCCTTCATCATTATTGTTTAGAGGATGGTAGGTGTGAGCCTCTAAACCCTGGAGGATTCTTCTGATCACCCACAATTAGTAATTTGCTATTTAGTGATTCCTGAAATTTTTCTCAGCACATTTATTTTTCAGTTGATGTTACATTTAAAGAAGAGATATTTAGATATCTATTTCTATACCTTCTCTTTAGCCTTAAGACCTTTTAAAAGTTTTCAGTGTGATTTTTGGATACCACTTAAAACCTATTTTATGGGGCAAAAATATTACCCACAGTGTTACAAAATAAGGTGTTTTTTTTTTTTTTTAAGATTTTATTTATTTATTTGACAGAGAGAGATCACAAGTAGGCAGAGAGAGAGGAAGGGAAGCAGGCTCTCAGCCGAGCAGAGAGCCCAATGCAGGACTCGATCCCAGGACCCTGAGATCACGACCCGAGCTGAAGGCAGCGGCCCAACCCACTGAGCCACCCAGGCGCCCACAAAATAAGGTGTTTTAAATGAGGATTTTTTTTTTATAAAGAGAACCTTGATTTTTTAGTATTCAGAGTGGAAGGGGCAATATGCACATTCAGTGGTCCTATATATTTCACTCTTTGAAAGGTTAACCTGTAATGGCCCCTGTCTCAGTCAGCTCTGGGTGCCATAACAAAATGCTCCAGACCAGGGTTCTTAAATGATAGACATTTATTTCTCACAGTTTTAGAGGCTGGAATTCTGAAATCAGGGTGTCAGCCACCATGTTGCAGTCCCAGTGAGAGTTTTCTTCCTGGCATATAGGCAGGTGTATCTAGCTGTGTGTTCACATGACCTCTTTGTGCATAAGAGGAAAGACAGACTGCTGGTGCATCTTCTTATAAGGACACTAATCATAATGCATCTGCACCCCCTCATTATGACCTCATTTAAACTTAATTCTTTTCCTCAGAAGCATCATCTTTAAATATTGCCATCTTTAAATATGGAAGTTAGGGTTATGGCTTCACATACAAATTTAGGGAGACACAAACATTCAATCCAAATCATTTTGCCCGAGGCCTCCCAAAATGCATGCCCTTCTCACTTGCAAAATACATTCATTTCATCCCAACAGCCCTGAGTGTCTTAATTCATTCCATTATTAACTCTGAAGTCTAATGTCCAAAGTTTCATCTAAATATCATCTAAATCAGAGGTGGGTGGGATTCTAGGTACAATTCATCCAGTGGCATAATTCCTCAACAGCTATGAGCCTATGAAAGCAGACAAGTTAATATGCTTCCAAATACAATGCTGGGACAGATATAGGACAGACATTTCCATTCCTAGAGGAAGATGGGAAGGAAGAAAGGGGTGACAAGTCTCAAGTCCAAAAACTACCAAGGAAAATTCCATTAGATTTTACGGCTCAGGGAAAATTCCCTTTAGTTCAGTGCTCTGCCTTTTAGGTCTACGGGAATGTCAGGATTATCCCCATGGCTCTGTGGGGCCTTGCACCCTTAGAGCTTTCTGCAAAGACCTCACCACTAAGGCAAGGAGAGGGCATTTTGGCCCACCTAAACCAGAAAGGTAGACCCATACTTTGGAAACCAGGATAAATAATCAGCCCTGTCCCCTGGGCCTGTGGTGAGTGGCAGCCCTAATGATCTCTTCAGCACCTTTGGAGTCATTATTCCCTTTATGTCTCATTCAGTTCAAATGAGAGTGTTTTTGCTCATTCATCCTCAATCTCTTTATCAAGTAATAGTCTAGCCATACCTTTGGTGTTCTCTTTTAGGATGCTTTCTCTTTTTTTGCAATATGGACAGGCTGAGAATTTTCCAAGTCTTAAGTGCTACTTCCTTTTTTGCTTAACAATTCCTTCTTCAGTTCATCTCTCTCCTCTCTAATTTTACTCTTAAGAAGTCAGGAGGATGCAGCCTATACATTTTACATTTTAGTTAGAAATCTCTGCTGAATATCCATTTTCATGGCTCACAAGTTCTGTCTTTTATAAAACACTAGAAAGGGGTGCCTGGCTTGCTCAGTCGGTCAAGTGTATGCCTTCAGCTCAGGTCATGATCCTGGGGTCCTGGTATCAAGCCCAGCATTGGCTCCTTGCTCAGCAGGGAACCTGCTTCTCCCTCTCTCTCTGCCTGCTGCTCTGCCTGCTTGTGCTCTCTCACTCTCTCTGACGATTAAATTTAAAAAAATCTTAAAACAAAATAAAATAAAACACCAGAACACAATTCAGCTGAGTTTTTTACCACTTTATAACAAAAACTGTTGTCTTAATCAGTTTGGGCTGCTATAACAAAATACCATAGACTGAATGACTTAAACAACAGGTATTTAATTCTCACAGTTCTAGATTCTGGGAAGTCCAAGTTCAAGGTGCCAGTAGATTTGGTTCCTGGTGAAAGCCAACTTTGTGGTTTGTAGATGGCCACCCTGCTGTATCCTCACATGGCAAAAAGAGGTATCTCTCTTATGTCCCTCATTGTAAAGGGGACGTAATTCATACAAGCTCCATTCTCATGACTTCATTATTTTTGAAACTGTCATCTCTAATCACTGCAAGTAGGGATTAGGGCCTCAACATAAGAATTTTGATGGTATACAAACATTCAGTTCATAGTAATCTACTTTCCTCCTGTTTCTAATAGTCTCTTGCTCATTTCTGTTTGATACCTCACCAGAATTACCCTTAACATACATATTTCTAGAATGTACCTCAGAACTCCTCCAGCCTCTACCCATTACGCAGCTGTAAAGCTACTTCCACTTTTTTAGTTATTTGTTACATCAGTACCTAGCTTGAGCTCCCATAACAAAATACATAGACTTTGTGGCTTAAACAAAGCCACCATGTTCCACCATGGTCAGTTTCTAGTGAAAGCTTTGCTTTTCCTTGTTTGTAGGCAGCAGGTATCTGGCTATGTGCTCTTGTGGCCTTTTCTCTGTTTGCTTGGTAGTGAGAGATGGAACTTTCTGATGTCTCTTCTTAGAACACTAATCCTATTGGATCTGAGCCCCACCCTATGGCATCATTCAACTTTACTTTCATGGAGGGCCATATGCACCCCTGTGTTCATAGCAGCATTGTCCACAATAGCCAAACAGTGGAAAGAGGCAAGATGCCCTTCAACAGACAAATGGATAAAGAAGATATGGTCCATATATACAATGGAATATTACTCAGCCATCAGAAAGGATGAACACCCAACTTTTAAATCTACATGGATGGAACTGGAGGAGTTTACGCTAAGTGAAATAGCAGATAAAGATAATTATCATATGGTTTCACTTATTTGTGGAACATAAGGAATACCATGGAGAACATTAGGAGAAGGAAGGGAAAAATGAAGGAGGAGAAGTCGGAGGGGGAGATGAACCATGAAAGACTGTGGACTTTGAGAAACAAACTGAAGGTTTTAGAGGGGAGAGAGGTAGGGGCATGGGTTAGCTGGGTGATAGATATTAAGGAGGGCATGTATTGCATGGAGCACTGGATGTTATATGCAAACAGTGAATCAATGGAACACTACACCAAAAACTAATACAGTGTATGGTGACTAACATAACATAATAATAAAAAAAAATTCCTTTCTTGGTAGTCTTGTCTCGAAATACAGCCACTCTGAGAGTTAGGACTTCAACATATGAATTTTGGGGAGACACAAACATTCAAACCAGAGTATCCCTTCTTGTCCAGTTTTGTATAAACTTCACTTAGGAATCTACTATCTTCCTGGAACCTTTGCATACTTTTTTTCTTACTTGGATTTTTAAAATAATTGGACCTTCTATTGCCTCTTTACACTCTTCCTAAACAGTACGGGCTGCCTTTGCAGGACAAGTCACAGTGACATTCCTGGTCACTGTAATCCCAGGTGGCTGATATGCTTTGTTAAATTCTGATAGTTCTCATCACTACAGACCGTGATGAACATTCTAGTTCCTGGTCAGTATTGTCTAGTTTTTTATTTTTTTGTTTTTTTGTTTTAAGAGTTGGGTTTCAGGTTTCTGATTCATGCTTAGGATTACTGTGGCTTTGGTGAAGAATATTTTAAACTGGGTGAAAAGGCAAAAAAAATGTGGAATCAAGAAGTGAAAACCAAGTTGTTTATAGCTCAGTAAGCACTTGTGGTTAACAAATGTGTCTGTTCATCATTGCCAGATAACTTAAAATTTTATGGGAAAACATAAATTTTAAACAGAAGTAATTGTGCTGATTATAGGATAAAAATGTGAATTTCTTCAGAATATAGTTTTTAGGTTTTATAATCTCGATGTCTTCCTTGGAGCTTTCTAAGTTTTATCATGAAATTATGAAATCAATCCAATGGCAGCTTATAAAATTTACTGAGAAACTCGTTTTGATTTAACAAACAATAATCAATATTGCAATTAATAAGAGTCTCACACATTGAATACTCACAGGAGCATAATATTGCTAGGTGTTTGGGAATTTTTTGTAAAATTAAGCATAATTGTAACTTCTCAAAAGAAAAGATAATATGATTATGTACAAATACAATTCAGATTTCAGTGCATGTTGATGAAGACAGGTAAGATACAAACAGTGAATAGGTAAAACATCATTTGGATTTTATTTTGAAATGTGTTGTTTATTTTTCTTCTTGGAGTATCACTTGAATCACAGTTAATTTGCATTCTCTGGATGCATATCATGTTCAGCTTAGGGAAGGGGAAGTAAGTTAGAATCATCTTGGTTAGCAGTGAAATTCAGGCTAGTAAAATATTCCCCAAGTTCTTTACATCAATTTGTATTAGGGTTCATTTAGTTTATACATATTTATTGGTACTGATCAAGAAACAGCACTGAGTTCATGGTTTAGTAGACAAAACTATTCATTTTATGTGCAAAAATGTTGGTTAATAAGAGGTGCAGTGATGACATAAACAAGAGTAATAAACTCAGCTGGGGGAAAAAGAACGTTGTGTTCAGGGAGTTCACCAGGGAGATGGTAATGGAATTCTTTCTAAAAAGTGTGGTCTAGTTTTCACCTTCCTATAGAAAGAATTAAAAATACTGAGTAGAGCTGGGGAATTTGAGATTAGAGGAGCTAGAAATAATAAGTAACAAAGAACTTTCTTTACACTGGAAATTAGTTTGGATTTTATCCAGTAGATAACCATTGAAGGGTTCAAGCACAAGGGTGGCTATTATAAATTTATACTTAAAAGAACACTGTAGTGGGCCTTATGTACCATAGATTAGAATGGCCAGATACTAGAATGAAAAGGTCAGCCTATTGTATTAACTGAGAGGCATCTCAATCTTAATATATCCAAAACTGATATCTTCATTACCAGTATTCTTCCCTCTCAAGGCCACCCCCTCTCCCAACACAAAAACACACAAAGAAAGCTGGTCATCTAGAAATCTTCCCTGTCTCAGTAAACATTAATTATACTTCTCCTTTCTTAGGCCAAAACATTGGAGTCATTCTTGACTCTTATATTTCCCACTTGCAGTCCATCAACAAGTTCTGTTGGCTCTATGTTCAAAATATATCTAGCTTCCAGGCACTTCTTACCACCACTGTCCCCACGCCTCACCTCCCAGATGCAAGCTACTGTCATCTCTTCAAGGTTGCCACAATAGTCTCTCTGTCTCTCTCTCTCTGTCTTTTTTTTTTTTTTTTCCACCACAGTAGCCTCCTAACTGGTCTCTCCATTTCTTCCTTTCTACCCTCAGTCTGTTCTCAGCAAAGCAGGTTATGCGCCTTCCTCATTGATTTCCCAACACACTCAGAGGAAATAACACAAGTCTACCCAATGGTATAAGACCTTGGCTTCTCTCTCTGGTTGGCTTTTGTCATCTGATCTCCTATGCCCTGCCACCCAGATTTAGGCAGACTATATTTAGTCCTAGCCAGAAGAGAAGAGGAATGGACTCTTTTTTTAAAAAAAAGATTTTATTTATTTATTGGACAGACAGAGATCACAAGTAGGCAGAGAGGAAGGCAAAGAGAGGTAAGCAGGCTCTCTGCCGAGCTAAGAGCCCAATGAGGGGCTCGATCCCAGGACCCTGGGATCATGACCCGAGCCAAAGGCAGAGGCCTTAACCCACCGAGCCACCCAGGCGCCCCAGAGGAATGGACTCTTCTCTGAAGGGGTGAAATGAACTTTTGGGGAAAGCTGAGACTTCTGGTGATGATATTGAAGCCACCAGAATACCATCCTGTTTCTTTTGGCATTTAGAGGGCCTAACTGAGCATAAAACGACTATAACCAATCATTTGAAATTGAGGATAGGGATATTCTCATTCATATGTATTCCTAGGACTCTAGCCCTCCTTCATTTTATAAGGCTGGGATTTCCATTTTTACTAACAACTGTTCTATCTACTATTCATATATATGGATAGAAATTACTAGATCCTGTGGCATACTTTCTGTATGAATCCTTTGATTCCTGTTTCTTAATCATTTAAGTCTTTGGTGCACGTGCGCGCACTCTCCCTCTCTCTCTCTCTCTCTCTCTCTATATATATATATATATATATACATATATATACACACACATATACCAGAAAGTAATAGATTAGGACATAGAGTTATTTAAAGGTATTTAAAATTTCACAAGTAACTAGCAGAAGCAGCCGTATAAAACCACTTTGGTTCTAAAGGTGTGTATCATATTGGGGATTGGGGGGGAAGCTATAAAATATCTTTAAAAAGAGTAAAATGTGAACTGATTATACCATGGTAATCCAGAGTTAGTACAACAAGAAGAATTTCAATAATCATAGCTGGTAGTAGCCATGTCAAGTATCTGTTCAGGACAGAAGTTCTACTTGACTGGAAACTGATAGACTTTAAAATCCCCAGATGTCCATCCCCAAGGCTTGCTGTGCTGTCATCCCAACTTCTGTGTGTGTATGTGTATGTACATATGTGTCTGTCTGTCATTCTGTGTGTGCAAGTAATGATGGGTGAGAACTGAGGGGAAAAAAGGAGTGGTGGGCACTTTTGATGATTTGCATGAAGAAGAGAAAAAGCACCAGTTTCAGAAAACAGTAGGCCATTTACTCTAATGCAAGACACTGTATAGATTAGTTGAATGGGATATCTATGAAGATAGAGAGTAATAATAAAAGGCAAAATTCCATATTACTATGTAGCCAATGTTTGGTTAATTAAATAGTAACTTAGAGTACGACAAATATATTATGAAAAGTATTTCTCTTAGAAAAACTTAGAGATGTTTCTGTCCTCTAAAGGAGGATCATTTCAATATCTCAACATCTCTATATCCCCACATACTAATTAGTTCCACTTGGTACTTTCTTGTATAATTTTCATTAATTTGTTGTATAGTATTTCTTATATAAATGTTCATGAAAGTTATCATTATAATACATATTAATTCATTAATATAACCTACTTAGAAGTTGACTTTGTATGTAAATGGGCCCAGGCTCCATATATTTCAAGTAAATACCTATATATTTCAAAAAAGTCATTTAACCCAGGAGTCTCAGATACATTTTGTTCTTAAATCATTTACTTGATTCCTTGTGGCCTCTTAGCCATTTAAGACCAGATTTTTTTAAGAGCAGTTAGCTGATAAATCATTCACACATTCATTTGGCAAGTGTTAGCCTTTAAGTTAATATTTTCCATTTTTAACTAAGAACTGTTTTATCTGCTATTTATATATATATGGATAGAACTTACTATATCCCGCGGTATACTTTCTATATGAATCCTTTTATTCCTCTTTCTTAATCATTTAAAGTCTTTGGTGTTATATATTACTATTTATACATTTAATCGTAGTGACACTTAACTCTTCAATATTTAGTACTGTGACAAAAGTATCCTTTTCTTGGGACACCTGGGTGGCTCAGTTGGTTAAGCAGCTGCCTTCGGCTCAGGTCATGATCCCAGCGTCCTGGGATCGAGTCCCACATCGGGCTCCTTGCTCGGCGGGGAGCCTGCTTCTCCTTCTGCCTCTGCCTGCCATTCTGTCTGCCTGTGCTTACTCTCTCCTCCCCTCTCTCTGATAAATAAATAAAATCTTAAAGAAAAAAAAAGTATCCTTTTCTTTTACAGTGCAATGATTAGTGTTAACACTCTGACCATGTCCAGCCATAACGAGATCCTCCATTTCTCAACTGGATATGCTTTCTTTACATTTTAAACAAGTCTTATGTTTTAACATAATAGAGTAGGAAAAAAGCATCAGTTACAAGTTCCTGTTTTTGACCAGCATTTACCTGAGAGACATTTTGGTTCATGACTTATAAGGACACTCAACTTCTAGGATTAGACCTGCCAGTAATTCTCTCTGATCTTAAGAAAGTCATGTGAGCAAGTGATTTTTTTAGTTTTCTTATCTGTCAAAATGGGAGATTAATATTTTCCTTATCTATTTCATAGGGTTATTGTAGGTCAAGTATGATAATAGATTTAAAAATGCCTTGAAAAGTTAACATTGACAGTGACCATGGTGACAATGGCTGCTACTATTACATGTGTGATAGACCATGCCTTGCACTATGAGCTTTCTTTATTATATCTCCTGATATTTGCAGTGTTCTTGAGAATGGCTAATACCATCCCCATTTAAAAATGAGGACACTGTTTAAAAAAAGATAAGCATAGTTAAGGTATTTGAGGATTTCAGAAGGGAAGGAATAGTTGCTTCTGGCTGGAATTCAGTAATCACCTGGTCAAAGTGATATTTTGACTGAGTCTTACAGCATTTATGCAAAATGTCTTGCTGGCACAGAAATTCCTTTTCATACCACCCATTTAATTAATCTTCATTTGTAAAAGCAGTATTTCTTATGCCCAGATTGAAAGCTTGCTTCAAATGTACAGTTGTCTTAGGTTGCTTTTTACTTGTTTATCCCTCACAGAAAGTGGGAATTACACTGCCTTAATTTCTTTAGGGAAGGCAGGCCACTGGTTTCTCCCAAGGCTGTTTTGGAAGGATGTTCTCTATGAGAGACTTTATAGTGCTTTGTAGAGAACATTGTGGTGTTCTAGTCCTGTGGTAGAGCCTAGATGGCACTGCTCAGCATTCTGGTTTACCAATCCTACTTAAGTCACCAGACATGCTTCAGTGCACCAGGACTTTAGTGATAGTTGGTACCATACAGTGTGTTTATTCCATGTGGCAGTATACAAGGGTGATAATCAATACCATATGGGGTGTTTATTCTATACTGCAGTATACCAAGGTTCTAGTGATACTACCATAAAGCATGTTTTCCTATACTGCAATGCATCATGGCTGTGGTGATAGTAATACCACAGAGTGTGCTTATTAAAATACCATACAGTGTGCTTATTCGATGCCACAGTATACCAGGGCTGTGATGGTAGTACCATTAAGTATATTTGTCCTAGGGATGTCTGGGTGGCTCAGTTGGTTAAGCATCTGCCTTGGGCTCAGGTCATGGTCTCAGGGTCCTGGGGTTGAGCCCTACATGGAACTCCTTCTTTGGCAGGAGTCTGCTTCTCCCTCTCCCTCTGTGTCCCCACTGCTCATGCTCTCTCTCTCTCTCTCTCTTTCAAATAAATAAATAAAATCTTCAAAAAAAAATTATGTTTACTCTGTGCTGAAGCACCTGGGCTGTAGTGATAGATAATACCATGAAGCATGTTTATTTTGTAAGTTATTTAGGGCTATGTATCTTCAGCAGAAACCATAGTTTTAGGAATATTGGCAGGATTTATCATAAAAATCTTCAGAGAGAGTATAGTTAGTAGCAATGTGATTCATCTTAGATATATAGGTATTTCTACGTGTTTCTGCAATATCTTGCCTTTATACAATCTGTCAAAGTTCTATGGAAACTGTAAGGTTGGACAGACTACTGAAACCTATTTCACTTTTAGTCAGAGCTGCACAAGACAATAATTAGTACCCAAGGAGAGAACTTATGCAACTCAGGCAGACTCTACTGAGTATGGGTAGAGGCTGCCAAGGCAGATACTCAGCCACACAGACCCAAGAGAGTGTGCTTTGCCATACCACCTGATTTCATGGACCCTGGAACTCTGAACAGCAGCTGCTGTCACTGGTTGATGGGAGAGATTCCATGCCTACGGCATAGTTTTAGGGATAGACCCTGACTGTAGGTTCAAGTTTTAAAAATTCATAAAATATGTCCACAAATTCTCCTATAGTTAACATAGCCCTGAAACCTAGGGCATTTCCCTTTGCTGCTAAAGATCCTAATTATCCTCCCGTTGCTCTGGCTGCCCTACATGAGAAAAATGGTGTGTATGTACCAGAGTGACCTTTATGTTATCCTGACTCCTTTTTAAAGTAACAACTATTGCGGCAGAGGGGACTCAATGATTACTTCCTAGTTAGTGCCTTTCTATAATACTTGTTTTCATTCCTCTACTTACCTCCCCCATAGTGACTAGTACTGCCAGCCTGACATTGTGCTTGTTCATATCCTTCCCCCATTCTGTTTCCTTCCTTACCTTAAGAAATAGTACCCCTGGGGATAAAAATATATGTTTATAAAAAATAAAAAATTTAAAAAAAAAAAAAAAAAAAGATGGCACATAAAAAAAAAAAAAAAGAAAAGAAAAGAAATAGTAGCAAGATAGGTACATACCTCAGGAAACAGTAGTTTAAGATAGTGCTCGGTGTGGCCTTGCTTAATATGTGAACACATGCTATTGGCACTTAGAGAAAGGAAGGAATGGAAAGTTAAGAGTGAGGGGAAAATGAAGAAGGGGAGAAAGAAATGGAAATGAAATGAAATTATATAATGAAAACATTGGTGCTATTTAAATATTAATTTTTGTTATTAGCTATTAAAAAGTTGGTTAAAGGGGTAAAGAAAACTATCAGTGTCTATTATTATTAGCAGGATACTATGCTAGACACTTAGCTTTTGTTATTTTATTTCATTTATTTTTTTAAATTAAAAAAGTAATAGAAAAACATAAGTATACTTACCACCTAGAATTAATAACATTTTAATCTTTTGTCTTTGTTTGATCCACATATTTTTATAATAGAAACAATATGACAAATAAGTGTGAAATCCTGAGTCATGCTCCTCTCTTTCTCCTTAAGTATGTTTTTCTATGTATCCTGCTAGTCATATTATATACTTATGTTACATATATATCTGCAACAGTATTTTATTGTTTTCTGTGCTTAAGAAAATAACATTATAGATATCATACTCTACATATCTTGTTCATCCCCTCTTGTTTTTGAGATCTGTCCATACTGATACATATAGACCTGGTCCACTGTTGCTCTACATGTGTTCTGTTCTATGCACACAGCATGGCTTACCTTTCCTCCTACTGATTTGTGCTAGCTCCAGTTTTCTGCTCTTAGGGTTAAACAGTACTGAGGTATGTATCCTTATTTAAGTCTCCTGGTGTTGTGACAGTTTCTGGGACATATATGGGTTTTAGGTTATACACACCGTCAACTTTAGTTCTCTCATTTAATTCTTAAAAATGTTCTTTGAGGCAGGTGGATGATCCCCATTTTACACATGAAAAATCGTGTTGAAATGCTATCTGTCTTGCCTGAACTTAATTAATCAGCCAGTACTTAAATTCAGATTAAATTCCATCTATATAAATATTGAGCCCTAACATTCAGCATTCCTCAGAAATCCTTACCTTTAATCTTTGTGATCATTAGAACATTTGCACCATTTGTATCATTTCCAAAGTGGAGAATCAAAGCAGTTAATGAGGTAGTGGGAGCATATAAGAAAGGAGAAGGACCAATAAATGATGTTACTTCCTTTGTTGTGGTTATCAAAAGAGTTAAAATTTTGGTGTAAAAACATGCTCTGTGAAATGATGGGTCTGAGTCTTCTGTGTTTGCAAGACTGTTTCTTTATGATGGAAAACTATTTTGTATGTTGCTTAAAATGCAACATGTATGTTATTTTGATTAAAAAGGTGTCACAGTATGTTAGAGTCTATACATTGCAAAGTTTACAAACCATTTTCTTGAGGTGAATAAAGCGATCTTAATGTTCTTTTTTTCATGATATTTTATTCACAGTTGACCATATGTCTATTTTACTCTATTTTGCTCCCCCCCACACACCTTCTAGGTAGAAAATCTGGTGTATTAATTGTGAAAATTCTAGAGCTGCATGAGGAATGCACCATCCAAGTGGCTATGTGTGAGCATTTAGCAGGGCTGCAGGCCAACAGCCCTTCTCAAGGTGAGGTCCCCAGGACTGGCCTGAAGGTTCTGTTCACAAAGGAGACTGCTCACCACCTCAAGGGACATCCCGAAGACATCGTCCATATCTACCCTCCCTGGTGAGTGCAAAGAACTGATTCCAGCAGTCACTAACTGTGAGTTTGTCTTAAAAGATATATTTATGATGAACATTTTTGTCACCTTATAATGGAGAAATGCCAGGATAAGGAAGCCAATATTTGACATAGATTTTATGTAACAGAAGTGCTGAACTGTATTTGAATGCTTGTTTGAACTTTTGGCAGGAAATTTTTGATAATTTGAGGGCAGAGGGGTGAGGAAGAAAAAACCATATCAAGATTTCTGTCAAAGTGGTATCTTATAAATCTGGCTGTTTTTGTTTTTGTCTTTCTTTGAAATATAATTTTAGTAAGAGGCATTCTGTGACAATATGATAATATACAGTAATTTAATATTTCTTTACTAATCACTGTGGGAAGGATGAAAAGCATATATACCTATTTGCTTTCTTCCCTATAGGGTATTATTTTTTTACTACAAAAAGAAAATATTACTATTTCTTTCTTTTTTTTTTTTTTTAATTTTTTATTTTTGATAAACATATATTTTTATCCCCAGGAGTACAGGTCTGTGAATCACCAATTTACACACTTCACAGCACTCACCAAATCACATACCCTCCCCAATGTCCATAATCCCACCCCCTTCTCCCAAACCCCCTGCCCCCGGCAACTCTCAGTTTGTTTTGTGAGATTAAGAGTCACTTATGGTTTGTCTCCCTCCCAATCCCATTTTGTTTCATTTATTCTTCTTCTACCCACTTAAGCCTCCATGTTGTATCACCACTTCCTCATATCAGGGAGATCATATGATAGTTGTCTTTCTCTGCTTGACTTATTTCGCTAAGCATGATACGCTCTAGTTCCATCCACGTTGTCGCAAATGGCAAGATTTCATTTCTTTTGATGGCTGCATAGTATTCCATTGTGTATATATACCACATCTTATTGATCCATTCATCTGTTGATGGACATCTAGGTTCTTTCCATAGTTTGGCTATTGTGGACATTGCTGCTATAAACATTCGGGTGCATGTGCCCCTTTGGATCACTACATTTGTATCTTTAGGGTAAATACCCAATAGTGCAATTGCTGGGTCATAGGGCAGTTCTATTTTCAACATTTTGAGGAACCTCCATGCTGTTTTCCAGAGTGGCTGCACCAGCTTGCATTCCCACCAACAGTGTAGGAGGGTTCCCCTTTCTCCGCATCCTCGCCAGCATCTGTCATTTCCTGACTTGTTGATTTTTAGCCATTCTGACTGGTGTGAGGTGATATCTCATTGTGGTTTTGATTTGTATTTCCCTGATGCCGAGTGATATGGAGCACTTTTTCATGTGTCTGTTGGCCATCTGGATATCTTCTTTGCAGAAATGTCTGTTCATGTCCTCTGCCCATTTCTTGATTGGATTATTTGTTCTTTGGGTGTTGAGTTTGCTAAGTTCTTTATAGATTCTGGACACTAGTCCTTTATCTGATATGTCGTTTGCAAATATCTTCTCCCATTCTGTCAGTTGTCTTTTGATTTTGTTAACTGTTTCCTTTGCTGTGCAAAAGCTTTTGATCTTGATGAAATCCCAGTAGTTCATTTTTTCCCTTGCTTCCCTTGCCTTTTGCGTTGTTCCTAGGAAGATGTTGCTGCGGCAGAGGTCGAAGAGGTTGCTGCCCGTGTTCTCCTCAAGGATTTTGATGGATTCCTTTCGTACATTAAGGTCCTTCATCCATTTTGAGTCTATTTTTGTGTGTGGTGTAAGGGAATGGTCCAATTTCATTTTTCTGCATGTGGCTGTCCAATTTTCCCAGCACCATTTATTGAAGAGGCTGTCTTTTTTCCATTGACATTCTTTCCTGCTTTGTCAAAGATTAGTTGATCAAAGATTTGAGAGTCTATTTCTGGGCTCTCTATTCTGTTCCATTGATCTATGGGTCTGTTTTTGTGCCAGTACCATGCTGTCTTGATGATGACAGCTTTGTAATAGAGCCTGAAGTCCGGAATTGTGATGCCACCAACGTTGGCTTTCTTTTTCAATATCCCTTTGGCTATTCGAGGTCTTTTCTGGTTCCATATAAATTTTAGCATTATTTGTTCCATTTCTTTGAAAAAGATGGATGGTACTTTGATAGGAATTGCATTAAATGTGTAGATTGCTTTAGGTAGCATAGACATTTTCACAATATTTATTCTTCCAATCCAGGAGCATGGAACATTTTTCCATTTCTTTGTGTCTTCCTCAATTTCTTTCATGAGTACTTTATAGTTTTCTGAGTATAGATTCTGTGTCTCTTTGGTTAGGTTTATTCCTAGGTATCTTATGGTTTTGGATGCAATTGTAAATGGGATTGACTCCTTAATATCTCTTTCTTCTGTCTTGCTGTTGGTGTAGAGAAATGCAACTGATTTCTGTGCATTGATTTTATATCCTGACACTTTACTGAATTCCTGTATAAGTTCTAGCAGTTTTGGAGTGGAGTCTTTTGGGTTTTCCACATATAGTATCATATCATCTGCGAAGAGTGATAATTTGACTTCTTCTTTGCCGATTTGGATGCCTTTAATTTCCTTTTGTTGTCTGATTGCTGAGGCTAGGACCTCTAGTACTATGTTGAATAGCAGTGGTGATAATGGACATCCCTGCCATGTTCCTGACCGTAGCGGAAAAGCTTTCACTTTTTCTCCATTGAGAATGATATTTGCGGTGGGTTTTTCATAGATGGCTTTGATGATATTGAGGTATGTGCCCTCTATCCCTACACTTTGAAGAGTTTTGATCAGGAAGGGATGCTGTACTTTGTCAAATGCTTTTTCAGCATCTATTGAGAGTATCATATGGTTCTTGTTCTTTCTTTTATTGATGTGTTGTATCACATTGACTGATTTGCGGATGTTGAACCAACCTTGCAGCCCTGGAATAAATCGCACTTGGTCGTGGTGAATAATCTTTTTAATGTACTGTTGAATCCTATTAGCTAGTATTTTGTTGAGTATTTTCGCATCTGTGTTCATCAAGGATATTGGTCTATCGCTCTCTTTTTTGGTGGGATCCTTGTCTGGTTTTGGGATCAAGGTGATGCTGGCCTCATAAAATGAGTTTGGAAGTTTTCCTTCCATTTCTATTTTTTGGAACAGTTTCAGGAGAATAGGAATTAGTTCTTCTTTAAATGTTTGGTAGAATTCCCCCGGGAAGACATCTGGCCCTGGGCTTTTGTTTGTTTGGAGATTTTTAATGACTGTTTCAATCTCCTTACTGGTTATGGGTCTGTTCAGGCTCTCTATTTCTTCCTGGTTCAGTAGTGGTAGTTTATATGTTTCTAGGAATGCATCCATTTCTTCCAGATTGTCAAATTTATTGGCAATAAGAGTACTCTTAATCCTCTTCACTTATTTCAGCCGTTACTGCACCAGCCTCCCCTCTGGTAATCACCAGTTTGTTCTCTACATTTAAGTGTCCGGTTTTTGGGACGCCTGGGTGGCTCAGTTGGTTAAGCAGCTGCCTTCGGCTCAGGTCATTATCCCAGCGTCCTGGGATCGAGTCCCACATCGGGCTCCTTGCTCCGCGGGGAGCCTGCTTCTCCCTCTGACTCTGCTTTCCACTCTGTCTGCTTGTGCTCCCTCTCGCTCTCTCTCTCTCTGACAATTAAATAAATAAAATCTTTAAAAAAAAAAAAAGAATCCGTTTTTTTGTCTTTTTACTTTATTTGTTTCCTTTTAAATCCCATATATAATTTCATTATTTTTTACAGCTGGATAATATACATATATATTTTACACACACACACACACACACAGTCTCATGCTTAGTTTTTTAATCCATTTTGAGTTTATTTTTATGTATGGTGTGAGAAAGTGGTCCAGTTTCATTCTTTTGCATGTTGCTGCTTAGTTTTCCCAACACCATTTATTGAAGAGACTGCATATTCCTATTTTCTTTGTCATAGATTAATTAACCATATAATCATGGGTTTATTTCCAGGCTCTTTACTCTGTTTCATTGATCTATGTTTGTACTTTTGTGCCAGTACCATACTTTTTTGATCTACTATCGTTTTGAAGTATATCTTGATATACTTGATGTCTTTTTTTTTTTTAAGATTTTATTTATTTATTTGACAGACAGAGATCACAAACAGGCAGAGAGGCAGGCAGAGAGAGAGGAGGGAAAGCAGGCTCCCTGCTGAGCAGAGAGTTGCTATCTTGATATACTTGATATAAGTATATATTTGATACAAGTATATCTTGATATACTTGTTATCTTGATATCCCAATATATCTGGGATTGTGATATTTCTAGTTTTGGTTTTTTTTTTTTCAAGATTGCTTTGGCTATTCAAGGTCTTTTGTGGTTCCACATAAATTTTATTCTATTTCTGTGAAAAATGCTGTTGGTATTTTGATAGGGTTTGCCTTAAATCTGTGGATTGCTTTGGGTAGCATTGACATTTTAGCATTATTTGTTCTCCCAGTCCATGAGGATGGAATCTTTTTCAGTTTCTTTGCGTCGTGTTCAGTTTCTTTCATCAGTGTTACATAGTTTTCAGAATACAAGTCTTTCACCTCTTTGATGACATTTATTCCAAGCTATTTTATTCTTTTTGGTGCAATTGTACATCAAATTGTTTCATTAACTACTCTTTCTGCAACTTTATTATTAATGTATAAAAATGCAACAGATTTCTGTATATTGATTTTGTATCTTGCAAACTTACTGAGTTTATCAGTTTTAGCAGTTTTTTGATGGAGTCCTAACTTAGGGTTTTCCAAATGTAGTAACATGCCATCGGCAAGTGGTGAATATTTTACTTCTTCCTTACCAATTTGGATGCCTTTTATTTCTTTTTATTGTCTGATTACCATGGCTAGGACTATGTTGAATAAAAGTGGTGAGAGGACATCTTTCTCTTGTTCTTAATCTTAGGGGAAAAGCTTTCAGTTTTTCACCATTAAGTAGGATGTTAATTTTTGGTTTTTCATAGTTGGACTTTATTATGTTGAGATATGTTCCCTCTAAACCCTACTTTGTTGAGGGTTTTTATCATGAATGGATGTTGTACTTTGTCAAATGCTTTTTCTTTATCTACTGAAATGATCATTTTTTTATCCTTTCTCTTGTTGATATGGTATATCACATTGATTTATCTTTTCCTTAAATAAGTGGATAAAGTTAAACTCAGAATTGTTATGTAGGTCCCTATAGCAGGATAATGCCTCTAATTCTCCATACTTTTAGCATAGATTTTCCCCTTCCATTTAAAAGTATTTAATTGGTTTTTCTAGTAGGTATCTAAAACATATAATACAGATTACAAAAGGTATCAAAGGATATACAGTGAACCATGAGTCTTCTTCCCGTATTTGTTTTCCCCAGCCACTCAATTCTCACCCAGCCATTCATACTAGTTTCTTACATACCATTCAGAGATGGGGTGTGTGTCACACACTCACAACTATATATAGAGAGAGATGCATATATAATATAAACTTACTTATGTATTTCCTGCTGTTATTCTTTTTTACAAAAATATGTCCAACAATACTTCTGTGTCATGCTTTTTCATTTTAAAAATGCATCTTGGAGATCATTCAGTAACAACAGGGTAGTATATTAATAGTTGCTACATTCTTTTTGCACTGACTTCTAATTTAAAGATACCATTGTTATTCAATCAGACCCTTTGAATGGACATGTAGGTTGCACCTCCTCTTTGGTTGCTACAAACAGGACTACATCATTTTCTACATGTGTTTCTTTAAATATTCTTGCTGGATGAGAGGATATATACCTCTTTGATGTTAGCAGACATTATCAAACCATTTTACATTTCTACTAGCGGTATACATAAAGTGCCTATTTTCCTTTTACTAACCTACTGTACTGTTCTTCACCAATTTAAAAACTGGAAAATGAAGTTTATAATTTTAATTTGCATTTCTTTTGCTGTAATATGGGCTTAGGCTTCATTCCCTGTATTTAAGAACCATGTATATTTTATTTTCTGTGAAATGCCTGTTGATGACTTTGACCTGTGTTTTCTTGGATTATTGATCTTTATCTTAGTATCAACTAAGATCTTTTACTACTTGGTATTACATAATACCAAGATCTTTATTTTAGTATTGATCTTTATCTTGTAGAAATGATAAGAATAGCTCCTTGTCAATCATTTACATTTCAGTGAATTTTCTCCTGGTTTGTCATTAGTCTTTTAACTGTTTTATGGAACAGGGGTTTTTTTGTTTGTTTTTGAAAAGCAGGGTAGTCTATTTTTCCATGACCAAATTACCTTTTTTTTTTTAAGATTTTATTTATTTATTTGACAGAGACAGAGACAGTGAGAGAGAGAATATAAGCAGGGGGTGTGGGAAAGGGAGAAGAAGGCTTCCCACTGAGCAGGGAGCCCAATGCAGGGCTCGATCCCAGGACCCCGGGATGAAGACCTGAGCTGAAGGCAGATGCTTAACGACTGAGCCGCCTAGGTATCCCTGAATTACCTATCTTCTGTAGTTTCTGCATTTTATATCAAAGTAGTAAAGAAGTTAAGATCTTTCTTGCTGTGAGATTTTGTTTTATTCTAATACTTTTATGGATTAGTTACTTAAAATTTTTTACATTTATATATTCATTTATTTAAATTCATGTTAGTTAACATATAGTGTATTATTAATTTCAGGGTAAAATTTAATGATTCATCAGTTGCATAACACCCAGTGCTCATTACATCAAGTGCCATACTTAATGCCCATCACCCAATTATCTGTTCCCGCCACCTACCTCCCCTCCAGCAATCCTCAGTTAAGAATCTCTTCCAGGGGCACCTAGATGGCTGGATGGTTAAACATCTGCCTTTGGCTCAAGTCATGATCCCAGGGTCTTGGGATTGAGCTCCCCATTGGGCTTCTGGCTCAGCAGGGAGCCTGCTTCTTCCTCTCCCTCTCCCTCTGCCTATCCCCCTGCTTATGTGCTCCCTCTTTGTATCTGTCTCAAATGAATAAATAAAATCTTAAAAAAAAAAAGAGTCTCTTACAGTTTGTCTCCCTCTCTGTTTTTATCATATTTTATTTTTCTTTCCCTTCCCCTATGTTCATCAGTTTTGTTTCTTAAATTCCACATATAAGTGAAATTATATGGTATTTGTCTTTCTTTGACTGACTTATTTCACTTTGCATAATACCCTCTAGTTTCATCCAGGTCATTGCAAATGGTAAGATTTCATTCTTTTTGATAGCTGAGTAATATTTCAGTGTGACTTTGTGTGTGTGTGTGCATATAGTGTGGGGGTGTATATATATATATATATATGTCAGTGGACATCTGGACTCTTTCCATATTTTGGCTGTTGTGTCATTGCTGCTGTTAACAGTGGATGCATGTGCCTCTTTGAATCACTATTATTATATCCTTTAGATAAATACTTAGACAAAACAGGAAAGAATATCCAATAGAAAGACAGTCTCTTCAACAAATTGTGTTGGGAAAAAAATTTTTACATTTAAATCTTTGACTCCTGGAGTTTATATTTATGTAATAAAGTAGGAAATGCATCTCCCCCCCACCCACAAATGATTACTTAGGAGTCCTAAAACCATTTTTTGGCATCATGTTAAGTTAATGAATTCATAGAATAGGACTAAAAAGCAGTGCCTGAGTCAGGTTCTGGTAAGATACGCCTCCCTTCCCTATACTGATGGAGGTAATCACAGCGTGTATCAAAACACCAGGATTTCACTTGGTTACCTGGAATCTGTCTTCCTTCAGAAATCTGTCCTCATTAAAGCATCTTTTCCTTTCTCACCCTAGTTTTGCTCCTTTGTGTAATTAAGGTCTTGCGTTCAGTAGAGTCTAAGTTCATGTATGGTGGCAAGTGCAATTTGGTATTCTTTGTTTTTAATCTACTCCCTCAACTTCTAGTATTTTTGTGCACACCTATACATTTTAAAACACATTCTGGGGCACTTGAGAGGCTCAGTTGGTTAAGCATCTCACTCTTGATTTCAGCTCAAGTCATGATCTCAGAACCTGCTTAAGATTCTCTCCTTTTCCCTCTGCCCCTTACCCCCACCTTAAAAAAAAATTATTAAATAATGCATTTTTGGAGTAAAAAAAATTAGAGTCTAAATGTGAATATTCCTTAGGAAAGATGCTTTAGAGGTATTGAATGTGGGACACTTTCTTGAGCTCATGAGAAGTAAAATTAGATCAAGATTAAAAATTTGCAGAAATTTGTATTTGCAAAAAAACTGCAAATACTGCTGGCCCCTTAGACCTTATATGTGGATGAGTTATTACGATTTGACTTTGGGATATTTTTAGATCTGCTTCTTACTAAGGCAGCTGCCTTGGTAGTTGCATCTGTCATTCTTTTTTTTTTTTTTTTTTTTAAGATTTTATTTATTTGAGAGACTGAGAGAGTAAGTGGGGTCTGAGTCAGATAGAGAGGGAGAGGCAGACTCCCCACTGAGTGGGGAGCCTGCTGCCACTGAGGGGCTTCATCCCAGGACCTTGAGATAGTGATCTGAGCCAAAGACAGACACTCAACTAACTGAGCTACCCAGGCACCCTGCTTCTGTCATTCTTCTAGGGGAAATTTTCTGTGTGGAATTATATGGGATTTCATGTGTGGTTCTATATGCAGAGACTGTTAATTCTGAACTTGATTTGGTACTTTTTCTCTCTTACGTCTCTCTTACGGTTTTCAAATTGAGACTTTTTGCTCTATAAATGGAATACACGTTACAAAATAGGAGTCAAATGAAATCCTGTATTTGCCCACTGGTTTTATGTATTATGCCATCCAATAGAAAATGAATTTTACTCTCTAGGAAGACAGCTTAGAATGTTTATGTTATCCAAGCCAAATGGTACCAGATATTAATGTTCTCTAAGAATTTTAGTAAATCCACAAAAGGGAAAATATCAGAAATCGATGTAAATTTCTCTGGAGTCATTGGGACCTTTCTCAAAATGACCATCTCAAAAGAAGGAAATGAATATGTAAAAATGTTTTAATAAATGCAAACACATGAAAATTCATTTGTAGAAGTATAAAATATATAGATCACAAGATACTTTGGCAAAAATTTTAAAATACCAATCATTCTCAAATGTTGGTGGGAGGTGTAATTTGTATCTTTGGCAATATGTCACAAATGTTAATGCGAATACACTTGATAGAGAACTTCTGCTACTGGGATAAATCCTGTAAAAATACTCAAATATGTACAAAAGATATTGTTATGAATGTTTTGCTTAAAACCTTAAAATCTAAAACCATCCTAAATAGCCATTAATATGGAGTGGAATTCAGTTTCTGCACATCGCTGGAATGGGTGGTAATTTAACATAGTCATAGAAATGTTTATTTCCTTTCCTAGAAAAATATCTATATCACAGTGTTATTTTGCAGAGAGCAGGTCATCAGATAGCACTCAGGGCACTGATGACAGCAGGTCATCAGACAGCAGTCAGGGTCATTTGGGTAAGTGGAACATTACCACTTCTCCTTGGTTGGCCACCTTCTTATAACCCAGAAGACAAATTTGACACATTATTGTTACTGGTTTCTAGGGCTCCTCAAAAATACCACAAACTGGATGGTTTAAACAACAGAAGTTTATTTTCTCACAGTTTTGGAGGTTGGAAATCCAATATTAGGGTGCCAGTGGTTGGTTTCCACTGAGACTTCTCTCTCTGGTCTGAAGATAGCAGCACTCTTGCTCTGTCCTCAAGTAGTTTTTCTTCTGTGTAGGCCCATGCCGCTTGTGTACCCAAGTGTCCTCTTATTATATGGACACTAGTTATAATGGATCCCTTCCTAAGGGGTCTCATTTTAACTTGATTACCTTTTTAAAGGCCCTGTCTCCATATAGTCACATTCTGAGGCACTAGAGGTTAGGCCTTCAACATATGAATTTGGAAGGGACACAGTTCAGTTCATAACACTAACATAAAAATTAGTGCTTTTCTGCTAGATATTTTCAAGTTTGTGAATTTGGTCATTCACCTGATTTCTCTGTTCCCATGTTTTTCAGAGAACTTGACAACTTTCTAAATAGCTTCTTTTTTTTTTTTTAAGATTTTATTTATTTATCAGAGAGAGAGAGGGAGAGAGAGCGAGCACAGGCAGACAGAATGGCAGACAGAGGCAGAGGGAGAAGCAGGCTCCCTGCCGAGCAAGGAGCCCGATGTGGGACTCGATCCCAGGACACTGGGATCATGGCCTGAGCCGAAGGCAGCTGCTTAACCAACTGAGTCACCCAGGCGTCCCTCTAAATAGCTTCTTAAATTGTATTAAGTCTTATATTATGTCTTATTATATATACATATAGATTATTCTCAAAAAGATACTTTTTTAATTAAAAGAAAGCATAATAGTATTTTTTTAGGTACTTTAGGAAGAGAGATGGATGGGAAGTATTTTGAAAGATGAGTTTATCAGTATCCTGTTATAGGTGATTTAGGCTATCTGTCTTAGTAATTTGGAAGTTTCTGTATTTTAATTAATAATTTATTTTTTGTTAGCCAAATGTTAACTGAAGTTAGTCTAGATGTCACTTAAAAACAGCTCATAGGGACGCCTGGGTGGCTCAGTTGGTTAAGCAGCTGCCTTCGGCTCAGGTCATGATCCCAGCGTCCTGGGATCGAGTCCCACATCTGGCTTCTTGCTCCGCAGGGAGCCTGCTTCTCCGTCTGACTCTGCCTTCCACTCTGTCAGCCTGTGCTCGCTCTCACTCATTCTCTGACAAATAAATAAATAAAAATAAAATCTTAAAAAAGAAAAAAAAAAACAGCTCATAGTTGGGGGTGCCTGGGTGACTCAGTAAGTTAAACATCCAGCTCTTGATTTCACCTCAGATCATGGGGTCATGGGCTCAAGCCCTTTATAGGGCTCTGCACTAGGTGCTGCACCTGCTTAGGATACTCTCTCCCTCTGCCTCCGTCCCTCCCTGCTTGCACACTCTCACTTTCTCTCTCAAAAAAAAAAAAAAAAAGACCAGGAAACAAACAAACAAAAAAACCCCTCATAGTTAAAAGCCAAAATAATAAAAATGACTAGTCTTTTTTCTTTTTAATGGAAACTTGACAAGTTTACACCTTAACTTTTTTTTTTTTAACTTTGTAGGCTGTCTGCTCTTTTCGTGCTAAAAGTCTTTTGTGTTCATTCAAACTGGATTTCAACATGGAAACACTTTTACCCCTGGGGATAAAAATATATGTTTATAAAAAATTAAAAATTTAAAAAAAAAAAAAGCAAGCAGTAGGGGCACCTGGGTGGCTCAGTGGGTTAAGCCTCTGCCTTCAGCTCAGGGCATGGTCCCAGGGTCCTGGGATCGAGCCCCACATTGGGCCCTCAGCTCAGCAGGGAGCCTGCTTCCTCCTCTCTCTCTCTCTCTCTGTCTGCCTCTCTACCTCCTTGTGATCTCTGTCAAATAAATAAATAAAATCTTAAAAAAAAAAAACCTGGTGATTCACAGACCTGTACCCCTGGGGATAAAAATTTATGTTTATAAAAAATAAAAAATTAATTAAAAAATTAATAAAAAAACAATCAGTAGACTTCAGACACTTCCATTTGTCCTTTAGTAATAAATGTGGGTTTTGTTGTAAAATGGCTACTTATCCAAAGGAGCTTAGAGCCCTCTTTATATATTACCTAATAAATTCTGATTGAATTCCTTTAAGATGTAATGTTATTTTATCCCAGTAAATCTGGGAGTGAATGTAGAAGTAAAATGCCTTGCCTAGGATTAATCGTATTATGAAACAGTCATAGAATTATATAACACTAAGCAACTTATATAAAATGGTCTTGAATGTATAAAATTTCAAACATAAAAATATAATAGTGTGATGAATCTCATGTCCCCATCGTGTAGTTTTAACATTTATCAATTGATGAATAAACAGAGTTTCCTACTAAAGGAAACTGAAAGCTTTAAATATGATTCCACAGAAACATTTTAGCAACTTTTTATGTGAAGAAAGAACTTTTCTGTGATGCTAATTGTAGAAAGGAGGTAGAACTCATCTGGCTAATTGAATATGACCCAATACCAAATCTAAAGCCAGGATGAGCACCAGAAAAAGACAAGTATGTGATGGTGTATCAGGGGACAGCCAGGACACTTCCTACCTTACCCCCTCGTTCACTCCTTCATTCAAAAATATTTGTTAGTACACTGTATGGTAGATAATTTTCCCCCTTACAATATGCATCCTAATCTGAGGAAGGAGTGAAGTCTGACTTTCCCCGTTACCATGAATATCTGTCTGTATCATCATCTTTTAAATGGCTACTTAGTATTTCACTATCATAATTCAAGCAGTCTCTTATGTTGAGTTTTTAAGGTTGCTTCCCATTTTGAGGTGTTTGAAACAGTACTGAGTGAAAGTGCTTATACCCCATCTAATGATATTAGGCTATTTCTAAAAGTAAAAATTCTTGCTTAGAGGGTCACTGGCTGGCTCAGTTGATAGAGCACGTGACTTGATCTTAGGCTCATGAGTTCAAGTCCCATGTTGGGCATGGAGTCTACTTTAAAAAAAAGAATTCTTGCTTAGAGAATATGATGGGGTTTGAGCTTTTCAGTATATTGTTACCATAGTAACCTGTCAAAGTTATAAATGTTCCCACTGCCACCAGTTTCTCAGCAGTCACATCAATACACATTCAACTTTTTTTTTTAAGATTTTTGTTTATTTGAGAGAGAGAGAGAGACAGTATGAATGGAGGAGAGAGGCAAAGGAAGAGGGAGAAGCAGGGTCCCCACTGGGGAGGGAGCCTGGGATGGGGCTCAATCCGAGGACCCTGGGATCATGACCTGAGCCAAAGGCGGACTTAACTGACTGGGCCACCCAGGCACCCCTACACTCAACATTTTTAATCACTACACATTATGATATTATTTCTTTATTCTTTTTTGTATCATCAGCATGTAATATATATCCATTTTTTCAAACATAAATAGCTCTTTAATAGGCATACACATGTATATAATTTAGTACATATTTCAGATTGTTTTTCGAAGTAGATTTTAGAAACTGCTTTAGTCAGTTAAAGGTATGCATTTTGTTATTGTTACTGCTCTAATACCTTAATACAGTTATCTATAAACCTCATAGTAGAGTACCTGCTACTACTGGTCAAAGTGAATACTTTTTCCTATATTTATTTACTAATGACAGATTCTTTTTGGAGAATTGGTTGTCTCAACTTGTATTCATATTTGTTGGGGTCCTACAGACTTTCTTATCTATCTGTATGCTAGTTGATGTAATAAAACATTTCCATTTTTAGTTATATCACTTATGAGAATAATTTTTGTTGTTTTCTCCCTAATACTTAAGCTTCCTTTCCTGTCTCTGTCATATTACATTAGCTAAAACTTTCGCTTTTGGCTAAGATCAAGTGTACATTAGCTAAAACTTTTAAGTCAGTCTTTTTTCCTGCTGTATTTCCAATGACTGTAATAATGCTAGACATAGTAGATATTCAATAACTATATGATCAGTGTTGAGTATTAAATAATCATCAAGACATTGTCATCTTCTTATGCTCCCTATTTGAATAACAGGATATATCAATGTATCATTGATTTGTACATTCATTAAGAAGCATTTATTGAATGTTTACATATACTGTAATAGGCCTTGTGCTAGATAATGGGGATACAGTATTCAAAATGACAAATCAGGGCACCTGGGTTGCTCAGTCAGTTAATTGTCTGCCTTTGGCTTAGGTCAGAATCCCAGGGTCCTGAGATAGAGTCCTGCATGAGCTCCCTGCTCAGTGAGGAGTCTGCTTCTCCCTATGCCCCTACCCCCACTCATGGGCTTCCTCTTTCTCTAAAATAAGTAAAAAACAAAAACAAAAGAAACCAAAATGACAAATCATCTTTGTCCTTAAGGAACTCACAGTGTGGTGGAAGAGTAAGGGTAATATAAACAAGTTGTAAAGGACTTTAGAATGTACACAAGTAGAGGTAGAGTGTATACAAATAGTGTTAGATAGATGAAGTAGAAATTCTGAAGCAGGGGTGGCAGCAAAAGAGGCTGGAGAACCTGTGTACAATGTTATAAAGAGCTGGTATTGAATCCTCTCTGCTGTCCAGGAAAAAAGAGATGTCTGGTTTACACTTTGAAGTTTGTGGAGACTGACTGTAGGAGGCTAGAATGAAGGCATCTTGGAGGCTTTGGAAGTAGCTCAAGTGTAAGGAAGTTGATGACTTGGTTAGGATGGTAAACAGCAGATTTGGGATATATTTTGGAGTCAGAGGCAACATGATTTGCTGATAGGTTTGATGTGCTATGTGAATGAAAGTCAAGAAACAAAGACTCCTAAATTTTTGGTTTGAGGAAACAAGTGAGTTATGAGACCATGCAGCAAAATGGGGAGACTTGGGTTAATTTGAGGGGCACAATCAATAGTACCTTCTTGACACCAGCAATAATCAGAACCCTGAGTAAACATAAGAGATTGTGATGCCAAAAGAGAAACTCTTGTCAGCTGATTTGGGTTTTCGGTGTAACCCATGTTTGGTAAGTCCCAGAGGACCAAGGTAGAACCCACCCATAGGCTTATTCAGAGCTGCTTTTTTTTTTTTTTTTAAGATTTATTTATTTATTTATTTATTTATTTATTTATTTATGTGACAGAGAGATCACAAGTAGACAGAGAGGCAGGCAGAGAGAGAGAGAAGCAGGCTCCCTGCTGAGCAGAGAGCCCGACATGGGACTCGATCCCAGGACCCTGAGATCATGACCCGAGCCGAAGGCAGCGGCTAACCCACTGAGCCACCCAGGTGCCCCTTCAGAGCTGCTTTTGTTTCTCCTTTATATTTGCCACCTGGGATTCTTTGAAATGAAGATGTTGCTGACACTTATTGCTAGGAGTAAAGCCATGTTAAAGATGGAAGGCTTGTTTCCTGGGTCGTACTAACTTTTTGTTGTGACAGCCAAAAGGGCAGTTTTTTCCCATCAAAATTACAGGATGTCTTGAGAGGAAATAAATAGAAAACTAATGCATTGAGAAAAGGAAAAAATGAATACCATGATAGTAATCTAGAAAATCTAAAAAACTAGAGGGGAGGAGAGAACAAAATCAATCCTTTATGCTTTCATGAGAAAAGAATAAAAGCAGACATCAGCTACAGAACACTTCCCCATGGGATCTTCATAGGAATACAACCAAAAGGTTCTGTACTCAAATGACTTTGGGAAAGGCTACTTAACTATGGACTGGTTAATATACTGTCAGACTGCTTGGAGTCTAATATGCAGATGTGCGTTATGTTTTATAATAGAGGAAAGACAAAACAGAGGAGAACATATAAGCAAAACATGAGCAACAAATGACCACAGTTTTCCTAATCTAAGAAAATGGATCAAGAGAAGAAGACTGGGACACCTGGGTGGCTCAGTGAGTTAAAGCTTCTGCCTTTTGCTCAGGTCATGATCCCAGGGTGCTGGGATCAAGCCCCACATCGGGTTCTCTGCTCAGCAGGGAGCCTGCTTCCCCCTTCTCTCTGCCTGCCTCTCTGCCTACTTATCTATCTCTCTCTCTCTCTCTCTGACAAAAAAATAAATTTAAAAAATCTTTAGAAAAAAAGAGAGAGAGAGAGAAGAAGGAAGAGTGGTGATGTCTCAAAAAATGGTGGAGTAGGAAATACTTCCATCTAAAAAACTACTGCACTGGTAGGAACTGAATGAAGCTGAACATTTTTAGCTCCAGGGGAGACTTTGATAAAGAGTAAATTTGGAGGAATTTCAGCCTTTCAAGTGGTAGTAGCTACCATCCCACATCCTCAGCCTTACAATCCTGGTGCAGAATGGTGGAGCCAGGGTGGGCAATATATCAGGATTCTGTATTGATTGCTGAAAGCTGCTTTTGATCACTGAGGAACTGGCACAGAGGACAGTGGACATTTTTTCAACCCCCATATGCTGAAGGGGTTTCCAAGAGACTTAAAGAGACAATATTTGCCTCGTCCCCTTTTGGGAGCCAAAAATTTAAGGAAATCTTTATCAGATCACTAGGTGACCACAGAGATAATGAAACAGAAATAACAGATACCACATATGACAAGGAACACACGCCTTGAAAATATGGTACTGAAAAGTCAAACAGATGAATCCAGCCCACAAGAAGTAATTTTCAGCTATCCCTGAAGAATGGGACAATTAAATTTACAGAGTTACCACAAAATAATACTCAAATATCCACTTCTCAACAAAAATTACAAAATGCACAAAGAAACAGGAAAGAATATCCCATTAATGGGAAAAAATAATAATTTGGCAGAAACCATCACTGAGGAAGCCCTGACATTTGAATTATTAGTCAAAGATGTCAAATCAACTGTCTTAAATATGTATAATGAATTAAAGGAAACCGTAGATAGAAAACTAAAGGAAATAAGGAAAATAGTATATGAACAAAATGAAAATTTCAAAAGAGATATAGAAAGAAATTTTTTTTTAAAAAAAGCAAAATTCGGGACGCCTGGGTGGCTCAGTTGGTTAAGCAGCTGCCTTCAGCTCGGGTCAGGATCCCAGCATCCTGGGATTGAGTCCCACATCGGGCTCCTTGCTCGGCTGGGAGCCTGCTTCTCCCTCCGCCTCTGCGGCTTCTCTGCCTGCCTGTGCTCGTTCTCTCCTTCTCTCTCTCGATAAATAAATAAAAATTTCTTTTAAAAAAGCAAAATTCTGGAGCTGAAAAATACAATAATTTAAATTTTAAAACTCACTAGAGGGTTTTGAACTCTCTAGTTCAAACAGCATATTTGAACAAGTGAAACTTAGGATCAGTGAACTTGAAGATAGGACAATTGAACTTATATAGTCTGAGGAGTAAAAAGAAATAAGAATAAAGAGAAATAAATAGCACCCAAGGGACTTGAAGGATGCCATCAAATATAGAACAAATGTATTATAGGAGTACCAGAAGGAAAAGAGAAAAAGGAAAATGAGAAAAAGTATTTGAAGAAATAATGGCCAAAAACCTTTCAAATATGAGGTAAGGCGTAAATATAAGTATCTAAGAAACTAAACAATCTCCAAGAACAATAAACTGAGAGAGATCCATACCAAAACATATTACAGTGAAATTGTTAAAATCCAAGGAAGAGTTTTTCAAAAAACCAGCTTCTAGTTTCATTGATACATTCTACTGTATCTCTGGTTTCTAACTCCTTGATCTCAGCTCTAATCTTTTTTTTTTTTTTTTTTTTTTTACAAACATATATTTTTATCCCCAGGGGTACAGGTCTGTGAATCACCAGGTTTACACACTTCACAGCACTCACCAAAGCACATACCCTCCCCAATGTCCATAATCCCACCCCCTTCTCCTAACACCCCTCCCCCCAGCAACCCTCAGTTTGTTTTGTGAGATTAAGAGTCACTTATGGTTTGTCTCCCTCCCAATCCCATCTTGTTTCATTGATTCTTCTTCTACCCACTTAAGCCCCCATGTTGCATCACCACTTCCTCATATCAGGGAGATCATATGATAGTTGTCTTTCTCTGCTTGACTTATTTCCCTAAGCATGATATGCTCTAGTTCCATCCATGTTGTCGCAAATGGCAAGATTTCATTTCTTTTGATGGCTGCATAGTATTCCATTGTGTATATATACCACATCTTCTTGATCCATTCATCTGTTGATGGACATCTAGGTTCTTTCCATAGTTTGGCTATTGTGGACATTGCTGCTATAAACATTCGGGTGCACGTGGCCCTTTGGATCACTACGTTTGTATCTTTAGGGTAAATACCCAGTAGTGCAATTGCTGGGTCATAGGGCAGTTCTATTTTCAACATTTTGAGGAACCTCCATGCTGTTTTCCAGAGTGGCTGCACCAGCTTGCATTCCCACCAACAGTGTAAGAGGGTTCCCCCCTTTCTCCGCATCCTCGCCAGCATCTGTCATTTCCTGACTTGTTGATTTTAGCCATTCTGACTGGTGTGAGGTGATATCTCATTGTGGTTTTGATTTGTATTTCCCTGATGCCGAGTGATATGGAGCACTTTTTCATGTGTCTGTTCGCCATCTGGATATCTTCTTTGCAGAAATGTCTGTTCATGTCCTCTGCCCATTTCTTGATTGGATTATTTCTTCTTTGGGTGTTGAGTTTGCTAAGTTCTTTATAGATTCTGGACACTAGTCCTTTATCTGATATGTCGTTTGCAAATATCTTCTCCCATTCTGTCAGTTGTCTTTTGATTTTGTTAACTGTTTCCTTTGCTGTGCAAAAGCTTTTGATCTTGATGAAATCCCAGTAGTTCATTTTTTCCCTTGCTTCCCTTGCCTTTTGCGTTGTTCCTAGGAAGATGTTGCTGCGGCAGAGGTCGAAGAGGTTGCTGCCCGTGTTCTCCTCCAGGATTTTGATGGATTCCTTTCGCACATTGAGGTCCTTCATCCATTTTGAGTCTATTTTTGTGTGTGGTGTAAGGGAATGGTCCAATTTCATTTTTCTACATGTGGCTGTCCAATTTTCCCAGCACCATTTATTGAAAAGGCTGTCTTTTTTCCATTGGACATTCTTTCCTGCTTTGTCGAAGATTAGTTGACCATAGAGTTGAGGGTCTATTTCTGGGCTCTCTATTCTGTTCCATTGATCTATGTGTCTGTTTTTGTGCCAGTACCATGCTGTCTTGATGATGACAGCTTTGTAATAGAGCTTGAAGTCCGGAATTGTGATGCCACCAACGTTGGCTTTCTTTTTCAATATCCCTTTGGCTATTCGAGGTCTTTTCTGGTTCCATATAAATTTTAGCATTATTTGTTCCATTTCTTTGAAAAAGATGGATGGTACTTTGATAGGAATTGCATTAAATGTGTAGATTGCTTTAGGTAGCATAGACATTTTCACAATATTTATTCTTCCAATCCAGGAGCATGGAACATTTTTCCATTTCTTTGTGTCTTCCTCAATTTCTTTCATGAGTACTTTATAGTTTTCTGAGTATAGATTCTGTGTCTCTTTGGTTAGGTTTATTCCTAGGTATCTTATGCTTTTGGATGCAATTGTAAATGGGATTGACTCCTTAATATCTCTTTCTTCTGTCTTGCTGTTGGTGTAGAGAAATGCAACTGATTTCTGTGCATTGATTTTATATCCTGACACTTTACTGAATTCCTGTATAAGTTCTAGCAGTTTTGGAGTGGAGTCTTTTGGGTTTTCCACATATAGTATCATATCATCTGCGAAGAGTGATAATTTGACTTCTTCTTTGCCGATTTGGATGCCTTTAATTTCCTTTTGTTGTCTGATTGCTGAGGCTAGGACCTCTAGTACTATGTTGAATAGCAGTGGTGATAATGGACATCCCTGCCATGTTCCTGACCGTAGCGGAAAAGCTTTCACTTTTTCTCCATTGAGAATGATATTTGCGGTGGGTTTTTCATAGATGGCTTTGATGATATTGAGGTATGTGCCCTCTATCCCTACACTTTGAAGAGTTTTGATCAGGAAGGGATGCTGTACTTTGTCAAATGCTTTTTTCAGCATCTATTGAGAGTATCATATGGTTCTTGTTCTTTCTTTTATTGATGTGTTGTATCACATTGACTGATTTGCGGATGTTGAACCAACCTTGCAGCCCTGGAATAAATCCCACTTGGTCGTGGTGAATAATCTTTTTAATGTACTGTTGAATCCTATTGGCTAGTATTTTGTTGAGTATTTTCGCATCTGTGTTCATCAAGGATATCGGTCTATAGCTCTCTTTTTTGGTGGGATCCTTGTCTGGTTTTGGGATCAAGGTGATGCTGGCCTCATAAAATGAGTTTGGAAGTTTTCCTTCCATTTCTATTTTTTGGAACAGTTTCAGGAGAATAGGAATTAGTTCTTCTTTAAATGTTTGGTAGAATTCCCCCGGGAAGACATCTGGCCCTGGGCTTTTGTTTGTTTGGAGATTTTTAATGACTGTTTCAATCTCCTTACTGGTTATGGGTCTGTTCAGGCTTTCTATTTCTTCCTGGTTCAGTAGTGGTAGTTTATATGTTTCTAGGAATGCATCCATTTCTTCCAGATTGTCAAATTTATTGGCATAGAGTTGCTCATAGTATGTTCTTATAATAGTTTGTATTTCTTTGGTGTTAGTTGTGATCTCTCCTCTTTCATTCATGATTTTATTTATTTGGGTCCTTTCTCTTTTCTTTTTGATAAGTCGGGCCAGGGGTTTATCAATTTTATTAATTCTTTCAAAGAACCAGCTCCTTGTTTCGTTGATTTGTTCTAATATTTTTTTGGTTTCTATTTCATTGATTTCTGCTCTGATCTTTATGATTTCTCTTCTCCTGCTGGGCTTAGGGTTTCTTTCTTGTTCTTTCTCCAGCTCCTTTAGGTGTAGGGTTAGGTTGTGTACCTGAGACCTTTCTTGTTTCTTGAGAAAGGCTTGTACCACTATATATTTTCCTCTCAGGACTGCCTTTGTTGTGTCCCACAGATTTTGAACCGTTGTATTTTCATTATCATTTGTTTCCATGATTTTTTTCAATTCTTCTTTAATTTCCTGGTTGACCCATTCATTCTTTAGAAGGATACTGTTTAGTCTCCATGTATTTGGGTTCTTTCCAAACTTCCTTTTGTGGTTGAGTTCTAGCTTTAGAGCATTGTGGTCTGAAAATATGCAGGGAATGATCCCAATCTTTTGATACCGGTTGAGTCCTCATTTAGGACCGAGGATGTGATCTATTCTGGAGAATGTTCCATGTGCACTAGAGAAGAATGTGTATTCTGTTGCTTTGGGATGAAATATTCTGAATATATCTGTGATGTCCATCTGGTCCAGTGTGTCATTTAAGGCCTTTATTTCCTTGCTGATCTTTTGCTTGGATGACCTGTCCATTTCAGTGAGGGGAGTGTTAAAGTCCCCTACTATTGTATTATTGTTGATGTGTTTCTTTGATTTTGTTATTAATTGGTTTATATAGTTGGCTGCTCCCACGTTGGGGGCATAGATATTTAAAATTGTTAAATCTTCTTGTTTGACAGACCCTTTGAGTATGATATAGTGTCCTTCCTCATCTCTTATTATAGTCTTTGGCTTAAAATCTAATTGATCTGATATAAGGATTGCCACTCCTGCTTTCTTCTGATGTCCATTAGCATGGTAAATTCTTTTCCACCCCCTCACTTTAAATCTGGAGGTGTCTTCGGGCTTAAAATGAGTTTCTTGGAGGCAACATATAGATGGGTTTTGTTTTTTTATCCATTCTGATACCCTGTGTCTTTTGACAGGGGCATTTAACCCATTCACATTCAGGGTAACTATTGAGAGATATGAATTTAGTGCCATTGTATTGCCTGTAAGGTGACTGTTACTGTATATGGTCTCTGTTCCTTTCTGATCTACCACTTGTAGGCTCTCTCTTTGCTTAGAGGACCCCTTTCAATATTTCCTGTAGAGCTGGTTTGGTATTTGCAAATTCTTTCAGTTGTTGTTTGTCCTGGAAGCTTTTAATCTCTCCTTCTATTTTCAATGATAGCCTAGCTGGATATAGTATTCTGGGCTGCATGTTTTTCTCATTTAGTGCTCTGAAAATATCATGCCAGCTCTTTCTGGCCTGCCAGGTCTCTGTGGATAAGTCAGCTGCCAATCTAATATTTTTACCATTGTATGTTACAGACTTCTTTTCCTGGGCTGCTTTCAGGATTTTCTCTTTGTCACTGAGACTTGTAAATTTTACTATTAGGTGACGGGGTGTGGTCCTATTCTTATTGATTTTGAGGGGCGTTCTCTGAACCTCCTGAATTTTGATGCTCATTCCCTTTGCCATATTGGGGAAATTCTCCCCAATAATTCTCTCCAGTATACCTTCTGCTCCCCTCTCTCTTTCTTCTTGTTCTGGAATCCCAATTATTCTAATGTTGTTTCATCTTATGGTGTCACTTATCTCTCGAATTCTCCCCTCGTGGTCCAGTAGCTGTTTGTCCCTCTTTTGCTCAGCTTCTTTATTCTCTGTCATTTGGTCTTCTATATCACTAATTCTTTCTTCTGCCTCATTTATCCTAGCAGTGAGAGCCTCCATTTTTGATTGCACCTCATTAATAGCTTTTTTGATTTCAACTTGGTTAGATTTTAGTTCTTTTATTTCTCCAGAAAGGGCTTTTATATCTCTCGAGAGGGTTTCTCTAATATCCTCCATGCCTTTTTCGAGCCCGGCTAGAACCTTGAGAATTGTCATTCTGAACTCTAGATCTGTCATATTACCGATGTCTGTATTGATTAGGTCCCTAGCCTTCGGTACTGCCTCTTGTTCTTTTTTTTGTGTTGAATTTTTACGTCTTGTCATTTTGTCCAGATAAGAGTAAATGAAGGGGCAAGTAAAATACTAAAAGGGTGGCAACAACCCCAGGAAAATATGCTTTAACCAAATTAGAAGAGATCCAAAATCGTGAGTGCGGAGAAAGGGGATAAAAAGAGGTTCAAAAAGGAAGAAAGAAAAAAAAAAGAAAAAAGAAAAAAAAAAGAAAAGAAAAGAAAAGAATTTTTAAAAAAGAAGACACCTAAGAAAAATGTAAAAAAGAAAAAATATATATATTAGATAAACTAGTAAAAAATCGTTAAAAAAGAAAAAGGTAACAGTTAAAAAAAAATTTACCCGAAGGCGAGAAAAAAAAAAATGAAAAAGAAAAAATGAAATTAATTGCAAGACTAAAAAAAATCACAGGAAAAAAGCCATGAGTTCCGTGCTTGCTTTTCTCCTCCTCTGGAATTCTGCTGCTCTCCTTGGTATTGAAACCGCACTCCTTGGTAGGTGAACTTGGTCTCGGCTGGATTTCTTATTGATCTTCTGTGGGAGGGGCCTGGTGTAGTGATTCTCAAGTGTCTTTGCCCCAGGCGGAATTACACCGCCCTTACCCGGGGCCGGGGTGAGTAATCTGCTCGGGTTTGCTTTCAGGAGCGTTTGTTGCCTGAGCTCTTTCCGTAGAGTTCCAGAGGACGGGAATACAAATGGCGGCCTCCTGGTCTCCGGCCCGGAGGAGCCGAGAGCCCAGGGCCCCACTCCTCAGTGTGCCCTCAGAGGACAGCGCCCAGTTACTCCCGTCTGCCTGACCTCCGGCCACGCTCCGTGCTCACCGAGCCTGCGACCGGTTCAAGGTAACACCGAGCTGTGAGCTTACTGTCAGCTCTGTCTCTGTAGCCGGCTTTCCCGTTCCAATACCCGCAAGCTCTGCGACACTCAGACACCCCCGATCCTTCTGTGACCCTGCGGGACCTGGGGCCACGCTGACCCCGCTGGGCTTTGCCCCGGTTTAGCGTCTGGAGCGATGTCCCTCAGCGGAACAGACTTTTAAAAGTCCTGATTTTGTGCGCGGTTGCTCCGCCGCTTGCCGGGAGCCGGCCCCTCCCCCCGGGGTCTATCTTCCCGTCGCTTTGGATTCACTTCTCCGCGGGTCCTACCTTTCAGAAAGTGGTTGTTTTTCTGTTTCCAGAATTGCTGTTCTTCTTCTCTTGGATCTGCCGATGGATTTTCAGGTGTTTGCAATCTTTAGATAAGCTATCTAGCTGATCTCCGGCTAGCTGAAGCAGTCTCAGCTTGCTACTTCTCCGCCATCTTGACTCCTCCCTCAGCTCTAATCTTGATTATCATTTCCCTTCTTATGTGTAGAGTTGTTTGATTTGTTTTTGATTCTCCAGTTCTTTAAGGTGTAGAGACTGCTGCTGTGTTCTGAATTTTTCAGTTTTTTTGAGAGAGGCTTGGATGGCTATGTATTTCCCTCTTAGGACCGCCTTTGCTGTATCCCATAGGTTTTGCACCGAAGTGTCTTCATTCTCATTGGTTTCCATGAATTGTTTCAGTTCTTCTTTGATATCCTGGTTGATCCAAGCATTCTTAAGCATGGTGGTCTTTAGCTTTCAGGTGTTTGAGTTCCTTTGGAACTTTTCCTTATGATTGAGCTCCAGTTTCAAACCATTGTGATCTGAGAATATGCAGGGAATAATCTCAGTCTTTTGGTATCGGTTGAGTCCTGATTTGTGACCCCGTATATGGTCTATTCTGGAGAAGGTTCCATCTGCACTTGAGAAGAATGAGTATTCTGTTGTTTTAGGGTGGAATGTTCTGTATATATCTATGAGGTCCATCTGGTCAAGTGTGTCATTCAGTACTCTTGTTTCTTTATTGATTTTCTGCTTTGATGATCTATTTCTGAGAGAGGCGTATTAAGATCTCCTATTATTAATGTATTCATATCAGTATGATTCTTTATCTTTTTTTTTTAAAGATTTATTTATTTATTTATTTGACAGAGAGAAATCACAGGTAGATGGAGAGGCAGGCAGAGAGAGAGAGGGAAGCAGGCTCCCCGCCGAGCAGAGAGCCCGATGCGGGACTCGATCCCAGGACCCTGAGATCATGACCTAAGCCGAAGGCAGTGGCCTAACCCACTGAGCCACCCAGGTGCCCCAATATGATTCTTTATCTTGATTAACAATTTTCTATGTAGTTGGCTGCTCCCGTATTGGGGGCATAGATATTTACAATTGTTAGATCATCTTGGTGGATAGTCCCTTTAAGAATGATGTAGTGTCCTTTTGTATCTCTGACTACAGTCTTTAGTTTAAAATCTAATTTATCTGATATGAGAATCGCTGCCCCAGCCTTCTTTTGAGGCCCATTGGCATGAAAGATGCTTCTCCGTCCCTTCACTTTCAGTCTGGGTGTATCTTTAGGTTCAAAATGGGTCTCTTGTAGACAACATATGGATGTCGTTTTATCCAGTCTGCAACCCTGTGCCGTTTTATGGGTGCATTTAGAACATTCATATTGAGAGTGATTATTGATAGATACGTGTTTATTGACATCGTGTTACCTTTGAAGTCTTTCTTTCTGTAGATTGTCTCTATATTTCTGTTCAATGCTATTCTTAGGATTTTTCATCTTTTATAGAACCCCCCTTAATATTTCCTGCAGTGTTGGCTTGGTGGTTGCATAGTCTTTTAAGCCTTGCTGGTCTTGGAAACTTTTTATCTCTCCATCCATTTTGAATGTCAGTGTTGCTGGATAAAGTATTCTTGGCTGCAAGTTCTTCTCATTTAATGCCCTGAATATGTCTTGCCAGCCCTTTCTGGCTTGCCAGGTCTCTTTGGACGGTTCTGATGTTATTCTGATGGGCTTTCTTCTGGAAGTAAGGAGCCTCTTTGTCCTAGCGGCTTTCAAGAGATTATACCTACAATTATGATTCCTCAATTTGACTATCAGGTGCCTTGGTATTTTTTTGGAATGTGTAATCTTGTGGAGACCTTTCGGCCTCTAGTACATGAATGCTGGTTCCATTCACAAGATTGGGAAAATTTTCATGAAGATCTTGTTCCACTATATCTTCTAGACTTCTTTCTTTTTCCTCCCCTTCAGGGATTCCAATAATTCTGACATTGGAATGTTTCATGGCCTCATTTATTTCTCTGATTCTGTTTTCATGGTTTCTAAGCCCTTTGTTCCAGGCTTCCTCCTGTTCCTTTCTCTCTATCTGTTTGTCCTCCAGATCACTAATTATATCTTCTGTCTCAGTTACCCTGGCTTTGAGAGAATTTAGATTAGATTGGAACTCATTGAGAGTATTGTGAACCTCAGCCCTGGTAGCTTTCAGCTCAGCCCTCACATTGTGAACATTCTGTCTGGTCGCTTTCAGTTCGGCCCTAATCAATTCCGTTAGGTCATCCATGGCTTTCTCCAGCCTAGCTATTGCCTGGATAATTGTTAGCCTGAATTCTCTTTCCGACACATTGTCTATGTTGATAGCCGTTAGCTCTGTTCCAGAAGGTCCATCCTCTGTGTTTTTCTTCTGTTGGGCATTCCTCCTCCTAGGCATTTTGGTGAGAGATGACTGAACAGATGTAGCTGGATGTATCGACCATGGTGCAGTCAAGGTGCACCCTGGAACACTTCTGAGCAATCAGGATTCCCCACCCAAATGAGAGACGAAAGAGAGAGAGAGAGAGAGAGACAGGAAAGAAAAGGAAGATGAAAGAGAAGGTTCAGCCCAAATGGGCCCCAATGTACGATTTATGAAGTATATCAACAAAAACAGACAAACAAAAAGACTGATAAAAGTATATGACACGAGAAAAAATACATATATATATATATATATGCAAATAAAGGAAGAACCTCATCAAAAAGAACCCCAAGTATAAGATTTATATACTATCAGGACAAACACAAAAACACAGAAACAGTGGTAGAAGAAAAAGATGGGAGAGTGGTTATAAATTCTCAGTGTGGGTGAGGAAGGTGGTTTTGATTCTTCCTGGATATATCTTGATATCTTTGTTAAAGGACTCAACTTTCCTAAGATAAAGCGGGATTAAAAATTGGTTTACCTATAGGGGTAGTATTGATTGAGGAAAGGGGATTACTTTGTTAAAATGTCAATACCGCCTAGAGCAATCTATACTTTTAATGCCATTCCGATCAAAATTCCACCAGTATTCTTCAAAGAGCTGGAGCAAATAATCCAAAAATTTGTATGGAATCAGAAGAGACCCCGAATCTCTAAGGAAATGTTGAAAAACAAAAATAAAACTGGGGGCATCACGCTACCTGATTTCAAGCTTTACTACAAAGCTGTGATCACCAAGACAGCATGGTACTGGCATAAAAACAGACACATAGACCAGTGGAACAGAGTAGAGAGCCCAGATATGGACCCTCAACTCTATGGGCAAATAATCTTCGACAAAGCAGGAAAAAATATACATTGGAAAAAAGACAAAGTCTCTTCAATAAATGGTGCTGGGAAAACTGGACAGCTATATGTAGAAGAATGAAACTCAACCATTCTCTTACACCGTACACAAAGATAAACTCAAAATGGATAAAAGACCTCAACGTGAGACAGGAATCCATCAGAATCCTAGAGGAGAACATAGGCAGTAATCTCTTCGATATCAGCCACAGCAACTTCTTTCAAGATATGTCTCCAAAGGCAAAGGAAACAAAAGCTAAAATAAACTTTTGGGATTTCATCAAAATCAAAAGCTTCTCCACAGCAAAGGAAACTGTCAAGAAAACAAAGAGGCAACCCATGGAATGGGAGAAGATATTTGCAAATGACAGTACAGACAAAAGGTTGATATCCAGGATCTATAATGAACTCCTCAAACTCAACACACATAAAAAAGACAAGCATATCAAAAAATGGGCAGAAGATATGAACAGAGACTTCTCCAGTGAAGACATACAAATGGCTATCAGACACATGAAAAAATGTTCATCATCACTAGCCATCAGGGAGATTCAAATTAAAACCACATTGAGATACCACCTTACACCACTTAGAATGGCCAAAATTAACAAGACACGAAACAACATGTGTTGGAGGGGATGTGGAGAAAGGGGAACCCTCTTAGACTATTGGTGGAAATGCAAGTTGGTGCAGCGACTTTGGAGAACAGTGTGGAGATTCCTCAAGAAATTAAAAATAGAACTTCCCTATGACCCTGCCATTGCACTACTGGGTATTTACCTCAAAGATACAGATGTAGTGAAAGGAAGGGCCATCTGTATCCCAATGTTTATAGCAGCAATGGCCACGGTCGCCAAACTGTGGAAAGAACCAAGATGCCCTTCAACGGACGAATGGATAAGGAAGATGTGGTCCATATACACTATGGAGTATTATGCTTCCATCAGAAAGGATGACTACCCGACTCTTGTAGCAACATGGACGGGACTGGAAGAGATTATGCTGAGTGAAATAAATCAAGCAGAGAGAGTCAGTTATCATATGGTTTCACTTATTTGTGGAGCATAACAAATAGCATGGAGGACATGGGGAGTTAGAGAGGAGAAGGGAGTTGGGGGAAATTGGAAGAAGAGGTGAACCATGAGAGACTATGGACTCTAAAAAACAATCTGAGGGGTTCAAATTGGTGGGTGGGTGGGAGGTTGGGGTCCCAGGTGGTGGGTATTATAGAGGGCACGGATTGCATGGAGCACTGGGTATGGTGAAAAAATTACGAATACTGTTATGCTGAAAATAAATAAAAAATAAATTTTTTTTAAAAATCCAAGGAAGAGACACAAAAGAAAATGAACTTTTCATGCACAAGGGATTCTCAAAAATATTTAGATAATTTCTAATTTAAAAAATGGGGTCAGAAAGAAGTTGGATGACATATTTAAAATCCTGGAAGAGGACACTGGGGTGGTTAAGTCAATCATCTGCCTTTGGCTCAGGTCCACGATCATAGGATCCTGGGATCAAGCCTTATGTCGGGCTCCTTACTCAGCAGAGAGCCTGCTTCTCCCTCTCCCTCTGCTGCTCCCCCTGCTCCTTCATGCCCCCCTCTCTCTCTCTCTAATAAATAAATAAATAAAATCTTACCAAAAAATCCTGGGAGATTAAAAAAAAAAAAAACAACAACCAAGAATTATATGTCTTACAAAATGATCTTTCAAGAATGGAAGAGAAATTAAGATGTTTACAAATAAACAGAAGCCAGGTGTGTTTATTACTAGTAGACCTGTCCTACAAGAAATTCTTTTTTTTTTTTTTTAAGATTTTATTTATTTATTGGACAGAGAAAGAGTAGGCGAGAGCCAGGCAGAGAGAGAGGAGGAAGCGGGCTCCCCGTAAGCAGAGCGCCCGATGTGGGGCCTGATCCTAGCACCCTGGGATCATGACCTGAGCTGAAGCAGAGGCTTAACCCACTGAGCCACTCAGGCGCCCATACAAGAAATTCTAAAGACAGTCCTTCAGGTGAAATGTTTGGCAACTTGAACCTAAATAGAAAAAGACTGGTAAAGGTAACTACAGAAGTAAATATAAAAACCAGTATTAGTGTACTGTCGGTATTGTTTGTAATATTTGCTATATCATTTAACATGAAAGTGCATGCAGCAATAATCATAAATATACATTAATGGGAATACAGTGTATAAAGATATAATCTGTGACAATACAATATAAGGGAGGGACGGAAGGAGATGTATGGCAGGTACAAAGTATTTGTGTACTATTGAAACTTAGTTGGTCTTTTCCAAAGTAGATTATTTTAAGTTTAAGATGTTAGTTGTAATTTGCTTGGTAAATGTTAAGAGAATAACTAAAAAATATAGACAAAAGAAATTAAAATGTATACCCCCCAAAATCAATGGAATATTAAATACATAATTATTAACATTAATATGTAATTGTTAATATTTTACTATAAAAATATTGAAACTGAAAAACAAAAATAACAAGGCATACAGAAAAAATAAACTGCTAACAGTAATTACAAAAATAGATAAATGACAGAAATAAATCCTTTCTTATCAGTAATCACATTAAATGTAAATAGATGGAACAAAACTATTAAAAAGGAGAGATTGGGAATGGGGTAACAGAGTGATGGGTATTAAGGAGAGCACGTGTTGTGATGAGCACTGGGTGTTATACACAACTAATGAATCATTGAACACTACATCAAAAAGTATTGATGTGCTCTATAATGGCTAACTGAACATAATTTAAAAAAGAGAGAGATTGGCAAGTTGGATTTCAAAAAGAGAAAAAAATGTTCATCTATATCTATAAGATATTTAATTTAAATATAAGGTCAGAAAGTGATTGAAAGAAAAAGAATAAAAGAGTATAATTGCATACAGATAATAACTAAAGAGAACAAGTATGGATATATTATTATTAGGTAAAGTAGGCTTTAAATTTTAAAAGGTTGGAAGAAGAACAGATATTATATATTGATAAAAGGTTCAAACAATAATATATAACAATTCTATGTACCTGGGGCTTCTAGGTGACTCAGTCACTTAAGCAACCGACTCTTGATTTCGGTGGAAGTCATGATCTCAGGGTCCTGAGATTGAGCCCTGAGTCAGGCTCCATGCTCAGTGGGAGTTTGAGATTCTCTCTCCCTCTCCCTCTGCTCCTTCCTACCCGCCTCAAATAAATAAACATATACATAACAAACCATGTAGCCCCAAAAATATACGAAGCAAAAATCAAAGAAATGAAGGGAGAAACAGACTTTCAATATTTCAATATCTCACTTTCATTAATGGACAGAACAGAAGAATGGAACAACACAATAAACCAGTTAGACTTAATAAACATATAGAGAACACCACACCAAAACCGCAGAATGTACATTCTTCATTTCTTTATTTATTTGACAGAGAGAGAGAGAGAGAGAGCATGAGCAGGAGAATATCAGGCAGAGGGAAAGGGAGTGGGAGAGGGAGAAGCAGACTCCCTGCTGAGCAGAGAGCCTGACATGGGACTTAATCCCAGGACCCTGGAATCATGACCTGAACCAAAGACAGATGCTTAATGACTGAGCTACCCAGGCATCCCCAGAATGTACATTCTTCTTAAGTGCACATAAAACATAGACCATAGACCTACACCTAGACCATATGTTAAGCCACAGAACAAGTTGTTATGGGATGAATTGTATTCCCCCAAAATTCATGGTAAATTTCTTTATTAAAAAAAGAAAGATTTTATTTATATATGAAACAGAGAGAGAGCACCAATGGGAGGGAGGAATAGAGGGAACAGGAGAAACGGGCTCCCCACTGAGCAAGGAGCCAGACATGGGGCTCTATCCCAGGACTTGAGATCATGACCTGAGCCAAAGGCAGATGCTTAACCATCTGAGCCACCTAGGTGCCCCTCATGTTAAATTTCTAACCACTCCTGTGCAAGTCACAATTTGACAATAGAGACAGAGACTTTAGGAGTTAATAATAAGGTTAAATGAATTCATGTGGTTGGACGCTATTCCGCTATGATAGGTGTGCTGTTATAAGGACATAGAAGGGATGCATGTGCAAAGAGGAAGTGTCATGTGAGGACTCAGTGAAAAGGTGACCATCTTCAAACCAAGGAGAGAGGCCTTAGGAGAAACCAGACCTGCAGACAGTTTGATCTTGGACTTAGAGCATCCAGAGCTATGAGAACATAATTTTCTGTTTTTCAGGCTACCCAGTCTGTGGTATTTTGTTATAGTTGCCCTAGGAAACAAATATACAGATCTTAAATTAAAAAAAAAAAAAACTAAAATTAAAAAGTGTCTTTTATGTTCACAGTGAAATAAAACTAGAAATTATAAACAGAAGAGAACCTGAAAATTAATAAACATGTGGAAATTAACAATACAGTCTTAAATAGTCAATAGGTTGAAGAAGACATCACCAGAGAGGGGCACCTGGATGGCTCAGTGAGTTAAAGCCTCTGCCTTCGGCTGGTCATGATCCCAGGTCCTGGGATTGAGCCCCGCTTCAGACTCTCTGCTCAGTGGGGAGCCTGCTTCCTCCTCTCTCTCTCTGCCTACTTGTGATCTCTCTGTCAAATAAATAAATAAAATCTTAAAAAAAAAAATATCACCAGAGAAATTAGAAAATACCTTCAGACAAATGAAAATGAAAACAAAACACACTTAAATTTACAATGCAAAAACACTGCCATTAGTAATTTGTAAATGTAAACATACAACTTAAAATTAAGAAGAAAGTTGTCTGTACAGCTTGAGGTACTAAAAGAAGGAAGAGCACACTAAATCTAAGGCCAGCAGAAAGGTAGACATAATAAAATTAGAATGGAGATTTTTAAAAATAGAGAACAGAAGGAAAGTAGAAAAAATCTGTTTAAGTGTTGTCTCTTTGAAAACATCAAAATCATTGACATTCAGCTAGATTGCCTCAGAAACAAATACAAGGGGCACATGGGTGCCTCAGTGGGTAAAGCATCTGCCTTGGGCTCAGGTGATGATCAGAGGGTCCAGGATCAAGCCCTGCATTGGGCTCCTTGCTCAGCAGGGAGCCTGCTCTTCCCTCTCCTTTTGCCACTCCCCCTTCTCCTGCTCCTCCTCTCTCTCTATTTCAAATAAATAAAGACTTTTTTAAAATTATAAAAAATTAAAAAAAAAAAAGAGAAGACACAAATGATTAGAGTCAGAAATGAAGAGGAATACATAACTGTTGATTTTACAGAAATGAAAAGGACTATGAAAAGAGTATCAATAGTTGAACACCAGTAAATTGCATAACCTAAATGAAATTGACAATTTCCCAGAAACACACAAACCCATCAAAACTGACTTGTAAAGAAATAGAAAATCTGAACAGACCTACAACCAGTAAGGAGATTAATCAGTAATCAAAAGTCTTCCAACAAAGAAAAATATGTGACCAGTGAATTATCCATAACATTTAAAGAAAATTTAAATGAATCTTTTTAAAAGATTTAAAAGAATGCCAGTCATTCTCAAACTCTTCCTAAAAATTGGAAGAGTTAGGTACAGTTACTAACTCATTCCATGAGGACAGTATTTTTCTGTTACTAAAGCTTCAGAAAAATAATATAAAAACAAAACAAAACTAGGGATCAATATCCCTCGTGAATAGTGATGCGAAAATCCTCAAAAAATGTTAGCAAGTGAATTCATATATGAAAAGAATGATTATATACCATGTCCAAGTGTGATTTATTACCAGAATTTAAGGATTATTTACCATATGAAAATTGATGTAATACACCACATTAATGGAATGTAAGAGAAGACCATATGATCATCTGAATTGATGCAGAAATATCGTTCGAAAAAAGAAAAACCAACACTCTTTTATTACTATAAACAATCTAGAAACCAGGGGCAAGAACTTCCTTAACCTGATATAAGGACATTCATAAAATTTCCACAGCCTAATATCACATTTAATGGTGACAGACTGTAAGCTTTTCCTGTAAGATCAGAAACATGACAAGTATGACCACCTTTTAACACTTCTTTTCAACCTAGTGGTGGAAATCCTAGATGGGCCAGTTAAGCAAGAGAAAGAAAGTAAAGGCATTCAGATTGAAAAGGAAAAATAAAAATTATCTCTGCTTACAGATGGCATGATCTTATATATAGAAAACCCCAAAGATCACACACACAGTTTGAGGTAATGAAGTTTCAGGGTACCAATCAACATATAAAAGGCAGTTGTATTTCTGTACACTAGCAATGAATGATAGGAAAATGGAAATTAAGAAATAATTCCATTTACACTGGCATCAGGAAGAATAAAATACTTGAAAATAAATTTAAGCAAGGATATGTAAAACTCCTACACATAGAAATAATACTGCTACAAGTCTACTATAAAACTTTACTGGAAGAAAGTAAAAAAGACGTGAATAAATGGAAAATATTTCATGTTCACATGAATTGTAAGAAGCTTTAATATTGTTAAATGACAATAGTCCCCAAAGAAATCTACAGAATCAGAGCAATCTCTATCAAAATTCCAATAGCATTTTTTTTTTTCTGGTTGGAGAAAACCCATCATGAGATTCATATGGAGTATCAAAGAATCCTAAATAGCCAAATTAATCTTCCAAAAAGGAAAACAAAATTGGAGGACTCAAACTTCCTCATTTCAAAACTTAATACAAAGCTACAATATTTATATCTGTGTGATTTTGTCATTAGGACAGAGATATGGAACCCTGGAATAGAATAGAGACACCCAAAATAAACCTTTATATGTGCTGAAATTATTTGACAAGGGCACTAAGTCCATGGGGAAGAAAAGACTTTTCAACAAATGGTGATAGGAAACTGGATAGCCATATGCAAAAGAAGGAAGTTGGGCCATGCAAAAATTAACTAACAATCAAAGACCTAAACTTAAGAGTTAAAACTATAAAACAGTTAGATGAAAATACACGAGAAAATCTTCATAACATTGGATTTGGCAGTGATTTCTTGAATATGACACCAAAAGGATAGGAAATTTTTAAAAATAGATAAATTGAACTTTGTCACTTTAAGAACATTTGTGCATCAAAGGACAGTATCAAGAAAGTGAAAAAACATCAGATAGAACGTGAGAAAATATTTGCAAATCATGTATCTGTTAAGAGATTAATAGGCACAATTAATACGGAACTCTACAACAACCCAATTTTAAAATGGGCAAGGGACATAAATAGATATTTTTCCCAAGATATACATAAAACTAATAAACACATGAAAATGTGGTCAGCATCATTAGTCTCTAGGAATATGCAAATCAAAACCACAGGAAGGGGCGTCTGTGTGGCTCAGTCTTTGGGCGTCTGCCTTCAGCTCAGGTCATAATCTCGGGGTCCTGGGATTGAGCCAAATAGGCTCTCTGCTCAGCGGGGAGTCTGCTTCTCCTTCTCCTACTCCCCCTGCTTGTGTCCCCTCTCCCGCTGTGTCTCTCTGTGTCAAATAAATAAATAAAATTAAAACAAACAATAAAAAACAACCACAGTAAGATACCACTTCATAGCTATCAGGATGGCTATGATCAGAGACCATGGGAAATAACAAATATTGATAAGGATGTGAAAAAATTGGACCTCTTTTGCACTGCTATTGGGAATTTTAAAAGGCACAGCTGCTGTAGAAAATTGTTTGACTCTTCCTTAAAAAGTTAAACAAAATTACCATATATCAGCAATTTCACTCCTGAGTCTATATCCAAGAGAATTGAAATCTGGGACTCAAATAGATACTTGTTCACCAGTATTTGTAACAGCATTATTGACAATAGCCAAAAGAAGAAAACAACCCCCTGGTGCTAACAACATAGCATCAGATGAATAGATAAACAAAATATTGTATATACATATAACTAAATATTATTCATCCTTTAAAAGTGAAATTCTAAAATATGCTGCACCTTGGGTGAATTTTGAAAATATGATTAATGAAAGAAGCCATATACAAAAAATCAAATATTACTTGATTCCACTTATATGAGTTAACTAGAATAGGCAAATTCATGGAGATAGATAGTAGAATAGAAATTACTAAGAAGTGAGGTGACTGGAAAGTTACTCTTTAATAAGTATAGAGTTTCTGTTTGGGCTAGTGATAAAGTTCTTGAAATAGATAGTTGTGATGATTATACACCATTATGCATACATTTAATGCCACCAAATTGCCCACCTAAAAATGGTCAAAATGGCAACATTCATAAAATAAAAACATATGTTAAAATAAAAACATGTACAGAAAAAAGAAGGGAGCAGTTAAAAGAGCTAGTTATTCTCTGGTGTTTGTTTTAGTTCATAAATTGGTTATTTTACCAAAATTCATATCTCTGCAGTACACATGTAGATGTAGAGGCACACTGTATCTAAAAATATATAAATCCAATTTAAATAGAATATTTAGTAAAACTCAGTTTGATACTAATATTAAGAAAAAAATAAAAAAAAAAAAGAATGGGTATATTGGCAGGCGGGGAAATATGACTGAGGAGTAGGCACCCCTATTTCAACCAGGTACCTCAGTTGAGCTGGTATCTACCAGACCATTTTGAACACCCATGAAATCAGCGTGAGATGTGAGAACATATATCCAGATCTCTACAAACAGATTATCTCCGGCAGTTGTTTTTGAGATATTAAGCAGGGAGCCATGATTCTGCGGGCAGGTATCAGAAGATGAGTGGGAGGAGGAGGAGGGAGCATCCAGGATCCTGCACTGACAGAGCACAAAAGCCTCCCTTGCTGGGGACTGGGCACAGACTTGCAAACCAGTACTGGTGGGAAGAGGACTTTAGGGCAGTACCCCCAGACTGAAATCTGGAGCTGCCAACTGGGGGCAGTTGGCAGTTTTAGAAGCACAAAGGGCAGAGATGTGCCTGGACCTGGAAGGGAGGGCTAGTAGTACTGTTGTGGGACGCACAACCCAGGACACTGAGGTTTTAAGCTGCACAGACAAAAATGAAGAGCGTGTGGCCTGGAGACCTCATTGTAAAACTGACTGGGATCTCTGTTCTGAGACAGAAGTTTGAATACAGTCACCTCTGCTCTGACTCTTGGAAGAGACACGGAAAGTCACCAGAGAACAAAAGCCCCCCAAAACCAGTTTTCATTGAGCCCATCACCCCCTTAGGGGAGCAGGACAATTCTGCCCAAACAGGGTTGCCTGAGTAACAGGGCGGCAGACCCCTCCCCCAGAAGACAAGAGGCCTTCCTGGAAGAACAAGAGGCCTACAGCCATAAGGTCTCTGTAAAACAGGTGCATCTTGCTTGGGTTGTGGTTAATACTTTGCACTCTACATTCCCTCAACTACCCCTCAACAGAATGACTAAAAGGAGGGACCTCCAACACAGAAAAAATTCAGAGACTGTGACCTCTGCCACACAACTAACAGATATGGATATAAGCAAGACGTTGGAAATAGACTTCAGGTAACAGTTATGCAAACAGTAGCTAGGTTGGAGAAAACCATTAATGGCAATGCAGATTCTCTAAGGGCAGAAGTGAGAGCTGATCTGGCAGAATTTAAAAATGTTATCAATGAGACCCAATCTAATCTAGATACTCTAACAGCTGGGTAAATGAGGCAGAAGAACAAATTAGTGATTTAGAAGACAAACTGATAGAAATTAGGGAATCAATCCCATTTACAATAGCACCAAAAACCATAAGGTACCTTGGAATAAACCTAACCAGAGAGGTAAATGATCTATACTCTAGCAACTACAGAACACTCCAGAAAAAAATCAAAGAGGACACAAAAAGATGGAAAAACATTCCATGCTCATGGATCAGAAGAATAAACATTGTAAAATGTCTACACTGCCTAGACCAATCTATACTTTCAATGCCATCCCAATCAAAACTACACCAGCATTTTTCAAAGCGCTGGAATAAACAATTCTATAATTTGTACGGAACCAGAAGAGACCCAGAATCTCCAAGGAAATGTTGACAATGAAAAACAAATCTGGGGGACATCATATTGCCTTACTTCAAGCTATAGTACAAAGTTGTGGTCACCAAAACAGCATGGTATTGGCACAAAAATGGACACATGGGCCAATAGAACAGAACAGAGAGCTCAGATTTATGAACCCAATTGTTTCTACTTACGTTTCTCTGTGACACTATAGAAACGTAATTGACTCTTGATCAATGAAGGGTTAAGGTTGTCAACCCCCACACAGTTGGAAATTTGCATATTATATACTGTATATATATATTTTTTAAGATTTTATTTACTTTAAAGACAGAGAGGGAGCATGAGAATATGGAGGGTCAGAGGGAGAAGCAGACTCCCTGCTCATGGGACTCAGTCCTGGGACTCGAGGATCATGACCTGAACCAAAGGCAGTCACTTAACCAACCAACTGAGCCACCCAGGCACCCTATATACTGTCTATTCTTATAATAAAGTAAGCTAGGGAAAAGAAAATGTTAGTAAGACAATCGTAAGGGAGGCACCTGGGTTTCTTAGTTGGTTGAACATCTGCCTTCATTTTAGGTCATGATCTCAGGGTCCTGGGATTGAGTCCCTTATCAGCCTTCTGGCTCAGTGGGGAGACTGCTTTTCCCTCTCCCTCTGCCTACTCCTCCCGTTCATGCTCTGTCTCTCTCTCAAATAAATAAATAAATAAATAAAATCTTAAAAAAAAGAAAAGAAAAAAAATCAAATGGAAGAAAAAATACATTTATAGTACTGTCCTATATTTATTGATATAATAAGTTTGTCATGTTTACAAGATGGATCATCTGTTAGAGCCTACATCAATATTGTCTTATATGATACAAAACATTGTAGATGTTATATGTTTTACTAACACTAAACATCAAAAATGAAAAATTCACTTTATTTTATAGGTTTAATGATTCACATATTGATAATAAAAAAGCAATAATATGATTGTGTTATGGTGGCCTATTGTAATGGTAATGAATACAATTGCTTCACATAGCTTAAGCTATACAATAATGAATGAATCCTTACAAAATTTTTATGGTGTACCATGTCACAGTCATATTCATAATACAGTATTGGAAACATTATTAACATTAAAAAAATTTACATCTGGTGATAGGCTGATACGCAGTCCCCAGTTATAAGAGAAAGAGGCATATTGTACAGCAGTATAATTCTTTGGAAGAAGTTATAAAGCAGTGTGAAACTAACAAGTTTACTAATTTTACATTAAATATCACTGTCCTTATTCCTATGTAAGGACAGGCTTCCACTTCCATGTGAGTCTTGTACATGATGTTCTATACAATGAATACTTAGGCAATGATGATGCTGACACAAAATTGTCTCATACAGTTATTAGGATTTCATGCAAAGATACTTGCACACATACACCACAGTAAGTTTATTAACCATATGGCATGATAATTATTTGTTACTCATTAACTTGAAGTGGATCATCATAAAATCTTCATCTTTATTCTCTTCACATTGAGTAGGCTGAGGAAGAAGAAATAGAGGAGGGTTTATTCTTGCTCTCTGAAATGCTTCAGAGACAAAGGATGTGGAAGGGTTAGAAAGGAGGGGAAGGAGAGGCAGGCATTGTAACTTTATGGGAATAAGTGTTAATATCCATCTTAATTTTTTGCTTTTTCATTTCTCTAAAAATGAATATATGATACCAGTCCTATTTCTATATGATACCAGTCCCCCTCTTGCTTTAGTTTCAGTGCCTCTTATCATAAAAGGATCCATGTTGCAAAAGCAGTTTTGGTGTCTGTTTTTTTGTTTTTTGTTTTTTGTTTTTCCTTAAGACTTTTTATTTATTTGAGAGGGAGAGAGCATGAGCTGGGGAAGAGGCAGATGGAGAGGCAGAAGCAGATTCCCAGCTGAGCAGGGAGCCTGATGCGTGGCGTGATCCCAGAACCCTGGGATCATGACCTGAGCTGTAGGCAGATGTTTAACCAACTGAGCCACCCAGGCACCCCTAAAAGCAATCTTGAATAATCAGAATCCTTCTGCCAGACTATCTAATGCCAATTTGTTTTCAGGCACTCCTTCTTCTATGTCTTCTTACTCATTGTCCCGAGCTGGTTTGAAAGCACTCCTCTCCATCGAGTCTTCTGTTTATTTCTCTGCTGTAGTATCTTTTAGTGCTTTAATTTCTCTAAGATCAGTTTCTTGAAACCTTTCACATACCCCCACCTTTTTTGCTGTATCCACAATCTCTTCCATGATTTCCTTTATTGGCTATGACCTAAATTCTGTGAAGTCATACACAATATTTGAATGTAGTTTTCTCCAGCAGGAATGTGTTCTTTGGATCTTGATGGCTTTCATGGTTTTTTTCTCTGACATTGTTGGTATCTTCACTGGTGTAATCCTTCCAGGCTTTTTTGATGTTCTCTCTTGGGGTTCTCTGCCATGGTGTTGACAGTCATTTCCATAGAGTAAGTACCATGTGTAATGAGACTTAACAATGTCATACATTGTGGTCTAGAGGCTGAATTAGAGATGTTGTGCTTGTGGACAAGTAGACTATTTCAGCCTCTTCACTCTTGTTGAACTCTTGGGGTTCTACAAGGCCAGGGCCATTTTCTAATATCAAAAGAACTTAAAAGGCAGTCAGTTACTGGAAAGATACTTCATGTCTTCAGCATCAGTAGAATCAATCAAGGAAAAGGGTTCTCTTTGTCGAGGCCTTCTTAAATAACCAAAACACAGGCAGCTGGTATTTCTCTTTTCCCTTTATTAGAGTTAGCAGCTTTATAGATAGAGTAGTCCTGATTATAAACCTGACTGCATTTGCACAACAGTAGAGTTAACCATTCCCTTCCTGTCTTAAATCCTGGTTCCCTTCATTACTAATAAATATCCTTTGCAGTTTTTTTTATTTTTCTTTTTATCCGCCTTGGTTAGGACACTTCCGTCTGCATTAAAAAGCTGCACAGGTAGATATCTTGGTCAGCAGAAGCTCCTTCTCCTGTTATCTTCACATTTTTTAACCAAACCTCTTTCTAAAATTATCAAATTATTCTTTGCTAGCATTAAATTCCAGCTCTAGGTCCTTCAGTTTCCTTTTGCTTTCAGCTATCAAATAATATAATTTAATACTGCATCTTTTTATTTGTTTACATTTCTTTCAACTATCAGTTGAAATCTCTATGTGTGTGTGTGTGTGATAAGTTTTGATAAATGTTAACTTTTTATAATGTATTTGTGTATATTTTATGGTAGTAAATGGCAAAATAGGCTAATATTTACATATATTTTATGCATTTATGACATACCTAACTTTTTTTTAAGTTTTTAGATATTTCCTAAATATCTTTGGATTTTGTCCTAAATATCTTTGGTTTGTCTGGAAGTTGTTTCAAATTGTCACAAATCTCCAAAAGTTTTAAAACATATTTATTTTAAAATCCACGTATAAGTGGACCCATGCATTTCAAACCTGTTATTCAAGTGTCAACTGTGTAACTGTGGTTTGGAGGATTCAACTTCCATGCAGTGATTGACTGTGAAAATCACGTAAAGCTTAGATGAAAATTCTAGAGGGAATGGTGAAGTAATTTTTCAGAGTATTGCAAATATTAAAGGATCAAGTACAGTACTGCTTACTAAAAACATACATGAGGCAAATTAAGTGAAGTCCTAGAGATGTAATATACTATTGACTTGTTTCTGAAAATATGTGATGCATTAAGGTCAGGGGATACTTTTTTCTGTGTAAAGCAAGGTTTATTTACTTCAGGGAGGCTCAACATCATGATCTCAACATAAGTGACTTTAATGCAGCAACATGAGCCACTACTGGCCAGAGACACAGCCAGTTTTGATCCAGCTTTGAAACCCTGTTAAGAACATTACAGTAAAAGCAATAAACTTACAGTTAAATATAAATGTTATTGAATGAGCGGAATGTTTCATATCTAATATAGCTTCCCAGTTGTCCCATGAGTTCTCTTTATCTCAACAGAAAAATTGGAAAAGTAAACAGAAAGTTTCACTTTTAAAAAAGTTTCTGCTTTCTGGCCATGGTGGCCATGGTTTTCCAAGGTGGGTGTTAGTGAGCATGGTCCCTGAGTTCCCTGCCCCCAAGGCACCTGTGAGCTCCTGTGCGGAGAAGTGTCACTGCATTGCTCTCTCAGCGTGTGTCCCTTTTTAAGAACATTCCAGTTAGCACACTAATTCTTTCAGATACACAAACACATTGGGAGCCATCAGGTTAAATAATATATATGAACAAAAATGTATTTTACAATTTAATATAGATCTTCTTCCTTAAAACATCTTGGAAACAATAATGTTCTTCACCTTCTGTATATTCATGTTGTAGAAGATAACATGCTATATACCCATATAGGTCTCAGCTGGAATAAGAAAGCTTTTCTTAATTGTTCATTTTATTAATTTCAACATAATAATCTCAAAGGTAAGACAAAGGTTAGAATAGATGTGGTCTTTGGTCTTGTCAAAATGATAATGGCTTATGGTGGTCACTGAGGGGCTACTCTGTATTTCCCCTTCTTTGTGGGCACTGTTCTTTCTGCCTGGCGTGTTTTTTCACATACTTCCCCCAGTATGTCAAAACATATACTTTTCCTGCTCCTTTTCTTTGTACCTTCCTTGCCATTTTCCTCCCAACTCAAGGCAAACCTGGTTGCTCATTATGGTTCCTTCTACATGGCCTCCATTATAGCACATTCAAGAGAAAATCACCCACAGTTTACACCTCTCTCTTTCCTCCTTCAGTGTGAGCTTCTTGAATGCAAGGCTGTTATCTGTGGCATAAGTGAAAATTGGCTTCGCAAGACATGTATGACCATAGGTTCCCTATGTTTCTCAGAAAATCTTGAATTTGGAAAATAGCTCATTTTTGAGGAAGCAGAAATGGGGGTAGGGATATATATGCTAGTATTTGCAGCTATAAAAGCACATAGTTTACTAGATCTTCAAACCCAGCTAGGATAAAAATGCTTGGGAAGCCTTCATCCTCTTTCCACAGCCTTATAGGACAGTATATAGTATATAGCAATAGTATACAGTATAGTAGCAAAGACAGGTAGTCTAAACTTTTCTTCTAACTTATTGCCAAGCACACAAGAAAAAATATGTACAGGCAGACATGATCACTGGTCTTCCAACTGATTTTACATGAGATGTATTCTCATAGCCTGGAATGGGGACAATATAAAATGTCACTTCAGCATTCCTTATTAGGTGAACAAAACTGATCAGAAGATCCCACAAGTTTGTGGACAGAATTAACAGAGATAATTTATGTGGAATTTATATGAGCCAATACCACAGCTGGCCCTTAGTAAGAGAGGTTTACCTCCTACTCATTTGTCGAAGAAACAATTATGTATTAAGCCTAATACAGTCTTCACAAGCCAAATGTTATCTGCCTACTTTTCTGGAGACCTCCACAAGCTGGCCTCTTGACCTGGTTTCATGTGTGACTATTGTAAAGCTTCCACCTATGCAGAGCTCTCGCTCTTATTTATTAAGCATCTGCAGTGGACCTGGCTTTGTACTGGTGTCACACAACTCTATTTAGTGCCAACTAAACTTCTGAAACACAAGACGAACTCATTTGCAGAGGAGGATACTGAGTTTCTGTCCTGCTTGGGGTCCCAGGTTGTAGTTCTAAAGAAGAACCAGGATTAGTGCCAGGTTGCACCCACTCCACCCACCAGGCACCTGTAAAAAGGGCTGGATTCATCAGCACAGGATCTTCTTTTTTAATACAAGTACTTGCAATTTGCAAAAGTGGCTCAGGTGCATTTGCAAAGATGCCCACTCCTGTAGAGCAGGTGGGAGGTCATTCCCATCCTCTGAATCCAGCCACTTCTGGAGAACTGCATCCAGGCACAGAAGCTACCCTCTGGGGACAGGGATAAAGACCTTCAGCAGCCCCCAAACCTGAAAATATTAAGCTTTTCCCCTTACTTAGATGTGTGTGCATATGAATAAAAGAATAGATTCATTTAAAAAAAAAATGAAAATTGACTAGAAGGAGAAAAAAACCTCAAAGCATCCATGGACCTTTTGAAAAGATTTAAAAGTAGTATTTTGAATATGAATATCTATAAATTATGAGCTTATTCGGTAAGTTTGCTCCATAAAAAATCCCATCCCTGGATATTTTAAGGATGCAGTCTTCTAAGAATAATCCAAAGAGTAGAATAGTAGGAGTGACAATGCCTAAAAGATTATTCCAACCCCGATCACAATGTCACATTCTTGGTGTTGGTTCTCAACATTGGGCCTCTTTCTGATGGGATTGAAGGTCACTCTTTGCCTTTGGGAGATCTATGAATAGGTCAGGTCACCATTTTGCATATTTGGTCTTCAGATAAGTCAGTAATTTAAAAACAGAGTTCTGAATCCATATTCCCTTTCCAAAGTTTACCTCAGTCCCCTGGCAATAGAAAATATAAATGCCTATTTGGGGGTGCCTGGGTGGCTCAGTCAATAAGTGTCTGACTCTTGATTTCACCTCAGGTCATGATCTCCCTTTCCTGATCTTGAGCCCTGATTCAGGCTCCAAGCTGGGTGTGGAGCCTGGTTAAGATTCTGTCTCCCTCTGCCCTTCCCTCTCTTTAGGATCCTAAGGATCTTAGAAATAATTGTTTTAATTTAGGAAATGAGAATCCAGTCCAACAGAGAATTAATTTGTTACTTATTCTCTTTTATGAGATGTCATTGGAATTTGTCACTTTCAGAGCCCAGAGAGCTCACCATTACACTTTTACTTTACAGATGAGAATGCAGAGTTTATACAGTTTAAGTATTGTTTGGTAAAACCAGCTGAGTAGTTCTGTGGCTGAATCATAATTAAAATTCAAAATTTCTGGCTCTCATATCTGCTTGAGTTGTATCTCTTACTGTTTTTACCAGTAGTACAATAAAGAAACTTTTTTATAGAAAACAAATTCTTTAATACTTGCTAAGTTACTTTAGATCTCTGAGGAAGAAACTTTATGTTCTGAAAGTAAATGTTGCATAGATTCTCTTTAAATATTCAGGAAGTGACAGTGAGAAATAGGAGAATGTGTTGGGAAAGGAAGGTTTTAACTGGATTATTTGAAAGCAGCAGTGTTGTCTTGAAATGCTACCTTGGAGACAAATGTAGCTGAGCTATTGTTACCTTTACCCTTTTCCCCTAGTTTAGGGAAACCAATTAAGAAAGGTAGACTAGTGGCCCAGCAGAAGCATCCAAACTTAGTTCACCATCCTTCTGGTAGCCTGCCATGTTTTCCAGAAACATACTCTTATTAGAATGTACTCATGATGAATAGTGCATTCTGTCCTGTTATCTCACGTGCTTTTGCTTTTAATTTCATTTCTACCTTTTGTGTAAGAATCACACCAATTATTGAGGAATAGACTTGTATTTGTTAGACTAGTGTTTCATAATTTAAAATAATTTATGGAGCACAAGATGTGATGAGCACTGGGTGTTATATGCATCTGATGAATCATTGAAAACTACATCAGAAACTAATATACTATATGTTGACTAATTGAATTAAAATTTGAAAAATGAAAAAATAAGCATTATGCAATGATCTTTAAAATTATGTACTAATTTAAGAAATAAATTCTATTATAATAAAATTTTAAGGAGAATATCATTCTTTGATAATTTTTAGAGAATTGTTAACCTCTTATGTATCTGAGCATTCAAGTGTAATTCTTTACTGTGAAGTAAATATTATTTAAAAGGCTACATGTTTCTTATCATTTGTATCTCTTGGAGAATATAATGCTGGCTTTATGTTCAGTGTTGAACGTAGAGAAGAAAGGAAATAATAAGCATATTGATACTAGAGCCAAGAAGACACATGAAATGACCCCCAAAAGATAAGAGATAGATGATTAGGGACTGCTCTATCTAAACAAATACAATATTCTAAGTAGAAAACAAAAAGATCTATTTTCTTAGTTACTGGTTTCATTTTATCCTATTTTTAACTTTTAAAATTACATATTACTAAGTGGAAATATAAGTTTTTAAGATTACCTCTTTGAAGTTTCTCTTCCAGAAATTGTTCCTAGTACTCAATAACCTATTGGTACCAGACAGGATCAGCTTAAGGTTTGCCATTGTAACACAAACACTTTAACTTGAAAAATTACAAGAGGATGTATAGTTTTAAGAGTGGCCCTTAGAAAAAACTCAGTAAAACTACTGCTTTTTTTTTTTTTAAGATTTTATTTGTTTATTTGACACAGAGAGATCACAAGTAGGCAGAGCAGCAGGCAGAGAGAGAGGGGGAAGCAGGCTCCCCGCCGAACAGAGAGCCCTACACAGGGCTCGATCCTAGGACCCCAAGATCATGACCTGAGCCAAAGGCAGAGGCCCAGCCCACTGAGCCACCCAGGAGACCGTACTGCTGTCAGTCCGTATGTTTGAGTGTACTTAGAGGTATCATGTCAGTGTATGATAGCTGTGTTAGAGCTGCTGGAACTGTGAGTTACGCATTAAAAAGTTAGTGTTGCGGGCGCCTGGCTGGCTCAGTGGGTTAAGCCGCTGCCCTCAGCTCAGGTCATGATCTCAGGGTCTTGGGATCGAGTCCCACATCGGGCTCTCTGCCCAGCAGGGAGCCTGCTTCCTCCTCGCTCTCTGCCTGCCTCTCTTCCTGCCTCTCTGCCTACTTGTGATCTCTCTCTCTGTGAAATAAATAAATAAATAAATCTTTAAAAAAAAAAAAAAAGTTAGTGTTGCTTCACAGGTATGGCCTTCACAGGAATTTTTCCTAAATTCCAGGAGATTGCTACCAGTTTACGTGTGTGTGTGTGTGTGTGTGAGTGAGTGTGTGTGTGTGTGTAATTTTAGTATTACTTATAAATTCTCTCTTTTTTCATATAACAGGCAAATCCTTGCACCACTAATTATAAATCTTTGTTAATGGGCTTTGTTGTATAATGATGTAAGCTGTGATGATAACAACATAAAGGGCAGGAGACAGGTATCTAAGAGCAGAGTATTTTGTGTAATATTAAAACTGAGATGGCATTATTCAAAGTAGGTTGTTGTAAGTTTAAGATATTATTTCTTCCTTTTATTTGATAGATTGAGTTTTTTCATCCCCTATTTTTTTCCTCTTATAGCTTTAGAAGTTATTTCATCTACTTTTTGGTTGCTTAAGTGGTTATTCTTACAGTTTTAGCATGCCCTTTTAAACATGTGTTAATCTGAGGTATCTGGCTGCCTCAGTCGATGGAGCCCGAGACTCTTGATCCCATAGTCAAGAGTTTGAGCCCCACATTGGATGTAGAGATTACCTAATAAAAATAAACATATATTAATCTATAAACTTCCTTTTTAGAAATATTTCTTAATTTGTTTTAGAGAGAGAAAGAGCATGTGCACACATAAGTGGGAGGAGGGGCAGAAAGAAAATCTCTGAATCTCTGAATCTCAAGCTCAGCATGGAGTCCCATGTGGGGCTCCATCTCATGACCCTGAGATCATGACTTGAGCTGAAATCAAGAGCTGGACGCTTAACTGACTAAGCTACCTAGGCACTCCTATAAATTTCTAAAATTAATTAATTTATTTATGTTTTCTTTTTTTTTTAATTTAATTTTACTTTTTCAGGGTTCCAAGATTCATTGTTTATGCACCACACCTGGTACTCCATGCAATACGTGCCCTCCTTAATACCCACCACCATGCTCACCTATCTTCCCAGCTCCCTCCCTTCTAAAACCCTCAGTATGTTCTCAGAATCCACAGTCTCTTATGCTTCATGTCCCCCTCCGATTTCCCCCAATCCACTTTTCCTTTCTTCTCATAATGTCTACCATGTTATTACTTGTGTTCCACAAGTAAGTGAAACCATTTGATAATTGACTCTCTCTGCTTGACATATTTCACTTAGCATAATCTCCTCCAGTCCCGTCCATGTTGATATAAAAGTTGGGAGGCATAATATTCCATCGTATATATGGACCATATCCTCTTTATCCATTTGTCTGTTGAAAGGCATCTTGGCTCTTTCTGTAGTTTGGTGACCGTGGCCATTGCTGCTATGAACATTGGGGTACAGATGGCCCTACTTTTCACTACATCTGTATCTTTGGGGTTAATATCCAGTAGGGCAATTTCAGGATCATACCTTTTCTTACCAAAAGGCAAAATCTTAGCACGCTATTATTTCCCCATTCTCTCTTATTACTTTTGTGCTGTAATCACTTAAAAATTTAGTTTTAGACTTTTTAAGGTTTATTCAATGTATATTTCTACTTATCAGTAAATTTTACTGGGCTCTTTGCTTACCATGATTTAGCTTGGTGTTTTGTTTTATTTTGTTTTCCCTTCCATGGGCTGAATATTCATTTTCTCTAAATCATCCATGAATAAATCTGAACTCTAAAGAAGGCCCATTCTGAGTCCTTTTGTGACTACAAGTACTTTAATATCATAGCCCTCCCATTTGAATATTCTGGCTGGGTATACAATTCTTGGTTTAAAATATTTTCTCCTCAGAACATCTGAAGATTTCCTTTAATGTTCAGTTTTGCTGAAGAGATTTCCCTCCCTTCTTTTCTCTTCTTTTCTCTTCTCTTCTCTTCGTCCCTCCTTCCTTCCATCTCTTCCTTCCTTCCTTTCTTGTTGTTCTAGTCTATTTCTGAACTCCAGATTATGTGAATAATATAACACCATGAGTACCTTCAAATGCATTCATAAATGAATGCATTAAAATAACCACAAACATACTTTTTAAAACACAGTAACTCTGACACTCTTGCTAACCAGAATGAATTCCACTTATCAGAAGAGGAGGGGATGGGGCGCCTGGGTGGCTCAGTGGGTTGGGCCTCTGCCTTCGGCTCGGGTCATGATCCCAGGGTCCTGGGATCGAGTCCCGCATCAGGCTCTCTGCTCAGCGGGGAGCCTGCTTCCTTCTCTCTCTGCCTGCTTCTCTGCCTACTTGTGATCTCTGTCTGTCCAATGAATAAGTAAAATAAAAAATAAAAAATAAAAAATAAAAAAGAAGAGGAGGGGAAAGCTTTTCCATCTTGCTTCCTGAGAATAAAAAATTGATTTAATACCTTTTTGGTAAGAATATTTAAGTTCTACTCCCTCAGCAAATTTCAGTTTCTGAATACAATATTAATGGCTATAGTGACCATGTTTTAAATTAGATTTTCAAAACTTAAGATGAATAATTTGACAATTTTAACAACCTTTTTCTATGTCCTTCACCCCCAAATCCCTGGCAACCATTTTCTATGAGGTTTACTTTTTACTGTTGTTAGATTCCACATATATATGATCCCATGTAGTCTTTGTCTTTCTCTTGTTTATTTGACTTAGCATAATGGCTATAAGGTCCATCTATTTTGTCACAAATAGCAAAAGTTTCTTCTCATTGCAAAATAATATCATGTATATTGGATACATGTATCACATTATCTTTATCCATTCAGCCAACTGCTGAGACTTAGGTTGTTTCCACATATTGGCTATTACAAATAATGCTTCAATGAACATCGGATGATCATGTTTTCATGTATATTCCCAGAAGTGGTCTTGGTGTGTCATATGGTTTTCTGTTTTTAAATTTTTTTTTAAGAAACCTCCATACTATTTCCAGTGGCTACAACAACTTACATTCCTACCAACAGAGCACAGGGATTCCCTTTTCTTTAGATCCCCAGCAACACTGGCTATTTCTTGTCTTTTTCATGATAATCCTTCTCAGAGATGTGAGGTGATACTCATCATGGTTTTGATTTGTATTGCCCTGATGATTAATTGATGTTGAGCACCTTTTTTTGTACTTCTTGTCCATTTGAACATTTTCACTCAAAAAATGTCTCTTTACTTCCTGTGCCCATTTTTAAATTCCTTTTTTTGTGATATTTGGATATTAACCGCTTCCTTATCATATATGTGATCTGGAAATTTGCAAATATTTTCTTCCATTCTGTAGCTTCTTTTTCATTTTGTTAATGGTTTCTGTTGCTCTGCAGGGGACTTTTAGTCTGTAGTCTCACTCGTTCATCTTTACTTTTATTGCCTTAGGTTTTGATGTCAAATCCAAAAACTCATACCGAAGACCAATGCAAAGGAGTTTACTGCCTGTGTTTTCTTGAGTTTAGAGTTTCTTCCAGGTGTGAGATCTTATGTTCAAATCTTTAACCCATTTTGAATTAATTTTTGAGTGGTGTAAGAAGAGGTCCAATTTTTTTCTTTTGCATGTGACTGTCCAATTTTCCAATTGGAAAATTTATTGAAGAAACTGTCCTTTATCCATTATATATGCATGACTTATCATCAATTATTTCACCATATATATGTGTGTAATATACACACATATATATATTTTTACTTCTCAGCTTTGTATTCTGTTCTGTAGATCTGTTTGTTTTTATGCTAACACCATTCTTTCTCTACTATTATTTTAATTTAGTTTGAAATCAGAGAGTGTGATGCCTTGGGCTTTGTTCTGCTCCACATTTCGTAGGCTATTTGAAGTCTTTGAGGTTTCATACAAATTTTAGGGTTTTTTTCTATTTCTGTGAAAAATGTCATTAAAATTTTGATAGGGATTATATTGCATCTGTGGATTGCTTTGGGTACAATAGACATTTCAAAAATATTAATTATTATACTCCATGAGCATGGGATATCTTTGCATTCACTTGTATCTTCCTCAGTTTCATTTAATGTCTTACAATTTTGAGTGTAGAGAGTTTTCACCTCCTTGGTTAAATTTCTTCCTAGGTATTTTATTCTTCTTGACACAGTTTTATTTTTTTTCAAGTTTTTATTTAAATTCTAGTTAGTTAACGTACAGTGTAATGTTGGTTTCACTATAATTTTTCAATTTTACAATAAAATTATTGGACTCTAAAATGGTTTTTTTAATATTTTTTAAATTTTAATAATCATATAATACATTATTAGCCCCAGGGGTACAGATCTGAGAATTGCCAGCTTTATACACTTCACAGCACTCACCATAGCACATACCCTCTCCAATGTCTATAAACCCACCACCCTCTCCCGACCCCCCTTCCTCTGGCAACCCTCAGTTTGTTCTATGAGATTGAGAGTCTCTTATGGTTTGTCTCCCTCCCAATCCCATCTTGATTCACTTATTCTTTTCCTACCCCCTCATCCCCCCCTCGTTGCATCTCCACTTCCTCATATCAGGGAGTTCATATGATAGTTGTCTTTCTCCAATTAACTTATTTCGCTAAACATAATACCCTCAAGTTCCATCCACATCATCACAAATGGCAAGATTTCATTTTTTTTGATGGCTACATAGTATTCCGTTGTATATATATACCACATCTTCTTTATCCATTCTTCTGTTGATGGACATCTAGGTTCTTTCCGTAGTTTGGCTATTGTGGACATTGCTGCTATAAACATTCAGGTGCACGTGCCCCTTTGGATACCTACTTTTGTATCTTTAGGGTAAATACCCAGTAGTGCAATTGCTGGGTTGTAGGGTAGCTCTATTTTCAACTTTTTGAGGAACCTCCATGCTGTTTTCCAGAGTGGTTGCACCAGCTTGCATTCCCATCAACAGTGTAAGAGGGTTCCCCTTTCTCCGCATCCTCGCCAGCACTGTCATTTCCTGACTTGTTGACACAGTTTTATTTTATTTTTATTTATTTTTTTTTAAGATTTTTTATTTTATTTATTTGTCATAGAGAAGCGAGAGCAAGCACAGGCAGACAGAGTGGCAGGCAGAGGCAGAGGGAGAAGCAGGCTCCCTGCCAAGCAAGGAGCCCGATGTGGGACTCGATCCCAGGACACTGGGATCATGACCTGAGCCGAAGGCAGCCGCTTAACCAACTGAGCCACCCAGGCGTCCCGTTGACACAGTTTTAAATGGGATTGTTTTCTTCAGTTTTCTTTTGGAATGATCATTCTTAATGTATAACACTTAAGTGATTTTTTTTAAAGATTTATTTATTTATTTATTTATTTATTTGATAGGCAGAGATAACAATTAGGCAGAAAGGCAGGCAGAGAGAGAGGGGGAAGCAGGCTCCCTAAAGAGCAGAGAGCCCGATGTGGGGCTTGATCCCAGGACCCTGGGATCATGACCTGAGCCAAAGGCAGAGGCTTTAACTCACTGAGCAACCCAGGCGCCCCTGAACTGATTTTGTATAATGATTTTATCCTGCAACTTTACTGCATTTGTTTGTTCATTCTAACAGGATTTGGGCATAGTCTTTTCTGTTTTCTATATATAAAATCATGTAATCTACAGATTGAGACAGTTTTACTTTTTTCTTTTTGGATTTGGGTATCTTTTATTTATAAATAATATATTTATTATACTATATATATTTATATGTATTTTATATATTTATTTATATATAATATATGTACGTATGTATACATATATAATATATGTACATATATATTATGTTATATATACATGTTGTATTATATATTATATATATTATAATATATATATAATAAATCGGATATATATCCAGTTTGTTGAGATTTTTTTGTCATGAATAAATACTGAATTTTATCCAATGCATTTTCTGTATCTGTTAGGATGATCATATGATTTTTAACCTTCTTTTGTTAATGTGGTGCAGCATGTGGATTGATTTGTTGGTACTGAACCATCTTTACGTCCTTCAAATCAGTCCAACTTGATCATGGAATATGATCCTTTTAATGAATTACTGAATTGGGTTTGTCAGTATTTATTGAGGATTTGCATATCTATGATCATCAGTAATATTAGCCAATAATTTTCTTTTCTTGTAACCTTGTCTTATTTTAGTATCAGGGTAATACTGGGTACATATAATGAGTTTGGAAGTATTCCCCCGACTTACATTTTTTGGAAGGGTTTGAAAAGGATTGGTATTGATTCTTCTTTAAATGTGTGGTAAAATTCACCAGTGAAGTGATCTGGACTTGGACTTCTGTTTATGGAGACATTTTCAATTACTGATTTAATCACCTTAGTCATAATTCACCTATTTGATTTTCTATTTCTTCGTGATTCAGTCTTGGCAGGTTATATACTTCTAAAGCATCCATTTCTTTTATGTTGTCCAATCTTTTGGCATATAATTGTCCATAGTAGTCTCTTATGATGAATCGTGTAGGCATGGAATCTGTTGTAACATCTTTGATTTTATTACTTTGATTTTATTTATTTAATTCCTCTCCTTTTTTTCTCTCACTAAATCCAGCTACAGTTTTTCAAAAAAACAGTTCTTAATTTCATTGATCTTTCCCACTGTATTTTCAGTCTCTATTTCATTTATGTCTGCTATGACCTCTCTTATATAACTTCCTGCTACTAATTTTAGCCTTAATTTGTTCTTCTTTCCTAATTCCTTGAGTTGTAAAGTTAGGTTGAGTTTTATTCCTTATGTATAGGCATTTATCATTATGAACTTCCCTTTTAGAACTGCTTTGCTGCATTCCTTAAATTTTGGTGTTTTTTATTTTCATTTTCATTATTATATTTCAATATTGTCTTAAACGTTATTCAGTAACATGGTATACGTAATATCCACATGTTTGTTTATTATTCCAGGTATCTTCCTCTAATTGATTTTTAGTATAACCTTATGGTCAGAAATTAAATTCTTTTTTTTTTTTAAGATTTTATTTATTTATTTGACAGAGAGAGATCACAAGTAGTCAGAGGCAGGCAGAGAGAGAGAGGAGGAAGCAGGCTCCCTGCCGAGCAGAGAGCCCAATGCGGGACTTGATCACAGGACCCTGAGATCATGACCTGAGCCACAGGCAGAGGCTTAATCCACTGAGCCACCCAAGCGCCCCCAGAAATTAAATTCTTACTAAACTAGTTAAGACTTGTTTTGTGGCCTAACGTATAATCTGTCCTGGTGAATGTTTCATGTGGGCTTGAGAAGAATATGTATTCTACTGCCATTGGACAGAATGGTCTATATATGACTCAGATCCATTTAGTCTAATATGTCATTTTTCTCAAATTTTATTTATCTATTTAAGTAGTTTCCGTGCTAAATATGTGGTTGGACTCACAAACCTGAGATCAGGAGTTGCAGGTGCTGCCAACTGAACCAGCAGGCACCCCTGTAATATATCATTTAAATCCAAATTGTTGTTACTGATTTTCTGTCTGCATGAGCTATCAAGTTGTGTGTGTGTGTGTGTGTGTGAGAGAGAGAGAAAGAGAGAGAGAGAGATAGAATTTAGTGATTCATCAATTGCACCTTAAACCCAGCGCTCATTATATCAAGTGCCCTTCTTAATTTCCATCACCCACTTATCTGTTCCCCCTACCCAGCTCCACTCTAGCAGCCCTCACTTTGTTTCATAGAGTTCAGCATCTCTTATGGTTTGCCTCCCTCTCAATTTTCATCTTATCTTTTTTTTTCTTCCCTTCCACTATGTTTGTCTGTTTTGTTTCTTAATTTCCAGTTATGAGTGAAATCATACAGTATTTGTCTTTCTCTGACTGACTTATTTCATTTTAGCATAATACCCTCTACTTAAATCCACATCATTGTGAAAGGTAAAATATCATCCTTTTTGATGGCTTAATAATATTTTGTGGTGATATATACATCTCTTTATCCATTCATCTGTTGATGGACATCTGGGCTTTTCCCATAGTTTGGTTCTTTTGGGTACTGCTGCTATGAACATTGGGGTGTATATGCCTCTTAGAATTACTATGTTATCCTTTGGATATACCGAGTAGTGCAGTTTTGTTGGGCGGTGGGTAGCTCTATTCTTAACTTTTTGAGGAAGTCCATACTGTTTTCCAGAGTGGCTGCACCACTTTGCATTCCCACCAACAGTTTAAGTGGGTTCCACTTTCTCCACATTGTCACCCGTATCTGTTCTTTCCTGGGTTATTCATATTAGCCATTCTCACCAGTGTGAGGTGATATCTCATTGTACTTTTGATTTGTATTTCCCTGACACCAAGTGACATGGAGCATTTTTTCACGTGTCTGTTGGTCACTTGTATGTCATTGGAGAAATATCTGTTCCTTCTATTTCTTTCTTTTTTTTTTTTTTAAGATTTTATTTATTTATTTGACGGAGATTACAAGGAAGGAGGCAGAGAGGCAGGCAGAGAGAGAGGAGGAAGCAGGCTCCCTGCTAAGCAGTGAGCCCAACGTAGGGCTCGATCCTAGGACCCTGGAATCATGACCCGAGTTGAAGGCAGAGGCTTTAACCCACCGAGCTGTCCAGGCGCCCCTGTTCTGTCCATTTCTTGACTGGACTTTTTGTTTCTTGGGTGTTGAGTTTGATAAGTTCTTTATAGATTTTGGTTACTAGCCCTTTATCTGATAAGACATTTACAAATATCTTCTCCCACTCCATATGTTGCCTTTTTGTTTAATTGACTGTTTCCTTTGCTGTGCAAAACTTTTTATCTTAATGAAGTCCCAATAGTTCCATTTTTGCCCTTGCTTTCCTTGCCTTTGGCGATGTGTTTAGGAAGAACTTGCTCTGCTGAGGTTGAAGAGGTTGCTGCTGATGGACTCCTGTCTCACATTTAGATCTTTCATCCATATTGACTTTCGTTTTGTATATGGCCTAAGAAAATGGTCCAGTGTCATTCTTCTGCATGAGGCTGTCCAATTTTCTCAACACATCTGTGGAAGGGACTGTCTTTTTTCCATTGGATGTTCTTTCCCACTTTGTTGAAGATTAGTTGACTGGATTCTCTGTTCTGTTTCTTTGATCTATGTGTCTGGTTTTTTGCCAGTACCGTAGTGTCTTGATGACTACATCTTTGTAGTCTTTGTAATACAGCTTAAAGTCCAGAGTTGTGATGCCTCCAGCTTTGCTTTCCCTTTTCAAGATTGCTTTGGTTATTCAGGGTCTTTTGTGGTTCCATACACATTTTAGGATTCTTTGTTCTAACTCTGTGAAAAACACTGATGGCATTTTGATAAGGATTGCATTGAATGCATAGATTGCTGTGGGTAGTACAGACATTTTAACAATATTTGTTCTTCCAATCTATGGGCATGGAATGTTTTTCTGTTTCTTTGTGTCTTCCTCAATGTCTTTCATAAGTGTTTTATAGTTTTTAGAGTACAGGTCCTATACCTCTTAGTTTAGTTTTATTCCTAGGTATCTTATGGTTTTTGGCGCAGTTGTAAATGGCATTGATTCCTTCATTTCTTGCTTCTGCCTACTTCTTAGTGTATAGAAGTGCAACAGCCTTCTGTGCAGTGTTTTTATATCCTGTGATTTTGGGGGAATTGCAGTATCATTTAGCAATTTTTCATGGAGACTTTTGGGTTTTCTATGTAGAGTAGCATTGTTATCTGTGAAAAGTGTAAGTTTGATCTCGTTTTTTGCCAAGTTGCATGCTTTTATTTCTTTTTGTTGTATGATTGCTGAGGCTAAGACTTTCAGTACTATGTTAAAAAAACAGTGGTGAGAGTGGACGTTCCTATCTTATTTCTGACCATGGAGGAAAAACGGTTTTTCCCCATTGAGGGTGATACTAGCTTTGGGTCTTTTATATATGGCCTTCATGATGTTGAGATATGTTCCCTCCATCCCTACTTTGTCGAGGTCTTTTATCAAGAATGGATGCTGTACATTGTCAGATGCTTTTTCTGCATCTATTAAAAAAATCATATGTTCTCTTGACCTTTTATTAATGTGATATATCACATTGATTGCTTTATGAATTGTTGAACCACACCTGCATTCCAGCAATAAATCCCACTTGATTGTTGTGAGTGATTCTTTTAATGTACAGTAGGATACCATTTGCTAGTATCTTGGTGAGAATTTTTATATCCATGTTCATCGGGAATATTTGTCTGTCATTCTCTATTTTAGTGGGGTCTTTGGTTGTGGAATCCAGGTAATGCTGGCCTCATAAAAAGAGTTTGGAACCAGTTTTCCTTCCATTTCTATTTTTTGGAACAGTTTGGGAAGAATAGGTATTGACCCCTCTTTAAATATTTGGTAGATTTTTCCTGGAAAGCTGTCTGGCTCTGAACTTTTGTTTTTTAGGAGATTTTTGGTTACTGATTCAACTTCTTTGCTGCTTATGGGTCTGTTGAGCTTTTCTACTACTTCCTCTTTCAGTTTTGGTAGTTTATATGTGGTTAGGAACTTTTCCATTTCTTCCAGATTGCCCAATTTCTTGGCATATAATTTTTTATAATCTCATATTTATATTTTTTTGCTGTTTGTTCTTATTTCTCCTCTCTCACTTGTAATTTTATTTATGTGAGTCCTTTCTCTTTTCTTTTTGATAAGTCTGGCTAGGAGGTTGTCACTTTTACTAATTGTTTCAAAGAACCAGATCCTACTTTACTTGATCTATTCTCTAGGGTTTTTTGTTTCATTGTCATTTATTTCCTCCTCTAATCTTTATTATTTCCCTTCTGCTGACTTTAGGCTTCCTTTGTTCTTTTTCTAGCTCCTTTAGGTATAAGGTTAGGTTGTTTCCTTGAGATTTTTCTTGCTTCTTGAGGTAGGCCTGTTTTGTTATGTATGTTCCTTTTGTGATTGCTTTTGCTGTATCCCAGAGGTTTTTGAACCATCATCATTTCATTTGCATTTGTTTCCAGGTATTTTTATATTTCTTCTTTGATTTCCTGGTTTACCTATTAATTATTTAGTAGGATATCCTTTAACCTCCAGGGTTTTGTGGTTTCTCCAGTTTTTTTCTTCAAGTTTCATAGTGTTGTCTTCTGAAAATGTTATGGTGTTATACTAGTCTTTTTGTACTTGTTGAGGCCTGATTTGTGAACCCTGTCTGTGATTTATTCTGGAGAATGTTCCATGTGCACTCCAAAGAATGTGTCTTCTGCTTTAGGATGAAATGTTCTAAATATATTTAAGTCCATCTGGTCCGGTGTGTTATTCAAAGTCATTGTTTCCTTGTTGATTTTCTGCTTAGATGATCTCTTTATTGCTGTAAGTGTGGTGTTAAAATTAAATCCCCTACTCTTATTGTATTATTTTCAGTGAGTTCCTTTATGTTTGCTGTTAGTTGTTTTATATATTTGGGTGGTCCCAAGTTTGAGGCATAAATATTTACAATTATTAGATTTCCTTGATAGGTAGACTGCTTTAAATTATATAGTGCCTTCCTTTATCTCTTGTTACAGTCTTTGGTTTAATATCTCATTTGTGTGAGTAAGTATGGCTACTCTGGATTTCTTGTGATGCCCATTAACATGATAAATGGTTTTTCATTTCCTCACTTTCAATCTGCAGATGTCTCTAGGTCTAAAATGAGTCTGTTGTAGGCAGCATAGAGATGTGTCTTATTATTATTATTATTATTGTTGTCAATTCTGACACCCTGTGTCTATTGATTGGAACATGTGCCCTCCATAATACCCATTACTGGGCTACCCCATCCCCCTCCCCCACACTCCCCTCTGAAAACCTCAGATTGTTTCCTGGAGTCCATAGTCTCTCATGGTTCATCTCCCTCTCTGATTTCCCCTCTTCAGTTTTCCCTTCCTTCCCCTAATATGCTCCATGCTATTCCTTATGTTCCACATGAGTGGAATATGTCTTTCTCTGATTGACTTATTTCACTTAGCATAATCCCCTCCAGTTCCATCCTGTTGATGCAAATGGGTATTCATCCTTTCTGATGGCTAAATAATATTTCATTGTTTATATGAACCACATATTCCTTACCCATTCATCCATTGAAAGGCACCTCAGCTCTTTCCACAGTTTGGCTATTGTGGATATTGCTGCTATGAACATTGGGGTGCATGTTCCCTTTCTTTTCACTCTATATCTTTGGGGTAAATACCAAATAGTACAATTGCTGGGTCATACTGTAGCTTTACTTTTAACTTTTTGAGGAACCTCCATACTGTTTTCCAAAGTGGCTGTACCAGGTTGCATTCCCACCAACAGTGTAAGGGGAATCCCCTTTAACTGCATCCTCACCTATTCTTCTGAAGCTGTTTCAAAAAAATAGAAACAGAAGGAAAATTTCCCAACTTGTTCTATGAGACCAGCATTACCTTGATCCCCAAACCAGGCAAAGACCCCATCAAAAAGGAGAAACTCAGACCAATATCCCTGATGATCACTGATGCCAGAAAACTCAACAAGATCTAGTCAATAGGATCCAACAGTTTATTAAAGGATTATCCATCATGGACAGGTGGGATTTATTCCTGGGATGCAGGAGTGGTTCAACATTTGCAAATCAACCAGTATGAAAGAGCACATTACTAAAAGAAAAGAGAAGAGCTATATGATCCTCTCAATTGATACAGAAAAAGCAAACAACAAAATACAGCATCTTTCCTGATTAAAAGTCTTCAGAGCAATGGGATAGAGGGACCAGTCCTCAATTTCACAAAAACCATCTGTGAAAAGCTCACAGCAAATATAATTCTCAATGGGAGCACGACAAGGTCAGGAGCACAAAAGGAACATGACAAGGATGCCCGTTCTCACCACTCTTGTTCAACATAGTACTAGAAGTCCTAGCCTCAGCAATCACACAACAAAAGAAATAAAAGGTATTCAAATTGGCAATAAGAAGTCAAATTCTCTCTCTTTGCAGATGACACGATAACTTTATGAGGAAAACCCAAAAGACTCTGCCTCTAAATTACTAGAACTAATAGAGCAATTCAGGAATATGGCAGGATACAAAATCAATGCACAAAAATCAGTGACTTTCCAATACACTAACAGTGTAATTGTAAAAAAGAGAAATTAGGGAAACAATTCAATTTACAATAGCACCAAAAACCATAAGACACCAAGGAATAACTAAAGAGGTAAAGGATGTACACTACAGACGACAGAACACTCCTGAAAGAAATTGAAGAAGACACAAAAAAATGCAAAAATATTCCATGCTGATGGATAAGAATAATGAACATTTGTTAAAATGTCTGTGCTGCCCAGCGCAATCTACACTTTCAAGGCCATCCCTATTAAAATACAATTGGCATTTTTCAAAGTATTGGAACAAATAATCTGCATATTTTTTGGAACCAGAAAAGACCCAGAATCACCAAGGAAATGTTGAAAATGAAAAACAAAGTTAGGGGTATCACTTTGCCTGATTTCATGCTATATTATAAAGCTGTGATCACCAAGACAGTATGGTATTGGTACAAAAACACACACACAAATCAATGGAACAGAATAGAGAACCCAGAAATTGAGTCTCAGCTCTATGGTCAAATAATCTTCGATTATTTGAAAGAAGAATAGGTATTATTCCTTCTTTAAATGTTTTGTAGAATTCTCCTGAGAATCAGTGTGGACCTGGACTCTTTTTTGGAAAGTTTCTGATTACTGCTTCAATTTCGTTACTGGTTATTGGTCTATTCAGATTGTCAGTTTCCTCCTCTTTAAGTCTTGGTAGTTTATAAGTTTCTAGGAAGGCATCCATTTCCTCCAGGTTGCTTAATTTATTCTAATATAGTTGCTGATAATAATTTCTAGTAATTGTTTCTATTTCCTTGGTGTTAGTCATGGTCTCTCCCCTGTCATTCATAATTTTATTTTTGGGTCCTTTCTGTTTTCTTTTGGTTAAATCTGGCCAGAGATTTATTGATCTTATTAATTCTTTAGAGAACCAACTTCGAGTTTTGTTGATCGGCTCTACTGTTTTTCTGGTTTCTATGTCATTGATCTCTGCTCTAACTTTGTTTCTCTTCTGCTTTGTTTAGGTTTTATTTGCTGTTCATCTCCAGTTTCTTTAGGTGTAAGGTTAGCTTGTGCACTGGGGATTTTTCTTTTTTGAATGAGGCTTGGATGGCTATATATTTCACCCTTAGAACTGCCTTTGCAGTTTCCTATAGGTTTTGGACCAATGTGTTTTTGTTCTCATTGGTTTCTGTGAATTGTTTAAGTTTTTCTTCAATTTCCTGGTTGACCCAAACATTCTTTAGCAGGATGGTCTTTAGCTTCCAAGTGTTTGAATTCCTTCCAAATATTTTTTTGTGATTAAGTTCCAGTTTCAAAGCATTGTGGTATGAAAATATGCAGGGAGTAATTTCAGTCTTTTGTTATAGACCTGATTTGTGACTCAGTATGTAGTCTATTCTGGAGAAGGTTCCATGTGCACTCGAGAAGAATGAGTATTCTGTTGTTTTAGGTCTATGAGGTCCATCTGGTCCAGTGTGTCATTCAAAGCTCTTGTTTCTTCTGTTTAGATGATCTGTTTATTTCTGAGAGTGGACTATTGAGGTCTCCTATTAGTATTTTTATCAATATGACTCTTAATTTTGGTTAACAATTGGCTTATGTAGTTGGCTGCTCCCATGTTGGGGGCATAGATATTTACAATTATTAGGTCTTCTTTTTGGATAGACCATTTAAGTATGATACAGTGTCCCTTTAAAGTAGCTTAAAGCTTACTTTAAGCTAAGTCTTTAGCTTAAAATCTAATATGTCTGATATGAGAATTGCTACCTCAGCTTTCTTTTGAGGCCTATTAGCATGACAAATGGTTCTCCATCCCCTCACTTTCAGTCTGGTTGTATCTTTAGGTTCAGAATGAGTTTCTTGTAGATTGCGTATTGATGGGTCATATCTTTTTATCCAGTCCGCAACCCTCTACTATTTCATGGGAGCATTTAGGCTGTTCACTTTGAGAGTAACTATTGAAAGATACAATTTTAGTGCTATCATGTTGCCTGTGACGTCCCTGTTTCTATAGATTATCTCTATAAATTTCTGTTCTGTATTCCTCTTGGGGTCTTTCTTCTTTTATAGAATCCCCCTTAATATTTCTTGCAGGACTAGCTTGGTGGTCACATATTCTTTCAGTTTCTGCTGGTCCTGGAACCTCCTTGTCTTTCCATCCATTCTGAATGACAGCCTTGCTGGATAAAGTATACTTGGCTGCATGTTCTTCTCATTTAGTACCTTAATATGTCTTGCCATCCCTTTCTGGCTTGCCAGGTCTGTATGGACAGGTCTAACGTTATTCTCTTGTTGCTCCCTCTGTAGGTAAGAAATCTCTTCCCCCTAGCTGCTTTCAGGTTTGCTTCCTTGGTTCTAAAATTTGCAAGTTTTACTATTATATGTGGTGGCATCGGTCTCATTGATCTTGAGAGTTCTCTTTGCCTCTTGAACAGGAATGCTTTTTTCCTTCCCCATATTAGGGAAGTTCTCAGCTACAATTTGCTCAACTATATCTTCTAATTTCCTCTCTTTCTCCATCCCCCCCCCCCTCAGGGATCCCAGTAATTCTGACACTGAAACATTCTATGGCATCATTAATCTCTCTCAGTCTGATCTCTTAGGCTTTTAGGTGTTTATTCCAGTCCTCCTCCTGTTCCTTCTTTTCTATCATCTTATCATCTAGCTCACTTATTTGCTCTTCTGCCTCATTTACCCTGGCTGTCAGGGTATCCGGTTTAGACTGCATCTCATTCTAGCATTTTTAAGTTCGGCCTGATTAGATCTCATTTCTGCCCTTAGAGATTCTATATTGTCACTAATATTTTTCTCAAACCTAGATATCCACTTCATATTTGCTACTCTGAAGTCTATCTCTAACATCTTGCTTATCCTTGTCTGTTAGGTCTGTGGCAGAGGCCCTAGTCTCTGATTCTTTTCTTTTTGGGGGTTCTTCCTCTTAGTCATTCTATTGAGAAGTGGTTGAGGGAATGTACAGAATCCAAAGTATTAACCACTACCCAAGCAAGATGAATCCATTTTATAGTGACCCTAGGTTTGTTGTCCTCTTGTTCTTCCAGCCTGTCTTCTGGGAGCAGGACCTGATGTGCTGTTACTCATGCAACCCTCACTGCTTAGGCAGGGTTGCTCTGCCCCCTATTGGAGGTGGACACTCAGTGGAAACCGGTTTTTGAGCTTTCATTCTCTGGCTGCTTTCCTTGTCTCTTCCATTTCCTCCGAAAGTCAGAGCAGAAATGACTGCACCCAAACCTCTGACCCAGAGCAGTCAAATTGTAGTCTGTTCTTCACTGAGTTCTCCAGGACACACAGTCTCCTTTTTTCTGTGCTGCTAAAAGTCACATCCCTCAGAGGTGCACCCCACAGCAGCTCTCCCAGAGGTTGATCCTAGGACCAGGGCGTGTCCCTGCCCTTTGTGTTTCTAAAACCGTGAGTTGCCCCTGGTTCTCTAGTGAATCCACAGCTCCTGGATCCTATCTGAGGCTACACTAAAGTACTTTCCCCACCGCTACAGTCTGCAAGTCTGTGCCTGGTCCCCAGTGTGGGACACTTTGCTGTTCTGGTGTTATATCACCTTCCCAGTGCCAGCTTGCAGTGGCTCCCTCCCCCTTATGTTTATCTTCCAATATCTGCCTGCAGAATCTTGACTCCATCCTTCATACCTTGCAGCTACTGGAGATTTTCTGCTTGTCGAGATCCAGATAGATATTTTTACATCTCAGACTGATAATGTGGGTGTTCAGAATGGTTTGGTATATATCCACCTAAATTCAGGGGACTGGTTGAAATAGGGTCCCCTACTCCTCTGCCATCTTCCCTCTCTTCAATTTTCTCCCATTCTATAGGTTGCCTTTTTATTTTGTTGATTGTTTCTATAATTGTGCAGAAGCTTTTAAGTTTGGCAAGTCTCTTCAACAAATATTAGGGAAACTGGATTAACACAGGCAGGAAAGTGTAATTAGACCACTATCATATGCTACTCACAAAAATGAACTCAGTAGGGGTGGCTGGGTGGTTCAGTGGTTTAAGTCTCTGCCTTCAGCTCAGGTCATGATCTCAGGGTCCTGGGATCAAGCTCCGCATCAGGCTCTCTGCTCAGCGGGGGGCCTGCTTCCACCTCCCCCACTGCCTGCCTCTCTGCCTACTTGTGATCTCTCTGTCTCTGTCAAATAAATAAATAAAATCTTTTTTAAAAAGTGAACTCAATATATATTGAAGACCTGATATAAAACTCCTAGAAGGAAACATAGGGTAAATACTTCTCAGTTTGTTCTTAACAATGATTTTTTTGGTACACAGCAAAAGCAAAAAACAACAAGTAGGAGTACATCAAACTATCCTTCATTCTTAATGTATTAGTGTATTAATTACATTTTAGGTATTGCAGTGATCTGCCTTCCTTTGAACAGTAATTGCAAATGGATGACACTTTTAATGTAATCCAAAACCAACATTGGTCATACATTACTCTCCTCAGAGTAGATAAATATTTTTGAGGTGATTCTTTATGTTATAACATTTATAACCTTTAATGTGAATACTTTATAGTTATGTAACATAAAAGGTAAATTTTTATCTAAAGTATGTATTTTTCTTCTCCTGTTGCTGATCTTCCTCCATGTTTCTGTGGCACCTGAAATTTGCAGCTCCATCCAGTGTTTACTTCTATCCTTTGAAATTTTCATTTTTACATTTATTCTTCTAAGACCCAGGTCACCCTTTGATTGACATTACAGCCATCTTTCATTTTACCCTTTAAGAGTCTTAGTCTCCTCAAGCTTAAATTTCTCATTCATTCTAGAGGATACCATGTTCTGCTGGTGCCTTTGCTTTTCATTTACATGTGAAGGGTAAGCAAATATTCATGGGACAGCTGTTCTCTATAGGATACATAGGTGCCTACCTAACTGTCTGGTGAGGGAGGCAATAATGGAATAATGAACTATAAGTGAGTGGTGTCATAAGAGAATTTCACTTTGGGCTCCATTGCAACAGTGACCCCAGATATACATTTAAGAGCTGATTCCAAACCATGAAGACAAGTTAGTAAGATTCCAAGAAAGACTCAGCCCCTTGATTCCTTTGACTTTCCCATTCTAGATTTGTTTGCCTCTTTTCCCAGCTCAGTCTTCATGAGAAGCCATTTTTTTTCATGTTTTACTATTCCTTTTCTTCCTCAATCCTGCAGATCTTACCACGTCATTTCTACCCGTATTAAACTTCAATTTGGTTGATAGTTTATTAGATAATAAATAATACCCAGAATATAAGGTTGGATGTCGTCTCTGTTTTTTTTTCTCTTTTTTTAGAAGGTAGATAGTAGATTTTAATGAATCTTGAAAACATGAAAGGGAGAAAACAACTAAATAGATTTGAAAACAAATGTCAAGTACCTGGCTTATGATAATGTGTGTGTGAAGGTGATAACTGGTTATTCTAGGGCTGTTTTGCCAAGAATATGAACCTCAGAGCCCCTCTGCAGTGGGGCATTGCCCAGAGTCTTATTAGCAAGTCCAGCTTTCCTGTTCTTTAGCTGCCTCAGACTGAAACATCTTATCAGTTTCTATTCAGGAAGCCATACAACTTTTTTTATTTTTTATATCTCTGTTACATTTTTGTATGTTCTTATTATATTCTTAGGCTTGTCTTATTTTTGAACAGATTTTATTATATCCTTAGATCTTTGTTCATTTATTTCTTTTAAGTAAGCTCCCCCCACTTTTTTTTTTTTTTGCCTTTTTTTTTTTTTTTTTTAATCTGTTAAAAGTCCTTATGGTGTGGGGTGTCTGGCTGGCTCAGTCAGTAGAGCATGTGAGTCTTGACCTCTGGGTTGTAAATTCGAGCCTCACGTTGGGTGGAGAGATTATTTAAAAATAAAATCTCTTAAAATCTTTATAGTTTACATCAGCTAGCTTATATTAACTTTATCCTTTTTACTTACTACCATTCAACAGAGTTAATAGGAAATGGCAGCATGAGAGATAAGTTGTGAAGTTAGTCCATACTCCAGACAGTCAGGCTTACTGCTTTTCTTGATTCTAATAAGCCCTGAACAATATTCTGTGTGGTACAGAGTACTACCAGTACCAAGTGCTGATCTATAGGGGTAACTGCCATCCCCAAAACAGTCAGCCTAGAGGAATGTATAGACCATTTAGGATAGGTGGTCACACAGATTATGTCTGAGTGAGAAGCTGAATCCCAAAGACAAGACAAGGAAATTGATGAACAGTACCACTATTTTGTCTCTAGAACAAATATATGAGATGTATGTGTATGTTACTTTTAATAAGGAAAAGACCTCTTTATATCCCATTTTCACAATGGTTTATGATCCCAAATAAAACCAGTAATTGCTGGGGCACCTGGGTGGCTCAGTCAGTTAAGCGTCCAACTCTTCATCTCAGCTCAGATCTTGATCTCAGGGTCATGAATTCAAGCCCCACACTGGGCTCCATACTGCAGTGGAGCCTGCTTTAAAAAAAAAAAAAAAGAAAAGAAAATCAGTAATTATTGCTGGAAGGCCCCTTTGGGGAATGTTATAATTATGATCTAAAACTCTTGATCTCCTTCTGATCAATGAAGTAGCTTATTTGCATTCCTAGACACATGTTTAGGAGAGTGTTGGGCTGGAGATGGAGTAGAGTTTTGGAGTCTTATCTAGAGAAAACTCAAATTTTGATTCCCAAAGTTGACTCTCATAAATCAACATGTAGAGCTTCCCACTAAAAATATTGGCACTTCTTTGTAAAGTTAGTAAACTATTTCAGTGATTTTCACTTCAAGAATAATTTAAACTGGTTTTCAAGAATGAATTTCTGTATATGGGTATGTACGAGTTCACCACAAGGGAAGCTAGACTGACCAAAGAAGTCACTAAATAAAGGTGTCGATTGGACATTGAAGTTCTGCTATTCTTTTCACCAATGTCAGGAACCAAATAGAAACAACAGTAGCAATGATACTAACAGTAGTCCATCCAGCTTTTACCCTGGTTTTACTTTCTGTGGTTTCAGTTGCTCACAGAAAGCCCCCATCAAGAAGCAGATGATCTACTTCCTGACTTAATGTCAACAAGGAATAGCATCCTAACACTATATCACAATACCTTCTTCACTTCTCATCATGGAGGCATTTTATCATCTTACAGCATCACAAGAAGGTTGAACACAGTATAATAACGTTTTGAGAGAAAGAGACTACATTCATACAAGCTTTATAACAGTATACTGCTGTAATTTTTCTGCTTTATTATTGGTTATTATTATTAATCTCTTACTGTGCCTAATTTGTAAGTTGAACTTTATCATAGGTATGGATGTATAAGGAAAAACATAGCATATATAGTTTGGAAATACCTAGTTTCAGACATATTCTAGGGTCCTGAAATGTATTGTATCCCCCATGGACAGGGGGAACATACTATAGGAACATTAGTTGAGAGCTTGCTTGTCTTATAGGTTCTTTATACATATTAACACTTGGAGGCCAAATGAGTCAGTCTCCCAAAACACTCAATCTGGGCAAGTCATTCGCTTTTATTCCTCTTTGGAGCTTCTGTGAATTTGTTGGTAAGGCTCAACAAGGTGGACCTGCTAACGCAGAGTGGGGCCAACTGCTCCTAGATGTGGTAGATGAAACTCATAGTCCTGTGTGTAGTGCCCCCATCATGCCAAATACATCACCAGCATTGACCTTCCCCCAGGGCAGAACATGGTAGAGATAATAGAATAGATAGTAAGGAGTTCATTGTATATTTTGGGTAATAGTCCTTTATCAGATGTGTATTTTACAAATAATTTCTCCCAGTGTGTGGCTTGTCTTCTTCTTCTCTTGGTATTGTTTTACACAGAACAGAAGTTTTTATTTTTAATGAAGTCCAATTTGTCAATTATTTCTTTCATGGATCATGCCTTTAATGTTCTATCTAAAAAGTCATTGCCATACTCAAGACCACTTAAGTGTTCTCCTGTATTATCTCCTTGGAGTTTTATGGTTTTACATTTACATTTAAGTTTATGACCATTTCAAGTTAATTTTTGTGAAAAGTATAAGGCATATATCTGGAGAACAGTTTAGAGTTTCCTCAAAAAGTTAAAAATAGAACTACCCTGTGATCTAGCATTTGCACTACTATGGTATTTACACCAATAATACAAAAATACAGATTCAAAGTGGTACATGCACCCCAATGTTTATGACAGCATTATCAACAATAGCCAAACTGAGAGAGCCCAAATGTCCATCAACTTGATGAATGGATAAAGATGGTATGATATTTACATCAGTGGAATATTATGCAATCATCAAAAGGAATGAAATCTTGCCATTTCCATCAACATGGATAGAGCTAGAGTGTATTATGCTGAGTGAAATAGGCCATTCAGAGAAAGACAAATACCATATGATCTCGCTCATGTGAAATTTAGGAAAGAAAACAGATGAACATAAAGGAAGGGGGAAAGCAAAAAAGGAGAGAGGGAAACAAATCATAAGTGACTCTTAATGATAAGGGACAAACTGAGAATTGATGGGAGAAGGTGGTTGGGGGAGATTAGAGATGGTGATGGGTATTAAAAAGGGTACTTATTGTTATGAGCACTGGGTGTTGTATGTAAGTGATGAATCTCTGAATTCTACTCTAGAAACCAATATTGCACTGTATGGTAACCAACAAAACTTATATTTAAAAATCCCAAAAAGCAAAATATACAAAGAACTCTTAAATTCAACAATAAGAAAACCCAATTAAAACATGGGCCAAAGACTTTAACCAGACCCCTCATCAGAGAAAATACACAGATGGCAATCTACATCATATGTCATCAGGAAAACACAAATTAAAACCACAGTGGGACAACACTGCACACCTGTTGGAATGGCCAAAATCTAGAACACTAACAGGAAAGGCTATGAAGCAATAAGAACTCACATTCATTGCTGGTGGGAATGCAGAATGGTACAGCTGCTGTGGATGCTTTGGTAATTTCTTACAAAAATAAAAATACTTGGGCACCTGGGTGGTTCAGTGGGTTAAAGCCTCTGCCTTCGGCTCAGGTCATGATCCCAGGGTCCTGGGATCGAGTCTCCCATCGGGCGGGCTCTCTGATCAGCAGGGAGCCTGCTTCCCTTCCTCTCTCTCTGCCTGCCTGTGATCTCTGTCTGTCAAATAAATAAATAAAATTTAAAAATCAATCAATTAATTAATTAATTAATCAATTAAATAAAATACTTGGGGCACTTAGGTGCCTCAGTTGGTTGATCATCTGGCTCTAGATTTCAGCCAGGACATGATCTCAGGGCTATGAGATTGAGCCCTGTGTCAGGTTCCTCACTCAACATGGAGTCTGCTTGTCTCCTCTCCATCCCCTCTGACCTTCCCCCAACTTGTACCTCTTGTCTTTCTCTCTCTCAAATAAATAAATATAATCTTTTTAAAAATAAATAAAAATTAAGGGTACTCAGTCAGCTCAGCATCTGCCTTTGGCTTAGGTCATGATCTCAGGTTCCTGGGCTCTCTACTCTGCAGGGAGTCTGCTTCTCCCTATCCCTTTCTTTCTATGCTCCCTCTTTCTCTCTCTCTCTCAAATAAATAAATATAATTAATTAATTAATTAATTTAAAAAAGAAAAACACTCTTACCATGCAGTCCAGCAGTTGTGCTCCTTAGTATTACCCAAAGTAATCGAAAACTTATATCCACATAAATAACCTGCCCATAGATGTATATAGCAGCTTTACTCATAATTGCCAAAACTTAAAAACAACCAAGATGTCCTTCATAGGTGAATAAAGTACACCATACATCTAGAAAATAGAATATTACTCAACACAGAAGGAAACACAGAAGGAAAGTGAGCTATCAGGCCTTAAAAAGACATGAATGAACCTTAAATGCATATGACTAAATGAAAGTAGCCAATCTGAAAAGACCACATAATGTATGATTTTAGCTATATGGTATTCTGGAGAAGACAAAACTTAGGGAGATAGTAAAAAGGTCTTTGGTTGCCAAAGGTTGTGGAAGGGAGAGAAAGGATAACTAAGAGAAGCACAGAATTTGTGGGCAGTGAAAATAATCTGTATAATACTATAATGATTGATACATATCACTCATTATACATTCTTCTAAACCCAGAGAATACATAGCACCATGAGTGAACTATATTGTAAGCTATGGACTTTGGGCAATTATGATGTGTTGATATGGGTTCATCAATTATAATAAATGTACCACTCTGTTGGGGAAATGCTGATAATGGGGGAAAGCTATGCATGTGTAGGGGCGGGGCATATGTAGAAAACCTATAGTTTTCCCTCAATTTTCCCATGACCTAAAACTGCTTTAAAAAAAATTTTTTTTTAACTGAATGACCAAGATGACCATGAAATCACTTTCTGTGATTCAGCAAAATGGTAAGAGTAACCAACCAACAACCACAACAATATGCATATGCATATGTGTTTGGAAAAGGTGACAAAGCAAATAGATGAATTCATTATATACAAATCTAGATCAATAGCATAAGTGTTCTTGCATATTTTCTGTAAATCTGAAAATATTCCAAACTAAAAAAGAGAGTCTCCTAGGAAGCCACAAAACCTAGTTTCAAAGAGCAAAGAATGAGACTTAAATATAAATATGGAGGCCCAGGGGCAACTACTCAGAGTAGTTCTCTGCTGTTTATCTTAGTGTTCCCAAAAGGGTATGGGATATAGGCATCCTGAGATTTCAGATAGAACATTACTGAGCCTTTTGTTTTTTGTTTTTTTAATAATTCCATATGAAGGTCTTTTAGCACACAACCACCTGCAAAGTGATAGAAGGAAATCAGGCCACAGAAGGCCAGGAAGTGTAGGAGGTAGCAGGGTCTCCACCTTTATCCAGTGTGATTTAACACCTAGGTAATTCCAAGTGTAGTTCTCCAGGAACCCTTACTCCCTAACCTGATATATGAAGTCTGGATAACTAAACCTCTGTGCATCAGAGTTCCTCCTTCCCCATGCCACATGTAAAGACATGGGACATGATGTGGTCAGAGTGGCCTGTGCTGCCCACATACCTCATTTTATTCTTCCCCAACCTATAAAACCAAATATCTTGCAAGGAAAACCTTTATATAGGGGTTAGTTTTGAAAATCTGTCAGCTCTTTCATCTCTTAGAAACAGGTCAGCATCTGGCTTTTGCATTTACTCCTTACTCCTGGTGATTGGAGGAATCTGGTTAACAAGACATACCAAATTATAAGTGACAAATAAGTGTGTAAGCCTTCATAGACTGTCCCTCCAGAATAGCTCTTTAGTTCTCTTTCTTTTCCATTTTCACTGCTACATTTTTACTCCTTGTCTGAGCCATTGTTTGTGACTTCCAGCTGGTTACCTATCCACTTCTGGGTCCTTTTTTGTTTTTGTTTTTGTTTTTTCAGACAATTTTGTATCTTACTATTGGTGTTCCCACAGCATTGATACAAATCTTGGAAACATAGTTTTGGCCATGCTGCTCATCTGCTCACAATCCTTACTTAGTTCCTTGTAACAACACAGAACTACAGGCAGTGCTTCTTAGTGGACAAGGTATGATGCCCTCATTGAACTTTTCCCAGTGTATTTCTGTTGCTCTGTTACTTATTCTGTGGCCTAGTTAATGAACCAACTCAATATTCCTGGTATTCCCCTCACCACCACCACTCTGTCTGGAATGTCTTAAACTCTTCATTTAAGACCTCTCAAATTGCATTTCCTCATGAAGTCTGTCCTGATTCTTTCCAGCTGGATGGGCTCTCTCCAGTGTTTGAAACTTTACTGTCCTTTGTTTATTTGTTTGCTTATTTGTTTGCTTTTTAAAAGTAGTGTCTTGGGGCGCCTGGGTGGCTCAGTGAGTTAAAGCCTCTGCCTTTGGCTCAGGTCATGATCTCAGTGTCCTGGGATCGAGCCCCACATCAGGCTCTTTGCTCAGCAGGGAGCCTGCTTCCCTTCCTCTCTCTCTGCCTGCATCTCTGCCTACTTGTGATCTCTGTCTGTCAAGTAAGTGAATAAAATCTTTAAAAAATAAAATAATAAAATAAAATAAAAGTAGTGTCTCATAAAACATCTGTCATATTCTCTTAATGTAAGAGTTGCTACTTGGGTTTCTCCTGTCTTCCTACTTTGCAGATTGCTAGCTCCTTAAGAACAGGAACTATGGATATGGCACAGTAACATACAGAGAACAGATTTTCAATTATACAATTTGCTATAATTTGGAATGATATTGTAGAAAGACTCACTTGTTCCATATGATTGAAAGTTGTTCATTACCTTTAAACCAGCAACAACAACAAAAATCAGAATTAATGCCACGAATAGCACAATTAGCTATTTTAAGATATAATTTAAAGACATTTTAAAAATGTATTTCCTGGAAAACATTTAAGAAAGAAAATTCTGCTATGGGACTCCAAAAATAGATTATTCTTTTAAGTATTGTACTTTATTTTTACACTTCAAAATCAAATAAGAAAATGTTAATAGTCCAATTCTTAGTAGTAATTTTAGGACTTGCCCTTATTTTCCCAACATTTTTCAGCCTGTTTATTTTTCAGCAGTACTATGAAATAAAAGCTAAAAACTTGTACTAGTCCTGGAGGCAGAACTGGAGCCTCCTAGAGATCAGCAGTCCCACACCCTGCCTGGTCAAAGCATGGCAGGAGGTCCACTCACTATGCTTAGATGGTGAGGAGATTCTGGTTTTTGGGTTTTTTTGTTTTTGTTTTTTGTATGTATCATTGGATTTTAAAATGGTCCGTTTAGTGATGACTCCTTAAAAATACTTTATCGAGGCATTGGTAAATTTTTAAGATTTTGGTCTTTATATTATTATGGTAAGATTTTGGTCCTTAGGTAGCTAGATGTTTAGTACTTGGAGCTAAAAACAAAAGTCTTTTTTTTTAATTAATACAAAGCTTCATTTGTTATTAAATAGAACATCCCTTTAAAAGAGCTTAATATTTCCTCCAAAAAGCAGTAAAGGAGGAGTAAATAACAGAACCATTCTTTAAAACTTCATTTTGGAACCAAATAAAAAATGAAAAATTGTCATGAGTGTGATATACATACATGTCTTGCAGTCAGCTTTTAGGTAATTCTTATATATTAGCACTTTCAACTTTGAGAATGATTTATTCCAAATTCTTTAAGCCGGCTCTAGTTTTCTCTCACTGCCTGGCTGTTTTCCTCCTGCTTTACAGTTCATCATTGGGGGAGGGCCACACACAGCATGTCTTCCTTATCCCTGCACTAGAAACATGACCCTCATGAGGCCCTCCATGAATGTCTCAGTGGTTGGGTTCTTCTCTGCCATTTTGCCACCTGTAGCACCAGGTGAATCAGGAGAATGAGATTCTGGGCACGTGTTAGAGCTTTTATACCAACTGCTTAGGTGTCGTGGTTCATTTTGAGATACTGTTTGCTATTTTCATCAGTTATTTATTTACATATATGTATATATTACTATTTTAGTATTATTATTTTAACAAACTCAGATGGCTCTGACTTTTGACATGACTCTTTTTTTTCTTTTAAGATTTTTATTTATTTGAGAGAGAGGGAGCAAGTGAGAGGGAGAGCGAGCACAAGCCTAGGGGGGAGGGAGAGTGGGGAAAAGCTGAGGGAAAGGGAGAAGCAGATACCTTGCTGAGAAGGGAGCCTGACCCAGGGCTGGATCTCAGGACAATGGGATCATGACCTGAGCTGAAGGCAGGCACTTAACTGGCTGAGCCACCCAGGTACCCTGGACATAACACTTTTTTTTTTTTTTTTTAAGATTTTATTTATTTAGTCAGAGAGAGAGAGCGAGAGTGAGCACAGGCAGACAGAGTGGCAGGCAGAGTCAGAGGGAGAAGCAGGCTCCCCGCGGAGCAAGGAGCCCGATGTGGGACTCGATCCCAGGACGCCGGGATCATGACCTGAGCCCAAGGCAGCTGCTTAACCAACTGAGCCACCCAGGCATCCCAACATAACACTTTTTGATACACCTCTGGACTTCCGTTTTTTGGTGAAAAACTCTCCAAAGGGCTCTTATGAGAAAAGGAAAGGAATGATAAATTATTAAATACTACTTTACTGTTTTCCTTTTTTTTTTAAAGGTTTTTTAGTAAGAATTTGAATTTACTTTTTAAAGGTGTCTTTTAAATTCTGCCCTTTTAGTGAGAACTCCATTTTTTTTAAAAAATAGACTTTATTTTTTTAGAGCATCTCTAGTAGGTTCACAGCAAAATTCAGCCTAAGTTGCAGAGATTTACTATATACCTTCTGCTCCCACACATACATATTTTCTGTCATTATCAGCATCACTAATCAGAGTACTCCCTTTATTACAATTGATAACCTACATTGATGTATCCTTATCACTCAGAGGCCATAGTTTACTTTAAGATTCACTCTTGGTGTTGTGCGTCCTATAGATTTGGACAAATTTACAAACTTACAAAAACCTACAAACTTATATATATCCATATTTTTAAGGTGATGTTTCCCAGAGGCTTAATAGAATCTAACCTAGATTAGATTTATAGAATTATAAAATATTTTGTTTGACGTTTGGACTATTGGTGAAGAGTTTTTGGCCTAGTTAAAATTCCCTGTTAGAGTTATATTCTATGTAAATACTTATTTTTTAATTTAATACATGCTAAGGAAAATACTTATATTTTCAAGTTACATTTTTAAAGACTTACGATGTAGTGAAAACTCTTCTTCCAAATATAGGAAGTTTTAAACAGGATCTATCCAGGAGAATAAATGAGACTGATTGACCTGAAGAACAATTTCCCAATTTATCTCATTTTACCTTATTTTACTTTATTTTTAAGATTTTATTTACTCAGAGAAAGCACATGTAAGGGGGAAAGGCTGAGAGAGAGCTCTGAGCATGAAGCCTAATGCGGGGCTCAATCTCACAACCCTGAGGTTACATCTAAAATCATTTCAGTAAAACAAGGCATAATCCATACAGAGTTGTATGAGAGCTGCTTTTAAAAATTAGGATATAATTCATTTTAAAATGGCAGTAGTTTTTTTTAAATTTATTCAGAGTTGTATACTTATCACCACAATCAATTTAGAACATTTTCATTATCCTAGCACTTACCATTGACATTCACTTTTCAAAATTAAGAGTTAAGCTCTTAACTGACTGAGCCACCCAGGTGCCCCCCCCCACAATTAATTTTGTTAACTTGTGAAGGAAATCCACATTTTATGAGATGTAGCATTTTTTTAAATGTAGTGTGTCAGTGAATAGATACTTAAATGTTAGTGTAAAGAAATATTTTTTAATCATAACAAAGCTATAAAAGATTTCTTTATACTGCCCTGCTTTATGTTGACTGAATTTACAGATCACAATTGACTATCTAATTTGATTATTCAAGACTGAAGGGCTTAGAATACTGGATTCCAGAGGGCTTTTTTTTTTTTTAAGATTTTATTAATTTATTTGACAGAGATCACAAGTAGGCAGAGAGGCAGGCAGAGAGAGAGAGAGAAGGAAGCAGGCACCCCGCTGAGCAGAGAGCCTGATGCAGGGCTCGATCCTAGGACCCTGGGATCATGACCTGAGCCGAAGGCAGAGGCTTCAACCCACTGAGCCACCCAGGCACCCCTCCAGAGGGCTTTTATGAGGATCAAATGAGAGTGTAAACCTGCTGAGCTATAAAGCACGAGGGTTTCTATTAAGTGGCATGCCACTGTGTATGGGACCTTACAGTGGCTGTTAGGATATGAGATTGAGACCCTCCTCCCTTAACACAGCCATACAGGACTTGCCAAATCCATGGATTTCTTAGAATTTTGCTTGACAAGGAATTTGCTTACCCTGCTAGTTCTAAGATTGTAGTGAAATGCTTTTCGTATTTTTAGTCTACCTTCGAAAAATGTTGTATCTTTTAATGAAAAATTTTGCGTCTTTTATATCTTTTAATTTTGCATCTTTTAGTGTTCACTCATGTGATCTGGCCATGATTTATGTTTTCACTCTAGTGAGGGGGAGACTGCATACAGCTATTGGTATGGTAGTTCCTGTAACTTTCTCCATGTTGAGAAAAGAGCCCTTCAAATGAATCTTTAGGATTATTGTAACCTAGTTGTATTTCAGTTGACAATATTTTTTAAGTTACTTCTTGGAATTTTATCTTGCTATTTTATATGTGTATTGCTTAGAGCAAAGATCTGATCAAATCAAATAGCATGGTAACAATACTGCTACCAAGCACCATGCATTTTAGAGCTGCTGGTACCTACAAGCATTCTTATAAATGCAGATTTACACACGTCAAGAAATTGAACTGACTTTCACCAAATGAGGATTTTCTTATATCCTGATCAGTTGGAACTTGTCATATTCGGATTCTCACCTCACTTTCTTTCCCTGTCCTCTTAGATGGTATAGGCATCATCTAAAATCATTTCAGTAAAACAAGGCATAATCCATACAGAGTTGTATGAGAGCTGCTTTTAAAAATTAGGATATAATTAGCATACCATACAATTCATTTTAAAATGGCAGTAGTTTTTTTTTAATTTATTCAGAGTTGTATACTTATCACCACAATCAATTTAGAACATTTTCATTATCCTAGCACTTACCATTGACATTCACTTTTCATTGACCCCAAGCCCCTAGCACTAGATAAGCAGTCATCTATGTCCTGTCCCTTTGGATTTGCCTATGAAATTTTCATATAAATGAAATCGTTCTGTATATGGTCCTTTGTAAATGGCTTCTTTCATATAGCATAGTAGCAAGGTTCATCCTTACTGTAGCACCTATCAATACGCCATCCCTTTCTGTGGCCAAATAGTATTTCATTATTTGGACATAACACATTTTATTATCCATTCATCTGTTGATGGATATTTGGGCTGTTTCCTTTTTTGAGTGTTATGAATAATGCTAATGAATATTCATGTGCACATTTTTATGTGGACATCAATTTTCAGTTTCATTTCTTGTTGGCATATGCCTAGACGTAGAATTTCTGGGTCATATGCTGACTCTGTATTTAACATGATGAGGATCTGCCAGACCATTTTCCGAAGTGGCTGCACCATTTTACATTTTATATTTTACTTTACCAGCAATGAATGAGTGTACCAGTTTCTCTTTTCCATGTGGTTCTTTGCCATTTGTATATCTTCTTTGGAGAAATGCCTATTCATATCCCTTGCCTATATTTTATTTTATTTTATTTTATTTATTTTTATTTTTATTTCTTTTCAGCGTAACAGAATTCATTGTTTTTGCACCACACCCAGTGCTCCATGCAATACGTGCCCTCCTTAATACCCACCACCTGGTTCCCCCAACCTCCCACCCCTCAACCCCTTCAAAACCCTCAGATTGTTTTTCAGAGTCCATAGTCTCTCATGGTTCACCTCCCCTTCCAATTTCCCTCAACTCCCTTCTCCTCTCCATCTCCCTATGTCCTCCATGTTATTTGCAGTCAGAGGCTCTACCACTGAGCTATACCCCCGAGTCCTCCATGCTATTTGTTATGCTCCACAAATAAGTGAAACCATATGATAATTGACTCTCTCTGCTTGACTTATTTCACTCAGCATAATCTCTTCCAGTCCCGTCCATGTTGCTACAAAAGTCGGGTAGTCATCCTTTCTGATGGAAGCATAATACTCCATAGTGTATATGGACCACATCTTCCTTATCCATTCGTCCGTTGAAGGGCATCTTGGTTCTGTCCACAGTTTGACCATGGCCATTGCTGCTATAAACACTGGGCTCTTCTTTTCACTACATCTGTATCTTTGGGGTAAATACCCAGTAGTGCAATTGCAGGGTCATAGGAAAGCTGTATTTTTAATTTCTTGAGGAATCACCACACTATTCTCCAAAGTGGCTGCACCAACTTGCATTTCCACCACATCCTCTCCAACACACGTTGTTTCCTGTCTTGCTAATTTTGGCCATTCTAACTGGTGTAAGGTGATATCTCAATGTGGTTTTAATTTGAATCTCCCTGAGAGCTAGTGATGATGAACATTTTTTCATGTGTCTGATAGCCATTTGTATGTCTTCATTGGAGAAGTCTCTGTTCATATCTTCTGCCCATTTTTTGATATGCTTGTCTGTTTTGTGTGTGTTGAGCTTGAGGAGTTCTTTATAGATCCTGGATATCAACCTTTTTTCTGTATTGTCATTGGCGAATATCTTCTCCCATTCCGTGGGTTGCCTCTTTGTTTTCTTGATTGTTTCCTTTGCTGTGCAGAAGCTTTTTATCTTGATGAAGTCCCAAAAGTTCATTTTCACTTTTGTTTCCTTTACCTTTGGAGACATATCTTGAAAGAAGTTGCTGTGGCTGATATCAAAGAGGTTATTGCCTATGTTCTCCTCTAGGATTCTGATGGATTCCTGTCTCCCGTTGAGGTTTTATCCAGTTCGAGTTTATCCTTGTGTACGGTGTAAGAGAATGGTCAAGTTTCATTCTTCTAAATATAGCTATCCAGTTTTCCCAGCACCATTTATTGAAGAGACTTTTTCCACTGTGTATTTTTTCCTGCTTTGTCGAAGATTATTTGCCCATACATTGAGGATCCATATCTGGCCCTCTTCTCTGTTCCACTGGTCTATGTGTCTGTTTTTATTCCCTTGCCTATATTTTAGTTCGATTATTTATCTTTTAATTATTGAGTTCTAAGAGTTCTCTATATATATTCTGGATTTAAGTTTCATTATGTTTATGTTCTGCAAATATTTTGTCCCTTCTGTGGGTTGTCTTTTTGCTTTATTGGCGGTGTCCTTTAGCATAAACAGTCTTAATTTCACTGACATCCGATTTATCTATTTTCTTTTGTCACTTGTACTTTTGGTGTTAGATCTAAGAAGCCATTGCCCAAAGTTATGAAGATATACCCCTATGTTTTCTTTTAAAAGATTTATAGTTTATCTCATATATTTGGATCTGTGATCCCTTTTTCGATAACTTTAGTAGATGGTTAAAGAAAGAAGTCTGCACTTATTCTTTTGCTTGTGGGTATCCAGTTATTCCCCACCATTAGTTGAAAAGATTATTTTTGGCACCTTTGATGAAAATCAGTTGACCACAAATGAGGGTCATTTATTTTTTGTCAATTTATGTGTCCATTCTTTTTTTTTTTCTTTTTAAGATTTTATTTATTTATTTATTATTCAGAGAGTGAGAGGGTGCACACAAGCGCACAAGCAGGCAGGGGGGAGAGAGAAGCAGGCTCCCTGCCGAGCAAGGGGCCCTGTGGGGCTCAATGCAGGACCCTGGGATCATTTCCCAGGCCAAAGGCAGTGACTTAACTGACTGAGCCACCCGGCACCCCATTCTTCATGACTTGTGCTGAAATCACAGTGGGATACTTAAACAACTGAACCTATCCAGGTGCCCGTAGACTTTAAATTTCTAACCTTAGTTCATGCAAGGAAAAATAAAAATTTGAGGTGAAATAGAGGGTTAAATGTTATGTTTAGAAAAATGCTTTGTACTCTGATAAAATGGCTGAGTCTGAATTTCTGTAGGGTCACATTGAGGTGACGGGTGTTTCCAGGCTTTGTACAATGAGTTGGGAATTAGTCCCTTCTGTGATATTTCTTGGCAATCTGAAGGGTTGATGTTAATTCTTCTTCAAAAATGTGGTAGAGGTTGCCTGGGTGGCTCAGTCCATTAAACATCTGCCGTTGGCTCAGGTCATGAACCCAGGGTCCTGGAATCAAGGCCTGCACTGGACTCCCTGCTCAGTGGAGCCCCTGCTTTCTCCTTTCCTTTTGCTGGTTCCCCGTTTGTGCTCACACAGTCGCTCTCTCTCTTTCTCTCTCTCTCTCACTCAAATAAATAAATAAAATCTCTAAAAACTTTTGAAATAAAAATATAGAATTTACCAGTGAAGACATATGAGCCTGGGCTTTTGATTTGGGGAAGTTTTAAAATTACTAATTTGATCTCTTCTTTGTTATAGGTCTATTAAGATGTTCTGTTTCTACCTGTTATGGTAATTTTTGTCTAGAAAGGAACTTACGCATTTTATTTCACTTATCCAATTTGTTGGGGTCTCATATTATTACATTAAAGTATACCATATAATCCCTTTGATTTCTATAAGGTTAGTAGTGCTTCCTTCTCTTCTTTGACTACTGATTTTTGCCAATTAAATCTTCTCTTATTTTTCCTCATTTAGTCTAGCTAATGGTTTGTGAACTTTGTTGATCTTTTCAAGAAACCATCTTTTGGCTTATTGATTTTGTTTCTTGTTTTCCTAATCTCTGTTTCACTTATTTCTGCCTAATCTTTATTTTTTTCTGCTTGCTTAGGTTTACTTTTCTCTTTTGTACTTTTAATATGGAAGCCAACGTTGATTTATGTCTTTCTTCTTTTTTAATATAGGCATCAATAACATCAATATAAATATTCCTCTGAACACTGCTTTACCTACATCTCATAAATTTTGCTGTGTTGTATTTTCCACTTTATTCCTTCCAAAATAAGTTGTAATATTTTGATTTTTCACTGACATGTTAGTTATTTAGGAGTGCATTGTTTAATTTCCATGTATTTGTGAATTTCCCAAGTTTCCTTGTACTATTTATTTCTAATTTTATTCCCTTGTAGTCAAAGAAGATATTTTGTATAATTTCAGTCTTTTTAATTTCACTGACCATGTGGTATGTTCTGTAGAACATCTGTGTGCGTTTATAAAGAATATATATTCTGTTATAAAAGCTTTTTACAGTCTTTCATTTAGTTTCATTACAGCTTTTAAATGCTTCACCTTTTGATAAAGGATGCCAGGGTCAGTTATTCTGCAAGTGTAAAGGTTTGGTAGAAATAGACATTGTATGTAAATAGAGCATTCTTGGGACCTTGGAATATCTTTTCTTAAAATCTGGTGATTGGACACCTGGTTTTCAGGCATTATTCCAAAAGACAGGCTAACATTGAAATTATGTAAGGCAAAGTCTTCATTTGGAGAGCCTGTTCATTATGTTAACACAGTGAATTGTCCTAATTACATACAGTGCTTCCTTGCTGAAAGAGGCATACATTTGTATAGCCAAATGATTGAGATGTACCCAAAGGAGAGTGAATGAATAAACAAGGTGGGTTCTGTTTTCTTTTTCAAATCGACTGTAATGTCAATGTGTAGATACTATCAAAATATCAAGAATGAACTGTGACTTTCAGTGCTGAAACCATGAGGACAGATGTTATGTTTTTTTCATCAATGCTGGAGGGAGGATCTCACCCTTCTTCCCTCCCTCCCTGTTACAGTGACATGCCAAAGGGAAACATATTGTTGGCTAACTGGTCTAACACTTCTTTTGCATCATTCCCCTAATGAGCAACAAATGCAGACATTGGTATGCAGTCCATCCTGAATAATTGGGGTCAGCAGTTTCTTTATCAAAGCAACCTGGATTAAATATTCCCATCTGTGATTAGCACATTGTAATATTCCAATTATAATTTCTAAAGGCAAACCAGAACATTATTGAAAACTACATTGAAAAAAAAAAAAGACACTAATACAAACAGTGCCTAAGTTGTTGGTTGCAATAAATACTTAAGAGTGTTTATAAGCATTTCCCTATAGTCTCTAGGAAGACTTCCCATTTTGTGACTATAAAAATAATAACAAATTCTTCAAATATTACTGCAGGCCCAGCCTAGAAATTCTTTTGTTGTTTTCTGGGCTTTTCCTTTGCTATGTAGGGAAGAGACTATTATGTCTACCAGATCAAGACTCATATGTTTGCCACACCAATTTAATTCTAACCTTTTAGCATGTCATCCTACTACATTATCTGTTCCATAAAAGAGACATAATAAGACTATCTTTTCATCTATACTTGAATAACTTGTGCCTATACCTAGCTGGTTTATTCAGATCCCAAATTCAGTGTTTCTTTATTTAGCATTTTGATGTATTGGTAAAATATGTTTTTGATAATACCTACAGTTGTACTATTTTTTTCCTAAAAATTCTTACCATAGAAATTTCCCAGAACTTAACTCATGAAGGACTCTTCAGTCTAATTATTAATCAGAAAAATACAGAGTAAAGTATCTTTGGCAAGTTATTATATGTCAACTACATATGCAATTATTTGTGCATATTCATACAAGTGCTGACCAAGTTAAAGTACAAGGGATACAGGAAGCTTACAATTGTCTTGTAATTAAGTATAGTTCCTTTGGAAATCAGTATTGCAGCATGTAGCTAATGCCATAAGAAATTTCATAATTTAGTTATCCATGCCTGCAAATTTATTCCAAGGACATCATTTAACAGCAACAACAGAAAATTATGTGTGTAAAGTATTTTTTTGTAATATGTTCCCTCTCCTCCCCAAGAAGTATTTTTTAGTTTTAGAATAGTTTTAGAATTTCATAAAGTAAAGAAGATCATAATATAGCATGGAATAATATATGATATAGTATGTGCAAAATACAATACAGAATATCATGTGTAATATATTTGTTAACTGTTAAAATATTCTTGTTGACAAAATTTAGAAAGTTACAAATGAATATTGTATGTAAGAGGATTATGTTTATGTAGCATTTTCTTTAATGTTTAAACCTGTAAGTTTCTTTCTTAGAATATTTCTCTTTAGAAAAAATGCATCTACTACTTTCTTAACATGTCTAAAGCATCCTTCAGTAAAACTTGTCTCTTATGTAAGAGGCTTTGGAAACCAGTTGCTGGGGTTAATTGCAGGTTGAAGCCCAGCCTATTCAATCTTACCCTGCCTACACACTAATCCTAAGGTGATTGGTCTGCTGCCATTGTTGTTAAATCATTTTTTCCTTGTTTTCCCCCTTAGAAACAAATAAATAGTTTTGAAGTTAACAGTTAATGTGCCTTATAAAGCCAGCTCTGTTCGCTTTCCCTCCCATCCTCCCTTTGTGTCTGTCATTCTTGTTCTCTTTAACTATCCATCTTTAAAGCAGAACATGGGAGTTTTTAGTATGATTTAGTGCAGGCCTCAGCTGTTATCTCATTTGAGGGATTTTGCTGGAGGCTGGAGTTTCCCGACAGCCCTGACCAAGGAGAGGTGGAATGTGGTGCTAACGTCACAGCTGCTCCTGGGAATGTTTTGCATTCCTCTTCCTGGCAGTGATCAGGTGGCTTCCAGCAAGAATGAAGGACAACAGCTTCCAAAGCGGAAAAAGAGAAGAGGAAAAGAACAGTTTATAATCAGACTATCATGGGGGAGGCACTTTTATTCTGAGCCAAGATTGAAATTAGAACCAGATGTCTTGCGTTCTGATGCTGCACGAATGTTAAATACATTTATTAATGACTGTAATAGCTGAGCTGTTTGGCTTTTTACTGAACTTAAATTTTTAAACTCTCTTTAAGAATTATGGAAAAACAACTTCTTGTAGCTGACATTTTAACTACGAAAACAGTTTTCATAGGGCAAAGGGAAAAGTCACCCTTGTGCATGAATTTCATGTGCAAGCTGTTTGAGGGTCAGTTAATTTTCTAAAAAGTCACTTCTGAGACATAAAATCTCTGGAATCTGTTAATGTATTTCATGCTGATCAAATAACTTCAAGCCATTAATTGAGGAAAGAGGTATATCTGTTAAAGTATTTGCAGTAGATGTTTTTTCTCTAAATATTTACATTTCTAATTATTATTTCTGTATATCACATTACTGCTCAAGCCAGATATTCAAAACAAAACTTGTCAGACTCTTAATATAATAAACATGGGTTTTGCCAGAGTCGTGCAACTCTGCAATAATGTGTGCAACAGAAAATTGGAAAGTAATTGAGTTAAATTTTAAACCTAATTTGTATTTTCCTGTCTTCTGGCCACTGAAGTACCTTTGTTTAAATTCATTTTACTGGTTTAGCAAATCAAAATTTGTGTCTGTGTACTTTCAGTTAAAAGAAGTATTTCTTAAATGGATTTAAGAAGCAGATTTCTGCTTCTGTAGATTTTTAACTATTTTTATTTGCAACAGCAGTTATATTAACAACAGTTCCTCAGTTTAGGTGAAATGTGTTTGAATACTTCCTGTTATACCTTGAAATGGAAAGTTGGCTTCCTGTTGTAAGTCATGGTGCTGGTGAGGAATTTCCAGAATTGTGGAGAAGTGCTGATTCATAGTATACAATGGACTGATCCAGCTACAGTAGGGCTTGAGGGGGTTTTCTGAGCTCTTGGCCGAAGCAAGCAAAATATGCCTCTGTAATGTACTATTTTATTTTTAGACATAGGCGTGGGGATGGAAGAGAGACTGTTGCTTGGGACAAGAGCCACTCTAATAGCTTTTAAAATGACTAAAAGTTCTAGGGTTAGGTGTGTGTCTAAATATGTGTTTTTCTACAGTCTGTTATTAGAATTTGAAAAACAGTTTATTTTGCCATATTCACCTACTGTTGTTCTCTTCTGCCTCTTGCCCCACTGGTGAACCCTGTGGCACAACAAGCTGGGATGGTGACTAACTTCAGGGTCTATCATATGTCAATCGCAGTGGTGCTTGCAGCTAAGAGATTGGTCCAGAAGAAGGCTTATAGTATTGCATATATTTTGAGTATACCATATATTTTTATAAAAGTCTGATTAGAAGACCCTGAATCTAATAGCAAAAATTAACTGAAAAGTAAAAATATTATTTGGCAGGATTTAAGAGAAAAACTAGGATTTGTTGCCTTAGATGTGCCTGGCTTTGTTCTGGATATTTTATATTTGTTTAATTCTCCAAATCTGAAATTATCCGTTGAAATTTCTTTTTCATAAATTTGATTTGGAAATGACTGTTAGATAGGGAAAAGAGGGACTTTCCATAACTAAAATTCACCTTCTATAGTGATGCCTGGTCTCATAAACTTAATATATGCCAGATGTGTTCACCCATCCATTGCACAAATACTCAGTAACTTGCTCTGTGTCAGGACAGACTAGGTACTGAGGACTTGAAGATGATGTGTTCCTTGTTCTCTGTTTGAGGGGGAGGGGTGCTGGCAGACCAGAGGGGGATTATGTGTCCATAAATATGTGTAGTATTCCTTTACAGTTGCTGTGATAAAATCTAAAAGTACAGTGAGGCATAAAGGAAAAGGATATTCAAATCTATGCTAAATTCTGTGGGATCTTTTTCTTTTGATATCATTCCAAAGCTGTCAAAGTTGATGATTGAAAGTAATTTGAGTAGGCAGTGCTAAGAAAACAATCTAATGAAGGAGCTGGGGGAAATATAAATATATGTATTACAAAGATATTCAAGACTGCTTTAAAGGAAAATTTAATAAATACAAATATATATTGCAAATTATGTCCTTATATGCATGCATACAACTTAAAAACAGCACACCAAGTTTCTGGCGTGTGACTGCTTTTCAAGAAGCCATGATGCTCTTCATTTCTGAAGTCTACCCTTGGCAGTGCACAAGGGTTCCATTTTCTCAGCATCCTCACCAACACTTGTTATTTTTCTTTACTTTTTTTTAATAGTCATTCTAATGATGTGGAGTAGCAGGTCACCATGGTTTTGATTTTGCATTTCCCTCGTGAATAGTGATGTTGAGAACGTTATATACTTTAAAATTCTGAAATACCCCTAGTAAACAATTACTTTCTGTTACTTACAAAGTGGGAGCGTGGAGCAAAGATGCAAAGAGTTCCTCATCAAGCTTTCTCTAATTCTAGTACTCCCCTTGCCCACAAAGACTGGTTTCTTGATGTGATGTGGACATCTGTGACCACAGGTCCCACAAAGCCCCTGCTTTGTGAGGGAAAGAGAGTGGGTTCTTCTCTAATTAGCTGATTTTGCTACATTGTAGTCTTTTGCTATATTTGTGTTAGATTCATTCAGTATCTAAAATGATTATCTTCACTTCCACTGATTTTTAGTTTTCTTGGAAAAACTGAGCTTTTAATCTGAGGCTATAATATGTAGACATTAAGTAACTGGAAAAGAAAAGGTTGTGAAATTACTACTGCACAGTAAGGATATCTTGAAACCATGAAATCATCAAAATGCTTATTTATCTAGTAGTAACTTTATGTTCTTATTATTTGTAATTAACTTGAATACATCTACATTGTATTTTTGTGTATAAAATGAGGTCGGAATCAATTTTCATATTTTTTTCCAAATAGTTTTGTCAGCATCACTTTCTGAATAATCCTTACCTGCATGATTTTAAGTGTTTTTTTTATCACATACTATATTCCTTTATATCGTAAGATTCATTTCTTTGCTCTGTATTCTGTTTCATTGTGTTGATAGTCTATAAACCTTGCCCAAAATTAGTGCCTTGCTTCATCAGTGTATGAATAATTTAAAAATAAATATCCTTTAGGGGCACCTGGTGGCTTAGTGGTGTGAGTATCTGACTCCTGATCTCAGCTGGAGTCATAATATCACAGATGGAGCCCTGTGTCGTGTTCTGCGTTCAGTGGAGAGTCTGCTTGGGGATTCTCTCCCTCTGTTTGGCCCATGTGCTCTCTTTCAGGTTGGGGATTCTCTCCCTCTACCCTGATGCATGTGCTCCTTCTTGCACTCTCTTTTTCTATAAAATAAATAAATAAATTCTTAAAAAAGATTTTATTTATTTATTTGACACAGAGAAAGAGAGAGATCACAAGTAGGCCAAGAGGCAGTTAGAGAGAGGAGGAAGCAGGCTCCCTGCTGAGCAGAGAGCCCGATGCGGGGCTGAATCCCAGGACCCTGAGATCATGACCTGGGCCAAAGGCAGAGGCTTTAACCCACTGAGCCACCCAGGTGCCCAATAAATCTTTTTGATAAGCAAATAAATAAGCTTGACTGGGGGGACAAGATCGTAGAAAATTCATAGCCAAAGTACATGATCAGTTTCACAGACAACTAAAGCTAGTTCATAAGCACAAATTCTGAAAGATTTTTTAATTTTACCCCTTGCAATTGTATTAAACTCCTGTACCCTCAAGTATAGCACAAATTCATTTTGAATCCTGGGGGAAGGAGAGTTAGCTACCAAAGTATAACCTCAACTTTACTGCAGATAATACAGTCTCATTGCATGGATTTTGAATATGGTGTATCTGTTACTTGACTTAGTTTTCTTTCTCAGTTTTCCTACGAAATTCTGAAAAGGAATTTTAGAGTGATATGCCTCTAACAACATGGGTAGACATGTTTTATAAACACTCTAGTGATCATCTAGCTCTTTGATTACACAGTAGTTTGCTAATGGTCAGTTTAACATGTGTGAGTGAGCCCAGGGGTGGCAGGGACCTATTCCTTTGATCTTTTACTTCCTACTGAAATTGCTACACATTTTGAGTATTTGTTTGATTTGAACTGAACAAAACTTGAATGGTTGAATTTTAGACTTGTATCAGGCAAGTACCAAGAAGTCTGGCTGCAGAGTATTTTGTTTGTTCATTTTAAAATTTAACCTTAAGAATCTTTGTACTCTGACTTTTCCCCTCTTGATCTCTGAGCTGATTCCTACCTCTCTTTGCCTAATCCTGCACAGCCCAGGATGGTGTGCTACAGTTGGCATGAAAATTCTTAATGAGTTCCTTAAAAAACAAGCTAGTCATATTTAATACTTTGTGTGGGTTATTCTATCATTAATCCCTAACACAGTGTAAGGGAGGCATTATCTTCTTAAATTTGCAGATGGGGAAACTGAAGTCAGAGATTAAATAATTTACTAGATGTGGTATCACTAGTTGGGGTCACACAACTATGTGACACTGGGCATATCAGACTCCAGAGAGGTATTCTGGTTAACTGGCTTCAGAAAAGAACCCCACTTTTGTCTTAAGCTTGCATTGGCGGTTAGCACACAGGTAACTAATCAAGTTTTCTTAAGTCTCCTGTGGTCTGTTAATGACAGGAGAAAATGTCAATGACCTTGAGAAAATGTAAACAAACTGGATAAGATCAAAAAATTTTCCAGGGACATGACTGCAGAATCTTCTTTTTGAGAGAACAGCATTACCTTGTCTTGCAGTGCAATATAGTTTCCATATAAACATGGATATGGCCTTCCTCTGAAGAAGGGTAAAAAGGCTTTGCTTCTTCTTCTTCTTCTTTTTTTTTTTTTTTTTTTTTGGAAGATTTTATTTATTTATTTGACCAACAGAGATGACAAGTAGGCAGAGAGAGAGGAAGGGAAGCAGGCTCCCCGCTGAGCAGAGAGCTCAATGTGGGGCTCAATACCAGGACCCTGGGATCATGCCCTGAGCTGAAGGCAGAGGCTTTAACCCACTGAGCCACGCAGGCATCCCTAAAGACTTTACTTCTTTAGAGGATAATGCATGTATAGCATTTTGAGAGTGAATGTTAGAACCAAATCATCTGCCAGTGGAGAGGCTCCTAAAAGTGGGGTGTCACATTAGAAGTGACTTAGATAGAATCCATTTAGGCTTCAAAAGCCTGACTTGTTTTTAGGGGGGGATGGCACCAAGTAAAACTTGAGGATAACCTCACTAAGTTTTACTGTAGAGATTTGATTGAAGTCCTTTGACTAATAAACTGGTGATAACTCTGTTTCACATATCACATATATTTCCTTTTGTTTCTTCTTAAGAACAAGTAATTAAAACCAGGAATTTCTGTCCTGGGTATTATGGAATGTGCATGGCTGTAAATGAAGAAAATGCAGAACCTGCAAGGAAGATACTGGAAGAAAATACCTAAACATTTTTGCAGTTCTGATAGAGGAGAAATCCATTTCATATTTGGAAGGATTTCAGTTAGTTTTTATAGATGGAAACCTAATCTAATCAGCAAGATAGGGCAGTGTTAATGAAAGATGTTCCTAGTTCTTAGAAATGTATGAGCAGGAGAAAAAGAATTTTAGCACTAAAAGGATCATCCTGTCCCCACCCTGCTTCATTGTTTTAGATTAAACGTATGCTTTTTCTTTCTGGTTTCTGCAGCATCCTTAATAATATGTTCCGTGTATTTACCCACATGTGTTTCTTTTTACATGGTCTCTTTTCCCAAATATGTGAAGAAAATAACTTTTTTTTTAAAAGATTTTATTTATTTGACAGAGAGAAATCACAAGTAGATGGAGAGGCAGACAGAGAGAGAGAGGAGGAAGCAGGCTCCCCGCTGAGCAGAGAGCCCAATGCGGGACTCGATCCCAGGACCCTGAGATCATGACCCGAGCCGAAGGCAGTGGCTCAACCCACTGAGCCACCCAGGCACCCCAAGAAAATAACTTTTAAAATTCATTTATTTTGCCCATTTGGTTGTCAGCAGCCGGAAAAGCTGCTGAAGATTTGGTCAGAGCCAGTTTGGAAATGCTAGGGTCTGTGAGCTCAGAAGGAAAGAGGAAGTTCTGCTGTTCTTGGCTGACAGAATGACCTTAGGCTGACCAGTCCTCCCTCCCCTGCCCAACCTTTCTCCCTCCCCATTTGCAGAGGTTGGATTGGGTACAAATGTGTTCATATCAAAAATCACAAAATATCACTGTATTGTCTGCATAATATTCTATTGCTTTGGTCTTTCAAAAAGACAAAAGTGGAAAGTGTTGAATATTTAAAACGTGGCTTGTCTTTTTTTTTTCTTTTTCTTTATTTTTTAATCCTAAAAAGTGTTTTATTTACTGGATGTCCTTGTTTTCTGATGGATTTTTTTTTTCTTCCTGGTAGTATTACTACTTCTTTTTCTTTTCTTTTTTTTTTAAAGTAAGCTCTGCTCCTGGTGGGCTTTAACTCAAGACCCCAGTATCACAAATTACCTGCATGCTCTACCAACTAACTGAGTCAGCCAGATGCCCCTAGTATTATTACTATTTCTGACAAAACTCTTAAATATATATTATCTGTGACATGTACAATAATGATGTTTTTACATTGTTTTAAAAGCAACATTTAACACTAAGAATTAGGGGTTTTTTTGGTTTTTTGTTTTTTCAGAAGATTTTACTTATTTATTTGACAGAGAGCATGAGATCACAAGTAGGCAGAGCAGCAGGCAGAGAGAGTGGAGGAAGCAGGCTCCCCACTGAGCAGAAAGCCCAATGTGAGGCTCCATCCCAGGACCTGAGATCACGACCTGAGCCTAAAGCAGAGGCTTAACCCACTGAGCCACCCAGGTGCCCCAGAATTAGGGGGTTTTTTTAAAGGAAGTTTTTTTTTTTATTTGAACCTTGGTACTACTTTGGTAAATTTTCACCTAAATTCCTTCCTGTGAAGCTTCTTAGTATTTTATTGAAAACCTGTTTTGTTCTGTTTGACTCAGACCAAATCAGTAAGATTGAGGCATCACACAGAGGTGGTCTTTCGTAGGACTGTGGCCCAGAATGTCTGTTCTGTGGCCAAATACAGAACCAGTGTAGACTGAGAACCTAATATAGTAGAACAAAAAACATTCCCATTATTCATGGAAGTTTGTGTTTTAGGGGAAAAGACCAACTGAATACAGAAGTTTAAAGGTTGTGACTTTAACACTTGAGCTGCTGAGAAATTCCTCAGTATAGCCACTAACTTAAACAAATTATCTGGAGTCCAGAGCAATATAGGCTGCAGTTCCAGGGGGCTGTTCAGTCTTTTTGACTTCATTGCAAATCTGCCTTATGTTGGTTGGTGATACGGATTACATTTGATCCCTGATATAAAGCACATTACATCCAGTTTGCCACTCTTTTCTCTTTATTACATACTGCCTTATTTCAGTATACAAAAGAACGTGTTTTCTTTTAATATTAATAACAGCACGAGCAAGCCACAGTCTTCTCAATAAGAAGTGCTAACTTCCTCAGGAAAACAGAAGTGTGGTATATACAGCATTACATAACCTGGTTTCTCTGGTGTTAAAATTTTAGTATTTAAGAGTTATTGCAAAGTCTTTTTACAGAACTGTGGGCCCCTCTGTTTTCCTGTTGTTGAGTGAAGAGATGGCATCTTTGTCCACATCTGCATGAGAAAATAGTAATGGCTGAACTGAGTGTCATGAAGTGTCAGGCACAATTTGGCTGGCATTGGTTTGATTCACAATCCTGGAACCTTAGCACTGATTTTTTTATTTGCATTTTGAAATACAGGTTATTTTAGGGATCATTAGAATTGACAGGTGTTAGAATTGACACCTGAATAGGGTTACCAAATAAAATAGAGGATACCCAAGTAAATGTGAATTTCAGTTAAGATAGCGGGCATATTTACACTAAAAAGTTACTCATCATTTATCTGAAATTCACATTTAGCTGACTGTCCTGTATTTTATTTGGTAAATCTGGCAACTCTACGCCTGATGGTATAAACTACATAAAATGTTAAGTTTGCATAAAATAATGCCATGGTAGGGATGAGAAATATCCTCCCCACCACCACCCCACAGCTTCTTATTTCTCAACAAAAGCTTTAAGTTTGTGAAGTCTTTATTTCATACTTCTTCTGTTCACTCCTCTCATATATCCAAATGAGAATGTTTGTAAGTGCCATTTAGCTCACTGTTTCACGTGCCTGACAACAGTCTCTGGGGGCTCCTATAATCAACAGTGTTGGTAAGGGCCCACCATGGGCAGCTTGGCATGAGATCCTGACCTCTCTTGACACTCCCCTACTGGAACTGCAGACTCTAGGCTTTTCCATTTGTTCCTTCTCAGAGTGCGGTCCCCTCCAGCTAGAAGCACAAGAGACAGGCATGTAAACTCCTGGCATATTTAAGGGGTTGTTTGGGACAAAGTATGTGACTGTCCTCATTCTCTCGGGATCTCAAAGATTTCATATTCAGTTATTCAGATGACCCAGAGAAGAAGAGGGAAGTTGTTAGTATATGATATAAGAGAGGGGTCAGAGATTGGAAGGGAGTTGGGAGAGTTAAGTAATTACTAATATCTTCTAAGACTTTAACAATCAGTATTCAAAGGAGAAAGCAGAGTTAACCCACTCTCTACCAAGTGTGCAAATTGTGAGAATGCAGACATTACTGCATAGCATTTCTGATATCATTTGAGTAAAATTTAGACTTTTGTGTGGACCTTTAACAGAAGCAAGCTTTTACTTAAAAAGGACTTCATTAAAGGTGTAAAGGCCATGCTGTGAATTAAAGATGACACACCCTGTTTTGAATTGGATTTCCTGCTAGTTCTGATCCGAGGCATTCTTCCCGGACTAGGATGAATTCAGTTCCAGTGTTTGCTTGTAAAACTGAATCCAGTCATTGTATTTGGAGTTTGGCTTCCTGCCTGCATTAAAGTACAGAGCAAACTTCAGCTAGTTACTCCCTATGATTCTGTGTCCTCCATAAAAAGCGGGGAAAGAAGAGGGGAAAACCCAAAGGGTGACTGAGTTCATTTACATACTGTGCCAGAGGGCAGCTGTATGCTCCCTTGTGTCACATGATTCTGTGGAGAATTCTGATATTCCATTTACCAGAATAAGAAAAAGCCTAAAACAAAATAAAACAACACAAAAACCGGTCTTTCTGTTTCTACTCTGCTAACAAGTACGAGTGAAAAAGTAGGAGATTTTATGTTTTCCCTCTTTTCAAAGTTTTCTGTATAAAGAAGGAACTTGTATAAGGAGAAATCACAAGACAGGCTGGTGGCACTGCTGGCTAGTCCAACCTGAGTGTGCCCACTGAGTTGTCCTAGAGAGAACCTCAGGTCATGTAGGCTGCCCTCTGGATTTGTAGGTAAGATCTGTGGAGTTCATCCCTTCTCCCTGGAGTAAGTGTACTCATTGTCACTCCAGGTACCTCCATCATAACACCTGACAAAACTTGGCAGAATGGGTATAGAAAGGATTATTTCTTTACTAAATGTGAGGCTGTCCGGGATACAGTGACACCAGCCAGCCTAAGTGCCCTTAGGAATAATATATTTAGAGTCATTCTCCTGAGTTAAACTGAGAGCCAACCTCTTAATTTGGAGAAAGGGCAGAAATGAAGACTGATCTATTTGGTAGCTTTTCTAAAGCTACCACATTCCTGCTAAAATAAGGAGTGTGGAAATGATGCCTGAGAGTAAGTGACACCATCCTGCCCTGGTGACATTGCAGCGTATGTGTTTCTTGCTATCCTGATTTTGTTATTTAATTCTGGTCTGCCCCACTGAACGAGAGCCAGGTTAGCTTTTCTTTAGATTTAGTTTTATTTAATTGGAAGAAATTTGAATATAATGGGATAAATATCACTAAATTTTGAGTTCATTATTAACAAAAAGTCTGCTACTTTGCTACTGCTTGCTAGGTACTAAGAGAAAATATTTAAGGCACAGATTTCCAGTCACAGGGAACCTTCTTTCTTCTTTTGGATAAGAGCCAGCTAACTGTCATATAGCAGCAGAATGTGAACAAAAAGAAAAAAACCAGGTTCCTGCCTGGATGTTTTATGGAAGTGGAACATTCAGCTGCCTGGTGTTCAGAAGAACCCCAAGTACAGAAGTGAAGAAATGGTTGACAGGATTCCTGAAGCCAAGCATAGAGTACAGGAATGCTAACAAAATAGTGTTTAAAAAGGCCAAAATGAAGCAATCAAAAACAGGAGTCTGACTTCCAGTTTCTTGTCTGACATATAAAGAACTTGGAAATTATCATACCTATTTTCACACACAAAAAAGCTAAACAAACAATCAACAACTCTTTTGGTCTAGCAGAGTCATAGGGCACACCACCACCCCCAAATATATTATTTCTAAGGGCACTTAGGCTGGTGCCATTGTATTCTTCTGGATAGCTTCACATTTAGTGAAGAAATAATCCTTTCTTTTTTTTTTAATTATTTTTATTAACATATAATGTATATTTGGAAATAATCATTTCTAATACACATCCTGCCATGTTTTGTCAGGTGTTATAACAATGTCATAGGGCACACTATCACCCCCAAAACTAGAAAGACAGATAAGCAGATGCAGAGACACACCTTCTCAGAGTGGAAGCCCAGGAGGAAGCACATTGATGGAACTAGTATCAGGGTAGAAAAACTTTTAAGTGTAATTGACAAATTGCTAGAGACTCTGTGGATTAGGTTAAGAGTTAAAAACTTCAGGGGCCTCAGCCTTGAGGGAGTGGGGGTAGGGAGAGAAGCACACTTTTGTGAGCTCTACTTCCAGAAGCCCAACCAAGTTCTCACAGTGAAGATCAGAGAAATATCCCTTCATGCTTCCAATGGAGGGAAGGTAACTGTAGCCATCTTGAAATGTGCCAGAGCATTCTGTTCTTCTTAACAGGCCTGCCCTCAAGAGAAACTATTTAAACAGGATCTAACCTACTGGAGATTTATCAAAGCCCATCTGACCTGGGGGAAAGGAAATACTCAACTCCAGGTCTCTCTAGTTTTCTTACTTCACCTAAGCGGGGAAAACTGAGAAGTACCTGGAAGGTTCATAATCCAGACAGAGCCCTACTAACACAGAATTAAGTCTGAACAAATCATGTAACTCAGACCTTATTTAATAAGTCTTTGTGGAAATGAAAATACAATAGGAACAACAAACACCAGAGAAAATTTTCCCTTTTGACAACTATAGCTACAGCAAACAATAAAGATAGCATAAACACAAAACCCCATGCAATGGTCATATATTCCTTAGATCCTTTGATGTCTGGTTTTCCATAAAAGATTGTAAAGCACTCTAAAAGGCAAAAAATTACAGTTTGAAAGAAACAGCAAGCATTAGAACCAGAGATGTTGAAATTCATCAGACAAGGAGGGGCGCCTGGGTAGGTCAGTTCGTTAAGTGTCAGACTCTTGATTTCCCCTCAGGTCATGATTTCAGGGCCTGGAGACTGAGCCTCCTTTCCTTATGCCCTTCCTCCCCTCTCTTATACACATACATTCTCTTTAAAAAAAGAAAGAAGTCATCAGATTAGGAATTTAAAACAACTATGATTAATATGTGAGGGGCTCTAAAGGGAAAAGTGGACAATAGGCAAAAACAGAACAGTAATGTAAACAGAGAGATAGAAACCCCTTTTTTTTTAAGAGTCTTTATTTATTTGTCAGAGAGAGAGAGCACAAGCAGGGGGAATGACAGGCAGAGAGAGAAGCAGGCTCCCCACTGAGCAAGGAGCCCAATGTGGGACATGACCTGAGCTGAAGGCAGACGCTCAACTGACTGAACCACCCAGGCATCCCCAAACCTTTTTCTCTTCTAGAATGAAAAAGAGATGCTAGAAATAAAAGACTCACGCACAGAAATGAGGAATCCCTTTAATGGGCTTATCATTAGACTAGACATGGCCAAGGAAAGAATCAGCGAGCTGGTAGAAATGTTAGTAGAAATTTCTAAAATTGAAATGCAAAAACAAAACAAAAGGATGGAAAAGGGGGAGCATAATGTCTAAGAACCATGGATCAATTCCAAAAGATATGATACACACATAGTGGGAATATTAGAAAGGATTGAAAGAAATATATGAAGCAGTGTGTAATGACTGAGAATTTTCCAAAATTAGTGATAGCCAACAGACTACAGAGCCAAGAAGTTCAGAGAACATCAAACAGGAAAAACAAAACAAAATCTGTACCTAAACATATCCTATTCAAACACAGAAAATCAAAGACCAAAAAAAAAAAAAATCTTGGAAGAAGACAGAGGGGGGAAAACTCTTTACCTATAGAGAAGCAAGGATAAGAATTTCATCCCACTCTACTCAGAAACCATGGAAGCAAGAAGAGGGTGTAATGAAATATTTAAAGTATTAGCAGGAAAAAAAGCCATCAGTCTAGAATCCTTACATAGCAAAAGTATTCTTCATAAATAATGAATTCTGGAACACCAAAAGGAAATAAAATAAAATAAAATAAAATGAAAAAGAAAAGTATTCTTTTTTTTTTTTAAAGATTTATTTATTTATTTATTTGACAGAGAGAAATCACAAGTAGATGGAGAGGCAGGCAGAGAGAGAGAGAGAGAGGGAAGCAGGCTCCCTGCCAAGCAGAGAGCCCGATGCGGGACTCGATCCCAGGACCCTGAGATCATGACCCGAGCCAAAGGCAGCGGCTTAACCCACTGAGCCACCCAGGCGCCCAAGAAAAGTATTCTTAAAAGTAAAAAAGAAGCCCGAACTCAGACAAACAAAATCTTACTGAATTTGTCAACATAGACTGCCTTCTAAGAAACATTAGAAGAAATTCTTTAGAAATAAGGAAAGGTCATGGGGCGCTTGGGTGGCTCGGTCGTTAAGCATTTGCCTTTGGCTCAGGTAATGATCCCAGGGTCCTGGGATTGAGCCCTGCTTCATGCTCCCTGCTAGGCAGCAAACCTCGTTCTCTCTCTCCCACTCCCCCTGCTTGTGTTCCCTCTCTCACTGTGTCTCTCTGTGTCCAATAAAGAAATAAAATCTTAAAAAAAAAAAAAGGAAGGAAAGATCTGAAATTAAGGTCTACATAAAGAAAGGAAGAGCATTAGAGAAGGAATAAATAAAGGTAAAATGAAATATATCTCTTATTCCTAATTCATCCAAATAATCATTTTTTCCAAATAATACCAACAATATAGTCAGTGATTGTAGCTTATGTATAAGTGAAATGAATGACAGCAATATTATAAGGGATGGGAGGAATTGGGAATGCTTTATTATAAAGTATATGCACTACCCATAAAGTGATACAGTGTTCTTTGAAAGTGAACTGTACTGGTTGGGAATATATATTGGAAACTCAAGGGTCACCACTTAAAAATTTTAGAAGGAAGTATAATTGATATGTTAAGAGAAGAGAAAATTAAAATACTCATTCAAAACCACAGAAGGCAGAAAGTGGTTAAGACTATAATAGGAACAGGGACGCCTGGGTGGCTCAGTTGGTTAGGCAGTTGCCTTCGGCTCAGGTCATGATCCCAGCATCCTGGGATCAAGTCCCACATTGGGCTCCTTGCTTGGCAGGGAGCCTGCTTCTCCCTCTGTCTCTGCCTGCCATTCTGTCTGCCTGAGCTCGCTCTCTTTCCCTCTCTCTCTCTGACAAATAAAATCTTTTTTAAAAAAATCTTAAAAAAAAAAGACTATAATAAGAACAAAGAACAAGAGTAATAAATAGAGAATAATAACAAATATAGTAGATATTAATCCTACTATATCAATGATCACTTTAAGCATCAGTGGTCTGATTCACCAATTAAAAGACAGTGACTGACAGAGTGGAAAATTCAACCAAATTTTCTATAAGAAACTCACTCTAAGTATAAAATAGTAGTAAAGGAATGGCACTGTTGGTGGAAGTATAAATTGTTGCAGCTGCTATAGGAAACAGTTTGGAGGTTCCTCAAAAAATTAAAAATAGGAATACCATATGAACCAGCAATTCCACTTCTAAGTATTTGTCTGAAGGAAACAAAAACACTAATACAAGAAGATGTGTGCACCACTGTGTTCACTGCAACATTATTAAAATAGCCAAGATAAGGAAACAACCTAAGTGTCCATCAGTGGATGGATGGACAGATAAAAAGAAGTGTATAATGGAATACTATCCAACCACCAAAACATGAAATCCTACCATTCGTCATATGGGTGGGACTTAAAGGCCTTATGCTAAGTGAAATAAGTCAGACAGAAAAGGATGAATATTGTATGATCTCACTTAAATGTGGACTCTTTAAAAAGAAAAAAAAGGCCAAGCCCATAGACACAGAGAACAGATTGGTGGTTGCCCACTGGGGAAGGTAGTTAGAGGGGTGAACAAAATAGGTGAAGGACATCCAAGTTTCAAACTTCCTGTTGTAAGTAATTAAGTCAGGAGGATGAACCCTATAGCATGGTGAATATACTTAATATATTAAGTATATTGCGTATATATTAAGTATATATTGTGTACTTGAAAATTGCTAACAGAATAGATCTTAAAAGTCCTCGTCACAAGAAAAAAACCCTTTTTTTGCAACTATGTATGATGACAGCTGTTAACTAGACTTATTGTGATCATTTTTTTAATACATGCAAATATCAAATCATTATGTTGTACACCTGAAACAAATATAATATGTAAATTATACCTTATTTTTAAAAAAAGTAAAGAGATGTAAAAAGCTATACCATGTTATTATCAATCAAAAGAAAGCTGGAGTAGCTGTGTTAATTTCAGACAAAGCAGACTTCACAGCAAGTAAAATTATAAGGAGTAAAGAGGAGCATTACATAATGATAAGTAGGCCACTTCCCCAAGACGATGCAACAGCCCTCAATGTATATGTGCCGGTCAAAACATGTGAGGCAAAAACTGGTAGAATTGCAAGGACAAATAGATGAGTCTATTCTTGTAAACTTGCTATAACTTAAATACCTGAGTAATATTTCAGCAGCATCCTCTATTACCCTTTGATGGGAGGGAGCATGGAACAGTGATGGAGTGAGAGGAGCAAAGGTTTGTGTGTACAGTGGACAGGTTGGCAGCAGTGTGAGGGATAAGCTCGAGGTAGGCAGAGTGGCCCCTTAGAAGGCTGTTATGAAAGAAGCCTTAAAAGGGTGATTAAAGTTGAAACTACTCCTGAAGGATTGATTGGTTGAGGAAGGGTAAGGAGTCTAAGACAGATTCCAGATTCTGACTTAGGTAATTGCATGCTGATGGGGGTGTTAACTGAAACAGGTAATACTGAAGCCAGAGAAGACTTCCAGTTCCATTTTTGATGGTTCATTTAAAATTCATATGATCCAGTCAGTTGTTCAATAGAACAGAGTAAACAAAAGGTTCAGGCCCAAGTTGCAGATCAGCAGGTAGGTATGGAGCTGAAGAGCATATGGGGTTGGCCATCATGTGAAGTGAGGCTTTGCAGGGTCCAAGCAAGAGAAATGTGCAGAGAAAGAAAATAAAGGAAGGATCCTCAGCAATGAGCCATTGGTGAGGGAGTAGCAGGGACTAGAAGGGATGATAGTTATCCAGTGTCAAGGGGAAAAAAGATAAGAAAGCGCCTCTTTAGTTAGCTACCATGGAGTCATCAGTGACTGGACTGGAGTTGTTTTAATGGACTGCCCCAGGGGAAACTGTACTACTGAAGGTAGAGGCAAACAATTATTCCTTCAAGAAAATTGGCTAAGAAGAAACCTAATAAATGGAGTGATGGCTAGTGGAAATCATAGTAAAGAAGGCCTTTTTCTTTTCTTGAACTTTGGGAACCATGGACATTTCTTCCACCACACGTACTTCCTCTTCCCCTCCACAAAAGGAAAGTCTGGTCATTAGACTGTTAAACTTGTAAATCAGTTGAAGAAGTTTATGTACAATAAAGTATTACCTCAACTGTATATTCATCTTTATATCTAGTAATTATGAAATGCAAGAGCCATGTTTTAGCTGAATTCCTTGGTTTTTAAAAAACTGATACGTGAAAGTCTTAAGAGTCAGATGTAGTGAGGATGCATGGAACCTCTTTGGAGATTTCTATCCAGCAGTCCTGAGAAATGGAGTTTGCTATATAACAATCTAAGGTCCTTTGCTTTCCTCCTTGAGAATCCTTTTTTCCTAAGGAAGGGTGTCTATTTGTGTCTTGATTGTGTATTCTCAGACCTGAAACCCAGGTGGACTGCCTATTAGTAGCTGCTTCTCCTTCCAGAGTGGGGAGGAACCCAACCCATGCCTACTAGTACACTGGACCAAATTTCTCTGTAACTTAATCCAGCTTTTGAAAGAAGAAGGATGGGGCACCTGCGTTGCTCAGTTGGTTAAGCATCTGCCTTCGGCTTAATCCCAGAGTCCTGGGATCTAGCCCCACATCGGGCTCCCTGCTTCTCTCTCTCCCTCTGCCTCCTGCTCCCCCTGCTTGTGCATGCTCTGTGTGTGTGTGTCTGTGTGTGTGTCTCTGTGTGTGTGTCAAATAAATAAACAAAATCTTTTTTTAAAAGAGGGGAAGAAGTAAAAAATTGTATAGGCGAGAGAGAAAAAGTGGGCAGGAACTAAGAGGGAGAGTGTCCATCAATTGATAAATGGATAAAGAAGATGTGGTATATATATGATGGAATGTTACTCAACATAAAAAAGAATTAATATTGCCATTTGCATTGTTGCAATGAATATACCCGGGAGTGTAACACTAAGCAAAATAAGTCAGAGAAAAATAAATACTCTTCAATTTCACTCATATATGGAATTTAAGAAATAAAACAAATGAACAAAGAAGGAAACAAACAAAAAACTGAAATACAGAAAACAAGCTGGTGATTGCCAGAGGGGGATGGGTGAAATAGGTGAGTCTTAAACACTTTTATAAATAATATCATGAAAAGGTCATAAATGCTCACTTATGACCATAATTTTCTAATGAAACAAGAGTTCTAGTTCTAGTTCTCTAGATTTCTCATTTTTTATTTTAATTTATTTTAATTTTTAAAAATAAATTTAATAAATAGTATAAAATGATTTTTGAAAGCTTGTATTACCAGGAAATGTATTCAAACAATATAATAAAGTATTTTGACCTTCTTGGGGCACTGGGTGTCTTAGTTGGTTAAGCATCAACTTGATTCCAACTCAAGTCATGATCTTAGGGTCAAGTCAGGCTCCACACTCAGTGTGGAGTCTGCTTGTCCCTCTCCTTCTCTCCCTCCCCCTGCTCACTCATTCTGTCTCTAAAATAAATAAACAAAATCTTTTAAAAAAAAAAGTATTTTGACCTTCTATTCAACGAGTCCCCAGCACTCTTCTGCTCCAGTACCCACCCTACCATTCTAATTTTATTTCAAGACTGATGTCTGGCATCACCTCCTTTTGGGAACTTTCTCTAACTCCACTCTGCTTTAAGACAAGACTGCTTTATGAAACTTTGTGTCTGGGAAATAGTAAGTATGATGAAATAGTTATGAGGTGAATTAATAGATAATGGACATTTTTCAGATTTTGCTTACAGTGAAAAATAACAGTGTAACACTCTTAAAAGAACATACTATAAATCTGTCTTTGTACTGAATTCTTTGCATGGGTGATTTCATTTGATCTAAACCTACAATTAGAAACTGCTGCCACCCCTTTTCACAGGTTATGAAACTTGCTCAAATGGACACTGCTAGTAAGTAGACCAGTTGGTTTCAGCCCACTCAGGTGCTTTTACTCATCACCACAAGAGTGTGCATATCTTCTTATGGTAGAAGGACATGTTTTTGGTATAACTTAAAGTATAGTAATGAGGGGCACCTGGGTGGCTCAGTGTCTGCCTTCAGCTCAGGTCATGATCCCAGTGTTCTGGGATTGAGTCCCGCATCAGGCTCCCTGCTCAGTGGGGAGTCTACTTCTCCCTCTTTCCCTGCCCTTCCTCCCTGTTCATCCTCTCTCTCTCTGTAGTGAGTAGAATTTTTTTAAATACTATACTTCATAATTTTTCTTTATGTTAGTATTAGTAACATTCAGAATTAGGTGTATGGCAGTGTTGTACATTTCAAATAAAGGTTTTAAAACAGTTTTATCTCATTTTCACAGTAATTAAAATTATTAGAAAACACGTTTATGCACATATATGTACAAATGCACACACATCACATACCTACATCTGAACTTTACTGAAAGAAACCAAGCACCCAATTCCAGAGACCTTTATCAAATGAAGATCTAGAAAATCTCAGCAAGAAATTGAAACAATTTAGAAAGAAAATTTCTGTAAGCAGTACTGTCTTACCCGCTGTTTTTGAATGATCAAGACTGCTAAAGACAAGCCATTTGTCATCTTATAGATACCTGTTAAGAGTGCTAGTGAATGCAAAGAAGGAGATAAATCTGAAAAACATCAGATATATGAATGATAGGGGTTATTTCATAATGTATGAGTTGTGGTAGTTTATATTTTTTCAAGGAATTGGTTCATTTCATCTAATGTGTCAAATTTATGTGTGTAGAGTTGTTTGTAGTGTTCCCTTATCTTTTTTATGTCGTCTGCAGAGTCTGCAGGGATATGCCTTATTTCATTTCTGATATTGGTAATTTGTTGTTTTTTTTTTTTTAGATTTATTTATTTATTTGAACAGGCACAGGGGGAGAGGGAGAGAAGCAGACCTTGGCTGATTGCAGAGCCCCAGTGAGGGGCTTAGTCTTATAAACCTGAGATCATGACCTGAGCCAAAATCAGGAGTCGGATGCTCAACAGACTGATCCACCCAGGCGCCTCTAGTTTGTCTCCTCTCTTGAGGGATTGGGTATTCAAGGCATTCAATGTATGTAAGTTTTTACTACATTTGGTAAAAATCACTGTAGCATGAGAAGAACATCACACTGTTACTAACAACAAAGCAATTATGAATAATTCTCATCTATTAAGTAAGAATCTAAACAGTACCCTATCTTCCTGACAAGGTTGTTATGAGAACTGAATAAAATAATAGAAGCAAAATTCTTAGACAAGTAGACATGGCTCTGGCATGTTAATGAGTTTTTATGTAACATAGGTGCCCATTTCCTAAAGCTCTTGAAGACCATACACACTCCTTTTACATTATCTATTGTTGGTCAGGGACAATTTTCTATCTCTGCAGGGCTAAAGAAAACTAACCCTCAAGCCTAGTGACCTCAAGTGTAGAGCCATAACTGTGATCTGAAGACAGGTTGACCTCAGATGGGCTCTTGGAGGACATGGAAGGGAGCTGTTTCTCTGAATCACTGGTTTAGCTTGCCCGTAGGATTGTCCCACGCTGATTCCCAGCTTGCCTCCACCCACTCCGCCTACTCACTGGCCTTATTCTCCAGGGGATATAATGTATATGATCTCATCTATCTGCAGGGTGAGCCATACCTCCCAAGCCAGAACTGTCATCTGATGCCTAGATATTTGGGCTGAAAAATTCCTGCTATTTGTTTTCTGATACACATGTGTATTATAGTAACATATCTGGCCTTCACATTATTTGGGAGAATGAAATTCTGTGCATACATACAAACAAATGTATAATTTAAACCTGTAGGTAAATATTTAGGACTAAAAATTGTCACAAGTAATTATGGTGGTAGGAATAGAATCAGTAAGTTTAAAGTAGAGTGTTTGTATGTCTCTACCTTGTATACTTTTTACTTTCTGACCCCAGTTTACACCCCCATAAAATATGAATGGGTTGCTTCCCAAAACTTGTCTTAGAACTCAGACTGCATTTGCCCAAAGAACAGCAATAGAAATTATGGTTCCATTCCCAGGTTAGCTCCCAAAAGTCTGTTTCACACTAATATATTCTAACATTTTACAGATAACAAAAACTTTGTCTCTCCTTAACCACATTTATAACATTGTTTCTCTGAGAAAAAGAATTTTTAATCCAGTTCAGATACTATGGACATATGTCCCCCTAAATGGAGAGAATGAGAGGGATGGGGAAAAGAAGAGAACTCTAGGTATTTGGGGGCAGACATGTCTTAATAAGTGGGGAAAACATCCCTGAACACCTGAACAAATGTAAGCCTTTATGCCTTCTTAGAACAGGCCAGCCACTCTGAACTGAACTGGTAACAAAAAGGGCAGTTGTAGAGAGATTATGAATGGTAGAGAGCAAAAGATAATGTCTTTTGTGCTATCTGTACACATGTTGGGTTATTTCCTAAACTGGATGCAAGTCAAAAACAGTATTCAATGTATATATTCCTCATTGTCTACTATATCAAATTGCAAATAATGGGAGAGCAGAAACCAGTATTGGCTTAACTCTTCCTAGATAGCCTTAATGCTCCACTATATGACTATCTTTTAAGTTCTTAATTTATGCTATTGGTCAACATTTTACATAGGTTCATCTCAGTTTGAAGCTGATTAATCTGTGGTGTATTACCAAAGACACCTATGATCTCCTTATATATGTACCAAACTTGTCAGTTCTATAATTAACTAAGGAACCAGTTTTATAATGTTATGCTTCTGTTGCAGAAAAGTACTGTGCTGTGTGCGGCTCTAATATTCTTAAAACGGATATAGCTTTTTTTTTAACTTTGATACAAATTTTTATAGCATACAGATGTAAATAGTGTGTCTTGAGTTTTTACATAGCTTCAGCTGAACACAAATTATTTTTCTCCCAAAGAGGAAAAGTCCTGCAATGTCTTTATTCCAGTAAGATACCAGTAAATAGTGGGCAAGTTAGGGTTACACTCAGATCCTGTGGATGATTATTGTCTTTACAAAACTCAGTTCTGGATAAGTAACAAATTTTGCTGCTTTTAAAATATGAGGAAGAGTATGAATTCCACATTAACATTGTAACAATCCAGCGAAATATGCATTGGTATATCTTGAGCAGTATCTGACACTTATCCTTATTCGTACACTTTAATGTCCTTTGTGGTTGCTGGTGACATGGTTTGTTTTTGTCTTTGAAGACTGTTTGTTATTACTTATTTCTCTGGTTTGTCACTGCTTTATCATGGAATGTTCCTTCAAATAATTAGCCATTTATCACAAAAGGAAGATAAACTTTAGGTGTAAAGAGGTGAAAATAATCACTTATAAATAGTGGACATTTTTAAGTTACATAGCTTTTGGAATAATAGCAATTCAGTACTGAACAAATTTGTTTCATGTAATTATTTGTACATATATTCTAGTGTGCCATGTGGCTGAAACTGCAGGTTGTAGTTTTAAAAAGCAATTGCATCCTGCATAGGTGTGGTTTTCTCACTTAACTTACACACATGCATTCCACTGGAAACTGATGCTTTGCATAGCCCAGTCACCTGGTCATTTATGCCTCTCTTTTCTCATCTATAAAATGTCCATGACAGCATAAAAAAACAATTGTACATGATGGTACTGACAACTGGGGTGGGGGGGTTAGTTTTTAGCAGTGGTAGTTGAGCAGGCACAAGACGCAGTTAAGGTTGTCACAGACGCATCCTCTTTGCTTACTGGAATGAGTATACAGATGAGGATGAGGGGCAGCAGCATGTGATGCCATATTCACAAGCTCTTACTCTCCTTGTGACGAAATTAACTGAAATAAACAGTGAAAGAAGTCTTGGTAGGAAAGACTCCATGTGGTAGCATGTTGTTTCTTCTGTGACCCAAATTCAAGCTTTCTCTTTCAGATCAGGTTAACTTTACCAAACACAAACAGAAGCTTTGATTGTTGATTTTACTTGTATGTAACCTGTGAATGACCACCTTCTGATAAGAATAACATTTAATGCAATGTTGTATCTATTTAAAAGCAAAAGGCAGGGTGCCAGAGTGGTTCAGTTGTTGAGCATCTGCCTTTGGCTCAGGTCATGATCCCAGAGTCCTGGGATCAAACCCTGAATCGGGCTCCCCACTCAGCGGGAAGTCTGCTTCTCCCTCTGCCTGCTGCTCTCCCTGCTTGTACTCTCTTTTACTCTCCCTCTATCTCAAATAAATGGGTAAAATCTTTTTTAAGAAAATTAATAAATTAAGTAAAATAAAAGCAAAATGCTTATTCCCTTTAGGGAAAATAGACACAGATTAAAGTGGTAAAATTTCCTTGCTTATGTTATCTTGATAGCCCATACCTGATTAAAATTTCAGGTGATCTTTTCAAAGGTGGTCATTTTTTTGGTTGAACTAGACATTTCATAGTATTCTCTGGTATTAACTCCTCCTGAAACTATAAAATGCAAGTGTCAGTGACATTTATAAACTTGACATTTATCCAACTCTCCTGATAGAAATTGTTGTCCTTTTACCTTGTGGAACGTTCTTGCAGTTTTGACTGTTCTTTCCAGATATGTCTTTTCACATATAGTACTGGTGGGTCCAGGAGAAGACTTCTTCCTACTGATTGTACAGATTCTTTGAGTGTAGCATCTTTTCTAGAGGTCCTCAAGTTAGCCACTTAGGTTCTCTTCTTCGGTCTTTAGGTGCCAGACAACTAAGTATGGTCTTTCCTCTCCTCCAACATGCAGCTGTCCTCTAACATCTAGCAGTTGGGATTCTCGGTTCTCTGAGAAGCCTTCCAGTATTCACGCAGAAGTTCAGACTACTTAGGCAATTTGCCACACATCTTTTTGTTTGCTCAGGGACAAAAGTCCAAGAAGCCCAATGTAATTGCTTTTATATATTACACCAAAGTTATAGCATTACACCAATATGTTCATTATGGCTGATGACTTATTAATGATTTTTTTTCCCTTCTTTCTACTTTTCTGATTTTCCCAATTTATCTATAATGGCTATTGCATGACTTTCATAATCAGAAAAGAGTTATTTTTTTTTTCACTGCTTTCCTCTTCTCCCTTTATATTTATCTTGGGGTCCTCTATCCATTCTTACATCCACAGTGATTCCCACACTTTACCACTTTAAGAGTTAGTACCTGTATGTGTTTTTCTCCAAAGAAGTGAGCATTTCACTTCAAACAGTCCTTTTGGACTCCACTGTAAAATGAAACTGAGTCAATTCTATTGTGCCTGGAAGTGTCCTTTCTAGGTATAGGGTTGGATTGCTGCACGCAGAGTAAGTTCAAGCCCAGCTTCTCTGTCCTGGTTTTGTAATCTTGGGAAATTAATCTGTCTCTACTCTACCTCAGTTTCCTCAACTTTAAATTTGTGATACTAACAGTATCTCTTCTGTATGATGGGCATAATGGTTCACAGAGATAAATCATGCAGAATGCCTGGCATGGAACAGGTGCTTCATAAGATCTTTGCTATGAATTTAATAATGGCTTGAACATGATATACATTTGAATCAAACTCCTGGTATGCACCCTGGTTATAGTACCAGGGTCTATGAAGTGTTGGCATGGCAGCATATCAGTGTTTCAAGTATTTTCAAATATTATATTTATTTTGGAGCTTCCACATGCAGCCAGGCAGAATTACTCTAGCACCCTGACATTTAATCCTCAAACCTCCTCAGTGCCTTACTCCATCACTTACCTTGATCCCTTCCCTCTGTCCACCTAACTGTGAGCCATATTGCCTCAAGCTGTGCCTCATAACTCTCCTTCCCTTTGAACTTGAAAAATTAAGAAACAGCCTCTCTTTCCATGGGCAGATTTTACATTCTGTTCCCAGCCTATGGCAGTTGATCTTCAGTTGCACTTTGCTTCTGAGATCAGTTACTCCATAGTAAATTCCTGACCACTAATTTTTAGATCTGTTGGCTTTTTCCACCTTGCATCCTGGTTGCAGTGATCATTCCTTCCTCACCCCTGCTCCTTCACTGCCTCATCCCTGTCTCTCCTGTATGCCCCTCAACCCCATCTCTATCTGGCGAGTTCCTCACCCTGTCTGTGTGACAGTTCCTCCTCTTATCTTTCCCCAGTGTCTGCCCACCTCCTGCCCATCCCATCCATTGGACATTCTTTCCTGCTTTGTTGAATACTAGTTGACCATAGAGTTGAGGGTCCATTTCTGGGCTCTCTGTTCTGTTCCATTGATCTGTATGTCTGTTTCTGTGCCAGTACCATACTGTCTTGATGATTACAGCTTTGTAATACAGCTTGAAGTCTCGAATTGTGATGCCACCAGCTTTGCTTTTCTTTTTCAGCTTTCCTCTGGCTATTCGGGGTCTTCTCTTGTTCCATAAAAAATTTAGGATTATTTGTTCTATTTTTTTGAAAAATTTGATGGTATTTTCATAGGGATTACATTGAACCAAAAACTGTAAGATACCTAGGAATAAACCTAACCAAAGAGGCAAAAGATCTGTACTCTGAAAACTATAGAACACTTAAGAAGGAAGTGGAAGGAGACATAGAAAAATGGAGAAACATTCCATGCTCATGGATTGGAAGAATAAATATTGTTAAAATGTCTGTGCTACCCAGAACAATCTTCCACCTCTTTTAAACCATCCCTCTAGCTATGCTCTGACCATCCTGTCTGAATGCACTTCAGATCTAGTCTTTATACATTTTATCAGGAAAGTTTCTAACTGCAGTCTAGAGAGAATTTCTCAACACTCTCTGGATTTGTCACAGGTTTTTTGTTGGTTTTTTTTTTATTTTGTTATTGGTTTTTGTTTTTGTTTTTGTTTTTAGCAAATGTGCTTCCTGATACTTAGAATTATTGAGCTAATTAGAAACAGTACTGGTATGTCATTTTCATCAGTGAAGGAAAGAAATAAGTCATCCTCCTCAAGGACCACTATGTGTTTTGTTCTTTTATACATGTTATTATAAATTCTCACATTAAATTCTCACAAAAGCCCAGGAAGAGGGGGGTCCAGATCACACAGGCCTTCTTAAGCTCAAGTCTTTCTCATTCTACTAGAACACATCACTTGTTATTCTGCTTTGGGTCTCTATATGACCTTTGGGCTCCTTTCTGTACACAATAAATCAGGACAGTCACATGCTGGGGGTAGTCTAGGCGGTAGCCATATGAGAAAATAAGATTTGGGATCTGAGAAGACCCAAATCTTTATCTTTAATGCTATCAGTTTTCTAATAACATTCCTAAAAAAGCTCACTGTCTCTAAATTAATCTAGGCATTTCAATAGGAATTGCACTTTTGGGCAATTACTGTCTTTGAAAAATTTTTAGTTGCTCTGGTTGGAAGTAAGAGAGAGGAAATAGCTATTTAACATGATCTCTGACTATTCTTCCAGCTACCTGATTACTTTCCTGTTAAGTCTAAGGTTGCTATCTTTTGGTGTAGAAAAATCCTCAAAGTGTGAACAGGAACTTAAATCTAATTCTTCTAAGACTTAAGGACCATTTAATCCTTTTAAGAAATCACATTTAAGGGGCACCTGGGTGGCTCAGTAGGTTAAGTGTCTGCCTTCAGTTCAGGTCATGATGCGTAGGATTAAGCCTGCATTGGACTCCTTGTTCAGCAGGAAGTTTGCTTCCTCCTCTGATCCTCCCCTGCTTGTGCTCTCTCTTTCCCTCCCCCTGCTTGTGCTCTCTCTTTCCCTCTCTGTCTTGCAGACATGCTCTCTTTCTCTCAAATATATAAATAAAATCTGAAGAAAAAAAAATCACATTCAAATATTTACTTGCTATAGAATTTAGTAGTTAAGTAGATTTTCATAATTCATTGTGTACATGTGCTTTTCTTAAATACAAAGACTTCTTAAAATAGTTTCACACATATAATGAATATATTATTTGATCATTTCTCAAATTAATTTCTAAATATTTCCATGTTCAACTTAAGCTATTTATTTATTTAGCATTTTTTCTTAATAGTTGGAATATTAAGTAAAATGGGGTACAGATTTATTTTAGGTTTATTACCTTTATGTAAAAGAAATTGAATGTCCAAATCTATTTTGCTCTTGGGGTGACTTGCATACTTTGGGCAGTAAAACAAAATTACTTCAAGTTAGAATACAGAGTAATGTTTACACCAAGTTCCTCAAGTATGTCTAAGGAAATACTGTTTATTTACTTTTTAAAAGTGAAAATAAAGAACTTTGTTGTGTCATTCTAGTCTTTTAAAACATTTTAAAATATTACTATTTAAATATTTAAATTGTAAATAAAATAAAAATTTTATTTCTGTTGAAGTTTTATATTGTGATATAATTGATGTATAACACTGTATTAGTTTCAGATACACAACATAATGATTTGATATTTGTGTATATGGTGCAATGATCACCACAGTAAGTCGAGTTAACATCTATCACATAGTTACAATTTATTTTTCTAATAATGAGAACCTTCAAATATGTAATACAGTTATACATAATACCATGTTATACATAATACCTCTATGTTGCTTTTTTTTTTTTATAATTGGAAGTTTGTACCTTTGGCCGCAGTCACCCATTTCACTCTCCCTTCACTGCCACCTTTGACACTTTTCAGTCTGTTCTCTGTATCTGTGAGCTCAATTTTTCTTTTTTTAAGATTCCATATATAAATGAAATCATATGGTATTTGTCTTTCTTTGACTTATTTCACTTAGTATAATGCCTTCAAGTTCCATCCATTTGGTCACAAACAGCAATATTTTTTCTTTATTACCCAATAATATTTCATTGTATGTGTATGTATAATATGCTTAATATTGAATAAATAAAATACTGTACATACCGGGTTTTATTCATTTCATTTATGTACGACCTATCATTGGTCACTTAAGTTGTTTCCATATCTTGGCTAATATAAATAATGCTACATCCATCTTTTCAAGGCAGTGTTTTTGTTTTCTTCAGATAAATAACCACAAGTACAAATGCTGGGTAGTATGATATTTCTTTTTTAAATTTTTTGAGAAACCTCCATACTGTTTTCTGTAGTGGCTTGACGAATTTACATTTCCACTAAAACAGTGTGTGAGAGTTCCCTTTTCTCCACATCCTTGCCAATACTTGTTATTTGTTGTTGTCTTTTGATACTAGCTATTCTAACAGGTATGAGGTTATAATCTCATTGTGATTTTTATTTGCATTTCCCTCATGACTGCTGATATTGAAATCTTTTCATATACTTGTTGACCATCTGTATGTCTTCTTTGAAAAAATGTCAGTTCAAATCCTCTGCCCATTTTTTTTTGGAGTATTAGTTTGCTGTCAAGTTACATGAGTTATTTGTGTATTTGCATTTTAACCCTTTATTGGATATATGATTTTACAGATATTTTTTCACATTCTGTAGGTTGCCTTTTGACTTTCTTATTGGTTTCCTTTGCTGTGCAGAAGCTTTTTAGTTTGAGGTAGTCCCATTTGTATATTTTTGCTTTTGTTGCCTTTGCTTTTGATATCAAATCCAAAAAATCATCACCAAGACCAATGTCAACATACTTACCACTTATGTTTTCTTGTAGGAAACTTATGGTTTCAGCCTTATGTTTAAGTCTTTAATTATTTTAATTGATTTTGTAGGTAGTATAAGATAGTGGTCCTATTTCATTCTTTTTCATGTGGCTGTGCAGTTTTCCCAGCACCATTTATTAAACAGAGTTTTCTTTCCTCATTGTATATTCTTGGCTTCTTTGCCACAAGTTAAATGACCATATTTGTGAAGGGAGTTTGGGGAGGAGGGCTCTCTATCTGTTCCATTGATCTGTCTGTTTTTATGCCAATACCATACTGTTTTGATAACTCTGACATTGTAATACCGTTCAAAATCAGGGAGCATGCAGCCTCCAGCTTTGCTCTTCTTTCTCAAGATTGCTTTAGCTATTTGGCATCTTTTGTGGTTTTATTCATATTTTAGGATTTTTCTATTTCTGTGAAAAATGTCATTGAAATTTTGGTAAGAATTAAACTGAATTGCTTTGAGTAGTATGGCCATTTTAACAGTATTAATTCTACCAATCTATGAGTATGAGTGTGGGGTATCTTTTCATTTACTTGTGTCTTCTCAGTTTCTTCCATTAGTGTCTTCCAGTTTACAGGGTAGAAATCTTTCACCTCCTTGGTGAAATTTTTTCCTAGGTATTTTATTCTTTTTGATGCAATTATAAATGAGATTGTTTTCTTAATTTCTCTGACTGTGGTTAATGTATAGAAAGTAATTGATTTTTGAATGTTGACTTTGGCAACTTAACTGAATTCATTTCTTAATTCTTTTTTTTTTTTTAACTTATTAATGAGAGAGAAAGAGAGAGGGAGTGCACGCACATGCAGGGGGAGCAGCATAGGGAAAGGGAAAAGCAGACTCCCTGCTAAGCAGGAAGCCCTACATGAGGCTCATCCCAGAACCCTGAGATCATGACGTAAGGTGAAGGGAGATGCTTAACTGACTGAGCCACTTAGGCACTCCTCATTTCTTAGTTCTAACAGCTTTTTTGGTGGTGTCTTTAGTGTTTCCTATGAATATTATCATGTTACCTATAAACAGGTACTTTTTCTTTCCAGTCAGATGACTTTTATTTCTTTATCTTATCTAATTATTCTGGCTAGGATTTCCAATGCTACATTGAATGAAAGGCAAGCATGGACATCCTTGTCTTGTCCCTGACCCTAGAGGAAAAGTGTTCAGCTTTTTACTGTTCAGTATGATGTTAGCTGTGGGCTTGTCATAGATGACCTTTATTATGTTAAGGCACATTCATAGTTTGTTGAGAGTTTTTATCATAAATTCATGTTGAACTTTGTCAAATGCCTTTTCTGCATCTATTGAGATAATTGGGATTTTTATCCTTCATTCTGGTAATGTTGTTTGTCATATTAATTGATTTGTAAGCATTGAACCATCTTTGCATCCCTAGAATAAATCTCATTTCATCATGGTGTATGATCCTTTTAATGTATTGTTACATAAAGTTTGCTGATAGTTTGTTGACGAGTTTTGCATTTATGTTCATCAGAGTAATGGGCTGAAAGTTCTTTTCTTGTGGCATCTTTGTCTGGTTGTGGTATCAAGGTAATGTTAGCCTTACTAAAAAAAATTTGAAGTGTTTCTTCCTCTTCTGATTTTTGGAAGAGTTTGAGAACAATTGGTATTAATTTGTCTTTGAATGTTTGGTAAAATTCTCCAGTAAAGCTGTCTGGTCCTGGACTTTTGTTTGTTGGGAGGGTTTTGATTACTGATTCAGTCTACATACTATTAATTGGTTTGTTCTGATTAACTTAGTCCCTTATGGTTCAGTCTTTGTAGGTTGCATGTATCTAGGAAATTATCCGTTTCTTATAAATTGTCCAATTTGTTGACAGGTAATTATTTTTTTCTTTTTTTTTAAATTTTTTATTTAAACAGTCAACACAACTAAAAGGCAACCTACAGAATGAGAGAAGATATTTGCAAATGTCTTACCAGATAAAGGGATTAGATCCAAAATCTATAAAGACCTTATCACACTCAGCATCCCCTCAAAAAATATATATTCAGGAAAAGGGTAGAAGACATGAACAGATATTTCTCCAAAGAAGTCATACATATGGCCAACAGACACATGAAAAATGCTCAACATCAGTCATCATCAGGGAAACACAAATCATAATCACAATGAGATACCACCCGACATATAATTATTTTTAATAGTATCTTACAACCATTTGTATTTCTGTGATAGCATATTGTCTAATCTCCACATACTTGATTTTTTAATTTTCTTCTTGTAATTAATTTCTAACTTCATATCATTGTGCTCAGAAAAGATGCTTGATGTGGTTTCAGTCTTCATAAATATACTAAGACTTTTTTGTGGCCTAACATAAGATCTATCAGGTGAAAGTTCCATGTATGTTAGAGAAGAATGTGTATGCTAATGCTTTTGGATGGAATACTCTGTATATATTTCCATTATGTCCATCTGGCCTAATGTGTGGATTACAGCCAATATTTCCTTATTGATTTCTTTTTCCAGAGAAGGAAAAAAAGAGAATTAAAATGGTATACTATTAAAAAAAAAAACTATTTAAAAGCAATAATGGAGGAATTGGGAGAATAAAAAATAGATACATCATAAGGGAAAAATACATAAATGCTAGAAATGAATCCTTCTTTATCAGAATCACATTAAATGTAAATGGATGAAATCAACTATTAAAAGATAGACATAATCAGATTGGGCATGTAAAAAAGCAAAGCAACAAAGAAAAAAATAAATGAATTAGACTCCATCAAAATTAAAATTATTGTGTATCAAAGGAATATTCCTGCAAGAATGAAAAGACAATCCACAGGATGGAAGAAAAAAATAGCTAATCATTTATCTGCTAAGGGATTAATCTCTGGAATATATGAAGGACTCCTACAACTTAACAACCACAACAACAAAACGAATTCAAAATGGGCAAAGGATTTGAATAGGCATTTCTCCATATATACAAGATATACAAATGACAGTTAAGCATATGGAAAGATAGTCAACATCATTAGTCATTAGGAAAATTCCAGATCAAAACCACAATGAGATACTACCTTATACACTTCAGGATGGTTATTATGGAAGAAATGGAAAATAACAAATGTTGAGGATGTTGAGAAATTGAAACCTTTGTGAAGTGTTGGTGGGATTGTAAAATGGTGCAGCTGCTATGCAGAACATTTTGACAATTTCTTCAAAAGCTAATCAGAGAATTACCATGTGATTCAGCAGTTCCTCTCCTAGGTGTATGTGCAAAGGAATGGAAAGCAGGGAATCAAACAGATTCACATACCAATGTTCATAGCATCATTATTCACCATAGCCAAAAGATGGAAAAACTAAGAGTCCATCAACAGATGAATAGAGTAATATGTATCCACCATGGAATATTATTCAGCCATGAAAAGGAATGAAGTTTGGATGCTTCGGTTGTACAGTCAGCTGGGCATCCAACACTTGGTTTCGCTTCAGGTCATAGTCTTGGGGTAATGGGGTTGAGCCCCATGTCAGGCTCCACACTTGATATGGAGTCTGTTTGGGTTTCTCTCTCCCTCTGCCCATCTCCCTGCATGCTTGTTCATGCTCTCTCTGTCCCTTCTCTCAAAAATAAATAATCTTTAAAAAGGGGGGGGATGAAAGTTCAAATATATGCTACAAAATGGATGTGAACCTTGAAAACCTTATGTGAAATGAAATAAGTCAGAAACAAAAGGACACATATTGTTTGATTCCTTGTATATAACATACCTGGAATAAGCAAATTCATAGACTCAGATAAAAGAAGTTAACATGGATTAGGACTAAGGGAAATGGGGAATTATTGTTTATTGGACATAGAGTTTCTGTTTAGGGTGATGAAAAATTTTGGAAATAGTAGTGATAGTTGCACAATCTTGTAAATATGATTAATGCCAGTGAATTTTACACCTGAAATGTTTAACATGGCAAGTATTATGTTATACATATTATTCACAATTTTAAAATTAATAATGTTTTATCCTAAAAACTCCTGAACTTTATACCTCGGGTGAATTGTATATGTGAGTTATAGCTAAATAAAGCTATTTTTTTAAGTATCTATTGATATTAATGTCACAGATAACTGTTACTTTGGAAAATAACAAATCTTAAACTATTTTTAAAATTTAGTTCTAACCTTGTCCTGGTCTCTTCAGCTGAAAATAAGCTCTTCTTCAATTTATATACAAGGTTATTTGTATCTTTCTTAACTAATCACTTCCCACCAGGAATGATGTGTATTTCCAGTAGAGGCAATTTGAGAATAATGGTAGCATGATTATCTCAAGAGATGCAGAAAAAGTATTTGACAAAATCCAACACCTTTTTACAAAACATTAAATAAACTAGAATACCCAGCTAATATTATATTTAATAATGAAAGATTGAATGGTTTCCCTTTAAAATCGGGAATAAGAATAGGAAATCTGCTTTTACCACATCTACTGAACAGTTTACTGGAATTTCTACCTAGGGCAATCAGGCATTAAGAGGAAATAAAAGGTATCCGGATTGGAAAGGAAGAAATAAAGCTATCACTTTTTATAGATGACATGATCTTAAATGTGGAAAACACTAAAGAACTCACTAAGAGACCATTAGAAGTAATAAGTAAGTTCAGCAAGTTTGCAGAAAAAAATCAATCTATTAAAATCAGTTTATGGGACGCCTGGGTGGCTCAGTTGGTTAAGCAGCTGCCTTCGGCTCAGGTCATGATCCCAGCATCCTGGGATCGAGTCCCACATCGGGCTCCTTGCTCCGCAGGGAGCCTGCTTCTCCTTCTGACTCTGCCTTCCACTCTGTCTGCCTATGCTCGCTCTCGCTCGCTCTCTCTCTGACAAATAAATAAATAAAATATTTTTAAAAAATTTAAAAAAAATAAAATCAGTTACACTTTTGTACACTTGCAGTGAACAATCTGAAAATGAAATTAAGAAGCAGTTCTGTTTATAATAGCATAAAAAATAATTTTTTTAGGAATAAATTTAACAAAAGTACAGTATTTTTGCTCTGAAAACTACAAAACATTATTGAGAGAAACTAATATTGTTAAGATGGCAATACTCACCAAACTGATAGATTTGATACAATACATATCAGAATCTCAGCTGGCTTTTTATAGAAATCAGCCAATCCTGAAATTCATATGTATACTCACAGGACCCAGAATACCCAAAACAATCTTGAAAAAAGATGAACAAAGTTGGAAGACTCATGCTTCCCAATTTTAAAACTTAATACAAAGCTGTAGTAATAAAGAAAGTTTGTTACTGTCATAAGGATAAACATAGACCAGTGGAATAGATTAGAAAACCCAAAAATAAACCCATGTACCTATGGTCAGTTGATTTTTGTCAAGGGTGCTAAGGAGAAAGAATGGAGAAAGAATAGTCTTTTCAACAAATGTACTGCAGGATACCCACATGCAAAATAATGAAGTTGGATGCTCACCTGACACCACATAAAGAAGTAACTCAATATAAATCAAAGACCTAAATGTAAGAGCCAAAATATTAAAATCTTAAGAGAAAAGATAGAACTATATCTTCATAATTTGGATTTGGTAATAGATTCTTAGATATGTCACTAAAAGTATAAACAACAAAAGAAAGAAAGATAAATTGCCAATCATCTAAATTAAGAAATTTTATGATTCAAAAGATACTATCAAAGTGAAAAGTACATTATGCTAAGTGAAATAAGGTTGACACACACAAAGATAAGTACTGTATGATCTCACTTACATGTAGAATCTAAAAATGTCAAACTCATGAAAAACAGAGTAGAAGAATGGTTACCAGGAGCCTAGGGGTCAGGGTAGGTGTCAGGGTAGGTGTTAGTCAAAGGAGTCAAACTTTGAACTGTAAGAAGAATAAGTTATGGAGACCTGATCCACAACATGGTGACTACAATTAATAATACTATATTGTATATTTTAAATGAGTAAATCTTGAGTGTTCTCATCACCAAAAAAAAGAAAGGTAATTATGCACGGTGATGAATATGCTAATTAGTTTGACTGTGGTAATCATTTCACAGTGTGTTCGTATATAAGAACATCAGATTGTACACTTCAAATATACGCAATTGTTATTTGTCATTTATACCTCAGTAAAGCTAGAAGAAAAAAGAAAGTGAACCTACAGATGGGAGGCAGTATTTGCAAATTATAGCTGATAAGTGACCTGTGTATGGAGTATATAAAGCGTGCTTACAACTCAATAATAAAAAAGACAATCCATTTATTAAGGCAAAGAGTATAAACAGATGTTTCTACAAAGAAGACATATAAATGCCAATAAGAGTAAAGATTAAGGAGGCACCCAAGTTGGTTAATGGGTTGGGCAGCTGACTCTTGATTTTGGCTCAGGTCATGATCTCGATGTCCTGGGATAAACCCACCTCAGACTCTGCACTCAATGGAGAGTCTGCTTGAGGATTCTCTCTCCGTCTCCCCCTGACTCAGACACATGTGCACACTCTTTCTAACATAAATAAATAAATCATTTTTTAAAAGAGTGATGATAAGGTCATGGGTTTTCAAATCAGGCTGCCTCTATTTAAATCTTGGTCCACCGCTTATTAGCTGTGTACTTTTAGGGAATTACTGCACTTCTTTTTGCATCAAAGGATCTTCTATGAAGTGCACAGGACTTAATGAGCTGGAAGGTGTTGGGCATATGGGAAGCATGAATTGTTAGCTACAGTTGGGCCCCCTTTATTTGTCTTTATAAGCTCAATCATACTATAGTACCATCACTACCAACTTAGGAGACTGAAGCCCTGGTGTTAGTCTTGGCCTTTTTGCTGATCTGCTATGCAAATCATGCAGTCTTTACCTCTAAAATGAATTCTGTATAGCCAACTTTCTTCCCAGGATAATTATAAGAATCATATGAGGTCATTTAAGGAGAATTAATTTATAAAGTGCTCATTTAATTGATGTATAAAATACAAATCATTGTAATAGTAAATAAAATTATTAAACATGATGATAAACATAATAACAGTATACATTATTATGCTTTCCCTCTCCTAATAGACTAAACTCTTTATCAAGCTAATCCTTTTGTTATTTGTGTCTGTTGGTATACTGAGTAATTTCTTGTATATAATCAGTGCTTGGTAAATGCCCTGGGGGACAATTTAATTGAAATAGTCTAGGGGCACTTAGATGGCTCAGATGGTTAAGCGTCTCCCTTCAGCTCAGGTCATGATCCCAGGGTGCTGGAATCAAGTTCCGCATCAGGCTCCCTGCTCAGGGCCTGCTTCTCCCTCTCCTTCTGCTGCTCCCCCTGCTTGTGCTCTCTCACTCTCTGTCAAATAAATAAAATCTTTAAAAAAAAAAAAAAAAGAGAAAAGAAATAGTTTAAACTTTGAAATATTATAAAATACCTGGATATTATTTGGTTTTCCTGAGAGGATGCTATGGACTATTTAGAATATAATATCAATAATCTATTTGGGTTCTTTTTTTAAGATTTTATTTATTTATTTGACAGACAGAGAGCACAAGCAGGCAGAGAGGCAGGCAGAGAGAGAGGAGGAAGCAGGCTCCCTGCTGAGCAGAGAGCCCGATGCAGGGCTCGATCCCCGGACCCTGGGACCATGACCTGAGCCAAAGGCAGAGGCTTTAACCCACTGAGCCACCCAGGCGCCCCTATTTGGTTTATTTTGACAAAGATAACCTACATAATCTTTACTGTTGTAAATATTTACTAAGGTATAAATACTATAGCTCCTCAGAGTGATAGTTTACAACCTTAACATACATATATCTTTATGTATATATAAGTTTTAGGGTGCCAAGAATTAAATTAGTAAGTATTATCAATAATAAACTTGTGAAAGCAGATATAAACACTAGTTCAATTCTTACATTATTTTCTTTGGAGATCTGCTTTGCAAATGAGAAATGTTTAAAGACAAAAATGGAATATAGAAAAGGCTTCTATTCAGATAGGTCTGTTTCTATCTTACACTCTCACACACATTGACTTTGTGACATTGTCTCTGATGGAGCTAGAGCTTTGCCATTACCTGCCCCCAAGGAAGCCCACTAAATAGAGTACAGAAAGAAATGAGCATTAAATGACCAATACCCTATGAATAGAAGAAAATGACTCCATCACTGATGAAAACAAATCTTTATGTGCTTTATCTTTATATTAACAAAACAAGACCATTTTGTATTTGTTAAGCAGAAAGTCATTCACAAGGACGCGTGGGTGGCTTACTCTGTTAAGTGTCTACCTTCAGCTCAGGTCATGATCCCAGGGTCCTGGGATGGAGTCCCACATCTGGCTCCTTGCTCAGCTGGGAGTCTGCCTCTCCCTCAGCCTGCTGCTCCTCCTACTTGTTCTCCCTCTCTTTGACATACAAATAAATAAAACCTTAAAAGAAAAAGTCATTCGCTTTAAGATTTAGATAGTAAGTTTGACACAGATTAGCCTATAGTATAAAATGACTTGAAGTTCTATTTAAAAAAAGGTATCTAAATTATGAAGGGAAACTTCTTCACAATGAACTTTTGAGAGCCGAGTCCAGTTGCTGCTTGTCCTGATTGTCCCCTGTAGGGTTCAGCATAGTGCCGGGCAATGTCAAATCTGGGGAGACAAGGAAGTGTGGGTGGATGCAGAGTGGGTGGTTGTAGCTAAGTTTATGTTTTCAAGGTGATATGACTAACCTTCAGGAATGGAGAGTTGACAGTGTAATGGCACACTGATTTCTCTGTGGCTCCACACTTCTTCAGAAAGGGCATGCTTAGGAATCCTCTGTGATAACCTGGGAGTGTCAGGATGTGTTGAGTCTGTCATGAAAGTGGTGGCTGCTTAAACATGCCCCTGTTCTACACCCACATTTGTGGGGGCTACATTACAATCTGAGGCCAGAGCCAGGCAGCTCTCAGGAGGACGTGTGAGAGCGGCCAAGTCTAGTACAAGGTAATGGGAACAAGACAGAGGAGAAACTAAGCTTAGGTGGTTTCATCCCTCCCCCTGATTAATCCTTACCAGGACTTACAGCATTCAGATAGTTCTAGCATCTCAGAGAAAGTTTTCTTTTGCAGAGGACAGTCTTACTTTCTAAGGATGAAAAACTGTATATATGTTTCCGACTCTGGTTAGTGTAATGTCTCTCTCATGGGTGGTTTGTAGCTCACCTTGCGGTGTTATTTTGATATTAGCATATAACACACCCTGCTATGGTTTTGCTGTGCTCTGGTTGCTATGTGACATTGTGAGGTTTCTGCTGTCCTTATTTGCTCTAATTTCTTTGTGAAAATAAGCAGTGCCACTCAAGAGAAGTATGCTTCCTCTGTAAAATAAAGTTTTGATCCCAGAGTGTTTTTATTGCTTGTATAATTTAAAGCAGTGCTCTTCAACCGGAGTTGCACATTTGTCTAGTTTAACTAAGGTTTTTTCCATTTGAAGTTAGACTAAGCTTAGTATTTGCCTATTTGTGGTAATAATTAAACCTAGGCTTTGTATTTTTGAGGACAATATTTCTTGGTCTTATTTTACTGATTCTTTTATTTTAGTAGTGTCAATTTCAGCTCTTCTGTGATCATTGTCTTCCTAAATTCTTTTTAATTGCCATTTAGCATGAATCCTTTTGTTCTAAATTTAATAAATTTTCAACTGAAATTTCAGTTTGGAACATTTTGTGGATTTTTAGAAAAGCAATTTTCAATCCATTTCACTTACTTTTACCCCTTTCTTTTCTCAGTACACTATTCAAATACTATAGTCTGTTCCTTGTATTTTGTGCCATCTCAGGTTTTATTGTTGAAATCAAAAGATTTAACCATTAAAACATTTTTATATATGAACTTTATCTGCTTCTGTCGAGCTGACCTGCATTATTTATGGTGACCATTATTAGAATTCTTTTTTGTACCTTTTAAAATATGTTGTCACCTTGTTGCCTTTATTCATCTTTAATGATCTGAATCTATTTACAAATTATTAAATTATTCAAGTGAATAGTTACTATGATGTTTATTGATAAAGTAGTTTTATAACCAGTGTTTCTTCTCAATTAGAATTTAAAAACTAGACAACAAACCAAATAAACCAATAGTCTACTGTGTTTACTCATTTAAAATCAGTAAATCTTCAGCCTATCCTGAACCAGTTTCTTCTTCTGAGAGCTCTAGTAAAAATTAGCATAAGTAATAACTGAGTCACCACCTCTGACCCTTTGCTTGTCTTGGGTATTGGCACTTCATCTTTTTATTTCTAAGTTTCCGTGTTCTTTGAAAATGGTTCCCACAGTTGAGGTTTGTGGTTATTGACATCCTAGAGTTGAAATAGGCTTTGTTACCTGTATTTTTAGAAATGTCTATATTTCTGATTAAAAATGGTACACCAAAGATTTCTCAATTTTTTTAAAAAGATTTTATTTATTTATTAGAGAAAGAGATAGGACACACAGAGGAAGAAAGGGTGGGAGATGCCTCGATCCCAGGACCCTAAACTCATGACCTGAGCCAAAGGCAGATGCTTAACCAACAGAGCCAAGAGGCGCTCCAAGATTTCTCAATTTCAGTAGCTTAACAAGTATCATTGTTTTGTTTAAATAACATTAAATTGTATTGAAATGATAGTTGTAAATGGTTTGTTATGAGAAAGATACTATTTTGAAAATTTTCTAGAATAATTTTTATAAATCCAAGGTCTTTGAAGAACAATATTTTATATAAAACATTTTAATGTATCAAATAGTTTCATATCCATTATTCCTTAAAATGCTCTAATAAAAATGTTGCTATACCCACATACAAGACAAAATGGATTCTGTTGGTTTAGGTGATACAATCCAGATCATTTTGCTTGCATAGGACAAAACTGATGCTTGAACCCAAATCTCTAGACTCATATTCTGTGTGCTGTGCCACCCTGCTGCTCTGAATAAACACTTTACACCTAGAAAAAATGTGGAGTGGTGTATTAGATGTTTCCAAAAATGTGTATACTGTTGACTTATTGATACTACGGATGAGATGCACAGGAGGCTTCGTTAACTCGATCAAGTGAAGAAAAGTGTCAAATTGTAATTTTCTCTGTGGCAGTTGAGCTGTGGGCCCAGAGATTTACTGAATAATTTTTATCTCTTTCTTCCGCTGCATAGAGTGAGATCTTTATTTTATTATACAGCATGTGTTCCTGATTAAAACTCGTCAAAGTATAGGGATAGAGGGAACATTCCTCAACTTCATAAACTCTATCTGTGAAAAACCCACAGAGAATATCATTCTCAGTGGGGAAAACTGACAGCCTTCCCACTGAGATCAGGAACACCACAAGGATGCCCACTCTCGCCACTGTTGTTCAACATAGTACTAGAACTCCCAGCAACAGTAATCACACAACAAAAAGAAATAAGAGGTATTCAAATTGGCAAAGAAGAAGTCAAACTCTCTCTCTTCACGGATGACATGATACTTTATATGGAAAACCCAAAAGACTTTACCCTCAAACTACTAGAACTCATACAGCAATTCAGTAATGTGGCAGGATACAAAATCAATGTATAGAAATCAGTTTTTTAATACACTAGCAATGAAAATATAGAAAGGGAAATTAGAGAATCGATTCCATTTACTATAGCACCAAGAACCATAAGATACCTGGGAATAAACTTAACCAAAGAGGTAAAGTATCTGTACTCAAGGAGCTACAGAACACTCATGAAAGAAACTAAAAAAGACACAAAAAAAATAGTGGAACATGTTTTAATGCAGCAAAGTAGCTGAAAGGTGATAATCAGCCTTTTGATTGTTAGAGTCACAAACCCAACTCTGTAGCGAGATGGTACTGTCATAGCACAAATCTAAAATGAGAGGGGTGTGGGCTATAAAATTGTGACACTGGGGAAAAGAAAATGTTGAATCATAGGTAGGTGAGTCAGTTTGGTCATATTTGAGAGTTACTCAAATAGGAAGTGATTGTTACATAATTTACCCAATGATTTGAGGCAATTTATTATTAAAGAAAATATTTATTTAAATGTTTATTTATACATATTAAAAAATACACTTTTACTGTGGAAGGAAAAAAGACACAATAATACAAAGAACGTAAAACATTACCTGTATATAATCCTTTAATCTAGGGACAAATTGCTTAATTTTTTGGTGCAGATCATTCTAGCACTTTGTCTTTCTAAGAACATTATCTTAGTAAGATCCAGTCCGACCATTTTGGGATCACATAGTTGTTATAGGCCTAAGTCTGTTTTTCTAATTAAACGGAATAACAGCAATGGTATAACCCACAATTTTATTAAATGTATTTTTTGAATTGGGATTTTAATGCTGTCATTCATATAGCTTTTTCATGATTTCTTAAATACTTTTTGTTAGAAATTTAGATTCTTTGCTATATCTATATTAAATGAGTATAATTAATATTTTTATATATAAATCTTCTTCACATCTCTGATTATTTCATTAGTGTAGATTCTTTACAGTGACTTTGTTGAGTAAAACTATATGGACATTTCTAAGACCTTTAATTATCCAGTTGTATATAGAAGTGGATTTGCTACAACAACCCAGAGAAAACTCAATTTTTCTAAGATATCCTATCTTTCATTGTAAAAATTACGTTAATCTCTAGAGATTTTAGAAATAGCCAGTATGTAGTAATATTAGCTCCTATTTTAAAGAACAGCTAGTCTGTGTGCCAGGCATTATACGTAAGTCATCTGCACGTGTGGCTTGTATATACATACCTACTCTCACAGTAACATCATTAGGTATGTATGATCCCCTTTTTACATATGAAAAAGGTCTGGAAATTGATGTAATTTGATTAAGACAAAATAGGCAATAAGTGGCAGAGCTAGAATTTAAACCCAAGTCAGTGTGACTTCAAACCAGGTTTTTCTTCCTGTTTTGTTCTCCTTGTATTTCCTGTCAAGTTCTGGCAGAACTTTCATTACCAAATAAAAGTGTGGGATCTGTGCCTTGAAAAGAAAATTTACAACCACTGGCGGAAACATGGTGTTTCTTTCTTTAAATTGCCATTCCAGTGGCCCTGTGCCTTGAAAAGGAAATGATCAGATCAATGACATATTTGTGAAGAGAGCTAGACTTCTGGTTTACAAAGGAAGTTTATTCTCATATTTTATACCCTTCTGTGAAATTCATCTTAATGTTATTTACTATACTATTAACTTTCAAACAGAAATAAACTGCTCCACAATGTTATGTTTATTTGGATAAAAGGGGAATTAGACAAAGTGTATTCTGGGAATTTAAAAATAGTACACACAATTATAAATGTCAGTGTTCTGCAGTGGTCTTATCAATTTCTTAGTCTAATTTGGATATGAATGTGAAAGAAAGACATTTGAACACAGTAAAAAAGTTGAAAATAAAGTATAAGCCTGAAACCTCTTATTTCTGAAGTTGGCTTAATTTTTCAGTTTATAGAGGTTTACTAGGACATCTGTTTTTAAACTTTCCTTTTTTAAAAAGTATTTTTATTTATTTCACACACACACACACACGGAGAGAGAGAGAGAGCACAGCCAGCAAAGCCACAGAGGGAGAGGGGAAAACGGGCTGTCTGCTGAGCAGGGAGCCCAGTGCTGGGCTCAATCCCAGGACCCTGGGATCATGACCTGACCCAAAGGCAGATGCTTAACTGATTGGGCCACCCAGGCACCCCTTTAAATTTTTCTTCAAGTAAATTTGATGTTGGTAGGGGGGAAAGAATGCCCGTTCACTCTTTAAATGACTGAGAAGATGGGCAGGAAATTTTGCTATTTTTAAAAATTCATAACAAAAATCATTAACATTGTCTTGTCACCAACTTAGATTTAGTGCCCATGTGCTGGCGTAAGTGTCCACAGTAGGGGACATGGGTGGTCGTAAAGTTTGTGAAGTTAGTCACTGGACATAGTAGCCTCTTTCAAATCTAATCAATTAATGATCAAAAAGCATTTACTGATGAGTAGAATGTGGTATTGTTTATCCTGAAAATCAGAATTTTTAGATAGCTCCATGGAACTTTCTGCAGTGATGGAAGTGTGTTGTCCACTATGATAAGCATAGCCACATGGAATACTAGAAATGTGGCTCATGCAAATTATGGAATTGCATCTTAAAATTTATTTCATTTAATTTAAATTCGATTAGCTACAAATGCTTATGGCTCCCTTATAGGCACAGGTGTAGAAGTTGACTCTAAATGATCTGTTATCACCAGCGACCTTTGTGCAATTAAATTTAAATTTAATTTAAGTTAAATTTAAATTTAAAGTCCCTCCTTTGCAGCTTGTCAAACTGCCCAGCACTTGATAGGAACTAGAAGCATAATCTCCTATATTCCCACCTAAATTTCATGCATTCTTTTTTTTTTTTTAAGATTTTATTTATTTATTTGACAGAGATCACAAGCAGGCAGAGAGGCAGGCAGAGAGAGGAGGAAGCAGGCCCCCCGCTGAGCAGAGAGCCCAATGCGGGGCTTGATCCCAGGACTCTGAGATCATGACCCGAGCCGAAGGCAGTGGCTCAACCCACTGAGCCACCCAGGCGCCCCAATTTCATGCATTCTTGTTAGCCTGATCTAATCCTGTAGGGTAGCTAACCAACTCCTGTAAATTTGTATCACTTCCTCTTCTCATGCTTTGGTTCCTCCAGGAATAATGGCAGGAGCTTTCTTGCCAGTGTACAAGAGGTGAGTCTCATTCTTGTTCCAGGAACGTAGCCTGGTATCTTGGAAAAAGAAGAGACTAGCTTTAAAGCCAGATTCTTTATATTTCAGCCCTGGAATGGACCAGTGGTATAGAAGTGATTGTTATTTAGCCTTCTCTGAAGATTGAGTTAGTCATATTTATTCTATGGAGTGAAGACTGAAAGGACTGTGTACTAAGAGTGTAGGCCAGTGCAGTAAGACCTAGCAGAATATTTAACAGTAAGTATCAGTAGCAGAGAAAGTGTTAGGCAAATTAGCATATTGAGTAGGTAACAGAAAAGTAATATTTACTTCTACCAACCTGTAATTCTAGTTAATCTTGGAAAGAAAATGGACCTTGGAAATAACACTGAATAACCCTAGGCTTTGCCACACAGTAGACAGTGACTAATGTGAAATGACTGAAGATAAAACTCACAGTGGCAACAGCAGTGCTGACAGCCTCACACCCTGAGCCCTTGCCAGGTGTAAAGCTGAATGGAGAACACATCAGTTCATTAATTTCATTCTCACAAGAGATCTGTGGAGTACCTCTAGCTACTGTTAATACTCCCATTTTATAGAAACAGAGTCGTAGATGGAATTTGTGCACAGTCACACAGCTAATAAATAGCAACACCAGGATTTAAATCTAAGACATCTTAGATCCAAAACTCCTATCTTCTCTCTGGCGTCTCAAATTATTGTGTGATATGCAGGAGACATTCATGTGCCTGAATGCTCCCCTCCTTAGAACTTTCATTTTCCCAAGCCCTCATTTTAAATCTGTACCATTCCCAGATTCCTACTTGTATCTGATTGAGCCATTTAAAAGTCACACACTTCTTTATAATGTATCTGGTAAATAGGAATAAATTTTTATTCATCAGTTTAGGAAACATCTGTTGTGTTCCTTGCTGATGTCAAGTACTGTTTGTTGCTCAAAAATCAAAGATAAAAATGAAACAGCTATTATATTTTAGTAGCTGAGGATTTCTTTGTAGCAACAGACAAAAACACATCCGTGTAAAAAGCATTCTCAGTGCACAGAGAAAATAACAACTTTTCCAAAGAAGCTAGAAGGACTGGCATTCATTCAAACATTTTTTGTTTTTGTTATTGTTGAACCAACCCATCAAGACCTCTCACAGAGACATTTTAGAAGAGACTTCATTAATATGAAGAAGTCTATCCTCTGCCTCCCCATAAAAATCCATGTTCATTCTATTGTAGCACAAAGAATGTTTTACTGCACTTTGTTGCTTCCATGATGTATGGCCCTACATGGATCCTAAGCCCTCTCAACTCCACACTCAAATGGCCCAGCCTCTCCTGGTGTATACACTAGCCACATTTTGGCCTGGAGTAGGTAAGGCTTACAGATGAAACTAAACTGTAAACAAAATTGGTTGGTTTCTCCCAAGCATGTCTTCAGTGAAAAGAAAAATTAAACCTAGATTATGTTCTTCAGGAAACTACAGTTCCTACTCCAATCTTCTTTAGCTAGCTAGCCCTTAGAAGAGGAAAGGAAAGAAGGAAGAAGGGAAAAGAAAATTCTGCTTGTCTTTGTTTCCTTTGGGTCACTGCCTTAATTCTATTAACCCATTAATCCTCTTTGCTACCACCACAGATTTGCGTGAATTCTTCCTGGATAGTAAACAAGCAAATTAACCTTATTTTATGTTTCAGAATGGATAGTTTGCTTTTTAAGGGGTTATGTGTCAACACAATCACCCTTGTCAACATATTTAATGCAAAATATAGTCTTGATTTAATCAGTTGCTAGACACAAAAAACTTGAAAACACGTTAACTAGTGGGAAAATAAAAGAACTTTGCTCAAAAACCTTGGACTTCCTGAATACAAGTTGTATACAGGGTATTTCACACTTTGTCACTGTTGATAGTGATAGAACTGTCAACCTTTGAAATGATAGAAAATGAAAAGATATCACTTGGTTTTCCTTCTCTGATCTCAATGACTTTTTTTTCTTTAAGTCTATTGTTTCCTGTTTACTTGAGTTCTATATATAACATTCTCAGGTGAGGAGAAATGTAAATGGTTCTTAATGTAAAATGTGTTTGAGCATTCGTTTCTTCTTTCAGAAAACATTTTGACAAATTGTCATCTTTATTAAACATACAGTATTCTCTATTTTTTTTTTTAAGATTTTATTTATTTGTCAGAGAGCACTTGATAGCACAAGCGGGGGAATGGCAGGTATAGGAAGAAACAGTCTCCTCACTGAGCAAGGAACCCAATGTAGGACTCAATCCCAGGACCCTGAGCCAAGGCAGACTCAACCTACTGAGCCACTCAGGTGCCCCAAACATATTCTCTATTAAAAACAAAAACAAACAAAAAGATTTCTACCAGGAAACCTTATTACTTGGACTCCTTTGAAGAAGACTGTTACTTTCTAGTTTTTTGTGAATTTCATTTGTGTGAATAACTCTCCCATATTTTAGCCCATCCTGGTGCCATCTCAAGGATGCTCTGAAAGTTTATTAGAAAGTAAATGCATATTCTTCAGTGTCATGGTAATGTTCACTGGTGTTGTTAGTTGTATGTATGATTTGTCAAGTGACGTTTAACACCTTAGGTTTGCTTTTATTTTCATTTTGATCTTGAGAAATACTAGTTAAATATGCTGTAATATTAATCTTAATCCATACATGCTCTGTAAACTTTCTTTTTTGGTCATCATATTAACATTTGTAGTGATAAGATACATCAAGAGATCATTGTAAGGTCTATAGGTATTATTGGATTGCAATAGTTGCAATCCTATAGATTGCAATAATCTATAGGATTATTGGATTGCAGTGGGATGCCTAGTTGGTTCAGTCTGTTAAATGTCTGCCTTCAGCTCAGGTCACAATCCCAGAGTCCTGGGATCAAGTCCCGCATCGGACTTCCTGCTCAGCAGGAAGCCTGCTTCTCCCTCTAATTACCTCTCTCTCTCTCCCTGACAAGATAGATAGATAGATAGATAGATAAATAAATAAATAAATATTGGATTGCCGTATAAAATGGAATTGAGAGGTCATGCTACCTAGAAAAATAATGGTGGAACCATGGATGTGGATGCTGAAAAACTCTAACTTCCTTTTCCTAGTAGTAAAGGAAATTGAACATGTGGATTTATCTTTAAGAGATTCAGTGATACGGTAGTGTGACATACTTGTTCATCACGTAGAAACTAAATTATGGTCATTGCCAACGGGCAGTCTCTGGAGGCCTCCATGCATCTCTTCTTTGTGCTTTCACCCTCCTTGACCCATGATACCCCTCACCTGGCTCCCTCGCCTTGGAAGACTTCCCTAACTACAGTGGGATTAATCACAGAGGGTCCTCCCTTGTGAAAAGGAATACCCTTTTCCTTCGCAGTAAAACCATCCACTCAGCCTTCTTGTCTCTGACTGGATTCCTAGTGCCCAGCATATCATAGGTGTTCAGTAAAAAGAGTGAAATAAATCAAATGCATCTAGATATGGGTTTAAGGACTTTCAGTATCTACTAGGCTTCCAAATCTTGTTATTAGTTGTATCATTATTTGAATTAATTTCCCAAATTCTCTGAGTGTAAAAAGTTAGAGCTGTGACTGAAATTTCATACTTCCCATATTATGCTAAATCATTTTAAACTTCATTCAAATTCCCTAATTCAGATTATGTTTACCCATGTCATTACCTTTGAAGATAAATGGTACTTGTGAGTACATGAGATATTTGAACAAGATTTCAAGTGTGTTTACCTTAGAGAACCAATTATTTTTCAAATCTCAGTATTATTTGTACAGAAACAAGTGATATGCTAGTCAAAAACTAGTCATACCTGCCCACAGATACAGAGAAGATATTGGTGGTTTTCAGAGGCAGGGAATGGGGGCAGGAAACAGGAGTGAAGGGGTTCAAATTGCACAGACTTCCAGTTATAAAACAAGTAAGTCCTGGGGATGTAATGTACATCATGGTGACTATACTTAATAATACTATATTGTATATTTGAAAGTTGCTAAGAGAGTTGAACTTAAAAGTTCTCATCACAAGAAAAAAATGATTGTAACTATATATGATGATGGATGTTAACTAAACTTATTGTTTAGTTAGGTGATCATTTTGCAATATATACAAATATTACTCATTATATATACCTGAAACAATATAACATGATATGTCAATTATACCTTAATTTTTAAAAAATTAGTTATATCTATTTAGAAGGCTTGCCAAAACTTTCTCTTTTCTAAGGAGTATAATTTTAATTTGTGATTTAAAGTAATGAAACAAACATTCTTACAAATCATTTTTATTCTAGACTAATTGAGTTTGATTAGCTTGAATCAGGAAGAATTTTACTAAATGTGTATATTAGATATTTTTGTTGTATGTATAATTAAATAAACATTTGTGTCATCATTAGATTAAAGGTTCCCCTTCTTTTCTGCAGAAGATGGAGGGGTGGATGAGCTGGCCAGATGCTCCAAAGCATGGCCTGAGTTCTTACTCTCTCAGAGCCCTACTGCTAGGCCAAATAACCATTATTTTTACCTTGGGTTTCCCCTTCTTTTAAGCAAAGCTAGCAACACTGATATATGTGTGTGTGTATATATATATATTTTTTTTTGAACATATGTAATTACTCAGCCACATTTCAAAATAGAGTTAAAACTTTTTTTGTTAAATTTGTAGTGACTTGTTTAATTATCAAAGAGGCCCAGATTAATAGTTACAAGATAACTTTTCTAATAATTTTAAAAAGTTTTTAAGACTTTAAAAAATCTGCCTGTTTGAGAGGACACTATTTATTATGAACTCTGCAATCTTTGGGAATCTGGAAGTTTCTGAATTTGGGTTAACCCTAACTTTGCTACCAAAGTGGAGGGCTGGGTAAGTAAACAGAAATGCTGTGATATTGCAAAATGATACACATTTAATTAAGGACATCCCTTTTTCCAAAGGCATTATTTTAAGGTTTATTTTTGTTAATTGCCTATTAACTAACTTCATTTTTTTCCCATTTGAAATTAAAAGAGCTCAGGTCATGATCCCAGGGTCCTGGAATCGAGCCCCACGTCAGGCTTTCTGCTCAGCGGGGAGCCTGCTTCCCTTCTCTTTCTGCCTGCCTCTCTGCCTCCTTGTGATCTCTGTCTTTCAAATAAATAAATAAAATCCTTAAAAAAAAAAAAAAAGACTTATGTTTCTAATAGGCAAATGTTAAAATATGGAGTGTTAAACTTCATTTTTATTAGCTAATAAAAATGTAAGCTTTATAATAGAGATTAGCAAAGTATTTGAAACATTTTAAGAAGTTCTTTAGGTCTGTTCATAAATAAGAAGAAAATGAAGGAAGATGAACAAAAACACCAAGAATAAGATGCTTGAGATCATGGTTATATTTATACAGTTATCTGATGTAGTTGCATTGAGGACAGGCCAAATATATTAAGGTTTTTTTATTCATTTTGATGCAATAATCCTGCATCTATCATGAGTCTATTCACTTTGTCAACAAGAGATCCAAAAAAACGAGCCCCTTTTGGGTTTGTATATGTGTTTGTAAATTATGCCACTTCTGCAGATAAATTGCTCATAATTAGACATGTGGTCCTACCCAGGAGACAAAGAACATCTAATGCTTTTGAAATCAATGAATTAACTTTCTCTTGGAAAAGTGATTATGTTAAGTAAGGAAGATATCTTTTTTTGGACCTGAGCTAAGTAGAATAAATAGAAGGTTAAACTCATTAAAATAATTTTGAAAATTGTAGGGAATGTTAGTAGCATAGAAGGAAGGCTAAATTAAACTTTTACTTCATTGGAATGGGTTGCCATTTTTTTTAAAGATTTTATTTATTTACTTATTTGACAGACAGAGAGTACATGCATGTGAGCAGGGGAGGAACATAAAGGGAGGGAGAAAGAATCTCCAGCACTCTGTGTAGAGCATGGAACCTGACAAAGGGCTCACTCTCATGACCCTGAATCATGACCTGAACTGAAACCAAGAGTCAGAGTTTCAACCAACTGAGCCACCCTGGTTTGCTATTTTTAATTCAGTTTAAGCTTAGTGGCCTTAAACAAGACTGAATTGGGCAGAACATAATTCTAATATTGGTAATGTTTATCTGTAAACTGAAAGATTCTAAATATAAAAATTTTACTAGAGCTTGCTTCTTCACTTAGTTGTTTAAATAATATTACTTTATCTTAGTTTTTTGAATTAAGTTGAAAGAAAAGGGTGGAAGTTTATGGTATCTTTCATCCATCTTGTTGTGTGGAACATATTTACATTTTTACCCAGACAGTACTAGACACTGTGCCCCAACCCTCCCCTTTTATTATAGCCTCTTCTTGCTGACTCTGTATCTCTCTGTCCCTCCCTTCCTCGTGTGTGTGTGTGTGTGTGTGTGTGTGTGTGTGTCTAGATCTGTCTCCATCTCTCATAATTTGTTTCTTACTTCTGGTTACCATACATATAGCCTATAGGCTTAAAACCTCACTATTGCAAATTTGTATTTGGATTGATTATATGGAAATATACTAGAGCTTTAAACCCTGACAACCACTAATATGTTCTGTATCTCTTTAGGGATTATTTGTTTTTCACTCAGCATAATTCCCTGGAGATTTATCCATGTCATCCTGTGTATCACTAGTTTCTTCCTTTTTATTGCTGAATAGTGTTCTTTGATGTGGATTTAACAGTTTGCTTAACCATTCACACCCAATGGTTACATTTAAATTTCCAATTGGAGACTATTATGAATACAACTATTATGAACATTCCTACATAGGTTTTTGTTTAAACATAAACGCCCAGGAGTGCAGTGGATTGTATGGTAATTGCATATTTAGTGTTTTTCCAAAATAGCCAAAATTTTTCTGAGTAGGTATATACCTTTACATTCCCACCAGCAATGTTTGAGCAGTCCAGTTTTTCTAGATCTTCATCTGCTATGGTGATATCACTATCTTTTGTTTTAACCGTTTTGATAGTATAAAGGTATTATATACCTCTCTGGTTTTAATGTGTGTTTTCTTAAAGACTAATGACATTGAACATCTTTTGATGTACTGATTTGCCATTTGTATATCTGTTTGGTGAGTTGTCTGTTCATGACAGTTGTCCATTTTTTAATTGTTCATTTCTTCATACTCACTTTTCAGATTTCTTTATATATTCTAGGTCATTGCCCTTTCTTAGATATGTGATTTGCAACAGTATCTTCCTCTCTAAGTTCTTTTTGTCCTCTTTTTAAAAACTTGTTTTTTAGGGGCGCCTGGGTGGGTCAGTGGATTAAGCCGCTGCTTTCGGCTCAGGTCATGATCTCGTTGTCATGGGATCGAGCCCCGCATCGGGCTCTTTGCTCAGCGGGAGCCTGCTTCTCTCTCTCTCTCTCTCTGCCTGACTCTCCGCCGACTTGTGATCTCTCTCTCTGTCAAATAAATAAATAAAATCTTTAAAAAAAAAAAACTTGTTTTTTATAATTCAATTAATTAACATACAATGTATTGTTTGTTTCAGAGGAGGAAGTCAGTGATTTGTCAGTCATATATAATACCCAGTGCTCATGTGCCCTCCTTAACGTCCATCATCCAGTTTCCCCATCCCCCACTTCTTTTTGTTCTTTTTTTAGCAAGGTCTTTCTCAAAGCAAAAGTTTTTAGTTTTGATGAAGTCCAGTTGTCAATCTTTTTTTTCTTTTTAGGGTAATTTTTTTTTTTTGTCTCAAATCTAAGTACTCTTTTCCTAGCCTAAGTATTGAAGATTCTCTCCAGTATTTTTTTTCTAAAAGTTTTGTCTTTATAGTTTATCTTCATTATCAATTTTGAGTTAAATTTCATATAAAGTTTGAGATTTCATTTGAAGCTCATGCTTTTCTGATTATGAATATCCAAAGTCTACTTCCTTTATTGTATTGCCTTGGTACTTTTGTGAAAAATCAGTTGGACGTATCTGTGGAGTCTACTTTTAAGTTCTCTATTCTGCTTTATTGATCTATTCCTCCTTTATTGTCTATTCCTCCACCAAATCCATATAGTATTGATTATTGCAACTATACATTATGTTTTGAAATCAGATAGAGTGATTAGTCCCACTCTATTCTTTTTCAAAATTATTTTAGATATTCTAGTTCCTTTACCTTTCCATATAAATTTTTTTTCCAACTTTGTTAGGGTATATGGACATATATATATTTAAGGTTTATAAGATGATGATTCAATATATATTGATATACATTGTGAAATAACTACCATAATCAAACTAATTAATGTATCTTTCACCACATTACTTACCTTTTCTTGTGTGTGTGGTGAAAACAAGATCTACTTCATGGCAAAGTTCAACTATATAAAATATTATTAACTATAGTCACCATGCTGTACATTAGACCTCTAGAACTCCTTCACCTAATAACTGAAAATTTGTGTCTTTTAACTAATAGCTCTCTTTTTTCCCATCCCATAGCCCCTGTTAACCACAATTCCACTCTTGCTTCTAGCAGTTCAATATTTTTAGATTCCACGTATAAACTAGATTATAAAGTATTTAACATTCTGTGTCTCATTTTTTTCACTTAGCATAATGTCCTCTAGGGTTGTCCATAACCATGTTTTCACAAATGGCAGGATTTCCTCTTTTATGGATGACTATTATTCACACGTGTACAGGCACACATGTGCATATATACACTGCATCTTCTTTATCTAATTCATCTGTTGATAGGCATCTAGATTCTATCCATACTTTGGCTATTGTGGACATTGCTGCTATAAACATCTGGGTGCAAGTGCCCCTTCGCATCACCACATTTGAATCTTTAGGTTAAATACCCAGTAGTGTGATTGCTGGGTTGTAGGGTAGCTTTATTTTCAACTTTTTGAGGAACCTCGATACTATTTTCCAGAGTGGCTGCACCAGCTTGCATTCCCAACAACAATGTAGGAGGGTTCCCCTTTCTCCGTATCCTTGCCAACTGACCTGTCATTTCCTGATCGGTTAATTTTAGCCATTTTGACTGGTGTGAGGTGGTATCATGTTGAGGTTTTGATTTGTACTTCCCTGTTGCTGAGTGACGTTGAGCACTTTTTCATGTGTCTCTTGGCCCCCTGGATGTCTTCTTTGCAGAAATGTCTGTTCATGTCCTCTGCCCATTTCTTGATTGGATTATTTGTTGAGTTTGATAAATTGAGTTGACTGTTGAGTTTGATAAGTTCTTTACAGATTTTGGATACTACCCTTTATCTGATATGTCATTTGTGATATCTTCTCCCATTCTGTCAGTTGTCTTTTGGTTTTGTTGACTGTGTCCTTTGCCGTGCAAAAGTTTTTTATCTTGTTGCAGTCCCAATAGTTCATTTTTGCCCTTGCTTCCCTTGCCTTTGGCAATGTTTCTAGGAAGAAGTTGCTGCGGCTGAGGTCAAAGACATTGTTGTCTGTGTTCTCCTCAGGGATTTTAATGGATTCCTGTGTCACATTGAGGTCTTTCATCCATTTTGAGTCTATTTTTGTGTGTGGTATAAGGAGATGGTCCAGTTTTATTCTTCTGCATGTGGCTGTCCAATTTTCCCAGCACCATTTGTGCAGAGACTGTCGTTTTTCTAATGGACATTGTTTCCTGCTTTGTCAAAGATTAGTTGACCATAAAGCTAAGGGTCTATTTCTGGGCTCTCTGTTCTGTTCCACTGATCTGTATATCTGTTTTTGTGCCAGTACCATACTGTCTTGATGATAACAGCTTTGTAATAGAGCCTGAAGTCTGGAATTGTAATGCTGCCAACTTTGGCTTTCTTTTTCAACATTCCTCTGGCTGTTCAGGGTATTTTCTGGTTCCATATAAATTTTAGGATTATTTGTTCCATTTCTTTGAAATAGAACATCCTGATAGGGTATTTTGATAGGAATTCCATTGCTTTAGGTAGCATAGACATTTTTACAGTATTTTTTTTCCAATCCATGAGCATTGAACGTTTTTCCATTTCTTCGTGTCTTCCTCAATTTCTTTCATGAGTACATTATAGTTTTTTGAATACAGATTCTTTGCCTCTTTGGTTAGTTTTATTCCTAGGTATCTCACAGTTTTGAGTGCAATTGTAAATGGGATTGAATCCTTAATTTCTCTTTCTTCTGTTTTGTTGTTGGTATATAGAAATGAACTGATTTCTGTGCATTGATTTTATATCCTGACACTTTACTGAATTCCTGTATGAGTTCTAGTAGTTTTGGAGTGGAGTCTTTTGGGTTTTTCACATAAAGTGTCATGTCATCTGCAAAGAGTGAGAGTTTGACTTCTTCTTTGCCGATTTGGATGCCTTTTATTTCTTTTTGTTGTCTGATTGCCGAGGCTGGGACTTTAGTATTATGTTGAATAATAGTGGAGATTGTGGACATCTCTGCTGTGTTCCTCAACTTAGCAGAAAAGCTTTTGGTTTTTCCCCATTGAGAATGATATTCGCTGTGGGTTTTTCATAGATGCCTTTGATGATATTGAGGTATGTACCCTCTATGCCTACACTGTGAAGAGTTTTGATCTAGAAAGATGCTGTACTTTGTTAAATGCTTTTTTAGCACCTATTGAGAGTATCATATGGTTCTTGTTCTTTCTTTTATTAATGTATTGTATCACATTGATTGATTTGTGGATGTTGAACCAACCTTGCAGCCCAGGAATAAATCCCACTTGGTCGTGGTGAATAATCCTTTTAATATACTGTTGGATCCTATTGGCTAGTATTTTGGTGAGAATTTTTGTATCTGTGTTCATCAAGGATATTGGTCTGTATTTTGATGGGGTCTTTGTCTGGTTTTGGGATCAAGGGTAATGCTGGCCTCATAGAATGATTTTGGAAGTTTTCCTTCCATTTCTGTTTTTTGGAACAGTTTCAGGAGAATAGGAATTAATTCTTCTTTAAATGCTTGGTAGAATTCCCCTGGAAGCCACCTGGCCCTGGGCTCCCGTTTTTTGGGAGATTTTTTTTTTTTAAGATTTTATTTATTTATTTGACAGAGAGAGTTCACAGTAGACAGAGAGGCAGGCAGAGAGAGAGAGAGGGAAACAGGCTCCCCGCTGAGCAGAGATCCCAATGCGGGACTCGATCCCAGGATCCTGAGACCACGACCCGAGCGGAAGGCAGCGGCTTAACCCACTGAGCCACCCAGGCGCCCAATTTTTGGGAGATTTTTGATGACTGCTTAAATATCCTTACTGGTTATGGGTCTGTTCAGGTTTACTGTTTTCTCCTGGTTCAGTTTTGGTAGTTTATACTCTAGGAATGCATCCATTTCTTCCACATTGTCAAATTTGCTGGTGTATACTTGCTCCTACTATGTTCTTATAATTGTTTGTATTTCTATAGTGTTGGTTGTCATCTCTCCTCTTTCTTTCATGATTTTATTTATTTGGGTCCTTTTTATTTTTTGATAAGTCTGGCCAGGGGTTTATCCATCTTATTAATTCTTTCAAAGAGCCAGCTTCTAGTTTCATTGATTCTGTTGTTTTGGTTTCTATTGCATTGATTTCTGCTCTGATCTGTATTATTTCTCTTCTGCAGCTGGGTTTAGGCTTTCTTTGCTGTTCTTTCTCCAGTTCCTTCAGGTGTGGGGTTAGCTTGTGTACTTGCGACCTCTCTTATTTCTTGAGAAAGGCTTGTGTTACTATATACTTTCCTCATAGAACTGCCTTTGTGGTGTCCCAAATATTTTGAATATTTGTGGTTTCATTTTCATTTGTTTCCACGAATTTTTTTAATTCTTCTTTAATTTCCTGGTTGATCCATTCATTCTTTAGTAGGATGCTCTTTAGCCTCCATGGATTTTAGTTCTTTCCAAATTTCCTCTTGTGATTATGTTCTAGCTTCAGAGCATTGTGGTCTGAAAATATGCAGGAAATGCTCCCAGTCTTTTGATACTGGTTGAGACCTGATTTGTGACCCAGGATGTGATCTGTTCTGGAGAATGTTCCACATGCACTAGAGAAGAATGTGTATTCTTTTGCTTTTGGATGTTCTGTGTATATCTGTAATATTCATATGGTCCAGTGTTTCATTTAAGGCCTTGTTGATCATTTGTTTGGATGATCTGTTTATTTCAGTGAGGGGGTGTTAAAGTCCCCTACAATTATTGTATTATTGTTGATGTGTTTCTTTGATTTTGTTATGAATTGGTTTATATAGTTGGCTGTTCCCATTTTAGGAGCATAGATATTTAAAATTGGTAGGTCTTCTTGTTGGACAGATCCTTTAAGTATGATATAGTTTCTCTTATTATAGTCTTTGACTTAAAATATAATTGATCTGATATAAGGATTGCCACCCCAGCTTTTTTTTTTTTTTTATGTCCATTAGCATGGTAAATTATTTTCAACCCCCTCACTTTAAATCTTGAGGTGTCTTTGGGTCTAAAGTGAGTTTCTTGTAGACAGCATATTGATGCATCTTGTTTTTTTGTTGTTGTTTTTTTTTTTATCCATTCTGATATCCTGTGTCTTTTGATTGGGGCATTAGTCCATTTATATTCAGGGTAACTATTGGAAGATACGAATTTAGTGCCATTTTATTGACTGTAAGGTGACTGTTATTGTATAGTGTCTCTGTTCCTTTCTGGTCTACTACTTTTAGGCTCTCTCGTTGCTTAGAGGACCCCTTTCAGTATTTCCTGTAGGGCTGGAGGTTTGGTGTTTGCAGATTCTTTTAATTTTTGTTTGTCCTGGAAGCTTTTTAATCTCTCCTTCTATTTTCAATAATAGTCAAGCTGGATATAGTATTCTTGACTGCATGTTTTTCTCATTTAGTGCTCTGAATATATCATGCCAGTTCTTCCTGTCCTGCCAGGTCTCTGTGGATAAGTCTGCTTCCAATCTAATATTTCTACCTTTGTATGTTACAGACTTCTTGTCCCAAGCTGCTTTCAGGATTTTCTCTTTGTCACTAAGACTTGTAAATTTTACTATTTGATGGTGGTGTGTGGACCTATTTTTATTGATTTTGAGCAGGGTTCTCTGTGCCTCCTGGATTTGATGTTTGTTTCCTTCCCCTAATTAAGAACGATCTCCGCTTTTACTCCAGTATACCTTCTGCCCCTCTCTCTCTTTCTTCTTTTTCTGGAATCCCAATTATTCTAATATTGTTTCATCTTACAGTATCACTTTTCTCTTGAGTTCTCCGCTCATGGTCCAGTAGTTTTTTGTCTCTCTTTTGCTCAGCTTCTTTATTCTCCATCATTCGGTTTTCTATATCACAATTACCTCTTCTACCTCATTGATCCTAGCAATAAGAGCCTCCATATTGATTGCACCTCATAATAGCTTTTTTATTTCATCTTGGTTAGATTTGAGTTTATTTCTCCAGAAAGGGATTTTATTTCTGCAGAAAGTGTTTCCTTAATATCTTCCATGCCTTTTTCGAGCTCAGATAGCACCTTGAGAATCATATTCAGAACTCTACTTCTGACATATTACTAATATCTGTATTGATAGGTCCCTAGCCATTGGTACTGCCTCTTGTTCTTTTTTTTTTTTTTTTTTTTTTTGGTGTGTGTGTGTGGTGAGTGTTTCCCTTCTTGTCATTTTATCCAGATAAGAATATATGAACAAGGGCGCCTGGGTGGCTCAGTGGGTTAGGCCGCTGCCTTCGGCTCAGGTCATGATCTCAGAGTCCTGGGATCGAGTCCTGCATCGGGCTCTCTGCTCAGCAGAGAGCCTGCTTCCCTCTCTCTCTCTCTGCCTGACTCTCCATCTACTTGTGATTTCTCTCTGTCAAATAAATAAATAAAATCTTAAAAAAAAAAAAGAATATATGAACAAGAGAATAAAATAATAAAACTGTGGCAAAGACCCCGAAAAATGTACATTAATCAAATCAGAAGAATCCCAAAACCGGGGGAGAAGAAAGGGGAAAGAAATAAATAAAACTGAAAAGTTAAATATATAGATAGATAGATATTAGACTGGTGAATAGAACAGAGCCACCCACATGATTTTGGGTGTATTCTCGTCTCATAGAAGAAACTACCTCCCAAAATTTTAAAGAAAGAAAAACATACACACACACACACACACACACACACATAAGGGTAGGGGTAAACACAGTGAAGAGATGGAGTATGACTGTAAGGATGAAAAATTTTTTTAAATTCTAAAAAAGGAATTGATAAGTTGGTTGGAAAAAGAAAAGAAAAAAAGAGGAGAGTATGTGTTCTGACTGGAGACTAGAATTAAGCCACTTGCTAGATTTAGGGCATATTTGATCTAGTAGAAGAAATTTTATCCTAAAATTGTAAAGAAAAAAACCTATATGTATACAAAAAATATGGTTAAATACAATTAAGGAATAAAATGAGTATAACAATGAAGATTTAAAGGAATTTTTTAAGAAAAGAGTATTGTTAAGATAAACCAGAAACGTTTAAAAAGGAAAGAGGAAAAACTAAAAAAATAGAATAAGAAAAAATAAAATGAAAATTTGACTTTGCAAGACTAAAGGATCATGGGAGAAAAGCCATGAATTCTATGCATTGCTTTCCCCTAGCTCTGGAGTTCTACTGTTCTCCTGATCAGGGAACTTGGTCTTGACTGGATGTTCTTGCTCATCTTCTGGGGCAGGGACGTGTTGTAGTATCAAATGTCTTTGCCTGAGGCGGAATTGCACTGCCCTTGCCAGGGCCCGGGCTAAATAATCTCCTTGCATTCACTCTCGGTAGTTTTCTTCCTTTAACACTTTCCGTACAGCTCTGGAGGACAGTAATGAAAATATCGACCTCCCAGTCTTCAGCTTGGAGGAGCCAAGAGTTCGGGGCCCCAGTCCTCGGGGAAAAGCGGTCATTCACTCCTGTCTCTCTGGTCTCCAGCTGCACTCTGTGCCCACCTGGCCTCTGATCAAGCGTTTCTATCTCTGGCACACAGCTCCATTTGGAGTCTCCAAACCCAGCAGATTACTGCTGCACATTCCTGCACCAGTCCTCCTGGAGGAGGAAAGAGGGGGTCTCTCTGGATCTGCCATTTGTGGGGTCCCTGCTCAGATAGCAGTGGTTCAGCTATGCCTTGCATCACCATTTAAGGTAACCCCAATCTGAAAACTAACTCCTGTGCTCCAACTCTGTAGTCCACTGCCCTGCTCCGATACCTGGGAGCTCTGACACCCCTGATCTTTCTGTGACCCTGCAGAACCTGAGGCCACACTGTCTCAGCAAGGGCTCCACCCCCCACTTAGCCTCTGGAGCAATGTCCCTCAGAGGAAAAGACTTCTAAAAGTTCTGATTCTGTGCTCTGCTGCTCCACCACTTGCCAGGAGCCAGCCCCTCCCACAGCGGTCTATCTTCCTGTCACTTTGGATTCACTTCTCTGCACATCCTACCTTTCAGAAAGTGGTCGATTTTCTGTTCCTAGAATTGCTGCTCTTCTTCTCTTCTATCTCCTGTTGAGTTTGCAGGTGTTCAGAATGGTTTGATAACTATCTTGCTGAACTCCTGGGACCTGATGTCATTTTAGTCTCCTACTCCTCCACCATCTTGGTCCCGCCTTGGGTAATACTAGCTTTATAAGTTTAATTGGGCAATATTACCTCCTCTTCTATTTTCTGAAAATGATTGTATGAAATTGGTGTTGATTCTTCATTGCGCATTTGATAAAAATCATTAGGTAATATCTCCCTGGTCTCTGATAATTTTCTTTGCTCAAAAGCCTACTTCATATGATATCCCTCCCCTAGTATGTTTTTATTAGTGTTTATATGTATTTCCCCCATCTTTTTACTTTCATTTCACCTATATCTTTTTTTTTCCCTTTTTTTTTTTTACTCTTTAATCTATTTTTTCAGTGTTCCAAGATTCATTGTTTATGCACCGCACCCATTTCACCTATTTCTTTATATTTGAAGTGAATTTCTCATAGACAGAATATAGATGGATCATGTTTTTTTAATCCACTCTGCTAATCTTTGTTTTATACTTGGTTTATTTAGACCATTTACATTTAATATAATTATTGGTATTTTAGGACTTAGGTCTACCTTTTTGGTTTTGTCTTCTTTTTGTTCTCTTTCTGTTTTCATATCTGTTGTCTTTTTCCTAACTTCGTGTAGGTTACTTGAACATTTTTTAGAATTTTTTTAATTATAATTTTTTGTGTATGTATCTTTTTATAGCTATTTTATTGATTGCTATAAAGATTAAATTTTATCACAGTCGGCTGGGTCAGCATTTTGTCAGTTTTTATGACGTGTATAAACCTTACCTCCTCTCCCTTTACTGTTTGCAACTATGATTTTCTTAAATTTTTTTTATGCATTTAGAACTAGATCATAGTGTTAAAATTGTTGCTGCAACTCTAAATACAATTTTGAAAACCTAACAGGGGTAGAAAAGCCTATTGTATTTGACTGTATATATCCATGTTTATTTCTTCCTTCCCACAGATCTTGAAGTTCTGTTCAGATTGGTTGAAGTCTATTTTATCTTTGTTGTTCATATTGTTTAATTTCTGTTTTTATCCTTAGGTTCACTGATTTTTGTTTGTTTGTTTGTTTCCTCTGTTCTGCTGTTGAGCCCATCCATGGAGTTTTTATTTTCATTTTACTTCTTGATTCAAAATCTCCATTCTAAAAAAAATCTATTTCTTTGCTGAGACTTTCTTTTTATTTGTCTTATATATTTATTCATAATTGCTTATTGAAGCATGCTAATGATGGCTGCTTTAGAATCTTTGTCAAATAATTCTAATGCCTCTGTCATTTCAGCATTGTCATCTATTAATTATCTGTTTTCATTTGAGGTTTTTTTCTGGTTCTTAATATAAGAAGTGACTTCAGGGGCGCCTGGGTGGCTCAGTGGGTTAAAGCCTCTGCCTTCAGCTCAAGTCATGATCCCAGGTTTGTGGGATTGAGCCCCGCATCAGGCTCTCTGCTCAGCAGGGAGCCTGCTTCCTCCTCTTCTGCCTCTCTGCCTACTTGTGATCTCTATCTATCAAATAAATAAATAAAATCTTCAAAAAAAGAAAAAAAGAAGTGACTTCAGATGGTAACCTGTACATTTGAGGTATTATGAAACTCTGGGTCTTATTTAAATCTGTTTAGTGAGCTCTGTTCTGAAAGGAGATATGGAAAGACCTGGGGGAGCTTGTTACTGCCAGGTGGAGGAAGAAGTCCAAATTCCCCACTTGGCCTCTCTTAATACTGAGAGGGGAAGGATTCCTTGTTACAGCTAGGTAGATGTGAGTTCTAGCTTACTGCTAGGCTTCCACTGACATCATCCTTGCTGGGAGGGTCAGGGGTGCTGCTTCCCACATGGTTTCCACTGAGAGGACTGGAGGATGTTGTAAGGATAGAGGGTAGCCAGGCATACTGGTTACTGATGGGGGGGGAAGGGTGGAAGTCCAGGCCCCCAGGCGATCTCCACTGACATGGTATGCGTGTGTTGGGAGTTGGGGGTTGATCAGAGAAGGCTCATTATAAGCCTACAGGGATGGAAGTACCAACACCCTATCCTGCCTTCTCTCACACTACCCTACGTAGGCTATTGAGACTTTTTATTACAGCCTGACCAGAGCTCCACACTCACCCTCTTCTGGAGTGTATGATAGCAGGTCACAGGTTTTCTGTGATGTTTGCCTAGAGTAGAGCACTCATTTTCTAAAAGTTTTATATTTTATTAGGCTGTCCCTTAGTTCAAGAAAGTAAGCTTTTGTAGAGGATTTTATTTTTCCAGTGGTTTATAATGGAACTTATTTTTCTTCCTTATCTTTTTTTAATGTAATTTTATTTTATTTCTTTTTGGTGTTCCAAAATTCATTGTTTATGCACCATACCTAGTGCTCCATGCAATACATGCCATCCTTAAAAACCCACCACCAGACTCACCTATCCCTCCACCCCTCTCCCTTCCAAAACCCTCAGTTTGTTTCTCAGAGTCCACAGTCTCTCATGGTTTCTCTCCCCCTCCGATTTCCCCCAACTTACTTCTCCTCTCCATCTCCCAATGTCCTCCATGTTACTTCTTATGCTCTACAAGTAAGTGAAACCATATGATAATTGATTGACTTATTTCACTCAGCATAATCACTTCCAGTCCCATCCATGTTAATTAAAAAGTTGGGTATTCATCCTTTCTGATGTAGGCATAATACTACATTGTATATATAGACCATATCTTCTTTATCCATTTGTCTGTTGAAGGGCATCTTGGTTCTTTCCACAGTTTGATGACAGTGACTATTGCTGCTATGAACATTGGAGTACAGATGGCCCTTCTTTTCCCTACATCTGTATCTTTGGGGTAAATACCCAGGAGTGCAAATGCAGGGTCATAGAGTAGCTCCATTTTTAATTTCTTAAGGCATCTCCACACTGTTTTCCAGAGTAGCTGCACCAACTTGCATTCCCACCAACAGTGTAAGAGGGTTCCCCTTTCTCCACATCCTCTCCAACACATTGTTTACTGTCTTATTAATTTTAGCCATTCTAACTGGTGTGAGGTGGTATCTCAATGTGGTTTTGATTTGAATCTCCCTGATTGCTAATGATGATGAACATTTTTTTCATGTGTCTGTTAGCGATTTGTCTTTGGAGAAGTGTCTGTTCATGTCTTCTGCCCATTTTTTGATGTGATTATTGTCTTGTGTATGTTGAGTTTGAGGAGTTCTTTATAGATTTTGGATATCAGCCCTTTGTCTGTAGTGCCCTGATTAAAATGATTCAAAGTATAGGGATAGAGGAAACATTCCTCAACTTCATAAAAGCTATCTATGAAAACCCACAGAGAATTTCATTCTCAGTGGGGAAAAGCTGACAGCCTTCCATTTGAGATCAGGCATAGGACAAGGATGCCCACTCTCACCACTGTTGTTCAACATAGTACTAGAAGTCCTAGCAACAGCAATCAGACAACAAAAAGAAATCAAATATATTCAAATTGGCAAAGAGAGTCAAACTCTCTCTTTTCACAAGTGACCTGATACTTTATATGGAAAACCCAAATGGCTTCACCCCCAAACTACTAGAACTCATACAGCAATTCAGTGATGTGGCAGGATACAAAATTCATTGTACAGAAATCAGTTGTTTTCTTATACACTAACAGTGAAAATATAGAAAGGGAAATTAGAGAATCAATTCATTTACTATAGCACCAAGAAGCATAAGACACCTGGGAATAAACCTAAGCAAAGAGGTAAAGTCTCTGTACTCGAGGAACTACAGAATACTCATGAAAGAAATTGAGGAAGATACATAAAGATGTAGAGGCTTTTTTTAATATAATTTTTTAATAAACATATAATGTATTATTAGCCCCAGGGGTACAGGTCTGTGAATTGCCAGGTTTACACACTTCACAGCACTCACCATAGCACATACCCTCCTGTAGAGGCTTTTTTATCTATACCCATCGCTGTATCAGGTTGCCATCTTCTTCAGTTTGAAGTCTGGGATATAAGAGGCAAACAGAAAACCCAGGAACTCACCACTATTGTTTCTTAAGTCTCAAGGTCTCTAGGGCTGGTGTGCCTTCTTCTTTCCACTTTTCAATGTCTTATGTTTAGTTGATATGTAATGTTAGGCATTTTAGTTGTGCTTAATAGGATAAATTAGGGAAAATATGTCTACTCCCACCTTCCCAGAATAAGAAGTCCTAAATTTTCCTTAATGTTAAGTAACACTACCTCCTTTGAGGAATGAGTGCTGAAGATGTCAAATCAGATGTCTAAAAAGAACCAGGAGAATTTTGTCTGTTATGTCCCCACATTCCTTTTTGAATTAAATATGAAGCATTTCTGTGACTGTGTTCTATTTGACAGTGAAGGTAGAAGGTTCTTTGGGTCTTGCTGTCATGTGTTTGAAAGATTAGAGGTGTCAAAGTGTCTGAAGGTTTCATTTGTAAATAACATTTATTTTAATGTCTGGGCAATTCTTGAGCCTGTTGATAGTCTTTGCTCACTCCCTGCATTTCTCCAAGGCCATCGTCAACCAGAATAGGAGACCTGAGGGAACTCAAGCCCAAGCAGTGACATGGCCTTCTTCTATTCCACCTCTCCTGACACAGACTTGCACTGGAAAAGTAAAATTAACATTGACATTTACATTGTCAATTAAATTGACATTTACTCCTGAGCATGTGAGGGTGGGTGCCACTTCTGTTTGTTTGTTTTATTGAAGTATAGCTGACATACAATATCCCATTAGTTCCAGGTGTGCAAGAATAGTGCTTTGGTAGTTCTGTGCATTATAAATGCTTACCACGATAGGTTACCATCTGTCATCATACAAAATTTTACAATGTTATTGACTCTGTCCCCTATGTGGTACTTCTCATCCCCATGACGTATTCATCTTATAACTGCAAGTCTGTACCTCTGAATCCCCTTCACCCATTTTGCCCATCCCCCCCCCAACTCCAATCCCAGCCCCTCTGGCAGCTACCAGTTTGTTTTCTATATTTATGAGACTGTTTCTGTTTTTGTTTGTTTCTGTTGTTTTTTAGATTCCACATATAAGTGAGCTCATATGATATTTGCCTATCTTTGTTTGAGTTATTTCACTTAATATAATACTAAGTCTATTCATGTTATAAATGACAAGATCTCATTCTTTTTATGGCTGAATAATATTCCAATGTATATATGTACCACATTTTCTCTATCCATTTGTTCATCTGTGGTCTGACTTTGTTTTATCTATCCATAGCAGGTGAATCATTGCCCTTTATATTCCTGATTTAGCAAGAACATGAAGGAAACCCAACATTGTAAATAAACTGTAACTGTAAGCTGTTACATTTCTTTCTGTTTTCCAGGCAAATGCTTATTGCCCCAAGTGGAAGTTGCCCTGTTATTCTGAATACTTACTTTTGTCAGAAAGTTGTTGCCAAAGAAGATTCAAAAATAATACATGAAGTGCACTGTTGGGACACAGCCCTTCCAAGAAGAAGTATCACTTTGGCTGAGAGGTTTAGATTTAGGAATCTAACAAATATATCACCTGAAAGCCAGGTAAAATTTCATTTGTTTTCGATGTTTTATGCTTTGTAATAATACTGGATTTGAAAGCAGAGATGTTTACCTTTGGTTCCTCTTCAAATACTCAGTAAATATATATGCTAGAACATCTTGTTATTACTGTTATGCCTGAAAAAAGTATGTAGTGGTTTAGTATTTAGTAACCTTCTTTTCACAGTATTTCATCTATCTAATTGTGTTTTTTTAATCTTTATCCTTGTCTATCAAAATATATGGTTTTTCCTCTTTCTTATTCTCATTCTGTAATTGTCTAAGAATTTTGCTTAAGCTTTTTATTTATTAAATTAAGAAGTTATATTTTTCTTTTTTATATTATCTATATCCTTGGGATAAATAGAGCTGCACAAACTTGAAATTATATGCTGTAGATTGTTTTTTGAAATTTTGTTGGCCCTGGGTCATGATCATTTGTCAAGATAAATTTAGGGAACCCCCTAAATTTCACTTATAGAAGGCATGAAGGGCACTCCAGGGACCGTTCCAGGTTTTAAGTGTCTGTGACTCCAGGTGTACCATCTCAGGTTCACCCAGTTAGCTGAATCAGCACAGAATGATTGGTTTGAATGCTAAGAATGCTGACAGATAGTATGAGGGGATATAAGAAAAAGAAAAGTAGGAGTTCCTGGGTGGCTCAGTCAGTTAAGCATCTGCTTCAGCACAGGTACATCCAGCTCCTTGCTCAGCATGGAGCCTGCTTCTCCCTCTGGCTGCCACTCCCCCTGCTTGTGCTCTCTCTCTCTTTCTCTCACAAGTAAATAAAAATCTTAAAGGAAAAAGAGAAAAGTAGCAAACTTTCATCTTGTTTGTAAATATGTCAACAAGCCTACTCTCCCTTAAATAATCAAAAGAAGTATCTGAAGGGGATAATAGGGAAAAGGGGGCTCTCTAATTAATTTAATTTATGACTCTAAGTGCATCCCTGCTTTAATGTTTAGTTGTAAATAGCTATTAATATTAAATTCTTGAGATAACATTTTTATCTGACAACAGTGACAACGAAGCCATTGTGTAACATCATGGTTATGAATATAGGCTTTGGAACCAGATATCCTGGTTCAAATTCTGCCTCAGTCATTTATTGTTGAGTAACACTGGGCAAGACTCATAATTTTTCTGTGTTTCAATATTTTTATCTTTAAAATGGTAATAATGATATAATCTACCCACTTGGGTAGTTATGAAATTAAATATGTTCGCTATGCAAGTATAGTACATAAAACTGCCTGGAATGTGCTCTAGAAGTGTTATTGTGAATTTAATATTATTGTAAAGGGTTATTAGGAGGCTACATGAGCTGTGAAGTGTCTAGCCTAGTAGACTGCACACACCAAGAACTTAATAGTGACTTAATTTTGAAACCCTTGTCATTCTTTTGTTTTTTAGTTTGTCCTGTTGAGATTTTACATGTTTTCAAAGACCCAAGAAGATCTGTGCTTCTATTGATTGGAAACACTCTTTGCTGTTCCCATGTTATCTTGTTCACCCTGCCCTCCTCAATAGTATTAGTTACCTGGCAGACACAGAGGCCCACACAATGTTTTATCTTCATCATTCCTTTGGTATTCTGCAGTTACATCAGAAGATTGCCTCAGAAAGTCATGATTTAGAATGTACCATGCTGTTATGAGTTAAACTGAAATTGCTCCCTCTGCATGTCTTGGCCAGGTTATATATAGTGGTCTCACTACCATAAGGACAGACTGTACCCATGGACATGAAGAAGCAAAACAGTGCTTCCCAGCCGAAGCTCACCTGAGGGATTCTCTTCTGGATGCAGTGGAAAGCCAGGGAGCTGCCCCATGGCCAGGAGTTGGGGTCCGAGTGGTGGTACAGAGAGTTTACTGTCTTCCCTACAGATATCAGCAGGGAGGTGGCTCAGCTGCTCCACCTGACTCAGACCCACCCAGAGTTAGGTGAGTAATTGAGATACAGGCATGGGTACTAGAGTCACTTAGAGAAAGTAGAGACTCTTACTGGAGAAAGAGACTCTTGGCTGCATTCACCATATACTTGAGTTTTCTTTTTGTTGTTGTTTTTTTCTTGCATCAAAATTTGAGCCATGTGGTTTGACAAAAGAGTCTGTTTATTTAATATAAAAAGTTCTACTAAAAATTTAATTTTTTGTGTTTACTTTTACCTTTAATGGTTCATGTTATTGAAAGTAATATAGACAAGAAATACTGGTATTCTTCCATAAAAGCCAGGACATGTGGTTAACTGTACCTAAAAAGACCACTGCAATATCTGTCAAGGTTTATATGCCTTAAAAATCGAAATAAGGGACGCCTGGGTGGCTCATTTGGTTAAGCAGCTGCCTTCGGCTCAGGTCATGATCCCGGCGTCCTGGGATCAAGTCCCACATCAGGCTCCTTTGCTTGGCGGGGAACCTGCTTCTCCCTCTGCCTCTGCCTGCCACTCTGTCTCCCTGTACTTGCTCTCGCTTCTCTCTCTATGACAAATGAATAAATAAAATCTTTAAAAAACAAAAATCTAAATAAATAAATGGCAGTTAGTGAATCTGTGGCTTTCAAAGAGTGCTTTTCTAACCTGTGTCAGCATTACCTAATAGAACTTTCTGCAATGATATAAATGTTATGTATTTGTACTATTCAGTGAGGTAGTCACTGACCACCTATGGTTACTGGGAACTCAGAAATGGCTAATAGGACTGAGGAACTAAATTTCAAGTTTTATTTAATTTTAATTAACTTTTAAATTAAAATTTAACTATTTTAAGTGGCCCCGTGTGACTAGTAGCTACCTTGGTGGACAGCACAGCTACATAAGCCAAACCAAATTCAAAGTACTTTGCTCATACTAAATATGAGAATGATACCTTCTTTTACTTGTATTTAGGCCCTTCCTGTATTTTTTCAAATAGCGGTAGTCATGTCATTGACTGAAGAGTTTATTTATGTAATAGCCTTGGCATAGCCTTTTGAAGTTATATTTATTTCTTTTTTTTTTAATATTTTATTTATTTATTTGACAGAGAACACAAGTAGGCAGAGAGGCAGGCAGAGAGAGAGAGAGAGAAGCAGGCTCTGCACTGAGCAGAGAGCCCGATGCAGGGCTCGATCCCAGGGTCCTGGGATCATGACCTGGGCCGAAGGCAGAGGCTTTAACCCGCTCAGCCACCCAGGAGCCCCTGAAGTTATATTTATTTCTAAGTTAAACTGCCCTCAAAGCAATGAGATGGACTTATAACAGAAATTAAAAGTATAGATGCCAGGGCACCTGGGTGGCTCAGTGGGTTAAGCCGCTGCCTTCGGCTCAGGTCATGATCTCAGGGTCCTGGGATCGAGTCCCGCATCCGGCTCTCTGCTCGGCGGGGAGCCTGCTTCCTCCTCTCTCTCTCTGCCTCTCTGCCTACTTGTGATCTCTCTCTGTCAAATTAATAAAAAATAAAAATCTTAAAAAAAAAAAAGTATAGATGCCAATTCATCAACTTTTTTTATATCTACTCTTTTTTTATATCTGCTCTTAAAATAAAACACATATTTAAGAAACAGTAATTATAACAATATCTTATTCTTATAGAGCATTCTGATACCATTCAGAATAAGCGACAAGAAACATTTCTGTGTTAATTATGAATCTTCTTTGGGTAGGTGGCGTTTTATTTGAAAGTCTTGAATTCCAAAAAATCTCCTTTAGGTGTAGAATTAGAGAATATTTCTTTTGGATTTATAGGAAAATTTTTAATTTTATTTTGTTTGGAATATGTGTATGTCTGAGATGATTCTATCAGTTGTACAGTTTTTAGCTTGTAGGCGTAGACCAGTCTCATAGTCTTTAACTTAAATCTGTGGTAAACCTAAATAGAATTATCTGAGCCAGTTATAGATCAGACATAGGTTTTGTTTTGTTTTACATTTTTCATGGAATGTATCCAGCATTAGGCTTTGGAGAAGGAACTACTGAGTAACCTAAGCAATGATGATCTAAAGCTTCTCCAGACCAGCACACAGACCAGACACTCAGAGGAGACGGGATAGCAAGGACTGAGTCACAATGATGAGAAGGCAAAGTGAAATTGACAGTGAGGTTGCTTCCTTATGAGTAATCACAAGGAATGGACACCTTGAATCCTGTCCCTCTAGTTCCTTTGGTGGTACTTGTTTTACTTGTTAAGCAAAAAGAAGAACTGGAAGCTAAGTTCTGGTGAATTGCTGCCAATGGCTAGCATTATGAATGTTTTGGATTTTTACCTTAGAACATATGCTAGGACATATCAAATGAGACTGTGCTAAATTGTGGATTGAAAAAGGATGGGCATAAACCTCAAAAATAAAAAAATAGCATTGTTATTCCGATGTAGTTAAATATGCATTATGTGTGCTGTGTTCCTGTAGCACACATGAAATTATACAATGTTGAGGCTAGATGATACTAGTCACATTTAACAGATGAGGAAATTGAGCCTTCTTACTTGCTGACAGTTATATAGGTGGACAAAAAGAATAACATCATGAGATATAGAATCCCAAACATGTCAGGGTTGTAGAGAGTATGGAGCTGAAAGAAAGAGGATAAAATTGAGTTAGGACCAACCTGTGACTGCTTAAGTCTGACTGGGGAGCAGTGGCCCGGGGAGGTACTGTCAGGTCATCCTGGGCAGCAGGAGTAGTGAAAGTACCCAGCCATGGGGAGAATTGATTGGATTGTGTAAGAAAATGAATCTTTGGACAGATAATCATAGCATTTGAGCTTGGGTGTGAGAACAAGGCTTCTAAGATATTTTTTAGGTACAAAAAGGTATTATTGTAAAACTGATTATTAATATTTTCTAGATTCATAATGCTATAATAATCAAATTCCAGTTTACAAACAAAATTAATGTAGAAGTGAAATTATCCTTAACCCTGTACTAATTCTTTGCTAATGTATATTATAAAAAACATTAAATATCTGCTTTGGAGGATCATTTAGAAACATGTTTTCAAATGTAGACTTTTATTTATACACATGCAGCATGTACCTAAGAGAAAACATGGCTAAAAGACTTAACTTTATAGTTTGGAAGATTCTTTTCTACTTAGAGTTTCTACCTATAACTTTGGTGAACTCCTGTGCAGCACATGGGAGTCATTCTCATCCAGAGGCATGACTGCAACAGACAGGGGTAATGGCATAATGATCCCTTACACTGAGGGCAGCTCCAGGTCTGCTCTCTTGCCATAACCTGCTATGCCCCAGAGATCTTTCTATCAGTGAACTCAAAGACAATGTTGATCACTATGTGTTTTCCATAATGTTCCAGAAATTACCATATCCCAAGAAATTAAGGCTTAGAGAAAAAGAAATAAAGTGTCATATGGTAGATATTTTGCAGTTATATTATAATAATTCTCTCTTTTCTGCCCAAATGAGGCCAGATGACACCTTATGGAGCCCTGTGGTGTGTCTTATATCTACATGTACTTAGTACCTCAACCATAGGTGTCTATATCAATTTGTTCCCAGTGCTATAGTAGTCTCTCTTTTCTAAGATCAGTAAGAGCTCATCTTCTGATGCCAGACAGCCAGATTGTTGCCAACTTTGAAATAAAAGGAAATTCATTTGGAGCCAGCCAGTCCTGAACAAGGTCACATAAGTTCAGTCAAAAGGCTCATTTCCTCTAAGCTGTGAAACATCATCTAAATATACTTTAGATTTCAGGGGTGTCTGAGTAGCTCAGTTTGTTGAGCGGCCAACTCTTGGTTACGGCTCAGGATGTGATCTCATGGACTGTGGAATAGAGCCCTCCATCCAACTTCATGCTCATTGGCAGGGGTCTGCTTAAAGATTCTCTCCCTCTGCCCCTCCCCCCACTTTCATGTGCTCACACTCTCTCTAAAATAAATAAATCTTTTAAATACACACATACAAGGGCGACTGGGTAGCTCATTGGGTTAAGTCTCAGCCTTCGGCTCAGGTCATGATCTCAAGGTTCTGGGATTGAGCCCCACACTGGGCTCTCTGCTCAGCGAGGAACCTGTCCCCACCCCAAACCTGCCTTTCTGTCTACTTGTAATCTTTCTCTCTCTCTGTCAAATAAATAAAATCTTTAAAATATATATATACATATATATATACTTTAGATTTTATGTGTTGTATGTATACACACATATGTATACACTTTAGAGTTCAGAAATACAACATGTAAGAGTCTCCTGTCCCTTATTCTTCTGGATAACTTCTTTTAACTCAAGCTACTAAACACTTCTACAAAGTTTCTATAGGTGTTATAGGTCAGAATAACCAATACAAACCTAAGTTTTATAAATCACTAAAAAAAAGTAACAAAAAACCAACTCTGAAGGTACTCCAAAAGCACTAATTTAGGCAGACTGTCCAGAGCCCAAACCCACCTTTATCTAGATTCACTATGTATTGAATGAATGTTAAATAAATGCATGACTAATAAAACAATGAGGTTTTTTTGTTTGTTTGTTTGTTTGTTTGTTTAGGGGTTTTTTGTTTTGGTTTGGTTTTTTGGCAGAAAGGGAGCACTGCTCTTGGAGAAAATTTGTAATAGAGGAAACTGAGGCCAAAAAAAAAGTAAATGAATTTCCTAGTGACTCCCTACCTCATGGTAGAGCAGACTCTGGACCAAGTTACCTTACTCTCCATCCATGCTGGGTGTCATTAAACATTGACTTTCTTTCTCCCTTTCTGAAACATCTGCTCCCTTTCTCCTTCAGATATTTAACTTAAGGACAAATAATTTAATTTTATCTTTTAGAGATGTACATACTTTCTTTTGTTTTATTTATTTATTTTCAGCATAACAGTATCATTATTTTTTCACCACACCCAGTGCTCCATGCAATCCGTGCCCTCTATAATACCCACCACCTGGTACCCCAACCTCCCACCCCCCCGCCACTTCAAACCCCTCAGATTGTTTTTCAGAGTCCATTATAGTCTCTCATGGTTCACCTCCCCTTCCAATTTACCCCAACTCCCTTCTCCTCTCTTTCTCCTCATGTCCTCCATGCTATTTGTTATGCTCCACAAATAAGTGAAACCATATGATAATTGACTCTCTCTGCTTGACTTATTTCACTCAGCATAATCTCTTCCAGTCCTGTCCATGTTGCTACAAAAGTTCGGTATTCGTCCTTTCTGATGGAGGCATAATACTCCATACTTTCTTTTTTATTTTAATTTTAATTTTTTACTTTTTAATTAATTTTTTATTAACATATAATGTATTATTTGTTTCAAGGATACAGGTCTGTGAATCATCAGTCTTACACAATTCACAGCACTCACCATAGCACATACCCTCCCCAATGTCCATAACCCAGCCACTATGTCCCTCCTCTCCCACCCACCAGCAGCCTTCAGTTTGTTTCCTGAGATTAAGAATCTCCTGTGGTTCCTCTCCACCAGCCACCCCCACCCCATCCCATCTTGTTTCATTTTTCCCTTCCCCCTCCAAACCCACGCCCTGCCTCTCAAAATCCTCATGTCAGTGAGATTCTATAATTGTCTTTCTCTGATTGGCTTATCTCACTTAGCATGATACCCTCTAGTTCCATCCACATCCCTGCAAATGGCAAGATTCCGTGTTTTTTGTTGGCTGCATGGTATTCCATTGGGAAATACACACACACACACACACACACACACACACACACATCTTCTTTATCCATTCATCTGTTGATGGATATCTAGGCTCTTTCCATAGTTTGGCTATTGTGGACATTGCTGCTAGGAACATTCAAGTGCACATGCCCCTTTGGATCACTACATTTGTATCTTTAGGGTAAATACCCAATAGTGTGATTGCTGGATCGTAGGGTAGCTCTATTTTCAGCTTTTTGAGGAAACTCCATGCTGTTTTCTACAGTGGCTGCCCCAGCTTGCATTCCTACCAACAGTATAGGAGGGTTCCCCTTTCCGCATCCTCGCCAACACCTTTTGTTTCCTGTTATGAACTATAACCCATTCTTTTAGGTTTTCCTTGCTTGTGCTCACTCAGTAAATTTTAATCCTCTTTTAATCATTAGCTCTGTATTCATAAGTCTTAAATAAACACTTCAGTCTCAGCTTCCCAGCTCTTAACTTTTGCTTACTTCCTTTCTAAGACAATTCTTGGTGGTCTGTATGATATCCCAGGGTTTTGCCATGTTTTCTTTGCAGTCCTGTATTTACAGAGTTTTGCAATTATAACCATAGTCTAATATTAGAAAACTTTTCTGACCTCAAAAAGAAACCCCAGACCCATTGACTGTTTACCCCTCGTTCCCTTAGCCTGTGGCAACCACTAATTTTCTGTAGCTATGGATTTACCTGTTTTAGACACATGTAAGTAAACTATACAATGTATGGTCTTTTTTTTATTAACATATAATGTATTATTTGTTTCAGGGGTACAGGTCTGTGATTCATCAGTCTTGACACAATCCACAGCACTCACCATAGCACATGCCCTCCCCAATGTCCATTACCCAGCCACCCCATCCTTCCCACCCTCCTCCCTTCGTGGAACCCTAAGTTTGTTTCCTGAGATTAAGAGCCTCCTATGGTTTGTCTCCCTTTCTGGTTTTGTCTTGTTTCATTTTTCCCTCCCTTCCCCTATGATTGATCCTCTGTCTTCTTCCTCAATTTCCTCATATCAGTGAGATCATATGATAATTGTCTTTCTCTGTTTTTTTTGTTGTTGTTGTTTTTGTTTAGAATTTTGTTTAGAATAATAGCCTCTAGTTCCATACAATGTATGGTCTTATGACTGTCCTCTTTCACTTAGCACAATATTTTCAAGGCTTACCCATTTATCCATGTTGTGACATGTATCAGTATTTCATTCCATTGTATGGGTATGCCATATTCAGTTTATTTATCATGTGATGAACATCTAGGTTGTTTCTGCTTTTAGCTAATATGAATAGTACTTCTATGAACATCTGTGTACAAGTTCTTTCTGTGAATGTATGTTTTCATTTCTTTTGAATATATGTTTAGGAGTAGAGTTGCTGGGTCATATGGTAACTGTTTAATTCTATGAAGAGTTAAACTGTTTTCCAAAGAAACTACCATTTTACATTCCCACCAGAAGTGTATGGGGGCACCAGTCTCTCCACATCCTTACCAAGACTTGTGATTATCTTTTTTATTATAGCCATCCAACTGGATGTGAAGCGGTATATCCTTGTTGCTTTGACTTGTGGTTCTCTAAGGATTAATGATGTTGAGCATGTTTTCATGTGCTTTTTGACCATTTTTATACTTCTTTGGAGAATGCATCTTCAGATCCTTTGCTTGTTTTCATAAATGGGTTATCTGTCCCTTTTTTGTTGAATTGTAAGAGTTCTTTATTCTGGTTACAAGTCTTTTATCATATATATGATTTGTAAATGTATTCTCCCATTCTGTGGAGTATTTGTTCCACTTTTTTGACAGTGTCCTCTGAAACACAAAAGTTAATAACCTTAGTGATGTCCAATTTATCTTTTATTTTATTCTCTCATGCTTTGGTGTTTTAGTGTCACATCTAGAAATAGTTGCCTAATCCAAGATTATGAAAGTTTACTCCTACATTTTTTCCTAAGAGTTTTACAGTTTATAGTCTTCTATTTAAGTCCATGATGGATCTGAGTTAATTTTTGTGTGTGGTGTGAGGCAAGGGTTTATCCTTTTATATCTGCGTATCCAGTTGTCCAACACCATTTACTAAAAAAAAAGACTGTTCTTTCTCTTTGAAACTTTCTTGGTACCCTTGTCAAAAATCAATTGACCACAGATATACGTGTTTATTTCTGGACTCTCAGTTTCTTCCATTGACCTTTATATCTATCTTTATGCAAGTACGATAATGATCTTAATTACTAAAACTTTATAGTACATTTGGAAATCAGAGTGTAAGCCCTCTAACTTTTTTTTAAGATTGTGTTGGAAATTCTTAGCCTCTTGAGTTGACATTTTAGTTTCAGAATCAGTTTGTCAATTTTGGAATAAAATAATTGTATTTTTGATAGAGACTATGTTGAATCTGTAGATCACTTTGAAAAGAATGGCCATGTTAGCAATATTTAGTCTTTAGACCCAACATGGGATGTCTTTTCATTTTATTAGTTCTTTAATTTCTTTCAACAGTGTTTTATGGCTTTCAGTACAAGTCTTAACACTTCTTTAGTTAAATTTATACCGAAGTTTTCTTTTACGCTGTTGCAAATGAAATTATTTTCTTAATATTATTTTAGCTTATTTATTGCTAATGTATAGGTATGCAAGTGACTTTTATATATGGACCTATCTGCTGAAGTCTTGTAGAACTTGTTTATTAAGTCTAATAGTTTTTCAGTGGATTCATTAGGATTTTCCATATGTGAAATTATGTAATCTTTAAATAAAGATAGTTTTACTTCTTCAGTGCAATCCAGATAGGTTTTATTTATTTTTCTTACTTAATTGTCCTGGCAATTCTTTAAGTATCTTAAGGCGGGGAAAAAGAAATTGTTGTGTGATGCTTTAGTGCAGCCATGGTAGCTCATCATCTTCTATTCACTCTTGAAGTCCTATGCATCCTTCACTACCCAATCTTATACCACTTGCCTCATGAAATCTCTCCTAATTTCCCCTATGCAGTTGGCCTCTTCTTCAGATGGTAGAATGAAAAACGACTTAGCTATATTTTTTTTGGTCATAGGTAGGTAGGTAGGTTGTTATTTTCATAACAACCCCATAAAGTTAGTACTGTTACTTTCAAGCCTGAAGATTAAATGACATAACATTTACAAAATGCCTGATACCAAGTAAACATTCTTAACACTATTTGTGTTATAATATTATAGTTTTTGTATTATAGTTAGAGATATGTTAGTCTTTACTGTAATATTGTAAAGTCCTTGCTGGTAAGGATTACGTGAAGTAGTAGTGGTAGTATTCATTAATGCTTTTTCTGCATATACGCTTCCTACTATATAAGTTGCTGAATATATTTCTTTTATACCTCTTTTTTTCATATTTGTGACTGTTGGCACTATATTATGTCTCTGTGTATCATTTCTCCCATTATAGATGGCAAGAAATGGACCCATTTTTCTACCCTTTATCTTTTTTTTAAGCTTTTATTATTTTATTGATCTAGGGTCAGGTTTCAGTTAGCAGACTGAAATTTTAAATGTTTCAGAGTAGAATTAGAATTGTAGATTATTTAAAAACAGTATGTTTATGTTCTTAAATATTCCCAGGTGTCTGGGTGTCTCAGTCCATTAAACATCCAACTCTTGATTTCAGCTCAGGTCATGATCTCAAGGTCATGAGATCATGAGCCCCCCCATCGAGCTTCATGCTGGGCATAGAATTTGCTTAAGATTCTCTCTCCCTCTCCTTCCCTTCTCCCCCTAAAAAAATATTTTATGATACCAACCCATGTCATTTGATCCATCCTTTACATTTATGACTGACATAACTTGAATATGTATCCTTAATGAGCTCATTAATAATATGAAATTGAAATGGAAGTTCCCATGTTCTTTTTTTTATATATTAAAATTGTTGATACATTTGAAGGAAGAGATCAAAAGGAACGACAACAGCCATGTGCTGTGAGTATAGACAATCGTGAAAGTAATATTTTCATAAAGAATGAACATAGCAAGAATAATTTTCCAGATTCATAACCAGACGTAGTGTGTGCATCCATAGTTCTAAGTTTGCATCTTAACCTGGTCTTGGTGATCTTCCAACTCCTGTTATCCATCAAAATTGAGAGTGATTTCAGAGTGGCCCAATATAAAAGGCAGAATTACCTGCCTGATCCTGACCTCCTTTCCCTGGAAACTTTTGTTGCTAAGAGAGGATGGAGACCTCTACTGGTCTGTACCCCAACCCCTCTGTGCCTGCAGCTGCAATCTGGAGCATTACTATGGCTGTGCTAGAACTTTTCTATGAGCTAGACTGCCTTTCTGGAATGTTTTTTTTTTTTAAGGTTTTATTTATTTATTTGACACAGAGAGAGAGAGAAATCACAAGTAGGCAGAACAGCAGGCCAGGGAGAGAGGGGGAAGCAAGCTCCCTGCTGAGCAAGAGCCTGACTCAGGGCTCAATCCCAGGACCCTGAGATCATGACCTGAGCTGAAGGCAGAGGCTTTAACCCACTGAACCACCCAGGTATCCCTGGAATGTATTTTTCTGATATGACAGAATGGAGAAGAGCTATGAAAGACAGAACACACACACAGGCAGAATCTATAATGACAGCTAAATGCAAGCACACAGCACCACATAACCCTTAATCAAAAGCACAGACAGGGTGAGAACAAGTGTAATATCCATCTTGACTCCAGCTCTAGCTAGCCTGCTACACCTTGTTGTCCCTTTCCTCCCTGTTTGGCTCTGTCAAGTGACCTGTTCCTGCCCTATTTCCAGCTGCTGCTAGACCCAGAGCACTTGGGGCAGCCATCTGGCAGTCTTGGTAAGCTCATCCTTGTGGTCATTTCTTGCCTCTACAGTTCTAATTAGCTAGAGCCAAATCAACCCCATGCTCCATAGAACACTGAAGCAACCTCCAAAACAATTCTTTGGAAGAGTGTCCTTCTTCACAAGAAAAAGACATTGTAATATATGAAAAGGTACCCTTGTCTTTTCTGGACCAGTTTGCCTAGCAGTGATATCATAAATGTTCTGAACCTTCACATTTATTTGCACAGAGACAAAAAGAGAGTGACAGATACAGGTATCTAGACAGGTACTTGATCATATAATGATCATAATGGCCAAGTATTATACATTGCACTGGTATTTGTCAGTGCTTTCAAAATAAGGCCATACATACATATTTTTTTTTTAAATTTCACTTGTCCCATTTAACCCTCTGGGGTTAAGGACTGTGAATCATGTTATTCTGGTACGAGATCATGAATGTCATGGGCACCTAACAAGTATATGTAGATGAGGAAAAGTACAGCTATGGAGGCTATGTATTCTCCTTCTTTCTCAGGACAAATTGGTCCATGGACATGTACTATAGTGTTGTTTCTCTCAAGAAAATGATAAAGAGGCTAGTGCAGTAAGAAATGCCAAGAATACTCTGCTTTAGAAAAAAGGTAAAGTCTATTTCACACCAATCTTACAGAAAATGAGATACTTGGACTAGATGCCTCTACAGTGGGTTCATTTAGTGTAAGAAAGGAGGGGAGTAGAAGAGGAAAAAGGAGGGGCACCTAGAGAGGTAGCAAAGGAGGAACAAGAGCAGCTCTTGACTGAGGACTTAGAAAAAAAAAAAGAAAAGAATCAGTTGGTAATGATTTAAGAGTTTGAAAACATTTGTTACAATTAATGCAGAATTAGGAGATATCAAGAAAAAATTAAGCAGTCATAGGTAAAAGATGAAAGGATGAAAAACTCACTTTTAACATTAAACCAAACCTAATTACTTGAAAAGGAAGGAACTCATGATTTGGATTAAACAAAGGAAGACTGAGTCATCCAGGGGAAGATGATAGGGAGAGGTTTTACAGGTCTTTAGTAGCTCTAAATCTCACAGCTGCTGTGTGAGCTATGTGTCCTGCCCTGCCATTTCATTTGCCTTAAGTGATGACAATCCTTCCTCTCTCTGGTGGGAATCTGAGTGCAGGTGTTACAAGCTCCGGAGGTTGTAGGGGAGACAAAAAAGAAGCAGACCGTATGTTTGGGGGTAAGAAGAAGAATGAAATAAATATCAAAACTGGGGCACCTGGGTGGCTCAGTTCGTTAAGTGTCTGCCTTCAGGTCAGGTCATGATCCCAGGGTCCCGAGATTGAGCCTCACATCAGACTGCCTGCTCAGTGGGGAGCTGCCTGCCTCTCCTTCTCCCTCTGCCTGCTACCCTCCCTGCTTGTGCTCTTTCTCTTATTGTCAAATAAATAATTAAAATCTTTTTTAAAAAATTGAAAAAAAATAAAACTCTCCTGGATGTTTTACCACTTAAGCAGACTTTTGGAAAACTTATCATGTTGCTAAAGGAAAAATTATCATGTTGCTAAAGGAAACCCTGTATCCTTTAAGCAATCTCTCCGTTATAAACCTCTCTCAACCTGACAACCACTAATCTGCTTTCTCTCTCTATGAATTTACCTTTCTGGATATTTCACTTAAATGGAATCATACAATATGGTTTTTTGTGTCTGGTGTCTTTAATCAGCATACTGATTTCAGGGTTCATTCGTGTGGTAGCATGTACCAGTACTTCATGCCTTTTTATGGCTGAATAAAATTTCATCATATAGAAACATCAAATTTTACTTACCTTTTTATCAGCTAATGGATATCTGGGTTGTTTTTACTTTGTAGCCATTATGAATGATGATGCTATGAACATCCGTCTTGAAGTTTTTCTGTAGACATGTTTTCATTTCTCTTGGGTATAACCATAAGAGTAGAATTGCTGGGTCATATGGTAATTTTCTGTTTAACTTTTTGAGAAACCACCAGAATATTTTCCACAGCAGATCCACCATTTTATTTTCCCACCATTCTCTTATGAGGGTTCCAGTTTCTTCACATCCTTGTCCACACTTGTTATTTTCTTTCTTTCTTTTTTTGTTTTAATAACAACTGTCCTACCAAGTGTCCTATCAGGTGTAAAGAGATATTTTTAGTTAACTATTTTAATTTAACTATTTTAGATAGTTTCTTTCCAACTTATTGGCCATTTATTTCCTTTTCTTAACTAATTCCTCTGAGTGGGATATCTGGGGAGAATTTCTTTTTTTTTTTTTTTAAGATTTTTTATTTATTTATTTGACAGAGAGAGATCACAAGTAGGCAGAAAGGCAGGCAGAGAGAGAGGAGGAAGCAGGCTCCCTGCTGAGCAGAGAGCCCGATGCGGGACTCGATCCCAGGACCATGAGATCATGACCTGAGCCGAAGGCAGCAGCTTAACCCACTGAACCACCCAGGCGCCCCTCTGGGGAGAATTTCTAGTCCAACACTGAATGGAAGTAGTAAAAGCTGCCATCTTTGTCTTGTTTCTGACCTTAAGGAGGAAAAACTTTCAGTCTTTCACCATTGAGTATAATGTTAACTATAGTTTGGTTTTTAGGGTTTTTTGTTTGGTTTGGTTTGGTTTTTGGTTTTTGGTTTTCAAAAGTGCCCTGTATCAGATTGAGGATGTTCCCTTGTTCTATTTTCTTGTATGTTTTCATTTTGAAAGTGTGTTGGATATTGTCAAATGTTTTCTCTGCATAGCCAATCCACCTTCTTTGGGTATTATGCATTATATGGTTAGAAATCAGAGAATATACTTACATTTATGATTCTTAGTAGAGAGTGTAATATAACCAAATTAATAAAATAATTGTTTTGAGTCATCAGGTTATGGAACTAGTTCCATTCTCCTTGATCCTTCTTTGGAGTAGTATTCTCTGTAATGGGAATTTATAAACACGTCTTCACTTTTTTATTTAATTAGTTTGGTAAACTTACTTTAGAGTGGTTTTAGATTCACAAAGATAATAGAGAGTTCCCAGATAGCCCATACCCAGTTTCCCTATTGTTAACATCTTTTTTTTTTAACATCTTTTATTAGTATGATACAGTCTCATAGTTATTAAACTGATACTGGTATTATATTATTACCATACTATATTAATATTGCTTTATTATGCTTTATTATATACAGAATATTACTATACTATATCAATATTATATTAACTGAAGTATTATATTCAGATTTCTTCAGATTTTTCCCTAATGTCCTTTTTCTGTTCCAGGATTCCATTCAGGATACCACATTACATATTATTGTTATGTCTCCTTAGCCTAGTTTAGATTGTCGATTTTATAGATACACTTTGTTTTTAAGGACCTTGACAGTTTTGAGGATTACTATCCACATATTTTGTGTTTTTCTGATATTTACATTGGTATGGGTTTCAGGGTAGAAGATCATGGAGGTAAAGTGTCATTTTCATTATATCATATGAAACTGTACATACTACTATCAACATGATATCAACAACATATCTGTGTTGTGGTTGACCTTGATTACTAACTGAGTTAGGATTTGTTTGTTTTCTGTACTGTGAAGTTACTTTTTTTAAAAATTAATTTATGTTTTAACACCAATTTCATAAAGCCTTGCCCTAGATAACACACCAACCTTAGATTACTTAATGCCATTTGGGGGATGGGAAATAATAAGTTAGAATGAATGTCATGTTCCTGTTAAAACAACTGTGTACACTCTTGGTGCTAGGATACTTCTTAGTATGTCAGTATGCCAGAAATACACCATGGGTCTTCAGGACAGCTACAGTTGTGTTGTCATGAACTTTGACATCCTCAGAGTTTATGATGTTCTAAAAATTTCCTTTAGACCACAGTGTACCTTTAGTGACCAACTAAGCTGTAAAAGTTTAGTGCTGGGTGATACCTGAAGGCAAAAGATCACTGCAGAGTTAATAGGCTTCTATAATTGTGGTTTGTATTTGAATCAGAATCCCTCCAGTGTATCATTTCTAGTTGATTTGTCCAATTGGGTTTTTTTAAATTAATGAAATATCTTCCATTTCTTTATATTTTACAAGAAATTTATATCTATCACTGTAAGGCTTTTTCTATCTTCCAATTAGTTCAGAACATTTTAGCCTTTTTTTATTCAGTCTTGAAAGAAAACTAAACTGAATTTATTCAGACGTTGAATCATTTGAATTATAAGCCATATACATGTCAAAATAGAATATTATGCTGTCAGTTAAAATAAAGAATGTGAAAGCTCTTTGTATATTAATAGGAAATGATCTTCAAGGATGTACTATTAAAACAAATGAACAAAGTCCAAAACAATATATAAAATATACTACCATTTGGTTAAAATAAAGGTTGGGGGGCAATATGGGCTTAAATGCTTTTTATATTCATAAGATATATCTGGAAAGATACACAAACGCTGGTAACTTTATTTGTCCCATGGCAGGATAACCAGGTGGTTGAGAAGAAAAGAGTTTGAATATGTTACTTATTTTTTTAAAAACTTTTATAATAAATTATCTAAAACAGAACTGATTGTTAGCTTTGAATTTGTTAATAGTTGAACCTCACTTTGAGTTATTCTTCATCACGGAGTTAACTTCACATGCTCCAAGATACAATTTTACACAATGAACCTCCGAATATTTCTTTCCAGGTAGTAGGATTATTCAGCTTTGGTTTGATTAATTTGTGGTTTTAGTTTAAATGTCTTTTAATAAAAATGTTACAGAATCACAGAATCTTAGAGTTAGATTGGCCCTTAGATACCACTTGTAAGTTACTCATTTGATAGTTGATTCTCAGCTGCATCAGAATTGGACTGCTCTGGTGGCAGACACAGTATTCTGCCATATCCCATTCTTGTACAGTTCTCATGCTAAGAAATTTCTCTCCTATCTTGAGCCTAAATCTCTTTTCTTGGGTCTTCTAACCCTTGGAACTAATGCTTCCTCTTGGGGTCATGTAGAATCTGTTTACTTTTATGCATGACAGCCTATTACACACATGATATGTGGACCTCTTTATAATCCTAATTGTTCTCCTATATTAAAGGCTTTGAAATTGCTGATGAGCTTCTCTGTCCCTGCTTTTGGAGTTGATTTATTTTTGGAGCTAAGTACAGTACTCTTAAATTTTGTTTTGGCAGATTCAGCCCATGAACCAATTCAGTGTTTTAATCCTGATGCTATCATCTAACAATTATGCGTTTCCTCCCCACTTTCTCTTTAAAAACTTTATTTTTTAAAACTTTATTTTTTGGAGCAGTTTTAGGTTTATAGCAAAACTGTCCATATACCTTCTATCAGCATCACTAGCCAGCACAGTACTTTTTTCTTTTTTTTAACCAGGAATGAACCTCCATTAACACATTATAATCAACCAAAGTTCATATGTTACATTAGGGTTTATAATTGGTATTGTACATTCTATGTGTTTAGAGGAAATATAATGACAAATATGCATTATTATAGTATCATACAGAGTATTTTCGCTGCTCTGAAAGACCTCTGTGCTCTGCCTTTTTATCTCCCCTGTGCCACCCCTGTCACCCACCAATCTTTGTACTATCTCCATAGTTTTGCCTTTTCCATGATGTCATATAATCAGAATCATACGGTCTGTAGCCTTTTCAGATTGGCTTTTTTTTTTCTTCTCTTTTTTTTGTTTCTGTTTCTGTTTCTGTTTCTGTTTTTGTTTTTGTTTTTGCACCACACCCAGTGCTCCATGCAAAACATGTCCTCCTTAATACCCACCACCAGGCTCACCTATCCCCATCCACTCCCATCCAAAACCCTTAGTTTGTTTCTCAGAGTCCATAGTCTCTCATGCTCTGTCTCCCCTTCCGATTTCCCCCAATTCATTTTTCCTTTCCTTCTCCTAATGTCCTCCATGTTATTCCTTATGCTCCATAGGTAAGTGAAACCATAAGATAATTGACTCTCTGCTTGACTTACTTCACTCAGCATAATCTTCTCCAGGCCCATCCACGTTGATACAAAAGTTCGATATTCATCCTTTTTGATGAGGCATAAAACTGCATGGTATATATGGACCATGTGTTCTTTATCCATTCATCAGTTGAAGGGCATCTTGGCTTTTGCCAAGTTTGGCAATTGTGGCCATTGCTGCTATGAACATTGCAGTACATATGTCCCTTCTTTTCACTATATCTGTATCTTTGGGGTAAATACCCAGGAGCGCAATTGCAGGGTCATAGTATCTCTATTTTTAATTTCTTAAGGCATCTCCGTACTGTTTTCCAAAGTAGCTACACCAACTTGCATTCCCACCAACAGTGTAAGATGGTTCCCCTTTATCCACACTTGTTGTTTACTGTCTTGTTAATTTTGGCCAATCTAACTGGTTTAAGGTGGCATCTCAGTGTGGGTTTTGTTTTTTGTTTTTTGTTTTTTTCAGCATAACAGTATTCATTATTTTTGCCCCACACCCAGCGCTCCATGCAATCCATGCCCTCTATAATACCCACCACCTTGTACCCCAAGCTCCCACCACCCCCCCCCGCCCCTTCAAACCCCTCAGATTGTTTTTCAGAGTCCATAGTCTCTCATGGTTCACCTCCCCTTCTAATTTCCCCCAACTTCCTTCTCCTCTCTATCTCCCCATGTCCTCCATGCTATTTGTTATGCTCCACAAATAAGTGAAGCCATATGATAATTGACTCTCTCTGCTTGACTTATTTCACTCAGCATAATCTCTTCCAGTCCCATCCATGTTGCTATAAAAGTTGGGTATTCGTCCTTTCTGATGGAGGCATAAAACTCCATAGTGTATATGGACCACATCTTCCTTATCCATTCGTCCATTGAAGGGCATCTTGGTTCTTTCCAGAGTTTTGCGACCGTGGCCATTGTTGCTATAAACATTGGGGTACAGATGGCTCTTCTGTTCACTATATCTGTATCTTTGGGGTAAATACCCAGGAGCGCAATTGCAGGGTCACAGGGTAGCTCTATTTCTAATTTCTTTTTTTTTTAATTTTTAATTTTTTATAAACATATATTTTTATCCCCAGGGGTACAGGTCTGTGAATCGCCAGGTTTACACACTTCACAGCACTCACCAAAGCACATACCCTCCCCAATGTCCATAATCCCACACCCCTTCTCCCAATCCCTCTCCCCACAGCAACCCTCAGTTTGTTTTGTGAGATTAAAAGTTACTTATGGTTTGTCTCCCTCCCAATCCCATCTTGTTTCATTTATTCTTCTCCTACCCCCTTAAGCCCCCATGTTGCATCTCCACTTCCTCATATCAGGGAGATCATATAATAGTTGTCTTTCTCTAATTGACTTATTTCGCTAAGCATGATATGCTCTAGTTCCATCCACGTTGTCGCAAATGGCAAGATTTCATTTCTTTTGATGGCTGCACAGTATTCCATTGTGTATATATACCATATCTTATTTATCCATTCATCTGTTGATGGACATCTAGGTTCTTTCCACAGTTTGGCTATTGTGGACATTGCTGCTATAAACAGTCGGGTGCACGTGCCCCTTTGGATCACTACGTTTGTATCTTTAGGGTAAATATCCAGTAGTGCTATTGCTGGGTCATAGGGTAGTTCTATTTTCAACATTTTGAGGAACCTCCATGTTGTTTTCCAGAGAGGTTGCACCAGCTTGCATTCCCACCAACATTGTAGGAGGGTTCCCCTTTCTCCGCATCCTCGCCAGCATCAGTCATTTCCTGACTTGTTGATTTTAGCCATTCTGACTGGTGTGAGGTGGTATCTCATTGTGGTTTTGATTTGTATTTCCCTGATGCCGAGTGATATGGAGCACTTTTTCATGTGTCTGTTGGCCATCTGGATATCTTCTTTGCAGAAATGTCTGTTCATGTCCTCTGCCCATTTCTTGATTGGATTATTTGTTCTTTGGGTGTTGAGTTTGCTAAGTTCTTTATAGATTCTGGACACTAGTCCTTTATCTGATATGTCGTTTGCAAATATCTTCTCCCATTCTGTCAGTTGTCTTTTGATTTTGTTAACTGTTTCCTTTGCTGTGCAAAAGCTTTTGATCTTGTTGAAATCCCAATAGTTCTTTTTTGCCCTTGCTTCCCTTGCCTTTGGCGATGTTCCTAGGAAGATGTTGCTGCGGCTGAGGTCGAAGAGGTTGCTGCCTGTGTTCTTCTCAAGGATTCGGATGGATTCCTTTCACACATTGAGGTCCTTCATCCATTTTGAGTCTATTTTCGTGTGTGGTGTAAGGAAATGGTCCAATTTCATTTTTCTGCATGTGGCTGTCCAATTTTACCAACACCATTTATTGGAGAGCTGTCTTTTTTCCATTGGACATCTTTCCTGCTTTGTTGAAGATTAGTTGACCATAGAGTTGAGGGTCTATTTCTGGGCTTTCTATTCTGTCCCATTGATCTGTGTCTGTTTTTGTGCCAGTACCATGCTGTCTTGATGATGACAGCTTTGTAATAGAGCTTGAAGTCCGGAATTGTGATGCCACCAACGTTGGCTTTCTTTTTCAATATCCCTTTGGCTATTCGAGGTCTTTTCTCGTTCCATATAAATTTTAGGATTATTTGTTCCATTTCTTTGAAAAAGATGGATGGTACTTTGATAGGAATTGCATTAAATGTGTAGATTGCTTTAGGTAGCATAGACATTTTCACAATATTTATTCTTCCAATCCAGAAGCATGGTACATTTTTCCATTTCTTTGTGTCTTCCTCAATTTCTTTCATGAATACCTTATAGTTTTCCGAGTATAGATTCTGTGTCTCTTTGGTTAGGTTTATTCCTACTATTTTAATTTCTTAAGGAATCTCCACACTGTTTTCCAAAGTAGCTGCACCAACTTGCATTCCTACCAACAGTGTAAGAGGGTTCCCCTTTATACACATTGTTGTTTACTATCTTGTTAATTTTGGCCATTCTAACTGGTTTAAGGTGGTATCTCAGTGTGGTTTTTATTTGAATCTCCCTGATGACTAATGATGATGAACATTTTTTCCTGTGTCTGTCATTTGTGTTTTTTCTTTAAAGAAGTGTCTGTTCGTGTCTTCTGCCCATTTTTTGACGTGATTATCTGTTTTTTGAATGTTGAGTTTGAGGAGTTCTTGACAGATCTTGGATATCAGCCCTGTGTCCATAGTGTCATTTGTTAATATCTTCTCCCATTCTGTGGGTTGCCTCTTTGTTTTATTGCTCTTTCCCTTGCTGTGTAGAAGCTTTTTATCTTGATGAAGTCCCAAAAGTTCATTTTCTATTTTGTTTCCTTTGCCCTTTGGAGACATGTCTTGAAAGAAGTTGTAGTGATGTGCCCTCTCTCACTTGTGATTTTAGTAATTTGTGTCCTCTCTCTTTTTTTCTTAGTTAGCCCAGCTAAAGACTTATAGATTGTATTGATCTTTTGTAAGATCAGCTTTTCTTTTCATTGATTTTCTCTACTGACTTCTTACTTTTAATTTCACTGATTTTTGCTCTCAATTTATTTTTTTTCCTTTTGCTTCCTTTAGATTTAGTGTGCTCTTTTTATAATCTGTTAAGCTAGAAACTTACATTATTGATTTTGTTATTCTTTTTTTCTAAGAAATGCATTTGGTAGTATAAATTGCCCTCTAGGTACTGTTTTGACATCATCCCACACATTTTGGTGAGTTGTGTTTCCATTTTCATTACTTAAAAATATTTTTTTATTTCTCTTGGAATTTCTTCTATGACCCATGTGTTCTTTTTTTTTTTTTTTATAAACATATATTTTTATCCCCAGCGGTACAGGTCTGTGAATCACCAGGTTTACACACTTCACAGCACTCATCAAAGCACATACCCTCCCCAATGTCCATAATCCCACCCCCTTCTCCCAAACCCCCTCCCCCCAGCAACCCTGTTTGTTTTTTTAAGATTTTATTTATTTATTTGACAGACAGAGATCAGAGTAGGCAGAGAGGCAGGCAGAGAGAGGGGGAAGTAGGCTCCATGCTGAGCAGAGAGCCCTATGTGGGGCTTGATCCCAGGACCCTGGGATCATGACCTGAGCCAAAAGCCGAGGCTTTAACCCACTGAGCCACCCAGGCACCCTGACCCATGTGTTCTTTAGAAGTTTGTTCTTTAATCTACATGTGTTTTGGGATTTTCAAGTTTTCTCTTTGTTATTGAATTCTACTTTAATTGCACTAAGAGCAAACACTGTATAGTTCCTATTCTTTAAATTTCTTATATTTTGTTTTATGGCCCTGACTGTGGTCTGTCTTGGTGAATGTTCCATGTGAGCTTGAAAGAATGTGTAGTTTGCCACTGTTGGATGAGGTAGTCTATAAATTCTAGGTATATCCAGTTAATTGATAGTGTAGTTGAGTTCAACTATGTCCTTGCTGCTTTTCTACTTGTTGGATATATCCATTTGTGAGAAAGGGGATGTTGAAGTCTCCAGCTATGATAGTGGATTCATCTGTTTTTCCTTTCAGTTCTGTTTTTGTCTCATGTAGTTTAATGCTTTCTCATTAGACATATAAATGAAGAATTGTTAAAGTCTACTTGTAGAAGTGATACCTTTATCATTATATAATGTCCCTCTTTATCCCTTTATCTCTTACTTACCTTTGAAGTCTGCTCTCAAATCAAAATAACTCCCTACTATAATACTGTATGTTAACTATACTAGAATTAAAATTTTTTAGTTAATTTAAAATAGCCCCTCCTGCTTTGTCTTTATTAATGTTAGCATGGTATTTTAAAATTTATGATATCATAATACCATAACCATGCTATTATGTTTACATGGTATATTTTTCTCCTTATATTTAATTTACATGTGTCTTTATATTTAAAGTCAGTTTTTTGTAAACAAGATATAATTGGGTCATTTTTTTAATCCACTCGGACAATCCCTTTTAATGGTACATTTAGACCACTGACATTCTAGTGATAGTTAGATTAATATCTACTATATTCATTGTTTTTTTCTATTTGTTTTTGTTATTTTTTCTTTTTGTCCTCCACTCTTTTATCCCCTTTGTAGTTTTTTTTTAAATTTTTAAATTATTTTTATTGACATATAATGTATTATTTGCCCCAGGGGTACAGGTCTATGAATCATCAAGCTTACACATTTCACATTTCACCATAATCCATACCGTCCTCAATATCCATAACCCAACCACCCTATCCCTAACCCCCTTTGTAGTTTTAAGTGAGCATTTTATATGATTCCTTTTTTCTTCTTTCTTAGCATGTCAGTTATACTTTTTTTTTAATTGTTTTTAGTGGTTGCCCTAGAATATGCAATATACATTTACAACTTATGCAAATCTACTATCAAATAAATCTGACCACTTCATAGGTAGTATGAGTTTCTTATAATAACAAATAATTCTACTTTCTTGTTCCCATCCTTTGCTGTCATTCATTTCGCTTATATATAAGCATATATAGGTATACACACACACATAATACATGTAAGGTATATACATAAACATACATAATAGAATACATTCCTCGTATAATTATTTTGACCTGTTACTTATTGATTAATTAAGAATTAAGATAAAAGTTCTTACTTTAACTTCACTTGTCTTTCCTCATTACTCTTCCTTTCTTCCCGAGTTTCTCACCCATGTTATTTTCCTTTGTTGTGAAGAATTTGTTTTATCATTTCTTGCAAGGTATGTCTCCTGGCTACAAGTTACTCCAATTTTCATTTGTCTGAGAAAGTTTTTAATTTCTCCTTCATTTTTTTTAAAGATTTTATTTATTTATTTGACAGAGAGAGATCACAAGTAGGCAGAGAGGCAGGCAGAGAGAGAGAGAGGAGGAAGCAGGCTCCCTGCTGAGCAGAGCGCCCGATGCGGGACTCGATCCCAGGACCCTGAGATCATGACCTGAGCCGAAGGCAGCGGCTTAACCCACTAAGCCACCCAGGCGCCTTTTTTTTTTTTTTTAAAAGATTTTATTTATTTATTTGACAGAGGGAGATCACAAGTAGGCAGAGAGGCAGAGGCAGGCAGAGAGAGAGAGAGGAGGAAGCAGGCTCCCTGCTGAGCAGAGAGCCCGATAATTTCTCCTTCATTTGTGAAGGATAATTTCACAAAGTGCAAAATTCTAAGTTGGTGGGGTTTTTTTTTTTCCTCTCAGCACTTTAAATATTTCACTTAACTCTCTTCTTGCTTGAGCAGTGTGTGAGGATGGAGTTAGATATAATTCTTAGCTTTGTTCATCTTTTGGTAAGGTATTGTTTTCCCTCTAGCTCTTTTAAGGATTTTTTTCTTTATCTTTCATCTGCTATAATTTGAAAATAATATGGCAAGGTGTCGGGTTTGGGGGTTATTTTTGGCCTTTATCCTGCTTGGTGTTCTCTGAGTTTCCTGGATCTGTGGTTTGGTATCTGACATTAATTTGCATGTGCGTTCCTCAGCAAATGTAGAAATGATGGTGATGACAGAACACCCTGGTGGGATGTCACACCGGCAGATGGAAGTGCAGGACTGGAGTCCTGAGAAGAGGCAGTGATGACATATGAATTAGCATCTGCACTGCAGATTAATGTCTCTGGCACCAAACATCAGCCCTGCATATCCAAGGCAAAAACCCTTTTATCCAGCGGAATAGTTTACTGAATAACACTTTCAGCCTATTCAAGAACATGAAAAAATGCCAAGGAAACTTCCTAAATTTTCAGTTGATGTTGCAAGTAACCTCATACATTAAAAGGCTGGGTTAGGTCAAAACCCATGATATTATGAAGTAAGCCAGGCACTCTGTTCATTTTTCCTGGCTATGTTCATTTAGCCACGTCTAGCACAAGATGGAGTTGAGAAACAGTTTTGGGTGCCAGGATATCCAGGTTCTTCGTGCCACCAAGCAGTGGGCTCTGAGGCAGGCAGGCTAAGGATCCTCTAAACCCCACATGATCCATTCGTGAGATGACAAGTTGGGAGAAAATCACCCTCCCTTCTAGTACTAACTAAAAGTCTAGATCTTTTAGGTTGTATAAGGAATTAAAATAGTGATAATTTCTTCACCAGATTGTTTCCTCTTGGAAAGTAACACCTAATAAGAAATTATTTACATTTACATAAGCATTTAGAATATCTGATAAGCCACCAGTTTATCTGAGATTTAATGATACATTTTCATAACAAAACCCTAAATAATCAAAGTGTGTATTTGTGTGTGTATGCGTGTGTATTTAAGACATTGCTCAATGTACGTTAGTTCTGCTTTATGAAAATTTTCTCTGCTCCCTGTGTGTTACAGAACTAGATCCAAGATCTTCCGGAAAGTTGGCTTTGTGCACTAATAGATCATGCGATTCCTGCCCTCCCCCAACTCAGTGCTCAGTGAGTCCTTGCACACACTGTTCGGTAAACAACTGCAGAAAACCAGGCCCCGCCAGTTCATTCACAGAGAGTATTTGGAAACAGTTGTCTTTGTGCAGGCTTGACATACTGGCTGAAGTGGAATAGAGAGTTAGCATTTGTGTTTTCATTAGTTCTTTTTATAGCATTGAACCAGCTGTAGCTGGTTAATGTTAGCCTGGCTGCCTATTAGTGTACAGGTCTCTTACGCAGGATAAAGGGCTTCTGATGGAAACAGATTTTGTTACTCATGATACCACTGACTGTGTTTACATGAACTCACTCATTTTGTCATGGGATATGATTTAGAATGGCTCCTGTTAAAATACAGGAACTCCCTGAGGTCCATCCTTGAAAACAAATAAGGAACTCAAAAATATAGATAGCTTTCTGTATTAAACTAGCCAGCTTTCACAGATTATGCTTCCTTGGATTATGCTTTTAAAAAGAGCTAGGATGTTCTCCCATCAATATCTTAAAAATTGGGTGGAGAAAGTTGGTTTTTTTCTAGCCACAGCAAGGAATCATCATTATAGTAGGTAGAGAATAATTTACCCAACCATTTCTGGGTAAGTTAAACAGAGCTGTTCATATTGCTGTAGATTTTCACGAGTTGAACTCTGACTGAGGGCAAAATTTAACTTTTTAAGAAATCATTAATAGCTAGATAGAAATGAAAATATGTCTATTTCTATCAAATGATTCCTAACAAGTTAAATATAGCAATGAAGAAATAAAAGAGATGGAAATGAATATATGTTATTTATATTACATTATGTTGACTAATTATATATTCATTTCTATCTAGAGAAATGGAAATGGGAAATGGAAAGCATTTTGAACAAACGGTTTATTGGATTCTTGTGTAGCTTGTTTGGAGATTAAAGTAGAAACCTATTTAGCCAGTATTCTGATATAGCTACTTCCTGTATCAATCTTATCAGAAGTTAGAAAATATATCCTGCTTTTCAACTTATTTTATTTGCAAAAGTGAGCTTAGGCCTTTGAAAAGTGCTAAATGATTAAGTCAAGAAAATATAAGAGCTAAGATTCTTTCTTTAATAGAGCAGCTGTTTGGAGAGATATAGCCATCCCTCATAGGACCCCAGCCTTTGTAGGTAACCTAAGAAAAACTTGTCCTTGATTCTTCCTTTTTCCCCCTTCTACTTTCTTTTTTTCCAGAACAGAGTATGACAGTATTAGAGATTTAGTAATTACTTACATTAGTACAGCAATAGGTACTCAACTACCAACTACCTCACAGGATAGTTTAGGGAATTAAATAAGGTAACAAATTGAATTGCCTGCTGCACAATAAGTCTTATTTTTTTTCCCATTTATATAGACTAGGAGTTGGCAAACATGGTATTTTAGGCTCTGTAGGCCACACCACAGTTTCCATTAAACTTAGCTATTGTAGTGTGAAAGCAGCCATAGACACTAATATGTAAAAAGATGGGCATGGCTGAGTGCCAATAAAATTTTATTTACAAAGACAGGTGACAGGCAAGATTTGTCCAATAAGCCATAGTTTGCCAACCCATAACCCATACAAAAAGGTAAATTTTTTTATGTCATTTGAAGGATAAGAGAATTTTCACCCACTGTTTACTACAGTTTCTTTTCTTTTCTTTTTTTTTTTTTTAAGATTTTATTTGTTTATTTGACAGGCAAAGATCATAAATAGGCAGAGAGGCAGGCAGAGAGAGAGGAGGAAGCAGGCCTCCGGCTGAGCAGAGAACCCGATGTGGGGCTCGATCCCACAACCTGGGATCATGACCTGAGCGGAAGGCAGAGGCTCCAACCCACTGAGCCACCCAGGCGCCCCATGTTTACTACAGTTTCAACTTCCCACCCTACACACCAAAATTACACTTGAAGGTACAGGTATATGTATTTTTATTTATTTAGTTGAGAGAGAGAGAGACAGCAAGAGAGAGCATGAGCAGGGGGGAGAGGACAAGCAGGCTCCTCGGTGAGCCGGCAACCTGACGCAAGACCTGATTCCGGGACCCTGAGATCATGACCTGAGCTGAAGGCAGACGCATTACCAACTGAGCCACCCAGGTACCCCTGTCTTACGCATTTTTTAACTACATACAGAAAAGAATGTGTAAAATTACGGACTTAATGTATTAATTTTCATATAAAATAGCTATTGTCCCATGGGGTAAAATAATGTGACATTAGAAATGTTGGGGGCTCTCTGCATACTTTGTCCTCAAATATGTTGAATTACAAAATGATACACATAGTATATCAAATTTGTGAACCCCACAGTAAGGTAAAAATAACAACCTTTATATCAGGATGTATGTATGGTTTACAAGTGAGAGAATGAATGCCAGGGGAAATAGCACATGATAAGTAAGTGTAAATAGTATAAAAATATAGATGAAAGCAATGTTTAATGTACATCCTGAGAAAAGCAGTAAAGGGCAGTAGGAAAGAATCCAGCATACGTAATGAAAGTCTCTAAATTCCAGTGTCAGCTCTGGTACTCCACATGGTCTTAAGATACTTGGCAACTTAGTTATTGCTTCTGAGCGTTAGTTTTCTCACTATTAAGAAGAGAGAATAATATATTTTGCACATTGTTTTATAGTGTTGAAGAGGTGTGTAAAGTGCTTTGGGAGCTTTAGATTGCTTTGAAATAGCATTGATTGTACATATGACAGATGTACTTACGTTGGTCCAAGGGCAATTTGAAACTTCCTTCTGATATGTTGTACAGCTGACCTTTTCCAGACCAGTAGAACTTGAGAACACGTAACTTCTCTTAGTTACCCACACATCTAGGCTCACATATCCAACTTCGAGAGATGCATATGTGCTAAATGTTCTAGAGAAGAGATTACTAACTTCTTACTCAGCAAATGTCACTTGACCTGTAACCCCCTGCTCTTTGGGTGAACCTGTGTGGCTAATGCAGCTTGACTGGTTCTTAATTTTGAGGGGTGTAGATCAAGTCCATTTATTAGCACTGTTGACTCAAAAAATGTAAAATGGCTACAACCACTGGAAGACACAGTGCCACAGTCATACTAAATTGGAGACCTTAATCAGGGAACTACAAATCAAAACCACAATGAGATACCACCTCATAGCTAATATTAACAACTTAGGAAACAATAGATATTGGCAAGGATGTGGGAAAAGGTAAACACTCTAAAACTGTTGGTTGGGAATGCAATCTGGTATACCACTCTGGAAAACAGTATGGAGCTTCCTCAAAAAGTCAGAGAAAGACAAATATTGTATGATTTCACTCATATGTGGAATTTAAGAAACAAAATGTATGAATTTAGGGGAAGGAAAAATAAGACAAAAACAGAGTGGGAGACACACCATAAGAGACTCTTAACTCTAGGAAGCAAACTGAGGGTTGCTGGAAACAAGGGGGATGAGGGGATAGGGTTGGGTGGTAGGCATTAAGGAGGGCACTTGAATGGAATAAGCACTGGGTAGTGTATGCAACTGGTGGATAAGTAAATTCTACGTCTGAAACTAGTAATACACTATATGTTAATTGAGCATTAATAAAAAATAATTAACTAAATAATTATTAGAGGCCTTAAAGGGAGGACTGTAGACTATTAGAGCAAAAATGGGGCCAACCCAGGGTATCATCAGGGAGTGAGAGCCAGGAGAAAGAAAGAGGAACTCCATAGGAAGGGAGGGAACTGTGAAGAGACTGAGGCACACCTCAGTGAGGGCACCCAAATTTCTGAGCACTCTCAAACTTCTGAAACTCATGTAGGCACTGACTGATAGAGACGAATGTGAGCCCCAAGTTTCTGTTTTTCCCTGGGCAGCCTCCAGACCTGAATTGCCCAATGGCCTTATAATACTGGGAGAATAAAGATCAGTCTTCAATTTAAGGATTTCAACTTCATTGTAACAATAGATTTTAAGGAAATCCTGTATTAGGATCAATTTACGAACAGCTCTGAAAATTAAAATGTCATTTGTTTATAACCACTTGGGTCTTACCTCCTAATATTGCATATTTAAATATTTTATTTATTTATTTGACAGAGAGAGAGATCACAAGTAGGCTGAGAGTAAGGCAGAGAAGGTGGGGGGAAGCAGGTTCCCCGCTGAGCAGAAAGCCCGATGTGGGCTCTATCCCAGGACCCTGAGATCATGAGCTGAGCCGATGGCAGCGGCTTAATCCACTGAACCACCCAGGTGCCCCCTGATATTGCATATTTAGTGTATTAGTTAATGAGTTTTAAAACCACACATATATGTCTGCATTTGTTTAAATAAATCGTAGCAAAGAAGAGTATTGGAATCATGAATCATCACAATGAATGTATCAGGCAAATGGTGAAAAGAGGATATTTGTATCTGGAAAATGGGTTTAGATTTTATTTGCTCAAAACATATATAAAAGAACGGGAGAGTTGATGAATAACTCTTACTTGACTTTTCAGAGTTCACAATTCACCAAAAATTCAGAGAAACAGAATACAGTTATCAATGATAGTTGTAGTTTATTTTCTGAAAGGCAGTGAAACACAGCTTCTTGTTTTATATGAAATTTACTCTGTAACAAACTATGTCTTTCTAATGAGACCAGAGGCCAGAATTCAGCCGTTAGCTCAGGATGATCTGAGAAACTGAAAGTCCAACAGTTTTATTGCTTTAGATTAGTTAAGTGATGATAACCATGAACATTTATAATATTATTTTTAAATTGGCCCTGTGAGGTTTTAAGACACAGAACTGAATGTACTGCCAGATATTTTTGCAGGAGTTACAGATGTAAAAGAGAATTCTGCACACACACATCCCCCTCCCCAACACCCAAATGGAACATATTTTGAGTTAAACCCTTTGGAATGGACTATTTTTAGAAAAATGGCAGGGGGTTAGGAAATGTTTTTTCACAACTTTTTTCGTTATGTATCATAACAGATATTTACATTTTGATTCAATTTTGACATATTCTGCTCTGTGGTTGACTATACTAATAGTGAAATACCAAATGGAACTAAAGTCCCATTTTTTTCAAACAAATGGTAAAGTGTTGCCTGGTCTGAAATTTGAGAGTTAACACATGGTACCCAGGCATGGGCTAGCCTTGGCAAAACTCAAAAATACAAGCAACATTGCTCAACATTGCACTCTTTCACTATTTGTGCTCACAGCCCCTCTTATGAAGTAATGTGACCGTGCAGTGACAGCCTGGTCCATTAATATTTTTGGTGTAACTTTAATTGATAAACGCAATATAGTGACACCTATGGAAAGTTTCACAATTTGCATAAATAGAAAAATTGTTCTAATTCCATCCCCTGTATAATCATTTTGTATGTTATCTTCTAGTCTTATTTATTATTTACTTCCTTTTATTTATTTAATCTCTGCACCTAATATGAGGCTCAGACTTATGACCCCAAGATCGAGAGTCCCATGCTCTACCAAATGAGGCAGTCAGGTGCCCCTCTTCTAGTCCTTTTTATAATACTTCTTTTGAGATCATGAAACATTATGTTCTCGGTCCAAAGAATGTGAGCAAACCTCAATCGTCTTTACTCTATGCAACATTTCAGTTTGACTGTGGATCAGTGGGGAGTAGAAGAGTTTCGTTGGGAACTAGTGATATCCCAAGTGCTTGTGTTTTTCTTTGTTTTTTGAGATAGTAATGAAAGAAAGCATGTAAAATATCCACATAATACCTGCTGGTGACACTCTGCGCAGCAATAATGGAAAAGGCCAGCTCCTCAGAGAGGTGGGTGTGAGTGTTCAGATGCTTAGATGTGTCTGCTGAAAGGGCAGGAGACTGAAGACTCATCTCCAGCTAAACTAAAACTCAAAACCAGGTCCATGTGATTCTGAGCCTTTAAAGCAAATAAAGGCACAGAGTAGCTTGATTTTATAAATGAAGCAGCTAACTTGTTTCACATTCTGTGGCTCACTAGAATAGTAGTAATTTAGAACCACTGGTCATATCATAAAAATGGTTATTCTTATTCACTGGAATGGAAACCTGCACTGGTACAGATAATAGAAAAAATGCTAGTCATATTTTTATTTGAAGATGAGCAATTACTCTTAGCTCCACTTGTCCGTAATCAGATGTTTAGAAAATTAATATTAATAACACTATTTTTTGATGTCTAAAACATTTATTTGTTTGTTTGTTTTAAGTAGACTCCACACCCATGAGCCTGTCAGGCATCCTGTAGACATATTTTTAAAGAAAAAAATCATCTTTTCAATCAGAAATTTGTTTAGACTGTTAGATGAAGAAAAAGTAAATGTTACTGAACATTTCAATATGACCTCTTGCTTTTTCTAGCTCTGTGAGTAGCAATGAAAGGATTAAGATGCTTTTTCTATAAGGAAAGGAATGATAACAGAACCAGTAGAGCCATGAATAGAAGTGTTCTTCTGCTGTTGTTAGGCCTTCATGCCATGCTGCCTGTGGTGCATGAGATGTAGAAAAATTGTTGTTTTTCCTTTTTAAGTTTAGACATGAAAATGATAATTTAAAAATCAAGTCAGGTATAAAGATGTGGAAAAGTAGATGTCAAACCTGAAGTGAAGAAGAAAATTAAAAAGAGGGAAGAAAAATCACTTCTAGTCAGATATCACTGTGTAGAATCATTATGCATATATTTTAAGAGTAAAGTGTTACCACTTGGATCAAATCTGGAAGAGAGAATGTGTAGCCCTTGGCATGAGTCCATGTGTCTGCATTCTACCTCAGACATGTGGACACATCTTCCTGAGCAGTGAATGAAAGTAACTCACCTAGTACCATGGAGGAACATGATTGGGAAGATTCCGTCATGTCCTTTGTGAATAAGCGTCTTCAGGTTCTAAGTCTCCATTAGTGTTACAGACGCTTAAACTTGCTTTATTACCAAATCAGAGTTGTGATAAATAGATTTTAATTGGACAGATGCTCATTTTGAATCTCACTATTTCTTGTGTCTAGGTGGTAGATGTTTCTATGATGGAACCATTAGTAATTTTAATTGTTGTCTGACACAGAGCCCACAGGCATATTTTCGTAGTGAATGCTATAAATGTATTCATTAATGTGTTTTTAACATTATGTTATTTTTGTTTTGTCTTTTTCAAATTGGAATTTTTATTGAGATAATTGTAGAGTTGCATGCAGTTGTAAGAAGTAATATAGGAGAGACCCCATGCATTACCCAGTTCCCCCCCAGTTAACATTCTGTGAAACTATAATACAATATCACAACCAGTATATTAACATTGATGTAGTCTACCTATCTTGTTTGGATTTTCCATTTAACTTGTTCTTGTATGTTTTTGTGTATTTAGTTTTATGCAGTTTTATTACACATATACATTCATGTATGGGTCACCACAATCAAGACACTGATCATCTTAGACATATACAATGCTCCCTCCTGTTCTTTCATAACCACATCTACTTCCCTCCTGCCTACCTTCCTCCCCCCACAGTGTACTTTGCTCATCCTTCCCCTCCCCACTCTAGGCCCTAGTAACCTCAGAACTGTCTTCCATTTCTCTAATTTTCTCTTTTCAGGAATATTATATAAATGCTCTATGAATAAACAGCACATAATCTTTTGGGATTGTCTTTTTTTCACTCAGCGAAATTCTAAGTTGCTGCCAGCATCAATGATTTGTTTCGTTTTTGTTGTTTGCCAAGTAGTACTCCATGGTATAGATCTACCACAGTTTGATTTAACATTTCCCTGTTGGAGGACAGCTAGGCTGATTCCAGTTTTTGACTTGCGTGAATAAAGCCACTATGACCATTCATGTACAGGTTTCTATGTGAACCTGAATTTTCATTTCTCTGATATAAAAGCCCAAAAGTGTAATTGCTGAGTCATGGGATAGTTACATGTTTAATTTAATAAGAAACTGCCAAATTGTTTCCAGAGTGGCAGTACCAGTTTACTTTCCCACCAGCAGTCTATGAGTGACTCAGTTTCTCTGCATCTCCAATAGTTTTTGGTGTTTTCAGTATTTTTTTTTTCAGTATGTTTTATTTAGCCATTCTGATTGGTGTCTATGCATTGAATTTTAAACTAAAAGTTTTGGATTTGGGTATTTCTTATTTTTCCCCACTTTGGGCATATCTCATGAGTTACTTTAAAATAAAATCTGAGTTTATCTTTCTGTAGATCCCATAGGACTGCAAACTTTGTAAGTATAAGAAATTTGTTTCATTGAGGTTTGCATTCCTAGCATAGGAACCAGGGCCTAGTGCAGGGCAGACATTCACTAGTGTGGTTGAAGAGAGAGAGAGAGAGAACTTTTTGCTAATTGCATTCATCATTACTATCACTTAATTTGTGTGACGCATATTCATTCAGGGTATATGACAGTAGTATGACTTGAAAAAAGGATAGTGAACTTGTTAAAAATAACCTCAAGTCTAGTCTAGATCGTCATCTAGATCCCAGATGCAGCTTTTAAAAGCAAGGAAAAAAGAATTTTTTCAAATACAAAAGTGAGAGAGAAGACTTCATATTCTTACTCACTGTGTCCCTCCAAAAGAAAACCTGCATTCTTTATATACCCTGAAATAAGCAAAAATGTTCATTAAAGTCACTATTTCTCCTTGAGCATCATGCTCCAGCTTGATGATAGCCTGAATGCCTGCCCCAGGTTTGACAGAAAAGAGAACTGCCCTCACCAGGCCCAGGACCTGTCCAGGTACCACCTAGCCTATCAATGCTCACTGACTTACCTTTTACAGAACATCACTACTTCTTCTGGTTTTTGTTTGTTTGTTTGTTTTTGTTTTTTTATTTTTTGTTTTCTTTGCAGTATATCAGCCCCACAGAAATGGAATAGTGGAGTATTAAACAGTTAAAGGAAAATTTCTGTCATCCATGGGGATAACTAAAGTTTCTGATGAATCTCTTCTATTTCCTACTAGAACACTTAAACACTTGACCCAGAAAGCAAATATATCATCAGGTAACACTTCAATTGAGAGTGGGACCCTGAGGTTTGTTCTGTTATCAGTTGAAAGAACTGTGAAAGAACTATAACCAAGCATCACTTATAAAAACAGATTACCCTAGGAAGAAGCTCTTTGGGCTAAGCTGTCTCTGACCTCTGGGAGGTAATAGGAAGTCAACATGCTCACCTACTTCCCAAAGGGTAAAAATCCAACAGACATACTTATTGGCTTTTTGTGTAGCCTTGGGCAAGAGAACATACCCACAAAGGGAACTATTTCCCTATGTGTAGAGAAATTTACTCGGAAACACTTTCTAAGGAATTGGTGTATGCTATACTAAGAAATAAGATTAAATCTGAAATTGGAGCAATTTGCTAACAGGTATTACTGACAAAATAATAAAATAGTCATGCTAGTCAAGAAAAGTTTATGTTGTACCCTTTAAAGTAATACAGCGTTATATATCAGTTATATCTCAATAAAACTGGAATAGGGTAGAATTAGCCCTTCCCAGTGTACTGACCACCATATCTCTACGAGAAGCCTCAGCTTTAGGGTAGGGGATCCTAGACTCTGTAGATATTTATCATTATCTACATAGGCTATTATAGTGTCTGACTCAGAACTATACTGCTTTTCAAAAGCATGTCAATGTGATTTTTTTTTTAATTAACTGAAGTACTGACTTTTTTCACATTTTTTTAGATTTTTTATATGTTATTTTTATTCTGTTTCAGAATCCCATCCAGAATAGTACATTACATTTAGTAATCATGTCTCGTTAGGCTCTCTTGGCTGTGACAGTTTCTTAGACTTCCCTTATTTTTTGATAACTTTGACAGTTTTGAGTAGCACTGATCAAGTATTTTGTATAATCCCCTTAATGGGCTGATTTATTACTTGTGATAAGACTGGAGGCTATAGGTTCTTAGGAAGAAGATCACAGAGGTAAAGTATGTTTTCATCACATCATATCAAAGATATATACATCTTAACATGACTTATCATTGCTGATACTGGCCTTAATCATTTAGCTGAGGTAGTTCGTGTCAGGTTTCTCCACTGTAAAGTTATGCTTTTGCCCCCTTTCCATCCTGAAGTCTTTGGTAGGAAGTCACTATGTATAGCCCACACTTAAGGAGGAGTAAATTCTGATCCCCCTCCATGATAGTGGAATAATTATTTGGAATTCTTCTCCCCCACTAATTTACTTAATTATTTATATCAGTTTGGACTTGTAAATATACTATATATTTTATACTTTATACATTTTATATTTTATACCTTTTATAATTCAATACCATTGTATTTATTTTGTTGCTCAAACTTCCAGCTTTTGCCAATGAAGCTCTTTCAGTCCATTCCCTTGTCTCTTAGCCATACTCCCATCCTGTGGGTTTTCAGGTTTATTTTGTTTTGAGCACTTTTTTTTTTCTGGCACTACAGGATACTCCAGGCTCATTTTATACATTTCTTCACCCAATCCAAGAATCAACCATTTCTCCAAGGAGCTTGGATTCATTTTGTTAAAGAATGACTTAAATATACTTTCACTTTAAAACATTATAGAAGTGATACTAACTTCAGTAATCATGGCCAGTTAGAGGTTTTAGAAGTAAAAATGCTCTGTTTTGGAATGTTTGATATGTAACTCTTTCCACTGGTACGGATTGTCTGTAGCCCAGGGAAAAGATCTTCTCTCAGAATTATGCTATAGATAGAGCTTTTTACAATTACTGTACCCATTTACTATTTCTTTCTTGTTTCTCAGATAGTTTTCAGTATCACTGCAGCCATTAATGACACTCCTATGATTTACTGTCATCATGAAGCATTTCTGAAGGAGCTTATATAAGAACTTACGTCTGTGAACCTCAGTGACTCTGTGCCATTCCAAATCCCTGGATGGGCCTCTCTCCTCCTTAAACTCCTCTGCTGGGCTTCTTTACGTGCCAGCATTATCTTAAATTCTTCTTAAAATATTGTTTGGCCAGGGCCACCTGGGTGGCACAGTCAGTTGAGCATCCTACTCTTGGTTTCAGCTCAGGTCCTAATCTCAGAGGGTCATGAGTTTGAGCCCCCTCGTTAGGCTCTGTGCTTAGCAGAGTCTGCTTAGGATTCTCTCTCCCTCTACCTTTGCCCCTCCTGCTCATGCTCTCTCTCTCTCTCTCTCTCAAATAAATAAATCTTTAATAGAAAAATATATAACATTTGGCCAGGTAGGAACTAAATATTTTAACTCTTGGCTGTCAAACAGTAAGAGCATTTTTAGCATCAGAACCTTGGGATCCTTAGCTGAGGAGTATTTTAATTGTGATTATCTAATGAAAATTGCGCTAAGCAATAGATAGAAGTATAAAATAATCTGAATGTACTATTTTTAGCTATATCACTCATTTCAGCATTTTTTTCTCAGGATGAATTCCCATGTAGAAATTCTATAGTTGTTGGGGCACCTGGGTGGCTCAGTAGGTTAAGCCTCTGCCTTCGCCTCATGTTGTGATCCCAGGTCCTGGGATCAAGCCCCGCATCGGGCTCTCTGCTCAGCAGGGAGTCTGCTTCCTCCTCTCTCTCTGCCTGCCTCTCCATCTACTTGTGATCTCTGTCTGTCAAATGAATAAAATTAAAAAAAAAAAAAGAAAGAAAGAAAGAAAGAAATTCTATAGTTGTTGACACATATAAGGTTTTCTTGTAGAAGTCCTCACAACAATTATATAGTAAGAGGCCCAGGTCCAGAAATTTAATTAGGTCTCTGCTCTCAAGGAACTTCTAGGCTAGGTAAATGAAATGGTTCATTTCTGATTTCAAACCTGCCTCAAAAAGATACAGTATTTCTACAAAAGCAAACACCAATTTTATTTTGTTTCTCATTTTGTTTTTGCCTTTTTAGTTCTTGTTGATTTGCCCAGAGAAGAGTATATACAGTTCTCTTACCCCACAGTTCCACTTCTGATTAGAATCTGCATATCAAAGGAAATCAGTCAGGCTCATTGAGAAAGAAGTCTACTGTATCCAACTTAAGCAGAAGGAGATTTATTAAAGGATTCAGAATGCTTATGGAATCGTTGGGAGAACTAATGAAACAGACTCTGTGCTAAGCTTTTAAGAAAGGCTATCAGAGCAGCACTGAAGAGTCAGGCTACCATGGGAGCTGCTCTCCATTTTCCAGTCAGAGGTCTGGTGCTTCAGGTCTCTACCAACTCCAGTCAGAGCTAACAATAGGGCGCTGCATGATCAGAAAGCTGCCTTTACTACTTCCCACTCAAGAGCCACACTTTGTGGACTGCAAGCTGAATGAACCAACATACTAAAAGCCTCATTTTTGCCTTTTAACCCTTCAGCAATTCACGAAACCCTGAGATCTTTGTCACTGTTATGCTTGATAGGAGAAGTAGCAAAAATCAGATGCTCTACCTTAGTATCACTTCTGACTTTGATTGACAAGTCCTAAGCACATCAGGGATTTCAGCCACAAGAGAACCCCAGAATTATAGAGTTTGCTTCCCAGTCTCTGGAATTTATGGAGGCTCATGGAGGGTAATTGGAATCATTCATAGCCACCAAAAAAAGTTAGAAACAATTCACTAGGAGAAAAGAAGTAAAAATGTAGGAAGGAAGTAGAGAAAAATAGTAAAGGCCTACAATCCTAAAATTTCATTTTAGAATGCCAGTAGCTTTGGAATACAGAATGTGCAAAAGATATATTTCTATCATGTAACTTAATTCAAAGTCCTGAGGAGCCTGGGTGGCAAATTGGTTGAGCATCCAACTCTTGGTTTCCTCTCAGGTTGTGATCTCAAGGTCATGAGATTGAGCACAGTATGGAGCTCTGCACTTAGAGCAGAGTCTGCTTAAGATTCTTTCACTCTCTCTCTGCCTCTGCCCTTCCTGTTCATGTGTGCTCTCTTGCTCTCTCACTCTCTCACAAGCTCTCTGCAATAAATAAATAAATAAATAAATCTTAAAAAGAAAGAATTCAAGATTCCAAAATTAATGGATAAACTATTGATAATAAGTATTAAAACTATAGGGGCGCCTGGGTGGCTCTGTTGGTTAAGCATCTGCCTTTAGCTCAGGTCATTTTTAGTTTTTTGAAGTAAGCAAATCTTAGTGCAAATAGATATTCTATCAATTAAGAAATGAGATAAATTAATCAATCCTGACTTTTTCTCTCTGCAACGCTTAGGTTATTTGAGTATTTTTTTGTTTCCATAATGTTTGTCTTAGGTTCATTTTCTGCTTTCTCTCTGAAGCAAGATTCAATTCAAAAGATTTACTTGAGTTCCTTCTTTAGATGAGACCCTTTTTAAAAAAATTATTTATTTATTTTAGAGGCAAGGGGTTTGGTGGGGAGAGAAGCAGACTCCCTGCTAAGCACGGAGGTAGATGTGAGGCTCATCCCATGTCTCTGAGATCATGACCTGAGCCGAAATCAACAGTGAGATGCTTAACTGACTGAACCACCCAGGTGCCGCAAGATGAGACATTTTTAATGAGTATGACTGTTACAAATAAGTGCTCAGTGATGCCGAGTTTATTAAACAGTAAGTGCTTAAGCATAATAGTACTAAGGCCTTAAGAGTTCTCGAAACTTTTAGGTAAAAAGTGGTGATAATAAAGCAAGCACAAATGGATGCATGTGGTTAAGAGCTGCTTTACCTTATTTGGCCTCTAAGGAGGTAAGTACAAACCCTCAAGAGAGGATGGACCAAATGGAGTCCAGGGACTCGGCCACCACTCAACACAGAACCCTTGCTGACTATCTCAGCTTTACCCAACCCAACACAGAGAAAAAGCTAGGTTAGAAGTTAACAGATTCCCAGAATGGCTTCTTGTTCAGTGGTGAAGTAAACTGGAATATTTGCCAGAGGAAATATTGGGCAGAGGAAAGGAAAGCAGCACTTTTGGGAGATCTAGCCACAGACTGCTGGGGCCTAGAAGCAATGGCAGATCTATGTAGCAGTGACAGGCTTGGTGTGGTGTTCTAGGCTAAGTGGTATCTGTGCACATATTAGAGTGTCGCTGGCATGCAAGGAGTAGCATTCATAGCCTTGGCTGAGAATGGCCTTACAGTCCATGCCAGACACATAGTGAATGGCGGTGACTGTCAAACTAAGAAATTGCCTTAGGCTTGCTACATGCAGCCAAGAGAGTGAGCCCGTACCACTACTGTGTCATTTTCTCTGAGACCTCTGATAAACAGTAACTCTTATAAAGTGTTCATGTTTTTCTTATTTTAAAAAAGGCCATCAATAAGAGAGAAAACTTCAGTGAAGGTTGAAAAAGGCAGTTTTGAATTATGTGAGTCTGTTCACAGAAAATTCAACAAAAATGTGATTTGGATGTGCCATGGTGAGTGCTGTGAAGTGTGTAAGCCTAATGATTCACAGGCCTGTACCCCTGGGGCAAATAATACATTATATGTTAATTTTTTAAAAAAGAATCTAGGGTATTCTGATACTAAAAAAGAGAGCCCAAAAGCCATTTTATATCTTGATTTCCTGAACATTATAATAGTAAAATAAAAAATAAAAACAAAATGTCTTAAAAATGTGATTTGGTAAAAGGCAAAAATGTTTACAGATATTCTCAATCTTAGTAAATGTGGGTAATTATCAAGGTCTTGGAATGGATTTCATTCATATGTGAAGGTTCTGCATATTGAATCTTGTGTACTGACTGAATCTAGAATACTCTTATTTATTCTACTTTGGTTTACTGCAGTGACAGCCCTTGCTATCATATTGGTTTTCTCAGCCAGTATCTGCTGCTAAGGTTTACAAAAGCCTTAAAATGTGGATTTTAGATATACAAACTATGGAATTTTTTTTAATGGAAGGTATTTTAAGCCAAATTTAGCCCATATCTACTTATTTGTGATGGAAAATACTAATATTCAGATGATTAGTAGATAAAATACTCTTTATTTTCAGTCCTGCATCCTATAGTGTTCTTCTCCATACTTTTATAACTGTGATCTTCTAATTTACAGAAAGCTGCAATTCGATAGTTAATGAAATATTTCCTATATATTATATACAGAAAAACATTTGCCATGAAAAAACTTTGAAAAGTGTTATTCAAAATGGAAAGACTTCTTTCTGGCCGAAATGAAATATTAATTCAGCTATATACTACTGTGACCTTGGAAGCAATACCCAACACATCCTATCAGTTTATTAAAGGTTGGGTTTTTTTCCATGAGCTGTTTTATTCAAGTATATAAACTTTTTTAGGTCATTCATCATAGTTAGTGACATGTAGATGCTTTTTAATTGCACTATTTAAACTCTGAGCACAGTGTCAACAGAGGCTTAGGGTGTGGTATTCTCATTTCTGAAACCTGTGGGCTCCACCCTCATCTGTCTTGGCTGGACCAAGGGCAGAGTGCTGGTGGCTGGTCCTTAACAATGACTCCCGCTCACACCAAACCTAGCCACATGGCTAAGACACTACTGGAGGAGTTACCAATGAGGAAGTTCCCTGAGGATTGCACCCTCCATTGTTTGCCTCCCTAGCCATCCCCTTAACCTACTCAGCTGGCACCAGGAGGGTGAGGTAGAACCCAACCAAGTACAGCATAAATCTGAATGGAGGCTGAAGTCAATTCTCTCTCTTTAGCTAGGTGCTCAAAAGGTATTGTTGTCATTAAGGGAAATAATGTGATATGGAATAACCTGGGTGGGAGTAACAAGGTCATTTGGAATGCCTAGTGAGGGAAAGCCTCGAAGGGAGCCATTTGAGGTAGGACCTGAATGAAGAGGTAGAGCCAGTGGTAAAAAGCCCTGAGAGATACACTTTCCAGTCAAAGAGATCAACTATTACAGAGAAAAGGATGAAGTTGGTACATTCAAGGAACTAGTGGGGCTGGGGCTTAGTGAACCTAGGGGCCATTGCAGAAGATGAGCGCAGAGGGGAGGCAGGCAACTTCATGCCAAGTATAATGGGGAGCCTTTAATGTTTTAAAGATGGGATGGATGTGATGCATACTTTGAAATGATTACTTTGGCTGCTCTAGATGAAATGGAATGTGGAGGCATAAGAGTATAGGAAACAAATGAGGAGGCTATGTCAGCAGTCCATATCGGTGAGACTGATGGCTAGACCAGAGTGCTAGGACAAATGTTAAAAAGCTGAAAGGTTGGGATCTTTTTAAAGAGGGAGAACATGCTACTTGCTGATGATTGGGTAGGGGGTAATAGAGGCAGAAGGGAGGATGACTCTGAGGTTATTGGTTTGATGGTTGTCAGTTACTAAGGTAGTGGGGACTTGGGAGGTTTAGAAATGGGAGCCTAGGGACACCTGGGTGGCTCAGTTGGTTAAGCAGCTGCCTTCGGCTCAGGTCATGATCCCAGCATCCTGGGATCGAGTCCCACATCGGGCTCCTTGCTCGGCAGGGAGCCTGCTTCTCCCTCTGCCCCTGCCTGCCATTCTGTCTGCCTGTGCTTGCTCTCTGCCCCCCCCCCTCTCTGATAAATAAATAAAATCTTTAAAAAAAAAAAAAAAAGAAATGGGAGCCTAGAGCTCTAGTATGGCTTTGTTGAGATAGAAGTCCCATTAAACACTAAGCTGGAAAAATCAAATTTGATATAAACTTGCAGTGGGAGAGAGATTAGGACATAAGAGTCAGACACTGGGCCCAGACAAGAGTTACTTCCTTTATTTTTCATAAAAACACTGTGAGATAAATAATATGTAGCTATTAGAAGCAGAAATTAATGAAAGCCACTTCTTTTCTAATTTTTTTTCTTAATTTATTCTATTTCTTAATTTCTTAAATTCTTATTCTTAATTTAATTTTTTTATTTCTTAATTTCTTACTTTTTAATTTTTTCTTAATTTCTTATTTTCTTAATTTCTTATTTTTCTTATTTATTTTCTTAATTTCTTAATTTCTTATTCTTATTCTTAATTTCTTATTCCACTATAGTTAACATACTCGTTTGTTTCAGGTGTATAGTATCATGATTTCACCATTTCATGTCTTACACACTGATCATCAAGATGTGTATTCTTAATCCCCTCCATCTATTTTTGCCACCCTACCTCCTCTCTGGTAACCAACCATCAGTTTGTTCTCTGTAGTTAAGAGTCTGTTTTTTGGTTTATCTCTCTTTTAATTCCCTTTGTTCATTTAATGGAAGCTACTTTTAAAAATTAAAGGGTTTTTCTCCCTTAATGTAATAGATAAATAAACCAGTGGAACAGAAAAAGACAGTCTCAGATATGCATAGAACTTTTATAAATAATACATATATTTCAGAAAAGTGGGAAAAAGTTCACTATTTCAGTAAATGGTGTAAGGACAACATAGGAGCCATCTGGAAAAAAAGAAAAAATTGGATCTGTATCCCTTATCCCACACCAGGATAAATTCCAAATGGATCAAAGATTTAAACATAAAAGCTAAAACAATTCTAGAGGAAATCATGGGAGAATTATCTTGAAGTGAAAGTTTTTTCTCTGAGTTAATATCCAAAAGCTTCAAAAGAAAATATTAATAAATTCTATTAAATCTGTACAGTAAGTCAAAAGTATGGCAAACTGGGAATTCATATTTGTAATCCATATTACAAAGCCCATCTCTCTAATATGCAAAGTGCCGACAGAAATAGAGAAAAAGTCAATAATCCAAAGGATATGAACACACAGTTCATAGATTAAAAAAACCATATAGAAAGCTTGTCAATGTTCCATAATATAGAAATGCAAATTTTAAAAGCACTATTATCAAATTTGAAGAAATCCAAAACTTTAGTAGCATTTGTTTGGTGAAGCGAAGGGGAAACGAGCGTCCTTTCACACTGGTGGAGGGAAAATAAATTGTTACTACCCTCATAGAGAGGGCTTTGTTAGTATGTATATATAAGTATGGGGGGCTGCATATGTGTGCAGGGGGTAAATTTTAAGTGTATTAACTCTTTGACCTAGCACTTGCACCTCTTGGAATTTATCCTACAGGTACACTTACATACATATGAAGTACTGGATTATTCTTTGCCTCATTGTTTGGAATAGTAAGCATGGAAACAGTCTAAATGGTCAGCATGAGAGGATTAAAATTAAATTACAGTGCATCCATATAAGTGAATGTCATACAGCTATCTGTGGCAGTTGCAAAAAGAAGAATGAGGAAGCTTTCTATGAACTGATATAGAAAAAATTTATGACATTGGTGGGCCTGGGTGGCTCCGTCAGTTAAGTATCCTACTCTTAATTTTGGCTCAGGTTATAATCTCAGAGTTGTGGGACTGAGCCCCTCTTGGGCTCTGTGCTAGACATGGAACCAGCTTGGGATTCTCTCTCTCTCTGTCTGACTCTTCCCCCTCCCTAAAAAAAAAAAAAAAGGAAAGAAAGAAACAGTTTATGACATAGGTTATGTACAAAAGCAAGGAGCAGATTTGAAATGTGCTATATTCCTTGGAGAGTATTCCTGGGGTGGGAAGATAGAAGGAGAGAGGGCGATAGGGAAAGAAAGAGAGAAACTGCAGAAGGATATGTAAAATACAAATTACAGTGAATATGTGTGTAAGCATATGGGAACTAGGAGAATGGAAGACAAGAATTTGAGGGAAACTTTGTGTCATATATTTCTGTAATACTTTAAAATTTTAAACTGTATAAATTATTTAGAAAAATTATAGGACTCCTTATACACAGGTATTGCTATCGGAATTTTTAAGCATTACAGCTATTTTGAGAACAGTATATAATATATAACAATAAAGATATACTCTTTGACCCAGAAATCCCTAAGAAATTTAATTGATGAAAAACAAAAAAAAAAAATTCACACACACACACTGTTCTTCATGGTAGCAGTGCCTTATTAAAGGGGGGAAAAAGAAACAACCTAAATATCCAGTATAAGGAGAATTATTATGACATGCTACATGATAGAATATTAATCTACTATATAATGTAACGAAACACCATGAGGAAATGTTCATTTGCTAAATATTTACTATGTTTCACACTTTGTTCTGGGAATTAGGGATACAACAATAAGAAAGACCAAAAGAAAAGAGAAAAAAACCCTCAAATCTCTGTGGTGGGATACCTGGATGACTCAGTCAGTTAAGCATCTGCCTTTGGCTCAGGTCATGATCCTGGGGATCCAGCCCCATGTCATGTTCTCTGCTGAGGGCTGGGGGGAGCCTTTTTCTTCCTCTCCCTCTGCCTGCCGCTCTGCCTGCTAATGGAATTAATGGAACTTACTAATGTAAGTTCCTACTGGCGAAGAGTGGCAGCAGATAAAGAGATGCAATATAAGAAAATAATAGTGATTAGGGCTTTAAATCAAGTTGGATAAGGGAATAGTGAATGTTGATGGTTACTCTTTTTACCTAAGGATCAAAGAAAGCCTCACTGAGAAGATAATATTCAAGAAAAATTCCAAAGGAGATGAGAGAGCAAACCATGCAGGTGTCTGGAAGAAGAGTGTCCCAGGTAGAGAGGGTAAATGCAAAGGGCTGCTTGGCTTTTTTAAAAAAGCATCAGGGAGGCAGTGTGGCTTTTCATACATTGTAAATGAAAATAGAAGGAATAGGGTCAGGGTTCTGGTCATGAGAAGATCTAGAACTTTGCTCTGGTTTTCTGTAGTAAAGTCTTCAGATTTTTCTCTACATGTGATACATGTCATACACTGGGAGTTCCTGAACAGAAGAGGTAACTGTAAATGCCTGTGTGAAAGGCAAGAAGTCTAACTTACTATTAAGGCAAACTAATGGATAAATAGAAGGTGCACATCTGGAAATAGCTAAGAAGTGAAAAAGTCAGGATGCTATGAATGATTGGATGTGGAAGGTGGAAGAAAAGAAAGATCTAGAAGGATTCTAAGGTTTGGGCAACAAAATAAATGGTATTATTATATGAGATGAGAAAATAAGGAGGGTGAACAAATTTGGAGAAAACTAGGAAAATTATGTTTGGTTTTAGACATGCTGAGTTTGAGGTACTTGTGAGTTAATAACATGTAGAAAAAGAGAAAACTGAAATGAACCCTGTGGTGATGTCAACTCATAATTTTCAAAATAGATGAATGGGTGAATAGACAAAAGTAAATGTGTATTACTGGGTGTGAGTTTGTATGTGTACACATTTTTTTTTTAAGATTTTATTTATTTATTTGACAGAGAGATCACAAGTAGGCAGAGAGGCAGACAGAGGGGGAAGAGGAAGCAGGCTCCCTGCTGAGCAGAGAGCTTGATACAGGGCTAAATCCCAGGACCCTGAGATCATGACCCCAGCCGAAGGCAGAGGTCCAACCCACTGAGCCACCCAGACACCCCCAGATATTAACTTTTAAATACCTGAAAGAAACCAGGGCTTCTTGGTGAAATCACTGATTCCAGGTATGGATGAGAGAAAATATAAGATGAGCTTTGAACATTTCATTATGTCAGAAAGTAAGAACATTCTCAGAGAATGATGGAGACATCAAAAGGATACAGGATCTAGCTTGCAAGGGGTTGCCACTAACAAAATCTGGAAGGATTTAAACATCAAAATCAATAATACTTATGGATTGTAGCCCCTGGTATAAGAATCCATGAGTCTATACTCATATGTAAAAATGAATGAATTAAAAATTTGATAAGGAATAGGATATTTACATAGTTTGAAAGTATCTCCCACACAATTTTTTTTTTAATTTCAGAAGGAAATAGCTGAAAAGCCTGGCAGACATCACCTTAATCAAGTAGTAAGTGAACATCATTAGTAATGGGACAAATTGAAATATAGTGTGCCAATTATATAAAAGAACATAGCATCAATTTTGTGTTATTCTTACCAGTGATACATAGGCTGGATCTCATCATGACAAAATATCAGACAAACCCAAACTGAAGGTTTGTGCACTACAAAATTACTAGCCTGTATCCTTCAAAAATGTTAAGGTCATGAAAGTCAAAGAAAGATTGAGAAACCCAGATTGTAGAGAATTAAAGAGACATGACTACTCAATGCAATAAATGATTCTGAATTATCTCCTTTTGCTACAAAGGACATGACTAGAAACAATGGGCAAAGCATGAGTGGTGTCTGAGAAGTAGATGTTTGTTTCCTCCCCTTGATGGTTGTATGGCAGTTATGTAAGAGAAAGTCCTTGTTTGAGCAAACTTATTCCCAAATGATTCGGGGGGAAAAACATGCTTTGTACTGTATTTTGGAACTTTTAATAAATTTGAGATTGTTTCCAAAAACCTCTAAATTATCACAAAAGCAAATAAGAAGTGAATAAACGGAAATAAGTGAAATGCATATTTTCTAGAAGGTTGGCAGGAAAGAGAGCAAAGCAGGCTATGAACTGAGAGGAGACTGCTCTAAGCTTTCAAAGTATGTTAGTTTGCTGGTCTACATGCAAACGCTGGTGTTTGGAGACTGAACAGGTAGATGTAGGATAACAAATAGTCATTGCAAAACAAAGACCTGTAGGCAGTGAGTATCCTAGGTGCCCAGGTTAGTTGGAAGTTGAGGGTGTGTAAGAAGCTCAATGGAATGTCAGCTGGTATGGCATGCAGTCCTATGTACTGAGAGAGGCGGGCTGGAAATGGAAGAAATTCATACATGAGAAACTTCCTTCTCTCTGAGAAACAGAGATGTCTTCTAAAAATGACCCCTTGTCTGTTCTCAATACAGTAAACGGAATATGGTTTAGTCTTTGAAATTCAAATTACTTTAGTATGAAATAGCGTAAAGCAATTTAATATTTTTCACAGTGAAATTGTTTCTAGAACAGGTATTCTTAGGTTTGCAGAAGAATTTAGAAAATCACCATTGATATTTCAGAAAAAAAACCAGTAAGCCTTATATGTTTGCCTTTTGCCTAGGTAATATGTGTTTTATTTGGTAGAGTCAGAGTAGGTAGAATATGTACCTGTACTTCACAAATATAGATGACTTATAAACCATTGCATTAGGTAGGACTGGTTTCTAGACCAGTTAGTCAGCCTAGAGTGTGGAGCCCTGATTCAGAATCGTATCATCCAAGAATGATTAAATACTGTTCCCTGTTGTTTCAATAGGCCTAATACAGTAGTGCTGTTTACTCTCAGGTTCATTTACTCTAAACAGGCTCCCACATTGGAAATGTAGAACCCTGAAGCTTATTCTCATTTCTCCTAAGAGTGCACGTAAATGGTACCATTTTAGACGTACCAGTTATTGGAGGATTCTTATTCATTAAATGCAGTGGATCCTCGGAGTTTTAGGGTTCAGTCCCCTTACAGAACCCTGGTTGAGAATGTGATGACTCTTGCTTTTGCTAACATACTACTTGGTGATCCAGAGAACTCATTGGTATAGTATAACTTACCTATGGCACTATTGAAACTATGACCCTTGCGGGGTGCCTTGTTCATCACTCTATTCTCAGTCATAGACATTTGTCTCTTCAGATTTCATTTCTGAGTAGACACGAAAAAGTATGAATACCAAATGATCCCTCATTCGAGAGGGAGTTGGGGAGTAAGTTGAGAGAAAATAGAACCACAATCTGCCCAGGGCGGTTTGAGTTAATTTGGCACATTTTGGATAATAAACTTTCTTAGCCAATATTGCTTCTTCCCTCCTTTCCGGAATTTCCTTTTTTTTTTTTTTTAATTTTTTATTTCTATTCAGTGTAACAGTATTAATTATTTTTTCACCACACCCAGTGCTCCATGCAATCCATGCCCACTCCAATGCCCACCACCTGGTTCCCCCAAACTCCCACCCCCTTCTCCTTCAGAACCCTCAGATTGTTTTTCAGAGTCCATAGTCTCTCATGGTTCACCTCCCCTTCCAATTTCCCTCAACTCCCTTCTCCTCTCTAACTCCACTTGTCCTCCATGCTATTTGTTATGCTCCACAAATAAGTGAAACCATATGATAATTGACTCTCTCTGCTTGACTTATTTCACTCAGCATCATCTCTTCCAGTCCCGTCCATGTTGCTACAAAAGTTGGGTATTCGTCCTTTCTGATGGAGGCATAATACTCCATAATGTATATGGACCACATCTTCCTTATCCATTGTCCGTTGAAGGGCATCTTGGTTCTTTCCACAGTTTGGCGACTGTGGCCATTGCTGCTATAAACATTGGGGTGCAGATGGCCCTTTTCACTACATCTGTATCATTGGGGTAAATACCCAGTAGTACAATTGCACGGTCATAGGGAAGCTGTATTTTTAATTTCTTGAGGAATCTCCACACTGTTCACCAAAGTGGCTACACCAACTTGCATTCCCACCAACAGTAGAAGAGGGTTCCCCTTTCTCCACATCCCCTCCAATACATGTTGTTTCCTGTCTTGCTAATTTTGGCCATTCTAACTGATGTAAGGTGATATCTCAATGTGGTTTTAATTTGAATCTCCCTGATGGCTAGTGATGATGAACATTTTTTCATGTGTCTGATAGCCATTTGTATGTCTTCATTGGAGAAGTGTCCATATCTTCTGCCCATTTTTTTAATGATTGTCTTTTTTGTGGGTGTTGAGTTGGAGAAGTTCATTATAGATCCTGGATATCAACCTTTTGTCTATACTGTCATTTGCAAATATCTTCTCCCATTCCGTGGGTTGCCTCTTTATTTTGTTGACTGTTTCCTTTGCTGTGCAGAAGCTTTTGATTTTGATGAAGTCCCAAAAGTTCATTTTTGCTTTTGTTTCCTTTGCCTTTGGAGACATATCTTTTTTTTTTAATTTTTTATTTTTCATGAACATATAATATATTTTTATCCCCAGGGGTATGGGTCTGTGAATCTCCAGGTTTACACACTTCACAGCACTCACCATAACACATACCCTCCCCAATTCCATAACCCCACCCCCCTTCTCCCAAACTCCCTCCCCCCAGCAACCCTCAGTTTTTTTTGTGAGATTAGGAGTCACTTATGGTTTGTCTCCCTCCCAATCCCATCTTGTTTCATTTATTCTTCTCCTACCCCCTTAAGCCGCCATGTTGCATCACCACTTCCTCATATCAGGGAGATCATATGATAATTGTCTTTCTCCGCTTGACTTATTTCGCTAAGCATGATACGCTCTAGTTCCAACCACATTGTCGCAGATGCCAAGGTTTCATTTCTTTTGATGGCTGCATAGTATTCCATTGTGTATATATACCACATCTTCTTTATCCATTCATCTGTTGATGGATATCTAGGTTCTTTTCATAGTTTGGCTATTATGGACAGTGCTGCTATAAACAATCGGGTGCACATGCCCCTTTAAAAGATCACTGCATCTGTATCTTTAGGGTAAATACCCAGTAGTGCAATTGCTGGGTCATAGGGCAGTTCTATTTTCAACATTTTGAGGAACCTCCATTCTGTTTTCCACAGTGGTTGCACCAGCTTGCATCCCCACCAACAGTGTAGGAGGGTTCCCCTTTCTCCGCATCCTTGCCAGCATCTGTCATTTCCTAACTTGTTAATTTTAGCCATTCTGACTGGTATGAGGTGATATCTCATTGTGGTTTTGATTTGTAAATGAAACTGTTTTCTGTGCATTGATTTTATATCCTGGAACTTTACTGAATTCCTGTATAAGTTCTAGCAGTTTTGGAGTGGAGTCTTTTGAGTTTTCCACATATAGTATCATATCATCTGCAAAGAGTGATAGTTTGACTTCTTCTTTGCCAATTTGGATGCCTTTAATTTCCTTTTGTTGTCTGATTGCTGAGGCTAGGACTTCTAGTACTATGTTGAATTGCAGTGGTGATAATGGACATTCCTGCCATGTTCCTGACCTTAGCGGAAAAGCTTTCAGTTTTTCTCCATTGAGAATGATATTTGCGGTGGGTTTTTCATAGATGACTTTGATAATATTGAGGTATGTGTCCTCTATCCCTGCACTTTGAAGAGTTTTGATCAGGAAGAGATGCTGTACTTTGTCAAATGCTTTTTCAGCATCTATTGAGAGTATCATATGGTTCTTGTTCTTTCTTTTATTAATGTGTTGTATCACATTGATTGATTTGCGGATGTAGAACCAACCTTGCAGCCCTGGAATAAATCCCACTTGGTCGTGGTGAATAATCCTTTTAATGTACTGTTGAATCCTGTTGGCTAGTATTTTGGTGAGAATTTTCGCATCTGTGTTCATCAAAGATATTGGTCTGTAGTTTTTTTTTTGTTTTTTTTTTTGTTTTTTTTTTGATAGGATCCTTGTCTGGTTTAGGGATCAAGGTGATGCTGGCCCCATAAAATGAGTTTGGAAGTTTTCCTTCCATTTCTATTTTTTGGAACAGTCAGGAGAATAGGAATTAGTTCCTCTTTAAATGTTTGGTAGAATTCCCCCGGGAAGCCATCTGGCCCTGGGCTTTTGTTTGTTTGGAGATTTTTGATGACTGTTTCAATCTCCTTACTGGTTATGGGTTTGTTCAGGTTTTCTATTTCTTCCTGTTTCAGTTGTGGTAGTTTATATGTCTCTAGGAATGCATCCATTTCTTCCAGATTGTTAAATTTGTTGGCGTAGAGTTGCTCATAGTATGTTCTTATAATTGTTTGTATTTCTTTGGTGTTAGTTGTGATCTCTCCTCTTTCATTCATGATTTTTATTTCTTTGGGTCCTTTCTCTTTTCTTTTTGATAAGTCTGGCCAGGGGTTTATTCTTTCAAAGAACCACCTCCTAATTTCATTGATTTGTTCTATTATTTTTACTTTTTGGTTTCTATTTCATTGATTTCTGCTCTGATCTTTATGATTTCTCTTCTCCTGCTGGGTTTAGGGTTTCTTTCTTGTTCTTCCTCCAGCCCCCTTAGGTGTAGGGTTAGGTTGTGTACCTGAGACCTTTCTTGTTTCTTGAGAAAGGCTTGTACCGCTATATATTTTCCTCTCAGGACTGCCTTTGTTGTGTCCCACAGATTTTGAACCGTTGTGTTTTCATTATCATTTGTTTCCATGAATTTTTCAATTCTTCTTTAATTTCCTGGTTGACCCATTCATTCTTTAGGAGGATGCTGTTTAGTCTCCATGTATTTGGGTTCTTTCCAAACTTCCTCTTGTGGTTGAGTTCTAGCCTCAGAGCATTGTGGTCTGAAAATATGCAGGGAATGATCCCAATCTTTTGATATCGGTTGAAGCCTGATTTAGGACCAAGGATGTGATCTATTCTGGAGAATGTTCCATGTGCACTAGAGAAGAATGTGTATTCTGTTGCTTTGGGATGAAATGTTCTGAATATATCTGTGATGTCCATCTGGTCCAGTGTGTCATTTAAGGCCTTTATTTCCTTGTTGATCTTCTGCTTGGATGATCTGTCCATTTCAGTGAGGGGAGTGTTAAAGTCACCTACTATTATTGTATTATTGTTGATGTGTTTCTTTGATTTTGTTATTAATTGGTTTATATAGTTGGCTGCTCCCACGTTGGGGGCATAGATATTTAAAATTGTTAGATCTTCTTGTTGGACAGACCCTTTGAGTATGATATAGTGTCCTACCTCATCTCTTATTATAGTCTTTGGCTTAAAATCTAATTGATCTGATATAAGGATTGCCACTCGGGCTTTCTTGTGATGTCCATTAGCATGGTAAATTCTTTTCCACCCCCTCACTTTAAATCTGGAGGTGTCTTTGGGCTTAGAATGAGTTTCTTGTAGGCAACATATTGATGGGTTTTGTTTTTTTATCCATTCTGATACCCTGTGTCTTTTGATTGGGGCATTGAGCCCATTAACATTCAGGGTAACTATTGAGAGATATGAATTTAGTGCCATTGTATTGCCTGTAAGGTGACTGTTACTGTATATTGTCTTTGTTCCTTTCTGATCTACCACTTGTAGGCTCTCTCTTTGCTTAGAGGATCCCTTTCAATATTTCCTGTAGAGCTGGTTTGGTGTTTGCAAATTCTTTCAGTTTTTGTTTGTCCTGGAAGCTTTTAATCTCTCCTTCGATTTTCAATGATAGCCTAGCTGGATATAGTATTCTTGGCTGCATGTTTTTCTCGTTTAGTGCTCTGAATATATCATGCCAGCTGTCTCTGGCCTGCCAGGTCTCTGTGGATAAGTCTGCTGCCAATCTAATATTTTTACCATTGTATGTTACAGACTTCTTTTCCCGGGCTGCTTTCAAGATTTTCTCTTTGTCACTAAGACTTGTAAATTTTACTATTAGGTGACGGGGTGTGGACCTATTCTTATTGATTTTTGAGGAGGGTTCTCTGCACCTCCTGGATTTTGATGCTTGTTCCCTTTGCCATATTGGGGAAATTCTCTCCAATAATTCTCTCCAATATACCTTCTGCTCCCCTCTCTCTTTCTTCTTCTTCTGAAGTCCCAATTATTCTAATGCTGTTTCGTCTTATGGTGTCACTTATCTCTCGAATTCTCCCCTCGTGGTCCAGTAGCTGTTTGTCCCTCTTTTGCTCAGCTTCTTTATTCTCTGTCATTTGGTCTTCTATATCTCTAATTCTTTCTTCTGCCTCATTTACCCTAGCAGTGAGAGCTCCATTTTTTATTGCACCTCATTAATAGCTTTTTTTATTTCAACTTCGTTAGATTTTAGTTCTTTTATTTCTCCAGGAAGGGCTTTTATATCTCCCGAGAGGGTTTCTCTAATATCTTCCATGCCTTTTTTGAGCCCGGCTAGAACCTTGAGAATTGTCATTCTGAACTCTAGATCTGACATATTACCAATGTCTGTATTGATTAGGTCCCTAGCCTTCAGTACTGCCTCTTGTTCTTTTTTTTTGTGGTGAATTTTTCCGCCTTGTCATTTTGTCCAGATAAGAGTATATGAAGGAGCAAATTAAATACTAAAAGGGTGGCAACAACCCCAGGAAAATATGCTTTAACCAAATCAGACGAGATCCCAAATCGTGAGGGGGGAGAAAGGGGATAAAAAGAGGTTCAGAAAGAAAAAAAGAAAAAAAAATAAAGAAAGAAAAGAATTTAAAAAAGAAAATGAATAAAGAAAAGTATAAAAATGAAATATATATATATATATATATATATATATATATATATTAGATAAACTAGTTAAAGTAGCAAAGGGTAAAAGTTAAAAAAATTTTAGCAGAAGAAGCGAAAAAAAATGAAAAAGGAAAAAAATTAAATTAACTGCAAGACTAAAGAATCATAGGGAGAAAGCCATGAGTTCCGTGCTTTGCTTTCTCCTCCTCTGGCATTCTGCTGCTCTCCTTGGTATTGAAACTGCACTCCTTGGTAGGTGAACTTGGTCTTGGCTGGATTTCTTGTTGATCTTCTGGGGGTGGGGCCTGTTGTAGTGATTCTCAAGTGTCTTTACCCCAGGCGGAATTGCACCTCCCTTACCAGGGGCTGGGCTGAGTAATCCACTTGGGTTTGCTTTCAGGAGCTTTTGTTCCCTGAGCGCTTTCTGTAGAGTTCCGGAGGACAGGAATACAAATGGCGGCCTCCTGGTCTCTGGCCCGGAGGAGCCGAGAGCCCAGTGCCCCACTCGTCAGTGCACCCTCAGAGAATAGCGCCCAGTAACTCCCGTCTGCCTGACCTCTGGCCACACCCTGAGCTCACCGAACCTGTGACCGGTTCAAGGTACCCCGGAGCTGTGAGCTTACTGTCGGCTCTGTCTCTGTAGTCGGCTTCCCCGTTCTAATACCTTCAAGCTCTGCGACACTCAGACAGCCTCGATCCTTCTGTGACCCTGCGGGACATGAGGCCATGCTGACCCCGCGAGGGCTTCTCCCCGGTTTAGCCTCTGGAGCAATGTCCCTCAGCGGAGCAGACTTTTAAAAGTCCTGATTTTGTGCTCCGTTGCTCCGCCGCTTGCCGGGAGCTGGCTCCTCCCCCCAGGGTCTATCTTCCCGTCGCTTTGGATTTACTTCTCCGCCATTCCTACCTTTCAGAAAGTGGTTGTTTTTCTGTTTCTAGAATATGCTGTTTTTCTTCTCTTCAATCTACAAATGGATTTGTAGGTGTTTGCAATCTTTAGATAGGCTATCTAGGTGATCTCCTTCTAGCTGAAGTAGTCTCAGCCTGCTACTTTTCCGCCATCTTTACTCCTCCCTCCCTTTGGAGACATATCTTGAAAGAAGTTGCTGTGGCTGATATCGAAGAGGTTACTGCCTATATTCTCCTCTAGGATTCTGATGGATTTCTGTCTCATGTTGAGGTCTTTATCCATTTTGAGTTTATCTTTGTGTACGGTATAAGAAAATGGTTGAGTTTCATTCTTCTACATATACCTGTCCAGTTTTCCCAGCACCATTTATTGAAGAGACTGTCTTTTTTCCAGTGCATATTTTTTCCTGTTTTGTCGAAGATTATTTGCCCATAGAGTTGAGGGTCCATATATGGGCTTTCTACTCTGTTCCTCTGGTCTATGTGTCTGTTTTTATGCCAGTACCATGCTGTCTTAGTGATCACAGCTTTGTAGTAAAGCTTGAAATTGGGTAACGTGATGCCCCCAGTTTTATTTTTGTTTTTCAACATTTCCTTAGCACTTAAAAAGATTATCCACCATAACCAGGTGGGATTCATTTCTGGGCTACAAGGATGGTTCAACATTTGCAAATCAATCAATGTGATAGAACAAATTAATAAGCGAAGAGAGAAGAACCACATGGTCCTCTCAATTGATGCAGAAAAAGCATTTGACAAAATCCAGCATCCGTTCCTTATTAAAACGCTTCAAAGTTATAGGGATAGAGGGAACATTCCTGAACTTCATCAAATCTATCTATGAAAGACCCACAGCAAATATCATCCTCAATGGGAAAAAGCTTGCAGCCTTCCCGTTGAGATCAGGAACACGACAAGGATGCCCACTCTCACCACTCTTGTGCAACATAGTATTAGAAGTCCTAGCAACAGCAATCAGACAACAAAGGGAAATAAAAGGTATCCAAATTGACAATGAAGAAGTCAAACTCTCTCTTCACAGATGACATGATTCTTTATATGGAAAACCCCAAAGACTCCACCCCCAAACTACTAGAACTCATACAGCAATTCAGCAACATGGCAGGATACAAAGTCAATGTACAGAAATCAGTGGCTTTCTTATACACTAACAATGAAAATACAGAAAGGGAAATTAGAGAATCAGTTCCATTTATTATAGCACCAAGAACCATAAGATACCTGGGAATAAACCTAACCAAAGAGGTAAAGGATCTGTACTCGAGGAACTACAGAACACTCATGAAAGAAATTGAAGAAGACCCAAAACGATGGAAGACCATTCCATGCTCTTGGATCGGAAGAATAAACATTGTTAAGATGTCTATACTGCCTAGAGCAATCTATACTTTTAATGCCATTCCGATCAAAATTCCACCAGTATTTTTCAAAGAGCTGGAGCAAATAATCCTAAAATTTGTATGGAATCAGAAGAGACCCCGAATCGCATTTATTTTGTTCTTAATACTTCACGGGAGTACTAATACTTCCCTTCCCATACCTATACTTTAGAAGAATGTAGAAGTCTCACCTTATGAATTACCTGTAGGAATCATTTTAAGTACATGTTACTGTTCCTGAGGGTATGAACTGCATCTTATACCTTCTATCCCCAAAAAACTAAGAAAATACCTGTTGATTAATTCAACTTGGTATACCAAGCATATGTGTATCATCTGTAATGTTTAAAGCTGTGAGCTAAGAGTTATATTAGGTACATAGGGAATAAGAAATACAATCCCTGCCCTCGAGAAACTTCTAGGCATCTTTTCATGTCTATCAGCCATCTGTTTGTCTTCTTGGAAGAAATGTATGTTCATGTTCTCTGTCCATTTTTTTAATTGGATTATTTGCATTTGGGCTGTTGAGTTGTATTAGTTCTTTATGTATTTGGGTACTAACCCTTTATTGGATATATCATTTGCAAATATTTCTCCCATTCAGTAGGTTGCCTTTTATTTAGTTTTGTTGATTGTTTCCTTCACTCTGCAGAAGCTTTTTATTTTGATGTAGTCCCAGTAGTTTATTTTTGCTTTTATTTCCCTTGCTTCAGCAGACATATCTAGAAAAATGTCACTATGGCTAATGTCAGAGAAATTACTGTCTGTGCTCTCTTCTAGGATTTTTTTTGGTTTCAGGTCTCACATTTTGATCTTTAATCTACTTGGGGTTGATTTTTATGGATGGTATAAGAAAGTGGTCCACTTTAATTCTTTTGCACGTAGCTCTCTAGATTCCCCAATACCATTTGTCAAACAGACTATCTTTTTCCCACTGTACAGTCTTTACTCCTTTGTCAAGATTAATTGACCATATTATTGTGGATCTATTTCTATATCATCAGGGAAATACAAATTAAAATGCAATTTTAATTTTATTTCTATATCATTTCTTCTATATCATATCATTTGAAATTTAATTTAATTTCTCTATCAGGGAATGCAAATTAAAACTATAATGAGATAGCATCTTATACCTGCTGGAATGGCTAAAATCAAAAACCCAAGAAATAAAGAGCATTGGAGAGGATGTGGGGGAAAACAGCACTTATGCACTGTTGGTGGGAATGCAAACTGGTTTGACCACTGTAGAAAACAGCATGAAGCTTCCTCAAAAAGTTAAAAATAGGGGCACCTGGGTGGCTCAGTGGGTTAAGCCTCTTCCTTCGGCTCAGGTCATGATCAGGGTCCTGGGATTGAGCCCCACATAGGGCTCTCTGCTCACCAAGGAGCCTTCTTTCCCCTCTCCCTCTCTGCCTGCCTCTCTGTCTACTTGTGATTTCTCTCTCTGTCAAAGAAATAAATAAAATCTTAAAAAAAAAAAAAAGTTAAAAATAGAACTACCCTATGACCCAGCAATCAATCACACTACTGGGTAGACAAAAATACAAAAACACTAATTCAAAGGGATACATGCCCCACTGTGGTTTTTAGCAGCATTATTTCAATAGAGAAATTATGAAAACAGACTAAGTGTCCATCAATTAATGAGTAGATAAAGAAGGCATAGATAGATAGATAGATAGATAGATAGATACAGATACAGATATTAGAATATCATTCACCCATAAAAAAGAATGAAATCTCAGGGCACTTGGATGGCTCAGTTGGTTAGGCATCTGTCTTCAGCCCAGGTCATAATCTCAGGGTCCTGATACCGAGCCCTGCATCAGGCTCCTTGCTCAGAAGGGAACCTGCTTCTCCCTCTCCCTCTGCCTGCTGCCCCCCTGCCTGTGCTAGCTCGCTCTTGCTCTCGCTCCCTCTCTCTCTGTCAAATAAATAAATAAAATATTTTTTTTTAAAGAAGGAAATCCTGCCATTTGCAATGACATGGATGGAGTTTGAGAGTACTATGCTAAGCAAAATAAGGCAGAGAAAGACAAATACCATATGATTTTCCTCATATGGAATTTAAGAAAGAAAACAAATGAGCAAAGGAAAGAAAAAAAGGGAGAAACCAAGACACAGACTCTTAACTATAGAGAACAAACTGATAGTTACCAGGAGGGAAATTGGGGGTGGTAGTTGGGTAAAATAGGTGATGGAGATTAAGAGTACACTTATCATGATGAGAACTGAGTAATATATAGAATTGCTGAATCACTATATTGTACACCTGAAACTAATATGACATTGTATTTTAACTATACTGGAATTAAAATTAAAAGCTTAATGAAAGGGTGCCTGGGTGGCTCAGTGGGTTAAGCCGCTGCCTTCGGCTCAGGTCATGATCTCAGGATCCTGGGATCGAGTCCCGCATTGGGCTCTCTGCTCAGCAGGGAGCCTGCTTCCCTCTCTCTCTCTCTCTGCCTGCCTCTCCATCTACTTGTGATTTCTCTCTGTCAAATAAATAAATAAAATCCTTAAGAAAAAAAAAACTTAATGAAAAAGGGGAAAATAAAGAAACTTCCAAACAAAAAGTAGAGAAAAAAGATGTATGCAAGTGTTTATAATACAGAGTAGAATGTGATAACTAAAGTAAGGGAAAAAAACTTGTGATCTCTGTCAAATAAATAAAAACATAGATATATAAAAAGAAAAAAAGTCAAGGCAAAAGAACCACATTGATTACAAAGAAAAAGGAAGAACTGTTATCACTATTGGAATGAGAGGTACCTTCATGAAAGATACGGAATTTGAGTTTGATTTTGAAAATGAACATACTTAGACAAGTGGAAGTGACAATATCAGATTAGTTGAGAGGAGCTAATGGGAGCCAAGACTCAGGTGGGGAAATGGTTGTAGGAATTTGATCTTCTTCGACTCACAGACCTGTGTTGAGACATGTAGAAGTCATTAGGATACCTTTGAAGGTCTGTGATTAGTCGAGTGACATGATTAATTTTGTCCCTTTAGAAGGGGTTAGGGAAAAAGGAAGAATGAGGTTAGGAAGCCTGTTGAGCAAAAAAGGTCACAAGCAAAATAAGAAAATGATAACAGGAATGAGAAGGAAGAATGATATTAAAAAGATAGATATGAAGGTAAATAGATAGGCTATAACAACTAGATGTGAAAAAAAGAAAAAGTGCTCTCAGGTTTTGAAACAGTAGCTGAGAATGGTAGGGGCCACATTACACAAAGAGGTAATGCATAGGAGGAATAACAATTTTGGATCAGAAGGTAGAGCTTTGGGAGTCCTCTGCATAATGATGGTAAAGTAATGGAACTAGATGAAAGAAGATACTGGCCAGTGACTTCTGCTCTGTATTGACTGGACCTAAATAAATACAGCAGCAATTTTAGTCTATGTACCTTAGAGAGTATAGATGCATTTGTACAACTCTTTGCCAATGATAGACTCTAAAATTCTAAATCCTCTGTTCTGCAGGGTTGAACCTTTTTTTTTACTTCCCTTCCCTTCCATCCCATTCCCCTACTCCCCTTCACTTCCCACATGCCAAAGAATTAAGTTGACCCTTGCCTCACACCATATGCAAGAGTAAACTCAAAATGGATTATTGACCTAAAAATAAGAACAAAAAACTTTATAGCTCTCAGAAAACATAGGACTATAGCTTCATAACCTTATATATTAAGCAGTGGTTTCTTACCTATGACACCAAAAGCATATAAAACAAAAGAAAAATATATAAATGGGATTTTGTCAAAATTAAAAAGTTCTGTTTCAAAGGCCATCACCAAGAAAATAAAAAGACAACCCAGGGAGTGGGAGAAATTTTTTGCAAATCCCGTATCTGACAGGAGACTTGTATCCAGAATATATGAAGAACTAATATAACTCAACATAAAAAGATAACCCAAATAAAAAATGGTCAAAGGATATGAATAGACATTTGTCCAAAGAAGATATACAGATGTCCAAGAAGTACATGATGGCCAATATCATTAGTCATTAGGGAAATGCAAACCAAATCCCACAGTGGTATACTACTTCACACCCACTGGTATGGCTATAATAAACACAGCAGACAGTAATAAGTATCAGTGAGTATGTGGAAAAATTGGAACCCTCATACTCAGCTAGTGGAAATGTAAAATGGTGCAGCCACCTTGTAAAACAGTTAGGCATTTCCTCAAAAGTCAAATATAGAGTGCAAGGGAGGAGCTATATTTAACCAATCAGTTCTGTGTTGTATATTATTTAACTAATGGATTCTGTGTAGGGTGTTTTCCTGAAGTGTCATGTGATTATTGAGGGCCTGGGTGCAGGGTGGAACCATGACAAAATGAATCCAGTTAGAGCCCCCATTAATTTTGATCATTCCATTTTATGTCCATCCTCTTCTCCTTGCTTTTTCATTCCTATACCTCACAACACTAGAGACACTGCCACATACACCACAAGAACATCCCCCAATGAACTTAGTCCCATTGCTCCATTCACTCACAGATGGGAATTCAGGCAACTGTCCACAGAGGTCACAGACAACATACCTATAGTTCTATCACATATATTACCCCATCATGCCTTAAGGAAGACATTTTCTCTTAAGGATTTTCATTTTGATATAGTTTTTTTAAAATCTTGTATTAAGATACCTCCACCTTTTTCTTGGATAAGGACAACACAGGATTGGCCCTTTTTTGTCCATGATGTTGTTGTTCACAACTTCTCTTGATAGGCCTAGTACAATCTTAGGAACAGGGTTACTGTATGCTGAAGGTCAGACAGTAGCTCTTAACCTAGTCTATCTTAGGTACTTATGGTGTGCATTTTTTATTGGTATATCGTGTTTTATTTGTTCCTGATGTCTTTGGAGTTTTTCTGAGAAATGAATCAGTAATGTAGCATCAACTTAGTAAAATACATTTTAGGCCTTTTTTTTTTTTTTTAAGATTTTTATCTATTTATTTGACAGACAGAGATCACAAGTAGTCAGAGAGGCAGGCAGAGAGAGAGGGGGGAGGAAGCAGACTCCCCGCTGAGCAGAGAGCCCGATGCAGGGCGCAGTCCCAGGACCCTGGATCATGACCTGAGCCGAAGGCAGAGGCTTTAACCCACTGAGCCACCCGGCACCCCACATTTTAAGCCTTTAAAAAAAAAAATGTTAAACATAGGGTTACTATATGACCTAACAATTCCACTCCTACGTATATAGGCAGTTAGAATCGAAAACATATATCCATGTAACTCCTACATAGATGTTCCTAGCACCATTATTTCATAAATGCAGAACAGTGGAAATAAGCCCAAAATGGAATATTCATCAACAAAAATGAATGATGTACAATGTGAATGAAACTTGAAATCGTTATGCTAAGTGAAAGAAGACAGACACAAAAGGCCACATATTGCATGATTCCATTCATGTGAAGTATCCAAAATAGGCAAATCCGTAGAGACAGAAAGTAGATTAGTTGTCTTCAGGTACTTGTGGGAGGGGAAGATGAGAAGGTTGCTTTAGTAGACTGAGATTTCCTTCTGGGGTGATGAAAATATTCTGGAATAAGATAGTGTTGTTGGTTGTAGAACATTGTGAATATAGTGAATGCTACTGAATTGCTCCTTAAATAGGTTAAAATAACAAATATTATGTGTATTTTGCCACTTATTGCTTTTATCAATGGGGTAAATTTTATGGCATATAAATTATGTCTCAAAGCTGCTATAAAAATAAAAAGCATAATAGCTTACGTTAATCACCAGGGAACTGTGCTGAGGGGAAAAAAAATCCAATCCCAAAGATTATATACTAGATGATTCTGTTTTTTATAACATTTTGAAATGGCAGAATTTTAGAAATGAAGGACAGATTAATAACATCTAGATGTTGGGATGGGTGCAGAGATGGTGGGAAGCAGGTTATAAAAGACAGCCTAAGGGAGAGGGAACTGTTAACATTCTTGACCATGGTGCTGGATATGGGATCCTACACAGGCAGTAAAACTTTATAGCGCTGAATACATTCATGAATACATGCACAGTAACAACTAAAATTTGTGAAATCTAAAAAAAACTGATGGATTGTGTCAATGTCATTGTGTCAATGTCAATTGTGATGTTATACCATTATTTGCTAGTAGAAGAGTACACTACTGGGGGAAACTGAACAAAGTGTACATACAAGCTCTATAGCATCTCTTAAAATTGCCTGTGATTCCACAATTACCTCCATAAAAATTGCAACTAATAAAAATGTATAAGAATAACTATATAGCTTTGAAAAATTGTTCTGTGGGCAAACTTCTATTAACATATAAAATGTATTCTTCTTACTCTTGTCTTGGCCCAGTAATAGTTTTATCTCCACAAGCAATACCCAAAATCAAAGTTTGGAGTGGGCCAAACTTACAACAGATTTTGTTTTGGTTTGACTTGGTTTGATTCAGTAATGCAGGATTTTCCAAAATTAAATAGGATGCCTGAGTGAAGAAAAGGTTTTTCTCAGGTTTTTTGCCTTTAGTTCAGTCACTTTTAGCAAAGAAAGATTGTTATTCCTTCCTGTTCACTGATACTAGAAAGTTTGTATGTCATACTTATACCAAAGAGAAAATATGATTTTTTAATGAATAAAAAAAACACATTTCTGTGAAGTAGAAATCATCCTGTTAACATCTCCTCATGTTACAAAGATAAACAACAGGATTAACTGTTTACTTTAGGAGCACAGTCTGGTTGTTTTTCAGGAGAAGAACACAATGTCCTGCTGTATCTGGTTTCCCGTCTGCCGAGTGGGTTGGTGGAGCTGGGGAAAGGCCCTCCACCCACTCAGCCCTCTGCTGTCCTTCCCTCCTGCTTTTATTCTTCCCTCCCTCTTTTCTGTGATTCTTCCTCCCCCACTGTTCATATCCAAACTCTCTTTTCTTCTCCCCCTTCTCCCTCCCCTTTTTTCTTTTTCTTGCTTTTCCCCTCTCACTTTGTCCTCCAATTTCTTCCATTCCTTCCTTAAAATGGAGGCTTAGTAAGAAATTATAATATGAGAGAGAGAACCTTGTTGATCTTTAGAGGCTGCTTAAGTTGACACTGACCTAGAAGAAAGCAGCCAGACTGACTCTAATTCCGGGAATTCTTGGTGGACTGCTAAGAACTGCTCCCATAACCCGGGTAAACATCCCACATGTTCACGTAATCTCCTCTCTCTGTGTACATGCATAGACACACGCACACAAGCCTGTTTCTCTTGTGTTTCTGTGAAACTGAGCCAGTGAGTGAAAGGAAGGGGAAATATGAATATTTTTCCAAAAGTTGGGGAGGAACATTTGAAACTTCAAAGAGGAATTAGAGTCTCACTGAAATTCCCTTTACAGATTCACAGTTTTGTTTAACTTATTCCTTGTGCTTTCTTCTTGCTTTTGCAAATTAACAATACATGGATTTTTAGAATTCTTTTAAAGTATTCTTTAATTAGCATGATCTGTCCTTAAGCTGGTAAGAGAAGGAAAAAAAATTCTTAAAGACAAATATTAACTCCATAATGGACTTTTATACTTCCAACATGATGTGAATGTGATTGAACAGTGAGCTTCTTATCTGTTTTATTTTATGCTGGTGGGAATGTACTGTGGAATGTAGTTTCATTTGGCACCAGTTTTAGTCAGATCTTCCAACGTGGTCCCAGCCTCACCCTCATGGCTCAGAAACACATAGAATCAAAAGTCCTGCCAAATGACTCCTGGTGGCTAAACAGGAGATTCTTGAACTACTTTTTGACTGCTATCTTATTTTCTGGGCTGGGAGGGGTGGGGTGTGGCTGGCTAGGGGCAGGGGCAAGCTGAAGACTGTGGGTATTTTCATGATTGTTTGTGGCTTCACCCAGAGTAGAGCTTTATTTTACAAACAGAACTGCAGTAGCTGGATGACAAGGACAGCATCACAAAGTTGGTTTCATGTATGGCAATTCCATTTCTGTGTGGAATAGTGTATCTTTGCACTATTATCAAGCATTTTTCTCCAAGCCCCTTCACCAAGGTGCACATATCTGCTTATAGACTTAGGAGCGTGGCCACCTGATTAGAGAATAATCTTATCCATTAACTGCATTTGTAATAGTAAATTTGCCCAGTGGGTGAAGGAAACCAAGATTTTGAGCACAGATGAAGTGCAAGATTTTAGTAGGTATGAAACAGATTTAAATTAATCTGGATTATACAGGTGCATAGCCAGGTGCATAGTCACATCCATCAACAGCAGAGCTCAAGGGTCCTGGGTGGTTCAGTGGGTTAAGCATCTACCTTCAGCTCAGGTCATGATCCCAGTCCCACATCAGGCTCCTTGCTCGGCGGAGAGTCTGTTTTCCCTCTTCCTCTGCTTTGCCTCTCCCCTGGTTTGTGCGCTCTCTCTCTTTCTCGCTCTCTCTCTCTCTCTCAAATAAATATATTAATAATATGTAAAACAGAGGGGGGTGGGGAAAGGGGTCAGCTTAGTGGTGAGTATTAAGGAGGGCACATATTGCATGGAGCACTGGGTGTTGTACGTAAATAATGAATCTTGAAACAATGCATCAAAAACTAATGATGTATTTTATGGTGACAAACATAACACAATAAAAAATTTTTTTAAATAATATGTAAAACAGCAGAGCTTAAAACAGCCCCTCTTCTGTAGACCAGCTACTCCCCTGCACCACATGCTTAAAATGTTTAAAATCATGAAAATCACATTCTTAAAATCATGAAAATTAGAGGAGGGATCTTACATGGATGAGGGCCTACATTTTAGACATGGGTGAAACATTGATTTTAAATAAGTGGCATTCATTTGCCAGATCTTTATGCCAAGAATTTTCAATGTCAAATTGTCTCACTGAACGAATACAGTTCTTATTCAAACCACTAACATCCTACTTCCAAACTGCAAAGAGAAGACATTTTCTCTTTGCTGTTTGAAGTTAATCACTTCTAAAAATTGCAGTGTCCCTCTCACACTAGGCGTAGGGTATCTACCAACAGTGCTCAGTGCCAGGGTGAGTGTGAAAGGTCACCTGTGGCCTGAGGCCTAGCTTGCACATCACTGGCAGCACAGATTTGGTATTGCTGAATGTACACATCTGCCTTATCCAGTGGGTATTCTAGAGCAAGAAAGCAAAAGGGTATACTCAACTGCTTCCCAAAGTAGAAACTCAATTTTATTAACACTGATCCATCACATAACTTTAAAATGTCAGATCTCCTGGGGCACCTGAGTGGCTCAATTGGTGGACTTTTGGTTTCAGCTTAGGTCATTATCTCAGAGTCGTGAGATCAAGCCCTGGTAAGGGTCCATGCTCAGCACAGATCTACTTGTTTTTCTCTCTCTCTCAAATAAATAAATAAAATCTTTTAAAAAATAATAAAATAAAATGTCAGATCTCCTAATCTCCATGTGACTTGGCTAGCAGCTAAGTTCACAGTATTTCAGAGCTTACTAAGGACAGTGCTGGTATCTACTAGTTGTCCTGCTGAGCATGGCCACATGCTGTTACAGTGTCTGCTCAGAGACCTCAGATGCTGTTATATTCCATCTTAGACTGAAATAACTGAAAAGGCCTCTAGAGAACAACCAGAAAATATGTCTCAGTGGTAGTGACAAGGCTGGAACTCCAGCCCCTCCACTTCACTGCCACCCTGCTTTGAGTAGCATCCTCTACTAACCAATTTGGGTTTCCATGTTTTGTGTTAATTAGCTCCATCCTTGCCTGCTAAATGGCTCAAGTCATTTGACCAGCCTTTGGATTCTGTAACTTCTCTAACCCACATCTGGTCTGCCTGTCCCTGAGGCTGCCTTTATTCTCCACTTCCTCTTAACCTCCTTAAGAGAGCTTAGGCAAGTATAGACTCTTCCCTGAGCCTTACCTATCATCACTACCTTGTTCTGTCTCCTCCTTGAAATGTTTTCCTAATGTGTGCTGACATGCTGACAGAGGCCAAAGAGGCCAAGAGACAACAGTAGTTGTGTGAGGGTTGGGAATCAAGGGTGGGAGCAGGCGCCACTCACAAGTTAGTGCCTCATCCACGAGTGTTGACCCTGTGCTGCCAGACAACAGTAAATTGGAGTTTTGTATAAAATCTCCTAATGTTTAATATTTGTTAACTAGTTTAAAAATCTGTTAACACTCTATAGGGGCACCTGGGTGGCTCAGTCAGTTGGGCCTCTGCCTTTGGCTCAGGTCATGGTCTCAGGGTCCTGGGAGCAATACCACTTTGCAACTTCATTATTTCCTATCAGGAATTTGTCATTGATTAGAGGAATGAACTTGTACCTTCTCTATAAGTTTCTGTTCAAACCATACTCCACCCTGTCCTAAGCGTTGTATTTCTGAAAACAAATTTTATCTAACACCTTTTAGTGTCACCCCATTGTTGACTCATTGATGGCAGGAGGTAGGTGTGCAGGCAGACACACATGGCAGTTATTTACAACCTCTGCTGTTCTTTCAGCTTAGCCTCCCCATGGCCATCATCATATGGCCTTTACCTCAGCCACTATCAGGCATCACTGTGCCAGCCATGCCCAGCCATGTGACTCCACCAGAATGATGCCTCTCTTTCCTTCCCCAACCCAGTACTTTCCTCCCATCCCATTTTCTCCTTTTTTTAAAAATGCTTATCAACATTTTAATTTTTATTATAAATGTAAAACTTGATTTTAAATTAATAATAATGCATTGAAAAAGAGAATAATGCATTGAAATCGCCAAATATCAGTCTTTATCATATTATTACTTTCCTAATCTCTCTTTCTTTCTCTCTCTCTTTCTCTCTTTTTCTTTCTTTCTCCATCCCTCTCTCTTATTTTCTAGCCTTCATTCAATTTCCTAAACATGGAAACGCTCTTTCCCATCACAGGATTTTGTATATGCTATATTCTCTGTTTTAAGTCCTTTTCTCTCAAGCTTTTGCATGATTGGCTTTCCTTCTTCAAGACTCATCTTAGGGGTATCTGGATGGCTCAGTTGGTTAGGCATCTGCCTTCAACTTAGGTCATGATCCCAGGGTCCTGGGCTCAAGCCCCACATCAGGCTCCTTGCTCAGCAAAAAGTCAGGCCTCTCTTTTAGTGTACAGTGAAAAACCCATAATTGCCATTGTTACTAAGACTCTTACAATGTTTATATCATGGCTCTGTAGAGTTCTGTGCCCCACTGCATCTACTGTACTTCTTTTGTCTGACTTGGTAATTTTGTACTTGACTCCTTTATTGTGTTCAAGCAAATCAAGATGTCTTTTAGGAAATAAAAGGACAACTCACACTTAGGAATGAAAAGTGTCCAAATACTCTAAAAACTTATAAGCAATGGCTAAATAGCCATTATGTTTTCTTACACAGCACAGGCTAAATATCCAGAGGATCATTATTTCTAATGGAAGCACATTGAAGATAAAAATGGAAGACTGGCTTCTGGAATAGCAGGGTGAAGTCACAGTGGACTCTCTCCCTAATAAACATTTTATCTGGAAAAAGCTTAAAAATACTAATAATTTAAAGCTTTAGGAAATTTTCCTTAAGGCGTACAGAAAATGGAGAAACATTCCGTCAATAGAATCAAAACAATCCACTAAATTTCAGGAAGAACAAGGAGTCTGTGGCTCCTGAGCCATAACCTACCCACCCCCAACACAATTTGTCTTATGAAGACTATTGTGGGGCACTTACTCCAGGACTACAGCCAAGAAGATGTCCCCTCTCACCCCAGTACAGTTTCACTGTAGAAGATCTCCTAGCCCATGTTGTAGCTCTACCCCAAGTGTGGTTGGCCAAGAATACTAGTCCAGTTGTCCTACCCCAATTTATCCATAGGCTAGAAGCACCACATCAGAGAGGCATTCCCAGACCAATGCCACCACCACCAGCCCCAGCACCCACTCTAGAGCAGAGGTGTAACTCCAGGAGAAGAGGATATTGTCTTCAACTCCCAGTACTATGAGTGACTCAGAGGTTCTGCCTGGAGGAAGACAGGTTATAATGAAGAAGGCTCTAAGGCACTGTGGGAGAGAGCTGACTTTATTTGGAACAGAGTACAATTCCATGCCTAAGGGCATTGTTGAAAATAATAGGGATCTTGGTGAAGAGCAATTCCAAGATTGCCTGAAGCTCTGTGATACTGTATCAACAAGGAAATGGCCAAGCAATCAGAAGTTTAACAGAGAGCATCAAGGGAAAGACACAGCCAAGAAGAATCCTCCTAGTATCACAGTAAAACTTTCAGAGTCAAGAAGGGCGTAGTTGTCTGCACCCACTTAGAGTAAAAATCTAACTTCCAGAGGGTTTTAAGCATAACCTTTCACCGAAAAGTGGCTTGTGCTGACCTAAGGGCATGTGAAAAGATTTAAAAAAAAAACGAAAAAGGGGGTTGGATGGCATCAGATACTGAAGCCTGCAGGAGAAAGTAGTTTGGACAAGTCAGTAGACAACTGAATAAACTGCCATAGAAATAACAATAGGATCAACCCCTGGAGAAGAGGAGGAATCCATATCTAGAGTTGCCACAGTGTAGTATCAAATGTGCTCAGTTGTCAACCAAAAATTACAAGATTGGTGAAGAAACAGGTTTTTTTGTGAGATTAAGAGTCACTTATGGGGACGCCTGGGTGGCTCAGTTGGTTGAGCAGCTGCCTTTGGCTCAGGTCATGATCCCAGCGTCCTGGGATCGAGTCCCACATCAGGCTCCTTGCTCCGCAGGGAGCCTGCTTCTCCCTCTGACTCTGCCTTCCACTCTGTCTGCCTGTGCTTGATCTTGCTCGCTTTCTCTCTGACAAATAAATAAATAAAATCTTTAAAAAAAAAAAAAAAAGAGTCACTTATGGTTTGTCTCCCTCCCAATCCCATCTTGTTTCATTTATTCTTCTCCTACCCACTTAACCCCTCATGGTGCATCTCCACTTGCTCATATCAGGGAGATGATATGATAGTTGTCTTTCTCTGATTGACTTATTTCGATAAGCATGGTACCCTCTAGACCTATACAGCAGGAAAAAAGGGGCAGGCACATGAAGGGGCCCAGATATTGGACTTAGCAGGCAAAAATTCCAAAGCAGCCATTATGAATATGTTCAGAGAATTCAAGGAAACCGTGTTTCAGGAATTAAAGGGTGGTATGATGACAGTGTCTAATCAAATGGAGAATAATGAAAAAACATAATAAAAGAAAACCAAATGGGAATTCTGGAGTTAGAAAGTATAATTAAAATGAAAAATTCACTAGCTAGGCTCAACAGTAGGCTTCAGAGAGAACATGAATCCAGAGTAATTGAGCTTGCACAATCTGAAGGAGAGAAAATTAAAAATTTAAAATAATTAAATTAAAATAATTAAAAATTAATAATAATAATAATAATAATAATAATGAGTGCTTACTTTGGTATCACTTATACTAAAATTGGAATGGTACAGAAATTAGTATAGCCCCTGCACAAGGATGACACGCAAATTTGTGAAGCATTACATATTTATTTTAATTTTTTTTATTTTTTTATAAACATATATATTTTATCCCCAGGTGTACATGTCTGTGAATCACCAACTTTACACACGTCACAGCACTCACCATAGAACATACCCTCCACAATGTCCATAACCCCACACCCCTTCTCCCAACCCCTCTCCCCCCAGGAACCCTCCGGTTTTTTTGTGAGATTAAGAGTCACTTATGGTTTGTCTCCCTCCCAATCCCATCTTGTTTCATTTATTCTTCTCCTACCCACTTAACCCCTCATGTTGCATCTCCACTTGCTCATATCAGGGAGATCATATGATAGTTGTCTTTCTCTGATTGACTTATTTCGCTAAGCATGGTACCCTCTAGTTCCATCCAGGTTTTCGCAAATGGCAAGATTTTATTTCTTTTGGTGGCTGCATAGTATTCCATTCTGTATATATACCACATCTTCTTTATACATTCATCTGTTGATGGACATCTAGGTTCTTTCCAAAGTTTGGCGATTGTAGACATTGCTGCTATAAACATTCAGGTGCACGTGACCCTCGGATCACTATGTTTGTATCTTTAGGGTAAATACCCAGTAGTGCAATTGCTGGGTCGTAAGGTAGCTCTATTTTCAACTTTTTGAGGAAGCTCCATGCTGTTTTCCAGAGTGGTTGCACCAGCTTGCATTCCCACCAACAGTGTAGTAGGGTTCCCCTTTCTCTGCATCCTCGCCAGCATCTGTCATTTCCTGACTTATTCATTTTAGCCATTCTGACTGGTGTGAGGTGGTCTCTCCTTGTGGTTTTTTTTTTTTTTTTAAGATTTTATTTATTTATTTGACAGAGAGAAATCACGAGTAGATGGAGAGGCAGGCAGAGAGAGAGAGAGGAAAGCAGGATCCCCGCCGAGCAGAGAGCCCGTTGCGGGACTCGATCCCAGGACCCTGAGATCATGACCTGAGCTGAAGGCAGCAGCTTAACCCACTGAGCCACCCAGGCGCCCCATCTCCTTGTGGTTTTGATTTGTATTTCCCTGATGCCGAGGGATGTGGAGCACTTTTTCATGTGTCTGTTTGCCATCTGGATGTCTTCTTTGCAGAAATGTCTGTTCATGTCTTCTGCCCATTTCTTGATTGGATTATTTGTTCTTTGGGTGCGAGTTTGATAAGTTGTTTATAGATGTTGGACACTAGCCCTTTATCTGATATGCCATTTGCAGATATCTTCTCCCATTTTGTCAGTTGTCTTTTGGTTTTGTTAAGGGTTTCTGTTGCTGTGCAAAAGCCTTTTATCTTGATAAAATCCCCCAATAGGTCGTTTTTGCCCTTGCTTCCCTTGCCTTTGGCGATGTTCCTAAAGATGTCAATGCAGCTGAGGTCGAAGAGGTTGCTGCCTGTGTTCTCCCCAAGGATTTTGATAGATTCCTTTCGCACATTGAGGTCCTTCATCCATTTTGAGTCTATCTTCATGTGTGGTGTAAGGAAATGGTCCAATTTCATTTTTCTGCATGTGGCCATCCAGTTTTCCCAACACCATTTATTGAAGAGACTGTCTTTTTTCCATTGGACATTCATACCTCCTTTGTTGAAGATTAGTTGATCATAGAGTTGAGGGTCTATTTCTGGGCTCTCTATTCTGTTCCATTGATCTATGTGTCTGTTTTTGTGCCAATACCATGCTGTCTTGATGATGACAGCTTTGTAATAGAGCTTTAAGTCCGGAATTGTGATGCCACCAACTTTGGCTTTCTTTTTCAAAATCCCTTTGGCTATTCGAGGTCTTTTCTGGTTCCATATAAATTTTAGGATTATTTGCTCCATTTCTTTGAAAAAAATTTATGGTATTTTGATAGGAATTGCACTAAATGTGTAGATTGCTTTAGGTAGCATAGACATTTTCACAATATTTATTTTTCCAATCCAGGAGCATGGAACATTTTTCCATTTCTTTGTGTCTTCCTCAATTTCTTTCATGAGTACTTTATAGTTTTCTGAGTATAGATTCTGTGCCTCTTTGGTTAGGCTTATTCCTAGGTATCTGATAGTTTTGGGTTCAACTGTAAATGGAATTGACTCCTTGATTTCTCTTTCTTCTGTCTTGTTGTTGGTGTAGAGAAATGCAGCTGATTTCTGTGCATTGATTTTACATCCTGACACTTTACTGAATTCCTGTATAAGTTCTAGCAGTTTTGGAGTGGAGTCTTTTTTTGGGGGGTTTTCCACATATACTATCATATCATCTGTGAAGAGTGATAGTTTGACTTCTTCGCCGATTTGGATGCCTTTAATTTCCTTTTGTTGTCTGATTGCTGAGGCTAGGATTTCTAGTACGATGTTGAATAGCAGTGATGATAATGGACATCCCTGCCATGTTCCTGACCTTAGTGGAAAAGCTTTCAGTTTTTCTCCATTGAGAACGATATTTGCAGTGGGTTTTTCATAGATGGCTTTGATGATATTGAGGTATGTGCCCTCTCTCCCTACACATTGAAGAGCTTTGATCAGGAAGAGATGCTGTACTTTGTCAAATGCCTTTTCAGCATCTATTGAGAGTATCATATGGTTCTTGTTCTTTCTTTTATTAATGTGTTGTATCACATTGATTGATTTGTGGATGTTGAACCAACCTTGCAGCCCTGGAATAAATCCCACTTGGTCATGGTGAATAATCCTTTTAATGTACTGTTGAATCCTGTTGGCTAGTATTTTGGTGAGAATTTTCGCATCTGTGTTCATCAAGGATATTGATCTGTAGTTCTTTTTTTTTTTTTTTTTTTTTCATGGGATCCTTGTCTGGTTTTGGGATCAAGGTGATGCTGGCCTCATAAAATGAGTTTGGAAGTTTTCCTTCCATTTCTATTTTTTGGAACAGTTTCAGGAGAATAGGAATTAGTTCCTCTTTAAATGTTTGGTAGAGGAACGCCTGGGTGGCTCAGCTGCCTTCGGCTCAGGTCATGATCCCAGCGTCCTGGGATCGAGTCCCACATCGGGCTCCTTGCTCAGCAGGGAGCCTGCTTCTCCCTCTGCCTCTGTCTGCCATTCTGTCTGCCTGTGCTCGCTCTCTCCCTCTCTCTCTGATAAATAAATAAAATCTTTAAAAAAAAAAAATAAATGAATGTTTGGTAGAATTCCCCCCGGGAAGCCATCTGGCCCTGGGCTTTTGTTTGTTTGGAGATTTTTGATGACTGTTTCAATCTCCTTACTGGTTATGGGTTTGTTCAGGTTTTCTATTTCTTCCTGTTTCAGTTGTGGTAGTTTATATGTCTCTAGGAATGCATCCATTTCTTCCAGATTGTTAAATTTGTTGGCGTAGAGTTGCTCATAGTATGTTCTTATAATTGTTTGTATTTCTTTGGTGTTAGTTGTGATCTCTCCTCTTTCATTCATGATTTTTATTTCTTTGGGTCCTTTCTCTTTTCTTTTTGATAAGTCTGGCCAGGGGTTTATTCTTTCAAAGAACCACCTCCTAATTTCATTGATTTGTTCTATTATTTTTACTTTTTGGTTTCTATTTCATTGATTTCTGCTCTGATCTTTATGATTTCTCTTCTCCTGCTGGGTTTAGGGTTTCTTTCTTGTTCTTCCTCCAGCCCCCTTAGGTGTAGGGTTAGGTTGTGTACCTGAGACCTTTCTTGTTTCTTGAGAAAGGCTTGTACCGCTATATATTTTCCTCTCAGGACTGCCTTTGTTGTGTCCCACAGATTTTGAACCGTTGTGTTTTCATTATCATTTGTTTCCATGAATTTTTCAATTCTTCTTTAATTTCCTGGTTGACCCATTCATTCTTTAGGAGGATGCTGTTTAGTCTCCATGTATTTGGGTTCTTTCCAAACTTCCTCTTGTGGTTGAGTTCTAGCCTCAGAGCATTGTGGTCTGAAAATATGCAGGGAATGATCCCAATCTTTTGATATCGGTTGAAGCCTGATTTAGGACCAAGGATGTGATCTATTCTGGAGAATGTTCCATGTGCACTAGAGAAGAATGTGTATTCTGTTGCTTTGGGATGAAATGTTCTGAATATATCTGTGATGTCCATCTGGTCCAGTGTGTCATTTAAGGCCTTTATTTCCTTGTTGATCTTCTGCTTGGATGATCTGTCCATTTCAGTGAGGGGGGAGTGTTAAAGTCACCTACTATTATTGTATTATTGTTGATGTGTTTCTTTGATTTTGTTATTAATTGGTTTATATAGTTGGCTGCTCCCACGTTGGGGGCATAGATATTTAAAATTGTTAGATCTTCTTGTTGGACAGACCCTTTGAGTATGATATAGTGTCCTACCTCATCTCTTATTATAGTCTTTGGCTTAAAATCTAATTGATCTGATATAAGGATTGCCACTCAGGCTTTCTTGTGATGTCCATTAGCATGGTAAATTCTTTTCCACCCCCTCACTTTAAATCTGGAGGTGTCTTTGGGCTTAGAATGAGTTTCTTGTAGGCAACATATTGATGGGTTTTTTGTTTTTTTATCCATTCTGATACCCTGTGTCTTTTGATTGGGGCATTGAGCCCATTAACATTCAGGGTAACTATTGAGAGATATGAATTTAGTGCCATTGTATTGCCTGTAAGGTGACTGTTACTGTATATTGTCTTTGTTCCTTTCTGATCTACCACTTGTAGGCTCTCTCTTTGCTTAGAGGATCCCTTTCAATATTTCCTGTAGAGCTGGTTTGGTGTTTGCAAATTCTTTCAGTTTTTGTTTGTCCTGGAAGCTTTTAATCTCTCCTTCGATTTTCAATGATAGCCTAGCTGGATATAGTATTCTTGGCTGCATGTTTTTCTCGTTTAGTGCTCTGAATATATCATGCCAGCTGTCTCTGGCCTGCCAGGTCTCTGTGGATAAGTCTGCTGCCAATCTAATATTTTTACCATTGTATGTTACAGACTTCTTTTCCCGGGCTGCTTTCAAGATTTTCTCTTTGTCACTAAGACTTGTAAATTTTACTATTAGGTGACGGGGTGTGGACCTATTCTTATTGATTTTTGAGGAGGGTTCTCTGCACCTCCTGGATTTTGATGCTTGTTCCCTTTGCCATATTGGGGAAATTCTCTCCAATAATTCTCTCCAATATACCTTCTGCTCCCCCTCTCTCTCTTTCTTCTTCTTCTGAAGTCCCAATTATTCTAATGCTGTTTCGTCTTATGGTGTCACTTATCTCTCGAATTCTCCCCTCGTGGTCCAGTAGCTGTTTGTCCCTCTTTTGCTCAGCTTCTTTATTCTCTGTCATTTGGTCTTCTATATCTCTAATTCTTTCTTCTGCCTCATTTACCCTAGCAGTGAGAGCTCCATTTTTTATTGCACCTCATTAATAGCTTTTTTTATTTCAACTTCGTTAGATTTTAGTTCTTTTATTTCTCCAGGAAGGGCTTTTATATCTCCCGAGAGGGTTTCTCTAATATCTTCCATGCCTTTTTTGAGCCCGGCTAGAACCTTGAGAATTGTCATTCTGAACTCTAGATCTGACATATTACCAATGTCTGTATTGATTAGGTCCCTAGCCTTCAGTACTGCCTCTTGTTCTTTTTTTTTTGTGGTGAATTTTTCCGCCTTGTCATTTTGTCCAGATAAGAGTATATGAAGGAGCAAATTAAATACTAAAAGGGTGGCAACAACCCCAGGAAAATATGCTTTAACCAAATCAGACGAGATCCCAAATCGTGAGGGGGGAGAAAGGGGATAAAAAGATGTTCAGAAAGGGGCGCCTGGGTGGCTCAGTGGTTTGGGCTGCTGCCTTCGGCTTGGGTCATGATCTCAGGGTCCTGGGATCGAGCCCCGCATCAGGCTCCCTGCTCCGCAGGAAGCCTGCTTCCCTCTCTCTCTCTCTCTCTCTGCCTGCCTCTCTGCCTACTTGTGATCTCTGTCTGTCAAATAAATAAATAAAATCTTTAAAAAAAAGAGAGAGGTTCAGAAATAAATAATAGAAACCAATAAAAGAGAATTAAAAAAAGAAAACGAATAAGGAAAAAATATAAAATAAGAAAATATATATAAATATATATATATTAGATAAACTAGTAAAAAAACATTAAAAAAAGTAAAGGGTAAAAGTTTAAAAAATTTAGCAGAAGAACAAAAAAAAAATTGTAAAAGAGAAAAAATTAAATTTACTGCAAAACTAAAGAATCATGGAGAGATAGCCATGAGTTCCATGCTTTGCTTTCTCCTCCTTTGGAATTCCGTGCTCTCCTTGGTTTTGAAACTGCACTCCTTGGTAGGTATACTTGATCCTGGCTGGATTTCTTGTTGATCTTCTGGGGGAGGGGCCTGTTATAGTGATTCTCAAGTATCTTTGCCCCAGGTGGAATTGCACCGCCCTTACCAGGGTCCTGGCTGTGTAATCCGCTCGGGTTCGCTTTCGGGAGCTTTTGTCCCTGAGCCCTTTCCGTAGAGTTCCGGAGGATGGGAATGGAAATGGCGCCCTCCCGGTCTCTAGCCCGGAGGAGCCGAGAGCTCAGGGCCCCACTCCTCAGTGCACCCTCAGAGAACAGCACCCATTTGCTCCTGTCTCCCTGGCCTCTGGCCATGCTCTGAGCTCACCCAGGCTGCAACCGGTTCAAGGTAACCCCGAGCTGAGAGCTCACTCTTCGGCTCTGTCTCTTTAGCCGGCTTCCCCGTTCTAATACCTTCAAGCTCTGCTACGCTCAGACACCCCCGATCCTTCTGTGACCCTGCGGGACCTGAGGCCACGCTGACCCCGCATGGCTTCACCCCGGTTTAGACTCTGGAGCGATGTCCCTCAGCGGAACAGACTTTTAAAAGTCCTGATTTTGTGCTCCATTGCTCCGCCGCTTGCCGGGAGCCGGCCTCTCCCCCCAGGGTCTATCTTCCCATCACTTTGGATTCACTTCTATGCCAGTCCTGTCTTTCAGGAAGTGGTTGATTTTCTGTTTCTAGAATTGCTGTTCTCCTTCTCTTCAATCTCCCCTTGGATTTAGAGGTGTTTGCAATCTTTAGATGAGCTATCTAGCTGATCTCCTGCTACCTGAAGTAGTTTCAGCCTGCTACTTCTCCACCATCTTGACTCCTCTGAAGCATTACATATTTTGAAGACTTTCATCAGATTTAAAATTCTTCAGTAAAAGCATATGGTAATTTCAATAGAATGTTAAAACTTTATCTCAAATTTACTACCACAGAGTATCTTAGAGATTAAAAGTATTTGTGAAGACTTTCAAATAACTCTATCTTTATGTAGGATTAGGGCACACCAAAATAAATCATTTCTGTATTATTATAGAAATCTCCCAAATTGCAAATATCCTAAGGAGGAAAACAAAAGAATGAAGAAGATGAAACAGAACCTCATAGAAATGTGGGACAACATTAAGTGCACCAATATACATGTAATGGGTGTGCCAGAAAGTCAAGGGAGTTGTGAGGAGGGCAGAAAAAATATCAGAAGGAAAAAAATGCAGAAGAAATAGTGATTGGAACATTTCAAATTTGACCGGTGAACTTTACTCATCTGAGAAGTTCAAGAACTTTAAGTAGAATAAACCTAAGGAATTCATACCCAGATAAAACATCATCAAAACGTTGAAAACCAAAGATAAAGAGAAAACCTCGAAAGCAAGAAGTGAAAATGACTCCTTATATAATAAGAGAACCCAGTGAAATAAGAACAGACCTCTCATTAGACATAATGGAGGCCTGAGGCAATGGGACAATATTAAAAATTTCAATAGAAACAAATAACTTGCATTACACTTTCTTTTTGGGCTTTAAATCCTGAGGTTAAGTCAAGAGGATTGGACATTAATTGTTTTATGTTAGACAACTCATCCCCTCATTTTTGATAAAACCAAAGGCTCCAGTTGTTCCTTTTGAAGTAGTCTAGCTTTTTACTCGTTTGATCCAGACCTAATTATAATCCACAGAACCCTGACTTTTAAATAATTTTTTTTCATTCACAGAGTCATTAGAACTAAGTTTGTAGGGGCACCTTGGTTGCTCAGTAGTTTAAGCCTCTGCCTTCATCTCAAGTCATGATCTCAGGGTCCTGGGATCGAGCCCCCCATCAGGCTCTCTGCTCAACAGAGAGCCTGATGGGGGGCTGCTTCCCCCCCCCTCTCTCTGCCTGCCTCTCTGCCTACTTGTGATCTCTGTCTGTCAAATAAATAAATAAAATCTTTAAAAAAATAATTTTTTACTATATAAATGTCTTATAGCCACAACATACTAAATGATGTCATACATATATGTGGAAATGTTTAGTTGTCTTAAGGTAGATGGTAAATTCTTCTGGGTACCATGTGCATAAGCAGTCTTATGCACAATGAGCAGACCTAAAACCGCATGTTCATCAGGTCATGGATTTCCTGGTGTCCTAGGGTATAAGATATATTTGCCAGGAGAATTCAACACAGTAATAATGATATGTGATTTTGATATATTTTTCTCCATAGATATGGTAAAGTATATTTTAGAAAAAATATTGCTAGAAACATCTTGATGATAATGATGATTTTCAAGGAATACCTATTAACATCTTTGAATTTTAGTGTTTGATAAAACATAATTTGGAAATATTTTTATATAGACTGTTACTTCTTGTTCAGTTATGCTGTCACTTTGTATTTACTGCTCTTTGAAAGGTTTCAACCAGTTAACTATTTAGAGTTTGGGTTTCTCTTATTCTTATGCCTTTAGACGGTGCTGTCCTATAGGGTCGCCAGTAGCCACGGGTGGTTTTTTACATTTAAACTAATTAAAATTAAATAAAATCTAAAATTCATTTCCTTACATTAGCCACATTTGAAGCACTCAATAGCCCCATGTGGCTAGTGGCTACCACATTTGACTACACTTGGTATAGAACATTCCATCAGCACAGCGAGTTCTCTTAGGCCACATGCTTCTTATTTATTGGAGATTTATTGCAAACTACAGCAATATATAGATCAGTTTCACCTGAACTTGAAGTAAGATAGAGCTTAGCTCTGGAAATTATGTTGATAATTTCCCATTTTTGTGCATTTAAAGAGATATATCAAATATGTTTATGTATTCATTTTATTTCATTGATTTTTTTAAAGTTCGATTTTTTTTAAAAGATGTATTTATTTGAGAGAGAGAGAGACAGGGAGAGCATGTGCATGTATGTGAGAGCAGAGGGAGGGGTGGAGGGAGAGGGAAACAAGCAGACTCCCCTCTGAGCAGGGAGCTTGATACCAGGACCCTGAGATCATGACCTGAGCCAAAATCAAGAGTCAAATCTTTAACCAACTGAGCCACCCAGGCACCCCTACATATTCATTTTATTTTTTGAATTGTCTTATTTAATGCTGTACAGCCTTGGGCAAGATACCAAATCCTTCTGATCGTCTGTCTATTTTGTGCTAAGCAAGAATAGTAATAGCCAGCCTGGCTCTTAGTGGCCTTTTGAGAGTAAGAGGGCCTGGCACTAAATGCTATCAAGATGATGAATTTCTAACCCACTTACACTGTGAAAAAATTGTTATTTTAATCTTTTGATTTGTGGGATAAATACTGCAATAAATAATCAAGGAAGCAGACAAAAAAGTAAAGACAATATTTAAAAAGCATTCTTTTAAATAACATGACTTATACATTATGTACAAAACCCTCTACTTACCAACGAAGCCATATTTTCTATAAATTTAAAAGTATCATTGTTGGAAAACACATTCTCTGACTTAGTACAATTAAATTAGTTAATTTAAAAAATACGTATTTTAAATCCTTATTTTAAATCCTTATAGGAAAATTTTTTAAATACTGCCAAATAACTTATGGATTAAAAAAGGAACAATAATGGAAATTTTAAATTCCTAGAACTGGTAAATAATAAAATGCTAAATATCAAAATTTATGTGATATCATTAATTTGATATTTATTAGAAATTTTGTAGTCTAAACAGCTCACTTTAGAAAGAAGGAAGGCTCAAAATAAATGAGCTAATCTTCTAATATAAGAAATTGTTAAAAAATAGAATAAATACAAAGAAAATAGAATGAGATTATAAACAGTAGAAATTAATGGCATAAAGGAACAGTAAATAAGCAAAGCTCAGAGTTGGTCCTTTGGAATGTTAAGTAATTCTATGGTAAAAGTCATAAAGAAAAAAAGAAGATATAATTAAATAATAGTACTGCCACAAAAATAGACACATAGATAAATGGAACAAAGTAGAAAACCCAGAAATAAAACCCACAATTATATGGTCAATTAATCTTTGACAAAGGAGTGAAGAATATACAGTGGGAAAAAAGACAGTCTTCAACAAATGGTGTTGAGGATCTGGACAGCTACATGCAAAAGAATTAAACTAGACCACTTTCTTACACTATACACAAAAATAAATTCAAAATGGGGGAAAGACCTATATGTGAAACCTGAAACCAAAAAATATCCTAGAAGACAGCAGAGGCAATAATTTTTCTGACATCAGCTAAAGCAACATTTTTCTAGATATGTCTCCTGAGGCAAGGAAAATAAAAGCAAAAATAAACTATTGGGACCACACCAAAATAAAAAGCTTCTGCACAGTGAAGGAAACACCAACAAAACTAAAAGGCAACCTACTGAATGGGAGAAGGTATTTCTAAATGATATATCCAATAAAGGGTTAATATCCAAAATATATAAAGACTCAAGACCTAAAAGCCAAATAATCCAGTTTAAAAATGGGAGAAGACATGAACAGAAACTTCTCCAAAGACAAAGAGATGGCCAATAGACATGTGAAAAGATGCTCAACATCACTGATCATCTGGAAAATGCAAATCAAAACTATTGTGAGATACCACTTCACACCCTGTCAGAATGGCTAAAATAAAAAACCCCAGAAACAAGTACTGGCAAGGATGTGGGAAAAAAGGAACTGTCATGCACTGTTGGTGGGAATGCAAACTGGTAACAGCCACTGTGGAAAACAGTAGGGAGTTTCATTAAAAAGTTAAAAGTAGAACTACCCTATAATCCAGTAATCACACTACTGGGTATTTACCCAAAAAATACAAAAACCCTAATTCAAAGGGATACATGCACTCCTATGTTTTTTGATTGTTTGTTTTTTAAAATTATACCCACTTCACATTTTATTTTCTTTTTATTTCCATTTTATTTTATATCTTTTCAGTGTTTCAAAATTCATTGTTTATGCACCCCTATGTTTTTTTGCAGCATTATTTATAATACCAAAATTATGGTAACAGCTCTAGTGTCCACCAATAGACAAATGAACAGGGACATCCAGACACACACACGTGCACATACATGCACACGCAATGGAATATTATTCAGCACTATAAAAGAATGAACCCTTGTCATTTGCAACAACACGGATGCAACTAGAGAATGTTATGCTAAGTGAAATAAGGCGGAGAAAGACAAATACCATATTATTTCACTCATATGTGGAATTTAAGAAACAAAACAAATAAGCAAAGGAAAAAAAAGAGAGAAACCAAGTAACAGACTATAGAGAACTGATGGCTACCAGAGGGGAGGTGGATGAGGAGATGGGTTAAATAAATGGTGGGGATTAGGGAGTATATTTGTCATGAGCACCGGTGTTGTAAGAATTGAGCCTGGGTGGCTCAGTGGGTTAAGCCGCTGCCTTCAGCTCAGATCATGATCTCAGGGTCCTGGGATCAAGGCCCGCATCGGGCTCTCTGCTCAGCAGGGAGCCTGCTTCCCTCTCTCTCTCTGCCTGCCTCTCCGACTACTTGTGATTTCTCTCTGTCAAATAAATAAATAAAATCTTAAAAAAAAAAAAAAGAAGAATTGTTGAGTCACTAATTATACACCTGAACCTAATATAACACTCTATGTTAACTATACTGGAATTAAAATAAAAACTTAATAAAAATATACATGTATATACAAATCTTAGTTAATGTAAAAATATAGACCAAATGGGCAATCACTAGGAAAATATATCTTAACAAAATGTCTCAGTCAAAAAATAGAAAGCCCGAATAGCCCAAGTATCATTAGAGAAATTGAGTTGATAGTTAAAAATCTTCCCAGGAAAAGCACTAGATCCAATTCATTTTATCACTAAATTATTTCAAACTTTCGAAAAGCAGGTCATTCAAATCTTATACAAATTTTTCTTTTTTTTTTTTTTTTAAGATTTTACTCATTTATTTGACAGAGACCACAAGTAGGCAGAGAGGCAGGCAGAGAGAGAAGGGGAAGCAGGCTCCCCGCTGAGCAGAGACACCCCCCCATGCGGGGCTCAATCCCAGGACCCTGAGATCATGACCTGAACTGAAGGCAGAGGCTTAACCCACTGAGCCACCCAGGCGCCCCAAATCTTATACAAAGTTTTCAAAGAAAAAAAGAATCTGTGTCAACTGATTGTATAAAGCTACTGTAAATAAGCTTGCTATGAGAAATAAAATCAAATCTAATTGGCAAAATAAAGGTCATTATCACATGGAAAACTTCTAAACAAAATGTAGCAAATAGAATCTTGGCTTTATCTCAGGAAACTTGCCTAACTTAAAAAACTGTAGAGGTGGCTGGGTGACTCAGTCACTCACCCTTCGGCTCAGGTCATAATAGTAGAATCCTGGGATCCAGCCCCATGTCAGGCACCCTGCTCAGTGGGGACTCTGCTTCTCCCTCTCCCTCTGTCCCTCCTCCGTGTTTATGCTCTCTCTCTCTCTCAAATAAATTAAATCTTTTTAAAAATAACTTAAAAAGCTGAAATTGTCATTTACAACTTTTGCAGAGATAAAAACAGTCATTTCAATTGATGCAGAAAATGCATTTGATAAGGTTCAGCACTCATTCATTATTAAAAAAAATTTTTAGCAGACTGAGAATGTTTAACTTAATGAGGGATATCAACCAAAAAATCTTACAGCAAGCATCATTCTTAATTGTAAAACACTGAAGAAATTTTATTCAAAATCAGGCTAAGAATGCTCAGTGTCATTGGTTTCTTTTCAGCATTGTGCTGAAGGCCCTATAGTACTGCTTCCCCCCTTCACTCCCCCTCCATAGCCTGCTTCCCCCCCTCACTCTGCCTGCCTCTCTGCCTATTTGTGATCTCTCTCTCTCTTTCAAATAAATAAATAAAATCTTAAAAAAAATAAAAAATAAAAAAAATATTTTCTCCATATAGTTCTGAACATCTTTTGTTAGATTTATGTCTAGCTCATTTATGACTTTGATATTTTAAATAGTTTTTTGTTTGTTTGTTGCTTTGTAGCTGGTGAGTAGAAATAACAGTTGACTTTAATATATTGAACTTTTGTAATCCATCAATCTTATTAAAATTATTTGTATTATTTTTGTGCAGTTTTACAAAATCATTTCATTTATGCATAATGACAACTTTGCTACAGCCTTCCCAATCCTTATTATTATTATTATTATTATTTTAAAATATTTTATGTATTTATTTGACAGAGATCACAAGTAGGCAGAGGGGCAGGCTGAGAGAGAGGAGGAAGCAGGCTCCCCACTGAGCAGAGAGCCTGATGCGGGATTCCATCCCAGGACCCTGGGATCATGACCTGAGCTGAAGTCAGAGGCTTTAACCCACTGAGCCACCCAAGCACCCCAATGGAGAAAATATATTATAAAATTGGCCTAAAGACCCTGCAAAGGAAAGATTTGTGCCACTCACTGTGCTGAATCCTATATCATTGCTTGAATGCTCACAACAGCCCTCTCAGTTTCCTTTATTCCCATGTTAAGATACTCGAGTAAATTCAAGTTCATACAGTAAGTAACTTTTTTAGGATCCCAGAGTTACTAACATGATATGTCTTTCCTCCCTGAGAAACCTTCCTATTCAACCATTTGAATATGATGTTATTTATGGGGAACATCTCTGGCAATTCAGGAAAAACAAGTTTATCAGGGGACCCTTTTCTGTTCAGACCTGTCACACTAGCACTGACTGTAGGAGGTAGTATTTGCTGAGCAGGAAGCAGCAACAAGATGGTAGAATTCTTTGTGTGCTGCTTATGAGCTGACTCTGGTTTGGACTGTCTATTGAATGGCACAGTTCCAGTTCATTTGAACCAATGAGGACAGTGACTCCATCTCAGGCCCGAGCTGTTGAGCTACTGAGCTTCAGCTGTGTGAGCAGAACAATGTGGGAGAATGTGTGTGGCCAGGCATGAACAAAAGAGGGAGAAAGACAGTATTAATATCTCTTCTCTAGGGCAAAAGAATAAAAAAGAGCACCATTCCTTGGTTATTTAAGATAAAGGCAAATATCATAACAGATTTAAAGAAAAGGTACTAGTTAATTCCTCATTTCTCCATTTTCAACACAGGCTATCAAAAATTCCCTCTAGTTTTATAAAGGAGATCCATGGAGATCTTTAGAGTCATCTTGACTTTTGTATATATTAACAAACAATAATGCTTACAAAAAACAGCACTGGATGCATCAGTATAGTCAAGCAGGCATTAATTGAGCTGGTACAAGATCACACTTACAGGAAGCCTGAGTCTGTCTCCTTAGGAAATGAAGCCTTGATTCCCCAAGCTTCTGCCTCAGCTTCCTAATTAGACATGGAGCAGAGAGGCAAGTCAGGTGATGGAGTAACTAGGGGATAAATAGGCCTTTGAGGAAAAAACATTAAAGTACTTCCCTCCAAGAAGTTATGATATGAAATGGTCTGTGGACCAAAAAAGACATTATAAATTCAACAGAAAAATGTATACTTTCATCTTGCTGTCACATGGCATACTGATTTAAATAGAACAATATTAGGAAAGAGTAATCTTTCATTCTTTCCCACTTGGGGTTCGGACTAAAGTCGTACAGTATAGAACAGTTAATAAAATTGTGTTCAAGTGATTTAATTTAAGAGTATTTCCTTTTCATTATATTACATTAGCAGCCTTTAAAATGATAATTTAGCATAAATTTCTTACATTCTGACCTTAATATTCTAATATGATTCTTGTCAAACATTAAAAGTATCTTTTGGGTTACCTGGAAATCAAGTCAGTTAAGTGTCCAACTCTTGATTTCAGCTCAGGTCATGATCTCAGGGTTGTGAGATCGAGCCCTGCGTTGGGCTTGGTGCTGGTATGGAGCCTGCGTAAGATTCTCTCTCTCCCTTTTCTTCTGTCCCTCCCCTCCTGTCTCTCTATAAATAAATAAATTTATCTTTTGAAAGTTACAGAGTGGATAAAGTTCTTCTATATAAGTAGCCTCATTGTACACTAGTTACAATTTATGTATGTTTTAAATAGTTTGACCTAGCACTGGGGAAAATCATTGCCCTCAATAAAGATTAGATTTAGATATTCTGGACTTTATGGTCATCATGCAGTTTGTCATGAGTTTATTCCTTGTTGCCTTCATGGTGCTTGCCTTGCAGACTGGACTGCTAGTTGCTCTGGGATGCTTTCTCCAGCTCCACTCTGCAAAATTAATCAGTCTTCTTCTACATTCATATAACTGATTACTGTAATGCGATATGATAGCACAAAAATAACAAATCAACTGCTTTACCTTTAGACCTGATTCTGTTCCCTCCTTACTATCTTGGGTTGGTTTTTTAAACATTCTGAGCCTCGCTTTACTCACCTAACAATAATGCCTAGTTTCCTCAGTTGAAGGGTTAAACAGATAATATGAGAATGCTATAATTAGCCATAATGCATTATATTAGGGTTAGGTGTTAATGTTGCTCAATGCTTTATTTCTCAATTATATTTTAATTTGAAACTTTCCCTCTTTACATATCCTACAAAGTATAAGCCCAAGTGAGCTTCAAATGAATGCATTAGTGAGTGAATACATGAATGACTATTTCTGTGAACACTGTGCAATTAGATATTATGCGAGTTTGCTGTGTGTTCACAACAGAGCCCCATTCATTCTCTCAAACATGGAAGGAGTATTTATTGAGAGCCTCCTGTAGCTCAGATAGAGAACATGGGAGCAGTTTTAACCCTCATGTTTTTAGGGTGGAATTAGTAGTTTGTATGTGGCTCCTTCTAATGGAGAAGATTTCATGAAAGGATTTTAAGTTTTGTTTCATGAAACATCAGTAATGCATTTTCCTTTTTTTAAATATCCAAATATATTCATAATTTCATACTCTGAGAGCAACTATCTCTAAAAGCAAGTGGTTTTCAGTATTTTTTGAAGATGTGCAATAAAACATGCTTAGATGATATCAGTTTTCCTTTCAAAGTTCATGTATAATGACAAGAGGAAATGCCTCTTTGCAAAGCATAATATTTTTCTAATGGATTTTTAAGCATTTGATTCTTTCCCATTGTTTGCCAGTTTTTAGCACACTGAGTTGGAGCCAGAGGTACTAATAAGTTTTCCTATCTTTTCTCCATAATTATCCAGAATCTTCTGGATAATTATTGAGTAGAATCTTCTTCAAGTTATCTCCTATACCCTTTTATCTTTATTATTTTTTTAAAAAATTGTTTATTTTGGAGAGAAAGCAGGGAAGGAGCAGAAGGAGAGGGAGAGAGAGTCTCAAGCAGACTTACACACTAAGTGCAGAGCCCTACGTGGGTCTCAATCCTGGGACCCTGAGACCATGACCTGAGCCAAAAATCAAGAGTGGGAGTCCCAACTGACTAAGTCACCCAGGTACCCCACCCTTTTTTCTTTAAACAACTTTTTGAAGGTCTTTTTACAAGCTTTTTTTTTTTTATATTTCTATGCTTTTATGGGTTTTTTTTACATAATTTACATGCAATAGTTTACATACATACAATAAAATGCACCCATTTAAGCAGCAGGTTTTAACAAATGTATTTACTACCTAATACCCACCACAGTGAAGACATAGATTATTTCTATAGCCCCCCAAAATTTCCTATGCGCTCTGCTGTCACTCTCTCCTGACTCCCATTGCAGGCAACTACAGAGCTGCTTGCTATTACTGTGGATTTACTTTGCCTTTTATATACTTTTCATTTTTTTTTTCTACTCAGCATCAGCACTATGTTTTCAAAAGTTATCTGTATGTCAGAGTTTGTTCCTTTTCACTGCTGAGTAGTATTCCACTGTAAGTGTATATCACAATTTACTTATCTATTCAGCTATTACTGAACATTTGTCTTGTTTCCAGTTTGGGGCTATTGTTTTTTTTTTTAGATTTTGTTTATTTATTTGATAAAGAAAGAACAAGCTGGGGGAGTGGCAGGCAGACTGGAGAAGGGAGGAGCAGACTGCCTGCTGCAGGGAGCCCAATGAAGGACTCAATTCCAGGACCCTGGGATCATAACCTGACCTGAAGGCAGAGGCTTAACCAAATGAGCCACCCATGTGCCCTGGGCTATTGTTTAATAAAGCTGCTATAGACATCTGTAAGTTTTTGTGTGGACATATGATTTTACTTCTTTTGGAAAAATCCTGGAGTAGAATGACTAGCCATATGATAAGTATATGTCTAACTTTATTAGAAATTGCCAAAGTTTTTTCTAAAGTGGCTATAACATGCACATTTCCACCTAAAATCTGATAGTTTCATTTCTTCCATATCCTGAACAAAACTTGATACCATCAGCCTTCTTTATTTCACCCTTTCCAGTATATGTGTAGTGGTTTTTCATTGTGATTTTAACTTGCATTTCCCTTATGACTAACGGTGTTGTGCATCTTTTTATGTGTTTATTGGCCACATGTGCATCTTCTTTGATGAAATGTTTATTCATATCTTTCATCCATTTTGTTTTACAATGAAATGAGATTCACATAATATAAAACTTATGGTCTTATGTAATTACTACTTCCTTCTAGTTCCAAAATATTTTCGTCCAAAAGGAAATCCCATATATAGAAACAGTTGCTCCTTATTTCTGCCCCACCTAACCCCTAGCAACCATCATTCTGTGTTCTGACTCTATGGATTTAACTAGTCAAGAAATTAATAGAAATGGAATTTGTGATGTTTTATATCTTTAATCCATATTTTTGATAGGATTATTTGTCTTTTTATTCTTATATAGGATATCATTATTTTTATTATTATCAATTATAAGTTCTATAGTTCTTTGTGTAATCTAAATACAAGTCCTTTGTCACATGTATATTTAGTAAATATGTTCTCCTAGTTTGTGCTTTGCCTATTCGTTTTCTTTTTTTTTCTTTTTTTTTTTTTATATTTTATTTATTTATTTGACAGAGAGAGAGAGAGATCACAAGTAGGCAGAGGTAGGCAGAGAGAGAGGTGGAAGCAGGCTTCCTGCCGAGCAGAGAGTCTGATGTGGGGCTCGATCCCAGGACTCTGGGATCATGACTCAGTGGGTTAAAGCTCAGAGGCTTTAACCCACTGAGCCACCCAGGCGCCCCGCCTATTCATTTTCTTAATGGCATCTTTTGAAGAGCAAAAGTTTTAATTTTGATAATTTCAAAATAATTAATTTTTTACTTACCCCAAGGTTGCAATAATTTTTCTCCTCAAGTTTTAGTTTTCTGATTGGGTCTATGATCTATTTCAAGTTAAATTTTATGTATAATTTGAGATAACAATTAAGGATTTTTTTTTCTTTTTTGCATGTCCAGTTTTCCTACTACCTATGGTAACAGATGAAAAGGACAAAGAAAAAAAAAAAGAAAAAAACAGGGGCATCTGGGTAGCTCAATTGGTTAAGTGACCAACTCTTGATTTTGGCTCAGGTCATGATCTCACAGTGGTGATATTAAGCCCAGTCTCAGACTCCACACCCAGTTTAAGATTCTCTTTCTCTAGTAAAAAAGGAAAAGAAAAAGAGAAAAGGAAGGAAGGAAGGAAAGAAAGGAAGAGGGGAGGGCGAGAGGGAAGGAGGGAGGAAAGGGGAGGGGAGATGATTAGTTGCAAGTCTGTCTAGGAATTGATCATGTCCTATTCACTACTCCACACTGTTGAGTGGTCATTCCTCCCTTACCCTGACATACAGTGGAATGCCAAGAAACATAGTCTTTCCTGAGCAATTTCCTTATCAAGAGATGTAAAGATACTAACATCTGAGATTCCCCAGCCATAAAGTGGCCCAGCCTATTTACCCATGTGTTGTTCATGGTTGATGGATTCTTCCTCCTACCCATTGGGAGAGTCCAGGAAGCTTGTTAGAGCTCTGTTCTTAAATGGGAACAGATAGCAGGGGCCTGAAGAAAACTTCTTAAATGAAGTTACAGATACTGCAACCATAAAACAAAATTGGACACTAAGGGGAAAGAAAACATCTTTCAGAGCTTAAAAAAGAACTCTTAGAAGTTTAACATATGAAAAGTAGATAATATGAAAAACCTAATTAGAAGCATTGGAAGACAAAGCTGAGGGAACTGACAGAATTAGTGGAAAATAGGAGAGAAAAGTTAGTAAACTTAAAGAACTGGTCTAGTATGTCCAATAACCAGAATGAAAGAAGAGAAAAAAAGAAGGAGAGGAAGTATCAATTAAATGACAGAGTAGACATGATTCCACTGTGAAAGGACCCACTAAGGATATTACTCACCCAGTGCATAGAAACAGATCTGTACCAAGGAATATCACCATGCAATGTCAGTGCCCTGGGAACTAGAACAAAGCTCAGCTCCTGGAGAGAAAGGAGGAAGACAAAAAACAGTATTGGATTTGGAATAGAAAAATTATTTCCAATCTAGAAATCTATACCCAGCCAAACTGCCCATAAACTTTGAGGGTAGATTATTGACAATTTCATGAATGGGTTCAAAGATTTTAGCTTTTAATTCCCCCTGTTTAGGGAGCTAGAAGATATACTAACTTGAAGTCAATTAAGAAAGGAATATATAGGATATGAAAAATAGGAGATCCAACATACTAAAGCAGCAAAGTAAATCCCTCAGATTTTCTGATAAGATATCCTAGGATGACTACTGTGCTAACCAGTCCAGACTGAGTGAAGCAAAGGCTCCAGGAGAGCCTCTTCAAGGCACAGTGCATGTGAGGTTCAGCACCCTGAAGGAATATTTTAGTAATTGGCTGAGGTGTAGAATTTATGATAAGTACATAAAAAACTAATTTAAAGATCTATATAAAAAAGAAAAAGTGATCATGTTTTATTATATTCAAGACTACAAGTTCCCTAAGGTATCATTGTAATCCATAAATTTTGGCATGTGGTATTTTTATCAACTAGTTCAAAATTCTGTCTCTCTTCTGCTATGATTTCATATTTGACCCATGAGTTGAAAAGGATGTTGTAAAATTTTTTAAATTTTTAAATGGAGGATTTTCCAAAGTATACATTTTTTGTTAGGTTTCTCATTTAATTATGTTGTAGATATACAGTGTGTCCCATACAATACTGATTCTTTGAAATTCATTCAGTCCTGCCTTAAGGCCCAGTGTCTGGTCAGATTTTATAAATGTCCTATGTGTACTAGAGAATGCACATTCTCTAATTGTGGGCAGTTTTTCTAATTGCCTAGCCAACAAATCAAACTTATTAGGTATGTGCAAGTTTTTCAAATCCTTACTAATTTTTTCGTTAGATTGACTTAACAACTTGGCAGGGATGGGTTGAAATCCCCCACAATAATGTTGGATTTGTTCTCTTCTGTCTGTAGTTTTGTCAGTTTATACTTCATGTATTTCAAGGCTGAGAGCATACAGTTTTAGAATTATATATCTTTCTGATAAATTAAGCTTTTAAAAAATCAATATTAGTGACCTCTTTACCCTTAATAATCCTTTCTCTCCTAGAATCTATTTACTATAGTCTCAAAACCACTTCTCAGCCTTCTTTTGATTAATATTTGCCCAAAACATTTTTTTCGCCCTTTGAACCTTTGTTTTAGAAAGTTTCCTGTCAACATCATTTTTTTCTTTTTCTTCCTTCAAACTGAACATGACAAACTCTGCCTATTAATTGTCAAGTTTAAATCATTTTTATTCCGGGCGCCTGGGTGGCTCAGTGGGTTAAGCCGCTGCCTTTGGCTCAGGTCATGATCTCAGGGTCCTGGGATCGAGTTCCGCATCGGGCTCTCCTCAGCAGGGAGCCTGCTTCCTCCTCTCTCTCTCCTCTGCCTGCCTCTCTGCCTACTTGTGATCTCTCTCTGTCAAATAAATTTTTTAAAAATCTTTTTTAAAAAAAAATCATTTTTATTCCATTTCAAATGTACATAGATTTGTGTCTACCATCAAACTTATTACCTTACATCTCTCTGCCCCTTTCTTGTGCTTTTTCTTGGAGTTTTTTGTTTTTGTCCATATTTCTCATTCCATTTTTTTTTTCTACATCTAGTTATTTGGAAGTTATACACCCTATTTCTATTCTTTCGGTGGTTATCCTTGAAATTTTACCAGATGTAAATACTCAGTGAAGTCTAGTTTTAAATCTTCATCCAACTCTAAGTGATATAAGCACTTGGGACCATTTGAACTTCATCACCCCCATTGACCTACTTGCTCTCCATTTCCAGTTTTTCAGCAACCCCTTCATTAATTGATATTATTGGTGGTGGTGTTATTTTATCCTGTGTCTGTTTTGATTTGTTTATATTGATGTTCAGTAGTCCTTTTATCTTAGACCTTTTTCCCAGTATATTTTCCTTCTTCCTAAAATGCATAATTTAGAAATTATGCATTAATAAGTAGTAAATATTTCAGGCTCTGTAGGTGGAAAATGTGCATCATGTTTCTTTATCTAAAAAATGCCTATATTTTACCATCATTCATGAAATATTGTTTTGCTGGTACATAGTTTTGAAATGGCTTCCAGAATTCTGAAAATATTTCTCTATTGTCTGGCTTCATTCATTTCTTTTTAGGAGGCTGATGTAAATCAAATTTTTATTCTACAGATGGTCTTTTCACCATTCTTACTTTTAGAATCTTCTCATTGTGTTTGACATTCTCTAGTTTTATTACAGTATGTGTCTTAGGAAGGCTTTCCTTTTAGTCGTCCTGCTTGGTACTTGTTTCTATTCCTGTATATTTGGATTCATTTCTTTCATCATTTGGGGAGAAAATTTGCAGTTCCTAAATGTGAGAATTGTTGCTTCTCCTTCCTCTATTTTGTTCTTCTGAAATTCCTATTAGACAAATGTTACACTTTCTCATTCTATCCTCTGTACTTCTCTTTCCTCTCATGTTTTTTATCTCAGCTCTCAACATGCATTCTAGGTAATTTATTCAAATTTATAACCCAGTTCACAGATACACACTCTTCAGGTGCATGTAACCATTTGTTTACACCTATTTAATAACTTCTTTATTTCAAAAAATGTAGTGTTTCCTTTTTGAAAGTTCTATTTCATTCTTCAAATCTCCCAAGTAATGTTGTATATCTTTTTGTTTTATATTTATATCTTTGTGATTTTACCTTTTTAAAATAATTATTCCATATTTCATATCTTTTAATTCTAATATGTCAAATCCTAGGGAGGTCTATTGTTTTGTTTTGTTTTGTTTTGTTTTTTACTCTTCCTACATAGTAAATTGTTTTCTTATACTAGTGATTTTTTTTTTTGAAGATTTTATTTAATTATTTGAGAGAGAGAGAACATGACCAGTGAGGAGAGACAGTGGGAGAGGGACAAGCAGACTTCCTGTGAGTAGGGAGTCCAACATGGGGCGCAATCCCAGGACCTTGGTATCACGACCTGAGTTGAAAGCATACACTTAACCAACTAAGCCACCCAGGGTCCCCTGTACTAGAGATTTTTATTCAGGCACATGTTTATTTGATTTTACTCCATGACAACTAATGATTAAATTAAAGGTGATTTCCTTCAGACAAGGTTTACCTTTGCCTCTGTTGTAAATCAGGGAGGGCCCTATGAACTTGGGAGAATTAATTAGGAAGTCCAGTTCTAAGCATTATTTAAAGTTCGTTGTTTCCTGGACACCTAGGTGGCTCAGTCAGTTAAGCATCTGCCTTCTGCTCAGGTCATGATCTCTCAGGGTCCTTGAACAGAGTACCACATCAGGCTCTTCACTCAGCAGAGAGTCTGCTTCTCCCTCTGCCTACCGCTCCCCCTGCTGTGCATGCACTCTCTGACAAATAAGTAAATAAAATCTTTTTTTTTTTTTAAGATTTTATTTATTTATTTGACAGAGAGAAATCACAAGTAGATGGAGAGGCAGGCAGAGAGAGAGAGAGAGGGAAGCAGGCTCTCTGCTGAGCAGAGAGCCCGATGCGGGACTCGATCCCAGGACTCTGAGATCATGACCTGAGCTGAAGGCAGCGGCTTAACCCACTGAGCCACCCAGGCGCCCTAAAATCTTTTAAAAAAAAAAGAAAAAGAAAAGAAAAGAAAGTTCATTGCTTCTGATTTAGCATTCCTTTGTTCATCATTTGTTATTTCTTCTTTCCCAGCATGTACTTTACTATACACCCTTATCTTTTTTTTTAGATTTTTATTTATTGATAGGCAGAGATCACAAGTAGGCAGAGAGGCAGGCAGAGAGAGAGAAGGGGGCAAGCAGGCTCCCCACAGAGCAGAGAGCCTGATGTGGAGCTCGATCCCAGGACTTTGAGATCATCACCCCAGCTGAAGGCAGAGTCTAACCCAGTGAGCCACCCAGGCGCCCCCTACACCCTTATCTTTAAAATAGTGGGTATTATAGAGGGCACGGATTGCATGGAGCACTGGGTGTGGTGAAAAAATAATGAATACTGTTATGCCGAAATTAAATAAAAATAAATTAATAATAATAATAATAATAATAATAAAATAAAATGGTTTTGTTCCTCACAGTCTATTTAGTGGTGTTAGTTACTACAGGTTTCAGTAAATATTTTCTGAGAATGTGTCATTTCATAATAAATAAGACTTCATTTACCTGAATTATGAAATGAGAGGATTGGAAATTCAGTCTTAAATAGGTTTTAATATGTACTACCCTTTGAACTTAAAGGTTGGGGGAATGCTATCATGTCACTGGATATCTGTCATGTCTGTGTTGCTGCCAGCAGGGAAGCTGGTTTTTATCCTGTGGGGTATGCATGTCTGTAAATATGTACCTTCTCAGAGAAAGCCCCTTATTATTGTTCTCATAGTGTTCCACTGAAGCTTTTATCAGTATTGAGCATCCATATGAAATAGAAATGTTTCCTGTTATAACAGGATAAAAATGGGGAGAGAGGATAATCTTTTGGGCAGTGGTAATATATTTTATTTAAAAGGATGATCTTCTTTGTGTGGTTTTAAACCACATTTGGCTTAGGCTTTCGTTTTATGCTAAAAGAGAGTTCCATTTCCTTCTGTTATCTTGTGGATAGTGATCCAAACACCTGTAAGTACAAATCTAAAAGTGCATATTTGAGTTCAACTTCCTTTACTCTGATTTACCCATTCAGGAAGATGATTACGATGGATTTCTAGTGAGGGAGAAGGAAATCCTGCCCTCTGTAATGACTCAAAAACTGTCTTCTAAAAATATGTTAATACTTTTTTGTAGAGGCTGCCTTCTCGTGCAAGATGCCTATGGAATGTTTAGTGAAGTGCACTCTGAGGTCACCATCTTGAAGGACCAACAGTTGGAAGGAAAGTCCTGCAGCCTGATGGGAATGAAGGTTCTACAGAAGGCCACCAGAGGAAGGTGAGACCACTCTGTAATAGCATCTAGTTTGCTGCAGTGGCTGGTTCTTTTATTAGTGTTTTATCTCTATCTCTCTCTCTTTTTTTAAGATTTACTTTTTTAGGGGCACCTGGGTGGCTCAGTGGGTTAAAGCCTCTACCTTCAGCTTAGGTCATGATCCCAGGGTCTTGGGCTTAACCCCCGCATCGGGCTCTCTGCTCAGTAGGGAAGTCTGCTTCCTCTTCTCTCTCTCTCTCTCTGCCTGCCTCTCCACCTACTTGAAATCTCTGTCTGCCAAATAAAAATAAAATCTTAAAAAAAAAAAAAAAGATTTACTTTTTCATTTGGGGGGGGGGGGAGAGCATTAAGTGGGGGGAGGTAAGGCAAAGAGAGAGAATCTCCAGCAGATTCCCTGCTGAGCATGGAGCAAGAGGTGGGGCTCAATCTTACAACCCTGACATCATGACCTCAGCCAAAATCAAGAGTCATATGCTTAATCCACTGAGCCACCCAAGCTCCTCTTACCTCTTATTTTAAAGACAATAAACTAGGATCCTAGAGTTTGCCTGTAAAACTAGGCCAGAGCTAAGTCAAGTCTATAAAGTACTTCTAGGGAAAAAATTACAACTGATAACAAAACAAGATTCCTAATTTTATTAAAAAATTAGGTTTAGTGATTCCAAATTTTATGAAAAATTAATATGATAAAAAATGTTATGTATGTGTGTTTTAATTCTAAGATTTTTTTTTCTGTATGTTTTCCAGTTAAAAAATAAGATAGTTTTGCATGAGTCAGTTTATATAAATGACAATATAACTTAGTGTAAAGACATTTTATAAGCTTTCAACAAAATTCTTAAGTTGTCACATCTTTTTGCTTTCCATAGTAGGAAAGTTTTGTTCTCTGTCAAGTTTCATGGCACTCCACCTTAAAATGTGGTTTTGGATAGGCAAGGTAGAATTGTGTGTAGATCTCGTTCAAACTATGGCTATTACATCTCCAATAATCATCCTAAATCTATAAATTAGGGAAAGAAGAAACATTTTTATTTTTTTTTTAAAGAGTGAGGTTTTATTATTTATTTGAGAGAGAATGAGTGAGAGAGAGCATGAGAGAGGAGAAGGTCAGAGGGAGAAGCCGACCCCCCAAGGAGCTGGGAGCCCGATGCAGGACTCGATCCTGGATCATGACTTGAGCCTAAGGCAGTCGCTCAACCAACTGAGCCACCCAGGCGCCCAGAAGAAACACTTTTAATCAAACTATCCAGTAATATAGAGAATTAGTGTAAACAGTATATTTGAGATTTTCTCTATCTTACTGTAATCTCTCCTTCCTTGAATAGTGTGTTATTTTAACTCTCTTGGTGTTAATTTTTTACTTGATTATAGTAACATCTGCACTTATACTAGTATCTGAGAGAGAAAAAAACCCATTATGAATATCTGATGTTCTAATTTTGAAGCAGTTATTGATAGCATCCTCCAGTGGTTTGCATAATGAACGTTTCCAAGCATGGTCATTCTGAACTGTGAGCATTTAGAGTATTGTCCTGACTGACCTATATAGGCAGTCAGCATTTCCAGAGACCACAACTCCATGTCTCATCGGGCTTTCATATGGTACTATGCAGGTGAGTGATGGCTCTGCCCAAGAGCTTATTTTCCTGAAAAACATGTATTTCATAGAAAGATCCCCTATAAGCCCTGGGTAGGTAGATATAAGAACATTTTATTGATCCATGCAGATTTGTCTTATGATAAATGTTCCTTTTGTTTATAAAAGGATGACTGTATTATAATACAATTAATTGCCTTATATATTGGGGGTGGAGATTTACCCAGATATTTAGAAAGCATATCTGCATGTGTGAAAAGCTTAAGTTTCACATGAAACTTATCTTTATTAAGGTTGAACCTCATTTTAGTCCTAAGTTTTAGAATTACAAGCATCTGGGTGCGCCTGGGTGGCTCTGTTGGTTAAGCAACTGCTCTCGGCTCAGAGCCCCTCATTAAGCTCCCTGCTCAGCGGGGAGCTGCTTCTCCCTCTCCCTTTGCCACTCTCCCTGCTTGTGATCTCTCCCTCTTTCTCTGTCAAATAAATAAATAAAATCTTTAAAAAAAAAATTTTTTTTTTTTTAAAGAATTACAAGCATCTGAAAAGACTATGTAGTTAACAGCAAATGGTTTCACTGCCCCAACATCTTGACCTGAAAGCATTAATTCTATCAGGGCCATTGGGAAGTAATCTTCCTTGACATGAATTCTACACATAAGCCTCTCACCTGAACACAACAGAATGTAAGTGGGCTCTCCATCACAGGAAATCCTTCCTAAGGGGCAGCAGAGCTTCTCTAGCTGCCTGCTTTCCTGGTGTGCTCTGGGCTAGACAGCAGCTGCTCTGGGAGGCTTACTTCTTGCTAGAGACTGTAGCACATAACTTCTACTGGCAGTTCTACTGGTAAATGACAGAGCCACTGCAATCCCAAGTCTTTGGCTCTGTAAAGTTGATGTTCTTTTACCATTATGCTTATGTGTTCCTATGATTTAATCCATTTTTTTTGTGGGTTACAAGGGGAGCCCTACTAGTATCCACAACATTCCCCACAGGAAATGTTTTTTCCACAGGAAATGTACTGAGTATTGCAAATATTTACAAACAAACTTTCTGGAATCCATACCATTTTTAGGGTTGTGACTAAATACTTGATTTTTTTTTTAGGTTGGGATTAATTTCTTTACTTATATATAAATTTTATTTTGGCACACAGCTATCCAAATAAATGTTTAGATTGTCTCTTTGTTCCTTTGGAAACTATATCTCTTCAAAACAAATTATTAAATCATTTAGGAATGCTGGATGTTATAATTGCCTATTAGTGATATCATCCATTGTCAGTCATCCATCCATGGCCCAGTAAAAACAAATTGTCTCTTATTTTCCCCCAAATTATTGTTTCATGGCAACTCCCATAAACTCTAACAAAATATACTTCTCATAAACCTTAACAAAATGTTTACTTCCAAAAATTCAAGCTAAAATGATTAATTATAACTATATACTTCTAGTATCTAATACAGAAAGTAATTTTTTGCCCGTTGGAAAATAGTTGTGTTTGGGCTAAGTCATGAAGTCTTTTAGATCTTGGCTACCAGATTTCATCTGATCCACGCTTCTCATGATGGAAAATTACTACTCCCTACAAGGTCTATGAAGTGGACCGATGACCTCAGAGCTATTGAGTCAGGCATGCTGTTGGACTGGTGTATGGGCTGCTCTGTCCACCTGCCTCATTTGGGAAGCCTTGCAGAAAAACAATCATATCTTTTCTATTTCTCTGATATATTTTTGGAGTTGGATGTCCAAATTGACTGCTTAAAGCAAAAAGACTCAGAAAAATAGCCTGGATTTAAAGAAAAAAAAGACCGTTTAAAAAAAAAAAAAAAACCACCACTGCTGAGGCATGCTCATTAAACAGAATGTGGAGCTCTGCCCATGCTTTCTTCTCTAGAGCACTCCCTGCTATTATTTGTCCAGTGACTCTCTCTTCCTAAGACATGTCCCCTGACCTTTGTCTTCCCATGTGACCTGTGCAGCAATTTAGTGGGTCAAACGAGCGGAAAAGTCACATGACTTTGATGTCGTAATTCTATGTATGCACTTTATCCTTTATTATTTCACATTTTTATTTTTATATGATAGGGCAATACTGAAGGATTTCTCAGGGTTCCTAAAATATGTGTTAACCCTACAGAAATGGAAATATAGCTAGCCAAATTTTTTGTGGGGGAGGGGAAATTCTTTCAGTTCAGAATCCTGCTTGTATTTATGTCCCAACTTGTTAAAACCCACTGATCTGTGTCTAAAATGACTAATTTGTAGGTACTATTTGATTTAGACCTGCCACTTCCAGTCAGCGTCGAGAGAAGAATTAGGCACAAACAAGTCAGCTGCAAAAGATTGGGAGCAGGGGACAACAGTGGAAAAGGACTGCTGCCACCAGCAACTCCACAGTCTCACTTTTATTAGATAGAAAACAATAGCCAACCGAAGGATTGATGAAGGTCAAACGTTAATCCCGTCTTGCAGACAAGCAAGGAGGAGGATAAAGTTTATAGTTAAACAAGCACATTCAAAGGACTCACCTAACAATGGGCACTTCTGGGATGAGAAAGGAGTGACAACGGATAAGGGAAGCAGGCGGTTTTTTCGTTCCACCCTGAGCTGACCGGGCGTTCCTGGGTGCTCCTGGGTGCTCGTTCCTGGGTGCTCCTGGGTGCTCGGCTTCCCTGAAGCAGGTGGTGTTCCACCCTGGGCAGGCCGGGTATCCCCAGCTGCCCAGCTTCTGTGAAGGGGCGGCGTTCTGCCCTGAGCGAGCTGGGTATCCCCAGCTGCCCAGCTTCACGGTCCTTTATCGTCCTTCTCCCCAAAGACCTGTTGTCAGTTTATGTATTTCTTAAGGCCATATCTAAATGTGCTTGGTAACTAGTAAAATCCTCCAGGGGTTACAGTTCAAGTAACAAATTGTTCCGAGGAGCAGCAGCATCTACCCCCTTTTGTTTGTGAAGTAGTAGAAAAGTTGATTTTGCAGCTTCTTTATTTTTCAGTCGTTGGAGGGATTTTCACGTGCTTCTGAGGACTAATCATAAAAAGATTATAGCATTAAGAATCATCAATCCGGGACGCCTGGGTGGCTCAGTTGGTTAAGCAGCTGCCTTCAGCTGAGGTCATGATCCCAGCGTCCTGGGATCGAGTCCCACATCGGGCTCCTTGCTCCGCAGAGAGCCTGCTTCTCCGTCTGACTCTGCCTTCCACTCTGTCTGCCTGTGCTCGCTCTCACTCGCTCTGACAAATAAATAAAATCTTAACAAAAAAAAAAAAAAAAAAGAATCATCAATCCACTTATAACACGGTGACCAGTTTGTGTAATCCAAGTAGAAGGGTTTAAATCAGACAGAATATCGTTAATTCTTTGATTAAAACTCACTCCTGGAACTGATTGTAGTGATGAATGTAGAATCGTATCTTGAAGTTGTTTAATATCTAAGGTTAGATTATCACCGTAATGGTTAGTAATATAATATGTGGGCGAATTTTGCTCCTAGATACTTCTGATTCATTATAGGCATGGGGAGTAACACAGAAAGAAGAAACATTCCAATCACATAAAATATGAAGTCTAAGCTTTATATTCTGAAGATCATTTCCTATATATATCATGGCTGTTTCTAAATCAGAGACACATTCATCTAGTTTTTGATCTATGAACGTTTGCTGATTCCAGGCCTTGCTAGGATTCTCGTGCCACTTCTGTACAAATTGTGTAGTTTGTACAGTTTGATGCAAGGTCATTCCTGCAGTGGTAGCTGTAGCAGTAATGGCTATAATTCCTAGAATAGCTGTTATAAGTAACCCAACAAATCTTTGTTCTGTTGAACCTAGTTCTTCAATACTGATAAAAGTTTATGTACATCTGGAGAACTTTCCCAAACACGGTGGTGTTTCACCAGTAGCCAAATGCCTATTCTTCTTCTAGCAGTAAGAATGATAGAAATGTCTTTATAAACATTCTTATCTACACAGGTGAACATCTTACAGTTTAGACAGTCTATTTCTCTATTACTATAAATAAAAGTCATTTTGCCAATAACAAAAACATAGAGATCTCTAACACAAGCTCTTACCCATTCTTCATCCATAAGGAAAAAAGAAAATGCATTAATTATTAGACTGATGAATGTAAGAGCCATTCCAAACTCTTACGTGACTTAAAGCAGTAGTAACCTTCCATAAATTCTTTTGTCTTTTATGATAATCAACAAAAGGAGATGGCATAGAAAGTCCTTGCCCAAGCCACACCAGAGGGGCATCTCCAGAAGCTTAAGGTTTGCAGTAAAATGGGATCATCAAAAACTTGCCATTTTAACTTTCGATGAGGGGAGCAAGGTTCCCCAGTGCAATTTGTGACTGCCATCCCCTTAGGGGACCAGTCCCATACAATTCCATAGGAATCATTAATAACAATACTGGGGTGAGCTGCTCTACAATCCTTCCATAAAGGGCGAATTCCCTCATCAGACCACATTTGTGTTGGTTTGCATTTGGGAATAGGGGGTGCTGCATTATAGCTAGGACCCCAATATTTGTAGGCTTGGAATCCTTTAATGGACAATAAATGTAATTGAGCTTTAGCCAAATAATTGTTAGTAGGAAGGTCCACCAACCTTCTCTGATTACCAGGGACAAGGCAACTGGAATGATTGCTGATACATATTGGTCTATTTTGATATCCAAAAGTAAGATTAATATTTGTGCCCTGCTTGCCCACAGTTGAAACACTGTCCTTTAAATTTTTTTGTGGTCAGAGCAGCCATTGCTTGAGCTAACAAATCAGCCTTATAGGTCTCTGTTCCTACTCCTTGACATAGCTTAATATAATCTGTCAATGTTCCCTTGTCTTAAAGGATGCTAGCAACTTCTTAAAATCAGAATTAGCATTCTCATAAGCCAACAATTGCATAATGGTATCCACAGCCTCAGTATTATTTATCTGTCTTCTGACAGCCTGTTGTAATCTTGCAATAAAATCAGTATAGGGCTCTCTTGGACCCTGTACCACCTTTTGAAAAGAAGAGCACTTATCTCCTGAGATTCTATTCTCTCCCATGCTCTCAAACAGCAACGCCAGAGGTGCTCAACAGCTTGATCACTCATCAAGTCCCTGGTCTTGAACCCGGGCCCATGGTCCAAGACCCATGAGCTGTTCCATGAAAATAGGAATGTTATGAGCTCTATTATGGGCAGCTGCTATTTCTGCTTGATATTGCCACCATGTTTTGAATTGCAAGAACTCACTTGGGAGATAGAACTGTTCTTGCTAGCAATGACCAATCCGTCAGAATAAGTCGATTGCCTTCTGCGATGCCTTGAATAATTCCCGTTGTAAATGGAGAATTAGCTCCATAGTTTTGTACTGCCTGTTTAGTTCCTTCAACAATTTGAAGGGAAATTGCTCATGCTTGCCTCATAGACACCATTAGGATTGTTAGGATCATGTCCTGGAGCAACATGTTCTGTAATAATAACCGGGAAGTTAAAATGCAAAGCATCTAGGTCTCCCGCTCGCTGTGCTTCAAGGAGGCCTTTCTGTACAGCCAATAACATGTACTTTTCATTTTTTTCATTAAATGGTGCCTTCTTATAGAACAGCGGAGCTGACGGCAACTGTGACATGGGCACCTTTTGTTCTGTTACTGGAGGAGGAGGAGTTTCCTCCTTTCTATATTCCTTTCTGGTGGCCTTAATAGTTTCTTTCTCCTCCTGGATGGCATGTTCAGGTTCCTCTTTTTTTAGTTTTCTCCTGAACATTCATTATCGCTTTGTAAAGGCTCCAAAACAGAGCGAATGAGGGTCCAAGTAGGCCATATAGTGACTGGAATTTGCTTTCCTTTCGTATAAGAAAGTTTTAACTCGTGACCTACTTTTTCCCATGTTTGTAAATCTAAAGTCCCTAATATAGGGAACCAGGAGCAATGTTCGTTAATTACCTTTAAAAGCTCCATAAGTTGACCCTCGCTGACTTTTGCTCCTCCCGCCAGGAGCCTTCTCAATAAACACACAATAAACACACTAAGGGCGATAATCGTTTGTGCTCTCTAGATTACCCATACCCTGCGATAATTGCCCACAACTCACCAGAAGGAAAAAGGCACGGCAACTCACGTTGGGGCTTCTTCTCCTGTTTTATTTCTGATCAGATCGGGTCTGGTCTGTTCAGGCGCCACTTGCCGCTTCCAGTCGGCAGGAGAGAAGAATTAGGCACAAACAAGTCAGCTGCAAAAGACTGGGAGCAGGGGACAACAGTGGAAAAGGACTGCTGCCACCGGCAACTCCACAGTCTCACTTTTATTAGATAGAAAACAATAGCCAACAGAAGGATTGATGAAGGTCAAACGTTAATCCCATCTTGCAGACAAGCAAGGAGGAGGATAAAGTTTATAGTTAAACAAGCACATTCAAAGGACTCACCTAACTAACAATGGGCACTTCTGGGATGAGAAAGGAGCGACAACGGATAAGGGAAGCAGGCGGTTTTTTCGGTTTTTTCGTTCCACCCTGAGCTGACTGGGCGTTCCTGGGTGCTCAGCTTCCCTGAAGCAGGTGGTGTTCCGCCCTGGGCCGGCTGGGTATCCCCAGCTGCCTGGCTTCTGTGAAGGGGCGGCGTTCTGCCCTGAGCGAGCTGGGCATCCCCAGCTGCCCAGCTTCACGGTCCTTTATCGTCCTTCTCCCCAAAGACCTGTTGTCAGTTTATGTATTTCTTAAGGCCATATCTAAATGTGCTTGGTAACTAGTAAAATCCTCCAGGGGTTACAGTTTAAGTAACACATTGTTCTGAGGGGCAACAGCAAGACCTGTTGACTCGCCCTTTAAGAAAAGGTTTTATTGAAGAGTATTTAGTCAGTACTCACTATGTACAGGAGGCTCTACCTGAGTACCAGAATGACAAGGAAGAAGTTGACATGAATGTTTTAAGTGACTAGATCCTAACAGGCTGATCTCAGATTTCATAAAAGAAGTTAGTGAGAACAAATGCTATAAACGTCCTGACCTGTCAGAAGGAAAAAATGTCTTCAGATTGGTAAGATGTTATCTGTGAAGACATACACCTAGGATCAGGAGAGATGTATGCAGAAGAGGAAATGAGAGGGTTTATTGAAAAGATAATTCACTTATTTATTTTATAATGATTTAGTGCTTCTATAGTTCATTCTATAAGGATTTAGTGCTTCTTGGTGCTATACCCCTGACTAGTGGCTGTAGTACTGAACTCTGTGCTAGATTTTTGGGATTTATCCTAAACCAGAATATACTGAGGTATAGAGTCAACAAGATAAAGACTAACTATTCTTAGGGATTCCATATCAGTCTAAGAGAAAATTAGGGCCACTGTGAGATTTTGAGAGAAGAAAAGAAGAGATAATAAAAACAAAAATGGAGTTAAGATTATCCTGCTGTTGTACCTATAATGGATTTATTATAGAAGGAGAGGCTGGGGCAGGGCTACAGATTTGGAAACTTCTGTAGCAATTGAGAGGAGAACAAAGAACCAGTTAGGAACTAATCTTAATTTCTGCTACCTACAGACAGCTCCACCAGAAGTATAAAAATAGACTTCCCTCCAAGAGATCATGGACCAGCAGGAAAGCCAGGGGTGACCTAAGCCGGCACTGACTGTCAAGTGCCTAATACAGAAGGCTGTGGACTGATAAGTAGCCACCTTGCAGGGATGGGGTGGTTGGAGAACAGGTCAAGTTTTAGGAACCCTGAAGAGAATAGGAAAAGCCTGGGGCTAAGGACTAGAATGAGGAAGGGAGGGAAGACTGTCTCCATTATCTTCTTTTTGAGCCAGACTAAAGATAAGGAGAGCAGCCGCTGTCTGGTCAGCTTTCCAGATAGAGTGAGGGGTGGGCACTTTGTGTGTGGGGTGGTGCATTTCAGAGAACGATCCAATTAATAGTTATTGTTTAACAACTTTTGTTTTAAAGGTAACAGATTAAGTACTGATAATTTTTATACTAGAAGCCAAGGTTAGTCATTCTGTTCAGACACTAACCTCGTAGTCAGGATTCAAAAGTCCTTTACAAGCCCCAATGCTAGTCCCCAGCCTGCTGCACTTGTGCCCTTTAGTCCTACCATGCCCTAGACCTAGAACACTTTGCTTTTTCTCCTGGGCCTTATTTGAGCCTAACCTTTCTCTCACAGGCCAGTCTTAAGATGCTTCTCCAATAAGAATCCTGACACCTATGCCCAGTACTGCTTCTTTTATCTCCCTGCAGCAGTTCCTGCTGGGTCACCCCCTCCCCTCCTCCTGGGCACCCAGTGGTCATAGTGCTACTCACTTCAATGCCCATGCCCAGGACTCTTGGTATTCCTGCTGACCTGTATAGAAAGGTATACTTTAATGTAAATAAGAATGCCATCATAGACATAATTTTGAATGGGTCCATTTTTTTAGTAATAAGGTACAAACATCAAGGCTTTCATGGGGAATCTTGGAATGGCTTTCCCAAGCTGGCCTGCACCATGTGCCTGACTCTGAGTCACACCAAGACATCAGACCTTGTCTTGGTCATCGTCACATTCCTTTGCATGGTGTAGACAATCAATAAAAGTTGACATTGATTAGAACACCTGGTGGCCAGTATTTCAGACTGGTCTGCCCATTGTTAGGCTCTGTGAGGGTAGGTGCTGTTTCTTATTCACCATTTTATTTCCTAGCATCTGACACACTCAGATAATATTATAATAAATAATAAATATTTTTGAAATGGACAGTAGTTGTTTCCTTGGGTTTATCTTAGAATTTTCTTCCACAGGATTTGAATGTATATTTTTATACATAATAAATGGTAATGATTAGAGCTCAATTTTATCAGGAAGAATGGAAACCGTTTGGTCCCAAGCCTTGTATCCAGTGCAGATGAAGGCCACAGTCTCTTTCAACCTCTGGACATAGACCTTTGGTTTCCTCACAACATTTAAGGAGACATGCATGGGGTTGTGCTGTGAAAACACTTTATCAAGTACGGGAAGAGTGTGAATGTCCATTACTTAATATTTCACAGAAAAAAGTTTTCCATGCATTGGGAGAAGACTCTGTTCTCACCTCCATCTTAGAGGTAAGGATGATTGGCCCAGGGTCACACAGTGGGCTATAGTCAAGCTCCAGTGTGATATGACACTATGGAGTTCAGTATCCTGTGTAGACCTTTGCCTTTGCTTCAGCTGGGTGTGACCCAGAGTGCACAGAAGTGCAATTGAAGGGAATCATTAGAAATTATTCAATGCAAATTGACTGGGTTGGGTTAGGGTTATTATTGAGGAACCATTTCAGATGCTCCTTTAACAGGAAATATGTGGTAGTGAGAGCTCTCCTTGGGTAAGAAACTTGCATAGTAATTTCCTTCCTTTGATTTTCCTTCTTCAAAAAGGCCACCCTTTTAAACAGTCACATAGTTCCCTTGGGGTTTGAGGTCCAGAAACTCTTATTAATTGCTGTGGTTGGAAACCCTCCTTTTAAGGGATGTTCTTAATAATAATTTCATGATTTTGAAAAATAAAATTGTTCCTGGCATTCACTTAAGTTTCTGGAAGGTGAATAAAATGTCAGTAAAAGAGAATGTACGAAGTCTTAAAACCTATAATGCTCAAAGAAGCAAAAGGAAGCTCCCCCAGACAAGCATCATGGTATTAATTTAAGTCCTTAATCAGTTTAGAAGTATGTTTTGTGTTTTCCCTATAGATTTTATTGCTTTCTCTCTGCCATTGTTTCTTGACATGAGTATTTTAATTCAAAATTAAATCTTTCTGTTGTCCTTTAAAGTGGGATTATTTTTGTTCTCTATTTAACAATTGTACAGGGAAGCATAAACAAGAATAAAACAGTAAAGCAAATCTTTTCAAGATTGTAACCCCCCCTTCTTCTTCAACCTTTCTTAGTTAATATTGTGTATGTATTGTTGTTGGTTCTGATGTATTTCTTTCCTGACATTATAGAAAATTTCTTATATATCTGTGCTGCCCGCACCCCCTTATTTTGTTGCTGTGGTGTTCTCTCATTTGAGCGCACCCAAATGCACATTCTGCAGAGTGGAAAGAGCCTTAACTTGAAATCAGGAGACCTAGACTGTATTCCTGTCTGTGCTACCAATACCAGTAACTCTGGCCTCTGATGCATCTGGAAATGAAATGACTAGACCAAATAACCTTCAGGCCTCTTTAGGTTTGAGGTTATTACTTTCCCTTTCAGGGATGCTTTTATTTTTAACTTTGTAGACAAAGATACTTTTTCCCTTTGAACAACTCTAAAGAATAATTCTTTAAAATAATTATTTAAAGACTAATTCTTTTTTTTTTTTAAGATTTTATTTATTTATTTGACAGAGAGAGATCACAGGTAGGTAGAGAGGCAGGCAGAGAGAGAGAGGGAAGCAGGCTCCCTGCTGAGCAGAGAGCCCGATGTGGGACTCGATCCCAGGACCCTGAGATTATGACCTGAGCCGAAGGCAGCGGCTTAACCCACTGAGCCACCCAGGCGCCCCAAAGACTAATTCTTTAAAAATGAAAATGTTTCAGAATCACTAAATGAATCATTTGTTTAATGATTGAGAATCACTTAATCAGAATTAATAGATAATTTCTGTAGCAAACAACTACTGATATTGGACCAGATCCCCTTTAAAGCCCTTATGTCATTTCTTTTGTACCCACCCCCATCCCCAGCTTCTTTGTACTTTTGCCTCTGTGGGCCCACATCTGTCTGTCTTCAAAAGACTGCCCTCACCATAGATACTGTTTGTCTGCTTGTGACACAGCTGGAAGTATCTGAGAATTTGAGTCCCCCTTAGTTTAGTTGAGGTGGCCATTAGTCAATGAGTGACTTATGAAAGCCCAATTCCTGTTCAGGTTTGGACAAAATCTAATCTATAGTTTGTTCTCCAAAGCTCTCCTGTAAAATCTGATTGAGGTTAGAACTTTGCCAGAAAAAAACAAAGGTATTGGATACCAGCTCCAAAATACTGCCTCTGTGCAAACACAGAAGTATAATCACAAGCCTATGTAATATTCCATTGTATGTGTATATATAAACCACATCTTCCTTATCTATTCATCTATCAGTGGACACCTGGGTTGCTTAGATATCTTGGCTATTGTAAATAATGCTGCAATAAACAATAAAAATAAAATATTTTTTTAAATACTGTTCATAATTCCTTTAAGTAAATACCCAGTAGTGGAATTATTGATACATTTTTAATTTTGTGAGGAATCTCCATATTGTTTTCCACAGTGGCTACACTAATTTATATCCCACCAACAGTGCACAAGGGTTCCTTTATCTCCACATCCTTACCAACACATGTTATTTCTTATCTTCTTCATTTTAGCCATGCTGACAGATAAAAGGTGATTTCTCATTGTAGTTTTGATTTGCATTTCCCTGATGACTTATGACATTGAGCATCTTTTCACATGTCTGTTAGCCATCTGTATGTGTTTTTTTGAAAAATGTCTATTTAGGTCTTCTGTCCATTTTTTAATTGGAATGTTTGGGTTTTTTTTGGTATTGAGTTGTATAAGTTCTTTATATATTTTGGATATTAGCCCCTTATTGGATATGTCATTTGCAAATATCTTCTCCCATTCAATAGGTAGTTTCTTTCACTGTGCCAACGCTTTCTATTCTGAGGTAGTCCCAATAGTGTTTTTGTTTTTGTTTCCCTTGCCTCAGGAGACATCTAGAAAAATGTTGTTCTGGCCATTGTCAAAGAAATTACTGCCTGTTTTTCATCTAGGCTTTTTATAGTTTCAGGTCTCATGTTTAGGTCTTCAATCCATTTTGAGATTATTTTTGTGTATGATATAAGAAAGTGATCCAGTTTCATTCTTTTTCATGTAGCTCTCCAGTTTTCCAGTACCATCCATCGAAGAGACTGTCTTTTCCCCATTGTATATTCTTGCCTTCTTTGTCACAGATTAATTGACCGTATAAGCAGGGCTTATTTCCAGGCTTTCTTATTAATCCACATATTTATTTTTGTGCCAGTACCATACTATTTTGACTATTATAGCTTTGTAGTGTATCTTAAAATCTGGGACTGTGATACCTCCAGCTTTGTTCTTTCTCAAGGTTGTTTAAAGGATGGAATCTTTCCATTTGCAACAACATAGTTGAACCTATTACGCTAAGTGAAATAGATCAGAGCAAGACAAATACCATATGATTTCACTCATATGTGGAATCTAAAAAACAAAACAAATGAATAAACAGGAGAATCAGTCCTATAAAATACAAAGAACTGATGGTTGCGAGAGAGAAAGGGGGTGGGGAGATAAGTAAAATCAGAGAAGGGGAGTGGAGGTACAGGCTTCCAGTTATGGAATGAATATGTCACGGGGATGGAAGGTACAGCATAGGAAATATAGTCAGTGACATTGCAATAGCTTTATATGGTGATAGATGGTGGCTACATATGGGCTGAGTATAGCCCATAATGTATAGAGAAATTGAATCACTGTGTTCTACACCTGAAACTAATGTAACATTGTGTTGACTATACCCAAATTTTTAAAAAAATTATGAATAACACCAGTCTGAAAAATAAAAGAAATATAATCAGAAGTAAAGGAAGGCATGTATTCCAGAGAGTAAATAAAGTGGCAAACAGAAAAGGTTTTTAGTAAGACAAAAATAAACTGAGTTGAAAGAGTGAAATGCTGACACATGCTACAATATGAATGAACCTTGAAAACATTATGCTAGGAGAGAGAACCCAGACACTAAAGGTCACGTATTATATGATTCCATTTATATGAAATGCCTGTTTTTCTTGAAGACAGAAAGCAGACTGGTGGCTGCCAGGAATTGGGTGTAGGAAAGAATGGGAGCAACTGCTCATGGGTATGGGGCCTGCTTTGGGGAATGTTTAAAATGTTTGGGAACTAGATAGAGGTGATTGTTATTCCACATTGTGAATATACTAAATGCTCCCTGAATCGTGTACTTTAAAATGATTAATTTTATGCTGTATGAATTTTACCTCAATTTTTTAAAAAGGAAAAAAGAAGAATGAACCAGTTGCCTAAAATGTGCTTACATGGAATTATGAAAACAGCTACAAATGTTTCATAAATCCAGGTGGAGAAAAATAGTTTCTAAATGGAACCTCTGGACATAATTTCACATATATCAAAAAGGGATAACTAGGGAATAGGGACTCAGAAAGGAAATGCCAGTTATTTAACCTTAACTGTTATTTTGGGGAAATTAAGACAAAGATTTATGAAAATGGGCACCCCACTAAATCATTCATCACCTTTATCTTTCAATGAAAGATCCTTAAGGTAAGAAAGCTATTTTGTAGCTCCTCTAATTTGTTTTTATTATCAGTGATAGGGAAAATCAAGACATTGATGAAAGCATACAAAGAGAAAAAAACCAAGAGATTGCAGTAAGGCTTGGCACACCCACCAGATTGATCACAGGAAGTTTGAATGACAACCACAAACCACCTAAGAGATTCTCTTCGAACGTCACACGTCAAACACTAACCATTGTCAAGACTACTGCCCTAATAGTACTTAGAAAAACTATTCAGTAAAAACAAATTTGCATTGTAGTCCATTAGATAAAGAAATTCTATTTTGACTATAGACTTTTACATGTTTCTTTTTCTTCCCTTATTCATTAACACATCACCTTACTGTGGACAGATGGATGATGTCCTAGTTTCAGTTTTCAGAGAGTTCACATTCTAGTAGAGAGGCTGTTTGGAAACAATGACAGTATCATAAGGTTTTTGCTGGAGTGGGTGGATATCCCCCTCATTTGCCTGAGTCAGTTGGAAAGCTTCAACAAGAAGGCCTTCATGGTGTGACTTACAGGTTCATCAGGTTTCCAGGCAGACATCCATAGGAGAGCATTCTCCCAGCCATAAATTTATTTTCTCATTACCTTTTGACCAAAACCAACTACCATTCAGAAGCCACGTGTTATTTTTCCCTATGTCCTTTGTAGCAGTTAATATAGTTTTCAGTAAAAACCTGACAAATGATAAAGTCAGAACCAAAATAGTCACAAATATTTCTTGGCCATAGGAAACAATTTTTTAGTATTAATGTCAAAACTATCTTTGATCTTCCTCCCTGACTTCACTACATACTCTCCCATAACCAAGAGACAAAATAGAACCAAGTTAATTTGTAATTACCTTAACTGTATCTGCCAGGCCTCTGCAAGGGGACCTGCTGGTTAAAAAACAAAACTCACGCTTCCAAGAACTTTGCTGGACATTGAGCAGAGGCGACGGGGATTCAGTGTTGATAAAGGGTACTGGTCTCAGAATCAAGATATCTGATTTATATATTAGCTCTTATGTGTGCTGATTGATTGAAACTAATCCCATTCTTAGTTATCAATCAGAATAAATAGCATTTACTTCCCAAGACTGTTAGGATAATGTAATGAGATAATACATAAAAGTGTTTCGTATAGTCTGAAACACCATATAAACAGTGGTTCTTTCCTTCTTCCTCCTACTTTATTTTTTCATTTCTAATTAACTGAGAAGTAGAAATCCGGCCTGAATTGATCTAAGACTTTGTTGTCTTGTTTTTTATAAACAAAATGGAAAGAGAAAGACAGCAATTAGAAGAATGATAATTAGAAATTGGAAGGGTTCCCCTTTTTTCCAAAAAGAATAGAAATCCAGTTGGAAATTGCCAGACCTTATCAACTGCCCAATCATAATGGGAAAGAATAGATCATAAAACCAGTAGATTTAAAAGTACAGAGAGATTTAGTTAAAACAAGGATCAAAGAAACCAGAAGGAAGATCCGCTGATAAAAAAAAACACACAAACAACCAGTACCTGTCCCTCCAGGTTAGCAGTTTATCTAGTTAATTTGCCTTGCAGCATGCTAACTCTAGAATTCAGTAAATGAACAGGGTTTATTGGTTTTTTTTCTTTTTCGTTCATTCCTTCTCTTGAAAGTCTCAACATTCCTCTTTCTTCCCCCTGCTGTCCTTTTCCTCATAAAAAGCATAATTATCTACCAGTAGGCTAGTAGTTTTAAAACTTTTGAACTTTTTTAAAAAATAGAAATCTAAAGTACAATTGAAATGTGACGACAAATCTATGTGGAGCTATTCTGTTTATTCCTGGAAGGTGGATGAGTGGAGACAACTACAGTGTCTCTGCCTGACTCCTTAGGGCTCTAGCAGCATAGTTTCAAAGTAATTATTGAGGATGAATTGCTCCTATAAACATTTTACATATGAATATAGTTTTTCCTCCCTCTCTCAGGTTAATAGCCTGTGGCAATAGTTATTATGAGGGCACAGTTAACAATGTAATTCAGAAGCTGAATGGGAGTGTGTTCTTTTGTTAATCTCAAATATAAAATCAAATACTTATTTTAAATATGCCATCATTAGCTGGCCTTTCAGGTTGGAGAATCTTATACTTTTTTTTTTTTTTGAGAATCTTATACTTTTAATTTTAGATAGAATACTCTTAAATCTTTATGAATTTGCCAAAGAAACATCTGTCTGTTAATATCGGGCACAGAAAGAAAAAGTTTCAGTGTCACTAAGGTCTATCTTTCATTTAACCATCCAGCTAGCTGGCAAATTAGGTGATGTTATTCTGTTTTGAATGAAGATCCTGAAGCTCACTGAAATTAAATAATTTGGCTCCACATATGTGAACTGGGCCTCAAGCCAGGTCCATCAAATTCCAAAGCCTGCATCTTCGATATTGCAGCTGACATTTAATTACTCCCAGTTTTAGGGGAATTCATTTCTCTAACTTTCCCACTCACTTTATGATTATAGTCCCTGGCCCTTAAATAAGAAATTCGATTACTTTTTGTCAGTGGTGTTGGTATTAATTTAGATTCTTGGTGTTTTCCATTGTTTTTGTTAAACAATAACAATAAGCTATCTACACTAGAATTATCTTGAGTAACCAAGAATACTATCAGATCCATAGTAAATAAATAAATACACTGAGTTCTTCAGGTTTAGTTAGAGAGTTTCTTTTTTCAGTTACTTAGATACTTATTAAATACAAATACCAAGAAGGGTAATTTTCATTACCATTTTAAAAATGGCAATTTGCTTCCTAACTAGAATTGCCAACAGTGATGTGGATCATCATGAAGGCCACTGAACGTGCATGGATCACACATTTGTAAAAACCTCACATTAGAACTTTCAGTATTATCTGCAAATAAGATAATAATATAACCATGGTTGTTGCTGTTCGAATAATTAATAGAAAGACTAAAGGAAAGTTAATGATCTCTCTTTCTACTTGGTATTCATTCAGTGAGTGTGATCTTTCATACCTCTCTTCATGAATGTAAACACATCTTTAAACAAAGAGAGAGGGTTTGCTTTTTTTCACTTAATAATATCATAAGGATTCCTGTCAGACATTCCGGTTGTTTCAAGTTTTTCCACTTCAAACTGCAACAAACATCCTTGTGTGTGAATATACATGTCTATTTTATTTATTGATTTTTTTTATTTATTTATTTTCAGCATAACAATATCATTATTTTTTCACCACACCCAGTGCTCCATGCAATCCATGTCCTCTCTAATACCCACCACCTGGTACCCCAACCTCCCACTACCCCCCGCCACTTCAAACCCCTCAGATTGTTTTTCAGAGTCCATAGTCTCTCATGATTCACCTCCCCTTCCAATTTACCCCAACCCCCTTCTCTCTAACTCCCCATGTCCTTTATGCTTTTTGTTATGCTCCACAAATAAGTGAAACCATATGATAATTGACTCTCTCTGCTTGACTTATTTCACTCAGCATAATCTGTTGATCTTTTAAGTTAAACTTGTTTACTGTGAAATATAACAAACTATGAAAAATGCATAATTATAGAGTGTAGAATAATTATAAAGCACACTCATGAAGCCACTACAGAATTCAAGAAACAAAACATGATCAGTGTCCAGAACCCACCTGTGTCCTTCCTGGTGACATCTCCTGTCCCTCCGCTGGAGGTCATCTCCGTCCTCAGACTTCTTCTGTGTTTTTCTTTATAGTTTTAACATTTTACATACATTCTTAAAAACGTAGTTAGCTTTGCCTGGTTTTTACCTTTATAGAGATGCTACCATATGTGTATATTCTTTTTTTTTTTAAGATTTTATTTATTTATTTGATAGAGATCACAAGTAGGCAGAGAGGCGGGCAGAGAGAGAGAGGGGAAAGCAGGCTCCCCGCTGAGCAGAGAGCCTGATGCGGGGCTTGATCCCAGGACCCTGAGACCATGACCTGAACTGAAGGCAGAGGCTTAACCCACTGAGCCACCCAGGTGCCCCCATATGTGTGTATTCTTAAGTTTTGCTTCTTTCACTTGCCAAAGAGATGCAACAGTCCCCAACCATACACAGCCCTGAGAAACTCAGATTGGGGGCCCTCACTCTGAGCACCTGTGTGTTGTTGATACTTTCTTATGCCAATGAACTTAGTAAGATACATGCATTTATTGTAGGTGACTCTGCTTTGTTCATTTTCATTCTAGATTTGTGCACTTACCATAGGCTATTCCTTCATATAATCATTCTAGGCATTTCTGGACATTACGGACAGTGGCATAAACCCAGTGATTTGTGGTCCCTAGTGTACAAGTGTGTGCCTGTCATGGTGGGGAGGAGGGGGCTTGTTCACCCTCAGTAGGTAATGCTAAACAGGTTTCCAAAAGCAGGAGTTCCAGTCTCCTGGACTGTTAGCACTGTAAACTGTTCTTGCTGCTCTACTTTCTTTCCATTATTTGGTGTTTTTAGATGTCCTCTCCTTATTTTCTCCAAACTTTGTTCTTTTTCAGCTTGATGGAATTATAGTACAATCTCATTTTTGTTTAAATTGCAGTTCCTTGATTACTTACTGAGGCTGAGAAAGTTTTGCTGTGTTTATTGGACATTTGTATTTCCTCTTTGGTCTTTTCAAGTCTGTTGCTTGTTCTTTTGGAGTATTGAGCTTTATATATTCTGAACATGAGTCCTTCAGTGGTTCTATATGGTTTATGTATTATATAGGTGGTATGTCTTTTTGTTCTTTTTTTATTAGCTGAAATACTTAATTTATCAAAGTTGTCAATCTTTTTCTTTATGGTAACTGCTTTCAGTTCACTTGTTTAAGAAATCCTTTAATACCCTGAGGTCATGAATGGGTACTTTGATTTGGGAGAACAATTCCCAAAGTGGAATTGCTTGGGCCAAGAGTATGTAACTAGACTTGTTTTCATAACCCTACAGGCAGGCTTCGTGGAACATCATAAGCCTCTTTGAAATGACCCTTAGCTTTCCTGGGACCACACCCAGCACCGTGGGAGTCTGGGTCTCCCTCCCCCAGGTCCAAGAAATGTGTTTACAGGTAATGAGATTAACACAGGCATCCAGGGAAATGGTCAAATGTAAAAGTCAAAAGGGTGTTTATAATAACAAGGGCTACTATTTATTGTATGCCAGATACCATAGTCTTCAAATAACCCCTTAAAGCAGATATTATGTTATCCATTTCTGAGATCATCAAGAGTAAATATTTGACCTTAAACATACTTTTAAATGGCTCCACAGCAAACTCTTCTTCTTTTATGGGTCCTGAAGCCTAATCTAATTTGCTTGTGCTTGGGTTGCGCTAAGGGGTACAGGGTAGTGTGGCCCACACCAAGTGCTGGATCACAAAATAAACTACCACCTTCCCTCAGTTACTGTCTGTGATTGGAGGGGGACCAGGGGTGGAGGTAAGGCATGCGCGCCTCCCTGCTGCAGGCTCCCTCTCTATGACGTATGCTTAGAAATGCCAGTTTCAGAACGTGAGATTGGGGGGGGTAGGTGGGGTGGTGGCTGACATTGCTTCCTGCCCCAGTAGTTGGGGAAAAGGTCCTGTGCCCCTGTGTTTCCATAGTTTTTCTCCTGAAGCTGTCCACGCAGTAGTGCAGATTGATTTATTAATTAGATTGGAACCCACTCACTTCGTAAAAAGTGTTTTATTGTTTTCTTCTTCATTATTTGACACCCCCATTGTAAATTATTTCAGTCTTAGAGTATATGAAGGGAGGCTACTTGGTAATGTTTGGTAAAAAAAACATGTATCAAAAAATACGGGCTGACAGATTTTCTCTGGAAACGTGGGTGTTCCTGCCTCCACACTGGTGAGTGAATAAAACATGTGACACTTTTGAAATAATAAATACCACCTGGACATGAGAAAGACCTAGAACTTTGCAGACTTGCAGATAGCAACATGTTGCAGGAATTCCCTATTTCCCAAGGAGTGTGTGTGTGTGTGTGTGTGTGTGTGTGTGTGTGTGTTTGTGTGTGTGTGTGTGTGTGAGAGAGAGAGAGAGAGAGAGATTTCCTGCTAAGGTAGAACAGAAACTCGCAAAGAACTTGTTCTGCACAAAATTGTGCTAGTTAATATTTTTATATCTCGAATCTTGAAGAACGAGTTGGCATTAGAAAGACCTTTTTTAGAAATAAAATTTTATTTATTTATTTGACAGACAGTGATCACAAGTAAGCAGAGAGAGAGGGAGAAGCAGGCTCCCTGCTGAGCAGAAAGCCTGATGTGAGGCTTGATCCCAGGACCCTGGGATCATGACCTGAGCCAAAGGCAGAGGCTTTCACCCACTGAGCCACCCAGGCACACCAAAAAGAACATTTTTTAATATAAGCAATATGAGGCATTCCAGAGTTAGAAATTTATCTTACATAGTTATAGCAGTCATTGAAAGGAATTGTGCAAAAAGCTCATTTTTTTTTCCAGTTTCTCCAGCTATCTACAGTTTGAAAAGTACCTTCTTGAAATTCTGTTCACTAGCCTTGGAAAATGTTATTCCCTACATCTATAAAGTATTTGTGGGATATTCTTGGTAGGGAAATGTCTCTCTGGTCAAAATGCCTGATTTGATACCCTTGGTGGCTACTCAACCTTGGGAAAGGTATGTCCCTGCAGGGGAATGGCTAGAGGGCTGCATGAGTACCTGTGTACAGCTGCTAAGGTTCAGGCCCAGCTAGCGGTGCATTCACAGTGAATACAACCATCCCAGCAGTATTACTGAAAAGCTGTTTTATAGTATGCATTCTGTTGTTTTCAGTATCTTCCTCATTACCAAAGAAGGTTTAAATCTAAAATCACTCCTTGAAATTCAGCCATCAGTCAGAACAACCTATTCCAAAAGCTGTCCATGTCTTTACATAGATGTTTATGTATACTCAGATGAAAATGATGTCTTTTCATAGTATTCATACATCTATCAACTGATGAATACATAAATAAATCTGGTATGTCCATATAATGGAGTATCAGGCAGCCATAAAAAGGAATGAAGTACTGCTACACGACACAACATGAAGGAACCTCGAAAACATTATGTTAAGTGCAAAAAAACAGGCATAAAAGACCACAGACTATATGGCTCCAGTTATATGAGGTGTTCAGTATATGCAAATCCAGAGACAGAAAGCAGATTAGTGTTTGTCAGGGTCTGGAGAGAATAGGAAGCAAATACTAATGAGTATGGGTTTTGGTGGGGGGGTGATAAAAATGTTCTGAAATGAGACAGTAATGATGTTCGCACACTTTGTGAATATAAAAACATAGTATTCATGTTCTCCTTAGCTTCCATAAGCACTGGGCATCAGCACACATACAGCCTCTGTCTGCAGGCCTGTGCAGGGCTATGGACTTACTCCCATGAGTCAGCCCCATACCTGGCTCACCTGGAGTATGGGCACACCCAGAAGGGGAACACAGAGCTAGTGCCCCACATCCTGCCTGTCTTGATTTAGAAAAAGGAAGAGCAGGCATTATAAAAGAAGGGTAATAAGGATTGTCTACTTTTCCCCAGGCTCTCTCTCCTCTTTTCTCCCAGACCTCATACTGTTTATTGTGTCCTGTGTAAGCTTTCCAGTAAAGATGACAACATCGCTGTTCAGTTACAGAAGTCCCCCAACCTTTGGTTTTCCAGAAGCTTTGGTATTCGTTTAGGTGAGAGCTTCTAGGAAAGGGAAGAAAGATGATGTATATAGCAAAATCATTGAGCAGAACTGAAGAGAGTGCAACAGTGGACCTATTTCAGATCAGGGTTGGAGGTCTCCTTGCTGGAAATCCTTGTCTTAAGTTAATTATACTTTTCAAATATCAGCTTTATTGAGATTCTGTTTACACACCATAAAACTTACCCTTCTAAAAGTATACAATTTAGTAGTTTTTATATTCACAAAGTGGATTGTTGCCACTTGCTGACTATCATGAGTAATAATAACTGCTGTGAACACGCATATACAATTTTTGCATGGACATAAGTGCTCAGTTCCCTAGGGTAGAGTCACAGGATCAGGATTGCTGGGTTGCTGCCAAACTGTTTTCCGAAGTGACTGCCCCAGGTTACCTTCTCACCAGCGTAATGATACATTTTAAATCACTGGCTATCTAATCTTATTAGGATCTCAAGGTTTCTATGGCTCCTATCAATTTGTTAAGGAACTCCTGGGCCATCTAGTAGTGTTTTCTTTAGTAGACCAAACCCTTTTTGAAGGAAATATATTTCAATTTCGTGACAAAATCTTATTTAATTCGTAAAAGTTCTCTTTTGAGTATAACGAATATGACATAAAGGGACATAAGCTGCCTTCTGGAAGACAGTCTTTTTTCTTCTTAAATTATGTTAAAACTGTATTTATGACTAGCAGAGTCTGATACTAGATTAATTAAACAAACAAGTGTGATTAGACAGAAGAAAATTAGAAACCATAGGTTTCTAAAAAGGAAAGTCAAGGCTTATGAAAAATTCTCAAAGGGAAGACAGAGGGAGAGAGCACAAGCGGGAGGAGCAGGAGAGGGAGAAGCTGGGAGTCTTAGCAGGCTCAGCAGGGAGCACATGCGGGACTTGATCCCAGGACACTGAGATCATGACCTGAGCCAGAGCCAGATGCTTAACCAACGGAGCCACCCAGGTGCCCCTCACCTAGCTACTTCAAAAAATTTCTTTCTATGCTTCGTTGATTCTTTAGTTTCACTTTTTTTCTCTCGAGACTCTCATTCACGCCTACTAGAGAAGTGCCTTGGTAATGAGACCTGTGTCCCCAAGCATGTGTGCACACATCCTTCCTCCCAATCTCTCCAGTACAACCTTTCCAGAACAGGCCAAAGGGCTCTGCCCATGAGAGTATGCCCAGCTGCTCTCCAACATAGCTCTCTTGGGGCTCTCCTATTACCATTCTGACTGCCAGGATCTGCAGAGGTGTTGTGATACCTATGTTAAGATAACTTTGACTCAGATGATACCAGTCATGAGAAAGTTTTAAAATGTCACCAGATCCTGATGGAGTGGTTTGATATGGAGTTGGCTTCACCCTCTTGCTTCTTGGGTCAGGGCCAAACTGTTTTTGTGGACCTGAGAACTTCTGTGCTCTCCCATGGCATGGTATGGGTGTGGCATGGACCCTCTGTAGGAGGTAGCAACACTGGAAGAAAGGGAGCCAGCCCTGCAAGATCACAGGCACCTGGCTGTGGGCAGTGGAGGGCACATGCTGGCTATAAGGCCTCTGAAGATATACTTTCTTTTTACCTAAGTCTAAACTACCATGTATTACTAGAAAGGGTAACCTTGAGCAAATCATTTAAAGTGCAGGGTTGTAATGAAACTTAATATAAGTAAAATGCCAAAAAGAGTACTTGGCCCATAATAAAATTACCAAGTAATTATTCAGTAGTTGTAATTATTATGCTTATATGTGGATTTTCAAGAGGGAATACCTTAATAGAAAAGAGGATTTGTTGCCTTTACAGGATTCCTGGAGTGGTTTTGAACACCTACATATGAGGCACCTCTGCTGTTATCTTAGATACTGACAAAGGCATTCACAGTGGGAGTGCAGGAAATTCCTAGAGGTGGGCCTCTTCTCTTGGATGAGCAAGTGTGCACCCCCCAACTGTTTTCATCCCCAGGAGACATTTTTCTTAGGATCCCCATGGGTTTTTCTCAACACTGCCAATTGGCCTGCTTCTAGAACTACTATATTCTTTTTGAGTGTTGTGTCACAAGAAAGTATAAAGTGATGAGAATTAATATATTATTTACAAGTAACCAGATGCATTGACCTAATTTTACAAAGAGTAGAAAGTTATCTTTACAACTGAAAATAATATTCCTGTCTAAGTTGAACACTATTAGTAATGATTCAGGAATAAGGAAGATATTATTTCTTAGATTGCACTGTGATTATATCTAAACATAGAACTTAACAGAAATGTTTGAAGCCTGTTATCTTCTTTTTTTTTTTTTCTTTAGCTTGTTGTCTTCTGATGAGTAGGCGTTCAGGCATGTAGAGCCAGTGCTGGGTGAAAGAAGATGCACAGCGTATGTCTTTTAATAGCAGGTGGCCATCATCCAGTGCATAGAGGCTGACAGACAGATATGAAGGGAACATGGTGGAGTCAGTCTTAAGCAACATTAAGGCTTAAAGAACAGTTCTAACTTCTTGGTTGTAGAAGCCCTTTATACTCTTCAAAATTAAGGAGAACCCAAGGAGAGTTTTTTAAATGTGGGTTACATTGATTAATACTTACTGTATTTGAGGGGTACCTAGTGCCTCAATGAGTTAAGCATCTGCCTTTGGCTCAGGTCATGATCTCAGGGTCCTGGGATGGAGCCCCACGATGGACTCCTGCTCACCGGGGAGTCTGCTTCTCCCTCTGCCCCTTCCCACGTTGTGCTGACAGGCTTTCTCTCCAAAAAAATAAGGTCTTTTAAAAAAGAGTCTATAAAAAATACTTAGCATATTTGAAATTAAAACTGAAAAAATATATATTTATTAGCTCACCTAAAAATCCCAATAATAAACCCATTAAATAATAACATAAATAGTATTTTTATGAAAAATATTTTCTAAAACAAAACCACTTTAATGAGAAGAGTAGTATTGTTTTATGTTTTGCTGATCTCTTTAATGTCTGGCTGAATAGAAGATAGTGGAGTATCTTTTCTGTTGTGCATTCAAACTGTTATAGTGTCATGCATCCTGTGGCCTCTGGAAATCTCTACAGTGTACTCATGAAAAAGGAAAATAAAGTCCTAGAAAATAGTTCTGGCCTTGTAGGCCACCAAAAAAGGTGTCAGGGACCTCCAGGGCTCACAAAGTCCCACTTTGAGAAACGTAACTCCAGAGTTTTCCATTTTTCAGATAATCTGGGTTGCAGAGTTCTAAGTACTACTGTCATGGTAAGTATGGAGAAATTACCAACTACATGGCCAATTTTAGGAACATTTTATACCCCAGATACATGCTGCTTGACTTTAAAAAAAAATTTTTAAAAAGATCTGAGTATGAACTAACTCAGTGGAAAGGTTGCTTCCTTACATCTTCCCTTCCTATTATAGTTGACAGCACCATTGTGGCTCAAATCTCCTGGAGCAAATTCCACTCTGTCCACACCCAAAAGAAAATGATTCAGACAGTGTTAGATTACCCAGTGAAGACTTGGGAGGAGTAGTTAGATAATACAATATCAGATGAGGAACACAACCCCGAAAATAACTCAGAAAACAGGTCAAGCAAGCAGGTAGTATCAGTTAATCTAGTATGCAGAGGGAGAAACTTGCCACCTCTACCTTCTTCCAGTGGGCTGGAGACTCTGAATGTCTTAGTTTCCCTTACTTGAGTAGTTGGTTTTCCAAATGACATTAATTATCTACTAGTCAAGATAAATAAGACTGAATATAATAAGACCAGAGGAAGTCGATCATTTGTTACACCAAGAATTTACAAAATTCATGTAAAAATATATAAACAGCATTGTTTCAAATGGCAGGGAAGCTGCTGTTCTCAGCCCAAAGTTCTTTAAGTGATAATATGCCCATTTGGTGTTTTCTGAGCATGCATAGCTTATTCAGTTCCGTGTACCATATTCTTGTCCTAGGATGGGGCACCTTGAGTATTTTTAACACCAGGAGAGGCATCTGAGTGTTGATACCATTTCAGATTCTTATGCCAAATTAATGAGGCTTTTTCTGGAGATGCCCTCAAGTCGGTCTGCTACCCCTGTAACTCTTATTAGAAAGAAAGGAAGAGTTGAAAAACATTTTTTAAAAGATTTTGTTTATTTATTTGAGAGAGAGAGCAAGAAAAAGAGAACAAGAGCTGAGGGAGAGGGAGAAGCAAATTTCCCCCACTGAGCAGGCAGTCACTGGGGGGTTGGATCCCAGGAACCTGGGATCAAGACCTGAGCCAACGGCAGACACTTAACTGACTGAGCCACCCAGGTGCCCTGAGTTGAAAACCATTTAAAGGAAATCTCTGAGCCCACATCCTGCTTATGCTGTTGGTCACAGGAGTGTCTTTGAAAAGAGTATACTTTGCATTTTGAGTAGTTTTATCACTAGCTTATTCTATACTAGTACTTTATACAACTAGACTATAAGAAAGTGATGGCTACATAGGATCTCTCTACTATCTTTACAAGTTTCTGTGAATCTATAGTTAGTTCAAATTAAGTTTTTAAAAAGTCAAGTGATTTATTGATTAAATAGTTTAAAAAGCAGTAATAGCTAAATAACTGTGAATTACATAATATTACTTTTTTGGGAGTTTATTTGAAAGTACGAAAAGATACCAATAATAGCAATAGCAGTTGCCATTTATGCCACACTCAGGCACAAAAATTACATTCTCTCTAGTCCCCACAACCATCCTGGAAACATGTCCACAGCCCCATGTGGGGCTCCCATGGAGGGAGGTCACAGCTAGGCTTAGACCAAACCTGTGTGTGACTAAAAAGGATCCTCTTCTCACTCTAAGATGCTTCTCCCCAGTGGTTACCATTGTTCTAACAGACCCCTAACTTTTTGGTTTTCAAAATGGGTAGTAAAAGTATTATATGTTCTTGTTAAAATTTTAGAGTGTCCAAAAGGCATAAAAGTGAATATAGGGAAAAAAAAGTACTAAGAGTTCTTTTATAAATCCTTCCAGATATAAAGTTTCATGTTTCCAATTTTTTAAAAATATTTTATCTATTTATTTGACAGAGAGAGAGAGGGATCACAAGTAGGCAGAGAGACAGGCAGAGAGAGGGGGAGAAGCAGGCTCCCTGCCGAGCAGAGAGCCCGATGTGGGGCTTGATCCCAGAACTCTGAGATCATGACCTGAGCTGAACGCAGAGGCTTAACCCACTGAGCCACCCAGGCACCCCTCATGTTTCCATATTTTAAAAAATATATGTATTTAACTTGCAAGCAAAATTGGATTTATAACCCCATACATTGTTGGGAATGTAAAATGGCACAGCACTGCATACAGCAGTTTGGCAGTTTCTCAAAAAGTTAAACACAGAATAACTGTATAACCCAGCAAATCACTCCTAGGTTATCTACCCAAGAGAACTGAAAATGTATGTTCACACAGAAACTTGTACATGGATGTTCGTAGAGGCAGTTTTCATGACAGCTGAGAGGTGGAAATAACCCAAATGTCCACAAACTGATGAATGATAATATCCATACCATGGAATATTACTCAACCAAAAAAAAAGAATATAGTACTGACACATGCAATAACATGGTCTAACCTTTAAAAAATCATGCTCAGTGAAAGAAGCAGATATTAAGACCACATATTATATTATTCCATTTATTTACAGTGTTCATAAAAACAACTAGTTCATAAAAAACAGTAGCAAGAGTGACTGCAGATGGGCACAGCAGGGAGTGTAATATTGGCATGATAAAACATTCTGAAAGTAGTGGTGAAAGTTGCACAACTCTATGAATACACTAAAAATCAGTGCACTGTATACTTGAAAAGTATGAATTTTTTCATTTGCAACATATTTCAATTTTTAAAATGGGGTTTATACCACCTTCTATGTTACTATGGTAAAGAATTCGAGGTGTTCATATTGCATCACATCTCACACAGAAGGGAGTATACCCCTTTCAACAGTCCCCAGAGACCCCAATCTAAATACTACTCATTTTTTGTGGCAAATACAATTTTTTACTCTGGTAAAATAGGCATAACAAAATGCATAAAATGTATTTTAAGTGTGCAGTTTGGTAATTATAATTTTAATATGTGCATGTATCTTGATGTCTTCCCATTTAAAAGGTACATCTGTTACTATAAATAAAAATATAGAAGCTGCCTAATTTTCTGAGATGTGACCCAAATTTTTCTGCAGAATCACTTTATGCAATCTATAAATTAGGATATATCCTAAGAAGTTTATTCTGGCAAAATGATGTTTTCAGATTTTTAAATGATATTTATAAATATAATGACTTTATATGTCCTTTTTCTCCCTCTATTTTGATTAAAAGTTTATTTTGTAAACTTTTTAAAAAATTAAAATAGAAACTTTTGGTGGCCTCTGCCCTGTGAGGCAGCTTGTTTGTTGTTTTAAACATTTTAAAGCTATGGCTTTTTAGAAAGAATGAGTTTCCTATGCAACAAAGTGAAAGCTTATGCAAAAATGAGTAGTAAGGAATGAACTGACCTGGGGAAAAACAATACACTCTAACTGTGCCAAAAGTCAGCTTCAGCACAAAGTCTGTCCCAGTTAGAGGCTAGACTCATTTAGAGGAATGTGTGTGCTGCCCGAGAGGAAAGTTCTAGTTCACAGAGCAGCAGCAGCCATCTGAATCATATGTATTTTCCAAAACAGGAGAGAAGCTGATTTATTATAAGACAATGCTTTTTATTTAATGCATAGGGGTCCTATTCCTAAGAGTCTACATTAAAATATAAACTTGTGGGCGCCTGGGTGGCTCAGTGGGTTAAGCCGCTGCCTTCAGCTCAGGTCATGATCTCAGGGTCCTGGGATCGAGTCCCGCATCGGGCTCTCTGCTCAGCAGTGAGTCTGCTTCCTCCTCTCCCTGCCTGCCTCTCTGCCTACTTGTGATCTCTCTCTGTCAAATAAATAAATAAAATCTTTAAAAATAAATAAATAAATAAATAAAATATAAACTTGTAACCAGTCCAAACTTTTAAAATTAGCCAATAGCATCCTCTAAATTAGCATCATTGAATTCAAATAGAGCTTTTCTAAGGCTATGTTCATAGTACAGCACTTCTCAAAGAAAATTACGAGGGAACACTGATTTCTTGGGATATTATTAATAGTGATTACGCCAAAAAGGATTTCATGGATATAAATCAAAAAACCTTCCGTTGGTCCAGATTTTACATGTGTCTTTTACACAAAGTTTTCCAGAATCTGCCATTCCAGTGTGTCCTCCTAAGCCACAGATATGCTGCACAGGGCAACCCTAACTGACCACAGAACCCTGTCATCATGGAGTTTATGGGACTCCAAACAACAGAAGCATGTATCGAGTACTTACTTATTCTGAGCATAGAAACCCACATAGATGCTGTATATGCATGCAGCTTCTTTAGGTGGAAGTTTATAGTTTTCCAGGAGTGCACCCATTTCATCTAGGTTGTCACAATACATAACAGGCAGAGCTAGAGTGAGACCCAAGTCTGACTCCAAGGCCCATGCTACACCCATACCCTCTTAAACAACGGGCTTGAGTAAAGTCCTAGCATTGTCTTAGAAATTTAGTTAGGTCTAAGGTGAGAAACGGGTTATTTATTGGTTTAAAAAATTAGTCTGGAGAGGTCTTCCATCTTTTTGTGTCTTCTTCAATTTCTTTCATGAGTTTTCTGTAGTTCCTCTAATACAGATCCTTTACCTCTTTGGTTAGGTTTATTCCCAGGTATCTTATGGTTCTTGCTGCTATAGTAAATGGAATTGATTCCCTAATTTCCCTTTCTGTATTTTCATTGTTAGTGTATAAGAAAGCCACTGGTTTCTGTACATTGACTTTGTATCCTGCCATGTTGCTGAATTGCTGTATGAGTTCTAGTAGTTTGGGGATGGAGTCTTTTGGGTTTTCCATATAAAGAATCATGTCATCTGCGAAGAGAGAGAGTTTGACTTCTTCATTGCCAATTTGGATACCTTTTATTTCCCTTTGTTGTCCGATTGCTGTTGCTAGGACTTCTAATACTATGTTGAACAAGAGTGGTGAGAGTGGGCATCCTTATCGTGTTCCTGATCTCAGTGGGAAGGCTGCAAGCTTTTTCCCATTGAGGATGATATTTGCTGTGGGTCTTTCATAGATAGATTTGATGAAGTTCAGGAATGTTCCCTCTATCCCTATAACTTTGAAGCGTTTTAATAAGGAACGGATGCTGGATTTTGTCAAATGCTTTTTCTGCATCAATTGAGAGGACCATGTGGTTCTTCTCTCTTCGCTTATTAATTTGTTCTATCACATTGATTGATTTGCGAATGTTGAACCATCCTTGTAGCCCAGGGATGAATCCCATCTGGTCATGATGGATAATCTTTTTTTTTTTTTAATTAATTAATTTATTTGACAGAGAGTGAGAGAATTCACAAGTGAGCAGAGAGGCAGGCAGAGAGAGGGGGTGGAAGCAGACTCCCATCTGAGCAGAGAGCCCAATGTGGGGCTCGATGTGGGGCTCGATCCCAGAACCCTGAGACCATGACCCGAGCCAAAGGCAAAGGCTCAACCCACTGAGCCACCCAGGTGCCCCGGTGGATAATCTTTTGAATGAGCTCTTGGATCCTGTTTGCTAGGATCTTGTTGAGAATCTTAGCATCCATATTCATCAGTGATATTGGTCTGAAATTATCCTTTTTGGTAGGGTCTTTGCCTGCTTTGGAGATCAGGGTAATGCTGGCTTCATAGAAAGAGTCTGGAAGTTTTCCTTCTGCTTCAATTTTTTGAAACAGCTTCAGGAGAATAGGTGTTATTTCTTCTTTGAAAGTTTGGTAGAATTCCCCAGGGAATCCATCAGGTCCTGGGCTCTTGTTTTTTGGGAGGTTTTTGATCACTGCTTCAATCTTGTTACTAGATTTCGGTCTATTCAGGTTGTCAGTTTCTTCCTGGTTCAATTTTGGGAGTTTATAGTTTTCCAGGAGTGCACCCATTTCATCTAGGTTGCTTAGCTTATTGGCATATAACTGTTGATAATAACTTCTGATGATTGTTTCTACTTCCTTGGTATTAGTTGTGATCTCTCCCTTTTCATTCATAATTTTATGAGTTTGGGCTTTCTCTCTTTTGGATTAGTGTGGCCAATAGTTTATCAATCTTATTGATTCTTTTAAAAAAACCAGCTTCTAGTTTCATTAATACGTTCTACTGTATCTCTGGTTTCTACCTCATTGATCTCAGCTCTAATCTTGATTATTTCCCTTCTTATGTGTGGAGTTGGTTTGATTTGTTGTTGATTCTCCAGTTCTTTAAGGTGTAGAGACAGCTGCTGTATTCTGGATTTTTCAGTCTTTTTGAGAGAGGCTTGGATGGCTATGTATTTCCCCCTTAGGACCACCTTTGCTGTATCCCATAGGTTTTGGACTGAAGTGTCTTCATTCTCATTGGTTTCCATGAATTGTTTCAGTTCTTCTTTGATCTCCTGGTTGATCCAAGCATTCTTAAGCATGGTGGTCTTTAGCTTCCAGGTGTTTGAGTTCCTTCAGAACTTTTCCTTGTGATTGAGCTCCAGTTTCAAAAAATTGTGATCTGAGAATATGCAGGGAATAATCTGTCTTTTGGTATCGGTTGAGTCCTGATTTGTGACCCAGTATGTGGTCTATCCTGGAGAAGGTTCCATGTGCACTTGAGAAGAATGAGTATTCTGTTGTTTTAGGGTGGAATGTTCTGTATATATCTATGAGGTCCATCTGGTCCGATGTGTCATTCACTGCTCTTGTTTCTTTATTGATTTTCTGCTTCGATGATCTGTCTATTTCTGAGAGAGGCGTGTTAAGATCTCCTCCTGGATCGGAAGAATAAACATTGTTAAAATGTCTATACCGCCCAGAACAATCTATACTTTTAATGCCATTCCGATCAAATTTCCACCGGTATTCTTCAAAGAGCTGGAGCAAATAATCCAAAAATTTGTATGGAATCAGAAGAAACCCCGAATCACTAAGGAAATGTTGAAAAACAAAAATAAAATGGGGGGCATCATGTTACCTGATTTCAAGCTTTACTACAAAGCTGTGATCACCAAGACAGCATGGTATAGGCATAAAAACACACATAAACCAGTGGAACAGAGTAGAGAGCCCAGATATGGACCCTCAACTCTATGGGCAAATAATCTTTGACAAAACGGGAAAAAATATACAGTGGAAAAAAGACAGTCTCTTCAATAAATGGTGCTGGGAAAACTGGGCAGCTATATGTAGAAGAATGAAACTCGACCATTCTCTTACACTGTACAGAAAGATAAACTCGAAATGGATAAAAGACCTCAACGTGAGACAGGAATCCATCAGAATCCTAGTGGAGAACATAGGCAGTAACCTCTTCTATATCAGCCACACCAACTTCTTTCAAGATATGTCTCCAAAGGCAAAGGACTTCATCAAAATCAAAAGCTTCTGCACAGCAAAAGAAACAGTCAAGAAAACAAAGAGGCAACCCACGGAATGGGAGAAGATATTTGCAAATGACAGTACAGAAAAAAGGTTGATATCCAGGACCTATAAAGAACTCCTCAAACTCAAAACAGACAATCATATCAAAAATGGGCAGAATATTTGAATACACACTTCTCCAATGAAGACATACAAATGGCTATCAGACACATGAAAAAATGTTCATCATCACTACCCATCAGGGAGATTCAAATTAAAGCCACATTGAGATAACACCTTACACCAGTTAGAATGGCCAAATTTAGCAAGACAGGAAACAACATGTGTTGGAGGGGATGTGGAGAAAGGGGAACCCTCTCCCACTGTTGGTGGGAATGCAAGTTGGTACAGCCTCTTTGGAGAACAGTGTGGAGATTCCTCAAGAAATTAAAAATACAGCTTCCTTATGACCCTGCAATTTCATTACTGGGTATTTACTCCAAAGATACAGATGTAGTGAAAAGAAGGGCCCTCTGTACCCCAATGTTTATAGCAGCAATGGCCACGGTCACCAAACTGTGGAAAGAACCAAGATGCCCTTCAACGGACGAATGGATAAGGAAGATGTGGTCCATATACACCATGGAATATTATGCCTCCATCAGAAAGGACAAATACCCAACTTTTGTAGCAACATAGACAGGACTGGAAGAGATGATGCTGAGTGAAATAAGTCAAGCAGAGAGAGTCAATTAAATGGTTTCACTTATTTGTGGAGCATAAAAAATAGCATGGAGGACAAGAGGAGTTAGAGAGGAGAAGGGAGTTGGGGGAAATTGGAAGGGGAGGTGAACCATGAGAGACTATGGACTCTGAGGTTGGGGTACTAGGTGGTGGGTATTATGGAGGGCACGGATTGCATGGAGCACTGGGTGTGGTGCTAAAATAATGAATACTGTTATGCTGAAAATAAATAAAAAATTAAAAAAAATAAAAGAAAATTAGTCTATCACCGAACATTGCATTTCTCAGACTTATAAATAGGAAATGAGCATATCAAAGGTGCTAGGTCTGATTTCTGCAATGAAGTATGTAGGTGCTTGTGGGTATCAGTGATTCATTCACCAAGTCTTTTTGACCACTTCGTATGAACTGGGCTCTTCTCTGCAGCAGTAGAAATAAATAACTGGGATAAATCCATGCCCATCCCCTGGGGAGCTCACATCAAACAGTGTGGGGATGGCAGAGAAACAGGAGCCAGGAGGCATGCTCAGTGAAAAGAAAGCAGCCAAACCTGGAACAGGAAGTCCTGGGCACATGGCAGACAGGGAGCAAGTGGACAGTCCATGTCCTGTTGCCCCTCTCCCTCTTCCTCTGCCTCACCCAGAGGCACAGTGGGCCCACCCAGTTCCTTAGTCTTGGGGAAGGGCACCTCTCCTCTGAGCCTTCTCTGACAGCCTTTCCTGACCTTAGTCAGCCCTGGTCACTCACAGCCCTGTCCATCACTCATACAAGTAGCGGCAGCAGCCTACTTCTCAGAAATAACCGAGAGAGAGAATGAATTTTCACTTGGCATTCCTTTTTTGGCATGTGATTTCCTGCCTTTGCTTATTTTTTGTGCTTGATTTTGACCCAGAACCTGAAAATTCACAGCAATGATATTGAGCTGGGTGTCTATCACAGGCCACACTCTGTGTGGGCTTTTTCTGTTGTAATTGGTGTAAGAAATGAAAAGGAGGTGGGAAAGTGCTTGAGTCTTGCTCGAGTACATGATTTGCAGGTTCTGAGTTGCTCAGGTGCGTTAACTGCTAGATCCATAGCCCCTAAAACAGTACTTGCTATTAAACACTGAAGAAGTAATATGTCACGTTAGTTATTAGGGACACAAGCTTTTTAAAAAGTAACTAACATATTATATACTAACATTGTTGAAACTTAGAGCAAAATCTAAGAAGCCGTTGTGACTTATGCATGAATGATACACACTCATAGCAACTAAAACGGGATTTTTTTATTGTGGTAAAATGGACATAATATAAAATTTTCCACCTTAACCATTTTTAGAGGCATTGAGTGCATTCACACTATTGTACATCCATCACCCTCATCCATCTCTAGAAAGTTTCCATCTTCCCAAACTAAAACTCCAAACCATTCAACACTAACTGTCCATTTCCCATCCCTCAGTCCCTAGCAACCGCCATTGTACTTTCTGTCTCTGTGAATTTGACTCCTCTAGGAATTTCATGAGTGTAATAAAAATATATGTCCTTTTTTGTCTGGCTGTATTCTTTATTTTAGATAATTTGATAAATAGATAACTTTCTTTTTATCTGAGTAACACATACCTGTTTTGGAAAAAGATAGGAAACACATAAAAGCCTAATGAGGAAAGTAACTATCACTTCTGAGCTCTGCTCAGAAACCCACTAAAATCATTTTTGTATCTTTCAGTCTTCTTTTCCTTTGGCTTATTACATGGAGGTACATGTATAGAAATATACATAAAAACATTGTAATTTGTTGCTGGCTTTTCACTTAACAAAGTATCAGAACCATTTTTCCATGTCTTTAAATATTTTCTATGTAACCATTTCAATGGCTGTATAATACTTCATTGGGAGATATATCATAATTTAATGAACAATATCCTTTCTGTTCTTGTGCAGTTTCAAAGACCTGTTCATCTGTGTGACCCTCTCTTCCCCATCTGAATCAACAGGGATGCTGAATGGTATCTCCCTGGCATTAGGGATGGTGTCTGTTAAGCAAAACTGCATAGGACCAGGTCATAAAGAAGCGCTTAAGTGAATACTATCGACAACATCTTTTCTTTTTCCAGGACAGCAGGGCTTTTCAATTTGATCGATACCCTGTGGCCTCCAGTGATGCCCCTGAAAGCACCTGGTCATGGCCAAGCCTGTGAAGAGGTAAGCCAGCATCTAAAGAGCTTTCCCTGGTCACTGCCTGCTCTATGCCAGTTGCTGAGCCAGGCCCTACCCCTAGTCCACATCCCTGAAAAGGATAGGTCTAGTGACTGTGAGTCAGGAGGACAGAGATTCAGACTTGCTCACCTCACTCTATAGTCCAAACTCTGGCTGCTTTCTCTACTTGTGCCATACTCCCCATTCTTGAGGTTAATTTACTGCTGTTTTTAAACCACAGCCATTACATACCATTGCAACAATTAGGGTCTTAGCCTCATCCTAATTAAGACACAGGATGTTTTCCCCATCACCTCCCAATCACTATTAGAACCAAGCCTCAATTACCAGATAGAGCACAAACTCATAACCTAATAAATAAAGTCCATGGATATTCTTTCAACCACCAGGTGAGCCAGGGATTTCCATTTTTCTGCAGCATCAAATTGTCGATGGTAGTTGCTCACATGTAGCAAAACTGATCAAAATTTGTCCCTTCTTCTCCATCCTGAGTTTTATCCGGCAGACTGAGCAGCAGCTACTTTGGGCCCCAGCTCCCAAAGCTAAAAACAGGGAGCCATCTTGTTTATGTGGTAGCTGACTTCCTAGCAGACTGCTGGAACTATGACTTTTGTATAGTGCTAGACCAAGAAAATAGTTGTCAAAAATGCCAAATTCTAGATTATTTAAGAAGAAAAAGTTTCTAAATATTTTCTGGGGGTGCCTGGATGACTCAGTGGGTTAAGCCTCTGCCTTCGGCTCAGGTCATGATCTCAGGGTCCTGGGATGGAGCCCTCATCTGGCTCTCTGCTCAGCAGGGAGCCTGCTTTCCCCACTTGTGACTTCTCTCTCTGTCAAATAAATAAATAAAATCTTAAAAAAAAAAAAAAGAATACTCTGAAGAATGAAATTTTTAAATGAAGTCTTGAATCCATAGTAAATTCAAGAAGTTAATTCATAAAGTTCTAATGCTTGGTCATAGATATAAACAACATAATCTATTTCTTATACAACCTTTCAGATAAAAAGAATGCATCTGTGAATAAATGTCTATATATTAAAGAGTAGATTTTAATAGTATATTTAAATCTTTTACTAGCATATTTATGTTCTATCGTTGCCTTAAATTTAAACAGGTAAAAAATCACATGCCTCCTCCTAGCTTCTGTTACATCCTTACTGCTCATCCAAATGTGGGGCAAATTGATATAATTGAAGAAGACCCCATTTCTAAACTTTACCAGCCTCCAGTTCCCCGCTTCTTAAAAGAAATTCTCCAGGTAACATCTGTGTTTCTAACAGGGTCTTTACTTATTCTTACTGTATTTTTATGCTTTTTGTGATGTTCTAATCATTTCCAATGCCTTTCCAGACTAGTGATCTTAGTACCCGTTGCAGTTTCTATGCCAGAGTGATTTATCAGAGACCACAGGTAATCAATCCCTCTTCCTTTCTCTCTCTGATAAGGTGTTATAAAATTTATTAAAGGATAACCTCTCATAGAAATTAATGGAGTGCTAAGATAGAAAAGCATTTTAAAAATCCATTTATGTGTGATCCATGCTGAGGCAATTAATCCATTCCTTGTGCAGGTGCAGCCTGCCAGCCACTGTGGTAAGTACTATGTATGAAAAACTTAGGCATAGCTCATGTGAAAGGTTCTCAGCCCAACACTGTGAGTTCTTTTCTGGCACACAGATTATAGAAAGGAAAGAAAGGAGGTGGAAGAAGGAGTCTTGGGGTTGAGCTTAGCCCCTGTTAGAACTGTCCAACAGCTCTGAGCCATCAATAGGGAAAGGAAGCCCTGTAACCCCGGGGAGGTCTCAGCAGTGCTGGGGAGCTGCAGCCTAGAGGAGCTGCCTGTTGGCTGCCTTCCCACTCAAAATCAGCAAGAAGTAGACAAGAGAAAGGGATGTTTTTGGCAAGCTGAACATATGGTATAAGTTCTTCCAGAAAGAAACCTCTGGTTAACCTTAACTCCATGCAAATCTCACCTGCAGTATACAAAACATCCCATTGTTCAAACCTCATTTTCCTTTTCTCTGTTCACCTTTTAGTGAATTTGTACCTCTCCTAAGGAATAAGAGTGATTAACGTTAGTTAGTCACAGTGCTTCCTGTGAGCCATCCAAGAATTTGGGTCAGGGACAGGCCCACAGTGATGATGAGGTCCAGGCACCTGATGTGTCTCTTACCTTCCAACCCTGAAGTGAAGTGAAGGCTGACTGCGAACTCCCCCACCCACCATCTGCAGAACGCTCAGTTTGTTAAGACATGCTTGGCATCTGCCATATTCCTGTTATTCTAACACACATTCCAGGTTGTAGGGCTGTAATCAGGCTCTGCAGCTGCCATTTACTCTGCAGATAACTGTCCTCAGAGGCAATATACCCCATGTTCCTGTCCACAGAGCCTCAGTTGCTCAAAGCCCCAGCTGATAGCAGACATGGAAAATAAAAAACAGGTGTCAGATATACCATTTCTAGTCTCGACAATAGCCCCAGTGGATGGGCGCCCTAGGACAGAGAAAAAAAAACTGCAGATCATCTGCCTCACTGGTTGAAGGAACCCTGCATTGGGACTGGTTGAAAACACTGATAACCTCCTGCCCCAAGTTCTCTGCCAAGAAATATGCTTCCATTAGCCTAGGTGCAGCCTGCCAGCAAGTATGGGTTTCAGTGGGTGTATGTACTAAAGAATTGGTGGTACTTAGGATGTGTAGGTGCTTGGAACACAATGGAACAGATTCCTCAATGCACTAAAATCTTCTACCTTCTGTATTTTGTTTGTGGAACAGAGAATCACCAGAAACCAACTTCCTCAGGGAGAAATTGAAATAAGCTAAGTCCCAGGGGCACTGTGTGTTCAAGTATACATTCTACAGTGTATACATTCTACAGTGACAACATTGACTTTAAGAATGGCACAGTGAGTCACTGCAAGACCTTGAATTATCAAAGAAGATTCAGTTGTATTTTCATTATACAAATGGTTAAGTCATGCAAGTGAAAGACATATTTTTTGTATTTAACTTTTTTTTTAAGATTTTTTTTCAGTGAAAGGAAACAAATTGCCATTTATTAATATTACTAAATATTCTGCTTGCCACATCTCTCCACAGGCACTATAACTGATGAACAGTTATGACAACAGCCACCATTCAGTGAGCTAAATGAAATAACTCTGTACCAAGCATAGCTGTTTAGATACATTTCCTTATTTTTTTAATTTTTAATTTTTAATTTTATTTTAAATTTCTTTTCAGTGTAACAGAATTCATTGTTTTTTGCACCACACCCAGTGCTCCATGCAATCTGTGCTCTCCATAATACCCACCACCTGGCTCCCCCAACCTCCCACCCCCTGGCCCTTCAAAACCCTCAGGTTGTTTTTCAGAGTCCATTGTCTCTCATGGTTCACCTCCCCTTCCAATTTCCCTCAAATCCCTTCTCCTCTCCATCTCCCTATGTCCTCCATGTTATTTGTTATGCTCCACAAATAAGTGAAACCATATGATAATTGACTCTCTCTGCTTGACTTATTTCACTCAGCATCATCTCTTCCAGTCCTGTCTATGTTGCTACAAAAGTTGGGTATTTGTCCTTTCTGATGGAGGCATAATACTCCATGGTGTATATGGACCACATCTTCCTTATCCATTCGTCCGTTGAAGGGCATCTTGGTTCTTTCCACAGTTTGGTGACCGTGGCCATTGCTGCTATAAACATTGGGGTACAGAGGGCCCTTCTTTTCAATACATCTGTATCTTTGGGGTAAATACCCAGTAGTGCAATTGCAGGGTCATAAGGAAGCTGTATTTTTAATTTCTTGAGGAATCTCCACACTGTTGTCCAAAGTGGCTACGCCAACTTGCATTCCCACCAACAGATTAAGAGGGTTCCCCTTTCTCCACATCTCTCCAACACACGATGTTTCCTGTCTTGCTAATTTTGTCCATTCTAACTGATGTAAGGTGTTATCTCAATGTGGTTTTAATTTGAATCTCCCTGATGGCTAGTGATGATGAACATTTTTTCATGTGTCTGATAGCCATTTGTATGTCTTCATTGGAGAAGTGTCTATTCATATCTTCTGTCCATTTTTTGATATGATTATCTGTTTTGTGTGTGTTGAGTTTGAGAAGTTCTTTATAGGTCCTGGATATCAACCTTTTTTCTGTATTGTCATTGGCGAATATCTTCTCCCATTCCATGGGTTGCCTCTTTGTTTCTTGACTGTTTCCTTTGCTGTGCAGAAGCTTTTGATTTTGATGAAGTCCCAAAAGTTCATTTTCACTTTTGTTTCCTTTGCCTTTGGAGACATATCTTAAAAGAAGTTGCTGTGGCTGATATCAAAGAGGTTACTGCATATTTTCCTCTAGGATTCTGATGGATTCCTGTCTCACCAAGACAGCATGGTACTGGCATAAAAACAGACACATAGACCAGTGGAACAGAGTAGAGAGCCCAGATATGGACCTTCAACTCTATGGTCAAATAATATTTGACAAAGCAGGAAAAAAATATACAGTGGAAAAAAGACAGTCTCTTCAATAAATGGTGCTGGGAAAATTGGACAGCTATATGTAGAAGAATGAAACTCGACCATTCTCTTTTTAAAATTTTTAATTAATCTCTACACCCAGCCTGGGGCTCAAACTTACAATCCCAAGATCGAGAGTTACCTGCTCTACTAACTAGGCCAGCCAGGCACCCCCCTAACTTTTATTTTGAATAAAATTATTCTAAATTTTTAGATTCATAGTAATTATAAATTCATAATAGACTTCAAAGAAATATATAGTGTACACCCTCTCCTGTACTAACACCCCTTACCCTCAATAGCCACCATACAGCACCCAATACAACACCCAAACCAAGAAACTGACATCAGTACTAATCTGGTTTCATCATTATAATTACATTATTTCATGATCATTACACAAATGAAACTATGCAATATATATCAGTGTTGTTTCCTAGGCCAGCTGCACAAAGTACCAAAAACCAGATTGCTTGAAACAGCAAAAATTTATCATTTCACACTTGTGGGGGCTAGAGGTCTGAAATCAAGGTGTCAAAGGGCCATGCTATGTCAGCTCTGGGGAATATCCTTCCTTGCCTCTTCCAGCTTCTAGTGCCTGCCAACAATCCTTGGCCTTCCTTGGCTTTATATACATATCACCCTAGGCACATGACCATCTTCACCCTATGTGTCTTCTTGTTGTCTTCCCTCTGCACCTGTTAGTGTCCAGATTTCCTTTTTTATAAGGACTTTAGTCAGATTTGAAGAGAGACTGTTGTCATGATTTCATCTTGACTTTATTAAATTTGTAAAGACCTTATTTCTAAATTAGGTTACATTCTGAAGTACTAGAAGTAGGACTTCAATTGATCTTTTTGGAGGGACACAATTTGACCTATAACAGCTACTTTGTTGGTGGTGGTAGTGGTGATGGTGGTGGTGGTGGTCATCGTCATCGAGATTCATCCAGGGAACTAATGATGTTGGAAATCCTTTCAGATGTTTATTTCCCATCTGAATAATTTCTTTGGTGAAAGGTCTATATGTGTCCTTTGCCCATTTTCCGTTTGTATTATTTCTTTTTTATTGCTGAATTTGGAAGTTCTTTATATATTTTGTATACAAAGCCTTTGTCAGATATATAATTTGCAAATATTTCTCAGGGTCTATAATTTGTCTTTTTATCCTTCCAACAGTGGTTTTTCCAGAGCCGAGTTTTTCATTTTTATGCAGTCAAATTTATTAACTTTCCCTTACAGATCATGCTTTTGTCATAAAGTCTAAGCCAAGCCAAGCCATTTTGCCTAGTTTTAGGTCCCAAAGTTTATCTTTTATGTTCTTTTCTAGAAGGTTTATAATTTTACATTTGAGTCCATGGTGTATTTTGAGTTGATTTCTTTAATAAAGTATTAGTTTAGGTCAGGGTTCCCTTTTTTTGCCTAAAGATGTCCAGTTGTTCCAGCATTATTTGTTGATAAGCTGTCCTTCCTCTGTTGAATTGCTTTTGCAACTTTGTCGAAATTAATTGGGCATTTTTGTGTGGAACAGATCTATTTTTAATAAAATTTTAGCAATTAGATTGTAGCACTGCTTTGAATTAATTGGTTATTTGTGTATTTTTACGGATGACACCCCAATGGTAAAGATAATTTATAGTTAATTTCAAAGGAAATTAGACCATTTTGGCTCATCAGGAGATTGAAAAAGAGATAGTAAGCCAAATCCAGGGGATTTACAAAAAGTATCTGAAATATTTGAAGACTGTCAGAAAAACTCCCAGCTGCAGATAATCTTGTAGAAATCTTTGCCCTAAGATATCTGCCATTTTTTCAAATTTGATTTTGCTAGTTGTTCCCCAAAATCATTTATAACTCCACAGTCCAACACAGTATCATGTACTATATTTAGTTGTCATGTCTCTTTCTTCTTCAAATGGAATATTTCTGCATCCTTGCATATCTTTATGACCTTGACAGTTTTTAAGAATAGAGATCAGTACTTAATAGAATTTCTCTCCATTTAGATTGACCTGATGTTATCTCATGAATAGATTCAAGGTACGCATCATTTTCAGGAATACCACATAAAAATACTGTCTTCGTATCAGGAGGTACACAGTTGATTTGCCCCAGTGCTATGATATGTTATCAGTTGATTAAGATGGTGTTTTCTAAGATGCTCAACATCACTAATCATTAAGGAAATACAAATCAAAACTATAATGAGATACCTGTCAGAATGGCTAAAATTAACAACATAGGAAACAACGGGTGTTGGCAAGGATGCAGAGAAAGGAGAACCCTCTTGCACTGTTGATGGGAATGCAAACAGGTGCTGCCACTCTGGAAAACAGTACTGGAGTTCCCTCAGAAAGTTGAAAATAGAAGTACTCTATGATTCAACAAATAAACTACTAGGTATTTATCCAAAGGATACAAAAATACAGATTTAAGGGGCATATTCACCCTAATATTTATAGCAGCTATCATAAATAGCCAAATTATGGAAAGGGCCCAAGTGTCCATCAACTGATGAAAAGATAAAGAAGATGTGGTCTACTTATAGACTGGAATATTACTCAGCCATCAAAAAGTATGCTATCTTGCCATTCCAACAATGTATATGGAAGAGCTAGAGGGTATTGTGCTAAGTGGAATAAATCAAGTCAGAGATGAAAAATACCATATGATTTAACTCATGTGGAATTTAAGAAACCAAACAAACAAAAGGGAAAAAAAATAAAGAGAAAAGCAAACTAGAAAACAGACTTTTTTTTTTTAATTAAAGCACGGGGACAGGACCCATGGGCAGGAAGAGCTGCTTAGAAAACAGACTCTTAACTATAAACAAGAACTGAGAGTTACTGGAGAGGAGGTGGGTGGGGATGGGCTAAATGGGTGATGGGTATCAAGGAGGGCACTTATGATGAACACCGGGTGCTGTATGTAAGTGAAGAATCACTAAATTCTCCACCTGAAGCTAGTGTTACACTATATGTTAACTAACTGGAATTTAAATAAAAACTTGAAGGGAAAAAAAGGTGTTTTCTAGATTTCTCCACTCTAAAGTTAACTAATAAGTATCTTATACTTATAAATAAATTAATAACTCTGTAACAAGTATTTTATAGGAAGATACATTGAGTGATCTTGCCTGAATGTCAAGAATGTCAAATCGTACCTTTTACATTGAGTAGTTGGCATTCAGCTATACTTATGAGCTTATTTCCTGATTTATTTATGTATCACCATTTATATCAGTATGGACTAGTGGATTCAGTTTTGTTCAGTGGATTAGAATCTCACCGTTGTTTAGTTTGTTGTTTGGGTTTGCCAGATTCAAGCTGGTTCGTGAGGTCTTTGGTTGTGTTCCTATCATTCTTTAAGTGTGTCCTTACTTTCTGACACAGTGAGATGTTTCAGACTCATCTGTGCTTTCTCTATTCTGGAAACAGCCATCTCTCGAAGGAGGCATGGTTGATTTTAATGGAGAATGACTTTTTTTTTTTTTTAAGATTTTATTTATTTATTTGACAGACAGAGATCACAAGCAGGTAGAGAGGCAGGCAGAGAGAGAGGAGGAAGCAGGCGCCCCTGCTGAGCAGAGAGCCCGATGCGGGGCTCGATCCCAGGACTCTGAGATCATGACCTGAGCCGAAGGCAGCGGCTTAACCCACTGAGCCACCCAGGCGCCCCGAGAATGACTTTTAAAAGCAAAGGTCTGGGTACTAGATGGGCTTACTGCTATTGAGAGGTTATTGTCTCTTGGCCCTCCCAATGGACAGTGCAAAGAAGTATATATGTGTAAACTCATGCACATATGCCCATAAATCCATACCTATTTCTTTCCATCTATTCATCTATATCTGAAATCATGAGTTTATACCCGTATCTCCAATTGTAGATCATTACCACAGAACTGACTTTAGGTTTCTCTATTTCCATATTTATAACTCTCTTATCCAACAGTGAGAAAACCTGGTTCTCATTTTCCTCAATATAATTTAATCTAATTTCCAATCTGTGATCAACCTCCTAACCATGTGAGCTACCTCCTACACCCCAAGCCACAGTTCCTCACCATCCAAGTCACTTTCCTTGCCCAGTCCTGTCAGTCAACCAAATGGAATCCTCAGCCTGATTATGCCATCCACAACAGTAGCACTAACTGAGTTTTGGGCCAGCCAGGTTCTCATGGTCCAACCCTGCTGACCATAAGGGTCTTCCCAGGCAAAGCATAGTTCCCATTTGGATATACTGAATCCTAAACCTTGAGCAAGGGGAAAGGGAAAAATGCCATTATAATTAACTTGAGAAGGCACTACAACTTTTGTAGATATAAGAAAATTATAATAATAAAAAAAAAGACTAAAAGAGAAAGATCATTACTGGAGTTAAGATGGCAGGGTAGTAGGGGAGACACTGAGCTTTCCTTGTCCTTGGAACACAACATCCAACTATTTTGAATAGTTGAATTACTCTGAATATAAATGGACTAAATGCTCCAATCAAAAGACAAAGGATATCAGAATGGGGGTGCCTGGGTGGCTCAGTGGGTTAAGCATCTGCCTTCAGCTCAGGTCATGATCTCTGGGTCTGGGATCAATCCCCATGTCAGGCTTCTTGCTCAGCAGGAAGTCAGCTTCTCTCTCTCTCTCTCCCTATGCTCCTCCCTACACTTGTGGTTTTTTTTTTTTCCTCTCTCTCTCATTAATAAATGAATAAAATCTTTAAAAAGAAAGAAAGAAACTCATTGATAATACTACAATAATAGTAGGGGACTTAACACCCCACTCAGACCTATGGACACATCATCAAAGCAGAAGATCAAAAACAAAACAAGAGATTTAAATGACACACTGGGCCAGTTGGAGTTCACAGATTTACTCGGAGAATTTCATCTTAAAGCAGCAGAATCTTCTCAAGTACTCATGGAACATTCTCCAGAATAGATCACAACCTGGGTCACAAATCAGGTCTCTGCAGGTACAAAAAGATTGAGATCATACCATGCACATTTTCAGACCACAATGCTATAAAACTTGAAGTCAACCACAGGAAAAAATTTGGAAGGCCCACAAATATATGGAGGCTAAAGAACATTCTACTAAAGAATGACTGTGTCAACCAGGAAATTAAAGGAGAACTTAAATATACATGGAAACAAATGAGAATGAAAACACAACACTTCAAAACCTTTGGGATGCAGCAAAGTTGGTCCTAAGAGGGAAGTATATAGCAATACACGCCTTCCTCAGCAAACAAAAATCTCAAATATACAACCTAAACTTACACCTAAAGGAGCTGGGAAAAGTAGAGCAAATAAAAGCTAAATCCAGAATATAGATTAGAGCAGAAATCAATGATATAGAAATTAAAAAAAAAAAAAAGAAAGAAACAGTAGAACAGATCAACAAAAGTAGGAGCTAGTTCCTTGAAAGAATAAGATCAATAAACCCCTAGCCAGACTTACCAAAATGAAAAAAGACCCAAATCAATAAAGCCATGAAAGAGGAGAGATCACAACCAACACCAAAGAAATACAAACAATTATAAGAACATACTATGAGCAACTCTACGCCAATAAATTCAACAATCTGAAAGAAATGGATGCATTCCTAGAGACATATAAACTACCCCAACTGAAATAGAAAGAAATGGAAAACCTGAGCAGACCCGTAACCAGCAAAGAAATGGAATCCGTAATCAAAAATTACCCAACAAACAAGAGTCCAGAGCCAGATGGTTTCCCAGAGGTATTCTACCAAACACTTAAAAAAGAATTAAACCTATTCTTCTGAAACTGTTCCAAAAAATAGAAATGGAAGGGAAGCTTCCAAACTCATTCTATGAGGCCAGCATTACCTTGATCCCAAAACCAAAGACCCCACTAAAAGGAGAATTACAGACCAATATCCCTGATGAACATGGACGCAAAAATTCTCACTAAGATAGTAGCCAATAGGATCCTATAGTACATTAAAAGGATTATTCACCATGGTCAAGTGGGATTTATTCCTGGACTACAGAGGTGGTTCAACATCTTAAAATCAATCAGTGTGATACACCACATTAATAAAAGAAAAGACAAGAACCATATGATTCTCTCAATTGATTAAAAAAAAAATGACAAAGTGCAGCATCCTTTCTTGATTAAAACTTCCCACAGGGTAGGGGTAAAGGGAATATACCTCCATATCATACAAGCCAAATACCAAAAAAAAAAAAAAAAAACAAAACACAGTGAATATCATCCTCAATGGGGAAAAACTGAGAGTTTTTCCCTTAAGGTCAGGAACATGACAGAGATGTTCACTCTCAGTATGGTTGTTCTACATAGTACAGGAAGTCATAGCCTCAGCAATTAGACAACAAAAGGAAAGAAAACACATCCAAAGCAGCAAAGAAGACGTCAAACCAAAGCTGGAGGCATCACAATTCTGGATTTCAAGCTGTATTACAAAGCTGTAATCAAGCTGATATCATCAAGATAATGTGGTACTGGTATAAAAATAGACACATAAATCAATGGAACAGAATAGAGAACCCAGAAATGGAACCTCAACTCTATGGTCAACTAATCTCCAACAAAGCAAGAAAGAATATCCAATGGAAAAAAAGACAGTCCCTTAACAAATGGTATTGGGAAAATTGGACAGTCACATGCAGAAGAATAAAAATGGACAAAAGACCTAAATGTAGGACAGGAATCCATCAAAATCCTTGAGGAGACACAGGCAGCAACCTCTTGACCTCAGCCACAGCAATTCTTGCTAGACATAACTCCAAAGGCTAGGGAAACAAAAGCAAAAATGAACTATTGGGACTTCATCAGGATAAAAAGCTTTTCCATAGCAGGGGAAACAGTTAACAAAACTAAAAGTCAACCTATGAAATGGGAGGAGATATTTGCAAATGTCTTATCAGATAAAGGGCTAGTATCCAAAATCTATAGAGAACTTATCAAACTCCACACCCAAAAAACCCCACATAATCCAGTCAAGAAATGGGCAGAAGATATGAACAGATATCTCTACGAAGAAGACATACAGTGGCCAATAGACACATGAAAAAATGCTTGACATTACTCATCATTAGGGAAATACAAACCAAAACCACAGTGAGATACCACCTCACACCAGTCAGAATGGATAAAATTAACAACTCAGGAAACAATAGATGTTGGCGAGGATGCTGAGAGAGGGGAACCCTCTTACACTATTGGAAATGCAAGCTGGTACAGCCCTCTGGAAAACAGTACATAGGTTCCTTAAAAGTTAAAAACAGAATTATCCTATGACCCAGCAATTACAGTTATCCAGAGGATAAAAGCACGATGATCAGAAGGAGCAATGTTCACAATAGCCAAACTGTAGGAAGAGCAGTGTCCATTGACAGAGGAATTGGATAAAGAAGATGTGGGGTATAATATATGATGGAATATTACATACCCATTAAAAAGAATGAACTCCTTGCTGTGAAGTGTGTAAACCTGGTGATTCACAGACCTGTACCCCTGGGGATAAAAATATATGTTTATAAAAAATTAAAAAAATAGGGGCACCTGGGTGGCTCAGTGGGTTAGGCCTCTGCCTTCGGCCCAGGTCATGATCCCAGAGTCCTGGGATCGAGCCCCGCATCGGGCTCTCTGCTCAGCAAGGAGCCTGCCTCCCCCTCCCTCTCTGCCTGCCTCTCTGCCTACTCTGTCTGTCTGTCTATCAAATAAATTAAAAAAAAAAAAAAAATTAAAAAAATAATAAAAAAATAAAAAAAAAAAAAGAATGAACTCTTGCCATTCACAATGATGTGGATAGAACTAGAGAGTATTATGCTAAGCGAAATAAGTCAGAGTAAGATAAATATCATATGATTTCACTCATATGTGGAATTTAAAAAACAAAACAGATGAACATAAGGGAAGGAAAATAAAGTAAGATCAAACCATCAGAGACTAACGGTAAGAAATAAACTGAGTATTGTTGGTGGATGGGTGGATAGGGTAACTGGGTGATGGGCATTACGGAGGGCACTTGATTTAATGAGCACTGTGTCTTATATGCAACTGATAAAAAACTAAATTGCACCCCTGAAACTAGTAATACAGTATGTTAACATAATTATATTTAAATAAAAAGGAAAAAAAATTTTTAAAAAGTAAATTTGTGGGGCGCCTGGATGGCTCGGTGGGTTAAGCCTCTGCCTTCGGCTCAGGTCATGATCTCAGGGTTCTGGGATCGAGCCCCGCATCGGGCTCTCTGCTCAGCAGGGAGCCTGCTCCCCACCCCCTCTGCCTGCCTCTCTGCCTACTTGTGATCTCTCTATGTCAAATAAATAAATAAAATCTTTTAAAAAAAAAAAAGTAAATTTGTTGGAGATACAACAAATATTTATACCTGCTTTACATCAGAGTGTATAGAAAGTCTGAGACAAGTAACAAGTATTCCTGCCTCAGTCAGTTTGGGCTGCTGTGGCAAAATTCCATGCACTGTGTGGCTTAAACTGCAACAGTTTACTTCTCCCAAGTCTGGAGTACTGAAGTCTGAGGTCAAAGTGCCAACAATGGAGGTGAGGGCTCCCTTGGTTTAAAACAGGATATTTCCTTGTATCCTTACCATGTGGAGAGGAGAATGAGGAAATTATTGTCTTATAAGGACACAAATCCCATCACGAGGGCTCCACCCTTATGACCTTATTACCTGCCTAAGGTCCCACCTACCATTATCACATTGGAGGTTAGGACTTCAGCATATGAATTGGGATTTGGTGGGGGGTGGGTGAGATATAAACATTCAGTTCATATTACTGATCCTTAGGAAACTTAGATCTAATAGGAAAGAAGAACATGTATGGACTAAATATCAAACAATGTGGTAATTAACATTCTAGGTATGGGAAAGAGTGATCTGGAGAAAAGAACAGTCCCCGTGAGTAATTCATGGACAAGTACAGTAGTGCCAGGAAAGGCCAGATTGTATCCTAGTAAAGGAGCTATTATTTATTTTTTTTTAAGGTTTTATTTATTTAATTGCCAGGGAGGTGGCTAGAGAGGGAACACAAGCAGGGGGAGTGGAAAAAGACAAAGCAGGCCTTCTGCTGAGCAGGGAGCCGATGCTGGGCTTGCGGGGATCATTTCCTCAGCTGAAGGCAGACACTTAATGACTGACCCACCCAGGTGCCCCTAAAGGAGCCCTCTAAACAGGTACAGGGTTTAGGCTCTCAGAGCACAGGCATGTCAATGGGGGCTAGTGACCAAGATACGCAGAGTCTATTGTATATTTGAAAATATTTGTTGAAATGATAACTAAAATTGTTAGTAATAATCATCTAACATAATTGCTTTATTAAAGCTTTGGATATAAGAATAGCTAGTAAAGTTAATAGACTTGACTATGTCTTTGAATTGTAGCTAAACAGTTTGCTTCCTCCACAGCAAAGGGAGATTTGGCTGATGGTGACTGATGCCACCCTCCAGATGCAGGATGAGAATAACTCTGGCCTCCCCAAAACCATACCAGTCTGTGTGGCCCCCTCATGTGTGTTGAGCCAGGAAGTTCTGGAAGCACTCACCGAAGCTGTCTCTCATAGCTTTCTCTTCAGGGACACTGTCCGAGCCCAGGGTATGCTTTCTTCTTCATAGTTTGACCCAGTGGTGATTGATAGATGCCATAAAATGGCATCGTAGCTTTGCCTTTCTCTGGAACTGCTGGCTCCTTCATGAAGCTAACCTTGGACATGGTATATGGAGTGAAAGAGGCCTATGGTACCAGCCTTCAGCTTTCACTGGCTCCTGTCATGGGCCACCTGGAGAGAATCAGAACCCCTACAGGGCTGACACTCCCTGTGAAAGATGCCATTGGTGGCTCACGGATTGTCTCTTGGTGGCACACTTACAGGTGAAGTCACTTGAAGCCATTGCCTGGAATATCACTTTTTAAAACAAACAAAAAGCTGGAATATTATAAATATACACAGATCAGTTAGCTCTTTTTTTTCCCCAGGGATCAAAGTAGAATCCTGCCCAAACTATATATTTTTATTTTGTTTTGTTGAAGTATAATTTGTGTACCACAGTATTCACTATCCTAAAATGAGTTTGAATCTAGTTTTGTGTGCTTGGCCTGCTTAGCACACTGGTGGCTTTAGCATTTCCCTTCTGTCCAGTGCATATGTCATTGGATACAATGGATGGGCCCCAAAACTGTGCCCTCTGCCTATGGAGGGTTGGCAAAGGACCCTGTCTTCACTGGCAGGATAACTCACTTTTTTCTTCAGTGCTTCAATAATCTGAAGGGTCTCTGTTGGCAGGTCAGATTGTTTGTGTCGAACGAAGTGTCCTCTTGCTTCAAAAGCCCCGTTTGGGTGTGGACTCCGGAGCTCACTCCTGTGAACTGACTGGCCCTGTGAAGCTCAATGATCTGGTTTCTGTTACTCAGGTCAACTCCATTTGCAGCGTTCAAGGTGGGTAGTCAATCCTGGAGGAAATGGTATTTATATATTTTTAAACATCATACTTCATTTTAATTTCATTTATTCAACAAGATTTTATGTCTGATATGTTCCAACCTTTGGATTGGAACAAAATCAGAGATTCTTGCCTCTTAGACTTCTAATGTGTATAGAAAGACCTCAGCGAGCTGTGCACTCAATCAAGCATCGAACTGCAATGTGCTGAGTGCTCCAGGTGCTGATTGCTGAGACCTCACCCTGTCAGGGAGCTCACTGTAGTCTCCCCAAGGACAGGAGCTTTGTGCTGAGATCTATAGGATAGGAAGTAATCAGTTAGGTAATTGAGCAGGAAGACTATCTGACTGGAAAAGAATAGGACATAAAGGCTGCAGACCTGGCAGAGTTGGGTGGATGGAAGGACTGGAGATTAGACTAAAGGGCCAACCACTGCCCAAGTGGGTGGCCCTGGCAGGAGTGTACTCTGTCATCGACAGAGAGACAGGTATTCCAGGTTTTGTCTCTTCAGAGGCCAGGGCCTTGGGTAGTATTCAGTGGGAAGGCAAGCACCAGTCCCAAGCTGTGAAACAAGGGAGGAGGCAAAGTAAATCTGGAAGTGGGTTTATTTGGGAAAAACTGACCCATTGAGTAGTGAATTCAGTACAGAGGGAGCAAGGCATAGATAGAGGGTGAGAATTCTGAGATTCTGGCTTAGGGAACAAGGCAATGGTAGAGCTGTTTACTGGAGTAGGACATGGTGGAAGAGGCCAGCTTTGAGAGAACAATCTTAGCTCTGTCTTGGAGAGTTTAGGTGTTTTTGGTACATCTGAGATGTTTCAGTAGCTGGTTGGATATATGAGTCTGGTGCTGAACACAGCATTAATACTCTTTTTTAGCTTTCACATGTTTTTAGTGATAAAAGTAGTGCATGTCCAATGGAACTAGTGAAAGATTAACAAAGGGAAAGAAAAACGGGTTTCCTGCCATGCTGCACCCTGTTAACACAGGAACACATGCATTTGCCCCCTTTGGAGGAACCTGTGTGACTTTACAATACTTTGTAAGCCCATTATCCTGTCACGTGCTTTCCTTACTTATCTTAGTACTTTAGGAGGGATGTCCATTAGGTGGATAGATAAAGATGTAGCTCAGGATAGTAATAGTTGCATAATATTCCCTCCTATGAATAAACTGTCTCTCTGCTGATGGATATCGAAGATGTTCCTCTGTTTTTGCAGTTATAAACAAGGCTGAAATAAACATCTTTCAAATCAATCTCTACTGATGTCTATGCAAAAAGATTTCAGGGTCTCAGGGTTCATATATTTTTTTAACCAACTTTTATGAGATATGACTTAAGTACCTACAATTCAGTCATTTAAACTGTTTTAGAATATTCCCAGAGTTGTGCAGCCATCACCCCAATCTAATTTAAAACATTGTCAGGGCACCTGGCTAGCTCAGTCGGTAGAACATATAACTCTTTTTTTTTTTTTTTTTTTTTTTTTTTTTTTTTAATTTTTTATTTTTTATAAACATATATTTTTATCCCCAGGGGTACAGGTCTGTGAATCACCAGGTTTACACACTTCACAGCACTCACCAAATCACATACCCTCCCCAATGTCCATAATCCCACCCCCTTCTCCCAAACCCCCTCCCCCCGGCAACCCTCAGTTTGTTGTGAGATTAAGAGTCACTTATGGTTTGTCTCCCTCCCAATCCCATCTTGTTTCATTTATTCTTCTACCCACTTAAGCCTCCATGTTGCATCACCACTTCCTCATATCAGGGAGATCATATGATAGTTGTCTTTCTCTGCTTGACTTATTTCGCTAAGCATGATACGCTCTAGTTCCATCCATGTTGTCGCAAATGGCAAGATTTCATTTCTTTTGATGGCTGCATAGTATTCCATTTGTGTATATATACCACATCTTCTTGATCCATTCATCTGTTGATGGACATCTAGGTTCTTTCCATAGTTTGGCTATTGTGGACATTGCTGCTATAAACATTCGGGTGCACGTGGCCCTTTGGATCACTACGTTTGTATCTTTAGGGTAAATACCCAGTAGTGCAATTGCTGGGTCATAGGGCAGTTCTATTTTCAACATTTTGAGGAACCTCCATGCTGTTTTCCAGAGTGGCTGCACCAGCTTGCATTCCCACCAACAGTGTAGGAGGGTTCCCCTTTCTCCGCATCCTCGCCAGCATCTGTCATTTCCTGACTTGTTGATTTTAGCCATTCTGATTGGTGTGAGGTGATATCTCATTGCCAGAGGGCTTCCCGGGGGAATTCTACCAAACATTTAAAGAAGAACTAATTCCTATTCTCCTGAAACTGTTCCAAAAAATAGAAATGGAAGGAAAACTTCCAAACTCATTTTATGAGGCCAGCATCACCTTGATCCCAAAACCAGACAAGGATCCCATCAAAAAGAGAGCTATAGACCAATAACCTTGATGAACACAGATGCGAAAATTCTCACCAAAATACTAGCCAATAGGATTCAACAGTACATTAAAAGGATTATTCACCACGACTAAGTGGCATTTATTCCAGGGCTGCAAGGTTGGTTCAACATCCGCAAATTAATCAATGTGATGCAACAAATCAATAAAAAAAAGAACAAGAACCATATGATACTCTCAGTAGATGCTGAAAAAGCATTTGACAAAGTACAGCATCCCTTCCTGATCAAAACTCTTCAAAGTGTAGGGATAGAGGGCACATACCTCAATATCATCAAAGCCATCTATGAAAAACCCACCGCAAATATCATTCTCAATGGAGAAAAACTGAAAGCTTTTCCGCTAAGGTCAGGAACACTGCAGGGATGTCCATTATCACCACTGCTATTCAACATAGTACTAGCGGTCCTAGCCTCAGCAATCAGACAATAAAAGGAAATTAAAGGCATCCAAATCGGCAAAGAAGAAGTCAAATTATCACTCTTCGCAGATGATATGATACTATATGTGGAAAACCCAAAAGACTCCACTCCAAAACTGCTAGAACTTGTACAGGAATTCAGTAAAGTGTCAGGATATAAAATCAATGCACAGCAATCAGTTGCATTTCTCTACACCAACAACAAGACAGAAGAAAGAGAAAGTAAGGAGTCAATCCCATTTACAATTGCACCCAAAACCATAAGATACCTAGGAATAAACCTAACCAAAGAGACACAGAATCTATACTCAGAAAACTATAAAGTACTCATGAAAGAAATTGAGGAAGACACAAAGAAATGGAAGAATGTTCCATGCTCCTGGATTGGAAGAATAAATATTGTGAAAATGTCTATGCTACCTAAAGCAATCTACACATTTAATGCAATTCCTATCAAAGTACCATCCATCTTTTTCAAAGAAATGGAACAAATAATTCTAAAATTTATATGGAACCAGAAAAGACCTCGAATAGCCAAAGGAATATTGAAAAAGAAAGCCAAAGTTGGTGGCATCACAATTCCAGACGTCAAGCTCTATTACAAAGCTGTCATCATCAAGACAGCATGGTACTGGCACAAAAACAGACACATAGATCAATGGAACAGAATAGAGAGCCCAGAAATAGACCCTCAACTCTATGGTCAACTAAGCTTTGACAAAGCAGGAAAGAATGACCAATGGAAAAAAGACAGCCTCTTCAATAAATGGTGCTGGGAAAATTGGACAGCCACATGCAGAAAAATGAAATTGGACCATTTCCTTACACCACACACGAAAATAGACTCAAAATTGATGAAGGACCTCAATGTGAGAAAGGAATCCATCAAAATCCTTGAGGAGAACACAGGCAGCAACCTCTTCGACCTCAGCCGCAGCAACATCTTCCTAGGAACAATGCCAAAGGCAAGGGAAGCAAGGGCAAAAATGAACTATTGGGATTTCATCAAGATCAAAAGCTTTTGCACAGCAAAGGAAACAGTTAACAAAATCAAAAGACAACTAACAGAATGGGAGAAGATATTTGCAAACGACATATCAGATAAAGGACTAGTGTCCAGGGGCGCCTGGGTGGCTCAGTGGGTTAAGCCACTGCCTTCGGCTCAGGCCATGATCTCAGGGTCCTGGGATGGAGTCCCGCATCAGGCTCTCTGCTCAGCAGGAAGCCTGCTTCCTCCTCCTCTCTCTCTCTGCCTGTCTCTCTGCCTACTTGTGATCTCTCTCTTTCAAATAAATAAATAAAATCTTAAAAAAAAAAAAAAGGACTAGTGTCTAGAATCTATAAAGAACTTAGCAAACACAACACCCAAAGAACAAATAATCCAATCCAGAAATGGGCAGAGGACATGAACAGACATTTCTGCAAAGAAGACATCCAGATGGCCAACAGACACATGTTAAAGTGCTCCATATCACTCGGCATCAGGGAAATACAAATCAAAACCACAATGAGATATCACCTCACACCAGTCAGAATGGCTAAAATCAACAAGTCAGGAAATGACAGATGCTGGCGAGGATGCGGAGAAAGGGGAACCCTCCTACACTGTTGGTGGGAATGCAAGCTGGTGCAGCCACTCTGGAAAACAGCATGGAGGTTCCTCAAAATGTTGAAAATAGAACTGCCCTATGACCCAGCAATTGCACTATTGGGTATTTACCCTAAAGAAACTCTTTTTTTTTTTTTAAGATTTTAATTATTTATTTGACAGACAGAGATCACAAGTAGGCAGAGAGGCAGGCAGAGAGGAGGAAGCAGGCTCCCTGCCAAGCAGAGAGCCCAATGCGGGGCTCGATCCCAGGACCCTGGGATCATGACCTGAGCAGAAGGCAGAGGCTTTAACCCACTGAGCCACCCAGGCGCCCCTAGAACATATAACTCTTGATCTCACGTTGTGAGTTTGACAGCACATTGGGTATAGAGATCATTAAAAAAAAAAAAAAAGAAAAGAAAGGAAGGAAGGGAGGGGAGAGGGGTGGGAGTTGGGTAAGTCTCGTGGTGGGTATTAAGGCGGGCACATATTACATGGAGCACTGGGTATGGTGCATAAACAATGAGTCTTGGAACACTGAAAAACTAAAATTAATTTTTTTAAAAAAGTATTTAAAAAGAAACATTGTCATCATCCCAAAAATAAGCCTCGCGCCCATTGTCAATCACTCCCCATTATGCTCTCCCACCCCAGCCTTACCCTGGTCTGAGGAAAGCACTAACCTACTTTCTGTCTTTATAATAGAATTTGCTTGTTCTGGATATTTCACATATATGGAACCACACATTATATAGTCCTTCAGGATTGACTTCTTTCACTTGGCATAATGTTTTCAAAGTTATCCATGATGTACCAGATATCAGCACTTCATTTCTTTTTATGGTTGAATATTTCATTGTATGGATATACCACATCTTGCTTTATCCGTTCATCAGTTAATGGACATTGGGTTGTTTCCACTTTTTGGCTATTGTAAATGGTGCTGCTATGGATATTTATGAACAAGTTTTTGTTTGAACAACCTTTTTCAAATTTTGCATATGTATCTAGGAGTAGAATTGCTGGATCATATGGGAAACCCTGTGCTTAGCCTTTTTGAAGAAATGTGTAAGTGTTTTCCGAAGTGGCCACACTATTGGTATATCCTTAATATTAAAAGATATTAAGTTAATTTCCAAAAAGCATACAAAAATTCACATTTTCAAAAGTAATTTCTAAGAGGCCTACTTCCCCAGGCTTGCCCACTACTAGATTCCTGAATCTTTTTATAATTTTTATGAACAGCAAAACTCTGATCCCATTGTTGTTGGCTTAATTCACATTCCCCTGCCTGCTTGTGAGATTGGACACTCATTCATTGTGTTGAGGCAATTTGGATTTTCTTTTCTGTGCATCTTCTTTTAGTGTTAGTACCAAAACATGACTAAGACTGTGATTTGAAGAAAGGCTATTTCTTCATTTCTTCATTTCTTCTTCATTCTTCACTTCTTCATTTCTTGAGAAATCTCAAATGTGATTTCTCAAATATGATTTGAGAAATGAGAGCAGTATAGCCTTGTGGTTCTGAAGAAAGCAGACTCTAACAAGCCACCTGTCATTTGGGTCTTCCATTTTCTCATCTGTAACACAGGTCTAATAGAATCCACCCTAAAGCATTGTTGAGAATCAAATAAGATAATGCACATGAGGCTTTGGGGCTTTGGAGCACTCACAGACTAATGGAGAAGGATGATATCTCAGTGCTTCTTCCACTGCTACAGACCAGGAAGGCTGGCTGAGGGCAAGAGCCAGTGAGGCAGCTTGGGATAGTTAGGATTTGTCAGAGTGGTGACAGTCTTCCAGACAAATGAAGGCCATATGTAAAACCTACAGAGGAGGCCGGGAGGTCTTGTTCTACATACTATTCCCAGCCATGCTAAGGAGGTTGTATGATCAATTTGTTGTATTAAGTGAAGCAATTCTGTCAACACCATAGATAGACTGTGGCACAAAGCCAGATTAGTTGCTTATAGGCTATTTGGAAGCGTGGAGGGAAAGAAGGGCTGAGAGTCTGCAGAGGCTAAGTGGACTATGGGGGTTTCCAAGAGTTGGCTTTGCGGGGCCTCTGGACATAGGCTGTGAGGACAGTGCACTGTGCCAATGCATGGCCTGCAGCAGATGCACTGTGCACCTGTCCTGGTCACTCCGCCCACCTCCTGCTACTGCTTGCACGTCTCCACATAAAATATTAAAATATTTTGAACTAAATTGTGCCTCCCTTCTACCTTCATTCTCTTCACTGGCTGCCACCTGTTCTCATCCCGCCCTCACCTCTCTCAGAGCCCAGGATTGGTCAGGTGCTGAGAGAGAAGGGTGTGAGAATAGCCTCCCAGCAGTATTCGCTGCCCCACATTTGAGAGGGACTGCCACTCACCCACACTGGTTAAGCTGCATGGGACCCTGGGGCAACTGGGTGGCTCAGCTGGTTGATCATCTGACTCTTGGTTTTGGCTCAGGTTGTGATCTCATGGGTCATAGGATGGAGCCCTGCTTCAGGCTCAGTGCTGAGCATGGAGTCTGCTTAAGATACACTCCCTCTGCTCTCTCTTCTCTCAAATAAACAAATCTTATAAAAAAAAAAAAAAAGCTGTATGGGACTCTATTATTATAAGACCATAAGAATAACCACCACCTATAGCACCATGTTATGAGAAAATATGTACCTGAAGATCTGGCTTCTAAGGGAAGGTTTGAAACCTAACACATTATCCATAGCCAGTGAATGCCACAGAGATGCAAAAAGAGGAAAACATGTAGATTCTTGTGGGGAAAGAGAAGACCTGGTTTTTCTAGTTTCTGAAGAACTTCATATTTTAAAAAAATAATAATGTATAGGTGGGATTAACAACATATAAAATTATAACCATTTTATAGATTGTTAAATTATCTTTTTCTTTTTTACCTAAGATGAATACTGAGATTATTGATCTTAGATATCTTCTAGTGTATGCATACAGTGCTTTTTTTTTTTTTAAAGATTTTATTTATTTATTTGACAGACAGAGATCACAAGTAGACAGAGAGAGAGGAAGGGAAGCAGGCTCCCCACTGAGCAGAGAGCCCGATGTGGAGCTTGATCCCAGGACCCTGGGATCATGACCCAAGCCGAAGGCAGAGGCATTAACCCACTGAGCCACCCAGGAGCCCCGCATACAGTGCTTTAAATTCCTCTCTAAGCACTGCTTTAGCAGTTTGGATGTTTTTATTTTCATTTATTTCAAAATATTTTAAAATTTGTCTTGAGATTTATTCTTTGACCCTTGTGTTACTTAGAAGTATATTAATCTCCAATTATTTGGGAGTTTTTCAGCTATCTTTCTATTATTGACTTCTGTTTAATTTCATTATGGTCTAAGAGCATACTTAGTATGATTTCTATAAATTTAAATGTGTTTTATGCCCCCACTTTGTGTTCTGTCTTGATGGATGTTCCACATGAGCTTAAGAAAAATGTTTATTCTGCTGTCATTGGATGGCATATTCTATAAATGTCAGTTAGAGTCAACTGATTGATGGTGCTGTTCCGTTCAACTATGATTTTCTGCCTTTAAATCTGTCAGTCATTTATAGAAGGGTGTTGATGTCTCAAAGAATAATAAATAAAATATAATGGTAGGTTTATTTATCTCTCCTTGAAGTTCTATCATTTTGCTTCACATATTTTCTTTTTTTTTTTTAAGATTTTATTTATTTATTCGACAGAGAGAGAACACAAGTAGGCAGAGAGGCAGGCAGAGAGAGAGAGGAGGAAGCAAGCTCCCTGCTGAGCAGAGAGCCTGATGCGGAACTCGATCCCAGGACCCTGAGATCATGACCTGAGCCAAAGGCAGCGGCTTAACCCACTGAGCCACCCAGGCGCCCTGCTTCACATATTTTCACAGTCTGTTGTTACATGCACATACACATTAAGGATTGTTGTATCTTCTTGGTATATTGACTCCCTTATCATTATTTAATGCCCTTCTTTATCTCGGATAATTTTCTTTAATCTAAAGTCTGCTCTGCTTGAAATTAACATAATTTTTAATCTCTTATTGGTATTAGCAGATTATATCTTTTTCTATAACTTTACTCTTAATCTTTATATGTCTTTAGAGTTGAAATGGGTTTCTTGTAGACAACATAGAGTTAGCTCTTGTTTTTCTGCCCACTCTGATAGTCTCTTTTGTGTTTTTGAACCATTCACATTTAAAATCAGTACTCATACATAATTGGATTAGTATTTATAATTATTTTCTATTCATTGCTCATTTTTATTGTTTTTTTTTTAAGATTTTATTTATTTAACAGATAGAGATCACAAGTAGGCAGAGAGGCAGGCAGAGAGAGAGGAGGAAGCAGGCTCCCTGCTGAGCAGAGAGCCGGATGCGGGACTGGATCCCAGCACCCTGGGATCACACCTGAGCCTAAGGCAGAGGCTTTAACCCACTGAGCCACCCAGGCGCCCCTGCTCATTTATCTGCCCTCTTTCTGCCTTTTCTCATTTCAGTTGAGCCTTTTATGATTCTATTTTCTCCTCTCTCCCAGCATATTAATACTTTTTTTTTTTTAAACATTCTTTAGTGGTTGCCCTAGATACACTTAAAATGAATCAAGTCCACTTTCAAATAACACTATCCTGCTTCAGGGGTAGTACAGGTATCATGTAAGGATATTCTCAGTTCCTCCCTCCCATTCCTTAGAACATTGCTGATATTCACTTCACTTCTCCGTAAGGTATAGTCACTGAATACATTGTTGTTATTATTATTTAAACAAACTATTATATTTTAGATTAATTTAGAGTAACAGATGTAAAGGATTTTCTTTCACCTTCATGTATTCCTTTTCTAATCCTCTTCCATTAGTTTATGTAGGTCCAGTTTCTGTCCTGTATTATTTTTTTTTCACACATTACCATTTCAGTCTGGAGTTCCCTGTGAGTCTCTCTCTGAAGCTGTACTGCAGGCCTCTGGGTGGGTCAGGTGGATGTGTAAACACTGCTATCACAGTACTGCCAGATCTTCTGATAAGAACCAGTTAACTAAAGATTAAGAGAAAACAAAACCCCAGCTGCAAAATAGCAAAGATTGGCCCAGCCTCCCATGCAGGAACACCCCAGTCAGTGCAGAGGCTGGAGCGCTGACCAGATCACACTGACAGAGAGGCACAGAGGCTTCCTGCCCTGCTCTCCAGCCAGCTGTGGGCTCACCCAGATTCAACTCCCATCAAAGCCATGCAAGGCTAGAATCCTCACTACTTTGTGAAGTAACAATAGTAGACACCCCCTTTGCAGCAACTCAGCCTTGCCCTACTCTGCCCATCCCTGTTCCAGAAAGTCCAGTGATGGCTTGTCCAGAGGTAGCCGCAAGCAGGATCTTTCATCATCTGTAAGAAGTCGACTCTGGAAGTTAGATAGCTCTCTTGCAGCAGCTAAATCAGCTGGACATCGGGGTCTCCAACAGGGTTTTGAACCTTGCAGATCATTGAGCGTTTTCTCTAAGCAGGGCTTGAACAGACTCATAGTACAGCCCTGTGAGCCAGTCACCCAGTGAGAAATAACATTTGTCCATCTGCATGAGTGCTTTTAGGAAATGGAGCCTCTGTGAGGGAATGGTGCTCAGTGTTTCCCTTGGGTTCCCAGGCCTTCTCATTACATTTCCCGAACATAAGCATCCAGACTATGCAAGGACTTCTTCCTAGTTTATTTGTTTAGGATGACAAAATTTTGCAGCATTGATTTTTATCTATTTGCATTGCTCACCACTTTATATACCCTTGCTAGTGGGCAGTGGTCTTGTTCACCACTGTGGGCATGAACTCAGCAAGCACACGTTTGTAATCTGTCTCCCTGGGGAGGCATGGCCAAGTCCTGTCTTCAAACCAGGCTTTGGCCTCTAACTAGCAGGAAACACTTCTGACCCCCAACTTCAGAAAAAAAGGTTGGAGAGGAGGGTGTGGTGGAGAGTTAAAAGTCACTGAAGAAAATAACAGAGCACGTAGCTGCTATGTGCCCTACTAGAAAGGAGCCACTGCACTTCCCAGGAAGAAGCCTTTGAAGGAACCTTTTTAAAAAGATGTTTTAATAAATATGTGATATACCTTTCCCAAGCCTAATTACAAGAGATTTCTATAAATAAGATAAGGAAAGTAAAAGCTTTTAATAGCAGATTGCAGCCAAATGATGAGTATGGTGTTAAAACCTTCAAACTTTAATAATTTTTTTTTTACTTCTGATGTTCATGTAAATGAATAGTACACTTCCAGTCATCCCTTGGAATTTATTTAGAGTTACCAGAAGGCACTTCCAGTGGTGTGTAGACTCCAAATAAAATAAATTTCTTCAGTGTGTCTTGTTCCCTGCTGGAAGGAAATTGCTTAATCCCATCTAAATGTAAATGCAGTTAACACTCAAAGATATCCTAGGATAAAAAAGAAGTTAAGTTGGTAGCAGTCTTCTTTTTACTAGTTCATGTAGCAGACGCTAAGTAGTGCTGGGCACAGACACCCATGGAATAGAAGCGACTCATCTTGCTTGGCCCTACATAATGCCTCTGCCCGTTGTGAATTGGTCAACACTCCTTTCCGGCTGTATTATAAGCCATTATTGACTTTACTTTTCATCCCTTTGACTCAATCTTGATTAGATTTGCAAGGATAATGAAATTAGCTGGGACAGTCTTTTCAAAATCAAGATCTATTATTTTCATTTTTAAATAGTCTTTCAAGTGGGTATTGCATGAATGCATTTTAGTAAATCAAGTCTACTTAGTTGTAACAATTGTTTTATCCTCTACAGATAAATTTTCTTCTAATGCTTGTTCTAGTGGTGAATGAAATTCTTTGCTTCAGGAGTGGGAGGGATGAGTCTTCTATTTTTCTGGAAACTTAGGTCACATCTTAACTCCTTTTCAGTTGTCTTATTTCACCACTTTTCAACAGGAATGGTCTGGGATTTGCCAGCGTATCTAGATATCTACAATGCTTCACATTTCAAGAAAGTAGACCATCTCAATTTCCTGTTTAAAATTCCTCACTGGCTTCTAAGTCTAAAATCCCCAGTTAAGACCCTGGTGACTTGGGTCTCCCAACCTCACAGCCATGTCACCTGCCTTTCCATCATGCCCCTTTGGCCTCCAGCCCTGCTTCAGGATACAGGGTCAGCCTGTGCCCTCCACCTCACCTGCAGCCCCACCTCATGTATCTTCTTTTGGGAAGCCTTCCCTTACCTTGTAGAGGGCCTCTCTTCTCTATCTCCAGGAGCCTTTTCCATTTCTCAATGTAGCATTTATTTCATGGTATTTTTTAACAGACTATTTTTAGAGAAGTTTTGAGTTTATAGCAAAGGTACAGAGTTTCCCCATACCCTACACATGTACTGAGTTTCCCACTATCAATATCCCCCACCAGGGTGGTACATTTGTTACAGTTGATTATATATATATATACACGTGTGTGTGTGTGTGTGTGTGTGTGTGTGTGTGTGTAGTAGTATGTGTGTGTATATATATATATATATATATATATGTATATATACATATATATGTATATGTGTAGAGAGATATATATGTATCTCCTACATTGTCACATCATAATCACCCAAAGTCCAGAGTTTACATTGGGGTTCACTCTTGGTGTTTTACATTTTATGGGTTTAGACATGTGTGACATGTATCCATTACTATGGTATCATACAGAATGGTTTCACTAACCTAAAAGTCCTCTGCTCTACCTATTCATCCCTACCTCCCCCTTAATACCTGGCAACCACTGATCTTTTAACTATCTGTTTAGTTTTGAGGTTTTTTCTGTCTGTGTAGTTTTGTTTTTTTCAGAATGTTGTAAAGTTTGAATCATGCAGTATATAGCTTTTTCAAACTGGCTTCTTTGACTAAGCAATGAGCATTAAGCAATGAGCATCATTATGTCTTTTAATAGTTTGATAGCTCATTTCTTTTTAGTGCTGAGTAATATTCCATTGTCTGGAGGTACCACAGCTTATTTATCCATTCACCCACTAAAGGACAGCTTGGTTGCTTCCAAGTTATGGAATTAAGAATAAAGCTGCTATAAACATCTTTATTCCAGTGTTTGTTTGGACATAAGTTTTCAGCTCCTTTGGGTAAATACCACCAAATACAATTGCTGGATCATATGGTATGACTATGTTTAGTTTTATAAGAAACTGACAAAATAACTACACCATTTTGCATTACCACCAACTAGGAATGAATGTTCCTGTTGCTCCACATTCTTACCATAATTTGGTGTTGTCAGTGTTCTGGATTTTGGCCATTCTAATAGGTATGGAGTGTTTGGGTGTTTTTTGTTTTGTTTGTTTTTGTTTTTTTTACTAATTAGGTATAGTTGACTTCTAGTGTTACATGAGTTTCAATTATTTTTATTTTTAATTTTCTGAGGAACCTCAATATTCTTATCCAGAGTGGATGCCCCAGTTTGTCTGCCTACCAGCAGTGCACTAGGGTTCCTTTTTTCCACATCCTTACTAACACTTGTTATTTCTTGTCTTTATTATTTTAGCCATGCTAACAGGTGAGGTGATATCTCACTGTGAATGTGATTTGTATTTTCTTGATGATGAGTATTGTTGAGCATCTTTTCATATGTCTTTTGGCTATCCAAATGCTTTCTTTGGAAAAATGTCTATTCAGTTCCTCTGCCCATTTTTAATTGCAGTGTGTGTGTGTGTGTGTGTGTGTGTGTGTGTTCTCCGTGTTTTAATTTGCATTTCCCTTATCACATGATGTTTGACATCTTTCATATGCTTATTTGCCATCTGTAAATATCTGTGAAGGTCTTAGGCCCATCTTTTAATTGGGTTGTTTGTATTGTTGAGTTTTAAGAGTTCGTTGTATATTTTGGATAACAGTCCCTTATCAGATGTGTTTTCTGTGAATATTTTCTCCCATATTCGTGATGTTTTTCTCATTATTTGGTCATCTCAACCAGACAATGGCGTTGACAAGAGTAGGGACTGTAGCATTCATTGTTACATATTTTGTGCTAAATATATATCCCACACTAAGTAGCATTGTATGCATATTTGTTTGTTAAATAAATAAATCACAAATATTGGATTAAAAAAGAAGGAAACCAGAGAAATCACATATGAGGAGATATGAACAAAGCAATAAGAATATTTCTCTTTCCTTATCAAAGAAGTAGAAACTATGATAAGGAATTCCATTATACCTATTAAGGAGGCAAATAGCAAGGTGATGCTAGCATGCAGCTCAGAGAAGCTAGCACTCTGTAAATGAATGGTGAAAGTGTGAATCAGGAAATCCTTGTGGGAAACACCTCCTAAAAAGGGTGTTTCTATCTCCAATATTCATATTCTTGACAGAGTGGTTCTGCTGCCAGAAATCTATCTTAAGGAAGGGACCTTAGTACAGGAAAGGCCTTCTGTGGAAAGTTGTCCACTGCCTCAGACCTGTATGTACAATATGGAAGGAACCCTGACACATCACCTAAATGGAATATCGATAAGACAGTCCTTATGACAGCTCTACAGCAACCTACAAAGTATAATGAGACAGTGCCCTGATGGTTTGCTTATAATGATTTCAGTATGTATGCATCTGGAAAAAAAGACTAAAAAAGATGAGGCAGAGTAGAAATACTTGTTTGGGTAGTAATGTGGACAAGTTTTAAAACTTACTTTTTACTGTTGTAGTTTTGTTTGTGCAGTACATGAAAATTATAAAAAGCTTGGGACCATTTATATAAACTCATAATTGAGAAAAAAGGGTCTAAGGAATCTCATGTTACCATCTGTGTCTTGAGGGACAAAGAGAATTTGGGAGGGAAGACACAGCCACTGGAACTCCAGCTTTTGCTTTCTCTTGGGCCTAGGCACTGTAATTGGTGTGGATGAGAGCACTGCTTTCTCCTGGCCCACTTGTGACATGTGTGGCAACGAGAGATTGGAACAGAGCCCAGGAGACAGGTAAGGGTGCGGGAGCTGGCCTGAAAGACCCCAGGGCAGCTGCAGCCAGTCCTAGGGGCTCCACTGCCACCCTGCTTCAGGCCACCTTCCCCTACTAAGGGAAATCAAGTTCCTGCACTGCAGCTCTGAGGCCATAGCATTAGGTGTGTTTACTTCTTTATAACAGAGGTTTTTGCTGGTCCTTTCAGTTCCTCCTATCTTAAAGGAAAGTAGAGCCAGGTTTGGTACTCAGCTCTTTTATTATCAGGAGAAAAAATAAAAACACAGGGCAAACCTGAAAAAATGAGACAAACTTGGTAACTATACAGCTTCTCTTTTGTAGGGGTGCAGACTTTTCTAGGGACCAGTGAACAGCTACATAAACAGATATTCCTTCCCCAACCAGAGTTACTGCATAGCCTCCCAAGGTGACTTTGTTACCTGTCAGACAGGGGCATGCTCATTACTTTCCTACTTATTAACTAAGGGGCAAGTATTTTCTTGATGCCTCATGGGTTGGTGGTCTTATGTATACACAAGTCATCACTGGATTCTTTTAGAGACAAGGAGAGTGTGTACTACAGCTTTACTTGGTAGCAAGAAGGAGGATAACTACTGGTGATTAGAAGTAGGTTTTCCTGTTCAGGCAGGTGGGAAGCCCTGACTTCCGCTTGCTGAGCAGAGGGCCTCCACTTCACTTCATGGGATGTTTACTGTCATCCTCTATGCCTAGTTTGAATGAGGCTTCCTGCCTGAGTGTCCTTTCCATCCCCTGGGCCATCAGTTGCCCATGCAGCCATCAGCCAGAAGCTGACACTGATCCCTCAGAACAGGCTGAGTTTCTTCTGGCCTATTTCAGGAACTTGGTTTCTGAGAGTAAATCCCCCTTTTCTATATTAGCAAACACTCGTGTTTAGAAAAAAAATGTCTGTCTACTGCTAGATTCTTCTGATTTGTGCCTTTTCAAGTCTTATCTTCCCTGTTTGTTTCCAAACAACAGAGACACCTTTTCCTGTGGGGACTGCTCCCGGGTGGTCACCTCCCCTCTTCTCAGAAGGCACCTGCAGGTGTTCCTGGACTGTCCCTCTCGACCCCAGTGCACAGTGAAGGTCAAGGTAGGAGCGGTGTAAGAGGTCATGTGCTTCCTACTCCACCTCATGGAGCCGCTCTGCTGCATTAGCCAAGAGGGCAGCATCTATTGTTTCTTCCCTGGGGAGGGGATGGAAAGGACAGCCCCTCAGGAAAGCAGTCTTTCCACATCCATAACTTACAGTCAGGTTTAACATAAGGCTCTGAGGTGGAAGCTGCTAAAGAGATGGAGGTTGAACATTAACACCTAATTGAACATGATTAGATTGAACATGAGCACCTGCCTCAGCCCTGGGAGTTAATTAATCAGCCCGCCCCACTTTTATTGCAGCTGTCCCAGACCAGTATTTCTTCACTCCTGAGATTTGCCGTCTGTGAGGATGGGGTAAGTCCAGGGACATGCAGCCCAGGTGTGCAACCCTGTGTTCTTAAGCCCTGAGTCAGTGGATCTCCTCTCCAGATGAAGATCCCTGTCCTGTGTACTTCCACTTACAACTTACAACATGTACTCACAGTATCATTGTGTGCATGCTAAGTGTTCAGACTGTACCAAGACACGGGTAAGTCTTACTGCTGTCATTCCCTGACAAATACTTGTGTCGGTTTATGAGATCCTTTTCTTTTTGGAATTGAATGATTTCCTGACCAAACTTGCAGAAGATATATGAATATGACCCCACTGGCTTTGATGATAGACCGGCAACATTTCAAGTCCTACTGCCATGATTCATGTTAATAGAACAGAAATATCTGAGACACACATTTTGTGTTTTTTAATTGCTGGGTATTCCAGAATGAGTAACTGGAAACTTGACCATTATTTCTCAGAACTGTTTTGCCTTCCCTGAGAGTTACTATGGTGTGAGGCTGAATAAAGTGGTATGCTCCTCCAGGAAAACCACCACCTAAATATATATAATTTATGGTCTAGAGACAGTTTCTTCCTTGTGAAATTTGGCCCTCATGAATAAGAGAGGTCTGTCCTTGAGATGCCACCTCTGTCTTGTCCAAGCCATTTAAAAGCACCACAAGTGGCTTGAGGAATCTCTGAACCCCAGAGAAGTGCACTGAACACTGACTACTGGAGTGATGCCAGGGCACAGCCCCCAGGTCACAAAAGTTATCCAGGGCCAGTGTTAGGGTTCACCTGCAAATAGCAAACTTGGGCGAGCTGGAAGGTTGTGGTGAAAAGCTGGGTGATCATCTATAGAACTTTCTGATGGGGTCCCATGGCCAAATTCCAGCTCTGATTGCAGTCTGAACACAGGCTGAATTTATCCATCCTCTGGAGCTCTGAGGGTCTTCTCTCTCCAGTGGCAGCAAGCCCCTGCCCCTTAGGAGGTGCTGGCAGCTTGAGGAGGCAGAACAGCAATTTGTACTCCTTCCTCAAAACCACGGCTCTCAGAGTTTGGACTAAATTGGAACATGGATAAACCCATGAATAAGATCATTGAGGATCACTGGTCTGACAATGGTTTCCAACCCTGATTTCAGGTGAAACTGCCTGTGGAGCTCTAAAAAGCATATCTGGCTCCCACCCTGGGATAAAGCCCACCAGCCTGGGCGTTCCCTAAAGCAACTCTGTGACACTTCCAGCTCAGCACCAAACCTTTATCTAAAGGGCTGCTTCGCAGGTAGGGATTGATGCATAGACTAGGCCGTAGGAGGGTTTATGAACTAGTTATTCCCTGAATGTTTAAAGTAAAATGTAAGTAAATAACTATAATGGACTAAGAACTATGCTTACCACTTTTCTCACACGTTGTCTTATTTAATCTCTGCAACGTCTCAATGGTGCAGAATCCACATTTTACCACTGAAGAAATAAGAGTGCAGGGTTCACAGTTACTGTCTCTGTTGGGTACATTGTTATCCCCACAAGTGACTACGTAATAGAATGGGGGGAGGGTAACCGGAATCCTTGTGTGTTTGTTTCTATTGTTCCTGAAGTTTATATGTTTAATGTGTGACAAGACAGTAGTACCTGTTGGCTGACCCCTTGTCACCTCATCTCTCGGTCTTTGAGGTGGGGGAGGATGAGGAAAGAAGGGTGTGATGCTGGGTAAGGCTGATGAATTAGAGGGAGCTTTAAACAGGTCCTAAAGATGGTAGATCTACGTTATGAGGCAAGATATTTCCATGGAAAAGGTTGGAGGAAAGTGTGGGGAAGACTCCTGCTTAAGGAGAACACAGCAAATGAATCAAAACCCACAACTTAAACAAAGAAGAACCAACAGCACTTGGGATGGCACATAGCTCCCTTTAGTCTCACACAACCACAGAGGTGCAGTTCCTCATGTGGCCTTGGCTGGGCCCTACCAGATTCGGGCCTGATCTCCCACTGGTTTCTCACAGGTTTCCTGGTGCTTCTTCTAGGAAGCCTCCAGCCATGGACTGCCCTTGATTACCCTACCTCCCTATAAGAGACCCAGAGACCAGGAGGAGGCCCTGGCAGAAATCCTGCCTCTTCATTTGATTTCCTTCTGACTGAAGCTGACTTATACATTTTATATATTACACTTCTTAACTCCAGTATGCCTGTAGGCAAAGCCCTACTTCTAAAGAGCTCAAGAGGTCATGTGTACAACCGTACTTTTGTGTGTGTGTGTGTGTATCGGTGTAGCTGGGTTTGCCCATGGGTGTACTTGTGTGTATACACTTGTCTGTGCTCATGTGTACATGTGTTGCCTGATTATGTGCCTGTGTGTGCATGTGTGCACTGGGTGAGGGGCACAGGTGAGGGGCACAGGGTGGCAACAGCCTCTAGTGTTACCTTTCTGGGTGCCCTGTTATCAGAGCTGACACCATGCAAAGTAGAGTAAATTGCAAACCTGGAGGGACAGAAGTTCATCTCCCCTCCTCCAGTTTTACTCAGAGTGGATGATCAGGACTTTATATCTGACCTGCAAGAAGCTGATAGGAGATGGGTACAAGAAGGACCTCTGTGTTGACAAAAGCATGAGTTTTCCAGTCTGGATTCTGTCAGTTTTCTGGGTGAGAATGCATATTTGCCAAAATCCAAAGAATCACATTAGGCTTTCCATGAGAACTCTACTCCCTAGAACAGATGTGCTGTTTCTGGTTAGGACACATGAGTGTTAAGTTTTATGCCTTAACTTTAATGGGTTCAACTTACAGATGTGAAAACAATGGAGTCCGCTGCCGTTGTACATGTCAGTTCTCAAGCTCACATTACAGTGATAGGAAATTTGGAGTTTGTTTCCTTACTTTCAGGAAAAAGAAAAGTTAAAGGAAAATAGAGGGTGCCTTTTATAAAAATAGAGATACATTTTACACATTCATTACATTCATATGAACAGTGTGTTTGCATTTGCTGGTGTGATTTTTTTTTAACCTCTCCATATTAACTCCCCCCAAATATATTGATGTCTACTTATAAATGATATAGTTAATATTGGCTATGATATAGTTATTATAAACTTTAGCTGTGAAACCTGACATTGTAAAAAGAAATGATCTGTTGCTGACTTTTTTCAAGTTAGAATCTGTACTTTTACCCTAAATGAGTGTAGAAGTGCCTGGGCCTTCTACTTCCCCATACACAAATGTGCAAGGCTAGCTAAAGTGGGAAGAGACAGTAAATGAGTATCCAGCTGGCCTACCTCAATCCTCCCAAACCTGGACAGCCCCTCACTATGCACAGCCTTGTGTGTACCTTCTGCACCAGCACCCCTGTGGCTGGTTTTCTGCCATCTTTTCAGGGTCAGGCCCCTCATGGGTTCACAGCAAGCCCTTGATGAATGATCAAGGCAGTGGCCCATGAACCTGACATCAGTGTCACAGATAAGCGAAGCGGAGGAAGGCTTCAGCCATGGTTGTCCAGGCAGAGACTTTAGTTCTTTCTCTTCACCTGTCCTGATGACAACTCTTACTCCCCCTTCCCTCCATTAAACCACTCTGTTGACCTTACTCTAATTTTCACTAAAGAAGTCCAAACTCTATAAGTGAATACACTAAGTGTTTCACACCGTGTCTGACTTAAAATACAGTGGTTTGGCATTAGAGCAGTGCCCACATCCCAGATTGATCCTCCTGTGTATTGCTTCAGAACAAACTATCTCAAAGCTTAGTGGCCTCTACACTTACTCTGCACACAGACCTGCAATTTGGATAAGGTTCTGCCAGGACAACTCATCTCTGCCCAACAGGACATCAGCTGGTACCCCAAAGGCTGGATTAGAGTCACAGAACACCCTCAGTCCCTGGCTGGCTGTCATACTCCTGTTGCCTAGGACCTTCTCGGGCTCTGGCCAGATACCACATAGTCTGGATTCCCTCAGGACATGTGTCTGGATTCTGAGAGAGGCAGGCAGAGTCTGGGCACCTTCCTGACCAAGCTGAGGATGTCACTCAATGTCCCTTCCACCATACTCATCATAAGCAGTAGTCACTGAGGCCAGCCCAGGATCCAGAGTGACAGCAGTGAAGTGCCCACCTTTGATGGGAAGGCACCAAGGACACAGAGATGTGCCAACTTTGGCCATGTTGTTGGAGCCTCCAGCCTCCGTCTCCCTTGCCAAGACACATTAATGATGGAATGGGTGAGCTAAAACATACTGAACCAAGATACTGTAGAGATGTGTAAGTGTCTTGCACATAGGGGTTCCTGGGTGGCTTAGTTGTTAAGCAGCTGCCTTAGGCTCAGGTCATGCCCAGGGTCCTGGGATCAAGCCCTGCATCGAGAGCCTATTTCTCCCTCTCCCCCTCCCCCTGCTTGTGGTTTCTCTCTTGCTGACAAATAAATAAAAATAAAATCTTTATTTAAAAAAGTGTCTTGTACAGAGGAGTGAGGTAACCCAGATAGTATTCTGCAAGTGGTAGCAAAGAAACCTCTGAAAAAATGCATTACCCTCTAGGGCTTCTTCTGTCTCTGGTAAAGCCACAGATCTGATTTATCCCAACGCTTTTGAGCTGCTTCTTATTTTCAGCCCCTTGCCCCACCCCAGGAAGAAAATGTTGAGGTTTGAGACCAACAAAGCCTTGCCATACCTTCCTAGCCTAGTCATCTTGTGCCCCTGATGTCCATTGCCCTGAGTTCTCATCTAGAGATGAAACCTGCCTAAGATTAACCAATCACCGTAAGATACTCATCAAACAATGTGAAGAAAAAGCTTTTTACAACACATTTTTGGCTCAGTGTTACTGTAGAAGCAATGGGATGGGATCCTATTGAGAGAGGTTTGGGGCAAAGTACCAGGAAATCCTTTGACCAGAAGTGTTGCTAGATTGGGGAAGTGTCCCAAAGGAAGTGGGAGACAGCTGCAACCATGATGCATGCCCAGCCCCCAGCCTTCCTGCTAGAGAACAGGGCATATCCCTTTGTACGTTTGTCCCCAGCTCCTCTCATAGGACAGCTTAGCTCGGATATGCTTGTCTTTGCGTCCACCAACAAACAGCAGAAAAAAGGAGTTCCTTCATTTGCCGTAATAGAGTTTTTATCAAGCCCTTAATTTTTTTTTTCTTCCTTACCCATGTTATAAAGTGGAAGGTCACAGACTGAGCAAAGGACCTTCTCTGCTCTGCCCTGTGTGTTCCGTGTTGTTGGGAACAGAACGTTCAGGGCTGGCTCTATTTGCTTTAACCAGTGTGCCTTCTATCACTGCAGAGTTATGAAGTGAAGAGTGTCCTCGGAAAGGAGGTGGGGTTGTTGAATTGTTTTGTCCTGTCCATAACCACCCACCCAGCTATCTGCGTTGGATTGGAGGAAATTGAGCTCCTGAGTACAGGAAGAGGCTCTGCAGAACACTGCTGGTTGCCGTAGGATCTGTGAACTTTGCAATGCAGTTGCCCGCTTGGGGTAGTTACTTGTTAACTATGGGTAGAGCGACTGTATTGTCTGATCTTGATTTTCCTGGGGCAAATGTTAGTGTGATTATTTTGTAAACTAAACAAAATATTTTTTTCTAGTTAAAATATTTTTACCTTTTTGCAAATTCAGTAACATGTTATTAAAACTTAAATAAGCCTGAGGTCTTCATTTTGTATTTCATCTTAAGCAATTAATAGTAAAAAGGCAAGAAAAAAATTGTGTTCACTTGTAATTCTTAAGTGTTTAAATTTTACCGTGATTCAACACGTTTTTCTTGTAGTTATTTAAGGTGTCCCAAAGAACACCCTGCAGAGTTGAAGTATTTGTCCTAAATTGTAATACAACTGTTCTACTACACAGTACATATCCAACTTAAACATTTTGCCGTTTAATAATTTTGGGAAGGTTTAATAATCTTGGTATTTAATTTTGGGGAACTGTGCCAGAGGTAAAACTGTTACCCATAAAGTATATGTAAATTACCTGGTGGGATTAAGGCTGTACTGCACAGAGGTATAGATAACTCATGCTAGATAGACCTATTTAATCTTGCTGGGTACTGTGTACAGAGAGCCAAGATTACAGACTGAAGAGGAGTGATTGGTTATGTTTGCTTTGTTGGCAGAGATTTAAATTAATATAAAATGATGAATAGATTATCTTTAGACAGTATTTTGTTTCCTCCCTTACAATATGATGACAGGCCACAGTTAATTACATAATATAGACCTAACCTAGAGCAAGAAAGGGTGCCTAGTACCCACTTTAATTGGGAGAAAGGCAAACGGCTCTATTTGTTCTGATTAAACTTTGAAACATTACCATGACAAGATTTCTGACTATCCTTTGCATCTCCTACAGGACTATTGTATTTACATACACTTTGAGAATGTGAGAATGTGTTTGAAGCAGTACAGAAGGCTGAGTAAAAGTGAAAGCAAAGTTCCATGAAAGCCAAAGATGAGTCAGACATGACTATCGGATAACCGGAGCCCTTCCACTACCCCCTCACCCCTTGAAGCAGCCAACTAAAATTAGGGAGCCCTTTAGCTCTTCATAGAGCCCCTAAATCAGTTGCAGGGTCAGTCGACAAGCCAGCCCCCTCCCCAAATCCGGCTACTTCTTTGGGAGCACCTTCCACAAAAAGCTGCTAGCATGAACAAGATCCTGGGCAAATATTAACATTTGGAGGTAGACTGTGGCTCCTTTCAAAAGCAAAACAGACCCTCCTCTTCTAAGGAACTTGGTTCCCCTCATGGACACACACCTGGGTCCCGCGGCCTCCCGCTGCCTTGCTGCATACCTGGCACTGGAATGTGCCTTTCCCCAGCGAGGTCCTGGGGCTACCAGCATTCAGGAGTCACTGTAAATACAGGAATCAGGAGTGGTTTTAAATGCTTCTTTATTCTTACAAATACTGTAAAAATTAATATAAAAAGGTGAGCATGCTCAGTCTTTTCCTCTTATCTACAATAACAAATGGTTTGAGAAGTCGTTTTTCTTACAAATGTACCTTAGCTGCATCAATAAGAGTAGATGTAGAAAAGCTATCATTATAAAAATAATTTAAGGGAAATAAACACATAGCTTCTCTCGAAGTTCGGTGGTGGTTAAGTCCAGGCTGTAGGTTCCTTCGCTCGCGCGTCCCAAAGGAAATGCAGCCGGCGCCAAGCGGCTCTCGCTGCGTCCCGGTGGGGCGCGCTCCGCACCCTGGCTGGTCGGGTCTGAGGTATCGGTCGTTGGTGAGTCTCTCCCGCCCCCGGGGCGCGCGTTACCGGCCGTCGGCGGCCCCGGCGGCCGGCAGGAAGGGGGAGCTGGGCAGCTGCTTGAAAAACTGCCGAAGGCCGGCCAGGTCCCGCGTGAGCTGCTCCACGCGCTGGTGCAGCTTCTCGTTTTCGGCCGACAGCTCCACCAGCTTCTGCTGCATCTCCTGGTTGCGCCGCTTGGCCTTGTCGCGGCTCTTGCGCACCGCGATGTTGTTGCGCTCGCGCCGCTGCCTGTACTCCGGGCTACCGCGGTCCGGGCCCCTTTTCCCCGCACTCTTCTCCCGTGCCGGGCCAGGTGCAGGGCTCGGCCCGGGGCTGCAGCGCGGTGGCTCGGGCGACGTGGGTGGTGTGGGTTGTGCGGCGGCCGCCAGGCTCACCACGGTCTGCGCGCAAGCGGCCACCTGCGCCGGCAGCAACGAGCCGGGCGCGTCGCCGTCTCCCCAGTCTGGCTCGCGCTTGAGCGGACGCGGGGCGGCTGTGCCGTGGGTACGCGCAAGGCCGCCGGGCAGCAGCTCCAGGGCGCCCGCACCGGCGCCTGCCGCGCCCGTCTTGTGGTTGCTGTTGAAGAGGTCGGCGAAGAGCTCGTCGTGGCACAGCTCCAGAGTGGGCACGGCAGCCATGGAGTCAATGTAGGCGCTGAAGTCGATAGCACTCTCGTCGTCGTACATGGCAAGGGCAACGGCGCCTGGCTCGGACAGAGTCCCCGACTCGCTGCCGCGGCCCGGCTTGCCCGCCCGGCCCGGCTCATAAAAGGGTGCGGGCTCCGCGGGCCACGGCGCGCCGCGTGCCGGGCCGTCCAGGCTAAAGAGCGCGGCGCTCATGGCGGCGTCGAGCTGGGCTCCTACTCTGAGCGCGGTTGTCACCTCTCTGGGCAGGGCCCCGCCGCCTTTTCTAGCCGAGCTGACGCGCACGCCCCGCCCCGACTACAGAACCGCTGGGGCGCCCCGGGCCGTGGGGAGGGGGGCTGCGGGCGGCCGCGTCCGGCGAGCCCCCGCCCCGCCAGGCCCCGGAGCCACCGCCGAAACCCCCCGCTCCCGCCCCGCTGCAGTACTCCCCGCTGCTCCTTCCCTCCTCACCCCAGGCCCGCGCTAGAGGGGAAGGGGCGCTGCTTCTTCCCCGCCCCAGCTCCGGCCCAGCCCCTGCGCCTCTGCTGGGAATGACCCTCCCTCTGCCCGCACTCCGGCTTTTTCTCTTCTTCCTGTTTGTTGGGTTTGGAACCTTTTCGCTCTCGCACCCGGCAGTGAAATCAAAACCGGGATTTGGCCGCGGCTTGTCCCGGGCCGGTTCCCATCCTCAGGGGGAGCTCAAGCTGGGGGAGGGCGTCTCTGGTGCTGAAGATAGAGCCTGGGGACGTTCTCCAGCCACGGCTCCGGTCCCGGAGACCCTGGTCCACATCTGGGGCGGCTTGGACGGCGCAATGGGAGGGGCCTGCTTCGCACTTTTCCGAGAATTCGGGGCCCAATTTGGCCCTTCTCAGGGGTCAAAGGCACTGGAGGTCAAGGCTCGGCGTCGCAGCTGGAACTTCCAGTCCGGGACTGCGGAACGCAGCAAATGGGAGAGGAGTCACGACGCTTGTCTGAGCCTCCGGCCGCCCTAAATACAGCAGCCTCCAGCGCGCGCTGATCCAGCCAGGCCCGAGGGCCGGCTGGAACCACGCAGAGCAGCGCAAACGCAAGGCCCGGAGGCCCCGTGCTCCCTGCGCGCTGACGTCCCTTCTAGATCTTCTAAAGCAGTGCCATCTCGTGGCGGTGTTTTCTGCTCCAGTTTGTTTTTGTTTTTGTTTTTTACTTCCGGGCTCTTTCTTGCCTCAGTATTCCAGAGAAGACCTTTTGAATCTAAAGCAGCTGGGTCTTCAGGAGAAAATTTGTACTTGCAGCTCTGATAGATTATTAAATTGCTAGCTCTTCATACCGTAAAACACATGAAAACACAGTATGGATTGATTTTGTTAGTTAAGTTTCCTGAAATTTGGTCATTTCTGGTCAACTCCATTTATTAAATCACTGTCCCTATTCAAACATGGCCTCTGTCTCACATTTATGCTTGCCTTCGGCTTCTCACATATCAGACATTGTGTCCAAAAACCTATGCTACACAAATTGCTCCAGTTTCTGCAAATTCCAGAGGTAATTTCTAATGATGTACTATGGATATTTAATAGGTTTCCTACAACAACAAACTTACTGCTTTATAATTACTTGGAGAGGACACACGGTGTTGATGTTACACTATTGATTAATTTCCTACGAAGGGTAAAACCGAGTGACACATGTAGTGTGGGCTCATGCATACCCAGACAAATTTCTCTGTTCTTATTTATTTAAAAACCCATAGAAACACTACTGAAGCCCTCTGCAATCAATTAGAGGATGTAAAATAAATATACAGAGGAACCATATTCTCATAAAAATAATTCGGTGTGATTAGTAGATTAAGATTGAGCTTGAGATGTTAGGCCAACTTTTTAAAATGTATTATGCACTAATTAGGGGCGCCTGGGTGGCTCAGTGGGTTAAAGCCTCTGCCTTGGGCTCAGGTCATGATCTCAGGGTCCTAGGATCCAGCCTCACATTGAGATCTCTGCTCAGCAGGGAGCCTGCTTCCTCTCTCTCTGCCTACTTGTGATCTCTGCCTGTCAAATAAATAAATAAAATCTTTAAAGATAAAAATGTATTATGCACTAATTAAATAACCACTTTTCGATTTCTTCAATATTTTCTTCCTTTTTCCAGAGGGAGTTACAGGGAGAGATCATAGACCAGCAAAGTATGGATTTGTTGTGACATTTTAGGACAAATTACTTTTTAAAATATAATAGAAGTTTCCGGGTTTTTTGATGGTAGTTGTTCATAGTCCTTTCTTGAAATCTCCACTTTCTGCCCTTTCCTAGTCTACTATAAATTTATTCAAGATAAATACTGAGCTGTTCTTCATCATTTCTCATTGTTAGGGGTCTGTTTCAAATAATTACTTGAACCTCCTGAGTCTTTGGTATTCTTAGCAGAACTGCTGAAAGGAAGGCATCAAGTAAGAAAGCATTTCTGTAAAAGGTTGGAACCTTTGGATTCCCCATGTTTATAAGGACACTCCTATGCTGAGTACAGGTGAGATGGGCTTTCTAAACACATCAGTCTTTTAGAAACCCAGGAAGCTGAAAATGCTTAAAATTTTCAGGGGCATCTGGATGGCTCATAAGCTTCTGCCTTCCACTCAGGTCATGATCTTGGGGTCCTGGGATCAAGCCCCACATTGAGCTCTCTGCTCAGCAGGGAGCCTGCTTTCCTCTCTGTCTCTGCCTGCCTCTCTGCCTACTTGTGATCTCTTTCTGTCAAATAAATAAATAAGATCTTTTTTTAAAAAAATTCAGTATGTTCTAGTATTTTTGAGCATTGTCAGGGTTAGAAAGTTACTTGGGTTTCCTCCTCTGCATTCATAACACAGTGACCATAACTCCGTTCTAATAAGGGATCGTTTTTCGACCCTTCATATGGCACAAGATGTGAAACAAAAACAGGTCTCCTCCCAATTAAAATCTGAAACAGTGCAAATGTTTTGTGAACAGTGGTATCTAAAGTGTAAAAATGAAGTTTTGAGAGGAAAGAGACTTTGCTGACTTTAGCGCCCTCTTCAGTTTATTACTCTCAACTATCACATTACATACTTTGTTAACCTACCTTAGGGCTAATTTTAACTTCCTGGTATATTTTTATGTGGGTGTGTGTGTGTGTGTGTGTGTGTGTGTGTGTGTTATGTTAGACAATAGTGAAGATACAAATATAGACTTTCTTGGGTAAATCTTACTCCAAATGTATTAATTTTGAAAAGGCAAGACAAGGGCCAATATAGTAAAAACTCAAGGTCCCTATGTGTTGGGGTCACTTGATACTATTAAATCCTATGTATTTTAATAAAAACCTACTGCGATAGGTAAACATTTCTGTGTTCACTTCAGCCTCTGTCATTTGTGAGACTAAGCCCCCGGACTAAGCAGTAGCCAGAGCTGTGAACAGGTATTTGATTTTATGGGTCATTTGTCCAATCTGCCATATATTTTCTCACATTCCCTATAGTAAAAACACAAAGGAGAAGTGGTTTGCCTTCCCAACATGTCAAGTGGACTTATCCCTCAGTCAGCTTGTACTGTCTCCCTCCTTCCTGCCACAGCCCAGCTCCTCAGCTACCCCCTTGGTAGCACTTCTGTCACACTTGCTCATCCACAGAGCCACAGACCTCACAATCTTCCTCCTGCAAACCATTTTCACATGACCTCCAAGAGATCTTTGAGAAGGAAGATGTCGTCACATTACTCTGTTTTTCAGAATCTTCTGAAAAGTCCTTGGCCAAGACATTAGTGTTTCACTTTCCAACTATGAACCCTCCACTGCCCACTTCTTTAAATCCATTTCCTACCATAAGCAACTGACACATGACTCAACTCTGAATATCCTACAGACCTGCCTGGTCCCGTGTGTGTGATGCTGATGGTTCTGCTGACAGGGCTTTTCTACTGCTTGACTGGTCAGATCCTTCCACCAACTCTCTAGCCCTCCCAAAATGTCTTTCTGTTGCTTTCTGTGTCCCGTGTTAGCCAAATCAATAATTTCCTCATCTGGTTTCTAAGAAAAAGACATTCCACGTATTGCCAATTATTAGGTGTATATTTCTTCATATTTTGTTGAAATTGGGATTCATATGACAGTTACCAGTGTGTCAGTTACGATGTTTGTCATTGCTTGTATGTGGGTGTCAGAGGCTGGGAGTGAAGTCCTGGGGATGACAGTGGAGAGTGCCCTTTAAGAAGTTCTAAATCATAAACTCTCTAGGGGGAGCAGAGAGTAGTGTTGTGTAGAAAGTCCAAACATGAAAGACTGAACTTAAAAGTGGTTCAGAGCAGACAAGCAATGAATATGAAGTGTAGAAATATCTTAAGCAATATACCTGGCTTATATTTTCCTGTTTACATATATATTAGAGAGATGTATTATTAAAATCAATGTCTAAAGGAGACTGACTTCTTTATATGAGTACAGATTAGCAATTTTAAGAAAATAAGAGGAGCAAAGTCACTAAAAATAGTGGACTAGGGAACATCAGGGCTCTGTCCCTTCACAATAACAACTGGCAAAACTGTCAGGGTCAACTTTCATAGAAGTCTAAAATCTGGCCAAAAACTTACAACTAGAGGAAAGCATAATGAATAAAGAAGCTGGTTCGCTGCAATAGGAGAGTGTTGTGGCATTTAAAATTTCCTGCTTACTGTCTCCCTTTCTCCAGATTGCTGTTGGTCCTGAAGACAGCAGTATGAATTCCTGGTGCAGGTTGCTAGCATCAGAGGGAGTGATACAGACTCTATTCACAATGCACTGAGGATGTATGTTTGGATCTGTACAGTAACTCCCCAAGGGAGCAGAGCAATGGGTGGCATTTGGGCATTTGCCAAAAGCACATAAGAGCAAAAGCTAAGGCAAGCAATAGAAAGAACAAAAACCTGGGGAAGGAAGACTTTGGAAAAGGAGATAAATGTGGAGAAAGAGCTTTTAAAAGCTCCTGAATTTGCCAGGAAATCAAGAAGTCCATGTGCATGCTCTGGATGTGTTGCGTACTCAGAAAGGGCCACACAGTACGCCAGTCTTTCAGTTCTGGCTGTACTTCATGCTCTATTCATTCAGGGTGTGAAACCTAAGGCAGAATTAATAAAAGCCTAGCTAAGCATCCAATCTGCAAAAAACCTATCTACAAAAACTAAAGTGTATGGTGAGGAAAGATATATATATATATATATATATATATATATATATATATATATATATATCTCCTTCAGGTATTTAAGGTAACTATTAAAACAAAGGCTATATTTGTAAATCAATCAACATGATACCCCAAATCAATAAGAGAAAGAGAAAGGATAAATACCATATGATCATTTGAATAGATAAAGAAAAAGCATTTAACAAAGTACAACATCCACTCATTATAAAAACCTTCAACAGGGACGCCTGGGTGGCTCAGTTGGTTGAGCAGCTGCCTTCGGCTCAGGTCATGATCCCAGCGTCCTGGGATCGAGTCCCACATCGGGCTCCTTGCTTGGCAGGGAGCCTGCTTCTCCCTCTGCCTCTGCCTGTGCTTGCTCTCGCTTCTCTCTCTATGACAAATAAATAAAAAAAAAAAAAAAAAAAAAAAAAATCTTTAAAAAAAAAAAAAAAAAAAAAAAAAAACCTTCAACAGAGTAGGTTTAGAAGGAACATACCTCAATAATAAAGGTTTAATAAAACCTGCAGTGAACATCATACTCAATGGTGAGAAACTGAAAGTTTTCCCCCTTAGGTCAGGAATAAGACAAGGATGTCCACTCTTACCATTTGTTTTGTTTTATTTAAATTCAAGTTAATTAATGTATAGTGTATTATTAGTTTAAGGGGTAGAATTTAGTGATTCATCAGATGCATACAACACACAGTGCTCATTCCATCAAGTGCCCTCCTTAATGCCCATCACCCAGTTACCCCTCCCCCGCCCACCTCCCTCCCAGCCTATCCACATGTTCCCTATAGTTAAGAGTCTATAACAGTCTTTAACAGTCCATAACGGTTTACCACCCTCTCTGATTTTATATTATTTTATTTTTTCTTTTCTTCTCCTATGTACATCAGTTTTATTTCTTAAATTCCATATATGAATGAAATCAAATGGTATTTGTCTTTCTTTGACTTTTTTCACTTAGCATACTACACTCTAGTTCTAACCACTTCATTGCAAATGGCAAGATTTCATTCTTTTTGATGGCTGAGTACTATTCCATTATATATATCCCATCTTCTTTATCCACTCATCTGATGATGGACATCTGGCCTCTTTCCATAGTTTGGCTACTGTGAACATGGCTGCTGTAAACAGTGGGGCACATGTGCCCCTTCAAATCACTATATTTGTATCCTTTGGATAAATACCTAGTAGTGGAATTGCAGGGTCACAGGGTAGCTCTATTTTTAACTTTTTGAGGAACATCCATACTGTTTCCACTCTTATCACTTTTATTCAACATAATACTGGAAGTCCTAGCCTCAGCAATCAGACAACAAAAACAAATAAAAGACATTGTTAACAAGTCAAACTTGCACTGTTCACAGGTAATATGATACTATATAGAAAACCTGAAAGACTCCACCAAAAAAGTGCTAGGACTGAGGAATTAATTCAGTAAAGTTGCATGATACAAAGTCAATGTACAGAAATATGTTGCATTTCTATACACTAATAATGGAACAGCAGAAAAAGAACTAAAACAATCCCATTTGCAATTGCACTGAAAAGAATAAGATACCTAGGAATAAACCTAGTCAAAATAAATAAAAGACCTCTACTCTGAACACTATAAAACACTGATGAAAGAAATTGAAGATGACAAAAAGAAAGGAAAAGACATTCCATGCTCATGTATTAGAAGAACAAATATTGTTAATATGGCTATACTACCCAAAGAAATCTACAGATTTAATACAATCCCTATCAAAAGACCACCAGCATTTTTCATAGAACTGTAACTAACAACTCTAAAAATCTATATGGAACCACAAAAGATCCCAAATAACCAATGCAATCTTGAAAGAGTAAAGCAAAACTGGAGGTATCACAATTCCAGACTTCAAGTTATACTACAAACCTATAGTAATGAAAACAATATCATATGGGCAAAAAAATAGACACAGATCAATGGAACAGAACAGAATACTCAGAAATAAACCAAAGTTATATGGTCAGTTAATCTTTGGCAAAGCATGAAAGAATATCCAATGGGAAAAAATATCTTCAAAGAATGATGTTGGGAAAACTGGGCAGCTACATGCATAAAAATGAAACTGGACCACTTTCTTATGACTTACCCCCAAATAAATTCAAAATGCATTACAGACTTTAATATGAGACCTGAAACCATAATCCTAGAAGAGAACACAAGCAATAACTTCTCTGACATTGGTGTAGCAACATTTTTTCTAGATATGTCTCCTGAGGTAAGAGATATAAAAGAAAAATAAACTACTGGAACTGCACCAAATAAAAAGCTTCTGCAGAGCAAGGGAAACAATCAACAACTAAAAGGCAGCCAAGGGATGGGAGAAGATATTTGCAAATGACATATCCAATAAAGGGTTAGTATCTAAAATATAGATAAGGGAAATACAAATCAAAATTACAGTGAGATATCATCTCCTACCTGTGGAATTGCTAAAATCAAAAATCCAAGAAACAAGTATTGGTGAGGATGTGGAGGAAAAAACACTCATGCACTTTTGGTAGGAATACAAACGGATACAGCCACTGTGGAGAACAGTATGGAGGTTCCTCAAATAGTTGAAAATAGAACTACCCTGTGATCCAAAACACAAAAACACTAATTTGAATGGATACATGCATCCTTATGTTTGTAGCCCCATTATTTATAATATCCAAATTATGGAAGTAGCTCAAGTGTCCATCAAATGATGAATGGATAAAGATATGCAAACACACATACACACACACACACACTGGAATATTTTAAGCTATAAAAAGGAATGAAATTCTTGCCATTTGCAAGGCCATAGATGGAGCGAGAGATGGAGCTTAGCTAATGCTAAGAGAACTAAGTCAGAGAAAGACAAATACCATATGATCTCACCCATATGTAGAATTTAAGGTCAAAAGAAATAAGCAAAGTAAAAAGAGAGGGAGAGAGAGAGAAGACAAACCAGAAACAGACTCTCAACTATAGAAAACAAAGTGATGGTCACCAGAGGGGAGGTGGGTGAAATAGGTGATGGAGATTAAGGAGTGCACTTGTCATGGTGATCACTGAGTTATGTATGGAATTGTTGAACCACTATATTGTATACCTGAAACTAATATAAAACCATGCGCTTACTGGAATCAAAATAAAAACTTAATTTAAAAAAGAGCTGAGGGGGGCACCTGGGTGGCTCAGTGGGTTAAGGCCTCTCTCCCTTCAGCTCAGGTCATGATCCCAGGGTTCTGGGATGGAGCCCCACATTAGGCTCTCTGCTCAGCAGGGAACCTGTTTCCCTCTCCTTCTCTCTGCCTGCCTCTCTGCCTACTTGTGATCTCTGTCAAATAAATAAATAAAATGTTAAAAAAAAAAAAAAGAGCTGAGGGGCACCTGGGTGACTCAGTTGGTTAAGCATCCAACTCTTGATTTCAGCTCAGGCTGTGATCTCAGGGTGGTGAGATTGAGTCCTGCATTGGGCTCCATGATTAGTGGCAAAAGTAGGCTTGGGATTCTCTCCCTCTGCCTCTCCCCCTCCACGCATGCTCTCTATCTCTAAAGTAATAAAAAATCTTTAAAATAAATAAATATTAAAATTTAAAAGAGTTACTAAGGGGCACCTGAGTGGCTCAGTTGGTGGAACTTGCTCCAGGGGTAATGAATTTAAAACCCACATTTGGCATAGAGCTTACTTAAATTGGAAAAAAAAGGGAGGCTACTAAATGGAGGAATATGCAAATAATATATATATATATATATATATCAATATGTATATTGATATATCAATAATAAGTGGTTAATATCCAAAATATATAAAGAGCTCACACAAATTAACACCAAGGAAACAGTCTGATAAAAAGATTGACAGAAAACCTGAATAGACACTTTTCCAAAGAAAACATACAGACGACCAACATACACATAAAAGATGCTCAACATGACTCATCATCAGAGAAATGCGAATCAAAACTACAGTGAGATATCACCTCACATCTGGCAGGATGGCTAGAATCAAAAAGACAAAAAATAAAAGTGTTGGCAAGGATATGGGGAAAAGGGAACCCTTGTGTACTGATAGTGGGAAGGCAAAATTGGTGCAATTACTATGGTAAACAGTATGGAGCTTCCTCAAAAAAATTAAAAATAGAACAGCAATCCCACTTGTGAGTACATATCCAAATATAACAAAAATACTAATTTGGAAAGATTCATGAACCCCTATGTTCACTGCAGCATTATATATAATAACCAAGATATGAAAGCAACTTAAGTGTCCATAGACAGACAAATGGATAAAGAAAATGTTTATGCACACACATACACACACACACAATGGAATATTACTCATAAAGGAGAAAGAAATCTTGCCATTTGTGAAGACATGGATGGACTTTAAGGTCATTATGCTAACTGAAATAAGTGAGATGGAGAAAGACAAATACCACATGATTTCACTTTTATGTGGAATCTTAAAAATAAAACAAATGTACAAGCAAAACAAAACAGAAACAAACTCATAAATGGAGAAAACAAAAAGATGGTTGCCAAAAGAGGAGGTAAGGGGAATATGTGATGTTAGCTAGATTTATGGTGATCATTTCGTAATGTATATAAATATCAAATAGCTATTATACACCTTAATACTATATGTCAACTACATTTCAATCATAATCACAATAATAAACCAACTGTATTAAATACATTCAAAGAACTAAAGGAAAACATGGGCAAAGACCTAAAGTAAACCAGGAGAATGATGTACCACCAAATAGAGACTATCAAGAGATTCAGGAAATTATCAAAAGGAACCAAATTCTGAAGCTGCAATTAAGTGAAAATTTCATTTGAGGGTTACAACCATAGAAGTGAACAAGCAGAAGAAAAGACTCAGCAAACTTGAATATAAGACAATTGAAATGGTCTAATAAGGGAAGCATAAAAATAAGAGAATGAAGAAAAGTGAACAGAACCTAAGGGATGTTGGGTCAAGAACACCAGCAAAAGCACAATGGGAGCCCCAAAAGAAGAGTGAGAGAAAGGGGTGGAAAGATTATCTGAAGAAATAAAGTCCAGCAACTTTCCAAATTTTATGAAAGGCATGATTCTACACAACAAAGAAGCCAAACAAATCCCAAGTAGAATAAACTCAAAAAAGATCCATATCTATAAAGATAGTATTCAAATTGCGGAAAGCCAAACACAAAGAGAATCGTGAGAGCAACAAGAATAAAATGACTCATGACAAGCAAGAGATTCCCAAAAATTCATAGTCAATTTCACCTCAGAAACCATGGAAGCCAGGGACATCATAATAAAAGAAATATATGCCAAAAAGAGTGTATCTAGCACAGATGAAGGAGAAACTAAGACAGTCCCAAATAAAAACTAAGGGAGTATTTCACTAGCAGACCTACCCTTACAAAAAAATCTTAAAGGGAGTACTTCTGGCTGAAATGAAAGGACACTAGACAGTAACTCAAAGGTATATAAAGAAATGAAGAATGATAAATGTAAAATCCAGAGTTATTTTAGACAGGTAAAAGCCAGTGTAATTTTATTTTTGGTTTGTAAACTCTTGTTTTATTATTTGGTTTAAAAGACAAGTTGCATAGGAGTGACATCAGCAACATGGAAGTGTGACATTCCTTTTTTTTTTTTTTTAAGATTTTATTTATTTATTTGACAGACAGAGATCACAAGTAGGTAGAGAGAGAGAGAGGAGGAAGCAGGCTCCCCGCCAAGCAGAGAGTCTGATGTGGGACTTGATTCCAGGACCCTGAGATTATGACCTGAGCCGAAGGCAGAGGCCTAACCCACTGAGTCACCCAGGTGCCCTGACAATCCTTTTTTTTTTTTTTTAAAGATTTTTATTTATTTATTTGACAGAGAGAGAGATCACAAGTAGGCAGAGAGGCAGGCAGAGAGAGAGAGAGGAGGAAGCAGGCTCCCTGCTGAGCAGAGAGCCTGATGTGGGACTCGATCCCAGGACCCTGAGATCATGACCTGAGCCGAAGGCAGCGGCTTAACCCACTGAGCCACCCAGGTGCCCCCTGACATTCCTTTTTTATCTCCCTTTTTAATCAATAAATTAGATATTCATATATAAACAAAATCACCTTTGGGAGTCCTTTGTTACTTATCTAAAGGAAGTGTCTCACTCAGCAGTGCAGCCAGTAAGAACCAGACAAATCTCCAAACAGGCTGCAGAACCAGCTAAGCCAGCAAAACACCCTGGACCCTTCTCATCACTGGCAGGGAAAATTAGGTGAGTGCTGACCTAGGCAGGCCCTCGCATATGAGACAAAATTTTAGAAGACCAGCCTTCCCAATGGGAAACTCCAGCACATTACTGGGGTTGGGGTGTGTGGGGGGGTGAATTTGGTTGAAGTGGAAGCACTAAGAGAAATTTCCCAACACTGTCCCTCCCCTAAGGAAACACTGAATATAGCTGATTTGTCTGATGGAGGCAACCTCTCCTATGGGAGAAATGGAAGGTAGTAAGTAAATGCCTGGTTACCTCAGGCAGACAGGACAGAGCTGCAGAAACCCATTTGTCTTCAACAGCAAGCAGAGTGCTAAGGTGGAAGCTCTACCACTCAGAGGAGGGAGGATAATGGGAAAGAGGAAGATTAATTTCAAGGTCATTAAAGGGACTCTACTTAGAAGTAAGTCTACCCATGAACCTCTGGGAGTACCACCCCTGGAAATGTCCCTGCAAGATATAAGGGTACCCTCAACATGCCAAATGCTAAGCCCACACTTTCCCCTACTCTCCTGCTTGCTCCTTGCACACACACCCCAGTATGACTTGAGAATAAGCTCTGGTAGACAGCTGAGCATGCTCAGAAAGCAGGCCACTGTATATGAGCAAGGAAGAAACTATACAGAGCTATAATGCCACCTTCTGGAAAAAAGAAGAGGTTTCCAATAGCCAGCTTGGTGAATGGTAAGAACCAGAGAAGACATAAAAGCTTGAAAATTTGGCCACAACAAGGATTCAAAGAAAAGGAAGCCTTCTTAAATTGTTGGTGGGAATGTGAACCGGTGCAGCCACTTGGGAAAACAGTATGGAGGTTCCTCAAAAAGTTGAAAATAGAGCTACCTATGACCCAGCAATCACCCACTGGGTATTTACCATAGAGATACAAATGTAGTGATCCAAAAGGGCACATGAACCCAAATGTTTATAGCAACAATGTCCAAAATAGCCAAACTATGGAATGAACCTAGATGTCCATCAACAGATGAATGGATAAAGAAGATGTAGCATAGGGGCACCTGGGTGGCTCAGTGGGTTAAAGCCTCTGGCTTTGGCTCAGGTCATGATCTCAGGTCCTGGGATCGAGCCCCACATTGGGCTCTCTGCTCAGCGGGGATCCTGCTTCCTCCTCTCTCTCTGCCTGCCTCTCTGCCTACTTGTGATCTGTCAAATAAATAAATCTTTAAAAAAAAAAAAAGCAGCTCTGAATAAGCCTATGGGTGGGTTCTACCTTGGTCCTCTGGGACTTAAATTAAATTTAAAATTAAATTAAAAAAAAAGAAGATGTAGCATATACATATAATGGAATACTATGCAGCCATCAAAAGAAATGAAATCTTGCCATTTGCAATGACATGGATGGAACTAGAGGGTATTATGCTAAGCAAAATAAGTCAATCAGAGAAATAATACATTATATTTAATAAAATCTTAAAAAAAAAAAAGAACCAGACACAAATTTTGGAGCTGAAGAATTCAGTGAATGAGATGAAGGCAATAGAGAGCCTCTGTTACAGAGCAGACTAGATGGAAGAAAGATTAAGTGACTTTGGAGGATAGGAATTTTGAAATAACACAGAAGAAATGAAAGAACAGGTTTAAAAGACTAAAGAAAGACTACATAAACTATATGATTCCATCAAAAAGATAAATATCAGGACACCTGGGTGGCTCAGTTGGTTAAGCAGCTGCCTTCGGCTCAGGTCATGATCCCAGCATCCTGGGATCAAGTCCCACATCGGGCTCCTTGCTCAGCATGGAGCCTGCTTCTCCCTCTGCCGCTGCCTGCCATTCTGTCTGCCTGTGCTCGCTCTCTCTCCCTCTCTCTCTGATAAATAAATAAAATTAAAAAAAGAAAAGATAAATATCAGGGGAGACTGGGTGGCTCAGTGGGTTAAAGCCTCTGCCTTCAGCCCAGATCATGATCCCAGAGTCCTGGGATCAAGCCCCCCATTGGTCTCTTGCTCCGAGGGGAGCCTGCTTCCTCCTCTCTCTCTCTCTGCCTGCCTGTCTGCCTACTTGTGATCTATGGCTGTCAAATAAATAAATAAAATCTTTTTTTTAAAGATAAATATCAGAAAAATTGGATGCCAGAAGGAGAAGTGAGGATAAAGGGGCAGAGGGTTTATTTAAAGAAATAATAACTGAGAACTTCCAAAATCTGAATAGAGTTGAACATACAGCTCCACAAAGTGAATATGCCATCTTGTTATCCAAATGCAAAATACATTATAATGAAACTGTCAAAAATCAATGGTATAGAAATAATCTTTCTTTTAACTATTTTTTATTAACATATAATGTATTATTAGCCCCAGGGGTACAGGTCCATGAATCGCCAGGTTTACACACTTCACAGCAATCACCATAGCATATACCCACCCTAATGTCCATAACCCAACCACCCTCTCCCTACCCCCAGGTCTCCCCCTGGCAACCCTCAGTTTGTTTTGTGACATTAAGTGTCTCATATGGTTTGTCTCCCTCCCAATCCCATCTTGTTTCTTTTATGATACAGAAATAATCTTAAAGGCAGCCAGAGCGGGGGAAATGTAATCTACAACAATATCCCCATTAGGCCATCAGCAGAATCCTACAGGCCAGCAAGAGTGAAATAACATTCTCAAGGTGTGGAAACATTAAAAATTGCCAGCCAAGAATACTTCATTTGCAAATTATCCTCAGGTATGCAGGGAAATAATGGCTTTCCCAGAAAAACAAAGCTAAGGGAGTTCACCATGACCTGCTTTGCAAGAAAGGTTGAAAAGAGTTCTTCAAGCCAAAATAAAGACACTTACCAGTGACACGAAAACATATCAAAGTACATAACACACTATTAAAGGGAAATAACATATATATATACATCCAACATGGGAGCACTTGAATATATTAAGCAAAAACTAACAGAAATAAAGGGGAAAATAAACAAGTAATCATAGGGGACTTCAATACATCACTTTCAACAATGGAGAGGTTATCCAGAAGAAAAATCAACAAAGAAACATGCACTTAAACCAAACATTAGATGAAATGGACCTAAGAGACATCTATAGAACATTCCATCCAAAAACAGTAGAATACAAATTCTCCTCATGTGCACACAGAATAGTCAAAAATAGATCATGTAATAGAACATAAAACAAGTCTATGAAAACTTAAGATTAAAATCATACCACTAACTTTCCTAACCACAATGACATGAAACAAGAAATCAACAACATGAGGAAAGCTGGAAAATCCACAACTATATGAAAACTAAACAACATGCTGCTGAAAAACCAATGGAACAAAGAATAAATCAAAAGGGAAACCAAAGAATATCTCAAAACAAATGAAAATAGAAACACAACATACTATAACTTATTATACATACTATAATTTATGGGATGCTAAAAAAGTGGTTTTGAGATTATATATAGAGAGAGAAATATTAAAGACTGAAAATAAACAATCTAAATATACACCTTAAAGGATCAGAAAAAGAACAAATTCAGCCTAAAACTGACAGAATTAATAGTAGCAGAAATAATGAATATTACAGTGGAAATAAATGAAATAGAAGCCAGAGAAAATATTAGAAAAGATCAACAAAAATAAGAACTGCTTTTTCAAAAAGACAAGCAAAATCAACAAACCTTTAGTGGAACCAAGAAAAAAGAGAAGACTCAAATAAATGAAATCAGAAATATAACAGGAGAAATTCCAATAGACACCAAAGAAACACATAGGATCATAAGAGACTACTATGAGCAAGTATATGCCAACAAACTTGATAATCTAGAAGAAATGGATTAAATTTCTAGAATCATACAACCTCCCAATACTGAAACAGGAAAAAAATAGAAGGTCTGAACAGACACAATAATGAGTATGGAGATTGAATCCATCATAAAAAATGTCCCAACATGGAAAACGTCAGGATCAGATGGCTTTCACTAGTGAATTGAACCAAACATTTAAAGAATTAACATCAATCATTTTCAAATCCTTCCACAAAATTAAAGAGGAGGGAACAGTTCCAAACTCATTCTGTGAAGCCAGTAATAACTTGTTACCAAAAGTCAGATAAGGACACTACAATAAAACAACAGGCCAACATCCCTAAAGAACAGAGATTTAAAAAAAAAAAAAATCAGCAAAATATTGGCAAACTGAGCAGAAAAACTCATTAAAACAATTATACTGAACAACAACAAAAAAGAATCATTAAAACGACCATGCAGGATTTATGCCTGGGATTTGGGAATGGTCCAACATATGCAAATGAATAAATGCAATATACCACATTAATAGAATGAGAATGAAAGATAAACATCATACTATTATCTCAATAGATGGAGATAAAGCATTTGAAAAAACACACACAACATTTTATAATAAAACACTCAACACATTGGGTATAGAAGGAAAATGCTTCAACACAACAAAGTCTATATGCAACAAATCAATATTCAATGGGAAAAAATACAATGCTTTTCCTCTAAGACTGGGAACAAGACAAGGGTATCCACTCTATCCATGTATTCAACATAGTACTGGAAGTTCTAGCTAGAGCAATCAAGCAAGGTAAAACAAAACAAAACAAAACAAAGGCATCCAAATTGGAAGGGATGTACTTTTCCAGAAGGGGAAGTGCACCTGAGAATCAGGGCAACAGGCTCCACCCACAGAAGACCAGCAAAAACAACTTGTACTCACCAAGTTTACTGATCACAGAGGGTTACAAAACTTCACCTCTTAGGGAAAACAATATATACCATTCTTTCTATTTTTATTCTTTAGTCTTTTACATTACTTTTTCAGTTATTATCTTATTTTTCAATTGTTTCTTATATCCATTTACTTTTAATTTTATATATACTTTCTACATATTTTTTTAATTTTTTCTATTTTATTTTTTATATATTTTATATATTTTAATTATACATATTTTTTATTTTTTTGTTTCCTTTCATTATATTTTATTAATATGTTTTTCTTCCCTATTTTGGAATCTAGTTTATTTTCACAAGAAGACCAAACACACTCAGGATCTATTGTTTGTTCTTGTTGTTTTCTGTTATTGCTGTTACTGTTTTCTTTTTTTCTTCTTTTATTTTCTAGAAAAAGTGATGAGAAATTCACCCCAAAACAAAGAACAGAAAATAATACACACTACTAGAGATTTAATCAATGCAGATATAACTAAGATGTCTAAATTAGAATCTAAAACAACAATCATAAAGATACTATCTAGGCTTAGAAAAAAGCATATAAGACACTAGAGAATCCCTTACTATAGATATGAAAGAAATAAATCTAGTCAGGTTGAAATTACAGATGATAATACAGAGATGTATTCCCAAGTAGAGGCCATATAAACAAGGGTAAACAAAGCAGAAGAGAGAATAAGTGATACAGAAGATAAAATGATGGGAAATAAGGATGCTGAAAAGAAAAGGGAAAGAGGGATGCCTGGGTGGCTCAGTCAGTTAAGAGTCTGCCTTCAGCTCAGGTCATGATTCTAGGATCCTGGGATCAAGTCCCACTTTGGTCTCTTAGCTCAGCAGGGAGCCTGTTGCTCCCTTGTCTGCCACTCCCGCTGCTTTGTGCTCTCTCTCGCTCTCTCTCTACCAGATAAAGAAGAAGAGGGAAAGAAACCTAGATCACAAAGGTAGACTAAGGGAATTCAGCAATTCCATAAAGCAAACTAATATCCATATTCTAGGAGTCCCAGAAGATGAGGAGCAGAAGAAGGGGCAGATTTATTTGAACAAGTTATAGCTCAGAACTTCTCTAAACTGGAGAAAAAAATAGGCAGTCACATCCAGGAGGCACAAAGAACCCCCTCAAAATCAGCAAAAAAGGTCAACACCTCCTCATATTATACTGATACTTGCAAATTTTCAAAGTTAAACAGAAAATCCTGCAACAGCTCAGGACAAGAGGTCCTTAACCTACAAGTGTAGACACACAAGGCTGGCAGCAAACATGTCCAAAGAGACCTGGCATAATATATTCAACAAGCTAAATGGGAAAAATATATAGCCAGGAATCCAGCAAAGTTGTCATCCAGAATAGAAGCAGAGATAAAGAGTTTCTAGGACAAACAAAAACTAAAAGAATTTTTGAGCACTAAACTTCCCTGCAAGAAACCAAGCAAAGAGAGAGCCTAAAAGTAATAAAGACCAGAAAGAAACAGAGACGGCCTACAGGAGCAATGACAACAGATAATATAATGGCATTAATGTCATATCTTTCAAGAATTACTCTGAATGTATATGGACTAAGTTCTTTCTCCAATCAAAACACACAGAGTATCAGAATGGATTTAAAAAAAAAAAAAAGGCCCATCAGTATACTGCTTATAATAGACTCATTTTAGACCCAAAGACAACTCCAGATTGAAAGGGAGGGGTGGAGAACCATTTATCATGCTAATGGCTGTCAAAAGAAAGCTGGAGTAGCCATCCTTATACCAGACAAACTAGATTTTAAACCAAAGCCTGTAATAAGGGATGAAGATGGACACTATATGATGATAAAAGAGCCTATAAAACAAGAATATCTAATAATTGTAAATATTTATGCCCCTAGCTTGGGAGCAGCTAAATATATAAACCAATTAATAACAAGTTAAGGAAACAGAATGATAATGCAAAAATAGTCAGAGACTTTAACACACCACTAACAGAAATGGACAGATTATCTAAGCAATAGATCAATAAGGCAACAAGGGCTTTGAATGATATAATGGACCAGATGGACATAAGAGCATTTCATCCTAAAACAGCAGAATGCACATTATTCTCCAGTGCATATAGAACATTCTACAGAGTAGGGCACCTGGGTGGCTCAGTGGGTTAAGCCGCTGCCTTCAGCTCGGGTCATGATCTCAGGGTCCTGGGATCGAGTCGCGCATCAGGCTCCCTGCTCAGAGAGCCTGCTTCCTCCTCTCTCTCTCTCTGCCTGCCTCTCTGCCTACTTGTGATCTCTCTCTGTCAAATAAATAAATAAAATCTTTAAAAAAAAAAAAAAAGAACATTCTCCAGAGTAGATCACATAATGGGTGACAAATCAGGTCTCAACTGGTACAAAAGGACTGAGATCATACCATGCATATTTTCAGACCACAATACTATAAAACTTGAAGTGAACAGCAAGAATAAATTTGGAAGGAACATAAATGCACGTTAAAGAGCATCTTATTTAAAAATGAATGGGACAATCAGGAAATAAAAGAATTTAAAAAATACATGGGAACAAATGAAAATGAGAACACAATAATTTAAACCCTTGGGATACAGCAAAAGTGATCCTAAAAGGGAAGTATGTATCAATACATGCCTTCCTCAAGAAATAAGAAAAAACCTCACAACCTAATCTTACACCTAAAGGAGATGGAAAAGGAACAGTAAATAAAACCTAAATCCATAATAAATATTGAAGCAGAAATCAATGATCTATAAAATTTAAAAAGGAAAGATAGAAAAAATCAAGGAAGCAGGAGCTAGTTCCTTGAAAGAAATAATAAGATTGGAAAAACCCTAGGCAGATGTATCAAAAAGAAAAGAGAAAGAACCCAAATCAACAAAATCATGAATGGAAGAGGAGAGTTCACAAACAACACCAAAGAATGCAAATAATTATAAGATAATATTATGAGCAATTGTATGCCAACAAATTAGGCAATCTGGACAAAATGGAGTTTCCTAAAGATGTATAAACTACCAACACTGAACCAGGAAGGAATAGAAAACTGGAACACACCATAACAAGCAAAGAAATTGAATCAGTAATAAAAAAAATCTCCCAGCAAACAGGAGTCCAAGACAGGATGGCTTGCCAGGGAATTCTACCAAATATTTAGAGAAGAATTGATACCTGTTCTTCTGAAACTATTCCAAAAACAAACAACTAAACAAACAATAGAAAATAGAAGGGAAACTTCCAACTCATTCTATGAGGCACGCATTACCTTGACCCAAAACCAAAAACACCACTAAAAGGGAAAATTACAGACCAATATCCCTGATGATGGAGGCAAAAATTCTCAGCAAGATACTAGCTAATTGGAGGGGCACCTGGGTGGCTCAGCAGGTTAAAGCCTCTGCCTTCGGCTCAGGTTGTGATCCCAGAGTCCTGGGATCTAGCCCCATGTTGGGCTCTCTGCTCAGCAGGGGCCTCCTTCCTCCCCTCTCTCTGCCTGCCTCTCTGCCTACTTGTGATCTCTGTCTGTCAAATAAATGGATAAAATCTTTTAAAAATAAGATACTAGCTAACTGGATGCAACAGTACATTAAAGGAATTGTTCATCATGATCAATTGGGCATGGTGGCAGGGGTGGTTCAACATCCACAAATCAATCATTGTGATACACTACACTAATAAAAGAAAAGCCAAGAACCATATAACCCTCTCAATAGATTTAAAAAAATTGACAAAATACAGCATCCTCTCTTGATTAAAACTCCCCACATTGTAGGAATAGAGGGAACGTACCTCAATATCATAAAAGCCAAATAAAAAAGACCACAGCAAATACCATCCTCAATGGGGAAAAACTGAAAGCTATTCCTCTAAAGTCAGTGACACAACAGGAAAGTTCACTCTCACCACCGTCATTCTACAAAGTACTAGAAGAAATAGCTTCAGCAATCAGCCAACAAAAAGAGATAAAAGGCATCCAAATCAGCAAAGAAGAAGTCATTCTTTGCAGGTAACATGATACTCTCTATAGAAAAGAACAAAAGACTCCACCAAATATTTCCTAGAACTGATACAGGAATTCAGGAAATTTGCAGGATATAAAACCAACATACAGAAGTCAGTTGCATTTCTATATACTAACAATGAAGCAAAAGAAAGAGAAATTGAAGAATTGGTCCCATTTACAATTGCACCAGAAACCAGAAGATGCTTAGGAATAAACCTAAACAAAGAGGTAAAGAATCTGTACTCTGAAAACTATAGAACACTTATAAATGAAATTGAGGAAGATAGAAAGAAATGGAAAAACATTCCATGCTAAGGGATTGGAAGAACAAATATTGTTAAAATGTCTATACATTGGGGAGGGTATGTGCTTTGGTGAGTGCTGTGAAGTGTGTAAGCCTGGTGATTCACAGACCTGTACTCCTGGGGATAAAAATATATGTTTATAAAAAATAAAAAATTTAAAAAAATGTCTATACTCCCAAAAGCAATCTACATATTAAATGCAATCCCTAGCAAAATGCCATCAGCATTTTTCATAGAGCTAGAACCAACCATCCTATAATTTTTATGGAACCAGAAAAGACCGCAAGCAGCCAAAGAAATGTTGAAAAAGAAAACAAAACAGGGGGCATCACAAATCTGGACTTAAAGGCATATTACAAAGCTATAATCATCAAGACACTACTGGCACAAAAACAGACACATAGATCAATGGAACAGAAATGGAAGCTCATTGGCCAACTACTCTTTGACAAAGTAGCAAAGAATATCCAATGGAAAAAAAGACAAGATATGAACAGACACTTCTCCAATGAAGACATACAAATGGCTATCAGACACATGAAAAAATGTTCATCACTAGCCATCAGGGAGATTCAAATTAAAACCACATTGAGATATCACCTTACACCAGTTAGAATGGCCAAATTTAGCAAGACAGGAAACAACATGTGTTGGAGGGGATGTGGAGAAAGGGGAACCCTCTTACACTGTTGGGGGGAATGCGAGTTGGTGCAGCCTCTTTGGAGAAGAGTGTGGAGATTCCTCAAGAAATTAAAAATAGAGCTTCCCTATGACCCTGCAATTTCACTACTGGGTATTTACCCCAAAGATACAGATGTAGTGAAAAGAAGGGCCATCTGTACCCCAATGTTTATAACAGCAATGGCCACAGTTGCCAAACTGTGGAAAGAACCAAGATGCCCATCTTTGGACAAATGGATAAGGAAAATATGGTCCATATACACTATGGAGTATTATGCCTCCATCAGAAAGGATGAATACCCAACTTTTGTAGCAACGTGGACGGGACTGGAAGAAATTGTGCTGAGTGAAATAAGTCAAGCAGACTGAGTCAATTATCATATGGTTTCACTTATTTGTGGGGCATAACAAATAGCATGGAGGACATGGGAGTTAGGAGAAGGGAGTTGAGGGAAATTGGAAGGGGAGGTGAACCATGAGAGACTATGGACTCTGAAAAACAATCTGAGGGTTTTGAAGTGGTGGGGGGTGGGAGGTTGGGGGAACCAGGTGGTGGGTATTAAGGAGAGCACGGATTGCATGGAGCACTGGGTGTGGTGCAAAAACAATGAATACTGTTATGCTGAAAATAAATAAATAAAAACAAAGACAATCTCTTTAACAAATGATTTTGGGAAAATTGGACAGCCACATTCAGAAGAATATAACTTGACCACTTTCTTACACTATACAGAAAAATAAACTGAAAGATGGGTGACAGACCTAAATGTAGGACAGGACTCCATCAAAATCCTAGAGTAGAAGACAAGCAGCAACCTCTTTGACCTCAGCTGCCAAACTTCTTGCTAGATACATCTTCAAAGGCAAGGGAAATAAAAGCAAAAATGAACAACTGAAACTTCATCAGCATAAAAAGCTTTTGCACAACAAAGGAAACTGTAAACAAAATTAAAAGTAGTATCCAGAATCTATAAAGAACTCATCAAACTGAACCCCCCCCCCCAAAAAAACACCAAAAATCCAGAGAAGAAATGGGTGGAGGACCTGAGGACCTGAACAGACATTTCTACAAAGAAGATATCCAAATGGCCAACAGACACATGAAAAAATGCTGCATACCACTTGGCATCAAGGGAAGACAAATAAAAACTACAGTGAGATACCACCTCACAACAGTCAGGATGGTTAAAATTAATAAGACAGGAAACAACAAATGTTGGCAAGGATGCAGAGAAAGGGAAACCCTCTTACACTGTTGGTGGGAATGCAAGCTGGTGCAGCCACTCTGGAAAACAGTATGGAGGTTCTTTAAGAAGTTAAAAATAGTGCTACCCTACAATACAGAAATTGCACTACTAGGTATTTACCTCAAAGATACAAATATATTGATCTGAAGGGGCATCAACACCCGAATATTTATAGCAACAATGTTCACAATAGTCAAACTGTGGAAAGATCATAATATCCATCAAGAGATGAATGGATAAAGAAGATGTGGTATATATATTCAATGGAATATTAGTCATAAGAAAGGATGAATACTTACTATTTACATTGACATGGAAGGAACTGGAGGGTATTATGCTGAGTGAAATAAGTTGATCAGAGAAGGACATATGGTTTCACTCCTATGTGGAGTATAAGAAACAACACAGAGGATCATAGCAGAAAAAAGGGAAAACTGAATGGGAAGTCATCAGAGAGGGGAAAAAAACATGAGAGACTCTACTATAGGAAACAAACTGAGGGTTGCTGAAGGAGAGGTAGGTGGAGGAATGAGGTAACTGGGTGAAGGGCATTAAAGAGGGCATGTGATGTGATATGCATGGGTGTTATATGCAACTGATGAATATGTTGGCTAATTGAATCTAAATTTTAAAAAATTAAAAAAAAATAAGCAACTCAGGAAATAACAGTTGATGGTGAGGATGCATTAAAGGGGAACCCTCTTACACTTTTGGTGGGAATACAAACTGGTTAATCCTCCCTGGAAACAGCATAGAAGTTCCTCAAAAAGTTAAAAATAGATCTATCCTACAACCCAGAAATTTCAAGAGTAAGTATTTATCCAAAAGATACAAACATAGTAATTTGAAGTGGCACATGCACCCCAGTGTTTATAGCAGAAATGTCCACAATAGCCAAACTATGGAAAAAGCTCAGATGTCCATTGAAAGATCAGTGGATGAAGAAATGGTTTATATATATATAATGGAATATTACTCAGCCATCACAAAGAATGGAATCTTGGCATTTACAGTGACATAGTAGGAACCTAGGGTATTATGCTAAGTGAAATAAGTCAGTCAGAAAAAGACAAATACTATATGATTTCACTCATGAATGGAATTTAAGAAACAAAACAGAGAAACATAGGGGAAGGGAATGAAAAATAAAATAAGACAAAATCAGAGAGGGAGACAATCTGTAAGAAACTCTCCTTTTTTTTTTAAGATTTTGTTTATTTGTCAGAGAGAGAAAGAGAGTGGACACTAGCAGGGGGAGTGGCAGGCAGAGGGAGAAGTAGACAGAAGGAGAAGCAGGCTCTCCATTGATCAAGAAGACTGATGTGGGACTCGATCTCAGGACCCCAGGATCATGACCTGAGCCACACACAGACACTCAACCAAGTGAACCACCCAGGCATCCCAAGACTCTTAACTATGGAAAACAAACTGGGGATTTTGGAGGGGATGTCTGTAGAGGAATAGAGTGACTGGGTGATGGACATTAAGGAGGGCTTTTGATGTGATGAGCTCTGGGTGTTATATACAACTGATGAATCATTAAAATCTAAAACCCCTGAAACTAATAATACAGTAGAAATTATCTACATTGAATTTTATTAATTATTTTTAAATAAAATATTTTTTAAAAAAGAAGACACAATTGGAGGGACATCTCATGGATTGAAAAACTTAATGTTAAAATTTCATTGCTACTCAAAGTCATCTATACTTTCAGTGCAATGCCCATCAAAATCCTGGTGGCATATGATATTGCCACAGAAACAGATACATTGATTAATGGAACAGAGTAGAGAGTCCAGAAATAAAGTCATGTTCTTATGGTCAATTAATCTATGACAAAGGAGGAATGCATATGTAATGATGGAAACACAGTCTCTTCAACAAATGGTGTTGGAAAAACTGGATAGCCACATGCAAAAGAATGATACTGGACTACTTTCTTACACCATATACAAAATAAACTCAAAATGAATTAAAGATTTAAGTGTGAGAGCTGAAGCCATAAAATCCATAGAAGAAAACATAGGCAGTTATTTCTGTGACAATCAACATAGAAACATTTTTCTAGATGTGTATCCCAAGGGCAGGAAACAAAAGAAAACCTAAACTACTAGGACTACATTAAAATAAAAGCTTTAGCACAGTAAAGGAAATCATCAACAAAACAAAAAGTCAACACACTGAATGGGAGAAGATATTTACAAATGATATATCCAATAAGGGATTACTATCCAGAATATATGAAGAAGTATAAAACTCAACACAAAAACCCCATACAGGGGCGCCTGGGTGGCTCAGTGGTTTAAACCGCTGCCTTCGGCTCAGGTCATGATCTCAGGGTTCTGGGATCGAGTCCCGCATCGGGCTCTCTGCTCGGCAGGGAGCCTGCTTCCCTCTCTCTCTCTCTCTGCCTGCCTCTCTATGTACTGTGATCTCTCTCTGTCAAATAAATAAATAAAATCTTTTAAAAAAAAAAAAAAGCCGCTGCCTTTGGAACAGGTCATGATCTCAGGGTGCTGGGATCGAGTCCCGCATCAGGCTCTCTGCTCAGCGGGGAGCCTGCTTCCCTCTGTCTCTCTCTGCCGGCCTCTCTATCTACTTGTGATTTCTCTCTGTCAAATAAATAAATAAATAAAATCTTAAAAAAAAAAAAAAACCCATACAATCTGATTAAAAATTGGCAAAAGGCCTGAGTAGACACTTTTTCACAGAAGATATATAGCCAACACACACATGAAAAGATGCTCAACATTACTAATTATCAGAGAAATGCAAATGAGATATCACCTTATACCTGTCCGAACAGCTAGAATTAAAAAGACAAGAAATAAGTGTTGGTGAGGATATGAAGAAAAAGGAACCCTTATGCATTGTTGACAGGAATGTAAACTGATGTAGCCACTGTAAAAAACAGTATGGAGATTCCACAGAAATTAAAAATAAAGCTACCACATGATCCAGTAATTCCACTAGTCGGTATTTATTCAAAGAAAACAAAAATATTAATTCAAAAAGATATATGCACCTTTAGGTTTGTGGTAGCATTATTTTCAATAACCAAGATGTGGAAGTAACCCAAGTGTCCACTGACTGATAAATGGATAAAAAATATATGGTACACACACACAGACACACACACACACAGATATTACTCTGCCATAAAAAAGAATGAGACTTTGACACATGTAACAACATGGTTTATCCATGAGTGAAATGAGTTAGAGAAAGACAAATACCATACACTTTCACTTATATGTGGAAACTAAAAAAATAAAACAGTGAACAAATAAGCAAAAAATGAAAATCATAAACAGATTCATAAATAGAGAGTGATTGCGAGAGGAGAAGAGGGTAGAGGGATGGGCAAAGTAGGTGAAGGGAAATGGGAGATGCAGTCTTCCAGTTATGGAATGAATAAGTCATGGCAAAAAAGGCATAGCATAGGGAATACAATCAATGATGATTTTGTTGCTACACTTGTGAGCATAAGCACATGTACAGAGTTCTCAAATCATTACGTTGTACACCTGAATCTCATGTAATATTGTATGTTAACTATATTTCAATTAAGAATACCATTAAAAAAATTTAAATTCTGTATAGATTTTTAAAGAAATAATGACAATGAGAAAGTTAATATATCCAACTTCATACATACCATATGATCATTATTAAAGGTTTTATTTTCTTATTTGAGAGAGAGCGAATGAGAAGAAAAGAATCTGAAGCAGACTCCTCACTGTGCATAGAGCCCAACACAGAGCTCAATCCCACAACCATGAGTCATGACTTGAGCCAAAACCCAGAGTCAGACAGTTAACCAGCTGAGCTACACAGGTGCCCCCCATAAGATCACTACTAAAAGAAAATTCCAGTGGTATTCTATATGGCAAATTTGTATAGAAGAAAAGATGCCAAATATCCACAGCAATCATGAGGAGAAAAAAACCCAGAAGTATCACACTTCCTGATTTAAACTATACTAGTAAGCTACAGTAATTAAAACAGTATGTTATTGGCATAGAAATAGACACATTGGAACAGAAAAGAGACTCTAAAATTAAATCTCTGCACATATGGCCAATATTTATAAGTAAGCCAAGAACATCCAATGGACAAAGGGTCATCTCCTCAACATATAGTGTTGGGAAATGAAATAAACTCATGCAAAAAAAAAAAAGTGAAATTGGACCCCCATCTTACACTATTCATATAATAATAACTTGTAATGGAACAGAGACTCAAACATAAAGATCTGAAACTGTAAAACTCCTAGAAGAAAACAGAGAAACTCATCAACATTAGTCTTGACAATGATATTTTGCACATGACATGAAAAGGACAAACATCGAAAGAAAATTTCCAGAAGTGGAAATCGCAATCACTCTCTATTTATGAATCAAACGGAAAAGCCCTTGTACTGCAAACAACAACAACAACAACAACAACAAAACAAAACAAAACAAAACAAAAACAATCAGCAAAATGAAAAGGCAACCTCTGGAATTGGAGATAATTTTTTGCAAACCATGAATCAGATAAAAAGTTTAATATCCAAAATTCTTAAAAGAAGTCATACAACTTAATAACAATTTAAAAATCTGATAAAAACTGGGTAGAGAAACCAAATTGATATTTTTTTTGAAGAGGACATCTAAATGGCCACAGGTACTCAACATCAGTAATCATCAGATAAATGCAAATCACAACCAAATGAGGCATCACCTTACACCTGTCAAAATGGCTATCATTAAGAAGACAAGAGATACAAGTGTTGGCAAGGATGTGGGGAAAAAGGGAACACTTGTGTACTGTTGGTAGGATTGTAAACTGGTTCACCCATTCTGGAGAACAGTATGCATCTTTCTGAGAAAGAAATGGAAATACCATATGATGCAACAATTCCACTTCTGTGTATATATCCAAAGAAAACGAAAACAGGTTATCAAAGAGATATAAACATTGTCATGATTATTGCAGCATTATTCATGATAGCCAAGATATAGAAGCATCCTAAGTGTTCTTTAACATATGGGTGGATAAAAGAAGATGTACTCTATATGTACAATGGAGCACTATACAGCCATGAGGTAAAAGGAAATTTGGCCATTTGCAACAACACGGATGGACTTAAAGGCCATTATGCTAAGTGAGATAAGCCAGACACAGACAAATACTCTGTGATATCTCTTACACAATCTAAAAAGCAATGAGTACACACATACAAAACAGAGAATAGAATTGTGGTAACCAGGTACAGGGGGTTGAGGGAGTAAAAGAGATGTTGTTTAAGAGTAAATACTTATTTCCCTGATGCCGAGTGATATGGAGCACTTTTTCATGTGTCTATTGGCCATCTGGATGTCTTCTTTGCAGAAATTTCTGTTCATGTCCTCTGCCCATTTCTTGATTGGATTATGTGTTCTTTGGGTGTTGAGTTTTCTAAGTTCTTTATAGATTTTGGACACTAGTCCTTTATCTGATATGTCGTTTGCAAATATCTTCTGCCATTCTGTCAGTTGTCTTTTGATTTTGTTAACTGTTTCCTTTGCTGTGCAAAGCTTTTTTTTTTAATTTTTTATTTTTTAATTAACATATATTTTTATCCCCAGGGGTACAGGTCTGTGAATCACCAGGTTTACACACTTCACAGCACTCACCAAAGCACATACCCTCCCCAATGTCCATAATCCCACCCCCTTCTCCCAACCCCCCTCCCCCCAGCAACCCTCAGTTTGTTTTGTGAGATTAAGAGTCACTTATGGTTTGTCTCCCTCCCAATCCCATCTTGTTTCATTGATTCTTCTTCTACCCACTTAAGCCCCCATGTTGCATCACCACTTCCTCATATCAGGGAGATCATATGATAGTTGTCTTTCTCTGCTTGACTTATTTCGCTAAGCATGATATGCTCTAGTTCCATCCATGTTGTCGCAAATGGCAAGATTTCATTTCTTTTGATGGCTGCATAGTATTCCATTGTGTATATATACCACATCTTCTTGATCCATTCATCTGTTGATGGACATCTAGGTTCTTTCCATAGTTTGGCTATTGTGGACATTGCTGCTATAAACATTCGGGTGCACGTGGCCCTTTGGATCACTACGTTTGTATCTTTAGGGTAAATACCCAGTAGTGCAATTGCTGGGTCATAGGGCAGTTCTATTTTCAACATTTTGAGGAACCTCCATGCTGTTTTCCAGAGTGGCTGCACCAGCTTGCATTCCCACCAACAGTGTAGGAGGGTTCCCCTTTCTCCGCATCCTCGCCAGCATCTGTCATTTCCTGACTTGTTGATTTTAGCCATTCTGACTGGTGTGAGGTGATATCTCATTGTGGTTTTGATTTGTATTTCCCTGATGCCGAGTGATATGGAGCACTTTAACATGTGTCTGTTGGCCATCTGGATGTCTTCTTTGCAGAAATGTCTGTTCATGTCCTCTGCCCATTTCTGGATTGGATTATTTGTTCTTTGGGTGTTGTGTTTGCTAAGTTCTTTATAGATTCTAGACACTAGTCCTTTTTTTTTTTTTTAAGATTTTATTTATTTATTTGAAAGAGAGAGATCACAAGTAGGCAGAGAGACAGGCAGAGAGAGAGAGGAGGAGGAAGCAGGCTTCCTGCTGAGCAGAGAGCCTGATGCGGGACTCCATCCCAGGACCCTGAGATCATGGCCTGAGCCGAAGGCAGTGGCTTAACCCACTGAGCCACCCAGGCGCCCCTGGACACTAGTCCTTTATCTGATATGTCGTTTGCAAATATCTTCTCCCATTCTGTTAGTTGTCTTTTGATTTTGTTAACTGTTTCCTTTGCTGTGCAAAAGCTTTTGATCTTGATGAAATCCCAATAGTTCATTTTTGCCCTTGCTTCCCTTGCCTTTGGCATTGTTCCTAGGAAGATGTTGCTGCGGCTGAGGTCGAAGAGGTTGCTGCCTGTGTTCTCCTCAAGGATTTTGATGGATTCCTTTCTCACATTGAGGTCCTTCATCAATTTTGAGTCTATTTTCGTGTGTGGTGTAAGGAAATGGTCCAATTTCATTTTTCTGCATGTGGCTGTCCAATTTTCCCAGCACCATTTATTGAAGAGGCTGTCTTTTTTCCATTGGTCATTCTTTCCTGCTTTGTCAAAGCTTAGTTGACCATAGAGTTGAGGGTCTATTTCTGGGCTCTCTATTCTGTTTTCCATTGATCTATGTGTCTGTTTTTGTGCCAGTACCATGCTGTCTTGATGATGACAGCTTTGTAATAGAGCTTGACGTCTGGAATTGTGATGCCACCAACTTTGGCTTTCTTTTTCAATATTCCTTTGGCTATTCGAGGTCTTTTTCTGGTTCCATATAAATTTTAGAATTATTTGTTCCATTTCTTTGAAAAAGATGGATGGTACTTTGATAGGAATTGCATTAAATGTGTAGATTGCTTTAGGTAGCATAGACATTTTCACAATATTTATTCTTCCAATCCAGGAGCATGGAACATTCTTCCATTTCTTTGTGTCTTCCTCAATTTCTTTCATGAGTACTTTTATAGTTTTCTGAGTATAGATTCTGTGTCTCTTTGGTTAGGTTTATTCCTAGGTATCTTATGGTTTTGGGTGCAATTGTAAATGGGATTGACTCCTTACTTTCTCTTTCTTCTGTCTTGTTGTTGGTGTAGAGAAATGCAACTGATTGCTGTGCATTGATTTTATATCCTGACACTTTACTGAATTCCTGTACAAGTTCTAGCAGTTTTTGGAGTGGAGTCTTTTGGGTTTTCCACATATAGTATCATATCATCTGCGAAGAGTGATAATTTGACTTCTTCTTTGCCGATTTGGATGCCTTTAATTTCCTTTTATTGTCTGATTGCTGAGGCTAGGACCGCTAGTACTATGTTGAATAGCAGTGGTGATAATGGACATCCCTGCAGTGTTCCTGACCTTAGCGGAAAAGCTTTCAGTTTTTCTCCATTGAGAATGATATTTGCGGTGGGTTTTTCATAGATGGCTTTGATGATATTGAGGTATGTGCCCTCTATCCCTACACTTTGAAGAGTTTTGATCAGGAAGGGATGCTGTACTTTGTCAAATGCTTTTTCAGCATCTACTGAGAGTATCATATGGTTCTTGTTCTTTTTTTTATTGATTTGTTGCATCACATTGATTAATTTGCGGATGTTGAACCAACCTTGCAGCCCTGGAATAAATGCCACTTAGTCGTGGTGAATAATCCTTTTAATGTACTGTTGAATCCTATTGGCTAGTATTTTGGTGAGAATTTTCGCATCTGTGTTCATCAAGGTTATTGGTCTATAGCTCTCTTTTTTGATGGGATCCTTGTCTGGTTTTGGGATCAAGGTGATGCTGGCCTCATAAAATGAGTTTGGAAGTTTTCCTTCCATTTCTATTTTTTGGAACAGTTTCAGGAGAATAGGAATTAGTTCTTCTTTAAATGTTTGGTAGAATTCCCCCGGGAAGCCCTCTGGCAATGAGATATCACCTCACACCAATCAGAATGGCTAAAATCAACAAGTCAGGAAATGACAGATGCTGGCGAGGATGCGGAGAAAGGGGAACCCTCCTACACTGTTGGTGGGAATGCAAGCTGGTGCAGCCACTCTGGAAAACAGCATGGAGGTTCCTCAAAATGTTGAAAATAGAACTGCCCTATGACCCAGCAATTGCACTACTGGGTATTTACCCTAAAGATACAAACGTAGTGATCCAAAGGGCCACGTGCACCCGAATGTTTATAGCAGCAATGTCCACAATAGCCAAACTATGGAAAGAACCTAGATGTCCATCAACAGATGAATGGATCAAGAAGATGTGGTATATATACACAATGGAATACTATGCAGCCATCAAAAGAAATGAAATCTTGCCATTTGCGACAACATGGATGGAACTAGAGCGTATCATGCTTAGCGAAATAAGTCAAGCAGAGAAAGACAACTATCATATGATCTCCCTGATATGAGGAAGTGGTGATGCAACATGGGGGCTTAAGTGGGTAGGAGAAGAATAAATGAAACAAGATGGGATTGGGAGGGAGACAAACCATAAGTGACTCTTAATCTCACAAAACAAACTGAGGGTTGCTGGGGGGAGGGGGGTTGGGAGAAGGGGGTGGGATTATGGACATTGGGGAGGGTATGTGCTTTGGTGAGTGCTGTGAAGTGTGTAAACCTGGTGATTCACAGACCTGTACCCCTGGGGATAAAAATATATGTTTATAAAAATAAATAAATAAATAAATAAGAGTAAATACTTATAACTAGTACATAAATAAGTCATAATGATCTAATGCACAATGCAGGGATTACACACAACAAAACTGTATTATAAACATTAAACTCAATAAGAGAGTAGATCTTAGTTGTTCCTACAACAAGAAGAAATGATAATTTGTAATGTGACAAGAGGTATTGGACAATGTTACAGTGGAGATCACATTGCAATAGAAATGTCTCAAATCTGTATGTGCTACCTGCTAAAACTTAGAAAACGTTCTGTATCAGTTATATATCACTTTTTAAAAAATTGTATATTGCAAAAAGTTGAATAAGTAAAATGTAAATGCATAAAACAATAATTATAAATTTGTGTTAACAGGCACAAAATGTATAAAGATGCCATTCGTGATTTACAAAATAAAGGGGTGGGAACATAATTTGAAAGTAGTTTTCAGAGTGCTTCAGTTGGTTAAGCGTCTGCCTTCAGTTTAGGTCATGATTCCTGGGTCCTGGGATCAAGTCCTGCATTGGGCTCCCTGCTCAGCAGGGAGTCTGCTTCTCCATCTGCCCCTCCCCCCACCTTGTGCTCATGAGCTTTCTCTCAAAAATAAAATCTTTTTAAAAAATTAAAATAATGTAGTAGTTTTTGCTTAATGCTGTTTTTGTATATTACTTGGTATTAATTAAAACTTGGTTGTTATAAAATTAAAATATTAATAGTAATCCCCAGGGTAACCAAAGAAACCCTAAGAAAACAACCTTAAAAATGTACAGAAATACTCTCGGGAATTAAATGGCAGACTAGGGCGACCCTGAACTTGCCTCATTCTTCAAGTATAGCCATATCAACTTTCAACTATTTTGAACAACTAGGAAGATGATAAGAGGATTTTTTTTTCAATTTTTTAAAAACTTAAATTCAACTAACATATATTATTGGTTTCAGAGGTATGGGTCAGTGATTAATTGGTCTTATATAACATCCAATGCCCATTACATCACATGACCTCCTTAATGACCATCATCCAGTTACCCCATCCTTCCACCCTCCTCCCCTCCAGCAACCCTCAGTTTGTTTCCATGATTAAGAGTCTCTTATGGTTTGTTTTTCTCTCTGGTTTTGTCTTGTTTTGTTTTTTCCTCTCCTCCCCTATGATCCTCTGTTTTGTTTCTTAAATTACACATATCAGTGAGATCATATGATAATTATTTTTCTCTGATTGACTTACTTGCTTAGCCTAATACTATCTAGCTCCATCCATGTTGTTGCAAATGGCAAGGTTTCATTATTTTTTATGGCTAATATTCCATTGTGTGTGTGTGTACATATATACACACACACACACCCCACATCTTTTTTATCCATCTGTCGGTGACATCTGGGCTCTTTCCATAGTCTGACTATTGTGGACATTGCTACCATAAACATTGGGGTGCACATGCCCCTTCAGATCACTTTTTGTGTCTTTTTTGTATCTTTTGGGTAAATACCCAGTAGTGAAATTGCTGGGTCATAGAGTAGCTTTATTTTCAGCTTTTTGAGGAACCTCCATACTGTTTTCCAGAGTGGCTGTACCACTTTACTTTCCCACCAACAGTGTAGGAGGGTTCCCTTTTCTTTGCATCGCCAGTATCTGCTATTTCCTGAGTTGTTCATTTTAGCCATTCTGACTGGTGTGAGGTGGTTTCTGATTGTGGTTTTGATTTGTATTTCCCTGATGCCGAGTGATGTTGAGCATTTTTTCACATAAGATGATCTGAGGATTAAGAAAATAATTTTCACATTTGGAGGGAGAGAACATGGAAGATGCAACATTCAGAGCACTGAATTGGGGGTGTGAAAAGCCACAAGGCTTTGAAGGGGGTGGAATCCATTTCATGGAGCAAAGTCAGGAAGACGGAGAGCATGATAGGGGTAGGGGCTGCACGATAAGCTGCAGTAAGGAGATGCCCTGGGTTGCACAAGGAGAGGTCGTTCCCCTTCCCAGAGGACATTTTAAAGAGAATATTTTGGTTCTCAAAGGACCAAAGGCCAGCTGGAAACATTGAGCAGTGCTCATTTGCTGGGTTTCAGATATGCACAGAGGTTAGAAAACCTCTTAATAACGTTTTGCTGTGAGCCACAACAGGCTTAAACCTCTGTGTGCATGCTGAGTGGCTGCTTTTCTACAGCTGAACTCAGCAGAAAGCGGAGACAGGAACACATTGCAGATAACCGCTGCTTTTTGCTGTCTGCAGTGATAGATTCAAGCATCTGAGATGGCTTTTCTGGGACAGAAGGGAATAGAGGACAGTTAATTCAGTGCACACAACTGACAACCTGGTTCCAACTTTTTTTTTTTTTTTTAATAAGAATGATTCTTTATTCTTTCCCCCCCCCCCTTTTTTTTAAGATTTTATTTATTTATTGACAGATAGAGATCACAAGTAGGTAGAGAGGCAGGCAGAGAGAGAGGAGGAAGCAGGCTCCCTACTGAGCAGAGAGCCAGATGCAGGGCTTGATCCCAGGACCCTGGGATCATGACCTGAGCTGAAGGTGGAGGCTTTAACCCACTGAGCCACCCAGGCACCCCCTGGTTCCAGCTTTTTGCTGAGCATTACAATAAACTCAAGCCTCTTCATATGCATGGTGAGATAACTTTTTGGGGATGGGATGGTGCTGGACATGCCTCAGGCCTTTCCTCCAGGGGACAGGAGTGGGCTTAAACCTTTCCAGGCCCTTTAAAACTTGGAGTTTTGAATCGCAGTTACTGGCCGGAGATCAAATATAGTACATCTGTAGCTTCAGATGTGCTGATAGCCTGGACACATACAGGTTAAAGGCAGTGAACTGAAGAAAGTCCGGGGCACAGGAGATTGTTTTCTTTTCTAAGAGGGCTCCTGAACAGCACTGGTGGGGAGTTCTACTCCCCAGGAACAAGAGGATAGGGTGACAACATTTTCTACCTCCTCCACCACCACTCCCTCTTCCCTCCCACCAGCACAGTCCGACTTCAGAGAGAAACAGAGAGCCTCCAGTGGGCTCTGGAGTCCCCTACCCTACATCTGGCACCTCAGCCTGAGAAGGCGCATCCTATAATGGACAAGTGAGCTTGTGAGCCAACCCAGCAGTCCTCTCCTCAGAAGACCAGCACAGTTCCCCCACGTGTGCCAAGTCTACTGATTAAAGAAGGCTCCAAAATGTCAGCTTCTGGTGTGGATAGCACCAGGCTTTCTTCCCCTCCCCACTCTTTTCTTAGTCTCTTTTTAATTTTTTTTAAAGATTTTATTTATTTATTTGACAGAGAGAGATCACAAGTAGGCAGAGGCAAGTGAGAGAGAGGAAGGGAAGCAGGCTCCTTGCTGAGCAGAGAGCCCTATGCAGGGTTTGATCCCAGGACCCTGGGATCATGACCTGAGCTGAAGGCAGAGGCTTTAACCCACTGAGCCAGCCAGGTGCCCCTTTCTTAATCTTTTTATATGTTTAAATTTTTTTTCTATTTCTTCTTCTTTATTCTTTATAAATACATATGTATTCTAATTTGTATCAGGCATACCATCTTTCATTTATTTTTGGTTCATTTGCTTCCTTATTTTTTTGGATCAGGCATAATTTTTTTTTCTCTTTTCTTATTTACCCTCTTGTTTCTTATTTTTTTGAATCATTCTTATGATTTGTTCATATGCATTTTTGTTCCATTTTCTTTTCTCTTATCTTGGATCAGGCTATGTTTTCATTTTTATTCTTTCTTCTTTTCTTTTCCTTTTTCCTACATGGACTTAACATGACAAACAAATCAAAGCACACCTATTTAAACGTCAAAACAGTCACCACTACAAGCAAAGAGGAACTCTTTAGAGGAAAGACCAGTGGGAAAGAGCAGCTAAAACACAATAGCAGAGTGTACACAGCATATACCAGAAGCAACTTCCTGAGGTTTCTATTATTGTGGTTATTATAGCTTTTTTCCCCTTTCCTCCTTTATTTTCTGAACACAAAGAGTAGGAGGAGAAAATCATCTCAAAAGAAAGAACAGGAATTCATACATACTACCAGAGATTTAACAAATAGGGATATAAGTAAGATGTAGAACTAGAATTTAAAACAATGATTACAAAGATATTAGCTGGGCTTGAAAAAGCATAGAAGACACTAGAGATTCCCTTACTATATAAATAAAAAAACAAATATTTAATCAGGCCAAAATTTAGAAAGCTGTTATGGACAGGCAGGCAAACATGGAAGCTTTTAGAAACAAGGACAAATGAGGCGGAAGAGAGAGTCAATGATATAGAAGACAAAATGATGGAAAATAAAGAACCTGAAAAGAGAAAAACAATGACTAGATGACTAAGGGAGACTTCGAAAAATCAGTAATTCCATAAAGCAAAATATAACCCGAATAGTAGGAGTCCCAGAAGATGAAGAGAGAGAGGAGAAGAAGGTTTTTGGTTTTTTTTTTTTTAATTTATTTTCAGCATAACAGTATTCATTGTTTTTGCACCACACCCAGTGGCCCTCTCCAATACCCACCACCTGGTTCCCCCAACCTCCCACCCCTCGCCCCTTCAAAACCCTCAGATTGTTTTTCAGAGTTTATAGTCTCTCATGGTTCACCTCCCCTTCCAATTTCCCTCAACTCCCTTCTCCTCTCTAACTCCCCTTGTCTTCCGTGCTATTTGTTATGCTCCACAAATAAGTAAAACCGTATGATAATTGACTCTCTGCTTGACTTATTTCACTCAGCATAATCAAAAGAAGATTTTTTTGAACAAATAATAGTTGAGAACTTCCCTAATCTGGGGAATGACAGAGGCATTCAGGTCCAAGGAGGCGCAGAGAACCCCCTCAAAATCAACAAAAATAGGTTAATACCCTGACATAATAGATTGCAAATTTCAGAGATAAGGAGAAAATCCTGAAAGCAGCTTATGACAAGAGGCCCTTATCCTAGGGTAGATGCATAAGGCTTGCAGTGGACCTGTCCACAGCTGGCAGGCCAGAAAGGACTGCCATGACATAATCAACATGGTAAATGGGAAAAATATGCAGCCAAGAATACTTTATCCTGCAACACTGTCATTCAAAATAGAAGGAGAGATAAAGAGGTTCAGGACAAACAAAAAATAAAGGAGTTTGTGACCACTATACCAGCCCTACAAGAAATACTAAAGGGGATCCTTTGAGTGGAGGTAGAGCCAAAAAGTAACAAGACTAGAAAGCAGCAGAGACAATCTACAGAAATTACTTTACAGGAAATACAATGGCACTAAATTTGTATCTTTTTCAATAAATACTCTGAATGTAAATGATCTAAATGTTCCAATCAAAAGGCATAGGGTATCAGACTGGAAAAAACCCAAAAACCTATTAATATGTGTTCTACAAGAGACTCATTTTAGACCCAAAGACACCTCCAAATTGAAAGTGAGGAGGCAGAGAACTATTTATCATGCTAATGGACATCAAAAGAAAGCTAAAGTAGCCATATACTGGACAAACTAGATTTTAAACCAAAGACTGTAATAAGAACTGAAGATGGAAACTGTATAATAATAAAAGGCTCTATCCAACAAGAATATCTAACAACTGTAAAAATTTATGCTCCTAACTTGGGAGCAGCTAAATATATAAACAAATCTATAACAAAATTAAAGAAATTCATTGACAATAATATAATAATAGTAGGGGCATGGGACTTTAACACCACACTCCTGGCAATGGACAGATCATCTAAGCAGAAGATCAACAAGGAAACACATGCTTTGAATGACATACTGGGCCAGATAGACTTAAGAGATATATTCAGAGCATTTCATCCTAAAACAGCAGAATGTACACTCTTCTCGAGTGTACATGGAACATTCTCCAGAATACATCACATAGTGGGCCACAAATCAAGTCTTACCAACTACCAAAAAAACCCAGAGATCACCCATGCATATTTTCAGGCCACAATGTTTTAAAACTAAAATGCAATTACAAGAGAAAATTTGGAAGAAACACAAATTCATGGAGGTAAAAGAATGGATGGGTCAATGAGGAAATTAAAGACTAAAAGATACATGGAAACAAATGAATATGAAGACACAACAGTTCAGAAATTTTGGGATGAAGCAAAGTTGGTCCTAAGATGGAAGTATATAGCAACACAGGCCTACCTCAAGAAAAAAGAAAAGCCTTACATACACAACCTAATCTTACACCTAAAGGAGCTGGAAAAGGAACAGTAAATAAAACCTAAATCCATAATAAAGATTCGAGCAGAAATCAATGATATATAAAATTAAAACACACACACACACACAAACAGAATGAATCAATGAAACTAGAGGAATATGAGCAGGGTGAGGGAGGAGCAGAAGTAGAGGGAGAAGCAGACTCCCCACTGAGCAGGAAGCCCAACACAAGACTTGATCCCAGGACCCAAATATCATGACCTGAGCTGAAGGCAGACACTTAACCAACTGAGCCACCTCAGTGCCCCATCTACCAAACATTTAGAGAAGAATTAACACCTATTCTTCTGAAACTGTTTCAAAAAATAGAAATGGAAGACTTCCAAACTCATTTGATGAGGCCAGCATTAACTTGATCCCCAAACCAGACAAAGACACAACTGAAAAGAATTAGAGGCCAATATCCCTAATGAACATGGATGTCAAATTTCTCACCTTATACTAGCCAATAGGATCAACAGTACATTAAAAGGATTATTCACCATGACTAAGTGGAATTTATTCATGGGCTGCAGGGGTGGTTCAACATCCATAAATCAATGTGATATACCACATTAATAAAAGAAAGGACAAGAACCATATGATCCTCTCAATTGATGCAGAAAAAGCATTTGACAAAGTACAGTATCTTGGGTGCCTGTGTGGCTCATTTGTTGGGCATCTGCCTTTGGCTTGGGTCATGATCTCAAGGGTCCTGGGATCGAGCCCCATATCAGGCCCCTCTCCCACTCCCCCTGCTTATATCCCCTCTCTTGTTGTCTTTCTCTGTTAAATAAATAAATAAAATCTTTAAAAATACATATAAAAATATAGCATTTTCCCTAAGATTATAATTATTTATTTGATACACACACACACACACACACACACACACGTAGGCAGAGTGGGAGGCAGAGGGACAGGGAGAAGCAGACTCCCGACCGAGCAGGGAGTCCAATGTGGGACTCAATCCCAGGATGCTGGGATCATGACCTGAGCCAAAAGCAGCCACTTAACCCACTGAGCCACCCAGGTGTGTCCCTACAGCATCCTTTCTTGATTAAAACACCCCACAGTATGGGGACAGATGGAACATACATACATATCATAAGCCACATACAAAAGACCCACAGCAAATATTATCCTCAATGGGGAAAAACTGAAAGCTATGCCTCTAAGGTCAGGATGCCTACTCTCACCACTATTGTTCTACATTATAACTGGGAGGCCCAGCCTCAGTGATAAGACAGCAAAAGAAATAAAAGGGATTGGAATTGGCAAAGAAGTCACATTCTCATTCTTTGCAGATGATGTGACACTTTATGTGGAAAACCAAAAGACTCCACTCCAAAACTGCTAGAACTCACACAGGAATTCAGTAAAGTGGCAGGATATAAAATCAATGCACAGAAATCAGTTGCATTTCTTTACACCAACAACAAGACAGAAGAAAGAGAAATTAAGGAGTCAATCCCATTTACAATTGCACCCAAAACTATAAGATACCTAGGAATAAGCCTAACCAAAGAGGCAAAGAATCTATACTCAGAAAACTATAAAGTACTCATGAAAGAAATTGAGGAAAACACAAAGAAATGGAAGAATGTTCCATGCTCCTGGATTTGAAGTACAAATATTGTTAAAATGTCTATGCTACCTAGAGCAATCTATACATTTAATGCAATCCCTATCAAAATCCCATCTGTTTTTCAAAGAAATGGAACAAATAATCCCAAAATTTATATGGAACCAGAAAAGACCTCGAATGCCAGAGAAATGTTGAAAAAGAAAAGCAATGCTGGTGGCAACACAATTCTGGACTTTGAGCTCTATTGCAAATCATCAAGACAGTATAGTACTGACACAAAAACAGACACATAGATCAATGGAACAGAATAGAGAGCCCGGAAGTGGACCCTCAATGCTGTGGTTAACTAATCTTTGACAAAGCAGGGAAGAATGTCAATAGGAAAAAGAGAGTCTCTTCAACAAACAGTGTTGGGAAAATTGGACAGCCACATGCAGAATAACGAAACTGGACCATTTCCTTACACCACATACAAAAATAGACTCCAAATAAATGAAAGACCTCAATGTGAGAAAGCAATCCATCAAAATCCTTGAGGAGAATGCAGGCAGCAACCTCTTTGACCTCAGCATAGCAACTTCTTCCTAGAAACACTGACAAAGAGAAGGGAAGCAAGGGCAAAAATGAACTATTAGGACTTCATGAAGATAAAAAGTTTTTGCACAGCAAAGGAAACAGTTAATAAAACCAAAATACCACCTACAGAATGAGAAGATATTTGCAAATGACATATCAGATAAAGAACTTATCAAACTCAACATCCAAAGAGCTAATAATCCAATCAAGAAATGGGCAGAGGACATGAACAGACATTTCTGCAAAGAAGACATCCAGATGGCCAATAACACATGAAAATATGCTCAACAGCACTCAGCATTAGAGAAATACAAATCAAAACCACAATGAGATACTATCTCACATCAGTCAGAAAGGCTAAAATTAACAAGTCAGGAAATGACAGATGCTGGCGAGGATGCGGAGAAAGGGGAGCCCTCCTACACTGTTGGGAATGCAAGCTGGTTCAGCCACTCTGGAAAACAGTATGGAGATTCCTCAAAAAGCAGGGAAAAAAGCTAATCAATGACCTAGCAATTGCACTACTGAGTATTTAGCCCCAAAATAGAAATGTAGTGATCTGAAGGGGCATGTGCACCTCAGTGTTTATAGCAGCAATGTCCACAATAGCCAAACTATGGAAAGATCCTAGATATCCATCAGTGGATGAATGGGTAAAGAATATGTGGATATTATATACATAATGGAAGACTATGCAGTCATCAGAAGCTGAAATCTTGCTATTTGCAACAGTGTGGATGGAACTAGAGGGTATTATGTGAAGCAAAATAAGTAAATCAGAGAAAGTTATCATATAATCTTGCTGATATGTCGAATTTGAGAAATAAGGCAGAGGATCATGGAGGAAAGAGAGGGGAAAAAACGAAACAGGATAAAACCAGAGAGGGAGAGAAAACATAAGAGACTCTTAATCTCAGGAAACAAATTGAGGGTGGTTGGAGTGGAGGGGGGTAGGAGGGATGGGGTGACTGGGTGATGGACATTGGGGAGGGGATGGGCTATGGTGAATACTGTGAATTGTGTAAGACTGATGAATCACAGACCTGTACCTCTGAAACAAATAATACATTATATGTTACTAAAAAAAAAATCCTTAAAAAAAAAACGCAGTATATTATCAGTAAAAAAGATCAATCCATCAAAAAGATCTAACAATTATTAAGAAACACTTTCCAAAGAGCAGTCACCCTCCCCCATGTATGAAGCAAACATTGACAGAGGTGAAGAGAGAACTAGACCTGTAATAACAGTTGGGAGACATCAAGACCCCAGTTTCAATAATGGAGAGACAGAACATCTAGACAAAAGAACAGTTAGGAAACAGAGGGCTTGAACAGCACTATAAACCAACTAGACCTACAGACATATAGAACACTCCACCCAATAAAAGCAGAACATACATTCCTCTAAATGGACCTGGAGCATTCTCCAGGATAGACCACAAATTAGGCACCAAACAAATCTCAGTAAATTGAATAGATTGAAATCTTGCAAAGTATTTTCTGACTAAAATGCAATGAAACTTGAAATCAATTCCTTCTTCAGAAGGAAAAGTGGAAAATTCCAAATATTTGGAAATTAACACACTCTTAAAACAATGGAGTCAAATATGAAATCACAAAAGAAATTCAGAAAATACTTTGATACAAATGAAAACAAAAACACAATATGCCAAAACATAATGCAGCAAAACAATAGTCACACATAACACTGGGTGACTCAACCATTAAGTTTGCTTTCAGTTCAGGTTATGATCCCAGGGTCATGGGATCAAGTTCCACATCAGGCTTCTTGCTTAGTGGGGAGGCTGCTTCTCCCTCTGTCTGCCACTGCACCTGCTTGTGAGCTCCCTCTCTCACTCTCTCTCAGAAATAAATAAATAAAATCTTAAAAAAAATAAAGATGGCAAATGAATAACCCAAGTCCACACCTTAAGGAACTAAAGAAAAAAGAGCAAACTAAACCTAAGGCTAGAAAATTAATGAAATAACAAAGGTTAAAGCACGGATAAATAAAATAGAGTATAGAAAAATAACAGAGAATCAACAAACCAAAAGTTTGTTGAAGATGTCAACAAAATGCACGTTTTCTTTTAGACCAAAAAAAAAAATAATAATAATAAAGAAGACAACAGAAATATTATCAACCTTACAGAAATAAAAATACTAACATGTTAAATAACCTAATTAAAAAAGATAAATTCCTAGAAATATTAAATTACCAAAATTGAGTCAAGAAGAAATAGAAGGGCTAAACAGTTTGGCTATTGTGGGCATTGCTGCTATGAACATTGGGGCGCATGTGCCCCTTCTTTTCACTATATCTGTAGCCCAGTGATTGGTATTAAGGAGGGCATGTGTTATAATGAGCAGTGGGTGTTATATATGAATAATGAATCATGGAACACTACATCAAAAACTAATGATGTACTGTATGGTGACTAACATAACAGAATAATAATAAAAAAGAAAGCCTAAACAGACTGATATCTAGTAAGACTGAATTAGCATCAGAAACCTCCCAGCAGGGACCTGAAACCATAAAACTCCCAGAAGAACAGTCAGTAATCTCTTTGACACTGGCCACAGAAACATTTTTTCTAAATGTCTCCTGAAGCAAGGAAACAGAAGCAAAGATAAAGTTATTGGGACTACATCAAAATAAAAAGCTTTGCACAGCAAAGGAAACAACAAAATAAAAAGACAACCTATTGAACGGGCATAGATATTTACAAATGATATATCCAATAAGGGGTTAATAACCAATATATATATATATATATATAACTCAGCACCAATAAGCCCAAATAATCCACTTAAAAGTGGGCAGAGGAGGAGTGTGGGGGTGTCTCAGTTGGTTAAGTGGCTGCCTTCAGCTCAGGTCATGATCCCAGGGTCCTGGGATGGAGCCTGTCAGACTCCCTGCTCAGTGGGGAGTCTTCTTCTTTCTCTGCCTCTGCCTGCCACTCGCCTGCTGTGTTCTCTAACAAATACATAAAATCTTAAAAAAAAAAAAAAAGGAAAAAAATTTGTGTCTATATTCTTGAAGGATATTGGTCTATAGTCTCTTGCACAGCTTCAGTCTGGCTTTGTTATCTGTATGAGACTAGTCTCAAAGAATAAGTTGGGAAGTATTAATTCCCTTCTCCTCTATTTTCTGAAATGTTTATGAAATGTCAGTCTTTTTAAAAAATTTTTAGGGACGCCTGGGTGGCTCAGTTGGTTAAGCAGCTGCCTTTGGCTCAGGTCATGATCCCAGCGTCCTGGGATGGAGTCCCACATCGGACTCCTTGCTCCCCAGGGAGCCTGCTTCTCCCTCTGACTCTGCCTTCCACTCTGTCTGCCTGTGCTCGCTCTCGCTCTCGCTCTCTCTGACAAATAAATAAATAAAATCTTAAAAAAAAATTTTTTTTAAATTTTAAAATAACATATAATGTATTATTAGCCCCAGGGGTACAGATTTGTGAATCACCACAGCACTCATCATAGCACATACCTTCCCCAATGTCCACAACCCAGCCACCCTCTCCCTTCCTCCCTCCCCCCAGCAACTCTCCCTTTGTTTTGTGAGATTAAGAGTATCTTATGGTTTGTCTCCCTCCTGATCCCATCTTGTTTCTTTTATTCCTTTCCTTGCCCCCCAGACCCCACACATTGCCTCTCAACTTCCTCAGATCAGGGAGATCATATGATAATTGTCTTTCTCTGATTGACTTATTTCGCTAAGCATAATACCCTCTAGTTCCATCCATGTTGTCGCAAATGGCAAGATTTCATTTCTTTTGATGGCCGCATAGTATTCCATTGTATATATATACACCACATCTTCTTTATCCATTCATCCGTTGATAAGACACCTAGGTTCATTCCATAGTTTGGCTATCGGGGACATTGTTGCTATAAACATTTGGGTGCACGTGCCCCTTCGGATCACTACATTTCTATTTGGGGCTAAATACCCAGTAGTACAATTGGTGGGTCATAGGGTAGCTCTATTTTCAACTTTTTGAGGAACCTCCATACTGTTTTTCAGAGTGGTTGCACCAGCTTGCATTCCCACCAACAGTGTAGGAGGGTTCCCCTTTCTCTGCATCCTTGCCAGCAACTGTCATTCCCTGACTTGTTAATTTTAGCCATTCTGAGTGGTGTGAGGTGGTATCTCATGGTTTTGATTTGTATTTCCCTGATGCCGAGGGATGTGCAGCACTTTTTCATGTGTCTATTGGCCATCCGGATGTCTTCTTTGCAGATGTCTGTTCATGTCCTCTGCCCATTTCTTGATTGGATTATTTGTTCTTTTGGTGTTGAGTTTGATAAGTTCTTTATAGATCTTGGATACTATCCCTTTATCTGATCTGTCATTTGCAAAAATCTTCTCCCATTCTATCAGTTGTCTTTTTGTTTTGTTTACTGTTTCCTTTGCTGTGCAAAAGTTTTTGATCTTGATGAAGTCCCAATAGTTCATTTTTGCCCGTGCTTCCCTTGCCTTTGGCGATGTTCCTAGGAAGATGTTGCTGCAGCTGAGGTCGAAGAGGTTGCTGCCTGTGTTCTCCTCAAGGATTTTGATGGATTCCTTTCTCACATTGAAGTCCTTCATCCATTTTGAGTCTGTTCTTGTGTGTGGTATAAGGAAATGGTCCAGTTTCATTCTTCTGCATGTGGCTATCCAATTTTTCCAACACCATTTGTTGAAGAGGCTGTCTTCTTTCCATTGGACATTCTTTCCTGCATTGTTGAAGCTTAGTTGACCATAGAGTTGAGGGTCTATTTCTGGGCTTTCTATTCTGTTCCATTGATCTATGTGTCTGTATTTGTGTCAGTGCCATATTGTCTTGATGATGACAGCTTACAAGAGTTTGAAGTCCAAAATTGTGATGCCACCAACTTTGGCTTTCTTTTTCAACATTTCTCTGGCATTCGAGGTCTTTTCTGGTACGATATAAATTTTAGGATTATTTGTTCAATTTCTTTGAAAAAAGTGGATGGTATTTTGATAGGGATTGCATTAAACATGTAGATTGCTTTAGGTAGCATAGACATGTTCACAACATTTTTTCTTCCAATCCATGAGCATGGAACATTTTTCTATTTTTTTTGTGTCTTCCTCAATTTCTTTCGTGAGTATTTATAGTTTTCTGAGTACAGATTCTTTGTTTCTTTGGTTAGGTTTATTCCTAGGTATCTTATGGTTTTGGGTGCAATTGTAAATGAGATTGACTCCTTAATTTCTCTTTCCTCTGTCTTGTGGTTGGTGTATTGAAATGCAACTGACTTCTGTGCATTGATAATTTTTTTAAAAGATTTTGTTTATTTATTTGACAGAGATCACAAGTAGGCAGAGAGGCAGACAGAGAGATAGGAGGAAGCAGGCTCCTTGCTGAGCAGAGAGCCCGATGTGGGGCTCGATCCCAGGACCCTGGGATCATGACCTGAGCCGAAGGCAGAGGCTTTAACCCACTGAGCCACCCAGGCACCCCTGTGCATTGATTTTATATCCTGACACTTTACTGAATTCCTGGACAAGTTCTAGCAGATTTGGAGTGGAGTCTTTTGGGTTTTCTACATAAAGTATAATATCATCTGCAAAGAGTGATAGTTTGAGTTCTTTGCTGATTTGGATGCCTTTAATTTCTTTTTGTTGTCTGATTGCTGAGGCTAGGATGAAGTGTCAGTCTTATTTTTTCTTTAAATATTTGATGAAAATTCACCAGGGACACTACCTGGATCTGGGCTTTCCTTTGTGAGAATATTTTAAATGAATATCTTAGTTATGTTTCTGTCACTTAACTTAATTTAACCCATATCGGGTTTCCTGCTCAGCAGGGAGTCTGCTTCTTCCTTTCTCTCTCCTTCTGCCTCTCCCCAGGATTCTGCTCTCTCATTCTCTCTCAAATGAATTAAAAAAAAATTGTGTAATCACTAGACTGTATACCTGAAACTACTATAACACTACATGTTAATTATACTTCAACTTAAAAAAAAGAGACAAAAATAAATGCAAAAAAATATCTCCCAACAAAGAGCTGACCAACACCTAGATGACTTGAGTGATGAATTTTATAAAATAGTTAAGAGTTAACACCATTCATGGGGTGCTTGGGTGGCTCAGTCGGTTAAGCATCCAACTCTTGATTTCAATTCAGGTCACTCTCAAGATTGTGAGATCGAGCACCGCACTGGGCTCCATGCTTAGCACCAGTCTGCTTGGGATTCTCTCTCCACTGCCCCTCCTGCCACCTGTACACACACACTCTCTCTAAAATGAATGTTAAAGTCTTTTATTTTTTTAAAGATATTATTTATTTATTTGACAGAGATCACAAGTAGGCAGAGAGGCAGGCAGAGAGAGAGAGGAGGAAGCAGGTTCCCTGCCGAGCAGAGAGCCTGATGTGGGGGGACTCAATCCCAGGATCCTGAGATCATGACAGAGGCAGAGGCTTAACCCACTGAGCCACCCAGGCGCCCTAAATGTTAAAGTCTTAAAAAAAAAAAAAGGGTTAGGGACGCCTGGGTGGCTCAGTTGGTTAAGCGGCTGCCTTCAGCTGAGGTCATGATCCCAGCGTCCTGGGATCGAGTCCCACATCGGGCTCCTTGCTTGGCAGGGAGCCTGCTTCTCCCTCTGCCTCTGCCTGCCACTTTGTCTGCCTGTGCTTGCTCTTGCTTCTCTCTCTGACAAATAAATAAAATAAAATCTTAAAAAAAAAAAAAGAGTTAACACCAATCCTTCTCAAGCTTTTCTAAAATTTAACAGAGAAATGAAAACTTTCTAACTCATTTGAAAAATTATCCTGATACCAAATCTAGAGGTTCCACAAGAAAACTAGAGACCAATATCCTTCATAAACTCTGATTCAAAAATTATCAGTGCTCATAGCAGCAATGGCCACAGTCACCAAACTGTGGAAAGAACCAAGATGCCCTTCAATGGACGAATGGATAAGGAAGATGTGGTCCATATATACTATGGAGTATTATGCCTCCATCAGAAAGGATGAATACCCAACTTTTGTATCAACATGGATGGGACTGGAAGAGATTATGCTGAATGAAATAAGTCAAGCAGAGAGAGTCAATTATCATATGTTTTTTCTTATTTGTGGAGCATAAGGAATAACATAGAGGACATGGGGAGATGGAGAGGGATTTGGAGGGGTGGAGTGTGGGAGGTTGGGTGAGCCTGGCAGTGGGTATTATGGAGGGCATGTATTGCATGGAGCACTGGGTGTGGTGCACAAACAATGAATTCTGGAACACTGAAATGAAATTTAAAAAATAAAAATTAAATTCTCAACAAAATACTGGCAAACAGAATCCAACAGCATAATAAAAGGATTATTCACCATGGCCAAGCAGGATTTATCCCAGCAATGCTGGATGGTTCAACATCTAAATATCAATCATTATAATTCACATTCATAAATGAAGAAAAACCAGAAGTTCATCTCATTTAATGCAAAATAAGCATTTTACAACACTTATAATGATAAAAATCTCATAAAAACAGAAGGGAACTTATAATGATAAAAATCTCATAAAAACAGAAGGGAACTTTATCAACATATAAAAGGACATTTGTGTAAATGTCCCACAGCTAACATGACACACAATGGTGAAAAATGAAAATATCTCCCTAAAGATGAGGTATAAACAAAAGAAGGATGCTCACTTTTACCATCATTACTCAACATTGTACTGTATCTTCTAGCCAGAGCAATTAGACAAGAAAAAAGAAATAAAAGCACTCAAATTAGGGAGGTTAAACTATTATCAGATAACCTGATCCTACAAATAGAAAATCCCAAGAATCTTTCTGATACTATTCATATTTCTTTATAATCAGCACAGGTGTCTTCTTTTATTTCCTGTTTTCCAAACGAGTTTTCTTTATTCAGCCAAGAATCACAGGGTTGAAGTTTGGAGACAAGATAAGTCTTGGACATGTAGTCCTTCATGTGTAATGAGGTCATTTACCATCCTGAGCAGCTGTGCAAATGTCTCTGAAAACTGTATACAGTAAGTTTTTACTGTAGTCTCATAGGTTTGGATACAATTTCAAGCAGACAGCTTTGAAAATGGACTCCTATACACAGTCATCTTGTAACAATGAACTTACTGACATAAAAAATAGTCCTTAAAAAACAGGGTTTCCCATAACATATGGGAATACATCCCACATTATCAAGACACAAGCAAAAATAGTTAGCTGTTTAAAAGAAATACTATAATCAACATCAAGGTAGTTTTTTTTGGTTATGTGTTTAGCAAAGAATATTTACTAGATTATGTGTATACTGGATTTTCATATACACGATTGCTTATTTTTGAGATGTAATTTATTTGGTTTAATATAATACCATTTGTTGAGAATATAATGTTTTATTTTTAATCATAATGGATTCAACCTGTATTTATCAGAATGACTTTGTCAAGTAGTATAATGAAATATTTTATAAGGTAAACATTTTGTTCCTTAAACTGTGTAAGAGCTATACTCTACTTTAGGAAAAAATCTAAATGTTTCATATTCCTAAGATTATTATTTTTCAAAAGCATACAAGAGTCTCCAACTATAAATGTTTAAAGAAACAATAACAAAAAGCTGAGAGCCAGCCTGAAATCAGTTCAGGTGTGTGCAGGATTAGATGAGGGGTAGAGATTCTATGAAGGAAAGGAAGCCATTTTTGTATTTCATAATTTGATCTTATTGTTTTAGAATGCATATTTTCTCTCCAAGTAAGAAATTCATTTCCAAAGGTTTTGTTTGTTTTTTCCTAGACTTGAAATGCTGTGTGCTATCCCTATCATCATACTTGCAATTCTTGAAGTTAGAAATTCTGAGTCTGGGATGCTATGCACTTTTATCTATTTTCCTATTGTGGATATGAGAGCAAAAATGAGTGCTAAGACCAAGCTCTTTTATCTCTCCTAAATACTTTCTCTTCTAGAGAACAAATTTTTTTTTTTTTAAAGATTTTATTTATTTATTTGACAGAGAGAAATCACAAGTAGATGGAGAGGCAGGCAGAGAGAGAGAGAGGGAAGCGGGCTCCCTGCTGAGCAGAGAGCCCGATGCGGGACTCGATCCCAGGACCCTGAGATCATGACCTGAGCCGAAGGCAGCGGCTTAACCCACTGAGCCACCCAGGTGCCCTAGAGAACAAATTTATCTAAATCTATCTTCTAAAACAGAAGAGAATAAAGTAAAAGATAGCATAGACAAAAAAAAAAAAAAAAAAAGATAGCATAGACAAATATCTTAAAATCTCAAAAGCAATCATTTCTAAATATTATGAGCCATTCATTATTATTCCTGTACTAATACAAGGTAACATTTTATCACTTATGCTATTGGCTTTACTCTCATAAAATCTTAGTGATAAGGTCTTCTGGGTATTATTTCCAATATGTCAAGTTACTAATGAGAATACTGCATGGAATGTTCATACACCATTTTTTTTTTTAAAGATTTTTATTTATTTATTTGACAGACAGAGAGAGATCACAAGTAGGCAGAGAGGCAGGCAGAGAGAGAGAGGAGGAAGCAGGCTCCCCGCTGAGCAGAGAGCCCGATGCGGGACTCGATCCCAGGACCCTGAGATCATGATCTGAGCCAAAGGCAGCAGCTTAACCCACTGAGCCACCCAGGTGCCCCCATACACCATTTATTAAGTAGTTGGTTTATCTAAGTCATAGTACTTGTAATATGCCATATTCTTGGTTTAATTCTTGTCTGGGCCTAGATATATATTTTTTCCCCACTTTAAGCCCATTATAATCCTAACCAAATCTTTGTTTATAATCTAATCTTTCATTCATACCAATATTCACTTATTCATCATGATCTAGATTAAACTCCAGCTACAAGACCACAACACTAAAATAGATTTCTTCTGTTCAGTGCTTCAGGAAAATCAGCACATTAATTGCTGTAGATGAAAGTTTAGGAGATTTTTTTTTTTTTAAGATTTTATTTATTCATTTGAGAGAGAGTGAGAGAGAGAGCATGAGCAGTGGAGAGAGGAAGAAGCAGAGGGGGAAGCAGGCTCCCTCTTGAGCTGGGAGCCCAATGTGGGGCTCGATCCTAGGACCTGGGATCACGACCTGAGCTAAAGGCAGATGCTTAACCATTTGAGCCACCCAGGTGTCCCAAGTTTAGGAGATTCTTCAAATACTCTCATGCTTTTTATCTGCTGACTCCCGCATTCTTCACATCCAGGGCTCCCATCCTTGCCAAGTTCTACCAAGGATGTTGGGGTCTGTAGCCTGGTCAATCAAGCACTTGACTTGAGCCTCTTCTGACAGCCCACTCTCTGGGTGTTGGGCACGAATGTTGTGATCTTTGCTTCCTCGTGCTACAGCCACATAATCTCCAAAGGCAAGTGCCTTCTCATGGCCCAGGAACAGCTCATCACTGTAAAAAAGATTAAAAAATACAAAAACATGAACCATTCATTATTTTTCCCTTGTTGCCTGCATTCCTAGCTATCCTATTCAAATATTCCCTCTCATCACTTATAGAACAGAAGAGTCAACATCAAGTCTGCGTCCAGCTCTCTACTCAGCAGGGAGCCTGCTTTCCCACCCCCCCGTCCCCCCTCTTACTTGTGATCTCGCTCTGTCAAATAAATAAATAATTTAAAAAAGAGAGAGAGAGAATATAAGAATCAAATGTTCAACCGAATGTGCCACCCAGGGAGCCCAATATTCCATTTTTTAATTATAGCCATTCTAGTGGGTGTGAAGTGGTACCTCTCTTTGTATTTCTCTGATATTAATAATTTTAAGCATCTTTCCATATGCTACTTGGTCATTTATACACCTTCTTTAGAGAAATGTCTTTTCAAATCCTTTGGTCATTTTTAAATTGGGTTGTCTTTTTATTGAGTTTTAAGAGATTTAAAAAAAATGTATTCTCAATACAAGTCCCTTATCAGCTATGACTTTCAAATATTTTCTCCCATTTTGTGGAGCTACCTTTTTACTTTCTTAATGGTATCCTGTGAGGCACAGAACTTTTTTTTTTTAGATTTTATTTACTTATTTATTTTTATTTATTTATTTGATAGAGAGAAATCACAAGTAGATGGAGAGGCAGGCAGAGAGAGAGAGAGAGGGAAGCAGGCTTCCCGCTAAGCAGAGAGCCCGATGCGGGACTCAATCCCAGGACCCTGAGATTATGACCTGAGCCGAAGGCAGCGGCTTAACCCACTGAGCCACCCAGGCACCCAAGATTTTATTTACTTATTTGACAGAGAGAGACATGGTGAGATAGGAAACACAAGCACAGGGAGTGGGAGAGGGAGAAGCAGGCTTCCTGCTGAGCAGGGAGCCCATTGCAGGGCTTGATCCCAGGACCCTGATATCATGACCTGAGCCGAAGGCGGACGCTTAACAACTGAGCCACCCAGGCGCCCCAAACACAAAGCTTTTAAGTTTTGATGAATTTACCTATTTCTTCTTTTCTTGCTTGTGCTTTTTGGTGTTATACCTAAAAATGACAGATGCCAAATACAGGTCATGAAGATCTACTTCTGTGCTTCTTTGAGTATTTTATAGTTTTAGCTCTTACATTTAGGTCTTTGATTCATTCTGCATTAATTTTTATGTATGGTGTGAAATAAGGATCCACTTTCATTCCTTTGCCGGAACCATTTATTGAAAAAAAATTCATACCCTAACTGACCATAGATTGCCATTTACTATTGTAAAGTCCAACTTTTTCCCCCTCTTGTGAAACATTTCTATAAATTTGCTTTAGACCTCAACAAGAAACATTTCTGAAGCTAACTTAAAGGCTAACCCAGTGTCGGGTTAGCCCATGTTCTCCACACCTGTGTTCTATGCCCACCAAGAGCACATTTTGTCTTAAAAAGGACAGAAGCAAATTTAGAACCTAAATCTCCTCTAATATACAAAAATATTATTGTAATTGTCTAAAAAATGCTCCTGCTGGGGGTGCCTAAGTGGCTCAGTTGGTTAAGCTTCTGCCTTTGGCTCAGGGATTGAGTCCCACATCAGGCTCCCTGCTCAGTGGGGAGTTTGCTTTTCCCTCTTCCTTTGCCTCTTGCCTCCCACCCCTGCCCTGGCTCATGCTCACTCTCTCTCTCTCTCTTTCTCAAATAAATAAATAAATAAGTAAAATCAAAAAAAAAAAAAAAAAAAAAAAAAAGCTCCTGCTGTTTCTGACATTGGTACAGGTTATTCCAGGTACTGACCTGAAGACTGTGCCAAAAAGGCAGAGGCCAAATACACAGCATTCCGAGAGATGGACACTGCCCAGCCTTAGAGAAGCCATGCTTTTTTTCATTTGAAAAATGAGGCTAATAATGCTAACATCACAGGCTAAATGGAAAGTATTCAGGACTTTATACATTGGTAATTCTTCAGTAAATAGTAGCATGTTGGTGTCTTTTTTTTTTTCTTCAAAAATAACCATCTTGGGATGCCTGGGTGGCTCAGTTGGTTAAGCAGCTGCCTTCGGCTCAGGTCATGATCCCAGCGTCCTGGGATCGAGTCCCACATCAGGCTCCTTGCTCGGCGGGGAGCCTGCTTCTCCCTCTGCCTCTGCCTGCCATTCTGTCTGCCTGTGCTCGATCTCTCCCCTCTCTCTTTCTGATAAATAAATAAAATCTTTAAGAAAAAAAAAATAACCATCTTACCAGGTAATAACTGCTGGGTTGGCACCTGCTAACTTTCTCTTAGCATAATGTATTTTTTGCCGGGGATACCAATTTTTTTCAGTTACATTTATTTCTTGAATCCACGATCCTCCTTTTTTTAGCATTTTCTGTTCAAAGTTCTAAAAGAAAAGAACATGATGTTCTCTGCTTATTATAACAGTTTATATGAACACATCCAAACAGACTGAACAAGCAATGATTTTAAAATAAATATCTTGCGGCGCCTGGGTGGCTCAGTGGGTTAAGCCTCTGCCTTCAGCTCAGGTCATGATCCCAGGGTCCTGGGATCGAGCCCCACATCCGGCTCTCTGCTCAGCGGGGAGCCTGCTTCCTCCTCTCTCTGCCTGCCTCTATGCCTGCTTGTGATCTCTCTCTCTGTCCAATAAATAAATAAAATCTTTAAAAAAAATAAATATCTTTAACTGGAGAGAGCTTTATATATAGCTTTTTATACACATTCTAATAGTACTGCACATAACAGTGTCAATGACAGTGAGGGACGGCAGTTAGGTATCACACAGTGTCAAGGATGCCATCACTAACCTTCATTCTTTTGGGGATGTATTATGAAGAACCTCAACATTTAATAAAGCACTATGTGTCAAATCAAGGACCCTCACATGGAACAGATTTTAAGCTAAAAGTTTTCTCAGAAATCAGACCTATCACCGATAGGTCTATATTAACTCTTTGTTAGAAATATATTCATTTGAAACAACAGTTTTCTCCAAATGAAGATTATGTTCCTTACATGTTTCTTACAGTTTTCAGGTCAACTGGCCCCAAATGTTAATTTTAAGAAATACTACATGAAAGAATTAAATATTTTAATAAATACAATTTGATGTATTTCCTTCATATAATAAGAGATGCCAGATCAATCCCTGGCAAATGTAATAAAAATGAAAAGTGCATATAAACAAGCCTACTTTCCAGTCGAAGGAAGGTTCCTTTACGAACACGTCCATGGTGTTAATAAGCAGGTCAGAGTGTGAGCGGAAGGCTCTCAGTGCATGCACCATGACACTGGACATAACACCTCCTTCTTTCATTGGTAACATCAGATTGATAAATTGGCGTGTCAGACGAAAAGGCATCAATTCAGGGACTGGCAGAAACTAGAGAGAAAAAAATATGTACAAGAAGGGGAACGTATGAACTAGAAATCACAAAAGAAAAGGCAGAAAACATCCTTCCAAAGTTAGTTAGTATTCACAGTTAGTGAAAATATGAACTCTTCTTTTCTTGGAATTAGCTACACAGATGTGAATCCACAGTGCCCAAGAGTAATCGACACAATCATCTTTGCAATGCACAAACCTATCTGTATAGGACCATACAGCCTGCAGACATTTGTAAGTACAACTGAAAACATTCACTATTTAATGTCAGACGAAAGATCTGTATTGTATCACATCTTGTGGAAGACATTTACATTAAGGGGCTTCATAAAACCTTCTTACAGTCTTCCCTTTTTATAGGAACACATGTTATTCTTGGCTTTGATTATATAATTCATCACCTAACCTTCTGTAACCTGTTTGAACAAGGTCAAAACAAAGTTGAGATTATCCCTTATTCTGCAAGAATGTCAAATTTTATGACCATGACAAACCAAGCTAATTGATATGTCATTTCTTCCTTAAAAACCATCCAGAAGGGGCGCCTGCGTGGCTCAGTGGGTTAAGCCACTGCCTTTGGCTCAGGTCATGATCTCAGGGTCCTGGGATCGAGTCCCGCATCGGGCTCTCTGCTCAGCGGGGAGCCTGCTTCCTTCTCTCTCTCTCTCTGCCTGCCTCTCAGTGTACTTGTAATTTCTCTCTGTCAAATAAATAAATAAAATCTTTAAAAAAAAAAAAAAACCATCCAGAAGGTCCTATGACTATGGTTCTAAATCAGCCAAGAACAGCAAAGGCAAGATTAGCATACCTGAGTAGCTGATCCAAATGCATGTCCAAAGTCGATTCCGATCATTCCACCTGTCTCCATGCTTATCATGAAATTGTTCAGATGTCTGTCTCCAATGCCCAGAATCCAGTGGCTAATACACATAAGAGCATGAGAACTGGCAAAGTGGGAGCGAAGTGCCAGGAAGGCCTCAGGGCCTGTGCTCATCTTCAGAAAGGCCCGCCTGGGGGGTGGAGACAAGACCTCTGTAGTCTCTGTTACACCATCAACTGGTTTGTACAGTCAGAAGGATACTTACTTTAAGAGATCAGCTGGCACTTTACTTTCTCTCCTTCTAAAAGATGTGACTGTTTCAGAACGACTAGCTGCCCTATGATTTAATAGAAAATGTCTAATTAGAACAAATTTCTATGACTTAAGATTTAAAATTTAAAATTATTTATATTGAAGCTCAAGTATCAAATAACTAGATTTTGATGATCTGAGGCAAACTTTTTTTTTTTTTAAAGATTTTATTTATTTATTTGAGAGAGAAAGAGAGCATGAGAGAGAGAGAGAGAGAGAACACGAGCAGGGCAGGAGGGGTAAAGGGAGAGGGAAAAGCAGACTTCCTGCTGAGAAGGGAGCCTAATGTGGGGCTTGATCCCAGGACCCTGAGATCATGACCTGAGCCGAAGGAAGATGCCTAACTGACTGAGCCACCCAGGCGCCCAAGGCAAAACTTCCTAAGAAACAAAAGTAACATGCAACTTTGAGAAGAAATAACTAGTTAGTAAAATGGAAAATCAAAACAAAACTTACTTAAACATTGCCATGTAAGCACCAGCATTGTATTTCCCAGACATCTTTGCCAGCCAGTCTCTATATTCACATGGTGGTGCTTTGGGATCACTGACAATCAGGAAAAAGGGAATCAGCCGTAGGAAGATATTTAGCATTATAGTGATTTCAGTGGCAAAGATCAAGAATTCTTGAAAAATAATGAAGAACCAGGGAAAGAACTATGACTTTTAATCATATTCAATATTAACACTGAACCCATGCTACTCTGGATATAGAATCTCAACATATCATTATTCATTCTTAGTTACTCCTAAAGAAACCAAGGCTACTTTCTATGTAAAAATTCAGGCACAAAATGATCAGATACAATCAATTTCCACTTCATACAGAGAGGAGCAAGATGAACTAAACCTAAGTGTTTAGGATCAAGGCCTATGGTTCTAAAAATCAGGTAGTGGAAAAGAACCATAACAACTTACTTAGAATAAGCAAGAAGTGATAGATGATACTACCACTATAAACTAAAAGACCACAAATTATGTGTTGAAGATGGGTGAAGTCTATTTGGATTGCCACACTTTTTTCTTCACCACTTCAATTATGCAGATACATACAAAATCCATACTAAATACAGTAAGATATTTTCTTAAATGACAATGGCTTTGAATTGAATTTAGAAAGCTTTTAGTAATACTTCACAAGCAAAAGCCATACTGGGCTGCTGGAAATGTGTTTGTAGTTTGTAGTTTGGCTACTTTGGGGTTTGTCAAAAGCCTTAACAAGTTTTCCTAAAAAGAAATCTAAAGATAGAACTATTTTATGTGTTAGTAGTTCAATCACTTAGAGTGAATCTTTTCTGAATTGCTACTAAGTTAATTCCACAATACAGCTTTCCATTTCAGTCTAAATTCTCTTCAAGTTTCATTTGGGATGAAAATATTTAGGTTGGAAAACTGCAACACACAAATTAAGAAAAAAGTAGCAATGATTTTACTAATGGGGCTGGAAGTGCCTTGCTTTAAAAACGTAGTGGGAAGTAATTTATAAACTTCTGTATTTGAAAAGCTCTTTAAACTCCATTGATACCTATGTTTAACTTATGTATTTTAAACTATCTCATCTTAGAAATGGAGGCATGGGAACAAGGGAAAGGCAAGTCATTTTTTCAAGATTCCTTCTGTAAGTCAGAACCACTATAAGTTAGCACTGGCGTGAGATCTGGACTTCCTGACTCCTGAAAGTACTGTCCGTCAGTTTCCCTATCTTCCAGGGAATGCAGAAACAACTGTACGCAAAGGACTCATATTAAAAATTCATAAACTCAGCCTTATTTAGCAGGAGCATGAGTTTGATAAGAAAATGCTTTATTTTACAGAAATCATTTTTGACTGGTGAGAATTTTGCTCCCATGTAAGTACTTTCAGGACAGAAGAGAGTACAATGAAGAGAAATAGGCCTTGAAGCTATTTCCATTTCCTCTTCCTTCATCTAATAGTTACACATCAAGATTTGTCAACTCCTCTTCAAAATGTCTTTCAATGTTGTCCTTATTTTTCTTCACAGAAACAAAAAACAAAAAACCCCTTTCTGATTAAAAATATATGTTCATTGTTGAAAACTTGGAAAATATAAAAGGATGAAGAAAAATAAAAAGCACCAATATCATGATCTAGAATTAATCACTAATAATCCTAGCTATCCCATTTCTATATGCTGGGCAGCCTAGGACAAGTTACATAACCTCTCTGGGCCTTAACTTCCTCATCTGTACAGAGGTGTTAAAATAACTTGTAGGTTTTGTAAGAAAGAAATGACTTCATACAGATTAAGAGCTGAGAATGTTGCCTAGCATGCAGAAAATGTTTAATCAAATGTTAGCTGCTAATCTTACTATTTGTTTCCTTCAAGGTTTTTTTTTTGTGTTGTTGCAAAGCTAATACTTTTTTTTTCATTGTGGTAAAATTTATGCAGCTACTGTTTGGAACCCTCTACTTCATTTAGTTTATAAATCCAGCCAGAAGTGGAGAAAACAACTAGCCAGGGTGTGGCTCAGAGCCCCAAATTAGGAGGGGACCAGAAATGTCACTAGAAACACGAGGTAGAGGAAACTTAATATAAACTTAACATTACTCAGGGAGAGTAGGACTGGGGAATAACCAGGTTGCAGGATGTGTCTGCACAGAGATGAAGGAGTATTTAGGCTCCACATCACCTTATATAAGCTGCTTTCTCCTCTCGTGACATGTTACTCAAAAGAAAGTCCTTCAAGGTGAAAGTATTTTCAATCCATTCAATTAGTCCTAATCTGAAAAAGAGAAGAAATAGTTTATGAAAACAAACCCAAACTGTTTTTCCTCACTAGAAAAAAGTTCTGTAGAATCAAAGCAGAACAGATTTCTTCATGTCAGTTCATTTACCTTCTCCACAATAAATCTGAAAATCATAGATTTGTAAGTGTTTATTAGTTCTGTTTAGCCCAGTCTTTGTGAAAGCTTAAATACCAAATTGTCAAGTGACCTCCAATCCCACCTCTGTAACCTTAAACAAGGATTTGGCTCAGTGTTAGAATTTCCATTCATATAAGTCTGTTCTAGAATGACTGTGTACATTGGTCCTACCTGGAGGTCATGGGTATGACATGGTAGGTCTTCAACTGCATGTTTCTCTGGCTACAGGCAGCATCCTGAGAAAGGAGGACATTCATGACTTCAAAGAGTTGTTCAATCCGCTGGTCCTGCCGTAGGTCTTCACCCCCCTTGACAAGGAAAGGGTATTCTTTCTCATCGTGGCCTCGGATGATGATGCGCTTTGGCTTTCTGATAGAGGCCATGACTTTTACCTTTAAAAATTAAAATATTTTAGATGCAGTGTAAGAATCTGACCAAACAGCTGATCATATCATTATCAAGAGAGGAAAGTAAGGCTGGTTGGCACACATTCCTCAAAGAGATACCTCTCTTTGAGGACCGAGTGAAGTGACAGAAAAATAATAGCGAACCTAGTGCCAGCAAAGTATTTGTTACCTATTTATGCCTACTGCTGTGCCTCTAGAAACTGCATGTCCCTTATTATAAATGATTGCTTATAAATGTGGATATCCTTAGTAATGAGCAACATACAAACTTCCTAAAATCACTTAATTTAATTCTACATATGTTTTAAGATAGATACACACACAAAGTTTACTCTGAGTTTGTACACTGAAACACTGAAGCATTATATTAAGAGATTCAGTATGTAATAGGATCAGAATACGCTGTGCATTTGAGATCACGATGGGTAACTGTCTTTTCTTTAGTAAAGACAAATATGTCCATCTTATATCTGAAGAACTCACACTCACAATCTTTACAGAAATCAGGTGTGACTGATGAGAAATTTTGCTCCTATGTAAATACTTTCAGGACAGAATATAGTACAATGAAGAGAAACAGGCCTTCAAGCTATTTATGATTATTTCCTCTTCCTTCATCCAACAGTTACTCACCAATACTTGTTAAACACTGGCAACAGTCACAAACACTGGCACCTACCCGCTCATCAAACCCAGAGATTCGTGCATGGTATTCTGGCATTGGCTTTCCTTTGCCATCATATTGACCTAAGACAAACCACAGAAGCCTTACTTAGATATAGCTTGTTACAGAACCCTGTATTTTTAACATATACCTATTGATCTAATAATAATTTTAAAAAAAAGTTATATGATAAAATTTTTTACTTAAAGTTTTCATTTTTAAAAAACTTGACTTTTAAAAAAAGATTTATTTATTTTAAAGAGAGAGAGAAGGAGTACATGTGTTGGGGGTGTGGGTTGGTGGGGAAGGGCAGAGAGAATCTCAAGCAGAATCCCTGCTAAGTCGTCACCTGTCGGTGGTTCGATCTCACACCCTTGAGATCATGACCTGAGCCAAAAGCAAGAGTTAGATGCTTAACCAACTGAGCCACCCAAGTGTCCCTCCAAATTTGAGTTTTGGTTTTTTTTTTTTTTTTTAAGATTTTATTTATTTATTTGACAGACAGAGATCACAAGTAGGCAGAGAGGCAGGCAGAGAGAGAGAGAGAAAGAGAGAGGGAAGCAGGCTCCCTGCGGAGCAGAGAGCCCTACGCGGGGCTCGATCCCAGGACCCTGAGATCACAACCTGAGCCGAAGGCAGCAGCCCAACCCACTGAGCCACCCAGGCGCCCCGAGTTTTGTTTTTTTTTTAAATAATACTATTATTTCTCAATTTGACTAATGGAAGTTAGCTTCCGATTCTAATGGAGTAGACAAATTACAAACAGGAAAAATAATGCATTAAGCTAGAACACTTTATTTTAAGGAGAATCAAGCTACATATGAAGAGGCTTACATTTTCAGCTTTTCTTTATGCAATGCATAGATTCTTGACAGGTTCTAGAGCTGTTAATAATAAGAAAGTCTCCAATTTGTTTTTATATCCACTAGATGAGAATATGAATAACCATAAAAAAACATTTCTTTGGCATATTCCAGGGTGAAGAACATGGAATGTGTAAAGATTGTCTTTGAAAAGTCACATCAGACCAACTTGCTGTGTGTCTCTATCCTCAGTGTCACCATTATTTGTCCTGAAGGTATAAGTCATTTATCATTATCTTGTCATTTTGTTTTTTTAAATATTTTTTTATTTTTTAATAAACATATAATGTATTATTAGCCCCAGGGGTACAGGTCTGTGAATCACCAGGTTTACACACTTCACAGTACTCACCAAAGCACATACCCTACCCGATGTCCATAACCCCACCACCTTCACCCTACCCCCCCACCCAGCCCTCCTCAGTTTGTTTTGTGATATTAAAAGTCTCTTATGGTTTGTCTCCCTCCTGATCCCATCTTATTTCATGTATTCTTTTCCTACCCCCCCATGTTGCATCACCACTTCCTCATATCAGGGAGATCATATGATAGTTGTCTTTCTCCGATTGACTTATTTCGCTAAGCATAATACCCTTTAGTTCCATCCATGTCGTTGCAAGTATCTTGTCATTTTAAACGGGACCAACCTATACATCCAAGGAAGTGATCTGCACTTACACCTGTATTACATTTCTTGAAGAAAAGTTATTTAGGAGCAAAGCATGAGTATATTCAGAGGAAATTACAGTTACATTATTATTAAATGGAAATCTGAATACTTGTATAATCAGGAAAATAAGAAAACTACAGTCTAACATTTTGTTCAGTGTACTAATTCACAGTAATTATAGATTCTCCTAATGACAAAAAGGTATGGTGAAATTTCAAATTCTTTAAAAAAAAAGGTAACTGTCAAGAACCTAATATTCCTAGTTTTAGAAATCAAGAATCCTTGCTATGCCACTATTCTCCTTAAAGTCCAATTTGTCACCCCAAGGGTAAACTCACCAGGAATCTCCAGCTCACTTCTCAAAAATTCTATTTTGAAGTCACTCATCCAGGGTGAGCATTCTTTCAGATTCCCAGGTGGCTTTGAGTCTCTGCCCATTTTATAAAACAGTGAGTCAGTAATGTCAGTAAAGTCGCGGAGTTTCATTCCAGGTAACTTAGAACCTCCTTTCCCAAAGTGTTTATCAAATTCTTTCCCAAAATCCTGAAATCAATAATAATTTACATTAAACATTAGTGTTTAGTTTTATAATTCAAGAAGGCTCTAGATTTATACTTTTGCCTTCCTTGAATGTTTTTTGTGTTCCTCTAAAAAGACATAAAGAATACAGTTAGTAATGACCTATCAAAAATTCTAATCATAAGTTCTAATAAGGGCTTAAAAACCCTTTAACCTCTTGGTGTCCATTGTCTAGTTACTGATCTACATTATTATGACAGCAGGAGTAATTAGGAATGAGGCACTAAGTAAAGGGAGTAATTCAATAAAAATGAAAAGCCTGTGATTCTTCATCAGAGCTAAAGAGCAAAATATAAAAATGCTACATTCCTTAATAAAGGTCTTTTGGGCGCCTGGGTGGCTCAGTGGGTTAAAGCCGCTGCCTTCGGCTCAGGGTCCTGGGATCGAGTCCCACATCGGGCTCTCTGCTCAGCAGGGTGCCTGCTCCCCCCTCACCCCGCTCTCTCTCTGCCTGCCTCTCCATCTACTTGTGATCTCTCTCTGTCAAACAAATAAATAAAATCTTAAAAAAAAAATAAAGGTCTTTCAAGCCATTATTTTGGATCACAAGCCAGTGTAAACATTATTTAGATAATTTACATTTCTTTTATTATAATTTTTTTTTCAATTTAAATTTTGGTTAGTAAACATACAGAGCAATATTAGTTTCAGGAGTAGAATTCAGTGATTCCTCACATACATACAACACCCAGTGCTCATCACAAGTGCCCTCCTTAATATCCATCTCCCATCTAGCCCATCCCCCACCCACAACCCTCCATCAACCCTCAGTTTGTTCTCTATCTTTAAGAGTCTCCTTGTGGCTTCTCTCTCTTCTTTTTCTTTTTCCCCTACCCATATGTTCATCTGTTTTCTTTTTTAAATTTCACACATGAGTGAGATCAAATGGTATTTGTCTTTCTCTGACTGACTTAACTCACTTAGTATAATACACTCTAGCTCCATCCATGTCACTGAAAATGGCAAGATTTCATTTTTTAAAAAAAAGATTTTATTTATTTATTTGACAGAGATCACAAGTAGGCAGAAAAGCAGGCAAAGAGAGGAGAGAGGAGGAAGCAGACTCCCTGCTCAGCAGAGAGCCCAATGCAGGGCTCAATCCCAGGACCCCGGGATCATGACCTGAGCAAAAGGCAGAGGCTTTAACCCACTGAGCCACCCAGGCGCCCCATGATTTCATTTTTTGATGGCTGAGTAATATTCCATTGAATGAAAAAAAAATATATATATACTATATCTTCTTTATCCATTCATCAGTTGATGCACATTTGGGTTCTCTCCATAGTTTGGCTATATCGATAATGCTGCTATAAACATTGGGGTACACGTACCCCTTCAAATCTGCATTTTCATAGATAATTTATATTTCTAAAAGTAATTATTAGACATCCTTTATCTTTGAACATAACAAATATCTGTACTAGTCTCTACTCAAGTATTTATTTAAATTATAATCCTGGTATCAAAACAAAAAAAAACCCAAAAAACAAAACTTAAAGAGAATCACTAATAGTGACTTAATAGTCCCCAAAGATTTACCCAATTATCTTTCATTTTACAATTTTTTTTTTTTACCAAATTTAAAACATAAATCTGGTTAAATGAAATATATCTCCTACTTTACGATAATCCATTATAGGACAATTGACATATATAAAACAAATTTATTCTTTTTTTTTTTTTTAAGATTTTATTTATTTATTTGTCAGAGAGAGAGCGAGAGCGAGCACAGGCAGACAGAGTGGAAGGCAGAGTCAGAGGGAGAAGCAGGCTCCCTGCGGAGCAAGGATCCCGATGCGGGACTCTACCCCAGGACGCTGGGATCATGACCTGAGCCGAAGGCAGCTGCTTAACCAACTGAGCCACCCAGGAGTCCCTAAAACAAATTTATTCTTTAATCTGTAGATGGACTGAAAGTATAGAAGCAATCTCCAGTTCTTAAAATACATGAAAAGATTAGCTATTTCCTAAACATAATCAGCACCAACAACATATGTGAATGGCATAATGCCCTCTCTGAAGTGAAATCTGAGGCAATTCTGTTTGGGTAGATTATTATTTTAATTAATTAATTAAATGCAAATTATGCATTGATTTGGTATGAAGCAGAGAGTTCTAGATTTATTTTCCAAGGTACTCGAATTAACCTCAAAACAAGCATTGTGGGCACCTGGGTTGCTCAATGGGTTAAGAGACTACCTTTGGCTCAGGTCATGATCCCAGGATCCTGGGATTGAGCCCTGCATCGGGCTCTCTGCTCAGCAGAGAGCCTGCTTCTCCCTCTCTCTCTGCCTACTTTTGTTCTCTCTCTATCAAATAAATAAATAAAAATTTTAAAAAACAAAAACAAACAAGTATTGTGCCTGGCAGGGATGATAGGGCCACTCTGATACCCTCCCTCCGTTAGAGTTGGATGCAGCTGTGCTCTGCAGCAGCTGGGAAGAACTGTGGTCTATCCTAAGAGATTTCTAGGGTAGAGCATTATGGTACCCAGCATGCAGGAAAAGAAATGGCCATGAATTCGAAGGGATAACATGCAGTTTTCACTGAGGGCCGCACAGTAATATTCGACATGGACTGATGAACAGGGCCACTGCAGATATTCTCACACCAGCTGAGGAGAGAGAGAGCAAACTAGGATGACATACCCTGCCCTCTGTCTGGGGCCGGGGTCAGAGCATCTTGAGAGGAGGGCAAATAGAGGAAGGCTGCACAAGAACAGTACTGCTGAAATGAAGCTTTTTCACAGGCGATGGACTGGTTTCACTATGCTAGGGGACTTGCTACCAGTTGCCATTCTGCTGTTCTCTCCATTTGATACAGGGCAAGTCTCTTGTTTTTCAGAACTAGTTTCTTTGTTTAGAACAAGGTATGGCAAAATATGGCCTGCAAGTCAAAGCCCACTGCCTGTTTTTAATAAATAAAATTTTACTGGAATCCTGCCAACCATGCCTGTTCATTTACATACTGTCTAGGGCTGCTTTTGCACTAGGATGACAGATTTGAGTACTCATAACATGAGACTGGTATGGCCTGAAAACTGAAAATCTGGACCTTTACAGAAAACACATGTAGACCACTGGTTTAAGAAAAAACAAACACAAAGATGTTTTCAAATCTAGTGTTCTACAATTTTATAAAATTTATGAATGCTAGTACACTGATTTTAAGGATATTTACAGTATGTATATTTCCTTCTGAGGCTCTTGTATATTCAATAGTGTGAGATAGATTTGATATGATGTATAGCCCAATATTATGTCATAACATGAAGTACAGAGAGTTATGGTTTTATCTTTACTTTTAGGATATATCACTGATCACATTTAGGCAACAGATAGTCCTGCATGTTCCCACATTCATACTACATTAAAACTACCCTAAGTAGGAATGTACCTAAAGTACCCACCAAAATCTAACTCTCCTTATCAAAACTATACCAATTATTCATCTAATTCAAGATGCTAGTTTCACATCAGGCAGCATTCTAGGAAATGGAGAGAAAACATGAGCAAGACAAAATCCCTGTCCAAAAGTCTAATTAATTCATAAATGAAAGGAAGAGCTAAAGAGAAATATCATTTTACACTCCTAAGGGTCTCCCCAGAAGAACCTATACACACATAGTCACAGCAGCAGCATTCATAACAGCTAAGACATGGAAACACTCCAAATGTCCATCCACTAACAAAAGGATAAACAAAATGTGGCATGTTCTTATAGTAGAATAATATACAGCAATTAAAAGGAATGTCCAGAAGAGGCAAATCTACAGAAACAGAAAGTACTTTAGTGGTTGCTTAGCATGACAGGAGGTGGGGGATTGAGAGTAACTGCTAACAGGTATGTGCTTTTAGGGGTGATAAAAATGTTCTAGGTGCCCAGGTGGCTCAATTGGTTAAGCAGATGATTTCAGCTCAGGTCACGATCTCAGGGTTCTGGGATCAAGCCCCACATCAGGCTCCCTGCTCAGCAGGGATTCTACTTCTCTCTCTGCCCTCAGCCCCGCATCCCCAGCTCATGCTTGCTCTCACTCTCTCTCAAATAAATAAATAAAATCTCAAAAATGGGACATCTGGGTGCCTCAGTTGGTTAAACATCTCCCTTTGGCTCAGGTCATGATCCTGGGGTCCTAGGATCAAGCCCTGCACTGGGCTCTCTGCTCAGTAGGGAGCCTGCTTCTCCTCCCTCTGCCTGCCCCTGCCCATCGCTTGTGCTCACTCTCTGTCTAGTGCTCTCACTCTCTCTCTCTCCCTCTCAAATAAATAAATAAATAAAATCTTAACAAAAAACCTTTTAAAAAAGGATAATGTTCTAAAACTTATGTGTAATACTTACATAACTGTAAATATAATAAAAACTATAGCATTGTATACTTCAAATAGATAGATTATAGGGTATATGAATTATATCTTAATAAAATAGTTATTTACAAAAAAACCCAGAAGAGACAAAGATCCTCCTTTGTACTGGAGACTGTGAAACTTGAGAACTCTGGCAATATGAATACCAGGATTTCTCTTTATGCTCTTATATTTCTTGAAGTTTACTAAACAAAGTTAATTTAATAAAAATTAGAAAAATCAGGGATTAATGCTAATAGAGTTGTATATAAGGTATGTTACACAACAGAGAAAGAGTACCTAGTTCTTATTGGGGAAGGAGGTTCAGGGAAGGCTCTGCAGTAGAAACAATGCATAAGCCAAGTCTCTAAGGGTGAGTTCTCCAGATGGAAAGAGAGAAGGTAAACCCACTTAAAGGGAGCAACAAGCACAATGCACGGTGCTGTGAAATCTGGACATCTCAAGGTTCATTTTTATCTCCACTGGCTCCAAGGGGTTTCCTGATTCCCTCCAAACTGAGGCATGTTCTCTTCCTTTCAACTCTAGAACAACTTTAGAAACAGATTTCATGTATCATATTTGTTCTCAAGCCACAATTTTTACATACTGCGTTTGTCAGACATCCCTCTGAATACAGGAACTGGGTCCGTCTTCTCTTTGTATGTCCTGTAGCATCTAGGAGTATGCCTTGGACAGAGGGAAGGGCTCAAAACGGTCATCAACTTGTACACAATACAAGTATTTTCTTTTTCTTTGTCTTTTTTTTTTTTTTAAGATTTTATTTATTTATTTGACAGAGATCACAAGTAGGCAGAGGCAGGCAGAGAGAGAGAGGGGGAGGCAGGCTCCCTGCTGAGCAGAGAGCCCGATGTGGGGCTGGATCTCAGGACTCTGGGATCATGACCTGAGCCGAAGGCAGAGGCTTTAACCACTGAGCCACCCAGCGCCTCTACAAGTGCATTCTTTCTTTCTTTCTTTCTTTTTTTTTAAAGATTTTATTTATTTGACAGACAGAGATCACAAGTAGGCAGAGAGGCAGGCAGAGAGAGAGAGAGAGAAGGAAGCAGGCTCTCCGCGGAGCAGACAGCCCGATGCGGGGCTCGATCCCAGGACCCTGGGATCATGACCTGAGCCGAAGGCAGAGGCTTTAACCCACTGAGCCACCCAGGTGCCCCTACAAGTGCTTTCTTAATCCAACATTCAAATAATTAGGAGAATGAAAAACATTAAACTACAGCATAAAGGAGGGCACTTGGTGTTGTATGTAAGCAAACCACTGAATTCTACCCCAGAAACCAATACTGCACTATATGTTAACTAATAAAATTTAAATTAAAAAGTTAACAAATATATTGAACCACATGTAACCTTCAAATCTAAAAATCTGAGCATGAAGAACAGAATGCAATAAAAGCCCCATGGTTTTATCTATTGCCCCACCTGCCACTATCTGACCTAAATATGTGCATCACTATCTCACCAAAAGCATTAGATCTGAAGATAAGTTTACAACTTTAATAGACATTTTAAAACCAGGATTATTAACAAACCATCAAATATAAATATTGATCTTCACAATGATTACATTATTATAAAGTCAGGCTGCCACCAATCCATACCTGAATAAACCGCTTTCTGAAAGCCCCAAGGCCTGGAGCCCTTGGGTTTCCCAAGGCTGCATACATTCTTTCATACATCTTTTCAATGTTTTTTTTATTAACAGGGGTTTTTGCCAGTTCGACTTTCATATCATCAACCCAATCCTGGGAAGAAAAAAAAAAAAAGAACAACCAAGTTGACTGCAAGGAGGTTTTATCCAAAATCTATGTTTTATGAACTAGAAGCTATTACATTACCTTAAAGAGCATTTCAGGATTAGAGAGCTGTTCTAGGGCACTAATAAAATCTTGAATCACTCCTCCTTGATCCAACTTAATTTTAATCCTATAAAACAATTACCAAGGCCCACAGTTTATTTACATATAATTATTTATATTCATATATAAAATTATATTATTACCAACTAATAGTCTAGGGAAAGAACAATTTTAAAATTTTGTTCAATATTAGATGAAGTACAAAGCATACAGTCTATCAAGAGTTGAGCTTCTCAGATAAAGGGAAAGCAAATCTCTTTGCAAATGTTGTTGACATTTTAATGTACACAATTTGATACATACGGTTTCTGAAATTATGTTATGAAAGAAAAGGCCACTTTCTCAGCATGCTTTCAATCCTTTCTCTTTTTTTGTTTTAAGATTTATTTATTTGGGAGAAAGAACACATGCATAAAGTGGAAGAGGGGCAGAGGGAAAGAGAGAATCTCCAGCAGATTCCCAACTGAGCAAGGAGCCTGACTCTGGGGTCTCGATCCCACGACCCTCAGATCATGACCTGAGCTGAGATCAAGAGTTGGACGCTCAACCAACTGAGCCACTCAGATGCCCTTCTTTTTTCTTAAAAAAATAAAAAAATAATAAAAAATTAATCATGTTGCAGTTGACTATGTTGAGAGACCCAGGGGTGGGCCGGGCACCATCGGTGGCAGATGGACTTACAGCAGCCAACCCATCCAAAAACCATGACAAAAGTGGTGTCTTATTCTTACCTTCCCAGAAACACTCTAGTAAGATAAATGAGCTCATGACAAACAAAGAAACAAACAGAGAATGCCCGAAACACCATGTATTTACCAAGTATTCTTGCAAAACTAGTTTGTCATTGCTAGTTATATCTGCACTTACAAATCAAATCAGGCAGCCTACTTAGTAAGAGGGGCTTCCCAGGTATTTTGAATTAAAGAACAATTTCAGGAACTGATTTCAAAAAGCATCTTATCTGTCTGCCTCAATCAAGTGATTACTGTCAACTCTTACTATTATAAGGACAGAATTTTCATGAATAACATTCTAAGATGAAAAGTATTTTATAAAAGGAAAGAAATTCAGGGGCACATGTCTGGCTCAGTCAGTAGAGCATGCAACTCTTGATCTCTAGGTTACAAGCTGGAGCCCCACACTGGGCATAAAGTTAACTTTAAAAAGGAAAAAAAAAAAAAAAAGAAGGGGGGCACCAGGTGGCTCAGTGGGTTAAGCATCTGCCTTCAGCTTAAGCAGTGACTGGACTGAGTCCCATATTAGGCTCCCAGCTCAGCGGGGAGTCTGCTTCTCCCTCTGACCCTCCCCTGACTCATACTTTCTCTCTCTCAAATAAATAAAATCTTAAAAAAAAAAAAAAAAAGGAAAAAGTTCTGTGATAAATAACATACCTGGGGTAGATATATTCAACAAAGAGATGTCTAAGATTTTTTATTTTTTAATGACAGCTCTAATTAATTTGAAGACAAACACAAGCTTCTATGTGTTTTATTTATCTTTTTCTTAAGTTAACTCTATGCCCAACATGGGGCTTGACCTCAGGACCCCAAGACCAGGAGTCATGTGCTCCACTGACTGAGCCCCCATGTGTTTGCTTTTATCATACACTTTAAAACCTATAGTATTTGATCAACCCACCTTGCCACAAACTCCTTATTCTTATGGCCAGTAGAAGTATCTTTGAAGGAATAGCTTTCACTACTTATTATAAAGGGGTAGGCAATTGCCTGTGGATAGTTATTAGCAATCTCTTCCACAGTTTGCTGGACAGCAACAGCTTCCTCTTTGTCCAGTAAGGCCACCATATGGCTGATCCAGCCAATGAACTGCCAGCAAGGAATGGAAGAAATCTAAAACACAGAGAACTGTAACTTAATAATGAATACAACTTTTAGCACTGTTTTATTGTGAAAGTATTGTGTGCCCAATATAAAATATATCTATAATCAGAAGCATACAGAAGTAAGTCTAAAATAAAACATCTTCTCTCCCTCAGCCTTCTTAGTTCTTATTCCACTGAAGCACCATTCCATTCTTCTAGATGTTTTGTATGTATGTACACAAATATCCGTTCTTTGCAAGAATGGAATCAGACTAGATATACTGTTGCTGGTTTTTCTTAGGTGAATGGATAGATGTACCTCATTCTTTTTAACAGCTGGATAGCATTCCATTTTATTTAATTACTGCTGTATAATGAATTTTTAGGGTATTTTCCAAGTTTTGCTATTATAGATAATGCTACAATGAACATTTCTACATGTTTATCTCTTTGTATTTGTGCTATGTGTGCCCACAGGATAAATTTCTAGAAGTATAATTACTGTGTGAACACTAACAACTGTTAAAAAAAAAAAATTGCTAGATTTCCCTCTGAAAGGATTTTTCAAATTTTCATTCTTACAAGCATAATGGAAACTCATATAATTCAATACAAAAAAAATCTGATTAAAAATAGGCATAAGACCTGAGTAAACATTTTTCCAAAGAAACATACAGATGGCCGACAGACACATGAAAAGATGCTCGTTATCACTCATCATCAGGGAAATGCAAATCAAAACCCCATGAAATATCACGCCTACCAGAATAGCTGGTATCCAAAAACAAAAAACAAGTGTTGGTGAGGTTGTGGAGAAAAGGGAACCCTTGTGTACTTTTGGTGGTAATGTAAATTGATGCAGCCACTGTAGAAAACAGTATGGAGATTGCTCAGAAAGTTAAAAATAGAAACACCATACAATTCAGTCATTCTACTTCTAGGTATTTACTCAAAGAAAACAAAAACATAAACTCAAAAAGATATTTGCACCCTCATGTTTATTGCAGCATTATTTACAATAGCTAATATATAAAAGCACCCCAAGTGTCCATGAATAGATGAATGGATGATGAAAATGTGGTTTATGTAGAGAATGAAATCTTGCCATGTGTGAATACATGGATGGACCCAGTAGGTATTATGCTAAGTGAAATAAGTCAGACAAAGAAAGACAAATATACTTATGTGGCATAAAAAACCAATGAACAAACAAGAAACAGAAACAGACTCATTAATACAGACAATAAACTAGTGGTTTCCAGAGGAGACGGATGAGCCAGGATAAGCAAAATAGTTGATGGGGATTAAGAAGTACAAACTTCCAGTTATAAAATAAATAAGTCACGGGGATATAAAGTATACCATAGGTAATACAGCCACCAATACTGTAATAATACTGTATAATGACAGATGGTTACTACACTTGTCATGATGAGCCCTAAGTAATGGACAGAATTGCTCAATCATTATACTGCATGCCTGAAACTTATGGTATTGTTATGTCAACTATATATTCAATTTTAAAAAAGTATATTCACAGTTGACTACTTTACAAAATCTAACACAAAAGACAATTTTAAAAATTTATTGTCAATCTGAGAGGTGAAAAAGATCTAATTTTAATTTTCATGTTTCTTTATTAGTGAGGGTAAATGGTCTAGCTTTATTCTCCTTAGATATTAAACCATGCATGCATTTCCTCTGACCACTTTCTACTGGTCTATTTTTTTTTTTTTTAGAGGGAGACACCAGCTCTTTGTCTCTAATACATGTTGCAAATATTTTTTCTGGCAGTTTTTTTTTTTTAAGCTTCATATATATTGTTGTTTTTTGTTTTTTTCCCCTGCAAGGAAGTGCTGATTCTTTTCCTTTATAGTTTCTGGATTTTGTCTTTTTACAGAAAAAAGAGTTAGAGCTTTTTAATGTGTTAATTTTAAGATAAAATCTGATCCACTTGGAATGTTGGTATGAGGAGTGAACATGGCAAGCTTCCTACTTTCATCTATTAAATGAGTAAAGAGCAAAAAATGTGGGGATAAAAAGCATCGGTCCACATAGCTCAAAGGGAGTGATCAATAAAGGTTAGTTCCCCATCTCAAATGACTCCCTGGTGCCATAACAACATTGAATGTACATTCCATTTATTTCCTCACAAATTCGAAATGCTATCTTCATCATATATAAATATTATTTTGGGAAAACTAAAATTATAATTTAATGATTTCTTCACTAATCTTTAAGAAAAACATACACACATGTATCTACTACATTTCTGAAGTTACTTTAATCTCTTTTTTAGGACCTACTGAGAAAATCCCATCCTTCTAAATCCACAAGAGGGTCGGAGTGTGTAGTAAAGCCCTGCCAGGCACTCAGTCTCCACAGCTCAGAAACCAGCACTGTTTAAAAATTTATTACATAAAGCCAACAGAGTGCTATGTTACCCTTTTGAACTGTTGTGTAACAACTCAAAGCCTGGCCCTATTGTACAGTTAAACATCTACAGAAGTCATTAAGGAGTCTTTCAGATGGCTCAAATGACAGAAAGATAGTAGGATGATGCAGCTTCGTTTTGGGAGAGGCCTGTGCGGGACCCACAAGTGGTGAGCAGAACACTGTGGGGTTGTGCCTGCACCCCCTAGCTGCTCACTGCACACTTGAAGGCCTCAGGATCCTCATGAACATGGTGCTGCCAGCAGGCACTGTAGTCACCGGGGGTGGGATGCCAGCTGAAACATACTCCCTCTCCCTGAGATAAATAATAAACTGAGCATAAGGCACCAACAGATGTTCCAGACTACAGCTTAGTCATTCTGGACAGCAAATTGTGCTATAGAAAATTCCCGCCTTGTTCCAAACATATCTCCTCCTCTTCCTGAGGCAGACACAGTGTTCTTATCAACACCCACAGAAGAAAATGGGTAAATGTAAACACCCTTTTATACAGCTTTAAATTACCTACAGTCTCAGAATATAGTAAAATGCAATGCTGGTTAGGAAAACCTGTAATATATGCATTGCACATACTAATGTGTTTAAATATAAACAGAAACATGTCTTTAAGCTCTGTAAAGTTCTCTTCATTAGAATATAGACACTAACCTCTTTTGTCATTAGGCTCAGGGTCTCCTCTGGATATAGTTCTATAATCTGCAGTAGTCTAGGAAACTTCAGCCTGGCTTCACTGGAATGCAATTTTAAAGCTTTCAACATTTTGTCTACCACAACGGCTGGATACGTCTGTAGTTCTAGAGACTCAGTAACTACAAAGGACAGGAGAGAAGGAAAAAAACGGTCAGTATACCCACTTACACATACATAAACTATAAATTTAGCAAATGACTACATTTCCCTTTGGGCTTCTATTTTGTAATATGTCACTGTTCTCTTTTAACAAGTACTTTAGATCAACAAACACCAGATGCAGTTTGGGGCCATATGTAAAAGCTTCCATCTTGAAGCTGAATTCTTCACTGGAATATGCATTCTGTATGTAGCACCGCTGCCTTCTTGGGCCAGAGGGAACATTGAACAGCTGCTGGTTACTGAATTTTTTTCAAGAGCAAGAGGCAGGCCACATAGCCAATATTACCAAAGCTACAAGTAAAATGTAGAAACTATAAGCAAATGGAAAGATAGTGTGACTGTTTATATGCAGGTCATGTTGCTTGAAGATGCTGTTGCTTCTTAAAAAGACAAGACTTTTCTCAGAATAACTGTCATTTAAAAACCCAAGATACAAGGGTGTCTAGGTGGCTCAGTGGGTTAAAGCTGTCTTTGGCTCAGGTCATGATCTCAGGATCCCAGAATCGAGCCCCACATCGGGCTGTCTGCTCAGCAAGGAGCCTGCTTCCCGCTACCCCTCTCTGCCTGCCTTTCTGTCTACTTGTGATCTCCGTCTGTCAAACAAACAAACAAACAAACAAATAAATAAATAAAATCTTAAACAAACAAACAGACAGACAAAAACCTAAGATGCAGAGGCTCCTGAGTGGTTCAGTCAGATGAGCATCTGACTCTTGATTTTGTCTCAGGTCATAATCTCAGGGTCATGGGATAGAGCCCAAGTCTGGCTCCAAGCTCAACTTGGAAGTCTGTTTGAGATTCCCTCTCTCCCTCCCCTTCTGCACCTCCATCCACTCACGTGCCCATGCCCCCTTCTCTCTCTCAAATATAATCTTTAAAAAAAAAATAAAAACAAGCAAACAGGAAACAAAGTATCTACAGATACTTAAGCAAACAGGAAACAAAGTATCTACAGATACTACAGTCTTAAGGTTTTGGCTAACACAATGTTACAAACTAAATGATTTTTCCTTTTGTGACCCACCTGATGCACTCTCCTCCTCCTTGCGGAGCTGCTGGTCACAGAAATCCACCAGCGTCATGTAAGCATCTGTCAGGCTGGCTACAGGACCCTGGCCCATGAGGGAAGGCTGGGACTCCTCCTCAGCTATCCGCACGGCCTCAGAAAGGTGATGGAATGCTCTTTGGTGCAGACCTGTGATCACCTGGAATTCACAGATGTCTCAATTGTGAACCTGTGAGTGCAGCTTAAGTTTTCTGGAAGAACTCTACTTTCGACTTGTGATGACAAAGAAAGAATACTTGTGATTTGTGAGCCATGAGATAACACAGAAAGCTGGTTAAATGGAAAAGGGAGTCTGTCTGCCCTGATTGTGAAACAGTGAGTCATTTCAGTATAATCCTCAGTACTTTTAAAACCCAGAAGGTCCACTAGTCATGCAGAATTGGCACCAAAGATCAATGGGGGATCATGTAGCCTGTCAGAAACTGAAGAAGAGATGGAAGTTGGCACTTTATCCTCACCACCCTGCTCAGATGTTGGGTAGTAACACTGAGGAGGAAGAAGGCAAGGCTAACAACTAAAGTGAAGTAGGCACAGGGAGATGAGGAGAGGAAAATACAAAATCATTTGAGAAAAGCTAGGCAAAGCAGACACTACATAAAAAAGTGGAAAAGGCTGATTTGCTCCACAAAATAATGGGACGTCTGGATGGCAACTGGTGGTGAAATCCATTAGCAAAATTCTTGGAAGAACTGTCCACATCAATCCAACACAAATTTTTCACTTCTAATACTGAAACAATCTGTATCATTCAAATAAACAGGAAATAATTGAATATGTCAGTTTTCCACATAAGAAACTTGGCTGTATAACTGTCAAATACATTCTCAAAACACAAAGCAATCATCATTTCTCATTATTTCTTTTGTGTAGTCAGAAGGCTGCACACTGGAGACGTACAACACACAAACATAAAAAGTTTACTCTTCCAGTATTCATTACCTTTCCTGCATTCTCTGTACTGGATCCAGAAAGATCCAAAATTCTTCTAGCCTTGCTTTCCTCGATTTCAGCGAGGCAGTTTGGCTCCCTGATGAGAGCCTCAGCTATGATTCTGTATGTTGTACCCAAAAGAATATTCTGATCATGGAAAGCAAGAACATTTTTGCTTATGTAACTTGATGTGCTCTCACCTGTTGGATTAAAAACATACACATAAACACAGATGATTTTCTCAGAAATAAATGGGTGTCATAAATTTAAAAAAAAAGGATACTCATAGTGTACAGAAGTTGTTTTCTATTAAAAATTTAAAATAAATCTTCTAACTATAAGAAACTGGCTTCATACAGTGGTTAGGGAATTTCTTGAACTCATATGAATGAAAAAATGTTCTTTGTTAGCAGTGACTACAGCAAAGTCTATAGAGGCTAAGGCAATTAAAACACTGAATTAACTTTTATTCAAGTACCATCATTCTGCATTTTGTCAAAGTACCTAAATCCATTATAAAGGAAAGAAAATGTCTCTTTTTAATGCAATTGTGCATATACATTAAAAACCAGATTAGATTTTTAAATTGCTACTGTGATTTATAGCTGATAAAGCAACAAATGCTGCTGCACGTAAAGGTCTAGTTCTAATGTCTTACTATGGCTTTGGGGAAGGAAGCCCTGGTCAAGCCTGCAGCTTGCAGAGGGTACAAGAAGGGTACAAAGAGAAGGGGCTGTCACCCCGCAAGTCCAATCAACCATTCTACCCTGCTCATCCATCTGTGAAAATTCTCTGCCAGATTACCCTCAGATACATGTTCAAAACTACTGGCCCTATTATTTCACAAGACAGTTAAAAACTACAGCCATATGATGACTACTAAAACTGTAGGATTAGTATTTTTTTTTTTAAAGATTTTATTTATTTGACAGAGATCACAAGTAGGCAGAGAGGCAGGCAGAGAGAGAGGAGGAAGCAGGCTCCCTGCTGAGCAGAGAGCCCTATGCGGGTCTTGATCCCAGAACCTTGGGATCATGACCTGAAACAGAGGCTTTAACCCACTGAGCCACCCAGGCGCCCCTAATATTAGGAGTACTAATATTATCTTAGTATCAGCCAACTCCTTCTCCTCTCCTCCATTCCTCCCACCCAAAACCCCTAAAAATATTTAAGCAAACATAATGATGATTTTCTGCTCCTGATAAATATGGAGAGCATGCTTCTCCTATTTGCATTTTTACTGAGACTAATAGTCTGATATAATTCCCTGTCTTACTGAAGAGTCCAACTTGGAAATTTGGTTGTCAGCATGGTCAATAATATTGCTGCTATATACCCCGGGACAGAGGGCAGCAAAACAGGTGGAGTGAACCCAAAACTCACATAGTGAATTCTTTTTCTCCCCTCAGTTTTGAAAGCTATGTTAAAAAAAAAAAGAAAAGAAAAGCTGAGGAGGAAAAAGATGTTTCATATTCAATTTTTTAAAAGGCAATTCTTCTAAGTAAACAAGGTTTTCAAAATAATTAAACTATGAGACCCATAATTTGCATAAATATTACAGAAAAATTTTTAATTTCAATTTTATTTGATCAATAAAGAAAATCTCCAAGAACCACATTCCATAGCATTAATAGGATGCAAAGTCCTTGGCTCCAAATATTTAATAAAATTATTACAAAAATTAATTCCCAAATGTCAGATAAAGCATCAAAATAAGTTTTAAAAGACACAGAGACATAATATAAAATAGTGCCACTGAACTTATTTCTATAGAAAATAATAGTCCAGTACCCAATAAGGAGACTGTTTTCAGCGCTGTGAGAATCTGCTCAGGGCAGGTCTGGCCCTGGCTCCGGCTATGGCTGAGCCGGCAGTAGCTCTGCACCCACTGCATCTGCCAGTCATCTCTTGCTTTTGACTCTCTATGAAGCTCCTTCAGTAGTTTCATGGCAAGTGAGAAATTGTGCTTTAGAAGAAAGAAAGTGGTAAGATAATACACAGGTGATCACTTAGAAATAAAAATAAAACATTTGACAGAAATTTTTAACTGGCCTTCTTCCCTTTTTGCATGACACAACTCACCTGAAAGCAGTAAATCCATCTCCTCAGTTTAAATTGTGTAAATGTATTTTTAAAAAAGATTTTATTTATTTATTTGACAGAGAGAGACACATGTCTTTTATTTTTCATTGGGAAAGCATTCACATTTCAAGTGTATACAGTTCTGTCTTTTAGTAAATTTACAAAGTTGGGCAACCATCACTACTATCTAGTTCCAGAACATCTAATCAATTCAAAAAGAAACAATTTGCTCCCCATTCCCTCCAGCCATGGCAAACACTAAACTACTTTCTATCTCTATGGATTTGCCGATTCTGGACATCTCCTATCAATGAAATCAGAAACGTGGTGATTTTATCTGTCTTCTTTCACTTAGCATAGTCTTTTCTAGGTTTGCCCAAGTTACAGTGTGTATTCACACTTTATTCCTTCACACGGCTGAATAATATTCTGTTGCATGGATAGAGCACATTTTATTTATCCATTCATCTATTGATAGCTTTGGGGGTTGCCTCCACCTTTTAGCTATTTTGAATAATATTGCTGTAAATATCTATGCACAAATTTCTGTGTGGACATACACTTCCACTTCTCCCATATACCTACGAGTTGAAATGGTGGATCACATGGTAACTCTATGTTTAACTTTTTGAGGAAATGTCAGACTTGTTCTCCACAGCATCTGTACCATTTTACATTCCCATCATCAGTGTATGAGGGTTCCAATTTCTCCACATCTTCACCAATATTTGTCTGAGCAGTCTCTTTGATTACAGTGGGTGTGAAGTGGTATCTTGTGTGGTTTCAATTTGCATTTTCCTAATAATTAATAATGCTGAACATCTTTTCATGTGCTTGTTAACCATCTGTATATCTGCTTTGGAGAAATGTCTATTTAGGATTCTTAGCCCATTTTTTTTTTTAAGATTATTTATTTATTTGACGGAAATCACGAGTAGGCAGAGAGGCAGGCAGAGAGAGGGGGAAGCAGACTCCCTGCTGAGCAGAGAGCCCAATGTGGGGCTTGATCCCAGGACCCTGAGACTATGACCTGAGCGGAAGGCAGAGGCTTAAACCACTGGGTCACCCAGGCGCCCCTTAGCCCATTTTTAAAGTTGGATTGAGTTTTTGTTGTTCAGTTATAAAGAGTTCTTCATGTGTTCTGGATAGTAGACCTTTATCAGATACATGATTTCCCAATTATTTTCTCACATGTGTATGGGTTGTCCGATCACTTTTTTGAGTGTGTTCTTGGAGGAACAGGAATTTCTAAATTTTGATGTATAACTTATCTATTTTTTATTTGTTTGGTTGTTATATGGATGTCTTTTAATTCTTCTTTACCAAATTTCAAAAGACGTTTTCATCAAACCCATGTCTTGTTCTTCACTATCCTTTCAACTATGTAGGCTAAAAATCTGAGCCTTCCTCAGCTGCATATTCTCCATAATACTTCCTATCTCTGGACTTCTTACCTCACTTCTAGAGCATCTTTCACATTGTTTGCATTCCTACCACAACTTTCCTAGTTTGAGACTTCAGTCTCTAGGCTTTTTCCCTCAGCAGACAATCTTCCATACAGCTTCCAACTGAGCCAGCATGTCAAAAGCAGACTGCAATTCCCAGCTTCTCACCTCCATGATTTTGCTGGAATATATCTTGTATCTATAGCACCTTTTTCTCTTCTCAAAGTGCAAACCCTACCATTTCCATAAAGCCCCATCTGAATGCCTCCTTCTCCAGCAAGCCTTCCTACCAGGCAGAAGGTCTCTTCTTCTTGGGGCTCTCCTAGCATGGTGACCTCTCTTTTCTTCACTCATCTTATGCTGTTGGGTTGAAGTGCAGCTCTTACTCTCTTGCTAGACAGTAATCAGAAGAGCCGGAATAGTAGCTTCCCAACACTGCCCCTGACAATGTTGGGTGCAGCTTCTTAGCTATACTGTAATCTTCATCACTACTCAGAACTTCCTCACCACCAAATTCCTAAACTCAAGTCACACCATTTTGACCACAAACCTACTCTACCCACCAAATTCTTGCTATGTTTGCTTTATAACCTTAAAGCCTCTGGTAACTTTACCTGCCTTCTTCCTGCTTCCACTTCCTTCCGTGTGCAATTAAGCCAGCCAGCTTTTCCCACCACTCTCTTTGCAATACTCTCAGGTCACCAGCCTTTGTCCTTGTATTACACCCACCTGGAAAAACCATACTCCTGGGTACATCGAAGTGCATGGCGTTTCTGCTCCTATACTCACAGACTCACCAGAGACCACACTGACAGTTCTTCCATGGCTCACCAGGCCCTCCACCACAGTCCAGAATAACCCACCACTCCCCCACTATTCTCAGATCTCTTCAGCTCAGCCTCTGCAGAGGGCCTACTGCCCAGAGAGAACAGAGTTCTTCCATTCACCTTTGCTTGAATCCTTTCCCTTTCAACTCCACAAGAAATCCTATCTTACTAATGATCCCTCTCTGTATGTCCTTTCTCTCCCTACCATTAAGCTTTAAAATCTCCGGTCTCCTCTTTCCTAAAAATCCAAACTCTTCCTAAACCCACCTGCTTCTCCTCACCATGGCTTCCTTAGAAGCAGGCTGTGCTCACTGCCCCTGCATATCCATCCTTATCTGTTCTTCTACCCACTCTGATCTGACTTCTGCCCCAGTGAAATAGTTCTCACTGAAGTCAGCACAAGCCTTCTCTCAATGCAAGGGCACTTTAGTTTCTGCATGCCTTTGCTCTCCTGGGTAACAGGCACTGATGATTTCTGGCCCTCCCTCTGGGCTCAGCCTCCTGGTCATCCTCTAACGTCACCATCTAGTTTCAGCTCCTTTTTGGACAAATTTCCCTTTGTTCCTCCCAAAACTGTAGGTATGTTTTGGCGACTGGTCCTGGTCACCTTATCCACTCCTGTGGCTTCAGTGATAGTCCATGTGCCAATCACCTTCAGACCTCTATTGCAAGCATAGTCTTTTTCTCCAGAACTTTAGATTTCTTATGCATAAATTAGCAAATAGAAATTTGCTTGTCTTAAAGGCCTCACACATGCAATATGTCTTCAACTAAATGCACCCCACAAACTGCCATTCTTCCTGCATTCCCATACACTCAGCTATACAGGCAGAGAAGCCTGGGGATCCTACTTCCTCTTCCTGAACAGAACCAGTCACAGTGTCTCTCATCCATGCTTCCTTTTTCTTGAACTTGTCCACTGATCTTCACTTCTCAGACTCTAACCTTGATTGGCTGCCCTCATCAATTACCTGGAGTAATACAGAGGCTGGACAACCCTTTGCCCTTCCTCCAATCCTTTCTCTCACTACAATCAGAACAGTGTTTAAAACTGTTAATCCGGGGCACCTGGGTGGCTCAGTAGATTAAGCTTTTGTCTTTGGCTCAGGTCATAATCCCAGAGTCCTGGGATTGAGTCCTACATTGGGTTCCCTGCTCAGTGGAGAGTCTGCTTTTCCCTCTGCCTCTGCCTCCCCCGTTCTTGTGCTCTCTCTCAAATAAATAAATAAAATTTAAAAAACAACAACAACAACAACAACTGTTTATTTATCTGGTCACCTCTATCCCAGGGCTTCCTACACAAAGAAGAAAAGCCATTAAGTGGCGTTCAAGTTCACCTGACAGTCTACTAAGGAAACCAAATACCCAGGGTTATTCCTGAGTCTTTATTTTATATTTTTTTTATAAACATATAATGTATTTTTATCCCAAGGGGTACAGGTCTGTGAATCACCAGGTTTACACACTTCACAGCACTCACCATAGCACATACCCTCCCCAATGTCCATAACCCCACCCCCCTCCTTTCCCCCTTTCCCAGCACCCCTCAGTTTGTTTTGGGAGATTAAGAGTCACTTATGGTTTGTCTCCCTCCCAATCCCATCGTTTCATTTATTCTTCTCCTACCCCTCTAAATCCCCACGTGCATCTCCACTTCCTCATATCAGAGAGATCATATGATAGTTGTCTTTCTCCAATTGACTTATTTCACTAAGCATGATACCCTCTAGTTCCATCCATGTCATCCCAAGTGCAAAGATTTCATTTCTTTTGATGGCTGCATAGTATTCCATTGTATATATATACTACATCTTCTTGATCCATTCATCTAGGTTCCTTCCATAGTTTGGATATTGCAGACATTGCTGCTATAAACATTTGGGTGCATGTGCCCCTTCGGATCACTACGTTTGTATCTTTAGGGTAAATACCCAGTAGTGCAATTGCTGGGTCGTAGGGTAGTTCTATTTTCAACATTTTGAGGAATCTTCATGCTGTTTTCCAGAGTGGTTGCACCAGCTTGCATTCCCACCAACAGTGTAGGAGGGTTCCCCTCTCTCGGCATCCTCGCCAGCATCTGTCATTTCCTGACTTGTTCATTTTAGCCATTCTGACTGGTGTGAGGTGGTCTCTCATTGTGGTTTTGATTTGTATTTCCCTGATGCTGAGGGATGTGGAGCACTTTTTCATGTGTCTGTTGGCCATCTGGATGTCTTCTTTGCAGAAATGTCTGTTCATGTCCTCTGCCCATTTCTTGATTGGATTTTTGTTCTTTTGGTGTTGAGTTTGCTAAGTTCTTTATAGATTTTGGACACTAGCCCTTTATCTAATATGTCATTTGCAAATATCTTCTCCCTTTCTGTCAGTTGTCTTTTGGTTTTGTTAACTGTTTCTTTTGCTGTGCAAAAACTTTTGATCTTGATGAAATCCCAATAGTTCATTTTTGCCCTTGCTTCCCTTGCCTTTGGCGATGTTCCTAGGAAGACGTTGCTGCGGCTGAGGTTGAAGAGGTTGCTGCCTGTGCTCTCCTCAAGGATTTGGATGGATTCCTTTCTCACATTGAGGTCCTTCATCCATTTTGAGTCTATTTTCGTGTGTGGTGTAAGGAATGGTCCAATTTCATTTTTCTGCATGTGGCTGTCCAATTTACCCAACACCATTTATTGAAGAGGCTGTCTTTTGTCCATTGGACATTCTTTCCTACTTTGTCGAAGATTAGTTGACCATAGAGTTGAGGGTCTATTTCTGGGCTCTCTATTCTGTTCCATTGATCTATGTGTCTGTTTTTGTGCCAGTACCATGCTGTCTTGATAATGACAGCTTTGTAATAGAGCTTGAAGTCCGGAATTGTGATGCCACCAACTTTGGCTTTCTTTTTCAATATCCCTTTGGCTATTCGAGATCTTTTCTGGTTCCATATAAATTTTAGAACTATTTGTTCCATTTCTTTGAAAAAGATGGATGGTACTTTGATAGGAATTGCATTAAATGTGTAGATTGCTTTAGGTAGCATAGACATTTTCACAATATTTATTCTTCCAATCCAGGAGCATGGAACATTTTTCCATTTCTTTGTGTCTTCCTCAATTTCTTTCATGAGTACTTTATAGTTTTCTGAGTATAGATTCTGTGCCTCTTTGGTTAGGTTTATTCCTAGGTATATTATGGTTTTGGGTGCAATTGTAAATGGGACTGACTCCTTAATTTCTCTTTCTTCTGTCTTGTTGTTGGTGTAGAGAAATGCAACTGATTTCTGTGCATTGATTTTACATCCTGACACTTTACTGAATTCCTGTACAAGTTCTAGCAGTTTTGGAGTGGAGTCTTTTGGGTTTTCCACATATAGTATCATATCATCTGCGAAGAGTGATAATTTAACTTCTTCTTTGCCGATTTGGATGCCCTTAATTTCCTTTTGTTGTCTGATTGCTGAGGTTAGGACCTCTAGTACTATGTTGAGTAGCAGTGGTGATAATGGACATCCCTGCCATGTTCCTGACCTTAGCGGAAAAGCTTTCAGTTTTTCTCCATTGAGAGTATCATATGGTTCTCGTTCTTTCTTTCTTTCTTTTTTTTTTTTTTTTTTTTAAAGATTTTATTTATTTATTTGATAGAGATTACAAGTAGGCAGAGAGAGAGAGGAGGAAGCAGGCTCCCTGATGGGCAGAGAGCCCGATGCGGGACTCGATCCCAGGACCCTGGGATCATGACCTGAGCCGAAGGCAGCGGCTTAACCCACTGAGCCACCCAGGCGCCCTCGTTCTTTCTTTTATTAATGTGTTGTATCCCATTGATTGATTTGCAGATGTTGAACCAACCTTGCAGCCCTGGAATAAATCCCACTTGGTTGTGGTGCATAATCCTTTTAATGTACTGTTGAATCCTATTGGCTAGTATTTTGGTGAGAATTTTCGTATCTGTGTTCATCAAGGATATTGGTCTATAGCTCTCTTTTTTTTATGGGATCCTTGTCTGGTTTTGGGATCCAGGTCATGCTGGCCTCATAAAATGAGTTTGGAAGTTTTCCTTCCATTTCTATTTTTTGGAACAGTTTCAGAAGAATAGGAATTAGTTTTCTTTAAATGTTTGGTAGAATTCCCCTGGGAAGCCACCTGGCTCTGGGCTTTTGTTTGTTTGGAGATTTTTGATGACTATTTCAATCTCCTTACTGGTAACAGGTCTGTTCTGGTTTTATATTTCTTCCTGGTTCAGTTGTGGTAGTTTATATGTCTCTAGGAATGCATCCATTTCTTCCAGATTGTCAAATTTGTTTGTGTAGAGTTGCTCATAGTATGTTCTTATAATTGTCTGTATTTCTTTGGTGTTTGTTGTGATCTCTCCTCTTTCATTCATGATTTTATTTATTTGGGTCCTTTCTCTTTTCTTTTGGATAAATCTGGCCCAGGGTTTATCCATCTTATTAATTCTTTCAAAGAACCAGCTCCTAGTTTCATTGATTTGTTCTATTGTTTTTTGGGTTTTTATTTCATTCATCTCTGCTCTGATCTTTATTATTTCTCTTCTCCTGCTGGGTAAGGCTTTCTTTGGTGTTCTTTCTCCAGCTCCTTTAGGTGTAGGGTTAGGTTGTGTATTTGAGACCTTTCTTGTTTCTTGAGAAAGGCTTGTACTGCTACATATTTTCCTCTCAGGACTGCCTTTGCTGTGTCCCATAGATTTTGAACCGTTGTGTTTTCATTATCATTTGTTTCCATGAATTTTTTTCAAATCTTCTTTAATTTCCTGGTTGACCCATTCATTCTTTAGAAGGAAGCTGTTTAGTCTCCATGTATTTGGGTTCTTTCCCAAAAAGAGGTGTTAAAAAACAGCTAATTTAAGAAAATTCTATGTTACAATAGAGGAAAACAAATATAAGTACTCACCTGCTTTCTTGCACTTTCTATCATCTTCATTTTCATGGAGAACATACAATTCTTAATCAGGGAACAGACTTCTTCTCCCTGCTCCTGCACTTCCATCCTATCACTAGAATCTTTATCATCATCCATGGACATACTATGATCACCTGGAGGAAGAGTAAGTTTCTCCTCTATTTTGCTGAGAAAGAAACATCTACACAAAATGATGAAAAATGAAAATTAATGGCAGAGACTTATGAAATAAATCTTTTATATATGGGAAGCTACTGGATGGCATTTACAGACAGAAATTCTACAATTATTAAATTTTTGCTCATTTCTGAGCATTTCGTACTCAGTTGAGAATATGACACTTGATTTTAGATCAGGTCATGATCTCTTAAGTTCTTTCAAATATGTATGACTGTTTAAAGCAAAAATATAATATTATCTATTAGTGTTTTCACTATATGCTATCATACATTATTTTGACATATAACGATAAAAAGGACATTTAATCAGGAAGACCTAGGAATTATTGACATGTATATGCCTAGTAACAAAGTTCAAAATACAGTAAGTAAAAATAGAATTAAAGAGAAAAATAGACAATTCCACAATCAAAGTAAGAGATTTTGAAATCCTTACAAATGTAGGCAGCTGATGGAATAGACAAAAAAAAAAAAAAAAAAAAAAAAAAAAAAAAAAATCAATAAAGACATAGAGTTCTGAAAAACCCCATCAACCACCTTGATCTAATTGAAATTTATAAGCATTACATTTAAGAACTACATAATATACAGGATTTAAGTACATACAGTATATTTACTAGAATAGACCATATGCTAAACTGTAAAACAAGTTTTAACAAATTTTAAAAAGCTAAAACTATACACAATGTGTTTTGTGGCCATTGTGGAATTAATTTAGAAATCAATAATAAGAGAGACAAAAAAAACCTCACCTATTTGGAAATTAAACAAAGCACTTATAACTATTTCAAGGTCAAAAATGAAATCATATGAAAATTAGAAGATATTTTATTTATTTATTTATTTTAGAGAGAGCACATGTGCATGCTGGGAGGTGGGAAGAGGGAGGGGAAAGAATCTCAAGCAGACTCTCCACTGAGAGCAGGCCTGACATGGGGCTTGATCCCATGACCCTGAGATCATGATCTAAGCCAAAACCAAGAGTCAGACAGTCAACCAACTGAGACACCCAAGAGCGCCAAAGAATTAAAAAATATTTTAAACTAAATGATAATGTAAATACTACATATCAAAATTTGCAGTATGTAGCCAAAGTAGAGCTTAGAGGGGTGCATGTAGCTTTAAATGTTTTTATTAGGGGAAAAAGTATAAAATCAAACATCAAAGTTTCCACCTCAAAAAACTAAAAAAAGAAGAGTAAAGTCAGTCAAAAGTAAGCTGAAAGAAGAAAATACTAAAGATGAGACCAGAAATCAATTAAATTTCAGAACACAGTTATCAAGGAAAATTAACAAAGTCAAAAGCTGGTCCTTTAAGAAGATCAACAGAATTGACAAACCTCTAGTGAGAAGGATCAAGAAATAACAGAGAACACAAGTCACCAATATCAGGAGTAAAAAAGGGATTCCCACTACAGATACTGCCAGTAATAAAAAAAAAAGAATAATGTGAGCAATTTTATGTGAATAATTTGACAACTTAAATGAAACAGAAAAATATACTGAAAAATACAATTTAATAAAATTGACATAAAAAGAAATAGAACATTTTAATAGCCCTATATCTACCAAAGAAATTATATGCATTATCCAAAATCTTCCCAAAAGGAAAACTACAGGCCCATATAAAATCTCACTGGTGAATTCTAACCAATATTCACTTAAGAAATAAGAAGGATCTTACATAACCTTTTTTCAAGGAAAAAAAGAAGGGAACATGTCCAACTTATTTTATAGATCTAATACCAAAACCTGACAAAAACATTATAAAAAAGAAAATTACAAACCAATATCCCACTTGAATTTAGACACTAAAATTCTTAATAAAATGTTAGCAAATCTAAGAATATATAAAAAGGATCATTGTACCATACAAGGTTTACCCTCCAAATGCAACATTTGTTTCATATTCAAAAATCAGTCAATGTAATAAACTATAAGAAGGAGTGACATCATCAAGATGGTGACATAGTTCATTCTTGACTTCAGTCTCCCTTACAAAACAAAAACAAACAAACAAAATGAAACCAACTAACTACTATTCACAGACAAGACACCATTGAGAAAATCTTAGAACAAAGGGTAAGCCTGAAACACCACAGAGACTCAGATGGATCACATAAGAAGAGAAAAAGGAACAGCTACTGTATGACTACAGGGTCCCATCACAGGATGGAACAGTACCACAACAAGAGGGCCCCAAGTCTGAAGTTTTTCCAGTAGGAAAAAAAGAGCCCAAGATGGACCTCTAGTTACCCTAGCGTTGGGGTTTGCAAATCAGGAAGCCCACTTGGGTCTGTCTCATCTCATAGAGATAACAAAGAAACCTGCAGCAGGGCTTAATGATTGGGGATTAGACTGTGACAGAAGGGTGGTATGGGGGGGGGTCGGGCTTATAGCAACCAACACCCAGATCTTGGCAGACTGAGTTCCTACTCATAGCAGTGCCCAAGTAGAAATTCTAACCAGTGGTTTGGCTTATCGTCAGAACCAACACAGTGGCCCAGTCTGACTAGGAAAGTCGGCAGGGTGCAGGTTTGTTAGACCCCGAACGAGGCACTCTGCCTACGGAGGAAAGCTAATTCATAGCTCCACCTATTTCTGAGTGTCACTCTTGGTCCTGTCCTACCTGACCATGAAACTTGACTGGAGCACCTGGGAAGCTGCTTAACCCAGCAGTACTTGCACAGAAAGGCCACACAAGCAGAAAGTCCTTCCTGTTTATCGAGCCAAGCCAGTGGCCCCAACTGCCGCACAGTTCTGCCTAATTTGCTTCCCAAAAAAGAGCCTTGCCTCCTTTGGTATTTGTTGTGTGTCCCCGCCCAGGCAGGGAAGCTAATTAGTAGCCCCACTTACTGCTGAATACAGCCTCCAACCCTGCCAATCAAAAAACTTAACCAGAGTTCCTGGGGGTCTCTGAAACCAACTGTGCAACTCCTACTAAATTGGCACTTGAATGGAAAGCCAGATCAGCAGTCCTGTTGAGGCAATATGGTGACCCCATCTGACCAGAGAGCTTGAAGCACCATTCTGACTCATTTGGTCTCTTAAACAAAGAGCCTTGCAAGCCCTAAGGGCCTGTTCTGTACTCCCAAGCAAAAAGGAAGCAAATTTATAGCAGCAGTGCTGCTGAATATAGCCTCCAGCCTAACCATAGCTGACCAGGAAACCTAACCAGAGCTCCCAGGAATCTGCATAGTCCATCCTGCAACTGTGATTACAGTAGCACTTGAGCAGAGCACCTGATGGGTAGCCCTATCCACCCAAAGAGTCAGGCTCATTAGGCCACAGAACTTAGTACATAGTTCTGCTTAATATGGTTCTCAAATAAGAAACTTGCCCATCTTGGGGACTGTGTAATGGTCCTGCACAGGTAGGGAAATTCACCTGTTTAAACCCACTGCTGAAGAGAACCTTCAGCTTGCCTGCCCACGGAATCAAACCAGAGTACATAGGAAGCTGTGTAGCCCACCCCATAGCTCCACTTAGAGTAGAACTTGATCAAAGAGAAGAGCCAGTACTTCTCCGTCTCTGCAGAGCAAAATGTAGTCCTCTCTGGCAGGAAAATGCCGTGTTCATACCTGCCTAATTTGGGCCCCAAAACAAGGCTCTACTGGCCTTGGGGCCAATTTGCTGTCCCACCTCAGGGTGAGGGGAAGCTAATTCAGAGCCCTGCCCACTGCTGAGTACAGTACCTAGTCCTGACCGTCCAGAAGACTGACCAGAGAATAGTGGAAACTGCAGAGACCATCCTAGAGCTGCACTTCAGCAGGGAAAAAAGTCAGCAGTTTTTTTCAGTTGTTTGCGGCCACTGGCAACCACTCCATCCCAACCTCAGAACTTGGGCAGTAGCCTTAACCTAAAATATATCCTAACATAATCCCCACTTGGCTCAAGGATGCTACCAGCTGACACATCCAGATCCCCAAGCTGAGCTGACTGGTGAAGGACTCTTTCTGTCAAAGCAAATCTGTAAAATCTGGAGGACGAGACAACATACTCAAATGTACAAACACTAATGTAAGAAATCAGGATCATTGCTGCTATAAATGCGTATCATGCTTAGCGAAATAAGTCAACCAGAGAAAGACAACTATCATATGATCTTCCTGATATGAGGAAGTGGTGATGCAACATGGAGGCTTAAGTGGGTAGGAGAAGAATAAATGAAACAAGATGGGATTGGGATGGAGACTAACCATAAGTGACTCTTAATCTCACAAAACAATCTGAGGGTTGGTGGGGGAAGGGGATTTGGGAGAAGGGGGTGGGATTATGGACATTGGGGAGGGTATGTGCTTTGGTGAGTGCTGTGAAGTGTGTAAACCTGGTGATTCACACACCTGTACCCCTGGGGATAAAAATATATGTTTATAAAAAATAAAAAATTAATAAAAAAAAAATCAAAAGGTGAAAGAAATCAGGATCATGGGATGCCTGGGAGGCCTAGTCGGTTAAGCCACTGCGTTCAGCTCAGGTTCATGATCCCAGAGTGCTGGGATCGAGTCCCACATTGGGCTCCTTGCTTAGTGGGGAGCCTGCTCTCTCTCTGCCTCTGCCTGCCACTCTGCCTGCCTGTGCTCGCTTGCTTGCTCTCTCTGATAAATAAATAAATAAATAAAATCTTAACAAAACAAAACAAAACAAACCAGGATCATGAAAGATCAGGTAAACATGATACCACCAAAGGAAAATAATAAAGCTATAATAAATGATTCTAAATATATGGAGATCTATGAACGGTCAGAAAAAGAATTCAGAATTATAATTTTAAAGAAGTTTAGTGAACTACAAGAAGAAAGAAATAGACAACTAAACGAAATTAGGAAAACAATGTATGAACGAAATGATAAGTTCAACAACAACAAATAGAAAACTATAAAACAAAACAAAACAAAACAAAACCCAAAAAACTATAATCCTAGAGGCAAAGGATACTAAGACTGAATTGACAAATCCACTAGAAACCTTCAAAAGCAGACCTGATCATGCAGAAGAATCAGTGAAATCATCCAGAGAAGCAAAAAAAAAAAAAAAAAAAAAAGTGAAGAGTGAAGAGTCTATGGACTTATAGGGTAGCAAAATGAAATAATAAGCCCATTATTGGAATGCTAGGAGAAGAGAAAGGGACATGAAGTACATTTAAAACAAAAATGGCTGAAAACTTCTCATAAACCTGTGCAGAGAAATGGATTTCCAGATCCATGAGGCCCAAGGGACCGGATATAGACTGAACCTGAACAGGCTACACCAAGACACATAATTGAATTGTCAAAGGTCAAAGACAAGACTCTCTGAAAGTAACAAAAGAAAAGTAACACACATCACACACAAGGAAACCTTCATAAGACTGTAGGTGGAGTTCTCAAAAGAAACTTTTCAGGCCAGAAGACAATGGAATGATCTATTCAAAATATTAAAAGAAAAAAAAATCTGTCAACCAAGAATACTATTCCTGGCAAACTTGTCCTTCAAAATTGAAGGAGAAATAAAGACTTTCCTGAACAATCAAAAGTTAAGTGAGTTTATTCACCACTAGACTTGGCTTATAAGAAATTCTAAAGGGAGTTCTCCAAGTAGAAATAAACCACTGTTAATTATTATCATAAGAACATATGAACTTATACAAATCTCACTGGTAATGGTAAATGTCGAGCCAAAGTCAGATTCTCTAACATGGTAATGGTGGTAATACACTTATAGTGCTAGTTTAAATTTTAAAACAATGTATTAAAAACCATAACTACAACAATGTATTAAAAACGATAACTACAGGGGTGCCTGGGTGGGTCAGTGGGTTAAAGCCTCTGCCTTCGGCTCAGGTCATGATCCCAGGGTCCTGGGATCCAGCCAGCATTGGGAATCTCTGCTCAGCAGGGAGCCTGCTTCCTCCCTTTCTCTCTGTCTGACTCTCTGCCTACTTGTGATCTCTGTCTGTCCAATAAATAAATAAAATCTTAAAAAAATAAAAATCATAACTACAATAATCTGTTATTAGATGCACAATATAAAAATATGTAAATTATAGTATCAACAACCTAATATGTGAGGAGCATGAGGAAGTAAAAGTGTAAAAGTTTAAAAATGCTATCACAGTTAAGGTGTTATTAGCTTATAATAGGATATCATATTTTATTTAAGCCTCATGGTAAACAACAAGGAAAGGCCTTAGTAATTATGAAAGATTATGATAAAGGAGTCAGAGTATATCCATACAAACAGTCATCAAATCACAAAAGACAGCAAGATAAAAAGCAAGGAACTACAGATCTACAAAACTGTAGATAACAAAGTGGCAAAAGTAAGCCCTTACCTATCAATAAGTACTTTAAATGTACATGGATTAAATTCTCAATCAAAAGACAAAGAATGGCTGAATGAATAAAAAAACAAAATCTAACAATATGCTGCATACAAGGGACTCACTTTAGCTTTAAAAACAACACTGATCAAGAGTGAAGGCATTGAAAGAGATATTTCAAACAAATGGTAACCAAATAAATAAATATGGGGTAGCTTTACTAAATCAGACTAACAGATCTTAAGCTAACAATGGTAAAAAAATGCAAAGAAGGTCATTATATAATGATAAGGTGGTCAATCCATCAAGAATATATAACAATTGTAAACATTGTAAATATCTATGTACCTAACACTGGAGCATGTAAATATATAAAAGAAATACTAAAAGGAAAATTAGAGAACTATACAATAATTGTTGGAGACTTTAATATCTCACTTTCAAAATGGATAGGTCATCCAGACAGAGATGTTGTTTGTGCACAACAGTATAGACAAAACTATAGACTATAGACCTAACAAACATAAACCATGGAGAAAAAGCACATGGTCAATTAAAGAGATGTAGAAAAAAGCATTTGATCAAATTTAACACCCATGCATGATAAAACAAAACTCAGAAAATATGAACAGCAAATAACTGGAACTCTGTTGATAAACACAAAATACCTAGGAACAAATCTAACAAAAGAAATCTAAGAATCCTTATTGGAAAAAAAAGGGTCACTGAAATTAAAGAAGTAAAACTTTTACATTTGCAGATGACATGAAACTATATATAGAAAACCATAACGATGCCAGCAAAAAAAACCTATTAGCATTATTAAATGAATTCAGTAAAACTACAGGATACAAAATTAATATACAGAAACCTATTGCATTTCTATACACTAAAAATGAAATAGTAGAAGGAGAAATTAAAATAATCCTATTTACAAATAAATACACTGTAAGGAATAAAATATCTAGGAATAAACTTAACCAAGGAGGTGAAAGATCTATACTCTAAAACTATAAAACCTTGATTAAAAAAAATGAATAGGACACAAACTAATGGAAAGATATTCCATGCTCATGGATTAGAAGAACCAGTATTGCTAAAATGTCCATACTACCCAAGGCAATCTATAGATTTAATGCAATCCCTATCTAAATACCAAAAACATTTTTCACAGAACTAGAACAAATAAAACTAAAATGTGTATGGAACCTTGAAAGATTCCCAAATAGCCGAAAAATCTTGAGAAAGAAGATAAAGCTGGAGGTATAAGAATCCAAGATTTCAAGATATACTACAAAGCTATAGTAATCAAAGCAGTATTGTACTGGCACAAAAGCACACAAATCAATGGAACAGAACATAAAGTCCAGAAATAAACCCACCCATATTATATGGTCAATTAACCTATGAGAAAGGAGGCAAGAATATACAATGGGGAAAAAATAGTCTCTTCAACAAAAGATACTGGGAAAACTGGTCAGCTATATGCAGAAGAGTGAAACCACATCACTTTCTTATAACACACACAAAAACAAACTGAAAATGGATTAAGGACCTAACTATGAGACCTAAAACCATAAAACTCCTAGAAGAAAACATAGGTAGTAATATCTTCAACATTAGCCACAGAAACAATTTTCCAGATGTCTCCTCTGGCAAGGGCAACAAAACCAAAAATAAATTATTGGGACTATGCCAAAATAAAAAACTTCTGTATAGTGAAGGGAACCACTGACAAAACAGAAAGGCAACCTACCGAATAGAAGAATATGTTTGCAAATGATATATCTGATAAGGAGCTAATATCTAAAATATTAAAGAACTTATACAACTCAACACTAAAAAAAGCAAATAATCTGGTCAGAGGACCTGAATAGACATTTTTCCAAAGAAGATATATAGATGGCCAACAGACACATGAAAAGATGATCAACGTTGCTCATCTTTAGGGAAATGCAAGTCAAAACCGAAATGGGGTACTACCTTATACCTGTCACACTGACCAAAATAAAAAATGCAAGAAATAACAAGTGTTGGAGGATATGGAGAAAAAGAAACCCATGTGCACTGTTGGTAGGAATGTAAATTGATGCAGCCACTATGGAAAACAGTATGGGGGGGGCGCTCCTCAAAAAATTACTGCTGGGTATCTGAAGAAAATGAAAATGCTAATTTGAAAAGATATCTGCAACCCTATGTTTATTGCAGCATTATTTACAATAATAGCCAAGGTATGGAAGCAATCTAAGTGTCCACTGATAGATGAATGGATACAGAAGATGTGGTATGTATATAATGGAATATTACTCAGTCATAAAAAAGAATGGAATCTTGCCATTTCCAACAAAATGGATGCACCTAGAGAGTATAATGCTAAGTGAGTTAAGTCAGAGAAAGACAAATACCATATGATTTCCTTCAAATGTAGAATTTAAGAAACAAAACAAATGAACAAACAATGAGAAAAAAGAGACTCGTAAATACAGAGAACATACTGGTGGTTGCCAGAGTGGAGGTGGGTGGAGCATGGGTGAATAGATTAAGGGGATTAAGAATACACATAAAATAAAAAATATTTTTTTAAAGAAACCTAAATAAAGCTAATTAGAAAGACATATATTCATGAATTAGAGAACTCTATATTATATAGTTAAGATGGCAATTCCCAAACTCGAGTCAACAAAATCCAAACTGTCAGTGCTTTTGTTTTGGTAGAAACTCACAAGCAGTTTCTAAAATGTATATATAAATATAAATAAACTAAAACAGACAAAGGAATTTTCATAAAGAAAAACAAAGCTGGAGTACTCACCCTATATGATTCAAGACATAAAACAACAGTAATGAAGACAACATGACATATGAAAAAAATGTATATATAAACAAGTAATAGAATAGAACATTCAAAAACAGACCCACACACAGATGGTCACTGATTTTCAAAAAAGGTGCTGAGGCAATTCAATTATGAAAAGACTTTTGAACAATGGGACGAGAGAACTAGATAGCCATATGAGCATCATACCATCTACCCACTTCATACCAAGAACAAATATTATCTTTGGATCACAGACCTAAATGTAAGAACTAAAACTATAACAGCTCTAGAAAAAATATGGAATAATTTTGCAAGATGTGCCTGTGATATCAGTTTGAAGGGGCTCCTGCTGGCCAAATCTGAGACAATTTGAACATGATATAAATAAGAACAGTTATGGATTATATTCCATTAAATAAAACTGGAATCCATCACTGGTAGAATTAGAAAATCATCACCTTGCAACTATCATTGTCGAGCCTGGTTTTGGCTAAAAGTCGTTCACAGATACAAAATAAAAAGGGCTAAGTTTTAGGAGAAGCAGGATATATGCATGTTTTAAAGCATCTCTTACACTGTTTATTAGTTGCACAGGAAAAAAATCTAGGCATTAAAACAACAAAAAATCCCAAGCATCATACACTGGAGAGACTAGATAATATTGTTTCTGAGTCCTGCTTTTTTATTTTCCCTTGTATGTATGTATTTAAGTTTTAATTTTAATTTTGGTTGGTTAACATACAGTGTTACATTAGACGTGTATAATACAGTGATTCAACACTTACATATAATACTCAGTGCTCATCACAAGTATACTCCTTCATGCCCATCACCTATTTAACACTTCCCCTACCTCTGGCAACCACCATCTTATTCTCTATAGCTGAGTTTGTTTCTTGGTTTGCTTCTATTTCCCTTCACTTATTTGTTTTTTAAATTTCACATGCAAGTGAAATAAATATGGTATTTGTCTTTCTCTGAATGACTTATTTTGCTTAGTATAATACCCCCTAGCTCTATCCATGTTATTGCAAATGTCAAGATTTTGTTGTTTGTTTTTTATGGCTGAGTAATATTCCATTGATATATATATATACATATATATATATATATATATATATATATATATATATGTATACACACACACACACACACACACACTATATCTTCTTCATCCATTTGTCAGTGGATGGACACTTGGGCTGTTTCCATACTTTGGATATTGTAGATAATGCTGCTATAAACATTGGGTACATGTAAGTTAGTATTTTGTGTCCTTTGAGTAAATATCTATTAGTGCAATTGCTGGACTACATAGTACTTCTATTTTTAATTTTTTGAGGAGCCTTCTTACTGTTTTCCACAGTGGCTGCACCAGTTTGCATTTCCACCAACAATGCAAGAGGGTTCCCCTTTCTCCATATCCTTGCCAACACCTATTACTTCTTGTACTTTGACTTTAGCCATTCTGACAGGTATAGGGAGATATCTTATTATAGTTTTGATTTGTACTTCCCTGATGATGAGTGATGTTGACCATCTTTCCATGGAAGAAACCAGATAGTATTTTAACCAGGCAATAAAAATTATCTCCAGTAAAAAGCATATGGACACTCTGTGCTTCCAGATGTGATACCCTGAGAATAATACTTTAGTTAAGTAATATTATAACTAGGGATGTATCACCTGAATATAACTGTAAGAAGATACAGACAAACCCAAATTGATGAACATTCTTCTAAAGTGTTAATGTCATGAAAGATGGCTGAGGAAATGTTCCAGATTAAGAGGTCAGAAAGACATTTTGATTAAATAAAGTATGAGATTCTGGACTGGATTCTGTCTCAGGAGGGGTAAAATGCTTTGAAGAACATTAATGGTACTATTGACAAAACTGAAATTGGGGCTGTAGATTAAAAATGAAAACAGTGAAGTTATTATTGTACTGAGGTTATATAAGAGAATACTCTTTTCCTTAGAAAATGTACACTGATGAAGAGATAAAGAGACATATATATGCAACTTAAATTCAAATGGTTCAAAACATAATCACATATGTGTGGGGAGAAAAAAAGCTAATGTGGCATCATTTAAAAATGTTTAAAAACAGTGAATGTGAGTAAAAGAGAGGTGAGTTCTACTTTTCTTACAACTTTTCTATAGAGAAGAACTTCTCTCAAAATAAATAGTAAAAAAAAAAAGTTACAAAAAATAAAAAGTTAAAAAAAAACCAAACGAACCAAATAACCCCACAAAAAACACTGTAGCAGCAGAGGAAATGGGCTATAATGGCAAGGGGTGCCTGGGTGGTAAGTCAGTTAGGTATCAGACTCTTGGTTTCAGTTCAGGTTGTGATCTCAGGGTCATCAGATTAAGCCCTACATTGGGCTCTGAGCTCTGTTTGAGTCTGCTTCAGATTCTCTTTCTCCCTCTCCGTTTGCTCCTCCAAATTGTGCTTTTTTTCTAATATACACATAAATAAACAAATCTCTTTAAAAAAAGGAATATAATGGCAAGAACATTACACATAGGATCACAATCCCCGAGTCTGACTTACTGTGTATATTTGCATAAAATAGTTCACAACCTCTATGATTTTGGTGCCTTGTCTCTGAAATATATGGTTAGTATCTGCCTCATAAATTATCCAGGGTTGTCACAGGGCAAAGAAAAACTGAGCATATGAAAATCATCTCAGGCCTGGTAAAGTGATACATACAGTTATGTAACAGAGTCAGGAGGTGGGAGGCAGGAGTGTCAAAAACCCAACTTATAATAATAGAATAATAAAAAAATCTCTAAGCAGTGTTTTCTTTGCTGCCATTTCAGTAGCTAACATTCAGCCCTGAGACAGAAGCAGATGGACCACTGCCCCCACTGCTCCCCTGCCTTCTCTGACTGCCAGAAGAATGTTCATAACAAACTTCCCAGCACATGACAAATTCAGTGTTAGTGGGTTGCAGTCCCCTCACAGGGAACAAGTAGGACAAAGGACACACTGCTGACATGGAGAGTATTCTAAGAACGAAGAACTTATATGAAAAATCAGCAAGATGTCAGCTATCTACACTAGACTCAAAGCCCCCATTTTCCTAAGCCAGTTTTGGAGAAAAACCTTTCTGGCAATTTCAGAAAAAAATCCACATTCAGATGAAAAGGATCACTCCTTACCGATTTGTGATAATGTCATCCCAGATGTTCATTGGGTCCATTTTAGTATCTGGGTATCTGTTTATCCAGGTATTTAGAAGTCTCTTAAGGGGAGCTTGAGATGATAAATTACCTAAAAATAATAGAAGATGACTATACCCACAGCTCAATGACAAGACCAATTTAAAAAGTAGGGCTTCCACTAGTGAATAGAAAGGTAATTCAAATTTCTTGACCAAATTAAAAATTTTTGTTTTGTCTTTCACAACAGGAATGAAAAGTTACCACAGTAAACTTAATACATATTCACAATCAAAACTCAATTTCTTAAGGACATAGAGTAAGAATGGAAAGATGAACATATACAGTTTTTCAAATTTAGCATAGGTTCACAGTCCTTCATCCACAATTCCAAAATCTAAAAAGCACTGAAACCTGAAAAGTTTTCATAGGGTTGCAGCCAATTTGCTTGTTAGCAAAATCTGATCTGAATCAGCACAGGACTACTTATAGTTTTGGTTTATGCCATTTATGTGAGAATTCACCACTTAAGCTGGAGACATCACTGTGTTGAATGACAGAATACTGCCCCAAACCCTGGTATGTGCACAAGGTTACACGATTAATAATAATTAATAAACAAAGCAATCTGGCCTTAAGAGATTCATGATAACTCTCAGAAAATTTAAATTTCACATTACTAATGTTTTTAAAGCTTTAGTTTTTCTTTCTGTTGGTGGGAAAGCAGTGGTTAAGAACACAAGCTTAAATCGACAGTGCTGGGTTCAAGATCAGTATCTTTCTACATATTACATTAGGCAAGTTATTTAACCTGTTTCTATAAAATGAGAAGAAAAAAACATAAATCTTCTAAGGCTGTCATAAAAACTATGTAATATAGAAAAAGAGATTAAGTCCCAGAAAGTAGAAAACACTTAATGAATAATCATTAATTATGTCATTAACAATATGTACTTGGAAAAGAATTCTCCAAATTTAGAGTATGATCAGTTGTAGATATATATGAATACCAATTTTTATTGTACTGATAGTGCCTTTCATTTTTATTTTTTAGTTATTCAACATACAAGCTGAAATTCCAACTTATAACTAAGATGTATATCTGATGCAAAGATGTACTCTTTCCCTTTGACTCTGGGTGGCCTCCCATAGGTGCCAGGATAAAATCCACTTGCTGGCAGCAGAAAGACCTTTAGGGTCTGCACACTGCTGCCAGCAGTTTTATCTCCCCTCAGGCCAGGGCATGTGGCACCCAGTCACTGAACTTTCAGCCTATCTGGGACACTGCAGGCTTTCTGTAAGACAGACTTTCTGTGAGCCCCCCTGCCTTTTACACACTCAACTCATGCCCTTCCTCCAGGAGCCTCCCGCACCCTTCAGTCCAGGGCAGATTCTGTTACCATATTTGATATGGGACTTTCCTCTGCCTCAGTAGGAATCACATTGTGTAGGGATTACCCCACTCTTTTGAAAGCTTTGTCAAGCTAGGCAATACATTTTATTTGGCTTTGCATCTTCAGTATCTAGAATAGTGCTTGACTATTTTAAACATTTACTTCAGTGATGTCAAAATATGTATTTGTAGAATGAACTCAAGGTATTTTCTTACCCATATGTTAAGAAACATGTACTTCCACTAAGTAAAATCATACCAAAATGTTTCTATAATTATAAAAGAAAAAAATGGTAGATTAAAAAAATTACCTTGTTTGCTTATAAAACTGATGAACTCCTGAATTTCTATTATAGTTTGTACAGATTGCAATTTGGTGAGTCTACTTCTGTGTAAGAGGACATCAATACTTGAGTAATTCTAGAAAAAAGATATTTAACATTGCTTATAAATAAATTTACTACTTTAAACTTTAATACAGTTCTCTATAATATAAAATATACCAACTACCCTGCATCAATTACAGAATGTGTCTCAGAATAGTTAATAGTTAGCTCACAGAAGCAATTCACAAATGGTTTAAGTTTTTAAAAATAATTTAGGTTTTAATTACATTTTGTTTCAAAGAAGTCAATAAAATCAACACAATTAGGCATTGTTGCCTCTATTCATCACCAGTTCTTAAAAATCACAATGTCCTATAGTATAAAACTGGCAATCGCAGAAGCCAATTCCTTCTTTGATAAACTACCCCATGAATGTACTAAACAAATTCAAAATTTGGGGTGCCTGGGTGGCTCAGCTGGTTGAGTAACCAACTCTTGATCTTGACTCAGATCTTGATCTCCCTGAGTTCAAGCCCCACACTGGCTCCAAACTGGGCATGAAGCCTACTTAAAAAATAAACAAAATACAAAATAAAGACAATGAATGGTTATGCCTCTATGATCAATATAAGCCAATAATAAATGTTAATAGGCTCTATAAAGACACTGACTTTAAGAACAAACATCAGAACATTCTTATAAAAGCAAACAGGAAAGAAGGCAAAATGGTAAAAAATGAACAGGGAAAATTCATGTTCGTCATAAAGCAACCAACTTCCATTCAGCCAATCTAGATGAAAAGTCTACCCCTCAAGTGTTCTTTAACAGTGTCAGAAAGATAAAAACGTAAGGAAAAATGAAAAAAATCAAACTTTTTAAAACAGAAAAAAAAAAAGAGACTAAAAATGCATTAAGACAAAGGACAGAGTGTAGAAGAAACTGGAAGAACAGAAAAGAAGGAAATGGGTGGAATCAAATAGTAAAAGAAAATTTCCACTTGATTTTTTTTTTTTTTTTTAATTCATGAGTTTACTGACGATTAAAAGTATCAAAGAAAGGGTACGTTTCAGACTGGTGCAACTGCATTACCTGCATAAAATTCTGAATGCAATTTTCAATATAATATTTGGCTCTGTCAACATCATCTTGTAAGATGTAAAGAAGGCTCAATTCTTGACTATAGTGCAGCTCTATAAGAGCCTTCTGAAGCTCTTTGTTCACAGCTTCATCAATAAACGTCAGCAGGGACTGGTCAGCCTCCCCATGAAGCAGTAACTTCAGCTTGCTGCGGATCATGTAAGGTAGATAGGTCTCCTAAGGAGCAGAAGACTCTACTTGTAACTTTAGAAAGCCAATATGAGTATGCTTAATTATTTTATAACATACTTTGGTATAACTTTTCAGGTCAAAACTTAGAGCTAATGTGATGCTTCAAACCTAAAACTATAATTTTTAAAACACATTCACTTAAAATTATTCATTTTGTAACCACAAAATACACGGGAACATGTTTTATAGAAAATGGGAGCCACTTTTAGCTGAAAGATCATTGGGTGTTACATACAAGTGAGTAATCTACAAGCACAGGCAAGTCAGCTGTATTATGGGGACCAGGTGAGCTGCTTCCCTCCAAGAGTCTGGGTGATCCCATGAGAGGGAAACTGTCCCACTTCAGGGGTGAGGGCTACCCCATACGTAGCCTGTGACTCAGGGCAGAGACACCATGAAATATTCTTCCATGGAGTAATGCACGGACGTTAGTATTTATTTTTAAATGGATCCCATTTATTTGGAAAGGGTTAGTCAAAAGTAATAAGAGATTTAACAATATTATGGAGTTCATGCGGGGCGTCAGGCTATACAAATATCCTAATACTTTACAACTACTACTTTGTTTTTTTAAAGTTTTAAGCAACTTAATTAGAAAACAGCTTACCATCTAAAATATTTATCTCAGTGACCTGAAAAAAAATTCTATCGGGGGTACCTGAGTGGTGCAGTCAGTTAAGCATCTGACTCTTGGTTTTAGCTCAGGTCATGGTCTCAGGGTCATGTGATCAAGTCCTGAGTTGGGCTCCAGGCACTGTAGAGTCTGCTTGAGATTCTCTCTCTTTCTCCCTCTGTCTCTTCTGCTTGTGCTAAAATGAATAAATGAATCTCTAAATGTATAAATAAATAAAAAAAAAATTCTACCCACCTGATAAAATGGTTCACTCCACATTTTATTTAGATCTGGAGGGCTTTCATTATCAATGCTGACTATAGAACAGTATGCCAATGATTTCCACTCAGCAAGCTGGTTATAACAGTCGAGGGATGCAAGCTCCCAAAAATCCTTCTCAGGTTCCGTAGGCTCACCATCCACCCACTCTTGTTTATTGAGAGCCTCATGAAGAAAAGTTCATAAATTTATTTTACAAAGTTGGTAAGAATGTAAATGAAAGCATCTGTATTATAGGTAGTGTTAACATTCATGTTAAGGACAATCATTTTCAGATTTATGGCAAAGGGAGAGAAAAGGGAAAACAGTAATACTGAATGGAATAAACCAAAACAAACCTTATGGGAACAAATAAACATAAAAACCAAGAGGAAACTATCTCTCTGAGAAACTTATGAAAGAAGCCAGTTAACTAAAGACTCTGAATGACCTAAAATTTTATTTAAATCAATACTGTGGTTTATTTACCACTTAAAGAATTCTTAGATTGAAAATTAGAAAATAAGACATTTACTGAAAATTGTAGATGACTTTATTCTGTATTGCTCATTCAACCATCTCCTAGATCACAGACTCTGAATTTCAACTACTTGCTAGGCATCTATAACTGGATAGCCATTGGCAACTCCAAACGCAAAATGTACAAGATTGAACTTACAGTCATCTTCTCAAAACCAATTCTTACCTACCTCTTCATAAGGTTTTTATTTACTGAAGGAAAATGATCTACCCAAATAGAATTATGTAATAACAACACATATTGAAATAGCATCTCATAGTTTTATAATATTTGATAGGAAATGCTCTCTCTTCTATTCAGTGATGTTAAAGAGAATAAGAGATAAAGCAATAATTATTTCACATTTGGTTATTATGAAACTATTTCCTGCCATTAACCTTTCTGTAAAAACTAAGGAATAAAGTTGAAACATTATGAAACTCTGAATTCTAAAGCTAGCAGTTTTTCCATTCAGATAACAAAAGTGTTTAAGCAACTGACATATTTGCTAGAGATAAATTTTACCTCATTATACTGTTTAACAGCTTCAGAATAATCACTTCTTGCTTCTGCTAATATAGCACTCTGAGTGACTTGCTTTGTTCCTATCTCACTGCTAAAAATACTGCGGAGGACATCATATTCTCCAATTGACCTATATAGTCTAAAGAAACAAACAGAAAGTCCAAATCAATGAATATGCCAATATTTTTTAAGTGTTTGTTCTAATGAAATGATACTAAATTAAGCGACCACATTATGTTAGCCAAAAAGGATATATGTTATTTTTGTTTTATAAAAATATAAAATCTTAGACATTGTTTAGTTACCATCAGGTTTTACTACTTTAGTCATACAGGACACAAAGATTATTCTAAAGTACCTTTAGAGTGAATTATGAAAATATCCTAAAATTTACAATGGATAAATTGCCTCACCATAATAAGACCATTCTGTGTTAATCCATTACAGTAACATCACACATATCACTGGGTGACTAATTTGAAATCCTGTCTATACCTAAAATTTGGAACATAGTCAAGAATCCAGAGTGAGTAAAAATTAATCCTGATCCTAATAAGACCATGTTTTAATCCACATGCTATGGGTCATCTCGATTCTACTGACAAGTAATTTTCTTACAGCCTATTTGCTAGAGCACTCATTCCTTGCTTCACATTAACAAAAATCTTCTTCACCCCATCAACGAAGCTTCCCCACCAAGATATTCTCAAGTAAGTGTTAATAAGCTTGTTCTCTTTCCCTGGAATTTTCCCCCCATCTTTTAGGTCTCAACACAAATGTCATCTCTTCCCGAAGCTACAATCACCTGGCCAGCCAAGCGAGGACAGCTTCCTCTTTGGCTTTCCTGCAGTTTGGTCCTTTCTCAGTATGAAATCTCATGTACTTCTTACATCAAAAAATAAATAAATAAAAAACAAACAAACAAATAAATAAATAAAAAGCCTTAAGGACTCTGTCAGAGCCCAAGTGTTCCAAATTTATTTATTCATTCACTTATTTATTTATTTATTTAAAGATTTTATTTATTGGAGAGAAAGTGAGAGAGAGGGAAAGCAAGAGGAGGCAGGAGGTGTAGAGGAAGAGGGAGAAACAGATTCCAAAGCTGAGCAGGGAGCCTGAGATCCCAGGACCCTGGGATCATGACCTGAGCTGAAGGCAGATGCTTAGCTGACTGAGCTACTCAGGAGCCCCAGGATTCCAAATTTAGATAAAAATCTAGTAGATATGGCCTTCTCTTTCCTCTGTTTGTAGAGGGTTATGGGTAACAAACCAGAGGCAGAAGTGAGGAGATGGGGAGGTATCTTAACAGCTTACAGTCTAAGAGCCTAAAAGGAGGTGAAACTACAAACATTTTCCAGTAACTCAGAAAAGAGATCAGTCTCATATCCACCTTGCACTGTCCCCATGTTCCCAGGATAATACACACTTTAACATAGTCAAAATGATGACCGTGACATGTCATGAACAGGCAAAATTATGTTCTTAGTACTCTGTTTGAAAGGAATGCAAAATATTATATATACAAAAGTATGAGGAAGTATTTCTTTTGCAGATTTATTTATTTTAGAGGGAAAGAGAGTAGAGAGAGCTCAAGCACGGGGAGGGGTAGAGGGAGAGAAAGAATCCCAAGCAGAGTCCCCACTGAGTGTGGAGCCCGAAGCAGAGCTCTGTCTCATGACACTGAGATCATGGCCTGAGCAAAAACCAAGAGTTGGATGTTCAACTGAATGAGCCGCCAAAGAGCCCCAAAAGTATGAGGAAGTATTTAAATAAAGTAAGAAGCAAATGTTTAAAGTTTAGGATCTTAAAAGTTGTGTATTACATTTACCCAATAAATACACATTAGATGAGTTTCTCATTCCCTGAAAATATTAAATATACAAAGTGCTAGTGACTGTTCACTTGCACGTGTGAAACAACGGAATAAAAATGGTTACTAAGTAGAATCAGTATTAGCCAAGATGTACCCTCTGAACTGCCCTGGTATTTACCTGCCTCTCAAGAGACCGCAACGCTTTCCATTTGAGGTATGATTAGTTATGCATGTAAGTACATACATTTCCTACTGGTTGCTAGTTTTGTGAGCTGGGGAGACATGTCTAATTCTTCTTAGCACATGACACAATGTCTTACTAACACACAGTATTCAAGAGAGAAAGATAAAAATGACTATAAAACAGTAAATAGTACAAGGATTCCCCACCCTTACCTTTACTCTTTTTCCTAGAACCTGAAGATCTAAAAATCAGCACTATAAAACAGAAGTTCAAATTTAATTTCAATCTAACATCCTTCTCAGAATTAGGCACTGGCTTTCTTATGATAAAACCACAAGTAAGGAAAAAGATCAGACATAATGCAAAAGGGCATGATGACAAAACGGAATTTGTTTTTTTTCCAAATAAACAAAGTAATTGGATTAAATTGTTTCTAAAAGTTTGAGTCCTGCTAAAAATAATGGATTATCCTCTATTCAGTTTAGTGAAGCAGTAAAAACATATAAAACTCTAAGTTATGGCCACACTTTACAGGAAACTAAACTTGATAAATAACACCCTCAGTCCAAAAAGACTGTATACTGAAAGAACAAGTTTCATTGATGTTCTCTTTCCTGAGGAAAGACATTCCTTGTTGGGACAACTACTCTTGACTTAAGGAATGGTACTTTGCCAGAGAAGTTTTTCAAAAAAACTTCACAGAAGTGTTACAATCAACTTTATTTGCTCATTTTTCATGAGCATGAGAAGTTTTTCCTTATTACTTCAGTCAAATTCACTGTTCTCCCAACAGTCTGGATCACAGAGCTTACTTAGCAAGTTCCATCCATCTGACGACATCAGGAGAGAGGTGAGTCCTCCCCCGAAACCTCTTGGCAGGTGGTTCTTGAGGCATCGGGTGGAGCAGGGCCTCCTCGAGAAGGCGGACACCCACAGACTGCTGTAGACTGGCCAGGCAGCCAGCACTGACAGAAGCTGGGTCGAGGCTCAGCAAGTCTGTGTGTTGGCAACTGATTTCCTGTGAAACCACAAACATATGCAGCTATTTTGCCTGTGGTACTTTGACTGTATCTTCACAAGTAAGTCATGTTACTAAATATAAAAGAACATTTTGACATAAATAAAAATTTCTCTGTGTAATTCTATTAACAAAATTTCCTTAACATTCAGCTTGCTTAAAGGAGGAAATGATCTTTTATTTTTACACTTCCAATTCAGAGGTTAATTTAAAGCAAGAAAACCAATAGCAAAACATAAAAAATTTTGTATATATAAATTATATATCCAAACAACAATTGTAGTTCCCAGGAATATTTAGCCTGAACTGGTGAGAAAAACAGCTGAAACACACAGCTTTCATACCCAATTACCAAGGAATAGGTATAATTATCTCTGTTATACTATTTAACATCGTTTTTCTCATCTCCTTTCAACCAGGGGCTAACTTATTCACAATAATATTGAATTAGAGGATTTCAGGGATTTTTATATGACCTTTATTTTGTAACTCTCAATTTGAGCATCCTATATACACCAATAAAAATATGCTACAAATCAGAATATTATAAAAAGGATGATAGTATTTTCATTAAAACAAACCTGAATGTGTGCACATAGTTCTTGTGTATATGTCTGTGCATGCACATACATGCAGATATGTGGAAAAGATAGTCCCCGCTAAGCCACAAACACACTTTCCTTGCAGCTGTGCCATACACGGGCCACTTGCTATGTCTGATCAAGCCAACTTAAGTTCTACATCAGGGGACGTGAAAGAATATAGATTCTTCAAGCTAGCAAACAAAAACGTCACTATTAGAAGGAACTAGTGGTAAAATTCTGTTTCAGTCAATAACACAGCAAAGTGTCTCAGCTAAAGTGTCAGATTTTGAGATAACATCATTCTAATTTAGAGAGATTATATAACCTCTCTATCGAATTATATAAGACTATTTTAAAATACATATATTTGGGGGGCTCTTGGGTGGCTCAGTCAGTTGAGCATCTGACTGTTGGTTTCAACTCAGGTCATGATCTCAGGGTTATGAGATCAAGTCCCACATCAGAATCCATGCTCAGCAGAGTCTGCTTAAGAGATTCTCCATCTCCCTTTCCCTCTCCCTGCTAATGCAAGGTCACACATGTGCACACATGCTCACTTGCTTCCTCTCAAATAAACAAATAAAATCTTTAAAATAAGTATACTTTTAATTTTCAAGGAATCAACTCATTCTGTATTTACCAAATGCCCTCTGTGTTCCAGACATTGTAATCAACAGTGCTGTCCCTGATGGCATATAGCGTAAGATTTATTCCCACTTGCCAACAGAAGTCTTTTGTGAAAGTTTTAAATAAGTAAACAACTATTACTGGTGTATCATTCCTTTATATGTAAATGTATTCTTATAATTTGAATGAGTTCTGTAAGTCTATTTTCAGGATCGACTATTCTATATAATCTTGTTGACAGTATCATTTTACTCTATAAAAATGATGTGCTAAGCAAAAAATCTTCAGCTGATTTCACTTTTTATAAATTCCAAAACAGAATAAAGTAATGAAGCCTAATTTTCAAAATGATGACAATCTACTGGAATAACAGTATTCTTTGTTTGGACCCTTATCTCACTGTATTAGGTGAAGGCAAGAAACATTTCTTCATTTCATATATTCCATAGTTCTTAAATAGAGATTCACACATACAATATCAATAAGTGCTCTGTAAAAGAAAATTAAAAAAAATTTTTTTTTTAATTTCTTTTCAGCGTAACAGTATTCATTGTTTTTGCACCATTCCCAGTGCTCCATGCAATATGTGCCCTCCTTAATACCCACCACCTGGCTCCCCCAACCTCCTACCCTCTGGCCCTTCAAACCCCTCAGGTTGTTTTTCAGAGTCCACAGTCTCTCATGGTTCACCTCCCCCTTCCAATTTCCCTCAACTCCCTTCTCCTCTCCATTTCCCCATGTCCTCCATGTTATTTGTTATGCTCCACAAATAAGTGAAACCATATGGAAAATCAAAATTTTTATAAAGATCAAACAAGCAGTGAATAGCATATATGTAGGACACCAAATCAATTATCCGTTTGCTAGTCACTGACTGTGTCATGGAAAAACGGCCAAATGGGTTTTTCTTCCAGTTTAATGTATATAGTTAGGATACTCTGACAAATACAGGATATACAGCAGACAAGAAACTCATTCTGGGATGTCATGGCTAGGCAATGGCATCTCAACAGAGTGCTTGCTAGAATAAGAACTCATGTGAATGCCATGTAAATGTACTAAGATGGCATAAAAAGAGGAAAACAATCATACTTTCAGGTATGAACCACAAACAGAAAATCATAATAGCAAATGCTGCCAACTGCAGGCACTGACTTGCATGCATACTGCTTTTTCCGTAGGCAATGCCGAATACAAGCTCTAGAATGAGTAAAAATCATGTATTTACTTAATGATAGTTAATGACTCTTAAACAGCAATGGAAAAAACTAGCTTTTTAAAATAAATTTGGGGACAAAGCTAGGAATTCAGAATTTAAAAAATTACTTAGGAATACAATGTAAAGAGAAACTTACTTTGAAATACTGGCTAATTCAATACAATTTCTCAAATTTTATCTTTAGTGTAGCCAAGAAAAAAACAATGAAGGAACTCTACTTATATTTAAACCAATAAAAATAGAATATATAAAAAGAAACTGTATTAATAGCTTCATGCTACATAGGAAAGAATAAAACAGGAAAACCTAGTATTTCATAGTAGGGAATTATTACCCAATTAGTTTGCAAACCAAAGCTACTGATAAATAATATTAAAGAATATATACTTTAAATTACTCCAGGGAGGTTACTAGTTACAAAATTACAAAAATGGGCTTTGGGGGATGGAGTTAAGATGGTAGAGTAGTAGGGGGATCCTGAACTTGCCATGTCCTTCAAATACAGCTTGATCAATATTTAAGTGTTTTGGGACAATCAGAGGATTAAGGAAACAATCTGCACAGTTGGAGCAAGAGTAGGGGGGCAGATATAAAGTTCAGAGCCCTGAACTGGTGGAGAGGAAAGCCACAAGGCCCTGAAGGGGACAGAATCTGTTTCTCAGAGCCAAGCCAGGAAGAAGAAGACTGTGGGAAAGAGCCCAGTGGGTAAGAACCACACAATAAGCCAAAGTGAGGAGATCCCTTAGGTTGAATAGGGTGAGATCACACCCATTCCAGAGATCATTTGGAAGAGCATATTTTGCCTCTCAAAGGACCAAAGGCCAGCTGGAAACATTGATTGGTGCTCATCAGCAGAGTCACAGGTGTGTACAGAGGGCAGAAAGCCTCTTAGTAACATTTTGCTGTGAGCCACAACAGACTTAAACCTGTGTGCGCTGAGTGGCTGCTTTTCTGTGGCTGAACTAAGCAGAAAGCAGAGACTGGAGCACATGCAATTAGCCTGGTCATAGTTTTTGCTATCTGCCACAATAGATTCAAGTCTCTGCAAAGGCTTTTCTGGAACAGAGGGGAGTAGGGGACAGAGTTGAGTGTATACTGCCAATAACCTGGTTCCAGCTTTTCACTGAGCATTACAATAAATTGTAGGCTCTGCACATGTACTGAGCTATGGTTTTTCCGGATAGTATGGGGCTTGACACAACCCAAGCCTCTCCTCTTGGTTTGGGAGTGGGCCTACACCTTATTATGCCCTTTAAAACTTGGGAGTTTTGAATATCAACCACCAGCCAGAGATAAAATACAGATCTGTGGCTCTGGGTGTGCCAATAGTCTAGGCACAGACAGGTTAGGGCAGGGAACTGATGAAACCACAGGACACAGGAGACTGTTTGCTCTTCTCAGAGGGCTCCTGAACAGTGGCTGGGAGTTCCACTCCCCGGAGAAAGGAGGGCTGGGTGATACCATTTTCCACATCCTCCACCATCCCTCCTACTTCCCTCCCACCACCAGCACAGAAGGACTTCAAAGAGAAACACAACACCTCCAGTGGACTCTGGAGTCTCCTACACTACATCTTGCACCCCAGCACCTAGCAGGGGCATTTTTATAAAAGCAAGTCACCTTGTGAACCAGTCCAGCAAACCTCTCCAAAGAAGACAAACACAAGTCCACAATCTACCAAGTCCACTGATTAAAGAAAGTACCAGAACATCACATTCCAGTGGAAACAGGACAAAGCTTGTTTCTTTTTTGTTTTTGATTCCCCTTTTCTTTTTTTTTTTTAAATTTTTTATTTTTTATAAACATATATTTTTATCCCCAGGGGTACAGGTCTGTGAATCACCAGGTTTACACACTTCACAGCACTCACCAAATCACATACCCTCCCCAATGTCCATAATCCCACCCCCTTCTCCCAAACCCCCTCCCCCCGGCAACCCTCAGTTTGTTTTGTGAGATTAAGAGTCACTTATGGTTTGTCTCCCTCCCAATCCCATCTTGTTTCATTTATTCTTCTACCCACTTAAGCCTCCATGTTGCATCACCACTTCCTCATATCAGGGAGATCATATGATAGTTGTCTTTCTCTGCTTGACTTATTTCGCTAAGCATGATACGCTCTAGTTCCATCCATGTTGTTGCAAATGGCAAGATTTCATTTCTTTTGATGGCTGCATAGTATTCCATTGTGTATATATACCACATCTTCTTGATCCATTCATCTGTTGATGGACATCTAGGTTCTTTCCATAGTTTGGCTATTGTGGACATTGCTGCTATAAACATTCGGGTGCATGTGTCCCTTTGGATCACTACATTTGTATCTTTAGGGTAAATACCCAATAGTGCAATTGCTGGGTCATAGGGCAGTTCTATTTTCAACATTTTGAGGAACCTCCATGCTGTTTTCCAGAGTGGCTGCACCAGCTTGCATTCCCACCAACAGTGTAGGAGGGTTCCCCTTTCTCCGCATCCTCGCCAGCATCTGTCATTTCCTGACTTGTTGATTTTAGCCATTCTGACTGGTGTGAGGTGATATCTCATTGTGGTTTTGATTTGTATTTCCCTGATGCCGAGTGATATGGAGCACTTTTTCATGTGTCTGTTCGCCATCTGGATGTCTTCTTTGCAGAAATGTCTGTTCATGTCTGTTCATGATTCCCCTTTTCTTAATTTCTAATGCTTTTTTCATTTTTCTGTTTCTTATTTTTTATTCTTCATCCTTTAATCATCTATTTTTTCCCCCTTTCTCTCTCTCTTTTTTTTCCTTTTTCTTCCTTTTTTTTGTATCAGGCTGATAATCTTTTGTTCAGTTGTTGGTTTGATTGTTTCCTTCTCTTATTTTTTGAGCCTGGCTACTTTTTTCTCTCTTTTCTTCTTTCCCTACTCTTCTTTCCTTCCTTGTTTCTTACTTTCTAGAATCATGCTTACAGTTTGTCTGTTTGTATCCATTTTTGTTCTGTTTTCCTTTCTCTTGTTTTAGGTCAGGCTTTGTTTTTGTTTTGTCTTTTTTTTCTTCTCTTTTTTTTCCTTTACAAACTTAACTTGACAGACAAATCAAACCATACGTACTTAAGGGTCAAAACACTCCATTGCAAGCAAGAAGGAATGCTACAGAGGAAGTACCAGTGGGAAAGAGCAGCCAAAACACAATAGCAGAATGTACACAGCATATATCAGAAGCAACTTCCTGAGGTTTTTGTTGTGGTGGTTATTACTACTGTTTCTGCTGTTTTGTTTTATTCTTTCCTCCTTACTTTTCTGAAAACAATGACTAGATGGAGAAAATGAGTGCAAAAGAAAGAACAGGCGGTACTATTCTCTGGTAGGCATTTAATCGATATGGATACAAGTAACATATTGGAACTAGAAATCAAAACAATTATAAAGATACACGCTGGGCTTGAAAAACGCAGAGAAGCCACTACAGACTCCCTTACTGTAGAAATAAAAGAACTAAGATCTAATCAGGCCAAAATTAAAAATGCTATACTGAGATGCAGTCAAACATGGAGGCTAGGATAAACAAAGCAGAAGGGAAGCTGAGAAAAAGAGACAAAAACTACTACTGGATTACCAAGGGAGACTTCAAAAAATCAGTGATACCATAAAGCAAAATATATTTGAGTAATAGAGGTCCAGAAGGTAAAGAGAGAGGGGAAGAAGAAGGTTTCTTTGAACAAATTATAGAACAGACCTTCCCTAATCTGGGGAAGAAAAAGCATTCAAGTCCAGGAGGCACTGAAAATCCCCCACAAAATCAATAAAAATAGGTCAACACTCCAACATAAGATAGTAAAGCTTACAAACTTCACTGATAAAGAGAAAATCCTGAAAGCATCTCAGGACAAAAGGTCCTTAACTGATAAGGGTAGATACATAAGGCCGGCAACAGACCTGTCCACAGAGAGCTGGCAGGCCAGAAAGGACTGCCATGACATAATTAACATGCTAAATGGGAAAAAAAAATGCAGCCAAGAGTATTTTATCCTGCAAGGCTGTCATTCAGAATAGAAGGAGAGATAGAGTTTCCAGATCAAACAAAAACTGAAAGAATTTATGAATACTAAAACAGCCCTGCAAGAAATATTAAAGGGGATCCTTTGAGGGAAGAGAGAGCTCAAAAATAAAAAAAGATCAGAAAGGAACAGAGACAATTTTTTTTAAAGATCTTATTCTTTTATTAAACAGAGATCACAAGCAGGCAGAGAGGCAGGCAGAGAGAGAGGGAGAAGCAGGCTCCCTGCTGAGCAGAGAGCCTGATGCGGGGCTCGATCCCAGGACCCTGGGATCATGACCTGAGCTGAAGGCAGAGGCTTTAACCCACTGAGCCACCCAGGCACCTCGAAACAGAGACAATTTATACAAACGCTGACTTTACAAGTAATATATGGCACTAAAGTCATCTCCTTCAAGAATTATTCTGAATGTAAATGGACTAAATACTCCAATTAAAAGACACAGAGTATCAGATTAGATAACAAAACAAAATCCATCAATATGCTGAGACTCATTTTAGATCCCCAAACACCTCCAGATTGAGAGTGACAGGTGAGGGGACGGGAACCATTTATCATCTTAACAGACATGAAAAGAAAGCTGGAGTAGCCATCCTTATAGGAGACAAACTAGTTTCTAAACCAAAGAGGTAAACAAGGACACAACTTCATAATAAAAAGAATCTATTCAACAAGAAGGTCTAATAATTGTAGATATTTCTACCCCTGACTTGGAAGCATCCAAATATATAAACCAATTAATAACAAAATTAAAGAAACTCATTGATAATAATACAATAACAGTAGGGAGCTTTAACACCTCACTCAAACCAATGGACAGATCGTCAAACAGAAGATAAACAGGAAACAAAGGCTTTGAGTGACACACTGGACCAGATGGACTTCACAGACACATTCAGAGCATCTCATTCTAAAGCAACAGAATACATATTCTTCTTGAGTGCACATGGAATATCCCCTCCAGAATAGATGACATACTTGGTCACAAATCAGGTTCCAACCAGTACAAAAAAAACCAAGATTGAACAAAAAAGTACATGGAGGTTAACCAGCATCCATCTAAAGAATGAATGGGTGAACCAGGAAATTAAAGAAGAATTTTTATTTTATTTTATTATTATTTTTTAAAAGATTATTTATTTATTTATTTGACAGACAGAGAAATCAGAAGTAGGCAGAAGTAGGCAGAGAGGCAGACAGATAGAGAGCCTCTATCTCAGGCTCCCCACCAAGCAGAGAGCCTGATGTGGGGCTCGATCCCAGGACCCTGAGATCATGACCTGAACCGAAGGCAGAGGCTTAACCCACTGAGCCACCCAGGTGCCCCAAATAGAATTTTTAAAAATATATGGAAGCATATGAAAATAAAAATATAACAGTTCAGAATCTTTAGATGCAGCAAAGGCCTTCCTAGGAGGGAAGTATCAAGAAGCAAGAAAGGTCTCAAATATATATCCTAACCTTACACCTAAAGGAGCTGGGTAAAGAACAACAAATAAAACCTAGATCCAGCAGAAGAGAAATAATACAAATTAGAGCAGAAATGCATGATATAGAAATTAAGAAAACAAAAAAAACAAAAAACAGAACAGATCAACAAAACTAGGAGCTAGTTCTTTGAACGAATTAGTAAGATTGAAAAACCCCTAGCCCAACTTATCAAAAAGAATAGAGAAAGGACCCAAATCAATAAAATCATGAATGAAAGATAAGAGATCACAACACTGAATAAATACAAGCAATTATAAGAGAATATCACGAGGAATTATATACCAAGAAATTAGGCAATCTGGAAGAAATGGATGCATTCCTAGAAACATATAAACTCCTAAAACTGAAATAGGAAGACATAGAAAACCTGAACAGACCCATAACCAGCAAAGAAATTGAATCAGTAATCCCAAACTTCCCAACAACAGGAGTCCAGGGCCAGATGGCCTCCCAGTGGAATTCTACCAAACATTTAAGAAATTAACACCTTTTCTGAAGTTGTTCCAAAAAACAAAATGGAAGAAAAACTTCCAAACTCATTATATGAGGCCAGCATTACCTTGATCCCAAAACCAGACAAAGACCCCACTGAAAAGGAGAATTACAGAACAATATCCCTGATGAACATGGATGCAAAAATTCTCCCTGATACTAGCTAATAGGATCCTACAATACATCAAAAGGATTATTCACCACAACCAAGTGGGATTTATTCCTGAGCTGCAGGGGTGGTTCAACATCCACAAATCAATTAAGGTGATATACTTCATCAACAAAAAAAGGGACAAAAACCATATGATCCTTCAATTGATGCAGAGAAAGCATTTAACAAAATACAGCATCCTTTCTTCATAAAAACTCTCTGCCATGTAGCTAGAGAGGAAACATATCTTAATATCATAAAAGATATACATATACATACATATACATAATATACAAAAGATCCACAGTAAATATCATCCTCAGTGGGGAAAAAACTGAGAGCTTTTCCTTAAGGTCAGGAACACGACAGGGATGTCCGCTCTCACTACAATTGTTCAACATAGTACTGAAGTCCTGGCTACAGCAATCAGACAACAAAAAGAAATAAAGAGCATCAAATCAGCAAAGAAGAAGTCAAACTTTCAGTCTTTGCAGATGACATGATACTCTGTAGAAAACCCAGACGATTCTACCAAAAAAAATGCTATAACTGATACAGAAATTCAGCAAAGTCCCAGGATATTAAATCAATGCCCAGAAGCCAGTTGCATTTCTAGACACTAACAAGGATGAAAAAGAAATAGAAATCAGGGAATCAATCCCATTTACAATTGTACCAAAAACCATAAGATACCTAGGAATAAACCTAACCAAAGAGGCAAAGGATCTGTATTCTGAAAACTATAGAATACTCATGAACGAAATTGATGAAGACACAAAGATATGGAAAAATGCTCCATGTTCATGAATAGGAAGAACAAACATTGTTAAAATATCTACGCTACCCAAAGCAATCTACACATTAATGCAATCCCTATCAAAATATCATCAACTTTTTTCACAGAACTGGAACAAACAATCCTAAAATTTAATCCTGAATAGCCAAGGCAATGTTGAAAAAGAAAAGCAAAGCTGGAGGCATCACAATTCCAGATTTCAAGCTACAGTACAAAATTGTCATCATCAAGACAGTATGGTACTGGTATAAAAACAAGACACATAGACCAATGGAATAAAATAGAGAACCCAGAAATGGAATCTCAACTCTATGGTGAACTAATCTTCAACAAAGCAGGAAAGACTATTCAATGGAAAAATGATAATGCCTTCAACAAATGGTGTTGGGAGAATTGGACAGCAACATGCAGAAGGATGAAACTGGACCACTTTCTTACACTATACACAAGAGTAGACTCAAATGGATGAAAGACCTAAATGTGAGACAAGAATCCATGAAAATCCTAGAGGAGAACACAAGCAGTAACTTTTTGACCTCAGCTGCAGCAACTTCTTACTAGACATGTCTTCAAAGGCAAGCGAAACAAAAGCAAAAATGACATACTGGGACTTCATCAAGATAGAAAACTTTAACACAGTGAAGGATACAGTCAACAAAACTAAGGTAAGCTACAGAATGGAAGAAGATATATGGAAATGTCTTATCAGATAAAGGGTCAGTATCCAAAACCTATAAAAAACTTAACTGAGGGCGCCTGGGTGGCTCAGTGGGTTAAGCCGCTGCCTTCGGCTCAGGTCATGATCTCAGAGTTCTGGGATCGAGTCCCGCATCGGGCTCTCTGCTCAGCAGAGAGCCTGCTTCCCTCTCTCTCTCTCTGGCTGCCTCTCCATCTACTTGTGATTTCTCTCTGTCAAATTAATAAATAAAATCTTTAAAAAAAAAAAAAAAAACTTAACCAAACTCAACACCCAAAAAACCAAAAACTCCAGTGAAGAAATGGGCAGAAGACATGAACAGACACTTTTCCAAAGAAGACATACAAATGGCCAACAGACCCATGAGAAAATGCATGTCACTTGGCATCAGGGAAATAAAAATCAAAACTACAATGTGATTCAACATCACACCTGTCAGAGTGGCCAAAATGAACAACTCAGGAAACACAGATGTTGGTGAGGATGCTGAGGAATAGGAACCCTCTTACACTATTGGTTAGAATGCAAACTGGCACAGTCACTCTGGAAAACAGCAGGGAGGTTTCTTGAGAATTTAGAAATAGAGCCACACTATAACCCAGCAATTAATAGCACTATCCAAAGGATACAAACAGTGATTTGAAGGGGCACCTACATCTCAATGTTTATAGCAGCAATGTCCACAATAGCCAGAATATTGAAGGAGCCAGATGTCTATAGACAGATGAATGGATATACAATGGAATAGTACTCAGGCATCAAAAAGAATGAAATCTTACCATTTGCAATGACATGGATGGAACTTTAGCAAAATAAGGTCATATATGATTTCACTCATATGTGGAATTTAATAAATATAAAAACAGAAGAACATGGGAAAGGGAAGGAAAAATAAAAATAACATGAAAACAAAGAGGAAAACAAACCTATTTCTATAGGAAATAAACTGAGGGTTGCTGGAGGAGAGGTGGGTGGGATGGATGGGGTAACCGGTTGATAGGCATTAAGGAGAGCACTTGATGGGATGAGCATGGGTGTTATATGCAACTGATGAATCACTAAATCCTACCTCTGAAATTAACAATACCCTATATGTTAATTAAATCTAATTTAAATAAAAAAATTTAAAAATATTAAAATGAACTGAAACAGTTTACTAGGGCCTTTGTAATGATCCATGTTTTAAATGGCAAAGGAAACCTTTCTTACATGAAAATGTAACCTTCCAGAAAGCACGTTTTAAGTAGTAACTGAAACTATGTCTATATATGCTCAAACTGTACTGCCTTAGAAGGCCTTCTCTGACCACTCCATCTAAATATCTATCATGGTACCACCCTGTGGTATCACTCTGTTCAAGAGGATGTCTCTCTCCCTGCTTCATTACTACTCTACATTACACTGGTGTTTCTGTACTACTCAAGTTCTGTGACACTTAAGACTACTTCATGCTATCTTCTATATTCTTCTGTTTATTGTTTGTTGTCCATTGTAATTCCAGGAAAGTAGAGATTTGTGCCTCTTTGCATCACTCACCATCCCCACCACTTACAAAGTCAGGAATATGCTGAATCAAAATCTGTTGAAGGCAATCAGGAGGCAGGAAATAATCTGGTGAAACAGTATATAAGCAAAAACAACTAACAACATGCAGGACTTAACCAAATTACTGAAGGGATTGACTTATTGATCAGAACATTTTTTAAAAAAGATTTTATTTATTTATTTGACAGAGAAAAAGAGATCACAAGTAGACAGAGAAGCAGGCAGAGAGAGGGGGAAGAAGGCTCCCTGCTGAGCAGAGAGCCAGATGCAGGGCTCGATCTCAGGACCCTGGGATCATGACCTGAGTCAAAGGCAGAGGCTTTAACCCACTCAGCCACCCAGGCACCCAAAATCAGAACATTTTTATACCAAGGCTGATTTCTAATTATTCAGTCAAATATAAATTTGGGGTTTTTGGGTTTCTTGTTTTTGTTGTTATTGTTTTTTTAATAAAGACTCATCCATTTATTTTAGAGAGAGAGAGAGAAAAAGAGAGCAGGTACAAGTTAGGGGAGGGGGAGACGGAATTCTCAAGCAGACTCCCCACTGAGTGGGGCTTGATCCTAGGACCCTGAGATCATGACCTGAGCTGAAACCAAGGGTCAGACATTCCTATATGCTTGTTTAAAAAAAAAATACAATCAAATCACAACAACCCTTCTGGGAAGAGGTAACCAACCATACAGAGTATATATACTCAAACACCTTGTGCTTCAGTTTGTGAAACAAATTAAGTTATTATGACACAGTCTTTTGATGGGAAAGTAGATAATGCATATTTATGAAGTATGTATAGACTCTTACCTGGATACAAGAGACAAAAGGTGGAAAGAAAGAGAAAGTGCTGTTAAGAAAATGATTAAAGTCCTGTAGCAACTTTTGAGTAATGTTGTTTTTCTCAGACTTGGTCTTGTATTTATCCATCTCTTTTATAATTCCAGAAAACAAGCTGCCAAAGAGCTCTTTTGCAATTATTGGGTCTCTCTGTAAAATACCCAAAACAAAGACAAGTTAGGATCTGAAGTAAAAATGCTACAATTCACTAATACTATCAGAGCTTTATTTGAAAACACAAATTTCTGCAAACATATCTAATTTACATCTCAATTCTGTTTAGAAAGTTTTAACAGGCATTGACATGGCTAGTGTTTGAAATTTAACCAAATATACTTGTGGTATCATGGATTTTGGACCCAGAAATAATGTAAGCTGGCTTAATCACATATGTAGCCACAGAGTTTAACTCATGGGTGAGTCTGGACCTTCAGATATTTCATCTTTAAAGCAGGGATAACAGAACACATCTCAGGGCTGTGGTAAGGATTAGCCAAGTTAAAGCACATCAAGTGACCACTGCAGTAATTGATAAGATCTTCAAGAAAGATTAAATGAGATTTTTAAGTACTATCTTTACATTAGTATCATCATAAAGCTAAAGATAGCTGATAAGCTTAAATAAAATGCCAATTTAAAATTTCAAAGTCCCATCAATACGACCATTTAAACTGTTAAAACCATCAGTAACCATTTTTGTGCTTTTAATGTTTGGTGTATTCAACTCTAACAGAATGCTACCTGATCTTTCATGGTTTTAACCCTCACACTCCATGACTACAAGAACTGGTGCCTGTGACACCAGTACTAAGAACAGTCCCTAGCATGCAGTGTCTGTATATTTTAAAGGAAGGCATGAATGCATGAATTAATAAGATCTGAACACTATTTTGCTTGGTAAAAACTGTGTCTGAATAAAAAGTTCTTGATTTGTTCTTTATTTTGTAATTTATTTGCTTTATAAAAGTTATATGGTTGCTATAAAAAATTTCAGAAAATATAAATTAGCAAAAAAGAAAATAACCCAATTATACTACATGAAGATAGTCACTGCCATGGGTTGTTCTTTTACTACAACACACACTCTCTCATACGGTATCTGTTCAATAACTTTTTTCACTTAACTTGCAGCAGACAGGTTCCCATATCTAGAACCCAAATCTTGAGTCTTATGCACAAATTCCCTCACTTCCCAGGGAGTTCCAAATGCTTCTTCTATTATGATACAATGGTGCTTAAGCTAAAGAATGTTTTCAGAGCAACAGAATGTTGTCACTGGACATGTGCTGTAATGACTAGTTTACAGGCTCCTCTTCAGTTCTCTAGCGTGCAACACTCATGTTGAAGAGGAGCCCCTGGACAGCAGAGAAGGCCTTGTCTGTTCTGTTCACAGCTGCACCTCAGTGCTTAGAGCAGTCCCTGGCATCCAGATGGAACTGCTCCATATATAGCACTTGTTGAATAAAGTATTTGGAATTTGAGAAATATAAGGACACATATTCCTTTTCAAAGAACAGAAAAAAATGTAGTCACGTTTTTTCAAAACAATATTCACCATCTCAATATTTTCCAAGCACCAAAGAGATGATCTGACTTGGGACATGGGTCTCAGCAGTATCAGGCTTGTAACCTGCTATCATTAGTACACACCACATACCTATCCAACATGGGAAGATGCAAACCATGCCTAGGAGAGTAGGCGGCAGCATCATTTCTGAGGCAGTGATGTGAATATTATGTGCAAAGCACTAGAAAAACTGGGAAATAATGGGGGTGAAGAAAAACACTAGGCCAGGAATCAAAACAAAGGGGGGGTTGTCTTAGTTTCACACCCAGCAAGAATACAAAGTTTGAACCAAATTATCCATTCTTTGCTAACCTTCAGTTCTTCATCTGTAATGTGTCTAAAAAACTGCCTTTATGTCACGAAATTACTGGGAGAATCTAATGAAAGAAATGTGAAAGCACTCTATAACACTCAAGGGCTCTTCTGTGATAGTAGTTACATAAATCAGTACATATGCTACAATTGCACAGAATCAATCTCTCTCTCTCACACACACACACACACACATGAGGGAAAAAATGGTTATGTCCAGTCCAGGTAACACTGTTGTTCCAATGTCAATTTCTAGATCAACATAAATGGTTAAATAAGATACTACCAGTGGGGAACGCCAGATAAAGAGTATATGGGACTATGTACTATTTTTGCAAATTCCTGTTAATCTATATTTATTTAGATTAAATAAAAAGCTTAAAAAAGAGTAACAAAGACTATGCAGATATAACATTATTATAAGCAATATAAGTTTTGGAAAATTCACACAATATATAGCATATTTCAGCATCTAGCATTATGCCACACACACACACAGTGGTATGCCACAACACCTCAGTGTAGCATACGGTAGCCCCCGGAACTGATAAATAGTTTTTATCAGTCAATAGAAAAATAAAGCATTCAAGGACCAACCTGAGCCACAGCTTGCAAGGGGGTGATCAGGCTACTGTATTTAATCTGAATGTCAGGAAGGTCTCCTTGACGGTAACTCCTGTATAAAATGACTTGGGCATCGTGCTTCATTTTTAACTCACTCTTTATCTCCTATAATCATTAGAACCAAGAAAGAAGATTAGAATTCCTATTGAAAAAAATTGTAGTACATGAACTATGAAACGATCAGTCAGTACTTATCTTTAACATAAAGGTGAATTTGATGATAAATTTTACCCAAAATGGTTTGGTCCCTACACTTTACCAGTCTATGGTAGACAATAAATCCAAAATAAAAATTACTATCAAATGAGCAGTATGATTAAACATTTATCACAAAATAATGTGAATATTTGTAAACTCAGAGAACTTGAATTAGAATTTTTTAAAGCCATATTTCATTTCTTCCCCTTAATTCCTCTTAAAAAACCCTTGGCTAACAGGCCCAGTGATATCACCACAGCCCAGCTCTTCCTGACCCTGCTCACCACGCTGGCCTTGCACATGCTTTTGAGTCACCCCGACTCTCCACCACACAGGGCTGTGGGACCTGTTCATCTCTGCCTAGAGTGTCTTTTCACAGTTTTTCTCTCATCATTTGGTTCCCACCTCAGATATCATTTTCAAAGAAGCTTGCTTTCTCACTTTAACAGTCTTCCCCACATGGGCATAACTTGGTTAATCTCCAACTGCACACTATAATCTTAACTCATTCATTTTTTTGGTTCTGTTGTACACACTGGGTTGTAGCTCCATGAATGTTTATATCATATTCACCTCTATACCATTAGCATTGAGCGCAGTGCCTGCCACTGAGCACAATGCTCCCAATAAATAAAGCGCATGGACTTCTGATGCCATTCTTACTGAGAGGTCAGCCGCTTCAGATGAGAACACCTGTGTCAGAGGGAATGTATGGCCTCACACAGCAGGCCATTCTACATTTATTAAAGGACTTTATTTGTATCAAACCAAACTATCCCACTCTGATTTCTATCCAGCAATCCTGGTTTTATCTTTTCCTTCTGTTCATATTCTGCTTTTTATTTCCTTCAGGCACACCTAGTTAGGTTTCAGGCTTAATTAGTAGCTCATGGCTACTTCTGAGTGGGCAAAGAAGAACGCTCTCCATGTGTGGTGGGGCCAGTGAGAAGAAGCATGGGAGGACTTTGAGGCACTGATTTTGGACCCTTGCCTTCAGGAGAATAGCTGTTCTTACACAGATAAGAGAGATGAAATGTCCATTTTCTTTCCACAGAAGATATAGTGGAACCATTCAATTTCTTCATACTCAGATTTGCAAGTTAATTAAGTGACTGAAGATTTAAACTGAATTAAAATAAACTCAGTTGTTTTTTTTTTAACATACAGTCTTGTCTTTCTTGAAAATTTTGTCATAATTACTGGTTTTTAAGTAATACCGAAGCTGTTGCTGAACAAATTCTTCCATTATTTCCACATTTTGAGAAATGTTTAATTCATGCCGTACTAGGTCACTGCTTTTGGCAGATAACCCAGGACCATCCATCTGGCCTGCTCATCCTTTCCTCTGGGCTCACCATTCCCTCTTCATCCAGGTACCCCAGAGAACAGCTGGTTGTAATGTGGTTCCACAGTGGCCCCAGACCCAAAGTGGGGCAAGATTATGGCTAATCCTTCCCAGCAGCTAAAGTTGTAAGATAATTCAGGAATTATTGGAGGCTGTGTCTCTACCACATGGAGAAAGCCAAGCTGTACACAGAGAAGAACAAAGCCAAGCTGCAGTGAGAGTCTGAGATAAGGGGCAGGGATGAGGTCCTGGTAGTGCCCATGAGCCACAACAAACCTCAGATTCAAGGGACTACACACACATGCCCCATTCCAAGATTCCCATGACCTCATTAGTGAGTCACCACTGTATTTTACATCTACATTAGTCAGAGGAATTATCTTTGGTTCATAAGTAACTTTAACTCATATACTGCTGGTTTTGTAATTTTGTCATGCAATAAATATCTGACAAGAATCTTATTTCCTTAGTATATATCCGTTGATATAAAAAAAATATTTCTGACCACTCAAATTCTCAAAATAGATACAAACCTTCTCTCGTTTTTGTTCAGCAATACCTTTTCTGGCATAAATCAAACTGAGCTTTTCTTGGTCCTTTATAAATCGCCTGCATAATCTTAATATTTCTGTCCGATTGTCTATACCTGAAGAATATAAAGGTTTGTTACAGATGGTCAATTTGACATTTGCAGTTGACTTCACCTCCTTTCTAGAATTGCCTGAAATAGAAAGTATAATTATTTCCTTACTTCCATCTAGCTGTTCTGTTTTGTTGCAATGACATGAGTCTGTGAAGAACAGAGAACAGGACAGAAGACCACTAACCAGTTTTGGAAACTAGAGAACAGAAAGCTGTAACCAACCCAGCCCAACCCCAGGGCCACCATACAGAGAACAGAAACAAACAAGGACGGCTGACAAGACCTTGAAGGGGCAGGACCTGGCAGCAGCAGGCATGTCCATGGGAAGGGAGGAAAGTGAGGCTGCAGCAGGAGATGTGGTTAGGAAGCACTGTCCCTAGTGCTGCAGGTGCCGAGCCTGGGAGAGGACATAGGGCCCATGGGTGCACAGGGCTGACATGGCTGCAAGCACAGCAACTACACCATGAGTGATCACAAGGGCTTTTGGAACCTGGAGCTGCCTGGTCGTGCTTGGCCTCTAGAGTACTGGTACCCTGGCCTGCCAGCCTGTAGTTATTCCAAATGCCTTTTACTCATCTGGGAATATAAGTGAAAAGCCAAGTCACCAGACATTTTGAGGAAAGCTTCAAACATGAAAGACAGAAATGAAAAAAATAAGGAAAGAGCAACTGTTGAAAGCAGTCCTTCCAGGGGAAAAAATTTTCAAAATATTATCATTTATTAAAAAGACAAAAGCAGAAATTCCAACAGTGGATCAAACACTGGAAGGGCATTCAGAGAACATAAAAAGTTCATAGAAACCAAAAATATAACTTAAAAGTAAAGGTTAGAAGATAGGTTAAAGTGATTTCCCAGAATACAAAGGAAAAAGGATGAAAAACAAGAAAATTATAAGAGCTGATAAAGTCTGTATTCCAAAAAGAAAACTGATACAAGGAAATCATCAACAAAATCATCCAAGAAAAAATACTGCAAAACTGGAAAATGCATTAGCAGTCTGAAAGGGCCCTCCTATGCCCAGAAAAATGGACTAACAGACCTGCATGCTTCAAAGGACCTTTTTGTGAAATTTCCTAAAATTTATTTAAAAGAAAGGATCCTAAGATGTTCTGCCAATTCTTAACAAAGAACCAATTCTTAACAAAGAGTCAATAAAATGAATGCCAGTAGGTTTCCCAACCCAACCTTGGGTACTAGGGAACCCTGATGAGTTCACACTCAAAATTCTATAGCTAAAATACCCAGCAGGTGTGACTGCCATCAAAGCATCAAAAACAGCTTAGGGCTTCTGACTCCCTTTCTCAGGAAGCTACATGAAGAAGTGCTTCATCAGAAAGATGGAACAAGCCAAAGAAGAATCAGATCCAAGAGAGGTGAAAAGACCCTCAGGACGAAGAGGTGGTCTCTGAACCACAGCTGAGCAGACACCCCAAGAGCAGTAGCCTGGAACAGCGTGGCTCAAAAGCTCCAGGAGAGATTTCATTTAAGATAAAACATTTATGTACTGGGACACAGTAAAAGACAATGGTACAGCTCAAAGGAAATCAAGTAATAATATGCAGAAATCTAAACCAAAATAATTATTAATGCCCAGAAAAAATTATTATACAAGAAATACAAAATAATCATAGTAGCACTATACTTTGAACAGATATAATATTTATGCAGTCAAAATAAGAGGAAACTACACAGGAAGAATTCATTGCGAGTGTGTGTGAGGGACAAGAAGGAGCCAGATCCTCAATGTCCATAACGCAAGCAAAAGAGAATAACAAATATTGAAAGAAAAAAAAAGGTAGTGTAGCAATACTGGAGGTACAGAAGGGTATAAGTGGGGGAGGAGTCAAGATGGCGGAGAAGTAGCAAGCTGAGACTGCTTCAGCTAGCCGGAGATCAGCTAGATAGCTTATCTAAGGATTGCAAACACCTGAAAATCCATCGGCAGATCGAAGAGAAGAAGAACAGCAATTCTGGAAACAGAAAAACAACCACTTTCTGAAAGGTAGGACCGGCGGAGAAGTGAATCCAAAGCGACGGGAAGATAGACCCCGGGGGGAGGGGCCGGCTCCCGGCAAGCGGCGGAGCAACCGCGCACAAAATCAGGACTTTTAAAAGTCTGTTCCGCTGAGGGATATCGCTCCAGAGGCTAAACCGGGGCGAAGCCCACGCGGGGTCAGCGTGGCCTCAGGTCCCGCAGGGTCACAGAAGGATCGGGGGTGTCTGAGTGTCACAGAGCTTGCGGGTATTGGAACGGGAAAGCCGGCTACAGAGACAGAGCTGACAGTAAGCTCGCAGCTCCGTGTTACCTTGAACCAGTCGCAGGCTCGGTGAGCTCGGAGCGCGGCCGGAGGTCAGGCAGACGGGAGTAACTGGGCGCTGTTCTCTGAGGGCGCACTGAGGAGTGGGGCCCTGGGCTCTCGGCTCCTCCGGGCCGGAGACCAGGAGGCCGCCATTTGTATTCCCGTCCTCTGGAACTCTACGGAAAGCGCTCAGGGAACAAAAGCTCCTGAAAGCAAACCCAAGCAGATTACTCACCCCGGCCCCGGGTAAGGGCGGTGTAATTCCGCCTGGGGCAAAGACACTTGAGAATCGCTACAACAGGCCCCTCCCCCAGAAGATCAACAAGAAATCCAGCCGAGACCAAGTTCACGTACCAAGGAGTGCGGTTTCAATACCAAGGAGAGCAGCAGAATTCCAGAGGAGGAGAAAGCCAAGCACGGAACTCATGGCTTTTTTCCTGTGATTTTTTTTAGTCTTGCAGTTAATTTAATTTTTTCTTTTTCATTTTTTTTTTTTCTCGCCTTCGGGTAAAATTTTTTTTTAACTGTTACCTTTTTCTTTTTTAACGATTTTTTACTAGTTTATCTAATATATATATATTTTTTTACATTTTTCTTAGGTGTTTTCTTTTTTTAAAAATTCTTTTCTTTCTTTTTTTTTTCTTTTTGTTTTTTTTTTTTCTTTCTTCCTTTTTGAACCTCTTTTTATCCCCTTTCTCCCCACTCACGATTTTGGATCTCTTCTAATTTGGTTAAAGCATATTTTCCTGGGGTTGTTGCCACCCTTTTAGTATTTTACTTGCCCCTTCATTTACTCTTATCTGGACAAAATGACAAGACGTAAAAATTCAACACAAAAAAAAGAACAAGAGGCAGTACCGAAGGCTAGGGACCTAATCAATACAGACATCGGTAATATGTCAGATCTAGAGTTCAGAATGACAATTCTCAAGGTTCTAGCCGGGCTCGAAAAAGGCATGGAAGATATTAGAGAAACCCTCTCGAGAGATATAAAAGCCCTTTCTGGAGAAATAAAAGAACTAAAATCTAACCAAGGTGAAATCAAAAAAGCTATTAATGAGGTGCAATCAAAAATGGAGGCTCTAACTGCTAGGATAAATGAGGCAGAAGAAAGAATTAGTGATATAGAAGACCAAATGACAGAGAAGAAAGAAGCTGAGCAAAAGAGGGACAAACAGATACTGGACCACGAGGGGAGAATTCGAGAGATAAGTGACACCATAAGACGAAACAACATTAGAATAATTGGGATTCCAGAAGAAGAAGAAAGTGAGAGGGGAGCAGAAGGTATACTGGAGAGAATTACTGGGGAGAATTTCCCCAATATGGCAAAGGGAAGGAGCATCAAAATTCAGGAGGTTCAGAGAATGCCCCTCAAAATCAATAAGAATAGGCCCACACCCCGTCACCTAATAGTAAAATTTACAAGTCTCAATGACAAAGAGAAAATCCTGAAAGCAGCCCGGGAAAAGAAGTCTGTAACATACAATGGTAAAAATATTAGATTGGCAGCTGACTTATCCACAGAAACCTGGCAGGCCAGAAAGAGCTGGCATGATATTTTCAGAGCACTAAACGAGAAAAACATGCAGCCAAGAATACTATATCCAGCTAGGCTATCATTGAAAATAGAAGAAGAGATTAAAAGCTTCCAGGACAAACAACAACTGAAAGAATTTGCAAATACCAAACCAGCTCTACAGGAAATATTGAAAGGGGTCCTCTAAGCAAAGAGAGAGCCTACAAGTGGTAGATCAGAAAGGAACAGAGACCATATACAGTAACAGTCACCGTACAGGCAATACAATGGCACTAAATTCATATCTCTCAATAGTTACCCTGAATGTGAATGGGCTAAATGCCCCTGTCAAAAGACACAGGGTATCAGAATGGATAAAAAAACAAAACCCATCTATATGTTGCCTCCAAGAAACACATTTTAAGCATGAAGACACCTCCAGATTTAAAGTGAGGGGGTGGAAAAGAATTTACCATGCTAATGGACATCAGAAGAAAGCAGGAGTGGCAATCCTTATATCAGATCAATTAGATTTTAAGCCAAAGACTATAATAAGAGATGAGGAAGGACACTATATCATACTCAAAGGGTCTGTCCAACAAGAAGATTTAACAATTTTAAATATCTATGCCCCCAATGTGGGAGCAGCCAACTATATAAACCAATTAATAACAAAATCAAAGAAACACATCAACAATAATACAATAATAGTAGGGGACTTTAACACTCCCCTCACTGAAATGGACAGGTCATCCAAGCAAAAGATCAGCAAGGACATAAAGGCCTTAAATGACACACTGGACCAGATGGACATCACAGATATATTCAGAATATTTCATCCCAAAGCAACAGAATACACATTCTTCTCTAGTGCACATGGAACATTCTCCAGAATAGATCACATCCTCGGTCCTAAATCAGGACTCAACCGGTATCAAAAGATTGGGATCATTCCCTGCATATTTTCAGACCACAATGCTCTAAAGCTAGAACTCAAACACAAAAGGAAGTTTGGAAAGAACCCAAATACATGGGGACTAAACAGTATCCTTCTAAAGAATGAATGGGTCAACCGGGAAATTAAAGAAGAATTGAAAAAAATCATGGAAACAAATGATAATGAAAATACAACGGTTCAAAATCTGTGGGACACAACAAAGGCAGTCCTGAGAGGAAAATATATAGCGGTACAAGCCTTTCTCAAGAAACAAGAAAGGTCTCAGGTACTCAACCTAACCCTACACCTAAAGGAGCTGGAGAAAGAACAAGAAAGAAACCCTAAGCCCAGCAGGAGAAGAGAAATCATAAAGATCAGAGCAGAAATCAATGAAATAGAAACCAAAAAAACAATAGAACAAATCAACGAAACTAGGAGCTGGTTCTTTGAAAGAATTAATAAAATTGATAAACCCCTGGCCCGACTTATCAAAAAGAAAAGAGAAAGGACCCAAATAAATAAAATCATGAATGAAAGAGGAGAGATCACAACTAACACCAAAGAAATACAAACTATTATAAGAACATACTATGAGCAACTCTACGGCAATAAATTTGACAATCTGGAAGAAATGGATGCATTCCTAGAAACATATAAACTACCACAACTGAACCAGGAAGAAATAGAAAGCCTGAACAGACCCATAACCAGTAAGGAGATTGAAACAGTCATTAAAAATCTCCAAACAAACAAAAGCCCAGGGCCGGATGGCTTCCCAGGGGAATTCTACCAAACATTTAAAGAAGAACTAATTCCTATTCTCCTGAAACTGTTCCAAAAAATAGAAATGGAAGGAAAACTTCCAAACTCATTTTATGAGGCCAGCATCACCTTGATCCCAAAACCAGACAAGGATCCCACCAAAAAAGAGAGCTATAGACCGATATCCTTGATGAACACAGATGCGAAAATACTCAACAAAATACTGGCCAATAGGATTCAACAGTACATTAAAAAGATTATTCACCACGACCAAGTGGGATTTATTCCAGGGCTGCAAGGTTGGTTCAACATCCGCAAATCAGTCAATGTGATACAACACATCAATAAAAGAAAGAACAAGAACCATATGATACTCTCAATAGATGCTGAAAAAGCATTTGACAAAGTACAACATCCCTTCCTGATCAAAACTCTTCAAAGTGTAGGGATAGAGGGCACATACCTCAATATCATCAAAGCCATCTATGAAAAACCCACCGCAAATATCATTCTCAATGGAGAAAAACTGAAAGCTTTTCCGCTAAGGTCAGGAACACGGCAGGGATGTCCATTATCACCACTGCTACTCAACATCGTACTAGAGGTCCTAGCCTCAGCAATCAGACAACAAAAGGAAATTAAAGGCATCCAAATCGGCAAAGAAGAAGTCAAATTATCACTCTTCGCAGATGATATGATACTATATGTGGAAAACCCAAAAGACTCCATTCCAAAACTGCTAGAACTTATACAGGAATTCAGTAAAGTGTCAGGATATAAAATCAATGCACAGAAATCAGTTGCATTTCTCTACACCAACAGCAAGACAGAAGAAAGAGATATTAAGGAGTCAATCCCATTTACAATTGCATCCAAAACCATAAGATACCTAGGAATAAACCTAACCAAAGAGACACAGAATCTATACTCAGAAAACTATAAAGTACTCATGAAAGAAATTGAGGAAGACACAAAGAAATGGAAAAATGTTCCATGCTCCTGGATTGGAAGAATAAATATTGTGAAAATGTCTATGCTACCTAAAGCAATCTACACATTTAATGCAATTCCTATCAAAGTACCATCCATCTTTTTCAAAGAAATGGAACAAATAATTCTAAAATTTATATGGAACCAGAAAAGACCTTGAATAGCCAAAGGGATATTGAAAAAGAAAGCCAACGTTGGTGGCATCACAATTCCGGACTTCAAGCTCTATTACAAAGCTGTCATCATCAAGACAGCATGGTACTGGCACAAAAACAGACACATAGATCAATGGAACAGAATAGAGAGCCCAGAAATAGACCCTCAAATCTATGGTCAACTAATCTTCGACAAAGCAGGAAAGAATGTCCAATGGAAAAAAGACAGCCTTTTCAATAAATGGTGCTGGGAAAATTGGACAGCCACATGCAGAAAAATGAAATTGGACCATTTCCTTACACCACACACAAAAATAGACTCAAAATGGATGAAGGACCTCAATGTACGAAAGGAATCCATCAAAATCCTTGAGGAGAACACGGGCAGCAACCTCTCCGACCTCTGCCGCTGCAACATCTTCCTAGGAACAACGCAAAAGGCAAGGGAAGCAAGGGCAAAAATGAACTACTGGGATTTCATCAAGATCAAAAGCTTTTGCACAGCAAAGGAAACAGTTAACAAAATCAAAAGACAACTGACAGAATGGGAGAAGATATTTGCAAACGACATATCAGATAAAGGACTAGTGTCCAGAATCTATAAAGAACTTAGCAAACTCAACACCCAAAGAACAAATAATCCAATCAAGAAATGGGCAGAAGACATGAACAGACATTTCTGCAAAGAAGACATCCAGATGGCGAACAGACACATGAAAAAGTGCTCCATAACACTCGGCATCAGGGAAATACAAATCAAAACCACAATGAGATATCACCTCACACCAGTCAGAATGGCTAAAATCAACAAGTCAGGAAATGACAGATGCTGGCGAGGATGCGGAGAAAGGGGAACCCTCCTACACTGTTGGTGGGAATGCAAGCTGGTGCAGCCACTCTGGAAAACAGCATGGAGGTTCCTCAAAATGTTGAAAATAGAACTGCCCTATGACCCAGCAATTGCACTATTGGGTATTTACCCTAAAGATACAAATGTAGTGATCCAAAGGGACACATGCACCCGAATGTTTATAGCAGCAATGTCCACAATAGCCAAACTATGGAAAGAACCTAGATGTCCATCAACAGATGAATGGATCAAGAAGATGTGGTATATATACACAATGGAATACTATGCAGCCATCAAAAGAAATGAAATCTTGCCATTTGCAACAACATGGATGGAACTAGAGCGTATCATGCTTAGCGAAATAAGTCAAGCCGAGAAAGACAACTATCATATGATCTCCCTGATATGAGGAAGTGGTGATGCAACATGGAGGCTTAAGTGGGTAGAAGAATAAATGAAACAAGATGGGATTGGGAGGGAGACAAACCATAAGTGACTCTTAATCTCACAAAACAAACTGAGGGTTGCCGGGGGGAGGGGGTTTGGGAGAAGGGGGTGGGATTATGGACATTGGGGAGGGTATGTGATTTGGTGAGTGCTGTGAAGTGTGTAAACCTGGTGATTCACAGACCTGTACCCCTGGGGATAAAAATATATGTTTATAAAAAATAAAAAATTAAAAAAAAAAAAAAAAAAAAGAAGGGTGTCAGTGGTTGCGTCTGGAATCTGGGGAATGGATATGGAGGGTTACTATTTCTTCTAGAAAGCTTTGGCAAAGTATTTGACTCTTCAAACTACTTGCATGTATTACCCTAATAACAAATGACTATAGGAAACTGTAATGAAGAATTAAAATAGTTGAAAAGTGATATTTTAATTAGGTTACAATTTCATTTTTAAATGCCAATGATAATATCACAGTAAGGATTAATTCACCATAAATTATGAACTTCCCAATATTCCTCTTTAGGCAAGAAAATACATAACCCACAAAGAAGACAGACAGTGTGGGAAATATTTTATATCTACAAGGGGAGATTCAAATATATTAACCAAATTAAAATGGATAGCTAACAGTATTCATTTTGCCTCAGTTCTATGAGTTTTTTCAAATTCATATATAAAACTTTTAAGGAAAAGGGTTTAAAAGTTGGGTTTTACCTCTTATCCTCCTTAATTTCTATACAAAGTCAATGAAGACTGCTCAACTGGGAAAAACTGTCCAACAGTTTGAGTTGTGTACTATGCTGCGATCCTCAGCCATGCCCCTTTGTTTTCTGAGCCTCCTCCCCTTTCAGTAGAGTGGGTCATGGGCAATCATCATGCATTAACTGGACTGCAGGCTGCCCCAAATGCCCATCTCAACAATAATCCTGTGGGAGAATTATGTGCCATGGGTTTGAGGTCAGCAAGACACTTAATGAGCCATGGGAAAGTAACAGTCATTCTGGGACTGCATTTTAACTTCAGAGTTTTCATTGTCAGTTACAGAAGGACAGAGAACCATGCACTTTGGCCAGATGACAGTCTGGCAGAGAAACAGCAGAGGAAGAGGATATAAAAGAAAGACTGGTGGGAGGCAACCAAGCAGGGGGCAGAACAGACAGAGCAGAAACCTAGAATGGTGAGCAAAAGAAAGCTAGTTTACGTCATCTACATAAAATTCACAGAATTATGTATGGCCACAGATTTGTGACATAAATGTGAAAAAGAGTGGTTGGAAATGAGGAAAGTATTTCATGTATGTGTTTAGTTCCTAAAGGAATTTACCCTTACTCATTTAAAATAAAGCATATCAGGGGCACCTGGCTGGTTCAGTCAGCACAGTGTGCAACTCCTGATCTCAGGGTTGTGAGTTTGAGCCCCACATTGGGTATAGAGATTACTTAAAAATAAAATAAAATAAATTATATCTGAGGGGAGTTGGGTTGGGGGATGAGTGAGGTAGGTGAAGCACATTAAGGGTACACTTATCATGATGAGCATTGAGTAATGATGTATAAAACTGCTGAATCACTATATTATTGTACATCTGAAACTCATATAACACTGTACATTAACTATACTGGAATTAAAAAACTTAATAAAAAACAAATGAGTAAAAGAAATTTATTCTTGCTCTTAATTTTATTTCTTTATATCTAAATTCAAATGGTTGGCATTTCTCCAAGGTTCTGTTAGGACCTTTACTTTCTCCATTTTCTTCCTCTGGGCTTTCACTCACTTCCAGAGTTGCCATTCTCATAAAAAGCTGAGTTACACCCTTTCAGCCAGCAATGGTCTTTGAGCTCTGCCTGCACTTCCCTGCAGCTTCCGTGACACATCTCCCCTCATCTTCCCCACCAGGACACTGGATATGTGGTGGGATCAGAGGTGCCTGTTGCCTTTGCCACCAGGGCCTCCTCAGGCTCAGATGCTGCTCCATGCAGATCCCCCAGTAGGTCATCCAGGGAACACTGCAGAAAGTCCTGGTTGCCTCCTAAAGTACCAGGCTCACATCCCCAGCTGTCTGCTCTTTACTCCCTGTGGGTGTGTCCCATAGGCTAGACCGTTACAAGGCCTACCAGTCCTTAAACAATCTCTTTTTAAAATTAATTATTTTTATTAACATATAATATATTATTTGCCCCAGGGGTATAGGTCTGTGAAGTCCTTAAACAATCTTAAGCTGATCTGGGTCCCCTCCACTTCCCAAATCCACTCCATATTCCCTGCCTCATTCTTTGTTTACCCTCCCCCTTCCCACACCCCTAGCCTCCAGAGGCTAGTCCCAAAGTTGGCCTTTTCCCCACGTCCTTCCTGGCACTCTCTCATTTTCTCTCTCTGAGACTTACTAATTCTGCTTCACCTTCAAGATCACCGACCTATTGCCTTTACCAAGCCCTGATGCTCAGAAAGTTACTAAATGAATGGAATGAGTCCAATTTAATCAATGCTTTTCTGGAACACCTGAAACTAGGCTTTCAACATGGTAAGTACTGAATATTTATTGAATTAAATTTTATATTTTTAAGTAAGTGCTACCCCCAACATGGGGCTCAAACACATGACCCCAAGAATAAGAGTTATATGCTGAGCCATCCTGGAGCATCCAAATTAAATTTTAATGGGCTTATCAAAAGAAATGAAATCTTGCCATTTGCGACGACGTGGATGGAACTAGAGGATATTATGCTTAGCGAAATAAGTCAATCAGAGAAAGACAATTATCATATGGATCTCCCTGATGTGAGAAGCAAGGTGAGGGGCTTGGGGGGTAGGGAAGAAAAAAAGGAAACAAGATGGGATCAGAAGGGAGACAAACCATAAGAGATTCTTAATCTCACAAAACAAAGGGAGGGTTGCTGGGGGGTGGGGACAGAGGGTGGTTGGGTTATGGACATTGGGGAAGGTGTGTGCTATGGTGAGTGCTGTGAAGTGTGTACATCTGACGATTCACAGACCTGCACCCCTGGGGCTAATAATACATTATATGTTAATAAAAAAATAAAAAATTAAAAAAAATTTTAATGGACTTATAAGGTTACATGGAAATGTGAATGCAGTCAGAAATGCACTTTTCTTTATCTAAGTCTCTGCATTAACGTATTTTAAGTACATTTCAGCAAGCTTACTTTACCTTTTGTTTTGTTATCCACCTCATCTCCTGGAAGGCCCAGCCTTTTTTTCCCAAAATCAGGTCCCACTGACTTCAAGGGTGCTCTCTGGAACTTTTCACTCCTCTTGTGGGCAAACAGCAAGGAGGAAGATGAGGAATCCAATGATGAGGAGACTGTATAATCCATCAGTGGGTCAATACTGCTCCCAGTCAGCCAATTAAAGGAGCTTCTGCCATCTACAAACAGGCACGACCAGAGCATGTCACAGCATGCTTAACACTGCCCAACCCTGCCAAGACCACCCCACCCCACCACTGCACCTGGTGGAGCACTGCCAACTGCCAGACACACTGTGTGTGACAAGTGATGCATTATTCTGTGGCACCTGGGGCCTCCACGTAATCCCCTGCCATTGTCACTGGGGACAACTCCTCCAGGGAGACAGCCACATCACAGCAGAAAGACAATAGGCAGTTTACTGCTAGGTTACTAGTGAGTGATCAGAGGCAGCTCAGGTGTTTGAGCCTGTGTCCTCATTTGTGAAGCAGGGAACACCACATCTGCTCCTTCAAGCCACTGTGATCATTATAGTAATGACACCAGGTATCTCCAGATTCATTCATTCATTCATTCCAGATTCATGACTTCTAATATAATGTCATAAAATATTCATGGTAATTATTCAAATCATTTCTACTTCTAGAAACAATGAAACATGAAAAAATTTACATAAAGGAAAAACATCTGAAATGTTTATATGAAATAATTTAGGTATTTTACTCTATAACTTGTACTTCTCTGAACAATTCAGGAAAGAGAAGTTTAATAAACTATAAACGCAGTAAATGATTTTGATTTAGCTCTTCAGAACTTGGCTTTTGAGATAAGGGGTTTAAAATGTGAAACCAAACCAAAACATACATGTACTGTTACTTTTGTTTTTTTCTAGTCAAGAACAGTCCTTTTTTATTTTTGTTTTTTACTGTGTTAAAATTTAGAGAACACCAAATTAACTATTTTAATCATGTAAAGTGTACAGAACTATGGTGTCACACTGTTGGGTAATCATCACCACAATTCATCTCCAGAGCATATTCAATCATCTTAAACAGAAACTCCATATCCTTTAAACACCAGGTCCCCAACATCCTTCCCCTACCTTCCCTGTTCCAACTCAAAGAATTTGATGACTCTTGGAATCCCAATGCTTTTCTCCTTTGACTGACCTATCTTTTCTGTGGTTCTTACCACTTTTTTCTATTATTGTTTCACTTCTCTTACAGTCAATGTTCTTGTAGTGGAAGCCACTTCCACAGATCATATTGCCTTGTGCAGAGCAGGCAGGTGTTCAGGTGTGATAGTTACCTGCAGTTTGTGTAGGTGTGAAGTCATACTGTTGTTGGGTGGCCCGTATCTGCCTAGCCATCACCCCTTGAAATGGGAGGGATCCCTCCTGGGTCCGGGCCTGCAGAGCACTTTGGGAGGCCTGAGTCTCAATAAACATTGGAGTGAAAATAGTACTTCGGAAACGCCAGTCAGAATCAATGGTATATTCCTACATGTAAGAGAGTTCCAAATGAAATAATGGTCCTTCTTTAGCAACACTGAAATATTTTTATTAAAATTCATTGCTACTATCAGTAAATACATAATTTCATGTATCTCTATGGAAAACAGCTGAAGAAACTTTCCAAATTTAAACATTTTAACTAAATATTTGTCATCTAGAAATAGTGATTAGTATTGGGGGAGGAAAAACTGTATTTCTCCTCCTTCACATTCTGCATTAAATGGCTTAATGCCACACCTAGTGGTGGCACCACAACACTAACAAGCTGAAGGGCTCAGCTCCTTCCAAAGTCCCACTATGTGCTCAACACTAAGGAGAAGCGCAAGCAAAACAGTCAGGCTAAGCTAGCCAGGCTAGCAGATATGAAGTGAGCACATGTGTAAAAATGTAAATCATCACAGGTTGTTAAGGCTGCCAGGAGAAGAGGCAAACTCAGTGTCTACCAAATGGATGGGGAGGAGGATGGCATTATGGAGAAAGGAAAATCTAAGTGGAGGCTGAAAGGGGAACAAGTGTGAGCATGTCAAGAGAGTGTGAGCATATGAGGCTAAAACAAATGTGTTTCAGAAAGGAACGTGTAATCCAAGTAAAATAAGAAGCCCAGTACAACTAATCATCAGAGAAACACAAAACGAAATCACAATGAGACATCACCTCACATGTGTCAGGTGGCTCTCATCAAAAAGACAAGAAATGACAACTGTTGGCAAGGATGTGGAGAAGAGGAAACCCTCAAGCACTATTGGTGAGAATATAAATTGATGCAAACACTAAGGAAAACAGTACAGAGGTCCTCAAAATATTAAAATTAGAAATAAAATATGATCTAGCTATTTTAATTCTGGGTATTTATCCAAAAGAAACAAAACACTAACTCAAAAAGAAATATGCACCTCTATGTTTACTGCGGCAATTTTCATAATAACCAAGAAATGGAAGCGACTTCAGTGTCTATCAATGGAAGAATGGATAAAGAAGATGTGATGTGTGTGTGTGTACACACATATGCAATGGAATATTATTGAATCATAAAAAAGAAGGAAATTTGCCATCTTTGATAACATGGATGGACCTTGAGGGCATTATGTTAAGTGAAATATGTTAGACAGAGAAAGGCAAATACCACATGATCTCACTTACATGTGGAATCTAACAACACCAAAACAAAACAAATTGAACTGAAAAAGATACAGAGAACAAACTGGTGACTGCCAGAGACAGAGGACAGGGAGGAGGGGTGGCAGGAGGAGGGAACATGGGTGAAGGGGTCAAAAGGTATAAACTTCCAGTTAAAAAATAAGTAAGTCATGGAGGTAAAATGCATAGCATGGTAACTACAGTTAATAATACTGTATTATATATTTGAAAGTTGCTAAGAGAATAGATGTTAAAAATTCTCATCACAAGGAAAAAATATTTGTCACTATGTGGTGATGGATGTTAACTAGGCTTACTGTGGTAATCATCTCACAATACAAACAAATATCAAATCATTATGTTGTATACCTGAAACTAATGTCATACATCATTAATATCTCAATAAAAGCCAGGTTAACTCTTAGCAAATGTTGACAAAAAGACAGGAAAAGCTTATAAAATTTATTATTACAGAGATAAGTACTTCACCTGAAATTCGCATTCTGACAGAGGATGCTCAAACACAGGGTTTGGATAATCTGGGCTCATGCTGGTCATTTCAAGCAGAAAATCTGTTGCTAAACTTAAAAAGTGCATTTCTATCTTTGGAGAATATAAGGAATTTAGTGCCAACAGTCGGTCCAAGATATTTGAAGGTAATCTAGTCTCATGGCTCCAGAAATTTCGAATAATTAATCTGAAAAGCAGAGAGGAAAGAAGCATATTTCTCAGATATTGGCAAATAAGAAAGAAAGTCCTACACATTGTGTCATGTGGAGAAGGCAGTCTGTCATCACTATAAAACTTAACATAGAGGAAAACCACATTCAAAATTGTATAAGGAGTTTAATCTGAGTTATGAGCAATAATATGCATTGAAGGAAGGGAATATTCCAAAACCTTAGCATATTTAACAAGAGGTGAGGTGAAAAACTGGAAGATTTTTTTTTTAAGGATCTTTTTTTCTTTTAAGATTTTATTTATTTATTTGACACAGAGAGAGATCAAAGGCAGGCAGAGAGGCTGGTGGGGGGGTGGCGGGAGGGAGAAGCAGAAGCAGGCCTCTGCTGAGCAGAGCCCGATGTGGGGCTCGATTCCAGGACCCTGAGACCATGACCTGCACCGAAGGCAGAGAATTAACCCACTGAGCCACCCAGGTGCCCCAAAACTGGATGATTTTTTTCTCATCTCTACTGCCTGGGGAATCTTCAATTATGAGTATATAATATTAACTATCTGGAAATTGAGAAAACACCTTAAGAAATTATATGTATTCCTTCACTGCCTTGCTAAAACAATTCACTCCAAAAATTATTGCCATAAACTATTCACAACTTGAACTACTTAAAAACCAGGTTAGTCTTAGGGCACCTGGGTGACTCAGTTGATGAAGAGTCTGACTCTTGATTGCAGGTTATGATCTCGGGGTTATGAGATCAAAGCCCACACTGGCCTCCACATAGTGTCATTCTCTCTCTCTTCCTCTGCCCTTCCCCTTACTTAAAAAAAAAACAAAAACAGGTTGGGTTTTACAATTTATGAATGCTTTTGAAATCCAAATAAAATTTAGAATGGAAAATTGAAATATAGAACCATACAAAAAGCTTATACCCCTTCTTATATAATTAATACTTGATAAAACACTCATAAAACTAATAGGGTAGGCATTTTAGAGGAAAACTGTGGGGATTCATAGTGTTTGGATGGATAAAACCTGACTTGTATAAACCTCCCTGGATGAGCCTAATTGAAAAGCAAAAGAGGAGTGCCTAGATGCTGGGTCTCGTCTGAAGTTTCTTGGCTGAATGCAGGCAGATTCTTACTTCCGCTCATGGGTCTCATCCAGGGAGTGGGGTTTAAAAATACAGGCACCTGTAGTGGTCACGTACTTCACAGGCTCCTTGCCTTGCACATGGTGTATTAATTAAACTCACAATAAAAGAAGAGACAAAGCTTGGCTCAAGGCCTTTCACCACTAGAGCATCTGGCCCTCCTTTCTCCTACTAAGGTGTTGGGAATAATCCTTTCATTCACCATATCAGGCTTTGCTGGCCAAACCCGACCGAAAATAGTAATCATGTTTTATTTCCCTATATAATTAATATTATAGTTTTCTCCTATTTCTAAAGTTTCAAACATTTCACTTAATATTAATATGTATAGTGTGATTTCAACTATTTGAGTTAAATGAGAAACATAATCATCATTATAGATCTTTTCATTTTAAGACACTGATTCACTGCATGAGCAGAGAAAGATTTATTCATACCACTTTTTAAAGAGTTTTATTTATATTTAAAATAACTTGTCAGGATTTTTAAGTCTTAATATTAAAATACCTTTTTACTGAACACTATGAATGGAGAAAGCAAAGAAAATGCTAATATTATAAACATAATTCTAAAACTGCTGAAAAATACTCAGTGTCAATCTAGAAAGAAATATCCCTAAATTTATTTGTCCTGGCCCAAGTATTCCAGGAGGAGCACATACTGAAGCCCAGCATTCTCATCGATCAGCCCTTGAATCAATACATCTTTTGCCAACTTAAATACTTCCCGAGACTCATCATCTGCTTGACTTTCTGGATCTCTGAGAAAAAAAAAAAATGACAAAACATTAACATTGTCTTCCATCACTTTTGTTCAATCCCAATAACACCATCCAGAATGAAAGTTAAATAATCTGGCCTTTCTGGGCACCTGGGTGGCTCAGCTGGTGAAGCAACTGCCTTTGACTCAGGTCATGATCCTGGAGTCCTGGGATTGAGTCTTGCATCTGGCTCCCTGCTCAGCAGGGGTCTACTTCTCCCTCTGACCCTTCCCCTTCTCATGCTCTCTCTCTCTCAAATAAATAAATAAAATCTTAAACAAAACAAAACTGGCCTTTCCTGTGGTACTTTAACTTCCCAAATCACAGCAGAACTTACCTTCATGTGTATGTACCCTGACACCCTCCTTTAGGGCCTCTGCAAGCCTATCCAAGTGCCTGTCACCACCCTACCTGCAATGTGATAGGACTCAGGTACACAGGGCAGAGGGGGTGGGTAATGGGAGCAGGGCTGCAGAGGCTCCCTGTGAATGCTAAGAGGTCCTAGGACAGGCTCACACCCTACAAGAAGTGGGGTGATGGAACTCCTGTAGGATAAAGGCATCCCAGAGTTCACTTCCTTAATTCTGTCAAATTTTAGAGGGATAACTATAAAAACAAATTACACTATTGACTCAACCAGTAATTGCACACTCTGAATTCCCACAGGTACATAAAAGGAGTTAAAAAAAAAAGGATACATGTCAATATACTAAAATAAACTTGTTTTAATTATTTTAATTATATGTTTAAAAATATTTTATTATTATAATCTGTTTCAGATTGCTATAAGCACCCAAATGCCCCCTTAAGAATTAGTAATATAAAATGTTAATGTAGTGGGATGCCTGGGTAGCTCAATCAGTAAAGTGTCAAACTCTTGATTTTGGCTCAGGTCATGATCTCAGGATCGTGACAGTGAACCCCATGTCGGGCTCCATGCTAGGTGTGGCATCTGCTTAAGACTCTTGCTCTCCCGGGGCGCCTGGGTGGCTCAGTGGGTTAAGCCGCTGCCTTCGGCTCAGGTCGTGATCTCGGGGTCCTGGGATCGAGCCCCGAGTCGGGCTCTCTGCTAGGAAGGGAGCCTGCTTCCTCCTCTCTCTCTGCCTGCCTCTCTGCCTGCTTGTGATCTCTCTGTCAAATAAATAAATAAAATCTTAAAAAAAAAAAAAAGACTCTTGCTCTCCCTTTTTCTCTGACCCTCCACAGACATCCCGTCCAAAAAAAAAAAATTAATGTAAACCTTACCGGTAATTGTCATGAACCCACATTAGAATGTTATACATTTGTTCCCTGCATACTGGAGAAGGATGAGAAATGAATTCTACAACAGGATTCAGAAGTTCTCGGAGTTCTACAGGTTTCAATTTTGCCATCATTGTATAAATTATGTCCAAACACACTTTCTGTCTTTCATCATCTCTGTAACAAGAGAGTTTTTTTTTTTTAAAACACACTAATTTAAAAAATTATACTTTCAGATATGACAGGTAACATTTTTCTTTGTGCTGTTCTGTATTTCAAAATTTATTACAATGGGAACATAAAAATTATATCTAAAAAAATTACCATGAGCTAGAGTATTAAAAATAACTAAATTAATTCATTAATCCATATCCTGGATTGGATCCTAGAACAGAAAAAGGAACATTAGTGGGAAAACTGGTAAAAGTCAAATAAAGTCTAATTTAGTTAACATTAATGTACAGAAGTTAATTCCTTAGTTTTGACAAATGTACGATGATTATGTGACATGGAAAAACTGGATGAAGAGTTATGTGGGAACTTTGTGTATTATTTTTCAAATACTCTATAAATATAGTTATTCCAAAATAAAAGTTCATTTAAAAAAAAACCCAAAATGTCAAATAAAATAAACTGAATAAAAAGGATTTCACATTTTGAAAAAATGATTTCAAGTGCTAGGCCACCTGGCAGGTCAGAAGCAAGTTAAGGTTAGTCTGGGCCCCAGATAAGGTGCACACCTGTTTTATGTATCTTTTCTTCCTTAGAGCACCCAGTTTAATGCTTTATACACAGCAGGCACTGAGTAAGTTTCTAATGAAGGATACTACAACACAACAACATATACTCTTTGTTATTGGCATTTATCAATAATTTATCCCTATGTAAAAAAATATGTATACAGACAAGACTAGAAGAGAGTACAGAGAAACAGAAATATTGTAAGTGATCAAAAGCATCTTTTAATATTCATTTTAATAGTATAATGTGAAAATAAATGAACAATTTTAACAAATAATGAAAGCCTCCTAGTTGGCAAAATGGGTACAGAATTCAAAACCATGCATTTTAAATCTGAGAAGAGCCTTAGAAAATGCTTGAGATGTGGCTTCCCCAAAGTGCCAGGCTAGCAGAGGCAGGAGGGTCAGGCGCCACAACCTTTTATTCTGATTAAAATTTAACAAATACATATTTAATGAAAGCCTACGAGTTCTTTCTGAGTTGAAGGAGATAGCTGAACAAATCAAAAATTTATGAGCCATCTGCCTCTGAGAATATAGGGCTAGCCTCACACTTACCTGTGTTTCATGACTTGAATGAAATCCTTGCTCTTCAACTGTAAATAGAGATCTGTTATTTCCTCCGCACGACACAACACCACCTCCAGACAGAGGGTCTTCATTACGCCGTGAAACTTTGGCAGCAGGAAGAACACGGTGTTCATAAACCTAACCAGTGGACATGGCCAATGAGTGACAGGACAGTTGCAGATCCTCTCCTGCAATAGGACATTCACCACAACTGACATCTTACCTATCGGCAAGAGGAGGAAAGTTCTTCACGGCTTTGTTCAAGCACACAATAAATTTGTCCTCCATCGTATTCTGATGTTGCTTCAACTGCTTTATGATCAGTTCATACACCAACTCCTTCAATACCTGAAAAATTAAGTTTTTTTCAAATTCACAAAGGTGGAAACTTATGTTGGTTACGGATTTGAATAGTTAAGTGAACCCAAGGAAGGTGTTCAATGCTATCACCTACAAGGTAAAGGTGTTCACAGGGTATAGTGCCAAGAGCATGCACAGGTTTGCATAACCACTGGGTACAAGAGGTTCTGGGGCTACAAGTTTGGGTGAGCTAGGCCATAGACACGCCTGCTTTGTGCTGCTACCACTGGAGGTGTCTAGCACCTGTCAGACGGTAGGTTGATAAAGATTAGTGCTTCCTTCTGACACCTGAAATACTGCTAACAAGTCATTTGAGAAGCTGAACTGAAATCAGTGACTAAATCCCGTGTAAGCAGACTTTATGATACCAGTGTTCACATCTCTGGTCAAATATTCACATAAACCATAATTTTCATGCAACTTTATCTAAACAACCAACTCCATCACTATCAATCTCCCTATATCCTGTTCTTTCTTCATCACATACTACTATCTACCATGATAGATTTGATTGTGTATTGTCGGTCTCCCCTCACCAAATGCTAGCTTCCTGAGACAGGGAGGGGTTTGGCCTGCCCTGTTCCTGGCTGCGCCCCATAAGCCCAGAGCCAGCTAGTAAGTACCCAATGTGCATAACCAGAATTATAAAAGAATACAATATGGGAGAACAAGAGAAGTCAAGTGCATGCTCACACATACTGATGATTAGAGACTACACCTCAAGTGCCAAAAGCAATTCAGTAGTTAGAATATGAGTGACTACCACTGACTTCTTAATATTTCACTGGTTTTCTAATTTCTACACTCAATCAGTACCATTTTATATTCAGAAAAGAACCATGTACAACAAAAGTGTTTATCATTCTAACTTGGATTTTAATTGAAGAGAGATTAAACCTGGGATCTGCTATAATTTGCTCCATCTAAACTGAAAACTTAGCATATTATGTAAACTTATACTGTATATATTAGAAACTATAGATTCTATAGATTCTATATATTAGAATCATGTAATAATAATAAGGTTGTTCTGAATTTTAAAATTTTATTTTACAAAAATAGCTGGTAATCCCTAAAATAAATTATAAGTGAAGACTGATCTCCCTAAACGGGTCTATTTCCCTTAATTTTCTTCTAAACAAAATAAATGCCTGACTAGCAAAATGGGCAGGGGTGCAATACACTGTGTTGGGTTACCCTGGGTGCCCTCAGGACCTCCGACTTCCCTAAACCTCTCCTCATCCAGCCAGAGAGTGAAAGTAGCCCACTTTCCACTCTCCATCTTTTCCTTCAGGAGAGGATAGGAACTGGAGGTACAAAGTTAAGAATCATGAACATATAGGCAGTTTTCAAAAACACAGGCTGGATGGTTGACAGGGAAGCAGGGAGGAAAAGAGGACCAATATCAGAGCTAGAGAGGTGGCAGGAAATATGGAGCTAAGGAAGAGAGAGGAAACTGCCAGGGAAGTAGGAAGAGAGCTAAAAGTGTGTCCCAGATCAGAGACAAAGGGAATCAGGAGGAATGATCAACTGTGTCATCCTGGACACACTGCAATGAGACCTGGCAAGAGCAGCTTATCACAATGAGTAACAGTGGTTTTGGAGGCTTCAAAACACACAGCAACTCACTTACTAACCATGGGAAGACAGTAAGCATCATGGGATGTAGCAGTAAGCATGATTCCACTATGCTGTTTTCAAGTTAAGTTAGAACATGCAATTTCCATGCACTGACCCATGAACTTTACATACATTTATAATAATCACATTCTTTTGAGAACTACAGTACTCTGAATGTATATTGCGCTAAAAGAATCAATTAGGTTATTCTCACAATCCTGTAAGTGGGCAGGGCACACAAGACTGAGAAAGCTCCCTGAGGTACCCTGTCCTGTCGGACAGCCATATTATGTCCCAAAATGGAAGTAAGGGGTTTTACTAGTTAACTTAGCCCTAACTAACCATGGCAAGTATCTAACAGAGTAATTTTCTCCAAAAGGAAATTCTGACACTACCTTCAGAGGAATGAAAGCTGGTTAAGTACTCATATTCTGACTTTCAAAATAAAAAGCTACCAATCTTTAAATGTTTACCAAGTTTCCAAGTGTTTAAAAAAAATCCTATGTCCTCTTTAAAAAAATACTAAGTGCTGGGGATGTGTGGTTCGCTCAGTCATTTAAATGTCTGCCTTGGGCTCATATCCTCATCCCAGGATCCTGGAACCGAGTCCTGCAGCCAGCTCCTTGCTTACCTGCTTCTCCCTCTGTCTGCTGTTCACTGATTGTGCATGCTCTCTCTGACAAATAAATAAATAAAATCTGAAAAAAAAAAAAAAAAAACCCTGCGCACCGTATACAGTAGGAAAGAGTAAAATATTAATGGATGTCCACTTTGGTTTATTATAGAGGATGTAATTAACAAGTGTTACTGGAAAACTGGAAAAGAAGTATTTATTTAAAATTGTGTAACATACTCACATTTTCTTTCTTGGTAATATATTGAAGAATAAGTCCTAGAACTTCTGCTGCTGCCGCATACACCTCTTTATATTTTACAAAGGACATATTATTGACCAAAGCTTGAAAGTATCTGTTACAAATACAGAAAATAAATATGCATCATAATACATTCGGTTGACATAAAAATATAGTAACTTTGGTCCTCATACCACATTAAAACATGATTGAAATTATTTGTGTGAAAACATACATGAAGATATACTTAAGGCTCTGACATCATGACCTGGAAGGCACATTAAAGTCCGCAGTTCAATCACAGAGGACCTGCTGCAGTCAAAGCAAAACACAATGCTGGATGCTATAAAAAATGTAGTAAAAAGAAAGCTACTATCCAATATCATGATTTACTGACACTCTTGAAATCCATCTGCTATGAGAAGAGGACAATAAAGTGAGGAGAGTGAGCACCAGTGCCGTGCCCCCAGAACTCCAGAGGCCACATCATGTTATCCTCCAGTTCGGTTGTCATCTGGGGGGATCAAAGCTCTAAGAGAGGGAGTAGAGACTGCAGCTACAGCAGAAGTACAGCAACAGGCAGCACAGAGACAGGGCAGCACAACATCCAGGCATCCCTTTCAGGTCATGATCCAGTCAAATGGTCCCACAGAGTTTGTGTTGCTTTCAGGGCAAATGCTAAAAATAGGAGTATGGAAAATAAGAAAGAAAATACCTAACATTTCCTATTTGCTACAACACACTTTGAAAAAAATTACACTAATTTTGAAAAACTTAACTTTCCCCATTCACTCTTCTCCCTTTCATAGTCCCATTCACAATTTCTCCCAAATGACCTCTAACCCCAACTACTTAAATTTCAGTAGAAATATTTTTTTTTAAAGATTTTATTTATTTATTTGACAGAGATCACAAGTACACAGAGAGGCAGGCAGAGAGAAAGGGACAAGCAGACTCCCTGCTGAGCAGAGAGCCCGATGCGGGGCTCGATCCCAGGACTCTGGATCATGACCCGAGCTGAAGGCAGAGGCTTTATTTTTTTTTTTTTATTATTATTTTTTAAAGATTTTATTTTTTTATTTGACAGAGATCACAAGTAGGCAGAGAGGCAGACAGAGAGAGACAGAAAGAGAGAGAGAAGCAGGCCCCCTGCTGAGCAGAGAGCCCGACGCAGAACTCGATCCCAGGACGCCGGGATCATGACCTGAGCGGAAGGCAGAGGCTTTAACCCACTGAGCCACCCAAGTGCCCCTCAGTAGAAATATTTTTAACATGGGTCTAGGTCCTTACGTTTATCAAAATTAGACCACACTCCAGTCTGTCAGTCCAATTCATCTACACTTTAACATGAAAAAGAAGCAAAGCCAAAACTCCTCGATACTCACTTTATGCTCTCTATGCCACATTTTGGGTCATATGGAGGCAAATTATTGGCTATTACAATGCCTAATAATTGAATTCCTACTGAATTGTCTTTAGAATTGGGATCTTTATTGGAAAACTTCTCAAATATTAACCTGAAACATAAGCATAAAGAATATGTATAGGTTATCATATAGTAAATAAGCAGCAAAAAGATTTGAAATTTTCTATGCGTAATTTTCATGGTAAGAAATACTTTGTCTTTCCCCACATCTAACACCCTTCTTGCTAATACCCTCTTTGTATGCATTCAGGTTATTCTAGCTGTGTATCACAGATAGGTCTCTATTTCTTATGATCTAATTATTTGCCCCAATTCTCCCTTAGTTGATACTGAAACCTTAAAAGTTTTAGCTTGCCTCAGGCTGTGCTAAAAGGAATCAAAGAAAAGTCTTACAGTCTATCCCTGGGCTGGGAGAGTGAAAGGCAGAGGGTATCCCACATGCCCAGTGTGCTAGAAAAGCCAGAGGTGAGCTGGGAGATGGAGCAGGGCCCACCTGGAGGAATCTTTCTGCACAGAGATGCTTCTAGTAAACTTCAGAGGTTGTAATCTTATTAGTAGCAATATTACATTCTTACAAATGATGGGATTTCAAATTATTTTTCTTTTTCTATCATTTCAAGTAATTAAATTTCACTAGCTATATTTTAAAGATGTATAAATGATATTGTAATATCTAGTAAATATATACCTGTAAGGGACAGATAAACAATCCTTCCAGCATTCAACAAGGGTTTTTATAATTTCAAGGTTATGTCTAAACACAGCTCTTTTTTGATGAAAAACATGTTCCATTAGGAAATGAAGCAATCGATTTGCCAACACTTCATCTTTAGGGACACCCTAAAAAGATAGAGAAACTATATTAATATATAGCATTCCATTCTAGAAAAGCACTTTAAAAAAATCTTTTTAATTATTTTTTATTATGTTCAATTAGCTAACATATGATACATCATTGGTTTTTGATGTAGTGTTCAACAATTCATTAGCTGTGTATAACATCCACTGCTCATCACCACACACGCCCTCCTTAATACTCAACACCCTGCTACCCCATTTCCTCACCCTCCTCCCTTCTGTAACATTCAGTTTGTTTTCTGAAGTCCAGAGTCCTCTTCATGGTTTGTCTCCCTCTCTGATTTCTTCCCATTCAGTTTTCCTTCCCTTCCCCTGTGGTCCTCCTCACTATTCGTTATGTTCCACGTATGAATGAAACCATCTGATAATTGTCTTTCTCTGACTGACTTCACTTAGCAAAAGCATTTTTTTTTCCATTTAAATTTCAGGCAGTGAACATACAGTGCAATATTGGTTTCTTGAGTAGAATTTAGTGATTAATCACTTAAGAAAACATCCAGTGCTCATTATAAAAGTGCCCACCTTAATACCCATCACCCATCTAGCCCATACTCCATCTACCTCTCTCCGCCAACCTTCAGTTTCTCCTCCTTAATTAGAGTCTCTTATGGCTTGCTTCCCTCTCTCCTTCTTTCTCTTCCCCCTTTGCATATGTTAATCGGTTTTGTTTTTTAAATTCCACATGTGAATTCTTGGTATTTATCTATCTCTGACTAACTTATTTCATTTAGCATAATACACTCTAGCTCCATCCACATTGTTGTGAATGGCAAGTTTTTATTCTTTTTGATATGTATGTATCTTAATCCATTCATCAGCTGATGAACATTTGGGCTTTCTCCATAGTTTGGATACTACTGATAATGCTGCTATGAACATCAGAGTGCACGTATCCCTTCAAATCTGTATTTTTGTATCCTTTGGGTAAATACCTAATACTGCAATTGCTGGATTGTAGGGTAGTTCTATTTTCAACTTTTTGAGGAAACTCCATACTGTTCTCAGGGTGGCTGCACTAGTTTGCGTTCCCATCAACACTGTAAGAGGGTTGGTTCCCTTTTCTCCACATCCTTGCAACATCTGTTTTTTCCTGAGTTGTTAATTTTAGCCACTCTGACTGGTGTGCAGTGGTATCTCATTGTGGTTTTGATTTGTATTTCCCTGATGATGAGTGATGTTGAGCATCTTTTCATGTGTCTGTTGGCCATCTGGATGTCTTCTTTGGAAAAGTGTTTATTCATGTCTTATATGCCCATTTCTTAACTGGGTTATTTGTTTTTTTGGCATTGAGTTTTGTAGATTTTGGCTATTAGTCTTTTAATAGATACGCTGTTTAGAAAGATCTTCTCCCGATTCCACACGCTGCCTTTTAATTTTGTTGATCATTTCCTTCCACTGTGCAGAGCTTTTTATCTTAATGAGTTCCCAATAATTCATTCTTGCTTTCCTTCCCTTGCCTGTGGTGATGTATCTAGTAAGAGGCTGCTATAGGTGAGGTGAAAGAGGTTGCTGTCTATGTTTTCCTCTAGGATTTTGATGGTTTCCTGTCTCACATTAAGGTCCTTCATCCATTTTTTAATTTATTTTTGTGTATGGTGTTAGAATGTGGTCCAGTTTCATTCTTCTGCACGTAGCTGTCCACTTTTCCCAACACCATTTGTTGAAGAGATTGCCTTTTTTTTTTTTAAAGATTTTATTTATTTATTTGAGAGAGAGACAGTGAGAGAGAGCATGAGCGAGGAGAAGGTCTGAGGGAAAAGCAGACTCCCCATGGAGCTGGGAGACTGATGCGGGACTCGATCCTGGGACTCCAACTGAGCCAAAGGCAGTTGTCCAACCAACTGAACCACCCAGGCGTACTGCCCTTTTTTTTTTTTTTTAAAGATTTTATTTATTTATTTGACAGTGAGAGAGGGATTATAAGTAGGCAGAGAGGCAGGCAGAGAGAGAAAGGCGGAAGCAGGCTCCCTGCTGAGCAGAGAGCCCAAAGCAGGGCTCGATCCCAGGACGCTGAGATCATGACCTGAGCCAAAGGCAGAGGCTTAGCCCACTGAGCCACCCAGGCACCCGTCCTTTTTTCTATTGTATATTCTTTCCTGCTTTATCGAAGATTAGTTGACTGTATAGCTGTGGATCCATTTTGGAGTTCTTTATTCTATTGCATTGATCTAAATGCATATCATGCATTTAGATTTTGATGATTAAAGATTTGTAAAAGAGCTTAAAGTCCAGGACTGTGATGCCTCCAGTTTTGTTTTTCTTTTTCAGAACTACTTTGGCTATTCAGGGTCTTTTGTGGTTCCATACAAATTTTAGGACTGTGCACTGCTTAATGCAATAGGGATTGCATTAAATGTGGAGACTGCTTTGGGTAGTATAGACATTTTAACAATGTTTGTTTTTCCAATCCATGAGCATGGAACGCTGGGAAAAGCATTTTTTTAATCCAAAAGTCCATTTATAAAAGAAATCCACCAGTCTACTGAGGCTTCTGGCTTCTAATGAAAAACCTGTGAGTGATTTTTCAGTTCCAACCACAGGCAGTATAAAAGGCTTTACCTGGCAGGCCTCATGGGCAACCTGCCCTCATGGAACACAGGAACACAGCCAGTGCTCTGCAGTCTCCAAGGGTAGCTACAGTTAGACCCCTAGCCATCCAGGACCCATACCCTCCAGAGTGGTGATGCTGTGTCATATCTATGCATTCCTAGCCTAGGCACCTTCATTCCTTAGCCTTTTAATCTTCTTTAGGGGTTTCTACTGAGACCTTCTTATAGGGAGGAAGGGCAACTCTGAAAACATTTTTCCCCTCTCTGATTCAGTCTCCAGTGCTTTTCTACTCCCATCCCTTCCCTCTCACCTTCTTCTCAACTCCAGGATCCCATAAACCTTCTGAGCCTTTAATTCAGGGCCCCCTCAACAGTAAGATGACACTCAGATCTGTACTAATCCACCTGACCTTGATCAGATGCATGTTGCAATGTTCCATGGGGGAAACAGACAGGGGGAGTCAACACTTCCTGACTTGCTTGTACTACCACAATAAATGATCAAAGGTTTCACTTGATTTTCACTTTGACTCACTATTGCTTTATGCAGCTATTGTGACACCTAGCGGTTCAGCTCTTTCAAGCTCAGACAAGCACCTGACATTTAACTCAATCTTTCCCAGTGGCTCCTAAGTTAAACTATATACAATCTAACAATTTTTTCATGTTATTAGCAGAGTACAGATTATTTTATCACATTAAAGCTAAGAAATCGGGTGCCTGGGTGGCTCAGTGGGTTAAAGCCTCTCTGCCTTCAGCTCAGGTCATGATCCCAGGGTCCTGTGATCGAGCCCCACATCGGCGGGCTCTCTGCTCAGCAGGGAGCCTGCTTCCCCCTCTCTCACTGCCTGCCTCTCTGCCTACTTGTGATCTCTCTGTCAAATAAATAAATAAAATCTTAAAAAAAAAAAACAAGCCCCCAAAACATAAAGCTAAGAAATCTAAATTTGGTTTACTGTGAACTAAGACAGGCACAATCAGATATAGACACATGTAAAAAACTCTATATCCATATATTATGTTTACTAAGGAATGTTCCCAGGATACTACTACATGAAACCTTTTGTACTAAAGTTTTTAAGTGATGGGCAAAGCTCTAGCACACAAGAATCTGTACTGGGGGAAGTCACAAGAGTGCTTCAGTATGACACAGCATCATTCACCCGGTACCCATTTTTTTGGGGCAATCTCAACCATTACTGGGCCAGAGATAATACTAGGGAAGAAAGTAAGGTGGCAAAACAAATGCCAAAAAATCCAGGGATGTTAGTTTTAGCAGAATTTTTCAGGACCCCATATTCAGGGCTTATTGATATTTATTTCACACTTATTTTTTAATAAATCAGTTATCTAGTTTCCAAGCTCTGAGAAAAGCAACAAACAAAACAAACATTTGATAGCTTAAAAATAAAAGCAAAGTCAGAGGAATTATTAAAAGTAGACACAAAAGAAAACAGAACTAAAGCACAATGAAGCTATTTAGTAGAGCAGCACCACAACAATATGACAATTAATGCTAAAAATAACTTTTATCATTAAGAGAAGTTTATATTATTTGTCACATATTCCATTTATGATATCGACAAGAGACTGATAGTACTACATAAAAGATATAGCCATTCTTACCACAGGAGTAGCTAATCCTGTCCACGAAAGAACAGTAACCACAATCTCAACCACCATATAGTGAATTCCTCTGCCTCCATTATTTTCAGAAACCACCAGCTGCAGCAAGGGACTTAGCCAGTACTTTGCATAAGGGCGAAAGACCTATAAGAGAATTTAAAAGTCAAATATCAATATTTGGTATCTGATATCAATATCAAAATTTGATATCAAAAATATCAAAAAATTGTTTGAATAACCAAAATATCTTCCAGGGGTACCTAGATGGCTTAGTTAAGCTTAGGACTCTTTTTTTTTTTTTTTTAAGATTTTATTTATTTATTTGACAGAGAGAGAGAGAGACCACAAGCAGGCAGAGAGGCAGGCAGAGAGATGGGGGGGGAAGCAGGCTCCCTGCTGAGCAGAGAGCCTGATGTGGGGCTTGATCTCAGGATCCCGAGATTATAACCTGAGCTGAAGGCAGAGGCTTAATCCACTGAGCCACCAAGGTGCCCCAAGCATAGGACTCTTAATTTCAGTTCAGGTCATGATCTCAGGGTCCTGGGTTAGAGCCCTATGTCAGGCTCTGTGCTCAGCATGAAGTATGCTTAAGATTCTCTTTCTCCCTCTCCCTTCCCCCCAGTCCCCGCTCATGCTCCATCTCTGTATCTCTGCCTAAAATAAATAAAAATCTTAAAATAAAAAAGAATATATCCTCCAACAGCTAAATTTATTATGACTTGACCTAAATCTGTAACAGATGAAATTCCAGCAGAATCTGCTCAATCAGATCAGATTCTCTGTTGAATTCTCTTCTCCTGGGACCCTGAAACCACAATTATAGGGAAATGGATTACTGATCTTTTCTTTGTTGAAAACATGATATCCCTACCCTCTTAGAAATCAAAATGAAAGTATTCTATATCTATCTTGTTCCATCTGAATAATATGCAGCTCCAGAGAATTCTACTGTTATTTTATGCAAATGCATAGGATATATGGAAAATAAGAACACAAAAATTAGGTGCATGTAGCTAATTTTTTTTTCATTTCTTCTTATAGAAGTCACTGTGTTACAGACTTCATTTGCCCAAGATCTTTGAAATCTAAATAAAATGTATCTATACACTAAATTCCATTTAGTTTATTTTAGAAATTTCAAGAGAAAGTTACTTTGATGCAAAAGAACAGACTAAACCATAATTCAAGCTACCTATCTTCTTAATCTTTGCTGCTTTGTTTTTTTACTAAATATGCTTCCTCAGGGATTCTCTCACAACTTAAATCTGTGTGCTCTCAAATCTTTTTTTGTTTAAGAACCCCATAAACAAAAAAAGTCCGAATGCTCTTCATGTACATCTATGCGTTATTTATAATTTACAAATACAAACTTTATTATTAAATTGCAGACAGTTCCTGCGTTATGATAGTTCACCTTAGGATTTTTGGACTTTATGATGCTGTGAAAGCAAGCTTTCAGTAGAAACTGTATTTTGAATTTGAATCTTTTCCTGAGCTTGTAATGTATGGGATGATATTTCCAAGAAGCTGCACAGGGGCAAGCAGCACCCGCAGCTCCCAGTCAGCTATGCTATCACAAGGGTGAACAAATGACATACTTAAAACTAAACTACACTCATACATCTGTTCTGGTTTTCACTTTCAGTACGGCATTCATTAAATTACCTGAGATATTCAGCACTTCATTATAAAATAGGCTTTGTGTATGATTTTGCCCAACTATAGGCTGACATAAGTGCTCTAAGCACTTTTAAGGTAGGTGAAGTTAAGCTATGATATTTGGCAAATAAGTGTACTACATGCATTTTCAACTTACAATAGTTTCAACTTATGATGGGTTTATTGGGATATAACCTCATCATAAGTTAAGGAAGATCTGTATAACCAATAAATTAAAGTTGAAATTTTAACCAAAACCAAAGACCCTTTAAAAAGAGCACTACAGGCCAAATACCTAATGAACATGGATGTTAAAATTCTCAGTCAAATACCAGAAAGATGAATTCAATAGCACTTTATAAGAATCATTCACCATGATCAAGTGGGATATATTTCTGGACTGCAGGGTGGTTCAATATTCTCAAGTCAATCAATGTGACATACCACAATAATAAAAGAAAATCCTTTCAATACGTGCAGAAAAAGCATTTGTAAAGTACAACATCCCTTCATGATAAAAACCCTTAACAAAGTAGGTTTAGAAGATACATACCTCAACATCATAAAGGAAATCTATGAAAAACCCACAACTAAGATCATCCTCAGTGGGGAAAACAGAACTTTTCATCTATGGTTGGGAACAAGACAGGGATGTCCACTCTTACCACTGTTATTTAATACTCTACTGGAAGTCCTAGCCACAGCAATCAGACAACAAAAATGAATAAAAGTGATCCACACTAGCAAGGAAGAAGTCAAACTTTCATTATTTGCAGATTACACAATACTTTATAGAAAACCTGAAAGACTCCACCAAAAATTTGCTATAACTGATACACAAATTCAACAAAGCCACAGAATACAAAATCAACATACAGAAATCTGTTGCATTTCTATATACCAATAATGAAGCAGCAGAGAGAGAAATCAAGGAATTGATCCATTTACAATTGCGTCAAAAACCTTAAGATATCTAGAAATAACCCTAACCAAAAAGGTAAAGGATTTCTGTTCTGTTTTTTTTTTTTTAAATACAATTTTTTAAAGGGTTTTATTTTTATTTGTCAGAGAGAGAGAGAGAGCACGTGCGCAGGCAGGCAGAGAGGCAGGCAGAGGCAGAGGGAGAAGCAGGCTCCCCTGCCAAGCAAGGAGCCCGATGTGGGACTCAATCCCAGGATACTGGGATCATGACCTCAGCTGAAGGAAGCCGCTTAACTGACTGAGCCACCCAGGCATCCCAAGGATCTCTATTCTGAAAACTACAAAACACTTACAAAAGAAATTGAAGATGACACAAAGAAATGGAAAAACATTCCATGCTCACAGATACGAAGAACAAATATTTTAAAAATTTCAATTCTACCCAGAGAAATCTATACATTCAATGCAATCCCTATCCAAATACCACCAGCAATATTCACAGAACTACAATAAACAATCCTAAAATTTCTATGGAATTGATCCCAAATAGTCAAAGGAATGTTGAAAAAGAAAAGCAAAGCTGGAGGCTATATAATTCCAGAGTTCAATCTACATGACAAAGCTGCAGTCATCAAGACAGTTAGGTACAGGCATAAAAACAGACACATATATCAATGGAACAGAATAGAAAACCCAGAAAGGGACTATCAAGTCCATAGTCAACTAATCTTTGACAAAGCAGGCAATAATATTCAGTGGGAGAAAGAACGTCTGTTCAACAGATAATGTTGGGAAAATCAGACATTCTTACACCATACACAAAAATAAATTTGAGGGACACCTGTGTGGCTCAGTGGGTTGGGCCGCTGCCTTCGGCTTGGGTCATGGTCCCGGGGACCTGGAATCGAGTCCTGCATTGGGCTCCTTGCTCAGCGGGGAGCCTGCCTCTCTCTCCACCTCTGCCTGCCTCTCTGCCTGCTTATGTGCTTTCTCTCTCTCTCTTTCTGACAAATAAATAAATAAAATCTTTAAAGCAAATAAATAAATAAATAAATAAATAAATTTGAAATGGATGGAAGACCTAAATGAGACAGGAAACCTAAAATCCTAGAGGAGAACACAGACAATTAATATCCATTACATTGACCAAAGCAAGTTCTTACTAGGAATGTCTCCTGAGGCAGGGAAGTAAAAGCAAAAATGAACTACTGGGGCTCTGTCAAGGTAAGAAGCTTCTGCATAGTGGCAAACAATCCAGAAACTAAAAGGCAACCTATGGGATGGGAGAAGATATTTGCAAATGGCACATCTAATAAAGAGCTGGTATCCAAAATATAAAAAGAACTTATAAAAACACCCCCGAAATAATCCAATTTAAAAATGTGCTGAAGTGGGGCCCCTGGGTGGCTCAGTGGGTTAAAGCCTCTGCCTTCAGCTCAGGTCATGATCCCAGGGTCCTGGGATTCAGCCTCGCATCGGGCTCTCTGCTCAGTGGGGAGCCTGCTTCGCCTGCCTGCCTCTTTGCCTACTTGTGATCTCTGTCAAATAAATAAATAAAATCTTTAAAAACAATGTGCAGAAGACACGAATAGACACTTTTCCAAAGAGGACATCCAGATGGTGAACAGACACAAGAAAAGATGCTCAACATCACTCATCATCAGGGATATACAAATCAAAACCACAATGAGATACCAACTCATACCTGTCAGAAATGTTAAAATTAACAACTTAGGAAACAACAGATGTTGGCAAGGATCCAGAGAAAGGGGAAACAACCCTCTGACAGTGTTGGTGAGAATGCAAACTGGTGCAGCCACCTTGGAGAACAGTATGGAGGTTCCTCAAAAAGTAGAAAATAAAATGACCTTACAATCCAGCAATTGCACTACTAGGTATTTACCCAAAGGACACAAAAATACAGATTTGAAGGGATACCTGCATCCCAATGTTTATAGCAGCATTATCAACAACAGTCAAATTATGGAAACATCCCACGTGCCCATCAACTGATGAATGGATAAAGAAGTTGTGGTGTGTGTGTGTGTGTGTGTGTGTACATACATATATGTACGAGTATATGTGTATGTATAAATACATACACACAAAGCAATATTACTTAGATACAGAAAAGAATGAAAACTTGCCATTTGCAATGGCATGGATAGAGCTTGAGAGTATTATGCTAAGACAGAGAAAGACAAACATCATATGATTTATCCATACAGAAATGAAATCATATACGTGATTTAAGACATAAAACAAATGAATATAGTAGGGGGAAAAAAGGGAGGAAAACCAAGAAACACATCCTTAACCACAGAGAGCAAACTGATGGTTACCAGAGGGGTGGTGGGTAGAGGGACGGGTTAAATAGCTGATGGGAATTAAGTATACTTGTGATGAGCACTGGATGTTCTATATAAGCACTGAACCACTAAATTCTGTACCTGAAACTCCCAATACACTGTATTTAATCTAATGGAAGTTAAATAAAAACTTAAAAAAATTAATAAGGAAAATAAAATTTTAATTTTAATAATAAATGTTAACACAAGTTCTAATCTTTCTTTCTATAAGACAATGGACTCTCTAGATAAATGGGTGAAGAAAATGTGGGGTGTGTGTATATATACATACAATGGAATATTATTCAACCATCAAAAATAATGAAATCTTGCATTTGCAATGGCATAAATGGAACTATGGAACTAGAGGATATTATCCTAAGCAAACATGTCATTCAGAGAAAGACAAATACCATATGATCTCACTTACATGTGAAATTTAAGAAACAAAACAGAAGAACATAGAGTAAAGGAAAGGCAAATAAAATAAGATGGAAAGACAAATAAAATAAGATTGAGCCCCACATCGGGCTCCCTGCTCAGCGGGGAGCCTGCTTCTTCTTCTCCCTCTGCCCGTTTGTGTTCCCCCTCTCAATGTTGAATAAATAAATAAAATCTTAAAAAAAAAAAAAAGAAAAATACTACCCATGTGCTGAAAAATGCCTGTGGCAACCGTAACCTGGGAGAGAGGCCTGGAACAGATTCTCTCTCAGAGTCCTCAAAAGGAATTATCCCCACCAATATCTTGAAATCAAACTTCTGGCTTGCAGAATCACGAGACAGTAACTTTCAGTTATTTGAGCTGCCCAGTTTGTGGTACTCTTGGTACAGCAGCCCTAGGAGCTAGAAATCAAGTGTGACCCTGAGGAACACAGGCCCTGCTGCAGTCCCATATTTGCCATGCTGCCTTGAGGACTTTCTATAAACTGGATCATGTCATTCTACTTAGCACCCATCAGTGGCTCCCTACTGCTCAAAAAATGAGCCACACGTTCTATATGGATCCTGATGATGTGGCCTAGCTCACCTGCCCTAGGATATGCGGCCATGCCACTGATCCTTCTCTAGGCCATGTACCCATGGTCTGTGCAATCAGTACAGACATGGCTGGCTCTCTCAGAGGCCGTCTCTACCCACAGTGTTCCTTCTACACAGAATATAAATTCCAACTGCATTTTACACATCACTCAAGGGCTCTCTGAAAAATCTACCTTAATGGCCACTGATGGAAGAGACTCTACTCTGATGTGGTGCTATACATAAACTAAGTAATAAACTTAGCATCTATCTAAAAGAGTTAACTATTTTTTAAATACCATTATCAGGAATATTTTCAACTTTTTTGGGGGGGAGGCTACTAAAACCAATTTGAATGAAAGCCATTAAGAAACTTGCTAACATACGAAGGAGGCAAGATGGCAAAGGAGTGCTGGTCCCCTGAATTTAGCTAGGTATCTATCAAACCATTTTGAACACCCACAAAATCTGCCTGAGATATAAGAATATATATCTGGATCTTCACAAGCAGAAAAGTAAATGCTTTTTGCAAGGTAGGAAGTGCAGAGTCATCAATCTGTGGGAAGAGATTAGAAAAAAAACAGAAAGGGGAGGGAGGCTCCATAAGTTGGTTCCTGGAAAGTGATAGAACACCAGAGTGCAAAATCGGAACCCTCAGAAATCTGCTCTAGGCAATGACATCCCTCTCTAAAAGGGGCTCCGGAAATGAAAAGGCAGAATTCTAGGTGAGGCATTGTTGCCTCAGGATCTGAGGAGTCACAGAGTGAAAGCAGGGATCTGAACTGGTAGAGTGCCGAAGCAGTGGAGCAAGGAAGCAGGTTATGGTCAGTGAACCCAGTAGGGGACTCTCAGTTTAGGTTGCCATCAACTGTGAGCTGGACCAGTTGGTAATTGCTCTTGTCCTGAGCAGCCTGAAAAGGACTGGAGCCTGTGCCTATAACTGGACAAAAGCTCACAGGACAGTAGTGGCCCAGACAGGATATTAGGGCAGCACCAAGACATGATCCAGAAGCTTCAAGTGCATGTGCAAACCCCTGGCTGCTTGCGGTTTTAGAGTCACAAAGAGAAGTAGCACTCCTAGGCCCCTGGAACTACCTCTGAGAGAATTGCAGTGGGTGTGTACCATGCGAGGCTACAGTTTTGGGCGCATACAGAAGTGGAGACTGTTTGTTCCATAAGGTTTATAAAGGAAGACAAGACTGCAATCTTTCTGCTCTGTGCCAGAGGTTTGGGCATAGCCATTTTTGCTCTGATCCTCTGAAGAGATGTGGAAAGCCTCCAGGGGAAAAAAGCCACACAGAAGACCAGTTGCACTGACCCCATCCCCCTGACAGGGAGAAGGACAACTCTGCCGAGGCAGGGATAACTGAGAAACAGAGTATCAGGACTCTCCTCCAGAAGACGGACTAGAAGAACAGGTAGACAACAATCCTACATATCCCACAGACTGTAAAATTCCAATGCCAGGGGATAATTGTATATTGAGCTCCAGGGTGCATCTGGCTTGGGTTGTGGTTGATATTTTGGATTCTTTTGATTTGTCCATCCATGATTTTATGGGCAAATGATCAGAAGGAAGAACTCACCAAAAAAAGAATAAGAGGCAGTATTCACTGCAACAGAGCTAATCAATATGGATATAAGTAAGACGTCAGAGACAGAATTCAGGATAGCAGTTATAAAATTAACAGCTAGGCTTGAAAGAAGTATAAGTGACAATATAGAATCTCTAAGGGTGGAAATGAGATCAATCAGGCTGAACTTAAAAATGCTATGAATAAGATGTAGTCGAAACTGGATACTCTTAACAGCTTGGGTCAATGAGGCAGAAGTGAGAATAAGTGATATAGAAGACAGGCTGAAAGGAAATTAAAGAAAAGAGAGGAAAATAACTCATTACACATGAAGAGAGACTTAAAGAATTTACTAATACACTGAAAAGAACCAGTATCAGATCACTGGGATCCAGGGTGGGAGGGGAAATGGAGAATGAGAAGAGGCTTGAAGATATATTTGAGTAAATCATGCCTGAGAACTTCCCTAAACTGGGGAAGGAAACAAACATTCACATGCAAGAGGCAGAAAGGACCCCTTCCAAAAGCAATAAAAATAGATCAATACCCCCAAAATACAATAGCAAAGCTTGCAAATCAGAAAAAAAGAAGCATTCCTGAAAGCAGCAGGAGGCAGAGATTTTTTTATATATGGAGAGAGGAACATGAGAATAACATCAGACCTATCCACAGAAACCTGGCAAGTCAGAAAGGGCTGGCAAGATATTTTCAGGGTACTAATGAGAAGAACATGCAGCCAAGAATACTTTATCCAGCAAAGCTACCATTCACAACTGAAAGAGAGATAGGGAGTTTCCAGGACAAACAGAAACTAAGAACTGACCCCAAGAACTATTAAGGGGGATTCTGTAAGCAAAGAGAGCACCCAAGAGTAACATAGACCAGAAAGTAATAGAGACAATCTACAGAAACAGGGGATTTATAGGCAATACAATGTCAGTAAATTCATATTTTTCAACAATTACTCTAAATGTACATGGGCTAAATTCTCCAGTAAAAAGACATAGAGTATCAGATTGAATAAAAAAGCAGGGCCATCCACATGCTTTCTACAAGAGACTCATTTTGAACCTAAAGATACCTTCAGATTAAAAGTGAAGAGATGGAGAACTATTTACCATGCTAATGTACCTCAAAGGAGAGCTGGGGTAGCACTCCTCATATCAAGCAAATTAGATTTTAAACCAAAGAATGCAGTATGAGATTTGGAGGGACATTGTTTCATATTTAAAGGACCTATCCAACAAGAAGATCTAACAATTGCAAATATCTAAATCCCCAATGTGTAAGCAGACAATTATATAAACCAATTAATAACCAAAGTAAACACACACATTGATAATAATACATTACTAGTAGGGGACTTTGATACTCCACTCACAGCAGTGGAGAGATTATCTAAGCAGATGATCAAAAAAGAAAGGAGAGCTTTGAATGACACCCTGGACCGGATGGACTTCACAGATAGATACAGAACATTCCATCCTAAAACGACAGAATACTAATTCTTCTCGAATACACAAAGAACTTCCTCCAGAATAGATCACATGCTGGGTCACAAATAAGATCCCAGCTGATACCAAAAAACTGAGATTATTCCATGCATAATGTTTTGAAACTGGACCTCAATCACAAGAAGAAATTTAGAAGGAACACAAACACTTGAAAGTTAAAGAGCATCCTGCTAAAAGAATGAATGGGTCACCCAGGAAATTAAAGAGGTACTCAGATAATTAATTGAAACTAATGATAATGAAAACACATTGGTTTGAAAACCTATGGGATACAGCAAAGGTGGTCCTAAGAGAGAAGTACAAAGCCATCCAAGCCACTCTCAAAAATTGAATCCCCAAAACACAAGCTAACCCTACATTTAAAGACCTGGAGAAAGAACAGCAACTAAAGCCTACACCAAGCAGGGCAAGAGAAATATTAAATATTAGAGCAAAAAATCAATGAAACAGAAATCCAAAAAAAAAGCAGAACAGATCAACAAAACAAGAAGCTGGTTCTCTGAATGAATTAATAAGATTGGTACACCTCTGGCCAGACTTTACCCAAAAGACGGAATAGGGACCCCAATTAGTAAAATCATGAGTCAAAGGGGAGAGAGTGACTAATACCAAGGAAACACAGACAATTGTTATAAATTACTACCAGCAACTATATGCAAACCAATTCAGCAATCTGGAAGAAATGGATGCATTTCCAGAAACTTAAAAACTACTAAGACTGAAACAGGAAGAAACAGACAATGAACAGACCAGACTGAACAGAAAGGAAATTGAAGCAGTAATCAAAAACCTCCCAACAAACAAAAGTCCAGTGCCAGATGGCTTCCCAGGGGAATTTTCTCAAACATTTAAAGACCACCTAATATGTATTCTTCCAAAGCCATTTCAAAAAACAAAATGGAAGGAAAACTTCCAAACTCATTCTTTGAAGCCAGCATTACCCTGATCCCAAAACCAGACAAAGACCCCATCAAAAAGAAGAATTACAGACCAATATCCCTGATGAACATGGATGCCAAAATACTCACCGGGATCCTAGCCAGTAGGATCCAATAGTACCTTAAAAGGATTATTCATCACAACCAGCTGGGATTTATTCCGGGGATGTAAGGGTGGTTCAACATTTGCAAATCAATCAACATGATAGAGCACATTAATGAAAAAAAAGACAAGGACCATATAATCCTCTCAATTGATACAGAGAAAGCATTCAACAAAACAGAGCATCCTTTCCTGATTAAAACTGTTCAAAGTATACAGATAGAGGGAACATACCTCCATATCATAAAAGCCATCTGTGAAAAGCCCACAGCGAAAATCATTCTCAATGGGGAAAAACTGAGAACTTTTCCCTTAAGGTTAGGAACGTGGCAGGGATGCCCACTCACTACTATCTTTCAACATAATACTGGAAGTCCTAGCCTCAGCAGTCAGACAACAAAAAGAAATAAAAGGCATTCAAACTGGCAAAGAAGAAAGACTCTCTCTCTTCACCCGTGACATGACAATTTATGTGGAAAATCCAACAGACTCTACCCCAAACCTAATACCCCCAAACTGCCAGAACCTGTACAGCAATTCAGCAACATGGCAGGATACAAAAATCAATGCACAGCAATCAGTTGCATTTCTACACATTAACAAATGTGAATGAAGAAAGAGAAATTAAAGAACTGATCCTAATCACAATTGTACCAAAAATCATTAGATACTCAAAGGAATAAACTAACAAACGAGGTGAAAGATCTATATTCTAGAGACTACAAAGCACTTATGAAAGAAACAGAGCAAGACACAAAGAGATGGAAAAACATTCCATGCTCATGGATTGGAAGAATAAACACTGTTAAAAGATCTGCTACCCAGAACAATCTACACATTCAATGCAATCCCTATCAAAATACCATTGGCATTTTTCACAGAGCTGGGACAAACAATCCAAAAATTTATATGGAACTAGAAGGACCCCAAATCTCCAGGAAAATGTTGAAAATCAAAGTTAGATGCATCAAAATTCTGGACTTTGAGCTATATTATAAAACTGTGATCATTAAGACAGCATGGTACTGGCATAAAAACACACACAGATCAATGGAACAGAACACAGAGCCCAGAAATGGATCCTCAATACTGTTGTCAACTAGTCTTCAACAAAGCGGAAAAGAATACTCAATGGAAAAGGTCAGTCTCTTCAATAAATGGTACTGACAAAATTGGACAGCCAAATGCAGAAGAATGAAACTGGACCATTTTCTTATACTATACACAAAGATAAACTCAAAATGGGTGAAAGATCTAAATGTGGAACCGGAATCCATCAAAATTCTAAAGGAGAACACAGGCAGCAAGTTCTCCGACCTTGAACAAAGCAACTTTTAGCAAGAAACATCTCTAAAATCAAGGGAAACAAATGCAAAAATGTACTGTGGGGACTTCAACAAGATAAAAAGCTTTTACACAGCAAAGGAAACAATCAACAAAACTAAAAGGCAATCTATGGAATGGGAGAAGGTATTCGCAAATGACATTACACTTAAAGGGCTGGTATCCGAGATCTTTAAAGAACTTATCAAACTCAATGCCCCAAAAACAACCCAGTCAAAAAAAGGGGCAGAAGACATAAACAGACACTTCTCCAAAGAAGACATACAAATGGCCATATGGCCACATATAAACAGACACATGAAAAAATGTTCCACATCACTCAGCATCAGGAAAATACAAATCAAAATCACAATTAGATGCCACCTTATACGAGTCAGAATAGCTAAGATTAACAAGATAGGAGACAACAAATGTTGGTGACGATGTGGATAAAGGGGAACCCTGTTACATTGTCCATGGGAATGCAAGCTGGTACAGCCACTATGGAAAAAAAGTATGAAAGATTCCTCAAGATTTTAAAAATAGAGCTGCCTTATGCCCCAGCAATTGCATTACTGGGTATTTACTCCAAAGAATCAAATGTAATGAAAATAAGGGGCATATGCACCCCAATGTTCATAGCATCATTGTCCACAACAGACAAACTGTGGAAAGAGCTGAGATGTCCTTCAACAGATGAATGGATAAAGAAGATGTGGTTCATATATACAATGAAATATTACTCAACCATGAGAAAGGATGAATACCCACCATTTGCATTGACATGGATGGAACCAGAGGGGATTATGCTAAGTGAAATAAGTGAATCAGAGAAACACAATTATCATATTGTTTCACTCATATGTGGAACAAAAGTAAGAGTGCAGAGGACAATAGTAGAAGAGAGGGAAAACTTAACAGGAAGATATCAGAGAGGGAGACAAACAATGAGAGACTCCTGACTCTGGGAAACAAACTGAGGTTTGTGGAAAGAGAGGTAGGTGTGGGGATGCGGTAACTGGGTGATGGGAATTAAAGAAGGCACGTGATATGATAAGCACTGGGTGTTATTATATTCAACTAATGAATCACTGAACATTAAATCAAAAAGTAATGATGTAGTATACCTTGGCTAATTGAATTTAAATTAAAAAAAGATTAAAAAAAGAAACTTACAAATACATGTAATTTATATAAAGATCATTTCTATTTCAATAAATTTTAATTTTCAGTTTAAAAATGATAGAATGATGTTGAACAAATAAATATGGTTGGCTTATTTATTAGAGAAAAAAAGTCATGCTCTGTTTCTTTATTATGGATTTTCTTTTCAGTAGATACACATAATTGCAAATAACTGTTTTAAAATATCTTATTTAAACTCAATTTAGGTAGTATATACTATGTTACTTGTGTCCTTTAGATAAATACCTACTAGTGCAATTCCTCAGTCATAGGGTAGTTCTATTTTTAACTTTTTGAGAAAACTGTCTACACCAGTTTGCATTCTCATCGACAGTGTAAGAGGGTTCTTGCTAGGCATCCTAGGTAACATCTGTTGTTGCATTTTTTTTTTCACGTATCTGTTGGCCATTTGTACATGTTCTTTGGAGAAATGTCTGTTCATGTCTTCTGCTCATTCCTTGATTGGACATTTTGTTTTGGGGGTGTTTAGATTGAAAGTTCTTTACAGATTTTGGGTATTAGCCCTTTATCTATTTTCTGTGAATATCTTCTCGCATTTGGTAAGTGCCTTTCATTGCTGACTGTTTACTTTGCTGTACAAAGCTTTTTATCTTGAAGTCCCAATAGTTGATTTTTGTTTTTGTTTCCCTGGCCTTTGGAGATGTGTTTAGCAAAAAGGTGCTGTGGCCAAGGCCAAAGAGGTTGCTGCCTGTGTTTTCCTCCAGCATTTTGATGGATAATTGACACATAGTTAGGTCTTTCATCCATTTGACTTTATTTTTGTGAATGGTATAAGAAATTGGTCCAGTTTAATTCTTCTGCATGTGGCTGCTCAATTTTCCCAAACCATTGCTGAGACAATCCTTTTTTCTTCAAGTACTCTTTCCTACTTTGTCAAAGAGTAGCTGACCATAGGGTTGAGTGTCCATTTCTAGGTTCTCTGTTCTGTTTAACTGATATATGGGTCTGTTTTTTTTTTTGTGCCTGTACCATAATGTCTTGATGGTTACAGCTCTGTAATACAGCTTGAAGTTTGGAATTGTGATGCCTCCAGCTTTACTTTTCAACATTCCTTTGGCCTGTGGGGGTGTTCTGTGGTTCCATACAAAATTTAGGATTGTTCCAGCTCTGTGAAAAATGCAAGAATGTATTTTAGTAGAGATTGTACTGAATGTATAGATTGCTCTGGATAGCACTGACATTTTAAAAACATTTGTTCTTCCTATCCATGAACATGGAATGTTGTCCCATTTCTTTGTGTCTGCCTCAATTTGTTTTGTGAGTGTTCTGTAGTTTTTAGAGTACAGATTCTTTATCTCTTTGGTTAGGCTTACTCCTAGGCATCTCACTGGTGTTGATCATGATCTCTCCCCTTTCATTCATGATTTTACTGATTTGAGTCTTCTCTCTTCTTTTTGGTAAGCTCTGGCTAGGGTTTTATTGGTCTAATTAATTCTTTCAATCAGCTCCTAGTTTCATTCATCTGTTCTACTGGTGTTTTTTGTTTTTCTAGATCATTGATTTCTGCTCTAATCTTTATTATTTCTCCTCTTCTGCTGGATCTAGGCTTTATTTGCTGTAATTTTCCCAGTTTCTTTAGGTGTAAGTTTAGGTTGTGCATTTGCGACCTTTCTTGTTTCATGAGGAACACCTGTATTGCTACATATTTCTTTTTTAGGACCGCCTTGGCAGCATCCCAGAAGTTAACTGTTGTGTTCCATTTTCATTTTTCTTCCTTGTATGTTTTTACAGTCTTCTTTGATTTCCTAGTTGGCCCATTCATTCTTTAGTAAGATGTTCTTTAACCTCTCTGTATTTGTGGTCCTTCTGATGTTTTTCTTGTGGTTCACTGCAAGTTTTATGGAATTGTGGCCTAAAAATATGCATGTTATTATCTCAAATCTTTTTGTAGCAGTTGAGACCTGATTTGTGATAGTGTGTAACCTATTATGGAGAATGTTCCATGTACACTCAAGAAGAATGTGTATTCTGTTTCTTTAGAATGAAATGCTCTGGATATATGTTATGTCCACCTGGTCCAGTATGTCATTCAAAGCCTTTGTTTCCTTGTTGGTCTTCTGCTTAGATAATCTGTTCATTGTTATCAGTCTCCCACTATTATTGTACTATTACAGAGTTTCCTTAATTTTGTTATTGTTTTATATATTGGCTACTTCCAAGTTAGGGGCATAAATATTTATAATTGTTAGATCTTCCTGTTGGAAAGACCCTTTTATTATGAGATAGTATTCTTTATTTCCTATTAATCTTTGGTTTAAAATCTAGTTTGCCTGATATAAGGATGGCTACTTCAGTTTCTTTTTGATGTCTACTGGCATGATAAATGGTGCTTTACCCCCTCACTTTCAATCTATGGGTGTCTTTGGATCTAAAAATGAGTCTCCAGTAGACAGCATATCAATGGGTCTTGTTTTTCTTATCCATTCTGATAACCTATGTCTTTTAATTAGAGCATTTAGTCCATTTACATTCAGAATAATTCTTGAAAGATATGAATTCAGAGCCACTGTATTACCATAAAGTCACATTCCTATACACTGACTCTGTTCCTTTCTGATATTTGTCACTTCTGGGCTGTCTCTTCACTCAAAGAATCCCCTTTAATATTTCTTTCAGAGCTGGTATAGTGTTCACAAATTCCTTTAGTTTCTGTTTGTCATGGAAGGTCTTTATCTCTCCTTCTATTCTGAATGATAGGGTTGCAGGATAAAGTATTCTTGACTGCATATGGCTGTCCATGGTGCTGCGGTCAAGGCCAAAGCAGCTGCTGTCTGTGTTTTCCTCCAGCATTTTGATGGATAACTGACTCATAGTTAGGTCTTTCCTAACTATGAGTGTATTTCATTTTTCCCATTTTTATTTTTCATCTAGCATGCTGCATATTTTTCACATTTAGCACACTGAATATATCATGGCAGTGCTTCTTGGCCTACCGGGTTTCTGTGGGCTGGTCTGTTACCAGCCTTATACCTCCACACTTGTAGGTTAAGGACCTCTTGTCCCAAGCTGGTCCTTAAACCTTAAGGTTTTATTTATTTATTTGAGAAAGACAGAGCAAGCAAATGAGCAGTAGCAAGAACCAGTGGAGGGAGAGGCAGAGGGAGATGGAGAAGCAGACTCCCTGCTCAGGGCCCAAGCCCAGGACCCTGGGATCATAATCTGAGTCGAAGGTAGACACTTAACAGACTGAGGCACCCAGATGCCCAATTTTCTCTTTCTCTTTGTAATTTGTAAATGTCAGTATAATATGTTAGGATGTTGACCTATTTTTGTTAATTTTAAGGGGGAGTTCTCTGTGCTAGAAGGCCTATTTCCTACTCCAGAGTAGGAAAGTCCTCAGGTGTAAGTCATTCAAAAATATCTTCTGCCCAAGAATCAATGAAACAAGATGGAATTGGGAGGGAGACAAACCATAAGTGACTCTTAATCTCACAAAACAAACTGAGGGTTGCTGGGGGTAGGGGGTTTAGGGGTAGGGAGTGGGATTATGGACATTGGGGAGGGTATGTGCTTTGGTGAGTGCTGTGAAGTGTGTAAACCTGGTGATTCACAGACCTGTACCCCTGGGGATAAAAATATATGTTTATAAAAAAATAAAAAATTAAAAAAAAATATCTTCTGCCCCCTTTTCCCACTCATCTTCTGGGACTCCTATAAAACGGGTATTATTTTGCTTTATGGAATCACTGAGCTTCCTCAGACTACCTTCTTTATCAAAAGGTTTCATTCCCTCTTTTCAGTTTCCTTACCTTCTATCGTTTTATATTCTGTATCACTGATTCACTCTTCTGCTTTAACCATCTTTGCTTTTTAGCCTCCATTTGGAAATGCATCTTGGTTACAGCATTTTTAATTTTGACCTGACTAGATTTAAGTTCTTTTATCTCTATAATAAAAGATTATATAGTGTCTTTAATACTTACTTCAAGCCCAGCTAGTATCTTTAAATCATTGTTTTAAATTATAGTTCAGACATTTTGGTTATATCCATATTGATTAAATTCCTGGCAGTGAGTACTACCTTCTGTTCTTTCTTTGGTGGTGAATTTCTCTGTCTTATTTTGTCCAGAAAAAAAAAAAAAAAAAAAAAAAAAAAAAAAGAAGGAGGAAAAACAACAGTAATAAAGACAACAGAAAATACAAAAAACAAACTAAACAAAACATAAAAGTAGATCCTGGCTGTGTTTTCGTCTTGTTAAAAGAAACTTGATCCAAAAGAAATAGAAAGAAAGGAAGGAAGGAAGAAAGAAAGATAATATTTTAATTATAAAATGAAATACAATTAAAGAAAATAATATATATATAAAGAATATATGTAGAAAAAAATTTAAATTTAAATTTAAAAGAGTAAGAAAAGGTTTGGAAAAATAAGAAAACAACAAAAAGGAACACCAAAAGACTAATGAATAAAAATATAAAGAGGTTGAGGAGTCAAGATGGCAGAGAAGTAGCAGGCTGAGACTACTTCAGCTAGCAGGAGATCAGCTAGATAGCTTATCTAAAGATTGCAACACATACAAATCCAATGGCAGATCGAAAAGAAGAAGAACAGCAATTCTAGAAACAGAAAATCAACCACTTTCTGAAAGGTAGGACTGGCAGAGAAGTGAATCCAAAGCGAGGGGAAGATAGACCGCGGGGCGAGGGGCCAGCTCCCGGCAAGCGGCGGAGCAACGGAGCACAAAATCAAGACTTTTAAAAGTCTGTTCCTCTGAGAGACATCGCTCCAGAGGCTAACCGGGGTGAGGCCAATGCAAGGTCAGCGTGGCCTCAGGTCCCGCAGGGTCACAGAAGGACTGGGGGAGTCTGAGCGTCGCAGAGCTTACAGGTATTAGAACAGGGAAGCTGGCTACAGAGACAGAGCCGAGGAGTGAACTCTCAGCTCGGGGTTACCTTGAACCGGTCACAGCCTCGGTGAGCTAGGAGTGCCGCCGGAGGCCAGGCGGACAGGAGTAATTGGGCACTATTCTCTGAGGGCGCACTAAGTCGGGCCCTGGGCTCTTGGCTCCTCCAGACCGGAGATCGGGAGGCCGCCATTTTCATTCCCATCCTCTGGAACTCTACAGAAAGCGCTCAGGGGACAAAAGCTCCCAAAAGCAAAACCAAGAGGATTACTGAGCCCGGCCCCTGGTAAGGGCGGTGCAATTCCTCCTGGGGCAAAGACACTTGCGAATCACTACAACAGGCCCCTCCCCCAGAGATAAACAAGAAATCCAGTCAGGACCAAGTTCAACTACCAAAGAGTGCAGTTTCAATACCAGGGAGAGCACGGAATTCGAGAGGAAGAGAAGGCAAAGAATGGAACTCTTGGCATTCTCCCCATGATTCTTTAGTCTGGCAGTTTAATTTTTTCTTGTTTTTCAATTTTTTTTCCTCTTCTTCTGCTAAATTTTTTTACCCTTTTCTTTTTTCACTTTTTTGACTAGTTTACCTAATATATTTATTTATTTCTTTTAAATATTTTTTCTTTATTCGTTTTCTTTTTTAAATTCTTTTCATTTTTTTTTTTCTTCTTTCTGAACCTCTTTTTACCCCCTTTCTCCCCGCTCACCATTTGGGATCTCTTCTGATTTGGTTAAAGCATATTTCCCTGGGGTTGTTGCCACCCTTTTAGTATTTTATTTTCTCCTTCGTATACTCTTATCTAGACAAAATGACAAGGCAGAAAAATTCACCTCAAAAAAAAGAACAAGAGGCAGTACCTAAGGCGAGGGACCTAATCAATACAGACATTGTTAATATGTTAGATCTAGAGTATGGAACAACGATTCTCAAGGTTCTAGCCAGGCTCGAAAAAGGCATGGAAGATATTAGGGAAACCCTCTTGGGAGATATAAAAACTCTTTCTGGAGAAATAAAAGAACTAAAATCTAACCAAGTTGAAATCAAAAAAGCTATTAATGAGGTGCAATAAAAAATGGAGGCTCTCACTGCTAGGGAAAATGAGGTATAAGAAAGAATTAGTGATATAGAAGACCAAATGACAGAGAATAAAGAAGCTGAGCAAAAGAGGGATAAACAGCTACTGGACCACGAGGGGAGAATTCGAGAGATAAGTGACACCATAAGATGAAACAACTTTAGAATAATTGGAATTCCAGAAGAAGAGAGAGGGGAGCAGAAGGTATATTGGAGAGAATTATTGGAGAATTTCCCCAATATGGCAAAGGGAATAGGCATCAAAATCCAGGAGGTGCAGAGAACCCCCCTCAAAATCAGTAAGAATTGACCCACACCCTGTCATCTAATAGTAAAACTTACAAATCTTAGTGACAAAGAGAAAATCCTGAAAGCAGCTTGGAAAAAGAAGTGTATAACATACAATGGCAAAAATAATAGATTGGCAGCAGACTTATCCACAGAGACCTGGCAGGCCAGAAAGAGCTGGCATGATATTTTCAGAGCACTAAACGAGAAAAACATGCAGCCAAGAATACTATATCCAGCTAGGCTATCATTGAAAATAGAAGGAGAGATTAAAAGCTTCCAGGACAAACAACAACTGAAAGAATTTGCAAACACCAAACCAGCTCTACAGAAAATATTGAAAGGGGTCCTCTAAGCAAAGAGAGAGCCTAAAGTAGATCAGAAAGGAACAGAGACAAAATACAGTAACAGTCACTTTACAGGCAAAACAATGGCACTAAATTCATACTTTTCAATAGTTACCTTGAATGTTAATGGGCTAAATGCCCCAATCAAAAGACACAGGGTATCAGAATGGATAAAAAAACAAAACCCATCTATATGTTGCCTACAAGAAACTCATTTTAAACCCGAAGACAGTTCCAGATTTAAAGTGAGGGGGTGGAAATGAATTTACCATGCTAATGGACATCAGAAAAAAGCAGGAGTGGCAATTCTTACATCAGATCAATTAGATTTTAAGCCAAAGACTATAATAAGAGATGAGGAAGGACACTATATCATACTCAAAGGGTCTGTCCAACAAGAAGATCTAACAATTTTAAATATCTATGCCCCTAACGTGGGAGCAGCTAACTATATAAACCAATTAATAACAAAATCAAAGAAACACATCAACAATAATACAATAATAGTAGGGGACTTTAACACTCCCCTCACTGAAATGGACAGATCATTCAAGCAAAAGATCAACAAGGAAATAAAGGCCTTAAATGACACACTGGACGAGATGGACATCACAGATATATTCAGAACATTTCATCCCAAAGCAGCAGAATACACATTCTTCTCTAGTGCACATGGAACATTCTCCAGAATAGATCACATCCTTGGTCCTAAATCAGGCCTCAACCGGTATCAAAAGATTGGGATCATTCCCTGAATATTTTCAGACCACAATGCTCTGAAGCTAGAAGGCAATCACAAGAGGAAATGTGGAAAGAACCCAAATACATGGAGACTAAACAGCATCCTCCTAAAGAATGAATGGGTCAACCAGGAAATTCAAGAAGAATTGAAAAAATTCATGGAAACAAATGATAATGAAAACAAAACACTTCAAAATCTGTGGGACACAACAAAGGCAGTCCTGAGAGGAAAATATAAAGCGGTTCAATCCTTTCTCAAGAAACAAGAAAGGTCTCAAGTACACAACCTAACCCTACACCTAAAGAAGCTGGAGAAAGAACACCAAAGAAACCCTAAACCCAGCAGGAGAAATCATTTAGATCAGAGCAGAAATCAATAAAATAGAAACCAAAAAACAATAGAAATCAATGAAAATAGGAGCTGGTTCTTTGAAAGAATTAATAATATTGATAAACCCCTGGCCAGAATTATCAAAAATAAAAGAGAAAGGACCCAAATAAATAAAATCATAAATGAAAGGGTAGAGATCACAACTAACACCAAAGACATACAGATAATTATGAGAACATACTATGAGCAACTCTACACCAACAAATTTGACAATCTGGAAGAAATGGATGCATTCCTAGAGACATATAAACTACCACAACTGAACCAGGAAGAAATAGAAAGCCTGAACAGACCCATAACCAGTAAGGAGATTGAAACAGTCATCAAAAATTTCCAAACAAACAAAAGCCCTGGGCCAGATGGCTTCCCGGGGGAATTCTACCAAACATTTAAAGAGGAACTAATTCCTATTCTCCTGAATCTGTTCCAAAAAATAGAAATGGAAGGAAAACTTCCAAACTCATTTTATGAGGCCAGCATCAAGGTGTTCATCAAGGTTATTGGTCTGTAGTTCTCTTTTTTGGTGGGATCCTTGTCCAAAACCAGACAAGGATCCCACCAAAAAAGAGAACTACAGACCAATATCTTTGATGAACACAGATGCGAAAATTCTCACCAAAATATTAGCCAATAGGATTCAACAGTATATTAAAAGGATTATGCACCACAACCAAGTGGGCTTTATTCCAGGGCTCCAAGGTTGGTTCAACATCCGCAAATCAATTAATGTGATACAGCACATTAATAAAAGAAAGAACAAGAACCATATGATAATCCCAATAGATGTGGAAAATGCATTTGACAAAGTACAGCATCCCTTCCTGATTAAAACTCTTCAAAGTGCAGGGATAGAGAGCACATACCTCAATATCATCAAAGCCATCTATGAAAAACCCACTGCAAATATCATTCTCAATGGAGAAAAACTGAAAGCTTTTCCGCTAAGGTCAGGAACACGGCAGGGATGTCCATTATCACCACTGCTATTCAACATCGTACTAGAAGTCCTAGCCTCAGCAATCAAGACAACAAAAGGAAATTAAGGGCATCCAAATCGGCAAAGAAGAAGTCAAACTATCACTCTTCGCAGATGATATGATACTATATGTGGAAAACCCAAAAGACTCCACTCCAAAACTGCTAGAACTTGTACAGGAATTCAGTAAAGTGTCAGGATATAAAATCAATGCACAGAAATCAGTTGCATTTCTCTACACCAACAACAAGACAAAAGAAACAAATCAAGGAGTCAATCCCATTTACAATTGCACCCAAAACTATAAGATACCTAGGAATAAACCTAACCAAAGAGGCACAGAATCTATACTCAGAAAACTATAAAGTACTCATGAAAGAAACTGAGGAAGACACGAAGAAATGGAAAAATGTTCCATGCTCCTGGATTGGAAGAATAAATATTGTGAAAATGTCTATGCTACCTAAAGCAATCTATACATTTAATGCAATTCCAATCAAAGTACCATCCATTTTCTGCAATGAAATGGAACAAATAATCCTATAATTTATAGGGAACTAGAAAAGACCTCGAATAGCCAAAGGAATATTGAAAAAGAAAGCAAAAGTTGGTGGCATCACAATTCCAGACTTCAAGTTCTATTTCAAAGCTGTCATCATCAAGACAGCATGGTACTGGCACAAAAACAGACACATAGATCAATGGAACAGAATAGAGAGCCCAGAAGACCCTCAAGTCTATGGTCAACTAAGCTTCAACAAAGCAGGACAGAATGTCCAATGGATAAAAGACAGCCTCTTCAATAAATGGTCTTGGGAAAATTGGACAGCCACATGCAGAAAAATGAAATTGGACCGTTTCCTTACACCACACAAGAAAATAGACTCAAAGTGGATGAAGGACCTCAATGTGAGAAAGGAATCCATCCAAATCCTTGAGGAGAACACAGGCAGCAACCTCTTCGACCTCAGCCGCAGCCACGTCTTCCTAGGAACAACGCCAAAGGTAAGGGAAGCGAGGGCAAAAATGAACTATTGGGATTTTATCAAGATCAAAAGCTTTTGCACAGCAAAGGAAACAGTTAACAAAACCAAAAGACAACTGACAGAATGGGAGAAGATATTTGCAAACGACATATCAGATAACGGGCTAGCGTCCAAAATCTATAAAGAACTTAGCAAACTCAACACCCAAAGAACAAATAATCCAATCAAGAAATGGGCAGAAGACATGAACAGACATTTCTGCAAAGAAGACATCCAGATGGCCAACAGACACATGAAAAAGTGTTCCATATCACTCGGCATCAGGGAAATAAAAATCAAAACCACAATGAGAGACCACCTCACACCAGTCAGAATGGCTAAAATGAACAAGTCAGGAAATGACAGATGCTGGCGAGGATTCCGAGAGAGGGGATCCCTCCTACATTGTTGGTGGGAACCACTCTGGAAAACAGAATGGAGATTCCTCAAAAAGTTGAAAATAGAGCTACCTTATGACCCAGCAATTGCACTACTGGGTATTTACCCTAAAGATACAACCGTAGTGATCCAAAGGGGCACATGCACCTGAATGTTTATAGCAGCAATGTCTACAATAGCCAAACTATGGAAAGAACCTAGATGTCCATCAACAGATGAAGGGATCAAGAAGATGTGGTATATATACACAATGGAATACCATGCAGCCATCTAAAGAAATGAAATCTTGCCATCTAAAGAAATGAAATCTTGCCATCTGTGACAACATGGATGGAACTAGAGGGTATCATGCTTAGCGAAATAAGTCAATGAGAGAAAGACAACTATTATATGATCTCCCTGATATGAGGAAGTGGAGATGCAACATGGGGGGTTAAGGGGGTAGGAGAAGAATAAATGAAACAAGATGGGACTGGGAGGGAGACAAACCATAAGTGACTTTTAATCTCACAAAACAAACTGAGGGTTGCTGGGGGGAGAGGGGTTGGGAGAAGGGGTGTGGGATTATGGACATTGGGGAGGGTATGTGCTTTGGTGAGTGCTGTGAAGTGTGTAAACCTGGTGATTCACAGACCTGTACCCCTGGGGATAAAAATATATGTTTATTCCTCCAGCATCCTACTAATTGCAAAGAATTTTTAAGTAAATAATAAATTACTCACTTCTTCCGTATTAATAACAAGCTTGGCTAAGAAGAGACGGATATTTAATGATATCGATGGATTTCCTAGTTTGTCGTGAAGAAATTTCATCCATGGAGGAAGATTTCTTGGCACTGACCCCTGAAATGATACATCAAGATTACCTTAAAAAGCAGAAGAAACTTCACATTTTGATAATATGAGATGACATGAGAAACAAAAAAATGTTTATTAGATATAGAATTTGGCATTAGATATTGTTTGTTCTACGATACCAATAAACAGTATTAAATTCAAGATTAGCAGAAACAAACCTCTTCTTTAAGTAGTATCTGATTTCTGTGCATGTGCTTAATCAGGGTTGTCATGGTTGCCATACATTCATGCTGATTGAGTTCATCCATCTCTAACTCTAGGACAGCATCTTGGACCAGGGGGTCTTTACGCTCCTAGGAAAAGGGAAGAATCTAATGATGCAGAGTACATTGCTAAAATTTTAGTGTATATGATATTCTGACTTTTGAGGCAATATCATAAAACACACCCTTAGGTAACAATGACAAATTGATAATAATATCAAATACATCTGTTGAGTTTTCTTATTAAACAACTTAAAAAAACAAAAAACAAAAAACAAACCTAGGACCTTATGTCTTCCTTACATTCTAGATACATATTTTCCCTCTGATCTCTATATACATGCTCACTCCCTCTGGGGTCATACATAGTTCATAGCATCCATGTGGACACATGCTGCTTTGTACAGACACTAAGATCTTTTCCAAATGTTTGTGTCTTGGGAGGCCCCAGAACTCTGAACACCTTGAGAACAACAGTTTCCATGATTCTTAGTTGCCACATTATGCAGAAAGTGGAGCTACTGAAACACAACTATAAGATAAATTTTTACCTATTTTTTTCTTAGTAAACTAAAAATGAGTTTTTCTCTGAAAAACTTTGTAAAATCCTTAATTTGCCTTAAAATTTTAATCTGTAAAAGAATAAAACTTTTAAACCATTGTTGATCCTAAAATTCTTAGAAATTATAGCAAAGGTAATCATTTTTTTAAGTGTAATAATGAACTGAAGTTTTACAAACATGTATAGTAAACTGTACACACACAGAGTGGAACAATTTATCTGGATTCTTTCCCAGCACAGATCAAGCCCCACTCAGTGTTTAGAGGATAGCAGAGGGGTTGAGGGAAAGAAGAGGTGACTCAGTGCATGTCAAAGGAACCAGAAAGGGAAAAACTTGAATGAAACCTGGAAGGGAATCAGATATATCTGTGGAGCTCATGGTTTTACACACGTGTGTGCCTCTGAAAATGCAGAGATATGCGTCTATGTAGATGTTTCCTATCTCAGTTCGTGGGGTTAAGCTATCATTTGAGAACACAGATTCATTCAATTATCTCAGTTTGTAACATCAAATATTTGAGGAACTTCCTCATTTTCTTCAGAGGACAATGCAACAGTCACATCAGTATGGCCCCTGAGTCTCTAAGATAACTGAGGTAACTGAGAGTTACCTTTCTCACTGGAGACTCTTAAATGCAGTTCTGATTTGAAACACTAATTTCACAGAGACTGGCTAATGTGAATCAGCCCTTGGGAGAGAGCCTTCTTTCCTCCTTTCATCCTACTGATGAAATCCAATTGCTTACAGGATGGAAGGCTGGGCCTTAGATCCTGGAAAATTCTCCAAAGGCTATTGCCAGACTACCCACAGAGAACTGGCTTCCCCTAACAATGAAGCTCCCCTTTCTTTACAAACGCCAACGTATTTTTTAATATTCAAAATGTGATCACCCGTCTCAGAAAATGACCAGGGGTAGATTTAGGGTCTTGGGAACTGTATGAATAGCTTTGAACTCCAGTTGAGAAATCAAATTGACTCATTTCCTCACTCAGGCTGCTGTCTGCCAAATATGACAAGGAAGATAGATAATGAGGACCTCCTGAAATATAAAGGAAAAAATACATTTATTCAAACTGTTAAAAAAATGTATTTCTGTAAGCTCAAATGATACTAAAATTAAAAGGCATTGTTACTAAGGCTTTTATCTATCCTATGATTCTCACAGATTATCCAGATTAATAAACCAAAAAAAAAAAAATGGGGAAAGACCTTTAATTTTGTCATTATTGAGCAATTATCCTCTACTGTCACAGACAGAAAATATATTACACAGACAGTAATAGAATCTCCTTGCATTTAAAATTTTGATGGGATACACCTTGCACATAAGATACTACTAAAAAACTACTAAAAAACAAATAATCCACATATATAAGAAATTTATAAAACTGTTCAAATTTTATCCTTAAGGGAAAAAAAGCTATGAAGAAAAATTAAGCAAAATACTAAAACAAGGAGCATGTAGACCAAGAGCGTGTTTATTTTAAATAGCAAAGCCAGGGAGAACTTCCTTCAAAGGTTAGTATTAAACAAAACACTGGTATCTGGGACTAAGATTATTCTAGACTCAGGAAACATCACCAGCAAATGCACTGTGGCCAAAGTGAGCCTGATGCCTATAAGCATAGGCAGGGGAACAGTGCTGCTAGAGCAGAGTAAGCAAGGAGAGTGGCAGGGAGGCAGTCCGCAGATCAAGGGCCTTAGGTAGCTCTATCCTCAGGGATGTGGGAGCTGATGCGAGGTTTGGAGCACAGGAGTGGCAGGAAGGGACTTACATTTTAACATAGGTTTCTGAATATATTTAAATAAAATACAAACATAATCCATATGCCAATGAATGACTATGAACTGATCTTGTACTTTTTAAAAAAGCATACGATTTCTCAGCCTTCTTTGGTCATTCTGAGATCTTTCTATGTAGTTAAATTTTAGCTAATTGAATTTTTTAAAAAATACAATTCTAGGGGCGCCTGGGTGGCTCAGTTGGTTGGACGACTGCCTTCGGCTCAGGTCATGATCCTGGAGTCCCGGGATCGAGTCCCGCATCGGGCTCCCAGCTCCATGGGGAGTCTGCTTCTCTCTCTGACCTTCTCCTCGTTCATGTTCTCTCTCACTGTCTCTCTCTCAAAATAAATAAATAAAATCTTAAAAAAAAAATACAATTCTATTTGTAACTTAAAACCTTTTCAAACTCAATTTCAATGTTTTTGGATATTTAAAATATTTTTATTTACATAACAAATGCCACTTGTTACATAACAAATTAGAAACTTTCTCATCATTTTGAAAACATCCTACCTGAATCCCCATTTGTGGCTTCCCTGGCTTCTTTCCTAATATCAATGTATTTTTTCTTTCTTTCCATAGGAACCTATTAGGCAAAACAAACACACAACTTAAAACTTTTTAGAATCATGATCACACACTTTCAATTTTAGTAGCAATTTGGCAAAAAATAAATTAATCTTTAAACAAGACTTTTATCAAATTTCAAATCACCAAAAAATATTCATAAACAAAGACAGGTGAGTACCCTTAAGAAATGCTTTTCCCACAGAGAACCTCACTGAGGCATCTGCCTCCCCTCTGTGCTCTGGGACCCAGTGCGGGCTAAGCTCTGACAGCCACATGCCCAGATTACCAATAGTCTGTACTTGATCTATAAGCCTCAGTTTCCTCACATATACAGTTATGGTATATCATAGACCTTACAGTGCTATTGTAAAGTTCAGAAGTAACATACAGCAAGTGAGCGCATATTTTTGCTGTTGCTCTTTGAACATATACCTTGAAAAAAGTTCCTAGTCTTGTTCCCAAAGGGCAAAAGGCAGGAAGCAATCATTTACATGAACTCATGAACCACTCAGACATAGTGAGGTCAGCAGCCATGCATACTAACATGAGTGACAGCTCCTGACCTAGACCATGGTGTACAAGCTCTGGCACTTCTACCTACAAACTCCCACCAATCTCTGAGGCTGGCATGTCAAACTTAGCTTGACTAAAATCAAGCTTGTCACATTTACCACAGCAAGTTTTCCAATTATTCCCATCATTTCTAATCACAGCACCCCGTTATCCTGCCAAATCACCCAAGCAGGGCCACAGCATCATAATTCTGTATCTGGAGGGGTCTCGATTTCACTGACCAGAGGAATTTACTAAGCAAACAACTTCTGGGATATGTCATAACAGCTCCTTTTATTGCCATTTTCTATCTTTTACTAGTTAAGAAAAGGAAAAATCAAGTTATGACCTTTTTTTTTTACAATTGCCTGAGATTGGACCTCAGGTTAAACTACATTAAACTGCCAGATTTTATAGTTCAAAGCAAACTTAGATATTGAGATTAACATGTTCAACATATATATATATTTTTTTCTGTAAGTAATTGGTAAGCTTTTTAAACTCAGGAACACCATTAAAAATTTTCACTCACCTCAACTTCTATAGGAAATGTATAGCAGCGCTTCAGGTCAATCAGATTTTCCAAAATAAGCAAGTTCTGTAAATCCAAAGAGTCATATAAACATATCTGAATAGTGGAGAGCCTTACTGCTGATGCTACTTATATACACACCCACACACTCAGAACTTCAAGAACTACATCTTTAATATTATAAGAATGTGCAAATTATTATATAATTTTAATTTATATAATCTAACATGAAATCCTACAGCAACAGTGAAAATTTCAGAAGTCTACCTTTTCAGGTTTTTCACTAAAGAGAAAACCTTGGTAAAATTTTAATTCAGTGAAGACACAGCAGATAACAGAAATGGCACAGTTGTACGCAGCACAGTGGTAAAGTCTTCTCCTCTCCAGCAACTGATTCTCACCCGCCATGTTCTCTGTAAATGCATCATAGCACAATCTGCAGAGTAGATCCAGGTTAAAAATTAATTCATATAACAGGGAAATCATTGCTCAAGCCCCCAAATGCCAGACAATAGTATCTCAATTCAGTTCAGCCTTTTCTGAATAGTATAGTACCATGTTTGTGTATAGTATAGTACCAGGTACTAGAAAGACAAGCAAGTCATTGAACCTATGCCCATCACAAGGCAAAGGCAGTGTCCAGGGATCTCACCACACTGTGGTAAGCATAGCAACAGCAACCAGCACAATAAGAGGTGGAAGCAAGGAGGATGGACAGTAACCCAGGTGAAGGAGCTAACATAGGTTTTCAGAGAAAATACTGGAACTGTATTTTGAATTCTAAGTTAGTCAAAGGGAAAACATATATGAGGATTATGAACAGAGAGGAGTGTCACTTACATTAAGTGTGTTTGGAAGATAAGGTGGGTGGCTGGCAATGAGCAAAAGGGGGAGAGGGTGCGTTCCTAGAACTTGCCTGCCATGCTAAGGAGCTCAGACTTCATTCTGCAGGATGGGGTCTCCAAACAGTGCCCAGGTGACCAACTACTTTTGAAAACAGTTCTGTCAGAACATAGCCATGCCCATTCATTTACATATTGTTTATGTCTGCTTTCCCAGGACAGTGTTGTAGTTGCAAGAGACCATACAGACTGCAAAGCTGAAAACAGTTACTAGCAGGCAGGCCCTTTAAAGAAAAATTTTGCTGGTCCCTGATACTGAACATGTTCTTTTGAAGTGTTTTAGGTAGGAGAATGAAACTATCAGGCTCATACTGCAGAGGTACTATCATACTGGCAGCAGTATGGAAAAACTGAGAGCGACAAGCCCAGGAGCGGGAGAATAACTATGAAGGAGATTCACTTCAGTGGTTCACCAAAGAACACCAGCCACTACATTGAATGAAGGAAGGAGGATGAAAGAAGGGTCCCAGGGTTGGGAAGGCTGAGGAGATAAAACCCACCAGATTCGGTGACTGACAGGGTGTGTAAGGAGACTTGAGAGATGAAGAAGAAAAGTAAAACAGGACTCTCATTAGTGCAAATGAATGGATGGTGATGTCATTCCCAGAAGAGATAAAGTAAGAATTAGGGTAAGAGGAAAGTAAGGATAAGCTTGTTTGGGATACGCAAAATGAGACATGGCAATGTCTGTGTTCAATATTCACTGAGAGGGAACTTCATTAGAAGGCCAGTTTTAGAGAAAATGTATTTGATTACTTTGTATTTTATAGAATACCTGTTTGAACATACTGCCGTTCCTTTCATTTCAAATTGCAGTCAGGAAAAATAAAATACCTTCATATTGTAAATTATACCATTAAAAATGTATCAAGCTATTAAGGAGGGTAAAATGGTGGGAAAAAAAACCAGTAAGACAGAAAAAAGTTTCACTCCTTACAAAAGATGAGTTTAGGTTAAAACATGCTACCCAATAACCTGCTACATTAAAGTCTATGTTAGTAGTTTGTATTAGAAAAAAAGCAAGAACTATAAAAAAACAAGAACTATAAAAACCCATAGTTTTAAATAAAGATTTTATTTCTTTATTCGAGAGACAGAGATCACAAGTAGGCAGAGAAGCAGGCAGAGAGAGAGGAGGAAGCAGGCTCCCCGCCTAGCAGAGAGCCCAATGCAGGGCTCGATCCCAGGACCCTGGGATCATGACCTGAGCCAAAGGCAGAGGCTTCAACGCACTGAGCCACCCAGGTGCCCCTAAAAACCCATTTTTATTTTTTTTTTATTTTATTTTATTTTTTTTTTAAAGATTTTATTTATTTATTTGACAGAGAGAAATCACAAGTAGATGGAGAGGCAGGCAGAGAGAGAGAGAGGGAAGCAGGCTCTCTGCTCAGCAGAGAGCCCGATGCGGGACTCGATCCCAGGACTCTGAGATCATGACCTGAGCTGAAGGCAGCAGCTTAACCCACTGAGCCACCCAGGCGCCCTAAAAACCCATTTTTAAACAAACTTAACCACTTATTCACATTATATACAAGCATAAAAATATATGCATCAAAAAATGAATCAAATACAATGAATCAAATATAAATCAAATAACAAAGTTAACTAAAATCTTACTTAATAAGTGTCTTTGTAAGTTCATTTCCTTCTGTAACACATGAGCCGTAGAAAACTTGGTTAATTTTAGATTCTTTTGAGTGAACATCATCTTTTGAAAGACGAGAATACATGACTTCTAGCATTTTATAATAGCCCATCTTCTTAGTGATTTGAGTATCAAAGATAGATTCATTTAGCTAAGGAAAGGTAAAAGATGATTATTTTTGGTCCTATAAAACATGAAAAATAGTTTATTGAATTTATTAAATATTCAATTAAATATATTTAATACTCAATGCTCTTTACATAGATACTAATTTTAACACAAATATTGAATCACTTCAATAGGAGACCACCCAAAGTCAGGAACATAGGTTCAAATATTTATGTGTTATATTAAGTGTGGCAGGAAGTATTGCACAATGTCCAAATAGTAAACTCAGGACATGAGTATAGGGCTTTTGCACAAAATCTTATCAAAGATAAGAAAATAGCAGGTGAAACTTCAATGCATTAAAAAAACAAAATTTTGGAATCTTGGAAGACTGAAACAACAACAACAACAACAACAACAACAAAATTTTCAACTATTTACAGTATTTTCTAAAGATATACACATCCTAATCCCTAGAACCTGTGAATGCAATCTCATTTACCTTTGTAAATCTAGACTTCAACACATCAATGGCATCCACCATAATTTTGCTAAAGAATTCTCTCAAAAAAAGGACTTTGCAAATGTGATTAAGGATCTTGAGATAGGGAGATAATTCTAGATTGTTCCTGTGGGCTGTAAATAAAACCACATGTAATCTTGTAAAAGGAAATAGAGAGGGAAAAGGCAATGTGATGACAGAATTAGAGGCCAGAATGATGCAGTCACATACTGAGAATGCCAGTAGCCATCAGAAGCTGGAGGGTGGTAAGCAGTGGACTCAGGGCCACTGGGGTAAGCACTGCCATAACAACACCATAAATTCAGCTCAGAGAAACTAATTTTGGACTTCTGGGCTCCAAAACTGGGAAAGAATAAATTTCTGTTGTTCTAAGTCACCAAGCTTATGATAATTTGTTACTTAAGATTAAGGAAACTAATACACATTCTGGTATCAAGAGTTGATCTGCTCTAACAAATGGATGATAGGTAGAGGCTAAAAGAAATTTGCCATGCATGACAGAAAAAGCCAACTGCCAGGAGAGATTGCTGGAGAAATACCAACACTGAAGGCATTGCTGGTGAGGGCTCAGAAGGAAATGAAAAGCACAGCAGAAAAAGCTAAAACTGTCTTACAGAACTTCTCAATCATAGATACATTTTTGGTAGAAACTGGATATTAAAGTAGTTTCTGGTGAGGTCTCAAAAGGAAATAAATAACACATTTTTGGAAACTGGAGTAAAGAGGATCCTTGTTATACAGTGGCAGAAAACTTAGCTGAATAATGTTCTATAGTTACAAACACAGCAGAAATTGTAAGCCATGCATTTATACATTTAGCTGAGAAAATTTCCAAGTAAATTTGTTGAAGGTGTTTGCCTGCTTTCTTCTTTGCTGCTTATAATACAGTGTGAGGTGTAAGAGATAAATGGAATTAAGAACTGCTAAGGAAAAAGAACGTGATGATTTGAGAAATTCTCAGTTTACCCAGATGGTAAAAGATGCTAATATTAGAGCGGATTCACTGTTAGAAAAGTGGGTCTGGAGAGAAGAACAAGGGTGTACGGCTGGACAATCTTGAGCTAGTGCTGAAGAAATTAAGCATGGGATTCATGGATGCCCTCAACCATTTCAGCAGAACCAGGAACAGAGACGCAATTATCCACCAAAGATTAGTGGAGGACTCTCTTGTCTAATAGAGAAAACCTCCAAGACACACAAAGGAGAGCTATCTTTTTTTTGAAAACATCATATCAGAAGAAATACCACCAGCTTGGATTGAATGGGATAAAGACAAAAAGAAATGAGGGGGGAAAAAAAGGGCTCTTGTACTCTTTGAATTCTACAGGTAAGAAACAGACTGATAAAACTACTCAGCTGCCAATATATACTACTCTTCAAGAAAAAAGCAGAATGACTACAAGAATGAAGGCTTTGATCCAGAGGGGAGAACATAAAGCCACAAAGCATTATTCCTGGGTCTCAAAACCTAACAGAATTTGCCTCCCTGGACCTTGAAAGTGTTATGGAACACTAACCTCTTTCTTACTTCACTTTCTCCTTTTTGGAACAGGAATGAATATAACAGTCACCCCACCTGTCAAACCACTGTCTTCTGGAAACAAATTACTTGTTTTCTAGTTTCATGTTTCCACAGATGGAAAGAACTTTGCCCCAAGATGGATCACATCCACATCTGATTCATTACAATTTAAATGATGAAAGTTAGGATTCAGAGTTGATGATATGCAGATACAACTTTGGACTTAAAAGTTGATGAGGTAAGGTAATACATTTAGACTTTGGGGGATGTTGAGATGGGATAAATGTATTTGGCAAGTGGGAACATTCGGTGCAGGCAGACTATATTCAAATGAATAATATCTCCTTACAAATACCCACATTCTAATCACAAGAACCATGACTGTTACCTCATATGATAAATAGGATTCTACAGATAAAATCAAGTAAACGATCCTGAGATGGGTGGATTACCCAAATGGGTCCTAAATGCAATTATATATTTATAAAAGTGATTAGACACAAGGCAATGTGACCACAGAAGCAAAAAGAAGTGTGATCAGGCCACAAGCTAAGGAATGCTGGTAGCCACCAAAAGCTGGAAGAGGCAAAGAATGGATTTGCCCCTAGAGCCTTTGGAGCCTCACAACACCTTGATTTAAACCCAAGGATACTAATTTCTGGCCTGCAGAACTATGAGAGAATAAATTTCTGATGCTCTAAGCTACACTGGTGGTAGTTTATTACAGAGGAAACTAATGCAGATCCCTTGTAACTACAGATTGTTATCAAACTGTTGAGGTAATGCTCGTTGAGCAATAAAGATCCTCTGAGTGAACACACTGTAATTTTTAAGGACACTGTTCAAGAAGATCTGTCAATTCTTACTAATATTAAACTTAATAATAGATGTACTATACCTTTGTAAATCTCGACCTCAACACATCAATGGCATCCACCACAATTTTGCTAAAGAATTCTCTCAAAGCATTCAGGCTACAATGCCACAACAGGGTGAGGAGAGAGCGATCTACAAATGCTTGGCGAGTAACATTTGAAAGCAGGTCATCCCTCTTGAACATTCTGTATACCCTTTCCAAAAGGGCTAATTGTGTGACACATGAACTCCTAAGAAAGAAAGAAAATTATATGAACATCCCTGCTTTGAACTAATATTTTACAAGTGTCTACCCACATAACAAAACAACCACCAATGACTTTAAATCTAAAATATAAATGCAACGTGGGGGATTAAGGGGATAGGAGAAGAATCAATGAAACAAGATGGGATTGGGAGGGAGACAAGCCATCAAAGACTCTTAATCTCACAAAACAAACTGAAGGTTTCTGGGGGAGTGGGGGTTGGGAGAAGGGGGATGGGGTTATGGACATTGGGGAAGGTATGTGCTATGGTGAGTTCTGTGAGGTATGTAAACCTGGCAATTCACAGACCTGTACCCCGGGATAAAAATATATTATATGTTTATAAAAAATAAATAAATAATGAAAAAAAAAGTATTATATATAAAAACCATGAAATACAAGCAGCATTTGTACATGAACCATATTATTGTACTCATCCCCAGAAATCTTCATGCCAAACTTAGGCATTAAGAGGAACTGTTTTCATTTACTTTCAAATCTGATTTTTTTTAAGAAAACATCTGTAAGGCTTTGGGAGAGTCTCAGGCCTGAAGACAATCACAGTTTCAGAATTTGAAACTCAGGAGGTATAATTTAAAAATTCCAGTGGGTATTAAGGAAGGTACGTATTGCATGGAGCACTGGGTGTTGCACATAAACAATGAATCTTGGAACAATGCATCAAAAACTAATGATGTATTTTATGGTAATTAACAAACTGTAGCTTAAAAAAAGGAAAAAGAAAAATGCTAGTCTCTTTTTAGTAATAAATTGCAATCCCCATTTCCTATACAGAGATATATTCATCTGGCCCTTTATATTCTCATCTGGAATATAAGATATTTGAACAATCTCTGTAAGACTTTTGTCTATAAACCAAGAATACAGAATTAGTTTCCTCACCTACAAAAATACGAGGTTAAGACTAAATGATCATTAAAATCCTGATACAGAGTATTCAAACACGAACCAGGGCAAATGTTTGATTTAGAAGTAATTCAATCAGGCTCAGGACACTACTAGATGCTACATGGGCTTCTGTAATATTTATTTGGGCACTATCTTAGATTTAAATCCTTTTGAGGAGCTTCCTGATAATGAGCACAGCAGAGATGCATAGACCTAAAACTCTTCTAGAGTAAGCTAAAAGGAGGAAGAAAAGAAAAAAATTCAAATCTGATTACAAAAATGGGTCAGCAGAGACACCTGGGTGGCTCACTTGGTTAAGTATCTGCCTTCAGCTCAGGTCATGATTCCCTGCTCAGTGTGGGGCCTACTTCTCCCCTGCTTTGCTCTACCCCGATCTGACAAATAAATAAATAAATAAATAAAACCTTAAAAAAAAAAAAAGTCCAGCAGATAGTTTATTGAACATGAATGCAAGTGAGCTTGAAATAGATGAATATATGCTCTATTTCATTCATAATGAGAGAAATATAAATTATAGCAACACTGAGAAATTCTCTCTCACCTATAAAATTGGAAAAAATCCAAATGTTTGACAATATACTCTATTGGCAAGACTGTGATGAAATACACACCCATATGCCGGAAAATGCAAATAATTATAGCCCCCAAAGAAGGGATGCTGTGAAAGCTGGCAAAATAAAACATGCATTTACCTTTAAATTATGTTCAGGAATCCACTCTAAAGATACACTGGCCAAAAAAAAAAAAAAAAAAAAGACATATACATTTGGCTATTCACTGTGTTATTATTTTTAACAAAAGATTGAACCCAAAAGTCTATCAGCATGGGTCTGCTTCAAAATACTATGCTAATTCTGTACAACAAATAATTACCCAGTTATTTTAAATAAAAAATGATTGAGGAAGATCTTTATGTATTGACAGGGAGTGATCTGTAGAAGATATGATGTGGAAAAAAAGGGGGTGAAGAGGAGTAAGAGAGGGGACATGGACAAAAGCAAGACTCTCAAATGCAGCTCATTACACAATTATGGCTTCCAAATCATGTAAATATTTTAAAAACATAAAAAAATTTCTAAAATCTGAATATTAACTAAAATAAGCATACCTAACTAATTGGCTTAATAACCACATATTGAAAAACATTTTACCAAGTGATTTCAGAACATAAACTTTCACTGTTTATCCTAGAGTATATTCTAGGTAAGTTACAATTAAAATGACCACAATTTTAAACTGCACACATACAAAAAAGTCCTGCTGGAATTTTGAGAGGGACTGTATTAAATTTACATATCAACTTAAGGCCATGTTAACAATATTGAATCTTCAAAGTCATGAACATAGAATGTCTCTCCATTTATTTAAATCTTTAATTTTTTTATATTGTTCAGCAATGGGTTACTGTAATCTTTAGTGTACAAGTCTTACACTTCTTTTGTTAAATTTATTCTTAAGTACTTTGTTCTTTTTGGTGCTATTATGAGTGTAATTCCTAATTATAGTTTTGAATGTTTTCTGCTCATAAATAGAAAAACAATTGATTTTTTAACATTGATCCTAGAGCCTACAAATTTTATAAAATTGTTTATTAGTTCTAATAGCTTTCTGCAGATCGTTAGGATTTTCTATCTCATGCTATGTGTGAATAAAGACAGTTTGGGGGCACCTGGATGGCTCAGTCAGTTGAACTTCTAATTCTTGATTCGGCTAGGTAATGGTCTCAGGATCATGGGATTGAGCCCCAACTCAGGGTCTGCACACAGCTTGGAGTCTACTTGGGCTTCTCTCCCTCTTCCTCTATACCATACCACTCCAACCACATGTACATATGCTATCAAAAAAAAAAAAAAAAAAAGAGAGAGAGAGAAGGAAAAGAAAAAGAGTTTGCTCCTTTTTTCCCAATTTGGTTGCCTTTTATTTCTTTCTCTTGCCTGACTGCACTGGTTAGAACCTCCAGTATCACACTGAATTGAAAAGGGCAGATGCTCTTGCCTTGTTCCCAAACTTAGGAGGAAAGCACTCAGTCTTCTACTATTAAATATTTTGTTGGCTGTTGGTTTTTCATGGATGACCTTTTGTCCTTTTTATCATGGATATTGGATCTTGTCGAAAATTTATCTGTACCTACTGAAATGATAATGTGGTTTCATCCTTTAGTCTTTTAATATAGTATATAATATTATTTGATTCTTAGATGCTCAACTAATTTTGCATTCCTAGGGCAAATCCCAATTGGTTATAGTGTAGAATATATATAAGTTGCTGCATTTGGTGTTTTAACATACTTTTGAAAAATTTTGGAACACCTGGGTGGCTCAGTCGGTTAAATGGCTGCCTTCGGCTCAGGTCATGATCCCAGGGTCCTGGGATCAAGTCCCACATTGGGACCCTTGCTCAGTGGGGAGCCTACTTCTCTCTCTGTTTTTGTCTGCCACTCTGCCTGCTTATGTGCACATGCTCTCTATGACAAATAAATAAAATATTAAAAAAAAATTTCTATATTCTTGAAGGATATTGGTCTATAGGTTTCTTGCAATGTTTCTGTCTGGCTTTGTTATCTGTATGAGACTAGCGTCAAAGGAGAAGTTGGGAAGTATTCATTTCCTTCTCCCCTATTTTCCACTTCATGAAGTGTCTCCCTTATTTCTTCTTTAAATAGTTGATGAAAATTTGCCAGGGAAGCTATCTGGATATGGGCTTTCCCATGTAAGAAGATTTTTAAATGAACATTTCTATTTATTTACTTATTAAAGGTATACTCAGGGCACCTGGGTGGCTCAGTTGTTAAGCGTCTGCCTTTGGGTCGGGTCATGATCCCAGCGCCCTGAGATCAAGCCCTGCATTTGGCTCCCTGCTCAGCGGAAGCCTGCTTCTCCCTCTCCTGCTCCCTCTGCTTGTGTTCCCTCTCTCGCTTTCTCTGTCAAATAATTTTTTTTAAAAAAATTAAAAAAACAAACAAACAAAAAAACCCCATATACTCAGATTTTCTATTTCTTCTTGAGTCAGTTTTGGTAATTTGTGACTTTTTAGGAATCTGTCCACTTTAGTTAAGTTGCTGAATTTGTTGACATGATGTCATTCTAATATTTTCCCATTATCTTTTTAATTTCTGAGAGGTCAGAAGTAATGTTCCCTCTTTTATTCCTAATTTTCATGAACTGTACCTTCTTTTCGTCCTAGTTTGTCCAGCTAACAGTCTATCAATTTTGTCTGCCTTTTCAAAGAACCAGTTTTGGTTTCATTGATTTTTCTCCACCATTTTTCTAATTTCGATTTCATTACTTTTCACTCCAATCTTTATTATTCCCTTCCTCCTGTGTGCTTTCAGTTTAGTTTTCTTCTTCTTGGTTTTAAGGCACAGGCTTATATTTATTGATTGAGGATATTCCCTTTTTTTCCTCATATAGGTATTAAAAGATACATATTCCTAAGTAAGCACTGCTTTAGCTGCATCTCATACATTTGGATATACTTTATTCCGATCAAAATGCTACATGATTTCCCTTTTAATTTCTTCTCTGACCTAAGGGCTACTTAGAAATATATTAAGTAGTTGGTTATTTAGAAATGTTTTTGAATTCCTCAAGTTTTCTTCTGTTATTGATTCCTAATTTAACTTCATTGTGGTTGGAGAATATACTTTGTAAGATTTCAATCATTTTAAATTTAAATTTAAGACTTGTTTTATGGCTTCTATATGTGCTCAAAGAGAATGTGTATTGCCCTGTTGTGTAGGACGTTCTATAGTTGTTGGTTAATTATGATTTTTTAAAGATGTCAATAAAAATGTACTGCTGATTCATGCTATCATGAATGAACCTCCAAACCTTGCTGAAAAAAGAAGGCAGACCTAAGAGATCCCATGTTGTATGATTCCATTTATATGACATGTTCAGAAAAAGCAAATTTATAAAGACTGAAAGTAGATTGGTGATTGCCTGGGGCTGGGAATGGGAATGGTAGTTAACATAGGATCTTACTGAGAGGATGAAATTACTCTATGGTGATGATTGTACTATTTGGTAAAGTTATGAAAAATTATTAAATATCATGCTTAAAATAGGTGAATTTTATGATATGTTAGGTAAGATAAATTAACATGGATATTTACATATCAATATAAAACTCAGTGGTCACATTAAGTATCCATGACATTAAGCCCTTACTTTAAAAATTAAAAAATAATAAAAGTTAGTAATTAATAAATTAATAATACCTGGTGTCTCAGTCAGCTAATGTCCAACTCTTGATTTCAGCTCAGGTTATGATCTCAAGGTTGTGAGACTGAGTGCTATGCTGGGCTCCAGGCTCAGCATCAAGTTTGCTCAAGATTCTCTCTCTCTCTTTCCCTCTCCCTCTGCTCTTCCCCCCACTCATGTTCTCCTTCTTTCTCTCTAATAAATAAATTTTTAAAATCTTTAAAAATAAAAAAATAAATCTTTTAAAATTAAAAAAATAATAATAAATTAATAATAAAATTTGTTCCCTTTTTTCCACTGTAATGTCCTAAAATACTAAAACTATATTTGGGTAACTGAACAGCTTGAGTGATAAAGGCAAGTTCATTACAATAGAATTCTAGCTCTTAAATGTCAAAGATATAAAAGAATTTTTAATTTTCAAAAATACTTTTTTTTTTTTTTAAAGATTTTTTATTTATTTATTTGACAGACAGAGATCACAAGTAGTCAGAGAGTCAGGCAGAGAGAGGGGAGGGAAGCAGGCTCCCTGCTGAGCAGAGAGCCTGATGTGGGACTCGATCCCAGGACCCTGAGATCACGACCCAAGCCGAAGGCAGTGGCTTAACCCACTGAGCCACCCAGGTGCCCCTCAAAAATACTTTTTTAAAGATTTTATTTATTTGAGAGAGACAGAGACAGAGAGCGAGGACATGAGTTGGGGGAGGGGCAGAGGGAGTGAGAGAGGCAGACTCCCTGCTGAGCAGGGAACTGATGCAGGGCTTGATCCCAGGACCCCAAGATCATGACCCAAAGGCAGACACTTAACCGACTGAGCCACCCAGGTGCCCCTAAAAAAGGGATTTTTTAAATGACCATTGGCAACTCCTGATAAAATCAATGACTTGCGGCAACAATGATAAGTGGATGCTAGAACATTAGCAAAAGGCTGTGTCATACATGGCTAAACATGAAAATTAGATTACTAGACATTATGTACTCCGAAATGCCATGAACATGAAATATAAAGACCACTACTAAGTAATCTTGCCAAAGATTACTTAAACCTGAATCTAACTAAACTTTTAGGCTTAACTTTCCACTTACAGGAAACTGGGGCTGGAGGAGCAAGTTAAACAAAAAGAACAGGAAAAAAAATCAGGTAAACTGAGGATGTAACACATTATGCAGGCCAAGTGTTCAGGTTTCTTTAACAACAAAAGAATAGTTAGGGGATGGGGGACTGTTCTAGATGAAGACAGACTTAAGAGATACAATAGTGAAATGCCATTTAAGAACCTCATTTGGGCCAGAATTAAAAGACTCCAACAGTCTGAAGCACTTACAATTACAAATGCTTCAGACATCTGAAAATGAAATTACTGATAATTTTGCTCCACTGATACTGGTACTATAATAACCAAAGAAAAACACTGTATTTTTAGATATACATACAGCAGTACTTAGAGGTGAGCATCAGGGAAACACAAATCAAAACCATGATGAGATACCACCTCACACCTGTCAGAACGGTTAAAATTAACAACACAAGAAAGAGCAGGCACAGGTGAGGATATGAAGAAAGGGGAACCCTCCAGCACTATTTGTCGAAATGCAACCTGGTACAGCCATTCTGGAATACAGTATCAAGGTTCCTCCAAAAAGTGAAAAATATAACTACCCTACAATCCAGCAACTGCACTACTAGGTATTTAATCAAAGAATAAAAAATATAGATTCAAAGAAGTACATACATGCTGATGCTTATAGCAGCATTAACAACAACAGTCAAACTATGGAGAGAGCCCAAATGTCCATCAACAGACGAATAGATAAAGAAGATGGGGTATATATATATACAATGGAATATTAATTGGCCATTTAAAGAAAAAAGAAATCTTGTCATTTGCAATGATGTGGATGGAGTGAGAGTGTATTATGCTAAGTGAAATAAGTCAGTCAAAGAAAGACAAATACCATATGAACTCACTAATACATGGAATTTAAGAAAGAAAGCAGATGAACCAGGGTGCCTGGGTGGCTCAGCCAGTTAAGCATCCAACTCCTGATTTCGGCTCAGATCATGATCTCTGGGTTGTGAGACTGAGCCTGTGTGGGGCTCTGTACTGGACACGGGACCTATTTAAGATTCTCCTCATGTCTGCCTGTGCCCCTCTCCCACACCTTCCCTCTTCCCCCTACACCCCCCAAGACAGATCACATATGGGAAGACAAAAAAGAAAAAAAAGAGAGAGGGAAACACATCATAAGAGACAACAGAGAGCAAACAGGGATGACTGGATGGCTCAGTCAGTTAAGCTGCTGCCTTTGGCCCAGGTCATGATCAAGGGTTCTGGAATCGAGTCTCACACTGAGCTCCTTGCTCAGATCAGCCTGCTTATCTCTCTGCCTCTGCCTGCTTGTGCTCGCTCCCTCTCTCTAACAAATAAATAAATAAATAAAATCTTAAAAAAAAAAAAAAAACAATAGAGAGCAAACTGAGGGTTGATGGAGAATGTGGGGGATGGGCTTGATGGGTGATGGTTATTAAAGAGGGTACTTGTGATGAGCACTGGGTGTTGTATGTAAGTCATGAATCACTGAATTCTACTGCAGAAATCATTACTGCATTGCATGCTAATGAACTAAAATTAACAAATAAAAAGAAGTAATTAGCGGTAAAATGACATGGCATCAGGGATCTGCTTTATTACAGTAACTACAGCTCAAAAGAAATGAAGCTAAAACCGAGTTGATGAGGCTGGAAAATCCTCATGCATGTTAGACCTGGATGTTCAGTTTCAGTCTTACCCTAGCTTTGAGTATGTTTGAAACTTTCACAAGTTTTCTCCATTAAGAAAAACAAAATAAAATTGAGTCGTGAGAATTGACGACATTTGGCACTGAACTTTTTGGAAAAGAGAAGATAATTTCCCACAGAAATAAAAAGTATACGGTGTCTCGGGTCCCAGACTAGAATAGAATGACTTACTTTCTGGCAATCTCTTTGAAAGTAGATTGAAATAATTCTTCCATAACATGTTGCTGTTCCCGACAAAGAATTTCTGTCATCAACTGCAACAATACAGGACTTTGAGATAATTCCAATGCATCTAGAAACTACAAAAAAAAAAAAAATTTTCATGGGTCTTTATCTTTGTTTTGTTCTTAAAAGTACTAATAACAAAATAGAAAATTAAAACTATTTTTCACAGAGAAGTAACAAATGCTAACACTTTTGCAATCTCTGCAGCTACAATGAATGCCTGGCATATAATAATGTTTGCTAAATTTTTGATTTTTTGATTCTTTTGATTTTTTGATTCTTGAGTTTTGATTCTTTTAAGGTTTTGCAAATGTTTTGCCTTCTTACAGCAGTCAGGATCTTCTGAAAGATCTGATTCCAGGTTCTGTAATTCCATGACGATGCACTTTCACTGAGGTCTTTGTCCTCACCATTCCAGGTACTCTAGGGGCTTTTTTATTTTGGACACGTCTTTTCCACACCATCTTCATTGCACAGCCGCTGTTCTAGGCTGTTCATCTAAAGTTCTCTACTCTCCCATTTTCCATCTCACTGTCTGTCTGTTCTACCTTCTAGAAAATATCCTCAATTTTACCTTCTGTTTTGTGAATTTTTTAAAAATTTTGCTTTTATATATTTAATTTCCAAAAGAAGTTATTTGTTCTACTTCATGGACACAATACGTCCTCTCATCTCTGAAGCTACTGTTACAGTTTCTTTAATATTCTCATCTCCCATCTCCCTTCATTGACTCAGTTACCTCTGAGTTCCTTTTTCATGTTGATTTACTTATTTTTAGATTGGAAGCTTCCTTCAAATGTTCAGTGACTGTACTTATGTTTACTTTAGCACATTTACATTAAGAGAAAGTACCGAAGATCTACGTAGAATCTTTGTGGATGCTATAACCATCAGGTAACAGACTGCTTAGGAACAGGATACTTAGATGGCACCTGCATGATGATGTCACCCCATCAATGACCTGCTGATTGCAGGAATGCACCATTCAAGAAAGGTGACTGGCAAGCTAGAGGGAGCATGTACCCTGAGCACTGAGAGTGGAACCACCAAGCTCTTTCCCCTGAAACTACACGCAGATCTCAGCATCAAGGTGTCATAGCTTTGAACTGTTGTCTGTGAACATCTTGTTTTATCTCAATCATCCTGTGCACCTGTTAGCAAGATGTGTCCTTTGGTATCAAAAGGGCCTAAGAGAAGACATTTTTTGGGTCTGGGAATGCTCAAAAAATTCCTGTACAAATTAATGGTAATTGCTTCTTTGCTTTATGCCATTTTGGCTTTAAATGTTCTCACAGAAATGTTCCACTTTTTGGATAGCAGGGAAAACCTGTATGTAGTTGTTATAAATAATAACAATCTAGTATTGTAGAGAAGAAACAATCTATCACCTTGTTTAAGCCACTGATATTTTAGATACCTTCGTCTGTATATTAAATAATATAGGTGATAATCACTAGGTATTTCTCAAATAACCACTACTTTATTCTATTTCTTAGCTCTTTTTGGCATTAATTTTCAAAATTTATATATTATTCATAGAATATTTTACAAGATTTTTCTGTATAAAAGATTTTAATTTAAAATGGGAGCAAATGAATTCCAAAGGATTTAGATACGCATCTACCTCCACAGCTACCCAGCTTTCAAAATGAATTGAACTGAATTCTTAAAGTCACAATATATCTCTGAATCTGTATATTTCACTTACTTCTTTTCATCAAGAAATGTAACAGAAAAACAATCTTTTAATTTCACTTGGTACACTAAAAACTAACCTTTTTCATGCAGTCTACATAATTATTGTACCGCAGAGTTCCCGGGGGAAATTCTTCAGACTTCATAGGGAAATTAGAAACAATAAGATTTTCAAGAACATGCTTAAGGTCCTCAAGACTGTCTCCAGTAAGACTGGTGAAGAATGGAAGAAGAATTACAGCCTGACCCTGTGGGAGCAATGCAGACATATGAAATTGTACTAGTCAGGGCTTACGTATCCTACAGAATAAATAAAATTACTGCTTTCTTAAAGCTTTTCAAATAAAGCAATGTGTAAACTCAATGAATGACTTTAGAATACCTTCTAGATTACACTGAAAACCAATCTGAACACAATACTCTATCTTGGCTTCTACTCTAGAGGCCAGTGGGCCAACTCAGGGCTATACATGTGTAATTAAATAAGACACTGTATGATGATGCTGTGTGATTTCTTCTACAAATATAGACTCTAATAGAGATACACTGGATAAGTTTGGTGTGGAAAGAGCATACTGAATAAACTATGGGATAATTTATAAATATTTCTCACAGAACTAATTCATAACTTTATAACGAGCTAAAAGAACTAGGAGATATTTCCTATCTCCCTTGCATGGCAAAAAGTTCCCTGGCTCCCTCATACAGAGGAATGAGAAATGTGATTAACCACAAAACAGAAAATTCCAAAGAAATATCCTTATGGTCTACTAAAAAGACATCTTTCATTAAGGCCACATTTTATTAGAGCATAAAATCTAACTATTATAGGACTTTAAAATTATAATATTAAGTTCTTGACTCTAGAAGTTACCAAGATATTAAAAATTAACAAGATGTTTATTAATAGAAAAATGATGGAGTATTGGTTTAAATTCTGTCATTCACTAATACATCAATTCTCAAAAAAGCCAATTTGAACTACACATGTGAAAAAACAAATATTAATTCTTCTAAGTATGGGAAACTCATTGTGATTATATTTATCATTTGGAGAGACAAAAAAGAATGCATAGATCAAATAACATGATGCCAGAGGTCTCCTTAAAGGGTAGGAGTGGCTGCATAGTTGAAAAAGACATGCCCACAGATAGATGGCTATTGAGGCTGAGTGACAGGTACACAGGAGTTTTTCTCTACTTTTGAATATATTTGAAATTTTCCATAATAAAAAACAAAACATCACAAACATGTAAAATTATAAAATGGGAAAATAATGGAGAATGTAATATGAAAAAAAAATCTTGTGCATCACTTACCTTTAAATGTAAACCCAACTTTGAATCAGCAAGTAGACTAGAATATGTTGTAAAGACTTCAGGGAATGCACTGTGATTTGTATTAAAGGATACAGATGAATCAATCTAAAGGAGGTGAAATAAAACATGATACATTTCTATATTAACCCTTTAATTTCCATTAACAAATTTTCCAAGTTTTTTAATTTCAGAAATAATCTACAAATTTGTTCCTCGGCTTCAACAGTATTTTAACAATTCTTGTTCTGAAATATTTTAAGTCTATCTGGTAAGACAATGCATGTAAAGACACTAACAAGGTAAAGTACGGGAAGGGATAATGAGTATAATTGATAATAATGGGAAAAGTATAAAATGTAAGATAATCACAGGAAATGTCCACTGAAAATATTTTTTACTTATCAAACCAATGAACTTCTTAAGAAATCTCCATCATATTTTTAAAGATAAAACTTACAGAGTCTAAAACAACTTCTTTTTTAAGGTTTCCCAAGATACCTGCAAAATTTTGGCCAGTAAGGTCAGCACTGCTGTTTTACTTTCAGGAGTAGAATCTTTGGCCCACCAGGAGTCCCACTTCTTCCAGTTGTGCAAAATTGTACTTGCAAGTTTCTGTCCTTGGTATTTCTGGCTGGCTCGATCCCTAAAGCTCTGATCTAACATACCATTCAAAACGGTGCTCACCTGAAATAAATAAGTGTGTGGTACTTGAAGAAAAATTCTCAATAGTAAGACTGGTAGATACAGTAACAAAATCTACTTTCAGATCAAAGTTATTCTTGGAAAATAAAGATGCTATTTCTGTAATAGCTATTTATTTCATAACTCCTCAAATTTGAGAAGAACAACTTATTACGTAAATTTTCCCACAAAAGCACAAGGTGTGGTCTCCTCTATGAAATCATGTTCATCCTATTGCTTCTTTCTTAGTTGGGAGCATTCTCGATGAGAGAAAGAATTAACTCTCCTCTGTAACATATGCACAGAAGCATACACACATGCTTGAACACACATATTTCCTGTTCCACCACCTTTCCAATAGTTGACATCCTAATTTTGGTTAGATTAATATTCAATATTCTTATCATTATGACAATGCAATCATTTTACACAACATTCTGATCTCCCTGAAATATTAACTTGCCTGCTTTCTTTGTTGTTTTCAATGTGCTTATCATTATTTGCCATCACACACTCCTTATTTAATTAATGAAATCACCTTAAGACATCTAAACCCATCAGGAAATCTATCAGCTCCACTTCAGTGGCAACATAGCTCCCACTCTAGAATGTCTTTGATCTCTGCCCTCTGGGTGTCACTTCAGCACCCTCCAGGAGACTGGTCCCCTTCTCTCTGTTTGAGCCAACTTCCCAGATCCAACATCTTCCTCTTTCTTGGCTGACTGATGAGAGTGCACAGGAGATAAGATTCCTTTAGATCTGGCACAACTGAAACACCTGCCTTCATCTCTCACCCATGACTGATAGTCTGGCCAGATTCAGAACTCCCGGTTGGAATCTTCTTTGCTGAAATGTGAAGGAATTTGGTGTATAGTCTTCTAGTGTCCACTCTACAGTTCCAAAGACAAATGGCATCTGATTTCTTGATCCTTAAATGTAATCACGCTGTCTCTTGCAGAAACTTTTTAGAATCTTTTCTTATGGTGAAGCCCCTGTGTTATGAATTTTCAAGAAATCTGTTCCACGTGAGGCTGCTTTCATACACTGTGCTGGATATTCAGTGTCTCTTTTCCATCTGGAAGCTCCAGGCCTTCATTTCTGGGACATTGTTTTGAGGTCTGTCTTTCCCCTGGGAAAGAGGTCCTGGTGATGGAACCTATCAATGGATCCCAAGTTTCATCATGTTTTCTCTACTACTTTCTGTTTTGCCTTTTTACTTTATTCTCTGTGAGAGCTCCTAAATTTTATCTTCCAAAACCATTTCATTTTCAATTTCTGATGCTTATGCTTAATTCCCAAATGTTCCTTTCTTTTAGTGTTCTTTTCAGTAGCAATTCTTATTTTGCCAACAAGCTGTTTTCTCTCATCTCTCTGAGGATCTTTTCTCTTTACATTTCCATCTAATTGAATAGTCTCTGTGTCAAATGGCTTTTTACCTGCCTAACCCTTTTAGAATCCATTTCTTGATGCCTGGTGCTCCCTGGCTATTGGCACATACCAAGAAACTGACTATAAGTACCATGCAGTGGCCAAGGCTCACTGGCAATATGCATCAGTTTAGGTTGGTGGGGCAATGATGACACTTAATCTTTATTTTCTTTTAGACTTGTCAAAATATTCCTATATCCTGCCTGAGGGTATATACCTAACCGACCATATTCTGGGAGCCAAACTGTGGGAAGAGAGCTAAGAGCCTCAAAGTTCAGAATTCAGGGAGGTTTTCACTTAACTTCCTTGTTTCAAAAAGGTATTCCCACACCAAAGATAAACAGAGGATCATAAAGACCATTATGAACAATTATTCATCAAAAATTGGACAACCTAGGACAAAACGGATAAATTCCTAGAAACATGCAACTTACCAGGATTGAATCTCAAAGAAATAATCTGAACAGACTAATTAATAGTAAGGAGGTTGAACCAGTAATCAAAAACCTCTCAACAAACAGAAGTCCAGGACCCGATGGCTTCACTGGTGAATCCTACCAAACATTTAAGGAAGAACTAAGACCAATACTCAAATTCTTCTAAAAAAACTAGAAGACAAGTGGATACTTCCATACTCATTCCATGAGGCCAGCATTTCCCTGATACCAAAACCAGACAAAGAAACTACAAGAAAAGAAAATTACAGGAAAATATCCCTGATGAACATAGATGCAAAACTCCTCAACAAATATCAGCAAATCAAATTCAACAATATGCTAAAAGGATCATATACCATGATCAAGTGGGGTTTTTTGTAGGGATGCCAGGATGGTTCAACATCTGCAAATCAATTAGCATGATATACCACATTAACAAAATAAATGATAAAAATCATAGGGTCATCTTAATAGATGCAGAAAAAATATCTGATAAAATTCAACAATCACTCATGATAAAAACTTAACAAATTGGGTGCATAGGCAACATACTTCAACATAATAAAAGCCACATATGACAAAAGCACAGCTGACATCATACTTGATAGTGAGAAACGGAGAGCTTTTTCCTTACAATCAGGAACAAGAAAAGGATGTCTAGTCTTAGCACTTTTATTCACCATTGTACGGGAAATCCTAGTCATAGCAATCAGAGAAGAAAAAAAAAGCATAAAAAACAGAAGGGAAGAAGTAACACTGTCCATCTGCAGAAGGCACAATATTAAATATAGGAAACCCTGAAGACCACCAAAAAAAAACTATTAAAACTAACCAATAAATTCAATAAAGCTGCGGGACACAAAATCAATTCATAAAAATCCACTGCATTTCTATATACTAATAACCAACTATCAGAAAGTGAAATTAAGAAAATAATCCCATTTATAATTGCACCAAAAAGAATAAAACACCTAGGAATAAATTTAACGAAGGAGATTATAAACCTCTAATGATGAAAACTAGAAGATGCTGATGAAAAAAATTGAGGATACAAATAAATGGAAGGGTATTCTGAGCTCAAGGAATAGAATTATTAATATTGCTAACATGTTAGTATTATCCAAAGCAGTCTACAGATTCAATACAATCCCTATCAAAATTCCAATGGCATTTTTCACTGAAACAGAATAAGCAATCCTAAAATTTGTATGGAACCACAAAAGACCCTGAATAACCAAAGCAGTCTTGGAGAGAACAACAAAGCTGGAGGCATTATGCTTCCTGATTTCATGCTATATTATGTCAAGGTAATCAAAACAATGCAGTACTGGGATAAAAACAGACACATAGATCAGTGGAACAGAATGGAGAATACAGAAATAAACACATGCAAAGAGCCAAGAATACACAATGATGAAGAAAAAGAAGGCAAGAATATACAATGGAGAAAAGATAGTCTCTTCAATAAATGGTATTGGGAAAACTGTATAGCTACATGCTAAAGAATGAAACTTAACACCTATTTCAAACCATACATGGAAATCAACTCAAAATCTATTAAAGGCTTGAACTTAAAACCTGAAGCCATAAAATTCCTTAAGGATAAGCTACTTGACCATTGGCCTTAGCAATGATTTTTTTTTTTTGATTTTACACCAAAAGCAAAGGCAACAGTAGTAATAGATAAGGAGAACTGCATCAAACTAAAAAGCTTCTGTACAGCAAAAGAAATCAATGGCCACAGCCACCAAACTGTGGAAAGAACCAAGATGCCCTTCAACAGACGAATGGATAAGGAAGCTGTGATCCATATACACTATGGAGTATTATGCCTCCATCAGAAAGGATGAATACCCAACTTTTGTAGCAACATGGATGGGACTGAAAGAGATTATGCTGAGTGAAACTAGTCAAGCAGAGAGAGTCTATTATCATATGGTTTCACTTATTTGTGGAGCATAAGAAATAACATGGAGGACTTGGGGAAATGGAGAAGAGAAGGGAGTTGGGGAAAACTGGAGGGGGAGATGAACCCTGAGAGACTATGGACTCTGAAAAATAATCTGAGGGTTTTGAAGGGGCGAGGGGTGGGAGGTTGGCTGAGCCAGGTGGTGGGTATTATGGAGGGCATGTATTGCATGGAGCACTGCGTGTGGTGCATAAACAATGAACTCTGTTTCACTGAAAAGAAATTAAATTAAAAAAAAAAAAAAGAAATCACCAAAAAATGAAAAGGCAAGCTATAAAATGGCAGAAAATATCTATAAATCACGTATGTGATAAGGGGTTAATATTCAAAATATATGAAGGACTCATACAACTCAATAGCAAAAAAAAAAAAAATCAAACTATCTAATTTAAAAATGGGCAGTAGAACTAAATAGACATTTTTCCAAAGAAGACAGTCACAAGGTAAATGAAAAGGTGTTCGACATCACTAATCACCAAGAAAATGCAGATCAAAACCATAGTGAGATATTCTCTCATACCTGTAAGAACAACCAGCACCCAAAAGACAAAGGATGTGAAGAAAAGGGAACTCTTATGCACTGTTGATGGGAATGCAAGCTGTTGCAACCACTATGAAATACAGTGCGGCAGTCCTCCCAAAAATTAAAATCAGAAGTACTATATGGTTTGGCAATTCCATTTCAGGGTTTTAATATGAAGAGAAGGAGATCACTATCTAAAAAATATATCTGCACCCCCATGTTCATTGCAACATTACGTATAATAGTCAAAGACATGGAAACAATCTAAGTGTCCATCAACAGATGAATGAATAAAGAAGATGTGGTTATATACAAATACAATGAAATATTATTTAGCCATTATAAAGAATATTCTGCCAATTGTCACAACACAGATTTGATCCTGACAACATTATGCTAAGTGAAATGGGTCCTACAGAGAAAGATAAATACTGGGTATCATTTATACACAGACTCTAAAAAACCAAACTCATAGAGAACAGACTGGTGGTTGCTAGAGGCAGGAGTTGGGAAGTTGGGCAATATGAATAACAGTGGTCAAAGGTACAAACTCCTGTTGTAAGATAATTAAGTTCTGGAGATATAATATATAGCACAGTGACTAAAGTTATGTATCATATATCTGAAAAGTGTTGACGTGCTTAAAAGTTCTCATTGCGTGGAAAAAATTTTATCTGTACAAGGTGATGAACACTAAACTCACCACAGGAATCATTCTGCATGATTATCAAATTTGATTAAATCAAATCAGCATGTTGTACACCTAAACCTTATAAAATGTTGTATGCCAATTATATCTCCATAAACGTGGAAAAAAGAAAAAGAAGAATACTCATTCATCTGAATGGTTATAAAATAAACAAAATCAGTAGTTTTCTGATATACCACATCCTTGTAAAGAAAATATAAAGTGGGGGAGCCTGGGTGGCTCGGTCATTTAAGTGTCTGACTCTTGATTTCATCTCAGGTCATGATCTCAGGTTCATGAGACTGAGCCCTGTGTCAAGCTCCATGCTCAGCCATGCTGAGCCAGTCTTTCTCTCTTTCTCCAACCCCTTTTGGCTCTTCCCACTTGTTTTCTCTCTCTCTCAAATAAAACTTAAAAAAAAAAAAAAAAAGAAAAGAAAGAAAATAGGGGCGCCTGGGTGGCTCAGTGGTTTAAAGCCTGTGCCTTTGCTCAGGTCATGATCCTGGGGTCCTGGGATGGAGCCTCGCATCCGGTTCTCTGCTTGGCGGGAAGCCTGCTTTCCCCCCTGCCTCTGCCTGCCTCTCTGCCTACTTGTGATCTCTGTCAAATAAATAAATAGATAAAATCTTTTTAAAAAAAGAAAAAGAAAGAAAGAAAAAGAAAATATAAAGGGGAAAGTATTCCATTTACATGTACAACTCAATAGCATCCGTATCTAGAAATGTTCTGAAGAAATGTGCAATAACTAGGAGGAGTCAAGATGGCGGAGAAGTAGCAGGCTGAGACTACTTCAGCTAGCCGGAGATCAGCTAGATAGCTTATCTAAACATTACAAATACCTGAAAATCCATCGGCAGATTGAAGAGAAGAAGAACAGCAATTCTGGAAACAGAAAAACAACCACTTTCTGAAAGGTAGGAGCGGCGGAGACGTGAATCCAAAGCGACAGGAAGATAGACCCCGGGGGGAGGGGCCAGCTCCCGGCAAGCGGCGGAGCAACGGCGCACAAAATCGGGACTTTTAAAAGTCTGTTCCGCTGAGGGACATCGCTCCAGAGGCTAAACTGGGGCGAAGCCCACGGAGGGTCAGCGTGGCCTCAGGTCCTGCAGGGTCACAGAAGGATCGGGGGTGTCTGAGTGTCGCAGAGCTTGCAGGTATTGGAACGGGAAAGCCGGCTACAAAGACAGAGCCGACAGTGAGCTCGCAGCTCGGTGTTACCTTGAACCGGTCGCAGGCTCGGTGAGCTCGGAGCGCGGCCGGAGGTCAGGCAGACAGGAGTAACTGGGCGCTGTTCTCTGAGGGTGCACTGAGGAGTGGGGTCCTGGGCTCTCGGCTCCTCCGGGCCGGAGACCAGGAGGCCGCCATTTGTATTCCCGTCCTCTGGAACTCTACGGAAAGGGCTCAGGGAACAAAAGCTCCTGAAAGCAAATCCGAGCGAATTACTCACCCTGGCCCCTGCTAAGGGCGGTGCAATTCCGCCTGGGGCAAAGACACTTGAGAATCACTACAACAGGCCCCTCCCCCAGAAGATCAACAAGAAATCCAGCCAAGACCAAGTTCACCTACCAAGGAGTGAGGTTTCAATACCAAGGAGAGCAGGAGAATTCCAGAGGAGGAAAAAGCAAAGCATGGAACTCATGGCTTTTTCCCTGTGATTTTTTTTAGTCTTGCAGTTAATTTAATTTTTTTCTTTTTCATTTTTTGTTTTTTTTCTCGCCTTCTGGTAAAATATTTTTTTTAACTTTTACCTTTTTCTTTTTTAATGTTTTTTTAACCAGTTTATCTAAAATATATATTTTTCTTTTTTATATTTTTCTTATTTTTCTTTTTTTTAAAATTCTTTTCTTTTTTTTTTCTTTCTTCTTTTTGAACCTCTTTTTATCCCCTTTCTGCCCCCTCACGATTTGGGATCTCTTCTAATTTGGTTAAAGCATATTTTCCTGGGGTTGTTGCCACCCTTTTAGTATTTTACTTGCTCCTTCATATACTCTTATCTGGACAAAATGACAAGAAGGAAAAATTCAACGCAAAAAAAAGAACAAGAGGCATTACAAAGGCTAGGGACCTAATTAATACAGACATTGGTAATATGTCAGATCTAGAGTTTAGAATGACAATTCTCAAGGTTCTAGCCGGGCTCGAAAAAGGCATGGAAGATATTAGAGAAACCCTCTCGAGAGATATAAAAGCCCTTTCTGGAGAAATAAAAGAACTAAAATCTAACCAAGTTGAAATCAAAAAAGCTATTAATGAGGTGCAATCAAAAACGGAGGCTCTCACTGCTAGGATAAATGAGGCAGAAGAAAGAATTAGTGCTATAGAAGACCAAATGACAGAGAATAAAGAAACTGAGCAAAAGAGGGACAAACAGCTACTGGACCACGAAGGGAGGATTTGAGAGATAAGTGACACCATAAGACAAAACAACATTAGAATAATTGGGATTCCATAAGAAGAAGAAAGAGAGAGGGGAGCAGAACATATACTGGAGAGAATTATTGGGGAGAATTTCCCCAATATGGAAAAGGGAACAAGCATCAAAATTCAGGAGGTTCAGAGAACGCCCCTCAAAATCATTAAGAATAGGCCCACACCCCGTCACCTAATAGTAAAATTTACAAGTCTCAGTGACAAAGAGAAAATCCTGAAAGCAGCCCGGGAAAAGAAGTCTGTAACATACAATGGTAAAAATATTAGATTGGCAGCTGACTTATCCACAGAGACCTGGCAGGCCAGAAACAGCTGGCATGATATTTTCAGAGCACTAAAAGAGAAAAACATGCAGCCAAGAATACTATATCCAGCTAGGCTATCATTGAAAATAGAAGGAGAGATTAAAAGCTTCCAGGACAAACAAAAACTGAAAGAATTTGCAAACACCAAACCAGCTCTACAGGAAATATTGAAAGGGGTCCTCTAAGCAAAGAGAGAGCCTACAAGTGGTAGATCAGAAAGGAACAGAGACCATATACAGTAACAGTCACCTTACAGGCAATACAATGGCACTAAATTCATATAGTTACCCTGAATGTTAATGGGCTAAATGCCCCTGTCAAAAGACACAGGGTATCAGAATGGATAAAAAAACAAAACCCATCTATATGTTGCCTCCAAGAAACTCATTTTAAGCCCGAAGACACCTCCAGATTTAAAGGGAGGGGGTGGAAATGAATTTACCATGCTAATGGACATCAGAAGAAAGCAGGAGTGGCAATCCTTATATCATATCAATTAGATTTTAAGCCAAAGACTATAATAAGAGATGAGGAAGGACACTATATCATACTCAAAGGGTCTGTCCAACAAGAAGATCTAACAATTTTAAATATCTATGCCCCTAACGTGGGAGCAGCCAACTATATAAACCAATTAATAACAAAATCAAAGAAACACATATACAATTATACAATAATAGTGGGGGACTTTAACACTCCCCTCGCTGAAATGGACAGATCATCCAAGCAAAAGATCAGCAAGGAAATAAAGGCCTTAAACGACACACTGGACCAGATGGACATCACAGATATATTCAGAACATTTCATCCCAAAGCAACAGAATACACATTCTTCTCTAGTACACATGGAACATTCTCCAGAATAGATCACATCCTTGGTCCTAAATCAGGACTCAACCAGTATCAAAAGACTGGGATCATTCCCTGCATATATTCAGACCACAATGCTCTGAAGCTAGAACTCAACCACAAAAGGAAGTTTGAAAAGAACCCAAATACATGGAGACTAAACAGCATCCTTCTAAGGAATGAATGGGTCAACCGGGAAATTAAAGAAGAATTGAAAAAAATCATGGAAACAAATGATAATGAAAATACAATGGTTCAAAATCTGTGGGATACAACAAAGGCAGTCCTGAGAGGAAAATATAAAGCGGTTCAAGACTTTCTCAAGGAACAAGAAAGGTCTCAGGTACACAACCTAACCCTACACCTAAAGGAACTAGAGAAAGAACAAGAAAGAAACCCTAAGCCCAGCAGGAGAAGAGAAATCATAAAGATCAGAGCAGAAATCAATGAAATAGGAACGAAAAAGACAATAGAACAAATCAACGAAACTAGGAGCTGGTTCTTTGAAAGAATTAATAAAATTGATAAACCCCTGGCCCGACTTATCAAAAAGAAAAGAGAAAGGACCCAAATAAATAAAATCATGAATGAAAGAGGAGAGATCACAACTAACACCCAAGAAATACAAACTATTATAAGAACATACTATGAGCAACTCTATGCCAATAAATTTGACAATCTGGAAGAAATGGATGCATTCCTAGAAACATATAAACTACCACAACTGAACCAGGAAGAAATAGAAAGCCTGAACAGACCCATAACCAGTAAGGGGATTGAAACAGTCATTAAAAATCTCCAAACAAACAAAAGCCCAGGGCTGGGCGGCTTCCCGGGGGAATTCTACCAAACATTTAAAGAAGAACTAACTCCTATTCTCCTGAAACTGTTCCAAAAAATTGAAATGGAAGGAAAACTTCCAAACTCATTTTATGAGGCCAGCATCACCTTGATCCCAAAGCCAGACAAGGATCCCATCAAAAAAGAGAGCTATAGACCAATATCCTTGATGAACACAGATGCGAAAATTCTCAACAAAATACTAGCCAATAGGATTCAACAGTACATTAAAAGGATTATTCACCACGACCAAGTGGGATTTATTCCAGGGCTCCAAGGTTGGTTCAACATCCGCAAATCAGTCAATGTGATACAACACATCAATAAAAGAAAGAACAAGAACCATATGATACTCTCATTGATGCTGAAAAAGCATTTGACAAAGTACAGCATCCCTTCCTGATCAAAACTCTTCAAAGTGTAGGGATAGAGGGCACATACCTCAATATCATCAAAGCCATCTATGAAAAACCCACCGCAAATATCATTCTCAATGGAGAAAAACTGAAAGCTTTTCCGCTAAAGTCAGGAACACGGCAGGGATGTCCGTTATCACCACTGCTATTCAACATAGTACTAGAGGTCCTAGCCTCAGCAATCAGACAACAAAAGGAAATTAAAGGCATCCAAATCGGCAAAGAAGAAGTCAAATTATCACTCTTCGCAGATGATATGATACTATATGTGGAAAACCCAAAAGACTCCACTCCAAAACTGCTAGAACTTATACAGGAATTCAGTAAAGTGTCAGGTTATAAAATCAATGCTCAGAAATCAGTTGCATTTCTCTACACCAACAGCAAGGCAGAAGAAAGAGAAATTAAGGAGTCAATCCCATTTACAATTGCACCAAAAACCATAAGATACCTAGGAATAAACCTAACCAAAGAGGCACAGAATCTATACTCAGAAAACTATAAAGTACTCATGAAAGAAATTGAGGAAGACACAAAGAAATGGAAAAATGTTCCATGCTCCTGGATTGGAAGAATAAATATTGTGAAAATGTCTATGCTACCTAAAGCAATCTACACATTTAATGCAATTCCTATCAAAGTACCATCCATCTTTTTCAACTAAATGGAACAAATAATTCTAAAATTTATATGGAACCAGAAAAGACCTCGAATAGCCAAAGGGATATTGAAAAAGAAAGCCAACGTTGGTAGCATCAGAATTCCAGACTTCAAGCTCTATTACAAAGCTGTCATCATCAAGACAGCATGGTACTGGCACAAAAACAGACACATAGATCAGTGGAACAGAATAGAGAGCCCAGAAATAGACCCTCAACTCTACAGTCAACTAATCTTCGAATAAGCAGGAAAGAATGTCCAATGGCAAAAAGACAGCCTTTTCAATAAATGGTGCTGGGAAAATTGGACAGCCACATGCAGAAAAATGAAATTGGACCATTTCCTTACACCACACACAAAAATAGACTCAAAATGGATGAAGGACCTCAATGTGCGAAAGGAATCCATCAAAATCCTTGAGGAGAACACAGGCAGCAACCTCTTCGACCTCAGCCGCAGCAACATCTTCTTAGGAACAAAGCCAAAAGCAAGGGAAACAAGGGCAAAAATGAACTATTGGGATTTCATCAAGATCAAAAGCTTTTGCACAGCAAAGGAAACAGTTAACAAAATCAAAAGACAACTGACAGAATGGGAGAAGATATTTGCAAACGACATATCAGATAACGGGCTAGCGTCCAGAATCTATAAGAACTTAGCAAACTCAACACCCAAAGAACAAATAATCCAATCAAGAAATGGGCAGAGGACATGAACAGACATTTCTGCAAAGAAGACATCCAGATGGCCAACAGACACATGAAAAAGTGCTCCATATCACTCCGCATCAGGGAAATACAAATCAAAACCACAATGAGATATCACCTCACACCAGTCAGAATGGCTAAAATCAACAAGTCAGGAAATGACAGATGCTGGCGAGGATGCGGAGAAAGGGGAACCCTCCTACACTGTTGGTGGGAATGCAAGCTGGTGCAGCCACTCTGGAAAACTGCATGGAGGTTCCTCAAAATGTTGAAAATAGAACTGTCCTATGACCCAGAAATTGCACTACTGGGTATTTACCCTAAAGATACAAACGTAGTGATCCGAAGGGCCACGTGCACCCGAATGTTTATAGCAGCAATGTCCACAATAGCCAAACTATGGAAAGAACCTAGATGTCCATCAACAGATGAATGGATCAAGAAGATGTGATATATATACACAATGGAATACTATGCAGCCATCAAAAGAAATGAAATCTTGCCATTTGCGACAACATGGATGAAACTAGAGCGTATCATGCTTAGCGAAATAAGTCAAGCAGAGAAAGACAACTATCATATGATCTCCCTGATATGAGGAAGTGGTGATGCAACATGGGGGCTTAAGTGGGTAGGAGAAGAATAAATGAAACAAGATGGGATTGGGAGGGAGACAAACCATAAGTGACTCTTAATCTCACAAAACAAACTGAGGGTTGCTGGGGGGAGGGGGTTTGGGAGAAGGGGGGTGGGATTATGGATATTGGGGAGGGTATGTGCTTTGGTGAGTGCTGTGAAGTGTGTAAACCTGGTGATTCACAGACCTGTACCCCTGGGGATAAAAATATATGTTTATAAAAAATAAAAAATTTAAAAATAAAATAAAATAAAATAAATGGTGCTGGGAAAAAAAAAATAAATGTGCAGTAACTAGATGAATAAAATGATAGCATTCTACATAACAGTATGACAAAAAAGATTTGAGATTATGAATAAAGGTTTGAATAAATGGAGATACGTAGCTTAGAAAAAATAGGCGTATGTTTTTAAAAGGTCACTTTGGTTTAAATTTACTCTATACATGGTGTATTATCACTTAAAATCCTTACTATATTGTGGAAAGGATCGTGATGAACCTGACAAAACGATTCTAAATTTTACTTTCAAGAATATGGAAGTGTGCTTTTTGCATTATTTATGTTTGTTAAAAAAAGAACCTATAAAAGTAACAGAAGAGGGACGCCTGGGTGGCTCAGTTGGTTGGACGACTGCCGTCAGCTCAGTTCAGGATCCTGGAGTCCCAGGACCGAGTCCCGCATGGGGCTCCCAGCTCCATGGGGAATCTGCTTCTCTCTCTGACCTTCTCCTCGCTCATGCTCTCTCTCACTGTCTCCCTCTCAAATAAATAAATAAAATCTTAAAAAAAGAAAAAAAGTAACAGAAGAAAAGATGGGCAGATTTTAAAGATAATACTGGCGTGGAGAAGGCCATTCTAAGTACAACATGAACGAGAGGAATGATAGAAAAGAAGATTAATAAATTTAATTATAATAAATACTTATGTATTGAATAAATACTCCAAGTGAGACTGAAAAACAAATAGCCAATAGGATAAAGTACTTTCTGCATACATGACAAATGTCTACTATCCTTAATATAAAAAAACTCTTAAAAATTAGTAAGAAGTTTCACCCCAACAGAAAAATGTGCAAAATAAAAAAATACAGCTCACACAAGAAACATCTTTGCTGCTCAAAAACACTAGTGAGAGACTAAGGTCAGAAGAGTGGGAGAACTGATATTAAACTCGAGAGCTCAAAGTACAAAACATTTCCCATTTGTGGAATACTAAGATTTTTTTATCTGATATAAAGTATTTCAAACTTTATGTCATTGCTCAAAGAAATACTGGTGTTATATACAGAACATGAGTTTAATATTGACTACAGGTCTTTCAATTAAAAAAAAAAATGTATCCTACACTTAACTCTGCCTAGAGTGCCCCAGTGCAGAGATACTTATCCCTTCCAGACACTTGGCTGCCCACAGTGTCCTAAAGTGCAGTAGGAACAGTCCCTCGACGACAAGGCAAGGCCAGGAGACCTGGCAGGGGACATCTAACATTCACACAGTCCTCCCCTTTTCAGCCTCTGCTTTGCATCCTGCGCCCAGTATTCTAGAGGCCCAGGACTCCATCACCAAATCCCAGAAAGGCTGGGTTCTGCAGCACAAATCAGTTGCCCATCACCCCACCACTATGTTACACTGCAGTTTTCTTGGACTCTGAAGTCTGTTACAACTTCTCTTTTTGGTTTCTAGCTTTCAAAATGCTGTCCATCTTATTTTCACTCTTGTCTTTCCTCCTTTAATGCGTCGTTTTGACATTGTATTTTAAAAACAAAACAAAAAGACCCATTTCTGTCACTTTAGAGGGAACTAAGGAGAAAGCAGAGGTAAATATGTATGACTTTTATCCATTACCTTAATCAGAAGTCTGAACAGCTTCAGAAATCATACTGTCCTATTCCCTTGGTGTCATGGATCTACTAAAAGTTCATTTCTAACTTTAAATACAAATTCCTAGTACAACCTGCCACAAGATACTCCCCTACAACAAGCACTGTTTGGAATAAAAGCTTAACGCAGAAAGAAATTATACATTCTCCCTTAAAATGGTCATTCCTAATAGTTCCCAGCTCCTGTCTACAGATTCAGTTAAATTCCAAAATTTTATCAGTTTAGCAAACCAAACTCAACTATAAATTAAATACTCCAAGGTTCAATGTGAGGGGGCAAAGTGGGCTATAGCACGCAGGAAATAATGACTCTCTGTACTAACCTGTGAAAGGACCACGACTACAGAAAGCACACGGAGTGCACAAAACCAGCTGGCGGCTGGTGCAAAACAAAGGTGGGCTCAGGCCTCACGACAAGTTTCTGAGCCCCAACACCACTTCTTCACAGAAATTTATACCACATACCTGTGCCTTCTAATATTTGGCCTAGAGATTCTGGGGGAGTGAGAGATTAAAAAAAAATAATCCATGTTTCAATGTTAATAACATTATTAAACATTCATTAAAAGTTGGGTTTTCTTTCCTTTGATTTTGTTTTGAAACATTGGCAAGAGCATTAAACCTTCCGGGAAAAGAGATTGTTTTGTTCAGACATTTCTGAAGAATATGGCAATCTTTTTATAGTCATTATATAAGAAAATATACTTCACTTAAGTAAAAATTTCACAATGAACTCACAAGCGTAGATAGTGTGCTAGATGGGGGGCAAGTCTTTTGCTAATACAAGGATCTCTGGCCCAATGAATGGAGTTTGATCGTAGTTCTTACTTTAAGTAAAAAAAGTAAAAATAAAAAATAAAAATTTCATTACCATTTTGGGATTATCCACAGATGATTTCATGAGCTCCAATACAACAAAATCTAGATTTTTCAATAATTCAGTGTTGATTGCCTCTGAGAACAAGCTATAAAAATACTCTCCATGAGAAAAGCTGACCATGTTTCTCTGGGACACTCCTGAGGCTGGCATAGATAACATTGCTGTGTCCAGGAGAAGATTCACAAGGTGTTCACACTAAAAAAGCAAGGAAAGGTACAATGACATATGTACATATTTTACCTGTTATAGAAAGATTACTGGGAAGCTGCTAACTTTGGAAGTGAAAAATCACACAGTAATGTCTAAGAGAACCTGGTACTTGAAGGCCTGGGTTCAGGTTTGAATTGTATACATTTCAATGAACTTGCATTTTCTAGGTGTCATTTTAGGAAAGAAATCTTTCTTGACTCATGTTTCTCCCAAATTTCCAGAAAATCTTATTATAGTTGCTTTGAGGGGAGAAGGTAGTAAGGGCATTTTTAAGCCATTTAAATATGTAATTTGTTTACATTAAGTGAACAAATGTGCAAAGAAGAGCTTTCTGCTGCAGCAGAAGACAGGTGGAAGGAATGAACACAAAGGACTGGCTAACAGATCTCAGCTATAGCAGAGACTATTTGAGGCCAGCTCTGGACAGTCAATAATCCATGAAGGTATCTTTTTGCGGTGCCTCTGAAATTATCCTCCAGGAGTGCTCCCAAATCAGCCTTCTGAGGATCACAAAAGACATGGGAAGAGGAAGCCACTGTGTCAACACAGTTTAACTTTATATTTGCAAAATGTTCTCTGCCTTATAAAGTCTTTTTGGAAACAAAGTACGCTAGACAAAACCCCAACTTAAGAATACTGTCCTATTTCTTTTATTAAAGCAAATCTTTTAGAAAGGAAGTCAGATCAAGGACTTACCCAAATTACTAAATTTAGACTTCCAGCTAAATTCTTATTTTTAGAAGCACACTGCAAGTGAGCTATATATTTACATCATTAGAATAGCATAGCATGTAGCTGCTGCTCCTACCAGTCCTCCAAAAGCAAAGGCCAACTCCAGAAGTCCATTGGCTAATCGCTTACAACTGGGGTCTAGTGAAGGAAAATACTCTCGCTCATCTCCAGGTGCAATGCTTTTATAAACCAGGGAAAGAAGTTTTGTGCCAACAGAATGATGCTGATCTGCGGACTAAAATAAAGTGAACAATGAAACATCCAGCAGTAAGATATTTTATAGAAACACAAAATTTTACCTTTCATGAATTAAAAAAAAAAAAAATCCATGTTCATTAACACTGATTACATTCTAATTGTCAGGAAAATGTTCACTCAACTTTGCTTTCTATGCTATATTTTTTCATTTATATTGCTTAGCCACAGAGGCACAATACCAGTTCATCCCTAAAGTTCTTCAAAAGACTGTTGGAAATATAAATGTCCTTCATTTTATATTTATAAATTTTTATATTTATATTCTAAGTTAACACATGTCTAGCACAAGTAATTCTTTAATACCCATTTCAGCACATTTCATACATACAGGATGTTTAAAACATATACATATATACATATATATGTATATATATAGACTAATTAGCTTAATAAAGCTAAGGGAAAAGTGAAAAACAAATTGGCTGTGGTTACCTGAGATGGTAATACAACATGCAAAAAACCAGCTCTGTGAAGTTGTTTACAAGCTGACACAACAGACACCAGCTTGGCCCTGTCCACATAAGCATCAGGGCCATATAGGTCAACAGCACAGAGCTCCTCAATGCTGCCATGGGAAAAAAAAACAAAAATAAACAAGATGAGTGTTGATCTCACTAAACTAGCAGGATACAATGAAAAATTATGCATGTTCTGTTATAAATGTGTTCATTGACTAATTGACACTTAAATTCATTAAATGACCTTGGAAAGCAAACATGGGTTAACAATGAACATGGGGCCCATGAACTTATCCAGCCATGGAAATAAACATGGGGCTAAGCCACATCTGAGGCTTGCTTACCTTCAGGTACAGGGAAAGCATGTGTTAAATAGAGGATTTTCAAACAAATGATGAGATCCTTTAGGAAATGAGGCTATAGCAGAAACACATACAACTGCCAGAGTATGTTATAATCTTAAATCCCAACACAATACTGATCCCAAGCATGATCTGAATGCCCACCTCCGTGCTGTTATTTTTTCCTTAAGGTGCATCTCCAGGGTGTCTTTGTATGGGGACTTCTTTAGTGCTTTTATTAGCTTCACACAAACATCGGGAAGATGATTCATAACTAGGACATCACCAATATTGAAACCTATGCTCGAGGGCTCACATAGGGTTTTCACCAATAGTTTCATAAAGTTTTTGTTATTACATAAATCCTTCTCAAGGAGCTGTAAAAGATGATTTGGAGAAAAAAAAAAAAGAAAGAAAGAAAGAACAAACGAACATCTATTAGTCAGCACTTAGATTTTCAGTAGTGTAAGGTCCATGAAGCCGGGAATTTTTGCCTGGCTAGGGCTGGGGTTGGAAACTTCCTCTGTAAAGGGTTAGAAAATAAATATTTTAGGCTTTTTGGGTCCTATGGTCTCTGCTGCAACTGCTAAACTAATTGCCATTATAATGTGAAAGCAGCCACAGACAATACATGGACAAATGGGGTTGGATGAGTTCCAATGAAAACTTTACAAAAGCAGGCAGCAGGTGGGATTTGGCCTGTGGACCATGGTTTTGTGGCCCCTGGTTTAGAGAGATGTTGTATCTGCAGATAGGGCCTGGCACACAGTAGATACTTAGTATGTATTAAATGGAAAGACTGACTAGACTTTGTTTATATAATAAGCCTGACAGATACATTTACAAGTAATGCATGTTTCCTAAGGCAAATGTTTGATCAATTGTATCATAAAATGTGATATACAATAAAACATTTAGAAAAACTATTTTGCATTTAATTCACACAATAAGAATTTGAAAATATATGAAAAATTTTATTACTTTCAAGAACAGAGAACTCCTACAGCAATGGAAATTTCTAAGAAAGCCAAAACCACTTTTAATAGGTGTTGGAAAATATTTTTCCAGTGCCAAATACTGATTCCAAACTAACAGAGCACCAGGAGTGACCTACCTTCCAGCCTTCTGGGGAGGTGCTGAGCAGCACTGTGGTAAATTCCATAATCCGTACCACAATTGTGCATTTGCTATAATTATATCTTTCCTCCTCTTGTGGGCTAGGTCTGTGACCTGTTGTCCCAGTGCCAAAGCACTTTTCTGCTGCCGTAATATCATGCATAGCAATGTTTTCTAAAAAGAAAGCCATTGCTTTCCAAAGTGAAGACTGTGTTTCAGTACCTAAAAAAAATTATACTGAATTATTAACATATGCTTCCTTCTAACTCCACTATGATAAATGTAAAATTCCTTCAGTATAGGCATAATATACTTTTAGTAAAAATTCAAACAGAAAAGGTTTAAAAAGTATGCATACCAATTTCTATCAAATGTTAAAAAAGCTCATATACTTTGATCCAGCACTGAAATTTTATCTGAATGAAATAATGGCAGAATTACAAAGATGTTGTTTATATGGATGTTCACTTTAGCATTTTTTTTAATAATGAAGAAACAGAAACAACAGAAATGTCCTTCAAAGAGGCCAAAGAAAAATTTTGGCAGTGGTCTTTTTATGGAAACAACTGCATTAACTCCCAAAAGGACTTTTTCATAAAACTCACATGTCTAAAAACATGAAGGTGCTGGTTCTCCCGTGCCCCCATCCCTACTTCTCTCATGATTACCTGTCTTGCTTATGAAAGAGAGACAAAGCAAACTTCTTTCCTCAGTCTTACCGCAGTTGTGTACCAGAGGGTAAAGACCTCCCAAACAAAGGGACAATCTTAGGAAGTGGTATACATGTTGAAAGAGTAAAGGTAATGACTAAGAAATGCTTTTATAGAGGTGCTTGGTAGTTCAGTCGGTTAAACGTCTGCCTTCAGCTTAGGTCATGTTCTCAGAGTCCTGGGATCAAGCCCTACAACAGGCTCCCTGCACAGCAAGGAATCTGCTTCTCCCTCTCCCTCTGCTCCTCCTCCAGCTCATGCTCTCTCCCTCAAATAAATAAAAATCTTTTAAAAAAATCTTTTTTTCAAAAACAAAAAGAAATTCTTTTTTTAAAAATACATATTTTATTAATTTATTTGACTGAGAGAGAGAAATCACAAGCAGGCAGAGAGGCAGGCGAGAGAGGGGGAAGCAGGCTCCCCACTGAGCAAAGAGCCAGATGTGGGGCTCGATCCCAGGACCCTGAGACCACGACCCGAGCCAAAGGCAAGAGACTCAATGCACTGAGCCACACAGGCGCCCCCCAAAAGAAATTCTTTTATAAATCTGAGGGTTTCTAATTCTGTTTCCATAAAATTTAAGTTCATCAAAATGCCAACTTGACATATCATTAAAAATAATGTTGATGACAGATCACTATATAGTCAAAGAAATGATAAAAAAAATATTAAGAATTTCATTTTCAAACACCAAATACCCTTGAATTCAGCAGAGCAGAGGCTATAAGACACATTCCAATTACAGATATGCTAAATGTGGAAAAACAAGGAGCATTTTAGCATTATTCAAATATGACACTTGTTTATGTGAACAAGTTATTTTTTAGTAACATCTATACAAAACAAAAATAGAATTCTAACCCTATAATTTTAAATTTTATGTGTAATAATTATTCAACAAAATTTTTATTATGTTTATCTTATAGTGGTAACAAACATAAAGTGCCCTAATAACAAATGCAATAATAATACAACACAGAAGAAACCTGTGACATATAGACCATTTTGTTACAAAGACATAGAATTATGAGTAAAAAGATAAGCATAAAAACAAAATACTTAGGATAAGAAAATGTCAGGGGTATGGAATGGTGAGAATAATTCAGGAACTTGCAAAATTTCCAGAAACTGTTAAAGAAACTGTTAAACCTGATGATGTTAAATAAAAAACCTCTACAGTAAAAAACAAAACAAAACAAAATTTAAAAAAAAAATACAAAAAACAAACCTCTACAGTATTTAGGCTCCATTAAATATAAATATATTTTAAATTAACATATAATGTATTATTATATTAGCCCCAGGAGTACAGGTCTGTGAATCGCCAGGGTTACACACTTTACTTCTCTCACCATATCACATACCCTACCCGATGTCCAAGACCCCACCACTCTCTCCCTCCACCCCCCACCCCCAGGAACCCTACCTTTGTTTTGTGAGATTAAGAGTCTTATGGTTTGTCTCTCTCCCGATCCCATCTTGTTTCATTTATTCTTTTCCTACCTCCCAAGCCCCCCACATTGCATCTCTACTTCCTTATATCAGGGAGATCATTTGATAGTTGTCTTTCTGATTGACTAATTTCACTAAGCATAATACCCTCTAGTTCGACCCACATCGTCACAAATGGCAAGATTTCATTTCTTTTGATGGCTGCATAGTATTCCATAGTGTGTGTGTATACACACACACACACACACACACACACACACACACACACCACTTCTTCTTTATCCATTCATCTGTTGGTGGACATCTAGGTTCTTTCCATAGTTTGGCTATTGTAGACATTGCTGCTATAAACATTCGGATGCACATGCCCCTTCGGATCACTACATTTATATCTTTAGGGTAAATACCCAGTAGTGCAACTACTGGGTTGTAGCGTAGCTCTATTTTCATTTGAGGAACCTCCATGCTGTTTTCCTGAGTGGCTGCACCAGCTTGCATTCCCACCAACATGTAGGGGGGTTCCCCTTTCTCCACACCCTTGCCAGCATCTATTGTTTCCTAACTTGTTCATTTTAGCCATTCTGCCTGGTGTGAGGTAGTCTCTCATTGTGTTTTTGATTTGTATTTCCCTGATGCCGAGCGATGTGGAGCACGTTTTCATGTGTCTGTTGGCCATCCGGATGTCTTCTTTGCAGAAATGTTTTTTCATGTCTTCTGCCCATTTCTGATTGGATTATTTGTTCTTTGGGTGTTGAGTTTGGTAAGTCCTTTATAGATCTTGGATACTAGCCCTTTATCTGATATGTCGTTTGCAAATATCTTCTCCCATTCTATCAGTTGTCTTTTGGTTTCGTTTACTGTTTCCTTTGCTGTGCAAAAGCTTTTGATCTTGATGAAGTCCCAATAGTTCATTTTTGCCCTTGCTTCCCTTGCCTTTGGCAATGTTCCTAAGAGGAAGTGGCTGTGGTTGAGGTCAAAGAAGTTGCTGCCTGTGTTCTCCTCAAGGATTTGGATGGATTCCTTTCTCACATTGAGGTCCTTCATCCATTTTGAGTCTGTTTTCATGCGTGGTGTCAGGAAATGGTCCAGTTTCATTCTTCTGCATGTGGCTGTCCAATTTTCCCAACACCATTTGTTGAAGAGACTGTCTTTTTTCCATCGGACATTCTTTCCTGCTTTGTCGAAGATTAGTTGACCATAGAGTTGAGGGTCTTTTTCTGGGCTTTCTGTTCTTTTCCATTGATCTATGTGTCCATTTTTGTGCAATTGCCATACTGTCTTGATGATGACAGCTTTGTAATAGAGCTTGAAGTCTGGAATTGTGACGCCATCAACTTTGGCTTTCTTTTTCAACATTCCTCTGGCTATTCGAGGTCTTTCCTGGTTCCACACAAATTTTAGGACGATTTGTTCCATATCTTTGAAAAAAACAGATGGGATTTTGATAGGGATTGCATTAAATGTGTAGATTGCTTTAGGTAGCCTAGACATTTTCACAATGTTTGCTCATTCAATCCATGAGCATGGGACATTTTTCCATTTCTTTGTGTCTTCCTCAATTTTAAATTTTCATAAGTACTTTAAATTTTCTGAGTATAGATTCTTTGCCTCTTTCGTTAGGTTTATTCCTAGGTATATTATGGTTTGGGGTGCAACTGTAAATGGGATTGACTCCTTAATTTCTCTTTCTTCTGTCTTGTTGTTGGTGTAAAGAAATGCCACTGATTTCTGTGCACTGATTTTATGTCCTGAGACTTTTCTGAATTCCTGTACAAGTTCTAGCAGATTTGTACTGGAGTCTTTTGGGTTTTCCACATATAGTATCATATCATCTGCAAAGAGTGAGAGTTTGACTTCTCTGACAATTTGGATGTCTTTAATTTCTTTTTATTGTCTGATTGCTGAGGCTAGGACTTCTAGTACTGTGTTGAATAGCAGTGGTGATAATGGACATCCCTGCCGTGTTCCTGACCTTAGCAGAAAAGCTCTCAGTTTTTCTCCATTGAGAATGATATTTGCTGTGGGTTTTTCATTGACGGCTTTGATGATATTTAGGTATTTGCCCTCTATCCCTACACTTTGAAGAGTCTTGATTGGGAAAGAATGCTGTACTTTGTCAAATGCTTTTTCAGCATCTACTGTGAGTATCATATGGTTCTTGTTCTTTCTTTTATTAATGTATTGTATTACATGAATTGATTTGCGGATGTTGAACCTGGAATAAATCCCATGTGGCCATGGTGAATAATCCTTTAAATGTACTGTTGAATCCTATTGGCTAGTATTTTGGTGAGAATGTTTGCATTATGTTTATTGAGAATATAGGTCTGTAATTCTCTTTTTTGTTGGGATCCTTGTCTGGTTTTGGGATCAAGGTAATGCTTGCCTCATGAAATGAGTTTGGAAGTTTTCCTTCCATTTCTATTTTTTGGAATAGTTTCAGTAGAATAGGAATTAATTCTTCTTTAAATGTTTGGTAGAATTCCCCTGGGAAGCTGCCTGGCCCTGGGCTCTTGTTTTGGGGGAGATTTTTGATGACAGCTTTAATTTCCTTACTGGTTATGGGTCTGTTCCGGTGTTCTATTTCTTCCTGGTTCAGTTGTGGTAGTTTATAGTTCTCTAGGAATGCATCTATTTCTTCCAGATTGTCAAATTTGCTGGCATATAGTTGCTCATAATATGTTCTTATAATTATTTGTATTTCTTTGGTGTTGGTTGTGATCTCTCCGTGTTCTTTCATGATTTTATTTATTTGGGTCCTTTCTCTTTTTGATAAGTGTGGCCAGGGGTTTATCAATCTTATTAATTCTTTCAAAGAACCAGCTCCTAGTTTCGTTGATTTGTTCTATTGGGGTTTTTTTGTTTGTTTGTTTCTATTTCATTGATTTCTGCTCTGATCTTTATTATTTCTCTTCTCCTGCAGGGTTTAGGCTTTCTTTGTTGTTCTTTCTCCTGCTCCATTAAGTGTAGTGTTGGGCTGTGTATTTGAGACCTTTCTTGTTTCTTGAGAAAGGCTTATACTGCTACATATTTTCCTCTTAGGACTGCCTTTGCTGTGTCCCACAGATTTTGATCTGTTATGTTTTCATTTTCAATTGTTTTTATATGATTTTTTCAATTCGTTTTAATTTTCTGGTTAACCCATTCATTCTTTAGAAGGATGCTGTTTAGTCTCCATGTATTTGGATTTTTTCCAAATTTCCTCTTGTGATTGAGTTCTAGCTTCAGAGCACTGTGGTCTGAAAATATGCAGAGAATGATCCCAATCTTTTGATACTGGTTGAGACCTGATTTAGGACCCAGAATATGATCTATTCCGGAGAATGTTCCATGTGCACTAGAGAAGAATGTGTATTCTGTTGCTTTGGGATGGAATGTTCTGAATATATCTGTGATGTCCATCTGGTCCAGTGTATCATTTAAGGCCTTTATTTCCTTGCTGATCTTTTGCTTGAATGATCTGTCCATTTTAGCGAGGGGAGTGTTAAAGTCCCCTACTATTATTGTATTGTTATTGATATGTTTCTTTGATTTTGTTACTAAGTGGTTTATGTAGCTGGCTGCTTCCATGTTAGGGGCATAGATATCTACAATTGTTAGATCTTCTTGTTGGACTGACCCTTTGAGCATGATACAGTGTCCACCTCATCTCTTATTATAGTCTTTGGCTTAAAATCTAATTGACGTGATATAAGGACTACAACCCCGGCTTTCTTTTGACGTCTATTAGCATGGTAAATTGTTTTCCACCCTCTCACTTTGAATCTGGAGGTGTCTTTGGGTCTAAAATGAGTTTCTTGTAGACAGCATATTGATGGGTTTTGGTTTTTTATCCATTCTGATACCCTCTGTCTTTTGATTGGGGCACTTAGCCCATTTACATTCAGGGTAACTATTGAGAGATATGAATTAAGTGCCATTGTATTGCCTGTAAGGTGACTGTTACTATATATTGACTCTGTTCCTTTCTGATCTACTACTTTTAGGGTCTCTCTTTGCTTAGAGGACCCCTTTCAATGGTTCCTGTAGAGCTGGTTTGGTGTTTACAAATTCTCTTAGTTTTTGTTTGTCCTGGAAGCTTTTTATCTCTCCTTCTATTTTCAATGATAGCCTAGCTGGATATAGTATTCTTGGCTGCATGTTTTTCTCATTTAGTACGCTGAATATATCATGCCAGTTCTTTCTGGCCTGCCAGGCTCTGTAGATAGGTCTGTTGCCAATCTAATATTTTTACCATTGTATGTTACAGACTTCTTGTCCCAGGCTGCTTTTAGGATTTTCTCTTTGTCACTAAGACTTGTAAGTTTTACTATTAGATGATTGGGTGTGGACCTATTATTGATTTTGAGGGGGTTCTCTGTGCCTCCTGGATTTTGATGCTTGTTCCCTTTGCCATATTGGGGAAATTCTCTCCAATATACCTTCTGCTCCTCTCTCTCTTTCTTCTTCTTCTGGAATCCCAATTATTCTAATGTTGTTTCATCTTATGGTATCACTTATCTCTCAAATTCTCCCCTTGTGGTCCAGTAGTTGTTTGTCTCTCTTTTGCTCAGCTTCTTTATTCTCTGTCACTTGGTCTTCTATATCGCTAATTCTTTCTTCTGCCTCATTTATCCTAGCAGTAAGAGCCTCCATTTTTTTATTGTACTTCATTAATAGCTTTTTTGATTTCAACTTGGTTAGATTTTAGTTCTTTTATTTCTCCAGACAGCATTTCTCTACTATCTTCCATGCCTTTTTCGAGTCCCGCTAGCACCTTGAGAATTATCATTCTGAACTACAGATCTTTATCTATATATCTATATTACCAATATCCGTACTGATTAGGTCCCTGGTCTTCAGTAGTGCCTCTTGATCTTTTTTGTGTGTGGTGAGTTTTTCTGCTTTATCATTTTATCCTGATAAGAATATATGAAGGAGCGAATAAAATACTAAAAGGGTGCCAAAGACCCCAGTAAAATGTACTTTAACCAAATCAGAAGAGACCCCAAATCATCGGGGAAAGAAAAGGGGTAAAAAGAAGTTCAGAAAAAATATTTAAAAATTAAAAAAAAATAAAGAAAAAATATAAAAAAGAAAAAAATATATGTATTCAACTGGTGAATAGAACAGGTCCACCCACTTAATTTTGGGAGTATTTTGGTCTCTTATAAGAAACAACCTCTCCAGAATTCAAAGAATGAAAAACATATATAAGAGTAAACACGACGAAGGGATGGAATATGACTACAAAGATAAAAATTAAGAAAAAAATTTCTAAAAAAGGTGTTGATAGGGCGCCTGGGTGGCTCAGTGGGTTAAGCCTCTGCCTTCAGCTCAGGTCATGATCTCAGGGTCCTGGGATCGAGTCCCACATCGGGCTCTCTGCTCAGCAGGGAGCCTACTTCTTCCTCTCTCTCTCTCTGCCTGCCTCTCTACCTACTTGTGATCTCTGTCTGTCAAATAAATAAATAAAATCTTTAAAAAAAATAAAAATAAAAAAGGTGTTGATAAGTTGGTTGGGAGAATAAACAAAAAGAAAGTGGAGAGAATTTGCTCAGGCTGGAGATTAGAACAAAGCCCTGTGCTATTGTTCTATTAGAAGAAGTTGTATCCCAAATTTTTTTAGAAGAAAAAACACTATATGTATACAAAAAATAAAGTTAGATACTGGGGCGCCTGTGTGGCTCAGTGGGTTAAAGCCTCTGCCTGCAGCTCAGGTTGTGATCCCAGGGTTCTGGGATCAAGCCCCGCCTTGGGCTCTCTGCATAGCAGGGAGCCCGCTTCCTCCTCTCTCTCTGCCTGGCTCTCTGTGATCTCTGTCAAATAAATAAATAAAATCTCAAAAAAAAAAAAAAGTTAGATACAATGAAGGATAAAATATGAGTATAACAAAGCTTTAAAAAAGATTTTTCTGAAGGTATTGTTAAGATAAACTAGTTAAAAAATGTTGAGAGGGTAAAAGTTAAAAAAATAGAAGAAAAAAATAAAATTACAAAAAATTAATTAACTTTGCAAGACTAAAGAATCATGGGGCGAAAGCCATGATTTCCATGCTTTGCTTTCTCCTCCTCTGGAATACCGCTATTCTCCTTGGTAAGTGAACTTGGTTGTGGCTGGATTTCTTGTGGATCCTCTTGGGGAAGGACTAGTAGTGATTCTCAAGTGCCTTTGCCTGAGGCAGAATTGTACCGCCCTTACTAGGGGCCAGGCTACGTAATCCACTCTGGTTGGCTTTCGGGAGCTTTTGTTCCCTGAGCGCTTTCTGTAGAGTTCCGGAGGATGGGAATGAAAATGGCGGCCTCCTGGTCTCCAGCCCAGAGGAGCTGAGAGCTTGGGGCCCTACCTCAGTGCGCCCTCAGAGTAAAGCCTTCCATCACTCCTGTCTCCCTGGCCTCCAGCTGCGCTACAAGCTCATCCAGCCTGTGACCAAGTGTCTCTGTCTCTGGCACACAGCCCCACCTGAGTCTCCAAACCCCACAGATCCCTGCGCTCTTCCAGGGGTGTCTCCCGATCTCACAGAGCAGTGGCCTCTGCCACAGATCACAATTTAAGGTAACCCCGAGTTGAGAGCTCACTTCTCGGCTCTATCTTTGTAGCTAGCTTCCCTCCTTTAATACCTGTGAGCTCTGCAACACTCAGATACCTCCAATCCTTCTGTGACCCTGCAGGACTGAGACCACGCTGTCCCCGGGTGGGTTTCACCCCGGAATAGTCTCTGAAGCGATGTCCCTCAGTGGTGCAGACTTTTAAAAGTTCTGATTCTGTGCTCCGTTGCTCTGCTGCTTGCCGGGAGCTGGCCCTTCCCCACCGCAGTCTATCTTCCTGTCACTTTGGATTCACTTCTCCACAGGCCCTACCTTTCAGAAAGTGGTCGATTTTCTGTTTCTAGAATTGCTACTCTTCTTCTCTTTGATCTCCTGTTGGATTTGTAGGTGTTCACAATGGTTTGATAAGCTATCTGCTGATCTCCTGCTACCTGATGTCGTTTCAGCCTGCTAATTCTCCACCACCTTGACTCTCCCCTTCATACATTTTTAAAGTAATGCTAACAGTTTTATGTTAAAATGCCCACATTTATGATATACCAGAAATTATAACTGAGAGCAATGAGGAATAGAAAGTACATTGTTTTTAATGTCCCCCACTCCTCACAAGGTTAATGAAAAGGTTGAAGACTGCTTAATTGTGACATCTTTGCTTAATTTAGTAATATGTGACCATTTAAATTAGCTTAAGGTACATTTACTGACATAAAAAGACATCCAATATGTTAAGTTTCTGTTTAAAAGTTAAGTTTCTTTTTAAAAAGCAAATTACAGTAAAGCATGCAATAACTGCACTATTATAAAATAAAAATTAAAATATTACATGCACAGAAAAAGTTAAGAAAAGTATATGCTACACTTAGTGTTTTTCACTAGGTAATGCAATTAGGGGAGACGGTTTTACATATTTCCTATGCTTTTTTCTTGTTGAAATTTTCAAAAATGATATATGAGATCTCATAAAACGACAAATTTAAGGTACGGTTTGCAAGTGAACGAACAGCACTCTGCTGTTAAGTTTCAGAACTTATCTGACCTATCCTTTAAAATCCCAAACTAGAATCATGCAGAATCCCATGCCAGAGAGTCAGATCTTGAAAGCATAAAATCTGTTTTCCTGAACCCCAGAATGTGTGTACGCACATACATTATACACTCCCCACTATGTCTGGCTCCAACTTCTTCAAGCTAGAAGGACAACAAGATAGCCTGGTTCTTTCTCCCAAATTCCTGAAATACAGACTTCACTCTGATAGAATTAGAGACTGGTAGTTTCTTTAGTCAGCCACCAGAATGGATTCTCTGACTACATTGAAAACCATCTAAATGATAGAACATATCTAACAGGGAAGTTGAATATCCAGCCCATGAGACAGGATTTAGGTGAAACCCTTGAAGACTAAAACAGCCTGCTTAGACAACCTCGGAAGCCTAGAGCAACTTGTCTCTCAGCTATGGTCTGCTCCAGATACTCTTCTAGGAGAGACACACTTTCCAGGAGTCATATCCAACTTCCGAGGTCCCATTTAAGTCACTAGAAGGATGAAGTCTGCCATCTCCTTCTTCTAAGCATGGATTAAGGAGCACACAAAATACCCCACCCTGCATTCTATCCTCTATAAGCAACACTGTCATCATACTACAGTAAAAACATTAAGGAACAGAAAAATAGAGACATACTACTCAAAAACCATGGACTAAAATCACAGAACAGATCCTCATGTCAGGAAGAATTCATTTATTTCATAAACTTTTTTTAAAGGATCTATTTGTTTATTTGAGAGAGGGAGAGAGAGAGAGAGCATGAGCAGGAGGGGCAGAGAATGTGAAGCAGATGCAGCATGGAGCATGGAACCCAACATGGGGCTCAATCTCATAACCCTAAGATCAGACCCAAGATAAGACCAAGAGTCAGCTGTTAACTTACTGCACCACCTAACTGCCCCAAAAACTTTTTTTTTAAGATTTTTTTTTTTTTTTTTTTTAAAGTAATCTCTGTGCCCAATGTGGGGTTTGAAATTACAACCCTGAGATCAAGAATTATATGCTCCGGATGCCTGGGTGACAGTTGGTTAAGCTCTGACCCTTGATTTCATTTGGCTCAGGTCATGATCTCAGGGTCATGAGATCAAGCCCTGCATCCAGCTCCACATTGAGTGTGGAGCCTACTTAAGATTCTTTCTCTCCCTCTGCCTCTCTGCCTTTCTCTCTCTCTCCTTTCCTCTCTGTTTTTCTACCCTTCCCCACGCTGCTTGCACACTCTCTCTCTAAAAAAAAAAAAAAAGAGTTGCATGCTCTATCAAACTGGGCCAGCCAGGCACTCAGGAAGAACTCTTTTAATGTGTTATATGCAAATGAAAACCTCAAAAGGTTATTTGATAAAAGGGTCATCAAGAACCTGTAAACACTGCTTCTCCCTCTGCCTCTGCCTGCCATTCTGTCTGCCTGTGCTCGCTCTCTCCCCTCCTCTCTCTCTGATAAATAAATAAAATCTTAAAAAAAAAAAAAAGAACCTGTAAACAGGGTACAAAAGTATAGACTTTCGGCTGGTTTCTGTGGCCTCAGTGCTGTCATATATACCAGAACCCTGCCCTCACTATGAGCTTCAAGAATGCAAGGACTAAATTAATTCTCCTTGCTATCACCTTTGTTTCTGTGATTCTGAGACAGTGGTGCCAGTCTAGTCAAACACTGCTCTTTTGCCCAGAATGACTGGGCAAATGACTGCCCAGAATGACTCCAGGTGGAACTGGACCACAGTAATGTGTAGGTTTTACCTACCTAGGACCTCAGATGCCTCAAGGGTTTTCTCTTCAATGAATGTGTTGTAGCATTCCAAAGCCGCCAGAAGCATGTCCATCCACTGCAACACAGCTCTCAGGCTGAACGGCCCTTGCAGATGGAAGAGAGTAGGCTGAGCAAGAATGCCTGACAGCCGATCACAATCTCCTCCTCCCCCCTCAAATATGTTTATGAGAAAGGAAGTATCTTTGTTCTTGAGAATATCCTTCAGCCATAAAGAAGGGGATGTGTTGCCTTAAAAAAGAAACAAGATTAAAACACATATAAATAACTTTCACATAATTAAAATTAATCTAGTCTTAGAAATAGCATCCCCCAATAGTAAAAAAAAAAAAAACAAGAATTAAAAGTCTGATATGTTAACAAACATAATCAGACCAGAACAAGACTGGTAATATCACAGTATGTCACATATAGTTTCCATAAGAGTCCCATATAAAGTACCTACCAGAGCAGCACCATTTCTGAATAAGGGATAATCTGCTTTTTAAAAGATATTTTTCCCTTAGGTATTAATCATTTTCTAAAGGAGAAACACTGAATTGTATTTTGTATGCTCTGAACTCAGGGACTCTCAAAAAGTCAAATCATCCTGATTCTAAAGCAGTTAGAGAAGAATGCAAAACACTAATGTATTTCTGATGTAGTAAAAAGAAGAAATAGTTTTCCTACTGTGTTAAAATACACCTATCAGCACTATATAAGTGAAAGATTTAATATCATCTTTTCCAGTTTGCTTTAGAGAGCACTATTAAACATCCATTATTTTCACTAAATATTGAAAAAGAAAATAAAGAATAAAAATATTATTTAAGTTCTATCGTGAATGTTAGCTGAGTCCTAGAAGAGAAAAAAGGACAGAGAGACAGGTGTAGAGAAAGAAGATGATAAAAGGGAACATGGGGACCAAGAAACAGACCTGGGAAATCACATCTGGATTGCAGGGAACTGTCCCAAATCCCTGCCTCCTTCTCACTCTCCTCCTCTGAACGATGGCTGCTGTCACCATGGCTTTCTGTCCAACATGAGTCTCAGCAGTCCGAAGCCCTTGACACATGTCCTAGGGAAATGTCTGTACCTGTCATTATGGTCCACTGATCTGGGTGTTGCCTAGCACCCCCAACAACAGTGTGCATACAGGACACAGGACTTCTGATCTAAAGAGACACATAACATTGTCCCTTAAAAACCACCGTGGGTGGGCCCCTTTGTGGCTCAGTAGGATAAATGTCTGACTCTTGATTTTGGCACAGGTCATCTCAGGGTTGTGGGATCGAAAGACTCCCTGTGTTGGGTTCCACACTGGGTGTAAAACCTATTGAAAATTCTCTCTTCCTCCACCGCTCCCACCCCTTCTTAAAGAAAAAATAAATAACACACAAACACAAACCACTGAGGGCAGCACTGTTTACAACCAAGACATAGAAGCAGCTCACGTGTCCATCAACTGATGGGTGGATAAGGAAGATATGGTATAAATATTACTCAGACATAAAAAAGAGTGAAATCTTGCCATTTACAATTACATAGATAGAGCTAGAGAGTATTATGCTAGGCAAGTAAGTCAGAAAAAGACAAACACCATATAATTTCACTTATAGGTGGAATTTAAGAAACAAACAAAAAAACAGAGGAGCCTAGGTAGCTCCATCCGTTTAAATGTTTGCCTTTAGCTCAGATCAAGATCCTTGGGTCCTAGGATTGAGTCCGTTGGGCTCCCTGCTCAGTGGGGTCTGCTTCTCCCTCTACCTCTACCCTGCTTATGCTCTCTCTCAAATAAATAAAATCTTAAACAACAAAACAAACAAACATATGGGGGCAAAAAGAGGCAAACTAAGGAACAGACTCTTAACTATGAAGAACAAACTGATGGTTACCAGACAGGAGTGGGGTTGGAAGGATCAGTTAAACTGGTGGTGGGGATTAGGAGTGTACTTGACATGATGACCAAAAGATAATATACAGAAGTATTGCATTACTATATTGGATACCTGAAACTAATATGACACTCTATGTTAACTAACTGGAATTAAAATAAAAATCCTAGGAAAAAAAAAAAAGAAACCACTGGCGGAAAAGATAGCAGAGAGAAAGGTGGATGCAACATTGGAGGGCAGAGAGGAGCATAGTGAAGAAATGTTCATTCCTTTTATACAAAGTATATTTTGGCAGCAGGGCTAGGTGCACCTACTACTTGGCATCCTTTGTGTAACAGAAATTCTGAGAAGCAGAGCTCTACTTATCTCATTGAAAATATTCGAGGTCTCTACTGTAGGCAACTGAGAAGAACAATAGAAATGTCTGGGTCAGTCAACCTGACATCACTAGAAATTGCATGTGCTGCAGGAGAGTCAGAGATCCAACTGGGAGGGAGGTAACGTCTGCCAACTAGTAGTTCCACCCATATAATATCTGGGCCAGTTTCATTTAACAATAAGGAAAACATGCCGCATGCTTCCACCCTATCCAACCTTCATGGACTTTATAAGCATGTTGTAAGAATGACAACGTGTAAGACTAACTTTATTAACTAAAAGCAATAAGCAAATATAAAATACTAGTGGTGTTTTTTACATAATACTCTACATTAAAAATCCAAATATACAATACCAATATATATATAAAATCATAGTAGACAAATATAGATAAATATTTCTAATACAATTGCAATATATGCTATATAAATCTATAGCATATAACATCATAACACATTCCATAACATAACACAATATAGAATCTTCTAAGTTTTAGAACTATACCAAATAATTATTACCTCTTCTTCTATGAGAAAAAAGCCCCAAAGTGGTACTCCACCCTATTTTCTAAAAAGAAATGGCTCTTCCTCATGTTCTGTAGTGTACCATAACCTTTCTTATCCAGACACCATAGCACCATCTTGGTTCCGGACTCTTGCAACGTGCATTCCACAGGGGGAAGACAGGGCCTCAGTCTGTCCTGAGGCAAGTTTCCCCACACCTACACTACCAAATCTTGGTCTGGACTTAGTGGAGAATATAGAACATTTATTCCTATACTAAAATTTTCAGTAATTATTTCAAGTCTATAAGAATAGTGTAATGAATAAGAATAAGAATAGTGTAATTGCTTAGTGCAATAGTTACTAAAGAGCATAGGTTCATTGATTTCCCTTAATATCACAAAAATCTGAAATTATTCAGATTTAGCAGTTTAGCGATTTCTTATTAATCACATGGTGAAATAAAACAACTGCATTATTTTACTAACTATTTACTGAATATCATGTTAACAACTGCACTGGTTATCCAACCCTTCTTCATTTCCTTTAAATGAGATAAAAAAGCAAAAAGGTAGTAAAACAAAAAAAAAAAAAACTGAAAAATCCTAAATTTGCTTCCTCTGTATTGTTTGACATCAAAATAGAATTTTATTCTTGCCTTCTATAAATCTTCGAGAAATGTACACCCCATAGTTTATCCTTTGTCATACAACTGATCTATAATGATTATTGAACATCTTATTTTTTTATTAGGAACATATTATTTGTTACATTCATCTCAATAAAGTTACACTTTAAATAAATACACATCTCTTTTACTACTAGTAAAAGCAAAACCCATAATTTATAGGACATAAAGATCACAATACCTGGCAATAAAGGAACAAATTTATAAAAGAGTTCTATAGATTTATGTCGACATTCTGTTTGGGGCCTCCCACAGTGGGCTAACAGCCATTGGACCACATCCAGTAAACACAATGATGCTGCAGGTGGAAATCCTCTAAATAGAGATAACATACTGTATTTAATAAATGCCCAACATTTAGCATTTGGCTGACCCAAGAATCTAGAAACCATAAATTCAAATTTGTCAAACTAATACATGTAGAAACTTCATCAAAAGGCATTCAATTTACTTTTAGTATATTATCATCACTAGTAGGTCCTAAATGCTGCTTACCTTCATTTTTTTTTTTATCTTGAGGGAAAAGTTAAAAAACATTTCTTAAATCAACAGTACCAATATTTTCATGTTTCCTTTTCAATGTACCATAAAACAGAGGGGGATTTGAAATCTAAAGCAATGTTTCTCAAACTGTGGTCCCTGATCCAGCTCCATCAATATTATCTGTAAACTTGGCAAAAAGTGCAAATTCTTGGCCCCACCCCAGACCTACTAGGAAGATTCTGGGGGCAGAAACCAGGAACCTGTGTTTTAACAAGACCTCCAGGTAATTCAGATGCATGTTTCAGTTTGAGAACTAGTGATCTAGAGAGGTCAAAAGTTAACAACAGGATCTGAAGGAAGCAATTTGGAAAAAAAAAAACCAGAAAAAATATTATATTAATATCCAATTTATATGTGCCAATGCTTCTGCAGAGTAGTAGCAGCAACCAGATTCCCCAGACATCCTGCACAGATCTGGAAGGGTTGATGCATGGCACACCCCATCCTTTTGGAGAATGAGACCTTGCTAGAATGGAATTAACAGTGAAGACTGGAAACCACTGGTTAGTAAGCCAGCCTTGGCTTTGGGTAGCTTCATTTCATAATTCTGTAATCCCATGACTGTCAAAATGCTACTATTTCAATATTTCAGTTTTTATATTTCAAATTTACTCCATAATAGTTCATGCATTCTCTAGTCAAATAATTCCACATCAAATTCATATTCAAAATTAGTGCAGATAAAATAAATGTCTGTTATAAATTTATACCTTAAACTAAGCATTTTCAAATACAAAGTTTTTTTGTGTCCTAGAAAAGCCCTATTTCCATGCTTTCCTTGTTTAGAAAATTAATTTTTTATGCTGCCACACATTCCTTTCAAATTCTCTTTTACTACTGAGAATTAGTTTTGTTGGGGAAGGAAAAAAAAGCAAGCAATATCACCTACCGTGGCCTACGTCGCTTTTTTACTTTGTTTAAAGATACATGCTTCTTTTCAATGATACGCCTTAGGTGATCAATGGCATCACAACATTGTTGAAGCGTACCTGTTCTCAAGTATAAAAATATATTTCCAAAAGGAGACATATAGCTGATTACTATTAATAAAATGGCATTATAAGTTTATTGACCTAGTTTTTTAACTAAAAAGGTAATTTTACAATAGAGTTAATATTGTTTCATCTCTCAGAATACAAATTTTATAAATAATGTACATTGTCCCAAAACAAAAACAAAACCTACATTTAAGATTGCAGGATAGTAGAGTGCACATGCACAAACACACTCACAGCAATACTGCACCTAATGAGAAACTGCTCCACCAGCCCCCAGCTAGCCAAAGTACAGCCTCACATAAGGGATTTGAGGTGGAAGAGATTCTACAGGCATCACGAAACTCACAGACCAGGCCCATCCTATTTATCTTAATTTAAGGCTATAGTAAAGGGGCATAAGTTCCCTGACCTCCCCTTCTTCTTATGTAAGTTAAGCCATATTATAGCTTATAATACAGCTATTGTAGAAGAACCAAAGTAAATTAGTAAAACCATCCACAGACATCCCGGGTTATTTAGGAAAGGAGCCTTAGAGAACTTGAGTTCTGTAACCAAGAATAAGCTCTTTCTATGCTTTGAATATGTGGCAGTGACTTTTAGGAGTTAAGTTTCACTTGTTGAAAAAATTCATCTATATAAGCTGTCAAGATAAAGCAATTTTAAACTCTTTGATGACAAGAGCTAAATTTTAAGCATTTTTACCCATTGTAGGCTACCATGAAGGATAATAAAGCTCAACTTGTCTTTTGAAAAAATAAACAAAATAGATTCTAGATAAGTGAAAACAGTTCTGCTACGCATAACTATGTGACCTAGATCAGTCACTTATATTCTCTGGGTAAGATGTCTAAGAAGACTTTCAGCCCAGAAATTCCAGGATGTTCATAATACCTGCTGGACAGAATGTAACTGTAAAGACAACAATTTATTACTCTCTTGGCTACTTTAAGTCTATTTCTGACTTATTATTTTGTATTATTTCTTAATTATGGTCGAAACAGCTTTATCACAATCTTGTAATGAGATCTATTTTCCACGTTTCAAGCTCGCATCAGTGAGACATTGGCACATCTCAGTGGTTACTGCACCCAGCTTTCTTTACATGGTACAATTGTACATTCTCACATTTCACATCATCGATGAAACTGGCTGGTTTCATTGGAGCTGCACAATAAAAATGTCCCACCTGTCCTGGACAGGATCTCTGACAAGCCAGGGGTCAAGCTCAGTGGCCACCAAGGGCACACCCTGGAAAATCTGTGGGCCTTCAGAGGAGGTGGGCATTAAAGAGGCACCAGTGGGGAATATCTCCCCTTCACACTTACCACGCTAAATGGGAGATGGGAGAAAAAACGCTACTTTATGAGAGACCTATTTGAGGCTTAACCTCTGAGTAGAAAAGCTCTTAGAGATTTGTCAGACAAACAGAATTGGTGTGCAAACAAATAGCTCAGATAAGACCTACCTAAAGATTTCTCATCTGCATGTGCTAAGGCCAGACTTTCCAGATATGTAACCAAAGCTTCAAACACAAACTGTTCTACCAGAGACTCTTCTTCCCTGTAAAATAAAGAATACTGAACCTCACCTAGAAAGCAGGAGTGATAAGGGAAAAAAGTAATGTTATCAAAGAATACATAAATTTGTTTTTAAAAAAATGGCTCAAATGTTTTGAAACATAAAACAACCTAAAATACTTCTGTGAAGAAGAAAATTTCCTCAAGAGCAGACCAAAAACTACATAAAATAAAAGAGGCAACACTGGCTTTTTCTCTGCACACAAGGACCCTTCCATCTGTAGAACTACTCACAGCACATAACCTCAGAACCACTGTTCTAATCACACTTCTACACACCTCATTAAAATTAATAGAAAAGAAGGTCTCATACCACATCCACATTCTTTCAAAATAAAAGAATTTCAAGTGCTCTCACGTTATCCAAAAGTCATCAATAGTAAACATGAAGCCTTTTACAAGCACCTCAGGCAAATGAAAGTAAATAATTCAATTAACAGTGTCTGTGGACCATGGATGGGTGAAGGGCAGAGGGCAGACCTTTCCCTCAAAAATCTGCTCTTTAGTAACACTGGACACTAAATGATTAAGTATAAAATGACAGGACGAGGCACTAAGTCTCAGAGGAGATCACAGAAAAGTACAATTTGGAAGTTCTACTTGTGTGATGAAGTGCTGGGTCACTGCATGCCCCACTGGGAAGGAGCGCATTCCTGGAACAAACAGAACTGGAGTGACGTGCTCAGGACGGAGAGCACATAGAACAAGAATTAGTTTGTCCTAATCAATCAATTAATTCATTAATTAAACACGGTCCTAGTTTCTTTTTTTAAGTTTGAATCCTAGGAGGGGCAGGGCCTGTCAGAGTTCCACAAGCTCCACCTCTCCCCTAGTGTCACATGATCTGACACTAAAAATAAAGGACATTACTGATAAATGTGTGGTAGAGACAAAGACATGGAGGCAAGATTAAAAAAAAACACAGGAGACAGAGAGCAAACTGGCAAAGCTAGAAGAAAAGGTTCATTTAGAAGAGCAGTTTGTGATGAGACTGCAAAAGTTGGGGAAAGGGGTCTTGAAAGGCCAGGCTGAGTATAACGGTTTTTAGCTTACGTTATTAACACCAACTAAAGAAGGTTAAGTAGAGAAATGACATAACAAAATGATGCCCTAGAACTGTTCTTCCAAGGTGTACAAAACAGTTCGTTAGCATGCAGAAAGGAAACAACAAATCTTGTTTTATATTATTTAACATGCAAGATCTCAAAAAATTGATCTCTCCTGCCCCTTTTCCCAAAATCCCAAAAGATTTATTGTTGATCCAATAAATCAACAGTATCCAAAAAGGAAGACACGAGACGAAAAGGAAACAAATTATCAAACACAGGGAAGAAGTACAGGGGACAACCAAGAGGAGAGGCAAGGAGACCCAGACATGACAGGTTGAGTAAGCACCCAAGAAAGAGGCTTGTTAACAGTGGTCTCTGCCAAAACACCACAGTATGGATTTTTCAACTTATACAGAAGATGTCCCAAATTCCTCTCTTAACCTGGCCTACTATGATCAGGTACTTAAAGTTCTTCTCCTGTCCATGTTCAACCTGGATCAGCTGACAGTGCTCATTTATACCACAAGAGAATTTTGCTTTGACATGCTCCTGACACATGGAGGTGGACCAATGGGAACTGAGATTCAGAAGTTAACGGGCAGTCCACACTCTTAGACAATATTTCTCCCAGATGTCAGTGTGGTCTATTTCACACCATTCTGGAGTCCTCTGTTTCCCCAAATTAACATGAACCTTGTCACTCTAATTCTTTGGAATGGGCTCCTGTAAGCTTTCATGGAAGCTGATACCAGTCTCAGTATCCTCTCAGGAAACTCCACCTAACCATGAAAACACTGACATTTACTGCTTTCCAAAATCCAAAGTATGTCACTTAAGGTATAAACATACAAAGGGAAACAAAAAAGACAAACAAAGGAATAAGTAACATAAAGGAAAAATGATTAGTTCAGAGAAGAGGAAGGTCTGAAATACTGAAAATACTCCATTATTTAACATAGGTAGTGAGTATACGAAAACTTTTTTTACTATTAAATAAACTGCACAGTGTTTTTTTTTTTTAAACCTGAGGCATACTTGACATATATTATATTAATTCCAGGAGTACACATAACAACTCTGTATTTGTATACATTATAATCTGATCACCACAGTAAGTCTAATTAACGTTGAGTACAATACAGTTACAAAATTTTTTTCCTTGTGATATGAACATTTAAAATCAACTGTCCTAGCAACTTTTAAATACGTAATAGAGTATTATTAACTATGGTCACCATACTTATAGGCGTACCTTATAGGTACATGTGTACCTTATAGGCACACCTCAGAGATATATCAAGTTTGGTTCCAGGTGACCAAAATAAAGCAATTACCTCAACAAGGGGAGTGAAGTGAATTTTTTGGTTCCCCAGGGCATATAAAAGTTATGTTTACATTACACTGTATATTAAGTGCACAACAGTATTATGTCTACAAAATGTATATACCTTAATTAAAAATACTTCACTGCTAAAAAATACTAACCATCTTCTGAGCTTGCAGCAAGTCATAATCATTTTGCTGGTAGAGCGTTTTGCTTTGATATTGCTGGCTGGTATTGAATGATTAGGTTGGTGGCTTCTCAAGGCTGGGTGGCTGTGACAATTTCTTCAAATAAGACAACGGAGAAGTTTGCTGCATAGATCAACTCTTCCTTTCAGATCCTATTTCTCCATAGCATGTGATGCTATTTGGTAGCATTTCACCCACAACAGAATCTCTTTCAAAACTGAAATCAATCCTCTCAAACCCCACCACTATTTTACCAACTAAGTTTATACAGTATTCTAAATCCTTTATTGTCGTTTCAACATCACAGAATCTTCACCATAAGTAGACTCCATCTCAAGAAACCACTTTCTTTGCTCATCTACAAGAAGCAACTCATCCACTGAAGTTTTGTCATGAGATTGCATTAATTCAGTCACGCCTTCAGGCTTCACTTCTGATTCTGGCTCTCTTGCTCTTTTCACCACATCTACAGTTACTCCCTCCACCGAAGTCTGAAACCCCTCAAAAGTCATCCATGAGGTTAGAATCAACTTCTTCCAAACCGCTGTAAATGTTGATGTTTTGACCTCCTCCCATGAATCATGAACTTTCTTAATGGTGTTTAGAATGGTGAATCCTTTCCAGGTTTTCAATTTACTTTGCCTAGATTCATCAGAGGAATCACTCTCTATTTATAGCCTTATGAAATGTATGACTTAAATAAGGAGACCCGAAAGTCAAAATTACTCTTTGACCCATTAACTGCAGAATGGATATTGTGTTAGGAGGCATGAAAACAAATCATCTTATGGAATCTCTCCATCAGAGCTTTTGGGTGACCAGATGCATTGTCACCAAGCAGTAATATTTTGAAAGGAATCTTGGTTTCTAAGCAGTAGTTCTCAACAGTGGGCTTAAAATATTCAATAAACTAGGTTGTAAACAGATGTGCTATCATCCAGGCTTTGCTGTTCCATTTAGAGTACAGGCAGAGTAAATTCAGCACAATTCTGAAGGGCTGTAGGATTTTCAGAATGGTAAATCAGCACTGGCTCTAACTTAGTCACCAGCTACATTAGCCTCTAACAGGAGAGTCAGACTGTCCTTTGAATCTCTGAAGCAAGGCACTGACTTCTCTCTAGCTATGAAAGCACTAGATGGATTATTCTTCCAGTAGAAGGCTGTGTCACCTACACTGAAAATCTGTTGCTTAGTGTAGGCACCTTCATTAATTATCTTAGCTAGATCTTCTAGATAACTTGTTACAGCTTCTACATCAGCACTTGCTGCTTTATCTTGTACTTTAATGTTATGAAGACGGTTTCTTTCCTTAAACCTCATGGATCCTCTGCTAGCCTGGGACTTTCTTCTGCACCTTCCTTACCTCTCTCACTGCCTAAAGGGGAAGAGAGTTAGGGCCTTGCTCTGGATTAGGCTTTGGCTTAAGGGAGTTTTATGGGTGGTCTGATCTTTTATCCAGACCACTACAATTTTCTTCATATCAGCAATGAGTCTGTCTCACTTCCTTTTCATCCATGTGTTCACTGGAGTGTCAGATTTAATTTCCTTCAAGAACTTCTCCTTGGCATTCACTACTTGTCTTACTTAAGAGGCCTAGCTTTTGTCCTATCTTGGCCTTTGATATGCCTTCTGCACTAACTTAATCATTTCTAGCTTTTGATTTAAACTGAGAGATGTGTAACTCTTCCTTTCACTGTAACACTTAGAGGCCATTGTAGGGTTATTAGTTGGCCTAATTTCAACATTGGTGTGTCTCAGGAGCCGGAGGAGAGGGAGACAGGTGAAGAGCCAGTCGGTGGACACTCAAACACAAACAACATTTATCAATTAAGTTCACTGTCTTATATGGGAGCGGATCATGGCACCCCAAAACAATTACAATAGTTAACATCAAAGATCAGCATCAGAGGGGGTCCTGGGTGGCTCAGCTGTTAAGCATCTACCTTCGGCTCAGGTCATGATTCCAGGGTTCTGGAACTGAGCCATGCATTGGGCTCCCTACTCAGCAGGAAGCCTACCTCTCCCTCTCCCACTCCTGCTGCTTGTGATCCCTCTCTCACTGTGTCTCTCTGTCAAATAAATAAAATCTTAAAAAAAAAAAGATCACCATCAGAGATCACTATGCCAGATACAGGAATAATGAAAAAGTTTGAAATAATGTAAGAATTATCAAAACATGACTTAGAGATACAAAGTGAGTAAATGTTTCAAAAGTAGTGCCAACAGACCTACTCAAAGTCAGTAAGTAAAAAATGCAGTATCGGTGAAGAGCAATAAAGACAGGCACAATTAAGGGGCGCCTGGGTGGCTCAGTCAGTTAAGCATCTGCCTTCAGCTCAAGTCATGATCCCAGAATCCTGGGATCGAGGCCTTCGATCAAGTCCCACATCAGGCTCCTTGCTCAGTGGGAAGTCTGCTTCTCCCTCTGCCCCCAACCCAATCTTAAAAAAAAAAAGCACAATAAAATGAGGCATGTCTGTACAACCCTACAATTATTTATTTCATAACTGGAAATTTGTACCTTTTGACCCATTTTGCCTATCCCTCTTCCCAGCCTCTGGCAACCACCAATCTATTCTATCTATGAATTTACCTTTTTATTTATTTATTTTTTTAAGATTTCACAAATAAGACCATAGGTATTTGTCTTTCTTTGACTTATTTTACCTAACACAATGCCGTCAAGGTCCATCTATTTTTTTCATAATGGCATGATTTCATTCTTTTTTTTATGGCTGAGTAATACTGCATTGTATACATATACCACATTTCCTTTATCCATTCATCCACTGATGTACACTTTCCATATCTTGGCGATTTTAAATAATGCTGCAATAATCATAGGGGTACATGTATCTTTCTGAATGTTTCACTTCTTTTGGATAAATACCTAAAAGTGGAATTGCTTGATCATATGGTACTTTTATTTTAAATTAGTGAGAAACCTCCATATTTTCCATACTAGCTGTGGCAATTTATCAGCAGTACATTCCTATCAGCAGTACACAAGGATTCCCCTTTTTCTACATCCCTGCCAACATTCAATATTTCTTATCTTTTTCATAGTAGCCATTCTAACAGGCATGAGGTTATATCTCACTGTGGTTTTGATTTGCATTTCCCTGATGACTAGTGATACTGATCATCTTTTGTCACCTTTTCATTTTATTGATGGTTTCCTATGCCATGCAGGAGCCTTTAGTTGACACAGTCCCAGATAACTTATTTTTGCTTTTGCTGCCTTTGCTTTTGGAGTTAGAACCAAAACATCATTGCCAAAACTGATGTCAAACACCTTACCACCTATGTTTTCTTCCAGGAATTTTATAGTTTCGGGTCTTATATTCAAATCTTTAATTCATTTTGAGTTAATTTGTGTATGGTACAAGATACTAGTCTAGTTTCATTCTTTTGCATGTGGCTGTCCAGTTTTTCTAACATCAACAGGTAGTAAAGAGATTGTCCTTTTCCTACTGTTTATTCTTGGCCCCAGGGTCAAAAATTAATTGGCCATGTTTGCAGAGGTTTATTTCTAGGCTCTCTATTTTGTTCCACTGACCTGTTTTATGCCAATACCATGCTGTTTTGATTACTACAGCATTCGTAGTATAGTTTAAAACTGGGGAGCATGATGACTCCAACTTTGTTCTTCATTCTCAAGATTGCTTTGGCTTTTTGATGTATTTTTAGTTTCACAAATTTTAGGATTGTTTGGTTTCTGTGAAAAATGTCATTAAAATTTTGATAGGAATTGCACTGAATGTGTTCATGGCTTTGGGGAGGATTGGCATTTTAACAATATAAATCCTTCCAATCCATGAGCATGGTATATCTTTCCACTGATTTGTGTCTTCTTCAGTTGCTTTCAACAATGTCTTGTGGTTTTTAATGTATGGATTTTTCACCTCCCTGGTTAAATTTATTCCTAGGTATTTTTTTCTTTTTGATGCAATTATAAATGGGATTGTTTTTTTAATTTAATGTCCTGATAATTGGTTAGAAGTATAGAAATACAATAGATTTGTTTATATTGATTTTGTGTCCTACAACTTTATTGAACTAGTTCTAATAGTTTTTTGGTGAAGTCTCTAGGGTTTTGTACATATAATACTGTGTCATCTGAAATAATGACAGATTCATACATATGTTTTAAACACTCCTCTGTACATTGTTTCACAGTTTAAAAAGCTTAAAAAAACATACTAGTTTCAAACTCTAGTCAACTTTCACATAAATGTGCACATGTATACACACACAAATACACAGTTTCCTATCCATCCATCCATCACCTCTCTCTTTTTCTCTATCACCTATCTTATTTTTATAATTGCTTTCCTCAACTTTATCGTAACAGCCATTTCCAGAGAAAAACTATCTGGACCAAACAAAGTCAGGTTCTTCATTATAAAATTACTTGTAATCATCTACTAATACTTAAAAAAACTGATTTCAGTAATAAGTTTTACAATTACCTATGTAATTAATTATTATCTTTTTAAATATGCAACCTTCATGAATGGCTATATCTTTTTATCACCAGGATTTGGCACAGAGCCTATCACATAGTATTCTTAATAAGTAACAATAAATGAATGAACACTACTACAACCTTAGGTTAGGGACTAATGATTTTTTTTTTTTTACTTCTGAAACAGCTCCTTCACTGATTTCCTCAACCTGTCTTCTATCACTCAGATCTATTCTCCATACAGCTATAGGCAGATGGATTTTAGGAGGAAATTTAAGCATGCAGCTTTCTTCTCCCAAAACTCCAGGGACTTGTTATCACTAGAAGTAACCTCTACAAAGGCTCCTGTCCAGTCTCACTATGCTCCCTTCCAAACTTCCAACTCCACAGTCAAGAAAAATGTCTTCATCTCCTTATATAACATCCTATTTTTTATTAGTACCTTAACCCTTTGATCTGAAATACTTTGGCTGATTAATCTTTTAAGCTTCATCTAAGAATAAATGCTACAGGAAGATTTCTTTAACCTACTCAAGATGGATTAGATCCACCTCCTCTGTAATCCAAAATTATGTCTTCTGTTGCATTTTTAAGACTGCTATGGTATTAGTTTGTATGCATTTCTCAGTAGTTTCTGAGCTTCCTGAATGTGAACTGCATGTTAACTCATTTTTTAATCCCCAGAACAGCATCTGACACATAATAGTTAATTATATACCTGATATAGGAATACAGATACATAAAGAGCAGTCACTTTTCACAATTACTACTAAAAATTTCAATAACTTATTTTATATTCTTTCCTGTCATATGGCTTACTTACCTGAAATCTCTATAGATATTATTAAAGGCAAGTGATGCCCCTAGCCTCTTGAAAGCATTGGGGTGAAGTGCAAAGCTGTACAGTCGTTTGAAAAGCGATTTGGTATTTACTGGACTTTTTTCCTGCTGCTGTGGTGTTGTCTGCTTAATGGACCACTTGAGGAATTCGCGAATACACCGACCACAAAAATCTCTTAAAGTACTGTCAACAGGGTCTACAATTCCATCCTAAAATGAAACATAAGATGACAACTGAGTACCCTGGTCTTCTCTGAGTATAACTATAGCATATTGTGAAAATTAATTTAGAGCATTATTCAATAAAAAAAAAGTACTAGTAAAACCAATCAGATTGTTTAGAATCTAAACTCTAATAACTATGCCCTTTTGACATAATGAAAAAACTAAAAAAAAAAAAGAAAAAAAGAAAACTAGGAAACAGGGCACCTAGGTGGCTCAGTAGGTTGAGCAGCTGCTTTCAGCTTGGGTTATGATCCCAGGGTCCTGGAATCAAGCCCCACATTGGGTTCCTTGCTCAGTGGGGAGCTTGCTTCTCCCCTGCCTGCCACTCCTCCTATTTGTGCTTGCTCCCTCTCTCCCTCTCTGTCAAATAAATAAACACATAAATAAATAAATATCTTTAAAACAAAACAAAACAAAAAAATAAGAAACTGAAAAACCCATGCAAAAAAGAGAGAATATTTTAATTATGTAGCAACAAAATAGTCTCTCCTTTCCCTGAAGAAATGCAATGGCTACATCCTAAAAGTTTCTTTCTTTCTTTCTTTTTTTTTTTTAAGATTTTATTTATCTATTTGACAGAGAGAGCTAGAGATCACAAGCAGGTAAGAGGCCGGCAGAGGGGGAGGGGGAAACAGGCTCCCTGCTGAGCAGAGAGTCTGATGCAGGGCTTGATCCCAGGACCCTGAGATCATGACCTGAGCCAAAAGCAGAGGCTTAACCCACTGAGCCACACAGGCGCCCCTCCTAAAAGTTTCTGTTGATGATTTTACCTCATAAGAGAATTTGGGATGCTCAGTTGAAGTTAAAGAAAAAAGATCCTTCTAGGTTCCAAGAAAACTGTAATGCTATATAAAGTAAAATCATATGGAAATGTGGTTCTGAAAATATCAGTTTCTATAAAAGCTGTCTCCTAAAGGCGCCATCTTTAAATACCTGAAAAAAACATTCAAACAAGGAAATTTGAATGTCTTTTTTTTCTTTCTAGGCATAATTCCCTCTTAGATCTGTATAGGAAAGTTTTAACTTGAAAAACTATACTGAACACTGAAATAAGGGAGTTCTTCTACCTAACATCCCCAGTTATTCACTACATGCAAAATCTTTGATTATAGTGCTAATTAGAATTCAAGAAGCAATTAACTGTAGAAATGTAAAGAGGTAATATTTATTGCTTCTCAGAACAATGGTAAATAATGCATGTGCTGACATTAGGGGATTAGCAATTCCTACTGAGAAACGTAACAGACATGCTTTCACTCCAGCACTATACCAACTTCCTATTTCCTCCTTTACCGTTCCTTTCCTCAGCTATCTCACTTTACATTATCATGATCTTATCTGATTTCTTTCTGAAACCCTTCCTTAAGCTCCCTCCAAGGATCAAGAGGGAACAAAAACAGCTAAAATAGAAACATTAGAATAAATCCATCTGAAGGCAAATAAACCATAAGTTAAATTTAATTAAATGTATTACAGGCAGGACTTATTGGTAAACACTGCAGGGAATTAAACCATAGATACCATGTCACCATCCTAATTTAAAATGTTCAGTAACTCCCACTGCCCACAACATGGCATCCAACTAGTGTAACTCTGAGAGTGAAAAGTGTGCTATTATCATTACACACACAACCAGTATAATTAGGACTGTCTTGGACAACCTGCAGCATTGTAGTTGTCCTACATGCAATGTTCTGCTGCTCTGCCTGGCATGTCTCCCCAGCCCGCCTCTCAATAAGCTCCCATGCAAGCAAAACACAACAGGTGAAATCCTCACAAACACACCAAACACCTTCTGCCTTTATTTCCTCTGTACAGATGCCCAGTGTCAAATTTCCTATTTCCTCTGGCTCCTCTCAGAGTTCACAGAAAGTGACACACACATTCAAATTGGAATCAGTTTACAATAACATGGAATTAAAAGATGTCTTTTTGGACAAAGTTGCTATGCATTTAACTGGAGCTTCTGATTTCAAAGTCAATATATGACAAAACCAAATTACAGGAAAAAAACAGGTAAAATCAAAGATGACATTTAAAGGAATCAAACGTAAACTCATTTGCAAAAACTCAGACAATTACAATAAAATCAGTGTCAAAAGACACTAAGGCTTTAGGTGACTTCCCTGCTTCTGTCCTCAATGAATGAGTGATCAAATCTTAATGATTCTACATCTACAGTCTCAGGATTCTAACTCTATAGTCCCAGGGTAGTTCTACAGAAATGAATACTTTTTTTTTTTTAAACATATAATGTATTATTTGCCCCGGTCTGTGAATCCTCAGTCTTACACAATTCACAGCACTCACCGTAGCACAAACCCTCCCCAATGTCTGTAATCCAGCCACCCTATTCCAGCCCCCTATCCAGCAATCCTCAGTATGTTTCCTGAGACTAAGAGTCTCTTCTGGCTTGTCTCCCTCCCTAGTCCCACCCACCTTGTTTCATTTCTCCCTCCCTTCCCCCCAGAACGCCTCCACCTGGCCTCTCAAATTCCTCATTATCAGAGAGATCATATGATAATTGTCTTCCTCTGATTGACATATTTTGCTCAGCACAATACCCTCTAGTTCAGACATAGATACTCTTTCTAGGGCTCTTTAGTTGTCAAATCTGAATGCAAGAGAAAATTGAATAAGCTCAAAAAATTCTTTTTACTCTTAATTACTCTACTATGGGTTATTTTTTTTAAAGAGGATACTGTAACTGAAGCAAAGTCCAAGCACATTCTTATTCACTCCTACTCTACACACACACACACACACACACACAGCCTTCATGTAGATAAATTTTGTCAATTTATAACCACTTTCCCAAAAAAGAGGACAAAATAACAATAACGACAACAAAACTGTGCAGGGGCACCTGGGTGGCTTAGTTGGCTGAGCATCTAACTCTTGGTTTTGGCTCAGGTCATGATCTCATGGGTCCTGGGATTGAGCCCCATGTCAGGCTTTGCACTCAGCAAGGAGTCTGCTTGAGGATTCTCTCCTCTGCCCCTTCCCCCATTTGTGCTCTCCCTCTCTCAAATAAATAAATTTTTTAAAAAAATGTGCACACTGCTTGCAGATATTTAAAAGCAGCACTTCAATAAATAACTATGGCATCCTGTCAGTTAAAATGTCATTTCACAAATTCTCTAAAACAAAAGATATCTTGACAGGTAATGCTTTTTAAAGTTCTAAATATAAATCAAACATAACTAGCTGATGCGAATAATAAGAAAAGAATCAACCATTACTCACCAATATCGTTTCTAGTAAGGCGACAGTATCCTGACTTTCAAATTTCTTATTGCTTGTGAACCAGTGAATCAGCTGCATAACTAGGGGCTCGTATAGTTGCCTTGTCACCTGAAGAACAATACCATTAGAGTTTATTTTCTTTATGTTAAAGTAACCTAATATTGGAAAGAGTTCTGTTTAAATAACAGGAAAAATTAAGTGATAATACTACAATGGTTTCATTAGTTTCCTTTCCTAGTTAAAATTCAATGATGAACATGTTCTTTCTAGCTCTTCCTCCTAAGAGTCCAGCAGAGAAAAATACACATATTGAAAACTTATTGTTCTTCTAACATGGAAGCAGATATTGTTTTTTTTAAAATTATTTGTTTCATTAATTTGATACTAAACATGCATATGAGGTATTCAGGATCAGAGACATTATCATTATTCAGCTAAAAAGCAAACAGTGACCAGGGTGCCTGGGTGGCTCAATCCATTAAGCATCTGACTCTTGGTATCAGCTGAGGTCATGATCTCAGGTTCGCGAGACTGAGCCCTGAGTCATGCCTAGCATGAAGCCTGCTTGAGATTCTCTCTCTCACTCTCCTTCTGCGCCATTCCCCCTACCCTGTTCTCTCTCCCTCTCTCAAAAAATAAAAAAGATAAAGGCATATAATGACCATGTGGTTCCCTATAGCATGATTCACACCCATTTGATGACAAAACCAAAGCCAGATCAACACCCCATGTACACAAACTTTAAAACCCATATCACAGAAGAAGAGACACAGAACAAAGACAACTCTCTCATGCTGCCAAAAAAAAAAGGGGGGGGGGGAGTAAAATCTTTACTACTTGGAGCTAGGATGGAAAAGATCTTGGGTTCTCACTCCAACCTTCTAGAATGTAAATAAAGTTTCACCAGGAGCAGAAAGCCTTGTGGGTCTCTGGCTTTTACAATTCTAGATGTCTGCCAGGCCTGGACTCCTCTCCTATGAAAGGAAATACCCAGGGAGATAGTACTTATATTCCTGGAACCTTGGGAACTCAACCTACTGGCCTAGTCTGGTGTGACCATGCGATCTCATGGGGAGATAAAAGAAGTCTTATCCTTTTGGATCACAGCAATTACCTAAAAAAATTGATTATACATCTATTCCTCATTTTATATGAAAGGTAAAATGTTTATGACAGAAATGAAGGCAAACTTTGTATCTTAAACATTTCTGTGTCTCACAAGGCTAAGGCTCCTATAGTAACACCAAGAAATCCAGGGGAGTTTTATCTCCCCACTGATACCGAGCTCAAGAATGAAGCACTTTGGTATGTACATCATGTCAAAACCATGTAAAATGACTCAGACTAAACAACACAGTCCTCTTGCCCTTGGATATTTTCCCTGAAAAGAGTGTATCTTTCTAACCTTAAGATTAATCAAAGTAAAAATTCTTACCTTTCAGTGTGGAAGTCTAACCTGGTCTTAAAGCATCACTTTTTTTTCCCAAAAGAATTATACTCTCTTATCCACTGTACGTAAATTATATACATATAACACACAAGCATACACACAAATGTATACATATATATATACACACCTTACAGAAATTATAGAAAATGTAAAAAACTATCCATCTGCAGTCCTACATCCCAAAGGTAACCATTGTGAACATTCAAAATCACTGTAACTTTCAAAATGTTTTATTTACACACATTTAAATATACATATACGCATGTGTAAAAATAAATACACATTTTCGTAAACACTTTTCCTCCTACTTTTGAATATTTTCATATAAATACATAAGCTGTATCAATATTTTATTAACTGCCTGGTATATCTCATATATAGATATACCATGATCCAGTTGCCCCAATCCTATTATTAGGAATGCAGGTAAAAGGTGAAAGATTAATGCGATCTGAAGAGAAACCAGAGTATAATGCTAGGTGAAAGAAGTCAAGGAGAGGAAGTCAATTATCATACGATTTCACTTACTTGTTGAACATAAGGAATAACATGGAGGTCATTAGGAGAAGGAAAGGATAGTGAATTAGGGGAAATCGGAGAGGGAGAGGAAACATGAGAGACTGTGGACTCTGAGAAACAAATTCAGGGTTTTAGAGGGGAGGGGAGGTGAGTAGGGGGATGAGTGAGCTTGGTGGTGGGTATTAAGGAGGGCATGTATTGCATGGAGTACTGGGTGTGGTACATAAACAATGAATCTTGGATCACTGAAAAAATAAAATAAAAGTAAAAAAAAAAAAGGAATTTTTGACTATCAGGGATAAATTACTGAAAAGTCACATACACTGCTCTGAGCACATCTCTGGAAATGAAAGTACTGGACCAGAGCTGCAGGTGACCCAGCCTTTTGTCCTGCTCACAAAGAGCCTGTGCCCATTCATATTCCCACCAACACAACTCCCAAGGTCCTTTCCCTACATGCTTGGCAACACTAAACACTATCAATTTTTTAAAAATTGTTGACAACAGGTGTGCCCATGTGGCTCAGCCAGTTAAGCATCTGCCTTCGCCTTAGGTCATGATCCCAGGGTCCTGGGATCCAGCCCCACATCAGGCTCCCTGGTCAGCGGAGAGGCTGCTTCTCCCTCTCCCTCTGCTGCTCCCCCTGCTTGTGCTCTCTCTCTGTCAAGTAAATATATAAAATCTTTTAAAAAACTGTAATAAAATAAGATAAAATATTTAACAATAAAGTGTAAATAATATCATTTTCATCTGAATTTCCTTGTTTACTAAAAAGATTAAATATTTAAAAATATCTTTCATTGGCCATATATATCTCTTCATTTATAAACTATTTGCTTTTTTTTATTTTTAGATTTTTTTATTTATTTGTTTGATAGAGATCACAGGTAGGCAGAGAGAGAGAGAGAGAGAGAGGAGGAGGCAGGTTCCCTGCAGAGCAGAGAGCCCGATGTGGGGCTTGATCCCAGGACCCTGGGACCATGACCTGAGCCGAAGGCAGAGGCTTTAACCCACTGAACCACCAAGGCACCCCAACTATTTGTTTTCTTTATCCACTTGCCTGTTAAACGTTCTTTTATTGGGGTGCCTGGATGGCTCAGTGGATTAAGTCTCTGCCTTCAGCTCAGGTCGTGATCCCAGGGTCCTGGGATGAAGCCCAGCATCGGGCTCTTTGCTCAGCAGGAAGCCTGCTTCCCTTTCTCTCTCTCTGCCTACTTGCGATCTCTGTTAAATAAACAAACAAACAAACAAATAAATAAATAAAAAGTTCTTTTTATCTTCAGTGGAATGTTACAAAAAATTTCCCTACATTTTATATATTATATATACATATATATAATATATAAAATTGTATATATAAAAATTGTAGGTTTTGTGCCATTTAGTATTTTAAATACTTATAAAATCAAAACTGTCAAGACACTGGTATGTCTCCTTCTAAATGTCTGCCTTCTATATTTTGGAGGAAAATCTCCCTTTCTAGGCAGACTTTAGGAAAGACATGGAAGGATGTCTATTATGTAATGATAACAAAATCCATCTAAGTAGCAGAAATCACATTTTGTACGTAAAAATTTTTGAATGCTATGATCCTTTTAATAAATAAAACATATGCACATTTCGAAAAACACATTTTTACAAAGATCTGGCATTCACCAACCTTTCAGCAGAGGAGAAAGTGGCTTTTCCAGGGGAATAAGACTGGGAAAGGGGTGAGGAGATGGAGATTCACTTGGCTTCATGTGTTTGTATGTTAAGTAAAATATTGTATCAATGAAAAAGACCATTCCAATTCAAAGATACACACAGACAGACATACTCTAACTCATTACATTTTTCTGTAATATAGTTATAGTTTGTTTTTCCTTCTCTAATTTCTCATGTTGGCCAACTGGCCTAGTATGATTTACTAAATGATCCATTTCTAACTTAGAAAGCCTCTTCCAGGGGTGTGTGGTTGGTTCAGAGGGTTAAGCCTCTGCCTTGGGCTCAGGTCATATCTCAGGGTTCTAGGATTGAGCCCACTCTCTGCTCAGCAGGGCCTGCTTCCCCCACCCCCCGCCTGCCTATTTGTGATCTTTCTCTGTCAAAATAAATAAACAAAAATCTTAAAAAAAAAAGAAAATAAAAGAAAGCCTCTTCTACCATATATACAATTTTTATGTATACACATGGTACCACTTGGCAGCTCTGAGATCATCCTACTGATCTATCTGTACCTAGTTCAACCTGTTATAATTAACATGGCTTCATTTTAACATCTGCTAAGGAAAGGCTTCCTTTAGTACTCTATCTTTTCAAAGTTTCTTGGTTAGGCTCAAGCAATTATTCTTTCAGATTACTTTTTGGGTTAAAATGAATTAGTTCTGGGCTTTCTGCTGGAATGATACCAAACTTACTGAATGATTAGGGAAAAGCTGACATTTTTTTCAATATTGATTCTTCTATCTCAAGTACAAAGCATGCTCATTTTATATTCATAAAATATACACTGCCTGGTATATTGAAATTTATCTATAGACATTTTGTATATGTATTTGATGCTGCTATGAATGAGATGCTGTAGACATATTTTCCAATTGGTCAATACTAATATTAAAGATATAGGAGAATGCTGGGATGCCTGGGTGGCTTGGTTAGTTGAGTGTCTGACTCTTGAATTAGGCTCTGGTCCTGGTCTCAGTGTTATTACTGAAGCCCAGCATCAGGCTCCTTGCAGGGGATGGACCCTGCTTAAGATTCTCTCTTTTCCTCTCCTTCTATCCCTCCCCACTCTCTAAAAGAAAGAAAAAAATATTTACGTACGTATTCTTGTATTTATGAGAATACTCATATATGAAAATTTTGTAATTCATCAGATTTCTTCTTTCTTAATTTCCCAAGTTTAGTGGTTGGTAGTTTTGGGCTTTCCAGGTTTAATTAAAAAATTATACTTAAAATAATAATCTCTTTTCCTTCCTTTCTATTGTCCTTGTCTGCAGGGAACTCACAGCCCTGTGAGAGGTCCAAATACTAACCACTCCAAATAATTAATTAAATAGGGGTGCCTGGGTGTCTCAGTGGGTTAAGCCTCTACCTTTGGCTCAGGTCATGGTCCCAGGGTCCTGGGATTGAGCCCTGTATCGGGCTCTCTGCTCAGCAGGGAGCCTGCTTCCCCAACCCTCTGCATGCCTCTCTGCCTACTTGTGGTCTCTTTTTCTCTGTCAAACAAACAAATAAAATCTTTTAAAAAAATAATTAACTCAGTACACACAAAGTAATACTAAGCAACCACTCCATACTGTAACTGCTCTGGTTAGTTACTGGAGGAGCCCCTCAATAGGCCAACTCACTTTTCACCTTGGGCTTCTGTCCTGGCCCAGGCACAAGGCAGCATTAGTGTTTCATGCCTGATGATGATTTGGCTCTAGCATTCAGGAGACATTCTCTAACATATTAAAGATAACATTAAACTATACCTAGTTAAATAGGACAAATACCTCTTAGGCTTCTATGGAGAGAATCACTGCTTCTGAAATCTTATTCTGTGGTAAATTTCCAGTTTTAAATAAAAATCCTATTTAATCACAGCACATCTTAGTATTTTGCTGGATTTTATTTTCCATCTCTATTTTCAAATGAATTTTTCATTTCCTTTTATGTGTTTCTTTTTTTGTGTGTGCACCCTAATAGCAGAGATAACCTAGCTACATCAAATAAACTGAGAATTCTACTTTTTTCTGCTTCATTGAAGCAATGAAGAATTTGCCACAAATTCATCAGGAATAGCCCATTTGTCAACATTTCCAATCTTGTACATGGTTACTTATCTCTTCTTTACTTCCTGAGCCTGCAAGTCCTTCTATCAGGGGAGACTGCCAATTCAGCTTAAGATGCCTATCCTATCAGTAACTGTGAACTAGATCAGTGATTCATTCCCAAACTGTGGCACATTAAAAATTGCCAGGAGAACTTTTAAAAGTCCCAAACCCTAGGTCAAATCCCTGAGGAATTAAATCAGTCAGAAGGGGTACCAGCCAAGCAGCAGTATTTAAGATCCCCACAGTATTCCAACCTGTAGCAAGCTCTGATGATCACTGAACTAGACCCAACTTTTTTTTTTAAGTTTTGCAACTGTGTCAGAAGCAAAATCTTTCACTTACCTGATCTACATCACATGCAAGTCGAAGTAGCACAGGAAAAGTTCGCTTGTAGAGCTGGTACATGGGTGGGAAACCCTGACCACCTTCAGGCATCTGAGTGGCTTTTCCCAACATAAACATAACCATGCTGTGTAGAAGCTCACAAGCCGCAACCTAAAATAAGCCAGGAGTTTAACAGAGTTTAAGTTTCCAAGTTTACAAGGGAAGAATATTTTGAAATGTTACTCAATTTAGCCTTTTAAAAAAGAAAAACTTTCAGTTTTCACAGATACAAATTATATAAATTTATATAAATATTAATCAACTGGAAGTAGCACTTCTTATGTAAAATTAACACTCTGTGCACTTTAGTCTGTATCCAAGAGGTAAAAATTGAAACTTAAAAGATTTAGACAAATTGATAGTAGTACATTTAATGAAATATATTTCATTGCAGCCATAACTACAGAACTTTGCCTCATTTGTTAACACATTTTCAACCATCACTTTGAGTAAATATATTTTTAAAGCACCTTGGAAATTTACAAATGAATTTCATAAAAACTTGTGACTATTTGTTTCTCCCAGGTTAAGGAAATAATGATGCACAGATTGGAAATCACTTTTAAATGCCCTTTGTACTGTATTTTCTATTATGAACAGTCTTATGATATATTAATGTTTTGCCACATTATTATCTATTAGATATTTCCTTTTTATCAGTGACTGCTACTTCTAATAACTGAATTATTATTTAATTACCATATTATTGAAAATATAAAATTAATGATATTGGATTGCTAAAATAAATTATCTATTTCCTAACAGATTCAGGTCTTAATAAGCATAGATTCTAAATCACATGTAATGAAAAATAAAAGTACTTTAGTTTGTCTGTTACTAGCTGAAAGAGCTAGTTCTGTGACCCGAGGCAAGAACACATCCAGATAAATGACAGGCTTCATTTCTATAAATGGTACTGCAAAACTGAGTCTTTTTTCTCTGTCCCATGTCACACATTTCTTCATCATTTCATCTGAGGATGCAACTGTTAAAAAAAGAAAATCAGGAAGAGCATGTTTTCATTCAAAATCTTTCTAATACCAATTGCTCTACAATTCATTAGTAAAAGCAGAGTGTTTTAAGTATGTCATTTATTTTTCCTTTTACCTCAGGCATGTAAGTACAACATTAGAAATCACTGACAAACTATTTCTAACTTCAATTTAAAGTAAAATTATTTTTAAACACGTTTAACAGTCTAGAATGCTTGATTTCCATTTTCAGTAAGAATTATTTTAGGTGTTATGTGGAAACATGATAAATAAACAGTATTTTTACTAAAAATCTCCCCTTTGGAAAACATATTTTCCCTATATAGGTTCTAACTTCCTAAATAGCCAAAAGTCACGAGTATATCTAATATGAAATTTAAAAACTAAAAATACAGATGATTTTTTACTAATCTAAAATGTTGATTCCAATCAAAAACACTAAAAATATCCAAATACTATAACAATATCATATTTAAAAAAGATGAACTTTGAATTCCCGACACATCTAATATTTTTTAAGAAGTGTCAACTTAGGGGTGCCTGGGTGGCTCAGTGGGTTAAGCCTCTGCCTTCAGCTCAGGTCATGATCTTAGGGTCCTAGAATTAAGCCCCACATCGGGCTCTCTGCTCAGCGGGGAGCCTGCTTCCTCCTCTCTCTCTCTGCCTGCCTCTCTACCTACTTGTGATCTCTGTCTGTCAAATAAATAAATAAAATCTTTTAAAAAGTGTCAACTTAGATACTGTTTCAAAATAGAAAATGTGCTTATTAACAAATCAGGCTAGAACATTTTCCCAACTAGTAGGGAATTATCCAGACTGCATGGGTATAGTCAAAGCATTCCATTAGGCAGAATACTATTCTTTGTAATCTTATTTGAAAATATATAAATATAAATATAAATATAAACATATAAATCACATATAAGAGCAAATACCAGAATATACCCAAACAGAGGCAAATTTATTTTAAAGCAAAGTTTACCTGTTAGGAGATTTTTGTTTATTTGTCCTCCTAGAAAGCCAAGCATTTGTACTACTCTAATCCTTATTTCTTCTAAGGATCGTGTTTCATTCTGCAAATTTGAACAATGATATATATGTGATGATAACAGAGATAAAAATTAAGGGAATTATGAGAGGAAAAAATAAACTATTTTACGACACTGTTATTAATGTCTCTCAATGGCCCATTATATCCTACATACTACTGTTAATATTATTGCAAATTCATGGAAAGAAGCACATATTTTCCTATTTTGCAGTCAGATATCTATGTACAAAGCCAGCAGTTTCAAAGTTTCAGCAGGACCGTTTACACTCTTAAGAAATACTGAGGATCCCCAAAGAACTTTCATTTGTAGGGGGTCATATTTATTAGTATTTGTCATATTAGAGATTAAAACCTTGACATTGTTTATTATTATTATATTTAAAAATATGAAACCCATTACACTGTTAACAAAGGACATATTTTTAGGACAAGTACCTATATTTTTCAAATAAAATTTAAAAACCCCCAGGAAAGGGACGCCTGGGTGGCTCAGTTGGTTAAGCAGCTGCCTTCGGCTCAGGTCATGATCCCGGCGTCCTGGAATCGAGTCCCACATCAGGCTCCTTGCTCGGCGGGGAGCCTGCTTCTCCCTCTGCCTCTGCCTGCCATTCTGTCTGTGCTCGCACTCTCCCCCCCCTCTCTCTCTGATAAATAAATAAAATCTTTAAAAAAAAACAAAAAAACCCAGGAAAGTGACACTGTTTCACATTTGTGCCTATCTCTTTTCTGTCTGGCTCACTAGAAAACAAATATGGTGATGTTAGGGCCAAACATGGAAGAGGGGAGAGGGAGAATATTTTAATAGTCTTCTTAAATAACTGGGGTTATTCTAAAACTAACGAGTGGTAAGGTCTGAAACCTTAACAATGAATTTTTTTTATAGTCTATTACATTAAGATCCACTGGTCTTTGTTACACTTTGAGTAGATTTTTTTTACCCATGCATGATTTGGTAACATAATATATGAGTCATCTGAAAATACTGGTTTATTCCAGTGATGCAAATCTTCCAAATGCTGACACATTTCAGTACATATGCAAAATAGAAATCACATTTGTTAATATCACCAATCTCTTCAGAAAAATCTTAAGTACTGAGAAGCTGTCAAGCTCATGGTGATGGTTTCAAGTTTTCCAAAATTTAATTTTTGTTTAAAAAGCTTGAATTTTATCATTGGAAACAATCTCAAATGTTTTCGCTGAAGTGACAGGCTCACTCTATTTATTTTAGATAAAAATCTCTGCCAAATACTGAATAGCCATAGTTTGTCTTGTTAGTTGTTCTTTCAAGTAAAAACTGTGTTCATGAAGTAAGTGACTACTTGAGCTCACAGCTCAAAGCACCAAAAAAGTCGCTTTTCCCTGGGACCCCTGGGTGGCTCAGTTGGTTAAGCCACTGCCTTCAGCTCAGGTCATGATCCCAGTGTCTTGGGATCGAGTCCCACATCTGGCTCCTTGCCCAGCGGGAGCCTGCTTCTCCATCTGCCTCTGCCTGCCACTCTGTCTGCCTGTGCTCACTCTGACAAATAAATAAATAAAATCTTTAAAAAAAAAAAAAAAAGTACTTTTCCCTAAAGACAACTGTCACACTGCACTATTCCATTGACTGCTTTATGCATACTTCCTGTTTCATCACAGAACATTAAAAAGGCATGAGTTCAAGGGTCAAGATTTAATGAAGTGCTAAGGAACCGACAGTGTTACCTATCCATTACACCACAGTGCAAATGTCACTGAGTAAAAATAGTTTTGGCCTTGTACCCTGGAACCCACTGAGGTCCTCACTTCAAGAACCACTCTCCTACAGAATAAGGGATTGTGTATCTGTAAAGAAATTTAATTTGCAAAACTTGAGATATGCTCACGTAATTTTATCTTGCCTTATTTATATGTGTTAAAATAATTTAAATATTTTATACAGCTATTCCCAGTTCCATGCAGTCTCTCAATCAAAAGCTATCAAAGATTATGCAGTGGAAAGAATTTACCCTAGAGCTTGCATTATCAGTCAAGACATTAAAAGTTTTTCAAATTTTCATTTTCATTTCATACCTAAAATACTTATTTTCTCTATACTGTTTTCTCTCTTTATTCGTTTTTTCCTATTATATGCCACATCTCAAAAAAACCTGATCTCAAGAAATCATCACAAAAAAACCACAAAAGCTGACATGAATTAAACTGGATAAAATGATATATTTAAGATCTAATATGTAAATGAATCACTCTTATATATCCATAATATCAAGCATATTACTTTTTATTATCCACATTACTTTTTATTACCACATCTGAAGGTGAAGAAAATATGAAAACAAGATCAAGACAATAAACCAATGAATGAGTATTTCTTATTCTTATGGCTAAAAATATACTGAAATTATTTCTATACTATAATTTACATATAAGAATTAACATTTTAAATGAACATTTTTACTTTTCATAAGAATTAGAATCTATTCTCTGCATTAAGGTAATGAAAATACAAGGGATTTCTTACTGATGAAATGTTCTTTGTCTTTTTCAGATGCTTTATTATAACTTTATTAAATCCTTTCTGGGCAGCCCGAGAAAGTGCTGATACTTCCCAGTTGTTCTTGGTCTCATCTATCAATAGTAAACAAAATTAGTTGTAAACAGCATTCACTCATTTTTTTGATGAATACTATGGAGAATACAGAATACTGCTAAATAGATGCATTAAAATCCTAATTTTAATTATGGTTAAAATATTGTTTCTACAACAGAAAAAAATTATAGTGGTTGTCCTGGTTTAAATATCTTTGTCTACTAAAAGAAACATGGTTCCTTGGAGAAGTGACTAACTCCAGAGATTGGGCAGACCTGTATTTATATGGGGAGCCTGAATCATTTTGTGGTTCTAGAAGTAAGGAGCTGCTTAAACAAAAGCAGCCAGCCCCCATTCTTTGTATGGAAGCCAAATCTGGAACAATCTGAGCTTCAAAATTAATAATAATAATAAAAGATTAGATTCACTGGAAAAATAAGAATCCACAAGTCCCTACTAATAAAAATAGGTGAGAAAAGTTACTTCTTACAGTAGCATGCCAGTATACAGGAATGATAGAGTTGAAAAATCACTATTTTGCCACCATCATAGCATTAACAAATACTAGGAAGGATAATCAGGGGACAATAAAACTATTATGGTGGAAATTCAATAAGGGCCAATGAGGAGCAATAATAAACTTAAAAAAATTTTAAAGTACGGTACAAAATTTCTTTCCTGAACCACTTAAGAGTAAATAACCAACCTGATATCCCATCACCCCTCAATATTTTAGTCCTGTAATGACATTCTCCTGCGTGACAGCCACGCCCCAACTATCTAAATCTGAATACTTGTCTTGGGACGTAACCCACAATCCTCAGCTCCACCCATGTTCCGGCATTGATCCTAATAATGTCTTTAGTTCAGAGCCACATGTCATATTTAGTTGCCCTGTCTTATTAGTATCCTTTAAACTGAAAGAGTTCTTCGGTCTTCCCTTGAATTTCATGATTTGAACACTTAAAAAATTATATGCCAGGAATGTTGTATATTGTACCTCTATTTGGATTTATCTAATGTTTTCTCATTATTTAGATTCAGGTTATAGAAGCCAGTTTAACATTTTACTAGTTCCTTTATTACTATTGAGTTAAATAAAATCTTGGACACATGTGTACATTATATCAGTGCAGAGTTACAATTTTAAAGCTATAAAGATATTTTTCATTAGTTCTGGAGATGCCCAGCAGATTGGATGACAGCCAGGTAAAGCTGCTTTGCTGGAAGACACCTCGTGGATGGTTTAATCCCAGCATGTCTCTTCTTGGCTCCAAGAATGAATCCCAAATGATAATAGAAGCTTACTCCTGCTTTCTGTTTGTCTCATTCTCCTCTCTCTAATGCTGTGCTTTCAGTTTGCTTATGCCCAATAACATAACTAAGAATTTGTCCACTTACCACTTGACCTTTTGTGTGTAGATATTAGAGATCTACTCACTGATGGGATAGAGATGAAGAGAGGATCTGGATTTTTCTTTGTTTCAATTTTTTTTCCTTTTTTTTCTTTGAGCTCAAATTAGTTTAGAATTTCATACCCTGGGAAAAACAGCTCTTTGATATCTGAACTGGTCAGTGTTTTGTCTCACTCTTGTGCCTCTTGAGCTATGATTCAAATTGCAGAACTGAAGCAATATGCTCTGTATCTGCTGGTGTAAATATATGCCTGAACTGACAAAGGCCTTTACTTCTCCCTAATGCATAATATTCTCCTGTATTTGGAAGGTATTAATAGATTAGATTATAAAGTCTCTTCAAAGAGCCCTGTTGTGCCTTATACAGGTAAAATGTAAAATGAATGTTCCTGTAAATATTTTCAGCATTCACCATAATGTTTTCAGCATTCACCATAATGTTTTAAATGTCCATACTTAAAAAAAGAAAAAAACCTAGGAAAACTAATTCAGAAATATTTAGTTAATGACATTACATGATTAAGGCACAACTTTGATAAATGAGACAAGTTTAATAATTTTGGTTTAAATTTAAAATGGGTATTCTTAAGATGGCGGGAGAGTAGAGGACCTTATTTCATCTGGTCCCCCAAATTTAGCTGGATATATATCAACCCATTCTGAACACCCACGAATTCAGCCTAAGATATAAGGAAATATATGTATCTGGAACTCTACAAGCAGAAAAACAACTGCTTTTTGCTAGGTTAAGGTGCGGAGTTGTGAATCCACAGGGATTCCGCAGGGAAATATTGGAAGATAAACAGAAGGGGGGAGGGAGACTCTATAAGCTGACTACTAGAAAATGATACAACACTGGGGTGCAAAACTGGAACCCTTAGAAATCTGCTCCAGTGAGAGACATCCCTTTCTAAAAGGGGCTCAGGGAATGAAAAGGACAGAATTCTGGGTGGGTCACTGTAGTCTCAGGATCCCAGAAGACACCGAAAGAACCAGCATGCCTTAACCGATAGTCCAAGAAGTTGAGCTGGGAAATTGGTTATGGTCAGCAAGCCCAGGAGAGACTCTCATCTCTGGTTGCCATAAAATGCAAGCAAGGCCAGCAGGGAGATAACTCTTTGACTGAGAACCTGAAAGGGACTAAAAAAAATGCAGGCCATTTATGATTCCCGAGAGGGATGAAACGACTGCGCCCATGACTAGGCAATAGCTCGGAGGGTAACAGTGGCCCTGGATAGGACAATAAGGCGGCACCCAACAGTGACTTGAGAGCAGCAGAGCAGGGCGTACGCACGAGCCCACAACCACTCACAGTTGCAAAGAAACGAAGCCCAGAGGCTCTCAGGTCCTTGGAATGCTCCCTGGGAGAGTTGCAGTGGGGGTGAACTATGGGAGTCTACAGACTTTGGTGCCCACTTAAGTGGAAATGATTTGACCTAGGGGGTTTATTGAAGAGGGAGGACTGCGATCTTGCGACTCTGGGCTGGAGATCCAGGTATGGCCATTTTTGTTCTGGCCCTCTCAAGAGGCATGGAAAACTGCCAGGGAACAGAAGCCACAAAGACAACCAGCTTACATTGAGCCCATCCTCCTGATAAGGGATGGGCCAACACTGCCAGGCAAAGAAACCTGAGAATGAGCGCAGCAGGCTCCTCCCCCAAGAAGACAGACTGGAAGTACAGGTGAATGACAAGCTTATGGATCCCACAAGACTGTAAAACTCTAGTGCCAGTAGAAAATAGTAAATTGAGCTCCAGGTGTTTCTTCACGACTTGTTTGTCCTTCAGTCAAAATTATCTTTCTTTTTTTTTTTTTAAGCATTTTGCTATTTCAACTAAATTCTTATTTTGCTAACTTAGACTTTTAAGTTACTTTTTAACTTTTATTTTGCCACATCTACATATATATATGCTTCATTCTAGTCCTTCTTTTACTCTATTCAATTTTACGTGTGTGTGTGTGTGTGTGTGTATACACACATATATCTATATGTGTATATATATATAGTTTTGCTTTCTTTGCAATTTTGGGATGTATGTAGTGCCTTTGAAACCACAGACCAAATTTCAATTAGGAACAAGTGAAGCACCTGCTTTGTCCACCCTATGAGATTAGAGTTTCTCTTCCCCATTTTTTTTTAATTTTGCAATTTTATTTATTTATTCATGAGAGACAGAGACAGAGAGAGAACGAAGCAGAAGGAGACTCAGGCTCCTAACTGAGGGACTGGATCCCAGGACTCTGGGATCATAACCTGAGTCAAGGGCAGATGCTTAACCATCTGAGCCATGCAGGTGCCCTTCCCCACCCTTTTTTATCATTTAGATTCATTTTGGTTTTGTTCTCTTTTCTGCCGTGGCATACAATTTTGGATTTTTTTCTTAGGGTGCATTTTGCTTGGGTCATGGTTGATATTTTGGACTCTATTCATTTACTCACTCATCCTGGACAGAATGACTAGAAGGAGGAATTCACAACAAGGAAAGAACCAGAGACTGCTCTCTGCCACAGAGCTAATCAATATGAATAGAAGTAAGATGTCAGAGATGGAATTCAGTATAGCAATAATAAAGTTAACAGCTAGGATTGAAAAAAAAACATAAATAACAATACAGAATCTCTAAGGGTGGAAATGAGATCTAATTAGGCTGAACTTAAAAATGCTATGAATGAGATGGAGTCTAAGTTGGATGCTCTAATTGCTAGGGTCAATGAATCAGAGGAGAGAATAAGTGATCTAGAGCACAGATTGATGCAAAGGAAGAAAGGTGAGGAAAAGAGAGAAAGACAATTAATAGCCCATAAAGAAGGCCTTTGAGAATTTAATGATGCCTTGAAACAAACCAATGTCAGAATTATTGGTACCAAGAGGGCACTGAGAAAGAGAGGGCTAGAAGGAACATTTGAGCAAGTCATGGCTGAGAACGTCCCAAAACTGGAAAAGAAACAAGCATTCACGTACAAGAAGCAGAGAGGACCACTCCCCAAATCAATAAAAACAGATCAACACCCCGAAATATAATAGTTAAGCTTCCAAATCACAGAGGAAAAAAAAGCTACCCTGAGAACAGCTAGGAAGAGGAGGTTCCTTATGTTTAGAGGGAGGAACATTAGAGTGACATCAGACTTATCCACAGAAACCTGGCAAGTCAGAAGGGGCTGGAAAGATATATTCAGAGTACTAAATGAGAAGAACATGCAGGCAAGAATACTTTATCCAGCAAGGCTGTCATTCAGAACTGAAAGAGAGATAGAGAGTTTCCAGGACAGACAGAAACTGAGAGAACGTGTGACCACCAAGGCAGGCCTACAAGAACTATTAAGGGGGATTCTGTAAGCAAAGAGAGAGCCCAAGAGTAACACAGACCAGAAAGTAACAGAGACAGTCTACAGAAACAGGGACTTTTTCTGTAATAGGCAGGCAACACAAGGTCACTAAATTCATATCTTTCAATAGTTATTCTGAATGTAAATGGGCTAAATGCTCCAAACAAAAGACACAGGGTATCAGATTGTATAAAAAAGTAAGAACCATCCATATGCTGTCTACAAGGGACCTAAAGTCACCTCCAGACTGAAAGTGAGGGGTTGGAGAAACATTTGCCATACTACTGGACTTCAAAAGACAGCTGGTATAGCAATCCTTGTATTAAATAAACTAGATTTTTAACCAAAAATATAGAGGGACACTAAGTCATACTTAAAGGGCCTATCCAACAAGAAGATCTAACAATTATAAATACCTATGCCCCCAGTGTGGGAGCAGCCAATTATATAAACCAATTAATAACCAAAATAAACATACACATTGATAATAATACAGTAAGAATAGGGGACTTCAATACCCCACTCACTCAATGGACAGATCATCTATACAGAAGAACAACGAAGAAACAAGGGCTTTGAATGACACTTTGGACCAGATGGACTTCTCAGATTCATATAGAACATTCCATCCTAAATCAACAGAATGCTCTTCTTCTTCAGTGCCCATGGAACTTTCTCCAGAATAGATCACATACTGGGTCACAAATCAGGACTAAACCAATACCAAAAGACTGAGATTATTCCACACATATTTTCAGACCACAATACTTTGAAACTGGACATCAATCACAAGAAGAAATTTAGAAGGAACTCAAAACACTTGGAGGTTAAAGAGCACCCTGCTGAAAGAATGAATGGGTAAACCAGGAAATTAAACAAGAACTCAGATAATTCACTGAAACTAATAATAATGAAAACACACTGGTTTAAAACCTATGGGATACAGCAAAGATGGTCCTAAGACAGAAATACATGGCCATCCAAGCTTCTTACAAAAATTATAAAAATCTCCCAAACACAAGCTAACCCTATACTTAAAGGACCTGGAAAAAGAACAGCAATTAAAGCCTACACCAAGCAGGGAAAGAAAAATAATAAATATTAGAGCAGAAATCAATGAAACAGAAACCATAAGAATAGTAAAACTGATCAATGAATGTAGAAGCTGGTTCTTTGAAAGAATTAATAAGATTAATTCTGGCCAGACTACCCAAAAGAAAGGAACCAAATTAATAAAATCATGAATGAAAGGGGAGAGGTCAACTAATACCAAGGAAACATAGGCAACTGTTAGAAATTACCAGCAACTATATGCAAACCAATTCAGCAATCTGGAAAAAATGAATCCATTCCTGGAAACTTACAAACTACTAAGACTGTAACAGGAAGAAATAGACAATCTGAACAGACCAATGCCAGTAAGGAAATTGAAACAGTAATCAAAAACCTCCCAACAAATCAAAGTCCAGTGCCAGATGGCTTCCCAGGGGAATTTTCTCAAACATTTAAAGACCACCTAGTAAGTACTCTTCTGAAGCTGTTTCAAAAAAAGTAATGGAAGGAAACTTCCAAACTCATTCTGTGATTCCAGCATTACCCTGATCCCAAAACCAGACAAAAACCCCATCAAATTTTAGTATATGTGCTGCCAAAGCGTGCACCAAAGACCTCATCAAAAAGGAGAATTACAGACCAATATCTCTGATGAACATGGATGCCAAAATACTCACCAAGATCCTAGCCAACAGGTACCAATGGTACCTTGAAAAGATTATTCATCACGACCAGCTGGGATTTATTCCTGGGATGCAAGAGTGGTTCAACATTTACAAATTAATCAACATGACAGAACACATTAATAAAAGAAAAGACAAGGACCATATAATCTTCAAAAGATGCAGAGAAAGCATTCAGCAAAATAGAGCATTCTTCCCTGATTAAAACTCTTCGAAGTATACGGATAAAGGAACACACCTCCATATCATAAAAGCCATCCATGCAAAGTCCAGAGTAAATATCACTCTCAATGGGGAAAAACTCAGAGCTTTTCCTTTAAGGTCAGAACATGGCAGGGATGTCTACTCTCAACACTGCTATTCAACATAGTACTAGAAGTCCTAACCTCAGCAATCCAACAACAAGAAATAAAAGGCATCCAAATTGGCAAAGAAGTCAGTGTCTCTCTCTTCACTAGCAACATGAAACTTTATGTGGAAAAACCAAAAGATTTCACTCCAAAATTGCTTGAACTCATACAGCAATCCAGCAACATGGCAGGATACAAAAATCAATGCACAGAAATCAGTTGCATTTCTATATACTAACAACCTGACTGAAGAAAGAGAAATTAAGGAATCAATTCAATTTACAACAGCATCAAAAACCGTAAGATACCTAGGAATAAACCTAACCAAAAAGGTAAAGAATCTGTACTTTAGAAACTACAGAACACCTATGAAAGAAATTGAGGAAGACACAAAGAGACGGAAAAACATTCCATGATCATGGACTGGAAGAATAAACACTGTTCAATGTCTGCCACCAGGGCAATCTACACGCTCAATGCAACCCCTGTCAAAATACCAAGAACATTTTCACAGAGCTGGAACATATAATCCTAAAATTTGTATGCAACTAGAAAATATCTCGAATCACCAGGGGATTCTTGAAAAAGAAAACCAAAGCTGGGGGCCATAACAATGACTGCCTTCCAGCTAAATTACAAAGCTGAGATCATCAAGACAGCATGGTACTGGCACAAAAACAGGCACACAGTTCAATGGAACAGAACAGAGAACCCAGAAATGGTCCCTCAACTCTATGGTCCACTAGTCTTCAACAAAGCAGGAAAGAATATACAAAGGAAAGTCTCTTCAGTAAATGCTGCTGGGAAAATTGGACAGTCACACGCAGAAGAATGAAACCGGACCATTCTCTTACACCATACACAAAAATAAACCCAAAATGGCTGAAAGACCTAAATGTGAGACAGAAATCTACCAAAATCCTAGAGGAGAACAAAGGCAGTAACCTCTTTGACCTCACCACAGAAACTTCTTGCAAGACATGTCTCTAAAGCCAAGGGAAACAAAAGCAAAAATAAATTATCTGGACTTGATTAGGATAAAGAACTTCTCCATGGCAAAGGAAACAGTCAACAAAATGAAAAGGCAACCTACGAAATGGAAGAAGATATTTGCAAATTACATAATAGATAAAGGGATGGTAATCAAGGTCTATAAAGAACTTGTAAAACCCAACACCAAAAAACCCCCACATAATCCAGTCAAGAAATGGGCAGAAGACATGAACAGACACTTCTCTAAAGAAGACATACTAATGGCCAACAGACACATGAAAAAATGCTCCCCATCACTCAGCATCAGGGAAATACAAATCAAAACCATAATGAGACACCACCTTAGACCAGTTAGAATGACAAATTAAGACAGGGAACAACAAATGTAGGTGAGGATGTGGAGAAAGCAGAACCCTCTTACACTGTTGGTGGGACTGCAAGCTGGTACAACCACTCTGGAAAACAGTATGGAAGTTCCTGAGGTTAAAAATAGAGCTATCCTATGACCCAGCAATTGCACTACTGGGTAATTACCCCCAAAGATACTTATGCAGTGAAAAGAAAGGGTACCTGCACCCCAATGCTCACAGCAGTGATTTCCATAATAGCCAAAGTGTGGAAGGAATCAAGATGTCCTTCAATGGATGAATGGATAAAGATATGGTTCATACATAAATGAAATATTACTCAGTCATCAGAAAGACTGAATACCTACCATTTACGACCACATGGATGGAACTGGAGGGTATTAGGATAAGTGAAATTAGTCAATCAGAAAAGATAACCATCATATGATCTTTCTGATTATGGGAATTTGAGAGGCAGAGCAGGGGATTTCGGGCGGTAGGGAAGGAAAATAAATGAAACAAGATGGGACCAGGGAGGGACACAAACCATAAGAGACTCTCAATATCAGGCAATAAACTGAGGGTTGCTGGATGGGTGAGGGAGGGATAGGGTGACTTTGGTATGGACATTGGGGAGGGTATGTGCTATGGTGAGTGCTGTGAATTGTGTAAGGCTGATGATTCACAGACCTGTATTCCTGAAGCAAATAATATATGTTAATTTTAAAAAGCCCTGTGATAGCAGAGCCCCAAAAAGAGAAAAAAAAAAAAGAAAGAAAGAAAGAAAAAGAAAAAGAAAAAGAATATAACTCGGCAGGACCTTGGGATCATGTTAATGAATGTGTGTATGTTGCCACCTGGAGTTGTAGAAGGATGGATGTGGCTGCAGAAAATGGTTTCATGTGCTCGCAAGCTCTGAGAGTCCCGAGAAAGTCTGAGTATGGAAAACAATAAACAATTCTCTATTATTCACTACAAGTTTTCTTGGTAAAAAATTTATAATAATTTACATTCAATGAGCTGTTAAAGCTACAGTAGCAGCAATACTGCAGAAATACAATTTTGGGGGGCACCTGGATGGTTCAGTTGTTAAACATCTGCCTTCCGCTCAGGTCATGATCCCAGCGTCCTGGGGTAGAGCCCCATGTGGGGCTCCCTGCTCAGCAGGAAGCATGTTTCTCCCTCTCTCACTGCCCCTGCTTGTATATTCCCTCTCTGGCTGGTTGTCTGTCTGTCTGTCTGTCTAAATAAATAAATAAAATATTAGGGGGGAGAAAAAGAAATAGAATTTTGGGTGTGGTTTGGTTCTCAAGTTAGGAGAGTAATTTTCTCACAAACTGAAGCTTTTTGGTGTGTGGACTGCTTTTCACAATTGGAACTTAGTAGGACTCCCACAGATCTTTGCTTATGTGAGTTGGAACCAGCAATAGTTACATTAAAAGTGAAAGCCAATTTTAAGGACCTACTGACTTTTCCTCATGCTAACAGGTGTAACATCTAAGATGTTAGCAGTGCTTAGTATTAGTTTGAGAAGACAGAACTGCTGTTTTAGGGTTGGGCTTATGTTTGCTTTTGTTGTCCTTGCTTGAGGAGACAGAAGATAATACAGCTTAACGTCCAACAGTTTACTTCCTACATTTTAGGCATTTTATGAATTCAGCTCTTATTTTAGGTCTCTAATCCATTTTGAGATTATTTTTGTCTATGTTCCGGTCTCATTCTTTCACATGCAACTCTCTAGTTTTCTCAGCACCATTTGTTGAAGAGACTGTCCTTTCCCCATTGCATATTCTTACCTTCCTAGTGTAGATTAATCGACCACACAAGTGGGTTTATTTCTGGGCTCTCCATTCTATTCCACTGATCTATGTATGTGTTTGTGCCAGTAAAATACTTTTTGATTACTAAGCTTTGTAGTATCATTTGAAATCTGGGAGTGTGATATCTCCAGCTTTATACTTCTTTCTCAAGATGTCTTTGGCTATGTAAGGTCTTCTGTGGTTCATACAAATTTTGGGATTATTTGTTCTATTCTGTGAAAAATGCTAGTGGTATTTTGATAGAGACTGCACTGAATCTGTAAATTGATTTGAATAGTACAGACATTTTAACAATATTAATTCTTCCAAACCATGAGCAGAATTTATATTTCCATTTATTTGTACCATCTTCAATTTCTTCCTTTAACATTATAATATTATAGTTTCAGAGTACAGGTCTTTCACCTCCTTGGTTATTCCTAGGTTATTTTATTCTTTTTGATGCAATTGTTAATAGAATTTTCCTAATTCCTCTGACAGTTATTATACAGAAGTGCAAAAGATTTCTGTATATTAATTCTGTATCCCGCAAATTTCCGAATTAATAGGTAAGTTTTTTAGTGGTGTCTTCAGGGTTTTCTATATATAGTATAATGTCCCCTGCAAATCATTAGTTTTACATGTTTTACTTCTTTCTTACCAGTCTAGATGCCTTTTATTTTTTTGGTCTGATTACCATGGCGAGGACACACTGAATTAAAGTGATGCAAGCTGACATTCACATTCTTATCTCGTTGCTGATCTTAAAGGAAAAGCTTTTAGGGGCGCCTTGGTGGCTCAGTGGGTTAAGGCCTCTGCCTTCAGCTCAGGTCATGGTCTGAGGATTGAGCCCTGCATCGGTCTCTCTGCTCAGCGGGGAGCCTGCTTCCTCCTCTTTCTGCCTGCCTCTCTGCCTACTTGTGAGCTGTCAAATAAATAAATAAAAATCTTAAAAAAAAAAAAGAAAGGTCTATTTTGTCCAACAGAAGTACTACTACCCTGGCTTTTCTTTTCTCTTCATTTCCAGTTGCATAGAGGATCTTTCCATCCCTTCACTTTCAGTCTGTATGTCTTTTTGTCTTTTGGTCTGAAGTGAGTCATTACAAGCAGCACATTGATGGGACTTATTTAGTTTGGTTTTTTTACTTCATTCACTCTCTGTCTTTTGACTGGAGCATTAGTACATTTACACTTAAAGTAATTATTGATAGGTATGTACTTATTGCCATTTTGTTCATTGTTCTCTGGTGTTATAGTTCTCATCCCTTCCTCTTATTTTCCTCCCTTGTGATATGATGACTTTACTGTTGCATTTGGGTTCCTTTCTCTTTATTATTTGTGTACCTATTATAGGTTTTTGAATTGTGGTTACCATGAGGTTCCTAACATCCTTTGTATACAGCAGTCCACTTTAAACTGACATCATTAGGGGAGCCTAGGTAGCTCAGTCGATTAAGCGTCTGCCTCTGGCTCATGCCATCATCTCAGGGTCCTTGGACTGAATCCCACATCAGGTTCCCAGGTCAGTGGGAACTCTGCTTCTACCTTTTCCTCTGCCCCCACCCCTACTCATGCTCTGTCTCTACCTCTCAAATAAATAAAATCTTAAAAAAAAAAAAAGATGGTCACTGATATAACAAATTCTAAAAGTAGCACATTTTTACTACCCCTAATGTTTTTTTGTTTTTACTACTTTTGTTTTCTAACCTTCATATTAGCTTTACAAGTGATTAATCCACTACTTTCACTATGTATTTACCTTTACTAGTGAGATTTGTACTTTTACATATTTTCTTGTTACTAATTAATACCCTTGCTTTTCAACTTAAAGAAGTCCCTTTAATGTTTCTTGTAAGGCCTGTTTTATAGTGATAAACTCTGCTTCGGTTTTTGTCTGAGAAACCTCTTTCTCCTTTAATTCTGGATGATAACCTCACTGGGAAGAATATTCTTGATTGTAGTTGTTTTTTGTTTTTTCTTTTCATTATTTAAAAAAAATCATGCTCCTCTCTTCTGGCCTGCAAAGTTTTAGCTGAATAATCAGTTCATAAACTGGGGTTTCTTTCTATATAATTAGTTGCTTTTCTCTTGCTGCTTTTAGGATTGTATTGTTATTTGTTTTTTGCCTTTTTAATTATGTGGCTTGCTATGGACTTCTTTGGGTTCCGCTTGTTTGGATCTCTCTGTGTTTCTTGGACCTGGATGTCTGTTTCCTCCCGAAGGTTAGGAAAGTTTTCAGCCATTACTTACTCAAGTAAAATTTCTGTCCCATTGTCTATTTCTTCTGGACTCCTGTTAGTATGCTTGATGTTGCCCCAAAGAACCCTTATTCTTATTTTTAAAAATTCATTTTTCTTTTCCTGTTTCATTTGAGTAATTTCCAACACCCTGTCCTTACCACCCTGTAGTAATTTCCACCTACCTGTCTTGCCACCACCCTGTCTACACTGATCCATTCTTTTATATCATCCAATCTGCTGTCTGTGAGGGCTGGCTATGACTGTTCTGGGCACACTGGTGGTGGGGCTGCCCCTGCAAGGCGGGAGTTGATGGTGGGGAAGCAGTCCTGGCTGAGGCTGCCTACAGGATGTGATGGGGTTGGAGCCTCTTGGGGTTGAGCAGCACTGGTCTGGGCCAAAGTCATCTGCCAGTACAGTGGGGTGGGAGCCATTTTGGAGGGGTGCCTTCCAAAGTGGGCAGGTTGCATAGGGCTGGTTCACAAAGGAACATCAGGACAGGGTGAATGGTGCCAGCAAGACAGAGTTGTAAGAGCTGGCATCCATCAACACTTCCATTCCCAGAGAAAGTTCCTACATAGCCCTGCCCCTCCAGCACACACTCTAAAATCAGCTAGTTACTCTCCTTCACATATGGCCTAGGTGTTTTTCAAACTGCTTCCTCTGTGCTCAGTCTCAGAGTGAGTGAGTCTATATATAGGCCCTTTAAGAGTGCAGTCTTGGTTTTCCATAGCCTTTCAACTCTTCCAGAATTGTCTCAGTGGTTTTGAAAACCATGTATCATGGGGTTCATCTTCCTGGTACATGTTCCCAGGAAAGAGGTGCCCAATATAGGCCTTGAACCCTTTGCTCCTCGGGGAGAACCGCCCTCCTGTTTGTGGGTCTTTGCACTGGGGATAAGTGTCTTGGCCAGTCTTCATGTCTGCCCTTCCTGTCTCAATGTGACTTTTTCTTTACCTTTAGCTATAAAAGACCTGTTTTGTTAGTCCCAGGTCATTCTCAGAGAGAGGTGCTCTATATGTGATTGTAGCTTGGTATGTCCGTGGGAGGAAGTACACTCAGAATTCTTCTACTGTCTTGATCCTTCCCTATGATTATCTTCTTTTGCTGACTCAAATTATCCCTAGTTTGGCCTGCAACTTTTCTCCATCATTCTTTGAACACTTTCTTAATTTCCTGATGTCTCAGAAAATACAATATTCTAGGTCTATCTTGTATATTCCTGGTCCCAAGCTGGAGCCAATCATCTCTCCAAAGAGTACTAGTTTCTTTTATTGTACGGTGACATTTAGAAGCTACAGTCTGGGCAATAGGTTTGCTCATTACTATTAAGGTATCACTACTCCAAGGCAGGTCCTTTAAGTGGACTGATCGGAAATATATGCATGTATTTTACACACTTACACACACACACACACTTTCATCTCTATTTCTACCTTTACTTAACCATATATGTATGTATGTGTGTTCATGTGAGAAAAAGACAAAGAAAGAGAGAAAAAGAGAGGGAGAGGGAAGGAAGGAGAATGACTCATTCTCACAGATACATCCACTGGATGTATCTCACAGATACGTCCACTTCCTATCCAATACCACAGGGTTCACTTTAGTTTTCTCTATTTGTAACTCCCCTCTCTAACAAAGGGAAACCCAGTTTCCATTAACCTTAATCTATTTATTTGATCAATCCCCCATATGTCACATTCCCCATCCTGCTTTAACCCCCATGCCTTATAAGGCTGTCCCAACATGTGGGTGCCCCCCACCCTGCTCCAGCTCTAACACCCATGCCAGGCTGCCCCTCAGGGCTGTCCTCATGTTCCTGGGGAGCACTACTGCAATGCTAACACCTAACTTCCTCTGCACCACCAGAAGGTCTTAGGACTGAATCACTTTAGGAAGAGAAGAGGAAGAGTTTAACTCCCACCAAGTGAAAGCAGTCAATTTATAGTCAGGAAAATATGAAGCAAAAACTCACTAAGCAAAAGGTCAAAATGAACATGACTGGTAATGGCACCAATTACTATCATGATGCTGTGAGGAGTCCACAGCATCCGTTCTGGGTGTTTCATCAAAACAGCACAACTGAATCCTATTATGAGACATCAGACAAGCCTACACTGAAAATACATGGCCTATAATCTTCAAAAAATGTCAACATTATGAGAGCTAAGAAAGGGTGAAGAGATACCCACATTCAACGAAGCTAAGGCACTATGACTATTAAATGAAACATGATCCCAGACTGAAATCTGGACCAGGAAAAATACAGCTATAAAAGAAATTAATGGGACAACTAAGAAATCTACATATGGACTATAGATTAGAAAAGAATAATGTACCCATGTTATTTTTCTTGATTTTGATAATGATACCAAGGTTATGTAAAATAATGTCCTCATTCTTAAGAAATACATATTGTGGGGCACCTGAGTGGCTCAGTCAGTTAAGTGACTGACTCCTGGTTTCAGCTTGGGTCGTGATCTCAGGGTCACAGGGTTGAGCCCTACATCAGGCTCCACACACAGCGCACAGTCTGCTTGTCCCTCTCTTTCTGCTCCTCCCCCTGTTCAAGCCCTGTCTCTCTAAAATAAATGAAATCTAAAAAAAAAAAAAAAAAAAAAAAGAAAGAGAGAAAGAAATACACATTGCAACATTTAGGCATAAATATCCATGGTTCCCGAGATCATAAGGGGTTCAGGAAAAATAAAAGTCATGTATAAATACACACGCATGTGTTATCTTGTAATACAAGGAGAGTACATGTAACAATAAAGCACAAGGAACAAAATCTTACTTGTGGAATCTGTGTAAAGAGTATACAGGAGTTCCTTTCACTATTAATGCAACTATCCTGAAACTTTGATCATTTCAAATAAAACATTACTAAAAAGAGTAGTTGTGGGGCCACCTGAATGGCTCAGTTAGTTAACCAACTGCCTTCAGCTCAGGTCATGATTCTGGAGTCCTGGGATTGAGTCCCACATTGGGTTCCCAGCTCCATGGAGTCTGCTTCTCCCTCTGACATTCTCCCCTCTTATTCTCTCTTTCAAATAAATAAAATCTTAAAAAAAAAAAAAGAGTAGTTGTCTTTAAGATTATGGATTTTCTTTTATTTGATTTTACCCACTCTCTGTTTTTCCCATCTTCTAATAATCTAGAATACACATATTATGAGTAAATCATTTGCTTAAAGGAATCACAGTATCGTCCCTTATTAATTTAAAGGAAACATAAATCTTTACCTTTTCTCTTAAAGATTTTATTTATTTATTTATTCGAGAGACAGAGCATGAGTCCGGGGAGAGGCAGACAAGAGAGGAAGAAGCAGAAGCAGACTCCCTGCTGAGCAGGAAGCCTGACACAGAGCTTGATTCTAGGACCTTGAGATCATGACCTGAGCTGAGGTCAGATATCTAACTGACTGAGTCACCCAAGGACCCCAAAAGAAACATAAATTTTTTCAATGAGCTAACTGACAGAACTAAATTCCCGAAAGCAAAAAGTACCATTTGTTACTAGACAGAATCATTTTTTAAAAATTAAGTCCATGTAGGTAGGGGCACCTGGGTGGCTTAGTCGTTAGGTGTCTGCCTTCAGCTTGGGTTGTGATCCTGGGGTCCTAGGATCTAGCCGTGCATCAGGATCCCTGCTTGGTGGGAGGCCTGCTTCTCCCTCTCTCACTACCCATGCTTATATCCCCTCTCTTGCTGTCTCTCTCTCTCTCTGTCAAATAAATAAATAAAATCTTCCAAAAAAATAAACTAAGTTCATGTTTTTTTTAGTGATTTACTCAAATAGCAGCAATCCTTACATAATGTTAATTTTAAAAGCCTAAGTAAGCTATAAACATTAATTAGCTTATATATATATTTGTCTCTAAATAATACTTGTTATTTCTAGCATTTACAGAAAATCTCTCAAAACTGTGACTTTTCTTAAACTCTGAATATGCATTAAGGGTGTCATAAAAGCCAGACTCAATGAATAAAATGTGTCACAGAACTTCCACCCAATGTTTCCAAACCAAAACTTAAGCTGAACAAAAAAAATGATTTACATAGGGGTGCCTGGGTGGCTCAGTGGGTTAAAGCCTCTGCCTTTGGCTCAAGTCATGGTCCCAGGGTCCTTGGGCTCTCTGCTCAGCGGGGAGCTTGCTTCCCCCCTCTCTCTCTGCCTGCCTCTCTGCCTACTTGTGATCGCTGTCTGTCAAATAAATAAACAAAATCTTTGAAAAAAAAAACAAAGATTTACATAGTTTTACAAATTAACCTAATTTTTCACTTAATTCACTTAATTTTTCATGGCAGTAATATTTAAATTCTTAGCAATATTTCAGTGTCTTTCTCCTATCTGAATCTTTCTTTTTGCTCCATCTAATAACAATGTCCATCTTCATTCTGGTTCAAGTAAATCTGTCCTCCTAAACTCTAATTAGTATTTTTCTTTGTTCCTTTAAATTAATAAGATACTGTGATTGTTTTAAGGAAAGGATTTATCTATTCATAAATGTGTATTCTAGATAATTAGAAGACAGGGAAAAACAGAGAATGGGTAAAATTAAAAGATTCTTTTTAATCTTTTCCCAAACCTATTTCTACTATGATAATTCTTCAAAACTGGCTAACATTAGTGATTCATCAATTATATTTGGAAAACCAGTAAAACTCAACAAAATGTAAAATTAGTATTGAATTTTTATAGTTTTAATTCCCATTTAACAATTTATTTATTTATTGCAAGGCAGTGTATTAGGATTTATTAGGAGTTCAAGATACTAGAGATAGAGTTCTTGCCCTTGAAGATTTTATAAATCTTGGTAGGATGTAAGTGAGTAAAATGAAAAACAGGTTTAATACCTCAATTATATGTTCCAGTGTTATTTATGTCCCAATTATATTGGCTATTGGGAAGATAACAAAAATATCAATCAAACATATTTTAGATATGTTCAAATTTCAGAAGTTACAAAAATACAAATAGTCCTATTAAAATTATTACATTACCATTTTATTTAAGATACACATCACAATTCTTCTAAACCTTACCTGATAAGGCTGAAGTTTTCAGATATCCATCAAGGCTGGGTAAAATGTCTGTATAATGGGGCTGAATTACATGTTTGCAGATGTAAAGTGACCATTCTTCTAGGGCATTCAGGGCTACTTCTGCCAATGGGGTATAGCTCAGGCCCAGTTTAAAAGCCATCTATATATTAATACAAACAAGGTAAAAAACTGAAATGCAGAGAATTTAACATTTATAGAAAAAAACACCAATTAGTTTTGGTTTCTAATGAATAAACGCTTCTACTGACAGATAATGCTGGAGGTGAGTAGGTGCATTCCAGGTCATGCTTGGGAAAACAAGCACCACCAGTCTATGTAGTTGGTGTTATACTGCAGACTTTTAATACACAGGTTTAATCCTCATGTCCACCTATAAGGGAAGCTTTTAGAGGCCAAGCCAAGTATCCTAAACCCCAAAGCTACTAAGTGGCAGAACCAGAGGTGTTTTATGGGTAAGCACCAACCATGACTGCAGTGGCAAGACCTTAATACTATGTTTTCTGGAAAACATAACATTATGTGAAGAAAATGGATTTGCTGAAGACAACGCATCTACCTGTAATGCAGGAACGTAGGCTCTAATATCAAGTTCAATGATGTCATGTGGCAGGGACAGAATAAAGGTCAAACAGGAGGCCAAAAGTTCATCTTTGTATTGCTTCATTTTAATCGATACCTTAATAAGAAAGAAGAGTAATAAAGTTCTATGTACCTGGAGCCTATAATTTGAAAAATCATTAAAAAATATTTACCCTATTCTCCAATACAAAAAGTGATCATGCAGCTTTTATATGACACAGCCTAGTTTACAAATTGAGGTGATCTCCAGGAAAAGTTCATTTGTTGAAGTACTTAGTTCTTATTATAAGAGAGCTAAAGAATCCATTAGTTTCAAGTTGACATCACTCAAGCTGTATCATGAAAACTCAGGGACTTTTGAAACACAGTGATTTCCTCTATTAGTGTTTCTTAATCTCTTAATCCCAATCTGGATTAAGCAAACCAATTTTTAAGTAATTAGACAATTTATGATCACTAAGATTTTTTTTATCAATATACTTCCCTTTTTAAATAGCACATGATAATACTGCATATATCATTTAAAAGTTACCTCTTTACCAAATTTTGCAAGTAAAGCAAAGCAAGAATATTTTTCTGGATCCTCAGGAGACTGTGTCTGACTCTTCAGACCAACTCCCTATTGAATAAAGCAGTAAATCAGTAAAGTGAACAATAATTATGGATTTGTATGTCCTAATCTAGCAGTTCCCAGTCTTACTTCTAAGGGGTGAATTCATTTTCACTTTGCAAAGGTCTTCTGCTGACAGGGAAAAAAATTGTTCCCAATAACACTTAAGGCAGAGGTCAGAGAGAAACAAGGCATAAAATGGAAAATGAATAGCTGGTCAAAAGCCAGAGGCCTAGCTTAATCTATTACCCCTTCCCTGTCTTCCAACACATACACCTATGACCCAAGAGAACTATTCATCTTCTAACTAACCAGCTGGACCCCTCATAATTGACTATGGTCTCAGGTATACGAATTTAGCTATCCTCAAATGTCACTAGTCACCAGAGGACCTGGGTGGTTTGTTAGCACAGATTGCTCAGCCTTGCCCCCAGAGTTTCTGATTAGGTAAATTTGGAAAAGGCACAGATTTCCCAAGTAATGCTGATACTGGTCCTACAACCACACTTTGAGAACCGCTATTAATCTAACCTTATTAGCCAGGTGCTTGTAAATCAGAACAGAAAATGCTATTAATTAACTTTTTTAACAGTGACATTCAATTGCCACTCATGCTATCAGTTTTTAAAAGTATGTAAAATAGAGATTTTTAAAACTGCAATACACTATAATCTTTTATAATGCCTTTATACACACTCATGCAACCTAAAAAAACACAAGAATATTCAATGTTCCCAAAAAAAAACCACTTACCTTAAAATATTTTATTTTCTTGGCATTTCTCATAGCAACAGAGAGCAATTTGTAAAAACCACTGATGAGAGGCAACCGTGTAGACTGCAAAATTAATTCATATGCAAATGAATGTATCCATGGCTCAAAAAATTCTACATGTTTCTCAGGAAGAATCTCTCTGTAAAAACAAATTAAAAGCTTAATGTAGAATTTTTGTCATATATTTTTATTCAGCTTCAAAATTATAAGGGATATAATCAAAAAGGTGTATGATTCCATTACATAAACATTTTCATATTCCTTTTTTTCCCCTACCTTAGCATCTTGCAAAGAGAAAAACAATGGTAACTCTAAGCTGGAATGTTTAAATATATTTTAATGGTTCATATAAGCAAAGTTAGAGTTTAATTCTTTTAGTATTTCATTTCATACATCTACATAAGTGGTTTTCCTATCCTGTAGCCAGAAGGGTGATTCCCACCCTTAAATAATTAAAATTTTTAAAAATACCTGCAAAATTCCACCAGGTTAATGAAAGCTGAAAAATCTTTGGGTTTAGCAGGATGGAAGTTAGCCGCTGGATCTGAGGTCGGGATCACCCAAACACCAGTAGCTTCATTTTCATCCTTAAAAGGAGATTTACCCAAACAAACATTGTATCAAAGTGAGAAAGGTATAGATGGGTCCTCAATTAAAATGACAACAAATAAAATTTAAGAAAGCTGACAGAGCTTGCGGAAAACATTAAAGAAAAGGACACATAGGAAGTAACAAAGTGAAATGATAGAAGAATGGTACAAATACAAAAATATAAAGGGGGTGGCTATAACTTCTTGAAGCACTGATGCTTTGACAGAGGTAAAAATTTAGAACACAGAAAGTATCAGGAATGACTTGGAGGTTTCAAGCTGAGAAACAGAAAAAACTGACAGTGTTAAGTATCAGTAAGTTACTATGCACATACTGCACTTGTGTTATGAAACTCAGGTGGATATGTTAAACAAGCAGTGAGAAATACAGACTGGGGAGCACCTGGGTGGCTCAGTCTGTTAAACAGCTGACTCTTGATTTCAGCTCAGGTCATGATCTCAGGGTCCTGGACCAAGTCCTGGGTTGGGTTCTGTGCTCAGCTGAGTCTGCTTAGAGATTCTCTCCCTCAGCCCCTTCCAACTTGCATGTACACGTCCATTTTCTCTTTCTCAAATAAACAAACAAATCTTAAAAAAGAAAGAAAGAGAGAAATCCAAACTGGAAGCTATAAAGGAAGGTAAGGAGGAGTATAGGCTTACTTGGGAAATGCTCACAGAAGTGATCACTGACATGCTGGAGATGATGTAAAAAGGTCAGAAAACAGAAGAGAGCAGAAAAGAAGAAGAGAAAGAAGTGCAAGAAAAGCCACTGAAGACAAAGAAAGTGACAAAGACGTGTGTTCTAAGAAGCAGGTTTGTTGGCTGACACAGTTCCAAGAAGCCCCTTTCAGCAAGTTTTTCAATGAAATTATTTTAGACATACACAAAGCATAAAAAGCAATATAAGACACACTGGTGTTCCCATTAACCAGCATAAAAAAATAGAACAAAACAAATGCAATACATTCAATGTGAAAAACGGCCTTTTACTGCTTCCTTTATTTATCCTCTGCATATCCACCCCATGATCTCTTGTCTAACTTCACAGTATTGCAGTGGAAGTACACACGTACTAACAAGCATAATCTAATCTAAGAAAAAAAATTACGGAGCTAAAAAGCAAATTAGACGTTTTCCACTAGAACTCAAGCCCTTCAACACTACTGTCATTACCACAGTGTTTTACTAAAACTTGTCCTCAGATAAGAGCAGAGCAGCTTCTAGCTGGCAGCCTTAGACCATGACTTACCTTCCATCCATGCCAAGAAATCTGGGTACAGAAAAAAAAAGAAGATGTACTCTTCCTTTCCTGCCTATTGCCTATATTCTATCTCAAGAATACATTTACTACTCTGCACCCAGGCTTTGGAGTTTCCTTAGCTATAAACAAGAGGAATCCTAGGTTTCCCTATCCTACTGCAAAAAGTCACCTTTACATAAAGATCTGACTCTTTACCATTGCTAAGAAATGAGTAACAAGTCTAGTAAATAACTTTTTAAAAAATAAGTGGTTTTAAAATATTAAACATATGAATTACTTTTTGACCAAATCTAGGGATAAAATTTTCTACACACTTTGCTATTCAAATAGCAAAGTATCAATGACACACATGAATGCCACTACTCTACAAATGTGGCATTTTCCCCTGGATGCTTTCATACAAAGAGAAGCTGGTATAAAAATGATGCAAAATTATTATTAACAAAAACTTCTAACCTCGTGTCCCCCAGCATTCTGTTTCTCTAGTGTAAGATCCAATTTCTCAATAATCTTCAAAACTGATTTGACAAATTCATCGTATAGCAAACGATTCAGATTTTGAAGGGAGGAATTCACAAAGAAAAATGCTTCATCCGCTAAAAGAGAATCCTTTAAAGAAAAATAATAGACTTCAAAATTTTATGCAAAAAAGTATCAGTATAAGCATTACAATGCATATGTGTATATGCATATTTAGTAACTACAGAAGATTCACCTGGAAGTTTTCAAGCTACAAAATGTAGACACTTTGCTAAATTAGGACAAAATCATTTCAGTCAGATATGACCTACCCAGGCATGTAACAGATACTTACTAAGTAGAGGGTAGCAAATGAGATTTAGGTCAAACCTTGTCAAAACGTTTATCTCACTTAATGTGTGTGTGTGTGTGTGTGTGTGTGTGTACAAACACAGTTATATACTATACACACACATATATTATGTACTTATGTTTGTAGAAATACATATGCATATACATTTATATATATATACACACATAAATTTGCATGCATGCACAGATATATACACATGTAAACATACATGCACGTGAATAAATATACACCTATACCCAGAATGGATTTTAAATGTATAATTTATCACTTCTATAAAAGTGAAAGTATTCTATTTCAAAAATATAGGCCAATTAATCTGCCTTTACTCAGTCAAATTTCTATGGAAGTTGGCCTCAAAATATAAGAATATCTGATGTCACACATAAGAAATATAGTAGGTAAAATTATTAACACTACTATACTATTTTACCTCAATACGAAAACAACTAAAAACTTCTAAGATTTTTCACAGGATAGAAATCATTTATGGACAAAAATTGTTTTTCCTAGGCAGAACCAGACTTAAAGTTGACATCAGAGAAACATCTACCAGAAGCATTAAGCAGGAGGCATTATTCTAATCACAAATAATGTAAATAACTGTGCACCAATCTTCCTCACAGCTACTGAATCAGTGAGATTTAGCTCTTTTTAATCTTCATCTTTAATATATAAAAAGAGAGTAGTTCTTCCATGGTGACAATACTGTTATACTTTTGTTACCTAAGAGGCTGGATCTCTTAGGAAGAATAACTTAGCATCAAACATACTACACTGGTTACTCACGGATGAAATGAGGACTCAGCTAAGGCAATTACTAGGTTTACATGAGTTCTATGGTTTTGCTCTTAACTTATACCATTTTAGTTTTTTATTACTCAAATTACTTTTTAAAAAACAATGGAAAAGTTAGTAAAATTTAATTCTAAAATAAGAAAGGTTTAAGAGTGGATGCCTGGGTGGCTCAGTGGGTTAAAGCCTCTGCCTTCAGCTCAGGTCATGATCCCAAGGGTCCTGGGATCGAGTCCCACATCCGGCTCTCTGCTCAGCAGGGAGCCTGCTTCCTCCTCTCTCTCTCTCTCTCTCTCTCTCTGCCTGCCTCTCTGCCTACTTTTGATCTCTGTCTGTCAAATAAATAAGTAAAATCTTAAAAAAAAAAAAAAGGTTTAAGAGTAAAACTAGAGAGACTAATTAGAGCTACTTTAAAATAGTCACTTTTACCATCATCTGATCACAACTCAGGAGACTTCTAAAAAGATCCAAATAGTCTTTATATGTGGGCATTTTCCACTTGCCAGTTCTAACTTCCCCTGATGCACGACAGTCTTCAGATTCAGACTCAACACCCTAGGCAGGAAGACAACATGGCAATATTTACTAGTGGATTCACAAAACAAGCACAGCTGCCAGAAAGTTCAGATATTCAGAGTCTTCTAAGCTAAAACCCCACTAGTAGGAGACTGTAATTTGAGGAAGATAGTATAGCATGAAAGGATAATTAGCAAGCTGAAGAAGAAATCATATTTTTTCTAATAGGGACTAAAATAGTGATGCAAGAACAAATATTTCACAGCAATACCCAAGGAATGTGTTATGAGTCATTTATCTCACTTTCCTGCTCAGGTCAATCTTCCACCTCATCCTAGTTCCTATAACTTCAAGTAAACTAAGATATGCCTTCCATGACACACCTAAGCATTTTGCCTCAGAGTTTCAAGACAGAAAACATTCCCTTCTTATAAAAATGTATAAATAATAATAAAGTTACATTTAAGGATGTTCCACAACTTAAGAGAAGTTTATTTACCTGGCATTATGTTCTACATTTCTCAAAATGTGAGGGATGGCTAATAACTAAAAGAACATTTTTGTATATTCATGGACTAAAAACCCCAGTATCACTTCTAACTTCCAGTGACAAAAGACTAAATACCAAAACATTAGATTCAGAGTTTACCTTTTGAAGGATCACTGGCTTAGAACATATTCTGATTAAACCCTGATGCACTGAAAAAAGAAAATGAAAACAAAAATAAAGGAAACAACAAAAAGTAAACCATTATTTCACTGAATGTAACTATACCTCTTAATTTTTTTTTTCCTTTAAGTTTGTTATTATCTTTAGTTTAAAATTTTGGACTATTAAGATTCAGAAGCAAAAGGAAGAAAAAAACAGATGGAAAAAGGAGGTTTTGATCCACCAAAACATGAGTTTTCCAAGAGCCATCAAAAGATATGAAAGGTATCTATATCAAACAACATATTAAGTATTTCTTTCATCATCATAAAAACAAGGGTGAGTTGCAAACTTACCCACGGTACTGATGCAATTCCAAAGAACTGGTCCTTTTCCCCCTAAGGCTAGGAAGACTTTCACTATGGCTTTACAACACACTGACTGCATTTTTGGACTATACTGTGGGAAACTGTCTATCTGTACCACCATGAGATGTTCCAGAACTGGAGTATACACCTCAGGAACCTATCAGAAATGGAGAGCAAACTACAAGTTAGAGGAGGGAATAAAAAATATATGAATAACACAAATATCCAAAGTAATTACAACTCAAGTGGACAAATATTAGATAAATAAAAAACCTGGCTTAAATCTGATCTACAAATAAGCTGAACACTTACTGTGACTGCCTAAAAAAATTAGAGTAAAGCTGTCTGAATGATACTTAAGGTGAAATTCTATCCCAAGCAGTAATCTTAATCTCTTAAAGATAAAACAGATTAACAAATAACTTTTCCTGCTTTGAATAACAAGAAGTCAAGTTTCCTGACAATAGTTCTATTAACACAAAGTACTAATTAAAAATGTCACATTGATCACAGTGGTGCCTGTACCAAATACATACAATTCATACGACTCCATGAAATAATCTAAAGAACTGAGATTAAATAGTTAAAACCGTGCTTGGTTTAATGAGTTATTTCACTTACTGTATCAAGGTAAAGCAAGACACTTGCAATAGACTGGAGGAAACTTGGCATGTGGTAAACGTGGTCATCAACAGTGTCTATCTGGGTGAGGAACAGCTGCTTGCAGCGCTGAATGAGCTCTACGTACATGAAGTCAACATCTTTTGCATTTACAACCTTGCAAGGCTTTCAGAAAGGTAAACAAAGGTCTTTATCAATGTTATCAACGTCAAAATAATGGCATTCAAGGTGTCATGTTAAGTCATGTGATTATAAGCTGAATAATTAAGCTTTTTAATGGAGATGAAAGTTATAAAATACATTTCATAAAAATGCTTTTAAAAATAATCTGTAATTATATTCTAAATATGCATTTATATACAAAAAAATATATTGATGGACGACTATTCTAGATATTGCTTAAATGGTAGCTATCAAAGACAAATGAGATGCAGTCTATGCTCCATGAGGCTGGTCACCTAGAGGGGGAACCTGAGAACTCAAAGCTAGAATATGCTACTACACTATGCTACACACTACATCCAAAGCAATCTTTGTAACTCACAAATCTGATAATGCTATTACCAGCTTCAGATTTTTCAAAGGCTTCTTTGGACCTTTAATCTCATCTAGCTTCCCTGAGGATTTGACTAGTTAATCTTTTTAGAGTCCTCTCCCTTTTTGTCTATCATGCTCCAGCTACACTGTGAACATACTCTAACTACAGTGAACTAGCTGAAGTTGTTGAGACTACAGTGTATAAAGTTGAAAATTCCATGTTCTCTTTTACCTTTGAGCCTTCTCACATACTGGTTCTTTTGCCCTATATATAATCAAAGGAGCCAACAGAGACAAATGAAGATGAAGATTAAAAAGAGCAAGAGGAGGAAGGATTATTTGGAAGCAAATGAAGAAATGATCAGAAATGGAATCAGTAGTGAGAGTAGAAAGCTGGGAACAGGGACTCTCCTCCCTGGAAAAAGGGAGTAGACACTGACAGGTAGCTCTTGTAGAGAGGTAGCAAGTAATTTATTCTGTAAGGTAGAAGTCGCAGTGATCCACTAAGAGGGAAAGAACTATAGTTACTATCAATATTCTTTTTTATGCTTATTTTGGTTTTTTAGAGAGGATGAGGAGTGACAGAGAAGGGGGGAGAGGGAGAAAGAGAAGCTTGGGCAGGTTCCACACACAGAGCCTAACATGGGGTTCCATCTCACAACGCTGAGATCATGACCTAAGCGGAAATCAAGGGTCAGACACTCAACTGACTGAGCCACCCAGGCACCCCATCGATATTCTTAAATACACTTCTGTCATAAGAACATCTTTCTAAAACACTGAGTGATACCAACTAACTATAATTTTACTTCATAAATAAAGGATAGCATAGCACAGTAGAAAAAACATGGTGTTTCAAGTCTTCAGGCTTGAATTTATATCTTGGCTCTGTCAATTATTAACTGAGTGTCCTTTGACAGTTACCTAATTTCTCTCTGTCTCAGTTTCCTCATTTGTAAACTGGAACAATAGTCCTAAAAGCCTATAGGTGAGTTATGAAAATTTGAGATAATATGTATACAGAATCCTAGTACATAGCTGGGATTGAATAAACAAGTTAACAATAAAGCAAGTAACAACAATATTGTCACAAGTGTGAGATGCTATTCAAAAATGTAATAAATTATATTCCTTTAAACACTCAAAATGAAACTAAAAAGAATAAATCAATGAGCCATACTCCTGCAAAAAGTCCATATCCACGAATTGCAATGGATAAATCTTTGCTGTTTGAATCCATGTTCCTGATGATTCCATAGAATTGCTCCATAAAGTACTGTAGCTTACTCTTATGCATTTCCGCATCTTTTGCCACCATAAAAGAAATCTGCAATTGCATAATATTTACTTTTTAGAAATATTTAATAGCAAAACAAAGGAATCTATTAAAATGTAAAAAGGCTAGAATTATTTAATTAGATATTATCAATGCGTTGTCATAATTCTATACAATCACTTTTATTGATAAAGAATTACATTTCAATTTACTTAGTCTGCATCAAGTTGAGAAAAGACACTCTCCTTATTACATGTGATGTATTTTTCCTAGAGAAAGGCACTGAAAGAGACCATTCCAATGCAGGAAGACAGGCACAAAAACCAGGTTTTGAATTTAGGCTCCCCGATGAACAACAGAAAGCATACTTAGAGTTGTGTAGTCCCAGTGGCTAGCGAGTTTAGAATTAAAAGACTCAATGTCTCAGTAGAGCAACATACAAAACAGAGCTCAGGACTTACAATCAGAAAGAAACACAAGCATCTCATCTTTCAAAAAAGTAAGCTACAAATTGTAAAGCTTGAATGAAGTGAGGCAAGGGAAAAAAGTACTCTGAGAAGCAAGTTGATCTCCATCTACCATACTGTGACAATAACCTAAATTTAAGAACTAATATAAACGTTCAAAAAATCATTCCTAATTTCAGCATAAAGACTGTCCACAAAGACAAGTAAGGAAAGAATCTAGATAATTATCAAAGGCAGAAAAAAGGTATCTACCTTTCACAGTCAACCTCCCAATATACACACCCTAAGCCTGCATGAAACCCCATTTATTTTAGAAGAATGGGGTATCATACATACTGCCTCAAAATCTCCTTCTTCACAAGTGTATCAGGAACATGTTCCTCAAGATGTTAGGAAACACCACCAACTTACTTAATCAAAGAATAGTTTTTCACTTTATGAATATACTATAATGTTTATAATTGATAAATTGTTTCTAATTTTGATTATTATATTTTCAGCAAACATTCTTTTTATACATTATCAAATTGTTCTCTGCATATAGTAGCAAAAAGTTGGAAAGAATTATCCAACAGCAGAGGACAAATATGACTTAAATATAATTTTATCAGTTATACTGCCATTACAAATTAATCGTGCAGCTCTCAATGCACTATCAGGAAAACATATCCAACACAATGGAAAAATCATAAAGTCACGGAAATCATGAATGTTCCTTGAGAAGAAATGAAATGAAAGGAGGTAAGGTGGGAGAGAAAAAGGAGAGTAAGGAACAGAGAAAGAGAGGGGGCGGTCTAGGAGCAATGCTACAAAAATGGTGAGTCTTTTTTTTTTCCTTAATGGTAGGATTTCAGAAGATTTTAAGTCTTCTTTGTACCCTTCCGCATTTTTTTGAATTCTATGCTGCTATCCTATAATGTTTATAAGAACTTTATAGAAATCTATGAAAAATTTCTTTCCCTCAGAAAAAATTTTTTTAAATTTACATACAATAGTCAAAATAATATTGGAAAAGAAAGAAGCTGGAAGACACCCACCACTTAATTTCAACACTTAACATAAAGCTAGAATACCCAAGACAGTGAGGTACTGATGTAAGGACAGATGAATGGAACAAAATAGAGAGTCCCACCAAATAAACCTATCAATTGCTTTTTTGAAAAAGATACAGAGGTAAGTCCCTGGGGAAAGAAGAGTCTCTTCGACAAATGATGCTCACAGCTAAAATTAGGAGGGAAAAATCAACTTCCAACCCTTACTTTATACTGTACACAAAAACCAATTCAAAATGGACTACAGACTATAAAACTGTTAACTCTAAGACTTCTTGAAGAAAACTAGAAGAAAATCTCTATAACCATAAGATAGGCAAAAATTTCTTAGGACATGGAAAAGAAAACAGGTTGGAAAACTGGTAAACTGGACTTAAACTTTAAAACATCTGCTCTTTCAAAGATCCTGCTAAGAAAATATCTGATTTTTCAAAGATGCCATAGAAGAGAAATTATTTGCAATATTTTTAGAAAAAGACTTGTATCCCAATGATGTAAAGAACCCTCACAACTCATTTATAAAAAGACATACAACCTAATTTTAAAATAAGCAAAGTATCTGAATGAATACCTCACAAAATATAAGGCTACTAAATACAGGAAAAGAGATCATTATCAACAGTCACCATGGAAATTCAAATTATAACCACAGTAAGGTAACATCATATACCCATGAGAGAGATAAAATTAAAAAGACCAACAATACCTTGTGTTGATGAAGATATGGGCTGAGAGAAACCCCCATGCAATGCTAGTGGGAATTAAACTGGTGCAACAAGCTTGAAAAGAGTTCAGCAGTTTCTTCTTATAGTTTAATATATATCTATCATATGACCCAGTAATTACACTTCTAGGCTTTTACCCAAGAGAAGTAAAAGCATATGTCCACACACACACTCCATCACAATGTTCTTAACTATTTTAATTAAAATAGCCCCAAGATGGAAACAACCCAAATGTCTATAAACATTCTGTGTATACCCCTGCAACGGGATACTGTCTGTGCTACAGTTCAGATAGTCTTCATGGAATAGTTTGTAAATTTAACTCCATTTAACTACCACAAACTTTTGGTGAATCTTTAAGAGTTTTCCAACAGAAACAACTCAACCAGCCTAACTCCGTAACACCTGGCCTAAACAGCAGGTATTTCTAGATACCTTTGAATGCTCAGACCCACAAGTACATTCCTTCTAGCATTCTTAATTCTACAATCACATCCTAACTAGATGGAAAATACACAAGGGCAAATGGATTCTTCTTTTTCTTGAAGTAAGGTGGAACACAAACATCTTAATATGACAGCGGGCCCTCACCTCTCAGGAGATGTTTCCTCACCTCCACGTGGCTGCACCTGGCTCCAAAATCCCTGACTCCCCAGTCTTCCTTCCTTCTACCTCATCATTGCCATATTTCATGCCCGTTAGACTCCCTCAGGCTTGGCTCTGTGTCTATGATCAGATCTGGTATCTTCCTACCTTTCTTTCAGTCCTGATGCCACCCATGTGGCTGATTAATAATCAAGCCTTTTATAATTTAAATAATACAGAAGCTAATAGATCAACCTCTATTCATTTTTCAAATGTGCAGGCACAAAACTGAAATTTAATTTTTTGCATGGAAAAAAAACTTTTAAATCGAAGTTGAATACCTGTTTCAGAAAAGATTCCAGAGCTGAATGTGCAGCTTTTTTCAATTCTACATTTGTATGGCTACACCATTTTGACAATACTTCAAATAAAGAAACGTAGTTGTCCAGAAGGCAGGTGCTAAACTGAGATGCATGCAGGGTAAATAAGCATAAGCCAGCTGAAATTGCAAAAACCATGATATTTAAAATAGAACAACAGAAAGCAAAATAAAAAACTAAGAAAGCTTTAAGTATATATAAAAACTAAAACTGTTCAGGAAGATCCACTATCATTATACTATAATAACTTAGGGATCTTGATCAGAGTTCTAACACCACCAATCTTCATTTGAATCAATAGGCCAAGCTTTGCACAGTGGTAGTATCGTAGCCAATGAGGTTTATCTGAGGCACGATTATTAATAATTAAATCGATAGGCCAATGTCCCCCAAAACAAAGTTCAAGAGTAGGATCAGGGTTTATTTAGATAAAGTCAGCATCAAACACTCTGGATCCCATAAAAGATGCTCTAAAGTAATTTTTTTAAAATCATGTATTCTAAGTGTGACCATCTAACCAGTTTGCACTCTAAAAACAAAGTCTCCAAGAGCCTCCCTGTAAGTAACTGTACATGAAACATCAGAGACAATATCATGCATAGGCTCACTCACAGTTTAAGCAAAAGTTTACTCAAGACATTAATTTAAAAATCTGAAATATTCCATCTTGTTAAATATACAATCTTACCTAAGGGTACCGCATATCTCTTCAGATCAATCTATTTAAAAAAAAAAATTACCATCAATGTTCAACAATTTCAAGTCTCAGCAATGAAAGAATTAGAGTAATATTAATCCCACCTGGGGACGAATTGCCTTTAATGCAAAATAAAAAATCTCCCTTGAAGTCTGGGGATCTGGAAAAAAAACAAAAAGAAGCCTTCACTACAAATCCCAACAGTATCATCTGACAAACCTCACAAATGCTTTACAACAAACAGCTTTATTTCATACAGCTCAAATGCAGGAATCACATCTTCTATCATTCATTTCAGCTGATGAGTTGCAAGCTATGACTGCTGCAGTTATTACCATAGTTAAGTAAGAAGAGAATGTGTAACAAGGACATGAGTTTCAATTCCACCTCATCACTTACAAGTTCTATTAGGTAATCTCTCAGGGCTTCAATTTTCTTATTTACAAAAAGAGACACTATATAGCCTCTTTGAGAATTGTATGGAGGATTATATAAGGCCAAGCACATGATCATTATCCTTACGCTGCCAGGCTTTTATTTAGCACATAGTATACCAAATTACAAACATGAATAAAATATGATCTTTGACCTTAGTGAACTTGTCACCTAAAGATAAAACCACTATCCAAGTATATCCCAAGACTCTTATCCTGACCTACAGACATCACAATTATTTAACTGTCTCCCACCAGTATTCACTGCAGCTGTCCAGAAATTAAAAGCTTTACTCATCACTAACTTCTCTACCCTTGTTAACAGTGACTTGCAAACAGCAGAGGCTCAAGAATTGTTTACTTTAATCTAAAGGACTGATATATTTAAAAACTGAGCCCAACTGGGAAAGAAGATAGAGGGAAAAGGGGTCAGAGGTCAGCATGTCTGTAGAATAATGCCATAAAAGAGATAACTTAAAACTCCTTGTATCTAATATAAGAAGAGATTTCTTTTGGGTATTAGTATTCAGACAGGCTTTAAAGACAACGGCAGCATTGAGCTGGGCCTAAAAAGATGGAACAAATTTTTTAAAAAGGTCATTCTAATACTAATAGAAAGTGACCATGTAGATACAGGTGTATCTAGGTACTTGCATGAGGTACTTGCCAGCACACAGCTGGTTTAGAATGGGTGGACTCAGGTGAACACAGTGAGGTGCAGGAATGCAAGGGCCTGAGCTCTCAGTAGTGGGAATGGACACTGCCTCCGTGACCTTTGCCAGGCCCTGCCTCCCACTGTCTGCTATGTCCATCTCTGCTTTCTAGTTGACCATCTCGAGGAGCATGCTCTTGTATTTACTTTTTTATTGTGGTAAAATATATAACAGTATTTACCATGTTAACCATGTATAAGTGTACAGTTCGGTGGGGTTAAATACATATACATTGTTGTGTACTCACCACCATTCTCTCTACCCAAAATATTTTTATCATTTCCTACAGAAAGGCTGTACCCATTAAACATTAATTCCCCTGACCCCTAGCCCCTGGCAACCTTGATTCTACTTTCTGAACCTATAAACTTCCCTGTTCCTGGTACCTCATTCAGTATTTATACCTTGCCACACGTAGCATAATGTCCTCTAATCCACATGTTGTAGCATAGGACAGTGTTTCCTTCCTTTTTTAAGGCTGAGTAATATTCTGCTGAATGATATACTAACTTGTTTATCCATTCAACTGCTGATGGACACTTAGGTTATTACTCCCTTCTAACTATTATAGATAATATTGCTAGGAACGTAAGTGTACAGATTCTGGTATTTACTTCTAAAAACCCTCTCTTATCACCTTGTCTCCCTTCAGCTATACATGTCTTTGGTCTCCTCTGTTAAGATTTCTCTAAAGGGTTTTCTAAGATAGCCTCTACTTCCTCCCTTCCATTCCACCTTGTCTTTGCCCTACTAAACCCTTAATCTGCTCTGTCCAGCTTATCTTCTAACACTCAAATGAACCTTCGCGGACCTACACTACAGTTGGGGCCACTCTGGTGGCTTTGCACTGAGACTCTACCCAGAGCAAAGCACATTACATCCTTGCCCATCTCTCTGCACCTGCTCCCCAGCTAAACTTGCTCACACTCACAGTTTCACATATTACCTCTATGCTGAAAACTTCCAAACTTGTATCTTAAAGTCTAATTTCTCCTGCAAGACCCAGTCTCACATATACAACTGTACCCCTAACATCTAAGCTGAGATATTCTACAGAATCTATGGCTAAACATGTCCAAAACAAAAGCCAGGTTTTGCCTGAAACCTGCCCCACCCAACTTAAATACCACTGGACCACACTCAAGAGCAAAGTTTCTCAATCCTATACCAAAACAAATCTTACATCCAATAGCAGTCAGGTAGACCTCTGCAGAACATCAACTAGCCCAAACCTATTCATTAGAGAAAAAATACAGTTTCTGGAATAAAATTCCAGCTTGGAATCCCCTCACACACTGACCCCATATCCTGCGCAATCTCTCCCTAGGCACTCTGTGTGCCACTGTGCTCTAGACACGCCAGTTCTCTTGAACCCTTCTGACCACTGTGTGCTGGCTAGGTTTGAGGCCTTGGGTACTTAATGGTCCCTTTAACTAGCATGCTCTTCTGAGCTCTTTCCCAGCTGTCTCCTTGCCATCCTGCAGGCCTTCTTAGGTTCTTGTTGCCTCCTCACAAAGAACTAGGAGGCTACATACATCCTCTACCTCTCCACACTCTGATATTCCTTTCAATGTACCCAACCTGTTTGCATCACTGAACCCTGAAATCTGTAATACCTTGTTCATCTATTTATTGTGTTTCCTCTACTAAACTGAGTTCATGACGGTAGGAATCTGACGATTCTGATCAATGAATCTAACACCTAATTCATCATTCTTTAGATAGAGGGCACCTAAGAAACACATACTGTATGAATGAAAACATTAGTATTAGTTTTTAGTGCTCAATGTCACAGGATTATGGGATGACAGAAAAACTATCAAAAAGTTTTACCAATTTTTGGTTATATAATTTACTACTGCTGTTGTAACTATCACAAAGTGGGTGGCTTAAAAGAAAAAATTTGTTACTATCAAGTTCTGGAGATGAGAAATCTGAAATGGGTCTCACTGAGGTAAAATCAGGGTGTCAATTATCATATGATCTCACCGATACGTGGAATTTCAGAAAGGATCATAGGGGAAGAAGGGGAAAAAATGAAATGGGATGAAATCAGAGAGGGAGACAAACCATAAGACACTGTTAATCTCAGCAACCTAAGGGTTGCTGGAGTGGAGAGCAGTGGGAGGGATAGGCTGGGTGATGGGACATTGGGGAGGATATGTGCTATGGTGAGTGCTGTGAATTGTGTAAGACTGATGAATCATGGATCCGTACCCCTGAAACAAATAATACACTATATGTTAAAAAAAAAGGCGGGGGTGTCAGCAGAGCTGTGTTCCTTTTCCACAAGCTTCAGGGGATTAGAATGAGGACATCACTAGGAGCCATTACTCTGCTACCACATCAGTTTTGTGACTTTGGGCAAGTAATGTCTTAGTTCTAGTTTCCTAATCTAGAAACATAGATATTATTACCCATCTTAGAGAGCTATTACTGGAATTTGCCTTGCAACTATTCTAGAATAGTCTTTAACAAGGGTAAATGAGCAAAAAGTGCAGGTATTTTTCTTAGGCTATACATGTTCACTGAGTATCAATTAATACCAAACGGAAATACAAAGACAAATCAACAACATCACCTGCCAGCAGGTGCAAGTGACAGAAATAAACATAAAACCTGCTAAATTAAAAATACATCGTAGGAAGTGCTGTAACAGAACACAGAAGCCAGAGAAAGTGATCTCAGAGAAATCATTAAAGTTTCAAATGGGTGTTCTGTGAGCAAGAACCTGAAGAAATGGGAAGCTGGTAACAGAATACGGGACAGATGAGAGAGAAAGCAAGAGATGAGAAATCACATAGAGCTACTATAACATCCTTGGTAAGCAACAGAGGGATGAGTAAAAATATTAGGTTGAAACATGCAATTGCTGTGTTTGTAGGTCAAAAATCATTGGATGGGCACCTGGGTGGCTCAGTGGGTTGTAGACTCTGCCTTCAGCTCAGGTCATGATCCCAGAGTCCTGGGACCGGCCTTGCATCAGGCTCTCTGCTCGGCGGGAGCCTACCTCTCTCTCTCTGCCTGCCTCCCTGCCTACTTGTGATCTCTGTCAAATAAATATATAAAATCTTTAAAAAAAAAAAAAAATCCATGGATGTTGGAATATAAAAATACTGGATATTGGTATTTCATAAGTTTCAATTTAACTAAAGCAAACACACAGGAAGTAGAAAAACTTGGTAATTACTTGCATAGAAATGGTAAGAAATAGCAAATAGAGAATTTTTCGCCATTTAAAGAATATTTTAGGGTTAAAAGCTTTCATTGCTTTTTAAAAAGAAATGAATTTCATAATGCATACAATGCCATCCTAGCTCGACTATCCTCTAAAACTTTAATTTTGAGATATTACAAGGAAACATTATAACTATAAAGAAAAGCATATTAAACAAACTTTAAAATTCATAGACAAGAATCTGTATCCTAAGAATTACAAAATGTTGATGGAAGAAATCAAAGAACAAATAAATCAACCTAAATAAACCTAAATAAATGGAGATAAACTGTGTTTATGGATTGGATAATTTAGCATAGCAAAGATGTCGGTTCTCTCCTGATTAATATACAGGTGTAATGCACGGACTATCAAAATTCAAGGAAAGTGTTTTGTAGATACAAACTTATTCTAAAATATACATGGAAAACGACAGCACTTGAATGATTTCATGGGGCACCTAGGTGGCTCAGTCAGTAAAGCCTCTGCCTTTGGCTCAGGTCATGATCCTGGGGTCCTGGGATTGAGCCCCAGTCAGGCTCCCTGCTCAAGGGGTGGTCCACTTCTCCCTCTGCCTCTCCTTTCCCCCCTGCCCCCACCGGATGTGCTCCCTCTCTCTTGCTCTCTCTACCAAATAAATAAATATTTTTTAAAAATAAGTAAATAAATTATTTCAACAGCAGTTCTTTTGGGGACACCTGGGTGGTTCAGTCAGTGAAGTGTCTGCCTTTGGCTAAGGACATGATCCCAGAGTCCTGGGACTGAGTTCCACATCAGGCTCCTTACTTAGGAGTCTGCTTCTCCTTCTGCCTGCCGCTCCCCCTGCTTGTGCGTGCTCTCTTTCTGACAAATAAATGAATAAAATCTTAAAAAAAAAAAAAAAGGCAGTTCTTTTGAAAAAGAATAAAATGGGAGGGCTTTACTCGATATTAATGCTTATTGTTTAATTATAGTCAAAAAGATAGTGTGCTGTTGGCAGAGGGATATATACATAGACCAATGGAACAGAATAGAGACCTTGAGAAATAGAACAAACTCAAATATACACCCCAAGTAAGTTTTTACATAGGCACATAAACAATTCAAAAGTGATTTGGCAATGATTTCATGGACATGACAAAAACACAGGCAACAAAAGAAAAAATAGATAAATAGACTTCATCAAAATAAAAAACCTTTACACATCAAAGGACATAAAGGCAACCTATAAAATGAGAGAAAACACACATCATTTATTTGGTAAGGAATTGATATCTGAATACCTAAAGAACTCCTACAATTCAAAACAAAGTCAAATGATCCCATTAAAAAATTGGGCAAAGAACTTAAATTACATTTCTCCAAAGAAAATATGTAAATAGCCAATAAGCACATGAAAAGCCACTCAACATCACTAGTCATAAGGAAAATGAAATGAAAACCACAATGATATACGACTTCACACCCATTATGATGGCTATTATCAAAAACAAGAAAATATCAAGTACTGGCAAGAATATGGAGTAACTGGAATCCTTACACATTGTTGGTGAGAATATAAAATTGTTGTTAGCTGCTCTGGAAAACAACATGGCAAAAATTTAAACACAGAATTAGCATATAACCCAATGACTCCACTTCTGGGTATATCCCTCAAAATACAAAAGCAGGAACTCCAACAGATATTTGCACTTTCTAGCAGCACACTCACAAGTCAAAAAGAAGTTCCCTTCCTCTCTCTCTACCTGCCTCTCCGTCTACTTGTGATTTCTCTCTGTCAAATAAATAAATAAAATCTTTAAAAAAAAAAAAAAAAAAAAAAAAAAAAGAAGTGATCTGGGGTGGATGGGTGGGGAAGAAAGGTGGCTGCGGCTATTAAAGGATAGCTGGAGGGCTTATGGTGATGGTCTGTTCAGTATCTTGACTATGGTCATTCATACACAAATCTGTACATGATAAAACTGCATTGAATGAAATATAGGCAAAGGTGTGCACATAAAACTAGTGAAATGTGGATAAGGTTGGTAGATTTACCAATGTCAATTCCCGGTCATGCTAGGACTCTAGGACCACGACTTGAGCCGAAAGCAGAGGCTTTAACCCACTAAGCCACCCAGGCAGGCGTCCCTAGAATTACAGTTTTTGAACTAAGAAGAAAATCAACTGAAGTCAAACAATACCTTCTTCCATGGATTTGGTGAAGTTACACATGAGTGAAGATAAGCCCTTCAGACACCCTGCCAGAACAGGCAGTTTGGGCTCTCTTATTGCTGATGTCATCTTTAAAAAAAAAAAAAGAGAGAGAGAGAGAGAGAGAGTTTTAAAGAAGCTCTCGTTAAAGGCAAAAAACACAAGCAAATCTTTGGGAGCACAGGAGCATACAATTTGCCATACCTGGATCTTAAGTTCACCCAGAAAAGCCCGGAACAGTTTTTCTGAATTATTTATCATTTCACTAGGATGAACTTCACCTAATACTCCCAGAAGCTCATATATTTTTTCCAAAACTGAAAAATAAATTTTAGATAAGACCAAAAATTACATTTAAATAAACAAAAACGTATGAACAAAATTAGAGAATATTTAGTTCAAAAGGAATTTCATAGTAAGACATAGAAAATATCTAGTTTTATATACCAGAATCTTTCCTGATAAATTTTATGCCAATCTACTATCATAAACTAAGTAACATTTGATATGTGTTGTGAGTTTTCTTTTCTTTTCTTTTGTGAGCTTTCTACTTAAAGAAATCAATTCATGGGGCACCTGGCTGGCTCAGTCAGTAAAGCCAGCAACTCTTAATCTCAGGGTCATGGATTCACACTGGGTGTGAAGCCTACTTAAAATAAAATAAAATAAATCATTTCATAAAGATTAAACTTGCAGAAGTATTCACATGTTTTTATCTATTTCCATTTGGGTTTGTTTTCAGCAAAAAGGATTCATCTGTAAAACATATAAATGCTTTAGTAGAGAAAAACATTAAGTTTTACACTAATTTTTGAAAGTCAATTTGTTAAAATATTTAAAAATAACATTTGAATGCATCTCACCTGTATCCTGTACTTTTGTTTTCGATGCGAGTTCTCCATAGAATTTGCTAAATAACTCTCCAATTCTAAATTCATCCATGAGTCTAGAACTTCTTAAAATCCGAAGTAACTAAAATAATACAAACTAGCATTGTCTAAACAAGAAAAGAATGACAAGGCTTCCTCTTCTGCACTGTTTCTATACAACAAAGCTCCAGAATCATGTGTCTCTAAGAGATTTCCTTGGCCTCTTGTCACTCCTATCTAGCCTGATTATTTGGGAGGTGGAGGCTGAGGCAGGTAGTAGAAGACAGGTGATACCAAAGGAAAGTGGCTGTAGACTTAAGTTTACCTTCCCAAGAAACCAATAATATGACTAGAACCATTCTCTCCGAGGCACTTAAGGAATAACAAACCTAAATGAATTCTAAAATAAAGATGCAATAAAAGAGATGCATCTGAAAGATAAAACAGGTGAGCGTGAACACCCAAGAAGCACTTAAACACAACATACAGACAGGCCCATTTTCATGGAATGGTTTACGAAAGAACTCAAAGCCACAATGATGTGGATCTTGGCAACTCTTAGAAGCCTTAGTTTTTAAGAGTCAGGGTAATGATTGTTCCTCTTAATTCCCCTCACAACTCAAAATCCTTCCTCTGCTACCCAGAATAGACTGAGAGCAAAAGACCATGGTATTAACAGGTGATGATCAGAAAATCTTGTCTGTATATCAGAGTGACTAAAGCTTAGCCTCCCAACATCTCTCACTCAAAACATAACTTAAAACTCTTAATTTTCTGCTTTTTAAGTTATATGCTTAATTAGAAATACATGTACGTAGAAATAATAAAATTACCTTAATAAGAAGATCTAGGGCTGGGATTTTACATTTAGCAGCTTTATCCTTTGTGTAAACAATGGTACAAGTATTCTAGGTTTTAAAAGGAGAGATACCAAAATCATCAGTAACATCTTAGTTCTTCACAAGAGCTAAAAATCCATCTCTGAGAGGAGCAATACCTATATATAACCTACTACAATTTAGTATTCAGCTGTTAAAAGTATAATATTAAGACTGTAGACTCTGAAAAACAATCTGAGGGTTTTGGGGGGTGGGGTAGGAGGCTGGGTGAGCCTGATAGTCGGTATTATGAAAGGCACATATTGCATGGAACACTGGGTGTGGTGCATAAACACTGAATTCTGGAACACTGAAAAGAAATTTAAAAAATAAATTAAAATTTTTTAAAAATTTAAAAAGAAAAATATAATATTAGAGTATATAAACACAGATTAAAAATTACTGAAGATATTTATGTAGTATGTTACGATAATAATATCAATAATAATCACAAAACACAAAGTAAAGAGACACCGAGCAGGATTAAAAACAAAACAGTTATGCCTCCTTGCATACTTTCCATAGCACTTGTTGCCATATATCAAGAAAGCAAGCATGAAAAAATTTAAAAAGGTAACTAAAGCAATTCAAAGAAGAATGGTTGGGACTCCACAGAATAGCTCAGTCTAGAAAGAGGCCACTTGGCTCCAAGTTTTGGGTGAAGTTTCTTAACTTCTGTCTTTTTTTATTTATTTATTTGTTTGTTTGTTTATTTATTTATTTGCAGCATAACGGTATTCATTATTTTTGCACCACACACAGTGTTCCATGCAATTCATGCCCTCTCTAATACCCACTACCAGGTTCCCCCAATCTCCTACCCCCCGCACCTTCAAAACCCTCAGATTATTTTTCAGAGTCCATAGTCTCTCATGGTTCACCTCCCCTTCCAATTTCCCCCAACTCCCTTCTCCTCTCTAAATCCCCTTGTCCTCCATGCTATTTGTTATGCTCCACAAATAAGTGAAACCATATGATAATTGGCTCTCTCTGCTTGACTTATTTCACTCAGCATAATCTCTTCCAGTCCCCTCCTCTCAATCGATGCAGAAAAAGCATTTGACAAAATCCAGCATCCATTCCTGATTAAAACGCTTCAAAGTATAGGGATAGAGGGAACATTCCTCACCTTCACAAAAATCTATCTATGAAAGACCCACAGCAAATATCATCCTCAATGGGAAAAGGTTTGCAGCCTTCCCGTTGAGATAAGGAACACGACAAGGACGCCCACTCTCACCACTCTTGTTCAATATAGTATTAGAAGTCCTAGCAACAGCAATCAGACAACAAAGAGAAATAAAAGGTATCCAAATTGGCAGTGAAGAAGTCAAACTCTCTCTCTTCACAGATGACATGATTCTTTATATGGAAAACCCAAAAGACTCCACCCCCAAACTACTAGAACTCATACAGCAACTCAGTAACGTGGCAGGATACAAAGTCAATGTACAGAAATCAGTGGCCTTCTTATACACTAACAATGAAAACACAGAAAGGGAAATTAGAGAATCAATTCCATTTACTATAGCACCAAGAACTGTAAGATACTTGGGAATAAACCTAACCAAAGAGGTAAAGGACATGTACTCGAGGAACTACAGAACACTCATGAAAGAAACTGAAGAAGACACAAAGAGATGGAAGACCATTCCATGCTCTTGGATCAGAAGAATAAACATTGTTAAAATGTCTATACTGCCTAGAGCAACCTATACTTTTAATGTCATTCCGATCAAAATTCCACCGGTATTTTTCAAATACATGGAGCAAATAATCCAGAAATTTGTATGGAACCAGAAGAGACCCCGAATCGCTAAGGAAATGTTGAAAAACAAAAATAAAACTGGAGGCATCATGTTACCTGATTTCAAGCTTTACTACAAAGCTGTGATCGCCAAGACAGCATGGTACTGGCATAAAAACAGACACACAGACCAGTGGAACAGAGTAGAGAGCCCAGATATGGACCCTCAACTCTATGGTCAAATAATCTTCGACAAAACAGGAAAAAATATACAGTGGAAAAAAGACAGTCTCTTCAATAAATGGTGCTGGGAAAACTGGACAGCTATATTTAGAGGAATGAAACTCGACCATTCTCTTACACCGTACACAAAGATAAACTCAAAATGGATAAAAGACAGGAATCCATCAGAATCCTAGAGGAGAACATAGCATGGTACTGGCATAAAAACAGACACACAGACCAGTGGAACAGAGTAGAGAGCCCAGATATGGATCCTCAACTCTACGGTCAAATAATCTTCGACAAAACAGGAAAAAATATACAGTGGAAAAAAGACAGTCTTCAATAAATGGGAAAACTGGACAGCTATATGTAGAAGAATGAAACTCGACCATTCTCTTACACCGTACACAAAGATAAACTCAAAATGGATAAAAGACAGGAATCCATCAGAATCCTAGAGGAGAACATAGGCAGTAATCTTTTTGATATCAGCCACAGCAACTTCTTTCAAGATAGGTCTCCAAAGGCAAAGGAAACAAAAGCGAAAATAAACTTTTGGGACTTCATCAAAATCAAAAGCTTCTGCACAGCAAAGGAAATAGTCAAGAAAACAAAGAGGCGACCCACGGAATGGGAGAAGATATTTGCAAATGACAGTACAGACAAAAGGTTGATATCCAGGATCTATAAAGAACTTCTCAAACTCAACACACAAAAAGAGATCATATCAAAAAATGGGCAGAATTGGGGCGCCTGGGTGGCTCAGTGGGTTAAGGCCTCTGCCTTCGGCTCGGGTCATGATCCCAGGCTCCTGGGATCGAGCCCCACATCGGGCTCTCTGCTCAGCGGAGAGCCTGCTTCCTCCTCTCTCTCTGCCTGCCTCTCTGCCTACTTGTAATCTCTGCCTATCAAATAAATAAATAAAATATCTTTTAAAAAAAAAAATGGGCAGAAGATATGAACAGACACTTCTCCCGTGAAGACATACAAATGGCTATCACACACATGAAAAAATGTTCATCATCACTAGTCATCAGGGAGATTCAAATTAAAACCACATTGAGATATCACATTACACCAGTTAGAATGGCCAAAATTAACAAGACAGGAAACAACATGTGTTGGAGGGGATGTGGAGAAAGGGGAACCCTCTTACACTGTTGGTGGGAATACAAGTTGGTGCAGCCACTTTGGAGAATAGTGTGGCGATTCCTCAAGAAATTAAAAATAGAGCTTCCCGGGATGCCTGGGTGGCTCAGTTGGTTGGATGACTGCCTTCGGCTCAGGGGATCGAGTCCCGCATCGGACTCCCAGCTCCATGGGGAGTCTGCTTCTCTCTCTGACCTTCTCCTCGTTCATGCTCTCTCTCACTGTCTCTCTCTCAAGTAAATAAATAAAATCTTTAAAAAAAAAAAAATAGAGCTTCCCTATGACCCTGCAATTGCACTACTGGGTATTTACCCCAAAGATACAGATGTAGTGAAAAGAAGGGCCCTCTGTACCCCTATGTCTATAGCAGCAATGGCCACGGTCGCCAAACTGTGGAAAGAACCAAGATGCCCTTCAACGGACGAATGGATAAGGAAGATGTGGTCCATATACACTCTAAGTCTTATTTTTAAGCTTAGCAAGATTAAAAATACCTACCTCAAAGAGGTTTAGTAAAATTAAGAAAGAAACTGTATCATGAAAAAACTTTGTAAAATATGAAGCGCTCTACAAATGCTGGTTACTCCTACTGTTGAAGCAATTTTTAAAAATATAGTTGACTCTTAAACAGCACAGGCTGGAACTGTACAAGTCTACTTATATCCACGTATACCCAGATTTTTTTCGATACAGTAAGGTACTGTAAATATATTTTCTCCTATGATTTCCTGAATAACATTTTCTTCTCTAGCTGACCCAACTATAAAAATAAAATCCATAATGCACAGAACAGACAAGACATATGCTAATCAACTATTTATGTTTATCAGTAAAGCTTCCAGTCAGTAGTAGGCTACGGACAGTTAACTTTCTGGGCAGTCACAAGTCAAATACATGGATTTTCAACTGCATGCAGCAGGTCAATGCCTCTAACCCCCTGTTGCTCAACGTTCAACTGTGTTAGGATTCCAAACCAGAAAGGCTAGAAATCAATAGAAGATAAAATTAAAATCTATTAAAAAAAGATGGATGATTATTACATCATACATTAAGGCTAATTGTAATCAATAAAATAACTTCTTATAAATTACCCCAGAGTGAATATATACTTCTTCATCAAATCTTAGTATCCAAGAACTACAAGTAATTTGGGGCCAATAAAAACAACTTAATTTATGCCACTTGTTGAAAGCAAAACAAGTCTGAGAAAGAACTACTTAAATTATTATTACTAGTTCCACAGTAAATTATGAGGACACCTGGGGAAGACAAATGGAAAGAGAACAGGAGGCACAAGAAAGGCAAACTTCCAACTGCTGCCAAAGGGCACATAGGAAGGACATGAAATAAGAATCTTATTCTGCAGAATTCTTTAACATTGTTTATTAGTATTTTGAAACTTCCCCACAATTCAAAAAACCCAAGTTATTATGACTTTTTACAAAAGACATTATTTATCCTATGTGCAAAAAGTTATCAAAGTAGCTTTTGACAAGGGCCTTACTTTATTAAATCTGAAAAGAACAACCTACTTCATTATTAGCCCACAATCAAGCACAAATAAATAAAACTCCTTGATGAGAAAGGAGAAATAAAATATAAACCCAAGTTTAAGTTACAGCATAAGTTAAAATCAATGTCGGTATATAATGAGATACGTTTTTTTCTCCTTACCTTAATTTCTAGAGAATAAGGTGTGATCTTCTGGCCAATTTTTTCTAAGAAAATACATAAAAATTTTAAGACTTCTTCTCTACAATCACGAAACTGTAACAAAAGAAATAAACACAGTAAATATGGGCAAGAAGAGTCACTCCAACATAAAGGAGTGTACAAGAAAAGGAAAACGAAATCTTCAACTTACTTCATCAATGCTAAGTGACTTCTGAACAAACACAAGCAAACCAAAATCTTTGGAAAAAATTAAGGAAGTCTGTAATGCTGGACAAAAAAAAAAAAAAAAGTTAGAGAGCTACTAAGAAGCACTCCATAAACCCACCCTAAATGGGCTGCATGTTTCTCAATTCAGCCTTTTAAGCAATAAAACACTAACTTAAGGCTTCTGCATTTAAACAAGGAAAACAGGAAACTATAGATGATATTCCACTGGGATGACGCAGGCAGAATAATGGCCCCAAAGATACCTGAGCCCAAATCCCAATATCATACCTGTAAATACACTAACTTTACATGGAAAAAGGACATTAAGGCTGCAAATGGAATTAAGGTTACTAATCAGTTGATTAAGAAAAAGGCGGGGGGGGGACAGGGGTGCCTGGGTGGCTCAGTGGTTTAAAGCTTCTGCCTTCAGCTCAGGTCATGATCCCAGGATCCTAGGATGGAGCCCTGCATCCGCATTGGGCTCTCTGCTCAGCGGGGAGCCTGCTTCCTCCTCTCTCTCCGCCTGCCTCTCTGCCTCCTTGTGATCTCTGTCTGGCAAATAAATAAATAAAATCTTAAAAAAAAAAAAAAAAGAAAGAAAGAAAAAGGGGGGATTATCCTGGATTATACATGGGTCCAATATAATCACATGGGCCCTTACCAGTGGAGGAGAGAGTAAGAAAAATGTAAAGAGAACAGGAGAGAAGAGAGATTTCAAGCATAGGAGTTACTAGACTCATAGCTGCTGGCTTTGAAGACAGGGGTCATGACTCAAGAAATGTGGGTGGCTCCTACAGGCAGGGAACATCAGGAAGGAAAAGGGACTTTAGTCCTATAATTTGCAAAGAACAGAATTCTGCCAACCTGAATGAAAAAGGAAATGGATTCTACATGAGATCCTTTAGAAAGTGAAGTGACCTGCCAGAAGCCTTGGTTGTAGTTTGGTGAGACCCCTGTTGGGCTTCTCACTACAGAATTGCAAGATTATTAAATCTATGTTGTTTTAAACTACTACGCTTTGTGGTATTTGTTACTGCAGCAATAGAAAACTAATACATTCCTCTATAATCTTCCACCTAGGAAAACATATACTAAACATTCAGAATAAACTTGGAGCTACTTTATAAACGAGTTAACTAAAGGAACAAAAAAGGAATTCTAACTTAGAAACTCTGAGACTAATGGCGCTTCGGTCGCTCACTCGGTTAAGCATGGGACTCAATTTTGTCTGAGGTCATGATTTTATGGTCTGTGAGATGGAACCAGAACTGGGGCTCCAAGCTCAGCAGGGAATCTACTTGAGATATTCTCTTTCTCTGCCCCTCACCCTCTCTAAAAACAAAACAAAACAACCTTGAGACCAGAAGGCATTTACATGTTAGTTTTTTTTTAATTTATTTCCCCATTAGTAATATATCCTTGACAATATATATAGATACTAGACAGCACTAGAAGTTTTCATGCAATGATATATTTTAAAAGTGCTGAAAAGAGGCACTTTTACTACAAAGTAGCGAAAGATTCTCATTCAGGGACTGCTTAAAAAAAGTTAAAAGAACTGCAGGGCTGTAAGTTACATTTCTGCAATGCTTCTCAGAAGTAGGAACAGCAAACGTTTAAGAATCGGGAAAAGGTACTGGAGGATTTAGGCGCTTTCTAAAAAGGTGAAAGAAAATACTTTCCTTTTCCCTCTGCCTCCTTTGCATAGCAATGATTGCCAAATTGCCAAATTTTTCGCCAACATTACTTTTAAAGCATCTTTACTCTGCTAAGAAAACATGTAGCATGACAAACCACTTTTTATACACAACCACGGAAATTCCGACAATCCAGAATCAAACGACTGTTCTTTTTCAAAACACTGTTCGATAAACCCGCTAGGAGAAAACCCTAGGCTCTTAGGCCCCAGCATAACACGGAAACCCCAAACGCGCACGCGCATTGGTACCCTCCAAGCGCGTCGGGGACAGTACCCACCCAGCACCGCGGGGCCGGAGCTCAGCACGCACTCCTGTCCCAGGCCCCGGATCAGCTGATAACTGGCCGTCGCCGCACTGCAGCGGTCCCCGACAGACAAAGACCCCTGTAGCTGCAGTAGGGAGCCCCGCACGTCTGACGCGGAGTCAGCCATGACGGCCAAACCCAGCACTGCGCGTGAGCACACCCCGTCCGGGTCCCGAAATGCCGTGGGGCTCGGAGGCGGGGCTCGCGGGTTCTCAGGGGGCGGGGTTCTCAGGGCAGGGGCGGTGCTCGCAGTGGCGGGAAACTTCGGGGAGGCCCTGAAAGGAGGGGTCTTCAATGTAGGAAAAGCCCTTTAGATGTCAGTTAAGATAGTGGCAGGACAATGAGTGTGTTACATACATACAATACACTGGGCATGCATACATGGAAGCTTAGAAACAGGAATCTAGCAGTTTAACCTCCGGAAATAGATGGGGAGGGTGGTTGATGAATTAGAGTTGACTAAATACCGGAGACAGAAAACAAAAAAGACAATCTAGAGGCTTGCGTCAAAATCTACATAGTTGTTCCTTAATAAAGAGTGAGAAGTGCATGTGTAATGTCTTTAGCAATGAAGATGCTTAAGGGATAAAGAATTTTCTCCTTAGCCAACAACACTGCGTAGTCACCCTGTCTGTGAACTTAATCCGACCGTCCTCCCCAGGTTTCCCGCGAAAACGAGGTCTAGCAGGGGGCCAGACCACCTAAACGGAGGGGGGCACCGAGCAAGGCTAGAGTCTGCTTTCCGTGGGGCGCTGGAGGAGGCCTTTCAGTACCCCCTGTTGGCTCGCAGTGGCGCCTCCCGGAGGCGGAGCCATGCCAGAGCGCTGCTGTGATTGGTGGGGCACCGCCGAGGGCGTTGACGACGGGCAGCTGGCGCGAAACCTTGCTCCACTCTTGCTGTGTAGAGGAGAGCTATCCACCGGGTGCGTCCGGGTTCCTTGCGGGCGTCGGCGCGGAGCGGATTTCCCGGGTAGGAGCGTGCGGGCCGGGGTGGCGGGATGAGGACCCCAGCGAGGGTATCTGTGCAGTGGGATGGGGGAAGCTGGGGGCGGAGGCGGGTGGAACCTGCCCTTTTCTCGCGCAGGTTCCACCAGCACCATGTCGTCCCCGTCGTCTACCCCGAGCCGCCGCGGCAGTCGGCGCGGGCGGGTCACACCTGCGCAGACGCGTAAGTCCCTTCCCGTGAGTCAAGCCCGCCTCATTATCCTCCATCCCCTCTTCTGGCTTTTTCCCGCCACCACAGAGAAACCTGGCCGAGCCTGGTTTCTAGCTCTGAGAGCAGTCTTTAAGGCCCAGGTGGAATAAGATATGCGGACGGCTTTGCCTATTCTTGTGTGTGTGTGTGTGTGTGTGTGTGTGTGTATGTGTGTATTTGTGTGTGTGTGTGAGAAAGAGAGGGAGAGGCAGTAAGTGCTAGGCCCTCGTTTCCTCCTTTTCCAACCTGTTTTCTAATCTTTAAAAGTGTCCGTGCCTATCTGTCTCCGTTTTGTTTGGTTTGTATTTGTTCCCAAGAGACTTGATGGAATTCCCAGAAGACCAAACAGGAGAGTTGATGGCCGTCTTTTCTGTTTTGTATGTCACAAGCTCGAAGTGAAGATGCCAGGTCGTCACCATATCAGAGACGTAGGGGCGAAGATTCTACCTCTACAGGAGAGTTACAGCCCATGCCGACCTCACCTGGAGCTGACCTGCAGAGCCCTGCCGCGCAGGATACGTTATTTTCCAGCCCTGCTCAGATACATTCCTCAGGTATGATTTTGGCAGGATCTAAGTTCTACTGTGGTTGATATAGGGATGCTTTAGCTGCTCATATTTGCTGGTTTGTTAATGGGTAGTTGATGTAACCCTACACGAGCTAGTATGCTCACCACCAATACGGAGATAGATACATGTTAAGACTTAGTGAACAGAGAAGAAAAAATTTGGTGGGTTTTTACTAGAAGCTTTAATAGCCCTCTTAACTTAATTGCCGCAGGTTAACTTAACTGCCACAGGTTTCAAGGAATATTTGCTCTTGTTCTTAGATGACTTAAGTCAACATGCTGTAGTTTAGGATTTGATAGGCTATCAGAATTTTATTGTAGATTTTCATATTTTGTTTTTATAGCAATTCCCGTGGACTTTGATGTTAGTTCACCACTGACATATGGCACTCCCAGCTCTCGGGTGGAGGGAACCCCAAGGAGTGGTGCTAGAGGCACACCTGTGAGGCAGAGGCCTGACCTGGGGTCTGCACGGAAGGGCCTGCAGGTGGATTTGCAGTCTGATGTGGTGAGTATACAGTAGGTCTTCTGTTAGCAGCATTTGGGGAACATAAAATGGGTAATTCCCCATTAACTCGTTCTATCATATTTTTCTGTATAGCCAGCAACAGAAGATATAGTGGCAAGTGAGCAGTCTCTGGGACAAAAACTTGTGATTTGGGGAACAGACGTAAATGTGTCAACATGCAAAGAAAATTTTCAGGTAAGCTGTATGTTAATACTTTAGGGTTCTGAAAATGCTGGGAGAAAGATTTATAAACAGTATCTAAGTAGCTATAGCACTTGGGTAGGTTTTTAGGTGGCTTAGAATTGTTGATTTTTTTAAAAAGAAAAAAATACCATTTATATCTGTCTCCAAATAGGAACATTCTCATGATTTTTTGCATTTGAGTAGTTATTCCTAAATGCATCAGACTTACTCTTTTTCTCTCAACATCAAGAGATTCCTTCAACGTTTTATTGACCCTCTGGCTAAAGAAGAAGAAAATATTGGCATAGATATTACTGAACCTCTGTACATGCAACGACTTGGGGAGGTAATCAAATGGTCTTATAAAATCAAATTAATGCATTTTAAGACAATTAGCAGAACATAACTTGTTTGTTTTCTCTTCTAGATTAATGTCATCGGGGAGCCATTTTTAAATGTAAACTGCGAACACATAAAATCATTTGACAAAAATCTATACAGACAGCTCATCTGCTACCCACAGGTAAGATTTTGATTTTGACCTTACCGAATTATAGTAAACATCCAGAACACCTAGAGGGTTTTTGAATAGCAGAATTTCCTGGGTAACAGAAAGAAAATGCCTCCAGAGCACAAAAACTTAAGAAAATCATACTCTTCTCCTTTAAGATGAACATTTTCTCATACTTTCATATTTCCAAAATAGTCACAGGCCATAGTCTAATTGGCAGGTTCTTTCTTAATAGTATTTAAAGTAATGATGAATCTTAAAATTGATAGCTACTTCGGTTGGATGAAGTAAACTATCTTAAGTGAAAAAAAAATTTTTTAAGAGTTATTTATTTTAGAGAAAGTACACACACATAGGAGGTGGCAGGGGGTGGTTGGCAGAGGGAGAGGGATAGATAGTCTGAAGCAGACTCCAGGCTCAGTGCAGGGCCCCAGTTGGGGCTGGTTCTCATGATCCGAGATCATGACCTGAGCTGAAATGCAGAGTCAGACACTCAACGGTGCCACTCAGGCATCCCTTAAGCAAAAATATTTTATAAATAAGCACATTACACTTTGTGCCATCCATAGCTGATTATGTTAACCTTGTTGTAATCCTTTTCTTTTTTAATTGTTTTTTGTTTGTTTGTTTGTTTTTGGGGGGGTGGGAGGGGTAGAGGAAGAGGGAGAAAGAATCTTTAGCAAGCTCCAGACCCAGTGCAGAACCTGACACAGAGCTCGATCTCACAACCCCAAGATTATGCCCTGAGCCAAAATCAAGAGTCGGGGCGCTTAACCAGCTAAGCCACCCAGGCGCCCTATAACCTTTTTCTTTTAAGCTTTAGGTCAAATTTTATTATTGAAGTATCAGCTATATTTATTCTAGTTGTAGGCTTTGGAGGCAAGCAGACTTGGTTTTGTATCTTGATCTTTAGCTGTATCACCTTGGTCAAGTTCACTAACATAAAAGTATGAGATCAAAAGCTTTTCATTACTAATTAAAAGCCCAAGATATGTCAGTACATTGTGAAGTATTCATATATATGATCACACCTAACCATTATGAAAATATGCAGGGGTGAGAGAGCTCAGTCTCAATGTACCTAAAGTCTTTAAACAATATGTTTGTGATTATATACAAGTGATACTTAAGATTTATGCCAGATGTATTTCTTTTTATACTTCACTAATATGAAATCCCTTATTTCTGGTATTTAATTCTAAGGTGGCAATATAAACACAGCTTGGCTTCTTTAAATTCATTTTTATAGGAAGTTATCCCAACCTTTGACATGGCTGTCAATGAAATCTTCTTTGACCGTTACCCTGATTCAATTTTGGAACATCAGATTCAAGTAAGACCATTCAATGCATTAAAGACGAAGAATATGAGAAACCTGAATCCAGAAGGTAATATTTTTTAATAGCAGGAAAATACATAAAAATAAAATCTTATTTCATCAAGGAATTTTAAAAGAATTGTATATGTGATAGTGGTGGTAATAGATTATAAATTGACTAAATATATGGCAGATTGATTTACCCTATATGCCTTTGAACCAACCCTGCCTTCTTTTAACTTAACTGAAATTACATAAAAGATGTTGTAACTCTCAGGGCACCTGGGTGGCTCAGGGGATTAAATCCTCTGCCTTCAGCTTAGGTTGTGATCTCAGGATCCTGGGATGCATCAGGCTCTCTGCTCAGCAGGGAGCCTGCTTCCCTTCCTCTCTCTCTGCCTGCTTCTCAGCCTACTTGTGATCTCCATCAAATAAATAAATAAAATCTTTTAAAAAATATATATGTTATAACTCTTGACAGTTCTTTATCTTAAGGTGAACTTGCCCAAATGTAATAGTTTTTCAGTTACTAAGTAGGCATATTTTCAAAATCACTGCAGAAAACAAATACAAAATATGATCCCTGCTTTGGAGCTTATAGGAATCTGGTTTGTGGGGTACCTGGATGGCTCCATGGGTTGAGCATCCAACTCTTGATTGTGGCTTAAGTCATGATCTCAAGTCCGCACTCAGCAGGGAGTCTACTTGAGGATTCCTCCTCCCCTCAAATGATTAAATAAGTCTTGTAAAAAAAAAAAAATCTAGCTGGAAAAGTAAATAAAAAAAAAAAAAACATAGGCCAATAGAGCAGTGCAAGGGATGTCTTAGCCCAAGGAGGGGGGACGAGTTCATGGTGAAAGAGAAATTTTAGTTACAGTAAGGATTTGGAAAGCAGACACGAGGGAATTCACTCTGGGCTTCTGTAGGCAGAAGCAAAGCAGAGCTATATGCAGATAGTAAGTGCTGGCTGAGGCCAGAAGTAAGAGAGGTAGTGTTTGTGTTAGGACTGGAAAGTCGGTCCTGAAGAGCTTTGAATTCCAATTTAATACAGATTTTTATTCCAAAGTCAGTAGGGAGCAATTGATACTTTTTCAGAAGAAAGTGAGAAAGATTTTACCACTCTTGAGGATCTCATGGTGAGTGTAGTGTGCCAGGTATAAGGTGTGTTAAAGTTCAGTTCAGAGACTTTTTAATAGTAGCTCTAGTATGGAGCAGCAGGGTCCTAAGCTGGACAGTGGCCATAGGAGTGAAAATATAAGACAAACATGGTATTTGCCATGTATGAAGATTAAGATATAAAAACTGCTGAGAATTTATAAACAGTCCTATAGGTGAATGCGCAAAGGACACAAATGTCAGTATAAGAAAATACAACAGCTAACAAAGGAACAAATGTTGGAGTTCACTGTTGATTAAAGGATACATATGTTCTTATGAAATTGGTTCCTTACCCTACTTTGTGATAGGGTATTCAGTGGAGACACTGAAGGATGTAGGAAACTGAGAGTGCTGCAGTTCATTTTTCAGGGGCAGAGCATTGGTACATGAAGGCTAAGACTGGAGATTATCATAATTTCAGATGAAGAGGGATTGCCAAATACCCAACTAATTTCAAAAGTTTTAAACTTTTTTTTTTTTAAGATTTTATTTATTTATTTGACAGCGATCACAAGTAGGCAGAGAGACAGGTAGAGAGAGAGGAGGAAGCAGGCTCCCTGTTGAGCAGAGAGCCTGATGCGGGGCTCGATCCCAGGACCCTAGGATCATGACCTGAGCTGAAGGCAGAGGCTCTAACCCACTGAGCCACCCAGGTGCCCCAACAAAAGTTTTTGTATTGATTTCTGTAACTTACTATAGATGTTACTTTTTATTTTTTATTTTTTTAAGATTTTATTTATTTATTTGACAAAGATCACAAGTAGGCAGACCACGGCAGGCAGAGAGAGAAGGGAGGGAGCAGGCTCCCCACTCTGAGCAGAGAGCTCGCCCCTGGGATCATGACCTGAGCAGAAGGCAGAGGCTTTAACCCTATGAGCCACCCGGGCACCCACAAAGGTTACTTTTTAAAGTAGAATAAGGATTGGTGGGGAGGGAGGGAAGGAAGATTTTTAAGTAAGTAGAAGGGAGGACAAGACCAAGTGGGAAAGAACTTGTGAGGCAGCAATAAGTACTGAAAGGCTGTGGCAATCTGCAAGGCCAGTTGTGGCTAACTACAGACCATGTTTTGTTGACTATGAATAACAGTGTAACTCGTTTGGAACTAACAGTGGGAATGAATTGGGTAAAAGTTTTCTTGTCAGGGATGGTCCAAACTGTAGAGGAACCAGGTGCAAAAGTGAAAAATATTCTGTACCAAGTCTTTCTTATATAAATAGTAATGATTGTCTAAGTTGTATAGTGCTTATTTCTGCTAAGTACTGTTCTTATAAGGCTTGATGTATGCAGGCTCTTAATCTTTAACAAATGTAAGGCAGATGCCATTACTGTCTTGTGTAGAAGGGCACAGAGAGGCTAAGGTGTCCCCAGGGTCACACAGGTACTCTGTCCAGATCATCTGGCTCTGGAGCCAATGCATTTCACATACACTGAGCATCAGGACTTCAGCATAATACAGTGTGTGAGGAAGAAGGCCATGCGGCAAAGGAGGCAGAAGTGTAAAGCTTCTAATGCAAACCCAGAAGGTGGAGGGGAACAGGAGGTAGATAAGCAGAAAGATGGTGGATGCCTATTGGACAGTGGGCCTTCGGGCAGAAGGCCAGAGGGCCAGCAGAGTTGAGAAGAAGGAAGACAACACAGGAAGGGCATCCCAGGCCAGACCTGAGGATACCCAATGAAACATGCATTCCCTGACCATAGCACCTCCCTGTGACCACAGCCATCCCCAGTAAGATTCTCCTGGGCTCAACGGCACACCTAGACCTGCCCTGGCAGGAATATAGCTCAAGGAAGAGACCACTACTTTCTGGGCTGCAGGCAGTGGCTGATGGATAAGCTGACCTCTCTCCCCAACTCCTTACAGACATCGACCAGCTCATTGCCATCAGTGGCATGGTAATCAGGACATCCCAGCTGATTCCAGAGATGCAAGAGGCCTTCTTCCAGTGCCAAGTGTGTGCCCACACAGCCCGGGTAGAGATTGACCGTGGCCGCATTGCTGAGCCCTCTGTTTGTGAGCGCTGCCACACCACTCACAGCATGGCACTGATCCACAACCGCTCTGTGTTCTCTGACAAACAGATGGTATGTGCCTTCTTGGGTGCCTTGGGAGGCATCCCCATTGGCATATTGGTGCTTAGGGCTTCAGGTTTGGGATGGGGCTTTTCCTTTTTTATTGCCAGTGAGCACCAGGTCATGATTATATACCACGTTCTCATGGCCTAAAATACTTTCTAATAAGAAAAACACATTCTGGGGTGCCTTGGCGGCTCAGTGGGTTAAAGCCTCTGCCTTTGGCTCAGGTCATGATCTCAGGGTCCTGGAATCGAGCCCCATATCAGGTTCTCTGCTCAATAGGGAGCCTGCTTCCCCCCCTGTCTCTGCATGTCTCTGCCTGTCTCTCTGCTTACTTGTGATCTATGTCTGTCAAATAAATAAATACCTTTTTTTTTTTAAAGTTTAAATAAGAAAACACATTCTTTCACTATTTTTTTCCTCACTATTCCACTTTTTGACTTAATAAACTTAATTTGAGGGGTATCTGGATGGCACAGTTTGTAAGCATCTGCTTTCAGCAAGGTTGAGGGATCAAGCCCCACATCCAGCTCTGTGTTCAGTGTGGAGTCTTTAGGCTTTTTTTCTCCCACTACCTCTATCCCTTACTTCCCTCCTGCTTTCCCCCCACCCCAAAATAAATGTTCCCTTTTTTTTTTTTAAGGTTTTATTCATTTGAGAGAGAGAGAGTACACATGAGCAGAGGGGAGGGCAGAGGGAGAAAGAGAAAGAGAAGCCTCATGTGATTCCATCCCAGGACCCTGGGCTCATGACCTGAGCCGAAGGCAGATGCTTAAACAACTGAGACACCCAGGTGCCCTAAAATCTTTTTAAAAAATTTAATTTGAGATGTTTCTATAGGAAATACTTAAGCTTATTTTAAAAAATTTAGTATGTCAGATAAAAGTATATGAAACATCTAAGATCAGTAAAAATTGGGGTGCCTGGCTGGCTCAGTTGGTACAGCAGGCGACTCTTGATCTCAGAGTTGTAAGTTTGAACCCCACGTTAGGTGTGGAGAATACTTAAAAATAAAATATTTTGAAAATTATATCAGTAAACATTAGTTAAATTTTGTCATTTTTCAGCTGTTCCCATTGATACAGAATGAGTTGACAATTTTTCTGAAGTCTTTCTCAAATTTTATTGTAAAGCAAGTTTGGTTTTTGTGTCTTTAATGATTTTTTTTTTTTTTTTAAGATTTTATTCTAGAGAGAGAGAGGGAGTGTGCCCATAGGATGGAGAACAGGGGGAGGGAGAGGGAAAAAGAATGAAGCAACTCCACACTGAGTGCAGAGCCCCACACAGGGCTCAGTCTTACAACTGTGGGATCATGACAAAAGCCAAAACCAAGAGTCAGATGCTTAACTGACTGAGCCACCCAGTCACCCCTTTAATAATGAAAATATTAAGATGAAGTTATCAAAACAACATAGGAATAAGTGGGAAAAGTAAAAATTGTTTATTTGCTGTGATTGTAATGGTGTTAAAGTAGGCACAGGGACAAGGACTGTTAAGTTTTTTGAATTTTGCTGTAATGTTAAAACAACTTTCTAAAATTTAAATAGAATATGGTCAAAATACTACAAAGCTAATTTCCTTTATGGGGAGTCAATAAGAAAAATACTAGCAAATGTGAAGAAGTGTTGAATGTTTTTACTAACCAAAGAATTGAAAATTAATTATAGATAGAAATTTTCATCTAATATTGCTACCAATAATTGGAGCAAATGTACCTCAACTCATGCCAGCATGGTGCTGAGACCTATGATACAAATATGGAAGCGTGCTCCCAGGTCGTTTTTAGTGTAATATTCTTTCTTAGGATGCTTCAGAGACTCCCAAACTGGCTTGAAATAAAACTATCCTAGAGTAGTTTCCAAACTCCATGACCCGATAACACCACAACACACCTTCATACCCACAGACCTCACTGTCAGTGTCTCAACCATTTCCTTATGAAACAACCAAGCTTCTCAACCAAGCACAGGTTTGCCTCAGGACCATTGACACTTGTTGTTCTTAACCTACAGAACACACGGCTTCCTCCCTAATATCCTTAAATCTTTGCCTAGAGGTTGCTTGATCTGAGAAAAGCCTTCCCTAACCTTGCCTTGTGAAAAGCATCTCCTCCACCCCCACTGCTCATGCTCCTTACTCTTTTTTCCTTTTATTACGTGTGTCACTGCCAAATGTTATATGCTCACTTGTATGTTTGTGCATTATTTGTCCTCACTCCACTCCAAGGGAAGACTTCATTCACTGTGGAGTCCCCAGCACCTAGAACCAGGCCAAGTGCTCAGCCAATACTGCTGTGTGAGTAACCAGGCCAAGTGTTTATGAGATGCACACAGTGAATAGGAGAGATGCACCAAAGTACTTAACCAGGAATCTGAAAAGTGTGTACTTCTCCACCTTGGAAATCTATGAGAAGTAATTGCTAAAAACATAATTAGAAATTTAGACAAACGTGTATGCAAAGAAATGTTCACTACATCCTTGAAATGGTGAAAAACAGTCTCACAAATTACGGCTGTCTCCCAAATAGGGGAATTTGTATGTAAACAATAATCCTTACAAATGTATGTTTATGTCACATTAAAGGTTTAAAAAAAAATGTTGGCTATCTGGAGATAAAAACAAAGAATGGTATTTTTTTACGATTTTATTTATTTCAGAGAGAACATGAACACAACTGAGGGGAGACAGAAGGAGAAGCAGGCTCCCCACCGAGCAGGGATCCTGATGTGGGGCTCTTCCCAGGGCCCTGGATCATGACCTGAGCCAAAGGCAGATACTAAAACCATTTGAACCATCCAGATGCCCCGAGAATGGTGTTTTAAAAATAAATGTGGTAGGGCTCAGTCGCTTGAGTGTGAGACTCTTGATCTTGGCTCAGGGTGTCAGGTGCTCCTATGTGCTCAGCTGGGAGTCTGCTTTCTCTCCCTCTCCTTCAGACCTCCCCCATTTGGGTGTACACACATGCACATGTGCGCTCTCTCTAAAATAAATAAGTGAAATCTTTTTATAAAGTAGAAATGTGGTAACATCAAAAATAGTTATCTGTAAGTGGTACAAAGATGGGCAGTTTTGTCTAAATTGTGCTTGTCATTTCCTGAGTTATCTGTTTCCTCTGTTCTTTCAGATCAAACTCCAAGAGTCTCCTGAAGATATGCCTGCAGGGCAGACGCCTCACACTGTCATCCTTTTTGCTCACAATGATCTTGTTGACAAGGTTCAGCCTGGAGACAGAGTGAATGTTACAGGTTAGAATGTAGATTATATTAATGAGATAAGTATGCCTTGGGGTTTTTTTTATTTGTTTGGGGTTTTTTTATGCTTTTTAGTCAGTCCTTTCGCTTGGTCATGAATTCATTGGCCTGAAGCCCGGTCCTGCCTATAATGCTTTATTCACTTTTTACTTAGCAGGGTGGAACCTTTCAATGTGTTGTCTGCTGTTGCTTGCTCTTTACTGTTTCAGTGTTCCAGAGCTATAAGTGTATTTTGACCTGATAGCACTGGTATCTGGAGAAAACAGCTCAGACAAGGCTAGTATTGGTAAGATTGGAGTTCTACCAGCAGCTTCAGGAAGCAGCACTCACCAACCTGGAATTTTAAATAATTTGCCACTTCCCAAATGTACAGCTAGGGTTAACATTTACTTATTATAGAGAGGAAATGGGTCAGAGTACCTTGCAGAGTTACGTTGTGGTTTGTGGGTTTTTTTTTTAAGATTTTATTTATTTGTTTGACAGAGATACAGCCAGAGAGGGAACATAGGCAGAGGGAGTGGGAGAGGGAGAAACAGGCTTCCCACTGAGCAAGGAGCCGGATGTTGAGCTTGATCCCAGGATGCTGGGATCGTGACCTGTTCCGAAGGCAGACACTTAACTGACTGAGCCATCCAGGTGCCTCACATTGTGGTATTTTTATAGGAAGTAGAGATTCAGAGACTTTCAGATCACTGTAGCTGAGGTTATGTGGTAATCTGTGACGCAAGGTTTCTCCTTCTCTCCTGGCCAAGAAAGTGCTTATTCTACTCTACCACGTGAATATGCCAGTCTTTCTCTTGATGCTTCAGAGTAGGATAAGCACCTGGTTTCTCAAAGGTGCTGTGAATAGCAGGCAGAGTTCACTGAGGTCAAGGTGGGGACTGAATCCAGGGAGTGGCTGCAGCTCTTAATGTAACCCATTAGTTGTGTTCTGTGAGTTAAGACTTCTCATCCTGTGTCTCCACAGTAGGTGTAGCCCAACGGTTGCCTATAACAACCTTAAGTTATAAAAGCACTTGTAGTTCATTAACAATATGAAAGAATGTGTCATTAGTGAAAGTTGTGCAATCCTTGTTCTGCCACCCTATATTGGTCTGAAACCTTTGATAAAGTATTTAATCTATTTTAATATCCTCAACTGCCAAGTAGAATTAATGTGATTATACAGATGAATGTGTTTGGGGAGGGGAGCTGTGGAAAGCACCATATAGATGTAAAATAAATATTGAAGTTGTTCTGTGATGAAGAATCATTGCAAGCACCAGTAAAAATAAGTAGACACTTTAAACAGTTATCTGTCCCTAATTCAGCTTACCATAAAGGAGGTTGTGTACTCTCAGAATGCTACATATGAACTGGTTTTTAATGTTTTAAAAAAGAATTACATTGACCTATTAAATAAAAGGATTGGTGATCTATGATGTGTTGCTAAGAAGCCTGTGATAGAGCAGATAGTTGCTCCTCAGAAAGCTGCAAGAAATTGGATTATCCCAGAGTCCAAGCCTTCTGGATTGAAAGTCAAAAAAAGATAAACATCACAGATGTCAGTTTGGGAAACTTCTTTTTGAAAAACAAATGAGTTGGTATGGTTGAGGGCTGATTACTCATTTATTTCTTCTAATGTTCTTAAATTATATTCTTTAGGAAGTGTGCTAGGGCATGCCCATTCACCTAGAAACACTTCTTGTTATTAATAACATGTAGTAATATTTCTTTTACTGTATCTTTACCTCTGACTCTATAGACAGTCTAGTCTGTGAAATAACTTTTGAGTAATCTTTTTAAAGATTTTATTTACTTATTTGAGTAGTTTTTAAAAGAGCTTTTTAGTATTTCCTTTCCAAATTTTTGGTACAGGATTTTAGTACTTTGTTCTAGTCAAATAATTACTAAGCAGATTCTGTACATTCAGCTTAAAAGAAATGAAAAAACTGTTTCAAAATACTGTTTATTGAACACAGCTGTAAGCCAGCATTATGCTGAAAGCAAAGTAATTTCATTTAAATCTCAGAGTGATTATATGCAGTATGGTTGTACTCAGGTGCCCAAGATCATAGAGCTAATGGATGGTTATAGATGAACACGTTTTTAGGTCTGCTTTTTTAAAAAACCTGTGTTTTGGGACACCTGGGTGGCTCAGTTGGTTAAACGGCTGCCTTCGGCTCAGGTCATGATCCCAGCGTCCTGGGATCGAGTCCCATATCGGGCTCCTTGCTCGGCGGGGAGCCTGCTTCTCCCTCTGCCTCTGCCTGCCATTCTGTCTGCCTGTGCTCGGTCTCTCTCCCTCTCTCTCTCTGATAAACAAACAAATAAATAAATAAAACCTGTGTTTTTTCCAACTTGCCTTGCCATTTTCACCAGGGAGCTTTGCAGTATAGGCGAATCCTTGACTCTAGGAAGGTCATGAAGGCAGTATGCTCAAAACTCACCTCCACTGCCAGCCCTCAGGTCTCTTAGGTGCTGCCTGCTGTCTGCTAGTTTATGTGCCATTTAGGGGAAGGTAAAAGCATATCTCTTGATTGTGCCCTCAGGTATCTATCGAGCTGTTCCTATCCGAGTCAATTCAAGAGTAAGTAATGTGAAGTCTGTCTACAAAACCCACATTGATGTCATTCACTATCGGAAAACTGATGCAAAACGCCTGCATGGCTTTGATGAAGAAGCAGAGCAGAAACTTTTTTCAGAGAAACGGGTGGAATTGCTCAAGGAACTTTCTAGAAAGCCAGACATTTATGAGAGACTTGCTTCAGCCTTGGCTCCGAGTATTTATGAACATGAAGATATAAAGAAGGTAACAGTGGACTTTTAACTTTGATCAGGATTTATAGTTCTTTGAGATCAAAAGGCACGAATATGTGCCCCTTCTATCACTACCACCCCCACCCCATCCCTAAAGAATAAGAACTGTTGGGTGTTCCACAGAGCAAGGTGCTTACCATCTGACTTGGTTATTGGTTGAAAAGAATTGGTCATTGTCCATTTCCTCATATCTACATTGAAATTAAATGTTTCTAAAGAATAACAAAAGCTAGATGGGATCAGAATAGAGATTTACATAGCCACCATTCTGGCACACTGGTATGTGAGTCTATATAAATTGGTTAGTTCATTTAAAGCACTTTCCTCTTTATACATTGCCTTAATTTAATTATAATTTTTTATTCACAGGATAAGAAAATACCTCTAACATTTAAACTAGATCAATTGCTCTGTAGTCAGTGAATGTTTAAACATTTTTGTTTAGGGAATCTTGCTTCAGCTCTTTGGTGGAACAAGAAAGGATTTTAGTCACACAGGAAGAGGCAAATTTCGTGCTGAGATCAACATCCTGTTGTGTGGTGATCCTGGGACCAGCAAGTCCCAGCTGCTGCAGTATGTGTACAATCTAGTCCCCAGGGGCCAGTACACATCTGGGAAAGGCTCCAGTGCAGTAGGCCTCACTGCATACGTGATGAAAGACCCTGAGACGAGGCAGCTTGTCTTGCAGACTGGTGCCCTTGTTCTGAGTGACAATGGTATCTGCTGTATTGATGAATTTGACAAGATGAATGAAAGTACAAGATCAGTACTTCATGAAGTCATGGAACAGCAGACTCTTTCAATTGCAAAGGTGAGAGGCCCGTTCTCCATGTGTCAACATGGGTACACTTAGAAATCTAGCACCCATATTCACCTTGGTTCTAACTTTGGGAAACTCATGACTACTTTTCCTATTAGGTTTCAGCTAAATATCTTTGAGTATTTCCTCTTTCATCTTTTTTGCTATAGTAACCCACTAATATGTGGTATTCCTAGAACTTGAGTTTGTCCTAAATGTTATGCAGGGGTTTAGTTTCTGAGAAGAATGTAGTTACAGCATACATTTGTCTAGAATATGATTGTTGGCATGAATCTGAGGATGGCATTGTCCCAGATAAATCTGTTGGTATCATCACACACACAAGGTGATGTGTGTGACTCTTGGTGACGGTGGATGTACGGCAAAGTGCACTCCAGGTGAAGATAGCTCACGTGGTTCCTGCCAGCATCAGGGTGAAGTTTCTAACTGCACTGTTTTCTCTGGTAGGCTGGGATTATTTGTCAGCTCAATGCTCGCACCTCTATCCTGGCAGCAGCAAATCCTATTGAGTCTCAATGGAATCCTAAAAAAACGACCATTGAAAATATCCAGCTACCTCACACTTTATTATCAAGGTATGAGAACATAAAGAAGATGCTTACTTTGCTCATTTGTAGAATTTTCAGGGTGAGATAAAGGGAAATAATAAAATTCAACCACTACTAGCATCATAAGCTCTTCACTCTAAAGCAAAATTTTCTAATAGGGGTGGTCAGGTTTTCATGGCAAGGACTGTGTTTCTCTACTCAGCTATCAGGTAGCACCTTAACATTTATTCATTCTTTGAAGCTGTTAGGACATTTCACCTTGACATCCTTTTCAGAAGCCCATCACTTGCTGCTCATCTCTGCCTTAAAGTCGCTAAAGAATATCATCAAGTACAGAGAAAAGCTTCACATGACAGATAAGGTTCTGAAAAATTAAATTTGTTAAAGTAGAATTATAATCCAGTTTTTCTCAATGCCACTGCTACAAATACTGATTTCATTAATGGGTTGTAATAGTATTTTATAAATAGTATTTTACCTTATTATAGTAGTTATTTATAGTATTTCATAAATGGATTTTAGATTTTATGTATTTTTTTTAAGATTCTATTTATTTATTTAACAGGCAGAGATCATAAGTAGGCAGAGAGGCAGGCAGAGAGAGAGGAAGGGAAGCAGGCTCCCTGCTGAGCAGAGAGCCCAATGTGGGGCTCCATCCCAGGGCCCTGGGATCTGACCTGAGCTGAAGGCAGAGGCTTTAACCCACTGAGCCACCCAGGCGCCCCAGATTTTAGATTTTAATTATTCAACTTTGTTCCAGAGTTCTGTTCTGTTTTTTGTTTTTTTTCCCAAAACAGTTGAATGCTTTTTCCTTTAAATCTTACAATCTTCAAAATTATCATTTTTTTTTTTTAAGAGAGACCACAAAGAGGGAACACGAGCAAGGGGAGCGGGAGAAGGAAAAGCAGGCTTCCCGCAGAACAGGGAGACTGATGGGGGGCTCGATCCCAGGACCCGAGGATCATGACCTAAGTCAAAGGCAGATGCCTGATGACTGAGCCAGCCAGGCACCCCTGGAGAGCAGACTCTTAATTCTTCCTTGGCAGCTCTGACTACACATACATTCACTGATCATGCCTAGGTGGCTCAGAAGCAAATTTTTTTTTTAAGATTTATTTATTTTGAGAGAGAGTGTACGGGGGAGGGGGGCAAGGGGGTAGCAGAGAGAGAGAGGGAGAATCTCCAGCTGGCTTCCCACTGAGCACGGACCTGATGCAGTGCTCAATCTCAGGACCCATGAGATCATGACCTGCGCCGAAACCAAGAGTCAGAGGCTTAACCACCTGAGCCACCCAGGAGCCACAGGAGCAATTTTTAAGTTACATATGTGGGTATATTGGTGTCCCAAGCAGGAAAACAATGTTTTTACAATATTTTTTCAGGTTTGATTTGATATTCCTCATGCTGGATCCTCAGGACGAAGCCTATGATAGGCGTCTGGCCCACCACCTTGTCGCTTTATACTACCAGAGTGAGGAGCAAGTGGAAGAGGAGTTCATGGACATGGCAGTGCTAAAGGACTACATTGCTTACGCCCACAGCATGGTCATGCCTCGTCTGAGCCAAGAAGCCAGCCAGGCTCTCATTGAGGTAACACATGTCCATGTTTAAATCCTGAGAAATGTTTTTATTGAGCCTGTAGCCAATAACGTTAATGTCACTAGCTGACTATCTCCATTAAAAAGTAGTTTTGTTAATGACGTATTATTTTGTATAACTACTTTTTTCTCCTATGTTGCAAAATTGACTTTTCTAAAGGTAGAAAAGGGAAAAGATTCTTTTATATATGTCGTACAAGCTTTTTATAATTAAATGTTTGTAAACACAATAAGTTTAAGCTCAGAATACATGAGTCGAAGTAGAAGTTATGCTACTTAGTAACTTTGTAACTCTGAAGAAGTCATGTAATTTCTCTGAGCTTCCATTTGCTTGTTTCTAAAAAGTAAAAGGAATTTTGAGTACCTGATGTTCACTTTTCTGTAGCCTTTCCCTTGGACAGCAGTGCATAATCACACATTCAGTTATTCAAACACTATATTAAAAAGGTTCCTGGTGCTTAGTGGGCTTTATATCCTAACTAAGCCCCTGAAAATACTCAAAGAAAGTTATAGGTGATGTATAATTTTCCATTTGTATCATATACTTGAGGGTTGCTCAACAAAAAATGATGTTCACGGAGGACATTGGGAGTTGGAGAGAAGTGAGTTGGGGGATGTCAGAGGAGGAGACAAACCATGAGAGACTGTGGACTCTGAGTAACAAACTGAAGATTTTGGAGGGGTGGTGGGAGGGGGTTGGGTGAGCCTGGTGTGGGTATTAAAGAAGGCATGTATTGCATAGAGCGCATTGGGTGTGGTGCATAAACAATGAATCTTGGAACAAAATAAAACTAAATTAAAAGTGATGTTATATATGTGAGTTTACTACAACTCAGATTTGTAACATTATTTCAGTAATCTTTGCATGCCTCAGTCATTAAATAAACCCTCAGCATAGGTGTAAACCAGAGTTGGTGCCTGAGCACCTTTTTCAGACAGGCACCCTGATTGGTCCTCTGCTGTAATTGTGACCTGCCCTTTACCCCAACACACCATGTCCCCTGAATGCCAGCCTCACACACCTCCTAGCCCACCCCGATTCTTCACTCTTCATAGCCACATCAGATACCACCTTCATGATGAGCTTTAAGGCCCAGGGCTAGATCTGACTTCTGATTCCCCTCAGTACTGCACCTGGCCGCCGTTAGTTTATTTAACAGAATCCTAACTGTTCAAAGTTCAGCCACAAAACTAAAGTATTGTTACAAGGAGTTTTGGTTTTAGTTTTTGTTTTTGTTTTTGTTTTTTTTCCTGCCTACACTAGGCTTATGTAGATATGAGGAAGATTGGTAGCAGCCGAGGAATGGTTTCTGCGTACCCTCGACAGCTGGAATCATTAATTCGATTAGCAGAAGCCCACGCTAAAGTACGATTCTCAAGTAAAGTTGAAGGAGTTGATGTTGAAGAAGCAAAACGCCTCCATCGGGAAGCTCTAAAGCAGTCTGCCACTGACCCCCGGACTGGCATTGTGGACATATCTATTCTAACTACAGGTCTGTTTGCATTGAACATAAGAGCACATGAAATTTATACACACACACACACACGCATGCACGCACATATGCACACACACACAACATGTAAGTAATTTGTATTTCATAGTTGAGCTAACAATTAAGTTATTTGAAATGACGGACTTTTTAACCTTTTTCAGATCAGGGCCTCTTTGAGAATCCTGTTAAAAGCTGAGAAAAATATGCTTAGACACATGCATGCACATACAGTGTTGTATCTAATTTCACAGAGCTTTTCTGCTGTCTAGGTACCTCTGTTAGTCCACTTTAAATAATTCATTTCTTAATGAGCACTGACTGCTTGCTATATAGATTACATGGACTGTGTTTCAGTGGAAACTAGCAGTTACTGGCTTATAGAAAATTGGAAACAGAATTCAGAACTCAAAATTTTGAATATATTTTAGCATTCAGCCACTGTCCCCTAATCTTTTTCGTGGCAACACTACTAAAGAAATATTAATGGAAATTTGAAATACTTCACTTCCCTGTAGCAGAAATATTTTCATTAATTTCTTTCTTTCTTTTTTTCATTTAAATCAGGAATGAGTGCCACCTCTCGTAAACGGAAAGAAGAGTTAGCTGAAGCATTGAAAAAACTTATTTTATCTAAGGGCAAAACACCAGCTCTAAAATATCAGCAACTCTTTGAAGATATCCGGGGACAGTCTGACATAGTAAGTGTTTATAAGAGTTTTTTGCTTAATAGAAATTTTCTTTTTTACCTTAGTACTTCTATTAAGGTTTTTGTGGGGGTTTTTTAAATTTTTTTATAAACATACAATGTATTTTTATCCCCAGGGGTACATGTCTGTGAATCGCCATTTTTGAGGTTTTTTAAAATCTTTTTCTTTCATTTAAGTATTAAATATAGGTCTGGATTAAAAAAAGGTAAAGTCCCCCACAAATTCATCATCAAGAAATAACCACAAAATTTTGTTCTATTAATAGTTTTTGTGTATATGTACACATGTGGTCTTTCTGAAATATGAACATAGTTAGAGTTACACTGTTTTATAACTTGCTTTTTCTTTGTTTTTTAATTTAAAATATGCTGTCAACATCATCTGTGTTGTGAATAGGCTGAATAACATTATTTATAATGATTGGGTAAGATCCCTTTGAGTGCCTATCCCATCATTTACTAAACCGATTGCTGAACATTTAGGATGTTTGCAGTTTTTTCCCATGATAAATAGTGTTAACCCTGCATATTAGCCATGCATCACAAGGTAATGATGAAATGATCAGGTTCCCTTTTGTAAATAAAGTTGGGTTACCCAGTGAAAAGAACTCCAGGGTCCAAGTCAGCCATTTGCCTGCTTTCATTTGCATATTTTCTACAGCTGGATTAGCACTACAGGGGCAGAGTTGAATATTTCTACAGACCATAAGGGTAGATAGCAAGCCTATCTATTTGTCTTCAGGCCCTCTGCATGAAATGGTTACCCTCCTGGTTAGAACCTAAGACGTGTATACAGCTACCAAAAAGGAAAGAGACTGGTAGCTCTTTACATTGAAATCAGCGTATCTAACAGGTAAGGGAGTACTTAATGTGTAAAATAATTGTTTTCATCTCTTCCCCAAAGGCTATTACCAAAGATATGTTTGAAGAAGCCCTGCGTGCCTTGGCTGATGATGACTTCTTAACAGTAACTGGCAAAACTGTCCGCTTGCTCTGAAGCTCTAAGGTGTTGTACTTGTGTGCCTATGTGTGCAGCATAGAGGCCAATGAGCTGCCACTGTTGCTATCTGTGGAAATAGATTCTTAAAGTCATTATTTGGCTCCATAAAAATCTTCTAACCTGGGTTCAGTGAAGTGGGTGTTTTCACTTATTTAACATCCTTAGTGAAAATACTGTGCCAATTTACAGTTGAGGTTATTTTTTTTAAGTGCCATTATTTTAGCACCAGGGTTTTTAATGTGTATTTCCATATATATGTATGTATGTATATGTTAGGATGTCAGTCTTTTTTGGAGATGGCAGTCTGAGTCACGGGTCATGGTTTTGTGCTGAACTTTCTAAAGGCAATCATCCATATGCTTGAAGTTTTTGTAATATGAGATAAAACTTAGCCAGGGCATATCATTCAGTATGAGGTAATGAAGGACCAGAGCTTTCTCCCTCTTAAAACTCTCAAGTGTAATTCCTTCTAGAGGCTTATTCTCATGGCTCCCATAAGATGAAAAAAATGGGTGGTTGTAAATGATTAAGGTTTAGGTTAACTTCTACTTTATCCTAATATGTAAACTTTTTCCTAAATAAATGATTGATTAAGTAATACTTGGTTATCTGGTTTTATTTTTCATTAAGAAAAATAACTTTAATAAATGTTATACTCATGGAAATTCATGATGGTAATAAGTACTTTAGAATGCACAAAAGAAATTCACTATAATATAGGTTCCAATTTACTTTTATCCTAGCAGGCATTATCCTTTTTTGTTCTGTTTTGTTCTGTTTAAGATGTTATTTATTTATCAGAGAAAGCAAGGCAGGGGGAGTGGCAGGCAGAGGGAGAAGTAAGCTTCCTGCTGAGCAAGGAGCCCAATGCAGGACTGATCCAGTCCCAGGACCATGTGATTATGACCTGAGCCAAAGGTGGACATTTAACCAACTGAGCCACCCAGGTGCCCCATAGCAGGTTTTATTCTTATAAAACCACCATAGGCTAGAATTTTATACAGAACTAGGATTATAATAAATAATCCCTGAAACATTGAGGGTAATTGTATGCTAGCCCTTTTTTTTTTAATAATTTAGGATCAACATTCAATAATCCAGTATCCATAGGAAATGATAGAACTAAGGTTAAATAGCATTAAAATGTTAACATTGGAATTATATTTAGAGGTTTTTTTTTTTTTTAAGATCTTATTTTAGAGCATATGTGATCAAGAGGGAAGGGTAGAGGGAGAGGCAAAGAATCTCAAGCAGACTCCACACTCAACACAGAACCTATTACAGGGCTCAATCCCATGACCCCAAGATCATGATCTGAGCTGAAACCAAGAGTTGGACACTTAACTCACTGAGCCATCCAGGTGCCCTTAGAGCCAAATTTTCATCAGACCCTTTTTTTTTTGTCAGTCATCATTCTTAACTATGCTGTTCTTGGCAGGTTTGCAAAATGCCTTGTATTTTGAAGGAGGCAGTAATTGGTTGGGATTTCACCAAAGGATCCAGGCCAACTGCTTATCAAGTGACTTTACTAGTGAACTTTACTCAGTGAACTCACTGTGTTGGACACCATTTTATATGTAATTGTCAGCCACTCTGTAGGTTCAGTCTTTCCCTTTTATAGATGAAGGAAGCAAGAAGTCTCATCTTTTGCCTGAAGACCCAAAGTAAGAGATGAAAGTGGAATTAAAAGAAGCCTTCCAGGGGCGCCTGGGTGGTTCAGTGGGTTAAAAGCCTCTGCCTTCGGCTCAGGTCATGATCCCAGGGTCCTGGGATCGAGCCCGGCATCTGGCTCTCTGCTCCTTAGGGTGCCTGCTTCCTCCTCTCTCTCTCTGCCTCTCTGCCTATTTCTGATCTCTGTCTGTCAAATAAATAAATAAAATCTTTAAAAAAAAAAAAATAATAAGTCTTCCAGGGGCGCCTGGGTGGCTCAGTGGGTTAAAGCCTCTGCCTTTGGCTCAGGTCATGATCTCAGGATCCTGGGATCGAGCACCACATCAGGCTCTCTGCTCAGGAGGGAACCTGCTTCCCCCTCTCTGCCTGCCTCTGCCTACTTGTGCTCTCTGTCAAATAAATAAATCTAAAAAAAAAACAAAAACAAACAAAAAAAAACTTCAAAAATAAACTTCAAAAATAAAAGAAGTCTTCTGACTAAAAATTTAACTTTATGCCATGTTCTGGCTATAACGTGGGTTTTTAACTGTTCATTGCTTTTGGACACATTGCTTACATTTCCAAAACCACATAGAGATGTTTCCTTGGTGCCTATTACATGATACATTCTTCATAAGTGTTCTACTGAGGAGAGAAGTTTGAATCTGTTGAGCTGTGTTCTTATGACCACATGTTATTCAGACTAGAAGTAAGTTTTACTTACATCTCTTGAGTTACTCAGAAATAACTGGATCTTAGGCTATACTTGAACTTGCCACTGACAAGCTGTAAATAGCACACATTTCATTATAAAAATTAAATGTGTAGGGTTTTGTGAGGCAAAGTTACCTGAAAGTAATTAGAAACCTTCCTACACTGAGAATGAGCTCTCTTGACTTTTTCCCTAAATCACATACTGAATAAGGTCACAGAAAAATTGGTTCCTTGTACAAATATAAACTAATTAATAAACACCATTGCTGCCATTAGGTACTAGATAGCTGGAAATCAAGGTTCATAAAATTCGAGTGCTGATTATACACTTATGTAGAGTTGTTAAAATTTATATAGAAAATAAAGACAGGTTCTTTCTCTTACCCAATCTGTAGTAATGGCCAGGCTATTGGAAGCCGTGTTTGAACTTGAATATGTACTGATAGTACCTGAAATTGCTTGGGAAATAATGTAGACTCAAATAGTTGTTGACCTAAGATTTTTCTCCCTAAAGTTCATACATTAATAATTTTTTTCTAAACCTTTTAATTCAATATGAACATGGGATTTTTATACAATGCAAATGAAGTGTATGTATAGGGGATTTTAGTTGAACAAAAATAATGAGACTATCCTGTTGCTGGGTGGTTCCATCAAAGTGAATTTAACTTCATTTTAGTAAATTTTTGTTCACATCTATAACTTACCCAGTGGTCAGTAGGTCTCTGAAAACAGGGATGATGATAACCTCAGTGCAGTGCCTGGCAATGTGTGTTAACGTTTTGTAAAGAGAATTGCCTCCTATGAATGGAGAGTAAGGATATAAAAATTATCAGTGAAATTTCAGGATGTGGAATGGAAGAATAAGAGAGGACGTGTTAAATTAGAGCTCTGCCTTCTGAATTCTGACAGATGCTCCGGGAGAGGTGTGCCTCTTGATTCAGCTGCAACATCTCATACTGCTCAGGAGGATGGGATAAGAAAGGTCGAGAGCTACTACCTTGGTCTGAAGATCATCCCCCTATTTGTATCAGGTGGTTTAAGAGGGTACAGGTGCAGACTGCCAGGCTCACATCCTGGCTCATGGCTTCATACAGTGCTTAGGACACAGGTACAGTAAATGCTCAATACTGTTAGTATGAACAGAGTAAGGAGAATGTGGTTTTTTTCTTACTAGGACAATACAGTTTGAGCTTAATTCCTATGAATATATTTTTCCAAAAAATACAGTATAATACATTCTTGAATTTTTTTCTCTGATTTTGACCCTGAGAGATAAAGAAACTTGCTAGTTAGAATGGCTTTATTTGATTTACACAAATATACGTGCTATTCTCCTTCCAATATCCATCATAAATATAATCAATTCCATTCAAGGAAGTCAAAATTTAGCAAAGATAAAGAAACAAGAATTTAATAACTTAGCAAACAGGTCAGGGCATATTTAAGAGAGTGCTGTTATTAAATCTAAGGTAACTTGAAATACCTCTACAGTTTTTTAAACTTTGTTCTTAAGATTTTTTTTTTTAGAGAGAGAGTGTGACTATAGGGAGGGGCAGAGGGAAAGGGAAAGAGGACATCCTAAGCAGACTCCACGCTGAGCAGGGAGCCCATGCTGAGCAGGGAGCCCAATGTGGCAATAGATGTGTGTTAACCTTTTGTAAAGAGAATTGCCTCATATGAATGGTGAGTAAGGATATAAAAATTATATCAGGTTTGTCTCAATCCCACAAACCTGAGATCATGACCTGACCTAAAATCAAAAGTTGGAGGGGCACTGGGTGATTCAGTCATTAAACATGTGCCTTCAGCTCAGGTCATGATCCCGGGATCCTGGGATTGTGTCCCACATCAGCCTCCCTGCTCAGCGGGGAGCCTGCTTCTCCCACTCCTGCTCCCCCTGTGTTCCTTCTCTCTGTCAAATAAATAAATAAAATCTTTTTTTTTTTTAAAGATTTTATTTATTTATTTGACAGAGAGAAATCACAAGTAGATGGAGAGGCAGGCAGAGAGAGGGAAGCAGGCTCTCCGCTGAGCAGAGAGCCCGATGCGGGACTCGATCCTAGGACTCTGAGATCATGACCTGAGCCGAAGGCAGCGGCTTAACCCACTGAGCCACCCAGGCGCCCCAATAAATAAAATCTTTAAAAAAAAAAAAGTTACACAGAAGTTATAAGAATAGTGAAAATAATTCCCATATATCCTTTACTCAAATTACTTTCGTGTTAACACTTTCTTAAATCTGCTTTTGTCATTCTCTGTAAATGTTTTTTTAATCATTTGAGAGAAATGGAATGCCCTTTACTTCTAAAAACTTGCTAAAAACCATGTATATCCTAAAGACAAAGACATTGCCTTGTCTAACAACAGAACAATTTCATAACATAATTTTAAAAACGAAGTGTTACCTAATAAACAGATGTTGAAATTTCATCAATTGCCTCATTTTTTTCATAGTAAAAGTAAAAAAATCTCTGTTTCTATGGCAGCATCACAAGTTGAATTTCATTTTCATGTCTAGTCTCCTTCAATCTGGAACATTCCTGAGTTATTTCTCTTCATGACTTTGACATTTTGGAAGAGTACAGTCCAGTTCTTGTTAAAATATCCTTCAATTTGGGTTTGTCTGATGTCTCTATGATTAGATTCTGGGTATCCATTTCAGTAGGAACAACTGAAGTCATGCTGTGATCAGTATATCGTATCAAGACAGTCAATAAGCCTGACACTTTACTGACAGGTTAACTAACCTCAATCCCTTGAGTAAGGTGGTGTTTGCCAGGTTTCTTCATTGTAATATACTTTTTTTTTTTTTTTTTTTTTTTGCCCTACTAAATTTAAGTATCTTATGGGGAGATAATCTGGACTATGTAAATATTATTTCTCATCAAATTTTGTGAATAAGCTGCACATATGATCCCAATTATCCTTTACCCTTTAATACTGGAATTGATCTTTTTATTTTTTTAAACTTTTTTAGAGATTTTATTTGAGGGAGCACAGAGAGAGAGAGAAGCAGATCCCCCATTGAGCAGAAAGCCCAACACCAGGCTCCATCCCAGGACCCTGAGATCATGAATGAGCCTAAGGCAAACACAGCCAACTGAACCACCCAGGTTTCCCTGGAATTGATCTTTCTAAAACAAATCACAGTGCCATGAACTGGCAATGCCATACAAATTGGCATTATCTCATTTCCTAAAATCATTCAAAGATTACTTATTCTAATTAAAATAAAATTAAAACTCCTAATCATTCATAATTTTTTAAATTTGTTTTTTAATTTAAATTAGTTAACATATAATGTATTATTAGTTTCAGAGGTAGAGTTCAGTGATTCATCATAAGTCATATGTAATACCCAACGCTCATCACATCACCTGCCCAACTTGATGTCCATCACCCAGTTACCCCATTACGCTCCAGCAACCCTCAGTTTGTTTCCTATGATTAACAGTCTCTTATGGTTTGTCTCCCTCTCTTGATTTCATCTTACTTTCTTTTCCCCTCCCTTCCTCTATGATCTTGTTTTATTTCTTAAATTCCTTATATGAGTGAGATCGTATGATGATCTTTCTCTGAGTGACTTATTTCACTTAGCATAATACCCTCTAGTTCCATCCATGTTATTGCAAATGGCAAGATAACATTTTTTTTGATAGCTGAGTGGTATTCCATTACATATATATGCCACATCTTTATTTATTCATCTGCTGATGGACATCTGGGCTTTTTCCATAGAATGGCTGTTGTTGCTATAAACACTGGGGTCCAGGTGCCCCTTTGGATCACTACGTTTGTATCTTTGAGGTAAATAACCAGTGGTGCAATTGTTGGGTTGTAGGATAGATCTATTTCAACTTTTTCAGGAACCTCTATACTTTCCTCCAGAGTGGTCACAACATCTTGCATTCCCACCAACAATGTGAGATGGTTCCCCATTTTCCATATCCTCGCCAACATCTGTCATTTCCTGACTTGTTAATTTTAGCCATTCTGACTGGAGAGAGGTGGTATCTCATTGTGGTTTTGATTTGTATTTCCCTGATGCTGAGTGATGTGAAGTATGTTTTCATATGTCTATTGGTCATTTGTATGTCTTCTTTGGAGAAATGTCTGTTCATGTTTTCTTCCCATTTCTTAATTTGATTATTTGTTCTTTGGATGTTGAGTTTGATAAGTTCTTTATAGATCTTGGATACTAGCCCTTAATCTGATGAGACAAATATCTTCTTCCATTCTGTCAGTTGTCTTTTAGTTTTGTTGATTACTTCCTTAGCTTTGCAAAAGATTTTTATCTTGATGAAGTGCCAATAGTTATTTCACTTGCCTTTGGAGACATGTCTAGCAAGAAGGTGTTTTGGCTGAGGTCACAAGAGTTGCTGCCTGTCTTTTCCTCAAGGATTTTGATGGATTCTTGTCTCACATTGAGGTCTTTCATCCATTTTGAGTCTATTTTTATGTATGGTGCAAATAAATGGTCCAGTTTAATTCTTTTGCATGTGGCTCTCCAAATTTCCCAACACCATGTGTTGGAGAGACTTTTTTCCATTAGATGTTCTTTCCTGCTTTGTCAAAAATTAGTTGATGACAGAGCTTATGGTCAATTTGGAGCCTCTCTGTTCTGTTCCATTGATCTATGTGTCTGTTTTTGTGCCAGTACCATACTGTCTTGATGATTACAGCTTTGCAATAGAGCTTGAAGTCCATGGTGCCACCAGCTTTGTTTTTCTTTTTTCAACATTCTGTTGGCTATTTGGGGTCTTTTGTGGTTCCATACAAATTTGGGGATTATTTACTTCAACTTTACGAAAAAAGTTGATGTCATTTTGATAGGGCTTGGGTTGAATGTATAGATTGCTCTAGGTAGCATAGACATTTTAATAATATTTCATCTTACAATCCATGATGATGGAACTTTTTTCATTTTTGTGTCTTCCTCAATCTCTTTCATGAGTGTTCTATAGTTTTCAGACTATAGGTCCTTTGCCTCTTTGGTTAGGTTTATTCCTGGATGTCTTGTGGTTTTTATGCAATTTTGAATGGGATTGATTCCTGTGTTTCTCTTTCTTCTGTCGCATTGTTAGTGTATAGAAATGTAACTGGTTTTTGTGCATTGATTTTATATCCTGCCACTTTACTGAACTCCTGTATGAGTTCTAGCAATTTTGGGGTGGAGTCCTTGGGTTTCCCACATAGAGTATCATATCATCAGCAAAAAGTGAGAGCTTGATTTCTTCTTTGCCAATTTGGAGACTTTTATTTCTTTTTGTTGTCTGATTGCTAGTAATATGGAATTTTGCTAGTACTATAGGATTTCTAGTAATATGCTGATCAACAGTGGAAAGAGTGGACATCCTTGTCCTTTTCCTGACCTTAGGGGAAAAGCACTCGGTTTTCCCTGTTGAGAATGATACTCACAGTGGGCTTTTTGTATATGGCTCTTATGATACTGAGGTATAGTCCCTCTATCCCTACAGAGTGTGGAGAGTTTTAATCAAGAAAGGATGCTGTACTTTGTCAAATGCTTTTTATGCATCAATTGAGAGGATCATATGGTCTTTGTCTTTTCTTTTATTAATGTGCTCTATCATGTTAATTGATTTGCAAATGCTGAACCAACCTTGCCTTCCAAGATTAAATCCTTGGTCCTGATGAATAATCCCTTTAATGTACTGTTGGATCCTATTGGCTAGGATCTTGGTGAGAATTTTGGCATCCATGTTCAACAGGGATATTGGTCTGTCATTCTCCTTTTTTGTGGGGTCCTTGTCTGGTTTTGGGATCAAAGTAATGCTAGCCTCATAGAACAAGTTTGGAAGTTTCTCTTCCATTTCTTTTTTTGAAAGAGCTTTAGAATAGGTATTAGTTCTTCTTTAAATGTTTGGTGGAATTGCCCTGGGAAGCCATCTGGCCCTGGACTCGTGTCTGTTGGCAGATTTTTTGATTACTGCTTCAATTTCCTTGCTGGTAATGTTTTTTTCAGGTTTTCTATTTCTTCCTGTTTCAGTTTTGGTAGTTTGTACGTCTCTAGGATGCATCCATTTCTTCCAGATTGCCCAATTTTTTGGCATATAGTTGCTCATAATATGTTCTTACAATTCTTTGTAGGTCTTCGGTGTTGATTCTGTTCTTTCCTTTTTCATGATTTTATTCATTTGGGTTCTTTCTCTTTTATCTTTTGTAAGTCTGGCCAGGGGCTTATCAATCTTATTAATTCTTTCAAAAACCAGCTCCTAGTTTTGTTGATCTGCTCTACAGTTCTTTTGGTTTCCATTTCATTGATTTCTGTTCTAATCTTTATAATTTCTCTTCGCCTGCTGGGATAGGCTTTATTTGCTGTTCTATCTCCAGCTCCTTTAGGTGTAGGGTTAGCTTGTATATTTGAGACCTTTCTTGTTTCTTGAGAAAGGCTTTTATTGCTATATACTTCCTTCTTTGGAGTGCCTTTGTTGCATCCAAAAAATTTTGTACAGTTGTATTTTCATTTTCATTTGTTCTCTTAAATTTTTTCAAAATTCTTCTTTAATTTCCTGGTTCCGGGGCACCAAATCTTAAAAAAATAATAATAATAATTTCCTGGTTCCATTGATTCCTTAGTAGGATGCTCTTTAGCATCCATGGATTTGAGTTCTTTCCATATTTCCTGATGTGATTGAGTTCCAGTTTCTTTCTTTCTTTTTTTTTTTTTTAAGATTTTATTTATTTATTTGACAGAGAGATATCATAAGTAGGCAGAGAGGCAGGTGGGGGTTGGGGGGAAGCAGGTTCCCTGCTGAGCAGAGAGCCTGATGCAGGCCTTGATTCCAGGACCCTGACATCATGACCTGAGCTGAAGGCAGAGGCTTAACCCACTGAGCCATCCAGGTGCCCCGAGTTCCAGTTTCAAAGCTTTGTGCTCTGAAAGTATGCAGGCAAGGATCCCAATCTTTTGGTACTGGTTAGGACCTGATTTGTGACCCAGGATGTGATCTATTCTGGAGAATGTTCCATGTGCACTGGAGAAGAATGTGTATTCTGTTGCTTTGGGATGGAATGTTCTGAATATATCTGCGAAGTCCATCTGGTCCAGGGTGTCATTCAAAGCCCTTGTTTCTGTATTGATCTTCTGCTTAGGTGATCTGTCCACTGCAGTGAGTGGCATGTTAAAGTCCCCTAGTATTATTGTATTATTATCGACCTGTTTCTGTAATTTTATTATTAATTGGTTTGTATAATCAGCTGCTCATATTTTAGGGACATAAATATTTACAATTTTTAGAACTTCTTGTTGATGAGACCCTTTAATTATGATATAGTGTCCTTCTCCACCTGTTATTATAGTCCAGTCGAGTTTGCAGGTATTCAGAATGATTTAATAGCTATCTAGTTAAATTCCTGGGACCAAACAGAACTAAGGGTTTCTACTCCTTCACCATCTTGGACTCCTCCCTCCTAATCGCTCTTAATTAATACACTATTGGATCTAACTTCTCTCTGCTTTGGGGACCCCATGGCTAATTCAGCAGTTTATGAGATCTCATGGGTCCCATGTTCACAGCAGCATAATTTATGATAGCCAAGACATGGAAACAAACTGCGTGTCTATCAACACATGTATAGATGAAGAAGATATCTGATATTCATACAATGTAATGTTATTTAGCCATAAAAATAAAGATATCCTGCCATTTGCAACTACATGGATGGACCTTAAAGACATCATGTTGAGTGAAACAGAGAAAAATACTGTATGATATCACATATATGCAGAAATTTAAAAAAAATCCTTTGAGCTTTGTATATTGGCATATTCTAATGGTGATACCTGCATTTTCAGAGTAAACTTTTTTTAATTTTAAAAAAGATTTTATTTATTTGAGAGACAGGGCAAGAGAAAGAGAAAAAGAGAGAGGGAAAATGAGAGCAGGGAAGAGAAGGAGAGGGAGACAGAGAAGCAGGCTCCCCATTGGGCAGGAAGCCCAATGTGGGACTTGATCCCAGAACCCTGAGATCATGACCCAAGCTGAAGGCAAACACTCAACCAACTGAAACACACAGACTCCCCCAGAATAAAAATTTTTAAATGTGTACATTTATGCAACAGAATATACCAATATTTTAATATTATTTGGGATACTGAATATACAAAGGGGCAACAGTAAACTCTAAATAAAAATAGAACTTTGACCCACGACCTGCGGCAACCCTTGCAGGAAAGCAACCCTTGATCTATAATAAACAGCTCAGGAAGCCAGAGTGTTCTAAGACTTTCAGAATGTCAGACTGCTATGTCTATTGACAATCCAGGAAGCTAAACAATAACTCCTATAACAGTCCAAAACGGCCAGGACTTAAGAATTTCTGACTTCTCTAATATTTGTCTCTCCTTCCAACTGAGGATCAATAAGAGAAAGTCAAATATGCTCTCCTAACCAATCACAGCCCCACTACAGTTTTCCCTCACCAACTATCATGGTACAGGTGGACCTGTATAAAACTCTTTTCCAGTATAAAACTTGCCCATTCTTTTGCCTGCCTTTGAGTCTCTGACAAAAAAAAAGTGTTGAAAGTGACAGTGGCTGACTCCCATGTATATACCGAGCTCTGAACAAGTAGTCCTTGCTTTTCTCATATGGGGAGCCTTCATTTATTTCCACATATTAATTAAAGGCTCACAAAATTTGCCCTTTGAAAAAAAGTTAAACTATAGTATTTCTCTCTTATTACCTGTGGAACTTTAACAGATCCATTTTTATTTTTACAAAAGTATTACAAAAATATAAGGGCAAAAAAACCCAAAACAACCCCTACCCTAAAACTAAAAACTGCAAAGGTAAAGGGGAGTCCTACACATATTCTGGGGTCTAAGAGTTACATGAAAATATTGTGTATTTGGATTTTAATTTAAAAACATTCCTATAGGGGCGCCTGGGTGGCTCAGTGGGTTAAAGCCTCTGCCTCCAGCTTTGGTCATGATCCCAGGCTCCTGGGATTGAGACCCGCATCGGGCTCTCTGCTCAGCAGCGAGCCTGCTTCCCCTTCTCTCTCTGCCTGCCTCTCTGCCTACTTGTGATTTCTCTCTCTGTCAAATAAATAAATAAAATCTTAAAAAATAAATAAATAAATGAAATTTAAAAAAAACGCATTCCTATATTTACACTCACATGTACATACTTTTACCTAGTATACCCATTCATATATATGAATACAATTATTTTGCATCCATAAGTGTAATTCAAAGATATTTTATAAAACAGAACTATTTATAACTTGAGAGCAAGGAAACCAGACTCTTCAAAACGTCAGGCTCCTCCCTCTGAGCCCTTTCCTCTGCGTGATCCTGAAGTGTGAGCTTGCACACTGTGGCAAGTCATTCTCAGCAAACCCCTGGGTACAGATCAGTGCTGCCCACCCCTCCCCCACCCACTCCATGACACTTCTCTTGGATCCTCAGAGCCCTTCCTCCTCCCCAGTTTCTTCCTGCATTTTAACTCCTCACTTTCCCTCCTATCTCTGCAAGCCTCAAGTGTTGTCTCTCCTCTCACTGCAGTGGAAGGGCTGATTGTACCCCACTTTTTCTTCTTTGCCATCTCCTCACAATGATTACAAAAGTAGGCTGATTTCTAAAAAGGGCTAAGAAATAGTAGCACTTAGGTAGCACTTGTATTACCACCTGAGAGCAAATTAAACTAGATGGGCCCTCTGCTTTGCCCCAATAAAATAGCATCAGCCTTTAAATTGAAATGTCTAACTAGAAGAAATTTGTTGCTCGTAAAATTCAAGTCTCAGTTTCATCCTCCCTACTCAGATACCCTATTATTTCTCATAGCCTGGGTCTCCCTGCTTTTTGATGGTATTTCAAAAGGAAAGTGTGCCATCTGATTTCTTTCAGTACTGTGAACTTGGAATACACAGTCTTAAAAAATGAAAAAAGGAAAACAGTCTTTCCTTAGTTGGGAAATTGTAAAATAACAGTTGATTTGAAAAATTTTAAATCAGTTTGAAAATTGCATATAGCATCTGTCATTGTCTAAAACAGGGTTACAATAAAAGATTTTCTTAACATCATGGTTTACTTCTGTGTAATCAGAGACATTCTGAACATTTGAGAGACAAGATGATCAAACTTAAGCTCAGAAAGTCTGTATTTTAAAGTGTCTTTCCCCTGAATCATGGAACTTTGAAAAGGGCTAAAATCTCTAGAGAATTAAATAACTATTTTTTTAAAAGATTTTACTTATTTATTTGACAGACAGAGATCACAAGAAGGCAGAGAGATAGGCAGAGAGAGCGGGGGAAGAAGGCTCCCTGCTGAGCAGAGAGCCCGCTGCGAGGCTCGATCCCAGGACCCTGGGATCATAATCTCAGCTGAAGGCAGAGGCTTTAACGTACTGAGCCACCCAGGCACCCCAAATAACTATTTAATTGACAAAATGCTCCCCTTCCTCACAATTTTTGGCACTATTATAGCAAAGCAATATTTGACTGAAGAATAACATTTAATGACTATTCTTGTGAGACTCTTGGACATTAAAAGAAGGATACAATAAAGGCAGACAAAGAAATAAAAATTAAGAAAATCATAGGGAAAAAAGCTTTAGAACCAGATATACTGCATACATGTTTACTTATTTAGTGAACATCTACAAACATTTATAACAATTGTGCCTTAAATTAATTCTCTCAGTGGCTTTGTCACAACCTAAAACTGTAAAATCATTTATGCCTGGAGTTTAACATTGACGTTTGCTGTCAAAATGCCAAAAATTTCTAAAGGGTTACACATCAAACCACTATCAAAGTGAATTTTACTTTGAGTTTGTAAGTTAGTGAGGTGTCAATAGAAAAAATGCCAAGAGAGCAAATTTTCAAGTATGTTAAACAATTCGGTGATTTATTCTCAATATCTGATTTCAAGTTTGTAGAGTTTTCATGTACTGAGCCACCCAGGCGCCCCAAATAACTATTTAATGTATATACTCTAGTTCTCATGGACAAAGAGACAGTTTTGTGAAATAGGATATGAACATAGAGTTTCAGGTAACTTTCAAACTGATTCTACATATTAATGATTCCCTTAGAAAAAGATTAATGTCAAGGTAAACTATTCTGTTGCTTAATTAGTAGCTCTTACGAAGAAAAAAAAAATAGAACTTGAACCACCTGGGAAAGACTAATCCATGGTGTTGATGAGTATGTTTGATTAAAATAATAATATTTCAGGGGTTTCTGGCTGGTTCAGTTTACTAGAAGGTGCAACTCTTGACCTCAGGGTTGTGAGTTCAAGCCCTACTTTGTGTATGGAACCTACTTCAGAAAAATACATAAGAAAATAATATTTCATTTTTATATCTTATATCCTCTACATAATAATGTTATAACTAGATATGAAGGCCCTCAGATAAACTTAAAATGAAATATATGTCAAGAAGGAGCAAAAGAGAATTTTTTCCCACTTTGTCCAACTGTACTGCCATTTAGAAGCAGAGCTGTGTGTCTCTGAATTGCGAGACTGCTCTGGAAGGCAGAAGTGGCAGCTTTAGCAGTCTGAGAGAGAGGAGGCATCAAGGCAGCACTTCAGGGCTTTCTGATCAGCTGCACACTCCTTCCCCCACCTCTGAGGAAAGGGTGTCATGCCTGGCCTGCAGAAACCTCTTTCTGTTTATGTGACTTGTTCACTTACAGTCCTTCAACAATTCCCACAAACTTGTTAATAAAATCTGAATTGCCTGGGATGCCCGAGGTCCTCATCCAGTTCTTCAGCTGTTGTGGTTGGTGTGTTTATAACCTCCTCAAATTCCCGTGTTAAAAATGTAGCACCCAAGGTAGGTGGGCATTTGGGAGGTGATAATGGAGCCCTCGTGAATGGATTAAATGCCCATATAAAAGAGACCTGCCACATGAGGACACAGTTGGCCATCTGCAACCCTGAGGAGGGCCTTCACCAGACACCAAATCTGCCAGAGCCATGATTCTGGACTTCTCAGCCTTCAGAACTGTGACAAATAAATTTCTGTTGGGTGTAAGCCACACAATCACTGTTGTTTTATTTCCTTACAGCCACCAAATGAACTAACATGCCTTCCTGTAGTGCCTTGTGCTCACCTCTGGACATGTGGCAGTTCCCCGGACATTCCATGTTCCACATTACTCTGTGCTTCTGCACAAAATGCCTTTCCTCCTCTTCTCTAGCCAACTCTAGCCCTTCTATAAGACTTCTACAAGGCCAAGATGCCTTTGGGATCCTCTCTAGGAGCTCACTCACCCTGCACCTCCTTCTATCATGACCTTTGCTTAATTTTTTTTTAGTATATGTGTTGCCGAAGCGAACTCAAAATTTTTTTAAAGGATCTTATTTACTTATTAATTTTTGAGAGAGAGCATGGGTGGGAAGGGAGAGGCAGAGGTAGGAGGAGAGAGAGAAGCAGACTCCCAGCTAAGCAAGGAGCCTGATGTGGGACTCAATCTCGAGAACCTGGAATCACAACCTGAGCCAAAGCTAGATGCTTAACTGATTGAGTCACCCTGGTACCCATGACCTTTGCTTTATGTTGCAGTGCTATGCTTACCTGCTGCTGTGGTTTTCATATTTTCTTCCCAGGGCCCAACGCAGGGCCTGAGTCCTCAACAAAATTAGAATAAATACATAAATACAACCAGAAGTCACATATGGTTCCATGAGCTCTTACTGAAATTCAGCATAAGGAATATAAAGAAATCTATTGTTAAAAGGTGATTTTTTTTTTTTATTACCATATAATGTATTATTAGCCCCAGGGGTAAAGGTCTGTGAATCGCCAGGTTTACACATTTTATAGCACATACCTTCCCCAATGTCCATAATCCCACCACCCTCTCCTGACCCTCCTCCCCCCGGCAACCCTCAGTTTGTTTTGTGAGATTAAGAGTCTCATGATTTGTCTCCCTCCCGATCCCATCTTGTTTCATTTATTCTTTTCCTACCCCCCATGTTGCCTTTCAACTTCCTCATATCAGGGAGATAATATGATAATTGTCTTTCTCTGATTGACTTATTTGACTAAGCATGATATCATATCCTCTAGTTCCATCCACATCATGGCAAGTGGCAAGATTTCATTTCTTTTGATGGCTGCATAGTATTCCATTGTATAAATATATACACCACCTCTTCTTTATCCATTCATCTGTTGATGGACATCTAGGATCATTCCATAGTTTGGCTCTTGTGGATATTGCTGCTATAAACATTCGGGTACACGTATCCCTTCGGATACCTACTTTTGTATCTTTAGGGTAAATACCCAGTAGTGCAATTGCTAGGTCATAGGGTGGCTCTATTTTCAACTTTTTGAGGAACCTCCATGCTGTTTTCCAGAGTGGTTTCACCAGCTTGCATTTCCACCAACATTGTAGGAGGGTTCCCCTTTCTCCACATCCTCGCCAGCATCTATCATTTCCTGACTTGTTAATTTTAGCCATTCTGACTGGTGTGAGGTGGTATCTCATGTGCTTTTGATTTGTATTTCCCAGATGCCAAGTGATGTGCAGCACTTTTTCATGTGTCTGTTGGCCATCTGGATGTCTTCTTTGTAGAAATGTCTGTTCATGTCTTCTGCCCATTTCTTTTTTTTTTAATTTATTTATTTTCAGCATAACAGTATTCATTATTTTTTCACCACACCCAGTGCTCCATGCAATCCGTGCCCTCTATAATACCCACCACCTGGTACCCCATCCTCCCACCCCCGCCACTTCAAACCCCTCAGATTGTTTTTAAGAGTCCAAAGTCTCTCATGATTCACCTCCGCTTCCAATTTCCCCCAACTCCCTTTTCCTCTCTAACTCCCCATGTCCTCCATGCTATTTGTTAAGTGAAATGATAATTGACTCTCTCTGCTTGACTTATTTCACTCAGCATAATCTCTTCCAGTCTCGCCCATGTTGCTACAAAAGTTGGGTATTCATCCTTTCTGATGGAGGCATAATACTCCATAGTGTATATGGACCATATTTTCCATATCCATTTGTCCATTGAAGGGCATCTTGGTTCTTTCCATAGTTTGGCAACCGTGGCCATTGCTGCTATAAACATTGCAGTACAGATGGCCCTTCTTTTCACGACATCTCTATCTTTGGGGTAAATACCCAGGAGTGAAATTGCAGGGTCATAGGGAAGTTCTATTTTTAATTTCTTGAGGAATCTCCATACTCTTCTCCAAAGAGGCTGCACCAACTTGCATTCTCACCAACACCAGACACATGAAAAAATGTTCATCATCACTAGCCCTCAGGGAGATTCAAATTAAAATCACATTGCGATATCACCTTACACCAGTTAGAATGGCCAAAATTAACAAGACAGGAAACAACATGTGTTGGAGGGGATGTGGAGAAAGGGGAACCCTCTTACACTGTTGGCGGGAGTGCAAGTTCTGCCCATTTCTTGATTGGATTATTTGTTTTTTGGGTGTTGAGTTTGATAACTTCTTTATAGATTTGGGGTACTAGCCCTTTATCTGATATGTTGTTTGCAAATATCTTCTCCCATTCTGTCATTTGTAAAAGGTGATTTTAAAAAAAAAGAATATGATTGAGAAATTGAGACAGATATAAAAAGGATATATGTTAAAGGTTTTAATTCATAAATTAATTAGCAAATCAGTAAGAAATTAGAACTAGTTCAAATAAAAATTATAGACGTACTGGCATTAATTACAAAATGAATTAAAATGAGACTACACACAGGGAATAATCAATTCCAGTGCACTGAACACAATTTATATTTCTATGGACAAGAATCATTGGTACTCCTATCAGCTTTCTACAACTTATAGAGTTCTAAAATAACTCAAAGACAACAAAAGAAGGAGAGAACCTACAAGATCAGGTAACTCAGACAACATCTAATTTTCCATTATACATGTCCAGTATGATTCTTAGTCCATTTCAAAGTCCTTTACATTTTTTCCTGTTCTATTTCAAGCCTGAAACCAACAGCATTAAAATTTTTTGAGTTTATTATAAATGGTAACAGCAGGGAAAACCAATTGGAACACCTATTTCAACCATCAAAGGACACATTTACTTCCATAAATATTGTGTAAAACAAATATTCTGGGGCATCTGGGGGCTCAGTCAGTTAAACATCTGACTCTTGATTTAGGCTCAGGTCATGATCTCGGGATTGTGAGATGGAACCCTATGCTAGGCTCCAGAGTTAGTGGGAAGTCTGCTTGAGATTCTCTTCCTCTACTCCTCTTCCTCTACTCCTCCCCTTGCTCACTCTCTCTCTCACTCACTCTCTCTCTCTCAAATAAATAAATGTGTAAAAATAAACAAATATTCTACTTTAGATCAAGGTGAAAAAGAAAACAGAAACCGAATTTATTGTATGTACAGATATATCTAAAATAATTAGATTGGAGTGCCTGGGTGGCTTGGTAATTGAGCGGCTGACTTCAACTCAGGTCATGACCCCAAGGTCCTGGGATGGACCACCACACTGGGCTCCCTGCTTGGCACGAAGCCTGCTTCTCCCTCTCCCACTCCCACTGCTTGTGTTTCTGTTCTTGCTGTCTCTCTCTCTGTCAAATAAAATCTTTTTAAAAAATAAAATAAATAGATTTATCTGCATATAAACTAGTACTATCAAAATCACTTATGAGTTTGGAAATAATTTAGAATATATGAGAAACAGACTGAGGATTTTGGAGGGGAGGTGAGTGGGGAGAGAGGTGAGCCTATTGATGGGTATTAAGAAAGGCACGTATTGCATGGGTGTGGTGCAAAAACAATGAATTTTGGAATACTGAAAAAATAAAATTAGAGCATACTTCATAAATCCTGATAACATTGCTTCAAGCATAAGATTATATTTGAATGGGAACAAAGGAGTTCAGTGTAAACCATTTAATGAGTTTCCATATCTGTATACATTGAATTTCTTATTTATTTATTTATTTATTTATTTGACAGAGAGAGATCACAAGTAGGCAGAGAGGCAAGCAGGGAGAGAGGAAGGGAAGCAGGCTCCCTGCTGAGCAGAGAGCCCGATGCGGGACTCGATCCCAGGACCCTGAGATCATGACCTGAGCCGAAGGCAGCGGCTTAACCCACTGAGCCACCCAGGCGCCCTACATTGAATTTCTTAAGTACACAACAGATAGAATATGAAATTTCTGATAAGAGTTAGAACATAATCTTGAAGATTTGTCAACAAAATAGATTCTTTATTCATTCTTGAGTTATAAATATTCTGTATCTGTGGTGGTTTTGTTAAACTTGGTTAAGCTGGAACTATGTTTTGTGGAATTCCTTTTCCTGCATAGTCATGGTTGGGATGACAACAGGAGAGATTTGTAAGAGATGAGAAATGTGCAGGAAAAAAACTGTCGGGAGCCAGTACAGGAGGCCCACTATAAGAGCTGTAAGGGACTGAATGTGATTGGCTGTTCATTTAGGTCCAGTCACGCGGGAGGTGCATGAGCACTGCGGTGATTGGCTAGGCGGGCTAAGCTGCCGGTGTATATATGCTTGAATGTACTTGTAGAGGGGCGGGCCCGCCGGGGCGGGCCGCCGGGAGCCAGGCCTCGCGGCGCCGCGGGGGCCGGAGGGGGCGGCAGCCCGGACCATGGCGGCGGGCGCCGAGGGGCGGCGCGCGGCCAGCGGCGGCGGCGGCGGCGGCGGCACCCGAGCGGGACGGCGGGAGCTGCGTGCTGTGCTGCGCCAGAGGGGGAAGAAGATAAAAAGAAGCCATTAAAGAAGTTTGCCTCCACGCGTGTCTCCGTGTCGTTCTTGCTGGCGAGAGCGACAAAAAACCAACCATTCTGTTTGCATTTTGTGTTCCTTCCCAGGTCAGCAAGAGAAAAACCCCTCCTTCAGGAGCAGGTGTGAGCACAGCCCTATGATAAAGAGCATCAGCTTCTCTTCAGTCCTCAAGAAGACAACACAGACCCCTGTCTGTCCTGACTTCCCCTTGCATCACAAGCAACTCTCCTGTCTGCTGACCTGCAGCAATTTCAGTAGTATGCTAATCTTAAAAATGTTAAGTCTTTCAATCCATGAACATGGGGTGTCTTTCTACCTTTTTGACATCTTTAATTTCTTTCAGCAATGTTTTACGCTTTTCAGTATACAAGACTTTTTCCTAAGTGATTTTATATGGTTGGTAAATAAAATAGTTTTCTTAATTTCCTTTACAGGTTATTCACTGTTAGTGTATAGAAATGCAACTGACTTTCATGTATTGACTTTGTATCCTGCTACCTTGCTGAATTAGTTTCCTAATTCCAAAAGTTTATTTTTTGGAATCTTTAGGATTTTCTACATCATGTCATCTGTGAACATAGATAATTTTTCTTCCTCCTTTCCAACTTGGATGATCTTTATTTCTTTTTTCTTGCCTAATTGTTCTAAAATGTCCAGTACTGTATTGAATAGAAATGGCAAAATGAACATCCTTATCTTGTTGCAGATCTTACAGCAAAAGCTCCCAGGCTTTCACCACTGAGAATGATATCAGCTGGGCATTTTTCATGTACAGATTTGATCATCATTAGGAAGTTTCATTCAATTCCCAGTTTGTTGAGTGTTTTTATCATGAAAGGACATCGTTTTGTTAAATGCTTTTTCTGCATGAATTGAGATAACCGTTTGAGTTTTTCCCCCTCATTCTATTAATGTGGTATATTATATTGACTGATTTTTCTATGTTGAACAAACTTTGAATTTCTGGAGTAAATTTCACTTAATCATAGTGTATAATGCTTCTAATATGCTGCTGGTTTTAGTTTGCTATTTTGTTCAGAATTTTTACATCAATATTCATAAGGAATATTGGTCTATAGTTTTCCCTTCATGTAGTATCTTTGTGTGGATTTGATATCAGGGTAATGTTGACCTCATAGAAAGAATTAGTAGGTATTCCTTTGCCTTCGATTTTTGGGAAGATTTTGAAAATGATTTGTACTAACTCTTCTTTAAATGTTTGGTAGGGACACTTGGGTAGCTCAGCTGGTTAAGCGTCTGCCTTCAGCCCAGGTCATGATCCCAGGGTCCTGGGATTGAGTCCCACATTGGGTTTCTTACTCAGCTGGGAGTTTGCTTCTCTCTCTGTCTGCCGCTCCCCCTGCTTGTGTTCTCTCTCTCTGACAAATAAATAAAATCTTTAAAAAGTAAAAAATAAAAATAAATAAATGTTTGATGGAATTTAACAATGAAGCAATCTGGCCCATGGTATTTCTCAGGAGATTTTTTGTTACTGAATAATTGTTAGTGATATGAGTATTCACATTTTTATTTTTTCATGGTTCAGTTTCAGTAGATTGTGTGTTTTTAGGAATTTGTCCATTTTATCAGTTTGTTAGTGCACCATTGTTCATAGCATTCTCATATCCTTTTTATTTCTGTGAGATCATTAGTAATATCCCCATTTTCACTTCTGATCTTAGTATTTTGAGTCTTCTTTTTTCATAGTCAATCTAGCTAAATGTTTGGCAATTTTGTTCCTTCTTCAAGAACCAACTTTTGATTTCATTGATTTTCTTTACTGTTTTTCTATTCTCAGTTTTATTCTTTTTCCATTCTAATCTTTATTTATTTATTTATTTATTTGCTTCTAAACACTTTGAGTTTAGTTTGCTTTTTTTCCTCATTCATTAAGCTGTAAAGTTAGGTTATTAATTTGAGTTCCTTCTCCTTTTAATGTATGTGTATACAGCTATAAATTTCCCTCTTTCCACTACTTTCACTGCATCCCATAGGTTTTTATATATTTTTTTAAGATTTTATTCATTTATTTGACAGAGAGAAATCACAAGTAGGCAGAGAGGCAGGCAGAGAGAGAGAAGGAAGCAGGCAGAGAGCCTGATGCAGGGCTCAATCCTAGGATCCTGAGATCATGACCCAAGCCAAAGGCAGAGGCTTAATCCACTGAGCCACCCAGGTGCCCCTATATGGTTTTTGGTTTTGTTTTGTTTTGTTTTTTCATTTTTCTTACAGAGGAAGTTTTCTTTTTTCCTTTTTTTTTTTTTAAGGATTTTATTTATTTATTTGACTGACAGAGATCACAAGTAGGCAGAGAGGCAGGCAGAGAGAGAGAGAAGGAAGCAGGCCTCCTGCTGAGCAGAGAGCCCAATGCAGGGCTCGATCCCAGGAACCCAGGATCAGACCTGAGCCAAAGGCAGAGGTTTTAACCCACTGAGGCACCCAAGCACCCCTACAGTGGAAGTTTTCTAATTTTTCTTATGATTTCTCTTTTGACAAGTCGGTTATTTAGGAGTGTGTTGTTTAATTTCTACACATTTATGAATTTTCCAGTTTTTCCTTCTGTTAATAATTTCACATTTCATTTTATTGTGATCAGAAAAAATGCTTTTTATGATTCTAGTCTTTTTAAATTACTTTAATTATTTTGGGGTCTAAAAAATGGTCTATTCTGGAAATTGTCCCATTTGAACTTACAAAAAATATGCATCATATTGTTGCTGAGTGGAGTGTTCTATGTTAAGTCTGATTCATATACAGTATTGTTCAATCTATTTTATTACTGATCTGCCTTATTGATCACTATCAAAAGTGGAAGATTGAAGGCTTCTACTATTACTGTAGAACCATCTATAGGCATACCTTGCTTTAATGTGCTTTGCCTTGCAGATATTGTGTTTTTTACAAATTGAAGTTTTGTATCACCCTGTGTTGAACAAGTCTATCAGCATCATTTTTACAATGACATTTGCTCACTTCAATGTGACTCTATGTCACATTCTAGTAATTATTGCAATATTTCAAACTTTTTTATTATTACTGTACTTTCAGAATAATTTGTGATCAGTGATTTTTTAAAGATTTTATTTATTTATTTGAGAGAGAGAGTACGAGCTGGGGAGAGAGGCACAGAGAGAGGGAGAAACAGACTCCCCACTGAGCAGAGAGGACAATGCTGGGGCTCAATCCCAGGACTCTGGGATCATGATCTGAGCCAAAGGCAGATGCTCAACTGACTGAGAAACCCAGGCACCCCAGTGATCATTTTTTTTTAATTTGATTTTTATAGTAATCTATATGCTCAACATAGAGCTCAAAATCATGACGCCCAGATCAAGAATCACATGCTCTTCTGACTGAGCCAGCCAAGTACCCCATAATCTATGATCTCTTGATGTAATTATTATAATTGTTTTGGGGCACCATGAACTGCTCCCATATAAGATGGTGAACTTAATCAGTAAAAGAGTATATTCTGACTGCTCTACCAAGTAGAGCTGTTCCTCTACTCTCTCCCTCTTCTCAGGCATCCCTAGTCCCTGAGGCACAAAAATATTCAAATTAGGCTAATTAATAACCCTATAGTGACTTCTAAGTGTTCCAGTGAAAGAAAGAATCATACATCTCTCACTTTAAATTAAAAGTAGAAATGACTGGGGTGCCTGGGTGGTTCAGTGGGTTAAACCCTCTACCTTCGGCTCGGGTCATGATCCCAGGGTCCTGGGATCGAGCCCCACATTGGGCTCTCTGCTCAGCAGGGAGCCTGCTTCCTCCTCTCTCTCTCCCTTCCTCTACCTACTTGTGATCTCTGTCAAATAAATAAATAAAATCTTAAAAAAAAAAAAAAAGTAGAAATGACTGGGCTGCCTGGGTGGCTCATTTGGTTAAGACTTCAATTAGATTTTGGCTCAGGTCGATCTCAGGGTCATGAGATCAAGCCCTGCATTGGGCTCCTCACTCAGTAGGGAGTCTGGTGGAACTTCTTTCTCTCCCTTTCCCACTGCCCCTCCCTTCCAGTTTCTCTCTTTCTCTCTCTTAAATCAATCAATCAGTCAAACAATCAAGCAATCTTTTATTTATTTATTTATTTATTTTTAGAGCTTTTATTTATTTATTTGAAAGACAGAGATCACAAGTAGGCAGAGAGACAGGCAGAGGGAGAGAGGAGGAAGCAGGCTCCTTGTTGAGCAGGGAACCCGATGTGGGGCTTGATCCCAGGACCCTGAGACCATGACCTGAGCCGAAGTCAGAGACTTTAACCCACTGAGCCACCCAGGTGCCCCAGGAGGAGAGAATCTTAAGCAGTTTCCACATCAGCATGGAACTTGATGATGGACTAGATCTCATCACCCTGAGATCATGACCTGGGCTGAAATCCAAAGTCAGATACTTAACTGACTGCACCACCCAGACAGTGTCTGCCTTTAACATTTCTTATATGGCAGGTCTAGTAGTAATAGTCTCTCAGCTCTTGTGTATTTGAAAGCGTCTTGGGATGCCTTGGTGGCTCAGTCAGTTAAGTGTCTGCTGTCAGCTCAGGTCATGATCCCAGGACCCTAGGATTGAGTCCCACATGGGGCTCCTTGCTCAGCAGGGAGCCTGCTTCTCCCCCTGCCTGCTGCTCTCTCTGTTTGTGCTCTCTCTCATGTTCTTTCTCTCTCTGGCAAGTAAATAAAATCTTAAAGAAAAATAAAATGTCTCAACTTCTCTCTCATTTTTCAAGGATAGTCCCCCCCCCCCAATATACACAGTCACTACTGTTCATATGTTGAAGCCCTAACCCAGAAGGTAGCTGTATTTGGTATCAGAAGTAATTAAGGTTAAATGAAATCATAAGGGTGAGGTGATGATCTGATAGGATTAGTGATCTTATGAGGAGAGACAACTGAGAGCTTGCTCTGTTTCTGTGTCCATGTTCATGTACCAAGGAAAGGCAGTACAAGGGCTTAGCAAGAAGGTGCCATTCTGTAAGCCAGGAAGAGAACTCTCACCAGAAACTGACTCTGCTGAACCTTGATCTGGGACTTCTAGTCTCCAAAACTTTAAGAAGATATATTTCTGTTGTTTAAGCTACCCAGTCTATGGTATTTTTCTATAACAGCTAAAGTTGACTAATACAAACACTATCAAACATATACATTATGAGACTCCTAGAAGGAGAAGAGAGTGAAAAGGGGGAGCAAAAAATATTTTAAAATATAATGGGCATTTGGTTTGCTGTCCTGTGAAAAGTCAGCTCCAGTTTCCCAGAAGTTGTGTGTTTACAAAACCAATGATGTGTCACTTCAGTTTACCGTCCTGTGAAAATATAACGGGCAAAAAACTTTCCAAATTTGATGAAAAATGTGAATATACAAATCCAAAAAGTTTAATGAACTCCAAATAGGATGAACTTCAAGAAAACAACACCAATACATAAACAGTTTTTGAAAAACTGTCAAAAGACATAGAGAAAAAATCTTGAAAGCAACTGTCACATAAAAGGATGCTCAGTTAGGGGCACCTGGGTGGCTCAGTGGATTAAGCCTCTGCCTTCAGCTCAGGTCATGATCTTGGGGTCCTGGGATCAAGCCCTACATTGGGCTCTCTGCTCGGCAGGGAGCCTGCTTCTCCCTCTCTCTCTGCCTGCCTCTCTGCCTACTTGTGATCTCTGTCAAGTAAGTAAAATCTTAAAAAAATCATTTAAAAAAAGGATGCTCAATTAGAATATCAGCTAATTTCTCCTCAGAAACCTTAGAAGATGTGAGACAATATAGTTGAAGGGCTCAGAGAAAAAAAAAAAGCCCTATCCATCAAGATTTTTATATTCAGTAAAGTTATCCTTCATTTGTTTTGTGCCTTAAATTTCACAGTGAGTAAAATCATATGGTATTTGTCTTTCCCTGACCGACTTATTTCATTTAACATTATACTGTCTGAATCCATCCATGCTGTTGGAAATGACAAGATTTCATTCTTCTTTATGGCTGAGTAACGTTCATATAGAATCATATAATGAGATACACACACACACACACACACACACGCACACACACGCACACACACACATAGCTTTACCCATCCATCAGTGGACACCTGGGCTGCTTCCATAATCTGGCTATTGTAAATAGTGCTACAATAAACATAGGGGTGCATATAGCTTTTCATATTCTTTGGGTAAATGTCCAGTAATGAAATTATTGGTTCATATGATAATTCTATCTTTAATTTTTTGAGGAACCTCTATACTATTTTCCATAATGACTTCATCAGTTTGCATTCCTACCAACAGTGCATGAGTATTCATTTTTCTCCATATCCTTGTCAATACTTGCTTATTGTTTTTTATTTTAGCCATTCTGACAGGTGAAGATATCTCATTGTAGTTTTAATTTGTGTTTCCTTGATAATTAGTGATGTTGGACATCTTTACATGTGACTGTTGATCATCTGTTTGTCTTCTTTGGAGAAATGTCTGTTCATGTCTTCTGCCCATTTTTAAATTGGATTATTTGTTTTTTGGCTGTTGAGTTGTATCAGTTCTTTATATATTTTGGATACTAATGTGTCATTGGATATATCATTTGCAAATATCTTCTCGCATTTATAGATTATCTTTTTGTTTTGTTGATTGTTTCCTTTGCTGGGCAGAGCTTTTAATTTTGTTGTAGTTCTAATACTTTATTTTTGCTTTTTTTTTTTTATTCTTAGGAGACATATTTAGAGAAATGTTGCTATGGCTGATGTCAAAGAAGTGACTGCCTGTGTACTCTTCTAGGATTTTGATGGTTTTCAGTGTTACACTTGGGCCTTTTTTCCATTCTGAATTTATTTTATTTTATTTTATTTTATTTTTTATCTTATTTTATTTGAATTCAATTAATTAACATGTAATGTATTATTAATTTCAGATGTAGAGTTCGGTTATTTATCAGTTGCATATAACACCCAGTGCTCATTATATCTCATGCCTTCCTTAATACCCATCAACCAGTTACCACATCTCCCCACCTCGTCCCCTCCAGCAACCCTCAGTTTGTTTCCCATTGTTAAGAATCTCCTATGGTTTGTCTCCTTCTCTGATTTCATCTTATTTTATTTTTCCCTCCCTATCCTTACAGCCCCATTTTGTTTCTTAAATTCCACATGAGTGAGATCATATGCTAATTTTTTCTGATTGACTTATTTCACTTAGCATAATACCTTCTGCTCCATCTGCGCTCTTCCCATAGTTTGGCTATTGTGGATATTGCTGCTAGAAACATTGGGGTGCATGTGCCCCTTCAAATCACTATGTTTGTGTCCTTTGGGTAAATACCTAGTAGTGAAACTACTGGGTTGTAGGTAGCTCTATTTTCAACTTTTTCAGGAACCTTTATACTGTTTTCCAGTGGCTGCACCTTACATTCCTACCAACAGTATAAGAGAGTTTCCTTTTCTCCACATCCTCACCAACATTTGTTGTTTGCTGATTTATTAATTTTAGCCATTCTGACTGGTGTGAGGTGATATCTCATTGTGGTTTTGATTTGTATTTCCCTGATGCTGAGCATTTTTTCATGTGTCTGTTGGCCATTTGGATGTCTGCCTTGGAGAAATGTCTGTTCCTGTTCTCTGCCCATTTCTTCACTGGAGTTTTTGGTTTTTTGTGGTGTTGAGTTTGATAAGTTCTTTATAGATTTTAGATGTTAGCCATTTATCTCCTAAGACATTTACAAATATCTTCTCCCATTTTGTCAGTTGTCTTTTGGTTTTGTTGACTGTTTCCTTTACTATGCAAAAGCTTTTTATCTTGATGAAATCCAAATAGTTCATATTTGCCTTTGTTTCCCTTGCTTTTGTAGATATGTCTAGCAATAATCATTTTCTGTGGCCAAGGTCACAGGGGTTGCTGCCTGGTGTTCTCCTCTAGGATTTTGATGGATTCCTATCTCATATTTAGGTCTTTCATCCATTTTGAATCTATTTTTGTGGTATGGAGCAAGAAAGTGGTCTTCTGCATGTGGCTGTCTAGTTTTCCCAACAGCATTTGTTGAAGGTATTGTTTTTTGTTCCATTAGATGTTCTTTCCTGCTTTGTTGAAGATTAGTTGACCATAGAGTTATGGGTCCATTTCTGGGGTCTCTATTCTGTTCCATTGATCTATGTGTCTATTTTTGTGCCAGTACCATACTATCTTAATTATTGCAGCTTTGTAATATAGTTTGAAGTCCAGAAATCTAGTGTCATCCAGTTTGGTTTTCTTTTTGAACATTCCTCTGGCAATTCAGGGTCTTTTCTGGTTCTATACAAATTTTAAGATTATATGTTTAAGCTCTGTGAAGAATGTCGATGGTATTGAATGTGTAGATTGCTCTGGGTAGCATAGATATTTTAACATATTTGTTCTTCCAATTTATGATCATTGAAAATTTTTCCATTTCTTTGTGTCTTCTTCAATTTCTTTAATAAATGTTCTATAGTTTTCACAGTACAGATCTTTCACAACCTTGGTTACGTTTATTTCTAGATATTTTATTATTTTTGGTGCAATTGAATTTTTCTTTTCTTAAGACATAAATAGTAGCTCTGTTAGGGTTCTCTCTCTTTATCACCATATATGTATATATAATAAGGAATTTGCCATATGATGATAGAGGTTGGGAAATTCAAAATCTTCCTTGTGGCCTGGCAGCTTGGAAACACAGGAAATCTATGCTGCAGATGAAGTCTAAAGCCTACCTTCTGGAGAATTTCCTTCTGGTTAGTGAGGCCAGTTATATTTCTATTTGGACCTTCGGCTAATTGGATGAGCCCCATCCACAATATAGGAACAATCTGCTTTATCCAGATCTGCTTTATCCTACCTTCCAAGTTGGCATATAAAATTAACTGTCACAATAGCATATTATATACTCTTCTGTGCTTTGCTTTTTAAAAATTTGGGGTAAGGGGCACCTGGGCAGCTCAGTCATTAAGTGGTTGCCTTCAGCTCAGGTTATGACCCTGGGGTTCTGATATCAAGCCCCGCCTTGGTCTCCTTGTTCGGCTGGGAGCCTGCTTCTCCCTCTCCCTCTGCCTGCCTGCCTACTGCTTCCCCTGCTTGTGCTCCCTCTCTCTATCTCTCTGTGTGTCAAATAAATAAATAACATCATTTTAAAAAAGTTGGGATATTATTTTGGTGTATAACAAATAGCATGGAGGACATGGGGAGTTAGAGAGGAGAAGGGAGTTGAGGGAAATTGGAAGGGGAGGTGAATCATGAAAGACTATGGACTCTGAAAAACAACTGAGGGGTTTGAAGTGGCGGGGGCTGGGAGGTTGGGGTAACCAGGTGGTGGGTATTAGAGAGGGCACGGATTGCTTGGAGCACTGGGTGTGGTGCAAAAACAATGAATACTGTTATGCTGAAAATAAATAAAAGAAAAAAAATCAATGACAATTTTCACACAACAGAAAAAAAGTTCGGATAAAATACACATTTTAGCCATTTTTAAGTATGCATTTCATGGCATTGAGTACATTCACATTGTTGTACAACCATCACCACCATTCATCTCTGAAAGTCTTTTCATCTTACATAACTGAAACTCTGTACCCTTTAATCAATAACTCCCCTCTTATATGTCATTTCCTATAGTCACCATTTTACTTTCTGTCTCTATGAATTTGATATTCTAGGTATCTCATATATGTGGAGTTATAAGTATTCATCCATTTAAGATGGGCTTGATTCATTTAAAATAATGTCCTTCTTTTAAGGTTCCTAGATCCAATTCCAACATGTAGGTGATGGTTTCCCCACACATAAAACATGAAGCAAGTCTTAGACACCAGTAGGATGTTCAAGAATTCAACTCAGTTCTGACACTATTGACCCAGAGATAGTATTAGATTCCACAGACTAAGGGCTCAGTCCTTAATTCTGCCCCCATTCCCAACTTCAGAGGTCAGTTTGAAACCCTAGGTGTTACCTGTGTTTTTGACCAACTAGCTACAGATTGAAAATTCTAATGACCTCCTCCTTAGGTTTTTTTTTTCTTTTCTTTTTTTATTTGTCAGAGAGAGGGAGAGAGAGCGAGCACAGGCAGACAGAGAGGCAGGTAGAGGCAGAGGGAGAAGCAGGCTCCCCGTCGCCGAGCAAGGAGCCCGAGGTGGGACTCGATCCCAGAACGCTGGGATCATGACCTGAGCGGAGGGTAGCTGCTTAACCAACTGAGCCACCCAGGCGTCCCCTCCTTAGGTTTTTTTTTTAATTTGCTAGAATAACTCACAGAACTTAGGGAAGTAATTATGTTTATCAGTATTGTGCCCAAATTCTGAGACCCCCCAAAGACGACCACCAGACTCCAGAGTCAAAGCCAAACAGCAAGGGTTGTTTATTACGAGTTCGAACCGGGACCTCCGCACACTCATTGCCGGTGACGCTAAGAGGTCCTGAGCTCAAGATCACACACTTTTTATACTCTATTTTGGGGAGGCAGGGACTTAGCATACATCATAGCACATCGTAACAAATCACTACATACCACGGGAAAATCAAACAGCAACTCTATAATATGACTGGCGTGCTACTGAGAGGGAAAAGGCTGAGAATAGATTATTGGTTAGATCAAAGAGCTGTCATTCTTCAAACTGCTTAGTTGGCGCTGCTAGGGTACCTGCCCCTTAAGGATTGGCCGGGGTCTCCCTGTCAAGCCACGGGGTGCCAGATGGTTATTATCTCCCGTACCCAAAGCTGGGTGGGGGGTCCGGGGGCAGTCACTTTGTCACACCCAATTCTGGGTGGGGGTTTCTCTGGCGCCAGATCGCTGTTATCTCTTGGCCCAGAGCCGGGAGTGGGTCCGGGAGTGGCCACTCTGCTAGGTTAGATTCTGGGCGGGGATTGTGTGGTTACAGAGTGCCTATAGAAAGTTTGCTGGTAATTTTCCATCTCCTCCTGGGTTAGCAAGTGAAGGTACAGAAGCAGAAATAGCGGTTATGGTTATAATTTAGGCATCTCACCAGCTTATTAAAGGATATAATAAAGGATATAAATCAGCAACCAGATGAAAAGATACATAAGGTGAGGTATGGGGAAAGGGCACAGAGCTTGCATGCCTTCGCCAGGTACCACTGTTCCCAATCTCCACATGCATACATTCACATTGTTGTGAATTTTTATGGAGGGTTGAATTGTTATGGAGGTTTCATTGCACAGTCATGATTGACCAAACCATTAGTCATTGTCTTGTTTAATTAGATATTTTTTTTTTCTCCCTCTGTATTTATTCCCCTCTGTATTTTGTCCATTTAATCAATTACAGGGCCACAAATTAGCCCAAGAAGAGAGAGGAAAGTTTTTCCTTTCCTATAATTTTGTACTAATACAAGCAATGCCAAAGTAACACCACAGATTTACGCCACCTGTTTCTCTTCTATTCATTCTTTCCTTTTAATGAGGCAATCTTTTTAAAAATATTTATTTATTTATTTGAGAAAGAGAGATGCAGCATGCATGTGCATGTATGGGGGAAGAGGGCAGAGGGAGAAAATCTTCAAGCAGACTCTCTGCTGAGTGCACAGCCTAGCATGGGGCTTGATCTCATGACCATGAGATCATGACCTGAGCTGAAATCAGGAGTCAGATACCTAACTAACTAAACCACTTAGGTGTCCCTTAATGAGGCAATTTTAACTAGAAAAATTAAAACAGGAAAATGGAAGTTTAGGACTTAATTGTTTCTTCAGTCAACCAAAAGCAGATGTTAAAGAAGCAGTTGGTTACAATCTCTCCAGCCTTCTTACAAATTATATGCAGAGAAAGTAAAGGAAAAAATAGTTCGATGTAGTTTTTAAATTCTTCCTCCACCTAAACCAAACCACTATTTATAGACTTCATATGCAGAGGTTTAAAACTTAAGCCTTAGAATCAGATAACCTATGTTTATGCTCTGGTTTGCCACTACTATGTGATCTTGGGCAAATTATTTAATTTCTCTGAGTTTTAAATTTAGAAAAGTGGTAATAATTATGTCAATGTATATAGTTGTAAAAACTAAATGAAAAAACCACATGTACATATTTAAGTAAATGTGCCTGACACAGAGGAAGTGCTTGATTTGGGGGTAGCAATTATCATTTATACTTAAAAATGTATACCGTTTCCTTCTCAGCCTTTAAGCCTCATAAAACCAATGGATTAGAGGTCAGAGGGCTTGGATTCCTGTTCCAGCTGGAACACTTAATTTCTCCAAACTTCAGTGGTCTCATTTGTCAAATTGGAATAGATACTTGTTCCAACCACATAACAAGGTGGTTAGAAGGTGCACATATATATTGAAAGGATTTCGTAACTTCATGTATTATGGGTATGGTAGAGTAAAATTGGAAAAAAAAAAAAAGTCCCATTTTTTCACTCTTCCCACATGCAATTAGCAGAGACATTTGGCATGAACAGAATCAACTTAACTGTTAAAATGAAACATTTATAGCTAGGGTAGCTTTTATGATTTAAATCAGACCCAGGAAAAGAAGTAAATGCTCTTTCACAAAAGTGTCTTGAGAATTTCTGTTTGGAAAATTGCCTGGTCAATGACATGTCAACAGAATGAATGTCCTTTTTTAATAAGAGATTAGATTATGCTGTGCCAGAAAAACCCATAGTTTGCTTTGATAAGGGGTGTTTTCTTTCTGAGTGCCTAAACACATCTTTCTCTGAAGGATCTCAAACACAGTTATCTCCAAAGGAAAGACAGAGTTGGAATCAAGCACCGCTGATCCTCCTCATTCTTGGGTAGACTAGTTCAGAGTGACTCCACTGGTACCTGACAGAAGCCTGAGTGGCAGGACCAAGCAAGGGCTCAAAGACTGGAGCCCCAGAGGAAGAGATGCAGTTTCCAGAGCAGTGGGAAGTGTAGGGGTTTATGTAAAGAGAAGCAGAAATAATGTCAGAAAGACCTGTTCTTGGAGGGAACCAGTGAGTAATTTTTAGTTTCAATCACTGCTCCCCCTTTCTTTAATTCATTGAGGTGAAATTCCCATAAGATAGAATTAACTACTTTAAAGTGAGCAATTTAGTAGCATTTAGTACATTCACAATGTTGTGCAATCACTACCTCAGTCCAGTTTCAAAACATTTTTATTGCCCCCAAAAGAAGTCTCATGCCCATTAAGCAGCCACATCCTATCCCCCCACCTCTAACACCTGGAAACCACTAATCTGCTTTCTGTCCCTATAAATTCCTGTCTCTATGTATATTTTATATAAATGGAGTCATCTAATATATGACCTTTTGTGTCAGTCTTCTTTCATTTAGCATAACGTTTTCAAGGTTTTTCCACTTGTATGTATCAGTACTTTATCCCTTTTTATGGACAAATAATATGTCCCTCCTCTTTTTCTTGCTTTTTTGAGACTTACCTGGCTATTTTTTCCTTTATTATTATTATTTTTATTAACATATAATATATTATATTATTTGTTTCAGGGGTACAGGTATATGATTCATCAGTCTTACACAACTCACAGTACTCACCACAACACATATACTCCCCAATATCCATCACCCAGCCACCCCATCCCTTCCATCCAATAACCCTCAGTTTGTTTCCTGAGATTGAGAGTCTCTTATGGTTTGTCTCTCTCTCTGGTTTCATCTTGTTTTATTCCCCCCTCTTCCCCTGTGATCTTTTCTCTTGTTTCTCAAATTCCTTATATCAGTGAGATCATATGATAATTCTTTCTCTGAGATCATATGATAATTCTTTCTCTGATTGACTTCACTTAGCATAGTAGCTTGTAGTTCCATCAGCATCATTGCAAATGGCAAGATTTCAATTTTGATGGTTGTGTAATATTCCATTATCTCTCTCTCTCTCTCTCTCTATATATATATATATATATATGTGTATCACATCTTTATCCATTCACCTGTTGATGGACATCTAGGCTTTTTCCATTGTTTGATTATTGTGGACATTGCTGCTATAAACATTGGGGTGCTCATGCCCCTTTGCATCACTACATTTGTATCTTTGGGGTTAATACCCAGTAGTGCAATTGCTGAGTTGTAGGGTAGCTCTTTACCTGGTAATTTAAAAATTTATTGCATTGACTTCCATTGTGTCCTTGTCTGCACTTGATTACAGAAGGATTAGTGAGACAATAGGTAATTGGTCCAAAGAAGACAAATAACAGCAAAGAACTCTCCCAGTGTGAACAAGGATCAGAAAGGATTCTCTAATAAAACCCTGTCAGGGAAGAAAAACTTTTCCTCTCCCTCTTAAGTTTTTGAGCAGGGGACTATGAATTCATCTAACAAAAGACAGATAAACAAGAGCAATGGCACATGTGTTTAACATTTATGCCCATAGAAGGCATAGGGAAAAAAAATAACAACAACAACAACAACATCAAATAAGTGGTTAGACACAGGATATACCATTTTTAATTAAGGAAAGAGGGTTTTGGCTTACAAAAGATGGTGAATTGTGGGGTGGGGTGGCCAGGAAATATGTGGGGGAAACTAATGGAAAATGGGGGTGATTTTAATAATGTTTGTTTATACAGACTTATGTCAGGGTTGACTCTCTCCAGTGACAAGAGTTCCTTTTCAAGTTCAGAGGAGGGAAACACCTACAAAAAGTGAAATCTCTATCCTGCTTTCAGGCAGGTCAGGAGAGGGCAGAGAACTCTTTCTGTGTATGTTCATTCCCAAATGCCTTCAACTCAAAATAATTCTTCTGCCCAAATATCATGCTTTGGGATGACATAGTCTGATGCCCTTCATCCCTTCCCCCATCACATCCAGTTTTCATATGCACATGAAATTATTTTTATAAGAAGTGTTGACTTCTGCTGCTCCTTTCAGTCATCTAGTTTTAAGTTTTCTTGGAAGCCCCTGTATTTTGTTAGAGGAGTATGGTGAATAGCTCCATGATAAACTGAGTAATGATTGATAGTAACTTCCAGTTACCTCAAGGAAAGGGTTCATCCACTCATTATTGCTCTTTCTTCACTGGGCTTCAAAACACCACTTCAATTTCATTATTTTTTTAAAGATTTTTTAATTTATTTGATAGACAGAGATCACAAGTGGGCAGAGAAGCAGGCAGAGACAGAGGAGGAAGCAGGCTCCCCGCTGAGCAGAGAGCCCAATGTGGGGCTCGATCCCAGGACCCTGGGATCATGACCTGAGCCGAAGGCAGAGGCTTTAACCCACTGAACCACCCAGGTGCCCCTTCAATTTCATTATTAAGTAAAGTTCCATTCTTCCCTTCTTTGGTGCTGATAAAACCTAGGAAACACTCTCTATATTGTAAAACTTCTGTTTAATTTTATGAAGTATGTAGTGTTCTAGTTTTGATCATTTATCTAGAAAGTGTACTTGTACTACTGCATTTTCAGGAGGAAGAAGTATTCTTATTGATTGATTTGCTCTGGGACAATGTGTCTAAATGAGGTCACCTGTACAGAACAAGTCAGAATATCTGCTCATTTATACCCATTTAAATTGCTTTTTTAGAGAGCAATAAGACTTATTTGTATCTTATTAACAGAGACACTAGTAGGTATGCTTTTTTGTAATATAGTCTATTGCTTTAAACATTGGCCTTCAGGCAGACAGGCCCAGGTTCAAGTCTGGCTATTACCTTAAAGCTGTGTGACTTTGGGCACATTACTTTACCCCTCCATGTCCCAGTTGCTTCATGTGTTGAATAGAGAGATGCTACTATATTAGTTAGTTGGAAAAGGAAAAAAACCTAGCACAATTGGCTTAAGAGAAAAAGAAAATATATAATTTGCTTAACTAGAATGTTTATGGGCATATGGATTTCAGTTTTGGCCAGGTGTAGAGGCCTACTGATGTGGCTGACTTCTGTCTCCATTGCTCAGCCCTCCTTTCTGTGGTTCCTTCTGCTCAGGTAGGTTCTCTGGGCGTGGGGCTGGGTGGCTACTGCAGAGCTCATCAACCTAAAAGACAGACTTCCTTCTGCAGAAGAGCCTTCTGCACCCATGCACTGCTGGTGGATGGAATATGTAGCTGCCCCAGTTTCAGTCCCTTGTCCACCTACATCTTGATGGAGTGGGCACTGTTCTTGCCTATAAATCAGACTGAGTGGGGCAGAGGGTTTTCTCCAAAGGAAAAGCAGGGTGCTGTGACCAGAAGGGAGATGGATGCTTGAAGGAGAAAAAATATCCACTGCCAGTACCCACCTAGCCCATGGGCAGATCAGAAAATTTATCTGAGATGAGGTATAAAAGTACTGGTACAGAGTAAGAGCACTGGTACAGAGTAAGATAAGTAATCACTCTTCACTACCATCACTTCAAGAACAGGATCTCCCAAATACACTTATTTTCACATAATAAAAATTATACATCTTAAAATTAAAAACTGGGGCACCTGGGTGGCTCAGTGGGTTAAGCCACTGCCTTCGGCTCAGGTCATGATCTCAGGGTCCTGGGATCGAGTCCCGCATCGGGCTCTCTGCTCAGCAGGGGGCCTGCTTCCCTTCCCCTCTCTCTCTCTCTGCCTGCCTCTCTGCCTACTTGTGATTTCTTTCTGTCAAATAAATAAATAAAATCTTTAAAAAATAAATTAAAAACTAAAATGTACAGTATGATTTTCTATTTGTAGAAACTGCACATACAGAAAAAAATACAGGAAGGATAAATCTAAAAATGATAGTGATGAGGGAGCAGGAGGCTGGCTGAGGACAAAGCAAAAGCTCCGCCTTGCACCCCCCCTTTCATCCGCTCCCCTCCATAGGTGTAGCATTCCTCAGGCACCCCTGGCTGCCATAAAATGATAAATAGTTAACTTGCTGAGATCACAATCCTACAAGACAGGAGTCTCCCTTGGTTTGCAAATGTCCTTGAGATTACAACAAAGAAGTTACCTTATCAATAGCCCAATTTCCAAAGACACAGAACTCAGTTTCTCAAGCCTAATGTCACCCTCCCCTCCATAAAAAACCGAAGGAGGTGGAGGTAGAAGGAAAAGTAAATAAAGTTAAATTTCTTCTAAACCTAAATCTCATTAACAAGGATGCTTGATAGCAGGAATGTAACATTCCACCAGACTTCCAATTGTCTTTACTTGATAGCAACTAAGCCTTCAATATCCTGATAGTATTCTTTGCCCCAATAGCCCTTCTGAACACCCCTTTGTCCTCACCTACCCAACTCCTGTGTATATAACCAACCACTCCTAACAACCCGGGGCAGCCGCTCTTCCTGCCCATGGGTCCTGTCCCCGTGCTTTAATAAACCACCATTTTGCACCAAAGATGTCTTAAGAATTCTTTCTTTAGTCATCAGCTCCGAACCTCACCCCACCGAACCTGACTTAGGTTCTGGGACTTCATCAATAGCATGGTGGTCTTTGGCTAGCAGAATTATAGGTAATTTTACTTTTCCTCTTTATTCAGATCACCTTTTAAAAATATTTAAACATTATTTTTGAAGAGGGAAATGTGTGTACATAGTGCAACACACTAAGGATATAAAATAATGCCAATGGAAACTGTTTCTCCTACTTTTTCCTTCCAGCTCCCTCCCTAGTTGCTGAGCAATGTTACCATATTTTTATGCATCCTTCCAGATATATTTTTTATACAACTTTATTTATTTTTATTCTTTGTAAAATTAACTTCTTAAAAGAAAGGTCTGAAAGGATGGTTAGGTGGCTCATTCAGTTAAGCATTCAACTCAGCTTAGGTCATGATCTCAGGGCCCTGAGATGGATCAAACCCTGTGTTGGGCTCCACGCTCAGTGGGGAGTCGGCTTGAGATTCTCTCTCTCCCTTTGCCCCTTCCCCTGCTCATGTGCTCTCTCTCTCCAAAATAAGTAAAATAAACCTTTTTTTAAAAGAAAGATACACAGGGGCGCCTGGGTGGCTCAGTAGGTTAAAGCCTCTGCCTTCGGCTCAGGTCATGATTCTGGGGTTCTGGGATCAAGCCCCGCATCGGGCTCTCTGCTCAGCGGGGAGCCTGCCTTCTCCTCTCTCTCTACTTGTGATCTCTGTCAAATAAATAAATAAAATCTTTAAAAAAAATAAAAGAAAAATACACAAATGTTATAAAATAATGAATACATGCCACTGTGGGTTGGTTTGTGTCCCTTAAAAGGGTATGTCCAAGTTCTAACCTCTGGTATTGGTGCATGTGACCTTATTTGGGATAGTTTTTGGAGAGGTAATCTAATATGCAGTTATATTGGGCTAGAATGGGTCCTTAATCAAGCATTAATGCTCTTATTATGATGAAGTTCTAGAGCCTAGGTGAGGTTCTGTGGACTGAGGTCCAGAGCCGATGACCAAGAAAAAATTCTTGAAACATCTTTGGTGCAAAATGGTGGTTTATTAAAGCTCAGGGACAGGACCCGTGGTCAGGAAGAGCTGCTGCACGGGGTTGTGAGGGATGGCAGGTTATATACCTTGCCGTTGGGGGAAGGTGAGGGGAAGGATGGTTTCAAAGGAGTTTTCATATGCTAAAAAAGGGCTTACAAGGTGGTGAGGGGGGGAATACCGGAGGTCTATGGAGGCCGTGCCCTTGTGGCCATATTTACATTTCCTTCTACCTCAGCCTCCTTCAGTTTTGTTTATGGTGGGGAGGAGAGACATTAGGGCTTGAGGAACTGAGTTATTTGTCTCTGGAAATTGTGCTATTGATGATAAGGTAACTTCTTTGTTAGTAGATCTCTAGGACATTTGTAAACCAAGGGAGACTCCTGTCTTGCAGGATTGTGATCTCTGCAAGTTAACTGTTTGTTTATCATTTATGGCAGTCAGGGGTGCCTGAGGAATGCTACACATATTACCGAAGGGGAGTGGATGGAGAGGGGGTGTAAGGTGCCAGCTTTTGCTTTGTTTTCAGCCAGCCTCCTGCTCCCTCATCAGTAAGAAGAAAGTTGGACACAGAGATACAAAGAGAGAATACCATTAGATGACAGAGGCAGAAATTGGAGTGATGTTTCTGTATGCCAAGAACTTCTAGTGACCACAAGGTTAAGAGAGAAGCATAGAACAGATTCTCTCTCAGAACCTTAAAAAGGAATCCACCTTGCAGGCACCTTGATTTTGGACTTCTAGAATCCAGAACAGGAATGGGGGTGGGGGAATAACATTTCTGTTGTTAAGCCACCAAGTTTGTGGTGATTTGTTATGGCAGCTCTAGGAAATTAATATATATCTATACTATATGAAATTTGTATGATATGGTAAAGGAAAAAGGGATAAAAAATTACTCAAGTTATACTAATAAAAAATAATCTCCTTGAAAAAAACATCTGAGGGTTCCTGGCTGGCTCGGTCAGTAGAGCATGCCACTCCTGATCTCAGGGTCGTGATTCAAGCCCTACATTGGGAGTGGACCCTACTCAAAAACAAACAAACAAACAGAAAACAGAAAACACAAAACAAAAACAAAACCACTTTTAAATGTATTTCTGCATTTCCTTAAGGTATGTTTGAATGTTCTAAAACATTTATGTTCATACTATGTACTGAAACTCTGTAATTTGCGTTTTTAAAAAAATTTTTATTATGTTATGTAATTTGCCTTTTAAGTTAACATCAAAACGTTTCCCTTTTATATGGCTACTTTTGAAATAAAAAAACTTGGGGGCCAAAATGGAGGATTCAAAAAGGATTTTTTGTACGTAACTGAATAACAAACAAGCATCATGTATACACATGATAAATAGTGGAAAGAAGTTTGGAAGAGACCATGGGTGATTTAAAAAAAAGATTTTTTTTTAAAGATTTTATTTATTTATTTGACAGAGAGAGATTGCATGTAGGCAGAGAGGCAGGCAGAGAGAGAGAGGAGGAAGCAGGCTCCCTGCTGAGCAGAGAGCCCAATGCGGGACTCGATCCCAGGACCCTGAGATCATGATCTGAGCCGAAGGCAGCCGCTTAACCCACTGAGCCACCCAGGCGCCCTAAAAAAAAGATTTTTGAAGCAGTTTTATTTGCCAATTAAAATTATTTTAGGGGATACCTGTGTGGCTCAGTTGGTTAAGTGTCTGCCTTTGGTCAGGTCATGATCCCAGGGCCCTGGGATTGAGCCCTGCATTGGATTCCTTGCTCAAAGAGAGGCTTCTTCTCCCTCTGCCTGTCTCTCCACCTGCTTGGATGGTGTCTCTCTTTTCTTTCTCTCTCTCTGATAAATAAATAAAATCTTTAATAACATTATTTTTTTAAAAGAACAAGCTAATGTCTGGCTTAAAATTTCAAACAATACCAAAGAATATATAGCCAAACACATTACTTTTCCACACTTGCTCCCCAGTGTTCTTCCTACAAGGCAAACAGCTTAACAGAATGTTTGAGAATAGAGAGGAAATAAAATTTTGTGGAAGAGAGCATTTGAAAAGAATAGAATGGAGAAGGGGCAAGATGACAGAGAAGTAGGAGACCCTGTTTCAACCCTTAAAGTGAACTAATTATCTACCAGAACACTCTGAACACCCATGAAATCAGCCTGAGATGTAAGATTATACACTTCTGGATATCTATGGAGGCAGAAGACATCAGTGGAGAGGTGAAGCATGCTGGGAACAATTAGACTGATATCAGAGGATAAACAGAAGGGGCAGGGAGCCACCAGAAATGACCCATTAGAAAATAATACCCCAATATGAAAGTGCCCTGTGATTGGGGACCAGCATTAACTTGGAGTCTGGTTAAAAGCACTCAAAAAGAGCCAAGGATCTTAAGAAGCAACTGGTGGAATCGGGTGGTCACAGTGATGGGCCTAAGCCATGGACCCAAGCCATGGACCCAGGATGGCCATGGCCAGCGACTACCTATGCCAGAGAGAGTATGGAAGAATGCCCTGGGGTTGAGCGGCTTGCATCACGGCTTGGCTGGGCATATTCTGCCCCCACATGAGCAAGTCTGGTGACAGCACTAGTCTGCGGTCCCTAGAACTTTTGCGCACTGGGTGATTGGAGTCTGACCCAGTCCCCACAAACTCCATGTGGGTGCTATTTGGTGGTCTCTAGGATCAGTCGAGGGCCTGGACTCTCCCAGTTGCTGCCTAAAGGAACTCAGTTGATCTCTTGTGGGGGCAACCAGAGTTCTGGACCCCAGACAGCATTCTCCGTAAAGGCAGCCACTGGAAGCAAGCTCCCTGGACCAGTATCACTCACAGTTTTAGTAGCATAGGGGTGCAAAGACAAGCAGGCACTTCGGGCAACCCCTGAGACAGTGGATTGGGATGTGCTTTGCCTGTGGGAGGTCACATGGCTCAGCAGTTTGTAGAAGGGGAGTCTGTGGGTTCTGAACCATCCAAAGTGGGGCAGACTGAGGCTACTGTCTGAGGCAGAGGTCTGGGGGCAGTTTGCTTTCCACTAAACCTCCAAAAAGCCACAAAAAGCTGCCAAAGAAAGAAAAACCTCCAGAGAACAAAAGCCTGAAAAACCGGTTTCCACAGAGTCCAGCCCCTTAATAGGGAGCAGGAGGACTCAGCCAAAGCAAGACTGACTGAAAAACAACAAGGCAGGTCTCTACCCCAGAAAGCCAGCCAAAAGAACAAGAGGACAGGGGCGCCTGGGTGGCTCAGTGGTTAAGCCGCTGCCTTTGGCTCAGGCCATGATCTCAGGGTCCTGGGATCGAGTCCCGGGTCCTGGGATCGAGTCCCGCATCGGGCTCTCTGCTCAGCAGGGAGCCTGCTTCCCTCTCTCTCTCTCTGCCTGCCTCTTTGCCTACTTGTGATTTCTCTCTGTCAAATAAATAAATAAAATCTTTAAAAAAAAAAAAAAGAACAAGAGGACAACCACCACAGTGTCCCCATAAAACTGTAAAACTCCAATATCAGGGGAAAACAATATATGAAGCTCCCGGTATTGCCCTAAAACCTGTATATTTCATAGATGCAACTTTTATTTTTATTTTTATTATTTATTTACTTATTTATTTTTTAAAGATTTTATGTATTTATTGACAGACAGAGATCACAAGTAGAGAAAGGCAGGCAGAGAGAAAGGAAGGGAAGCAGGCTCCCCGCTGAGCAGAGAGCCCAATGCGGGGCTTGATTCCAGGACCCTGGGATCATGACCTGAGCTGAAGGCAGAGGCTTTAACCCACTGAGCCACCCAGGTGCCCCCAACTTTTATTTTTAATTCATTCTCACTATTCTTGTTCTTTTTAATTTTTTAAACCTACTTAACCATTACAACTAGAGGTTTTATAAACATATTCCATAATAACCTTTTAACTTGAACTTTTTTCATACATACACCTGTGTTTTTCTTCCTTTTTTCTATTTTTTGGTATACATATAGATATAAGCTTCAAGTAATCCTCTTTTCCTAATCAATACTACCCCTATATATAAACTAGTTTCACTCTCTCTTTATCTCTTGAAATTTGAGTCCTTTAACAAAGATATCGAGGTAAACCCAGGAAGAATCAAATAACCTTCCTCGTTCACATCGAGGATTTATAACCACCCTCCCATCTTTTTCGTCTGTCAATGTTTCTGTGTATTTGTTTTTGTTCTAGTATTATATAAATCTTATCCTTCAGGTTCATTTTGGTTGGTTCTTTTTTTTTTTCCTTGTCATTTACTTTTGTCGGCCTTTTTGTTTGTCCTTTTTTGGTTGTATACATTATAAATCTGACCTTTGGGGCTCATTATGGCTGGGTCCTCTTTTTTTTTTTCTGTCTCTCTCTTTCCTTCTCTCCTTTTTTCTTTTTTCTTTATTTTTGGTGGTGACTTCAGGTTGCTCAGAAGTGTTCCAGGGTGGAACCTGGATCCACCTTGCCTGGATCGTGGTTGATATATTCAGCTACACATCCCCTCAACCACCTCTCACAAAATGACTAGGAGGAGAAACACCCAACAGAGGAAAAATTCAGAGACTGTGCCCTCTTCATCAGAATTATTGGATATGGACATAAACAGTATGTCAGAAAGGGAATTCTGGATAACAATTATCCAGACAATGGCTAGGTTGGAGAAAACCATTAGTGACAACAAGTAATCCATTAGGGCAGAAATGAAAGCTGCCTAGGAAGAAGTTTAAAGTGCTATCAATGAGATCCAGTGTAATCTAAATACTCTAACAGCTAAGGCAACCATAGCAGAAGACAGAACTAGTGATCTAGAGGAAAAACTGATAGAGAAAAAGGATCAGGAGGAGACCTGGAAGAAACAGCTTAGAAACCATGAAAACAGAATTAGGGAAATAAATGATGCATGAAATGTTCCAACATCAGAATTATTGGGATCCTTGATGGGGAGGAGAAAGAAAGAAGACTAGAAGATATAGTTGAACAAATTCACCATGAAAAATTTCCCAATCTTCGGAATGGAACCAGCGTTCATGTCCTAGAGGTAGAAGGAACACCCCCCCAAGATCAAGGAATCTAGAAAGACCTTGAGGCACTTTTTAAGACTGATGAATCATAATATTAGATGAGAACTTTTGAGAGCAGCTAGAGGGAAGAGATTCCTTACATGCACAGGAAGGTCCATCAAAATAACTTCAGACCTGTCCACAGAAACCTGGCAAGCCAGAAATGGCTGGCAAGACATATTCAGGGCATTCAATGAAATGAGCATGCAGCCAAGAATACTTTATCCAGCAAAGCTGACATTCAAAATGCATGGAGAGATAAAGAGCTACCAAGACTCACAAGGTTTAAAAGAGTATGTGACCACCAAGCCGGCACTATAAGAAATATTAAGGGGTGTTCTATAAGAGAAGAACCCAAGAGTGTCATAGAACAGAAATTTACAGAGACAATTTATAGAAACCAGGACCTAGCAGGCAACATGATGTCAATAAAAACATATCTTTCAATAATCACTCTCAACGTGAATGGCCTAAATGCTCCCATAAAATGGCACAAAGTTGCAGATTAAATTAAATGACAGACCCATCCATATGTTGTGTACAAGAGACCCTTTCAAACATAAAGATACATCCAGACTGAAAGTGAAGGGATGGAGAACCGTCTTTTTAAATTTATTTATTTATTTATTTATTTGTCAGAGAGAGAGAGAGCACAAGCAGGTGGAGCAGCAGAGGGGGAGCCTGATGCAGGACTGGATCCCGAGCTAAAGGCAGATGCTTAACCAACTCAGTCACCCAGGTGTCCTAATGGAGAACATTCTTTCATGCCAATGGGCCTCAAAAGAAAGCTGGCATAGCAATTCTCATATCAGATAAGTTATATTTTAAGCTGAAGACTGTAGTCAGAGATACGGAAGAACACTACATCATTCTTAAAGGGCCTATCCACCAAAAAGATCTAACAATTGTAAATATTTATGCCCCCAATACAGGAGCAGCCAACTTCATAAGACAACTGTTAGTCAAGACAAAGAGTCATATTGATATGAATAAATTAATAGTAGGGGATCTTAACACTTCACTCTCAGTAATAGATCATCCAAGCAAAAAAAAAATCAATAAAGAAACAAGAGTGCTAAATGACATATTGGCCCAGGTAGACCTCATAGATAGATACAAAACATTCCACCCTAAAACAATAGAATACTCATTCTTCTCAAGCGCACATGGAACTTTCTCCATAACAGACCACATACTGGGTCACAAATCAGGGCTCAACCAATACCAAAAGATTGAGACTATTCCCTGCATATTCTCAGACCACAATGCTTTGAACCTGGAACCCAACCACAAGGAAAAGTTTAGACAGAATTCAAACACTCGGAAGCTATAGACCACCCTGCATTAGAATGTTTGGATCAACCAGGAAATCAAAGAACAACTTAAAAAATTTATGGAAACCAATGAGAATGAAGGCAGTTCTATCCAAAACCTGTGGGATGGCAAAGGCAGTCCTAAGGGGGGAATCTTTAGCCATCCAAGCCTTCCTCAGAAAAATTAAAAAATCAAGAATATACCAGCTCTCTTTACACCTTAAAGAACTGGAGAATCAACAACGAATTAAGCCAATCCCACACACAAGAAGGGAAATAATCAAGATTAGAGCAGAGATCAATGAGATAGAAACTAGAGATACAGTAGAACACATCAATGAAACTAGAAGCTAGTTTTTTGAAAGAATCAATAAGATTGATAAAACTTTGGCCTTACTAATCCAAAAGAAAAGAGAGAGAACCCAAATGAATAAAATTATGAATGAAAGGGGAGCAATCACAACACCAAAGAAATAGAAAGAACCATCAGAAATTATTATCAACAGTTTTATGCCAATAAGTTAAGCAACCTAGACAAAATGGATGCATTCCTGGAAATCTATAAACTTCCAAAACTGAATCAGGAAGCAATTGAAAATCTGAATAGACCAATGTCCACTAACGAGATTGAAGCAGTGATTAAAAAAAACAAGAACCCAGGACCTGCCATATTCCTTGGAGAATTCTACCAAACATTCAAAGAAGGAATAATACATATTCTCCTGAAGCTGTTTCAAACAATAGAAAACAGAAGGAAAACTTCCAGACTCTTTCTATGAAGCCAGCATTACCCTGATCCCCAAACTAGCCAAAGGCCCCACCAAAAAGGAGAATTTCAGACCAATATCCCTGATGAATATGGATGCTAAGATTCTCAACAAGATCGTAGCTAATAGGATCCAACACTATGGATCCTAAATGATTATCCACCATGACCAGGTGGGATTTGTCAGAGGGTTGCAAGGGTGGTTCAACATTCTCAAATCAATTAATGTGATAGAACAAATCAATAAGAGAGGATGCAATTGATGCAATTGATGCAAAAAAGCATTTGACAAGATACAGCATCCATTCCTGATTAAAACTCTTCAAAGTATAGGGACAGAGGGAACATTCCTCAACTTCATAAAATCTATCTACAAAAAAAAAACCATAGAATATCATGCTCAATGAGGAAAAACTGACAGCCTTCCCGTTGAGATCAGGCACACGACAAGGATGTCCTCTCTCACCACTGTTGTTCAACATAGTACTAGAAGTCCTAGCAACAGCAATCAGACAACAAAAAGAAATAAAAGGTATTCAATATCGCCCTCGACCCGCAAGGATGACAAGAAGCCCCAGTTCAGATGTATCTTCTCTCTCTTTATTTCCACAAGTCTACACACTTATATACGTTTACATGACCAATCAGCGAGCAGAGTACAGGAGGGAGTGAATCAGGCTGTGCACTTAAACGAACAACTTCGCTAGCAACCAATGCTGTTTACTTCCTCTTTGGGCGTTCCACTTAGTCTCACGAGGCAATCCTAACCTGGCAACTAGCCAGGTGCCATCTTTTAATGGCAGAGGCCGCCCTGGCCAGGGGCCTACCTCCGACAATTCAAATTGGCAAAGAAGAAATCAAACTCTCTCTCTTTGCAGATGTCGTGATACTTTATTTGGAAAACCCAAAGATTCCACCCCCAAATTTCTAGAACTCATACAGCAATTCAGTAATGTGGCAGGATACAAAATCAATGTACAGAAATCAGTGGCTTTCTTATACACTAACAATGAAAATACAGAAAGGGAAATTAGAGAATCGATTCCATTTACTATAGCACCAAGAACCATGAGATACCTGGGAATCAACCTAACCAAAGAGGTGAAGGATCTACTCAAGGAACTACAGAATACTCATAAAAGAAACTGAAGAAGACACAAAAAGATGGAAAAGCATTCCATGCTCATGGATCAAAGAATAAACATTGTTAAAATGTTTGTACCATGCAGAGCAATCTATACTTTCAATGCCATCCCAATCAAAATTCCACCAGCAATTGTTCAAGGAGCTGGAACAAACAATCCTAAAATTTGTATGGAAGCAGAAGAGAACCCGAATTGCTAAGGAAATGTTGAACAAGAAAAACAAAGCTGGGGGCATCCCATTCCCTGAGTTCAAGCTTTACTACAAAGCTGTGATCACCAAGACAGCATGGTACTGGCACAAAAACAGACACATAGACCAGTGGAATAGAGTAGAGAGCCCAGATATGGATCCTCAACTCTATGGGCAAATAATCCTCAACAAAACAGGAGAAAATATACAGTGGAAAAAAACAGTCCCTTCAATAAATGGTGCTGGGAAAACAGGAGAGCTATGTGTAGAAGAATGAAACTCGACCTTTCCCTTATACCATATACAATGATAAACTTGAAATGGATAAAAGACCTCAATGTGAGGCAGGAATCTATCAAAATCCTAGAGGAGAACCTAGGTAGTGACCTCTTCGACATTGGCCACAGCAACTTCTTTCAAGATATGTCTCCAAAGGGAAAGGAACAAAAGTGAAAATGAACTTTTGGGGCTTCATCAAGATCAAAAGCTTCTGCACAGCAAAGGAAACAGTCAACAAAACAAGGAGTCTATGACAGAATGGGAGAAGATATTCGCAAATGACAGTACAGACAAAAGGCTGATATCCAAGATCTATAAAGAACTCCTCAAACTCAACACTCAAAAAACAGATAATCACCTCAAAAAATGGGCAGAAGTAGTGAACAGACACTTCCCCAATGAAGACATACAAATGGCTAACAGACACATGAAAAAAGGTTCATCATCATTAGCCATCAGGAAGATTCAAATCAAAACCACATTGAGATAATACCTTACATCAGTTATAATGGCCAAAATTGACAGGACAGGAAACAACAAGTGTTGGAGAGGCTGTGGGGAAAGGGGAACCCTCTTAAACTGTTGGTGGGAATGCAAGTTGGTGCAGCCACTTTGGAAAACAGTGTGGAGATTCCTTAAGAAAGTAAAAATAGAGCTACCCATGACCCTGTGATTGCACTCCTGGGTATTTACCACAAAGATACAGATGTAGTGAAAAGAAGGGCCATCTGTACCCTAATGTTCATAGCAGCAATGGCCACTATCAGCAAACTGTGGAAAGAACCAAGATACCCTTCAATGGATGAATGGATAAAGAAGATACAGTCCATGTATACGATGGAGAATTGTGCCTCCATCAGGAAAGATGAATACCTAAATTTTGTAACAACATGGATGTGATTGGACAAGATTATGCTGAGTGAAATAAGTCAAACAGAGAGAGTCAATTATCATATGGTTTCACTTACTTGTGGAACATAAGGAATAACACAGAGGACATTGGTAGCAGTGAGTTGGGGGAAATCGCAGGGGGAGACAAACCATGAGAGACTGTGGACTCTGAGAAACAAACTGAGGGATTTGGAGGGGAGGTACGTGGGTTGTTGGGTGAGCCTCATGGTGGGTATAATGGAGTGCATGTATTGCATGGAGCACTGGGTGTGGTGTGTAAACAATGAATTTTGGAACACTTAAAAAAATAAAATTTTTAAAATTGTGCGAAACAAAACAAAACAAAAAAATAAAGAAAAGAATAGAATGCAAACTTTGGAACATGAAGTTATTGCCAAGATTTCTTGTCTAATTAGGTTCTGAAAACCTAATCCTTGCATCACTAGACTTGATGAGGCTTCCAGGCTTGACTGGATGGATTTCTGAGTAATGGGAGACAAATGGAAAAAGTCTTGCATACCAGCAAGCTCAGACATTGGAATCAAGAAGTAGTGATTGGGCTCTAGCACTGCTGGACAATCTGAGAAGACACCTTAACTTCTCAGAATCTCACTTTCTCCCTCCTTAAAATTTTTACTTTCTGCTTGTTCTGGGATCTGAAGGAAATAGTAGTTGTCAAGACTTGCATATCTAATTTGATATAATGTATCACTGTGAATGTTTGCACAAAATAATTCTCAGTCTAAATACTTTCAGACATGTGAAATGATTTATATATAAGGTTATTGTGTATTGCTTATAATTCTACAAAATAGAAACAACCCAAATACACATTAGTAGGAAATTATTAAATAAATTATATATATCCATACAAGGGAATACTATAAAAAATGAGATAGCCTCTCAATGTACTTATATGGAAAGATCTCTAAGAAATATTGCTAAGAAGAAAAAGCCAGGTCTAAAATAGTGTATTTAGTTATCCTTCTTGTGTATAAAAAACATCAGGGAAGAGTAAAAATCCATATTCTAATTCTCCAGGATGCATAAAAAAACTCTGGAAGACTATATAAAAACAGTTATTTGGGGAGTTGATGGGGCAGATAGTACATAGATGGAAGTAAGACTTTTTCCTGTAGTTTCTTATAGTTCATTTATGAACACTGGGATTGTATTACCCATTCAAAAACAAAGGAAATAATTTAACTGGATATACGATATGATATACACTAAGCTTTTCTTTGGTGATGTAGTTAGTCTTGCCATTACTGAGTCATTTTATTAATACATAAGTTGACTTTTAAATGCAGCCAAACTTACAAAAAGGCTTCAAGGATCTAGATATATTGATGGTGACAAATACCTATGTGAAATTTTGGAATACCATTTCTTGTACTTCTGACACACCGAAAGATCTTTCTTACAGTACTACCTTTGCAACATCATATTGCAAAGTAATGTCATGTTGCAGTGTTCTTCGTATATGGTTATTATGCTGTTGGAGATGACTCCAACTTCCATCAAAGATCACTAAAGATCTACCATAGAGCTGAAAACACCAAGGCATGAGCAACACTAACATGCTTTGTCTTTTGACAAGTGGCTGTGGCTATATAAAAAGTATTGTTACCTTTTTTAAACAAAAAACCATATTTATTTTTTTATTTATTTAAGAGAGAGTGAGAGAGGAGGGGTCCAAGAAGATGGAGAGAAAATTCTCAAGCAGAATCCCCACTGTGCATGGAACACAAGGCAGGATTTGATCCCAGGACCTTGAGATGAAATTAAGAGTCACTTTACTGAGCGAGCCACCCAGGTGCCCCAAGTATTATTACATTTTTTACATAGTCTATGAGTGTTCAAACACCAATTCTGACACCAACTGTGTGTCAGATTCCAACACTAACTACCCAGAGTTAATACAGACCTCACAAGTTTAAGGACAAAATCTTGAACAAAACAACTTACATTCTAATATTCTGGAAGTTTTAAAAAAAATTTCCCCTGATGTGGGACTTGAACTCAGGACCCTGGGATCTTTACCTGAGCTGAAGGCAGATGCTTAACCAACTGCACCTTCCAGTTGTCCCTACTCATATCAATCTTATACACAGTTTGTCAGATTTGTACCTAAGAATTTAATTTTTAGGATGCTTATGTAAACAGTATTTACTTGACCATTGCAGATATTTAGGAAAGTGATTGACTTCTGTACATTAATCTTTTATCCTGCAACCTTGCTAGTGTCAGATTTTTTTTTGTTGTTGTTAATTTTTTTTCAGATTTTCTACATAGATAATCATGTCATTGGCAAACAGTTTCTTTCTTGCTTCTCCGGTGAAATGTTGAAGAGGAGTGATGAAGAAGGGATCTTCATCCTGTTCTTGATCTTAGTGGAAAATCTTATAGTTGGTTGTCAACTTTTTTTAAAATAGATATTCTTTATCAGATCAAGGAATTTTTTTTTTCTATTCCTATTTTACTTGGGGTTTTAATCATGAATTGTTGAATTTTATTAAATATTTTTTTCTGCATCTATTGGTATGATCATATGCTTTTCTTTTTAATCTGTTTGTGTGATTGATTACATTAAATAACTTTTGAATGTTGAAATAGTTTTGGGTCCCTGGGCTAAATCCCACGTGGTTGCTGTAATTATATACACTTACATATATACAGTTGGATTTTATTTGCCAATATTTTGTTGAGGATTTTTGCATTCATGTTAAAGAGACATTGGTTTATAGTTTTGTTCTCTTGTAATGTCTTTGTCTGGTTTTGTTACTAGTGTGACGTTGAACATAATGAAGTAAACAGTATTCCTTCTGAAAGAGATTATAGAGAATTGGTGTAATTCCTTTTTTAAATGTTTGATAGAACTTATTATTGAACCCATCTGGGCCTGGTGCTTTCTGTTTTAGAATACAGATATAGACCTATTTATACCATTTCTTCTTCTGTGAGTTTTGGTAGATTGTGTCTTTCAAGGAATTGGTCCATTTTATCTAGGTTGTTGAATTTGTGGCACAGAGTAGCTCATAGTGTTTTTCATTTTGTTTTGTTTTGAGAGAGAGAGAGAGAGAGAAATTTTTTTTTTTTTTTGAGAAGGTAGACTTCTAATAACTGCTTTTATCACCAGGTTAAGTAATGCAGTTACAAAGTAGTTAGAAATATCTGAAAGAAAATTGTTGTTTAGACAAACCATAAGAGACTCTTAATCTCACAAAACAAACCAAGGGTTGCTGGGGGAAGGAGGGTGGAGAGGGGGTGGTGGGGTTATGGACATTGGGGAAGGTATGTGCTATGGTGAGTGCTGTGAGGTGTGTAAACCTGGCAATTCACAGACCTGTACCCCTGGGGCTAATAATACATTGTAAGTTAATTAAAAAAAAGTTAAAATAAATAATATTTTTGTTTAAAAAAAATAAGCAAAAAAAAATCCCATTCTTACATAAATAAGAGAAAGAATCTTATGCAGGTTCCACATCCAGAGTCTCATGACTCTGAGATTATGACCTGAACTGAAATCAAGAGTCAAATGCTTAACTGACTGAGCCACCCAGACGCCCCATAGTATGTATGTATGTATGTATTTGTGTATATTTATATACATAAATATATTCTGGATTTTTTTTTAAGATTTTATTTATTTATTTGACAGACAGAGATCACAAGTAGGCAGAGAGGCAGGCAGAGAGAGAGGGGGAAGCAGGCTCCCTGCTGAGAAGAGAGCCCAATGTGGGGCTTGATCCCAGGACCCTGGGATCATGACCTGAGCTGAAGGCAGAGGATTTAATCCACTGAGCCACCAACGTGCACCTACATATATATTTTTTTATTGTACATTTAATGTACATAGGATTTGTAGTAATGTCCCATCTTTCGCTTCCAATTTAGTAATTTGCATTCTCTCTCTCTTTTTTATTAATTAGTCTGTCTAGAGGCTTATTAATTTTACTGATCTTTTCAAAGAACACAGTTTTTGGTTTTGTTGATTTTGTCTATTGATTTCTTATTTTCGGTTTCATTGGTTTCTACTCTAATTTTTATTGTTTCTTTCCTTCTGCTTTCTTTTCTTTTCTTTTTTTTTTTTAAAGATTTTATTTAACAGAGAGAGAGAGATCACAAGTAGGCAGAGAGGCAGGCAGAGAGAGAGAGGGGGAGCAGGCTCCTGCTGAGCAGAGAGCCTGATGCGGGGCTTGATCCTAGGACCCTGAGATCATGACCTGAGCTGAAGGCAGAGGCTTTAACCCACTGAGCCACCCAGGCACCCCACCTTCTCTTTCTTTGGATTTAATTTGCTCTTCTTTTTCTAGCTTCCTAAGATGGGAACTTAGAGGGCTGACTTTAGTTCTTTTCCTCCTTTCTAATACATGAATTCAATGCTACACATTTCTCCCTAAGCACCGCTTTTACTGTATCCCAGAAATTTTGATACATTGTGTTTTCATGTTCATTTATTTAAAAATATAAATTTCTCTTGAGATTATTTCTTTGATCTGTGTTATTTGGAAGTGTGTTATTCAATCTCCACATATTTTGGGAATCAGTGGAGACTTTTGAGCAGAGGAATAATTTAATTTGATTTGTGCTTTAAAATGATCACTCTGGATAACATGGTAAGAATAAGCTATTTGTCAGATATATTTAGAAGATAGGGCCAGCAGAACTTCCAGATGGATTGAATGCATGATGTGAGAGAAGGAGAAATGAAGGACCATTTTTGGAGGCAAAGTGTATAGACACCATGAGTCTAGATGTGGTCACTAAGTGCCTATGGAGAGAGAAAAAACTTCCAAGGACTGATAGCTAGCCCTCAGTGTTCTGATTCTTAAGAGAAAAAGAGAAATCAGAAAAGGAGCCTTGGAAGGAATAGCCAGTGATGTAGGAGGAAGACAAGAAGCATTAACCATGTCTTTTTATTTTGTTTTTTCATGCTTTGATATCCTTTGGCCTTCCTGGCCCTTGAGGGATGGCCCTCTTCAAGGTTGCTTAATTCCTAAAAATGGTAAATAACTCTCCTGGGATTGTGCCTTTCAAAAGCAAGCCAAACAATAGAGTTTACATCCCCATCACCTCCTTTATTAGATTTTTCACATTCTGGGTCACTATTCCCTGCCTTAAACACTCCGGAGTAAGATAACAAACTAAGGACATTCCCTATGTTCCACAGCCCAGTGAAATTACTTAAATTTATCAGTTCTAAGCCTGCTTATCTTGTTTTGTCCATTCTCTCTTGTGGAATCCACAATAAAGATTCTTGCCAACATTTCTTTGTTACCCCCTCTGTCTCCTGACTGATTGGTGCTTCCCCATATGGTCCAACATGATATAACATGCCTACTTCTGTTTTTTAACTTTTTATTTAAGTTCAATTTAATTAACATATACTATATTATTAGTTTCAGGGATAGAATTCAGTGTTTCATCGGTTGCCTACAACACCCGTTCTCATTACTTCAAGAGCCCTCCTTAATGTCCATCACCCAGTTACCTCATCCCCCCCACCTCTCTTCCAGAAACTTCTGTTTGTTTCCTATAGTTAAGAGTCTCTTACGGTTTGTCTCCCTGTTTTTTTGTTTTTTGTTTTTTTAAGATTTTATTTATTTGAGAGAGAGAGAGAGCAAGAGCAAGGTGGAAAGTCAGAGGGAGCGGGAGAAGCAGACTCCTCACTGAGCAGAGAGTCTGATGTGTGACTTAATGAATAAATGAATATGAATAATTTTTTTTTTGAAATTTAATGAATAAATAAAATTTTTTTGAGTAAAATCTTTAAAAAATTCCACATAGGAGTGAAATCATATAGTATTTGACTTTCTCTGACTTCCTTATTTCTTTTTTTAAAAAAAAGATTTTATGTCTTTGAGAGAGAGAGAGAGGACATGAACAGTGGGAAGGGGCAGAAGCAGGCTCCCTGCCAAGCAGGGAACCCAATGCAGGGCTCAATCCCAGGATCCTGGATTATGACCTGAGCCAAAGGCAGATACTTAACTGATGGAGCTATCCAGGTGCCTCCCTGACTTATTTCACTTAGCATGATAACTTCTAGTTCCGTCCAGGTTGTTACAAATTGTGAGATTTGATGACTGAGTACTATTCCATTATATACCATAGCTTCTTTATCCATTGATCTGTTGATGGACTTCTGGGCCCTTTACATAGTTCAGCTATTGTGGACATTGCTGTTATATGCAGTGGGGTGTATATGCCCTTTTAAATCACTATGTTTGTATCTTTTGGATAAATGCCTAAGAGCAATTGCTGGGTTGTAGGGCAGCTCTACTTTTTTAACTTTTTGAGGAACCTCCAAACTGTTTTCCAGAGTGGCTGCACCAGTTTGCATTCCCACCAATAGTGTAAGAGGGTTTCCTTTTGTCCACATCCTTGGCAACATCTATTGTTTCCTGAGTTATTAATTTTAGCCATTCTGAGCAGTGTGAGGTCATATCTTGATTTGTGTTTTCCTGATGCCAAGTGATGTGGACCAATATTTTCATGTGTCTATTGGCCATTTGTATGTCTTCTTTGGAGAAATGTCTAGTCATGTCTTCTGCCCATTTCTTGACTGAAAATGGGGAAAAACTGAGAACTTTTCCCCTAAGGTCAGGACCACAGCAGAGATGTTCATGCCTACTTTTTCTAGGGAACTGTGAGTATAACAAATTTCTTTCTTCATGATAGTCACTTCTCTATGTGTCTTACCATATCTGATTAAAATGAACCCCAGTTACCCTTAAAATACCAGGAAAGTGTGGTGAGTTTGAAGTCAAGTGAAGACATTGTTCTCAGATAACTTAATGGTCAATTATGCTACCATCTGCTTGCAGATCAAGTAGGATGAGCACTGGGAATTAACCATCAGATTCCATTATTGGGCAGCATTTCAATATTGGAAGACTTTTAAGCAGGGAAAAATATAACAATAGTGGAAAAAGGTAAACTTTGGAGTAAAGACTTTAAAAGACTGAAATTTGTTCCAAACAAGAGGAAATAAAGCACCCAGCTACATAAAAGGGCAACACAGAAGAGGCAGCATTACAATTCTGAGAAGACCATGCCTGCGTGGCTCAGGTGGTTAAGCATCTGCCTTCAGCTCAGGTCATGATCCCGGGGTCCTGGGATCGAGCCCACGTTGGGTTCCCTGCTCAGCAGGAAGCCTGCTTCTCCATCTGCCTCTGCCTGCTTGTGCTCTCTCTCTGTCCAATGAATAAATAAAATCTTTAAAAATAAAAAATAAGGGCACCTGGGTGGCTCAGTTGGTTAAGCGACTGCCTTTGGCTCAGGTCATGATCCCAGGGTCCTGGGATGGAGTCCCATATCAGGCTCCCTGCTCCTTGGAGAGTCTGCTTCTCCCTCTGACTTTCTCCCCTCTCATGCTCTTTCTCACTGTCTCGCTCTCAAATAAATAAATAAAATCTTAATAAATAAATAAATAAAAATATAAAATGAAAATAAAAATAAAATTCTTTTTCTTTTAAAAATTTTTAAAGGTTTTTATTTATTTATTTGATAGACAGAGATTACAAGTAGGCAGCGAGGCAGGCAGAGAGAGAGGAGGAAGCAGGTTCCCTGCTGAGCAGAGAGCCCAATGCGGGGCTCGATCCCAGATTCAGATCCTAAGACCATGACCTGAGCCGAAGGCAGAAACTTTAACCCACTGAGCCACCCAGGTGCCCCAATAAAATAAAATTCTGAGAAGACAGAAATATTCTCAGAATGAATAATGAGGTTTTATAAGTGTATATGTACATAATAGTGTTTCAATTACAGGTACTGAGCTTCCCATTTGTGATAAAATCTATGACTGCATTGATTTTTGAGGCTTTACAATTTCCTGAGTCAACAAGTTAACTGGCTTGTTAGCCAGTTAAAAAGTCAGATGTGGACAGAACTTGTCTGCAATTATCACCATCTTGGTAGCTTAAACAACTTCCATTTATGTTTTGACAGCATCTGTGAGTCAGGAGTCCGGGGCATGGGTCAACTGGGTTCTCTGCAGGGCTTTAATCTATATGTCAGTTCAGGATCTGTGGTCTCCTTTTAAGGCTTGACGGGGGAGAGAGCTGCTTGTAGGCTCATGTGTTTATTAGCAGCATTAAGATTAAAGCATTTCTTGAGAAAATGTCTACAGTTGGTAAAGTAGAATTGAATTTGGTCAATGTTTTGCTAGTTAATTTTGATTCTGTTGTGGGGAGGATAGGATTTAATCTATTAAATGCCATTATCCATCAGTCTAACCTAATACAATGGTAGGTATATGTCAGCAGAAGTTCATCAACATCCAAATATAAGTGGACATTCGTAAAAAATGTATGATAATGGTTACTCAAACAATGTTTGCAAGAATAGTTAACAAAGAATAACAGTAAGCAGGGAGAATGTATTAGTTTCTTATTGCTTCATAACAAATTATCCCCAAACTTAGTGGCTTAAAACAGCCAACATATCATCTCATTTATTTTATTTTCTGTGGGTCAGGAATCTGGGCATGCCTTAGCTGGGTCCTAGCAGCATGGCAATTAGGTGTTGGGCAGAACTGCAGTGTCATCTTCAGACTTAACTAGGGCAGGATATGCTTTCAAGCTCAAACAGCAGTGCTTGTTGACAGGATTCAGTTCTTCATGGCTATTGAACTGAGGGCCTTACTTCCACGGCTGTTGGCCAGAAGCGGGTATCAGTTCCTTGCAAGCTGGGCTTCACTCTGGGGTAGCTCTCCATATGGCAGTTGGTGATCCTTGGGGGAAGCGAGAGAGCAAGAGAGAGTGTTATAGATGGAATCTAATCTTTCTAAAACATAATCTCAAAAGTGATATCCCAGCACTGTTGTCTTACTTTATTCACTGAAAGCTAGTTAGTAAACTCAGCCCCCATAAAAGGCAAGGGAATTATAAAAACAAGGGCATGGACACCAAGAGGGTATCACTGGGAGCCATCTTAGAGGTTTGCCTACTACAGAGAGTGAAACAAACATTAAAAGAATGCTGAGTAGCATCACTTGATGTTATGAGACAGAGCTGGGACTGACGAGAAAGAAAAAGCAACTGGTGCTGCACATTCAGAAATTAAGAATAGAGCCTTTCTTTTCCCAAAACTTCAGACACAGGTTAAGAGATGGGGTAGGGGTGCCTTGGTGGCTTAATCAGTTAAACGGCTGCCTTCTGCTGGGGTCATGATATCAGGGTCCTGGGATTGAGCCCCACATCAGGGTCCCTGCTCAGCGCTGCTTCTTCCTCTCCCTCTGCCACTCCCCTTGCTTGTGCTCTCTCATTCTCTGTCAAATAACTCTTAAAAAAAGAGAGAAAGAAAGAAAGAAAGAAAGAAAGAAAAAAAGAACGAATGAAAGACTTCAGACTCTGAGTACTACTACAGCAGCATCAGCATTTACTACCAGGCCCAGCATTGTAAGGGCAACCAGAAATGAAGTGAGAATTGACTTGGGATTCAGAATTTTATCTGAACACTAGCTCTGTTGCAACTATTGGTAGATTCACGCTCTTAGCAAAGTAATTTAACCTCTTTGGGGTTTATTTTCATTTCTTATAAAATGGGGATGGTAGTATCAAATATTACTAATTGTATTTGCAAGGATGGTATTGAGAGCCATGATAGTTCCATAATATTAATGGTAATGTTTCTACTGTGTTGCTATAGTGAATAATAAGGATGTAAAATCTTTGCTTTTTGAACATACTTCCTAATTACTTACAAATTTTATATTAGATGTTTCTGAAAGAGCTTTCCTACTTAGACATAGATTTTAGTGTTTCACTATCATGCATACCTCAAAAGCAAAATATGAATGCAATAAATTCATTTAATTCTAAAGAGGTTTTCTGCATTTTCTAACTTCTCTGAATCATTTTTCAACATAAAATTGTCAATGCCCTATTTTGCTATGACTTCTAACAATATACTTCTCTTAATTCAATATATAAAAATATTTCCATATTTAATCACTACAAAACATTCTTAATGAGATTTCTTTATGTGTATTGTTGAACAGATTAAGGTTGTGCAAACCTGCGCTGTCTCCCTTACAGCACATCCTCAGGCACGAGTTCATAATACACGAGATTGCCATACTGCATACGCCTCTTCTAAAAATTAAAAAAAAAAAAAAATTAAATTCCCCTCCCTTCCATTGCACATGCATTTTAAAAATATTCTCTCTTTTTGTTCTACATTATGATAACTGACTCAAAAGATGTCCCAATAAACTTTTTCTTTTAATTTTTACTTTGAATCAGGAGAGGAATCTTAAAAAGCCACCCACACAGTCCTGAGCTCCAGCATACCCTTGGGCTAAGTGACCTGAAAGAAGGCCTCCAAGGGCGGAGCCCACTTGACGCACTCCGGGAAGCGGAGGACGAGGGGCGGGGCAGCGCGCTCCCGGAAGTGGCGCTGACGTCGCTGTGCGTGCAGGCGGCTGCGTCGGGCTGCAGGAGAAGATGGCGGTCTCCACAGGTCTGTTCCCGGGTTGGGCTGCCTGCATTCCCACTCCAGCCCGGCTTTGCCCCTCTGCCTGCTTCTGGCGGCCGAGTCCTGACTTTATGGGAGAATCCGGAGTGCGCCTTCTCGGACACCTGGCTCCCAGTGGAGCGAAGCCCGGGAGCGGGGAGGGTCCAGGCGAGCAGGGCGCCGGCGCTGAGGGCCCGGGGCGGCCGTCGGGGGCGGCGGGTTGTGCTTGCGCGTCGTCCGCGCGCCCGCGGGCTGGGGGCGGGGTGGCTCCGGCGCGGGCGCACTAGCTGGGTCTGGCTGGTGCGGGTCCGATTGCGGAGCGGAAGACGGTGTGGGAGGGAGGAGAGGAGGCCCACGGTGGGCGGTGTCAAACTCAGGCACGGAAGGGTTTCGGGGTAAGGGGCATCCTGGGTAGTGTGGGGATTACGCTCTCTTGGACTTGCCTTTAAAGGGGTGGAGGAGAAGAGCACGAAGAAGACTGTTGCTCTTTGTAATAGAGGAAAAATGATGACTATTCTTACCTGACTGAATTCGTGTTGTCTTTTTATTCATTTAAATACAAAACTAGTGCAAGTTAAAAGCATGGAGCAAGGAAAAGCTAATTGAAGTGGTGTTTTAGATAGGCTGTTAAGCTGTTCTCTTGTACGGTGTACAGTGCTTGGTTTCCAGTGAGCACAGACTTTGAAATTAAATATTAACGCTGAAATTTTCAAAGCATGACCATTTTAAAAAATGTTAAAAATGAAAATGTTAAGTTTGACTACTTAAACATACGCTTTTGCTCTTTCATTTTTCTTAGTCATTATTGAAACCAGGTTATAGAACAGTGTGATTTAGTTTTTTACGCCGTCATTGCATAATAGAACGAATTTTTAAACCTATATTGTGCTAAAGAATGGTTGCATTGTATGTTACTGTAACTTGTAATACCTCAGAATACATTCAACATACATTTTAATGAATGTGTCTTTTAAGGCTCATCTTTATTTACAGATGTCATAGGTGATGGGATCCTTAACAGTTTTAGCGTTGGGAAAATACTTGAGGTCAGAGCGAACTAGTAAAGGATTATTTAAAAAATGAGATTTTACTGTTAAAACTGTTCGAAATCCAGTGCGCTTGTGAATGGGTCATATCTTTTTAAGCATTGTGTTTAGTACCTATGGGTTCTTGAAAATTTAATAATAAAATGGTGCATTTTAATTTGATAGTTTTCACTTTGCGGATTGCATTGTTTATTTAAACATGATTTTTTCCCCCTAACTTTATACCTATAAGAAAGTGTGGAGATATTTTGGAAAGACCAAATATTAGATGACATTAATGGCAGATATTTTTTGTTAACCACTTTTAGGTTTTTTTAAGTCACTTTTAGACATTTTATAATATAAATTATAAAGATGTTGCTGATTATTGGCACATTTCCTTATACATCGAATGCCTATGTTTTCTAGTTTATACTTCATCACAATGTTACATTTTCACTGTTCTTAGATTTATGAAATTTGAAGACTTAGCATAATTAATAAGGATGTAATTTAGGCATTTGGGTTTTCTTAAACCACTGAAATTCATTTTGAAACTATTGCTAAAAACTTGCCCTGGTAAATTTCACTATTCTATTTATTTTATGTGCCTTACAGTATTGACAGTATTGACTTGAGAGGGATAGGAGTGCAGCTTTGGGCTTTTCTTTTCTTTCTTTTTTTTTTTTTTTTAAGATTTTATTTATTTACTTGACAGAGATCACAAGTAGGCAGAGAGGCAGGCAGAGAGAGAGAGAGAAAGGAGGAAGCAGGCTCCCCGCTGAGCAAAGAGCCCAATGCGGGACTTGATCCGAAGACCCTGAGATCATGACCTGAGCTGAAGGCAGAGGCTTTAACCCACTGAGCCACCCAGGCATCCCTGGGCTTTTTAAATTAAACTTCCTGTTAGCTATATTTTTGTATTTGCTTCTTGGTGGCATGAAAGGGAAATAGTCAGTATATATTTGTGAAATAAATGTGATGTAACTGGAAATTTAAAGTGAGATGAGCTAGATGGATGTAATAATGTACATGTTTGGGGGTGCCTGGCTGGCTCAGTCTGAGCATGGAACTCTTGATTTCGTAGTCTTGGGTTCAAGTCCCATTTTGGGTGTAGAGATTACTAAAAAAAAGAAATAAATAAACTTTGAAAAAAGAGAATCATTTAGAAATGTACATAGACAAAATAATCTTGGATAAAATTAGTTATTTGGTAGGCCAAAAAGAAGAGACACCTGACAAATACTTTTTGATCTTTTCTAAGGCAGTATATTTTAATGTGCGTTATCTAAGTCATATACTTTTACCCTTCCTCTTATTAGAAGAAAATTGGGGAGAAAAAATTCTGATTAGAATGGGAACTATTGGTTCTCTTGCTTTGCAGATGAGAAGACTGAGGCCTAAAGAAATACAAGATTATACATAGTGATAGACTCGAGATTATAATTCGGGGTTTTTTGTTCTCAGTCTAATGTTCTTTCTGTTATGAGGAACTGTGAATTTGTGAATTTCCCTCAAATTTGTGAATATTCCTCAAATCATGAATCTTACTTCCTTTTATGCTTAAGAGTGACTTCCACACTTTTCATTCTAGCAGAATCTTTGTTTCAGACTGTTAAGATTCTTCTTATGAATGGAAATGGGGCTATGGTGGAGACCCACTGCCTGGGTTCCCCTTTTCCAAGAGGCATAGTTACTTCTGGGGTTCAAGAGGATTTCATAGGACATAGCTTAAGAAAAACTACTTCAAGGAATAGTAATTTATTAGTACATTTAGTATCTTTGATTAAAAAACTTAATTATATCCTAGCACTAAGAAAAGACATAGATAAAAAAATTTGTGCAAAAAAAATATTCCAAAAAATTTTTTGGGGGGGCACCTGGGTGGCTCATTTGGTTAAGCAACTGTCTTTGGCTCAGGTCATGATCCTGGAGTCCCAGGATCTAGTCCTGCATGGGGTTCCCTGTTCAGCAGGGAGTCTGCTTCTCCCTCTGACCCTCCCTCCTGTAATGTTCTCTCTTCTCTCTTATTCTCTCAAATAAATAAAATCTTAAATTTTTTTTTTTAAATTTTAGAATAGTTCTAGTTTTTTTTTTTTTTAAAAGATTTTATTTATTTATTTGACAGAGAGAGAGAGATCACAACAGAGAGAGAGGGGGGAAAGCAAGCTCCCTGCTGAGCAGAGAGCCCAGATGCAGGGCTTAATCCCAGGACCCAGAGATAATGACCTGAGCCAAAGGCAGAGGCTTTAAAGCACTGAGCCCCCCAGGTGCCCTAGAATTGTAGTTTTACAGGGAAGTTGTGAAGATAGTACATAGAAGATTGTACATTAGAGTAACTAATGTACATTTTCTGTCTCAGGATCCCATCTAGGATACATTGTAATATGAAACATTTAAAAATTTCTTATCACTTAAGTTACAGTAGTGTTACACTGTTGTAGTCTGAATGCTGATGATTGTAAAATATCTTTAATGAGAGGTTCAGGAAAAAATGGAGTCTTTTTTTTCTTTGATAGTGGGTCTGTGTAAGCCATATGGTTGAAAAACAAAACCAAGATAAAACTTAATTGCCCTTTTCAGAAGTGGGCAGCATTGTGTTATACAGGAACGAGAACTAGATTAGTATTGTTTTAATTTCCTTCCTCGCCCCTGATAGATTACTGAGGCATAATAGGCATGCCACTGAGTCTCTTAAGCCTTGCTTTCCCCATCCTTTCTATGAAAAGGTTGGACAACATGATTTTCCCCATCTTTAAGATGAAGACATATGGGCAGAATCTGGGGATTGGAACAGAAGAGATCTGCATATGTAAATTACAACCTACAATCTGGGAACTAAACAATGGAACCGAATTGTAGTAGTCTAGTAAGTGCATTTTTCTCTTGAGACTTATACTAACTGGCCTGATATTTTTCTTTGTCCATTAAGAACCTGCATACTCTTGATACATGCTTGCTCTTGACAATATGATTAAATGATACAACCTTATTATACAGGCAGACATCCCTTTGCATAGTACCTACAGAATGGTAAAAATGACCATTCAAACTGAAACTGTTCAAAGCACTTTTTTTTTTCTTTTTAAGATTTTGTTTGCTTGTTTAGTTTTTTGAGACAGAGACTGAGAGAGCATGAGTTGGCAGGGGGCTTTGGGAGAGGAAGAGGGACAAACAGACTCCCTGCTGAGCACAGAACCTGATGAGGCTTGATCCCAATACCTTGAGATCATGACCTGAGCCAAAGTAAGATGCTTAACTGACCAAGCCACCCAGGTGCCCCCAAAACAATTTTATTAAGTAAGAAAAATTATTATTCTGTGACTTTTGAAAATGTTTGTTCAGACATTAAAAACTCTTCCTGTGGTTACAAGTATATAGGGAAATGAAAAAAAAATTACAAAGCTAATATTTGTTTAGTACTCTAAACATGAAACATCAAGAATTAGAGTGTTTTATTTTTTTAAAAATACTTGTTAGGAGTAGTTTGAATAGTACTTCTGTTTTCTAATATAATGTGGGGCAAGCATCTTTTCAGTGCTTTGATGAATTGTCCTACTTCTAAGGTGGAATCATTTTCAGTATTTTATCCTTTGTGCTTTTTATGTTAGGAAGTAATCTGTGACTTTGTTGATTGTGAAGTGTTTTACTTCCTCTGGAACATTGTCATCCTTTTCTTAAATTACTTCTCTCATATACATCCATAAGCTCTCATTCACAAAGTTTGTATGGCTGTTCATCTACAGTCTGTCTACAGTCTACACTTTATGGTCGAGTATTTCTTCTCAACTATTTTCATCTGATTCACATTTCACTTCATTGTTACCAGTTTTTGTTCTTGCTGCTCTTTCAGTTTTCATTTCTTTGTTGTACTTTGATCTTTGTTGGCTAATTTCCTTTTTTGGCCGTTTTTATAGAGTGTCTCATGGGTTTGGGTGCCTGGGTGGCTCAGTGGGTTAAGTGTCTGTCTTCTGCTCAGGTCATGATCTCAGGGTCCGAGGATTGAGCCCTGCATCTGGTTCCCTGCTTGGTGGGGACTCTGCTTCTCTTCTGGTGCCCCCCTGCAACTTGTGCTGTCTCTTCTCATACTGTCTCTCTCTCAAGTAAATAAAGTCTTTAAAAAAATGAGAATGTCACATGAGTTTACCCCTGGCAGACAGGGAGGCAACACTATTATAAGCATTGCTGTCTATATGTAACTAACAGATGTGCAGTCTGTGCACCAACAGATTTTGAAAGATGTGAAGTGATTGGCCTCTGGTTAGGATGCTCCTCTATTATTTACATAGTGATTTGTGGACTAGGGAGCTAGCAGCAAAGTTTGTACTTAATGCAGTCACCCACAGGAGACTGCTAACTGAAGCTTTACCCATGTTGTTGGGGAACTGGTGTGTTACTTAAATGATGCTAACTGAAGGTTATGCAAATGGAAACTATGGAGAGCAAAGATTATCCTTAGTGGAGACATTTACTTGACAATTATATAGGGAGCTGCTTGACACAAAACTTCGAAGTGGATATATGAGGCTTGTAGACTAGAATAAATGGAATAAAATTCAGTGTTCAAAAGAATGTTTCAAATGTAGTTGACTTTATTAAAGAGTAAGTCTTTGAGGTAACATTATTACCTTCAAATAATATTTGATAATTATAAATATATATGAAAATATATGATATAACAATGTATTTTATATATAATATATAAAGTATATAAAAAAATAAAAATTTGAAGGAACTTCAGGAGTGGTGTTTGTGAGTGACTTAACTCTTATTTACAAAGTCTCGCTGATTTTTGTAAGAGCACATGTTATATTTAGTTTGAGTTAGAGCTCAGCACAGTTTCAGACCACAGGAGAGAAATCCTTAAGGCCTACTTTACATATGTTTTTTTGAAATAGTAGTTCTAATGGAAAGGATGTTGTGGATTTTCTAGACTCTGGGCCAAGTTCATTTTACAGATAAGCAGTGTTAATCTAGATATGAAATGACTTTTACAAAATTATTTAGCTAGATGTTGAGTCCAGAGCTAGTTTCTTGCTTTCAAGTTCTTTGATACTACTACTTTATTACACTATATTCTATAAACTTTTTGTTTGCTTTTATTTTGTAGAAACTTAACTGTGATTTCCTAAATAAATGCCATTAAGGATCAAGACAAGACACTTCGATGAGTGCAATAGCGTTATAAGTAATTAAAACTAAGGTGTAAATGATTATGTTGAAAGAATAACAAAAAAATTAAGACAGTTGATATTAATAGCTAAATCTTGTTAACATTTACACATTTTGTGTGTGTGTGTGTGTGTGTGCACACGCGCGCATGCCTGCACGGATTTGGTATTGCAGGCAAATACGCAGTAATTGTTTTCCTTGATGATTCTTATAATACCTGGCATTTTTCTCTTGAGCTTATTTTGGGGATGGGATGGGAGGGGAGGTTATTGGGAGTGCTAGGACGTTTACAGATACTCATCTCTATCAGAATTAGGAAGCATAACCTGATGAGTTGAGATATACACACACATACATATATACATATACACACACACACACATATATATATATTTCACTTAGTATAATACCCTCTAGTTCTATCCACATCCATTTGCATGGATGTGGATATATATACATACATATACATATGTGTGTGTATGTATGTATGTATACACACACACACACACCCTGCATCTTCTTTGTCGATTCATCTGTTGATGGACATCTAGGCTCTTTCTATAGTTTGGCTATTGTGGGCATTGCTGCTATAAACATTCAGGTGCACGTGCCTTTCAGATCAATACATTTGTATCTTTAGGGTGAATACCCAGTAGTGCAGTTGCTGGGTTGTAGGGTAGCTCTATTTTCAACTTTTTGAGGAACCTCCATACTGTTTTCCAGAGTGGCTGCACCAGCTTGCATTCCCACCAACAGTGTAAGAGGGTTCCCCTTTCTTCACATCCTCACCAACATCTGTTGTTTCCTGACTTGTTAATTTTAGCCATTCTCACAGGTGTGAAGTGGTATCTCACTGTGGTTTTGATTTGTTTTCCCTGATGCCGAGTGATGTTGGGCACTTTTTCATGTGTTGGCCATTTGGATGTCTTCTCTGCAGAGGTGTCTGGTTATGCCTTCTGCCCATTTCTTGTTTGGATTCTTCATTCTTTGGGTGTTGAGTTGGATAAATTCTTTAGAGATTTTGGATACTAACCCTTTATCTGATAGGTCATTTGCAGATATCTTCTCCTATTCTGTCTGTTTTCTTTTGGTTTTGCTGACTCTTTACTTTGCTGTGCAAAAGCTTTTTATCTTGATGAAGTCCCAGTAGTTCATTTTTGCCCTTGCTTCCCTTGCCTTCGGCAGTGTTTCTAGGAAGAAGTTGCTGTGGCCCAGATCAAAGATGTTGCTGCCTGTGTTCCCCTCTAGGATTTTGATGGATTACTGTCCCACATTTAGGTCTTTCATTCATTTGGAGTGTTTTTATGTGTGGTATAAGGAAATGGTCCAGTTTCATTTTTCTGCATGTGACGATCCAATTTTCTCAACAGCATTTGTTGAAGGTATTGTTTTCTTTTCACTAGATGTTCTTTCCTGCTTTGTTGAAGTTCAGTTGACCATGGAGTTGAGGGTTTGTTCTGTTCCATTGATCTATGTGTACCATATTTTCTTGATGATTACAGCTTTGTAATAGAGCTTGAAGTCCAGAATTGTGATGCCACAAATTTTGGTTTTCTTTTTCAGCATTCCTCTGGCTACTCAGGGTCTTTACTGGTTCCATACAAGTTTCAGGATTTTTTGGTTCCATTTCATTGAAAAGAGTTGATGGTATTTTAATGGGGATTGCATTAAATATGTAGGTTGCTCTAGGTAGCACAGACATTTTCACAGTATTTGTTCTTCCAATCTATGAGCATGAATGCTTTTCTATTTCTTTGTCTTATTCAGTATTTGAATTTGAGTATTCCATAGTTTTTTGAGTACAGATTCTTCACCTCTTTGGTTAGATTTATTCCTAGGTATTTTATGGTTTTGGGTGCAGTTGTAAATGGGATTGACTCCTTAATTTCTCTGTCTTGTTGTTGGTGTATAGAAATGCAGCTGATTTTTGTGCATTGATATTTTTTGTATCCTGACACTACTGAGTTCCTGTATGAGTTCTGGCAGTTTTCGGGTGGAGTGCTTTGGGTTTCCTCATAAAATATCATATCATCTGCCAAGAATGAGTTTGACTTTTATGGTGATTTGGATGCCCTTTGATTCTTTTTGTTGTCTGATTGCTGAGGCTAGGACTTCCAGTACTATGTTAAATAGCATGATGATAGTGGACAGCCCTGCTGTGTTCTAGACCTTAGGGGAAAGCTCTGTTTTTCTCCATTGAGAATGACAATTTGCTGTAGGTTTTTCTTATATGGCTTATTATCATATTGAGATATGCTCTACACTGTGAAGAATTTTAATCAAGAAAGGATGCTGCGCTTTTGAAATGCTTTTTCTACATCTGTTGAGAGTATCATGTGGCTTTTGTTCTTTCCTTTTTTTTTTTTTTAAAGATTTTATTTATTTATCAGAGAGAGAGGGGGAGAGAGCGAGCACAGGCAGACAGAATGGCAGGCAGAGGCAGAGGGAGAAGCAGGCTCCCCGCTGAGCAAGGAGCCCGATGTGGGACTCGATCCCAGGATGCTGGGATCATGACCTGAGCCGAAGGCAGCTGCTCAACCAACTGAGCCACACAGGCGTCCCTTTTTTTTTTTTTTTTTTTTTTAATTTACTTATTTGACAGAGTGAGAGATCATAAGTAGGCAGGGAGGCAGGCAGAGAGAGAGAGAGGGGGAAGCAGGCTTACTGCCAAGCAGAGAGGCCCATGTGGGACTGATGTGGGACTCGTTCCCAGGACCCTGGGATCATGACCTGAGCTAAAGGCAGAGTCTTTAACCCACTGAGCCACCCAGGTACACCTTGTTCTTTCTTTTATTAACATGTTGTATAACATTGATTGATTTGTGGACATTGAACCAACCTTGCAGCCCAGGAATAAATCCCATTTGGTGGTGGTGAATAATCCTTTTAATGTACTGTTGGATCCTATTGGCTAGATTTTGATGAGAATTTTTGCATCCATGTTCATCAAGGCATATTGGTCTGCAATTCTCCTTTTTGATGGGGTCTTTGTCTGGTCTTGGGATCAAGGTAATGCTGGCTTAATAAAATGAGTTTGGAAGTTTTCCTTCCATTTCTATTTTTTTGGAACAATTTTGGGAGAATAAGTATTCTTTAAATCTTTGGTAGAATTCCCCTAGGAAGCCATATGGCCCTGGGCTCATGCTTGTTGGGAGATTTTTGATGACTCCTTCAATTTCCTTACTGGTTATGGGTTTTTTCAGGTTTTCTATTTCTTCCTTTTTCAGTTTTGGTAGTTTATATGTCTCTAGAAATGCATCCGTTTCTTCCAGATTGTCTAATTTGCTGGCATATAGTTACTTATAATATCTTCTCATAATCGTTTGTATTTCTTTGGTGTTGGTTGTGATCTCTCCTCTTTCATTTGTGATTTTATTTGGGTCTTTCCTCTTTCCTTTTTGATACATCTGGTCAGGGTTTTTTCATTCTTATTGATTCTTTCAAAGAACCAGGTCCTAGTTTTGTGGGTCTGTTCTCCTGTTCTTTTGGTTACTATTTCATTGATTTCTGTTCTAATCTGTATTGTAATTTCTCTTTTCCTGCTGGGTTTAGGTTTTGTTTGTTGTTCTTTCTCCAGCTCCTTTAGGTGTAGGGTTCGGTTGTGTGTTTGAGAACATTCTTGAGAATGGCTGGTATTGCTACCTGCTTTCCTCTCAGGACCACCTTCATTGCATCCCAACGATTTTGAACTATTGTGCTTTTATTTCATTTTTTTCCATGATTTTTTAAAAAAATTCTTTAATTTCCTGGTTGACCCGTTCATTCTTTAGCTTCCATGGATTTGAGTTCTTTCCAACTTTCCTCTTGTGATTGAGTTCTAGTTTCAAAGCATTGGGGTCTGAAAATATGCAGGGAATGATCCCAGTCTTTTGGTACTTGGTTGAGACCTGATTTGTGACCCAGGATATGTTCTATTCTGGAAAATGTTCCATGTGCATTAGAGAAGAGTGTGTATTCTATTGCTTTGGGATGGAATGTTCTGAATATATCTGTGATTCCATCTGGTCCAGTGTATCATTTAAAGCCTTTATTTCCTTGTTGTAATTTTGCTTAGATGATCTGTCCATGTGCACTAGAGAAGAATATGTAGTTTGTTGCTTTGGGTTGGAATGTTCTGAATATATCTGTGAAGTCCATCTTGCCCAGTGTGTCATTTAAAGCCTTTATTTCCTTGTTGATCTTTTGCTTGGATGATTTGTCCGTTTAAGTGAAGGGGTGTTAAAGTCCCCTCCTACTGTTGTATTATTATCTATGTGTTTGATTTTGTTATTAATTGGCTTATAATTGATTGCTCCCATGTTAGCAGCATAGATATTTAAAATTTTTATTTAAAATTGTTAGATCTTGGATAGACCCTTTATGTATGATACAGTTTCCTTCTTCATCTCTTATTATTGTCTTTGGCTTAAAATCTGATTTGTCTGGTGTAAGGATTGCCACACCAGCTTTCTTTTGATGTCCATTAGCATGTAAATGGTTTTCCACCTCCTTACTTTAAATTTGTAGGTGTCTATGGGTCTAAAATGAGTCTCTTGCAGACAGTATATCGATGGGTCTTGGCTTTTTAAATCCAATCTAATACCCTGTGTCTTTTGATTGGAGTATTTAGCCTATTAACATTCAGGGTAACCGTTGAAAGATGTGAATTTAGTGTCATTGTATTGCCTGTAAGATGACTATTACTGTATATTTTCTGTATTCCTTTCTGGTCTGTGTTACTTTTAGGCTCTCTCTTTGCTTAGAGGACTTTTTCAATATTTCCTGTATGGCTGGTTTGGTGTTCACAAATTCTTTAAGTTTTTGTTTGTCCTGGAAGCTTTTTATTTCTCCTTCCTTTTTCAGTGACAGCCTACCTGGATATACTATTCTTGGATGCATATTTTTCCCATTTAGAGCTCTGTATACATCATGCCAGCCCTTTCTGGCCTGCCAGGTCTCTCTGGATAGGTCTGCTGCCAATATAATGTTTCTACAGTTGTATGTTATGGACCTCTTGTCCTGTGCTGCTTTCAGGATTTTCTCTTTGTCTCTGAGACTTGTAAGTTTTACTATTAGATGATGGGGTGTTGACCCATTTTTATTGATTTTGAGGGGGGGTTCTGTGCCCCCTGGATTTAATGCCTGTTTCCTTCCCCAAATCAGGGAAGTTCTCTGCTATAATTTGCTCTGGTATACCTTCTGCACCTCACTTTCTTTTTCTTCTGGGATTCTAATTATTCTAATACTGTTTTATCTTTTGGTATCACTTATCTCTCAAAGTCTTCCCTCACAATCCAGTAGTTTTTTTTATCTCTGTTTTGGTCAGCTTTTTTATTCTCCATCATTTGGTCTTTTATATCACTAATTCTCATTTCTTCCTCATTTATTCTAGCAGTTAGAGCCTCCATTTTTTTTATTGCACCTGATTTTGACTTTTGCCTGATTTTGACCTGTTAGATTTTAGTTCTTCTATTTCTCCAGAAGGGGATTCTCTGGTATCTCCTGTGCTAGTATTTTCTATTCTCTAGTATCTTCTATGCTTTGTTCCAAGTCCCTGTCTTTATAATCATCATTCTAAACTCTAGTTCCGACATCTTACTGTGTATTATAGGTCCATGGCTGTCGATACTGCCTCTTGTTCCTTTTTTTTTTTTTTTGAGGTGAGTTTTTCCGTTTTGTCATTTTGTCCAGAAAAGAATACATGAATGAGAGAACAAAATGCTAAAAGGTAACAACGACCTTAGAAAAATACACTCTAAACAAATCAGAAGAGATCTGAAACCTGGGGGGAAAAGGAAGGGGGGAAAAAAAAGAATATGATCAGAGTGATGAATAAAACATAGCCATACACTAGATTTTGGGTGTATTTTGGTCTGTTAGATGAAACTGCTTTCCAAAATTTTAAGGAAAGGTAAACATATATATGTAAAAATAAGGGCAAGTAAGATGGAATATGGCTGTAGAGACAAAAACTAAAAAACATTTTAAAAAGGGAATTAGTAAGATAAGTTGGTTGAGAAAATAAAGAAAAATATAAAAACAGAAACAAAAACGACGACAACAACAGAAAACAGAAAAAGGAGAGAATGTGACTATGCTGGAGACTAAAACAAAGCCATACTATAGATTTGGGGTATGTTTTGGTCTGTTAGAAGTAACTGCATCCCAAATTTTGAAGAAAGAAAAGCTTATGTATATACAAAAAATAAGGCGAAATACAACAAAGGGATAGAATATGACTGTAAAATGAAATTGAAGATTTTTTTAAAAAAGTAATTGATAAGATGTTGCTTGGAAAGAAGAATATTTCTAAAGAAATATAGAAAAAGATAAAGAAAATTTAAAAAATTAACTTTGAAAGACTAAGGAATCATGGGGAAGAAGCTATGAATTCTATGTGCTGTATTCTCCCAGCCCTGGTATTCTGTGGTTCTCATTGATCAGTAAACTTGGTCTTAGTTGGTTGTTCTTGCTGATCTTCTGAGGGAAGGGCCTGTTGCAGTGATTCTCAAATGTCCTTGCCTGAGGTGGAATTGCACTGCCCTTGCTAGGGTTTGCTCTCAGTAGCTTTTTTTCCTGAAAGCTTTCTGTATAGCTTTCGTGTTTGAGAATGAACATGGTGGACTCCCAATCTCTAGCCCCAGAAGAGCCGAGAACTTGGGGCCCCACCCCTCGGTGTGCCCTCACAGAAAAATAGTCAATTACTCTTGTCTCCCTGGTCTCCAGCTGCACTCCTTGCTTACCTGGCCTGTGACTGAGCATTTCTGTCTCTGGCACATGACCTGTTTGGGGTTTACATACCCAGCAGATTCCTCTTTGTGCTCAGGTGCTGTTCTTCCCTGGGGGAGGAACGGAGTTTCCCTGATCTACTGCTTGTTGGATCCCCTCTTGAGGAGTAGTGGTCCAGCTGTGCCGCGGTTCAGTGTTTATGGCAACCCCTAGCTGAGGGCCCCTTCCTTGACTCAGTCTTTGTAGCTGGCTTCCCTGCTCTGATACCTGGGAGCTCTGCCACACTTTGGCACCCCTAGTCTTTCTGTGATCCTGAGAGTCCTGTGGCCACACTGTCCCAGTGAGGGTTCCACCCCCTGCTTAGCCACAGGAGTAACATCCCTAAGCAGAACAGACTTCTAAAAGTTCTGATTTTGTGCTTGGTTTCTCTATCACTTGCCTGTAGCCGGAGATGAAGGGACCCTCTCCTGCCACATTCTGTCTTCCCAAATACCACCTTGGTTTCACTTCTCCACATGTCCTACTTTCCAGAAAGTGGTCGCTTTTCTGTTCATAGAATTGCTGCTGTTTTCTTTGATTTCCTGTTGAGTTTGTAGGTGTTCAGAATGGTTTGGTAATTAGCTGAATTCCTGGTACCACACGAAATTTAGGTCTCTTATTCCATCATCTTGCTCCTCCCCGGTAATTCTATTTTTAATTGTTTGAGAAACTTTCAGACTGTTTTCCAATGGGAGACCATTTTATATTCTCACCAGTAGTTTTAGAGTCCTGATTTCTCCACATGTCACATAAACTGCCTGACTTTTTGACTGTAGCCATTCTGGTATGTGTAATGTGATACTTCATTGTGGTTTTGGTTTGCATTTCCCTGGTGACTAATGATGTTGAGCATTTTACGTGCATATTGGTCATTTCCATATTGTCTTTGGAGAAATGTCTCTTCAGATTCTTATTTTTAAATTAGGCTATCTTTATCTTGTTGAGTTGTAAGAGTTCTTTATATAGTGATATAAGTTCTTTATATATGTATAGTTTGTAAGTATTTTCTACAATTTTGTAGGTTATCTGTTTCACTTTTTTGATGGTATCTTTTAAAACCCAAAGTTTTAAATTTTGATTAAGTCCAGTTATCCTTTCCACATTATTAAGATGCACAGTATGGCTTTTGGTATGCATTTCATTGTCAGGCTGATTCTTTGTTTTGAAAATGTCAGGTTGACATATGTAAACTCTACAGTTGATTTTAGCCAAAAGGGGGAGAAATGATACATAATGTAACTTCTAATTGATGATTTGGCTATGATTATTTTATATCTTTATCATATGGTAGAGGGCTGTAGGAGTCCAAGCTTCCTCTTGCTAGGTATAAGGTTTAAACTTCCCATTAAAAAAGCTAAATAGCCGGGGCGCCTGGGTGGCTCAGTGGGTTGAGCCGCTGCCTTCGGCTCAGGTCATGATCTCAGGGTCCTGGGATCGAGTCCCGCATCAGGCTCTCTGCTCAGCAGGGAGCCTGCTTCCTCCTCTCTCTCTCTCTCTCTGCCTGCCTTTCTGCCTACTTGTGATCTCTCTCTGTCAAATGAATAAATAAAATCTTTAAAAAAAAAAAAAAAAAAAAAAAAAAAAAAAAGCTAAATAGCCAGATAATACTCTCAGCAGTTTGAGATTTGTAATACTGTAATTATGATGCAGATTTTTCAGTTAAATATTGTGGTATAAACAATATAAACAAATTGTTTATATTCTTGAAGAATATAAACTGCATAAGTTGGCTTACTCTGTTATCTATGTTAGTATCACCTGTAACCTAATTTATCAGTTGTGGCTTACTAAGCTATATTGGTTTAAGTGGTTATTTTCTGAGAAGTAACACTTAAGTTGTAAAGGTTTTAATTTTCTCAAGTGCTTACCTTGTAAGTGGCAATTTAGAGGGATATTTCCTTATTTTGCTTAATATGGTTTTCTGATTGCAAGCTAATTGGGCTCATAGGAGAGCAGTTATATTCATTTAAATGGTCTCTGTCAGAAGACCTCATATCTTCCAGAGTGTATGCCATTTTTAATTTAACTTAGAAATTCATCCTAGAAAGGAACCTCAGTATATTGCAGCTTACCTAACTTTCCTCCACTTCTTAGTTTATTCTAAGGGACTTCCCCAGGTCTTTTTCTAGTTCTGGAATAAATATTGTTAGCTGCTTTCCTGGAAAATAGCAACTTCTGTATTCTCCCTTTGTTTCCCTATCACACTGAGATATTTATTGTGTATCTGAGCAGTCTTCAACAGCTTACTGCGTTGTGTTTGAATGTTGAATTATCTGCTTATGTGGTTGTCATCATTGACATCTGAGTGTAAAATCTTGGGGAAAGGATTCTGTGTTGGTATTCAGAATTAGCAGCACCTTCTACAGGACTGGTTTGTAAGTGTTGAGAGGAAGATTGAAGGTAAGCATCTGATATACCAATTATGTATTGCCATCATTTTCTTACAGTGCTTTCTGTTTAAGTGGTGTAATAATTAGAAAACAAATGGTTTAAATGAAATCTAGTTTTCCTTCTTTATAAATTAATGTTTTACTCACAAATTGCTTTTTAGTTCACTTTTCTGAAGTAAAATAGTACTAAAAATTTTATGTTCAGGTGCATTCATTAAATAAACACATTATTTTCTCCTTATCTGGCTGAGTTAGTATACAGCAGATTAACTGTATTCATATAGTTGCAGAATTTTTGGGGAGTGTCTAGGGGCAGAGTGGTTTTGGTTGTAACCTTGAAATCCAGTAGCATAATTAATATTCTGTGCATAATGCATCTCCCAAAACAGAATTGAGATACTTTACAAAACCTGTATTCCAGAGGCTTTTCCTTCAGATGAACAATATTTGATTTGAATTTTTTTTTTCAGATGTTTTTATTTACCATGTTTCAACAGTTCTTTTTTTTAAGGTTTTATTTGAGAGAGTGCTTTTGTGCACAACAGATCATGAGCAGAGTGGAGGGGCAGAGGGAGAGGGAAAAGCAGACTCCCAGCTGAGGAGGGAGCCTGACATGGGGCTTGATCCCAGGACCCCAAGATTACAACCTGAGCTGAAGGCAGATACCCAACTGACTGAGCCACTCAGGCACCCCATATTTCATTAGTTCTAAGACACATTTGAATGTCTAAAATGGGTATATGTTGTATAGTTCAATTGGTGGTGTTTAATTTTTTTTTTTTTTAATTTCTTAATAATAGTCCCTCATAGGGACACCTGGATGGGTCAGTCAGGTAAGCATCTCTTTTTGGCTCAAGTCATGATCCCAGGGTCCTGGGATCAAGTCACACATTGGACTCCTTGGTTGGTAAGGAGCCTGCTTCTCCCTCTGCCTGCTGCTTCTACTGATTGTGTGCTTGTGTATGCCCATGTGCTTTGTCTCTTTCTCTCACAAATAAATAGAATCTTAAAAAAATAGTCCATCATAGTTTATGCTGTCTTAGATTTAGATGAAAAAAAAATTTGAAGTCTATTACAAAGCATTTCAGTGAGCTGAATACATATCAGATTTTATTTGTTTATAATTTATTTATTTTATGATTTTATTTATTTGACAGAGCACAAGCAGGGGGAGCAGCAGAGCCACCAGGCAACCCATATACCAGATTTTAAGTTATAGGGTTCTACAAGCATATTAATGTGTATTGTCTTTTCTTAATTGAATATTAAGCAATTATTATAAACTTAAGTATATTTTAGGGGTGCCTGGGTGGCTCAGTCGGTTGAGTGTCTGTCTGCCTTAGCCTTCAGCTCAGGTCATGATCCCAGGTACTGGGATTGAACCCCATGTTGGGCTCCCTGCTCAGTGGAGAGGGCCTGCTTCTCCATCTCCCTTTCCTCTTCCCCCATGCTCTCTCTCTCGCTCTCTCTGTCAAATAAATAAAGTAAAAAAAAAAAACTTAAAAAAAATTGAAATAATTTTTAATCTTACATAATTTCTTAAAATGCTTACTTTAGAGAGAAAAGTTAAAATTGCTGTACATGATAAAGCTTCATTTCAGCAAAAGAATATTCTGATGTTTTTCTGTGACTTAACTTTCAATATTAAGTCATTGTTTGTATTACCAGTTCATATTCTCTGATGGACATAATTCCATTCTAAAGTTTTTGTAATGTAAATCATATTCCTTGATGTCAATAATCCTGTGTTCTTGACATTTTTGATGATAGTATTTATAGTGGGAGTGTAATTGCTGGTTTTGTAAAAGCTAGTGGGATTATAGGTTCAGTTAAAATTGTGGAATGGGGTTTTTTCTGAGTGAAGAACTTTGAATGAGGATTAATGATTCAGTCAGATTTATTTCTTTGAAGAATGAGTGGTCAGAGTTAATAGGATGATAGACCTACTCAGTTAGGAATTCCACTGATGGGGTGTGGAAGAGAGTAAGTGCAAATAACCCAAAATAGAGGGCGGTAAAGTGGTGACACAAAATGAACTCATTTATTTTCCTAAAATATTCTGCTGTTAACATGTAAGGTAAAAAGACCTAGTGAATTTAAAACATTATTTGTGGGTTATCTTTGGGTATATATTGATGAACATTTGAAAGCTTATGATAAATAAAACCATAGTGTATGTGTTTTTTTTTTTTTTTTAAAGATTTTATTTATCAGAGAGAGAGAGAGAGAGAGCAAGCACAGGCAGACAGAATGGCAGGCAGAGGCAGAGGGAGAAGCAGGCTCCCTGCGGAGCAAGGAGCCCGATGTGGGACTCGATCCCAAGACGCTGGGATCATGACCTGAGCCGAAGGCAGCTGCTTAACCAACTGAGCCACCCAGGCGTCCCGTGTATGTGTTTTTTATTAGGCTTGTTTTTTCATTTATACACTGTTAGTGTAATTCATGTACTTTATTATTTTTTAAGTATTGATTTTAATTCCAGTTAGTAAACTTGTAGTGTTGTATTAGTTTCATGTGTACAGTATAGTGATTCAACACTTCATACATCCCTGATGCTGATCAAAGTGCACTTCTTAAACCTCATTACATATTTAACCCGTCCTCCTACCCACTCCCCTTTGGGAATCATCAGTTCTCTCCAAGACTCTATAAGTTCTTTTTTTTTTAAGATTTTATTTATTTATTTTACAGAGATCACAAGTAGGCAGAGAGGCAGGCAGAGAGAGAGAGAGGAGGAAGCAGGCTCCCTGCTGAGCAGAGAGCCCGATGCGGGACCCGGTCCCAGGATCCTGAGATCATGACCTAAGCCAAAGGCAGCGGCTTAACCCACTGAGCCACCCAGGCGCCCCAAGACTCTATAAGTTCTTAATTCTGTTTCTTTTATTTCCCTTTTGCTTGTTTGTTTCTTGTTACATATAGATGTGAAATCATGGTATTTGTCTCTCTCTGATTGACTTGCTTTGCTTAGCATTATACTTTCTAGGACCATTCATGTCATTGCAACTGGGAAGATTTCCTTCCTTTTTTTATGGCTAAATAATATTTATTATCTCTCTCTTTCTCTTTCTCTCTCTCTCTCTCACACACACACACACACACACACACACCATTTTCTTTAGCCATTCATCAATCTAGGGACGCTTTAGATGCTTCCATATTGTAGCTACTATAAATAGAGATACTGTAAATATAGAGGTGCTTGTATGCCTTTGGATTAGTGTTTCTGTATTATTTGGGTAAATAACCAGGAGTGTGATTGCTGGATCATAGAGGAGTTCTGTTTTTCAGTTTTGGGGGAACCTTCATACTGTTTTCTACAGTGGCTGCACCAGTTTTCATTCTCACCAGGAGTGCAAGTGGGTTTTTTTTTTTTTTTTCCCTCCACATGCTCATCAACACCTGTTGTTTCTTTTGTTGATTTTAGCTATTTTGACAGGTGCAAGGTGATACCTCATTGTACTTCTGATTTGCATTTCCCTGATGGGAAGTAATGTTGAGCATCTTTGTTGGCCATCTGTATGTCTGTGTGTTCATGCCTTCTGCCTAATTGGATTATTTGTTTTTTGGGGTTCTTTATATATTTTGGATGCTAATCCTTTATCAGATAATGTTATTTGGATATATCTTCTCCCATTCCATACGTTACCTTTTAGTTTTGTTGATTGTTTCCTTCATATGCAGAAACTTTTTACTTTGATTTAGTCTCAGTTTGTTTTTGTTATTTCCTTTGCCTCAGGAGACATATTTAGGAAAAAGTTCATATGGCTGATGTGAAAGAAGTTACTGTTTTGTTCTCTTAGCATTTTTATGTTTGCAGTTTACACATTTAGGTCTTTAATCCATTTTGAATTTTTTGTAGGATCTGAGTAAGTGGTCCAGTTTCTTTCTTTTGCGTGTTACTGTCTAGTTTTTCCAGTACCGTTTGTTGAAGAGACTATTTCTCACTGGATACTCTTTCCCACTTTGTCAAAGATGAATTAACCATGTAGTTGTAGGTTTTTTTCTGGGGTTTTCGTTCTGTTTCATTAATCTGTTTCTTTTTGTGCCAGTACCATACTGTTTTGATCCCTGCAGCTTTGCAGTATAACTTGAGGCATGTAATTGTGATACCTCTAGTTTTATTTTTCTCTTTGAAGATTCCTTTGGTTATTTGGGATCTTTTATTATTCCATACAAATTTTAGAGTTGTTTGTTCTAATTCTGTGGAAATTGTTGTTGGTATTTTAATAGGGATTGCATTAAATGTGTAGATTGCTTTGGGTGTTATAGACAAATTAACAGTATTTGTTCTTCCAGTCTATGAGCGTGGAATGTTTTTCCATTTCTTAGTGTCTTCTACAATTTCTTTCATCAGTTTTCAGATTATGAGTCTTTGGTTAGGTTTATTCTTAGACATCTTACTGTTTTGGATACAGTTGGAAATAAGATTGTTTTCTTAATTTCTCTTTCTTCATTACTGGTGTATAGAGATGCAACAGATTTCTGTACATTGCTTTTGTATCCTGCGACTTTACTGAATTTATCAGTTCTAGCAGTGTTTTGGTGGACTTGCTTTCAGGTTTTCTATATAGAGTATCATGTCATCCGCAAATAGTGAAAGTTTTGCTTCTTCCTTACCTATACCTTCCTTAATTTCTTTATCTGATTGTCTTGTATTTCTTTTTGTAGACTGATTGCTGTGGCTGGAACTTCCAGTGCTATGTTAAATAACAGTGGTGAGAGTGGACATTCTTGCCTTGTTCCTGACCTTAGGGGAAAAGCTCAGTTTTCCCCCATTAAGGATGATGTTAGCTGTTGGATACAATCTTGTATTTAATTTAATTTAATTTTTTTTTTTTAAAGAGGTGGGGAAAGGGAAAGGGAGAGTCCAATGCAGCGCAGGATGTCATGACCCTGAGATCATGACCCTGATCCAAAATCAAGAGTCAGATGCTTAACTGACTGAGCCACCCAGGCTCCCCTAATTCACGTATTTTAAAATTATTTCATGTTTTTTAAAAAACATTTTAAAAAATATTTTATTTATTTACTTTAGAGAGAGAATGAACAGGGAGGAGGGGCAGAGAGAGAGAGAAGCAGACTCCCCACCAAGCAGGGGCCTGATGCAGGGCCTGATCTCAGGACCTGGAGATCATGACCTGAGTCAAAGCCAAAAATCATGACCTCTTGAGCCAGCCAGGTGCCCCTAATGTTTTAAATATATGACATAGTTACCTGAATGTATGGCAGTTGTCCTTTAAGTTTTTGTACTGCTAAACATTTTTCTCCAGAGTTTTCATTTTCACCTGCTTTTCTTACCTTTACTTATCTCTGGCTATATAGTGAATCACTGCCTTTTTTTTTTTTTTTTAAGACTTTATTTATTTATTTGACATAGGGAGGGAGAAAGTAAGCACAAGCAGGGGGAGGGGCAGGCAAGGGAGAAGCCGGCTCCCCCCTGAGCAAGGAGCCCCATGTGGGACTCAATCCCAGGTCCCTGGGATCATGGCCTGAGCTGAAGGCAGCCCCTTAACTGATTGAGACACCCAGGTGTCCCTAGTCACTGCAAAACTCAATGGCTTTGGGGTGCCTGGGTGACTCAGTGGGTTAAAGCCTCTGCCTTCGGCTCAGGTCATGATCCCAGGGTCCTGGGATCGAGCTCCGCATGGGACTCTCTGCTCAGCAGGGAACCTGCTTCCGCCTCTCTCTGCCTGCCTCTCTGCCTACTTGTGATCTTTGTCTGTCAAATAAATAAATAAAATCTTTATAAAACAAAAAAGCAAAAATAACCTCAATGGCTTCAAACTGATTCGTTCTTTGTCATGATTTCTCATTAATTTGGTCGTTCTGCTGGTATCACGTGATGATGGACTGCGCCTCTTGCCCAGGTATCTTGATTCAGTTAGGATTGGCCATTCTCTGGCCTTTGTGACTTCTTTACATCCTGGTAGTGTCTCAATTGGTGGTTGACTACCAAGAGAGCTAAAAAGAAGAGAAGCCATCTGGCCTCTGAGAATGCTGTTCCCACAACTGCACCAACATACTATACCATATATCAAAATAAATGGCTAAGCCATCCCAGATTCAAGTGGAGAGGAAATAGCCTCCATCCCTTGTTGGGGAGTGGGGGTTGTCCTGAGGGAGAAGAATTGTTCATAGCTAGCTTTGGAGGCAGCCTACAGACTACTCTTTATGTTTTGTTCTGAGGGCAAATTTCATATAGAATTTTAAGTCAAAGCATATGAATAAAAATTACTATATTTTGTCAAGTTACCTCTTAAGCAAGGTGGAATTGATTTCTAGTGGTGTGTAATTATGTATAAATATACTTTTCCCATAGTTACACCAGCATCGTGTTTAGCATATTTTAAATTTATTTATTTATTTATTTATTATTTATTATTTTTTTTAAAAAGATTTTATTTATTTATTTGACACAGAGAGAGAGATCATAAGCGGGCAGAGAGGCAGGCAGAGAGAGAGGAGGAAGCAGGCTCCCTGCTAAGCAGAGAGCCTGATGCGGGGCTCGATCCCAGGACCTGAGATCATGACCTGAGCCGAAGGCAGAGGCTTTAACCCACTGAGCCACCCAGGCGCCCCTTAAATTTTATTTTTTGATGGATGGCTTTAGTTTGCCTTTTTAAAAAAATTTTTTTGTTTCGTTTATTTTCTTGTTTTATCATTTGTATTTCACATCTATGAAATATGTGTTACCCATTTATTTTATATATATATATATAAAATAAATGGGTAACATTTATATATATATATATATATAGTTATAAATGTGTGTGGCCATTTCCTTTTTGTTCAAGGAACTGGTTATTGATATTAGGAGGCTTTAAAATTTAAAGGTATTGAAATCAAGTTGAAAATTTTATACCTTATGTTTAGTAATTCTTTTTTGCTTTTTTTTTTTTAACTTGGGATAGAATCATGTCTGATATTCTGAAACAGTGCTCTAGATGAACTAAAGGAAGGTTAAATGGGGAGGAAAATTAGACTATACCTCTCAGTGGGGCGAATAGCAAAGAATTTCTGGCTACCTTTAATTTTTACAGTGATTCTCAACTATTTTGATTGCAAAGTTAATAGATAAACATGAATTTTTAGTAAGCAAAATGATATAAATTGCATAACACTGAAACTGCATTTGATCTTTGATTTAAAGGTGTTTCAGGAATCATACAGGTAGGTTGTTTTGTTTTAAAATTAGTCTCGATAGCTTGGTTTCATGGAGTTTAAGAATCCCAAATTTGGGGCACCTGGGTGGCTCAGGTGGTTGAGTGTCTGCCTTCGGCTCAGGTCATGATCCCCAGGTCCTGGGATCAAGCCCCATGTCTGGCTCCCCGCTCAGCAGGGAGTCTGTTTCTCCTTCTCTCTCTGCTTCTCCCTCTGCTTGTGCTTTGTCTCTGTATCTTTCTCAAATGAGTAAACAAAACAAAAAAAACTCTTAAAAAAAAAAAAGAATCCCAAATTTGGAAATAATGTGGGTCAGCAAGGATTCTGAACCAGAGAATGGAGATGAGGGCAGAGAAAAGGCAAGAAGATTTCTTCTTCATGTTGTCTCTTCTTTCTCCCCTGTTTGGTGAATTCTTCCTGTAGTAAGCTTTTACGTGTTGCTCACTGAGATTTGTTGGGATGGACAAAAAGTTGTACATCACTGATGTAGTTTAGTTCCACGTTTCACACCGAAATAATGCAAAGTGTAAAAGAAAACACTCTTTGCTCAGAGTCGTTTGGCTAGATCCTGGTAGAGCAAAATGTTAATGAAAATTTTGTGGTGTTCTTTCTTAAAGAACTTCTCATAATCTGATTTCTGTGTCTTGCTGTTAAACTGTAAGCTGCAAGAGATCTGGGACTGTGGCTGTCAGTGCTAGATCCCATTGGCCTCACATAGTTCCTAGCTTGTAGTTGATTTTTGATTTTGGTTAATTGGAAGTAAATAAAATTACAGAATTATAATAAAATGAACCCAGTTTTTCTAGTTGAGGCACTTCAGATTTCTTGGTCTTTCATCATCAGTGTTGCTGCTTTCCTCCTCTTTTTATCTGTGGTGTTCATGCTTATTTCCCAGCCTTGCACTTGCCTGCACCTCTTGCTGCAGGTAAAGTCTGAGTTTGCAAGTGTACCTGTCCTTTATGTGTTGAACCCTGCCTTCCAGGTCATATCTGGCTCTTTGCTCATTCATTCTCAACTACTTCCCCAAACATTGCCTACCATTCTCTCTTTCTACTTTATTATTTTCTTTTTTATTTTTCATTTTTTTGTGTGTGATGTTCCTCCTTTTAAAAAGAAAAATTTTAAACAGCAGAAAAATGTGTGAATACACATATATCCACTCACAGCTCTCTCAAATTCTAGTAAATTATTATTGCTTCAGGTTGATCGAAGAAATAAAATTTGTCAGTACCCTTCCAAAAAAAATTTGTCAGTACCTAGGCCTCTTCTTCTTTGTCCAGAGATTACTGCTATCCTAATTTTGGAGTGTATTGCACAAATGTCTTTATACTTATACTTTTGCTACCATATATATGTACTCAGGAACAGTATAAAGATCCGTTTATATATGGCTTTTGAGGGGTTTCTTTTTAATTGTGGCAAAATGTATACAATGTAACAATTATCATCTTAACTATACAGTTGAGTAAGGTTAATTATATTCATGTTTGCAGCAATCTCCAGAACTTTTCAACTGGCAAAACTGGAACTACTCATTAAATAGTGTGCTTAAAAAATTTTGGCATGGATTGGTACTTGGAGCTCTAATATTTTTATTCTAATTGTAACAGTCTTGTGTTGTTGATTGTATCTTCTTAGTCTTAGGTTGTTTCTGAGTTTTGTTCTGTTTTTTTTTTTTTTTTTAAGCAATTTTATTTATTTATTTGACAGAGAAATCACAAGTAGGCAGAGAGGTAAGCAGGGGGGACAGGGGGAAGCAGGCTCCCTGCTGAGCAGAGAGCCCAATGTGGGGCTCAATCCCGGGATGCTGGGATCATGACCTGAGCTGAAGGCAGAGGCTTAACACACAGAGCCACCCAGTCACCCCTGTTTCTAAATTTTTACTGTTAGGGGTATTGCTTAGTGAGCATTCTTATTCCTGTCTTCCTCTGAGCACTCAAATGAGTTTTTTCAGTCCTATCCTTTGATCTTTCTAAATATTACCAGTTTGGCCACCAATTTAGTTGTACTAGTTTATTCTCATGTCAACAGTATATGAGCTCTTCTCTATATCTTCCTCAAATCTAGTACTGTTCTGTGGAGTTTCTATTTTTAATTGTTTTTTTTCTTGTCTCTGAATTTTAGATGCTAACATTTTACCGGTTACTTGAATCGTCTTTCAGTCTGTGGCTCATCTTTAGTCTTTCTCTGGACATTTTTTTCTTGTCTTTTTTTTTTTTTTTTTTTTTTGGTCAGGTTTATCAGTCCTTTGGTTTTGCTTTCTTTGTTTTGTTTTAAGAAATCCTTTCTTAGTTGCCTGGGTGGCTCAATGAGTTAAACCTCCACCTTCGGCTCAGGTCATGATCTCGCGGTCCATGGTCCTGGGATGGAGGCCGTAGTGGGCTCTCTGCTTAGAGGGGAGCCTGCTTCCCCACCTCTCTGTCTGCCTCTCTGCCTACTTGTGACATCGCTCTCTGTCAAATAAATAAATAAATAAAATCTTAAAAAAAAAAATCCTTTCTTATATCTCAAGGTCATAAAGATACCTTATGTTTTCTTAAAGTTAATATTTTGCTCTTCATAATTAGCATTTATTTGCTTAGAATTGATTTTTATTATTTGTAAGATAGGGGTTTAATTTTTCCATATAGATAAAATATCCTAACACCATTAACTGAAAAGTACATTGTTTTCTAGTTTTTTCTTTTGGCTTAATTTCAGATTTACAGATATGTTACAGAAACAGTACAAACAATTCCCATGTACCTTCACCCAGATTCATCAAATGTTAATATTTTAATGTTTTTATGTGCTCTCTTTCCCCTTCTCTTCCCACAGACACAATTTTTTTCCTCAACTGTTTGAAAATAAGTGACAGACATAGACCTCTTCACTCATAAATACGTTGCTTTGTGTTTACTGAAAACCAGGCATCCTCTTACGTTACAACAATGTAATTTTCAAGATCAGGGAATGAGCATTGATATAGAACTTCTAAGATATAGGCCTATTCGTGTTCTGCCAAATTTCCCACTAATGTGTTTTATTTATTTATTTAATATTTTTAACTTAAATTCAATTTAGTTAACATATACTGTATTATTAGTTTTAGGGGTAGAATTTAAAATTCATCAGTTGCATGAAACATCCAGTCCTCATTACTTCAAGTGCCCTCCTTAATGCCCATCACTTGGTAACCCTATTCCTCCACTCTTTTTCCACTCTGGCAAACCTCAGTTTGTTCCCTATAGTTAAGTGTCTCTTATGGTTTGCTTGACTATTTTTGTTTTATTTTTCCTTCCCTTCCTTGATATTCCTGTTTTGTTTCTTAAATACCATACATGAAATCATATAATTAATTGTCTTTCTCTGATTGATTCCACTTAGCATAATACCCTCTGGTTCCTTTTAGTCATTACAAATTGCACAATTCCATTCTTTTTGATGGCTATTATCCCATTGAATATGTATATACACACCACATTTTCTTTATGTTCATCTGTTAATGGATATCTGGGCCCTTTCCATAGTTTGGCTTTTGTGGGCATTCCTGCTATACACAGTAGGGTGCATGTGCCCCTTTGAATCACTGTGTTTGTATCCTTTAGATAGATGAATACCTAGTAATTAAATTGTTGGGTCTTAAGGATGTTCCATTTTTAAATTTTTGAGGAGCCTCCATGCTGTTCTCCAGTGGGTGCATCAGCTCGCATTCCCACCAACAGTATAAGAGTGTTCCACTTTCTTTGCATCCTTGCCAACATTTGTTGTTTCATGAGTTGTTCATTTTAGCCATTCTGACAGGTGTGAGGTGACAGTTAATTGTGGTTTTGGTTTGTATTTCCCTAATGATGAGTGATGTTGAACATCTTTTCATGTTGGCCATTTGTGTGTCTTCTTTGGAAATGTCTGGTGTCTTCTGTCCATGTCTTGATTGGATTATTTGTTCTTTGGGTGCTGAGTTTGATAAGTTTTTTATAGATTTTGGATACTAGCCCTTTATCTGATGGCATTTGCAAATACTTCTTCCATTCCATAGGATGCCTTTTAGTTTTGTCAACTGCTCCCTTTGCTGTGCAAAAGATTTTTATCTTCATCAAGTCTTGATAGTTCATTTTTGCTTTTGTTTCTTTTGCCTTTGAAGTTGTGTCTAGCAATACATTGCTGTGGCCAAGGTCACAGAGGTTTCTGCCTATTGTTCTCTTCTAGGACTTGGGTGGATGCCTGTCTCACATTTAGGTTTTTCATCGTATTTGAGTTTATTTTTGTGTATGGTTTAAGAAAGTGGTCAAGGGGCGCCTGGGTGGCTCAGTGGGTTAAAGCCTCTGCTTTCGGCTTGGGTCATGATCCCAGGGTCCTGGGATTGAGCCCCGCATCAGGCTCTCTCTGCTCGGCAGGGAGCCTGCCTCCCCCTCTCTCTGTGCCTGCCTCTCTGCCTACTTGAGATTTCTGTCTGTGAAATAAAAAATAAAATCTTTAAAAATTAAAAAAAAAAAAGAAAGAACGTGGTCAAATCTCATTCTTCTGCATGTGTCTGTCCAGTTTTCCCACCATTTGTTAAAGAGACTTTTCATTTTCCATTGGATAGTCATTTCTGCTTTGTTCAAGGGTAGTTGATGATAGAATTAAGGTGTCCATTTCTGGGTTCTTTATTCTGTTCCATTGAGCAGTGTGTTTGTGTTTTTTTGTGTGTGAGTTCCATACTGTTTTGATGATTACAGTTTTGTAATACAGTTTGAAGTCTGTGAATTGTTTTACCTTCATCTTTGATTTTCAGCAGTTCTTTGTCTATTTGATGACTTTTCTGGTTCCGTACACATTTTAGGATTGATTATGTTCCAGTCTGTGAAAAATGCTGATGGTATTTTGTTAGAGATTTCATTGAATATGTAGATTGCTTTGGGTAGAATAGACTTTTTAAACATTGTTTGTTCTTTCAGTCCATGAGCACAAACGTTTTTGGATTTCTTTTTGTCTTCCTCAGTTTCTTTCGTAAGTGTTGTGTAGTGCTTAGGGTACCTCTCTGGTTAGGTTTATTCCTAGGTATCAGTTCCTTCTTAGTGCAATTGTAAACAGGATTGATTTGTTGATTTCTCTTTCTGCTGCTTCTTTGCTAGTGCATAGAAATGCAGCTGACTTCTTATGTTGATTTTATATCCTGTGACTTTGATGAACTCCTGTTTCAGTCTAGCAATTTCTTGGTGGAGTTTTTTGGGTTTTTTATGTAGAGTATCTATGAAGAGTGAAAGTTTGACTTCCTTTTTGCTGATTTGGATGCCTTTTATTTTTTTTTTGTTGACTGATTGCTGAGGCTAGGACTTCTAGTACTGTTTTGAATAACAGTGATGAGAGTCGATGTTCTGTGTCATATTCCTGACCTTAGGGGGAAAACTCTCAGTTTTTTCCTATTGAGTATGATAGTCTCTGTGGATCTTTTGTATGGCCTTTGTGATGTTTAGGTATGTTCCCTCTATTCCTACATTATGGAGTGTTTTTTTGTTTTTTGTTTTTGGGTTTTTTTTTTTTTTGGTATCAAGAAAGGATGCTGTAGCGACTCCTGGGTGGCTCAGCTGGTTAAGTGGTTGCCTTCGGCTCAGATCATGATGCCAGGTTCCTCGGATCCAGTCCCACATCAGGCTCCTTGCTCAGCAGGATGCCTGCTTTGCCCTCTGCCTGCCCCTTCCCCTGCTTGTGCCATCTCTCTATCTGACAAAAAGATAAATAAAATCTTAAAAAAAAAGATGCTATATTTTGTCAAAAGCTTTTTCTGCATCCATTGAGAGGATTAAATGGTTCTTATCTTTTCTCTTAAAATGTAGTGTATCACATTGATTTGCAGATGTTGAACCACCCCTGCGGCCCAGGAATAAATCCTGCTTCTGGTGGTGGTGGTGAATAATCCTTTTGGTATACTGTTGGATCCTATTTACTAGTATCTTTTTTTTTTAAAGTGATTCTTCTTCTTCTTCTTCTTTTTTTTTTTTTAAATTTTTAAAGATATTATTTATTTATTTATTTACAGAGATCACAAGTAGGCAGAGGGAGAGAGAGGAGGAAGCAGGTACCCTGCTGAGCAGAGAACCCCATCAGGGCTCAGTTCTAGGACCCTAAGATCATGACCTGAGCCAAAGGCAGAGGGTTTTTGTTTTTGTTTTTTTGAGAAAGAGAGAGAGAGAGAGCAAGCGAGAGAGAGGGAGGAGGAAGTAGGCTCCCTTCCTAGCAGAGAGCCCGATATGGGACTCGATCCCAGGACCTGAGATCATGACCTAAGCTGAAGGCAGAGGCTTAACCCACTGAGCCACCCAGGCAGCCCAAAAGGCAGAGGTTTAACACACTGAGCCACCCAGGTGCCCCCTATTCACTAGTATCTTGGTGAGAATTTTTACATCCCATGTTTATTAGGGTATTGGTCTGTAATTCTCCTTTTGGGGAGGGTCTTGTCTGGTTTTAGGATCAAGGTAGTGATGACTTCATACAATGAGTTTGTAAGTTTTCCTCACATTTCAATTTATTTGGACAGTTTTGGAAGAATAGGTATTAGGTCTTCTTTAAATGCTTGGTAGAATTCCCTGGGAAGCGATCTGGACTGGACTCTGGTTTGTTGGGAGATTTGGGATTATTGCTTCAATTTCTTTGCTGGTTATGTGTCTGTTCAGGTTTTCTCTTCCTTCCTGTTTCAGTTTTGTTAGTTTATATGTTTCTAGGGATGTATCCATTTCTTCCATATTACCTAATTTGTTGGCATATAGTTGCTCATGATGTTTTTACAATTTTATTTCTTTGGTGTTGGTTGTGATCTTTCTTTCATTTATGATTTTACTGATTTGGGTCCGTTTTCTTTATTTTTGTTTATTTTTTAAAAATTTTATTATTAATATATAATACATTATTTGTTTCAGGGGTACTTTCTCATTTTGGTAGGTCTGGCTGGGGTTTATCAATCTTGTTAATTTTTTCAAAGAAATACCTTTTAGTTTTGTTAATTTGTTTTACTGTTGCTTTTTTTTTTTAATTTCTATATCATTGATTTCTGTTTCAGTCTTCTCTTGCTGGATTTAGGCTTTATTTGATGTTTTCTTTCTTAGCATGTATCTGTTTGGGGGCCACCTCCGCCGTTAGTTTCAGATTACCTTTGTCACATTCACATTCTTTGGTTGATGAGGAAATCTTAATATCTAGGAAAAACTATTTCCTCTGTTTCTTTTTCTTTAAAAATTTTCTCCAGAGTCTTGCCTTTCAGATTTGCTAGAAGAATGTTAGAACTATTTTGTCAGGTTCCAAGGGCAAGGCTGTTAGAATTTCAGCTTAAATTGGAAGAGTCTTTAGAGTAATTTGAGAACTTAATCTTTGGAATAAGTTTGTCATGTAGCACATTGCTTTTTTTTTTTTTTTCCAGGTTTTTGATGTTTTTTTGTTTATGTTTTATAGTTTTTTTCTGCTGACATCTTACGTATTTTCACCCACTGTTCATCTTTATGGTGAATCTGGAGAGTTCTTCCTTTAGGAGACTTTCCTTGTCCCCCTTTTGGGGTAAGTTGTCCTTTCTAAATGCTCCCAGATAGTTTTTCACATTGTATTATGTTGTTTCTCTGTCTTTCTCTCATAGACTATAAAGTTCTTGAAAGCAGGGTTTTAGTCCTCCTAGTCTCAACTTCCTAGTCTACGTAGTAATTGAATCTAGTAGTACTCAAATGATTTTTGAATGTAGGTGTGAATTAATACAGTAGTGAATGGATGACAAAATAGAGGTCACCTGTTCCTTTCCTGCCTTATGTGTGTCCTTCTGCGTTATGTTTTCGTGATGTTATTTGTTCCATTAAGGAAGATAATAATGTTAAAATCAAATATTTGTCTTACTGAAAAATTACGGAGTATTAGCAGAAAAGTTTTATAAATCTTTTTACTAATATATGATTTTAAGCACCATAAACCAGAAATTCTTGGACTTCAATTTTAATGCTTTCTTTACAGTACTTTTTCACATGACAGATTACAGAAATTCTTTTTTTTAATATATATTTTATTAATATATTTGATTGAGAAAGAGAAATGACAAGCAGGCAGAGAGGCAAGCAGAGAGAGGGGGAAGCAGGCTCCCTGCTGAGCAGAGAGCCTGATGTGGGGCTTGATCTCAAGACCCTGAGATCATGACCTGAGCCGAAGGCAGAGGCTTAACCCACTGAGCCACCCAGGTGCCCCAAATTACAGAAATTCTTTACGGTATTTGTTTATATGACAAATTACAACAGTGAGTGATTTTTAGAAAATACGTATTTTAAGTTGTATACATTCTGTAATCTCCCTGCTTTTTTATTTTATTAAAATTTTATTTTACCTTTTTTGTGTGTGTTCCAAGATTCATTTTTTATGCACCAGACCCAGTGCTCCATGCTATACATGTCCTCCTTAGTACCCACCATCAGGCTCATGTAACCCGCCCACTCCCATCCCCTATAAAAGCCTCAGTTTGTTTCTCAGAGTCTACAGTCTCTCATGGTTCATCTCCCCCTCTGATTTCCCCCAACTCACTTCTCCTCTCCATCTCCCTATGTTCTCTGTGTTATTCCTTATGCTTCACAAGTAAGTGAAACTATATGACAGTTGGCTCTCTGCTTGACTTATTTCACTCAGCATAATCTTCTTCAGTCATATCCATGTTGCTACAAAATTTGGGTAATCATCCTTTCTTATGGAGGCATAATATTCCATTGTATATATGGACCATATCTTCTTTATCCATTCGTCCGTTGAAGGGCATCTTGGTTCTTTCCTCAGTTTGGCAACCGTGACCATTGCTGCTATAAACATTGGGGTACAGATACCCTTCTTTTCACTACATCTGTATCTTTGGGGTAAATATCTAGTGGTGCAATGGCAGGGTCATAGGGAAGCTCTATTTTTAATTTTTTGAGGAATCTCCACACTGTTCTCCAAAGTGGCTGCACCAACTTGCATTCCCACCAACAGTGTAAGAGGGTTCCCTCCAACATGTGTTGGAGGGTTTCTCCACATCCCCTCCAACACATGTTGTTTCCTGTCTTGCTAATTTTGGCCCTTCTAACTGGTGTAAGGTGGTATCTCAATGTGGTTTTGATTTGAATCTCCCTGATGGGTAATGGTGATGAACATTTTTTCCTGTGTCTTTTAGTCATTTATATGTCTTCTTTGGAGAAGTGTCTGTTCATGTCTTCTGCCCATTTTTGGATGCGATTATCTGTATTGTGTGTTGAGTTTGAGGAGTACTTTATAGATCTTGGGTATCAGCCCTTTGTAGTGTCATTTGCGAATATCCTCTCCCATTTTGTGGGTTGCCTCTTTCTTTGTTGACTGCTTTCTTGACTGAGCACAAGTTTTTGATCTTGATGAAGTCCTAAAAGTTCTTTTTTGCTTTTGTTTCCTTTGCCTTTGGAGACATATCTTGGAAGAAGTTTCTGTGGCTGAGGTTGAAGAGGTTACGGTCTATTTCTCCTCTAGCATTTTGATAGATTCCTGCATCACGTTGAGGTCTTTATCCATTTCAAGTTTATCTTGGTGTATGGTGTAAGAGAATGGTTGACTTTCATTCTTCTACACACAGCTGTCCTCTTTTCCCAGCACCATTTATTGAAGGGACTGTTTTCCACTAGATATTTTATTCTTGCTTTGTTGAAGATTATTTGACCATAGAGTGGAAGGTACATATTTGGACTCTCTACTTGGTTCCATTGTTCTGTATGTCTGTTTTTGTGCCAGTACCATGCTGTCTTGGTGATCACAGCTTTGTAGTAAAGCTTGAAATCAGGCAATGTGGTGCTTCCAGTTTTGTTTTTCTTTTTCAGCATTTCCTTAGCAATTTGTGGTCTCTTCTGGTTCCATAAAAATTTTAGGATTGTTTGTTCCAGCTCTTTGCGTAATGCTGATAGAAATTATGATCAGGATGGCATTGAAAGTATAGATTGCTCTGCACAGTAAAGGCATTTTAACAGTGTTTATTCTTTGATCCATGAGCATGGAATGCTTTTCCATCTTTTTGTGTCTTCAGTTTCTTTCATGAGTATTCTGTAGTTCCTAGAGTATACATCCTTTAAACTCTTTGGTTAAGTTTATTCCCAGGTAGGTATAGTAAATGGAATCGATTCTCTCTTTTCCCTTTCTTTATTTTCATTTTTAGTGTATAAGAAAGCAGCCAATTTCTGTATACTGATGCTGTATCCTGCCACATTACTGAATTGCTCTGTGAGTTCTAGTAGTTTGGGAGTGGAGTTTTTTGGATTTTTCATATAAAGTATGTCATCTGTGAAGAGAGAGAGTTTGACTTCTTCTTTGCCAATTTGAATACCTTTTATTTCTTTTGTTTTCTGATTGCTGTTGCTAGGACTTCTAGTACTATGTTGAACAACAGTAGGCATCCTTGTCATGTTCCTGATATCAGTGGGAAGGCTGTCAGTTTTTCGTCATTGAAAATGATAACTTCTGTGGGTTTTTCATAGATTTTATGAAGTTGAGGAATGTTCCCTCTGTCCTTATACTTTGAATTGTTTTAATCAGGAATGGATGCTGTATTTTGTCACCTGCTTTTTCTGCATTGAGAGGACCATGTGGTTCTCTTATTGATTTGTTCTATCACGTTGATTGATTTGTGGATGTTGAACCACCCTTGCATCTCAGGGAAAACAACTACCTGGTCATGGTGGGTAATCTTTTTTTTTTTTTTTAAAGATTTTATTTGTTTATTTGACAGACAGAGATTACACGTAGACAGAGAGGCAGGCAGAGAGAGAGAGAGAGGGAAGCAGGCTCCCTGCTGAGCAGAGAGCCCAATGCGGGACTCGATCCCAGGACCCCGGGATCATGACCTGAGCCGAAGGCAGCGGCCCAACCCACTGAGCCACCCAGGCACCCGGTGGGTAATCTTTTTAATGTACTTTTGGATCCTATTAGCTAGGATCTTGGTGAGAATCTTGGCATCCATATTCATCAGGGATATTGGTCTGAAATTCTCCTTTTTCATGTGGGGTCTTTGCCTGGTTTCGGGATCAGGGGAATGCTGGCTTCATAGAAAGAGTCTGGAAGTTTTCCTTCTCTATTTTTTGAAACAGCTTCAGGAGAGTAGGTATTATTTCCTTTTTGAATGTTAGGTAGAATTCTCCAGAGAATCCGTCAGGTCCTGACTCTTGTTTTTTTGGGGGGTTTTTGATCACTGCTTCAATTGGTCTGTTCAGGTTGTCAGTTTCTTCCTGATTCAGTTTTGGAAGTTTATAGATTTCTGGGAATGCATCCATTTCATCTAGATTGCTTAACTTATTGGCATATAACTGTTGATAGTTATTTCTGATGATTTTTTCTATTTCCTTGGTGTTAATCGTGATTGCTCCCTTTTCATTCATAATTTTAGTAATTTGGGTCCTGTCTCTTTTCTTTTGGATTAGCTTGGCCAGTGGTTTATTGATCTCATTGATTCTTTGAAAGAATCTGCTTCTAGTTTTTTTTGATATGTTCTGCTGTTTCTTTAGGTCCTATCTCATTGATCTCTGCTTTGATCTTGATTATTTCCCTTCTTGTGTGTGGGGTTGGCTTAATTTGTTTTTTGATTCTCAGTTCTTTAGGGTTTAAAGAGAGCTGATGTATTTGGGATTTTTCAGTTTTTTTTGAGGGAGCCTTGGATGACTATGAATTTCCCCCTTAGAACCACCTTTGCTGTATCCTATAGGTTTTGGACTGATGTGTCTTCATTCTCCTTGGCTTATATGAATTGTTTTAAGTTGTTCTTTGATTTCCTGGTTGATCCAAACATTCTTGAGCAGGGTGGTCTTTAGCTTCCAAGTGTTTGAATTCCTTCCAAACTTTTTCTTGTGATTCAGTTCTTGTGGTTCAGTTTCAAAGCATTGTGGTCTGAGAATATGCAGGGAATAATCTCAGTCTTTCGGTATCTGTTAATTCCTGCTTTGTGACCCAGTATATACGGTCTGTTCTGGGGAAAGTGAGCTCAAGAAGAATGAGTATTCTGTTTTTTTAGGGTAGAATGTTCTTTATATATCTAAGAGGTTCATCTGGTTCAATATGTCATTCAGTGCTTTTGTTTCTTTATTGACTTTCTGCTTGGATGATATGTTACTGAGAGTGCTATGTTAAGATCTCCTACAATTAATGTATTCATATCAATATGACTATTTTGTTTATAAGGTTTTATTTATTTATTTGACAGACAAAGATCACAAGTAGGCAGAGAAGCAGGCAGAGAGAGAGGAAGAAGCAGGCTCCCTGATGCAGGGCTTGATCCCAGAACCCTGCGCAGAGGCTTTAACCCACTGAGCCACCCAGGCACCCCATGACTCTTTATTTTGATTAATGGTTGGCTTATATAGTTGTCTGCTCCCATATTGGGGGCATAAATATTTACAATTGTTAGATACTCTTGGTGGATAGACACTTTAAGAATGATATAGTATCCTTCTGTATCTCTGACTACAGTCTTAAGCTTAAAATCTAATTTATCTGATATGAGAATTGCTATCGCAGCTTTCTTTTGAGGCCCATTGGCATGAAAGATGGTTCTCCATCCCTCCACTTTCAGTCTGGATATATCTTTAGGTTCCAAATGTGTCTGTTATAGACAGCATATGGCCGGGTCCTGTCATTTTAACTAGTCTGCCACCCAATGCTGTTTTATGGGAGCATTTAGGCCGTTCATGTTGAGAGTAATTATTGAAATATAAGTTTTTATTGATATCATGTTGTCTGTGTAATCCTTGTTTCTATGATTGTCTCTGTAAATTTCTGTTTTATGGCACTTGGGATCTTTCTTCTTTTATAGAACACCCCTTAACATTTCTTGTAGTGCCAGCTGTGTGGTCACATATCTTTTTAAATTTTGCGATTATTGGAAGCTCTTTATCTCTCCATCCATTTTGAATGTCAGCCTTGCTGGATAAGGTATTCTTGGCTGCATGTTCTTCTCACTTAGTGCCCTGAATGTCTTGCCAGCCCTTTCTGGCTTGTCAGATTTCTTTGGAAGATCTGACGTTATTCTGTTGGTCCTTCCTCTGTATGTAAGGGATCTCTTCCCCCTAGCTGTCCTTAAGACCTCCTGTCTGAAATTATGATACGTGAATTTCACAGTTAAGTGTCTGGATTTCTTTCTAGATCATTGATCTTGGCGGGGTATCCTTTCTGCTTCTAGGTCACGAAACTTGTTCCATTCCCCAGATTGGGGAAATTTTCATCCAGAATTTATTCAGCTGTATCTTCTATTCTTCTTTCTTTCTCCACTCCCTCAGGGATCCCAATAATTCTGATGTTGGAATGTTTCATGGCATCATTTATTTCCCTAATTCTGTTTTCATGGCTTCTAAGCTGTTTGTTTCAGGGCTCCTGATCTTTCTTTTCTATCAGCTTGTCTTTTAGATCACTGATTCTGTCTTCTGCCTCAGTTAACCCAGCTGTTAGAGTATTTAGATTAGATTGGATCTCATTGATAGCATTTTAACTTCTGCCATATTGGCTCTTACTTCCACCCTTAGAGATTCTGTGTTGTCACTAATGGTCTTCTCCAACCTAGCCATTGCCTGGATAATTATTATCTTGAATTCCCTTTCCAACATACTGTTTATGTCCATATCCAATAGTTCTAATGGGGAGGGCACAGTCTCTGATTTTTTCCTCTGTTGGGTGTTCCTCCTCCTCGTCATTTTGGTGAGAAGTTGTTGAGGGAATGTATAGCTGAATATATCAGCCACAATCGAGGCAGGGTACACCCTGGAAAGTTTTGGAGTAATCGGAAGTCCCCACCAGTAATAAAGAGAGAGAGAGAGAAGAAAAAAAAAAACACAGCCAGAAAGAGCCCCTAAAGTAAGATGTATAAGGTACATAAACAAGAACAAACAAGACCGACAAAGTAAAGGACAAGAAAAAAAAGAAAATCCCAACCAAAATGAACTCCAAGAATAAGATTAATATAACCCAGAACAGAGTCAAATACACAGAAACACTGACAGGGGAATAAAATGGGAGTGTGGTTATAAATCTCGATGTGGGCGAGGAAGGTTATTTTGTTTTTCCTGGGTGTTTCTTGTTATCCTTGTTAAAGGACTCAACTTTCCAGAGATTAAGGGAGATTGAAACTGATTTATATATATGGGTAGCATCGAATAGGAAAAAGGATTATTTTGAAGCTTATATCTGTATTATATTAAAAAAAGACAAAAAGAAATACAATTATATGTATGAAAAAAGTTCAAGTTAGGGGCACATGGATTGCTCAGTGGGTTAAGGCTCTGCCTTCACTCAGGTCATGGTTTCAGGGTCCTGGGATTGAGCTCCGTATTGGGCTTTCTGCTTGGTGGGGTTCCTGCTTCCCCCCACTCCTCTGCTTGCCTCTCTGCCTGCTTGGGATGTTTGTTTGTCAAGTAAATAAATAAAATCTTAAAAAAAAAAGTTCAAGTTAAAAAGCTATTATGGAAATATTGTATTAAACCTCTAGTTGTAATGTTAAGTAGGTTAAAAAAATTAAAAAAAAACAAGAATCGTGAGAACGAGTTAAAAAAAAGTTTTATATATGAAATATACAGGTTTGGGAACAAATACTGGGAGCTTAATATATTGTTTTCTCCCTCATGTTGGGGTTTTACAGTTTTATGGGGACCCTGTGGTGGTTGTCCTCTTGTTCTTTTGGCTTGTCTTCTGGGGTGGGGGGGGCTCCCGTGTTGTTTTCCATCATCTTGCTTGGGTTGAGTCTCAACGGGCTGGGCTCTGTGGAAACTGGATTTTCAGGCTTTTGTTTTCTGGGGGTTTTTGTTCTTTGGTGGGTTTTTTGTGTCTTTTCAGAGGGTCAGAGCAAAGAATCTGTCTGCTCCCAGACCTCTGCCTCAGAGAGAAGCCTCAGACTGTTGCCCTCTGGGTGGTCCAGAACACACAGACTCCCTTTGCAATCTCCACTGAAAACCACAACCTCCCACAGGCATTATGCACCCCCAGCCACCATTCCAGTGGTCACCCAAGGCCCCTGCTTGTCTCTGCACCCCTGTGCAACTAAAACTGCAAGTGATACTGGTCCGTGGGTGCCTTTGCTGGAACTACTGTCTGGAGTCAAGGCTCATGCTGGGTGTGCCCAGACTCCACTGCCTAAAAGGTTGCAGAAGGCTGTGGGCAGAAGAACCCCAACTGGAGTTTGCACTGTGTTCTCTCAGGCACAGGTGGATGTATGCCCAGCCCCTGTGGTGGTACAAGCAGCTGAAAGTTGCAGGCTCAGGGACCATGGACTGGGGGGGCCCTGCTGAACTCTGTCTGGCATGGGTGGTCTCTTGTGGTGACTGTCCTGGGACCGTGGGTTAGGCCCGTGCCCATGATTGCCTGATTCCACCAGTTGCCCTTAAGGTCTTTTGCTCTTTTTGAGTGCTTTTAACTAGACTCCCAGTTAATCCTGGTCCCCAGTCACAGGGCACTTTCGTATTGGTGTATTACTTTCTAGGGGGTCTCTTAGGGTGGCTCCCTCTCCACTGATGTCTTTTGCCTTCGTAGAGATCCAGAAGTGTATAATCTTATATCTCGGGCTGATTTCATGGGTGTTCAGAGTGTTCTGGTGGATACTTAGCTTACTTTAGGGGACCAGTTGAAATAGGGTCTTCTACTTCTCTGCCATCTTGCCCCTCGGATCTATAATCTCCCTACTTTTTCTGTTTTTTTTTAAGATTTTATATATTTAACAGAGAGAAAGATCACAAGTAGGCAGAGAGGCAGGCAGAGAGAGAGAGGGGGAAGCAGGCTCCCCGCTGAGCAGAGAGCCTGATGTGGGGCTTGATCCCAGGATCCTGAGATCATGACCTGAGCCGAAGGCAGAGGCTTAACCCATTGAGCCACCCAGGTACCCCTATAATCTCCCTACTTTTAAAAAAATTTTTGAATTTTGGGATGCCTGGATGGCTCAGTTGGTGGAGCATGTGATTCTTGATATTGGGATGATGAGTTCAAGCCCCACATTGGGCATAGAGCTTACTTAAAAAAGTAAAAATGAATAAAATTTTCTGGATTTTGAAATACAGTATATAGTGATAGAGTGTTGTAACCGTGTTGGGAAATTTGAATATTAGATTTGACTCAGTTGTTAGTTTACCATGGTCTTAAATAAGTTACTTCATGTTTTGGTCTTTGTAAATGTGGATATAGCTGTCCATTATAGCCCAAAAGATTTCTTTTATATACAAATAAATGGCTGTATGAAAAAGTGATTTGAAAAATATAAAATGCTGTGTTTCTTTTTCTTGGATAGGACTGTTTTGAGTATACCCAGTGTGTGACATATAGAAAAATTTCTTTTAAGGGAATTCAGAATTGTATGTATTTTGTCAGAGTTTCTTCCACAGTTGATCAAGATGTGTCTCATCCCCATCAGATTTGCAGGGACTTTCGACAAGTTAGTAGTGGCTAGGGAAAAGAGTTCCATCTGGGACTAGTGGGTTCCATGAGGTCTCATTGGAGAATTAATGGCTAAGAGATTCAACCCTGATTCAGTCACTCTCCATGTAATTAGATTGAATTTTATGAGATTACTCTTTCTGTTGGTTAAAAAGATGCCTAAATAGCGGCACTTTCATTTTCTAAGATTCAACTTAATAATTTAAGCTTTAATTTTCTTATCTAGTGAAATGGTGATATTATATCAGTTTACAAGGTGAGATTTAGTGAAGTAATTCCTCCTGTAAAGTTTTTAGCAAATGTTTGTCTCATAGGAGGTGCTCATTAAGTATGTTATTTTTAATCAGATCAGCTTGTTGGGGTTTGAGGAGAACTCAGAACTCCCACAATGGGGCAGGACCAGAGAACTAACGGCACAGGTGGGGACTCTTCATGAATTCTATCTTAACAGTGTATCTGCTCAGGCTTGTTGCAACCCACATGTCAGAACTCTGCAGGGGGACAGGTAAACAACCTGGTTGCTTCCCACAGCACTCATGCCCCAGCTACTCTCTTCCTTAACCTCATATACTGATACTTTAGGTAGTGTGATAGGGGAGGGACACGCATGCCCCAGATACTCTCTTCCTTAACCTCTGGGTACTCTGGGTAGTGGGGTCAGGGGAGGGGACCCATTGCCAACTTGAGTGTTCTTGAAGATCAGCTAAAGGATGGTTGAAAAGCACATAACACAGAAAAGATTTATTCCATTCCTACAGGTGTTCTCCTTTAATTTTTGAGTAGGTGGTCATTACTCTGGTCCAGTCTCCCAACCCCTGCCCCTCAAGCAAGCATTTTAAAATGGCATTTGATAATGTCTGTCACAGAAAGATGTTCATAAGTAGGGGGAAAGGGAAGTTACAGAACTATGAGTCATGTTCTCATTTTGGCAAAAAACATGGAAACCATATTTTGTATATGGAGAATAATCTGAAGAGAAGTATATTAAAATAGTAACCATAATTATTCCTTGAATTTTGGGGACTTTTGTATATCTTAGACTGTTTACCATCAGCTGCTGGAACTGGAATCCACACTGCCCTCTCTAAAACTATAATATCGCTTATCTTTTTTTTAGTGTTACTTTAGAACTTCCTTAATTTAGATGATTAGTTGCAAACTGGTATATGTGCTTTGTTACCATTTCTCATATGTTTGTGTGGACATATTGATAGATTTATTACTATTCAAGGTCTTACACTATTTTTGCTGTAATTTGAAAAAGGTAAAAATTTGTGCTTTTATTTTTGGTATCATGGGAATTAAAGGCAAATGATTTGGGATTTGATATCCTTCAGATTTAAAGCTGGAAGCATGTTTCCTAGGTTGTTTGCATTGTCTGTGTAGTTTTTGGTGTTATGGCTCAGAAGTGCAGGTTCATTGTGATGAAGGAGAGACTAGATTGATTAGTGGAGGAAGCCTGGAGATGGGTTTTGGTCTTGGTTTGTCAACAAAAACATAGTTAAGTGACTTTAGGATAATCACCTAACATTTCTGGTGATAATTTTCTTTCCTCTAAAGTGTTTGGTTTTGGACTGGATGATCTCTGGTGTTCTCCTGGACCAAATATTGACAGCATTTTAAAAGTTTCAGCTAGAAAAGGATAGATTTATGGGTTATTTATTAACTGAACCCAGACTAAGGAGGTAAAATATTTAAAACTGTTAACAAAACAACACACACAGATATACAGGAAAAAGACAAGTAGAACTGTAGAAAAAGACTCCTAAATGGCAAGAGATCTAGAAGGTAGCTGTTTAATATTTCAGTTTTCATGGAGTAATATGCCCATCTTGTGGCTTTGTTTTTTCCTTCATAGACATTGGTGGTTTGGTGAAATAAAGCCATTGCTCTAGTCCTGAATTTGAAAATAAGGCTCAGTGTTTTTTGGTTTTTGTTTGTCTTACACTTTAAAAGTAAAATAGTCTAAGCTGTTACAGCTTTTTAAATGTTAGTATTGTCAGTAATAGAGCTATCAGTTTTAGAACTATTTTCCCAGAAAGCTATATAAAGAAAGGGTGAAAAGTTTAGCAGTAACTAGGTTTAGCATTTTTATGGCACTTATGTAAAGAGAAACATTAATTTTACTTTGTTTGCCTTGTTATTTTGGATGCTCATCAAGGTCACTTGATTGAATTGTTTATAACTAGGAGGAAACATTTGTAACAATTTATTATAATACAAATTTATAGTAATTCTTGGGGAATGACTTCATAAGGGCAAGGGTAATCAGGTTCATTTAGGATTATTTTAAAAACTCAGTAGCAATATATTGTGGAAATAATGACTATAGTTACAGGAAAGTAGCAATGGTAGGTGAATAGAAACTTACAGCTTAGGATAATATTTCTAGGGTCCACCCCACAGGGTTGTACAAAGAGCTTTTCTTCTCACATAGCTTCGATGGAGGTTAATTAAAGTTTTATGTAATTCTCTCTAAAAACATAACTGAAATGATCATCATAGTCAACATTGAGTTTAAGATGGATTGCCTTGTTTAGTTTTCACAGTGATTCTGTGGGTAGGAACTACTGTTACCTCACTTTTATAGATGAGAAAATAGGGCTGGGGTCACATATCAAGTGGTTAGCAGAACTGGACTTTGGCAGTCTGATTCTTGTATCTGTGCCAGGATATGCTGCCTGTGTAGTTTATACTGCTGTGCAGCTTGGTGGTTAAAAGTGGCTTTGGTCTAGAAATTGAGGATCTGTCTCTTATAGCTTGTATGACTTTGGGTAGGTCATTTAACTTCTTTATATCCCAGTTCCTACAATGGTAAAATGGGTGCTTTTAGGATTAAATGGGATGATTTAATTTTGCTTAAAGTAGCATACAGTGTATGCTAAACAAGTGGTTATTGATAATCATAATAGTTGTAATAATGACTTCTTGTTTCTTGTGATTTATGACAGCTCCATATTTTTGTGGCCCAAGATTTTCAAGCTTTTTTTTTTTTTAAATAAGGCACAGGACTGTGCTAGTATTCTATGGCTAGTGTTCTCTTAAGTTATAATATTTATTGCTTTTTCATTGTATGTCCGGAAGGATTAGTATGAATTAATAAGTGAAAGATGTTTTGGTTTTACCAAGAGAGAGGTTACACAAATTGACAGCTTTAGAAGAGATGTCTCTAAAAAAAAATAGATGTCACTTTTTTCTGCTTCATCGTTTTGTGTGTATGCATCCATGAGAGGGAGTACACAAGAATATATGTGCAATCTCCAGAACCAGAGAGAGAGGCTTCTGGGGACATTTACCTAATTTTTTCAAGACTTATGTGGTGGGACTGGGGGATGTTTCAATCTTGATGTTGTTGAGAACATGCGAGACCACAAGATCTATCCTTTGGAGAGGCCAGGCCAATAATTTTAGGAAAGGTGTGGTCAGTTAGAAGAACCATGGTTGGATTCTAGGGATTGGAGTTCACAGTGATGGCAAAGACCAGGTTTACTGAGAATGAAAGAGAAAACTTGAAATGCTAGGGAATTCTAGGCAGAGGGGAAGACATCTGTGTTAAGATTTTAAAAATAGAGTAGGGGTGAGAAGGTCTTAAGAATGGGAGGTGTGAGAAGGACTAGTGGATCATGAATAATTTGCTGGGTTGGGCCCAGAGGTGAAGGGTGGGTCCCAAGAAACTGTTACATTCATGAGGAGAGTTATTCTCATTTGGAGGAACTCTCCAAGTGATGATTAAGTGGCATTCTGACATGGGAGAGGTAAGACCCTATTGTTTGGGGCGAGAATAGTAAAGGAGACTGACTGGGGAATGTGGGTGGTGCTGCTTCAGGGTTCTAGAAGAAAATAGTACTTTTAGTGCCATTTTTAAAGTAGGAACATAATTCCATTCTTTAAAAAGTATTAGAGAGTGTATGTTAATGGATTTGAGCTTTTATGAACGTTCTCGTCTTTGCCCATTTATTTGATGCAGTGTTCTAGGCTTGGGACAGAAATCTCAGTTATGGGAAAATACTTATTTTATAGTGATTTCCTTAGGATTGATTTATATCAGGATAACATTAATTAGGAATTTATATACATGATCTGTATTACAGTTAATATTTGGTACAGTGCTTTCTCTTTAGTGTTTTCATTTTTTTTTTAAAGATTTTATTTATTTATTTATTTGACAGAGAGAAATCACAAGTAGATGAAGAGGCAGGCAGAGAGAGAGAGAGAGGGAAGCAGACTCTCTGCTGAGCAGGGAGCCCGATGTGGGACTCGATCCCAGGACTCTGAGACCATGACCTGAGCCGAAGGCAGTGGCCTAACTCACTGAGCCACCCAGGCGCCCTAGTGTTTTCATTTTGACTAGTTTTTAAATTGAGCATTTTCTGGGGCAGAATGCTTCAAGGGAATTTGGTTTTAAAGATTAATTTGGAAAAAGTTTAATTTGAATATATGCAGCTGTTTTAATTATGGGCTTTTTACATTTACATTGACATTCTTTTTGTATAGGAGTTAAAGTTCCTCGTAATTTTCGCTTGTTGGAAGAACTTGAAGAAGGACAAAAAGGAGTAGGCGATGGTACGGTTAGCTGGGGCCTTGAAGATGATGAAGATATGACACTTACAAGGTGGACAGGCATGATTATTGGGCCACCAAGGGTCAGTGCTATAAATTATATATATTTTTTATTACTTACTGTCATTTTAGAGTAAGAATTTTATTTTAAATTGATATTAAAATAATTATCACTTCTAACTGAAATAATTCCTCCCTTTTAATTTATTTGTATACATTTATTGATGCTTTCTGTGTATAGGATATAATGCTTGATTTTATGGAGGACTGGGGGGAAAAGATTGATATGGTCATTTCCCTCAAGGTGTTTGCAGTTTAGTGGAGGAGAAAAAATAAATACAAATGACAGATTCTAACTATGGCAGAGAAAGTTCACTACGGACTTCAGAATATGTTTCTTCTAGCTGGAATAATTGAGGAAGGCTGAACAGTGGAGGAAGTTGCCTTTGGAATGAGCCTTAAAGGACTGACTGGTAGGATTTCAGAAGGTGGTGATGGGGCTGGAGAACATTCCAGATAGAGAGGAGAAAAGGTGAGGAAATGGAGGGGTATTTGGGAAGAGCAAACAGTATATTTTGACGTAATATGTTACTAATCTGCTGTGTGTGTAACCAAGGGTTTCTAAATTGGTTTGTATTTAGTGCACACTGCTGTTTGCCCTTTTGACATTTGACTTGCCTTGTAAATGCTATAGGTATTAATTTCTTCATACAGTATATAGAAAAGTCTCTGATTTTTGTATATTTTCTTTTGTTGGCAGCAGGCCCAATGTGTTTTATTCTTAGACCTTTCTCAAGGTTTTAAAGTTTTATTTTTACTGAAAATCTTCAGACTGGGAAATATTTTGTACATTGCATTCCTTACTCAAAGGTCCCATTTACTACACTCTTGGCAGTGAGTCTTTGAAATATGTAATATGTATTGTGTAATGTTTTGACTTGCTGGAAAGAACACTAATTTGAAGGGTTTTTTTGTTTGTTTGTTTGTTTTAGTCTTTGGTTTTATATACTAATGCCTACCTTATGGGAGCATTTCAACTGTTTTGCTGTTGGGTAGGGTTTAGATTTCCTCTTGATTATTACAAAAGAAAAATGGATCCAGGTAATCAACAGTGTTAACTTTAGTGAGTGAATTAATGTATGTCTTATATTTTCTGGTATTCCTTTGCAAAATTTGAGCACAATACTAACCTAACAAACTCTGACTTCCTTCTACTGCTTTGATTTTTTTCGTGAGATATTTGAGGAAGGAAATGTAGTACTGATGGTTAAGGTTCTTGATTTATTTTATAACTTGGTATTTGTAATGAAAACCATGATTTTATTGCCTATGAACATGATTACCATGTTTGGTTTAAAAAAAAGTAATTTATCAGCATTCTTAATGAATAGTTTGAAGATTTGACAGTCTGAACTTGGTAGAATATAAATTTGAAATTATTTAGATTTAGTTTTTCTCCAGGCACTACCTCCAGAGAACTTTAAACGTTAGGAATGTTTTGGAGCTTGTGTATGAGTTCCTCAGTGATTCTGTGGGCTGTCCCATAACATAAGCAAATATGGAAGAGCAACTCCCACTTGATCTCACACTTTTGGGGTCACCAGCAGGACTCCCTGGACTAGGTGTCTTTCCTGGTGTCACTAAACTGCAGGAAGCTCTTGTGTCCAGGCTGTGCCAGTGCATAGTGAAGGTTGCTCTGCTTGGGGAAGGAGATCTGGCTTGCTTGAAAAGGTCATGTAGACACAGTGCTGCCGGTGGCCATGCTAGACTTCTGTTCATTGGGCTTTTCCCTTTCTGGGGGTGGGGATCTTGGAGCCTCTTCTCACTAACAGGCAAGAGGGGAGCGCCTCATAAAGGCACAGCGTCTTTCTAGCCAGCCAGTGAGTTCTGCCCTGCATCACCCACCCTCTCTCCACTTAATCTCTCTCACTAAGGCATGTGGGACCCGGTGGGGTGAGTGCTTGTACACTTGTTCAGTTGCCTTTTAATAAAATCTGCAGGGGTTGATGCTCATTTTAGTTGTTTTCTCTTTAGAAGGTGCCATGTTTAGAGCAGTTGGAGAATTAAATGGCTTACTTAGACAACAGGAAGGTGTCTGACTATAGTATATAGTTAGTAAATATTAGTTCCTTTTTTACTTTATTTTACTATTTTATTAGATAACAGAAGGATAGGCCTGTTTTTTAAAATTTAGAAGTTATAAAATTAGCCCATGGTGTCCAAAGCTAAGACAATGTTTACTCTAAGCATTGAATTAGACCAAAAGGCTTAGTTTTTTTAACTTAAAAAAAAAAAAAAAAAAGTTGAGGTCTAATTTACATATAATGAAATGCACAAATCTTACCATGAATTTCCAAAAATATACCTGTTGCCTATACTCCAGATACAGAGCATTTCAATTACCTCTGCCTCTTCCCACCTCCACCCCAGGCACTACTTCCTGCACCTTGGAGCAGATTTGCAGGTTATAGAACTTTGTGTAAGTGGAATCATGTAGTTTGTATTTACTGGTCTGCTTCTTTTGACTTAGTATCTTAGAGATTCACCTGTTTGTTCCATATTGTTTCTTTTTATTATTGTGTAGTATTTTACTCTATGGATATATACAGTATTTATCAGTTGTGTTCATGGTATTTGGATTTTATCTACTTTGTGCTTATTAGAAATAAAACTGCTATGAGCATTCTTTTAAAAGTCTTTTGTGAACAATGTTTGTTTCCATTTTGGTGGGGTGGGTAAAATGCTTAGGAATGGAATTGCTACATCATAGGGTATGTATACACTACTTTCTCCATACAATCTCCAGATTGTTTCCAAAATGGTTATACCATCCTCTACTCCCAGCAGAGTGTGAGTCTGGTTGTTTCCACATACAGTGAGTATTTCTAACATTGTAGAATTTCTTGGGGGCTATTATTTTTTAATGCAAGTTTTATAGAGAGGCTAATGTATATCCAGATTGGAGAACCACAGACTGGATGATTTCCTTGAGGTCTCCCTGATTTTAGTCTTTCAATACATATCCAAAGCACTGGGCATGTTGTTAATGGATGTGTGCTGTTAAACTGGGATGACTTTTATATAGGTGTTTCTTTCTAAAGTGTCAGAATATTTAATAATTATATGTACAAGATTGTTGCATACATTTTAAATTTTAAATTACAGTAGTTTAATATCCCAGATCTGACCTCCACTTGGGAATAGCTCTTACTTAAGGGAAAGGAAGCTGTGGATCAGTTTGGGTAAGTGAAATCTATAGATGGTTAGCTTAATTTTTTTTTCCAGGTTTATGCAGGAACCAACAGGTATTAAATTTGTCACTTTCATTTATTTTTACTTTACTATTATTGATTGTACATTAATAAGTTAACCAAGTGAGCGAAAGCCATAAGGATAAAGAGTTAATTATAGCATGAAAATAAGCCCAAATAATCTGCAAGGATTTTAGTTTGGTAGCTTTAAAATAGTTGTTTAATAATATAGTGATGTTCAACTTCTTGATTAAGAAACTATTTTAAAATGATACAGAGACATAAATTTTGCTGTTGTATCTCTGAAAATGGAATTTAATGAACCTCAAAGTTAATGAAGTAATAGAAATATAATGCATGAAATAATTATGTTTTATTACAGTAAGATGGTATAATATGCTGTTTTCCCTTTGGCTAGAAGTTTCTGATTGCTCTGTAAGTGGAGTAACCGTGTAAATTATTGTCCAGCCAGTCCCTTTTGAGAGTGAATAAGTGTTGTTAATAATTAATACTGGGACAATGGGAATAGATAGAATTGTTCTGGACAAATGGGAACCTGTATCTATGTGTGACACAAGTCAGTAGTCCCTCCCCGTACAATATAAACTTTTTTTTAATTAAAGTCTGAATTTTTTTTTCATTTTAATTTGTTATAGGCATTGTTTGTGCTACAAAAAGCAACTTCTGTCTCTTGATTTAACTTTATAGAATAATTTTGATATTATAAAATCTTGATTTTAAGTATGCTTGCTCCATTTTTTTGACCATAAAAGTCAAATAAATTTGAATGTGGAAAAGTAAATTCTTGATCATAAAGTAATGTCAGATATATTCATACTATACTTTTCTTCTTTAATTAGTAATTGAATATTATTATTATTATTATTATTTTTTGCCTTCCAGACAAATTATGAAAACAGAATATATAGCCTGAAAGTAGAATGTGGACCTAAATACCCAGAAGCTCCTCCATCAGTTAGATTTGTAACCAAAATTAATATGAATGGAATTAATAATTCCAGTGGAATGGTAAGTTAAAATAGTCATTTTATTCCTATATAATGAATAATATATAGTCAGGAGAAAGTTAAAATTTAAAAAGGACTTTGTTTAGCTGGAAGTTTAAAAGAAATTAATCTTATGTTGTTTTTCTTGTATAAGTCAACCTATCCTTAAAAAACTTGTATGTACCAGCCTAGATAGATGTTGACAACAGTTTTCTTAGGGTTTTATTAATTGCTTTAGTAGTCATATTTTAGTTGAATCCTTATTTGGTGAAAAGATGACCATTATTTCTCTTTGAATGTTGTTTTCTTTAAGGTTAAGGTACATTTGGTGAGTTTAAAAGGATGAATATTCTTAAAGAGGAGGCTTTTCTTTGAGGGAAGGTATGTTTGTATTAGAACAAACAGGTTGGACATTGTTGTATGTTGAAAGCAAATCAAAATGACATGCTTGACCAGATTCACACAGGGAAGGCTGAATTTCAGTATGAGTAAGTTGTTAAGGTTCATGTTAAGACTTTTTAAAAAAATAAGTTATTTATTTATTTGACAGAGCGCAAGAGAGCACAAGCAGGGGCAGGGGCAGAGGGAGAGGGAAAAACAAATTCCCCCCTGAATAGGAAGCCCCATGCATGTGGAACTCAATCCCAGGACTCTTGGGATCATGGTTTGAGCTGAAGGCAGACTCTTAACCTACTGAGCCACTTAAGTGTCCCTCATGTTAAGACTTTTAAATCCAGGCTCTTGAGATACCATGTTGAGGGCATACTCACATGTAAAATACATGTTAGGTAGTGTAACAACAACAACATAATAGTAAAATGAACATTATCCATCTTAGGAAATAGAATGTTACCAACATCCTTAATTTCTTGTGTACTCCTCCTCATCCCATCTCTGTATTCCTTTTCCTCACCAATGGTAATTAACATCTTAAAAATTTTCTTTTATACTCATTTTTTTTTTTAAATTTTACCCAGTGTATCACATGTGTCTACCTATCCTTCCTCCTCCTTTTCTTCTTATCTACCTATATGCGTACCTTAATATATCATCTGTTAAAAACCGAGTTTATGGGACACTTGGGTAGTTCAGTCAGTTAAGCGTCTGCCTTCAGCTCAGGTCCCAGGGTCTTGGGATTGAGTCTCACATCAGACTTCTTGCTTGGTGGTGGGGAATCTGTTTCTCCCTCTTCCTCTGCCTCCTCCCCACTGCTTACAGGCACATGTACTCTCTCTCTCTCTCTGACAAATAAATGAAACAACAGCAACAAAAAACCCCGAAAAAGCCATGTTTATACCAGTACCTTCAATTCTATTTCAGCACGATAGGGTATATTCCATATTTCATCTTCTCCACATTTGTAATTCCCTCTGGCTACAAGTTGAGCCCTGGACATAGAGCTAGCTGTCTAGCTTCTAACCTCAGTCAAATATGCAGGCCCACAGCTAGGACCCAGAATGGCTGGTGTCTCTCTGCTGGGTGTATTGGATGAAAGCATGACCCTGATAGGAAGAAGGTAGATGGGTCATTGGAAATCTCAGCTGTGGGCCTCCTGGGTCACTTCTGAACCTCCCTATCTGGTACATGCCAATTAGAAGCTGGGTTCTGAGAGTCCTTCCTGTCAGTCTGTCAATCTTTGCAATTTACTGGGAACATTTAGTTTATTTAATATACAACATATTAATATATTTGGTTTAATAAGTTATCTTATTTTGTGGTTTCTGATTTCCTGTGTGGTTTTTGTTTCTTGTCTACTTTTGAAATGGTTCTCAACTTTTAAATTCTGTTTCTGTTCTTTCAGTAGTTATTCTGGAAATTATAATGTGCATACCTAACTATTTCTATGTCTGGTGATAAGAGATATTATAGAAGTAGGATTATAAAACATTTTGAATTTACAGAAACAATACTGTTTAGGGAATTCTTTTGTGACACATAGTATTACCTTTATGAGGAAGAAATTTAACAAAAATATTTCTGTTTTTGTTAGAGAAAAATTTCTCTACCAGGAGTAGCTGTTCTTCTCAACTGCTGGTTTGTTTTCATATTATAGACTGTAAATTAAGTAATTAATGGTGGGCTCTGCATTGTTGTAGGAACTAGGAAGTTCAGGATTAAATTTCAGGAACACCTCTGATGAGTTTATCTGATCTCATGGGTGTCTTATCTACTTTTTGACATTTTTGTCTCTTTCTCTATTTTTCTTCCCTTTCCTGTCTACTGTTAAGTCCTGTAAGTCTTTGTTGGAAATGTAACTTTGAGTCAAGTCTTATTTTTCTGTTTACATTGCCACTAAATGAACGTTGACCATCATCTCGTGTCTTGAAATAATCTCTGATTTTGCTTTCTTACTTCCTCCAGTCTTTTCAGAGCAAGGAGCCAGAGGATCTTTCTAAAATACAAATTGTGTCATATCACTTCTGTGCTGTAATACCCATGAATGATTTCAGCCACATTGTGCATGCCTTTTGCTATGGCTTATTGGTACTCACAGGGTACACACTGTCTCACATACCTTTTATTTTGCCTTAGGATTGTTGTACTGTCTTTTCTTCCAGTCTGGACATATCCACTCTGGCGAATACTTACAGATGCTTCATTTCTCAGTGTAAATGTCACTCTCTTAGACAAGTCCTTCCTGATTCTCCAGTCTGAATTCTGTCCCTTTTTTTACTCTGAAAATCTTTTCTCTGATAATCTTTTATTCTGATAATAGCAGTTACTATAAATTTATTACCACTTTTCTCTTGGTTTTCATTTTTGGTGCCTTGTTTAAAAAGATTATTTATTTATTTATTTGAGAGTCAGAGAGGGCGTGCACAACAAAGAGGGAGTGACAGAGACAGGAGAAGCAGACTCTCTGCCAAGAAGGGAGCCCAATGCTGGGACTCCATCCTAAGAGCCCAGGATTATGACCTGAGCAGAAGGCAAATGCTTAACCGACTAAGCCATCCAGGCATCCTCATTTTTGGCGATTTTATTCATTTATTTATTTATTTATTTATTTATTATTATTATTTTTTAAAGATTTTATTTATTTATTTGACAGAGATCACAAGTAGGCAGAGAGGCAGGCTGAAAGAGAGAGAGGAAGAAGCAGGCTCCCTGCCGAGCAGAGAGCCCGATGTGGGACTTGATCCCAGGACCTGGGATCATGACCTGAGTCGAAGGCCATAGCGGCTTAACCCACTGAGCCACCCAGGCACCCCATTGGAGTTTTTTTAAAAGAAATATTTTTAACATATAGACAAGTTTCAGAAAATGATATAGCCAATATCTTCCATTTTCCCTTGTCAGATTTTAGCTTGTTGGTCTTATCTGTAATAGCTCGTTTCTTTCTTTCTTTCTTTTTTTTTTTTTTAAGAGAGACTATATTATAAATAGTTAAGTCTGTGTTCCTTTCCCAAGTTTCCCCTTCCACTTTCCTCAGAGGTAGTCTTATCTTGAATTTCATGTTTATCATTTCTGAACATGATTGTTTTGTTTTTACTATGCATGTGTGTGTATACTTCTGTTTTGTATCACTTTTGTTAGTGATTTTTGAGCTTCATTCATGTTGAGTCATTTAAATTAGATTGTTCTTTTTAATACTCTGTCACCTGCTGGACATTTAGGCTATTTTCAGTTTTCCCTGAAAAGATTGCTACTGTGGACGTTCTTGTACATGTATTCTTTTACTCTAGGGCAGTGTTTCTCAAGACTTGGTTGTTGGTTCCTTGGTTTGTTGGTTCCAGTATGTTATAGATCAGTACTTTTGTAAGATACAATAAAAAATACTAAGAAAATAAAATTCAAAAAGATAAAATACAAGCTTGGATTTTTTAAATAAAAATTTCTCTGTCAAATTATCATAGAACTCTTGAAACACTTACTCTCAATTTCAGTGTTTATCTTGAGGTACACCAGCAAAAAATTAGTTCAAGGCCTAGTGTCATTCCATGAAACATGCTTAGAGTAGCACTGTTCTAGGACATACACCCAGAAGTGGAATGTCTGCTGAGGTGTGGGGCTTGACTTCAACTTGATATAATACTGCCATCTTACTCTCCATAGGGCTGTATCCATGTCTGTCCTCTTAGCTGTGTGTAACAGTACCCTGTGATCGTACATCTCACCAACATTTCATGTCGGCAATCTGGAAACAGAATAATACGGATTTTAATTATTAGAGTGTAGAGAGTAGAGATAGGGTGAATACACTGGACATCAGTTTTTCTCTTGAATTTAAGAATTTAAAGTATTACTTTCATAACTAGGAAATAAATAGCCATAATCTCACATTGACCATTGGTGATAAGCTGGCATAATTTTATATTATATATTTTGAGGTTATTTAAGTACCTGATGAATTATGGGTGTTGCTTTAGTAATTTTGGTGTGTATCTATTTTATACAGTAAGGCAGAATTATTCCTTGGGGCGTTTAGCACTATAAAGCATAAATTGTAGTTCTTTATGTTACGAGGTATCAAGTTTTAGAGGTTATTGTATATTATAGAATGGTAAGATGCAGATTTGTTCTGACATAATATTTTCCCATGCTCTTTTCCCCCTCTTCTCTCTTCTTCATCCCCCAGCCCCCCACTTTTTTTTTTGGTGTATTCTGTTGGTATTTTACAGGATTTGCAGTCTTCTTGTTTATTTAACGTCACGTAACTTTACAGCTGTAAGTGTTGGTTTCTGCTTTGGAAAGAGCTTGGTATTTTCTTTACTTGTAAACTCCTGTTTGCTAACGGAGTCTACTTAAAATAGGCTAAGGGGCTTGCTACTCAGTAAGTTAAAGCATTAGAGTAATCACTTTAAATACATCTTAACATTGGGGTGCCTGGGTGGCTCAGTGGGTTAAAACCTCTGCCTTTGGCTCAGGTCATGATCCTGGGGTCCTGGGATTGAGCCCTGCCTTGGGCTCTCTGCTCAGTGGGAAGCCTGCTTCCCCCTTTCTCTGCCTGCCTCTCTGCCTACTTGTGATCTCTGTCAAATAAATAAAATCTTTAAAAAATAAAAAAAAAATACATCTTAATATTATAATATTATTGTTTCAGTTACTTGCAAGAGAATTATTTAAAAATTCTCTTTTCTGTTTTAGGCAGTTTATTGTGATATAATTTGCATACCATAAAATTCAGTCAGTGCATATAATTCAGTGTTTTTTAGTATTCACAGGGTTGTGGACGCATTACCACAATCTAAGTTTTTAGAACATTTTTGTTCCTCTCAGAGGAGACCCCATGTCCATTAGTTTAGTTGTCACTTTCTGTCCTGCCTTCCCATACCCTAAACAACGTTTAATCTTTCAGTTTTTATAGATTTGCCTATTCTGGACTTTCATATAAATGGAATAATATTTTTTTGTGACTAGCTCCTTTAACCGAACATAATATTTTCTTTCTTTCTTTCTTTCTTTTTTTTTTTTTTTTTAAAGATTTGTTTATTTATTTGACAGACAGAGATCACAAGTAGGCAGAGAGGCAGGCAGAGAGAGAGAGGAGGAAGCAGGCTTCCCGCTGAGCAGCGAGCCTGATGTGGGGTTTGATCCCAGGACCCTGGAATCATGACCTGAGCCAAAGGCAGAGGCTTTAACCCACTGAGTCACCCAGGCGCCCCCCTGAACACAATATTTTCAAAGTTCATCTGTGTTGTAGCATATATCAGTACTTTATTGCTTTTTATTGTTGAATAATAATAATTCCATTATAAGGATATATAACATTTTATTTATCAATTCATCACCTGACAGATGTTTGGGTTTTTCTTCTTTTGGCTATCATGAACGTTGCTACTGTGAATTTGTGTACAAGGTTAAATGGGTAAATCTTTTCATTTCTCTTGGGTATATACCTAGGAATAGAATTGCTGGGTCATATGATGACTGACTATATGTTTAACTTCTTGAGGTGTAGTCAGACTGTTTTTCAAAGTGAACATTACATTTTGCATTCTTTCCAGCGGTGTATATTGAGAGATTCTTGGCTTTTTATTAATTGAGTTGTAAGAGTTATTTATATACAGAACAGGAGCCCGTTATCAAATAATATGATTTGCAAGTATTTTTTTTTTCCATTCTTTGAGTTGCCTCTGCTTTCTTAAGGGTATGGTTTGCAATGAAAAATTTAAGTTTTGATGTAGCCAGTTTATCTGCTTTTTCTTTTGTTGTATGCCTGTTAGGCATTAGATACTTAGGAAAACATTGCCAAATGCCATGTCATGAAGATTTACTCCTGTTTTCTTAAAGTTTTCTTTTTTTTAATAGCTTAAGCTCTTAATTTAGATCTATGATCCATTTGGAGTTAATCTTCATATATGATGTGAGTTAATGGTTCAACTTCATTCCTTTGCTTGTGGATATCTAGTTATCCCAATACCATTTATTAAAGAGACTATTCTTTGTGTGTTTTTCTGACACCTTTGTCAGTAGATTAGTTGTCCATATATGCATGGATTTACTTTTCTGCTCTCATTTGTAGTCCATTGGTCCAGTGTCATTCCTTATGTAAGAACCATCCTTCTTGATTACTGTACCTTTGTAGTAAGTTTTAAAATTGGAAAAAATTTGTTACCTTTTTTTTTTTTCTTTACAATGTTTGGGCTATTCTGGGTTCCTTGTTTTCATATGAATTTTAGGATAACCTTGTTCATTTCTACAAAAACATAAAAAGTGCCAGGAAGTTGAAATTTTGATAGGGTCTTTATTAGATTTGTAGACCACTTTGAGGGAGTATTGACATCCTAGCAGTATAGGTCTTCTGATCCATGTATAAGGGGAAGTCTTTCCATTTATTTAGGTCTACGTTTTCAACAGTATTTTATAGTTTTTTTTATAGCAGTCCTATACTTCTTTTGTTAAATTTATATCTGTGCATTTTATTCTTTCCCATTTGTAAATGGCATTGTTTTCTTAATTTTATTTCCAGGGTGCTTATTGCAAGTATATAGACATGGTTTTTATAAATCAATTCTATATCCTGCAACTTATCTTTATTAGCTCTGCTAGTTTCTTTAATGGATACCTTAGGATTTTCTATATACAAGATCATTTCACCTGCAAACAGATTGATCTGTTCATTCTTGGTAGTCTGATGCCTCTTATTATTTCATTTTCTTGCCTGATTGCCTGGCTGGAACCTCTAGTACCATGTTGAGTAGTAGTGATGATTAAGTATGATGTTAGCTGTAGGTTTTTATAGATCCCCCTTTTCAGGCTGAGGAAGTTCCTTCTGTTCCTGGTTTCTTAAGTGTTTTTTTTATCATGAAAAGTTGGATTTTTATCAGATACCTTTTTTTGCTAATTGAAATAATTATGGTTTTTGTTCTCTGTTAATACGGTGTATTATATTGGCTGGCTTTTAAAATCCTGAGCCAAACCTGCAGTTCTGGGATAAATCCCACTTGGTTGGAATCTTTTTTATGCGTTACTGCAGATCAGCCACAGATGGGTATTTATCAAGTCTTTTGTAAGCCTGTGAACAGCCCTGTACATATGTGCTCTTAAGGACTCCCAGCGATATGTTGGAACTTTTCAAAGCCCCTATGGACATCTCATTTCCCAGTTTTTCCTCTGAAATATTTTGATCACCTTCCTGTTCGTATTGTTTCCCCAGGTAGCAGAGATGTTAAAACAATTGACACTGATTATTTTTGACAAATGCCTGGGGTAGGTGTGGATGTGGGTGGGCAGAGGAATAGGTGGTACTCAGTGTGTGAATTTTGAGGTCAGAAAAAGAAAAACCCTGTGGGTGGGATTTTTCTGGGAACTGCCGGACAGGTCCAGTGGTGTCAGTTATATGGGAATAAGGCTTTGAAGGAGCTGTAGTCCGTTCTGTCAGTCTTTTACAATGGAAGGTTAGTTTAGTATTGTGCAAAGAAAACACTGGTAAGAAAAATCCAAAATCAGAAATTAGGTTCTCAGCTTTTTCCTAAATCCTATTTAAGATAATTGCCCAGGTTCTGGGTAGTGGGCCTTGGAGATAGAGAGGAACCTTTAGATCTTATTTCATCAAGAAGCAATTGGCAGGGCGCCTAGGTGGCTCAGTGGGTTAAAGCCTCTGCCTTCAGCTCGGGGCATGATCTCAGGGTCCTGGGATCGAGCCCCATATCGGGCTCTCTGCTCTGCGGGGAGCCTGCCTCCTCCTCTCTCTCTGCCTGCCTCTCTGCCTACTTGTGGTCTCTCTCTGTCAAATAAATAAATAAAAAATCTTAAAAAAAAAAAAAAGAAGCAATTGGCAAATATGTTTATATATTTTACATATATTACATATATGGCAAATATGTAGTTATTTAATGTAATGTTTGCTTATTTCTGATGTCCAAAATTAACTACATGTTTATTGTAAGATACAGAAAAGCACACACACACGACACACATTTTTAGGAAATAACCTGTTACAGAAGCACTATTGTTCCTAAGTTGTCGCGCTCTCCCTGCCTGCAGAGATGACGCAACACCAACACACAGGTCAATGCACAAGCTCTTGTTTATTCTCTGGTGGATCTTTCTCTTCCCTTTCTTTCTCCTTCCCCTGCGGGGAAGTTCCCTTGCCTTATATAGGGCATAACAGCCAATCACAGAGGTGTTCACGTGAACAGGAGGTATCTGGGGCTTGTAGGCAGTGGTGGCATAACAGCCAATCACAGAGATGTTCACGTGACGAGCATGACGTCACGTGTGGCCAGGGCGGATGTTTTTCAGACTGTCCGTGCTGCTCGGGCTGCATAGCCCGGGCCTTCTTAGGGGCGCGACCCCGACAGTAAGTATGATATGAACCTGTAGTTTCATAATGTTCTCTTTTGTGAAAGTAGAGCCAAGCTATGAATTTTAAAATCACTTCTTTTCATTAAGGTAGGTTTAATAAGTTGGTGTCATAGTACTTTAAACTTTGTAGTTAATTCTGCTCTTTTCTCCCCATTTTAGGTGGATGCACGGAGCATACCAGTGTTAGCAAAATGGCAAAATTCATATAGCATTAAAGTTGTACTTCAAGAGCTAAGACGTCTAATGATGTCCAAAGAAAATATGAAGCTTCCACAGCCACCAGAAGGACAAACATACAACAATTAATTTTAGTGGATCTCAAACTTGTCTTAAATCAACAACCTTCTACTCATGTTAATGTCTTGATTAAATATCACAATGCAAAATACCCACACATTAAGTAAAAGAATTCCAGCTGGTAAACATGACCTGGACATTTGTAAGAATATATTTAATATATGTACACCATTATGTTTTCCGGTTACAGGAGGAAAAACGCAGCACAATTTTTTTTTTCTCTTGTTAAGGCACTATCATTTAAGCATAAACCTGGAGTACTCAAAATAGAATTCAGGTTTACAAGATGAAAGCATGGAGAGAAGAATCAGACGCTGTGGAAGCATGTGTGTTTCTGAAAAGTAAAAACAAATTTCAAGAGGAAAAACAGAAATGGCATGCTTTGTCCATCTTAGTGAAAGAGCTTCAGTTGAAATTGTCTAAAGTAGCAGGTACAATGAATATTGTCACAAATTGTGTTAATTTTTGAAGCCGTGTGGGTGCTGACTACTAGTAGTATCAAAAAAATGTCAGGATTGTTTTGATACCTGTATTTATAATAAAAAGTGTTGTGGGGGAGGTCGATGAATTTCTGTTAAAAGCCGTTCCTGTGTGTTACATGTAACAGACATGGTAAATATTTGTTTACAGTCTTTGACAAACCATGCATTTAAGTGAAATCAACAAAAAGGAAATAGGTGTATGGGTATGTGATTTTGAGATTAAAGTTAGTCTTAAAATGTAAATAAAATGTGGAACATGTCCTCAGAAACCGTGCCATTTCTATTATATTGATGTGGTATATGTATAGTACCTTGCTAAGGTAGCAAAAATTGAAATTATTGTAGCTATTCATCTATAAACACCTTTATTATCCTATTTTGTATACTTCTTGTGAATTAGAATTTGCAGAGTGTTTGAGAGAACAAATTACCTAATTAGTTTAATTTCATTTTTGGAGAAAGAGGAATTGCAGGTACTATATTTTAAATTTTAGTTGGCCAGAAATACTATTTAAAAATGTTTGGATTCTAGAAGTTCTTACAGAATTATAAATTGCAAATTATCCAAATACACATTCCATTCTCTTTGAAACTTCTTTTTTCTATAATTTTCTGTGACATTTCTTCCCCCAATGCTTCTGGTTGGGATTAATTTTATCCAATTACTCTTAACCTCCACTTTGACAAATAGAAATTCTTAATTGAAAGCTCATTTATGTTTTCCCTTTACCAAAATGACTCAAGGCTTTAAGTCACTGTTTTTCATTTCAAAGCACTGGGTATACTACTTTGTTAAAAATGTTTTTTTCTTACAAATTCCCTGAAGAAAATAGAGTGGTGGTCAGGTATCAAGGACAAATTTCTTAAAGATTCCCTGACATGTTTTTATCAAGTCATTCACAGTTAGAGCTCTGAGCTACTTTTCCTTGGTTAATAATACATGAAAGTTAGTGACAGTTTGTCTAAACTTACTAATTTCAACATGGCTATTTTTAATTATCAGAGATGTCTAAAATGCTTTCAGATGACACATAGAAATGATATACCCACAAATTAGTGCATGTGTAATTTATTAAAGTGGTTTGAAATGAATTATTATCTTGGCATACTTCTTAAAAATTTTGAATTGTTGAACTTGATTTACAGTGACTTCATATGTAAAACCATTACTGGTAGTGTAAATTAGTTTAACAGCTTCTTTTCCACTTTGGAAATGTGTCTTGTCATACAGTGTAGCTAATAACCATTTGAATGTTAAATTATATTGGTAGGCTGAGAATCTGGGTACCTTGATCACTTATTCTCTTTCCTTTTCCCATATCCACTATTGTGAAGGGTTCTCCCCCCAAGTATATGTTGTCTGAGTTAGCTGAGGTGTTTATTTCCTCTGTTTTGTTTTTGGGACTGTGGATCTCTGCAGAAATCTGCATGCTAATTAGTTTCCAAAGCAGAATCCATTTTGCATGTAACAATCAAGATATACATGGCAATCTTAAAACACACTGGTTGATTATAGAAAGAGCTAATATAGAGCTGCTCTTAATTCTAGTAACATTTCTAAGACCACATTTTGAAGCAATCTTTCCTTTGTTTTCTAAAGTGGGTAGGGTTATAGGAGTGTATGGTATTAAATGAACTGTAAAATTGCCTTTGAAATTTGTTTAAAAGACTAGCAGTTGCGACCCTAGGGGATGATCAGTAAATTTAATAAAGATTACAAAAATGAAATTCTTGTCCTATTAGGTCAATGTTATGCTTTAATGGTTTTAGTTACTTTTTCAGAATTGCTGGTTTTAACATTTTTTTCTAATATTTTGAAGTGATGGCATTTGTTTATGGGTTAAGTGTTAATTTCAGAATTACGGAACATTAACATTTGTAAGGGTAGTGCTGTAGAAGAAATTTGTAATTTCAAATTATCCTTTTAAAAGAATTTATCACACTTCAGTTTGAGTAAGTGCTTGGAGAATACATTAGTTTTACTTACAGCTGGTTTATTAATCTGGATTACTTAATGCCAATTCATTGATTTAAATATTTCCCACTATGTGTAATTTTATTGATAAATACATGTGAAATTAATATTGTTTTGAAAATTTAGAGGATACAACTGGAAAATATTAGTACATGATCCTTAATAGATTCGGTGTGTATGGCTTTGGATAGTTTTGGTAGGTGCATCATGGAATTACAGTCTGGTCAAAACTATGTTAACCCTTTTAATGAGCACATTACTGTGTTTTTACATACAGTTTAAAGAATGTAAGTACATATAATAAAGTCTAGTATATGGGGTTTGATAGGTGTTTAAGGAATTTTTTCCCTGATTTCATTTTAGAAGTATTTTTTTAGACCTATGTGTAGAATCATAGTATTGTTTATTGCTGGGAAGGATCTAAAAGGCACTGGGTTTACCCCTCTGCTAAGTATCAGTGTAATTTTCCAGTATCAACTTGATTTGTTTTTTGTTATTTTCACAAAATGATTCCATTTCTCACAATTTTGGAAGGTATGTGTATTTTGTATATAAAATAGGAACATCATAAAAAGGAATGGATGCACTGTACTACAGAATTGATATGAGCATTGGCAGTTAATTCCCATCCATTACTGTGTTTACTAAAAAGTGGGAAATGTATGGAAATAAAGTATCTTTTATGCCTTATAGAAGTTATATTATGAGTGGATGGAAATCTTAACCATAGTTCACACTGAAAATTTTCTTTTAAAATATAGTGGGAAATTGAAAATAAAAGATATGCCATATGCATTTCCTGAGAGAAAAATTTGAAGGTATTTGGTGATATAGAAAATGATGTCAAAGCCATCACTTTGTGGAATAAGGGAGTTTTGGGAACTCATGGAGTGAGTACATGATTAAAAAAAAAACAAAACAAAAAACAAACAGTAGAAATGAGGAGGTTGCCATGGTGTTTACATCCTTAGTTGGATATTCTCACCAAAAAAAAGTTCCTAAGGGTTGGCTTCATCTCATTTCCCATGTAGTCTTTAAGAGTTTTTTTGGCAAGTTCATTAGGAAATCAACAAAGTCAGATAGATCTCATTTTCTTAACTTAAAAGGTTCCAGGAATCATTCATCCTAAAATGAGTAACTGACCAAATACCATGTAAGATTTGTACAGTGATCCATTGGCTGCTCAGTGTAGACTTATGGGAATTCTTTTGTCTTGTCCTTATTCAGTTATGAGCAGATGTTTATCTGGAAGTTTTTGCAGCCAAGAAATTGCACAAAAATGGAGTTAGTATTTTACCCCCAAAGGAGGACTAATAGTTGGCACTAAGAATCCAATAGTAATGAGAAACCTGTAGTCAGTAAAGAAGCAAATAGTTACTGAGTTGAAAGTAAAGACTTCAGTTTGTCCGGTGCAGTAATTGGATAATGGAAAAAAAATTTTGTTCAAAGATTATAAAGAAGTGCTGTTAACAATTGATTTTATATTCTTCATATAGTATAATTGCTTAAAAAGAAAACAGATAACAAAGTAATCTGGAAAATTTGCAATATAATGTGAGTTTTAACAGGATAATTTCATATTAAAATGTAGTAAAACTTGTTTTGATAATTAATGTCATTTTTGGGGGTCTGAAGATGACTCCTTTTCCAGTCAACAAACATGGTAATTGTAAATGCATTATTATTATAATGGTGGGATGAATTATAGTTTAGCAGCCTTTGACAGGGAAAAAGGTAGATTTTCTTCACAGTTGATAACTGACAAAGAAATGTAATATTGTTATACTCCTTTTCAAGCCACATTGGCCAAGTAATGATTGTCAGATGTCCAGCTTATTATCATAAATTATCTTTCTATTGCTATAATTTTTTGATATCCAGATAATTTAAATTGGGTGAGACAAATTTAAAGTGGGTGATACATTTTTCTTCAATAATTGCAGTACTCAAGAGAAAATAATTGAGTATACAAGAAAAGTAAAATATCTAAATGCCTAGATTTCTTAATCTTGAGTGATGTATGGACTTTAAGGAGAAAAATCGTACTTGTGGACTCAGTATTGTTTTGAATTATTTTTGTTAAAACGTTTAATGCATAAAACTGTACTAATGTAAATGTTGTATAAACTTATGCTCTTGGGCCTTTATAAAATTATAAAGTACATTCAACTATAGAGTAATTAAAATGGAAAATAATTTAGAATTGAGGATGTTTTATTTAATCTGCTTATAAATATTAGTGTTGTCTCTATTTGGCTCCCCCCTCCCTTTTTTTTTTGCCATGTCTAGACTATGGTGTGCTGCTGGATCTCAGAGTTTTTTACCTTTTTCCTTTTGCCCTACTGCTTCAGAAATGTTTTTATGTTATCTGACCTTTGTTTGTTGTAAATACAATTCTTTATTAATTCCACTAATGTTCTTTTCTATTGACCAGAGACCATTCTTGCAAAGAACTCCTGAGTCTTTTTATTTTATTATTTTTTTAAGATTTTATTTATTTATTTGACAGAAAGAGACACAGAGAGAGGGGACAGAAGCAGGGGGAGTGGGAGAGGGAGAAGCAGGCTTTCTGCAGAGCAGGGGGCCCGATGTGGGTCTTCATGCCAGGATCCTGGGATCATGACCTGAGCTGAAGGCATAGGCTTAATGACAGCCACCCACGTGCCCCAACTCCCAAGTCTTTGGTTCCACTTTAGAGACCACAATTTTCTTAAACCCTTGATTATGAAGAATTAACAGTGATACCCACTTTACTGTCATTGTGGTCCTATATAGGAGTAAAAATTATTTACAATTGGTGATGAATGGTAACTTGGTGTACTGATCACATTTTAATTTAGGGTAACATTTTTTCCCCTTTTTAAAATTTACTTAAACTCAGGTAAGTTAACATATTGTGTAATACTAGTTTCTAGGATAATGCATTTTACTCGATGTCTTCAAGCTAAATGGTATGATCCCCAAGCTCAGTGGTAATGTGTGCTGAATATATTCATTGTTTTAGAATATAAACTGCAGTTAAAAATTCCCCTCCCTCTTTGTTTGAACTGTCGTGCCATCATTCTCTCGTAAATCTCCCTTTCCATCAGCCCATGGTCACCTCTGTTCTTCTTGTGACCAGTTCTCTTCTGTCCTGTTGAGTGGATTTTTCCTTGTGACTCCTTTAGGCATGTTCAGTTTTCTTCTCCCCATCATCCGGGATCTGATCCCTTTCATCTTCTTCCTTTGACATCAGCACTGACCATGAATTTGAAGGATACTCTTGGGAGATTATTTCACCAACTTGAATCAGTTGGTATCCTCTGACTCCTTCCTACCATGTGACCTTTGTTAATCACCTCTATTAATGTTTATAATCCTGTTCTTTCCTGACTACTTTACCACTCTCGTTGTAGATTGTTTTCTCAACCTATCTCTGTTGTCTTGCTTGGACTCATGTTGATGTTTTTGATTTTTAACCTTTGAGAGTTGATGTCCAAGCAGCCAACTCTGGTGGTCATGATCATCATCATAAGGTTGTAAAGTTATTTATACATGTATCTTAATAATTGTATTATTTGAATTTTAAATAACATACTTCCAAAGTATATTTTTTTGAAACTAAAAATAAAAAATTGGATGTTTTCTTATTTGAGATACCTAAGATTATTAAGATTTTGAAAACAAATGTATTTGGCTACAAAGAAATGTTAGAATTTATTTGTTGGAATCATGACTACCAGAAATGAAGTAACTTTTTTTTTTAAAAGATTTTATTTATTTATTTGACAGAGATCACAAGTAGGCAGAGAGGCAGGCAGAGAGAGAGGAGAAAGCAGGCTCCCCGTGGAGCAGAGAGCCCGATGCGGGAATCGATCCCAGGACCCTGGGATCATGACCTGAGCCCAAGGCAGAGGCTTTAACCCACTGAGCCACCCAGGTGCCCCTGAGGTAACTTTTTATGTCATGAAAACTTTGCTGAGTTCTCTTTACCAAACACATTGGGATACTTGTATTCAAGACCTCCCTGTGTTAAATCTTTGTGAAGTGCCACTTATTAGTACATGAATATAGATGATAATATGGGGTTTATACATAAATACAAATTATGGTCACCTCTTGGTTATTGAATGGATGATCATGATGGCAGAGGAGGGGGCACTCCTTACTGATAGAGCCTAAGTAAGTGCCTGATAGCAATAAGGTTCTAAGGTGAACAGGATAGTAATATTGATAAATGAAAAAGAGCAGTAGAGAGGAAGCTAGTGCAAGTCCTGGGGTGAGTACTCTTTTGGCATATGTCCTATGATTTTGGGCCAGTTAGCCTCTGTAATCTTCACTTTCTTCTGTAAAGTCGATGTTTACCCAGAGTTGGGTTTCGTAAAGTAATATGCATGTTTTAATTACAGTCTGATACAGAATGATCAGTAAGTGGTAGCATTTAAAAATGTTACTAATCTAAGCATTAAATCTTACGTTATGTTAAAATATGCACTTGCATTAAGTCTCTGTTGTGGAAAGTGTGGGCTGATTTTTCAAGAAGTGTTACGAGGTTTAGTAAGCTTTATTAAGCTACTTGTGCATTCTGGATGAATTGAATTTCTGGTCATGGTTGAAGGTAAACAGATGGGCTTCTGGATGTTAGTCCTGTCATGCTTGGCACCCCCAACATTGGCCAGAGGATCCCTTCCCCCATCCTGCTCCTGGGTATGGTGGGCCAGGTGGATTCACTTCTGGATGGGCACAATTGTTTTGGCATCAGCAGCAGGTTTTTACAATGAATTCCATTGGAAAGAGGTAAACTTACTAACAGTGCAAAAGAAAGCTTGTGTAACTTGGGCTGAAGGCCCTACTACATTCCAATAGAAAATTTCATATATGCAACCTACATAAAGTGACATTTCAAATTTGCCTCTTCCACTAATAATCTTCACTCTTGAATAATCACATCGAAGTCACCTCAGTTGTTGAGCCCGCAAAAAAGTCTGCTTGTAGTAAATGTCAATATGTGGTGCCTCCAAGGAAATCTCAAGAGTAGGGCTTTCTCCTTGCTCATCCTTGCCCTCCTGAAGTTATATATAACATAATTCCTGGATAGGTTAAGACCTCAGTAAATGTTTGTTTTTACCTAGTCAAAGTTAAAATGTGGATTAAGTTAGTAATACTTGCCCCTAATTCCCTGCCAGATGTTAAAAGACTGGCTTTTAATACTGTACTTACCCCTAAGAGTTGGCTGATTTTGGTTAATTGATTTTATCTGGTTATATTAACTCATTAATTCAACAAAAGTGTATTAGGTTTGTGCAGTCCACCAGGCATGTATAAACATTGGTGAGTATCACAGGGTGGTGTCACACAGCATTTCATGGTTACAATCTACTGGGGCTTAGAGATGAGCAAATAGGAAATTCGTTTAGTGACAAATGCCAAGAGAGATGGAGTGTTGGCCTTTGGGAGACATTCATAAGGAACATCTATCTACTTGGGACTGAATTTCTAAGGTTCTTGAACAGTTACACATACTATGATTGATAGCATATCTTTTAAAGAGAATATAAACCACACCTATATATTGATTTGCTCATCCTGGTATTTGGTAACCTGAGAATTATTAAAGGGTTATATTATTATAGAAGAATAACTTAGACTTTAGATAGTCCACATATTCTCTGGAGTAATTTCCTGACCCATGAAAAGGACATTGGAGTAGACAAATTCTGAAATGCCTTAAGTGCCAAGTCGTTGATTTTTTTTTTCCAGTCATTTACAGTGTGTGCTCTAAGCAGTATTGAATACTCTACCATGTGTTGAGCCTTGCTGGTCCTGTCAGGGCACACAGAATCATAGTTTTATTTGCATATAGTGCAAATATATATATATATATATATATATATATATATATATATAGACTGCAGTCTGGAAGGATTTAATTTCATGGTATAATCTCAGATTTTAATGGCATTTGAGTGGGGGGTAGTTAAAATGAATATTTTAATTTAGTACATCTGGGATAGGCTGTATGGTCAGTATTTATTAAATTCCCAGTGATGTCCCCTGGTTGGTGGACCACACTTTCACTACCAAAGGGTCTAATAAACAGTATTTTGGGGAAAAGTAATGAAAGAGTATCTAGCATATATCAGACACTATTGAGTAAATCATGTTTTGGTTAAGTAAGCTCATTCTCTTACTCTATACAGAGGAGGAGCAACGGAAGTTAACACTGAGGAGCCCTTGTGTGTGCTGATTGTCTTTCCAAATTCTTCCTTCTTGCTCACATTTCTGGCTCTCGTTAATTGCTCGGGTGTTCTTCACCAGCCTCATACTTGAGATCTGACTGTCAAATCATGTGTTTCTGTGTGTATGTAGGGAGGTAGGGGTGATTCTACCCCACATAACTAAATTTGATATTGCTATATTATGAAGGTTAATTCTCTTTCCAAATGTTCCTATCTAGGCTCTATATAAATTAGCTTTACTGTGACTGCTGCCCTTGGCATTTCCTGTGCAGACAATGATGTTTCTATGCCTCCAGCCCCCCCATCCCCTCACTGCACCTCTGATCTCTGTGGACACGCCATTGGTATATGCCCACATTGCTCTGGTCTTGAATTTATTTGCAAACCTACTCCTTTCTGTTGCTGGATGGGCACTTCTGAATGCTGCCTTACAGAATCCAGACCTTCATCCCCTGTTAATACTAGTTCTTTTACCAAGCCTGGGAAGCTCCTCACCCCCGTTCCAGACACATGGCCATTCACTTTTGCAAAAACGGGTTTCTTTCAAGTATCCTGTTATGGCCAAGTTCAAATCTTACCTCAATTAAAATGTTCATCTCATACTACTTCTCCCAAACTATACGTATGTAAAGGAATAGCTTACAGGTAGAGGCATTATTTTCCTGGAATGAGCAACAGAGTGGCTTACTATGATGTAAATGCAGTCCTCACTAGCATAGAGTGTGTGCTGCCCACCAGCATGGCCAGGCTCACCCTTTTGGTGTTAGCATAACCATCAAGTGAAAAGGTCAGGGTAGTAAGAAGCAAACTGTGCTGCATGAGGTCACAGAAATGGCAGCTTGCAGTGGAAGAGGAAAATAAGTGAAAAGAGGAGTCTCTTCAGTTAACTACTAGAACTGTTGAGGGTTTTTTAAACTTTTTTTTATTTTAATTTTTTTAAATTTTATTTTTCAGTTTTCCAAGGTTCGTTGTTGTTTTTTAAACTCTTCTCAAGCATTTTTAATTGACCAGGGCAAATTGATACATAATAGTTACAAATAATTATGTAATAGATATTTGTTGGTTTAGTAGTTTATTATGTGATTTAAAGTTTATCTGCAGTGTTGTCTATTGGATGATATTTATTTTAATTCCTTTCTAGTTCTGAACTTCACATAATGTGAGGCTAGGTAGGATGACTCTTAAAACATTCTAAGCGCTACAGACATTTCTAAGGTTGTATTGCTATTTTATCTGCAGCCTCCCTGGTAGCAGCTGTGGGTGAATATGGCTGTTCTCTAATTTTGAGACCATTTCTTTTGGGAAACATTACCCATGTAATAATGATGGCTCTAAATATGATTACCACTGAGTTCAGATGTGTTCTCTGGACGAGAGAAAAGTCGGCTACTTGTCAAGAGTCAGCAATGTTGAAGGTGCATCTTGCTAGAAGCAAAGATGGGGAGCAGTAGTGACATCATGAGCCATTTTCATGTTAAAAAATATTTTCATCACTAAAAATTTTGTGTGTTGTTATCGATATACTAGTTTTCTGAATTGTTGTCTCTAGGCAAAGAGTAAAAGTGCAAATAAAAACCCTATGATGACTTCCAGAACTTTGTCATCAGCTTACTTTCTAAATTTTTATGTTGTAGCCTGGATTAAAGTTTTAATGAACTATGTATAACTTGAAACAAATTTTGAAAGGCAGTGTGGTAGACAACGATTGTACACCTCTTTCCTTTCATCTGAGTAGTGAACACTGTTTATTTTCCTTCTGGGGGAAGGTGTGTGTGGGATGAGGGAGAGGAGGTAATGTGCCATTCTCACTGTGAGAGTAAAGCCAGTCAGAGGACAGGTTGACCTTCAGAGATAGACATAAGAGATGGAAAGATAGGATGGTGTGGTATTCGTTTCTGGTTCCTGTTGCTTCTGAAACCCAGCTCCACTTCTACCCTTTCCACTTGCTCTTTTCATGGTAATGTGACCATTAATTGATATTTATGATAGTTTGCCTTCTTATGCCATAAATTACAAATTGAATGGTATTGTTGGTGTAGTTATATTGATGTATTTATCCAACACAGGTATTGGCACACACTTCACTGGCCCACCTAAAATACAGACATTTGACCTGGATCTCCCAAGTAACTATGTAGAGGTTGGACCAACATTGGACATGTGGAAATTGGACTTACTGATAAAGCCAGTTTACCCTTGAGTTAACATGGTATGGAACACTGCCCAATGGTGGTCGCTATTAGAGTGTGCTGACTGACAACCTGATCACGTCCTCTCTCCTAAACATGATTGATTCATGTATCCAATGAGGGTGCTGCCTGGAGTTGAAGCTATGTTGCACAATGCTCTAGTGTTCTTTTGCTACTTCACTAGGCCCACTCCATTCCAGCTCTGACAGTGCTAGGCCTGAGGGCAGGATAGCTGGGAGTGATGTCATATCTACATATCCTGAGCTTTTCATTTCTATTTCTTTTTATTTTTATTTTTTTTTTTAAAGATTTTATTTATTTGTCAGAGAGAGGGAAGGAGAGCGAGCACAGGCAGACAGAATGGCAGGCAGAGGCAGAGGGAAAAGCTGGCTCCCTGCCGAGCAAGGAGCCCGATGTGGGACTCGATCCTAGGACGCTGGGATCATGACCTGAGCCGAAGGCAGCTGCTTAACCAACTGAGCCACCCAGGCGTCCCTCTATTTCTTTTTAAAATTGAGATCTAAATTACATATCATATAATTTGACATTTAGGAGTGTATAATTCAGTGTTTTTAAATGTATCCTCAAGATTGTGTAACTATCGCCACTACCTAATTCTGGTACATTTCCAGAATGATGGACATTTGAGCTATTTCCATTTTTTGGCTCTCATGGTATTATAAACATTTGTGTACAAGTTTTTGCATGGACAAATGTTTTCATTTCTCTTGGGTAGATACGTAGGAGTAGAATTGTCAAGTCATGGTAGCTCTTTAATCCTTTTGAGGAACTTCTGGATATTTTCTAAAGTGGCTATGTCATTTTACAACCCTACCAGCAGTGTGTGAGGGGAGTTCTAATTTCTCCACATCCTTGACAATGCTTATTTGTTTTTGGTTCAGGCAATCCTAATGGATATAAAGTGGTAATTCAGTGTGATTTTTATTAATCACTAATGATGTTGAGCATTTTTTTTTTTACAAGATGTGTAAATTTTCTTTAGAGAAATGTCTATTCAAGTCTAATGCCCCTTGTTAGAATTAGGTTCTTTGTTTTATTGTTGAGGTGTAAGAGTTCTTGTTTATTTTGGATACTAGATCCTTACCAGATAGACGGTTTGCAATCCATTCTTTGTATTGTCTTTTCACTCTCTTGACACTGCTCTTTGGTGCACAAAAATTTTAATTTTTATGCAGTCCAATTTTTCTTTTTTTTTTTTTCCCTTTGGCTGCTTGTACTTTGATGCATCTAAGAAATCATTGCCTAGTCCAAGGTCATTATGATGGTTAGTTTTATGTGTCAACTTGGCTAAGCTATAGTAACCAGTTATTTAATCAGTCGCTGATCTGGATCTTCTTCTTAAGATACTTTATAGATGTAGACACAGATCAGATACAGGCAACATCTACAATTGGCTAAGTAAAGGGGACCACCCTCGCTAATGGGAGTAGACCTCTTATAGTCAGTTGAAGGCTGTAAGAAAAACAACTAAGGTTTCCAGGAGGAGAATAAATTCTGCATCAAGTCCTGCCTGTATTGCCAGCCTGCCAGTCTACCTTATGCATTTCAGACTGGCCAGCCCCCAGAGTTGCTTGAACTAGTTCCTTAACAATAAATCTATCTCTACCTGTGTCTATTGATCAATCAATCTATCTAGTCATTTATCATTTATTGTTCCTGATACAGTAACAAAGAATTACATCTATGTTTTCTTCTACAAATTTTATATTTTTAGCTTTCACATTTAGGTTTTTGTTTGGTTTGGGTTTGTTTTTTAATATAGTGTGAGGGAGGGATCCAAATTCATTCTTATGTATGGTGATATCCAGTTATCTTGGCACCATTTGTTGAATGGTCTTAGAACCCTTGTCAAAAATCAGTTTACCATGTATGTATGGGTTTATTTCTGGACTTCCAATTCTATTCCATCAATCTGTAAGTCTAGCCTTAATGCCAATACCTCACTGTCTTGATTACTGTAACTTTGCAGTAGGTTTTGAAATCAAGGATTGTGAGTCCTCCAATTTTGTTCTTTTCAAGATTGGGCTATTTTGAGTCTTTGCAGTTCCATATGACTTTTAACACCAGCTTGTTCATTATTGTGGGAAACAAGGAAAGTTGAAATTTTGATAGAGAATGTATTGAATCTGTAGATTGCTTTGGGAAGTATTTCCATTTTAACAATATTAAACCTTCCAACCCATGAACATGGGATGCCTTTATTTATTTACATCATCTTTGATTTCTTTCAACAATGTTTCATAGTTGTCTTTCTTTGTAGTATACAAGTCTTGCACTTCTTATTTTAAGTTTATACCTATGTATGTTGCTATTTTTGATGCTACTGAAATGGAATTGTTCTCTTAATTTCATTTTCAGATTAATTGCTGCAACTAATTTTTATATATTGATCATGTGTTTGCAATATTTTTTCCTCTGCTCTAGGGTCCCTGAAGAGAAATTACAGTTTTCCCAAGTAATGACCAGCACTGTCAGCCACAGCAGGCTTATCAAGTCATATGATGAAATGAGTTAGCATTAACTGAAGTTTAATTCCTCTCTCCCAAACATTGATCTTTGCTTCCTTATTTGTTAGATATGTGCTTAGAACAAAGGATGTTTATTATTGTACAAAGGAAGTGATTCTGGGGTAGGGTATGAAAATGAAGCACTTGGAATAAAGACAGCAGTATGGATATCAACATTCTATGTTGCCTGAGTTGTGATTATTCTGGAGTACTTTGTTGTAATTTCAGATCTTCAATGCGTGTCTTTAGTGATTCTGAATATTAATAAAACCCAAAAGTTTCTCTAAAATTATATTAGGGGATCACATTAGGGGATATTTTACTTTAAGTTAGAGAAATTTTTATTTAGCATTTTGTGTATGTGGGAAGGGGTGCTTATAGGGAGGCCTCTTGAGATTAAAGCTTCTGCGCCCATGCATCTTTTTATCCAGTTAAATATAATTCTTGGTACTGGATTTTTGAAACTGGGATCATTTATATTGAAATATTTTAAAGATTTACATTTTTCTGATGATTAAGTGATATTGAGCATCTTTTCATGTGTCGGTTGGCCATCTGTATGTCTTTGAAAAATTTCTATTCAGATCCTCTGCTCATTTTTAACTGGATGTTTTTATTATTATTTTTGGTGTTGAATTGTATGAGTTGTTTATGTATTTAGGATGTTAACCTCTTACCAGATACATGTTTGCAAATATTTTCTCCTATTCCATAGGTTGCTTTTTCATTTTGTTGATGAGTTCCTTTGCTGTACAGAAGCTTTTTTGTAGTTTTGTTTATTTTTGCTTTTGTTGTCTTACCTTTTGGAGTGAAATACAAAAACTGATTGCCAACACTAATGTTGAACAGATTACCACCTATGTTTTCTTTTAGGGATTTTGTGGTATCAAATAATATATTCAAATCTTTAATCCATTAAAGTAGATTTATAGGGGTACCTGGGTGGCTCAGTGGGTTAAAGCCTCTACCTTCGGCTCATGATCTTGGGGTCCTGGGATTGAACCCTGCATTGGGCTCTCTGCTCAACGGAAGCCTGCTTCCCCCTCTCTCTGCCTGCCTCTCTGCCTACTTGTGATCTCTGTCAAGTAAATAAATAAAATCTTTTAAAAAATTATATTTCAATTAGTTTTAATTTAAGTATAGTTGACATACAGTATTATATTAGTTACAGGTGTATGATATAGTAACAAAATGCTCACCATAGTTAAGTTTAGTTACCATCTGTTATCATGCAAAGTTATTACAATATTACTGCCTATATCCCCTGTACTGTACTTTTCATCTACAGAACTTATTTATTTGTAACTGGATCTTTGTACCTCTTAATCCTCTTAATATGTATCACCCAGCCCTCCCACTCTTCACTTTCTGGCAACCACTAGTTTGTTCTCTGTATTTGTGTGTCTGTTCCTGTTGTTTTTTTGTTTTTTAGATTGCACATAACATGAAATCATGTATTTGTCTTTTTCTTTATGACTTATTTCACTTAGCATTAATACCCTCAAAGTGCATCTTTGTGAATAGCAAGATTTCATTCTTTTTTTTTTTTTTTTATGTCTGAGTAATATTCCATTGTATATATGCCATGTCTTCTTTAATTTATTCATCTATCAGTGGACACTTAGGGTGCTTCCATATGTTGATAATTGTAAATAATGTTGCAATAAACATAGATGTGCGTATATCTTTTTTAAATTTGAATATAGCTGACACACATGCATATATCTGCTTGCATTTAGTGTTTTTATTATTTTTGAGTAAATACCCAGTAGAGTGATTACTGAGTCATAGGATTGTTCTTTGTGTGTGTGTGTGTGTGTGTGTGTGTATGTGTGCTAAGAGAATGCAAGTGTGCAAGCTTGGGAGGAGGGACAGAGAGAGAGGAAAAGAGAGAATCTTAAGCAAGCCTCCATGCTGTACAGAGCCCAATGCAGGCCTTGATCTCACAACCTTGAGATACTGACCCTGAGCTGAAATCAAGAATCAGACACTTAACCGACTGACACTTAACCAGGTGCCCCAGGTTGTTTTATTTTTAATTTTTTGAGGAACCACCATACTGTTCCATAGTGGTTGCTGCACCAATTTACCTTCTCACCAACAGGGCATAAGGGTTGCCTTTTTTCCATGTTCTTACCACTTCTTTTTTCTTAATGATAGCCATTTTAACAGGTGTGAAGTGATGTCTCATTGTGGTTTTGATTTCTATTTCCCTGATGTTGAGCTCCTTTTCATGTGTCTGTTGGCCTCTAATGTCTTGGCAAAAATCTCTATTCAGAACCTTTGCCCATTTTTAATTGAATTATTTGTTTTGGGGGTTGAGTTGTAGGAGTTACTTACATATTTTGAATAGTAAACCATTATTGGATATATCATTTGTAAATATCTTTTCCTATTAAGTAGGTTGCCTTTTTGTTTTCTTGATAGTTTCCTTTGCTGTGCAAAAAAACCTTTTTATAGTCTCAGTTGTTTTAGCTTTGATTGCCCTTGCCTGAGAGAGAGTTAAAAAATGTTGCTAAGACCAGTGTTCAAGAATTTACTGCCTGTTTTCTTTTAGGGAGTTTTATAGTTTTGAGTCTTATATTTAGGTCTTTAATCCATTTTGAATTTATTTTCATGTGTAATGTAAGAAAGTATTTCAATTTGATTCTTTTGAATATAGCCCTCCAGTTTTCACAGCACCGTTTATTGAAGAGACTGTCCCTTCTCCATTGCATATGCTTACCTCCTTTGTTGTAGATTAATTGACTATATAAGCATGAGTTTATTTCTGAGGTTTCTATTCTGTTTTGTTTATCTGTTTCTAGGCCAGTACCATACTGATTTGATTATTATTATAGTTTTGTAGTATAGTTTGAAATCTGGGACTGTGAAGCCACCAGCTTTGTTCTTTTTTTCTCAAGATTGCTTTGGTTATTGGGAGTTTCTTTGTTGTTGTTGTTTTGTTCTGTTGTGGTTCTATACAAATTTTAGGATTATTTGTTTTAATTCTGTGAAAAATACCTTTGGTATTTTGATAGGGATTACATTAAATCTCTAGATTGCTTTGATCAATACGGACATTTTAAATAATAATTCTTTCTATCTATAAGCATAGAATATCTTTCCATTGATTTATGTTGTCTTTAGTTTCTTTCATGAATGTCTTACAGTTTTCAGTATACAAGTCTTTTACCTCCTTGGCCAAATTTATTCCTATTTTTTTTAAAATGCAGTTGTAAATGGGGTTGTTTCTGAATTTCCCTCGCTGCTGTTAGTTTATTATTATACAGAAAAGCAACAGATTTCTGTATATTAATTTTGTATCCTGCAATTTTACGAAATCATTGATGAGTCCTAATAGTGTTTTGGTGGCATTTTTAAAGTTTTCTATACATAGTATCATATCATCTGCAGATAGTGACAGTTTTATTTTTTCCTTACTAATCTGAATACCTTTTATTTCTTTTTGTTGTCTGATTGTTGTGGCTAGGACTTCCAGTAATATGTTGAACAAAACTGGTAAAAGTGGACATCTTTGTCTTGTTCCTAATCTTAGAGCAAAATCTTTCAGCTTTTCACCATTTAGTATCTTGTTAGCTGTGGGTGTATCACGTATGGCTTTTATTATGTTGAGATACTCTCTCTATATCCACTTTGTTGAGAGTCTTATGTCTTCAATCTTGAACTTATTTATTATTTAGGGTTTTCTCTACATAAAATCATATGCAAATAGAGATAATTTTACTCTTTTCCAATGTGGATGTCTTTCATTTCTTTTTCTTGCTCAATTGCTCTTCCATTATGTTTTGCAGTCAGAATGCAGAAATACTATCAGTATTTCGAGAGTAGTTTTCCAGCTAGAGTTGCTTATCAGGTTGCTGTGTTTCCCGGAGGGCATGATGTTGAGATTGAAGTAGTATTTAACCAAGGACCTCTCACAACAGCATGACTGTAAGTGGGCCCAGTGTTACTCAGTCTGGAATTTTCATAATCTTGTAAAATTGATATCCTACTTTTTACAATTGATGTTGGAAAATATGATTTTGGCTAAGATACCCGAAGTTATTATAGAAATACTGTAAAAAAGGAGAATTGAATGTGAATTGAAGATTAAATGATGAGTCTAGTTACTGTCACCAAATTACACTTATGCATACTGATATTACTGAATGTGGGTAATGAGTCACTCATTACAGAGTTACTCAAATAAAAGTGAAGAGAGATGTAAGAACTAATCTACAGGAATCTAATCTCAGGAAGAGTTACTCTTCCTGAGAAATAATAAAGAGCACCCCATATTCAGTATAGCTCTATTAATTAAAAAAGATTAGGCTCTGGAAAGTATGACATGACTCTGGAAAATATGACATGACACAGTATATTATAGTGGTTATGGGAATGAACCTAGAACCAGACTACCTGAGTTTAAATCCTGTCACACCGTTTATTAGCTTTGCAGGCTTGGGCTCTCTGTCCTGTTTCCTCTGTAAAATATTTCCTCTTTTATCTGTAAAATGGGGATATTACTAGGACTTAACAAGGTTTTTGAAAGGGTTAAGTTAACATGTACAAGGCACTTAGAATAATGCTTGGCATACAGCAATGGTAATGATGATGGAGGAGGAGGAGGAAGAGATAGATGCTTTTTCAGTAGTGGAAGAAATGAGATATCAAGCCATAAAAAGACATGGAGGAACCTTAAGTATACATTGTTAAGGAAGTCAGTTTGAAAAGCCTACATACCTTATGATCCCAACTATAAGACATCTGGAAAAAGCTAACAGTAAAAAGATTTAGCGGTTGCCAGGAGTTTGGGGAGTAGTAGGAATGTAGTGGGGGATGGAGCACAGAACATTTTTAGGGCAGTATGATAATATAATGATGAATACATGCATTATTTATTTGTCAAAACCCATAGAATATGCAATACAAAGAGTGAACCCTAATGTAAACTAAAGACTTTAGTTAATGTGTCAGTATTGGTTCATCAAATGTTCCACACTAATGCAAGATGCTAGTAAGGGAAAGTGTGTGCAGTGGGGAGAAGGGAGTACATGGGTATTCTCTCTACCTAAAATTGCCCTACATTTTTTTTTTTTAAAGATTGAAGGAGAAAAAAATCAAATATTTATTACAGTAGGATATAAATACAAAACCCAATAATTTTAAGACAGCATTTGCCTGGATTTTTGTAATATAAGTGCAATTGATGACTGGTATGGGCTGGAGATTTGCAGATAAATTAAGCATTGATAGAGACATGATCTTTTTTTTGTGTATTTTAATTTTTATATGAATGGAGTGAATATTCTAAGTCACAGAGTGGGGCATATCTGCATTTTTGTCCATCCTGGCAATTCCTAGGCAATAAGCCAGTCAAGTTGGCACAGTCTGAGGCAGTTGTCAGGGATAAGAGATCTTCCACACACTTCTCAAGTCCATGTCACCAATTGGTCCAAGTCAGAAGCCCCAAATAAGAACTAATCTTTTTGGTTGGCAGGATGCAGAGAAAAAGTATGAGATTATTGCTTAACCTGGAGCTGATTGGATTCTGGAATTGGGAAGTGGCAAGCTAAAATATCAAGCTAAATAAAGAAAATATTAATAAGGTAGTGCTTTATAACATTCCATTATTTATGGTTAACAACCTGGGCAATTCCAAGAAAAAGACTATTACTCTGAGTGAAGAATGACTTGGCAGTGCTGAGGATAAATAACTTCAAAAATCCTCTTTCTGTTTCTTCTGTTGGCAAAAGTAATGGCTGAAAATGACTAGACCGACTTGAGAATAAGCAGGCTCAGCAGGACAGCCACTTGGGAAAATGCACAGGGCTGATGCAAGGCTCAGAGAGAAGGAGGTTGACATAACCCATTTTCATGTATTACTTTCCAGAAGAGCTTTTTCAGCTATTTAGTAGGCACTTGTGTTATCTTGACCCCCTGGGAACAAAAATTTATATATTTGACCAGAAGAGTTTTACTAGTAGGCAGTTTCCTAAGAGAAATAGGACATTTGTTTATTTGTTTTTCTTTTGGCTTAGCTAAATAAAAGCTGAAATTTTGCAAAGACCAGACCAGAATTGTTTAGTGTCAGGCACTTTGTAGATGTAAAAATGTGTGGATGTGTTTTATTGCAATTATATGTCATTATATAACAATAGAAAAGAGGGCAGCCGCAGCGTTGAGTGCTGCATCCAGGCAAGGGAGTCTAGATTGGATGAAGTAAATATGTGCAAAAGAAAACAAAATGTCCTGCATTTTAGAAGCCAAATTCATGTCCTCAGAGCATTTAGATGTTTTTCCTTTTTGACTCTTCTGATTTACTTTTTATAGCATGCTGGAAACACATAAGTAAAACCTAGATACTTCTGAAGCCCTTTCTTTTCCTCCCTGGCTCTAAACAACATAGGTTACTATGACTTGCTTCCTGTCTCCTTTGAGTTTACAGGCAGAAGATCTGAGGTGATGGAGCCAGCCCAGCTGTGGGAATTGGGGAAAAGGTGCCTCATCCCTTTTACTGAAATACTCCTTTTACTGAAAAACTGCTAATGCGTGTGGCAACTGTGTTCTGAAGAAACTATTGATGGTATTTTATCAGTTGATCCTGGCAGTTTTAAAAATAACTGATCTCTTGATTTGTTCATCACGAATGTACCAAAGAGGGGCGCCTGGGTGGCTCAGTGGGTTAAGCCACTGCCTTCGGCTTGGGTCATGATCTCGGGGTCCTGGGATCGAGTCCCGCGTCGGGCTCTCTGCTCGGCGGGGAGCCTGCTTCCTTTCCTCTCTCTCTCTGCCTGCCTCTCTGTCTACTTGCGATCTCTCTCTGTCAAATAAATAAATAAAAATCTTTAAAAAAAAATGTACTAAAGAGTTCTGGAGGGAAACGAAAGCTGTTTGTTATTGTTAGATATTGATTGAGAAAATTAAATGCCACTAGGGCTCTTATCTACTCTCTGACTGAACTTCTAGTATTTCTAGAATTGAATTTGAACCATTTTCTCTAGGCCCCCAAATTATTATTTTATCCCTTTTGGCACATTACTTAATTATGTTTCAATAAAGGACTTGTCTATGGTCCTTATATATATAGGATTTTTAAAAAATATACAAAAATCATTTAATCAAGTGTGATAAAAAGAAAATTACAGTAAATCTAACTGCCAGATACCTCATTCATTTGATGAGGTGAATAGAGATACAGATTAATATGAAGTTTATAAATATGGTATCTGTAGAAATTTAAGGAAGACATGTTAGAGTCATCCTCTTGTGTCAGGGGCCTATGACTCCAAGGGTTTGTTTTTATTTTTGGCAATTCCTGACTTTGGGGGCAGGAAAAAATACCTCTGAGAGAATTAAAAACAAGAGAAGAGAGAAGAAGAGGGCATAGTAGCTAAATTTCTATTTCTCCTTGACCAATCAGAATTGGTAGTTTTGTATTACAGATCAATATTTAAATTTTCTCAGGATTCACTGAAGACCTAACTGCAGAAATTATATTATAGCTTTAACCTGGTTTATTAAGCTCTTCTCTAGAGAGTTCATTTTTCTGAATCAGAAGGCCAATATTCTCATACTTGCCTATCATGTTCAAGCTATTTTTAGAAATTCCACACAGGGTATATTTTATTGTATGAATTTATTTAATGCAAATTATATTGCAGACTTCAGCTACAAATGTGACTCATTTTGATTTTTTTTTAAAGGCATTTTTTTTTATGGATTTATTCATTTGACAGACAGAGATCACAAGTAGGCAGAGAGGCAGGCAGAGAGAGAGGAAGGGAAGCAGGCTCCCTGCAGAGCAGAGAGCCCTATGCGGGGCTCGATCCCAGGACCCTGAGATCATGGCCTGAGGCGAAGGCAGAGGCTTTAACCCACCAAGCCATCCAGGCACCCCAACTCTTTTTGATTTTAATGTATCTGCCAGTTCAATAATAATCTGCTTATTCTCTCTTGAAATCCCAGTTTTCTAATTCAGAAGCCCAGGTACTAGGTGAACTGTCAAGGCTGCAAACACTGGATCCCTTTTTGGAAACTCAAAAATCAGAATTAACAGTGTTGTTATTGAGAACCTAATGCTAGATTGTGCCCATTAGTCCTGGATTGGATCAGCAATGGACAGTGTATAATAAGAGGGCAATCAATACATTTTGGCTTGGGTTGGTCTTTTTGTCTCTAGCCTTGTCCTCTGCTGCAAGCATGTTCTCTGGGATGTACACTCAGATGGAGACTTTTGTGCAGGAAGTTTATTGAGAACTGTTGTTGGAACCAATACCTAAGGGATTAAAGCAGTCTTAGCAGAGGGAGGATGTGAGCTGTGATGCAGCCACAACAAAGGCCTCAGCCATTCCAGTGAGGGTGCTCTGGACCTGGGATGGCCGTTCAGAGTTGTCCTAATTTGGGGCAAGAGGAGTGGGCCTTTATATCCCTGTACTGACAGTCATGTTCCAGGCTACCCCTGGGATCAGAGCATGAGACTCTGTGGCAGGAAAGGCAAACCCATCCCCAGAATATGTCTATTAAAGGCAAGATTAAATCATCCTTCTCCAGGATTGAAAGGGTACAATAGACTCAACTTCACCCAAACTGGTTGATTGTCTCAGGATGGTGTTGTGTTGGGCTGTCATTGGCATGTTGGACACTCAGCAGTAGCAGTTGACAGACTGGTCTTGGTTACCTCCACCCCTGCCGTCATTGATATTCTCTTCATTGTGTCATTGTGTCAGCCCTGAGATGGTGAGGAGAGGCCAGATGTTGCCAATTGGCTAAGTCATTCTGTCCAGTTTGGTGTTTGCTATCTCTTTTGTTCTCTGGTGGACATTAACCTCTGATCCAGTGATCTTCACACTTTGTACCCACTCTACACATGCATCCACATGCCTCTGACTTCCCAATTGTTTTCCCACCATACTCTTTCTCAGCCAGCTGAGCATTTTGTCACCTCCTATGAGTCCATGTGTGTTCTGACTTTAGGCTTCCTCCTGCCTCACAAAGTAGATGGTGAGATGTGGCGCCCAAGGATGTCATAAGGAAGATGTCACTCACTGCTACTTTTCAGGACTGCCATAAGTAGGACTGTGGTGTGGCAGCAGTCCCTTTTTGGCTTTGTACTCATTTACAAAACTGACCAACATGGAAACTAGGCTTGTCATTATTTCTCCTTTGTAAGCTGGTCTAAAATATCCCCTTGGCCCCAATGTAGCTACAGGTATGAGCTGAAGAAGAGGCATAGATGCAACAATGATGACATGATGTTCAGGTCACTTGCACATGAAGCTCACAAGTTCCCTGTGGCCATACTTATGCCTGATCCCTTTGTACCATTTTGTTTTACAGTGGATTGCTGATGGATTTGCCTGGCCTCTTGAGTTGGTGAGTCTGACAGAGCCAGAACATCAAAGGTGGTTTTGGCTGCATGGATATCTGTTTGGCTGTGATCAGGCACTCTATCTCTCAGGGCCAGTAGTACACCAACAGCTGTTTTTCAAAAGACATAAGTATCTGCCATAGAAGGTGGGGCTTTGCTTTGGAACCAGCAGTATAATGTGATTCTCCTGTAAAGACTTGTTGCAAATACCACGGGTATTTTTTCCCCCACAAATACTTCTAATAGCATAGAGTTTCTTGAGTTGTATAGCCTAACTGGCAGGGCCACTGCACCACAATGTTGAGCTGAGAGTCACAGCAAAAGCCCCAGCCAATCCCATGGGAACAAGGTGAGGGGACTAGGTCCTTATATTCTTGCATCAACCAACCATTTCATGTGGACTGCCTCCGAAAGGGGGCATAATATCAGCTAAGGTGATTCTCATTACCCAGAGTGTGCCTCATCTGAGAGCTGCCAGCTGCATCTTGTATTCTCCCTTCCTTAAATAATCGAAAAGAAGGCGAGAAGGAAGGGGAAATGAATATAGAATAGGTAATACAGGAGCTTGGTAAGATGGTAGATCCAGATATAAATATATCTGTAATTATGTTAAATGTAAATGGTAGGATATTCTAATAAAAACAAATACTGTCAGATTGGAAACAAAATACCTAAGTACATGATAGCTAACATGATGTACAGCTAAAACATAAGGATACACATTCCTGTTTATAAAAAGATGGATAAAAAGGGACCATATTTACTCTCCCTCCTTAAAAAAAACAAAAACAAAAAAACAAGAATTCAACAAAATATATAAGGCAGTGTGAAGCACTGAATGGACACAAATGGAGTCCTCTAATTCCCTAGTTAACCACCTGGAGAAAGTTTCCTAAGATACAGGGGGTGCGTGGGGAAAGCCACATAGAACCTAGCAGTCTCCCTGATTTGAGGAGACAGAGCTGGGAACTTGGGGAACCTGAGGTGGCTAAATTTTGCAGATCAGAGTACTGGATAGAAGGGAGCAAAACAAAGATTTACAGAGGGTTTCCATTTGTTATTTCGCTCAGTACAGATCAGCCTGTGTGTGAGAGAAAAGCACCTGAGGCCAAGGAAAGAGAACCATTTGAAAGGATTAGAGGAAACAATCGGGGGACTTGGAACAGTGACTGTTCCCATAAGCAAAGCTGAATACTTCATATTTCACAAGATACTAGGTAGAATACTCAGGATGGGTTTGCCTCAGTGAAGGTAAATTAACCCTAGGCTAAATGCTACGGTGGTCCTAACAAGGAAATTTAAAAGCAAGACCTAAAGGGATCAAATTGTTTTTAAGAAATTAAACTGTGGGGCACCTGGGTGGCTCAGTTGTTAAGCTCAGGTTATGATCCGGGAGTCCTAGGATCAAGCCCTGCATCAGGCTTCGTGCTCAGTGAGCCTGTTTCTCCTTCTCCCTCACCTGCTGCTCCTTCTGCTTGTGCTCACTCTCTCTGTCAAATAAATAAAATCTTAAAAAAAAAATTAACTGTGTCCTGTAACAAAGCACAAATTATAGGAATACAAAAATGCCTACCACTCAACAATCACATTGTCTGGCATCTAGTCAAAAGTCATCCAATGCTGTGCTCGCTTCGACAGCACATATACTAAAATTGGAAAGTCACCCAATGCTCAAAGTAGAAAAATAAGACCTATAATGAAGAGAAAAAAAATCATCAATTAATCAAAACTGACCCCAAAATAGCAAACAGATGATAAAATGAGCAAAGAATATTAAACTAGTTATGACTGTATTTGATATTTTTAAGAATGTAGAGGAAAGACTGAACATGAAAGATACAAAAGCCCCAAACTGAAGTTTTAGAAATAAAGACTGTAATGTCTGAGGTGAAAAATAAGATTGACAGGATTAGTAACTAATAGGAATTAATTCTAACCAAGTAGAGTTAATAACAGATTACAGAATAAGAGAGTAGTGAATTTAAAGACAATAGAAAGCATTCAAAAAGAAACCAAGGAGGAAAAAGACTGGAGGGGAAAGAAAGGACTCTCTCAAGAGTCAGGGTGTGTGGGAAGAAATAATGACTGAATATTTTCCAAATTTGATGACTACTATAAACCCACACATTCAAAAATGTAAATAAGCTTCAAGCACAAGAAACATGAATAAACAACCTTAAGTCTAATCAGCTGCTTAAAAACGGTGATACAGATACCTTAAAATCAGCAGGAAAAAGGTGCATCATTATAAAAGAACGATGGTAATGATGACAGAGTATTTCTTAGTTCTTGTACTGTAGTTATGCAAGCTACAACAGAGCAGAGGAACAGCTTCAAAGTACTAGAATGGGAAACAAACCTAGAATTCTTTGCCTACTGAAAATATTTTTGGAAAACATAGGTGATATAAGAACATTTTCAAACATATTGAAGTTGAAAGAATTAACCACCAGAAGACCTGCAGTATTAGAACTATAAAAGGAAATTGTTAAAGCAGATGGAAAATTATACCAGAAGAAATATGGATCTATACAAAGGAATGAAGAACACTAAAAATTATATATATACATATACATTTCTTATTTATATCTTAAAAAGATAGTCTGTATAAAGCAATAATAATGTTGATGTCTTCTTGTAGGGTTAGTAATATATGTCAAAGTAAAATGTATGACAATAGCACAAAGTCTTGGAGGAGAGAAATAAGATTATACTGTTATAATGTTCTTACATGAAAAGTGATGTAATATCACTTGAAGGTAGATTGTGATAAATATGTATACTAGATATCTTTTTTAAAATTTTTTTATTTTTATTTATTTATTTTTTTTTAAAAGATTTTATTTATTTATTTGACAGAGAGAAATCACAAGTAGATGGAGAGGCAGGCAGAGAGAGAGGGAAGCAGGCTCCCTGCTGAGCAGAGAGCCCGATGCGGGACTCAATCCCAGGACCCTGAGATCATGACCTGAGTTGAAGGCAGCGGCTTAACCCACTGAGCCACCCAGGCACCCCTGTATACTGGATATCTTAAGGCAACTACTAAAATAACATGCCAAAGAGTTGCAACTAATAAGCCAAAAGATAAGAAATGGAATAAAAAAAATTACCAAATCCAAAAAATGGCAGAAAAGAGGAAAAGGGGGAAAGAGAAAAAAATTGGACAAAAAAAAAAAAATGCAAAGAGTAAGATCTTAGATTTATATTCAATGATACTAATTATTTCACCCATATCAATTAAATGTAAATGCTCTACACACCTCAATTAAAAGGCAGAAGTTATCAGATTATATTAAAAAAATGAGACCCAAACATATGCTGACTATAAGAATTCTAATTTTAATAAAAAGAACCAAATAGGTTAAAAGAAAAAGAAAGAAAAAAAAATACACTATGAAAACTCTAATGAAAAGAAATCTGGAGTAGCTATATTATCAGGCAAAATTGATTTCACAGGAAAGAATATATTATGAAGGATAAAGAGTCATTTAATAATGATAAATTATCAACTCATCATAGGGACATAATGACTTTAATCATTTATTTACCAAATAAAATAATTTCAAAAGTGATGCAAAACCTGATAGAATTTCAGGGTGCCTGAGTGGCTCAGTCAGTTAAGCATCTGACTCTTGCTTTTGGCTCAGGTCATGATTTAAGGGTCCTGAGATTGAGTCTCACATGGGACTTCTTGCTCAGTGGCTCAGTGTGGAGTCTGCTTGTCCCTCTCCATATATTGCTCCCCCTACTCTCTCTATCTTTCATAAATAAACAAAATCTTAAAGAGAACTTATAGATTCAAGGGGAAATAGAAAAATCCACAAATATAGTCAACAACTTCAGCAACTCTCTCAATAATTGGATAGGATAAGAAGACAGGAAATAAGGATGTAAAGGTCTCAAACAATACTTTCAATCAACTTGACCTAATTGACATTTATAGAATACTCCACCCAATACAGAAGATACATTTTGCACATGGAACATTGATTAAGCTAAGCTATATTTTGGGTCACAAAACAACAAATTTAATATGATTCAAGTCCTGCCTACATCCATTCTTGATAAAAAACCCTCAGCAAAGTAGGGATAAAGGAAACACACCTCAACATCATAAAGGCCACATACGAAAGGCCTACAGCTAATGTCATCCTCAATGGGGAAAAACTGAGAACCTTTCCTTATGGTCAGAAACAAGAGAAGGATGTTCACCCTCACCATTACTATTTAACATAGTACAGAAGTCCTGGCCTCAGCAATCAGACAACAAAAAGAAATAAAAGACATTCACATCATCAAGAAAAGAGTCAAACTTTCACATTTATAGATATTCTCTGTTGATGTTGATGTTCTATGTAGAAAACCCAAAAGACTCCACCAAAAATTTGCTTTAACTAATACATGGATTCAGCAAAGTCATAGGATATAAAGTCAACATACAGAAATCTGTTGCATTTCTATACACCAATAATGAAGCAGCAGAAAAAGAAATCAAGGAATTAGTCTCATTTGCAATTGCACCAAGAACAATAAGATACCTAGGAATAAAGCCTAACCAAAGAGGTAAAAGATATGAACTCTGAAAACTATAAAACACCGAAGAAAGAAATTGAAGTGGACACAAAGTAATAGAAAAACATTCCATGCTCATGTATAGGAAGGACCAACATTGTTAAAATGTCTATGCTACCCAAAGCAATCTCCACATTTAATGCAAACCTTATCAAAATACCACAAGCGTTTTTCACAGAGCTAGAATAAACAATCCTAAAATTTGTGTGGAACCACAAAAGAGCCTGAATAGCCAAAGCAATCTTGAAAAAGAAAAGCCAAGTTGGAGGCATCACAATTCTGGACTTTAAGCTATAATTCAAAGTGGTAGTCATCAAGACAGTATTTTACTGCACAAAAACACATAGAACAATGGAACAGAATAGAAAACCCAGAAATGAACCCTCAACTCTATGAAATCAACCAATCTTTGACTAGGCAGGAAAGAATATCCAATGGAAAAAAAAAGTCTCTTCAACAAATGGTGCTGGGAAAACTGGACAGCAAAATGCAGAAAAAATGAAATTAGACCACTTTTCTACTCTCTACATGAAAATAAATTCAAAACAGGTGAAAGACCTATATGTGAGACAAGAAACCATGAAAATATGAGAGGAGAACACAGGCAGCAACCTCTGATCTCAGCTACAGCAAGGTCTTATTAGACACATCTCTGGAGGTAAGGCAAACAAAAGCAAAAGTGAATTACTGGGACTCCATCAAGATAAAAAGCTTCTGAATAGTGAAGGAAACAATCAACAGAACTAAAAGGCAGCCTGTGGAATGGGAGAAAAAAAAAATGACATCTGATAAAGGGTTAGTCTCCAAAATCTATAAAGAACTTAACAAAGTGAACACCCAAAAAAACAAATAATCCAGTTAAGAAGTGGGCCAAAGACATGAATACATACTTTTCCAAAGAAGTCATTCAGATTGTTAACAGATACATGAAAAGATGCTCAGCAACACTCATCAGGGAAATATAAATAAAAACCACAATGAGGTTCTAGGGAAGGAGGCAAGGTGGTGGAAGACTAGGGGACCTCATTTCATCTGGTTCCTTAATTTAGCTAGGTAACTATCAAATCACTCTGAACACCTACAAATTCAACCTGAGATGTAAGAAAATAATTGCTGGAATTCTACAAGAAGAAAAGAGACCACTTTTTGCAAGGTAGGGAGGTGCAGAGAAAATCTGAGGGGATATATTGGGGAGGGAGCCTCCATAAGCCTACTATGGGAGAGTGATATAACCCCAGGGTGCAAAATCCAAACCTTTTCAAATATGCTCCAGTGAGAGTCATCCCTGCCTGAAAGGTGCTCTGGTGGTGAAGTGGGGAAGAATCCTAGGTGGGACAATGGGTCTCAGGATCCCCAGAGTCACAGAAAGAATGAGGGTGCCCGAGTTGATAGAATTCCCAAGCATTAGGGTACAGAAACTGTTAGGGTCAGCAGGCCCAAGAGGAGGCTCTCAGCTCATTTTGCCATAAATGATAAACCACAGCTGGGTCCAGTGACAGCTATCTGTTGGGGGGCCCTACAAGGGACAGAAAAAGTGGCAACCCTATGTCTTTTCCTGGGAGGATTGGTGCTGGCATGCACCGCAAGAGAATGCAGAGTTTGATACACGAAGTGAAGACTGCTTATCCCCAAGAGTTTACTGAAGAGAGGGGACCCTGATCTTTCAGCTCTGGGGCTGGAAATCAGGTTGTGGCCATTTTAATCCTCTAAAGAGGCCCAAAGAAGCCTCCAGGGAACAAAAGCCACATACAGCAACCAGAAGAAATTTACACTGATTCCACCCCCCTGGCAGCTCTGCCCCAGGCAAAGACACCTGAGAATCAGTGCAGCAGTCCCCTCCCCTAGAAGATTAGCTGAAAGTCAGGGTGAACACCAAGTTTACAAACACACAGAACTGCAGAACTCCAGCACTAGGGGAAAATAGTATATAGAAATCTAAATTCTTCCTCCTGATTCAGTTTTCTTTCAGTTTAAAATTTTCCTTTACTTTTTTCCTTTTTTTCCCCCTTTTCAACTAGTTTCTCATTTTGATTGGTATGGCATTGAAAGTATAGATTGCTCTAGGCCATAGAGACATTTTATTGACTCCTTATTTTTAAGTCTTTGTTTAACTTTCATTTTTCTACCTTTACATTTTATAGATATATTCTTCATTTTTGGCTTCCTTTCACTGTATTTAATTTTATACACACACATACATATGACTTCTGCATTCTTTATAATTTGGGGATTTAGTGTCTTCTAACAAACAGACCAAAATACACCCAGGACCAAGTGGATCATCCTGTCTTGATCACCTGGGAAATTATATTCTCTCTCCTCACCCCTTTTTTCTTATTCCTTTCTTTTTTGATTTCTGACCTCTTTGGATTTGTCTAGTGTGTATTTCCTTTGGGTCATGGCTGATATTTTTGATTTTGCTCTCTTGTTCATCCATTCTTCTCAGGGCAAAATGACTAGAAGGAGGAATTCAAATCAAAAGAAAGTATGAAAGGTAATACTCTCTGCCACAGATCTAATTGATATGGATATAAGTAAAATGTTGGAGCTGGAATTCAGGAATGATTATAAAGTTACAAGCTGGGCTTGATAAAAGCATCAAAGACAATAGAGAATCTCTAGTGTGCAGAAATAAATTCTAATCAGGTTGAAATTAAAAATGCTTTAACTGAGAGGGAGATGCAAGATGGCAGAGGAGTAGGAGACGCTGTTTCAACCGGTACCCTAAAGTGAGCTAATTATCTACCAGAACACTCTGAACACCCATGAAACAAGCCTGAGATGTAGAATTACACACTTCTGGATCTCTGTGGGGGCAGAAGACCTCAGTGAAGAGGTACAACATACTGGGAAAGATCGGGCTGATATCAGAGGATGAACAGAAGGGGGCGGGAACCACCAAAAGTAACCCATTGGAAAGTAATACCCCAATATGAAAGTGCCCTGTGATTAGGGACAGCCTTAACTTGGAGTCTAGTTAAAAGCACTCAAAAAGAGCAAACAAAAGATCTTAAAGGGCAACTGGTGGAATCATGAGCACGGGCCTAAGCCTACTGACCCAGGTCAGCCACCACCTACGACCACCTGTGCCAGAGAGAGTGTGGTGGCAGAGCCTCCAGTTCCTGGTCTCGGAGTTCCCAGGGCTGTGTGGCTTGCACTGATGAGGGAACAGGAGGCTGGCTGAGGACAAAGCAAAAGGCTGACACCTTGCAACCCCCCTCCCAATTCTGGGTGGGACATAGGTGACATTCTTTTTTTTTTTTTTTAAAGATTTTATTTATTTATTTGATAGAGATTGCAACTAGTCAAAGAGGCAGGCAGGGAGAGAGAGAAGGAAGCAGGCTCCCTGCTGAGCAGAGAGCCTGATGTGGGGCTTGATCCCAGGACCCTGGGATCATGACCTGAGCTGAAGGCACTGAGCCACCCAGGCACCCCCATATGTGACATTCTTTAGGAATCTCCCAACTATCTTAATAGCTTGCTAAAAAGGGCAAAACGACTTTGGCAATGGCATGGCCTCTGATATCCGGTATCCTGTAGGTCCTCTTTAGCATATGAAAATTCTATTGAAACCTCCCTTTTCCTTACTTCCCCCACCCTCACAACCTGGGGCAGCAGCTCTTCCTGCCCATGGGTCCTGTCCCTGTGCTTTAGTAAACCACCATTTTGTACCAAACATGTCTCAAAAATTCTTTCTTGGTCATCAGCCCTGGACCTCACCTCACCAAACCTCACCTATATTCTAAAACTTCATCAGCACCATCGCTCAGCAGGGATGTACTCTCACCCTTGCATGAGGGAGTCTGGTGGGTGCTCTCTAGAACCAGAGCCTTTTGCACTCTGTGCTCACTGTGCGATGGGGTCTGATCTGCACTCCCCACCTGTGCCTAAGAGTGCTCCATGTAGGCACTAGCTGGAGGTCTCTAGGGCTGGCCAAGAGTCGGGACACTCCTGCCCAGACTTGAAGGACCTACCTAGATAACAGTCCCGGCAAAGGCAGCCACTGGAAGCAGGCTCCCTGGATCAATCTCACTTGCTGTTTTAGTGGCATGGGGGTGCAGAAACAAGCAGGCACTTTGGGTGACCCTTGAGACAGTGGCTGGGGATGTACACTGACTGTGGGAGGTCACATGGCTCAGCGGATTTGCAGAGGGGGAGTCTGTGTGTTCTGGACCAACCAGAGTGGGGCAGACTGAGGCTTCTCTCTGAGGCAGAGGTCTGGTGGCTGTTTGCTTTCCACTAAACCTCCAAAAAGCCGCCAAAGAAAAAATACCTCCAGAGGACAAAAGCCTGAAAAACAGGTTTCCATAAAGTGCAGTCCCTTGATAGGGAGCAGGAGGACTCAACCCAAACAACACTGACTGAAAAACAACAAGGCAGTCCCCTATCCCAGAAAGTCAGCCAAAAGAAGGAGAGGACAACCACCACAGGATCCCCATAAAACTGTAAAACCCCTTTATCAGGGGAAAACAATATATTAAGCTACTGGCATTGCCCTAAAACCTGTGTATTTCATAGATACAACTTTTATTTTTAATTCATTCTCACTATTCTTGTTCTTTTTAATTTTTTAAACTTACTTACCATTACAACTAGAGGTTTAATACAACATATTCCATAACAACCTTTTAACTTGAACTTTTTTCATACATACACCTGTGTTTTTCTTCTTCTTTTCTATTTTTTGGTATACATATAGATATAAGCTTCAAGGTAATCCTCTTTCCCTAATCAATACTACCTCTCTATATAAACCAGTTTTACTCTCCTTTTATCTCTGGAAATTTGAGTCCTTTAACAAAGATATCAAGGTAAACCCAGGAAGAATCAAAATAACCTTCCTCGCCCATGTAAGGGTTTATAGGCAAAATAAACACAACAGCAGGTGAGGTAGGCACAAGGCAAGATTTATTAAAGGCACTCTCCAGTGAAGTTTCGGGGCTCAGGAGAAGGGGAGCCAGGAAATTTGCGCTGGGAGGAGGTGGGTATCCTCAGGCGGGATTCCTCAACTCCAGGAAGAGGAGTGGGGGAAGTTGCACTGGGAGGGAGCTGGCGGGGGTGGGGGGGGGGTCTTATGGGGCCAAGGTAGGGCATGGGCTCATATCCATATATGATAGGGTATTTGGTGATCAGAGGGTATGGGGAGGGGTGTCCTGATACTTCTGTTTCCTGCATAAGTATCAGGTTACCTATGGAGACATGACCTGGGCATACATCCTTTTGGCGGAAAAGTCAAGGGGGGAGGCTGGAAGATGGCAGGCCGGAGGTCATTTCTATTGCTCCTCCTGGAGCTGCCGACCCAACATTCTGACCTTTCTGGTGTAATAGGGGCGGCGATTCAGATCTGGCTACTTTCTGCTTGCAAGGGGCATCATTATAGGGTCCTTTGGATGTGGGTAGGCAGGTATGGGGATGCAGGAGTTGGTCGACAGTGACCCTGGAAACCTCATGGATGTGATCCTGAATGAAGCGAAGAACACAGGGGAAGATTAGTGCTAACAGACAGAGGAGAATAAGGGGATTTAGGATTGGAAGGAGCCGGGTTGGTAAGGGAGAGAGCCACCATTGAGAGGGGTTTATTTCAGGGTGATGCTGGCCACGAAGGGAGTGGTGGATTTTTGCCAGAGCACTGATATTGGTTTCAACAATACTGGATTTGTTGATATAATAGCAGCATTATTCATTGAGGAATAAACCTGCGGTGAGCAGGTCCAGGCTCATCAGTTCTGTAGGGCTACCTGGGCCACTGAGGTAACCTGTTGTTGTAGGGATGCCAAAGACTCGCCTGAGGCCTCCATGGCTGTTTGGAGCTGTTCAGATAAATCTCGGGTAGCATCTATGGAGTGAGCTAGGGCCACTAGGGAAGACGCCAAGGAGACCCCAATAACAAGGGGAAGAAACACAGCCCTGCCACCTAATGTTTTGAGGGCTTGAGTCTCCTCATCAGTGTATGAGGGACTGTGGGGAGTGCTGAGAAAGAAGAGAGGAGCTGGAGAGGAGTTTAGGCCATCTGTCGGGCAATAGAGTCAGCCTTGTTGTTCCCCAAAGAGATGGGGCCCTTGGAGGCATGATGGCCATGTCAGTGGACAATAGCCACCTCAGTAGGGTAATTGAGAGCCTCAAGGAGTTTGGCAATAAGAGGCCCATTGACTATGGGGGTTCCCTTGGTCTTGAGAAATCCCCTTTCTTGCCAGAGGACAGTGTGAGTGTGAGTAATAAGGAAAGCATATTTGGAGTCAGTATAAATAGTGGCCCATTGTCCCTCAGATAAGTGAAGGGCCCTGGTGAGAGCCACAAGTTATGCCTTTGAGAAGTAGTCCCAATGGGAAGGGGGACCACTTCTATGACAGCGTCCAGCGTAACCACTACATAGGTCACGTATGGTTGTCCATCTGGCGCTATGAGGGAGCTCCCATCCACGAACAGAGTGCGATCGGGGTCAGGCAGCAGCTGGTCCAAAAGTCCTGGATGGGAGGGAGAGAGTTCCTCCAGGAGTTGAGAGCAGGAATGGGAAGGAGTAGGGAGAGATGAAGATGTCGGCAAGAGAGTGGAGGGATTTAGGCAAGGGGAGACAGAGAGTGTCTGGGGGTTTTCTATGAACTGCAGGTGGTAGAGTTGGAGAGGGGAAGGAGTGAGCTGTGCCAAGGATTTGTGGCTGACTAAGTCCATCAGTCGATGGGAGGAGAAGACCATGATGGGCTGTCCCAAGGTAAGTTTGAGGCCCTCCTTTGTCAGAGAAGTGGCTGCCGCTAGGGCCCTGAGGCAGGGCTGCCCTCCCTGGGCGGTGACATCTAGTTGCTTGGAGGGTTAATGGGGATAAGGAGACCCTGCTGAGGCATGCAGTCGATGATGGGTTTAAGTCTTCACTGGTGGGTTGCTACTATAGATCCTATAGATCTGGAAATGTCCCATACCTGCAGGTCCACGGAGGGGGGGCAGTTGGGGATAGAGGACGAGTCAGAGGGGAGTAGAGGAAGGATGAGGTGAGCAGAAGTTGAGGGAGAAGGAGAGAGACCTGAAGAGGGAGGTGGCCTGAAGTTTGTGGAGGATGTCCCTGCCTAGTAGGGGAACAGGGCAGGAAGAGATGATGAGGAAGGAGTGTGAGAAGGGGAACCCATCCAGGCTGCACCTACGGGGCGGGGTGGCCTTTGGAGTGGAGGAAGTACCATCAGTTCCCGTAACTGCAACTGGGGAGGGACGAGTAGGACCCAAGTAGGAAGGCAGGACAGAATAGGTAGCCCCTGTCTCCAACAGAAAGTAAATGGACTTACCCGCTACCTGGAGCATGACCCTGGGCTCGGCATGGGTGAGAGGGATGTCTGAGTCAGGGCTCCATCAGTCATCCTTCAATCCTAGAAGTTGGAAGTCAGGATTTACCGTCTCAGGGTCTCCCCCACGTGGAGGTGCCAGGAATCCCCTGAGGCTGGGGCAGTCCGATTTCCAGTGGCCCATCATGCGGCATTGAGGGCACGGCCTAGTAGGCGCTTTTGGATTGGGGCATTGATGGGCCCAGAGTCCCTTGCCTCCACACTTGAAACAGGCCCCCAGAGGGACGCAGTTAGGTGCTCCCTTCTGTTGACCCCCAGAACCTGCTGGCCTCAGGGCTGCTACCAGGGCTTGGGTCTGCAGTTGGACCTTCTGTTGGGAGTCTGGCTTGGTGCTTAAGCTCTGCTGCCTCCTCTTGGGAGTTAAAGACTTTAAATGCCATTTTCACCAGATAGAAATGGGAGTTTGAGGGCCCTCCTACACTTTCTTTAATTTTTTCTGAATGTCAGCTGCTGACTGAAAATAAAGTGGGTAGCTAAAACAGTCGCCCCTGCCAGAGAGGCTGGGTCTAGGCGAGTGTATTGAGTTAGCACCTCAGTAAGTCAGTTAAGAAACATGGCCAGGTTTTCACTGGGTTCCTGAATGATTTCCCCTCACAAACCTTCTACAACTCTCCTTTGCATTCAGGTTTTGTCCCAAACAACCATCTCATTTAGGACAAAATTATCTCCTTTTACTTTCAACAAAATGTACTCCCATTCCTTAAATCTTTCTTACATATCTTCTACTTTCCTACATACAGAGTTGCTTCCTTTATTTCCATCAGTTTTACAGTTAGCAGAATTCTGTACTCTTAGAAGCACCGTTAGTTATTAACCTCTAGTCAGTTATTAATCAATTGTGAATAGTTATAACAGAATTCTTTAGATGCCAATTTATGAATCAGTTAAGCACAAATCATGCTTACTAACAGATTTAAATATTCTTATTTTCTTTGCTGTAAGAAGTCAAAAGCACAAACTCATGTTCAGTAATCAATGACTTGGCACTTTATCTTCTTTGGAAAAGACCTAAATGTCCAACAAATTTAATTCCATTTGTCATCCAAGAAAAACTTGAAAAAATATTGTATCTATTTATTCTTGAGAGACAGAGAGAGAGAGAGAAGCAGAGGCAGAAAGAGAAGCAGACTCTCTAAGGAGCAGGGAGCCAGATGCAGGACACAATCCCAGGACTGTGGGATCATGACCTGAGCCAAATCTAGATGCTTAACCATCCAAGCCACCTAGGCACCCAACTTTTATTTTTTAAAGTAATAATTTAAGAGAAACAATTTATTGCAGAAATTAGAAAAATAGTTTATACTTGAGTTTATTCTTTTTTAAACATTTAAAAAATATTCAATGAATTAACATATAATGTATTATTGTTTCAGATGTACAGGCATGCATTTTATTCAGTGTATATAATATTAAGTGCTCATTACATCACCTGGCCTCCTCAATGCCCATCACCCAGTTACCCCATCCTTCCACACTGCTCCCTGGAAGGGAGAAACCCTCAGTTTTTTTCTTATTCACATAAACAATGAATTTTGGAACACTGAAAAACTAAAATTAAATTTAAGAAAATTTATTATGGTTTGTCTCCCTCTCTGCTTTTTTCTTGTTTTATTTTTTCCTCTTCCCCTATGGTCCTCTGTTTTGCTTCTTAAATTCCACATATCAGTGAAATCATATAATTGTCTTTCTCTGATTCACTTATTTTGCTTAGTATAATACCCTCTAGTTCCATCCATGTCATTGCAAATGGCAATATTTCTTTTTTTGATGGCTGTGTAATAGTCTATTGTATGAATATACCACATTTTTTTTTTTTACATCTTCTTTATCCATTCATCTGTTGATGGACATCTGGTCTCTTTCCATAGTTTGACTATTGTGAACATTGCTGCTATACACATTGGGGTGTATGTATGCCTTCAGATCACTACATTTGTATCTTTGGGGTAAGATAATAGTGCGATTGCTGAGTTGTGGGGTAGTTCTATTTTCAACTTTCAACTTTTTTTTAACTGTTTTCCAGAATGGCTGTACCAGTTTGCATTCCCACCAACAGTGTAGGAGGGTTCCCCCTTTTGTGCATCTTCACCAACATCTATATCATTTCCTGACTTGTTCATTTTGGCCATTGTGACTGGTGTGAAGTTGTATTTGCTTGTAGTTTTGATTTGTATTTCCCTGAAGTCAAGTGATGTGGGACAGTTTTTCATATGTTGGCCATTTGTATGTCTTCTTTGGAGAAATGTCTATTAATGTATTCTGCCCATTTCTTGATTGGATTTTGTGTTCTTTGGGTGTTGATTTGGGTAAGTTCTTTATAGATTCTGGATACTAGCTCTTTACCTAATATGTCATTTGCAAATACTTTATTCCATTCTGTGGGTTCCCTTTTGGTTTTGTCAACTGTCTCCTTTGCTGTGCAAAAGCTTTTTATCTTGATGAAGTCCTAATAGTTCATTTTTGCCTTTGTTTCCCTTGCCTTTGGAGATGTGTCTAGTAAAATTTGCTGTGACCAAGGTCACAGAAGTTGTTGCCTGTATTCTCCTCTAGGATTTCAATGATCCCTCTCTCACATTTAGGTCTTTCATCCATTTGAGTCCATTTTTGTGTATGGTGGAAAAAAGTGGCCAAGTTTCATTTTTCTGCATGTGTCTGACTAATTTTTCCAACACCGTCTGTTGAAGACACTGTCTTTTTTCCACTAGATATTCTTTCCTGCTTTGCCAATTTATTAATTGACCATAGAGTAGTGGGCCCATTTCTGGGTTCTCTATTCTGTTCCATTGATCTAGGTGTCTGTTTTTGCACCAGTACCATACTCTTTCAATGACGACAGCCTTGAAATATAACTTATAGTCCGGAATTGTGATGCCATCAGCATTTTCTATTTCAACATTCCTTAGGCTATTCAGGATCCTTTCTAATTCCATACAGATTTTAAGATTATTTGTTCGAGCTCTGTGGAAAATGCCCATGATATTTTGATAGGGCTTGCACTGAATGTGTAGAATGCTCTGGGTAGCATAGACATTTTAACAATATTTATTCTTCCAAATCCATAAGCATGAGATGTTTTTCCATGTCTTTGTGTTCCTCAATTTCCTTCATGAGTATTCTGTAGTCATCTGAGTACAGATCCTTTGCCTCTTTGGTTGGGTTTATTTCTAGATATGTTCATTTTGGGTGCAATTGTAAATGGGATTGACTCCTTGATTTCTCTTTCTTTGAGACAAGAGATTCTTAACCTACAGAGATAGGGACATTAGACTGACAGCAAAAGTATCCACAGAGACCTGGCATTCCAGAAAGGTTGGCATAATATATTCAGAATAGTAAATGAGAAAAGCATGCACCCAAGAATAATTTATCCAGCAAGGCTGTCATACAGAATGGAAGGAGAATTAAAGAGCACCAGGAAAAGCAGAAACTAAGAGAATATGACCACTAAACTAAGCCTATAAGAAATATTAAAGGGGATCCCATAAGTGAAGAGAAAACCCAAAAGAAACAGATAATCTACAGAAACTGGGGCCTTACAGGCAATACACTGGCATTAAATTCATATCTTTTAATACTTACTCTGAATGTAAATAGACTAAATGCTCCAGTCAGAAGACACAGGGTATCAGATTAGATAAAAAAAAAACAAGACCCATCCATATGCTGTCTACAAGGGACTCATTTTAGACCTAAAGTCACCTCCAGATTGAAAGTGAGGGGGTGGAGAACAATTTATCAGGCTAATGGACCTCAAAAGAATGCTGGTAGCAATCCCAATATTAGACAAAATTGATGTTAAATCAAAGACTGTAGTAATGGATGAAGAGGGACATTGTACCATACTTGAAAGGCTTATGCAACAAGAAGATCTATAATTATAAATATTTATGCTCCTAATGTGGGAGTAGCCAAATATATAAACCAATTAATAACCAAATTAAAGAAGCACATTGATAATAATACTAGGGGACTTCAACGCACCGCTCACAGCAATGGACAGATCATCTAAGCAGAAAATCAACAAGGAAACAAGGGCTTTGAGTGACATACCGGACCAGATAGATTTCATAGATATATTCAGAACATTCCACCCTAAAGCAACAGAATACACATTCTTCTTGAGTGCACATGGAATAGTCTCCAGACTAGATCACATACTGAGTCACAAATCAGGTCTCAACTGATACCAAAATATTGGGTTTATTTCCTCCATATTTTCAGACCACAATGCTTTCAAACTTGAACTCAATCACAAAAGGAAATTTAGGTCAGCTTCTTTAGATGTAAGTATAACTTGTGTATTTGAGACTTTTCTAATTTTTTTGAGAAATATTTGTATTGCTATGTACTTCCCTCTTAGGCCTGGCTGCCTTTGCTGAATCCCAAAGGTTTTGAATAGCTGTGTTTTCATTTTCATTTGTTTCCATAAATTAAAAAAAAAATCTTCTCTATTCATCAGTGATATTGGTCTGAAATTATCCGTTTTGGTAGGATCTTTGCCTGGCTTGGGGATCAGGGTAATGCTGGCTTCATAGAAGGAGTCTGGAAGTTTTCCTTCTGCTTCAATTTTTTGAAACAGCTTCAGGAGTATAGGTGTTATTTCTTCTTTGAAAGTTTGGTAGAATTCCCCAGGGAATCCGTCAGGTCCTGGGCTCTTGTTTTTTGGGAGGTTTTGGATCACTATTTAAGTTGTCAATTTCTTCCTGGTTCAATTTTGGGAGTTTATAGTTTTCCAGGAATGTGTCCATTTCATCTAGGTTGCTTAGCTTATTGGCATATAACTGTTGATAATAACTTATAATGATTGTTTCTACTTCCTTGGTGTTCATTGTGATCTCTCCCTTTTCATTCATAATTTTATGAATTTGGGCTTTCTCTCTTGTCTTTTGGATTAGTGTGGCCAATGGTTTATCGATCTTATTGATTCTTTAAAAAAACCAGCTTCTAGTTTCATTGATACGTTCTACTGTATCTCTGGTTTCTACCTCATTGATCTCAGCTCTAATCTTGATAATTTCCCTTCTTATTTGTAGAGTTGGTTTGATTTGTTGTTGATTCTCCTGTTCTTTAAGGTGTAGAGACAGCTGCTGTGTTCTGGATTTTCCAGTTATTTTGAAGGAGGCCTGTATGGCTATGTATTTCCCCCTTTGCTGTATCCCATATGTTTTGGACCGAAGTGTCTTCATTCTCATTGGTTTCCATGAATTGTTTCAGTTCTTCTTTGATCTCCTGGTTGATCCAAGCATTCTTAAGCAAGGTGGTCTTTAGCTTCCAGGTGTTTGAGTTCCTTTGGAACTTTTCCTTGTGATTGAGCTCCAGTTTCAAAGCACTGTGATCTGAGAATATGCAGGGAAAAATCTCAGTCTTTTGTTATCGGTTGAGTCCTGATTTGTGACCCAGTATGTGGTCTATTCTTGAAAAGGTTCCATGTGCACTTGAGAAGAATGAGTATTCTGTTGTTTTAGGGTGGAATGTTCTGTATATATCTATGAGGTCCATCTGGTCCAGTGTGTCATTCAATGCTCTTGTTTCTTTATTGATTTTCTGCTTCGATGATCTGTCTATTTCTGAGAGAGGTGTGTTAAGATCTCCTACTATTAATGTATTCATATCAATATGATTCTTTATCTTCATTAACAGTTTTCTTATGTAGTTGGCTGCTCCCATATCGGGGGCATAGATATTTAAAATTGTTGGAATATGGATGCTAAGATTCTCAACAAGATCCTAGCAAATAGGATCCAACAGCACATTAAAAAGATTATCCACCATGACCAGGTGGGATTCATCCCTGGTCTACAAGGATGGCTCAACATTCGCAAATCAATCAATGTGATAGAACAAATTAATAAGAGAAGACAGAAGAACCACATGGTCCTCTCAATCGATGCAGAAAAAGCATTTGACAAAATCCAGCATCCGTTCCTGATTAAAATGCTTCAAAGTATAGGGATAGAGGGAACATTCCTGAACTTCATCAAATCTATCTATAAGACCCACAGCAAATATCATCCTCAATGGGAAAAAGCTTGCATCCTTCCCGTTGAGATCAGGAACACGACAAGGATGCCCACTCTCACCACTCTTGTTCAACATAGTATTAGAAGTTTTAGCAACAGCAATCAGACAACAAAGGGAAATAAAAAGTATCCAAATTGACAATGAAGAAGTCAAACTCTCTCTTCGCAGATGACATGATTATGGAAACCCAAAAGACTCCACCCTCAAACTACTAGAACTCATACTGCAATTCAGCAACGTGGCAGGATACAAAGTCAATGTACAGAAATCAGTGGCCTTCTCATACAGTAACAATGAAAATACAGAAAGGGAAATTAGAGAATTGATTCCATTTACTATAGCACCAAGAACCATAAGATACCTGGGAATAAACCTAACCAAAGAGGTAAAGGATGTGTACTTGAGGAACTACAGAACACTTATGAAAGAAACTGAAGAAGACACAAAAAGATGGAAGACCATTCCATGCTCTTGGATCAGAAGAATAAACATTGTTAAAATGTCTATACTGCCTAGAGCAATCTATACTTTTAATGCCATTCTGATCAAAGTTCCACCGGTATTCTTCAAAGAGCTGGAGCAAATAATCCAAAAATTTGTATTATCTCCGAAGAGACCCTGAATCGCTAAGGAAATGTTGAAAAACAAAAATAAAACTGGGGGTATCACGTTACCTGATTTCAAGCTTTACTACAAAGCTGTGATCACCAAGACAGCATGGTACTGGCATAAAAACAGACACATAGACCAGTGGAACAGAGTAGAGAGCCCAGATATGGACCCTAAACTCTATGGTCAAATAATCATCAACAAAGCAGGAAAAAATATACAGTGGAAAAAAGACAGTCTCTTCAATAAATGGTGCTGGGAGAATTGAGCAGCTATATGTAGAAGAATGAAGCTCGACCATTCTCTTACACCATACACAAAGATAAACTCGAAATGGATAAAAGACCTCAATGTGAGACAGGAATCCATCAGAATCCTAGAGGAGAACATAGGCAATAATCTCTTTGATATCAGCCACAGCAACTTCTTTCAAGATATGTCTCCAAAGGCAAAGGAAACAAAAGTCAACATAAACTTTTGGGACTTCATCAAGATCAAAAGCTTCTGCACAGCAAAGAAAACAGTCAAGAAAACCAAGAGGCAACCCACGGAATGGGAGAAGATATTTGCATATGACAGTACAGACAAAAGGTTGATATCCAGGATCTATAATGAATTCCTCAAACTCAACACACACAAAACAGACAATCATATCAAAAAATGGGCAGAATATATGAACAGACACTTCTCCAGTGAAGATATACAAATGACTATCAGACACATTAAAAAATGTTCATCATCACTAGCCATCAGGGAGATTCAAATTAAAACCACATTGAGATATCACCTTACACCAGTTAGAATGGCCAAAATTAAGACAGGAAACAACATGTGTTCGGAGGAGATGTGGAAAAGGGGAACCCTCTTACACCGTTGGTGGGAATGCAAGTTGGTGCAACCTCTTTGGAGAACAGTGTGGAGATTCCTCAAGAAATTAAAAATAGAACTTCCCTATGACCCTGCACTCCTGGGTATTTACCCCAAAGATACAGATGTAGTGAAAAGAAGGGCCATCTGTACCCCAATGTTTATAGCAGCAATGGCCATGGTCGCCAAGCTGTGCAAAGAACCAAGATGCCCTTCAATGGACGAATGCATAAGGAAGATGTGGTTCATATACACTATGGAGTATTATGCCTCCATCAGAAAGGATGAATACCCAACTTTTGTAGCAACATGGATGGGACTGGAAGAGATGATGCTGAGTGAAATAAGTCAAGCAGAGAGAGTCAATTATCCTATAGTTTCACTTATTTGTGGAGCATAACAAATAGCATGGAGGACATGGGGAGTTAGAGAGGAGAAGGGAGTTGGGGAAATTGGAAGGGAGGTAAACCATGAGACTATGGACTCTGAAAAACAATCTGAGGGGTTTGAAGTGGCCGAGGGTGGGAGGTTGGGGTACCAGGTGGTGGGTATTATAGAGGGCATGGGTTGCATGGAGTACTGGGTGTGGTGAAAAAATAATGAATACTGTTGTGCTAAAATAAATAAAAAATAAATTTAAAAAAATCTCTAATTTCCTGGTTGACCCATTCATTCTTTAGTAGGATGTTCTTTAGCTTCCAAGTATTTGAGTTCCTTCCAAATTTCCTTTTACGATTGTTCACTTTTTAATTTTTTATTTATTTTAATTTTTTATTTATTTATTTTTTTAAGATTTTATTTATTTATTTGACAGAGAGAGATCACAAGTAGGCAGAGAGGCAGGTAGAGAGAGAGGAGGAAGCAGGCCCCCTGCTGAGCAGAGAGCCTGATGCGGGACTCCATCCCAGGACCCTGAGATCATGACCTGAGCCGAAGGCAGTGGCTTAACCCACTGAGCCACCCAGGCGCCCCGATTGTTCACTTTTTAAAAAACCTTTTTTTAATCATGTATAAATTTGCATTAGTTTTTTTTAAATTTTATTTTTCAGTGTGCCAAGATTCATTGTTTATGTATTACAACCAGTGCTCCATGCGATAAGTGCCCACCTCAATACCCACCCCTACGCTCACCCATCCCCGACCCTTCTCCCCTCCAAAACCCTCAGTTTGTTTCTCAGAGTTTGCAGTCTCTCATGGTTTATCTCCCCCTCCAATTTCCCCCAATTCACTTTTCCTTTCCTTCTCCTAATATCCTCCATGCTTAGGATGTTATTCCTTATGGTTCACAAGTAAGTGAAACCATATGATAGTTGACTCTCTGCTTGACTTATTTTGCACTTCTGGATACAGCAAGAAGGCCTGGAGATCTTTAAGCTGGCTCAGAATGACCTTCAAAGATACTGATAGATCTTGTATTCCATTTTTCTAGTTTCCCAAGGTCTTAAAATAACGTTTGTGTGGGATTATTTGATATATTTATTTTTGTGTAATAATTTTGATATAATTAAAACTTCCAGAAAAATGACAAGAATAAAAAAGGAACTTTTATTATGTACTTTACTCAGATCCACCAATTTTTTATGTTTTGCTCCATTTATTTATCATCCACTCAATAAATATGGAAATAAATAATTAAAAAAATGAGAAAGGGTTTACACAGAGTTGAGGGCTTAGGAATTGTCAACAGTTTTTTTTTTCTTCTCATTGTTCCCTTATCCTTTGGCTCAGAGTGCCTTAAGTCTCTGAGTGCCAGGATGCAGCAGAGCTCCTGTCACTAATGCAGCTCATATTGGAGTGCTATGGGCAAACTTGGGTGATGGTCTCACAAAACTGCCTCTTAAATGTTAGGGCAAATTGAAGAGAAGTAGTTGATGACTCCTTTCCAATAACATTATGAGATGAACCTACCTTTAATGTAATTTGAGGAAGAAACTTCAACTACCTTAAAGGAAAAAAAAATGATAGTACTGCTATGTTAAAGATAAAAACAATGGGGAAAAACTCCTATATGAATACGGGCATCATTAAGAGAGAAAAACAGAGCAGAAATAAACTGTTTTAACGAACTTTTCAAAACGAGTCCTCTGGGTGGCTCAGTTGGTTGTGTTTGCTTTCAGCTCAGATCATGATCTCAGGGTCCTGGTATGGAGTCCCACATCGGGCTCCTACTCAGTGGGTAGACTGTTTCTCTCTCTCCTTCTCCCTTTGTCTCCACCCTCCCACTCATGCTCTCTCTCTTTCTCTCAAATAAATAAAATCTAAAAAATAAAATTTTCAAAGCTTCTACCACTGACCTGAAGCTACCAATTGATTTTCTAGAATTGCAAGAACTTCAGGTATAGACTCCTCTGCAAAGGGGGAGATTAAGGAAAGTAGAAGAGTCATCGATTTCAGGGTCTCAGAGACTGTTTCTAAGTTGTTGGCCATGGACAGGTTGGTGTGAGGTCCTAGAGACTTAGGCAGGCATATTTAAGCTCAGCCTTTGCTCTGTTTTTTCTCACTTTGCCACATGTGCCTCTCCCTGCTCAGCTAATCCTATGCTGTAGAGTCTGTTGGGCTAACAATACTTGTTCACTTTAACCAAGACTGTAATCTCTTAGGTTCTTTGGAGGATTAAGTCAGGTCATGTGTGTGCAAACGCTTAAGAGACTGCCAAATTTGACCTGGATATGAAGTATGAAAGTTGCCCTATCAGTTAGAATCCAAGGCACACTTGAATGAGGATAATTCAAAGAGGACTGAATGAAGACGCTGATTACCAAGTCTGGGAAGCCTCAGAGCTTGTGTAGTAGTCCAAGCAGGTGCAGGCAGGGAGATGCTGATTACCAAGTCTGGGAAGGCTCAGAGCTTGTGTAGAAGTCCAGGCAGGTGCAGACAGGGCTGGAGCAATTGAGAGGGAATGGTTACCAGCCAGAAGTTGACAGAGAGACCTCAAAAGCACTGCGTTCCTCTCAGAATCCAGAACCTCAGGGTGCAGCCACATTTTGTGCCCTTGGCTCCCCTGCTAGGGCAGGGTTCAGCCTCGCTGAGCCCACCAAAATGTCTAGAGTGGGGCTGCTCATGTAATGTGTGGTGACAAAGTCCTTGCTGAGGTGGTCCATGCCCACATAATAAAGGCATTCAGCCTCCTAGGGTGGGAAGTAGGGTGGAGAGTTTGAGAGGGAATCTGGAGGGACAGCTGGAGAATACTGAGCACAGTCACTAAGGATTTCCTGGTGACTTTGTGTTAAAATACTGTGTGTGTTAGAATACCATGTAGAGAACCATCAGTGAAATAATACAACTTATAAATTTGTTATTTTGTTATTGTAGAGTAATGATAGACCATGATCTCAGCCAATTGTTTTTGAATATATCATTAGTTGGGAAACCTAGTAAAAAAATGAGACAACAGTATCTTGGATTGCACTGGAATCGGGATGGGAGTAGAGCAGCTTGGAGCTTTTCCCCTAGTTCCTTGTGAACATTTTTTTCCCTGAAGCAATGAGGAACTGGGATCAATTGATTTGAGAACCACTGGTCTAATGCTCTTAAAATCAGGTATTTGGGACTTCAGGTCTTTTTTTTTCCCCTCAATAGGTCAAGTATAATTTTTTTGTTGTTGTTTTTTAAACAACTTTGTTGTTGTTGTTGTTTTTAAAAATTTTTTATTTTTTAAATTACTTTTCAATGTACTAGAATTCATTGTTTATGCACCACACCCAGTGCTCCATGCAATATGTGCCCTCCACAATACCCACCACCAGACTGGCCCAACTTCCCACCCCCCACCCCTTCAAAACCCTCAGATTGTTTTTCAGAGTCCATAGTCTCTCACGGTTCATCTCCCCCTCCAATTTCCCACAGCTCCCTTCTCCACTCCATTTCCCCATGTCCTCTATGTTATTTATTATGCTCCACAAATAAGTGAAACCATATGATAATTGACTCTCTCTGCTTGACTTATTTCACTCAGCATAATCTCTTCCAGTCCAGTCCATGTTGCTACAAAAGTTGGGTATTCATCCTTTCTGATGGAGGCATAATACTCCATAGTGTATATGGACTACATCTTTCTTATCCATTCGTCCGTTGAAGGGCATCTTGGTTCTTTCCACAGTTTGGTGACTGTGGCCATTGCTGATATGAACATTGGGGTACAGATGGCCCTTCTTTTTACTACATCTGTATCTTTGGGGTAAATACCCAGGAGTGCAATTGCAGCGTCATAGGGAAGTTCTATTTTTAATTTCTTGAGGAATCTCCACACTGTTCTCCGAATTGGCTGCACCAACATGCATTCCCACCAACAGTGTAAGAGGGTTCCCCTTTCTCCACATCCTCTCCAACACATGTTGTTTCCTGTCTTGCTAATTTTGGCCATTCTAACTGGTGTAAGGTGATATCTCAATGTGGTTTTAATTTGAATCTCCCTGATGGCTAGTGATGATGAACATTTTTTAATGTGTCTGGTATGTCTTAATTGGAGAAGTGTCTGTTCATGTCTTCTGCCCATTTTTTTTTTAATATTTTTTTTTAAAGATTTTATTTATTTATTTGACAGGGAGAAATCACAAGTAGATAGAGAGGCAGGCAGAGAGAGAGAGAGAGAGGGAAGCAGGCTCCCTGCTGAGAGCCCGATGCGGGACTCGATCCCAGGACTCTGAGATCATGACCTGAGCCGAAAGCAGCGGCCCAACCCACTGAGCCACCCAGGCGCCCTCTTCTGCCCATTTTTTGACATGATTATTTGTTTTGTGTGGGTTGAGTTTGAGAAGTTCTTTATAGATCCTGGATGTCAGCCTTTTGTCTGTACTGTCATTTGCAAATATCTTCTCCCATTCCGTGGGTTGCTTCTTTGTTTTCTTGACTGTTTCCTTTGCTGTGCAGAAGCTTTTGATCTTGATGAAGTCCCAAAAGTTTATTTTGACTTTTGTTTCCTTTGCCTTTGGAGACATATCTTGAAAGAAGTTGCTGTGGCTGATATCAAAGAGATTATTGCCTATGTTCTCCTCTAGGATTCTGATGGATTCCTGTCTCACATTGAGGTCTTTTATCCATTTCGAGTTTATCTTTGTGTATGGTGTAAGAGAATGGTCGAGCTTCATTCTTCTACATATAGCTGCTCAATTCTCCCAGCACCATTTATTGAAGAGACTGTCTTTTTTCCACTGTATATTTTTTCCTGCTTTGTTGATGATTATTTGACCATAGAGTTTAGGGTCCATATCTGGGCTCTCTACTCTGTTCCACTGGTCTATGTGTCTGTTTTTATGCCAGTACCATGCTGTCTTGGTGATCACAGCTTTGTAGTAAAGCTTGAAATCAGGCAACGTGATGACGCCAGTTTTGTTTTTCTTTTTCAACATTTCCTTAGCGATTCGGGGTCTCTTCTGATTCCATACAAATTTTTGGATTATTTTCTCCAGCTCTTTGAAAAATACCAGTGGAATTTTGAATGGCATTAAAAGTATAGATTGCTCTAGGCTGTAGAGAGATTTTACCAAGAGCATGGAATGGTCTTCCATCTCTTTGTGTCTTCTTCAATTTCTTTCATGAGTGTTCTGTAGTTACTTGAGTATAGATCATTTACCTCTTTTGTTAGGTTTATTCCCAGGTATCTTATGGTTCTTTGTGCTATAGTAAATGGAACAGATTCTCTAATTTCCATTTCTGTGTTTTCATTGTTAGTGTATAAGAAAGCAATTGATTTATGTACATTGACTTTGTATCCTGCCACATTACTGAATTGCTGTGAGTTCTAGTAGTTTGGGGGTGGAGTCTTTTGGGTTTCCCATATAAAGTATCATATCATCTGCGAAGAGAGAGAGTTTGACTTCTTCATTGCCAATTTGGATACCTTTTATTTCTCTTTGTTGTCTGCTGTTGCTAGGACTTCATTTTTTTTAATTTTTAATTTTTTATAAACGTATATTTTTATCCCCAGGGGTACAGGTCCGTGAATCACCCCACAGCACTCACCAAAACAACCCCCCCAATGTCCATAACCCCACCCCCCTTTCCCAACCCCCCTCCCCCCAGCAACCCTCAGTATGTTTTGTGAGATTAAGAGTCACTTATGGTTTGTCTCCCTCCCAATCCCATCTTGTTTCATTGATTCTTCTCCTACCCACTTAAGCCCCCATGTTGCATCCCCACTTCCTCATATCAGGGAGATCATATGATAGTTGTCTTTCTCTGCTTGACTTATTTCGCTAAGCATGATACGCTCTAGTTCCATCCACGTTGTCGCAAATGGCAAGATTTCATTTCTTTTGATGGCTGCATAGTATTCCATTATGTATATATACCACATCTTCTTGATCCATTCATCTGTTGATGGACATCTAGGTTCTTTCCATAGTTTGGCTTTTGTGGACATTGCTGCTATAAACATTCGGGTGCACGTGGCCCTTCGGATCACTACGTTTGTATCTTTAGGGTAAATACCCAGTAGTGCAATTGCTGGATCATAGGGCAGTTCTATTTTCAGCATTTTGAGGAACCTCCATGCTGTTTTCCAGAGTGGTTGCACCAGCTTGCATTCCCACCAACAGTGTAGGAGGGTTCCCCTTTCTATGCATCCTCGTCAGCATCTGTCATTTCCTGACTTGTTGATTTTAGCCATTCTGACTGGTGTGAGGTGATATCTCATTGTGGTTTTGATTTGTATTTCCCTGATGCTGAGTGATATGCAGCACTTTTTCATGTGTCTGCTGGCCATTTGGATGTCTTCTTTGCAGAAATGTCTGTTCATGTCCTCTGCCCATTTCTTGATTGGATTATTTGTTCTTTGGGTGTTGAGTTTGCTAAGTTCTTTATAGATTTTGGACACTAGTCCTTTATCTGATATGTCATTTACAAATATCTTCTCCCATTCTGTCAGTTGTCTTTTGATTTTGTTAACTGTTTCCTTTGCTGTGCAAAAGCTTTTGATCTTGATGAAATCCCAATAGTTCACTTTTGCCCTTGCTTCCCTTGCCTTTGGCGATGTTCCTAGGAAGATGTTGCTGCGGCTGAGGTCAAAGAGGTTGCTGCCTGTGTTCTCCTCAAGGATTTTGATGGATTCCTTTCGCACATTGAGGTCCTTCATCCATTTTGTCTATTTTTGTGTGTGGTGTAAGGAAGTGGTCCAATTTCATTTTTCTGCATGTGGCTGTCCAATTTTTCCAACACCATTTATTGAAGAGGCTGTCTTTTTTCCACCGGACATTCTTTCCTGCTTTGTCAAAGATTAGTTGACCATAGAGTTGAGGGTCTATTTCTGGGCTCTCTATTCTGTTCCATTGATTTATGAGTCTGTTTTTTTGCCTGTACCATGCTGTCTTGATGATGACAGCTTTGTAATAGAGCTTGAAGTCCGGAATTGTGATGCCACCAACATTGGCTTTCTTTTTCAATATTCCTTTGGCTATTCGAGGTCTTTTCTGGTTCCATATAAATTTTAGAATTATTTGTTCCATTTCTTTGGAAAAGATGGACGGTACTTTGATAGGAATTGCATTAAATGTGTAGATTGCTTTAGGTAGCATAGACATTTTCACAATATTTATTCTTCCAATCAGGAGCATGGAACATTTTTCCATTTCTTTGTGTCTTCCTCAATTTCTTTCATGAGTACTTTATAGTTTTCTGAGTATAGATTCTTAGCCTCTTTGGTTAGGTTTATTCCTAGGTATCTTATGATTTTGGGTGCAATTGTAAATGGGATTGACTCTTAATTTATCTTTCTTCTGTCTTGTTGTTGGTGTAGAGAAATGCAACTGATTTCTGTGCATTGATTTTATATCCTGACACTTTACTGAATTCCTGTACAAGTTCTAGCAGTTTTGGAGTGGAGTCTTTTGGGTTTTCCACATATAGTATCATATCATCTGCGAAGAGTGATAATTTGACTTCTTCTTTGCCGATTTGGATGCCTTTAATTTCCTTTTGTTGTCTGATTGCTGAGGCTAGGACCTCTAGTACTATGTTGAATAGCAGTGGTGATAATGGACATCCCTGCCGTGTTCCTGACCTTAGCGGAAAAGCTTTCAGTTTTTCTCCATTGAGAATGATATTTGCGGTGGGTTTTTCATAGATGGCTTTGATGATATTGAGATATGTGCCCTCTATCCTTATACTTTGAAGACTTTTGATCAGGAAGGGATGCTGTACTTTGTCAAATGCTTTTTCAGCATCTATTGAGAGTATCATATGGTTCTTGTTCTTTCTTTTATTGATGTGTTGTATCACATTGACTGATTTGCGGATGTTGAACCAACCTTGCAGCCCTGGAATAAATCCCACTTGGTCGTGGTGAATAATCTTTTTAATGTACTGTTGAATCCTATTGGCTAGTATTTTGGTGAGAATTTTTGCATCTGTGTTCCTCAAGGATATTGGTCTATAGCTCTCTTTTTAATGGGATCCTTGTCTGGTTTTGGGAACAAAGTGATGCTGGCCTCATAAAATGAGTTTGGAAGTTTTCCTTCCATTTCTATTTTTTGGAACAGTTTCAGGAGAATAGGTATTTGTTCTTCTTTAAATGTTTGGTAGAATTCCCCCAGGAAGCCATCTGGCCCTGGGCTTTTGTTTGTTTGGAGATTTTTAATGACTGTTTCAATCTCCTTACTGGTTATGGGTCTGTTCAGGCTTTCTATTTCTTCCTGGTTCAGTTGTGGTAAGTTATCTTTCTAGGAATGCATCCATTTCTTCCAGATTGTCAACTTTGTTGGTGTAGAGTTGCTCATAGTATGTTTTTATAATAGTTTGTATTTCTTTGGTGTTAGTTGTGATCTCTCCTCTTTCATTCATGATTTTATTTATTTGGGTCCTTTCTCTTTTCTTTTTGATAAGTGTGGTCAGGGGTTTATCAATTTTATTAATTCTTTCAAGGAACCAGCTCCTAGTTTCGTTGATTTGCTCTATGGTTTTTTTGGTATCTATTTCATTGATTTCTTCTCTGATCTTTATGATTTCTCTTCTCCTGCTGGGCTTAGGGTTTCTTTCTTGTTCTTTCTCCAGCTCCTTTAGGTGTAGGATTAGGTTGTGTACCTGAGACCTTTCTTGTTTCTTGAGAAAGGCTTGTACTGCTATATATTTTCCTCTCAGGACTGCCTTTGTTGTGTCCCACAGATTTTGAACCGTTGTATTTTCATTATCATTTGTTTCCATGATTTTTTTCAATTCTTCTTTAATTTCCCGGTTGACCAATTCATTCTTTAGAAGGATGCTGTTTAGTTTCCATGTATTTCGTTTCTTTCCAAACTTCCTCTTGTGGTTGAGTTCTAGCTTCAGAGCATTGTGGTCTGAAAATATGCAGGAAATGATCCCAATCTTTTGATACCGGCTGAGTCCTGATATAGGACCGAGGATGTGATCTATTCTGGAGAATGTTCCATGTGCACTAGAGAAGAATGTGTATTCTGTTGCTTTGGGATGAAATGTTCTGAATATATCTGTGATGTCCATCTCGTCCAGTGTGTCGTTTAAGGCCTTTATATCCTTGTTGATCTTTTGCTTGGATGATCCGTCCGTTTCAGTGAGGGGAGTGTTAATGTCCCCTACTATTATTGTATTATTGCTGATGTGTTTCTTTGATTTTGTTATTAATTGGTTTATATAGTTGGCTGCTCCCACGTTGGGGGCATAGATATTTAAAATTGTTAGATATTCTTGTTGGGCAGACCCTTTGTGTATGATATAGTGTCCTTCCTCATCTCTTATTATAGTCTTTGGCTTAAAATCTAATTGATATGATATAAGGATTGCCACTCCTGCTTTCTTCTGATGTCCATTAGCATGGTAAATTCTTTTCCACCCCCTCACTTTAAATCTGGAGGTGTCTTCGGGCTTAAAATGAGTTTTTTGTAGGCAACATATAGATGGGTTTTGTTTTTTATCCATTCTGATACCCTGTGTCTTTTGATTGGTGCATTGAGCCCATTAACATTCAGGGTAACTATTGAGAGATATGAATTTAGTGCCATTCATAGAGATATGAATTTAGATATGAATTTAGTATTGCCGGTAAGGTGACTGTTACTGTATATGGTCTCTGTTCCTTTCTGATCTACCACTTGTAGGCTCTCTCTTTGCTTAGAGGACCCCTTTCAATATTTCCTGTAGAGCTGGTTTGGTGTTTGCAAATTCTTTCAGTTGTTGTTTGTCCTGGAAGCTTTTAATCTCTCCTTCTATTTTCAATGATAGCCTAGCTGGATATAGTATTCTTGGCTGCATGTTTTTCTCTTTTAGTGCTCTGAAAATATCATGCCAGCTCTTTCTGGCCTGCCAGGTCTCTGTGGATAAGTCAGCTGCCAATCTAATATTTTTACCATTGTATGTTACAGACTTCTTTTCCTGGGCTGCTTTCATGATTTTCTCTTTGTCACTAAGTCTTGTAAATTTTACTATTAGGTGACAGTGTGTGGGCCTATTCTTATTGATTTTGAGGGACATTCTCTGAACCTCCTGAATTTTGATGCTCCTTCCCTTTGCCATATTGGGGAAATTCTCCCCAATAATTCTCTCCAGTATACCTTCTGCTCCCCTATCTCTTTCTTCTTCTTCTGGAATCCCAATTATTCTAATGTTGTTTCATCTTATGGTGTCACTTATCTCTCGAATTCTCCCCTCGTGGTCCAGTAACTGTTTGTCCCTCCTTTGCTCAGCTTCTTTATTCTCTGTCATTTGGTGTTCTGTATCGCTAATTCTTTCTTCTGCCTCATTTATCCTAGCAGTGAGAGCCTCTATTTTTGATTGCACCTCATTAATAGCTTTTTTTATTTCAACTTGGTTAGATTTTAGTTCTTTTATTTCTCCAGAAAGGGCGTTTATATGTCCTGAGAGGGTTTCTCTAATATCTTCCATGCCTTTTTCAAGCCCAGCTAGAACCTTGAGAATTGTCATTCTGAACTCTAGATCTGACATATTACCAATGTCTGTATTGGTTAGGTCCCTAGCCTTCGGTACTGCCTCTTGTTCTTTTTTTTGTGGTGAATTTTTCCGCCCTGTCATTTTTTCCATATAAGAGTATATGAAGGAGCAAGTAAAATACTAAAAGCGTGGCAACAACCCCAGGAAAATATGCTTTAACCAAATCAGAAGAGATCCCAAATTGTGCGGGGGAAGAATTGGGATAAAAGAGGTTCAAAAAGAAAGAAAGAAAAAAAAAATAGAAAGGAAAGAATTAAAAAAAGAAAACGAATAAAGGAAAGTATAAAAAAGAATAAAAAGTATATTAGATAAACTATTTAAAAAACGTTAAAAAAGAAAAGGGTAAAAGTTAAAAAAAATTCTAGCAGAAGGAGAGAAAAAAAATGAAAAAGAAAAAAATTAAATTAACTGCAAGCATAAAAAATCACAGGGAAAAAGCCACGAGTTCTGTGCTTTGCTTTCTCCTCCTCTGGAATTCTGCTGCTCTCCTTGGTATTGAAACCGCACTCCTTGGTAGGTGAACTTAGTCCTGGCTGGATTTCTTGTTGATCTTCTGGGGGAGGGGCCTGGTGTAGTGATTCTCAAGCGTCTTTGCCCCAGGCGGAATTGTACCGCCCTTACCAGGGGCCGGGCTGCGTAATCCGCTCGGGTTTGCTTTCAGGAGCTTTTGTTCCCTGAGCGCTTTCCATAGAGTTCCAGAGGACGGGAATACAAATGGCGGCCTCCTGGTCTCTGGCCCGGAGGAGCCGAGAGCCCGGGGCCTCACTCCTCAGTGCGCCCTCAGAGAACAGCACCCAGTAAGTCCCGTCTGCCTGACCTCCGGCAGTGCTCCGAGCTCACCGAGCCTGTGGCTGGTTCAAGGTAACCCCAAGCTGTGAGCTTACTGTCGTCTGTGTCTCTGTAGCCGGCTTTCCCATTCTAATTCCTGCAAGCTCTGCGACACTCAGACACCCCCAATCCTTCTGTGACCCTGTGGGACCTGAGGCCACGCTGCCCCCGTGGGCTTCGCCCTGATTTAGCCTCTGGAGCGATGTCCCTCAGCAGAACAGACTTTTAAAAGTCCTGATTTTGTGCTCCGTTGCTCTGCCGCTTGCCGGGAGCCGGCCCCTCCCCCCAGGGTCTATCTTCCCGTCGCTTTGGATTCACTTCTCCGCCAGTCCTACCTTTCAGAAAGTGGTTGTTTTTCTGTTTCCAGAATTGCTGTTCTTCTTCTTTTAGATCTGCCGATGGATTTTCAGGTGTTTGCAATCTTTAGATAAGCTATCTAGCTGATCTCCTGCTAGCTGAAGTAGTCTCAGCCTGCTACTTCTCCACCATCTTGACTCCTCCCCCCTGTTGCTAGGACTTCTAATACTATGTTGAACAATTGTGGTGAGAGTGGGCATCCTTGTTGTTTTCCTGATCTCAACAGCAAGGCTGTTAGCTTTTTCCCACTGAGGATGATATTTGCTGTAGGTTTTTCATAGATAGATTTTATGAAGTTGAGGAACGTTCCCTCTATTCCTATACTTTGAAGGGTTTTAATAAGGAATGGATGCTGGATTTTGTCAAATGCTTTTTCTTCATTAATTGAGAGGACCATGTGGTTCTTCTCTCTTCTCTTATTGATTTGTTCTATCACATTGATTGATTTGCGAATGTTGAACCATCCTTGCAACCCAGGGATGAATCCCACCTGGTCATGGTGGATAATATTTTGAATGTGCTGTTGGATCCTGTTTTCTAGGGTCGTGTTTGGAATCTTGGCATCCATATTCATCAGTGATATTGCTCTGAAATTCTCCATTTTGATGGAGTTTGCCTGGTTTGGGGAGCAGGGTAATGCTGGTTTCATAAAAAGAGTCTGGAAGTTTTCCTTCTGCTTCAATTTTTTGAAACAGCTTCAGAAGAATAGGTGTCATTTATTCTTTGAAAGTTAGGTAGAATTCTCCAGGGAATCCGTCAGGTCCAGGGCTCTTGTTTTTTGGGAGTTTTTTTTTTTTTAAAGATTTTATTTATTCATTTGACAGAGATAGATCACAAGTAGGCAGAGAGGCAGGCAGAGAGAGAGAGAGAGAGGGAAGCAGGCTCCCTGCTCTGCAGAGAGCCCGATGTGGGACTCGATCATGACCTGAGATCATGACCCGAGCCGAAGGCAGCGGCTTAACCCACTGAGCCACCCAGGTGCCCCTTTTGGGAGGTTTTTGAACACTGCTTCAAACTCATTACTAGATATCAGTCTATTCAGGTTGTCAGTTTCTTCCTGGTTCAATTTTGGAAGTTTATAGTTTTCCAGGCATGCATTCATTTCATCTAGGTTGCTTAGCTTATTGGCACATAACTGTTGATAACAATTTCTGATGATTGTTTCTATTTCCTTGGTGTTAGTTGTGATCTCTCCCTTTGAATTCATAATTGTATTAATTTGGGCCTCTCTCTTTTCTTTTGGATTAGTTTGGCCAATGGTTTATCAATCTTATTGATTCTTTAAAAAAAAAAAGCAGCTCTAGTTTCATTGATGCATTCTACTGTATCTCTAGTTTCTATCTCACTGATCTGTGCTTTAATATTGATTATTTCTTTTCTTGTGTGTGAGGTTGGCTTAATTTGTTATTGACTCTCCAGTTCCTTAAGGTGTAGAGACAGCTGGTGAATTCTGGATTTTTCACTTTTTTTGAGGAAGGCTTGTATGGCTATGTATTTCCCCCTTAGGACCGCCTTTGCTGTATCCCATAGGTTTTGGACCTATGTGTCTTCATTCTCATCGGTTTCCATGAACTATCTAAGTTCTTTTATTTCCAGGTTGATCCAATCATTCTTTTTTTTTTTTTTTAAAGATTTTATTTATTTATTCGACAGAGAGAGATCACAAGTAGGCAGAGAGGAAGGCAGAGAGAGAGAAGGAAGCAGGCTCCCCACTGAGCAGAGAGCCCAATGCGGGACTCGATCCCAGGACCCTGAGATCATGACCTGAGCCGAAGGCAGCGGCTTAACCCACTGAGCCACCCAGGCGCCCGATCCAATCATTATTAAGCAGGGTGGTCTTTAGCTTCCAGGTGTTTGAATTCCTTCCAAACTTTTCCTTGTGGTTGAGTTCCAGTTTCAAAGCATTGTGATCTGAGAATATGCAGAGAATAATCTCAGTCTTTTGGTATCAGTTCAGCCCTGATTTGTGACCTAGTATGTGGTCTATTCTGGAGAAGCTTCCATGTGCACTCGAGAAGAATGTGTATTCTGTTGTTTTAGGGTGGGGTCTTCTGTATATACCTATGAGGTCCATCTGGTCCAGTGTGTCATTTAATGCTCTTGTTTCTTTATTGATTTTCTGCTTGGATGATCTGCCTATCACCGAGAGTAGCATGTTAAGATCTCCTACTATTAATGTATTCATATCAATATGACTCTTTATCTTGATTAACAGTTTTCTTATGTAATTGGCTGCTTCCATATTAGGGACATAAATATTTACAATTGTTAGATCTTCTTGGTGGATAGTCCCTTTAAGAAAGATGTAATATCCTTTTTTTATCTCTAACTCTTTAGTTTAACTCTTTAGCGCTTTATCTCTTAACTCTTTATTTCTCTTTAGCTCTTAACTCTTTATCTCTATCTCTTTAGTTTAAAATCTAATTAATCTGATATGAGGATCCCTACCCCAGCCTTCTTTTTAAGCCCATTGACATGAAAGATGGTTCTCCATCCCTTCACTTTCAGTCTGGATGTATCCTTAGGTTCCAAATGGGTCTCTTGTAGACAACATATGGATGGATCCTGTCATTTTATCCAATCTGCAACCCTGTTTCATTTTATGGGTGCATTTAGGCCATTCACATTGAGTGATTACTGAGAGATACGTTTTTATTGATATCATGTTACCTGTGAAGTCTTTGTTTTTATAGATTGTCTCCATATATTTCTGTTTGATGATATTCTTGGGATTTTTCCTCTTTTATAGAAACCCCCTTAACATTTCCTGCAGTGTCAGCTTGGTGGTCGCATACTGTTTTAAACCTTGCTGGTCTTGGAAGCTCCTTATCTCTCCATCCATTTTGAATGTCAGTCTTGCTCCATAAAATATTCTTGGCTGCATGTTTTTCTCATTTAGTGGTCTGAATATGTCTTGCCAGCATTTTCTGGCTTACTGGGTTTCTGTGGACAGGTCTGATGCTATTCTGATGGGCTTTCCTCTGTACATAAGGAATTTCTTTGCCCTAGCTGTTTCAAGAGCTCCTGTCTACAATTATGATTCATCATTTTCACTATCAGGTGTCTTGAGGTCTTTCTAGACTCTATGATCTTGGGGGAAGACCTTTCTGCCTCTAGTACATGAACGCTGGTTCCATTTGCGAGATTGGGAAAATTTTCATGGAGAATACGTTAAACTATATCTTCTAGTCTTCTTTCTTTCTCCCCCCCTTCAGGGATTCCAATAATTCTGATGTTGGAATGTTTCATGGTGTCATTTATTTACCTAATTCTGTTTTTGTGGCTTCTAAGCTGTTTGTTCCAGGCTTCCTCTTGATCCTTTCCCTCTATCTGTTTGTCCTGAAGATCACTAATTCTATCTTCTGCCTCAGTTACCCCAGATTTTAGAGAATTTAGATTAGATTGGAACTCATTGAGAACATTGTGAACATCATCCCTGGTGGCTTTCACTTCTGCCCTCATCAATTCCATTTTGTCATCCATGGCTTTCTCCAACCTAGATATTGCCTGGATAATTGTTAGCCTGAATTACCTTTCCGAAACACTGTCTATGTCCATACCCAATAGTTCTGATGTGGAAGGCCCAATCTCTGAATTTTTCTTTGATTGGGCATTCCTCCTCCTAGTCATTTTGGTGAGAGATGGCTGAACAGATGTGTAGCTGAATGTATTGACAATGGTGCAGGCAAAGTACACCCTGGAACACTTCTGAGCAATCAAGGGTCCCCACCCAAAAGAAAGAAAAAAGAAAAAAAAGAAAGAGAGAGAGAGACAGGAAAAAAAAAAAGATAAAATAAAAGAGAAGACCCAGCCCAAATGGGCCCTAAGGTAAGATTTATGAAGTATACAAACAAAAACAGACAAACAAAAAGACCAACAAAAGTAGATGACAATAAATAAATAAAAGCAAAAAAAAAAAAAAAAGAACCTCATCAAAAAGAACCCCAAGTATAACATTTATGTACTACCAGCACAAAAACAAATACACAGAAACACTGGCAGAAGAGAAAGATGGGAGAGTGGTTATAAATTCTCAGAGTGGGTAAGGAAGGTTATTTTGATTCTTCCTGGATGTATCTTGATATCTTTGTTAAAGAATTCAACTTTCCTAAGATAAAGGGGGATTAAAAACTGGTTTACCTATGGGGGTAGCATTGATTGGGGAAAGGGGATTACCTTGAAGCTTATCTCTATATGAATATTTTAAAAAAAAAGAATAAACTAAACTAAACTAAAGTTAAAAAATAGAAAAGCAAAAGAAAAACACAGGTATTATGTATCAAAAAGTTCAGGTTAAAAGGTTATTATGGAATTTGATGTACTGGACATCTCACTGTAATGGTAAATAGGTTAAAAAGTTATGTATAAAAAATGAAAAGAACAGGAATAGTGGGAACAAATTAAAAATAAAAGTTGTATCTATGAAGTAGTGGTGGTTGTCCTCTTGTCTTTTTTTTTTTTTTGGTTGGCTTTCTGGGGGAGGGGCCTGCTGCATGGGTTTTCAGGGAGTCTTGCTAGGGTTAAGTCCTCCTGCCCCCATCAAGGGGGTGGGCTCTGAGGAAACTGTTTTTTTCAGGCTTTTGTTCTCTGGAGGTTTGTTTGTTCACTTGTTTTCTCTCCCCTTGGTGGCTTTTGATGGTTTTTGGAGGTTTAAAGGAAAGCAAACAGCTCCCAGACCTCCTTCTCAGAGAGAAGCCTCAGTCTGTTCCCCTCTGGGTGCTCCAGAGCACATAAATTCCCCCTCTACCCCTGACAGAGTACGTTACCAGTCAGGGTCTCTGGGGTCATAGGAACTCCTGGGGTCATAGGAACCATAATAGCCACAGCTATTTGAGCAGCTCCAGACCACCAGAGAGGTCCCAAGCAATGATAAGTGCACTGAGATTTTCATGCTGGCCTGGGCTGAGAGTGCTTAGACTCTCCAGGGTCCGAGAGAGTGCAGGCTGGCGCCTGCATGCACTTCTCTCAGGGGAGGGTGTGGGGCATGACTCAGACTCTGGTCTTGTGGAGAGTGCAAAAGGCTGTGGTTCTGCGGGCTGGTGAGGCTACTTTACCTTCATGGGAGCCACCACCTAGATGCTCTCAGGCAGGCTGGCGATTCAGGGACCAAGACCTGGCTTCTTTCCCACTCTCTCTCTGGCTCAGCGCCAGTGGTGGGTGTCCTGGGTCAGCGGACTTAAGCCCCTGTCCCTAACCGCCTGATTCTCACAATTTGCCCCCACAATCCTTTGCTCTGAGTGCTTTCAACCAGAATCCAAGTTAATGCTGGTTCCAAGTCACAGGGCACTCTTGTATTGAGGTATTACTTTCCAAGGTGTCGCTTCTGGTGGCTCCCTCCCCCTTTTATTTATCTTCCAATATCAGTCCGATGTTCCCACTCTGCTTTACCTGCCCACTGTCATCTTCTGCCCCCGTAGAGATCCAGAAGTGTATAATTCTAATCTCAGGCTCATTTCATGGGTGATCAGAGTTCTTTGGTAGGTAATCAGCTCACTTTAGGGGACAGGTTGAAATGGCGCCTCCTCCTACTTCCCTGCCATGTTGTCTCCCAGTGGAGTATACTTCTAATAAAAAAGCAGTTTAGAGACTCCCATGGCTAATTTTACTTGTCTCTTCTAAAAAAATATCAATAAAGGTGATCATACAGTATGGTAGCCATTGGAAAATAGTGCTATGAAAATATAGATGTTATGTATCTGGGAGATTTTTGTAATGTTAGCATGTCTCATAACAGGAAGATAATTTTAACTTCTTCATATATTTCCAGCTAGATTGTGTAGTTATTGTGTGTGTCCATTAACATCTATACTGAGAAAAATTGAATACAGGACAATGGCTTCAGTTTTTATTCTCTTCTTTCTTTGTTATTGTTTTTAATGTCAGAGCCAACACACACACACACACACACAGTGTGTGTGTTCTAGTGACAAATTCTCTGAATTATTTTTCCACAAATCTGTAGAAACTCAGGCATATGGAGCTCTGTTAAGACCCATCTTTTTGATCAGTTATCCTTTGCTCACTCATTCATTTCTGCTAAGTGAGGAGGAGCCCTCTACTATGCTGATGGTAACATCTAGCAAGGTCATGTTGCCCTTATCCAGGCACTATTACTATTTTCTTTAAGCTTTTTGCTTTTCTTGTTACTGTTTGATAGTCAAGTTGATAGATGCTTCATCTACAATTAACTGAAAAAATTTCAATCCTTCATTGCATAAAAAAGTGTTCATTGCTCTTCTATATTTTTTCTTCTTTCCTTATAGGGTCATAGCTAGTCTGTGTAGATGCATAGTACTATCTTGCTTTTCCGTGTTCTTATTGTCAACTTTGATGGATAAGATGAGCTCAGATGTGAGGGAAAGACTGCAGAGAATGTGAGTGGCTGCAGTAGAAGCTCCTTATTTTCTGGACCAAACTGGTGTCATTAGTTGTGCCTCATTTCAGGCTCACCTCATATGAAGCTGTGCATTAATATTTGAATTCTGCTCACATCTCTTTCTTTCACTCTCTATTTTGGGATTATTTCAGATGTTTGTGTATGTGTGTAGGTGGGTGTGTATGTATACATATGCATGAGCATGGCTGTGAATTTTAAGGACAAGTAGTTGTGAAAGAAGCTCCATTGGTATCATTATTTAGTCCTTGTCTGAGTCACCATGGATGGTAGGACTTAAGTCCAGCTCTTGTCACATATTTATTATACCCTAAAATTGGGCTGCCTCTGCCTTGCATAGGTGTGACTTCAGGAGGCCACACCGGTGAGGCAGTTGCATAAGACCTACTGTGCATCAACCTCTCTTTCTACTAGAAAATATGGGAATTTCCAGGTTTCAGGTTCTGAAAGTTTAGTATTTGGATCATTCAATTTGGAGATAGTTAATGTTAGTTAACTGAGGAAAAATGACTTTAATAAAAGCTGATTTGTGTTGCTCACTTACATTTATTGATGATACTATATGTCTCCTTTCAACCTTCTGTCTAATGTTTCTAAAAGAGATCAGTTGACACATATTTATCTTCAACTCTAGCCAAGTTTATTTAAACTTGTATAGATGAGCTTATGTAAAATAGTCTTATAGGGTCGGTTTTAGTGCTATCTGAATGCCATGGAGAGGAAATAGAAGAGAGTATAACTCTGGAGAGTGTTCAAGGATAAGGATTTCATGAGTTTCCAGTAGAACCCAAATATACCCAGGAAATCCCAACACCTTGAATTCTGTATAAAATTAAGTCTAGACATGAACAGAATTGAAAAACCTTTAGCTAAATTGACCAAGAAAAATGGAATGAAAACTCAAATTACCAAATTTAGGAATAAAGTCAGGGACATTATTACTTACCTTAGAGAAATAAAAGGGATTATAAGTGATTTCTATGTCAACACATTAGATAACTAGAAAAATTCCTAGAAAGACTTGAACTACTAAAATAAAAAAATGGAAATCTAAATGGGCTTACAAAAAGTAAAGAGACTAAATTAGTTAAAAAAAAAAAAAAAAAGACTTGCTACAAAGAAAAACCTAAGCCCAGATAGTTCACTGACAAATTCTACCACACATTTCGGAAGAATTCATATCAGTCATTCAGAAACTCTTTCAGAAAATTAGAAGAGAACACTTCTCACTCACTTCTCATTTTATGAGGCCAGAATTAGTATGATAACAAAACAAAACAAAGACATAAGAAAAGAAAACCACAGACCAGTATCTCTTCTGAATATGGATGAAAAATCTTCAGGAAATTACTAGCAAACCATATCCAGCACATTTAAAAGGGATAGTATATCATGGCTGAGTGAGATTTATTCCAGAAAAGCAAGGCCAGTTCAATAAAGAAAAATCAAAGTAGTACACCATAGTAAGAGAATAGAGGACAAATCCCATAGCTTATCTCATTAGAAGCAGAAACAGCATTTATCAATCCAAAACCCTTTCATGATAAAAATACTCAACATATCAGGAACAGAGGGAAATTTCCTCAGCCTGGTAACATATTATTATAATATGTTATAATATTATACTTAATGGTGACAGACTAATATTATACTTAATGGTGAAAGACTGACTGCTTTCTGAGATGAGGAACAAGATAAGGATCTCCTTCATCATTGTACTGTGGGATCTAGCCAGGGCAGTTAGGCAAGAGAAAGAAATAAAAGACATTGAAATTTCAAGTAAGGAAATAAAACTATTTCTATTTCAGATAATATAATCTTGTATATAAAAAATTGTAAACAGGGCGCCTGGGTGGCTCAGTGGGTTAAGCCACTGCCTTTAGCTCAGGTCATGATCCCAGGGTCCTGGGATCGAGTCCCGCATCAGGCTCTCTGCTCAGCAGGGGGCCTGCTTCCTCCTCTTTCTCTGCCTGCCTCTCTGCCTACTTGTGATCTCTCTCTCTCTGTCAAATAAATAAATAAATAAATCTTAAAAAAAATTGTAAACAATTCACACACATAACTATTAGAGCTATTGAGCTCAGCAAAAATTAATTATACATAGCTAATTGACTTCCATTCTCCATGGAACACAAATTTGTGAAAATTCCCAGAGTCCTTATGTATTTATGATCATTTCTGCTTTGGGGCCTGTTTTCAGAAGAGCTGTCTCTGTTCCCAATACCATTGACCTAGATACCTCACTAACTCTCTTGATCAGGTTCTATTCTACTTGGCACTTACACAAAGGCATCCCTAAGTAAGAAGGTTTTTTCAAATTAATTAATTAGTCATTAATTAATTAATTTGAATTTAATTTAAGTTTTTCAGTGTTCCAAGATTCATTATTTATGCACCACACCCAGTGCTCCATGCAATACATGCTCTCCTTAACCACCACCAGGCTCGCCTAACACCCATCCCCCTCTCCTCCAAAACCCTGAGTTTATTTCTCAGAGTTCACAGTATCTCATGGTTCACCTCCCCCTCCAATTTTCCCCAATTCACATGCCCTTCAACAGATGAATGGTTTTGTTTTTTTGAATGGGAGAAGATGTGAAGGGGTTAATAGAAGAAGTATCTATAGCACAGCAATGCAAACAAATTGAACGTCAGAGGTCCTCTTTCTAAAAATGTCCCTTGGCTGCTCCTTATCCGGTTGCTCACTTATCCTTCTTTTATCCTGAGCCTCCTCTTCTCTCCCTCCCTCCCAGGGGAATACCAAACCAAATCAAACAAAGAACTAGAATACAAAAACAAAGTTAAAGAAGCTTAATCATCTTTGGTGGTTGATTGGGTTACTGATGATACACCAGCTTAAAGCTCTCATCTTTGACACCAAAGGGCTTATAACAGAATGGAATAAGGAAAATTCTGGTGCCAAAGAGTATTGTTTTAATTTTCACTTCATGACATCTGATTTCAAAGCAGATAAAGATGTATTCTTTTAACTTATTTTTAAAAGATTTTATTTATTTATTTGACAGACAGAGATCACAAGTAGGCAGAGAGGCAGGCAGAGAGAGAGGGGGAAGCAGTATCCCTGCTGAGCAGAGAGCCCAATGCAGGGCTTGATCCCAGGACCCTGGGAATCGTGACCTGAGCTGAAGGCAGAAGCTTTAACCCACTGAGACACCCAGGCACCCCAAGATGTATTCTTGATAAAAGTTTTATTCTTGTAAAAATACTTTTTAAAGATTTTATGTATTTATTTGAGAGAGAGAGAGAGAGATAGAAAAAGCATGAGCAGTGGGGAGGGGAAGAGGGAAAGGAAGAAGCAGGCTCCCTGCTGAGCAGGGATTCCCAAAACAGGGCTTGATCCTAGGATCCTGGGATCATGACCAGAGCCAAAGACAGATGCTTAACTAATTGAGCCACCCAGAAACCTCTTATTCTTGAAAATTTTATCTAAAGAAAGAGACATATACATCTCAAAACTTATTAGAAGAAATCTCAGAAACAATTTCCTTCTTCACATTTCAGTTTGCTAGAATTAACACATTTATCTGTTTGAAGCCTCAAGGATTTGATAGATTATCATTGATCAGTGAAAACATAAATTTGTATGCCATTCAAGGCACACACGTACATGCATATCACTACCCTTAGTTAAACATTGTATATATAGCAGAAAATATGCGTGTTTTTGGTGGGCAAGTGATAATGTATAGATTACTGAAAGACTTTTGTGGAGGATGTGAGGTGAACTGAGTTTGAGTATGGGGACAAAGATGAGTTGATAAGGAACTGGAGTGATGTGTTGGATATGGCAATTAGGGGAGGGGATTAGATGTTCAAGAAATAAATTTGTCCATTTGTTGCCTCATTTATTTATTCAACAAATATTTATTGAGTTGGTTACTATAGGCAAAACAATGTTGTAAGTCCTGAATAAGGGGAGGGAGAGTTGAGGGTAGGAAAGCAAATCAGATCATTGTAAGGTTTTGGGCATTTCCAACCTCAGATTCTTTTGGCACATTTTTTTTTTTTTTTGTGCAACTGGGGCAAGCACAGCAAGAAGGTATAAGCATAAGTCACAGGGTAATGGTAAAGTTGTAGTTCTAGGAAGAGCTTTCAGATGATGAAAGTTCAGCCACTTAGATGCCCACTGATGTGGAGAACAAATGCAAAAGAAATGTAGGAAAAAATCAAACTTTGTTACAACCTGCAGCCCATTGATAAGTACTTGAGACAGGCAGAGTGGTTTTCCTCCAGGAACTCAACTGCATCAAGGTTAATACTTTGCTAGAGGCAAAAGGCAACCTTAGCTTGACATGAGCCAGACCTCCAAGATCCTGTAATTCTTCTTTAAAATATAAAAATCTCTTGGGAAACTTCTTTTATCTCTACCTTCCATCCCCTCACCCCTGGCCAAGATATATGTTAGTGGTTATCCTCCAAGCATATGGGCCACTGATATACATCTGAAGGGTCTCATGACTAGAGTTTCACTAGACATAGTAAATGATCCCTACAAGTCCTGGAGACCTGCTTCCAAATTTCCTGGAGACTTACACTATCCCTAATCCTCCTCCCAACTTGAAAATATATAATCAGTCACCCACAACAACCCCATTGCAGCTCTTCCTGGTCATGGGTCCTATCCTTGTGCTTTAATAAAACCACCCTTTTTGCACTGAAGGTGTCTCAAGAGTTCTTTCTTGACTGCTCAGTCCCAAATCCCCAAATTTCAGATCACATCAGCCATGATCTGAAGTTTAACTGAGGTGAAGCTCATCAAGGTGAATCTGTATGATTTAACCAGTATCTCAGAGAAACCGTTTTGTTACCAATTCAGGTTCTCTACAAGAGTGGACATAAAGCTGGCTCACCAGGGACCAGTAGTGCCCTGGGGGTTGTTTCAAGACTCCTGAGACCTAAAGGTGTTGAATTGTTTTCCCAAATGATTTTGTTTTTCAGGCTGCCTGCTGAGAATTTTTACTTCTTCAGAATAGGGACAAACACAAAGTAGAATAAATAATTTTGGGTGGGAATAAGGAGGATACAGATAATTAAATGCAGAACAAGGATTGCTACATCTATTAAATTCTTGAGCTTCAGGAAATTTCAAAAAATAAAAAGGTTTTTTAAGTACTGTTTTTCCAAGGAAAGAATTGGTAGTAATTTAATCATGTTCTGAAATCTCAATTTTAACCCAGTCATCAGACATCAGACTCATTTTAACAATTCCATTTGTTAAGTATTAACAAATGGTTTCTAAACACCATTCTACACTTAAAAAACCAAAACCCAAACATGGGCTCCCTAGATACTTGGAGAAGTGTTTACACACTTTTATTTTATTTTATTTTAATTTTATTTTAAAGTAGGCTCCATGCTGGGCTAAAGAGGGGCTGAACTCACAATCCTGAAATAGAGATCTGAGCTGAAAACAAGAGTTGGGACAGTTAACTGACTGAGCTATCCAGGTGCCCTACACTTACACACTTTTAAAACAACATAAATGGATTTATTCTGAATGTAATATTCTGTTTTGTTCTGTTCTGTTTTTTCTTTAACCTAATAAATTTCCATGTCAGTGCATATAAGTGCACCCCATCTGTAGGTGGCTGCACTGACATTACTTTGACCTCTCAAACTATTGATTGATTCACCTTCAGGCCAGTTTTTGTTTCCATTACCATTTCCATTACCATTACTGGCAATGCTGCAAAGAACATCTTTGTACATATATCTTTATGTACATGTGTGTGAAAGGGTCCGTAGACAAAAGGACAAGACTGATACAAAGCGAAAGTTAAGCAGGGCTTTATTTTGCGCCAAGCATCAAGAATCAAACTGACCGGCCAGGGCCATCTCTTGCAAAGAGGCGACCCCTCCCAGTCTCACAGACTAACTTTTATAGAGTAAAGGCCATGTGATTGAGCCTGGTCACACACAGCCGGCCAATTGAATTACAATTCATCCCATGATAGTCATTTAATTCAGCCTATGACCTTGGCTGGAATCAGCGCCTTTGTCTGGCGCCTGATAGGCGGGGCTCACATTCCTTGGCGGGTAAGGAGGTAATACATGCGCTTTCCCTTGATTGGGCATTTCCACCTGGCCTGGCTCATCCTTGTATGTGGGCTCTGTTATCAGGGACTGGTCAGTCATATTTCACCAGTTCAGTTTCTAAGCGCTTTTCTCTTGGGGGGAAGGGGCAGGTTCAATCTGCATAACAACAAAATGGCTCACTCTGGCTAAGTAGGCCCTAACAGTGTGGATGACATTGGTTTTTTTCTGAGTGCTATTACCAGCTATTGCAGGGTCCTGAGCTAAGGAGAGCATGCATAGAAGTAAATTTTAATGTGACCACTTTGGCTGCAGTGTTGAGAAAAGACAGGACTAAGAGGAGGTGGTGGAGGTTCTGGGGAGACCTCTGCATCCTGTGTGGAGCGGGGTCACCATTGTGCATACATGTCTGAGGAAAGAAACTTACCACCAAGATGGGTGCCCCTTCCTCAATCCCAAATTGTTCAGGACTTGGGTTGTGTATTTTTCTGTCTAGTTTAGTTTTTTATATCTTTGACGATTAGAGTCCTAGGGTGCTATAAACAGAACAGAAGTCTGGAATGCCACAGACAGTGGGTATTTGCAAATGACTTTTCCTTTGACTCTGGAAAAATTATTCCATTCTGTATTTTGACCTGAAGATTAATTTGAATGACAGCTGGCTTTTCCTTGTTAATATCAACTATAGGAGCAACTTGCTCATGGAGAAATTTCTCATGGAGGCCTAACCTTTAGGCTCCCACACTGACAACTTTCCTGTGGCCCTGCCAGTGGCAGATGGCTCATGTACATTACTAATATTGCACTGTGGAGCCCTGTGCCCCCCAGGTGCTGTATAATTTATATAAAGAGTAGTAATTTTTAGAATTAATAAATACCATGTTTGTGTCTTTTTGCTTCTTAACGGGAGTCACAGGAAATATGGCCTAAAAACTTCAGGACACAAGGTTAACTTTGACAAGGAAATAGCAGTGACCCATAGAAGCTAAGACCTCCTATATGTCATTGAAAGCAAGAGTTACTTGAGGGCTGCTTCAGCTGTTATTTATAGTGTCAAGCATGTGCACAAACCTGAAATGCCATCTGCCAAATAAAGAACAGAACAAACCTTTCTCCTGGAAGCTTTTTATAAGCTGAAGGCCCAAGTTAGGACACTATGTTCTGCTTAATATTAAGAATAATAAGAATTTACAGGCAGGATGTGAAATGGTTGGTGGTCTCCATGGAGGAGAGTCTGTATGGACATTTATTTGAATACTGGTGGAGTTCCATCCTTCACATTGTGGACACTTAAACGTTTAATGAATGGGACTTTGGAAAACCTGATTTTTAATTTTCCCCAGTTTAGTCACTAGGAGGAGCATGAATGTAGCAATCCTTGTTTTCTTAAATCCTGATCAATTTTAGGAATTATACTTGTAAGTTTTAAGTTGGATAAATTCTCAGCTCCAGTTTTTTTCCTCCAACTTTGAGTGACTGTTTCATTTGCTGTGAGAACTCCCTGAGGCTAGATTATAGAGTTTGCTGAAGCCATGGAGGACAGTGCTATGAGATTTGCTTTTTGTTCTTGTTGCCAGACCCATGGCAGTGAGGGAATTCACTAGTTATCAGTTAAAATTTGGATGCTCTCAGGGCACCTTTTTCCCACATCCAGAATATTTCTGCATTTCCCCTTGGTCATGTTCAGAAAGACAGGGAAACACAGAAGTCTTAGAACAGGTTTCAACATATGTGAATGAAATATGCCTTATTTTTAATAATAACTTTCTTTGTTCTTATACATATTTTATGGTACTATTTTTTAAACTGAGTTTTATTGAATGTGAAAGTGCACTTTTGCTATGTGCCTGGCATTTCAGCTTATGTGGTTTCTTAAGATTAAATTATTTTGAGAATGTGGAGAATAAAAGTGGTTTTGTTAGAGTAGTGGGATGGTAAGTGAATTAAAACTTACTTTCATCAATGTTGGTGTGGTTTTATTAAGGCAACACTAATGATACTAATGGCTTGAGAAATTTGCTTTTTCTTCAGTTTCGAAATCAAGTGCCTTTTCTTGGGTCTACTAGGTAAGAATATTAATCATTTCTCCATATTTTCCCTAACTTTCCCAGCCCCCATTCTACATGTCATCTGTAACATTTTTTAGTTAATACTTAGCCAAAAATATCTAAATAGAAAAATGTTACTTTCATTGAATAACTAGTGACTTGAGCCTTTAAGATTTTATTTATTTATTTAACAGAGATAGAGAGAGATCACAAGGAGGCAGAGGCAGGCAGAGAGGGAGGGGGGAGCCGGCTCCCTTCGGAGCAGAGCCCAATCCGGTGCTCAAATCAGGACCCTGAGATCATGACCTGAGCCAAAGTCAGAGGCTTAACTCACTGAGCCACCCAGGTGCCCCAATAAGTGACTTGAAAGTAGTCTGCATTTGGTATTAATGAATATTAAGTTCTGTTTGTCTTTAATATGAAGTTGTATTGTACTACAATTACAGTAGATAGAGGAAATATAATGTGAACAATAAATTTAATCCTTTTCTCAGTTCTTTTATGATATTGCATTCACTCACAGATTCATTATTGTTTAGAAAAGTGACAACATTCTTATATGTTTAAAATGTGATTAAAAAATAAGACTTACTATTTTCCAAAGTACCGTAAAAATAGCACCATATGATATCATAAGACTCAATCAATATATAGGACTTTTTGATTTCAGGGACTTCTTTTATGAGCTAGAAAAGAGGTATCTGTGTTCTTCTGAAATATTTTACAGTATCTAACAAATTCATACACTTTATTATTTTTTAAAATTTTTAATTTCAATTCAGTCTGATTAACATATACTGTATTAATAGTTTCAGAGGTAGAATTCAGTGATTCATCAGTTCCCTACAAGACCTCGTGTTCATTCCTTTAAATACTGCCTTAATGCCCATTACCCAGTTACCTCATCACCCCCACATCTCTGTCCAGCACCCCTCAGTTTGCTGGACAGAGTCCAGTATAAGACTCTTATACTTAAGAGTCTCTTATGGTGGTGCTTGAGTGACTCAGTCAGTTCAGATTCTGCCTTTGGCTCAGGTCATGGCACTGGGATCCTGGGATGGAGCCCTGCCTATGGCTCCTTGCTGAGCAAGGAGCCTGCTGAGCAAGGAGCCTGCTACTCCCTCTACCACTATCCCTGCTGTGTTTTCTCTCTCTCTGTCATAAATAAATTTATATCTATAAATTTATGTCTATCTATCTATCTATCTATCTATCTATTATCTATCTATCTATCTATCATCTATCTATATCTATCATCTATCTATACCAAAACACCAAGCACTTCTCCAAAGCAAACAAAAAATCCAAGAGTCTCTCATGGTTTGCCTCCCTGTTTTCCTTTTATTTTATTTTTGCTTTCTTTCTATGGTCTTCTGTTTTTGTTTCTTAATTTGCACATATTAGTGAAATCATATGATATTTATCTTTCTCTGACTGACTTATTTCACTTAGCATAGTACCCTCTAGTTCCAACCACATCTTTGCAAATGGCAAGATTTCATTCTTTTGGGTGGCTGAGTAATATTCAATTCTATTTGTATGTCACATCTTCTTTTTCCATTCATTTTTCAATGGATATCCAGACTCTTTCCATCTTTTGGCAGTTATGGACATTGCTGCTATACACATTGGGGTACATGTGCCCCTTTGAATCACTATGTTTGTATCCTTTGGATACATACCTGGTAGTGCAATTGATGGGTCATAGGTTTCTTCTATTTTTAGCTTTTTAAGGAAACTCCATACTGTTTTCCAGAGTGGTTGCAACCCAGCTTGCATTCCTACCAAGAGTATAAGAGGGTTCCTTTTTCTCCTCATCCTCTCTAATATTTGTTGTTTCATGAGTTATTCATTTTAGCCATTCTGACAAGTCTGAGGTGGTATCTCATTGTGGTTTTGATTTGTATTTCCCTGATGCCAAGTGATGTTGAACATCTTTTCATGTGTCTGTTGGCCATTTATATGTCTTTATATGTCTTATTTGGAGAAATATCTGTTCATGTCTTCTGCCCATTTCTTGACTGGATTTTTTCTTTTTTTTTTTTTTTTTTTTTTTTTTTTTTTTTTTTTTTTTGTTGTTGTTGTTGTTGTTGAGTTTGATGAGATCTTTACAGATTTTGGATACTAGCCCTTTTTCTGATAAGACATTTTTGAATATATTCTCCCATTCCATATGTTGCTTTTAGTTTTGTTGAGTGTTGCCTTTGCAGTGCAAAAGATTTTTATCTTGATGAAGTCCTGATAGTTCATTTTTGTGATGTTTCTCTTGCCTTTGGAGAGATGTATCTATCAAGAAGTTGTGGCCAAGGTAAAAAAAAAAAAAGTTGACTGCATTTTACTCTAGGATTTTGATGTATTCCTGTCTCACAGTTAGGTCTTTCACTGCAGTTGAGTTTATTTTTGTGTATGGTGTAAAAAGTGGTCAAGTTTCATTCTTCTGCATGTGACTGTCCAATTTTTCCAAGACCATTTATTGAAGAGGCTGTCATTTTTCCATTGGATATTCTTTCTGGCCTTGTTGAAAATTAGTTGACAATAAAGTTGGGGGTCCATTTCTCCATTCTGTCTGCTGTTTCATTGATCATGAGTCTGTTTTTGTGCCAGTGCCATTCTGTCTTGGTGGTGACAGCTTTGTAATACAGCTTGAAGTCTGGAATTGTGAAGCAATCAGCTTTGCTTTTCTTTTTCAACATTCTTTTGGCTAATCTTTGTGTCTTTTTTGGTTCCATGCAAATTTTAGGATTGTTTGCTTCAGTTTTATGAAAAATGCTGATTGTATTTTGATAAGGACTACATTGAATATGTATGTTGCTTTAGGTAGCATAGACATTTTAACAATATTTGTTCTTGCAATCCATGAGCATGGAATGTTTTTCCATTTCTTTGTGTCTGCCTCAGTTTCTTTCATGAGTGTTCTATAGTATGCAGAATACAGATCTCTTACCTCTTTGGTTAGGGTTATTCCTAGGTATCTTATGGTTTTTGGTGCAATTGTAAGGGGATTGATTCCTTGGTTTCTCTTTCTTCTGCCTCATTGTTAATGTATATAAATGCATTGATTTTATATATTGTGGCTTTGCTGAATTCCTGTATCAGTTCTAGAAATTTTGGGGTAGAGTCTTTTGGGTTTTCTGCATAGAGTGTCATGGTGTTGGTGTCTGTGAAGAGTGAGAGTTTGACTTCTTCTTTGCCAATTTGGATGCCTTTTATTTCTTTTTGTTGTCTGATTGCTGAGGCTGGGACTTCTAGTACTATGTTGAACAGCAGCAGTAAGAGTGGACATCCTTGTCATGTTTCTGACCTTAGGGAAAAAGCTCCCAGTTTTTCCCTGTTGAGGATGACATTTGCTGTGGGTTTTTCCTACATGGCTTTTATGATATTGAGGTATGTTATCTCTACTCATACATGGCAGAGAGTTTTTAGGAAGAAAGAACACTGTATTTTGTCAAATGCTTTTTCTGCATCTATTGAGAGGATCATATGTTTCTCGTCCTTTTTTTTAATTAATGTGATATATCACATTAATTGATTTGTGGATGTTGAACCACCTCTGCAGCCCAGGAATAAATCCACTTGGCCATGGTGAATAATCCTTTTAAAGTGCTGTTGGATTCTATTAGCTGCTATCTTGGGGAGGATTTTTGCAACCATGTTCAAGGATATTGGTCTGTATTTCTCCTTTTTGGTGGGGTCTTTGGTATTGGGGTCAAGGTAATGCTGGCCTCACAGAATAAGTTTGGAAGTTTTCCTTCAATTTATATTTTTTTAAACAGCTTCAGAAGAATAGGTAGTAATTCTTCTTTAAATGTTTGCTATAATTCCACTGGGAGGCCATATAGCCCTGGGCTCCTGTTTTTTGGAAGACGAATTACAGATTCAATTTCTTTGCTTGTTTGGGTCTGTTCAGGTTTTATGTGTCTTCCTGTTTCAGTTTTGGTAGTTTATGTGTTTCCAGGTTGCATCCATTTCTTTCAGATTGCCTAATTTGTTGGCATATAATAGATTATAATATTCTCTTGTAATTGTATTTCTCCAGTGTTTGCTATGACCTCTCCTCTTTTTTTTTTTTAAGGATTATTTATTTATTTGACAGAGAAATCACAAATAGGCAGAAGTAGGCAGAGAGGCAGGCAGAGAGAGGGGGAGAAGCAGGCTCCCTGCTGAGCAGAGAACCTGATGTGGGGCTCGATCCCAGGACCCTGGGATCATGACCTGAGTCAAAGTCAGAGTCTTACCCCACTGAGCCACCCAGGCGCCCCGACCTCTCCTCTTTAGTTCATGATTTTATTGATTTGGGTCCTTTCTCTTTTCTTTTTGATAAGTCTGGCTAAAGGTTTATTAATCTTATTAATTCTTTCAAAGAATCAGCTCCTAGGTTTGTTGATCTGTTCTACTGTTTTTTTTTAATTTTTTTATCATTGATTTCTACTCTAATCTTTATTATTTCTCTTCTCTTGCTGGATTTAAGCTTTATTTATTGTTCTTTCTCCAGCTCTTCTGTGTAAAGCAAGCTTGTGTATTTCAGACTTTTCCTGTTTCTTGAGGAAGGTCTGTATTGCTACATGCTTCCCTCTTAGGACTGTCTTTGCTGCATCCCAAAGGTTCTGAGCTGTTGCATTTTCATTTCCATTTGCTTATATGTATTTTAAAAAATTCTTCTTTAATTTCTTGGTTAACCTATTCATTTTTTAGTAGGATGCTCTTTAAGCCCCATCTATTTGTGGTCCTTCAAAATTTTTTCCTCTTTTTGACTTCAAGTTTTAAAGCATTGTGGTATGAAAATATGCATGGTATAATCTTTATCTTTCTGACCCAGTTCGGTCCTGATCTAGCCTAGAGAACATTCCAGGTGCACTCAAGAAGAATGTGTATTCTGCTGCTTTAGGATAAAATGCTCTGAATGTATCTTTGAAGTTCATCCAGTCCCGTGTTTCATTTAAAGCCCTTGTTTTCTTGTTGATCTTCTGCTTAGATGATGTGTCTATTGCTGTGAGTGGGGTCTTAAAGTCCCCTACTATTTTTGTATTATTATCAATGAGTTTCTTTATGTTTATTATTAATTGATTTATATATTAGGCTTCTCCCAAGGTGGGCACACAAATATTTACAATTGTTAAATCTTGCTGGATCAACCCTTTTATTATGAGATAGTGTCCTTTTTCTTCTCTTTCTCTCTCTTTTTTTATTTTTTAAATTTTATTTATTTATTTGACAGAGAGGGAGAGAGAGCAATAGAGGGAACACAAGCAGGGGGAGTGGGAGAGGAAAAACAGGCTCTCCACTGAGCAGGGAGCTGGATGCTGGGCTTGATCCCAGGTACCTGGGATCATGACCTGAGTCAAAGGCAGATGCCTAATGACTGAGCCATCCAGGTGTCCCTTCTTCATTTCTTATTACAGCCTTTCACTTAAAATTCAGTTTTTCTGTTATAAGGATGGCTACTCCATCTTTCTTTTGTTGTCTATTGGCATGCTAAATTGTCACCCCCTCACTTTCAAGCTGTAGGTGTTTTTATGTGTAAAATGAATCTCCCATAGATAGCATATTGATGGGTCTTTTTTTTTTTTTTTAAATCCATTCTAATATCCTATGTGTTTTGGCTGGAACGTTTAGTCCATTTACATTTAGAGTAATTCTTGAAAGGTATGAAATTAGTGCTATTGTATTGTCTGTGTAAGTCACTGTTCCTATAGATTGTCTCTGTCCCTTTCTGGTGTATGTTACTTTTGGGCTGTCTTTTTTTCTGAAAGGATCCCCTTTAATATTTCTTGTAAGGCTGGTTTAGTGTTCACAAATTTGTTTAGTTCTTGTTTGTCTTGGAAATTCCTTATCTCTTCTTCTATTCTGAATGACAGGCTTGCTGGATAAAGTATGTCTGGCTGCATATTTTTCTTATTTAGCATGTTGAATGTATCATGCCAGTCCTTTCTGGTCACCTGGTATGTGTGGACCAATCTGCTGCTAGTCTTATATGTTTATCCTTGCAGCTTAAGTACCTTTTGTTCTAAGCCATTTCAGGATTTTCTTTTTATCTTTGAAATTTTTAAGCTTCACTATTACATGTTGAGGTATTGACTTATTTTTGTTGATTATGAGGAGTGTTCTCTGTGTCTCCTGCACTGGAATGCCTGTTTTCTTCCCCAGATTTGGGAAGTTCTCTCCTTTCTGTGTCTTCTTGGACCCCATTATCTGGACATTATTTCATGGAATCACTGATTTCTGGAAGTTTTCCTTTATTATCCAGTAGTTATCTTTCTCTCTTCTTATCAGCTTCCTTGTTCTCCATCATTTTGTCTTCTATATCATTGACTCTTCTGCCTCATTTATCCTCATACTTAAAGCCTCCATTTGACCACATCTTTGTGATAATATTTTTAGTTTTAGCTTGATTAGATTTTAGTTCTTTTGTTTCTATAGTAAGGGATTCTCTAGTACCTCTATGCTTTTTTCAAGCACAGCTGATATCTTTATAATCATTGTTTTAGATTCTAGTTCAGACATTTTACTTATATTCCTATTCATTAAATCCCTGACAATGAGTATTACCTTCTGTTCTTTCTTCTGGATTGAGTTTCTCCATCTAATCTTTGTGTCCAGAAAAGAAGGGAGGAAGGAAAGAGAAAAAAAAAAAAACAAACAGAAAAATCAGTAGCAACAACAACAGCAACAATAACAACATTAGAAAATGTTTCTGGTGTATGCCGTGTACGCACTGTCATTGTGTTTTGGCTACTCTTTCTGACCCTTCGTCTACAGAATTCTTTCTTACTTTTAGTGGGGTGTGTTTGGACTTTTAAGTAAGTGTGTTTTGATTTGTTTGTCAAGACAAGCCCGTAAAAGAAAAAAAGAAAAGATGAAAAAATTAAAAATAAAAACAAGAACCAAAAACAACAATAGAAAGAAAACCTGATCAAATACAAAAGAAAAGGAAATGCAACAAAAATACGAACAAACAGACAAACAATAAACTATAAGCCTGATTCAAAAAAATAAGAAGGAAGGAAGTGGAAAATAGTAGGAAAAGAAGAAAAGAGAGAGAGAGGAAAAAAAGCAGCCTGACCTGAAAAGGAAGAGAATGAAACAAATGAACCAACAAATGAACAAAAGTTTATAAGACTGATACAAAAAAAGATAATGAGAAAAGAAAAAAAGAATATATATATATATGTATATATATAGAGAGAGATAGTAAAGAATAAAAAATAAGAAATAGAAAAATTAAAAAATTTTTAAATTAAAAAAAGAGGAGAAAAAAATAAGAAGCAAACCTGGTCCTATTTCCACCAGAAGCTGATGTTTTGGGGGTTTCTTTAATCAGTAGACTTGGTAGATGTGGGGGCCTATGTTGTTCTCAGGGGAGGCCTGCTGGGCTGGCTCACAAGCTGAATTGCCCTTGTTAAGATGCTCCTGCCAGGTGCTGGGGGGCAGGGCTTAGTGTAGTGGACTCCAGGCTCCACTGGAGGTGCTGTTTCTCTCTGAAGTCCTACTGTGCTGGTGGTGGAGGAGGTAGAATGTGGCATCACCCACCTTCTTGTCCCTGGGGAGTGAAACTCCCCACAACTGCTGTTCAGGGATCCCTCTTAGAAAAGCAAACTATCTCCTGTGTCCTGGTCTTTTGTCAGTTTCCTGCTCTTAACTTGTCTGTACCTGGGCCATTGACACACTCAGAGCCACAGATCTTCTGTATTTTACTCCAGAACATGGCTGGTGTTCAAAACTCCAAGTTTTAAATGGTCTGGTAAGGTGCAGGCCTAATCCTGTCCCCCAGAGGAGAGCCTCAGGGCATGCCCAGCACTGTCCCATCCCAAAAAGCATTGCTCAGTGCTTGTGCAGAGTCTAGAGTTTATTATAATGCTCAAGAGAAAAGCTGGAACCAGGTTATTGGTAGTCTATACTTGACTTTGTCCCCTACTCCCTTCTATCCCAACAAAGTCATTGCAGAGGCTTGACTGTATTGTGGCAGACAGCAAAAACCATGGCTAGGTTATCTGCAGTCTGCTCCAATCTCTGCTTTCTGCTCAGTTCTGCCACAGAAAAGCAGCTCCTCAGAACAAAGAGGTTTACACCTTATGTGTCTCATAGTGAAAAGTTATTAAGAGGTTTTCCACCCTCTGTATGCACCTCTGACTCTGCTAATGAGCACTGGTCATGGCTCCAGCTAGCCATTGATCCTTGCAGAGGCAAAAAACACTCCTCCAAATGACCTCTGAGAAGGCAAGTGATCTCTTCCTCTGTGACCCGGAGATCTCCTTGCCATGGCTTGTTGTGCAGTTGAAAGCCACTCAGCTCTTTCCCACTTTCTCCCTCTCACTGACTATGCTCCAAGAAGTGGGTTCCATCCCCTTTGCAGCCTTGTGGCTTTCGTCTTTCTCAGTTTAGGGCTCTGAACCTCACATCTGCCACATTCCTTTGCTACAACGATGAAGATTGTTTCCTTAATCCCCAGATCATCTTCCTCGATGTGTTCCAAATTGTTGAATGTTGATTTAGCCATATTCAAAGGACCAGGCAAGTTGAGGGTACCCCTACTACTCCATCTGCCATCTTAACTCCTCCCAAACATATATTTTGAAGTTATCTATCCTCTGAAAATATCAAAATTTCCCTAGAGAGTTTTACTAAGGTGTTCCCATTCCTATAAGCTAATGTGTGGGAAAGAGAAGAGGAGAGAGCATATTGTACTGAAGAAATGATTTTTAAAATGTTTTATTCCAGAAAGTTCTCTTTTGTGATAACCAGACCCTGACACCACAATTTGCTATTTTAATATCACAGAGCAATATAGAACCCTGGTGTATGGGACACATATCCAGTGCTATTTGCTCTGTTTTGTCTTCACTGAACTAAAAAAGAAAATAGAACATACAAATCATATTTTTACAACAATCTGAAGTGGGAGTCTTTATTATCCAAGAAGAAAGGAATTGTTTGGCCTTAACAAACTCTGTAGAACAGCTTCCCCACTAACCTGGGTATAGAGTAGAAGGTGATGTAGCCATTTGCTTAGTGAACCAGGATTGTGACTTGGCCATTTCTGCAGGACCTGGCAGCTTGGCAAGGAGTCCCTTGGAGCTGCTTCTTTCTGCCAGTGCCTTTGGCCAGGAGTCTCACCTGGCCCTGACATAACTGGGATGTAATAAAAACTAATCTTAATCTGTTTGAAACTTCTGAATTTGAGCATTAAAATCTTAGGTGAAAATGACTGAGACCATCCAACATGAAAACCTGCTTATACACCTATAGGCAGTCAGGCAGTGACAAAATATTCTATTGACTCACTACTGGATCAAGTGACTTGATCAAAATCTAAAGCACTTAGGATGTCATGAACACTACTCACATTTTTCAGAGGAAGATAGGACAGTTCTGTGATTATCAGATAAGTTGTTTTAAATTAATAATTCCTATTGGTGAAATGTCATATGGGATACAAAGGTTATGTTTTTCCTAACGCAATCTCTTTTGCCCTTAAATGAAGCTATATGTGCTCCTTTCCCAATGTTTCTGCTCTCCACCCCTTCCTTTGTTGCCCTCCCTCTCCCCTTAGCAGGGTCTTTGCTGTCATAAATATTCTTTATTTCTGTTTTCATCTCTAAGACCTCTGCATTCTATATTCTGATTTTCTATTAACTAATGCATTATGATCACACTGAAAAGTCTGAAGAAAGGAGTCTAGAAGAAAGATAGGTTTCTTGAACTGTAGGGTGTTAAAAAATTGAGTCTTCAAAGATCAAGGCATTCTCTAGACACTGAGTGTCTAGACACTTGTGGGTTTGCACCCCAAGGCTGCAAGCATCACGGGAGAATGCCTACAGACTGCTGAGGATCCCATTTTAGCCCCAGTGGTATGATGTAGATTTAGTCTGTGAAACAACCAGTAATTATGTTACAGAAGTTTTGATTCTTCTATAAATCCCAAATTTCAGATCCCAGGAAGCATGCTCTTATGAGTTGAGCCTATTCTAGACCAAATCCAATCCAAATGAGAGTGTTTTGGAGATGCCTTAGGTGTTTACTTAAATCTGGAGGTATTTGTTTTTTGTTCAAGTGACTATTCCTCTAAAATATTTGCTATACCAGACAAATCTGCACCTTTGGTCCATTACTCTATTGTACACTGGTGTCATGCTAGGGATTCTGCTGACTAACAGGGAGTTGGGGGACTCTTGGCTGTTCAACTGTGAGCCCTAGGTGTTGTTTTTGCTTGTATGGGATTGTGGAGAGCTAGGCTCCTTCTCAATGACACTCTAACTTGTGGACTGTGATTTCCAAGTCAGGAAAGTGGGAGATTTTCACCATTATTTGCATGCCTGAGCTAACCCAAATCCCCACAGATGCTCATCTCCTTGCATTACTTGTGATTTATTTTAGCTTTGGTGATCTGGTTTGAAAGTGGTGATTCCAGGAGAAACACTCAGACCTGCCCTTTTGAAAGGAGTGTGAGGTCAGCTCCTGCAGCTGACCACATAGCACAGGGAGAACAAACAAGTTAATGTTTGCAAAATGTTCTGAAATTCCTGGATGAAAGACTCTGTATAAGTACGGAGTGTTTTGATCATTACTATTTTTTAACATCTTAATTTAATTTTATTTTCTTTATGTTCCAAGTTTATTGTTTATGTACCACACCCAGTGCTCCATGCAATACATGCCCTCCTTAATACCCACCACCAGACTCACCCATCCCCCTACCTGCCTCCCTTCCAAAACTCTCAGTTTGTTTCTTAGAGTCCACAGTCTCTCATGCTTTGTCTCCCTTCTGATTTACCCCAATTCACGTTTCCTTTCCTTCTCCTAATGTCCTTCATGTTATTCCTTATGCTCCACAAGTAAGCAAAACTATATGATAATTTACTTTCTCTGCTTGACTTATTTCACTCAGCATTATCTCCTCTAGTTACATCAATGTTGATACAAAAGTTGGGTATTCATTCTTTCTTATGGAAGCATAATATTCCATTGTATATATGGACCATATCTGCTTTATCCATTCATCTATTGAGGAGCATCTCAGCTCTTTCCAAAGTTTGGCGATTGTGGACATTGCTGGTATGAACAATGGGGTATAGATGGTCCTTCTTTTCACTACATCTGTATCTTTGGGGTAAATACGCAGTAGTGCAATTGCAGGGTCATAGGGTAGCTCTATTTTTAATTTCTTAAGGAATCTCCACACTGTTATCCAAAGTTGCTTCACCAATTTGCATTCCCACCAACAGTGTAAGAGGGTTCTTCTTCTCCACAGCCTCTCCAACACTTGTTGTTGACTGTCTTGTTGATTTGGCCATTCTAACTGGTGTAAGGTGGTGTCTCAGTGTGGTTTTGATTTGAATCTTCCTGAGATTCACTTTTTCATGCATCTGTTAGCCATTTGTATGTCTTCCTTGGAAAACTGTCTGCTCATGTTTTCTGCCCATTTTTTGAAGTGATTATGTGTTTTTGAGTGTTGTGTTGGAGGAGTTCTTTATAGATCTTGGTTAACAGCCCTTTGTCTGTAGTGTCATTTGTGAATATCTTCTCCCATTCCGTGGGTTGCCTCTTTGTTTTGTTGACTATTTCCTTTGTTGTGCAAAAGATTTGAACTTGATGAAGTTCCCACAGTTCATTTTCACTTTTGTTTCCTTTGCCTTTGGAGATGTGTCTTAAAAGAAGTTGCTGTGGCCTATGTTGAAGAGGTCACTGCCTATGTTTTCCTCTAGGATTTTGATAGATTCCTGTCTCTCAAGAATGTTGAGCCCTTTTATCCATTTAGAGTTTATCTTTGTGAATGGTGTGAGAGAATGGTCAAGTTTCATTCTTCTACACATAGCTGCCCAATTTTCCCAGCACCATTTATTGAAGAGACTGTCCTTTTTCCACTGGATATTTTTTCCTTCTTTTTCAAAGACTATTTGACCATAGAGTTGAGGATCCATATCTGGACTCTCCACTCTGTTCCATTGTTCTATGTGTCTGTTTTTATGCCAGAACCATGATGCCTTGGTGATCACAGCTTCGTAGTAAAGCCTGAAATCAGTCAGTGTGATGCCACTAGCTTTGTTTTTCATTTTCAACATTTCCTTAGCGGTTCAGGGTCTTTTCTGGTGGTTCAACATTTGCAAATCAATCAGTGTGATAGAACAAATCATTAAGAGAAGAGAGAAGAACCACATGGTTCTCTGAATTGATGCAGAAAGAGCCTTTGACAAAATACAGCATCCGTTCCTGATTAAAACTCTTCAAAGTATAGGAATAGAGGGAACATTCCTCAACTTCATAAAATCTATCTATGAAAAACACACAGTAAATATCGTTCTCAATGGAATCTTCCCATTGAGATCAGGAACATGACAAGGATGATCAATCTTGCCACTCTTGTTCAACATAGTACTAGAAGTCCTAGCAATAGCAATCAGACAACAAAAAGAAGTAAAAGACATTCAAATTAGTAAAGAAGAAGTCAAACTCCCTCTCTTTGCAGATGACGTGATACTTTACGTGGAAAAGCCAAAAGACTCCACCCCCAGACTGCTAGAATTCATACAGAAATTCAGTAACGTAGCAGGATACAAAATCAGTGTACAGAAATCAGTTGCTTTCTTATGCACTAACAATGAAAATATAGAAAGGGAAATGAGAGAATTGATTCCATTTACTATAGCACCAAGAGCCATAAGATACCTTGGAATAAGCTTAACCAAAGAAGTAAAGGATCTGTACTCAACGAACTACAGAATGCTCATGAAAGAAATTGAAGAAGACACAAAAAGATGGAAAAGCATTCCATGCTCATGGATCAGAAGAAGAAACATTGTTAAAATGTCTATACTGTGCAGAGTAATCTATATTTTCATTCCATCATGATCAAAATTCACTGGCATTGTTCAAAGTGCTTCTACAAACAATCCTAAAATTTCTATAGTGTTTTGATTATTGTTTTAATGCCTCCAGAGACAAAACCAGAAAGAATTACTATGAACAAGTTTTAGGCCTGGGCTCTTAAGAGTCCCACCATCTGGTTGTTCCAGTAGCCAGAAATGTATTTCTTGCTGTGCTGGGCAAATTCCAGGGAGCAGCACACCCTTCATGTTTTGTGACATTCACCAAGAGAATTTACATTAAATAAATGCATAGGGAAAGCTCCTGGATGGCATTTTTCAAGAAAAATATTTGTTTTTTTCAGTTTTGCTCTATTGAGTCTAATGTTGCTGAAGGAATTTGCTGCTCTGTTACTGGGTACTGTTAATTCTCTTAAGGAGCTAGTTAAAACAAAACTAGGCACTTAAAGGTGGGTTGAGTTTTTTGTTTGTTTATGCAATTGGCTAATATTAGCATTGAGATCCACTCATTTTTGATTCTTTTTTTAGATGGCTTTAAGGTGTTTATTAATAGAGATTTCAGTACATGGTATAACTATAAGGAAATCAAGGACCCTTTCTCCGCTTTGTCATCCTTTTGTAAAAGTCAATTTATATTGCTTATTATACCGTTTTCACTCCAGAATAGCTACCTAAAGGGTGCCTGGGTGGCCCAGTTAAGTGTTTGCCTTTGGCTCAGGTCATGATCCCAGGGTCCTGGGATCGAGCTCCATCTTTCAGGCTCCCTGCCTATCAGGGAGTCTGCTTCTCTCTCTCCCTCTGTCCCTCCACCTGCTGGTGCTCTCTATCAAATAAATAAATAAAACATTCAAGACAAAAAGAATAGCTGTTTGATTTAAATTCATGTTCCTTGCAGCTTCCATGGTGGCCAAAGGGTTGGGTGTTACTCATGGTCAGTGACCCTGGCACCTAGACTAGTGCTCAGTGGAGGAGGGCACTCACTCTTCGTTAGATGAATTTCATATGAGATTTATCCTTTGTGTGGAGCTGATGCTGTTAACCATAGTAGACTCCATTTGGCTCTTGCATTTGAGCTTCTGTGTCCTTGTGCTCTTCCCTGCCTCTTGCTGGGTGGTAGAGACATAGTCCCTGGCTCCCTGCAGAGGGATGCCTGGGCCATGAAGTCTGTGACCTTTTGGGGTGCCTGGGTAGCCCATTCAGTTGAGCATCCAGCTTTAGGCTTCAGTTTAGGTCATGATTTCATGGGGGTGGGATCAGGCCCACATCAGGCTCCGTGTTCAGCAGGGAGTGTGCTTGAAGGATCCTCTCCCTCTGCCCTCCCCCCACTCATCTCCTGTACTCTCTTTATCTCTAAAATAAATAAATAAATGTTAAAAAAAGGAGTGAAGTTTGTGACCATTATAGGTGATGTTTCCTTTGAGTAGCCAGGGTCCCTGAGTCATCTGTGCACAGGTGTCTCCTTTGTGACTCTCTGAATTTTTCTGAGTCTTGTGGCCAAGCTTGTTCTGGGCACTCAAAGACCAAGATTTATTCTGTCATAGGCCACTGGCTTCAGTTAACGAGTTGTGAGATGGTAGCAGTGTTGGATGTCACTTTGAGAGTCAGAGAGAAAAGGTGTGTGATCCTGTAACATGTCTATTTCAGGAAGAGGGACTGGTTGGAAGGGAGAGAAACTTCTGCCCTTACATATACCAAGGATCTCCCCCCCCCCCATTTTTGAGTAATCATCAGAGGGCAGTACCCAACCTTGTAAAAGAATGAAGGAACCTGTTTTTTGAGAAAAGATGCCTATTCCATGTGAACATAGATGTGTCCAGATAGAGCTGATGGTGTAGCTTTTCCTTTCTTCTCAGAAAAAAATCCTGCAGTTAAAACTTACATATACCTGTGTATTATGGGCTTTTCCTCTCTATATACATTCCTCTCTATATACATTGCAATCTTTGGCAAAACATTGCTGTTTTTCTAAGTATAAACATGAATAATGTACAGAATGTATTTCTGAAGATAGTCTTCAAGTAAGAAGAGTCACAATTTGGGAAGTTGTATGTTTCTGATAAGTGAAGCATCTTATTTTCTTGGCTTGGGAATGGCTCATAATCAACGTGGTTGATTCAGATATGCAAAGATAAGAGCCAGCATCTGACTGCTTCCTGCCCAGGCTTGTTGATAGTCATGGGTCTAAATCAAAGTGAGTAAGGGAGCAAGTGAGTGTTGGAGTGTCACAGGGTGGGAAACTGACACAACTTACTGCCAGGGACTTATGCCTGTTCTATATGTAGTTATGTTTTGCCGTTTTACACATTTTAGGTCCAGTTCATGCTCTCCTCTCCAAACACTCTCCTTGGGTGAGATGCAATATCTACTGGGAAAGAGACAGAAGGTGGCTCCATGTGTAAATTGCCCCAACTTACAAAAAACTGTTCTGTGGTGATCTCTGACTTGTGCCCTCTTTCCAGATTATAGCTCTTCCAGTAGGCTATAAAACCCACTTCTGTTCTTAATAACATCCTTCACCTGGTTTTTCCTTTTTGATTTATGTACCATTGAAAAACTCACAGAACTTGAAAAAGAAATGTTTCCAAAATGTCCAGTGTCTACTTGTACAGTCCAGTAGTTTCATCACGGTGAAAATCAGGAACATTTCCTTTTTGCCCATTAATCATCATGGGAAATAGCAGGAAATGACACTCCTCATCTCACATAGTCAGTCTCCATAGCATCTGAAACAGAAGGGTCAGGAGCATGTTCTACTGCACCCTGTGGGTTTTTAAAAAATTAATTAATTAATTTAAATGATTTGGTTTTTTCAGTGTTCCAAGATCCATTGTTCATGCACCACACCTAGTGCTCCATACAATATGTGCCCTCCTTAATACCCACCACCAGGCTCACTCATTCCCCCCTCCTCCCCTCCAAAACCCTGTTTGTTTCTCAGAGTCCATGCTTCATCTTTCATGCTTCGTCTCCCCCTCCAATTTACCCCAATTCACTTTTCCTTTCCTTCTCTTGATATTCTCCATGTATTCCTTATGCTCTAAAGTAAGTGAAACCACATGATAATTGCCTTTCTTTGCTTGATTTATTTCTATCAGCATTATCTCCTCTAGTCCCATCCATGTTGATACAAAAGCCTTTCTTATGGCTGTGCAATATTCCATTGTATATATGGACAGTATCTTCTTAATCCTTTTGTCTGTTGAGGGCATCTTGGCTCTTTCCACAGTTTGGCAATTGTGGCCATTGCTGCTATAAACATTGGGGTACAGATGGCCCTTTTCACTACATCTGGGTTTTGAGCCAGGTCAAGTCTGTGAGGTGGGTTGTTGGAGAAGCTCCTACAGGAGATTTTTGCCACTGGGATGGGAGAGATGCCATCCTTGATGCACCCAGTTCCTAACTAGAAGTTGCTCCAGGGTTTGGGAGCATGGATCCCTCCTGGCTCAGAGTTCCAGTTCCTGTGGCCCCTGGGCTGAATTTGTGGGAGGATACAGGGTGGATGTTTACTACTTTGTGGTTCTTTCATATGACTGGGGAGGGGAAGGCCTGTGCTTTTCTGTGTAATGAGCTATTAACCCAAAGAATTAGAGAGAAGGATATTCTATGATTATTAACATATAAGTAGGTTATAAATAACAGTACTATTTAATTATTAATATATTATCATAATCATAAAATTTCATATCTATTTAAAAATAATTGATAAATAGTAAGTTATATCAATTATTAATGTAATTATTGACACACTTTTAAATAAACATTATAATTTTTATTTTGTTACATCATTTCTAGATTTTCAAAAGAGAAGGGGCAAAGGGGACAGATGGGGTTTCAAGGGAGTTTTTTTTCTTTTTCAATTCACTTATAATGTATTATCTGCCCAAGAGGTACAGGTCTCTGAATCATCATGCTTACACATTTCACAGCACTCACCATAGCACATACCTGCCCCCAACGTCCATAACCCAGCCACCCTATCCCTACCCTGAACCCCTACCCCCAGCAACCTTCAGCTTGTTTCATGAGATTAAGAGTCTCTTATGGGGCACCTGGGTGGCTCAGTAGGTTAAGTCTCTGCCTTTGGCTCAGGTCATGATCTCAAGATCCTGAGATTGAGTCCCACATCGGGCTTTCCACTCAGCAGGAAGCCTGTTCCCCCCTTATCTGCCTGTCTCTCTGCCTACTTATGATCTCTCTCTCTCTGTCAAATAAATGAATAAAATCTTAAAAAAAAAAATAAAGAGTCTCTTATGGTTCATCTCCCCCCAGTCCCATTTTGTTTCATTTTTTCCTTCCCTAACCCCCATAAACTCCTGCCATGCCTCTCAAATTCCTCATATTACAGAGACCATATAATAATTGTCTTTCTCTAATTGACTTCTTTCGCTAAGCATAATACCTTCTGGTTCCATCCACATTGTCACAAATGGCAAGATTTCATTTCTTTTGATGGCTGCATAGTATTCCATTGTATATATATACCCCCTCTTCTTTATCCATTCATCTGTTGATCTAGGTTCTTTCCATAGTTGGGCTACTGTGGACATTGCTGCTATAAACATTTAGGTGCACATGCCCCTTTGGAACACTACAATTATATTTTTATGGTAAATACCTAGAGGTGTGATAGCTGGCTTGTAGGGTAGCACTATTTTCAACTTCATGAGGAACCTCCATACTGTCTTCCAGAGTGGCTGCACCAGCTTGCATTACCACCAACAGTGTAGGAGGGTTCCCCTTTCTCCACATCCTTGCCAACATCTGCCACTTCTTGAATTTTTAATTTTAGCCATTTGACTGGTGTGAGGTGGTATCTCACTGTGGTTTTGATTTGTATTTCCCTGATGCCAAGTGACATTGAGCATTTTTTCATGTGTCCGATGGCCATCTGGATGTCTTCTTTGCAGGAATGTCTGTTCATGTCTTCTGCCCATTTCTTTTCTTTCTTTCTTTTTTTTTTAAATTTTTAATTTTTTATATACATATATTTTTATCCCCAGGGGTACAGGTCTGTGAATCACCAGGTTTACACATTTCACAGCACTCACCAAAGCACATACCCTCCCCAATGTCCATAATCCCACCCCCTTCTCCCAAACCCCCTCCCCCCAGCAGCCCTCAGTTTGTTTTGTGAGATTAAGAGTCACTTATGGTTTGTCTCCCTCCCAATCCCATCTTGTTTCATTGATTCTTCTCCTACCCACTTAAGCCCCCATGTTGCATCTATTTTTTTTTTAAAGATTTTATTTATGTGATAGAGAGATCACAAGTAGGCAGAGAGGCAGGAAGAGAGGGGAAAGCAGGCTTCCTGCTGAGCAGAGAGCCTGATGTGGGGCTTGATCTCAAGACCCTGAGATCATGACCTGAGCTGAAGACAGAGGCTTAACCCACTGAGCCACCCAGGTGCCCCCATTTCTTTCTTTCCTTTTTTTTTCTATTTTATTTATTAAATTTATTTTCAGTGTACCAGAATTCATTGTTTATGTACCACACCCAGTGCTCCATGCAATACATGTCTTCCATAATACCCACCACCAGGCTCACCTAACCTCCCACGCTCCACCCCTTCAAAACCCTTAGATTGTTTTTCAGAGTCCACAGTCTTTCATGGTTCGACTCCCCCTCCAATTTCCTCCAACTCCCTTCCTTCTCCTCTCCATCTCCCTATGTCCTCCGTATTATTCCTTATGCTCACAAATAAGTAAAACCATATGATAATCGACTCTATCTGCTTGACTTACTTCACTCAGCATCATCTCCTCCAGTCCCATCCATGTTGATACAAAAGTTGGGTATTCATCCTTTCCGATGGTGGCATAATACTCCATAGTGTATATGGACCACATCTTCTTTATCCACTTGTCTCTTGAAGGGCATCTTGGTCCTTTCTACAGTTTGGCAATTGTGGCCATTGTTGCTATGAACCTTGGGATACACACAGCCCTTCTTGTCACTGCTTCTGTATCTTTGGGGTGAATACCTAGTAGTGCAATTGCAGGGTCATAGGTAAGCTCTATTTTTAATTTCTTAAGGAATCTCCACACTGTTTTCCAAAGTGGCTGTACCAACTTGCATTACCACCAATAGTGTAAGAGGGTTCCCCTTTCTCCACAGCCTCTCCACCACATGTTATTTACTGTCTTGTTAATTTGGGCCATTCTAACTGGTGTAAGGTGGCATCTCACTGTGGTTTTGATTTGAATCTCCCTGATGGCCAGTGATGATGAACATTTTTTTTCACGTGTCTGATAGCCGTTTGTATGTCTTCATTGGAGAAGTGTCTGTTCATGTCTTCTGCCCATTTCTTGATTGGATTACTTGTTCTTTGGGTGTGGAGTTTGATAAGTTCTTTATGGATTTTGGATACTAGTCCTTTATCTGATATGTCATTTGCGAATATCTTCTCCTAATCTGTCAGTTGTCTTTTGGTTTTGTTGATTGTTTCCTTTGCTATGAAAAAGTTTTTGATCTTGATGAAGTCCCAATAGTTCGTTTTTGCCCTTGCTTCCCTAGCCTTTGACGATGTTTCTAAGAAGAAGTTGCTGTGGCTGAGGTCGAATAGTTGCTGCCTGTGTTCTCCTCAAGGATTCGGTTGAATTCCTGTCTCACATTCTGGTCTTTCATCCATTTTGAGTTTATTTTTGTGTGTGGTATAAGGAAATGGTTCAGTTTCATTCTGCTGCACGTGGCCATCCAATTTTCCCAACACCATTTGTTGAAGAGACTGTCTTTTTTCCTCTGGGCATTCTTTCCCGCTTTGTTGAAGATTCGTTGACCATAGAGTTGAGGGTGTATTTCTGGACTCTCTGTATTCTGTTCCATTGACCCACGTGTCTGTTTTTGCGCCAGTACCATACTGTCTTAATGATGACAGCTATGTAATAGAGTTTGAAGTCTGGAATTGTGATGCCACCAACTTTGGCTTTCTTTTTCAACATTCCTCTGGCTATCCAGGGTCTTTTCTGGTTACATATAAATTTTAGGATTATTTGTTCCATTTCTTTGAAAAAAAAAAAAAGGATGGGATTTTGATAGGGATTGCATTAAATGTGTAGATTGCTCTAGGTAGCATAGACATGTTCACAATATTTGTTCTTCCAATCCAGGAGCATGGAACATTTTCCCATTTTTTTGGTGTCCTCCTCAATTTCTTTTGTAAGTACTTTATAGTTTTCTGAGTACAGATTCTTTGCCTCTTTGGTTAGGTTTATTCCTAGGCATCTTATGGTTTTGGGTGCAATTGTAAATGGGATCAACTTCTTAATTTCTCTTTCTTCTGTCTTGCTGTTGGTGTATAGAAATGCAACTGATTTCTGTGCATTGATTTTATATCCTGACACTTTACTGAATTCTTGTATGAGTTCTAGCAGTTTTGGAGTGGAGTCCTTTGGGTTTTCCACATAAAGTATCATATCATCTGCAAAGAGTGAGAGTTTGACTTTTTCTTTGCTGATTTGGATGCCTTTAATTTCTTTTCATTTTCTGATCGCTGTGGCTAGAACTTCTAGTACAATGTTGGACAGCAGTGGTGATAGTGGACATTCCTGCTGTGTTCTTGACCTTAGGAGAAAGCTTTTAGTTTTTCCCCCATTGAGAATGATATTTGTTGTGGGCTTTTCATAGATGGTTTTGATGATATTGATAGTGTGTGCCCTCTATCCCTACACTTTGAAGAGTCTTGATCAGGAAAGGATGCTGTACTTTGTCAAACGCTTTTTCAGCCTCTATTGAGATTATCATATGGTTCTCAATCTTTCTTTTATTAATGTATTGTATCACATTGATTGATTCGTGGATGCTGAACCAACCTTGCAGCCCAGGAATAAATCCCACTTGGTAGTGGTGAATAATCCTTTTAAGGTACTGTTGGATCCTATTGGCTAGTATTTTGGTGAGATTTTTTGCATCCGTGTTCATCAAGGATATTGGTCTATAATTCTCCTTTTTTATGGGGTCTTTGGTTTTGGGATCAAGGTAATGCTGGCCTCATAAAATGAGTTTGGAAGTTTCCCTTCTGTTTCTATTTTTTGGAACAGTTCCGGAAGAACAAGTTAATTCTTCTTTGAATGTTTGGTAGAATTCCTTTTGTAAGCCATCTGGTCCTGGGCTCTTGTTTGTTCAGAGATTTCTGATGATTGCTTCAATCTCCTTACTGATTATGGGTCTGTTCAGGTTTTCTCTTTCTTCCTGGTTCAGTTTTGGGAGTTTACATGTCTCTAGGAATGCATCCATTTCTGCCAGATTGTCAAATTTGCTGGCGTACAGTTGCTCATAATATGTTCTTATAATTGTTTGTATTTCTTTGGTTTTGGTTGTGATCTTTCCTCTTTCACTCATGATTTTATTAAATTGTTTTTTTTCTCTTTTCTTTTTGATGAGTGTGGCCAGGGGTTTATCAATCTTACCAATTCTTTCAAACAATCAGCTCCTGGTTTCATTGACCTGTTCTCCTGTTCTTTTGGCTTCTATTTCCATTGATCTCTGCTCTGATCTTTATTATTTCTCTTCTCCTGCTGGGTTTAGGATTTACTTGCTGTTCTTTCTCCAGCCTCTCTAAGTGTAAGGTTAGGTTGTGTACTTGAGACCTTTCTTGTTTCTTGAGAAAGACTTGTATTACTATATACTTTTCTCTCAGGACCGCCTTTGCTGTGTCTCACAGATTTTGAACAGTTGTGTTTTCATTTTCATTTGTTTCCATGAATTTTTTTCAATTCTTCTTTAATTTCCTGGTTGACCCATTCATTCTTTAGCAAGATGCTCTTTAGCCTCCGTGGGTTTGAGTTCTTTCCATCTTTCCTGTTGTGATAGAGTTCTAGTTTCAGAGCATTGTGGTCTGAAAATATGCAGGGAATGATCCCAATCTTTTGGTATGGTTCACACCTGATTTGTGACCCAGGATGTGATCTTCTGGAAAATGTCCCATGTGCACTAGAGAAGAATGTGTATTCTGTTGCTTTGGGATGGAATGTTCTGAATATATCTGTGATTCCATCTGGTCCAGTGTATCATTTAACGTCTTTATTTCCTTGTTGTTCTTTTGCTTAGATGATCTGTCTGTTTCAGTTAGAGGGGTGTTAAAGTCCCCTTCTATTATTTTTAATATGTTTCTTTGATTTTGTTATTAATTGGTTTATATAATTGGCTGCTCCATATTAGGGATATAGATATTTTAAATTGTTAGATTTTCTTGTTGGACAGACCCTTTAAGTATGCTATAGTGTCCTTCCATATCTCTTATTATAGTCTTTGTCTTAAAGTTTAATTTATCTGACATAATTTTGCCACCAAAGCTTCCTTTGATGTCCATTAGTATGGTAAATTGTTTTCCACCCCCTCACTTTAATCTGGAGGTGTTTTGGGTTCTAAAATGAGTTTCTTGTAGACAGCATATCAATGGTTCTTGTTTATTTTATCCGTTATGATACCCTGTGTCTTTTTATTGGGGCACTTAGCCCATTTACATTCAGGGTTACTATTGAAATATATTAATTTAGTGCTATTGTATTGTTTGTAAGGTGACTCTTATTGTATATTGTATCTGTTCCTTTCTCATCTGTAACTTTTATGCTCTGTTTTTGCTTAGAGGACTGCTTTCAATATTTCCTGTAGGGCTGGCTTGTTGTTTATAAATTCTTTTAGTTTTTGTTGGTCCCAGAAGCTTTTTATTTCTCCTTCCTTTTTTAGTCCTACCAGGATATACTTCTTTATCCAGCCTACCTGGATATACTATTTTTGGCTACATATTTTTCCTTTTGTTCCCTGAAGGCTTTCCATACAATTTTAGAGGATGGGAATGAATGTTGTGGCCTCCCAATCCAGCCTTGTAGGAGCTGAGAGCTCAGTATCCCACCCCTCAGTGTGCCCTCAGAGAAAAATAGTCAATTCTTCCCATCTCCCTGGTCTCCAGCTGCAGTCCATGTTCACCCAGCCTGGGACCAAGTGTTTCTATCTCTGGTGCATGACCTTGTTTGGAGTCTCCAAACCCAGCAGATTCCTGCCACATTCTCCCACACTGCTCTTCCCAGAGGAGGAAGGTGGTTCTTTCCCTAGATTTGCCACTGTGTGTCCCTGCTGAAGAGCAGTGGCCTGACTGTGCCTTGGATTACAGTTTAAGATAACCCCCAGCTGAGAGCACACTCCTTGGCTCTGTCTCTATAGCCAGCTTCCCTATTCCAATAGAGAATAAAAACTCTGCCACATGCAGACATCTCCAGTCTTTCTGTGAACCTGCAGGTCCAGAGACCATACTGTCCACACGAGGGCTCCACCCCCCACTCTGGAACAATGTCCCTCAATGGAGCACACTTTTAAAAGTTCTAATTTTGTGCTCTGCTGCTCTCACTTGCTGGGGGCCAGCTTCCCCACCCGTGGTCTATCTTCTCACTGCTTCAGATTCATTTTACACATCCTACCTTCCAGAAAGTGGTCAGTTTTCTGTTCCTAGAATTGCTGATCCTCTACCCTTCTGTTTCCTGTTGAGTTTGTAGGTGCTCAGAATGTTTTGTTAACTTCCTGGGATGTGATGATATTTCAGTCTCCTACTCCTCCACCATCTTGCTTCCTCCCATTATATCATTCTTAAAGGGCCTATCCAATAAGAGGATCTAACAATTGTAAATATCTATGCCCCAATATGGGAGGAGCCAGCTACATAAGCCAACTGTTCACCAAAATAAAGACACATGTTTATAATAATACGTTAATAATAGGAGACCTCAAAATTCCACTCTTAGCAATAGACGGATCATCTAAGGAGAAATCCAACAAAGAAACAAGAGCTTTGAATGATACACGGACCAGATGGACCTCATAAATATATAAAGAACATTCTACACTAAAACAATAGCATTCTAATTTTCCTTGAGTGCACATGGAGCTTACTCCAGAACAGACCACATACTGGGTCACAAATCAGGTCTCAACAGATATTAAAAGATTGAGATTATACCCTGTATATTCTCAGACCACAGTGCTTTGAAACTGGAACTCAATCACAAGAAAAATTTGGAAGAAATTCAAACACTTGGAACTAAAGATCATCCTGCTTAAGAATGTTGGGTTCAACCAGGAAATCAAAGAACTTAAACAATTCATGGAGAGCAATGAGAATGAAATCACATTAGTCCCAAAACTATAACATATGGCAAAGGCAGTCTTTAGGGGGAAATATGTAGCCTCCAAGCCTCACTCACTTAAAAAAAAAATCCTGAATTCACCAACTAACTTTATACCTTATGGAACTGGAGAAAAAACAACAAATGAAGTGTAAGCCCCACATGAGAATAGAAATAATTAAGATTAGAGCAAAAATGAATGAATTAGAAACCAGAAATACAGTGGAGCAGATCAACGAAACTCAAAGCTAGTTCTCCAAAGAATTAATAAGGTCTATAAACCACTGGCCAGGCTTATCCAAAAGAAAAGAGAAAAGACCTAAATTAATAAAATTATGAATGAAAAGGAAGAGACACCACTAACACTAAGGATATAAAAACTATTATCAGAAATTATTTCCAACAACTTAATAAATTAAGCAAACTGGGAGAAATGGATATCTTCCTGGAAACCTATGAACTACAAGACTGAAACAGGAAGAAAATGACAACTAAATAGACCAATATCTATTAACGAGATTGAAGTGGTGATCAAAAACCTCCCACAAGAAAGAAGTCCAGGACCTGGTGAATCCCCTGGGGAATTCTATCAATCACTCAAAGAAGAAATAATACCTATTCTCCTGAAGTTTTTTCAAAAAATAGAAACAGAAGGAAAACTTCCAGACTCTTTCATGAGGCCAGCATTACCCTGATCCCCAATCTAGGCAAAGACCCCATCAAAGAGGAGAATTTCAGACCAATATTCTTGATGAAGATGGATGCCAAGATTCTCAACAAGATCCTAGCTAATAGGATCCAACAGTACATTAAAAAGATTATCCAGGGAGGTGAACCATGAGAGACTATGGACTCTGAAAAACAATCTGAGGGTTTTGAAGGGGCAGAGGGTGGGAGGTTGGAGGAACCAGGTGGTTGGTATTAGAGAGGGCATGGACTGCATGGAGCACTGGATGTGGTGCAAAAACAATGAATACTGTTACGCTGAAAAGAAATTAAAAAAAAACCTATAAAATAATTTATCCACCAAAAAAAAAAAAATTCTCCACCATGACCAGGTGAGATTTATCCATGGGATACAAGGGTGGTTCAACATCCACAAATCAATAAATGTGATAGAACAAATCAATAAGAGAATAAGAGAAGAGAGAAGAACCACATGGTCCTCTCAATCAATGCAGATGAAGCATTTGACAAGATATAGCATCCATTCCTGATTAAGACAATTTAAAGTATCAGGATAGAGGGAACATTCCTCAACTTCATAAAATCTCTTATGAAAAACCCACAGTGAATATCATTCTCAATGGGGAAAAGACAGCTTTCTCTTTGAGATCAGGCACACGACAAGCATGCCCACTCTCACCAATGTTGTTCAACATAGTACTAGAAGTCCTAGCAACAGCAATGGGACAACAAAAAGAAATAAAATGTATTCAAATTGACAAAGAAGGAGTCAAACTCTCTCTTCACAGATGACATGATACTTTATATGGAAAACCCAAAAGACTACCCCCAAACTACTAGAACTCATACAGCAAATAGGTAATGTGGCAGGTTACAAAATCAATGTACAGAAACCAGTTGGTTTCTTATACACTAACAATGAAAATATAGAAAGGGAAATGAGAGAATTGATTCCATTTACTATAACACCAAGAACACAAGATATCTGGGAGTAAACCTAACCAAAGAGGTAAAGGATCTGTACTTGAGGAACTACAGAACAATCATGAAAGAAATTGAAGAGGACACAAAAAGATGGGAAAGCATTTCATGCTCATGGATCAGAAGAATAAGCATTGTTAAAATGTCTATACTGCCCAGAACAGTCTATACTTTCAATGCCACCTCGATAAAAATTCCACTGGCATTGTTCAAAGTGTTGGGACAAACAATCCTAAAATTTGTATGGAATTGGAAGAGACACCAAATTGCTAAGGAAATGCTGAAAAAGAAAAACAAAACTAGGGGCATCATGTTGCCAGATTTTAAGCTTTACTACAAAGCTGTGATCACCAAGACAGCATGGTACTGGCATAAAAACAGGAACAAAGGCCAGTGGAACAGAGTAGAGAGCTGAAACATGTACCCTCAACTCTATGGTCAAATAATCTTTGACAAAGAAGGAAAAAGTATCCAGTGGAAAAAGGACAATATCTTCAATAAATAGTGCTGGGTAAATTGAACAGCTCTGTATAGAAGAATGAAACTCGATCATTCTCTCATACCACACACAAAGATAAACTCTAAATGGATAAAAGATCTCAACATGAGACAGGAATCTATCAAAATCCTAGGGGAAAACATAGGCAGTAACCTCTTCGTCATAGACCACAGCAACTTCTTTCAAGATATATCTCCCAAAGCAAAGAAAACAGAAGTGAAAATGAACTTTGGAACTTCATCACGTTCAAATCTTTTGCACAGCAAAGGAAATAGTCAACAAAACAAAGAGGCAACCCACGGAATGGGAGAAGATATTCACAAATGACACGACAGACAAAGGGCTGATATCCAAGATCTATAAAGAACTCCTCAAACACAACACTCAAAAAACAGATAATCACATAAAAAAATGGGTAGCAGACGAGCAGACAATTCTCCAAAGAAGACATACAAATGGCTAACAGACACATGAAAAAATGTTCATCACCATTAGCCTTCAGAGAGATTCAAATCAAAACCACACTGAGCTGCCACCTTACACCAGTTAGAATGGCCAAAATTAATAAGACAGGAAACAACAGCTGTTGGAGAGGCCAACAGGTATTGGAGGAAGGGAAACCCTCTTACACTGTTGGTGGGAATGTAAGTTGGTGAAGCCACTTTGGATAACAGTGTGGATAATCCTTAAAAAATTAAAAATAGAGCTACCCTATGACCCTGCAGTTGCACTACTACTATTTAACCCAAAGATACAGATGTAGTGAAAAGAAGGGTCATTTGTACCCCAATGTTCCTAGCAGCAGTGGCCACAATTGCCAAACTGTGGAAAGAGCCAAGATGCCCTTCAAGGGATGAATGGGTAAAGAAGATATGGTCCATATATACAATGGGATATTATGCCTCCATCAGAAAGGATGGATACCCAACTTTTGTTTCAGCATGGATAGGACTGGAGTAGATTATGCTGACTGAAATAAGCAGAGAGAGTCAATTATCGTATGGTTTCATTTACTTGTGGAACATAAGGAATAACATGGAGGACATTAGGAGAAGGATAGGAAAAGTTAATTGGGGGAAACTGGAGGGAGAAATGAATATGAGAGACTGCAGACTCTGAGAAACGAACAGAGGGTTTTGGAGGGTAGACGGGTGGGCTGTTAGATGAGCCTGGTGGTGGGTATTAAAAATGGCATGTATTGCATGGAGTACTGGGTGTGATGCATAAACAATGAATCTTGGAACACTGAAAAAATAAAAAAAATAAAAAAAAAGAACGACAGACCAATATCTTTAAGGACTATGGATTTCAAAATTCTCAACAAGATCCTAGGTGATAGGATCCAACAGTACATTAAAAGGATTACTAACCATGATCAGGTGGGATTTATCCTTGTATTCAAGGGTCATTCAACATTTAGAAATCAATTGAAGTGATATAACATATTAATAAGAGGAGAGAGAAGAACCATATGGTCCTCTCAATTGATGCAGAAAAAACATTTAACAAAATGCAGCATCCTTTACTGGTTAAACTCTTTAAGATATAGGGGCGCCTGGGTGGCTCAGTGGGTTAAGCATTGCCTTTGGCTCAGGTCATGATCTCAGGGTCCTGGGATCAAGCCCCTCATTGGGCTCTCTGCTCAGCAGGGAGCCTGCTTCCCCCTCTCTCTGCTGCTCTCCCTGCTTGTGATCTCTCTCTCTATGTCAAATAAATAAATAAAATAAAAAATAAACTTCAAAATGTAGGGATAGAGGGAACATTCTTTAAACTTATGGAAACCATCTATGAAAAGCCCACAGCAAATGTCATTCTCAATGGGGAAAAGCTGAGAGCTTTTCCCTTAAGATCAGGAACTTGACAAGGATGCTTACTCTTGCCACTACTGTTCAACATAGTATTAGAAGTCCTAACCCCAGAAATCAGATAGCAGAAAGAAATAAAATATATTTAAATTGGCAAAGAAGAAGTCAAACTCTCTCTTCACAGATGACATAATACATTATGGAGAAGCCAAAAGAGTTCACCCCTAAGTTACTAGGACTCATACATCAGTTCAGTAATGTGGCAGGTTACAAAGTCAATGCACATAAATCAGTTGCTTTCCTATACACTAACAATATAACTGTAGAAAGAAAAATTAGGAAATTGGTTCCATTTACAATAGCATCACAAACCATAGGATACCTCAGAATAAAACTAACCAAAGAGGTGAAGAATCTATACTCTAGAAACTACAGAACACTTATGAAAGAAATCGAAGAAGACACAAAAAGATAGGAAAACATTCCATGCTCATGGATCAGAAGAATAAACATTGTTAAAAAGTCTATGCTGCCCAGAACAATCTATACTTTTGATGCCATCCCTATCAAAATAACAGTGACATTTTCCCAAAAATACTGTAACAAACAATCCTAAAATTTGTATTGAACCAACAAAGACCCTGAATCACCAAGGAAATGTTGAAAAAGAAAATCAAAGCTGGAGGCATCATGTTGTCTGATTTCAAGCCATATTACAAAGCTGTAATCATCAAGATAGCATGGTATTGACACAAAAACAGACACATAGATCAATGGAACAGAATAGAGAGCCCACATATGGACTCTCAACTCTATGGTTAGCTAATCTTTGACAAATCAGGAAAAAATATCCAATGGAAAAAGACAGTGTCTTAATGAATGGTGATGGGAAAATTGGAGAGCTATATACAGAATAAGGAAACTTGACCATTCACTTACACCATACACAAAGATAAACTCTAAACAGATGAAAGACCTTAACGTGAAACAGGAATCCATCAAAGTCTTAGAGGAGAACATAGGCAGTAACCTCTTCAACATGGGCCACAGCAACTTCTCTAATACACATGTCCAAAGACAAAGGAAACAAAAGCGAAAATGAACTTTTAGGACTTCATAAAGATCAAGATCAAAGGAGACAGTCAACAAAACAAAGAGGCAACCCACGGAATGGGAGAAGATATTTGCAAAGAACACTACAGATAAAAGGGCTGATAGCCACACTGCATCAAAAACTAATTATGTAATTGCATGGTGACTAACATAACACAATTTTTTTAAAAAGGCTGATATCCAAGACTTATAAAACTCAATACCCAATTCCTCAAACTCAATACACCAAAAAAAAAAAAAAATTAGTCAAAAAATAGGCAGAAGACTTGAACAGACACTTCTCCAGAAAAGCCATACAAATGGCTAACAGACACATGAAAAAATGCTCATCATCATTACCCATCAGGGAGATCCAAATCAGAACCACATTGAGATACCACCTTACACCAGTTAGAATGGCCAAAATTGACAAGGCATAAAACAAAAAAATATCAGAGAGGTTGTGGAGAAAGGGGAACCCTCTTACACTGTTGGTGGGAATGCAAATAGGTACAGCTGCTTTGGAAAACAGTGTGGAGTTTCCTCAAAATGTTAAAAATAGAGCCACCCTATGACTCAGCAATTGCACTAGTGGGTATTTACCCCAAAGATACAAATGCAGTGAAATGAAGGGCCACATGTACTGCAATGTTCATAGCAGCAATGTTCACAATAACCAAATTGTGGAAAGAGCTGAGATGTCCTTCAGCAGATGAATGGATAAAGAAGATGTGATCCAAATATACAATGGAAAATTATTCATCCATCAGAAAGGATGGATACCTACCTTTTGCATCCACACAGATGGAACTGGAGTAGATTATGCTAAATGAAATAATTCAATAATTTCAATAATTTCATCATGCTAAATGAAATAAGTCAATTATCATATGGCTTCACTTATTTGTGGAACATAAGGAATAGGATGGAGTTCATTAGGAAAAGGAAGGGGAAAATGAAGGGGGGAATCAGAGGGGAAGAAGATTCATGAGAGACTATGGAATCTGGGAATAAACTGAAGGTTTCAGAGGGACAGGAGTTTGGGGGGATAGGTTAGCCCAGTAATGGGTATTAAGGAGGGCATATATTTCATGAAGCAGAGGGTGTTATACACAAATGATGAATTATGGAACACTATATTACAAAACTAATGATGTACTGTATGGTGACTAATATAACATAATAAAGAAAAAAGAAATGAGAAGAAATGGGACAAGGGCATGAACAGACATTTCTCCAGTGAAGATATACAAATATCCAATGGATACATGAAAAGATGCTCAACATCACTGGGTACTAGGAAAATACAATTCAAAATGACATTCAGATAGCACCTCAGACCCGTCATAATGGTTAAAATGAACAACTCAGGAAACAATGGATGTTGGTAAGGATGTGGAGAAAGGAGAACTGTCTTACACTGTTGGTGAGAAAGCAAGCTGGTACAGCCACTTTGGAAAACAGCTTCCTCAAAAAGCTAAAATTAGAACTACCCTATGACCCATCAATTGCACTATGAGGTGTTTGTCCAAAGGATCCAAACATAGTGATTTGAAGGGGTACATGCACCCCACAGTGTATAGCAACAATGTCCACAATAGCCAACCGATGGAAAGTGCCCAGATCTATCAACAGAAGAATGAATAAAGATGTGGTATATAGAGAGAATAGCATATTACTCAGTCATCAGAAAGAATGAAATCTTGCCATGTGCAACAATATGGATGGAACTAGAGGGTATTATACTAAGTGAAATAAGTTAGTCAGAGAAAGACAAATACCATATGATTTCAATTATATGTGGAATTTAAGAAACAAAACATAGGGGAAGGGAAGGAAAACTAAATAAGAGGAAGACACAGAGAGAGAGAGGCAAACCATAAGAGAATGCTGAACTCTAGGAAATCACCTAAGGATTGCTGGAGGGAAGGTAGGGGTGGGGAAGGATAATTGGCTGATGGGCCTCCAGGAGAGCACTTGATGTAATGAGCACTGGGTATTATATGTAACTGAGGAATCACTAAATCATCTGTGAAACTAATACAGTATTTGTTAACTAAGTTGAATTTAAATTAAGAATATTTTTTCAATCACAGATGACAATATCAATATCATCATCTCAATAGAGGCAGAGAAAGCCCTTGAGAAAATTCAACATCTTTTCATGATAAAAACTCTCAACAAAGTAAGTTTACAAGGCATGTACCTCAACAGAACAAGGTCATATATAAAAAGGCTACAGGTAACATTATACCCACAGGTGAAAGTTTGAAAACTTTTCCTCTAAAATCAAGAACAAGAAAAGGATGCCCACTCTAATTTCTCCTATTCAACATGTATTAGAAGTCCTAGCTATAGAAATTAGACAAAACAAAACAAAAAAAAGGAATCCAAATAAAAAAATGAAAAATCAAAATGGTCTTTCTTTGCAGTTGACATGATATTAAATATGGTAAACCTTAAAAATGTCATCAAAACACTGTCAGAACTAATCAACAAATTAAATAGGATGTAAAATTAACATACTCTAATCAGCTGTATTTCTGTATATGATATTGAACCGTCTGAAAAAGAAATAAGGAAAACAATCTTATTTATAACAGCATCAAAATAAATAAAATATTTAGAAATAAGAGCCCAGGACCTAATGGATTCCCTGGGGAATTCTACCAAATTTTCAAAGGAGAAATAACACCTATTCTCCTGAAGCTGTTTCAAAAAATTGAAGCAGAAGGAAAACTTCCAGACTCTTTTTATGAAACCAGCATTACCCTGATCCCCAAACCAGGCAAAGACCCTACCAAAAAGGAGAATTTCAGACCAATATCACTGATGAATATGGATGCTAAGATTCTCAACAAGATCCTAGCAAACAGGATCCAACAGCACATTCAAAGGATTATCCACCATGACCAGGTGGGATTCATCCCTGGGCTCCAACGATGGTTCAACATTTGCAAATCAATCAATGTGATAGAACAAATTAATAAGAGAAGACAGAAGAACCACATGGTCCTCTCAATCGATGCAGAAAAAGCATTTGACAAAATCCAGCATCCATTCCTGATTAAAACGCTCCAAAGTATAGGGATAGAGGGAACATTCCTGAACTTCATCAAATCTATCTATGAAAGACCCACAGCAAATATCATCCTCAATGGGAAAAAGCTTGTGTCCTTCCCGTTGAGATCAGGAACAAGACAAGGATGCCCACTTTCACGACTCTTGTTCAACATAGTATTAGAAGTCCTAGCACCAGCAATCAGACAACAAAGAGAAATAAAAGGTATCCAAATTGGCAATGAAGAAGTCAAGCTCTCTTCACAGATGACATGATTCTTTATATGGAAAACCCAAAAGACTCCACCCCCAACCTACTAGAAAGCATACAGCAATTTAACAACGTGGCAGGATACAAAGTCAATGTGCAGAAATCAGTGGCTTTCTCATACACTAACAATGAAAATACAGAAAGGGAAATTAGAGAATCGATTCCATTCACTCTAGCATCAAGAACCATAAGATACCTGGGAATAAACCTAACCACAGAGGTAAAGGATGTGTACTTGAGGAACTACAGAACACTCATGAAAGAAATTGAAGAAGACACAAAAAGATGGAAGACCATTCCATGCTCTTGGATTGGAAGAATAAACATTGTTAAAATGTCTATACTGCCTAGAGCAATCTATACTTTTAATGCCATTCTGATCAAAGTTCCACCGGTATTCTTCAAAGAGCTGGAGCAAATAATCCAAAAATTTGTATTATCTCCGAAGAGACCCTGAATCGCTAAGGAAATGTTGAAAAACAAAAATAAAGCTGGGGGTATCACGTTACCTGATTTCAAGCTTTACTACAAAGCTGTGATCACCAAGACAGCATGGTACTGGCATAAAAACAGACACATAGACGAGTGGAACAGAGTAGAGAGCCCAGATATGGACCCTCAACTCTATGGTCAAATAATCTTCGACAAAACAAGAAAAAATATACAGTGGAAAAAAAAGACAGTGTCTTCAATAAATGGTGCTGGGAAAACTGGACAGCTATATGTAGAAGAATGAAACTTGACCATTCTCTTACACCATACACAAAGATAAACTCAAAATGGATAAAAGACTTCAATGTGAGACAGGAATCCATCAGAATCCTAGAGGAGAACATAGGCAGTAATCTCTTCTATATCAGCCACAGCAACTTCTTTGAAGATATGTCTCCAAAGACAAAGGAAACAAAAGCGAAGATGAACTTTTGGGACTTCATCAAAATCAAAAGCTTCTGCACAGCAAAAAAAAAAAAAAAAAAAAAAAAAAAAGTCAAGAAAACAAAGAGGCAACCCACGGAATGGAAGAAGATATTTGCAAATGACAGTACAGGCAAAAGGTTGATATTGAGGATCTATAATGAATTCCTCAAACTCAACACACACAAAACAGGCAATCATATCAAAAAATGGGCAGAAGATATGAACAGACACTTCTCCCATGAAGACATACAAATGGCTATCAGACACATGAAAAAATGTTCATCATCACTAGCCATCAGGAGATTCAAATTAAAACCACATTGAGATATCACCTTACACCAGTTAGAATGGCCAAAATTAGCAAGACAGGAAACAACATGTGTTGGAGAGGATGTGGAGAAAGGGGAACCCTCTTCCACTGTTGGTGGGAATGCAGGTTGGTGCAGCCTCTTTGGAGAACAGTGTGGAGATTCCTCAAGAAATTAAAAATAGAACTTCCCTATGACCCTGCCATTGCACTTCTGGGTATTTACCCCAAAGATACAGATGTAGTGAAAAGAAGGGCCATCTGTACCCCAATGTTTATAGCAGCAATGGCCATGGTCGCCATACTGTGGAAAGAACCAAGATGCCCTTCAACGGACGAATGGATAAGGAAGATGTAGTCCATATACACTATGGAGTATTATGCCTCCATCAGAAAGGACAAATACCCAACTTTTGTAGCAACATGGACTGGACTGGAAGAGATTATGCTGAGTGAAATCAGTCAAGCAGAGAGAGTCAATTATCATATAGTTTCACTTATTTGTGGAGCATAACAAATAGCATGGAGGACATGGGGAGTTAGAGAGAAGGGGGTTGGGGTAAATTGGAAGGGAAGGTGAATCATGAGAGACTATGGACTCTGAAAAACAATCTGAGGGGTTTGAAGTGGCGGGGGGGTGGGAGGTTGGGGCACCAGGTGATGGGTATTATAAAGGGCACAGATTGCATGGAGCACTGGGTGTGGTGAATAAATAATGAATACTGTTATGCTGAAATAAATAAATTAAAAAAATATTTAGAAATAAATGTAGTCAAAGAGATGAAAGATGTACATTTGAAAATTATAAGACATTGATGAAAAAATTGAAGTAGCCACAAATAGATAGATAACCAATATTCACAGATCAGAGGTGTTAATATTGTTTTAATTTCCATAGTGCCCAAAGAAATCTAGATTCAGTGCAATCCTTAAAATTTCAATAGCATTTTTCACAGAAATAGAAAAAAATTCTGAAATTCTTATGAAACTACAAAAGACCCTGAATGGCCAAAACAATTTTGGGAAAGAACAAAGCTGAGAACACCACATTTCCTGATTTCAAACTATATTACAAAGCTTCAGTAATCAAAAGAGCAATGTATTGGCATAAAAACGGATACATAGACCAGTGTAACAATATGGAGAGTCTAGAAATAAGCTGATGCATAAACAGTTAACTAATATTTGACAAGGGAGTCAAGATTACTTAATGGGGACAGGATAGCCTTCTTAACAAGTGGTGTGGGGGAACTGAATAAACACAAGCCAAAGAATAAAGAATACTTCTTACACCACTCACAAAAATTACCTGAAAATGGAATAAAGACTTAAATGCAATAACTGAAACTATAAAACTCCTGGGGGTCGGGGGGCGAACAGGGGAAAAGCTTCTTGATATTGGTTTGGCAATGATTATTTTGGATTTGACACCAGAATCATAAACAACAAAAACAAAATCAACAAGTGGGATTTCCTCAAACTAAAAGTTTCTGCATATCAAAGGATACCATCAACAAAATGAAAAAGCAACTGTAGGAGTGCTGACAACACTGACTTCATCATTGGCCTTCCATCTTGTTCTCCCTTCTCATACACAGATGGCATCACATTAGATAACTACCCTGTGACCTCACTACCGTGCCCCTCATTCTATAAATGTTGGGATTGAGGTCCAGTTTTGGTGAAGAGGGAGTACAGAAGCAGCAGAGAATAGGGACAAAAAGAAAAGCTGCATAGGGATGTGGGTCATCCATCCCCCCGACCTGCCCAATTGTTCCATCAGTGAGTTTCCCTGAATAAAACTCTGTGTAAATGGTATGGCATGGTTTTCTTCATTTTTTGGTAGTAAAGTACCTTCTCAGGCTGGAAGATATATTACTGACCTTCCTCCATTTTTATAATATGGGAGAAAATATTTACTAAGCATAGTTCATATGCTAAGTGATGAACATCCAAAATATATAAGAAACTCATATAACTCAAGAGCAGAAAAACAAATAACCCACTTAAAATGCACAAAGGATTTGAATAGACATTTTTCCAAAGAAGACATACAAATGGCCAACAAGTACACAAAGAGGTGCACAAAATCATTAATCATCAGGAAAATACAAATCAAAACCACAATGAGTTATCACCTCACACTGTTAGAATGGCTAGTATCAAAGAGACAAAAGATAAGTGTTGGTGAGGATATGGGGAAAAGGAAATCCTTGTGCACTGTTGGTGGGGATATAAATTTATAAGTCACTATGGAAAACAGTAGCTGGGGGTGGGAGGTTGGGGTACCAGGTGGTGGGTATTATAGAGGGCACGGATTGCATGGAGCACTGTGTGTGGCGAAAAAATAATGAATATTGTTATGCTGAAAATAAATAAATTTAATTTAAAAAATGACAGATACATTTACCGTACTACTCAGCAATTGTGCACTTGGGTATTTATCCCACAAAAATGAAAACTTTTATTGATACTAAAACTTGTTCATGGTTCGTTGTTCATAGCAACCTTATTTGTAATAATCAAAAACTGGGAATGTTTATAGCAGCAATGTCCACAATAGCCAAACTATGGAAAGAACCTAGATGTCCATCAACAGATGAATGGATCAAGAAGATGTGGTATATATACACAATGGAATACTATGCAGCCATCAAAAGAAATGAAATCTTGCCATTTGCAACAACGTGGATGGAACTAGAGCGTATCATGCTTAGCGAAATAAGTCAAGCAGAGAAAGACAACTATCATATGATCTCCCTGATATGAGGAAGTGGTGATACAACATGGAGGCTTAAGTGGGTAGAAGAAGAATAAATGAAAGAAGATGGGATTGGGAGGGAGACAAATCATAAGTGACTCTTAATCTCACAAAACAAACTGAGGGCTGCCGGGGGGAGGGGGTTTGGGAGAAGGGGGTGGGATTATGGACATTGGGGAGGGTATGTGATTTGGTGAGTGCTGTGAAGTGTGTAAACCTGGTGATTCACAGACCTGTACCCCTGGGGATAAAAATATATGTTTATCAAAAATAAAAAATTAAAAAAAAAACTGGAAACAATGAAATAGGTGAATGTTTAAACAAATGTGATACATTTGTATCCTGGAGCACTACTCAGCAATTAAAAAAAAAACAACCATTGATACATGTGAGAGCTCAGATGAATCTCAAAGTCATTATTCTAAGCAAAAACAATCTCATATCAGACTACTGGGTGGCTCAGGGTTGAGTGACCAACCCTTGATTTGAACTCAGGTCATGATCTCAGGGTGGTGAGATTGATCCCTGCATCAGGCTCTGCACTCAGTGCAGAATCTGCCTATATCTCTCCCTCTGCTCCTCTGCCCACTCATGCTCATGCTCTCTCTCCCCCCCCTTTCTCTAAAACAAAAAAATAAAACTTAAAAAAAATTTCATATTAAAAAATCCACATGCTTTATGGTTCCACTATATAAAGTCCTTGTAATGACAGAAATATAAAAATGGAGAACAGATTCGTGGCCAAGAATGAGTGATGATGAGTTTGGAGGAGGCTAGTGTAGAGCCATAAAGGGGTAGCACCAGGGAGAGTTTCTTTGGGATGGAGTAGCTCTGTATCTTATTTGCAGTGGGGGGTATCCAAATATATGTCTGTGACACAATAACAGAATTATACACATATATTGTACCAATGGCAATTTCCTACTCTATTTACATAAGATAGTGTGCTCTACTTACATTAGATGTAAAGACATGGAAGTTCTCTGTACTATCTGCACAACTTCCTGTGGGTCTGTAATTATTTCAAAATAAAAAGTTTTTACTTATCAGCAACAAATAGTGTGAAAATGGGTTTTCAATTACAGTTTTACTTATCAGCAACAAATAGTTTGAAAATGGGTTCCTTAAAAGAAACACACACAAATAAAAAAAAAACACCCTAGGGTTAAATCTGACAAAAGATGAACATGATATTTATGAGAAAAATTATAAAATTTCACTATAAAACATTTAAAAATGTAAATAATCAGAGAAATAGGCAGCCATTTTGTGAATTAAAAAACTAGAAGTGACAAAGATATTAGGTCCCTCTTCAAAGATCTACAAATTCAGTGCAATCTCATTTGAAACTGAGTTCCTTTTTCTTAAAGCTAGAGAAGATGGTTATAAAATTTATATGAAAAGCAAAATGCAAAGAACAGCCAAGATAATTCTAATGAAGAAGAAGATAGCCTCACAGATACCTAGAATTACTGTACCACTACAGTAATTAGAACAATGTACTGTTGCAGAAATAAACAAATTGATTAATAGAACAGAATAGAGGATAGACCAGATCAGAACATGAATAGAAACTTTCTGCATTTCTCAGCTGGCATTGCAGACTAGTGGAGAAAGATGGATTATTCCATGAATGATGCTGGGGCATTAATTATACACAGAAAAAAATGAAATTGGACCATTAACACACACAACACACAAAAATCAATTCTGGAATATCAAAGACAAATGGGAAATATAAAACTATAAAATTTTAAAAAAGAAAATCTGTGCATATTTTGGCAGTAAAAGATTCATTAAAACACCAAAGCAAAAGCATGCAGGAAAAGTCTGATGACTTCTGATTATTTTTGAAAAGATTCTGTTCTATGCAAAGACCTTATAAAGTGAATGAAAAACAAAGAAAATCTCCAAAAGAAAATATTTGTTAGACTTGTAAATGACAAAGAAATAATGTCTGGAACATATATAAAAAATCCTGCATAAGTAAGAGACAAAAAATTCCAATATGAAAATGGACAAGAACCTTGAACAATATTCCACACAGAAAAATAGAACATGGCTCATAAACATAACAAACATACTCAACCTCATTAACAACCCCTATAAGATCATACTTACTAGATCAGCAAAGATTTTTTAGTCTATGATATTAACTCTTGGGAAAGATGTAGAACATCTGTGAAGTGTGCATGTTCCCTAGTGGAGTGTTAATTGCTACAACCAATTTGGAAACCCACTTAACAGATCTAGAAAGTGTGAAGAACACATACTCTGTGACTTAGCAACTCACCTCCTAGGTAAATAAGCACCTTAAAAAGCTGTTGCATGTGCGTACAGGAGATATAAGAGAATTTTCATAGCAGCTCTTTTTGTAATCACAGAAAACTAGATATAAATAAAATAATCATTAACAGAAAATAGTATATTCTTTCATTTGAAATGTTTATGGCAATGAAAATGAATGAATTACAATTATATTAAGCAACCTGAATAAATCTCAGGGACACATAAAAATGAAAAGAAATAAGAAATCACAGAAAAAATATTAAATATAAAATGATTTCATTTATTTAAATCTCATAAATAAGAAAAAAACCTAAAATATCGTTTAGGACAACAAATGTAATAAAACTAAAATGAGTATCAAAGGGAGATAAACACAAATTTTAAATATTAGTACTTGCAAAGACCAAAGTGGAGATGGCTTGGGAGGGGGCATAGACTTGGAAGGTGGCCAAAGTGTATTTTATTATGTATAAATATGTATGTTCTCAAAATTACAAAAATAAAAGAAAAAAGAAAGTGAAAGCTTCCAAGAACCACTTCACCTTCTTTAGGATTGATGCAGGGAAAAAAAAGGCAGGGCTTCCACAGTATGCTACGACTGATATCCTCTACTCTGGAAAGTTTCCAGTTTTCTCCAGCAATGGCTCACTGCCTAAACTTAGAAAGTGCTGGATTAAGGAGGCTGCCCATCACTAGGAGAGTCAGCCAGGAAAGAGCAGTGGAGGGAGAGGAGAATGACCCTCATCTTAATCTGCAGCTGCAAGACTTACTTTACCCTGGAGTGCGCTGTTCAGAAGACTGGGCAGAGGACCAGAGCACTTCTGTATGCTAGCCATCTAGTTCCTACTCATGTCAAAGAAGGTATGCCCAGGCCTGCATTGAGGACAGGGGAGGGAGGCTGTCCTGAATTTCAGCTCTAATTTCCAATCTCTTCAACTCCATGCTTCTCTCTTTCTCCTTCCACATTTTTCTGTCTTTCATGCTATATCCTGACACAGAAACTGACACCCTTGTGTTCTCCATTCCACTGTAATTCCTTTTCACGTGCTCCAAGTGAAAATGTTCAGGAATGTAAATAAGCAGGGGAAAGAGCATGCCATAGGGAGGGATATGGAAATGACAAGTTTCAGTGACAGTCAAGAGACTCTGAAATTAGTTTATGGCCACCATCCTTCTCTTGGACCCAGGAGAATTATCTTTGGGTTTCTCCTGGTATCTCATCCTCAAGTGTTCACAAGGACTGTTCAAATCTGAGCTAGAATCTCAAAGAAAGACATTTCTTAGAAGGATAGCATTCAGCTCCAGATGGCCCTACAGCCTTTCTCTCTTTTCTCCTGCCTCTCCCTTAAGAGCTAAAAAGGAGGGTGAGATAAAGTAAATCCCATTCACATGAATGAATCAAAGAGGTATAGTGTTTTTCTAAGGCATTTGTCCACAAATATGTAAAAAAGACTTTATGACAATTGCTTCTATTGTCCTCCAGTGACCTCGAAGCTCACCAAACAGGAAATGAAGGAAGCTTCTGAATATTTGACATTCAGTGTCCACATATTCACTAGATGTCTTGAGACACTTCCTGCCCCCCTTATTTAGAAGTTCAGTGAAGTTAAGTACTCAGATAAAATAAAGAACAGAGGTGTAAAAAGCTACAGTTGTACCTAGATGACATCATTGTGATAAAACAGTCTCAACTGAGATTAGAAATGTATGGTATTTGGGGAAATATAATAATTAAGTGTATCGCTTCCTCATAATAGCAAACTTCGGCAAACTCAAATACAAATGTATCCTCCCAAAATAAGCTAATAAAGTTTTAAGATTGAGGTAGATATGGATAAAAGGGCAAGAAAAAAGTATGCACCAAGCATGTGATTAAGAGCTTATACTACACTGGACTCTAATTCCATGGGTAACCCAAAAGGCACAACTCACTATCCCCTTCTTTAAAGTACTTATATTAAAATTACAATTCTGATATGTCCAAAAGAATTGAAAACAGGCACTCAGAGAAATATGTGTACACACATGTTCATAGCAGCATTATTCACAATAACCAAAAGAAGGAAGCAAGCCAAATAAATGCTCTTCAATGGGTAAATAAATAGCAAAATATGGTCTATCTACACAGTGGAATATTACTCAGCCACAAAAAGGAATGAAGGGCTGGCACATGTTGTGCTATGTATAAACTTTGAAAACACTATGCTCAGTGAAATAAATCAGACATGAAAGGCTTCATATTGCCTGGTTACATCTATACAAAATACTCAAAATAAGTAAATTTATAGAGACAAACAGTAGATCAGTGGTTACTAGGGACAAGGGAACAAGGAGAATGCAGAGTGATTGCTAATGATATAGGGTCTTCTTTAGGGTTTACTAACATATTCTGTGACTAGATAGTGGTGGTCGTTGCACAACAGAATGTACTAAATGACACTGAATTGTACACTGAAATGTAAGTTTATGTTTTATACTTTTACCTCAACTAAAAAAAAAAAAAAATTGAGGGACTCCTGGGTGCCTAAGTTAAACATCTAACTCTTGATTTTGGCTCAGGTGGTGATCTCAGTTTTGTGAGATCAAGCCAGAAGTATAGCTCCTTATTGGGCATGGAATGTACCTATGATTCTCTCTTCTTCTCCCTGAGATCCTCTGCCTGCTCATGCTCCCTCTCTTTCTCTCTCTAAATGTATAAATAAAAATCTTAAAAACTTTTTTCTCTTTTCTTTTTTTTAAATTTTATTTTTTAAGTGTCCCAAGATTCATTGTTTATGCACCACACCTAGTGCTCCATGCAATATGTGCCCCCCTTAATACCCACAACCAGGCCCTTCTAACCCCCCACACCTCCAAAACCCTCAGTCTGCTTCTTGAGTCCACAGTCTCTCATGCTTTATCTCTCCCTATGATTTCCCCCAGTGTACTTCTCTCCTTCACCCAATGTCCTCTGTGCTATTCCTTATGCTCCACAATTAAGTGAAACCATATGATAATTGACTTCCTCTGCTTGACTTATTTTTAAATGAATTTTGATGGAATGTCAGAAACATCTAGCAATTTTCTTTTTAGCCACAGAATATTCTTTTCAAATGAAAATTTATTAGCATGCTAAAGTATAAAGAGACAAACATGGACTTTCCCTAGCTGAAACAGAGGTCAGTGAGGCTCTGGGTCCTCAGTGCTCACATCTGTGTCCCAGCAGCCTAGAAAGAGATGCCACTGAATCCCTAGGTTTTCAAAAAGGATACAACATAGCCCATCTTCTTATTATCTTATCTTATCTTATATCATCTTCTTATTTTGCACATGAAGACACTGATGCAGAAAGGATATGTCAGCCGTCTAAAAAATTGGATATTTTTGAAAACTTGAAGACAGATTCATTGTATTTTCCATGTGAAAAGATACCAGTAAAAACTTAGCTAAGTGCTAAGTAAATAGTGTGGATAACAAATGCAGAGGTGTGAGACGAGTTGAGGTAGGAAGGCTGGGGGCCTCCAGAGGTCAAATCATGGGGTCAACAGAGCAGTGCAGGCACTCTGGGAGAGATGCCAACACACAAAAAAGTTAAAAAAGATTGCTATTATGTCATTGTACAATAAAGAGCTTAAGCTCGGTCAGTTAAAGGTCTGACTTCATGTCAGGTCATGATCTCAGGGTCCTGGCATCGAGCCCCTGTCAGGCTCCCTGCCCAGTGGGGAGTCGGTTTCTACCTCTCCTTCTCTTCCTGCTCCTACTCCAGCTCATGGTCTCTCTTAAATAAATAAATAAAGCCTTTAAAAATATGTGTGTCCAAATAAAGTCTCAACTGGTACCAAAAGATTGGGATCATTCCCTGCATATTTTCAGACCACAATGCTCTGAAACTAGAACTCTATCACAACAGGAAAGATGGAAAGAACTCAAACCCACGGAGGCTAAAGAGCATCTTGCTAAAGAATGAATGGGTCAACCAGGAAATTAAAGAAGAATTGAAAAAAATTCATGGAAACAAATGAAAATGAAAACACAACTGTTCAAAATCTGTGAGACACAGCAAAGGCGGTCCTGAGAGAAAAGTATATAGTAATACAAGTCTTTCTCAAGAAACAAGAAAGGTCTCAAGTACACAACCTAACCTTACACTTAGAGAGGCTGGAGAAAGAACAGCAAGTAAATCCTAAACCCAGCAGGAGAAGAGAAATAATAAAGATCAGAGCAGAGATCAATGGAAATAGAAGCCAAAAGAACAGGAGAACAGGTCAATGAAACCAGGAGCTGATTGTTTGAAAGAATTGGTAAGATTGATAAACCCCTGGCCACACTCATCAAAAAGAAAAGAGAAAAAAACCAATTTAATAAAATCATGAGTGAAAGAGGAAAGATCACAACCAAAACCAAAGAAATACAAACAATTATAAGAACATATTATGAGCAACTGTACGCCAGCAAATTTGACAATCTGGCAGAAATGGATGCATTCCTAGAGACATGTAAACTCCCAAAACTGAACCAGGAAGAAAGAGAAAACCTGAACAGACCCATAATCAGTAAGGAGATTGAAGCAATCATCAGAAATCTCTGAACAAACAAGAGCCCAGGACCAGATGGCTTACAAAAGGAATTCTACCAAACATTCAAAGAAGAATTAACTTGTTCTCCCGGAACTGTTCCAAAAAATAGAAACAGAAGGGAAACTTCCAAACTCATTTTATGAGGCCAGCATTACCTTGATCCCCAAACCAAAGACCCCATAAAAAAGGAGAATTATAGACCAATATCCTTGATGAACACGGATGCAAAAAATCTCACCAAAATACTAGCCAATAGGATCCAACAGTACCTTAAAAGGATTATTCACCACTACCAAGTGGGATTTATTCCTGGGCTGCAAGGTTGGTTCAGCATCCACGAATCAATCAATGTGATACAATACATTAATAAAAGAAAGATTGAGAACCATATGATAATCTCAATAGAGGCTGAAAAAGCGTTTGACAAAGTATAGCATCCTTTCCTGATCAAGACTCTTCAAAGTGTAGGGATAGAGGGCACACACTATCAATATCATCAAAACCATCTATGAAAAGCCCACAACAAATATCATTCTCAATGGGGGAAAAACTAAAAGCTTTCTCCTAAGGTCAAGAACACAGCAGGAATGTCCACTATCACCACTGCTGTCCAACATTGTACTAGAAGTTCTAGCCACAGTGATCAGAAAATGAAAAGAAATTAAAGGCATCCAAATCAGCAAAGAAAAAGTCAAACTCTCACTCTTTGCAGATGATATGATACTTTATGTGGAAAACCCAAAGGACTCCACTCCAAAACTGCTAGAACTCATACAAGAATTCAGTAAAGTGTCAGGATATAAAATCAATGCACAGAAATCAGTTGCATTTCTATACACCAACAGCAAGACAGAAGAAAGAGAAATTAAGAAGTTGATCCCATTTACAATTGCACCCAAAACCATAAGATGCCTAGGAATAAACCTAACCAAAGAGGCAAAGAATCTGTACTCAGAAAACTATAAAGTACTTACAAAAGAAATTGAGGAGGACACCAAAAAAATGGGAAAATGTTCCATGCTCCTGGATTGGAAGAACAAATATTGTGAACATGTCTATGCTACCTAGAGCAATCTACACATTTAATGCAATCCCTATCAAAATCCCATCCTTTTTTTTTTTTCAAAGAAATGGAACAAATAATCCTAAAATTTATATGTAACCAGAAAAGACCCTGGATAGCCAGAGGAATGTTGAAAAAGAAAGCCAAAGTTGGTGGCATCACAATTCCAGACTTCAAACTCTATTACATAGCTGTCATCATTAAGACAGTATGGTACTGGCGCAAAAACAGACACGTGGGTCAATGGAACAGAATACAGAGAGTCCAGAAATACACCCTCAACTCTATGGTCAACGAATCTTCAACAAAGCGGGAAAGAATGCCCAGAGGAAAAAAGACAGTCTCTTCAACAAATGGTGTTGGGAAAATTGGATGGCCACGTGCAGCAGAATGAAACTGAACCATTTCCTTATACCACACACAAAAATAAACTCAAAATGGATGAAAGACCAGAATGTGAGACAGGAATTCAACCGAATCCTTGAGGAGAACACAGGCAGCAACTATTCGACCTCAGCCACAGCAACTTCTTCTTAGAAACATCGTCAAAGGCTAGGGAAGCAAGGGCAAAAACGAACTATTGGGACTTCATCAAGATCAAAAACTTTTTCATAGCAAAGGAAACAATCAACAAAACCAAAAGACAACTGACAGATTAGGAGAAGATATTCGCAAATGACATATCAGATAAAGGACTAGTATCCAAAATCCATAAAGAACTTATCAAACTCCACACCCAAAGAACAAGTAATCCAATCAAGAAATGGGCAGAAGACATGAACAGACACTTCTCCAATGAAGACATACAAATGGCTATCAGACACGTGAAAAAAAATGTTCATCATCACTGGCCATTAGGGAGATTCAAATCAAAACCACAGTGAGATGCCACCTTACACCAGTTAGAATTAACAAGACAGTAAATAACAGGACCCATCCATATGCTGTCTACAAGAGACTCATTTGAACCTAAAGATACATCCAGACTGCAAGTGAAGGGATAGAGAACCATTTTTCATGCCAACAGTCCTCAAAAGAAAGCTGGGGTAGCAATTCTTATATCAGACAAATAAGATTTCAAGCTAAAGACAGTAGCTAGAGATACAGAAGGACACTATACTACTCTTTTTTATATTAACATATAATAATTTATTATATGTTAGAATTAACAAGTTAGAATTAACCAGTTAGAATTAACAAGACAGTAAATAACATGTGGTGGAGAGGCTGTGGAGAAAGGGGAACCCTCTTACACTATTGGTGGTAATGCAAGTTGGTACAGCCACTTTGGAAAACAGTGTGGAGATTCCTTAATAAATTAAAAATAGAGCTTACCTATGACCCTGCAATTGCACTACTAGGTATTCACCCCAAAGATACAGAAGCAGTGACAAGAAGGGCTGTGTGTATCCCAAGGTTCATAGCAACAATGGCCACAATTGCCAAACTGTAGAAAGGACCAAGATGCCCTTCAAGAGACAAATGGATAAAGAAGATGTGGTCCATATACACTATGGAGTATTATGCCACCATCGGAAAGGATGAATACCCAACTTTTGTATCAACATGGATGGGACTGGAGGAGATGATGCTGAGTGAAGTAAGTCAAGCAGATAGAGTCGATTATCATATGGTTTTACTTATTTGTGAGCATCAGGAATAACACGGAGGAGATGGGGAGATGGAAAGGAGAAGGAAGGGAGTTGGGGGAAATTGGAGGGGAAGTCGAGCCATGAAAGACTGTGGTCTCTGAAAAACAATCTGAGCAATCACAGTACTAGGTATTTATTGTAAAAATACAATTGTAGTGTTCCAAAGGGGCACACACACCCAAATGTTTCTAGCAGCAATGTACACAATAGCCAAACTATGGAAAGATCCTAGATATCCATCAACAGATGAAAGGATAAAGCAGAGGTTGTATATATATTCAATGGAATACTATGCAGCCATCAAAAGAAATGAAATCTTGCCGTTTGTGATAACATGGATGGAACTAGAGGGTATTATGCTTAGTGAAATAAGTCAATCAGAGAAATACAATTATCATATGGTCTCTGTGATTTGAGGAATTTGAGAGGTATGGCAGGTGGTTATGGGGTGAGGGAAGCGAAAAATGAAATGAGATGGGATCATGAGAGAGATAAACCATAAGAGCCTCTCAATCTCATGAAACAAGCTGAGGGTTGCTGGGGGTGGGGGGTTGAGGTGGAGATCGGGTAGTTAGGTTATGGACATTGGCGAGAGTATGTGCTATGGTGAGTGCTGTGAAATGTGTAAGCATGATGATTCAGAGACCTCTACCTCTGGGGAAGATAATAAATTATTATATGTTAATATAAAAAAGAGTAGTATAGTGTCCTTCTGTATCTCTAGCTACTGTCTTTAGCTTGAAATCTTATTTGTCTGATATAAGAATTGCTACCCCAGCTTTCTTTTGAGGACTGTTGGCATGAAAAATGGTTCTCTATCCCTTCACTTGCAGTCTGGATGTATCTTTAGGTTCAAATGAGTCTCTTGTAGACAGCATATGGATGGGTCCTGTCTTTTTATCCAATCTTCAACCCTGTGCCATCTGATGGAGCATTTAAGCTGTTTACATTGAGAGTGGTTATTAAAAGATATGATTTTATTGTCATCATGTCATTGTCATTTTTTCTATAGACTGTCTCTGTAAATTTCTGCTGTATATCACTCTTGGGGTCTTTCTCCTTTTATAGAACCTCTCTTAATATTTCTTGCAAGGCCAGCTTAATGGTCACATATTCTTTCAGTTTCTGCTCATTCTGGAAACTTAATTCTGAATGACAGTCTTGCAGGATAAAGTATTCTTGGCTGCATGTTCTTTCTCATTTATTGCCCTGAATATGTCTTGCCAGCCCTTTCTGGGTTGTCAGGTCTCTGTGGACAGGTCTGACATTATTCTGATGTTCCTTTCTCTGTATGTAAGGAATCTCTTCCCCCTAACTGCCCTTAAGATGGCTTCCTTGGTTCTAAGATTTGTGAGTTTTACTATTACATGCCAGGCGTTTTTCTGTTCTCCTTGATCTTAGGAGGGGGTCCTCTCTGCCTCTAGGAGATGAGTGCTTATTTCATTCCTCAGATTAAGGAAGTCCTCAGCTATGATTTGCTCAAATATATCTTCTAGTCCTCTCTCTCTCTCTCCACCCATTCAGTATATCTCTCCAGCCCAATATTTCTGACATCGAATTTTTTGTGGCATCGTTTATTTCTCTAATTCTGTTTCCATGAATTTTAAGGTATTTGCTTCAGGTCTCCTCTTGTTCCTTCCTTTCTATCAACTTGTACTAGATCACTAATTATTTCTTCTGCTTTGTTTACCCTAGGTGTTAGAGTATCTATCTTGGATTGCTATTATAATTATATAAATATATATAATTACATTATATATACAATTAATTATATATACTATATATATATAATTACATTATATATATTTATATAATTATAATAGCAATCCAAGATAGATATTATCTCATTCGTAGAATTTTTAAGTTCAGCCTGATTAGCTCTCATCTCTGCCCTTAGATAATCTATGTTGCTTTAATGGTTTTCTCCATCCTAGCTGTAGTTTTCATAAGTGTTACCCTGAAATTTATTTCTGACATCTCCCTTATATCCATATCCATTAGGTAGCAGGAGAGGCCATTTTCTCAGTTCTTTTCTTTGTTGGGACTTCCTCCTAGTCATTCTGTTGAGGGTTGGTTGAAGGAATGTACAGAGTCAAAAATATCAATCACAATTCAGGCAAGGTGCTCCCTGGGAAAGTTTGGAGCAATCAGAAGCAATCACCAAGAAAACCCAGCTAAAATAAACCCCAAGAATAAGATGTATAAAGTTGGGGAAAAAAGAGTGGGGAGGAGGGCTATAATCTCTTAATGTGGGTGAGGTAGGGTGTTTCAGTTCTTCCTGGGTGTATATTTTTCTCTTTGTTAGAGAACACTACTTCCCAGAGTTACGGTGAAATTAAAACTAGTATATATAGATAATATTGAATAGGGAAAAAAGGAAAAAGGACTACAATGAAGCTTATATCTATATCTATCTATCAATCTATCAATCATCATCATCTATCTATATAAAATAAAAAGAGGAATAAAAGTATATGTGTGAAACAGTAGGAGTTAAAAAATTATTATGGAAAATGTTGCTTTAGGCATCTAGTTGAAATTCTAAGTAGGTAAAAAGAAAAAATGGAGAAGAAGCATGAGAAAGAATAAAAAAGTTGTAGCTAAGAAATATACAGGCTGTGAGGCAACATCAGGGGTTCAGTATACTATTTTCCCCTGGTGTTGGGGTTTTACAGTTTTATGAGCACCCTCAAGTTGTCCTCTTGTTTTTTGGGGGAAGGGTCTGCCTCATTGTTTTTCAGTCAATCCTGCTTGCCCTCATCAAAGGGCTGGGCTCCTTGGAAACCGGTTTTTTGGTCTTTTGTTCTCTGGTGGCTCTTGTTCTCTGATAGTTTTTTTGGTGCCTTTTCAGAGGGTCAGGGCAAAGGACAATGTGTGTACCCAGACCTCCATCCCAGAGGAGAGAACCCACAGTCTGCTCCTCTCTAAACTCTCTGAAACAGTCTCCCCCTCTGTAAGCACCATCAAAAGCCACAACTTCCCACAAACATTGCACCTCCCCAGCAATCCTCTAAGTGGTCAACTCAGGCCCCTGCTTCTGTGCCCCAGGTGCCTCCAAAACTGTCAGTGATCCTGATCTGAGTGGGTTTGGGCAGTGGCTGCAAGCCCCCCAGTTCTGGAGGTACAGGTCCACACTGGTGGCTTCCCTGGTCCTGGTGTTTACCTCTTAAACTCCTGGATTCTGTTTGAGCTTCCTATCCTACCACTGCCACTCTGCAAGCTATCGCTGGCCCCCAGGTGTAGGATGCTTTTGCACTGGGATTTTTTTTTACTTTCCACTGGGTAGCTCCTGTTGGCCACCTCCTCCGTTTATCCTGTGATATCTGTCTGCACAATCACAACTTCATCATTTCTACCTCTGAAGATCCGCTGCCCCTGTAGAGATCCAGACATATAATCTTACATCTTAGGTTGATTTTGTGGGTGTTCAGACTGGTTTGGTAGATATCTAGCTAAATTCAGGGGTCTGGTTGAAATGGAGTTCTCTGCCCATTTCTTGACTGGATTATTTGTTCTTTGGATGTTGAGTTTGATAAGCTCTTTATAGATTTTGGATACTAAGTTTTTATTGATGTCATTTGCAAATATCTTCTTCCATTCTGTTAGTTTTATTTTGGTTTTGTTGACTTTATTTTGCTATGCAAAAACCTTATCTTGATGAAGTCCTGATAGTTCATTTTTGCCATGTTTTTCTTGCCTTTGGAATGATGTGTCTAGCAAGAAGTTGCTGTGACTGAGGCAAAAAAAAGTTGTTAACTGCATTCTCTATGATTTTGATGTATTCCTGTCTTACAGTTATGTCTTTCATTGCAGTTGAGTTTATTTTTGTTTATGGTGTGAAAAGTGGTCAAGTTTCATTCTTCTGCATGTGGCTGTCCAATTTGTTGAAAAGACTGTCTTTTTTCATTGGATATTCTTTCTGGCCTTGTTGAAGATTAGTTGACTGTAGAGTTGGGGGTCCATCTCTAAGTTCTGTCCTCTGCTCCACTGATCTATGTGTCTGTTTTTGTACCAGCGCCATACTGTCTTGAAGATGACAGCTTTGTAATACAGCTTGAAGTCTGGAATTGTGAAACGATAAGCTTTGCTTTTCTTTTTCAACATTCCGTTGGCTGTTCTTTGTATCTTTTTTGGTTCCATACAAATTTTAGGATTGTTTTCTTCAGCATAAATGAAATGCTGATGGCATAAGGATAGGGACTGCATTGAATATGTATGTTGCTTTGGGTAGCATAGACATTTTAACAATACTTGTTTTTGCAATCCATGAGCATGGAATATTTTTCCATTTCTTTGTGTCTGCCTCAGTTTCTTTCATGAGCATTCTATAGATTTCAGAATACAGATCTCTTACCTCATTGGTTAGGTTTATTCCTAGGTATCTTATGGTTTTTGGTGCAATTGTAAGTGGGATTGATTCCTTGGTTTCTCTTTTTTCTGCCTCATTGTTAATGTATAGAAGTGCAACTGACTACTGTGCATTATATCCTGTGACTTTGTTGAATTCCTGTTTCAGTTCTAGCAATTTTTGGGTGGAATCTTTTGGGTTTTCTACATAGTGTCAAGGTGTCTGTGAAGACTGAGAGTTTGACTTCTTTGCCTATTTAAATGCTTTTTACTTCTTTTTGTTGTTTGATTGGTGTTGCTAGGACTTTTAATACTATGTTGAACAAAAGTGGTGAGAGTGGACATCCCTATCAAATTCCTGACCTTAGGGGAAAAGCTCTCAGTTTTTCCCCATTGAGGATGATATTTGCTGTGCGTTTTTCCTATATGGCTTTTATGATATTGAGGTATGTTCCTTCTACCCCTACACTATGGAGAGTTTAATCAAAAAGGATGCTGTGCTTTGTTAAATGCTTTTGCTGCATCTATTGAGAGGTTCATATGGTTCTCGTCCTTTCTTTTATTAATGTGTAACACATTGATTGATTTGTGAATGTTGAACCACCTCTGGAGCCCAGGAATAAATCCCACTTGGCTATGGTGAATAATCATTTTGAAGTGTTGTTGGATTCTATTAGCTAGTATCTTGGTGAGGCTTTTTGCATCCACTTTAATCAAGGATATTGGTATGTAATTCTCCTTTTTGGTGTGGTCTTTGGTTTTGGGGTCAAGGTAATTTTGGTTATTTTGGCTACACAGAATGAGTTTGGAAGTTTTTCTTCCACTTCTATTTTTTGAAACAGCTTCAGAAGAAGAGGTATTGATTCTACATATTAATTCTTCTTTAAATATGTGGAAGAATTCCACTGGGAAGCCATCTGACCCTCAAGTCTTGTTTGTTGGGAGATTTTGGATTATTGATTCAATTTTGTTGCTTGTTGTGGGTCTGATCAGGTTTTCTATTTCTTCCTGTTTCAGTTTTGGTAGTTAGTGTGTTTCTAGGAATGCATCCATTTCTTCCAGATTGCTTAATTTGTTGGCATATAATTGTCATAGTATGTTTTTATAATTGTATTGTTAGTTGTGACTTCTTCTCTTTCGTTCATTATTTTATTGATTTGGTTCCTTTCTCTTTTCCTTTTGATGTCTAGCTAAGGGATTATTGACCTTACTTTTGTTGTTGTTTATTTTTATGTTATTTCATTTTTAAATTAAATTTAATTTTTTTCAGTGTTCCAAGATTCATTGTTTATGCACCACACCCAGTGCTCCGTGCAATAATGCTCTCCTTAATACCCACCACCAGGCTCACCCATCTGCATGTCCCTTCCTCCAAAACCCTCAGTTTGTTTCTCAGCATCTGCAGTCTCTCACGGTTTGTCTCCCCCTCGGATTCCCCCCAACTCCTTTCTTCTCTCCTTCACCCAATGTCCTCCGTGTTATTCTTTATGCTCCACAAGTAAGTGAAAACATATGATAATTGACTCTCTCTGCTTGACTTATTTCACTCAACATAATCTCCACTCCTGTCCATGTTGACACAAAAGTTGGGTATTCATCTTTTCTGATCGAAACATAATACTCCATTGTATATATGGACTAGATCTTCTTATTCATCTGTTGAAGAGCTTCTTGGCTCTTTCTACAGTTTGGTGATTTTTGGTTATTGACTTTATTAATTCTTTCAGTGAACCAACTCCTAGATTCATTGATCTGTTCTAGTGTGTGTTTTTTAAAATTTTCTATATCATTTATTTGTACCCTAATATTTATTATTTTTTTCCTCTGCTGGGTTTAGGTTTTATTTGCTATTCTTTTCTCAGCTCCTTTAGGTGTAAGGCTAGGTTGTGTATTTGATATTTCCCTTGGTTCTTGAGGAAGGCCTATGTTGCTATTTGCTTCCCTCTTAGGACTGCCTTTTCTGCATCCCAAAGGTTCTGAACTGTTGTGATTTCATTTAATTTTCTTCCATGTATTTTTTAAAATTCTGTTTTACTATCCTGATACCTATTCCTTTTTTTAGTAGGTTGTTTTTTAGCCTGATGTATTTGTGGTTCTTCCAAATATGCTCTGAATATATCTGTTAAGTCTGTCTGGTCCATTGTGTCACTCAAAGCTGTTGTGTCCTTGTTGATCTTTTGCTTAGATCATCTGCCTATTGTTGTAAGTGGGGAGTTAAAGTCCCCTATTACTATTGTATTATTATCAATGAATTTCTTTAATTTTGTTAATAATTGGTTTATATATTTTGTTTTTCCCAAAGGAAGGTGCATAAATATTTACAATTGTTAGATCTTCTTACTTGTTACTGGATAGACCCTTTTATTATGAGATAGTGTCCTTCCTCATCTCTTATTACAGTCGTTGACTTAAAATTTAGTTTATCTGAGGCGCTGGGTGGCTCAGTGGGTTAAGGCTCTGCCTTCAGCTCAGGTCATGATCTCAGGGTCCTGGGATAGAACACCAATTAGCCTTTCTGTGCAGTGGGGATCCTGCTTTCCCCTCTCTCTCTGTCTGCCTCTCTGTCCACTTGTAATCTCTCTCTCTGTGTCAAATAAATAAAATATTTTTTAAAAATTTAGTTTATCTGATATAAGGATGGTTACTACAGCTTTCTTTTGTTGCCTTTTTCCATTGTTGTCTAGACAAGAGATAAATTGTTCTCCAACCCCTCACTTTCAATTTGGAGGTGTCTTTATGTCTAAAATGAGTATCCCATAAATAGTATATTGATCAAGTTTTTTTTTTTAATTTTTTTTTTATAAACATATAATGTATTTTTAGCCCCAGGGGTACAAGTCTGTGTACTGCCAGGTTTACACATTTCACAGCACTCATCACAGCACACACACCCCCGTTATGGCCAATTTAATGTTAAAACCTGTTTAACTATTAGGGCCTGCTTAGCCAGAGTGACTCCATATTGCATAGGTAGCCATATTGTTGTTTACATCCATGGACTTCATTCCAGGATTAAACGCCCCAGCAGTTCCTGGTATCAGTTCTGGGTATCGATTCTGGGAGTAAACGCCTTAACAATAGAAGCTACATACCTTGAGGTCTGCGGTTATGCCCTATAAAACCAGCCTGTGAGATTGGGATGGGGTCACTTTCTTCAGAGGTGGCCCTGGGCGGTCAGTCTGACTTCTAATGCTTGACATAGAATAAAGCTTTCCATAACTTTCACTTTGACTCAGTCTCATTCCCCTGGCCAATCAGTCTAACTTCTAATGCTTGGCATAGAAAAAGCTTTGCATAACTTTCACTTTGTCTTGGTCTTGTTCCTTTGATAATGGACCCCAACACCCCCCAATGTCCATAAACCCACCACCCTCTCCCAACCCCCTTCCCAGCAGCAACATTCAGCTTGTTCTGAGAGATTAAGAGTCTCTTATGGTTTGTCTCCCTCCTGATTCCATCTTATTTCATTCATTTTTTTCCTACCCCCCAAACCTCCCAAACTCCCCAATTTGCATCTCCACTTCCTCATATCAGGGAGATCATATGAGAGTTGTCTTTCTCTGATTGACTTATTTCGCTGAGCATAATACCCTCTAGATCCATCCATGTCGTCGCAAATAACAAGATTTCATTTCTTTTGATGGCTGCATAGTATTCCATTGTATATATATACACACCACTTCTTTTTTATCCACTCATCTGTTCATGGACATCGAGGTTCTTTCCATAGTTTGGCTATTGTGGACATTGCTGCTATAAACATTCAGGTGTACATGCCCTTTGGATCACTATGTTTGTATCTTTAGGGTAAATACTCAGTAGTGCAATTGCTGGGTCATAGGGTGGCTCTATTTTCAGCTTTTTGAGGGACATCCATGCTGTTTTCCAGAGTGGTTTCACTAGCTTGCATTCCCACCAACAGTGTGGGAGGGTCCCCCTTTCTCTGCATCCTCACCAGCATCTGTCATTTCCTAACTTGTTAATTTTAGCCATTCTGACTGGTGTGAGGTGGTATCTCATTGTGCTTTTGATTTGTATTTTGCTGAAGCCGAGTGATGTGGAGCACTTTTTCATGTGTCTGTTGGCCATCTGGATGTTTTCTTTGCAGAAATGTCTGTTCATGTCTTCTGCCCATTTCTTGATTGGATTATTTGTTCTTTGGGTGTTGAGTTTGCTAAGCTCTTTATAGATTTTGGATACTAGCCCTTTATCTGATATGTCATTTGTGAATATCTTCTCCCATTCTCTGTTTTCTTTTGGTTTTGTTAACTGTTTCCTTTGTTGTGCAAAAGCTTTGATCTTGATGAAATCCCAAAAGTTCATTTTTGCCCTTGCTTCCCTTGCCTTTGGTGATGTTCCTAGGAAGAAATTGCTGTGGCTGACGTTGAGGAGGTTGCTGCCCCTGTTCTCCTCCAGGATTTTGATGGATTCTTTCCTCACATTGAGGTCCTTCATCCATTTTGAGTCTGTTTTCATGTGTGGTGTAAGGAAATGGTCCAGTTTCATTCTTCTGCATGTGGCTGTCCAATTTTCCCAACACCATTTGTTGAAGAGACTGTCTTTTTTCCATCGGACATTCTTTCCTGCTTTGTTGAAGATTAGTTGACCATAGAATTGAGGGTCTATTTCTGGGCACTCTGTTCTTTTCCATTGATCTATGTGTCTGTTTTTATGCAAGTGCCATACTGTCTTGATGATGACAGCTTTGTAATAGAGATTGAAGTCTGGAATTGTGATACTGCCAACCTTGGCTTTCTTTTTCAATATTCCTTTGGCTATTCGAGGTCCTTTCTGGTTCCATAGAAATTTTAGGATTATTTGTTCCATTTTTTTGGGGGGGGGGAAGGATGGGATTTTGATTGGGATTGCATTAAATGTGTAGATTACCTTAGGTAGCATAGACATTTTCACAATATTTGTTCTTCCAATCCAGGAGCATGGAATATTTTTCCATTTCTTTGTGTCTTCCTCAATTTCTTTCGCAAGTACTTTATAGTTTTCTGAGTACAGATTATTTGCCTCTTTGGTTAGGTTTATTCCTAGGTATCTCATGGTTTTGGGTGCAATTGTAAATGGGATCAACTTCTTAATTTCTCTTTCTTCTGTCTTGTTGTTGGTATATAGAAATGCAACTGATTTCTGTGCATTGATTTTATATCCTGACACTTTACTGAATTCTTGTATGAGTTCTAGCAGTTTTGGAGTGGAGTCCTTTGGGTTTTCCACATAAAGTATCATATCATCTGCAAAGAGTGAGAGTTTGACTCCTTCTTTGCCTATTTGGATGCCTTTTTTTTTTTAAAAGATTTTATTTATTTATCAGAGAGAAAGAGAGGGAGAGAGCGAGCACAGGCAGGCAGAATGGCAGGCAGAGGCAGAGGCAGAGGCAGAGGGAGAAGCAGGCTCCCTGCCGAGCAAGGAGCCCGATGTGGGACTCGATCCCAGGACACTGGGATCATGACCCGAGCTGAAGGCAGCTGCTTAACCAACTGAGCCACCCAGGCGTCCCTATTTGGATGCCTTTAATTTCTTTTCATTTTCTGATTGCTGAGGCTAGGACTTCTAGTACTAGGTTGAATAGCAGTGGTGATAATGTTCCTGACCTTAGCAAAAATGCTCTCAGTTTTTTTCCATTGAGAATGATATTTGTGGTGGGTTTTTCATAGATGTCTTTGATAATGTTGAGGTATGTGCCCTCTATCCCTACACTTTGAAGATTTGATCAGGACAGGATGCTGTACTTTGTCAAATGCTTTCAGCATCTATTGAGAGTATCATATGGTTCTTGTTCTTTCTTTTATTAATGTATTGTATCACATCAATTGATTTGTGGATGTTGAACCAACCTTGCAGCCCTGAAATAAATCTCACTTGGTCATGGTGAATAATCCTTTTTCATGTAATATTGGATCCTATTGGCTAGTATTTTGGTAACAATGTTCGCATCTGTGTTCATCTAGGATATTGGTCTCTAATTCTCTTTTGGGATGGGATCCTTGCCTGGTTCTGTGATCAGAGTAATGCTGGCCTCATAAAATGAGTTTCGAAGTTCCCCTTCCATTTCTATTTTTTGGAACAGTTTCAGGAAAATAGGAATTAATTCTTCTTTAAATGTTTGGTGGAATTCCCCTGGGAAGTCATTTGGCCCTGGGCTTTTGTTTGCTGGGAGATTTTTAATGATGGCTTCAATCTCCTTACTGGTTATGGGTCTGTTCAAGTTTTCTATTTCTTCCTGGTTCAGTTGTGGTAGTTTATATGACTCTAGGAATGCATCCATTTCTTTCAGATTGTCAAATTTGTTGGCATGGAGTTGCTCATAGTATGTTCTCATAATAGTTTGTATTCCTTTGGTGTTGGTTGTGATCTCTCCTCTTTCACTCATGATTCTATTTATTTTGTTCCTTTCTCTTTTCTTTTTGATAACTGTGGACTGGGGTTTATCATTCTTATTAATTCTTTCAAACAACCAACTCCTAGCTTTATTGATTTGTTCTATTGTGTTTTTTTTTTGTCTGTTTGTTTCTATTTCATTGATTTCTGCTCTGAACTTTATTATTTCTCTTCTCCTGCTGGGCTTAGGGTTTATTTCTTGTTCTTTCCCCAGCTCCTTTAGGTGTAGGGTTAGGTTGTGTATTTGAGACATTTCTTATTTTTTGAGAAAGGCTTGTATTGCTATATATTTTCCTCTTAGGATGCCTTTGCTGTGTCCCACAGATTTTGAACTGTTGTGTTTTCATTTTCCTTTGTCTCCATGAATTTTTTCAATTCTTCTTAAATTTCCTGGTTGACCCATTCATTCTTTAGAAGGATGCTGTTTAGTCTCCATGTGTTTGGATTCTCTCCAAATTTCCTCTTGTGATTGAGTTCTAGCTTCAGAGCATTGTGGTCTGAAAATATGCAGGGAATGATCCCCATCTTTTGATACTGGTTGAGACCTGATTTATTACTCAGGATGTGATCTGTTCTGGAGAATGTTCCATGTGCACTAGAGAAGAATGTGTATTCTGTTGCTTTGGGATGAATGTTCTGAATATATCTGTGATGTCCATCTGGTCCAGTGTGTCGTTTAAGACCTTTATTTCTTTGTTGATCTTCTGCTTGGCTGATCTGTCCATTTCAGTGAGGGGAGTGTTAATGTCCCCTCCTATTATTGTATTATTGTCATTGTGTTTCTTTGATTTTTTTATTAATTGGTTTATGTAGTTTGCTGCTCCCATGTTAGGGGCATAGATATTTAAAAATTTTAGAGCTTTTTGTTGGACAGACCCTTTGAATATGATATGGTGTTCTTCCTCATCTCTTATTATAGTCTTTGGCTTAAAATCTAATTGATATGATATAAGGATTGCCACTCCTGCTTTCTTCTGATGTCCATTAGCATGGTAAATTCTTTTCCACCCCCTCACTTTAAATCTGGAGGTGTCTTCGGGCTTAAAATGAGTTTCTTGGAGGCAACATATAGATGGGTTTTGTTTTTTTATCCATTCTGATACCCTGTGTCTTTTGACAGGGGCATTTAGCCCATTAACATTCAGGGTAACTATTGAGAGATATGAATTTAGTGCCATTGTATTGCCTGTAAGGTGACTGTTACTGTATATGGTCTCTGTTCCTTTCTGATCTACCACTTGTTGGCTCTCTCTTTGCTTAGAGGACCCCTTTCAAGATTTCCTGTAGAGCTGGTTTGGTGTTTGCAAATTCTTTCAGTTTTTGTTTGTCCTGGAAGCTTTTAATCTCTCCTTCTATTTTCAATGATAGCCTAGCTGGATATAGTATTCTGGGCTGCATGTTTTTCTCATTTAGTGCTCTGAAAATATCATGCCAGCTCTTTCTGGCCTGCCAGGTCTCTGTGGATAAGTCAACTGCCAATCTAATATTTTTACCATTGTATGTTACAGACTTCTTTTCCCGGGATGCTTTCAGGATTTTCTCTTTGTCACTGAGACTTGTAAATTTTACTATTAGGTGATGGGGTGTGGGCCTATTCTAATTGATTTTGAGGGGCGTTCTCTGAACCTCCTGAATTTTGATGCTCGTTCCCTTTGCCACATTGGGTACATTCTCCCCAATAATTCTCTCTAGTATACCTTCTGCTCCCGTCTCTCTCTCTTCTTCTTCTGGAATCCCAATTATTCTAATGTTGTTTCGTCTTATGGTGTCACTTATCTCTCGAATTCTCCCCTCGTGGTCCAGTAGCTTTTGTCCCTCTTTTGCTCAGCTTCGTTATTCTCTGTCATTTGGTCTTCTATATCACTAATTCTTTCTTCTGCCTCATTTATCCTAGCAGTGAGAGCCTCCATTTTTGATTGCACCTCATTTATAGCTTTTTTGGTTAGATTTTAGTTCTTTTATTTCTCCAGAAAGGGCTTTTATATCTCTTGAGAGGGTTTCTCTCATATCTTCCATGCCTTTTTCGAGCCCGGCTAGAACCTTGAGAATTGTCATTCTGAACTCTAGATCTGACATATTACCAATGTCTGTATTGGTTAGGTCCCTAGCCTTCGGTACTGCCTCTTGTTCTTTTTTTTGTGTTGAATTTTTCCATCTTGTCATTTTGTCCTGAGAAAGGTATATGAAGGGGCAAGTAAAATACTAAAAGGGTGGCAACAACCCCAGGAAAATATGCTTTAACTAAATTAGAAGAGATCCCAAATCGTGAGGGGGGAGAAAGGGGATAAAAAGAGGTTCAAAAAGGAAGAAAGAAAAAAAAAATAAAAAAGAAAAAAAAAAGAAAACACCTAAGAAAAATATAAAAAAGAAAAATATATATATTAGATAAACTAGTAAAAAATCGTTAAAAAAGAAAAAGGTAACAGTTAAAAAAAAATTTTACCCGAAGGCGAGAAAAAAAACAAAAAATGAAAAAGAAAAAAATTAAATTAACCGCAAGACTAAAAAAAATCACAGGGAAAAAGCCATGAGTTCTGTGCTTTGCTTTCTCCTCCTCTAGAATTCTGCTGTTCTCCTTGGTATTGAAACCGCACTCTTTGGTAGGTGAACTTGGTCTCGGCTGGATTTCTTGTTGATCTTCTGGGGGAGGGGCCTGGTGTAGTGATTCTCAAGTGTTTTTGCCCCAGGCGGAATTGCACCCGGGGCTGGGGTGAGTAATCCGCTTGGGTTTGCTTTCAGGAGCTTTTCTTCCCTGAGCACTTTCCGTAGAGTTCCGGAGGACGGGAATACAAATGGCGGCCTCCTGGTCTCCGGCCCAGAGGAGCCAGAGAGCCCAGGGCCGCACTCCTCAGTGCGCGCTCAGAGAACCACGCCCAGTTACTCCCGTCTGCCTGACCTCCGGCCGCGCTCCGAGCTCACCGAGCCTGCGACTGGTTCAAGGTCACCCCGAGCTGCGAGCTTACTGTCGGCTCTGTCTCTGTAGCCGGCTTTCCCGTTCCAATACCTGCAAGCTCTGCGACACTCAGACACCCCCGATCCTTCTGTGACCCTGTGGGACCTGAGGTCACGCTGACCCTGTGTGGGCTTTGCCCCGGGTAGCCTCTGGAGCGATGTCCCTCAGCGGAATAGACTTTTAAAAGTCCTGATTTTGTGCGCGGTTGCTCCGCCGCTTGCCGGGAGCCGGCCCCTCCCCCCGGGGTCTATCTTCCCGTCGCTTTGGATTCACTTCTCCGCGGGTCCTACCTTTCAGAAAGTGGTTGTTTTTCTGTTTCCAGAATTGCTGTTCTTCTTCTCTTCTATCTGCCGATGGATTTTCAGGTGTTTGCAATCTTTAGATAAGCTTTCTAGGTGATCTCCGGCTAGCTGAAGTAGTCTCAGGCTGCTACTTCTCCGCCATCTTGACTCCTCCCCCCTATTTTACATCCTTTTATTTTGTGAATCTCTTGGCTGATTTTTACATAAATATTTATTTTTTACTGCTTTTGTGTCTTTTACTTTTCATATTCTCCCTTACAGTTTTTCCTTTCCACTCAGTGTCCCCTTTAATATTTCTTGTAGGGTCGATTTAGTGTTCATGAACTCCTTTAGTTTTTGTTTGTATGAGAAACTTTATCTCTCTATTCTGAATGATATCCTTGCTAGATAGAATATTCTTGGCTATAGATTTTTCCCTTTTAGTACTCCAATTATATAGTGCCACAACCTTCTGGCCTGCAAAGTTTCTTCTGAAAAATCTACTGATAGTTTTACAGTGTTTACCCTTGTATGCAAATGTCTTCTTTTCTCTTGCTGCTTTTTTTTTTTCTTTATTGGTACTTTTTGCCATTTTAATTACTGTATGTCTTGATGTGGACCTCCTTGGGTTGAATTTTTGGGGGGATCTTTATGCTTTCTGGGTCTGGATATCTGTTTTCTTCTGTAGATTAGGAACATTTTCAGCTATTATTTCTTAAAGTAAACTTTCTGTCCCCTTTTCTCTCTCTTCTCCTTCTGGGATCTTTACAATGCAAATGTTTTCATGCTTGATGGAGTCAATGAGTTCTCTCAGTCTGTTTATCTTGCATAATTCTTTCTTCTCTCGTTTATTTAACTTGATTACTTTCATTACTCTGTGTCCTAGTTCATTAATTCATTCTCTGCTTCTTCCAGCCTGGTATATTCCACCAAGTGTATTTTTAGTTTCATTTATTGAGTTCTTAATATCTGATGTGTTATTTTTTAAAGTCTTTGTTTAGGGTTTCAATGATGTCCTCCACTCTTTTCTGAAGTCCAGTGAGTATCTCTATGATACTATTTGCTTAGATCTTCTGCTGTGATTTTGTTCTGTTTTTTCATTTGGGACATATTCCTATCCCCTCATTTTGCTTAGCTCTCTGTTTTTCCTCTGTGTTAGGAAGGTAGGCTATATCTCTTGCTCTTGAAAGTAGTGGGTGGGACTTGCACTTTTATCTACGTGGTACTGGTTCTCCTTCACAGCCATTGTGGAGATCTGGGCTGGTTGGGGCTATTCCACAAAGTGTGTGATAGTTGGGTGCAATTTTAACAAGGTGCACATGCCCTGTGAGGAGGTTGGGAGTTGCAGTGTTGGCAAGGTTTGTGTTGGTCTTCTAGGGGAGGGGATCTGCATCACCAGGACTGAGGCAGATCTGGCTGGAGGGGGCAGGGCATGGTGTAAGCAAGTGCGGTATAAGTGCCAGTGCTGTGCTGGTTTTCACAGGTGGCTGTGTGTTTATGATGAGGGGTGGGAGAGGGAAATAGTGCCTACCATTGTTCCTGGAGAAGTCCTCAGTGAACTCCGAGATTAGTCACTAACTCCTATAAGGCCCAGGTACCTTTAAAGCTGCTGCTTTCAAACTGTATCTCCACAAGCTGTTTCCTGTGCTATTTCTTTAAGGGCAAGGGTCCAGCTTCCTGTTTCCCACCAAACTCTCTCAGAGCCAAGCCCACTGATTTTTAAAGTTCTAGGCTTTGGGTCACCTGGATGGCTCGTTTGGTTAAGCATCTGCCTTAGGCTCTTAGGGTCCTGGGATCAAGCCTTGCATTGGGCTCCTTGCTCCCTGCTCAGTGGGGAATCTGCTTCTCTCTCTCCCTGTTCTTTTCCTCCCTGCTTGTGTGTTCTCTCTCAAATAAATAAATAAACAAAATCTTAAAGAAAAAAGAAAAAAGTTCCAGGCTTTAATTCCTGCTGGCTGTAGGAACTCATGAAATTCAATCCCTCTGATTTTCCAAGCCAAGTACTATGGGTATTTCTCTTTCCCTTGTGGGCTCCTTGGTGTGCTTGTTTCTTGCCCCTCTCTGTGCCCATGTCTCCTCTCTGGTGGTCAGACTTATGGAGTTTGTGTTCCCAATGAGTCCTTGCCCTTCCTATTCTCTTTGATGTGACTTCTTTATATTTAGTTGCATTTGTTTGGACAGTCTTTGGGTCCTTTTCTGGGTTGTTTGATCTGATGCCAATGCTATCTAGTTGTATCTATGGGATGAGGTGAGTTTATGGTTATCTTACCCCATCATCTTCATTTTTAGACTTGGCACTCCAGTTATAATTTCTCTCTGCTTGCCACAGTTGACTTCTGAAGGTGGTAGATCTTAGAGTCAAGTGGCAGCACAATGTGTGTGTCTTATTGCAAGACTTTCCAAATAATGATGTCCCCTTTGTTATCTTGTTTCTGTGACTGAGACCAAAGAATGTTATTAATTTCTAGTTTGAATTCATTGTAGTTAGAGAATAAGTTATTTATTATTTCTATTATTTTACATTTGTTGTGGTTTGCTTTATTAACCAAGATATGGTGCACCTTGTATATGTTGTTAAATTTCCATACCCTTGCTGATTTTTTGTCCAATTGTTCTGTCAATTGTGGAGAGCAGGTTATTGAAATCTACAGCTACCATTATGGATTTATGTATTTCTACTTTTGTTTTTGTTATTTTTTTCTTCACATATTTTGCAGCTTTTTTTGGTGCACACATATTTTGAATTGCTATATCACCACGGTGGATTGATCCTTTTATCATTAGGTAACGTCTCTCTCTGTCCCTGGTAATTTTCTTTGGTCTGGAGTATACTTTTTCTGATGTTAATATAGCTACTCCTGCTTCCTTTTGATTAATGTCTGTATGGCATATCTTGCTTCCTTTTACCATCAACTTCCTTTCTTATAGACAGAGTATAAGTGGATCATGTTCTTAATTCACACCACCAATCTCAGCCTTTTGGCTAATGTAGTTAGACTACTTAAGTCTGACATTTTATTTTTTCTGTCTCTGGTTTTGTTTTTTTTTTTAAATCAATAGTTTTTTTAGTGTATTGTTTTGTTTACCTTTTTAGTGATTTCCATAAGTATTTTTATATATTTATCAATTTGCTTGTGTCATTATTTTATCAGTTTTAGTGAAGTATAGAAAATTTTACCTCCTTTTACTTTCTTTATCTTCTTTTATTTATAGTATCTTAAATATTAACTTTTGCATACCTTGAGAGTCACATCATGCAATTGTTATAATTTTTGCTTCAGCTCTAAATATAATTTAGAAAACTCTACAAGAGAAGAAAAGCTTACTCATTTGCCTGCCTTGCCCCCTTTTTCTTTTCTCTTATTGTTCTCTTTTTTCTTCCTGGCATTCCATTTCCTACTTTGATAAGTTTTCTCTTTAGGTAACTTCTTTCAGTTATTTCTTTAAGGGTAGGTTTTTAAAAAAAGATTTTATTTATACATTTGAATGAATAAGTAGATCTGATTTTAACAAATGGTTTTAGTTTTCCTTCATTTGAGAAGTTTTTCATATATTTTTCATTTCTGAAGAAAAACTTACCTGGATATGGAATTCTGAGTTGATAGCTCTTAAATTTTTGTTTTCTTTTTAGGTATTTTCTGATGGCCTCTCTGATTTCTGATGAGAAACATAAAATTTGGGTTTACTTTTTTCTGATAGAAAGATTTCTGATAAATCAGATATCAGAGAAATCTGATAGCAGATTTCTCACTGGTTGCTTTTAAAATTTTTTCTTTTTGTTTTTAGTTTTTAAGAAGTTTAGTTATAATAAATCTTGGCATGGATTTCTTTGTGTTTACCTTATGTTTGCTCAACTTTTTAAACATGTAGGTTTGTGTCTTTTGCCAAATTTGGAAAATTTTTTCCCATTCCAATTTCTCTTCTGAAATTCTGATGTTATGAGTGCTTGATCTTTTGTTATAGTTCCACAGGTCCTAAGGCTCTGTTTGTTTAAAAAAAATCTATTTTTTGGGATGCCTGGGTGACTCAGTCTGCTAAGCCTCTGCCTTCAGCTGATGTCATGATCCCAGGTCCTGGGGTCAAATCCCACATCAGGCTCCTTGCTCAGCAGGAATCCTGCTTCTCCCTCTGCTTGCTGCTCCCCCTTCATGTGCTCTTTCTTTCTCTGACAAATAAATAAATAAAATCTTAAAAAATCCATTTTTATTTATTTTCAGTTTGGGTTATTTCTATCTTCTGGTTTACCAATTCTTTACTTTGTTTTCTCTATTCTGGTAATAAGCCCATCCATTGATTTTTAAACTTACTTTTTAATAGACTACTTTAGAATAGATCTAGACTTAAGAGTTATGCTGATAGTGTAAAGAGTTTGCATCAGTATGGTCTGGTTTACTTGTCCATATGTATAAGCCTATATTGATACATAAAGTCCATACTTTATACACCTTCTTAGTTTTTAACCTAGTGTTCCTTTTATGTTCCAGAAGCCCATTCCATGGTACCACATTACCTTTAGTCACCATGTCCCCTCAGGCTACTTTCATTGTGAAATTTTCTCGGACTTTCCTTGTTTTTGATGACCCTGATGGTTTTGAGAAATACCAGATATTTTGTATATTGTTCCTTAATTGGGTCCTTTCTGGTGTTTTTCTTATGATTAGACTGTGATTGTGGATTTTGGGAAGGAAGGTCACAGAGGCAAAATGCCATTCTCATCACATACTCACAAGGGGCATACTATCAATATACCATCAACATGAGTGTTGATGTTAGTCTTGATCACTTGGCTGAGATGGTATTTGTCATCTGTCTCTACTGTAAGGTTTCTCTTTTCCCCCTAATTCATCCTGTGTTCTTTGTAATAAAGTCACTGTGTGCAGCTAGTATTTAAGGAAGGGGGATTTATGCTATATCCCCTTGAACACAGAGTATTTACATAAATCATTAGAAAGTCTTCTCCATGAGAGATTTGCCTTTGCTTTTCTTTTTTTCTTTCTCTTCCTTCCTTTCTGTCTTTCTTTCCTTTCTTTCTTTCCCTTTCTCTCTCTCTTTCTTTCTTTCTCTTTCTTTCTTTCTTTCTTTTGTTCTTTCTTTCTTTCTTTTTCTTTCTTTCATTCTTTTCATCTATCATCTATTTATCATCTATTTTCTATCTATCATCTATCTACTTATTTATCTATATCTATCATCTATCACCTATCATTGTCATCATCTGTCATCATCATCTATCAGCTACCCTCATCCATCATATCAATCATTTATTCATTTACCTATATTAGTATGGGTTCATGAATGTTTATTTTATACATTGTGTTCTAACCTAATGCTATGTTATTTTTTTTCTCAAATTATTCCAACTTTGGTCATTAGGGACCCTTTCAATTGGTTTCACGTCTCTTTGACAAACTTCCATTGGTGTTTGTATTATTATTGTTGTTGTTGTTAGTACTTACTTTCTGGCACTACACATTTCTCCTGGGTTATCCTGTATATTTCAGTCCTAGGATCATCCATGTCACTGTGGAGCCCTGATTCCTTTTATCAGAGAAGGGTATTAAGGAACTAAGATCTGGGTGCTAGCTGTGTTCAATGCTATTAGTCCCTATAAACTGACAGAGCAAAACAAAAACAAAAACAAAAACAAAAACACACAGCATGATTGTTTATTAACCTGTATACACACAAATCTATAAACCTTTCTCTGTATAGTCATATTTATCTATATTAAACTAAGATGAGCTCATTGTGATGTCTCAAACTTTAATTCATTACCACATGTGTTATTCTAGACTTCTCCCCTTACTTCTCTTTAATCTCCCACTTCAGTGTTGCAAAATCTGTCCCTCTTCATATGCCATACATTTATATACTGTTCAATTATAGTATACATAAATTGTGGCTTCAAAATTCTTTATCCATACCCCTAATGGAAATTAATCTATCAAGTAGACTGTGGTGCTTATGTGCAGTTCCTTTTATCTTTGGCATTACAGACTGCTAATAGGCAAAATAACTTAGGTCATTACCCTTCCCACTCCTACCCCTCCTCAGTAAGGTTATTTCATATATAGGTAGCACAGTTGAATTCTTTTGTCATAGTCTGCTTTCCATCTTGAGATTCCTTATATACTAAATGGTTTTAAAAAATTTACATAAATTAAGGTTTATTCTTTCTGCTGTAAAGTTGTATGGATTCATTATTACAGTATCATAAAGAATAATTTCATTGCTCAAAAATCACCCATGCTTCACCAGTCCCAAGAAATGCAAATGTCTTTACCATCTGTATAGTTTTGCCTTTCCCAGAATATTATATAAGTTGAATCATAAATTATGTAGTCTTTGTAGACTGTGTGTGTGTGTGTGTGTAGCAATATGCACTTAAGTTTCATTCATATCTTTGCATAACTTCATAATTCATTCCTTTTTATAGAAAAGAATAGTATTTTATTATATGGGTGTATCATAGTTTGTTTTTTCATTTACCTATTGAAGGACATCTTGGTTGACTTCACAGTTTTGTGAATAAATTTGTTATAATATTTACATGAAGAATTTCATATGGATATGTTTTAAAATCTACTGGACAAAAGCCTAGAAGGGTCATTGTTGGATTATATGATATGTCTAGCTTTATTAAAAGTTGCCAAAATTTCTTCCAAAATTTGCATTCCCACCAGGAATGAATGAGAGTTCCTGTTCCTCCACATTCTCACCAGTAATTTGTACACATTCATTGGGTTTTAAGTTGTTTTTTTTTTTTTTATCGTATTTTTAGTGTAAAATATCTATTTGGTTTTTCTTTATACTTTTCTTTTCTTTGCTGAGACTTACTATATTTTCATCCTCTCTTGGTCTTCTCTGACTGCCACAATATCATTGGAGTTGGGATGCCTCAATCACAGCTTAGTGAGGGTTCAGACTCACCAAGTCTAGGCTCTGCATTAATCCTTTGCTGCCAAAGGTAGAGATGGGGTCTGGAATAGAGCAGTTACCATCTAAAAGTTTTTGTCTTGTTAAGCTGCCCAATTCCTGGTCCTTAGGCTAAAGAGAGCAGGATTTTCATTGTGCTTTTGTGTGTCTGTGCCCATTGGAATTCCCATGTTGCTAGCTTCTCTAAAACCAGTCTGGGATATTTGAGGCAAAGAAAACCCGAGGAACTCAGCATCATGTTGTTTATTAGATCCAGGTTTTCCAACGTAGTTTGCATTCTTCTCTACACCTTTCATTCTTGTTTTGTTTGGCGTGGGGAGGCCAAAATAAGGCTTGAGACGAGGACCAAACCAGGCCCTGACTTGGCCTCCTTTAAAGTCTGAATAACCTAACAAAAGGTTTAGGACGGGAAAAGTTGAGTAGCACTGAGAAAGGGTCTGTGCTATGTGTTGTGCACTTGCCTACGTGACTTCCACATGCTTGCTAAACAATTGAGAACAATTCAGTTGGGGTCAAAAGTTCGTTGCTGGTCCTTGCTGCCCAACTACTGCTCAAAAATTACTTTCAGGTGTGCTGTATCAATACAATTGTACTAGCATCAGCCATTTGGCGTCACGAGGTCTGCTTATAGTTAAATGTGAAACTTATTATGGGAACTCGTGGTTTTTTAACTGGACACAGGTGTATTGTTTCTCCTATCATTATATATATGGCCTTAGTGCTTTGAATAAATTTAGCACTGTTGGACATCCTCCTCAGTGCTCCTCCTGTCCCCATCTCTTTGTCTCTTAATTTCTTTTCTTCATCCTCTTACCCTCACGTTCCTGGTTGATTTGTTGCACTGGCCGCAACAGTTTGGTTTATACATAAAAGGGTTTTAGTTGTACTTAGTGAGAGGAATGAGAGCAAGTATGTCTACTCCATCTTTCTGAAAGAGAGTCTTCAAAAGGGATTTTTAAGAAATTTAATTTGTGCCCAAAAGTCTTGTTAATTTCGACCATTAATTATAATTATGTGTAGATTCTTTGTAATTTTTTTATGTATACAGCTCTATCATTTGTACATGTGGAAAACACTTTTCTGATCCTTTATTTCTACCTCTTTCACCTTTTTCTTTTTCCAGCTTTGCTGTGGTGTCCAAGATTTCTAGTATAGTATGACAGAAAGCAGTCAGATCTTTCTGATCTTTAGTGAAACATCAGTGTGCTATGGTTCTTTTAAAGAAACTGTTTTTTGGATTTTGGGATTAAGGAAGTTTTCAGCATGTTAAGAATTTTATTTTGTTTTAAAATTGTGAAAGGGATATGGTTTCCCACAAATTTTCTCCGCATTTATACAGATGGTTATACATTATTTGTTTTTATTGGTCAATGTAGTAAATTACATTAATTGTTTTTCTAATAATAGATCAACCATAATTATGGATATAAATCCATATCATCTTTTTTCTAAAATAATTGTATAACATTTGAATTATTTATTCCTTCAATATGTTCTAGAGATCCCTGGTAAAATCTTATATAGCTGTGTTTCTTTATGAGAAGATTGTAAACCTCTATTTCAATTTATTTAATGCTAATAGTAATTATAGTAGTATTGCTAATAGTAATAGTAATGTAGTAATAGTAATAGTAATGCTAATTACTAATTAGTAATTGTAATGTAATGTAAATGTATTACTAATAGTAATGCTAATAGTAATGCTAATAACAGGTTTTTATTTTCTGTTGAATCAGTTTTGATTAAAAGAATTTCTAAGATTTCACTGAATAAACACTACAAAAAAAATTGCAAATGTTTCTACCATTTTCAATTATGCTGAGACAAATGGACACAGTTTAGATTGCAGATATTTATATCATTTTTCCAGCTTACTTCTTTCTTTTTCTTTTTTTTTAAGTTATCTTCCTTTATGACTCATTTTTTAAATTTTTTAAATTTATTTTTTATTTATTTTCAGCATAACAGTATTCATTATTTTTTTTCACCACACCCAGTGCTCCATGCAATCCATGCCCTCTATAATACCCACCACCTGGTACCCCAACCTCTCACCCCCCAACCACTTCAAACCCCTCAGATTGTTTTTTAGAGTCCATAGTCTCTCATGGGTTTTTTAACTTTATTTTATTTTTTTGGTGTTCCAAGATTCACTGTTTATGCATCATATCCAGTGCTCCATGCAATACATGCCCTCCTTAATAGCCACCACCAGGCTCATCTAATACTCTGCCCCCCTCCCCTGAGGTTTGTTTCACAGAGTCCATAGTCTCTCATGGTTCATCTCCCCCCTCTGATTTTCCTCAATACCCTTCTCCTCTCCTTCACCCAATGTCCTCTGTGTTATTCCTTATGCTCCACAAGTAAGTGAAACCATATGATAATTGACTCTCTCTGCTTGACTTATTTCACTCAACATAATCTCCTCCAGTCCCATCTCTGTTGACACAAAAGTTGGGTATTTATCTTTTCTGATGGAGGCATAGTACTCCATTGCATATATGGACTATATCTTCTTTATTCATCTGTTGAAGGGCATCTTGGTTCTTTCCACAGTTTGGTGATTGTGGACATTGCTGCTATGAACATAGGGGTGCAGATGGCTCTTCTTTTCACTACATCTGTATTTTTGGGGTAAATACCAAGTAGTGCAACTGCAGGGTCATAGGGTAGCTCTATTTTTAATTTTTTAAGGAATCTCCACACTGTTTTCCAAAGTGGCTGCACCAACTTGCATTCCCACCAACAGCGTAAGAGAGTTCCTCTTTCTCCACATCCTCTCCTACACTTGTTGTTTACTCTTCTGTTAATTTTGGCCATTCTAACTGGTGTAAGGTGGCACCTCAGTGTGGTTTTGATCTGAATATCCCTGATGGCTAATGATGATGAACATTTTTTCATCTGTCTGTTAACCATTTGTATGTCTTCTTTGAAGACGTGTCTGCTCATGTCTTCTGACCAATTTTTTTCATGTGATTATCTATTTTTTGAGTGTTGAGTTTGAGTAGTTCTTTATAGATCTTAGATATCAGTCCTTTGTCTGTAGTGTCATAAAATATATCTATGAAAAACCCACAGTGAATATCATTCTCAATGGGAAAAGCTGATGGCCTTCCCTTTGATATCAGGAACACAACGAGGATGCCTACTCTCACCAATGTTGTTCAATATAGTACTAGAAGTCCTAGCGACAGCAATCAGACAACAAAAAGAAATAAAATGTATCAAATTGGCAAAGAAGAAGCCAAACTCTCTCTTTTCTTAGATGACATAATACTTTCTATGGAAAACCCAAAATACTCCACCTCCAAACCAGTAGAACTCATACAACAAATCAGTAATGTGGCAGGATACAAAATCAATGTACAGAAATCAGTTGCTTTCTTATACACTAACAATGAAAATATAGAAAAGGAAATTAGAGAATCTATTCTTTTGACTATAGCACCAAGAACCATAGGATATTTGGGAATAAACCCAACCAAAGAGGTAAAGGATCTGTATTCAAGGAACTACCAAACACTCATGAAAGAAATTGAAGAAGACACAAAAAGATGGAAAGCATTCCATGCTCATGGATCAGAAGGATAAACATTGTTAAAACGTCTAAACTACCGAGAGCAATCTATGTTTTCAAAGCCATGTAAATCAAAATTCTACTGATATTGTTCAAAGTGCTGGAACAAACAATCCTAAAATTTGTGTGGAACCAGAAGAGCCCCCGAATTGCTAAGGAAATGTTGAAAAAGAAAAACAAAACTAGGGGCATTACGTTGCCTGATTTCAAGCTTTACTACAAAGCTGTGATCACCAAGACAGCATGGTACTGGCACAAAAACAGGCATATAGACCAGTGGAACAGAGTAGAGAGTCCAGATATGGACCTGCAACTCTATGGTCAAATAATCTTTGATAAAGTAGGAAAAATATACAGTGGGAAAAAGACAGACTCTTCAATAAATGGTGTTGGGAAAATTGGATAGCTATGTATAGAACAATGAAACTCGACAGTTCTCTTACACCATACACAAAGATAAACTCAAAATGGATAAAAGACCTCAATGAGAGGCAGGAAACTATCAAAATCCTCAAGGAGAACATGGGCAGTAACCTCTTCAACAAAGGCCGCAGCAACTTCTTTAATCACATGTCTCCAAAGGCAAAGGAAACAAAATCAAAAATGAACTTTTGGGACTTCAAGATCAAAAACTTCTGTACAATAAAGGAAACAGTCAAGGAAACAAAGAGGCAACCCATGGAATGGAAGAAGGTACTCGCAAATGACACTTCATCTTACTTCTTTTATAAAGTTGTGGTTCTGTATCTCGTAACAACTATGGCTACACTTGAATTACCTCAGAAAATAATTAGATATTTGCTCATGTGGCTAGTATTCTTAGAATAAATATCTTAATATATTGCTCAGAATTATTTTTATTTCTCAGAAGTAAGAAAAAACAGCACTGTAGATTTTTTTTGTTGAGATCTACCATAGCATCAAATAGAGAGGGCCCCTTCCTTGGATTCTAAGGTGGCTACAAAAATTTGAGGATTTAAAAAAATTAACTCTTATAACATTTACAAGATATCTCCCAGGAAGGCAGGTCTCTATGGAGGCTTCATCTTTCCTTAAAGACTTGCTTATAGGAAGAAACCAACCAACTAGCTCACTTCTTTCTTACTTCTGGTGTGAATTTTCTTGTGGATGACAATTGTCATTTCCCACTAGAACTTATCTTACATAATTTCACCTGTAGATCCCCTATCACCAACTTGTGTAAGTACATTTGTTCACATTTTTTACCAGAAGAATTTCTCATTATTTCTCCATAAATTGGCCCACTCTATTTTGCTAAAATCTTGACATTTGAACCCCCAGGATTATTTTTTTTTATCATCACCATCCTCATCCGTATCATAATTATCATCACTACTTTTAAAAGAAAGTAGCATATAACTGATAGTAATAATAATAAAAAAGAAAGTAGCATAGCTTTGAATTTTCCTGGGCAGAGATATCCAGAGATTTTAAGTTTCTCTGATTGGCTGGTATGTAGTAATTGTTTTCGTGGCATATGTGTTTTGTATTTGTCATCTCTGCTCTAGAATTTAGAATTCAGTCACAGATAATTATTAGTCATCTTTAAAAAGATTATTTTGTCACAATTTTCCAGATACTAATATATAGATTATTTTAGATGGTGCACTTAGAAGATCTCTCTGTAACTTCCACCGCAGTTTCTCAGTAACATACTCTTCCTTCCAGTTTCCCTAATGACATCTTTGTCTCTCTCTCTCTTTTTAAGAATCTGGAGACTTAATCTTTGAGAAAAGTGGAAGACCACATCAATTTACTTTCCAATTCCACTGGAAGGAAAAAGGATAAAGTCAAAGGAATTCCAACAGAAATTCACTTGACAAATATTCTCTGACATCAGCATGCACTGAGACTCATGTAAGATGAGAGGTGGCTTCAGGGATCTCATTAAAATGTATTTACCATAATGAACTATTTTTCTGTTCTTCTGTGAAACAATTACTTTCTCATTGGAAGTAATTCATTATGAGCACATTGCAAGCTAGCTGTGGTTAAATCTAAATTGAAGTGAAATGGTTATGTACTGCTTATGTATTCAATTTTACTTCAATTGTCCAGCTCTTGATAGAAGATATAACTATACTCCTAAATCATTTATGGAAACAAAATTATACATACAAAATATTCCAGGGGCTGAGAAAGCTCTTCTCTACTGAATGTAGAATGGTTTTCATCTTACTTCAGAGAATTAAGGGGTTATCTCCCTTTTACCTTCAACTTCTATAATCTAGAAATGAGTTCTAATTTTGTTTCTGTTGTAGGAAAATTCTCCTACAGCAGAAAAATTTTAGTTCTCAATAATATAACTTTTTATTTCAGTGGTTCCTTTTTTCAAATTCAGAATTCTTTTGAGATTTTTTAATCAATAATGGACTGCTTCCTTAGAAAAATGCACATATATACACAAAATTTTGTCTAATAGGGTTTGATAATGACTATAGGTTCATGACTGCTGCATAATTCCTATTCTCCTCCTTTCCCAAAGGGAGTGAGTTTTTATTGCAATTATGCATATTGGATGGGTTAATGAGGAAGGTAGCTTTTTAGGTCATAAGTTTGTAAGTCATTAGGCCTTGAGAAACCACATTTGGACATAATTATGAGGATAGTTCCTAATATTCTTAGACTTCAAGCTGGATGAAGTAATAGGTGAGTCCTCAGAGTTGATCTCCTATGGGTAAGGACTGAGGGTATTCTCTGTATTAGAAGGGTAGATGTGAGGGCACGTATTGCTTGGAGCACTGGGCATTGTACATAAACAATGAATCTTGGAACATTGCATCAAAAACTAATGGTGTATTTTATGGTGACTAACATAACACAATAACAAAAAGAAAAAAAAAAGGGAAGGGTAGATGTGGATATTGGATAGCCAAAGGTGGACTGTGATATACTGCAGTTTGCTTACCCATATCCACTCATCCATTTTCTGTTACATTGTGTTTCTGTTTTGTTAGATATTCCAGTTTTTCCCCTGAATGATATGCATCACAGTGGGAACTTATACATTGCTATATATTTAATAAGCCAAGAATGGCCATGTGATGTGCTTTAGCCATTGAAATGAGAATGGAATTAATGTGTGCCATTTCTAGACAATTCTTTTGTAGCTGGTACCAGGATTGCTTCCTTTATTCTTTCTATAAGATTGGACAGGCATCAGATGATGGTGCTCCAATGGCCTATATTCTGGAGGGAAGATGACATGGAGCAGAGTAGCAGTTGGACCTGGATGAACATGTGACCATTATTGAAAGCCACTAGGATTTTGGATCATTTGTTGCCACAGCAAAACCTAATTTGTTATGACTAATACATTCCCCTTCTTTGATATCAAAGTCACTATATTTTCAGTTTTCTCACTATGTTCTGTACTCTTGGATGCTGATCTCTATTGACTGTATCCACCAGGCTTCCTTTTTTTTTCTGGCTCTGGGTGGGTTCAACTGATAGGAGGCATCAGTAGACAATTGGAGAGGGGAGGAAAGAAAGCTCAGAGTACTTATCCTCTGACTTTTTCCTTGCCAGGCTGTAGGTTGGAGATGTCTGTGTTCCTCTACCTAAGACTTCAGTGATCTTGTAACCACTCCTTCCCTTGCTCCTCTGACCCAGAAGTAATGGCCTCCTGCTATTGTTATATATGTCTGGTCAAATCTTATTATTCCTTTTATTAAGTTCTTCTCAGTTATCTCCAAACCTCAACTGTTACCACTGACATTATTGCAGGTGGATGAGATAAGTGAGGAAGAGCAGATTAAGCCACCAACACTCTCAGGAAGCACATTAAGAACATAACCCCTTTTGGGGTGCCTGGGTGGCTTTTTTGGTTAAATGTCTGCCTTCAGCTCAGGTCATGATCCTGGGGTCCTGGGAGTGAGTCCCACATCAGGCTTTCTGTTTAGCAGGGAGCTATCTTCTTCCTTCTTCCTCTGCTGCTCTCGCATACTCTCTCTTTCTTTCAAATAAATAAATTAAATTAAAAAAAAAGAGAAAATAACCTTTTTCAATGGGAAGGCAGGGAGATGAGTAGCATTATCTTTGTGTATTAAAGACAACACAGTATCTTATACCTGCTGAGTATATTTGATACAGCAATGAAATATTTGCAAGCAAATATTGGCCTGAATTTGCAATCATTCTCATGGTCTATGAATCCTGAAGAAGGATCATTATCCCAAATGCTCAGGAAAAGAAACTGCCAATTTGGGAACTTAATGAAACACAACAAGGCCACCAGAATACCAGCATACAGGCAGTTTTTATAGCTGAGGTAAACAGAATTTCTGAAATGCCACCCCACCCCCCAGCTGTCCCACCCTGCTCCCCAGAACCTGTGATGTGATGAGATACCATTCCCTTAATTGTCTTATGTTATGCGGCACAGTTGACCTTAAATTAAGGAAACTAACTGGATTATCTGTGTGGGTCCAGTATACCTGAATTAACCCTTAAAAGCAGAGAGCTTTCCTTGGCTGGTGGGAGAAGAAGGATTTGATGCACTGTTGCTGTCACTGAATATTTGTCATGTCTATATAGTAAACTGACCTGGTGACTAACAAATCTGCACAAACAAATTTAAGGCAAATGCAGGAAGTTGGAGGCTCTTTTTGACTTTAGGAAGCATGAAGGAAATGATGGCTGCTGTCCTTTTAGACTATGGAATTTCTCTCATGGAATGTGTTATTGGAATGTACTTGTACTCGTTGTGGTCCTCACTTGGAGTCTCCCACTTGGAGCTGTGCTGGTGTGCCATGCTGTGTAGCAGCAACCCTGTGCTGTCACACTCTGTCCAGTCTGTCTTTCTCTTATGCCTTGCACTTTTCATCTAACATGATGGCACCAGTGTGTGTCCAAGCCAGGCCAACAGAACACTGGCTGCAGGGTCCCGGGCTAGAGTCTGCAGCTTGCTCTGAGTTCCTGAGTTAACAGACCTGGGACAAGTCTGGATTGGCATTTTCACAAATTACTGCATGTGAAGCTTTGTACTGTGAATTTTAAAAGCAACTGGCCTAGAAAGAATTTGAAAAAAATAGTCTTTTAAAATTTATTTATTTATTTATTTAAACAGAATCTAAAATAGCTATTTATTTTTTTAAATTTAATTTAATTTTTCCAATGTTCCAAGATTCATTATTTATGAACCACATCCAGTGCTCCATGCAAAGAACCAAAACAAAACAATATAAAACAACAAAAAAACAAAACAAAATAAAAAGAACCCACAAATAAAAGAAAAACATTAAGGGAACATCTGTGTCATTACAGTCTATGGCACCCTGCTTTTGCTAAAATTTGAATAGAGTATATCATATCCTTAGAAATTGTAGCTTATCCTGAATCTTTGGTTTGGGCAGGAGACTCATCTCCCCCATTAGCTCTGGTGTCAGTTATGCTCTGAGCTACTTTACCCACCTGATTAGAGAAAGTTCCTGTGTTAATGTAAAGATACAAACCACCTTGGCCTAGAGACAAACTCTGCTCTACATTGGAAGAGCCTAACTCCTTATTTCAGGCAATGTCTCATAATTAGTCACAATGAGCAAGGGATCACTGTCAATACTAGCAAGATCATCCATAAGTGCATGTTCTACAGACAGTGGGTGGGCAGGTTAGAATCTGGAACTTAATGTCTCTAACCATTTTCGGCTCAATAGAAGTTTAAACTGTTTATGTATGTGGCCTATTTTGGTAATTTGTGCCATATCAAAGGTCTGAAATGCAAATGCTCATTTTGAATCATTTGTTCAAATTCCTGTGTGTTGTCTGGTTAATGGCAGGACTCTTAAAGAAGGTATAATTAAGACTACACATAGACACAATGAACCTTGGATAGCATGGATCATGCATTTGAGGAATTAAAAATTGCAATAAAAATAAAGAGAAGTATATCCATATCAACTATACCAATAGGATTTGAAACAAAATTATTTCTGTACTCGTTGAAAGAACATCTGATCTGTTCCCTGTGCAAAGGAAACTTGGCCAGGTGGCAGTCGTGCATTAAGGACAATTACAAAACAGAAATGAACTGCAGCACTTTGGTTTGATCTACCCGAATCAGTTCACAGTAATAAAACATTTTCTTTACTTTTGAAAACATGACGAAAGTCATGACATGCCATCTCTAGAATACTATGATTTGGCTAATCTCTCCCAACTCTCTTGACTATTATCAAGAAGAAAGGCTTTTGTCTTAAATACACTTTTTTTTTTTTTTTTTTTTTTTACATTAAGCCATGATAACTCACAAACATCAGTGAAAGCACAAAAGGACTTTACAAAGACGCTTTCTTGGAGTAAAATTGATGGAGATGTGGTAATTTCATGGGGCCTTTCCTTGGGGCTGTCATTGTGCTGGATGTCCCTGAGTCCCTCCACTGTGGAAAGCAGCAGCCTCTGAGGCAGCCTGCTTTCGTAACGTGGCAATTAAGCCACCTATTCCAGCCAAGCTTTTCTAGTTGAGGAGAAAGAGTTTTGAAGTTTTAGAGAAGTTGATAGAGGCTGGAAACCATTAGTGAGCTTCTGGTAAGACTTGGAAATATATTTATTTCATGAAACATTTTATATTCATCTTTTTTTTTTTTTTTTCAAATGATGTGGCTGAGCACCTGTAACTGGATATATCCATGGGAAATCAGTTCCTATGGATATAGGGGATTGAGGAAGAAGGTATGCAATAAGAAATAGAGAAAGGATGAATGATCTGATAAGGGCGTTTGGGACAACTGCCTACCTGATGAAGAAATAATTAGAGTCCTGCCTTTCACCAAACACAAAAGTAAACTCTAGATGAAACAGATTTCTAAAATGGAAAGCCTAACTTTAAAAGGTGCTAAAAGAAAACCTATAGAGGGATTCTTTTAATCACTTTGGGGTCATGGGGAGTTAACTGAGCAAGGAATTGATTGACAGATTTAACCAACAAAAACAAAACAAAATAAAACAAAAACCATTCAAACCACTACTGATTAGTGAAAGACATGTTAAGCAAAGTTAAAACAAGAGTCAAAGATCAGAAGAAAATATTTGCTGCACATAGAACAGAATGAGTTACAGTCATAATAAAGAATTCACACAAATCAGTAAGAAAAGGCATTTGACAGAAGGAGGGATAAAGTCCCAGATAAACAACAACAATGACCCCTAAGTACTGAAAAGATGCTCAACCTCCCTAATAATCAGGGCAACATAAACTAAAACATCAGCAAGATGCCATATTTTACTGGTTAGATTGACAAAGGTTAAGAAGATAAGAGATCATATCTGGAGCTGGTGAGGGACACAAGGAAACATGCCCTCATATTCTGTGATGCATATTACTGCAGCCATTTTGATGGTATATTTGCAATAGCTATCAAAAGCTGGCAAGATTTAGAAAAATTAAAAGTTCATATTTTGACCAGCAATTCCATTTTTGGAATACAGCTTACATGAATACTTGCATATGGAGACAAGATAAATAAAAATTAAATATACTCTGCATTGTTACACAGTGAAAATTGGAATCAACCTGAATGTTCATTAGCAGGGGACTAGAAAACAATTTTTGGCACATATGTATATTTTATGAAATATGATGAGGCATTACAAATGTAAGTTAAATGTATGGATACATACTGGAAATTCTCCAATATATCCAGTGAAATCTGTCTTATCTCAAAAACAGTATCAAAAAATCTGTAATACAAAAGATCTCACAGATAGTAGGCAATCAATAATTATTTGTTGAATGAAACATATGTAATGTATAGAAAAAGTCCTGGAAGGACATGTGACAAAGTGTGCAGAGTAGTCACCTATAGAGAAGGCATAGGGATTTAGGATTTGGGAAAGAAGCAAAGGTGCACTTACATAATACTGAATACATCTTTCTATTGTTTACATGTTTATTTCATGGTAGTCTTAAAGAAGTTGTGCCTTCTCCAAAGGGAGTGATTTCACTGCCATCTATACAGTGAAGATGATTTCTTAGGTGTGGAAATATTAGGTTGTCTTTTTTATGGCTTTGTTGTTATTATTATAATACTTAAGTAGTATTTATTAGCATAACAAATGAATTAATTACACAGGTACAATATTCAGTTTATATGAAGCTAATTTATATGAAGCTAATTAAAACAAAAGCAAAAGTAACTTGTGAAATAGATCCCAAAAACATTTTTCAGTGGTGGGGTGACAGAGGGACTGTTGACTGGAAGGGGACTGGGGTTGTCTTCTGGGATGCTGGACACATTTTGCCATTTGATTATTAATGTCACAGTGTATGAATAAGTATAATTTAAAGTAAAAAAAAGTACAGTTAAAATTTGTGCCGAGCATAATGTTGCAAATGATTTCTCAGCAAATATATTCCCCATACTATCGGTGGGAAGTGAATCTCAAAGATGTAAGGACTAGGGTTAAAAATGCTAGTTCCTCATACCTCCATATCATAAAAACCATATTGGAAAAACCCACAGCAAATATCATCCTCAATGGGGAAAAACTGAGAGCTTTTCCCTTAATGTCAGGAACATGATAGGGATGTCAGCTCCTGCCACTTTTGTTCAATATAGTACTAGAAGTCCTAACAACAGCAATAAGACAACAAAAAGAAATAAAAAGCATCCAAATAGGCAAAAAAAAAAAAAAAGTCAAACTCTCACTCTGCAGACACCATGATACTCTATGCAGAAAACACAAAAGACTCCACCCCAAAATTGCTAGAACTGATTCAGCAGAGTCACAGGATATAACATCAATGCACAGAAGTAAGTTGCAATTCTATACACTAACAATGAGGCAGAAGAAAGAGAAACCAAGGAATCAATCCCATTTACAATTGCACCCAAAACCATGAGATACCTAGGAATAAACCTAACCAAAGAGATAAGAGATCTGTATTCTGAAAACTATAGAACCTTATGAAAGAAATTGAAGATGACACAAAGAAATGGAAAAACATTTCATGCTCATGAATTGCAGGAACAAATATTGTTAAAATGTCTATGCTACTCAATGCAATCTACACATTCAAAGCAAACCCTATCAAAATATCATCAGCATTTTTCATAGGGCTGAAACAAACAATCCTAAAATTTGTATGTTACAAGAAAAGACCCTGAATAGCCAAAGGAATGATGAAAAAAAAAAAAAAAAAAAAAGCAAAGCTGGGGGCATCACAATTCCAGACTAAGCTGCATTACAAAGTTGTCATCATCAAGACAGTATGGTACTGGCACAAAAACAGAAACATAAATCAATGGAACAGAATAAAGAACCCAGAATTGGACCCTTAACTCTTTGGTCAACTACTCTTCAACAAAACAGGAAAGAATATGGAAAAAAGACAATGTTTTCAACAAATGGTGTTGGAAAAATTAGACAGCCACATGCAGAAGGATGAAATTTGGCCACTTTCTTACACCATACACAAAAATAAACTCAAAATCAATGAAAGACCTAAACGTGAGACAGGAATCCTAGAGAAGAACACAGGCAGCAACCTCTTTGACCTTGGCCAACAACTTCTTGCTAGACATGTCTCCCAAGGCAGGAGAAACAAAATAAATAGTGAACGATTTGGATATCATCATGATAAAAAGCTTTTGCAAAGGAAACAGTCAACAAAACTAAAAGGCATTCCTATGAATTGGGAGAAGATATTTTCAAATACCTTATCAGATAAATGGCTCATATCCAAAATCTACAAAGAAGTTATCAAAATCAGTACCCCCAAACAAAAAAATCCAGTCATGAAATGGGCAAAAGACATGAAGAGACATTTCTCCAAGGAGCACCTATAAATGGCCAATAGACACATGAAAAGATACTGAACATCACTCACCAGCAGGGCAATACAAATCAAAGCTGCAATGAGATTCCACTTCACAGTGATCAGAATGGCTAAAATGAACAACTCAGGGAAAAACAGATGATGGTAAGGTTGTGGAGGAAGAGGAACCTCTTACACTGTTGGTGGAAATGCAAGCTGGTGCAGCCAATCTGGAAAACAGTATGGAGGTTCCTTAAAGAGTTAAAAATACAGCTATACTATGACTCATCAATTGCACTATGAGGTATTTATCCAAAGTATGCAAGCATAGTGATTCAAAGGGCCACTGCATATAACAGCAATGTCCTCAACAGCCAACAGATGGAAATAGCCCCGATCTATCAACAGATGAATAAATAAAGAAATGGGGGGGAGCCTGGTGGCTCAGTGGGTTAAGCCTTTGCCTTCAGCTCAGGTCATGGTCTCTGGATCCTGGGATTGAGCCCCGCATTGGGCTCTCTGCTCAGGAAAGACCCTGCTTCCCCCTCTCTCTCTCTCTGCCTGCCTCTCTGAGTACTTGTGATTTCTCTCTTTGTCAAATAAATTAAAAAAAATCTTTTTTTAAAAAAAAGAAGATGTGATATTTTATATATATATATATATATATATCAATAACACTATTATACAGTCATCAAAAAGAATGAAATTGTCATGTGCAACAACATGAATGGAACTAGAGGGTATTATGTTAAGTGAAATAAGTCAGCCAGAGAAAGACAAATACCATATGATTTCACTCATATGTGGAACTTAAGAAAAAAAAAAAAAGAAGAGGAACATAGGGGAAAGGAAGAAAAACTAAAACAAAATGAAAACAGAGAGGGAAGCATACCATAAGAGGTGCTGAACTCTAGGAAACAACCTGAGGGTTGCTGGAAGGAAGGTGGGTGGTGGGAAGGGATAATGGGTGATGGGCCTTCCGCAGGACACTGGATGTAATGAGCACTGGATATTATATGCAACTGATGAATCACTAAACTCCCTCTGAAACTAATAAAAGAAGATCACTGGCTCCTACTGAATTATAGATAGGGGATTGCCTCCCTTCCTCATCTTCTTAATCCCCTGTGATCTGGAGTTTTGTTCTCACTATCCCCTGAAACTATTTTGCTAAGACTGCCAACAACTTTCTAGCTCCTTAATCAAATTGGAACTTGTTAATTCTCATGTCACTTGACTTTAAAGCAGTATCATTGCCACTCTCTACTTTCTGAAACATTCTCTTAACTTTCATGAAACTACACATTGACTTTCTACCTCTCTGCTGTTTTCTGTCTCTTTGCTGTTACTCTCTTCCTATTCCTTAGATGCTAATTTTCTTTAGGATTTGTCTCTGAATTCTTTTCCTACTTTCTGTGTTCTTCACAATCTTCCCATATGACCCCATTCACTCTTTTGTTTTAAATCCAATCTACACACTATATTTCCAGCACAAACTGCTTTTGAGCTCCAAACTATACCTCTAGCTGGAACTGGCCATCCTCATCATATGGTGTCATAAGGATCTCAAATTCAAAATATTAAGAATTAGACTCATTTTTCCTAAACCCAGATCATTTCTCCCTTCTCTACTCCCCATCATGAACTGAATCTATTCTGTATCATCTAATTCCAAACTCACTGTCTTAGTTTGGGCCACATTTTTAGGGTTTGGCTAGTGAAATAGTTTTATGAACAATCTCCAGCCTTGTTTCTCTCTCTCAGTTTCAGAGGTAGAGTTTAGTTATTCATCAGGTGCTTATAACATCAAGTGCCCTCCTTAATGTCCATCACCCAGTTACCCCATTCTCCCTCTTGTTTCTCTTGAATATGTTGTATAGTGTTGTATTGTGCTCCTTTTATTCTCCCCCACACCAGTTAGAAGTGTTTCATTTTATTTTTTATTTCAAAGATTTTATTTATTTATTTGACAGACAGAGATCACAAGTAGGCAGAGAGGCAGGCAGAGAGAGAGAGGAGGAATCAGGTTCCCTGCAGAGCAGAAAGCCCAATGCAGGGCTTGATCCCAGAACCCTGGGATCACAACCTGAGCCGAAGGCAGAGGCTTTAGCCCACTGAGCCACCCAGATGCCCAGAAGTGTTTTATTTATTTATTTTTTAAAAAGATTTTATTTATTTATTTGACAGAGATCACAAGTAGGCAGAGAGGCAGGCAGAGAGAGAGGAGGAAGCAGGCTCCCTGCTGAGTAGAGAGCCCGATGCGGGGCTCGATTCCAGGACCCTGGGATCATGACCCGAGCCGAAGGCAGCGGCTTTAACCCACTGAGCTACCCAGGAACCCCCCAGAAGTGTTTTATTTTAAAAATATGAAACAGGAGCACTGGATGTGGTGCAAAAATAATGAATACTGTTATGCTGAAACAAAATAATAAATAAATTTTAAAAATATGAAACAAATGCAAAAAAACCTTTTATTGGAAGTCTGACTAAATTTAATATTAAAGTTCTCAAAAACCCATTGGAGAAAGTCAGCAGGTATGTTAAAGAAAAGCAGGAAACTGCTGATAAGTCTTTGGTGGAAAAGGAAGTTGCATAGGTATACAAGTTATCCTAATGATTACCAAGCTCAAATTTTGTTTTTCAAAAATAAGTCTTGATATATACTGAGAAAACCATACAGACACACCCAGCAGTGCAAAGATGTAATAATGAAGTTTAAGGATAGAGGAGAAGCCATATATGACAATACACACAAACAATCTATAAAATAAAATAAATCATTCAATCCTAGGAAAAAATGGGGAAACTTCATGAATGTAAAACACAAGGGACAAGGACTAACAGCAAATGGAACTATCCTAAATATTTCCACATTGACTAACTAAAACACAAAATGATGACCATTAACAGGTAGTTTTCATATACAATATGTATGTAAATTACAGTAATTTTTTTTCTATTCAATTACCATTTCTTCCCTTTTCCTTTTCCCCTAATTTTCTCTAGCAACTTGTTTCCCTTGGTTTGATAAGTTGAATCCAAAAGGTTTGGAACCTAAAGTGAGTACCAACTCTTACTGGAATAGTACTTGGGAAATGCAACTCTAGAAAAGGCAAAATTTAATTTTTTTTTTTTACTTAATCTCTTTTCAGTATAACAGAATTCATTGTTTATGCACCACACCCAGTGCTCCATGCAATACTTGCCCTCCATAGTACCCACCACCAGGATCCCCCAACCCCCCACCCCCCACCCCTTCAAAACCCACAGATTGTTTTTCAGAGTCCATAGTCTCTCATGGTGCATCTCCCCCTTCAATTTCCCACAACTCCTTTCTCCTCTCCATCTCCCCATGTCCTCCATGTTAGTTCTTATGCTCCACAAATAAGCAAAACCATATGATAATTGACTCTCTCTGCTTAACTTACTTCACTAAGCATCATCTCTTCTAGTCCCATCCACGTTGCTACAAAAGTTGGGTATTCATCCTTTCTGATGGAGGCATAATACTCCATAGTATATATGGACCACATCTTCCTTATCCATTTTTCCGTTGAAGGGCATCTTGGTTCTTTCCACAGCTTGGCGACCGTGGCCATTGCTGCTATGAACATTGTGGTACAGATGGCCCTTCTTTTCACTACATCTGTATCTTTGGGGTAAATACCCAGTAGTGCAATTGCAGGGTCATAGGGAAGCTCTATTTTTAATTTTTTAAGGAATCTCCACACTGCTCTTTAAATGCACCAACTTGCATTCCCACCAACGGTGTACGGGGTTCCCCTTTCTCCACATCCTCTCCAACACACAAAACAGATAATCATGTCAAAAAATGGGCAGAAGACATGAACAGACACTTCTCCAATGAAGACATATATGAAAAAAATGTTCATCATCACTAGCCATCAGGGAGATTCAAAATAAAACCACACTGAGATACCACCTTACACAAGTTAGAATGGCCAAAATTAGAAGACAGGAAACAACTTGTGTTGGAGAAAAGGCAAATTTTAACTGAAGTGACTGGACAAAGTTGAACATTTGTTCTCAATGGAACAATGTCATCTAGGTTAATCAGTAAGTTAATGGCTTCTCTTGGCTGGATCACATGACCCAGCATGATACTGGCATGCTCCATGGTGAGGTACTGCAATGCTATGTGTGCAAATACCCAGCCACTTGAGCTTTCAATAAAACAAAGGATCATCTTAAACCATTTCAGTAAAAAAAAAATTTAAAAAAATATTGCTTTTTTATTGGTCTGCTTTGCCTCTTGAACTGGCTTGGAGTGTTGTTCATGACAGAAGACACAGGAGTTAGTTAGTTAATTAGTTAGTACTCCACACTCCTTGGGCTTCAATACTTCCTACTCTTTAAGCCTCAGCACATTCTTGCTGAAATAATGGTATTCTTTGTTAACATCGTCATTGTCATGGGACCAATATCCCTGTGGACTGGAATGCTGTAAGCAGCTTTTTTTCTGATTTCTTCAAAATCCACCTCTCCAACCAAGGTGGGTTTAGTCATGATGAGATCTTGAACTCTTTTTATTTTCATATTGATCAGTGCAATGCCCTCCTTGATCATATCTGCTATGATTGGGAATGCCTGAATCAGAGACCAAAATGTCTGCAAGAACTGTCTGTTTCTTCATTTGCTCTTTGGGAGTGTACTAATGAATATTGTAATAGTGGCATCACCTCCAGGGTATTCACAAGCCCCGTCTATCTGTATTGGCACTGCAATGGGCATTCCAACATTTTTTGACCTTCCAACCACAACCACATTCTTCCCTAGGGTTGGGATGTCCATTCACTTAATTATTTCCCAGACACTCCATGGGACCACTGGTAACACATTTGCTCCACATTAATTACATAAAATCATCAGCATCTTTGGAGAAAACACTACTGCAGATGTTTATTTCATCAGTATGTTTTGGAAGAGACAGCTGAACAAGAAGGCCATCTACATTATAATCATCATTTTTAAAATTATGTTCAGTTAGCTGATATATAATACCTCATTAGTTTTTGATGTAGTGTTCAATGATTCACAAGTTCTATGCAAACAAACAATAGATCAGAGGTTGAAAATTTGAGGCTGCTGGTGACTTTCAAAGCTTTTCTATGGAAAGAGGAAAACAAAATTCTTATTGGGGTGCATTGGGTAGAAGGGGAAAGCAAGAGATTATATACAATTGCTATCCGTAAGAGTTTTATCAAAGGAGCAGCCCCACTATCCATGATTTGGAATAAAAGATTCATTGTAAATAGTGCTTTGTGCAACTGCGGGAAGAGCTGAAAGCAAAGGTCTAAGAGAAAAGTCACTACTCAGGGTTTGCTCATGGGAGTAGTTGAGAAGTCTGGGTGATTCTGTCTCCGGGTTTAGTTGTAGGCCAAAAGTCAGCAGAAGTGCTCCATCCATTGAAGTTTCCAACTCCCTGCCTCCTCTCTGGACTATTTTCTAATCATCCTTTGAAATTCTATTCAGACATGGCCTCCCACAGAAGCCCTTCTTGAACCTACTGGCATACCTCTTCTGGCTCTGTTGATCATTTCTATGTGATTCCATATACCTCTCCTGTGGGCATTCCCTGGTAGAGCTCCCAGCAGTTAGTAGGTGTCCCAAATGTTTGTACAATTGACTTGAATTCTGTTTCTCCTGAGATCCTGAACTCCTTGAGGGCAGGAACTATGCTCCCTCTCTAAATATTTACTGACTCAATACAAAGATGGACAGTTGAGTGGGTAAATGAGCAGGACCAGAAGTCTGAACACAGCCTGAAGGTTCCGAAATTTGTGTGTCCTGTATTTGTTATCTACTTCTTTTACTTATGCTAAATGACCTCTTTGGTGTTCACAGTTCATCCCTCTTCCTCAGCATTCTGAAACTTGATGAACATGTTCACATTTGGCTCCTATTAGCCCTTGTAATATTATATATTTTAATTGTTTGTGCTCTGTCATCATTTTTCCTAGTTATTCTCATATGAAAGTCCCTCTCATTACTTTAATTGACTTCCTTGGGATACTTACAGTTTTGATATACCTTTCTTAATATGTAGTAACATGAAATGGTATGGCATTATAGATGCAAATGCATGATAATATTATGCAAGCTTGAGATTTTGCTGCACATAAGTTATAGGGAGGCTTGTCAAAGGATTAACCTGTATATTAATCATGCTGAATATATATATATTTAACTAAGGCAACCTATAGGGTACAGCCTGCTTAATGCTTAATGCCTCTCTAACCCTGCAGGGAGCAAAGGTGCATTCTTAGGCCCCTAAAATAGAAATAACCTCTCTGCTCACCTAATATTCCCTGATGGTTGCTCTTTGCACCCATTCTGATGTCATGAAGGAAACAAAGGCCTCTTCTGTGATCCTGAGGTGCCAGATTGGCTGGGCAAAGCCAAAGGGGCATTTTAAATAAAGGCTCCAGACATTTATTTAGCCTCAAAATTACTTCTCCAAATTTGCACATTGTGCAACACTGCAGATCTTCAAATGTATTTCTGTAATTGGCTCCAATTACAGAATGTAATTGTCTTATGTTGTAACTTTTCTTTTTGTCATGGGGAGGGAGTAGGGAAGGGATTAGTTGTCTTTTTTTCCCCTTCCCAAGAACTGCCAAAATAATTTTGACTCTCCCAGATGAAGTAAGTTTTAAAATTGTGGTTCTCCTGAGGTTCATTTGGAAGAAGACACAGCAATTCTGAGAAACCAATGATGGGGGCTGCCAAGATGTTCCATTTCCTTGGCTGTGGCTTCTGTTTCCTTGCATCAAGGTCAGTGTGAGAACAAAACCATGGTTTTCGAGGATTGGAGAGGCTTGTTCAAACACTTGTCCTTGCCCACCTCAAAGTCTCCTGCCTTGCATGGCAATATTGCCTTAAACCCAGAGTTTAGGGTTTGTTGTGGAGGTTGGATCTTCACTTCCTCTTGCTCTTTCCCAAGCTCAGCCATTCATACTGGCTGAGTTGCACCTGGGAAAATTGGGATGCACACTTGGCTCAGGCTATTTTTGAGGTGTGCAGTTTCTAGGAAATTGGAGATTGCCATCTCATACCGTTCTGTGTCTCCATCCTTGGTTTTGAGATAAAGTATGAAGGGTTAGAGCAAAGGACTGAATAAGAATTATTCAGGGATTATATAAGAAACATAGAATTTCAGAGCTGTGAGTTCCTTTTAGACAGAATTGCAGAGAGGAAGGAGCAGAATTAACTGAATCAGACTGACCTGGGAGGCCTGGCACAATTTGACTATCAAGTGTTGACTCCTGAACTGTCAGCCTCTTCATAGCTTTGGGAAGATTGGTAAAGTAGCAGTTTTTTGAAATGGAATTTTAGTGATGTACAGAGAAGAGGAGTGAGGTACAACAGCGTGTGCCACTTTTCCAAGCACTGTTTTACCAGAACCAGATGGTACAAATATTTAGCCTCTGAGTCTCACTTTAGTTGAGGTGTTGTTTGGGGCGGGGAATGAGATCATATGTTGAATGAAGACTGAAATGTAGCAGGTGGCTATAGTGAGTGCATACATTATTATCACTGGTTAGTACAGTCTTTATTTGAAAGATAAATGCACCAAAGCCCCCCAAATTTAGATGATTTATCTAACAACACAGAGCATTTAATGGCAGCACAAGAACAGAGCCGTTTTTCCTGACATTCAGAGGGGTACTTTTTACCATTTCACTACCCTATAATCTTTTAGGTAAGCTCTCATGAGAAAGTAAAATGAAATGGTTTCAATAAAAGTTTTTCATGATTGTATTTTTGATATCAAAATACTTTTAATGTGAAAATGAAAGATTTCATGGTTGAGCTTTCTGCAGGCTGGAGCCAAAGGGAGTGTCTTTCTGCCTGCCCCGGTTCCCATGTCATCTGGGCACTTTCCCTATGAAACCATTTATAAACATTGCTCTATGTGAGTCCCTTAAGCTTGGTGCTAAAAACAAAGCATGAAAATTGCGTCCCTTTCCCCAAGTTGTTCATTGCTTTTGGGGGAAAAAATTAGGAAGTAAATCAATGATATACAGTTTAATGAACTCTGTGATTGATGTTAGCCCAGAGGAAGGCACTTAATTAAGGTGAATGTGTTTAGGGTCATTGAGAGCCATCAGCCCTGCACTGAGCCTGGAAGGCTGGGTAAGAGATGGGCAGAGGAGAGGGAGAGGTGTGGAGGTAGAATGGAGAGACTAAGGGAAGTGTCAGGAAGAGCTAGAGGCCATAAGGGAATGCTGATGAGTGTGGATGGAACCCTACAAGAGCTGGAGGATTTCCCTTGGTGTGTATGTGTTTGTGACAACAATTGCATATTATGTATGTATGTATGTACGTATGTATGTATGTTAGTCACCATAGAATATATCATTAGTTTTTGGTATAGTGTTCTCAGATTCATTGTTTACATATAAGACCCCATCATCCATGCAATACATGTCCTCCTTAATACCCACCACCAGGCTCACCCATCCCCCACCCTCCACCCCTCTAAACCCCTCAGATTGTTCCTTGGAGTCCACAGTCTCTCATGGTTTTTTAAAGATTTTGTTTATTTGAGAGAGAGAAAGAGAGAATGAGAGAGAGAGAGGGGGAGAGAGAGAGAGAGAGAGGAAGAGGCAGACTCCACTAAGCAGGGATCCCAACAGAAGGTTCTATCTGAGGACCCTGGGATCATGACCTGAGCTGAAGGCAGATGGTTAGCATACACAGCCACAGTGAGACACTCAGTCACCTCAACAATTTGCATTTTTGAAACATTGTTGGCTCCTCTTGAGAGGCTAGATGGTCAGAGAGTAGGAGTGGAACTGAGGGACCTGAAAGTTATAGGGTCTCCAAAGTAGAATTGACTTAGGAGGGAAGAAGAGAGAAGACACTTGTGGCAGGCTTTGCTTGGGATCCTATGTGAGGAGAGGTCAGAGGAGGGCTCAGGTGACCCTCAAATTAGTGGCTCAGGCTCCCAGGCCAAGGGATGGCCCACAGTGAGACACAGAAGTCAGGGTGGCTATAAAGCCCCACTTTCAGAAGGAGTTCAGGCTCCAAGGTGATGTTGTCCTAAAATTAATAGATTTCTATTAATGGGATGATGGAATGTACTTGTGAGCAAAGGAATTTGGGGCTCTTCCTTGCTGACCCATTGGCAGACAGTGTTGACATGCCCATGAACACAGAATCTCAGTGGACCCACTCGAAGTGAGGACACAATAAGCACATTTTACCTATGACCCATGGCACCAGAGGCACACTTGCTGACCAAATCAGAGCTTGCTGAGAACACAGAAAGAAAGCAATGAGGTTCCAGGAGTCACAAATGACCAAGAAACTCTATCATACCATTGTTTGTGCTCTTCCCTGTATTTGGTGAAAATAGCATTGAAGGAAAGAGAAAGTCCTTCCTTACTCATCAGAAAGCCAAAGATAGAGGGTTGGTAGAATGTACACATATCAAGAAGTACAATTAAAAGCAGTTCAATTTGTTTTGTGTAGTGTTGTCACAGTAACATGTAAGAATAAAGTACATGTGTACATACAGGTTACAAAATGTAAATTGTGTAATTTCTGTGATTCTACGTATGAGTTAAATGCACCTGAATTTGCATTTAAAACTGGCACTCTATAACATAAAGATGAGTGGTTAAATTCATTCTAATAATTAAAAATTGTACTTTTTTTTTTTTTAACCTAGGACAACTTTAAATAGGAAATAAACACATTTCATGTACGTATTGCCATCAGTATATCTTCTTTGGAAAAAATGTCTGTTAAGTCCTTTGACCATTTTAAAATCAGGTTATTTAATTTTGTTGTTGTTGTTGTCATTGAGTAGTATGAGTACAACTCATTTGGGGGTATTAAATCTTTATCAGATATTTGATTTGCAATTTTTTTAACCACTCTATAGGCCATTTATTCATTTTGTTGATGGTTTCCTTTGAAGCTTTTTAGTTTGATGTAGTCCCAACATGTTTATTTTTGTTTTTGTTGCTTGTGCTTTGGTATCATATCCAAAAAAATCATTGCCAAAACCAGTGTCAAGATTTTATCCTATGTTTTCTTCTAGGAGTTTTAAGGTATCAAGTCTTACATTTAAGTCTTTAATCCTCCATCCCCTTTTTTTAGGAAGGGATGGAAGTAGGAAAGGAGGTAGAGAGAGAAAGAGAGAGAGAGAGCTGAGAGAGAGGGAGAGAAAGAATCTTAGGCAGGTTCCACACCTAGTGTAGAACCTGATGCAGAGCTTGATTTCACAACTCTGAGATCATGACCTGAGCCAAAATTAAGAACCAGGTGCTTAACTGATGGAGACACCCAGGTGTTGCAAGTCTTTAGCCTATTTTAAGTTAACTTTTTTATGTGGTGTAATTTTATTCTTTTTCATTTGATATGGATATTCCGTTTCCCCAACACCACATTAGAAAGGCTATCCTTTCTCCATCATGTCTTCTTGTCACCATTGTTAAAGATTAGTTGACCACATATGTGTGGGTTTATTTCTGGGTTCCCTATTCTGTTGTATTGGTCTACATGTTTTTATGCCAGTACCATACTGTTTTGATTACTATATTTTTGGAAAACAAATGGATAAAGATATATTTTTTTTTCCAGCCATATAAAAGGAGGAAATTCTGCTGTTTGCAACAACACAGATGAACTTGGAGGACATTATGCTAAGTGATATAAAGCAGACACAGAAAGACAAATTTTTAAGCTCACTTAAGGTAGAATCTGAAAAAGTCTAATTCACAGAAGCAGAGAGAATAATGGTGATTGCAGTGAAGTGGCTGGGGGATGAGGGAAATGTGTACCAACTTTCAGTTATAGGAGAAGTAAGTTTTGAGGAACTAATGAATAGCATGGTGACTATTGTTGATAATTCTGTTATATTTGATCTTAAGTGTTCTCACTACACACAAAAATAATTATGAGGTGGTGATGGGTGATGGATGTGTTAATTAGCTTGACTATAGTAATCATTTCACAATATATATGTATATCAAGTCACCACAATGTACACTTCAAATACATATAATTTTGTTTGCCAGTTATACTTCAATAAAGCTGGATGGATATAGGAGGATGCTTAAAGTACACAAGCTACAAAGTTTTATAAATCTACAATGATGTCATACCATAGCACAATTAAAAAGTGTTTTTATGATTGTGAAATAATTATTATAAAGAACAAACATTATAGTTGACAGAAACTTCCTTCCCCTTCCCTTGAGTCATGATTAAACCCCCTGATCAATTCTTCTGTTCCTAACAGACTCAGTTGTGAAACTGGAGCCATAAGTTATTCCATGAAAAAATGGTTACATTTTTTGGGAAATTCAAATAACTTGGGAAATAATTTGGGAAATTCAGCTAGAAGTTTCCAATCTAGAAATTCAGTAACTCATTTTAAGCATCTGGGTTGAAAGTTAGGCCGAATTTCATTAAACCCAGGTTTTTTTCCCAGTTATTTGTCACTGTATTCCATTTTGTACCTGTGTTATCCTATTAAGCTAGTGCTGAGTTCACCTTGGGACAAACCGTGGGCCTGATTTACCTCATGTGCTAGAGCCCAAATTGCATGTTAACCCATTCACTCATTCATTCTATAAATAGTAATGGAATATATGCCCTGCACTAGGCCCTATACTTGACACTGGGAGTGCTACAGTCAGTGATGTAGGCATATTTTAATAGTATTACACTTATAGCCTTGTGGGGTCTCCAGGGATTAATAAATAATCAAAGTAAATCTATAATCAAAAACTTAGATTAGAACTATGAGGAAACTGTTCTATAGTAATGTTCAAAAAAGGAAGTCAATGTGTAAAGGGGAGTCAGAGGAAGGTCTTGCAGGGAGAGAGAGCCTTCTGTGGTGAGAGAAGAAATGTGTGCAGAGGCTGTGGATGGGAGGGAGTGCATTAGAGGCCAAATGACAGTAGCAGAGAGGACAAGGACAGTGGCACCTGGGATGTGGCACCTGGAAGGATAAGCACAGGGCCAGCCAGGCCCACTGAATTCTTGTATGGCTGTTGGAAATTTTTGCCCTTTAAGAATCATGCTAATGAATAGGTCAGTACTTTGATTATGAGGAAGTGAATGAAGCATTTGCTTCAGGCACAAAATTTAAGAGGCATCAAAAACCAAGTAATCAAAATAAATAATGTAATATTTAAAGAAATCAATATTGATGCAAAAAGTCTCCTAAGATAGAGATGCCTGGGTGGTTCAGTAAGTTAAGTGTCTGCCTTTGGCTCAGGTCATGATCCCAGGGTCCTGGGATGGACCCTTGCATTGGACTTCTTGCTCAGCATGGAGTCTACTTCTCCTTCTCCCTCTGCCTACCACTCCCTCTGCCTGTGCTCTTGTTCTCTCTGACAAACAAAATCTTAAGAAAGTACTTCTAAGATGAACAAACTATGAAAAGTCTAGCCATTTGTATGTCTTCTTTGGAGAAGTGTCTGCCACAACAACTTTCAAGACATGTCTCCAAAGGCAAAGCAAACAAAAGTGAAAATGAACGTTTGGGACTTCATCCAGATCAAAAGCTTCTGCACAGCAAAGGAAACAGTCAAGAAAACAGAGAGGCAACCCACAGAATGGGAGAAGATATTCACAATTGACACTACAGACAAAGGGCTGATCTCCAAGATCTGTAAAGAACTCCTCAAACTCAACACTCAGAAAACAGATAATCATGTCAAAAAATGGGCAGACACAATCTGAGGGTTTTGAAGGGGCGGGGGGTGGGAGGTCGGGGTACCAGGTGGTGGGTATTATAGAGAGCACGGATTGCATGGAGCACTGGGTGTGGTGCAAAAATAATGAATACTGTTATGCTGAAAATAAATAAAAAATAAATTTAAAAAAAATGGGCAAAAAACGTGAACAGACACTTCTCTAAAGAAGATTTTAGAGGAGTCAAGATGGCGGAGAAGTAGCAGGCTGAGATGACATCAGGTAGCAGGAGATCAGCTAGATAGTTTATCAAACCATTCTGAACACCTGCAATTCCAACAGGAGATCGAAGGGAAGAAGAACAGTAATTCTAGAAACAGAAAATTGACCACTTTCTGAAAGGTAGGACCTGTGGAGAAGTGAATCCAAAGTGTCAGGAAGATAGACTGTGGGGGGAGGGGCTGGCTCCTGGCAAGCGGTGGAGTAATAGAGCACAAAATCAGAACTTTTAAAAGTCTGCTCCACTGAGGGACATTGCTCCAGAGGCTAAGCTGGGGTGAAGCCCATGTGGGGACAGGGTGGTCTCATGTCCTAGGGGGTCACAGAAGGATTGGGGGTGTCTGAGTGTTACAGAGCCCACAGGCATTACAGTGGGGAAGCCGGCTACAGAGATGGAACCAAGGAGTGAGCTCTCAACTCGGGTTACCTTAACTTCTGCTCTGTGAGCTGAGACCCCACAAGATCTGGGGAGACCCTCCTGGAAGAGTGCAGGGATCTGCAGGGTTTGGAGACTCTGGGCAAGGCTGTGTGCCAGAGACAGCAATGCTTGGTCACAGGCTGGGTGAGCTTGGAGCATTGCCAGAAGCCACCGAGATGGGAGTGATTGAGCACTTTTCTCTGAGGGTGCACTGAGGAGTAGGGCCCCAAGCTCTCAGCTCGTCTGGGCCAGAGATTGGGAGGTTGCTCTTTTTATTCCTATCCTCCAGAGCTCTGCAGAAAACGTTCAGGGAACAAAACTCCTGAAAGCAAACCCGAGCGGATTACTTAGCCCAGCCCCCGGTAAGGGCGGTGCAATTCTGACACTTGAGGATCACTACAACATGCCCCTCCCCCAGAAGATCAGCAAGAAATCCAGTCAAGACCAAATTCACTTACCAAGAACAGCAGAATTCCAGAGGAGGAGAAAGCAAAGCATGGAATTCATGGCTTTCTCCCCATGATTCTTTACTCCTGCAAAGTTAATTAATTCTTTTAAATTTTTTCTTATGCTAAAAATTTTTTAAACTTTTACTCTCCTTTTTTAACATTTTTTAAACTAGTTTATCTTAGCAATACCTTTCATAAAAAAAATTTTTTTTGAGCCTTCATTATTATAGTCAGTTTTTATAGTCATATTTTATCCTTCATTGATCTAACTTTATTTTTTGTATACACATAGGTTTTTTCTTCTAAAAGAATTTGGGATACAACTTCTAATAGATCAAAATATACCCTAAATCTAGCACAGGGTTTTGTTCCAGTCTCCAGCCTGAGCAACTTTTCTCCACTTTCTTTTACTTTATTTTCTCAAACAACTTATCAACTCCTTTTTAGAAATTAAAAAAATTTCTTTTCATCTTTATAGTCATAGCCCATCCCTTCATCATGTTTCCCTTTTGTGTATATACATATATTTATATATATATACATGTATATCTATTTTTTTATTCTTTAAAATTTTAAGAGGTAGTTTCTTCTAATAGACCAAAATACTCCCAAAATTAAGTGGGTGACTCTGTTCTATGCACCAGCCTAATATATATTTTTTCTTTTTTATATTTTTTCTTTTTCAAAATTCTTTTTCCTCAATTTCTTTTTACCTCCTTTCTTCCCCCCACAATTTGGGGTTTCTTCTGATTTGGTTAAAACTCATTTTCCTGGGGTCTTTGCCACCCTTTCAGTATTTTATTCACTCCTTCATATATTGTTATCTGGATAAAATCACAAGGTGTAAAAACTCACCACAAAAAAAAAAAAAAAAAAAAAAAAAGAAGAACAAGAGGCAGTACCAAAGGCTAGGGACCTAATCAATATGGATATTGGTAATATGTCAGATCTAGAATTCAGAATGACGATTCTCAAGTTGCTAGCCAGACTCAAAAAAGGCATGGAAGATATTAGAGAAATGCTGTATGGAGGAATAAAAGCCTTTTTGGAGAAATAAAAGAACAACATTCTAACCAAGTTGAAATTAAAAAAGCTATTAATGAGGTGCAATAAAAAAATGGAGGCTCTTACTGCTTGGATAAATGAGGAAGAAGAGAGAATTAGTGCTATGGAAGACCAAATGACAGAGAATAAAAAAGCTGAGTGAAAGAGAGACAAACAACTACTACCATGAGGGGAGAATTCAAGAGATAAGTGACACCATAAGATGAAACAACATTAGAATAATTGGGATTCCAGAAGAAGAAGAAAGAGAGAGGGGAGCGGAAGGTATATTGGAGAGAATTATTGTAGAGAATTTCCCTAATATGGCAAAGGCAACAATCATAAAAATCCAGGAAGCGCAGAGAACCTCCCTAAAACCAATAAGAATAAGTCCATACCCTGTCATCTGATAGTAAAATTTACAAGTCTTAGTGAGAAAGAGAAAATCCTGAAAACAGCCTGGGACAAGAAGTTTGTAACATATAATGGTAAAAATATTAGATTGGTAGTGGTATTATCCACAGAGACCTGGCAGGCCAGAAAGAACTGGTATGATATATTCAGAGCACTAAACAAGAAAAACGTGCAGCCAAGAACACTATATCCAGCCAGGCTATCATTGAAAATAAAAGGAGAGATTAAAAAGCTTTCAGGACAAACAAAAACTAATAGAATTTATAAACACCAAACCAGCTTTACAGGAAATATTGAAAGGGGTCCACTAAGCAAAGAGAGAGCCTAAAAATAGTAGACCAGAAAGGAACAGAGACAATATACAGTAACAGTCACTTTACAGGCAATACAATGGCACTAAATTCATATCTCTCAATAGTTACCCTGAATGTTAATGGGCTAAATGCCCAATCAAAAGACACAGGGTATCAGAATGGATAAAAAAAAACAAGACCCATCAATATGCTGCCTACAAGAAACTCATTTTAGACCCGAAGATGCCTCCAGATTTAAAGTGAGGGGGTGGAAAACAATTTACCATGCTAATAGACATCAAAAGAAAGCTGGGGTGGCAATCCTTATATCAGATCAGTTAGATTTTAAGCCAAAGACTATAATAAGATAAGAGAAAAGACACGACACTATATCATACTCAAAGCGTCTGTGTAACAAGAAGCTCTAACAATTTTAAATATCTATGCACCTAACATGGGAGCAGAAAACTACATAAACCAATTAATAACAAAATTAAAGAAACACATTGACAATAATACAGTAATAGTATGGAACTTTAACACCCCTCTAACTGAAACAGACAGATCATCTAAGCAAAAGAACAACAAAGAAATAAAGACTTTAAGTGATACAGTGGACCAGATGGAATCACAGATATATTCAGAACATTCCATCCCAAAGCAACAGAATACACATTCTTCTCTAGTGCACATGGAACATTCTCCAGAATAGATCACATCCTGGGTCATAAATCAGGTCTCAACCAGTACCAAAAGATTGGGATCATTCCCTGCATATTTTCAGACCACAGTGCTCTGAAGCTAGAACTCAATCACAAGAGGAAACTTGGAAAGAGCCCAAACACATGGAGACTAAACAGCATCCTTATAAAGAATGAATGGGTCAACCAGGAAATTAAAGAAGAATTGAAAAAATTCATGGAAACAAATGAAAATGAAAACACAATGGTTCAAACTCTGTGAGATATAGCAAAGGTGGTCCTGAGAGGAAAATATATAGTCATACAAGTCTTTCTCAAGAAAAAAGAAAGGTCTAAATATACAACCTAATCTTACACCTAAAGGAGCTGGAGAAAGAACATCAAAGAAAGCCTAAACCCAGAAGAAGAAGAGAAATAATAAAGATAAGAGCAGAAATCAATGAAATAGATACAAAAAAATAAAAAAGAATAGAACAAGTCAATGAAACGAGGAGCTGGTTGTTTGAAAGAATTAATAAGATTGATAAAAACCTGGCCACACTTACCGAAAAGAAAAGAGAAAAGACCCAAATAAATAAAATCATGAAAGAAAGAGGAGAGATCACAACCAACACCAAAGAAATGCAAACAATTTTAAGAACATATTATGAGCAACTATACATCAGCAAATTTGACAATCTGGAAGAAATGGATGCATTCCTAGAGACATATAAACTACCACAACTGAACCAGGAAGAAATAGAAAACCTGAACAGACCCATAATCAATAAGGAGATTGAAGCCATCATCAAAAATCTCCCAACAACAAGAGCCCAGGGCCAGATGGTTTCCCAAGGGAATTAATTCTACCAAACATTTAAAGAAGAACTAATTCCTATTTTCCTGAAACTGTTCCAAAAAATAGAAATGGAAGGGAAATTTCCAAACTCATTTTATGAGGCCAGCATTACCTTGATCACAGAACCAGGCAAGGATCTCATCCAAAAAGAGAATTAGAGAACAATATTCCAGGTGAACACAGATGCGAACATTCTCACCAAAATACTGGCCAATAATATCCAACAGTACATTAAAAGATTATGCACCACAACCAAGTGGGATTTGTTCTGGGGTTGCAAGGTTGGTTCAACATCCGCAAATCAATTGATGTGATACAATACATTAATAAAAGAAAGAACAAGAACCATATGATACTGTCAATAGTTGCTGAAATAGCATTTGACAAAGTACAGCATCCTGTCCTGATCAAAGCTCTTCAAAGTGTAGGGATACAGGGTACATACCTCAATATCATCAGCCATCAATGAAAACCCACAGTGAATATCATTCTCAATGGAGAAAAACTGAGAGCTTTTCCGCTAAGGTCAGGAACATGGCAGGCTGTCTATTATCAACACTGCTATTCAACGTAGTACTAGAAGTCCTAGCCTCAGCAATCAGACAACAAAAAGAAATTAAAGGCGTCCTAATCGGCAAAGAAGTCAAACTATCACTCTTTGCAGATGACATGATACTATATGTGGAAACCCCCAAAAAATCCACTCCAAATCTGCTAGAACTCATATAGGAATTCAGTAAAGTGTCAGGATGTAAAATCAATGCACAGAAACCAGTTGCATTTCTTTACACCAACAATAAGACAAAAGAAAGAGAAATTAAGGAGTCAATTCCACTTGCAATTGCACCCAAAAACATAAGATACCTAGGAATAAACCTAATCAAAGAGGCAAAGAATCTATACTCAGAAAATTATTAGGTAATCATGAAAGAAATTGAGCAGGACACAAAGAAAGGGAAAAATGCTCTATGCTCATGGATTGGAAGAACAAATATTGTGAAAATGTCTATGCTACACAAAGCAATCTACACATTTAACACAATCCCAATCAAAATACCATCTATTTTTTCAAAGAAATGGAACAAATAATCCCAAAATTTATATGGAACCAGAAAAGACCTCAAATAGCCAGAGGAATATTGATAAAAGAAAGTCGAAGTTGGTGGCATTACAATTCCAGACTTCAAGCTCTTATTACAAAGCTGTCATCATCAAGACAGTATGGTACTGGCACAAAAACAGACACATAGATCAATGGAACAGAATAGAGAGCCCAGAAATAGACCCTCAACTCTACAGTCCACTAATCTTTGACAAAGCAGGAAAGAATATCCAATGGAAAAAAGACAGTCTCTTCAACAAATGGTGTTGGGACAATTGGACAGCCACATGAAGTAAAATGAAACTGGACCATTTCCTTACACCACACATGAAAAAAATAGACTCCAAATGGATGAAGGACCTCAGTGTGAGAAGGGAATCTATCAAAATCCTTGAGAAGAACACAGGCAGCAACTTCATTGACCTCAGCCACAACAACTTCTTCCTAGAAACATTGCCAAAGGCAAGGGAAGCAAGGGCAAAAATGAACTATTGGGACTTCATCAAGTTCAAAAGCTTTTGCACAGCAAAGGAAACAGTCAACAAAATCAAAAGACAGCTTACAGAATGGGAGAAGGTATTCTCAAATGACATATCAGATAAAGGGCTAGTATCCAAAATCTATAAAGAGCTCAGCAAACTCAACACCCAAAGAGCAAATAATCCAGTCAAGAAATGGGCAGAGGACATGAACAGACATTTCTGCAAAGAAGACATCCAGATGGCCAACAGACACATGAAAATTTGTTCCGCATCACTTGGCATCAGGGAAATACAAATCAAAAGCACAATGAGATACCACCTCACACCAGACAGAATAGCTAAAATTAACAAGTCAGGAAACGACAGATGCTGGTGAGGATGTGCAGAAAGGGGAACCCCCATACATGTAGGTGGGAATGCAAGCTGGTGCAGCCACTCAGGAGAACAGCATGGAGGTTCCTCAAGACATTAAGAATAGTGCTAATTTATGACCTAGCAATTGCACTACAGGGTATTTACCCTAAAGATACAGATGTAGTGATCCAAATGTGCATGTCCACCCAAATGTTTATAGCAGCAATGTCCACAATAGCCAAACTATGGACAGAACCTAGATGTCCATCAACAGATGAATGGATAAAGAAGAGGTGGTGTATACACACACACACACACACACACACACACACCCACAATGGAATACTATGCAGCCATCATAAGAAATAAAATCTTGCCATTTGCGATGACGTGGATGGAACTAGAGTGTATTACGCTTAGCGAAATAAGTCAATCAGAGAAAGACAATTATCATATGATCCCTCTAATATGAGGAATTTGAGAAGCATTGTTGGGGGTTTGGGGGTATTAAAAAAAAAGAAGACAAAATAGGATTGGGAGAGAGACAAACCATAAGAGACTCTTAATCTCACAAAACAAACTGAGGGTTGCCAAGGGAACGGGTGTAGGGAGAGGGCGGTGGGGTTATAGACATTTGGGAAGGTATGTGCTATGGTGAGTACTGTGAAGTGTGTAAGCCTGATGATTCACAGGCCTGTACCCCTGGGGCTAATAATACATTATATGTTAATAAGAAAGTAAAGAAAATTTTAAAAATGAACATTTCATTCCTTTTTATGGGTGAATAATATTTCATATATATGTATATATATACACATATATATACATATATATATATATATGCAAGGGAAACACACACACACACACACACAAACACACACACACATGCATACCACCCCTTCTTTATCCATTTATCTATCAATGGACATTTGGGATGTTTCCACAGTTTAGCTATGTAAACAATTCTACTATAAACACAGAGTTGCATATATCCCTTTGAATTAGTATGTTTGTAGTTTTTGGGTAAATACCCACTACTGTGATTACAAGACTATAGGGTCATTCTATTTTTAACTTTTTGAAGAACTTCCACATTATTTTCCAGAATGTCTGCACTAGTTTACAGTCACACCAACAGTGTAGGAGGGAGGGTTCCTTTTTCTCTATAACTTTACCAACACTTGTTTCTGGACTTTTTTTTTTTTTTTTTTTTTTTTTTTGCTTTTCGCCATTCTGACAGGTGTGAGGTGTTATTGTAGGTTTGATTTGCATTTCCCTGACAGTGAGTGATAATGAGTTAGCTTTCATAAAGTTAGAAAAGTAAAATTATATTCAATTCTGTTGTGGTATAAATAAAAGATTAAACTTAAAATACCGTTATGAGTATTAGAAACCTGCATTTTAAATTTTCAATATTTTTTCACTACTTGTTCTAGAAAAATGTAACCATTAAAAAAATGCAAAAATCTTATATATTGAAACACAGATTTTTTTTTTTCCTTTCTCCTAGACTCCAATGTTGCTTGGTACAACACTGAGAAAGGGGCTGATTCATCAGATGTCACTTTTGCAAGAGTTTCTCTTATTGCACCAGAGGGAAAAGATTGGTGAAGGGAGAAAACTCATTGAGAATGGTTCCATTGTACAATTAGATAGACAGTGGTACTATTCTCTGAGATGGGGAAGGCTGGTGGAAGTGCAGATGTTTTGAGGAGGGGGAGCACAGATATTTTTTTTCTTTAGTATGTGGATTTCTGAGGTACTTTTGACCCCCAACTGTCTGATAGTCTCAACATCTCAAAAAAGAATTATTTAAGTGGGCAGCTGAATATATAAGTCTACAGCTCAGAGGAAAAGTGTGGGTAAAAGATAGAACTTGGGAGTTATGAACTGGCTTACAGATGACAATTGAAAGAGATGAGGCCATCTATGGCAGGTCTTAGCTGTGGGTGCACATCAGAGTCACCTGGAAAGCTTTTAAATTTCTTCACGCCCAGGTACCATTCCTGCCAATTATATCAGAGTATTTAGAGGAGGGGTCCATGTGTGGGTATTTTTGAAAAAGCCTCCCATGAACTTCTGCTTCAGAGAGATGGAGTAGATGTACTTTCCCCTATTCCTCCTACTCTGGAACTAAAAGCATTGCACAGTGTATGCAAAACAAATACAAGAAGGCTCTGAAAGATAGAGGAAAAACTCCCTGGATAGGAACTTCAGAACCCAAGGAACAACATGATGGTGAGTTCCCTGGATTTTCTTTCTGCTTCATATGTCCCAGACTTGTAGCTGAAGAGGACAGCAACTTGGAAATTACAGTGAGTGCAGACAAACTATAAGCCCAAATGAAATCCTACCATCCACAATCAAAGGCCCAGGGAGTGGGCACTCAGCAAGACAAAAACACTGTTGGACAAAATTTACTTTTTTCTGGCCAAACAGGACAGAAAAAACTGTGGTGCCATGGACACCTGTGCCAGAAAGGCTGAGTGGGGAGATAAAATGTCTACCCTCATGAAGCTCTAATGATGTACTCTAACATTCCAGCTGATAAGGAGCTCCCCTCACCCTGCACTGTCAGTGGAGGCCACATGGAGAACCTGGAGTCTCACCCCCACTTGACAGTAACTGTTGGGTCCCCCCAAAATGGGTCCCCCCAATAATGGGTCCGTGATTAAAGGAGCAAGACTGATACAAAGCAAAAGTCAAGCAAAGCTTTATTTCATGCTAATCATCACGAATCAAACTGACCATCCAAAAAAAAAAAAAAAAAAAGGAAAAAACCAGACCAGTTAGGGCCGCTCCTTACAGGAAGGACGACCCCCCTCTGTTTCACAGGCTAACTCTTATAGAGCAAAGGCCATGTGGTTGGGCCTGGCCATGCACAGGTGGCCAATAAAATTGTAACACACAGAGAAAGCTGCACAGTAATGCTAGGTGACCAATTGAATTATAATTTACCCTGGTAGACATTTGAACCAGCCTATCACCTTGGTCAGAATTGGTGCCCAAAAGGTGCCTAAAGGGTGGGGCCCATACTCCTTGGTAGTTAGGAGATAGTATGCGCCCCCACTGATTGAATACCTCCCTTGTATTTGGACTGACCCACCCCTGTATTTGGACTTTTGTTGCCTGGGACTGGTTTCCAGGACTTGTTTTTAAGTAAGTTCCCCTGGGGCAGAGGGGTAGAGTCAATTTAACTTTTACAAAAAAATGGCAGTTCAACCAGGGTGGGGCTGCTCTGGCTGAATAGACCCTTACATAACTAGTGTCCCTTCCTCTGCCTGCTGAGTATTGTCAAAGGAGGCCTACTAAAGAGTCAGGACTTTACCCATTGCTCAGTGAAGCCACTCTCCTGTAGTGTTAGTGGAGACAGTAAGCTGGAAACCCCATCCAGCAGTAATAAGGAACACTTCTTCAACTTGGGTGTCAAGGGTGACCAAATAGGGAACCTGGACTTTTATCTTCCAGTCATGGGACAATACCAGCACCCTTGCTGGATTGGTGTCAGAGACATCCAGCTAAAATAGAGCTTCAATGATATTTGGAGTCTTACGATATAATAATGCTATGATATAAAAATGATATGCTATAAAATGGTCTGATGTTTAAGAAAAAATATCATTCATCATACCAAGAGCCTGATGATGGATGACAAAAGACAATATATGCCGAAACCAAGATGATAAAGATGTTGGAATTATCTGAAAAAGGATAATGTCATCAAAATGATGAATTAGGAATCCCTGGGTCCTCTCTACCTCACCCCACAACTCATTGATTCAATAACAATACATGGACATATTCTCTCTGTGAAAAATTCAGAAACTAGTTGAGAGGCTTCTGCACCCTGGGCAAGTATGAAATCAGCTATATCAAAGCTGGTAGCAATATCTGAGACATCCTTTTCCATAATCCTTACCCCTGGCATAGTGCAATACAATAGTAAGGAACCCTTTAGCAAATGCTTCTTCCTTAAGGGAGAAAGAGTTGGATGATGGACACATCCAGAGTTCCAACTTTTCCCGGGGTCCCTGGAGGATTAGTTTCTGTCTTATATGTCTTGGAGTGCTGATAGACAGAAGTCAGAGAGAATAAAGACAGCAGTCTGGAATGGCACAAAAATAGTTGTCCCTCCCCCAGTTTATCACAGAGTAAGCAAGACCTCTGTATGAGGTCACTATGAACACCAGGAGAGGTAGCTGGTTTTTGTTTGTTTGTTTGTTTTTAATGTGCAGATACCAAGAAAAAGGTCAAGGAAAAGGAAGAAACAGGGAAATGTGTCCCAGACAAAGGAACAAGATAAATCTTTAGAAACTGACCCTAAAGAAATGGAGATACATAATTTACCTGGCATATTATTCCAAATAACCATCATAAAGATATTTAATGAGGGAGGGGGAATAGTATATGAACAAAAAAAGGATTTCAACAAAAAAAAAATGAAGAAAATATACCAAGCTGAAATCTTAGACCTGAAGAACACATAACGGAACTGGAACCTTCACTAGAGGGGTTTAACAAAAGACTGGATCAAGCAGAAGAAAGGATCAGCAAACTGGAAGTGAGACCACTAGAAATTTTCCAGTCAGAGGAGAAAAAAGAAAAAAGAATGAAGAAGACTGAATAAAGCTTCAAAAATTTTGGGTCACTGAGAGCAGATCATTGCATTATAGGGGTCCTTCTGGAGGAGGTGCTGGGCAAGGAGCTTGGGGGCATGTCCTGGACCAGGGGAACCAGAGGATGCAGGGAGAATAACTGAGCAAACTAGCTAGGAAACCCATGCAAGCTGTCTGTGCTCCTGGAGGGTGACAGACACACAGATGTGCAATACTGGCTTCAAGGAAGCAGCTCAGAGGCACATGGAGGCTCTCTGGGAGTGTAAGAAAGGCATAATTCAGTGCCAGCTGCATGAGCTAAGGTGCCCACACAGGTCTCCATCGACAGGACTGGGAGCTCCATGGTCCCAGGCAGACAGCCAGTGAGCCAGGCTGACTGAGACTCTTGTGGGTACGCCCTCTGCCTGTGCCACAGTGCACATCCACATGTGTGTATGTGTATGTAAGGGGCGTGTAGGTGGGTATGCATACATCTTTATTGCCATGGCCCTGGCTTTCCCATGCCCCAGCATGTGCGATCATGGGTTCATCAGGATGACTGGGTTGAGATAGGCAGCAAGAAAACCCATTGGTGAAGATAACTGTTAAACCATAAGGGGAGGTGAACCATGAGAGACTATGGACTCTGAAAAACAATCTGAGGGGTTTGAAGGGGCAGGGGATGGGAGGTTGGGGGAACCAGGTGGTGGGTATTGGAGAGGGCACAGATTGCATGGAGCACTGGGTGTGGTGCAAAAACAATGAATACTGTTACGCTGAAAATAAATTAAAAAAATTAAAACAAACAAACAAACAAACCATAGTCACTTTAGAATGTAGGGAAATAAATGGTAATCCAGTTAAAACAACCTCCCTGAAAATACAGAGGTGGCCCCAGTGAGTCAAGGGACATACCTGTTCCACAATTATATATACCACCTGTGCACACAGCAAAAGGCCATTTATTTCAGATTTCAAAAACAACAAATACACAGTGTAAGTAAAAACAGAAAAGTATAAAATTGCAGGAAGAAAACCCTCATTATCCCATTCTCACAAAGCAGCTGGGGTAAACATCTTCACATATTTTCTTATTAAAAAAAAACAGCTTTAATGAAGTATTATCAATACTTTACAAAAACCCTGCACATATTTAATGTATACAATTTGATGGGTTTGGACATATGCATACACTGTAAAACCCTGACCACACTAAGAGTTGTGTGTTCCCTTGTTGGTATCCTTGTTTTATGCAATTAAGAAAAGTTACTAGTTGAGAGGCTTCTGATGTTTCAAATGGCTTTTGTATCTTATATTTTTCTAATTTTATTGAAACATTTTCTCACGGTCTTAAAAGTGTACGTGGACAATGATTTTAATGATGCAGTAATAGACGATTCTGTGAAGAAGTCACCGGTTTCCAACAGTTGAACATCTAGTTCTCTTGGATTCTTCACTATTATAATTGCACTGGGACAGAGCAGAAGGGGCCAGAGTCTTAGTGACTAGGAGCATATACTCCAGACCCAGGGGGATCTAGGTTCAAATCCTGCTCTTGTCTGTGAATCCTTAGGCAAATTATTTAACTTCTTTGTGCCTGAGTTTTCTCATTTACAAAAACGGGGGTAATAATAGTTATGTTCCAATGGTGAAATTAATGATGATGGGTTAATATTTTAGAGCACTTAGTCAGAAACATAATGAGAACTATATGTGTTTATTAAATTTAAAAAATCCAATAATCTTTCCTACAAGTTAGTTTATTTCCTTAGATTGGATTCTTGGAAGTGGAATTACTAGGGCAAGGGCTATAAATATTTTAAAGGTCCATCTGGGCCAGTTGCAGTCTCTGAAGTTTCTCCTGATGCCCTCTTCCCCTGGCAGCCTTTCAGTGGGTCGTGCTCACTTTTATTTCTTGTTCCTTGGATAGCATTAGCATTGCATTAGAGTTTAAAATACTTTTTGCAAGTTTGATATATGAAAAATATTTTCCTCATCAATTAGGGACATTGAACATTTCCCAAATGTTTTAATTATTTGTGTTTAACCTTTTGTGAATTGTCTGCTGCTATCCTTTACCCACTTAAAAAATTGAATTCCAAAGACTTTTCTGATCTTTATATTTTATATATAGAATAAATTTATAAATATATAATATAAATTAAATATAATTATATTATAAATATTTAATATAAATATATAATATAAAATTTTATATATTTATATATTTTATATTTATATTTTTCTGATCTATTTTCTGGGGCTTTATATGTGAAGGCTATTAACCTATATATTTAGTGTTATTTTTTCATTTTGAATGCTCTTCTTATAACAACTCTGGACTCCATATTCTTTTTTTAAGTTAACTGCTCTCTGACTTCAAGGTTAAGCAAATGTTATACACTAGCTTAGATACTTAGAGATCTATGATTCATCAGTCTTACACAATTCACAGCACTCATCATAGCACATACCATCCCCGATATCCATCATGGATTCCATATACTAGGTAATATTTATTTATCTCTCTCTCAGGTTTTTTTTTTTTTTTATTCATCATGTCAAACACAGGGCTGCTCCAGCTCTCTTTAGTTTAATCCATGCATTTTTGCCTTCATTGTCATTGTCATGGCTTCTAGGGGGTACAGGTCTTCTGCTCTTGGATTACTACCTGGTTGCTATACAAAACAAGGAACAAAAGAAAGGTCTGAAAAATGGGAATAGGGTACAAAATATTACTATGCAGAAAAGTTGATACTGTTCATGTTATTTATTGCATTCATTTCCAAAGATGCCTTAGTTTCTAAGTGCCATCTCTAGGGAAAAGCAAATTAGTGCTGAGCTGCCAAGACTGACAAGAGAAAATAATCAAAAGAAGAAATGAGGCATCAGAGAACTGTCTACGCTGGGCTGCAGTAAGCCCTAAAATCCCCTAGATGTCACGATATAACTCTGATACATTGTTTTTGCATGGGAGACAGGTTTCAATTTATACCCATCCAAAGTAAACAGCTGCACTGCTTAAGGAAATATTAATTTTTGAGAAGAAAAAATGTCTTGAATACGATAACATAAAAACAGTTAACAAACAAACAAACAAACAAACAAAAAAGTTTGGCCCCTAGCTCATAAACTGCAGATAATTCTCCTATATTGTTTGATAGGTTCAGAAAGAATTCAGAATGTTTGTCTTGGCATTTCATAACACCTTTCATTTGGAAAAACTTATGAATGTGAACAGGTTGGTAAAATGCTTTTTTATTTTTGGGACCAACCACTGGGGCATCCACAAGCCTCTTTGCCTTAAGCTGTCCTTCCTACTTCTCTCCCTGCTTTGTTCAGCTCTTTAGCCACCACCCCTGATAGGAGTGGCTGGCTTAATAGGTCTTCTGTCTTAGATGCTTTGGAGAGGGGTTCTATTCTTGGCTCACTCTTCTGGTCCAAACTTACTCATTAAATGCTTCATTGAAGTTCATTTAAATTAGAACAATTGTTTCAGGGTCTGGCCTTAACTAACAACTGATTGCTTCTGGAGCTTCCTCCCTAAAGGGGTCTCTGGATTGGTCCCCATTGTCTGGTTCTCATCTTCCAGTCCAGGCTCCCTCTAAATCCCTTGAAGCATTTTGTCATCTCCCACTGTAAATGCTTGTTGAATGAAGGGCCTGCATATAAGAAGGGCATCTGTATTCATGACCAGAAGTGTTACCATGGAGGCCCAAGCCTCTGCCACCTCCATCTAGCACAAGGCTTTGTGTTACCACTAACTACAGTACAGTGTCAGGTATTCTATTAGCACAAGGTGGCCAAGAGAAGATGCCAGGTCTCTGGGGGCATCAGGAAGGCTACTCATAGCAATGCCATCTCTGCCCCCAGTGTGGGAGCTGGTCACATGCAGTGAGGTGGGTGGGCACGTGGAGCGGGTGGGAAGTACAGGACAACTGAGGCTGACTTAGCTGCCAGTAGGGAGCACCAAGTGAAACTGGTGGTGGGCTGTGTGCTGGGCCAAGGCTGTGCAGTGCTGCTGAAATAGTGTGTCAGGACAGTTGGGGCTAAGTCTGCTGGGGGAGAGGGTAGCTGCAGTGAAGAGTCACTGCCCTGGCAGCTCTGGGTCCTATGGAGGGAGGGAAGGAAGAGTGGGGCAGTGGTGGGTGCTGCCAGCCTGTTGGGTGGTTTAGGGCACATGGAATGGTGAAGCTGGTGTCGGCTGGCTCTCTGACTTCAAGGTTAAGCAAATGTTATACACTAGCTTAGATACTTACAATATCCAACTATTTAATTTGCATTTGTTAATTCATGTTTTAAATCTCTTCCTTCTTCATTGGTAAGCTTCTAGTAGACAGAAACCATTTATTCAACTTATTTTGTGTAGCATTGAATAGAGAGCCCTGTGTAGGATCTCAATCTAATTTTTCTCCTGACTTGAGCAGTCATTTGAGTAAATGCCACATGTTGATTTCTGAAATGTTTGCTAAAATACTGTGGTTGGTTAGGTAATTTTCTGTGACTGAAGAGATCATCTCTTAGGCTTCATCTAAGTTACTAATTTCCTTATGAAAATGCATGAGAATTTACTGTATAGCTGTTAATTTATTAATCAAAATACTTTGTGTCTGTTTTTTATTTTGTTATTTAAAATTGAAAAAGCAATTAGACCCTTTTATGGTCTAACTGTATGCCAAATGTAACTTGTTTTCAGACTAAAATGTTTTGGAATTGTATTACCACAAGGAGTGTTTGCAACCAGTAAGCTGTATTTATTTTTAGCTTTTAAAACAGTCAGATAGTTTTCCCTCAATTTTCAGATGGAAAAAAAATCCCTCTGGGCTAAACCGTGGTGCACTGAGTATCTTTATACTGGACTCTTCCCATCCAAACTGCAAACTGTGGAAAACAAAGGTTTCTAGTGATTCAGTCTTAATAACAGTTTGGCTAGTGTTGGTGCTTATTAAATGCCAGTTTCTTAAATTATAATGAAGGAGGTAGTTATAGACTGAGGTGGGTTTAGCCAAGCACATGGAACCACAAGAACTTACCACATGTAAGTATGTCGGAGTGGGATTCCGTGGCACCAGGTTGGAGCAGCTTGTGCAGAATTTGAGTCTCAGGGTTTCATGCTGGGAGGCTGCTTTTGTTTTGACATGGATTTGAGCCAGACACATGGTCAATCTGATTCCAGATTGGGTGAGTAGGGGAAAAGGAGCACATATGTCTGAGCACTGTGGTCTGGACGTATCCATATGTGTCATCTCTTTCAGTCTCACTTTTACAGGCAGGTACTGTCAATCTTCTTGTTAGTACAAGGGCAGGCTGAGTGAAATAAGTAACTTGGGTGTCACAAAACTGGCAAGTAGCAGCTTTGGGACTCAAACTAGATCTGTTCAACAACAAAGGTCATGCTCATTCATTGCTACTTGCTGTCTATATGAAGAGGTAGTTTCACAAGTTTTATCAAAGTTTTAGTATGTTTTGAATGTATTTGGATTTAATACTGGTTGACTAAAAAATTAGCAAACTAAGTATATATTTTAAAAAACAAAATTTTGGCTTTGTACAGCTAAGTGAAGTTTGACTTTGACCTTTGACCTGTGGGTTAGAGTGCATTGCTCTAATTTCAGATTCACAGTACTTTAGGTCATGGTCCACATCTCCCTGGTTCCATCCAGCATGGCCAGCCTAAATTCTTATTACCCTTGGGCCTGTGTTTTTCTTCTGGAACTCTGAACTTGACCCTCTGACACTCAGGCAAATCACAGGGACAGACTCCTCTCTCTTCTCATTCTGGGGTTGTATTTCTTTCAATCTGTATCAGAAAATTTCCAGTGCAAAACTGTGGTTAGCACCAAAGAGTAAATAGCCACATTTGGATTTAGTTGGGTGATGGATGTGTCTACATTCATGAATGGTCTATGGGAATCGGGTAGGTTTGAGCCGACAATCCCATCTTTCCTTCCTCATGATTATTGATGTAATTTTTCACTAGTGAAGTGTTTAGTCTTATTCACTTATATGAAAATTCCAGGGAAGAGGCCATCATATCACATTCTGCCAGAGTAAGGCCATGGACCCTACTGTCATCCTAGATCTGAATTTTAACTCTGTGACTTCGTAGCTGTGTGTTCTTGGGCAAATTACCCCATTCTCTCAGCCTCAGCTTTCTCAACTGTAAAATTAAAAATAATACCTGCCTCATTGGGTTTTTATGAAAAATAAAATGTCTATAAGTCTCTCAGGATAGTACCCCAAACATATAATTATATGCAATTATAATTTTCTGGTATTTTTATTTTTATCATATTATACATCCTTTAGGTTAGGCTAGTATATTTATTCTTTGAAAGCATCATATGCAGAGGACAAGAAATATCATCCTTTTGAGTTTTAATGCTACTGCTGTGTTCTTCCATTACTGAAACTCTTTTTCAATATCTCTGGCTTAACTGTAGCACCTGCCACATTCATCTTGCCTGGAATTTGGATATGTGAGAGTAAGTCAGTATCCTGTGAGTAGCTCTGTAGGGCTGCTCTTCATCTTTTCTTAAACCTAGCACCAGGATTTTGGTGCCAAGCATGTGGCATCTCCTCAGAGACACCAGAAGGAGAAGTAGCTGAGAGGTTCTCATCAAATGTAAAAGAGCCAGACTCTGTAGAGCTGTGAAGATTTTGTGGTCGTATTCTGGTGGGATAAGAGACCTCAGAAACCTAGCAGCACTTACCAAGAATGTTAGAGTACTCTCATGTCCTGCAGGAAATACAATGGCTGAGCAGTATGAGTGGGAAGACCAGGCCCCAAGGTCACTATACTCCAGGGGCTGGTGTGACTACAGAGGGCTTTGCCCATGTGGCTTAATAACTGAGGACTCAGTATTTGTACCTGGCCCACAATTCTGGGGGCATGAATGTTAGTGGCCTTTGATGTTGCTGAAGCTGGGTTCCTTAGAAGGCCAGAAACTCAGAGGAAAGGCAGATGCTGTTACTGAAACACATCTATATCTTCCTCACATGCAGAGCATTTACTAAGAATGCCTTTAGAAGAATTATTGTTACCATGTTGCTACGGATGACTCACTTTCTTTAAGCACTGACAATGTTCAGTCTGTGTGTTAACTGCCTTACACGTACATGGACAGGGGTGACATGTACAAGTTGCACAGTCAATGGTTGGCGAAGTCATAGCTTCAGGTATACCTTGTCCAAGACTATATATATTTTTTTAAGTAAAGGTTTTAACCAGAGATGATAATTTGGCTCTTTGCCCTGACATTTGAGACCTGAGATATTTTTCAAAGATATAACCAGGGTTAGAAGACTAGTTAAAAGCACAATTAATGCTAGGAAGAAAAAGATAGAAAAACACTACATTTGCCAATTGTTTTTGGTGACATATGTCTAATGGGCTCTCTTTAACCTTGATTTATTTTCTTTATTTTCTTGATTTATTTGATTTGCTTAAGGGTAGAGCATTTGACTGCATTTGATTTGCTTAAGGTCGAGTTCTTAACCTAACCAAAATTGAAAGACAAAAAACCCAAAACAACCCCTCCTCCAAAAATCACTGCAAGACACAGGATGAAGAAAATGATTTAAAAAAAAAAATGGGCTTGGGGTGCCTGGGTGGCTCAGTGGTTTGGCCTCTGCCTTCGGCTCAGGTCATGATCCCAGCATCCTGGGATCGAGTCCTGCATTGGGCTCTCTGCTCAGTGGGGAGCCTGCTTCCCCCTCTCTCTCTGCCTGCCTCTCTGCCTACTTGTGATCTCTATCTGTCAAATAAATAAATAAAATCTTAAAAAATGGGCTTGAAAATTTTTTTTCATTGTAAGAGAAATTTTAATGCATAAGAATTTGTCTTTTGCTTTGACTCATAATCTATTAACAATGAAAAAATATAAAGTGGTTATTACCTTGTATGTTCATAATAAAGAATTCAGAGGCTGCCAATGAGGGAGAATTAACTAGGTCAAACCATAAAGCAGTCACATGTTCTGCTTCCCAAAGTCCAGGAAATTTGAGAGAACTTCTTATAACAGCTTTCTGTTTTGTGGTCTTTCAACCTAACCTTAAATTACAACTCACAATAACATGGAAACTAAAGCAGGAGAGGGGGAGGAGGGTATGGGGAAATCAAGAAAAACAACAACAATATTTTTGCAATTCATACTATGGAAAATGATTTCATTAATATTCTGGAAAACTAAGAGAGAGTTTGAAAAATTAGTATTTTTTAATATTTCTCAAAATAAGTTTTACTTTATAGATTCAGTTATCATGGCATACTAGTTTTCCCACCATTGTTCTGACAAATTGCCACAAACTTAGTGGTTTAAAACAACAGAAATTTATCTTGTATTTTTGTGTATCAGAAGTCCAATGATGGTTTTACTAGGCTAAAATCAATTTGTCAGCAGCACTGCACTCTTTTTTGAAGGATCCAGGGGAGAGCCTTGTTTTCTCCAGCCCTTAGAAGATGTCTGCACTCATTGGCTCATGGCCCTCATCCTCCATATTCTAAGCCAGCAACAGAATGAGTCCTCCTCACAGTGTCTCATTCTTGCATTTGTTCTCCAGCCTCCATCTTTCACATTTAAAGGCTTTTGTGATTATGTTGGGACCACTCACATAATCTGAGATTATCTCCCTATTTTAAGGTTGGCTGACTAGGAAACTTGATTCAATTCCATCTGTTACCTCTATTCCCCATTGCTACATAACATAATGTATTCCTGGGTTCTGAAAATTAGGATGTGGACATTGTTAGGTGCTATTAGTCTACCTACCTCACATGGTATTGTTCAGATTTGTGTGACCTGTAATTAAAAATAGAACTACAAAACATAAATGTATTTCAGAAAACCTTAGGTATTTTTCCCTTTTCCAAGATTTTAGATGACATATGTGTTTGTGATGTTATTTATTTATTTATGATGTTTTGAGAGAAGTATATTATTTCAAAGGTTTTTCCACCTTTGACCCAGACTAACTATTCTATTCTGGTGGGTCTATAGAATAAAAGAACACTTTTTTCATTTGATTAGAATGATTAGAAAAACAGTTAGACATAATTAGGTCCTGGAGAAACTCATCTATAAACAGATACATATAAATATATATAAATACCCTATAGTGCAATTGCTAGGTCATAGGAGAACTTCCATGCTGTTTTTCTGAATGGCTGCACCAGCTTGCATTCCCACCAACATGTAGGGGGATTCCCCTTTCTCTGCATCTTTGCCAGCATCTGTCGTTTACTGACGTGTTAATTTTAGCCATTCTGACTGGTGTGAGGTGGTATCTCATTGTGCTTTTGATTTGTATTTCCCTGATGCCAAGTGATGCAGAACAAATTTTCATGTGTCTGTTGGCCATCTGGATGTCTTCTTTGCAGAAATGTCTGTTCATGTCCTCTGCCCATTTCTTGACTGGATTATTTGTTCTTTGGGTGTGGAGTTTGCTAAGTTCTTTATAGATTTTGGATACGAGCCCTTTATCTGATATGTCGTTTGCAAATATCTTTTTCCATTCTGTCAATTGTCTTTTGGTTTTGTTGACTGTTTCCTTTGCTGTGCAAAAGCTTTTGAACTTGATGAAGTCCCAATAGTTCATTTTTGCCCTTGCTTCCCTTGCCTTTGGCGATGATTTAGGAAGAAGTTGCTGTGGCTGAGGTCAAAGAGGTTGCTGCCTGTGTTCTCCTCAAGGATTTTGATGGATTCCTTTCTCACATTGAGGCCCTTCGTCCATTTTGAGTCTGTTTTCATGTGTGGTGTCAGGAAATAGTCCAGTTTCATTTTTTCTGCATGTGGCTGTCCAACTTTCCCAACACCATTTGTTGTTTTTTTCCATTGGATATTCTTTCCTGCTTTGTCAAAGATTAGTTGACTGTAGGATTGAGGGTCTATTTCTGGGCTCTTTATTCTTTTCCATTGATCTATGTGTCTGTTTTTGTGCCAGTACCATACTGTCTTGATGATGACAGCTATGTAATAGAGCTTGAAGTCTGGAGTTGTGATGCCACCAACTTTGGCTTTCTTTTTCAACATTCCTCTGGCTATTTGAGGTCTTTTCTGGTTCCATATAAATTTTAGGATTATTTGTTCCATTTCTTTGAAAAAATGGATGGTATTTTGATAGAGATTGCATTAAATGTGTAGGTTGCTTTAGGTAGCATAGACATTTTCACAATATTTGTCTTTCAATCCATTAGCATGGAACGTTTTTCCATTTTTTGTGTCTTCCTCAATTTCTTTCATGAGTGCTTTATAGTTTTCTGAACATAGATTCTTTGCCTCTCTGATTAGGTTTATTCCTAAATATGTTATGGTTTTGGGTGCAGTTGTAAATGGAATTGACTCCTTAATTTCTCTTTCTTCTGTCTTGTTGTTGGTGTAAAAAAATGCAACTGATTTCTGTGCATTGATTTTATATCCTGACAATTTACTGAATTCCTGTACGAGTTCTAGCAGATTTGGAATGAAGTCTTTTGGGGCATATAATGTTATCATCTGAAAAGAGTGAGAGTTTGGCTTCTTTGTAGATTTGGATGCCTTTAATTTCTTTTTGTTGACTGATTGCTGAGGCTAGGACTTCTAGTACTATGTTGAATAGCAGTGGTGATAATGGACATCCCTGCTGTGTCCCTGACCTTAGGGGAAAAGTTCTCAATTTTTCTGCATTGAGAACGATATTCACAGTGGGTTTTCATAGATGGCTTTAATGTTATTGAGGTATGTACTTTCTATCCCTGCACTTTGATCAAGAAACGATGCTGTACTTTGTCAAATGCTATTTCAGCAACTATTGACAGTATCATATGGTTCTTGTTCTTTCTTTTATTAATGTATTGTATAACATTGATTGATTTGCAGATGTAGAACCAACCTGCAGCCCAGGAATAAATCCCACTTGGTTGTGGTGAATAATCCTTTTAATGTACTGTTGGATCCTATTGGCTAGTATTTTGGTGAGAATGTTAGCATCTGTGTTCATCAAGGATATTGGTCTGTAATTCTCTTTTTTGATGGGGTATTTGGTTTTGGGATCAAGGTAATGCTGGCCTCCCTCATAAAATGAGTTTGGAAGTTTTCCTTCCATTTCTATTTTTTGGAACAGTTTCAGAATAGGAATTAATTCTTTGAATGCTTGGTAGAATTTCCCTGGGAAACCATCTGACACTGGGCTCTTGTTTGTTAGAAGAATTTTGATGACTGCTTCAATCTCCTTACTGGTTATGGGTCTGTTCAGGTTTTCTCTTTCTTCCTGGTTCAGTTGTGGTAGTTTATATGCCTCTAAGAATGCATCCATTTCTTCCAGATTGTCAAATTTGTTGGCATAGAGTTGCTTATAATATGTTCTTATAATTCTTGGTATTTCTTTGGTGTTGGTTGTGATGTCTCCTCTTTCATTCATAATTTTATTTATTTACTTACTTTTATTTACTTTCTACTATATATTTATTTACTTTCTCTTTTCTTTTTGATAAGTGTGGCCAGGGGTTTATCAATCTTGTTAATTCTTTCAAACAACCAGCTCCTAGTTTCATTGACTCGTTCTATTGTTTTTTGTTGTTGTTGTTGTTGTTTGTTTGTTTGTTTCCATTTCATTGATTTCTGCTCTGATCTTTATTTCTCTTCTCCTGCTGGGTTTAGGCTTTCTTTACTGTTCCTTCTCCTGCTCCGTTAGGTGTAGGGTTAGGTTGTGTACTTGAGACCTTTCTTATTTCTTAAGAAAGGCTTGTATTGCTATATATTTTCTTCTCAGGACTGCCTTTGCTGTGTCCCACAGATTTTGAACCATTGTGTTTTCATTTTCGTTTGTTTCCATGAATTTTTTCAATTCTTCTTTAATTTCTTGGTTGACCCATTCATTCTTTAGAAGGATGCTGTTTAGTCTCCACATATTTGGGTTCTTTCCAAATTTCCTCTTGTGATTGAGTTCTAGCTTCAGAGCATTGTGGTCTGAAAATATGCAGGGAATAATTCCAATCTTTTGATACTGGTTGAGACTTACTTTATGACCCAGGATGTGATCTATTCTGGAGAATGTTCCATGTGCACTGGAGAAGAATGTGTATTCTGTTGCTTTGGGATAGAATGTTCTGAATATATCTGTGATGTCCATCTGGTTCAGTGTGTCATTTAAGGCCTTTATTTCCTCGTTGATCTTTTGCTTGGATGATCTGTCCATTTCAGTAAGGGGGGTGTTAAAGTCCCCTATTTTTACTGTATTATTGTCAATGTGTTTCTTTGATTTTGTTACTAATTGGTTTATGTAGCTGTCTGCTCCCATGTTAGGTGCATAGATATTTAAAATTGTTAGAGCTTCTTGTGGCACAGACCCTTTGAGTGTGATATAGTGTCCTTTCTTATCTTTTATTGTAGTCTTTGTCTTAAAATCTAATTGATCTGATATAAGGATTGCCACCCCAGCTTTCTTTTGATGTCTATTAGCAAGGTAAATTGTTTTCCACCCCCTCACTTTAAATCTGGAGGTATCTTTGGCTCTAAAATGAATTTCTTGTAGACAGCATACTGATTTTTTTTTAAATCCATTCTGATACCCTGCGTCTTTTGATTGGGACATTTAGCCCATTTACATTCAGGGTAACTATTGAGAGATATGAATTTGGTGTCATTGTATTGACTTTAAGGTGACTGTTAGTGTGTATTGTCTCTGTACCTTTCTGGTCTACTACTTTTAGGCTCTCTCTTTGCTTAGAGGACCCCTTTCAATATTTCCTGTAGAGCTGGTTTGGTGTTTACAATTTTTTTTTTTTAGTTTTTGTTTGTCTTGGAAGCTTTTTATCTCTCCTTCTATTTTCAATGATAGCCTAGCTGGATATAGTATTCTTGGCTGCATGTTTTTCTCATTTAGTGCTCTGAATATATCATGCCAGCTCTTTCTGGCCTGCCAGGTCTCTGTGGATAAGTCTTCTGCCATTCTAATATTTTTACCATTGTATGTTACAGATTTTTTTTCTTCCTTCTTTTTTTTTAAGATTATTTATTTATTTATTTGACAGATATCACAAGTAGGCAAAGACGCAGGTAGAGAGAGAGGAGGAGGCAGGTTCCCTGCAGAGCAGAGAGCCTGATGTGGGGGTTCAATCCCAGGACCCTGGGATCATGACTTGCGCTGAAGGCAGAGGCTTTAACCCACTGAGCCACCCAGGCGCCCCTGTTACAGACTTCTTGTCCCAGGCTGCTTTCAGGATTTTCTCTTTGACACTAAGACTTCTAAGTTTTACTATTAGTTGACAGCTGTGGATCTATTCTTATACATTTTGATGGTGGTTCTCTGTGCCTCCTGTATTTTGATGCTTGTTCCGTTTGCCATATGAGGCAAATTCTCTACAGTAATTCTCTCCAATATACCTTCTGTCCCTCTCTTTCTTTCTTCTTCTTCTGGAATCCCAATTATTCTAATATTGTTTCATCTAATGGTATCACTTATCTCTCGAATTCTCACATTGTGGTTCAGCAGTTGCTTGTCTCTCTTTTGCTCAGCTTCTTTATTCTCCATCATTTGATCTTCCATATCACTAATTCTCTCTTCTGCCTCATTTATCCTAGCAGTAAGAGCCTCCATTTTTTATTGTACCTCATTGATAGCTTTTTAAATTTCACCTTTGTTAGATTTTAGTGCTTTTATTTATCCAGAAAGGGCTTTTATTTCTCCAGATAGGGTTTCTCTAATATCTTCCTTTTTCAAGCCCAGTTAGCACCTTGAGAATCATCATTCTGAACTCTAGATCTGACATATTACCAATGTCTGTATTGATTAGGTCCCTAGACTTTGATACAGCCTTTTTTTTTTTTTTTGGTGGTGAGTTTTTCCACCTTGTCATTCTATCCAGTTAAGAATATATGAATGAGAGAATAAAATACTAAAAGGGTGGCAAATACTCCAGAAAAATGTGTATTAACCAAATCAGAAGAGATCACAAATCATGGGGGGAAGAAACAGGATTAAAAGAATTTCAAAATAATTTTTTAAAGAGATAAAGGAAAATATAGATGTTAGACTGATGAATAGAATGAACCACACACTTAATTTTGAGAGTACTTTGGTCTCTTAAAAGAAACTACCTCCCAAAATTTTAAAGAAAGAAAAACGTGTGTATACACACACAGACACAGACACACACAGACACACACACACAATAAGGATAAACATAATGAAGGAATGTAATATGACTGTAAAGATCAAAATTTTTAAAAAATTCTAAAAAAGGAGTTGATAAGATAAGTTCATTGAGAAAAGAAAGAAAAAGAAAGTAGAGAGAATTTGCTCAGGCTGGAGACTAGAACAAATCCCTGTGCTAGATTAAGGGTATATTTTGATCTATTAGAAGAAGTTGTATTTCAAAATTTTTTAGATGAAAAAACCCTATGTGTATACAAAAAATAGATACAATGAAGGATAAAATATGAGTATAATAATGAAGGTTCAAAAAGATTTGCCTTTTAATGAAAGGTATTGTTAAGATAAACTAGTTTAAAAAGTTAATAGAGGAAAGAATAAGAGTTAAAAAATAGAATAGGAAAAAAATAAAATTAACAAGAATTAATTAACTTTGCAAAACTAAGGAATCAAGGGGAGAAAGCCATGAATTCCATACTTTGCTTTCTCTTCCTCTGGAACTCTGCCCTTCTCCTTGATAAGTGAGCTTGGACTTGGCTGGATGTTTTTGCTGATCTTCTGGGGGAGAGGCCTGTTGTAGTTATTCTCAAGTGTCTTTGCCTGAGGTGGAATTGCATTGCCCTTGCCAGGTGCTGGGCTAAGTAATCTGCTCTGGTTTGCTCTCAGGAGCTTTTGTTCCCTGACCACTTTCCATAGTGTTCTGGAGTATGGGAATGAAAATAATGGCCTCCCAATCTCCAGTCCAGAGGAGCAGAGAGCTCGGGACCCAACTCCTTGGTGCGCCTTCAGAGAAAAGTGCTTAATCACTCCCATCTCCCTGGCCTCTGGCTGTGTGCTGAACTCACCCGGCCTGTAACTGAGCATTTCTGTCTCTGGCACACAGTGCCACCTGGAGTCTCCAAACACAACAGATCCCTGCTGCTCTTCCAGGGACGTCTCCCCAGATCTGCCACTTTTGGGGTCCCTGCTCCAAGAGCAGTGGTCTGATTGTGGCATGGATCACAGTTTAAGGTAACCTTGAGCTGAGAGCTCACCCCTCAGTTCCATCTCTTTCACTGGCTTCCTTGCTCTAAAACCTGTGAGCTCTGTGATACTCAGACATCTCTGATCCTTCTGTGACCCTGCAGGACCCGAGACCACGCTGTCCCCATGAGGGCTCCACTGTTGCTTAGCCTCTGAAGCGATGTCCCTTGTTGGGCACAGCAAAGATGGTGCTGGCCTGCCTTCTCTTCCGGCTAGAAAAGGCGCCACCGTGGCAGTATTGGCACCAACGTGGCGGTTTCGGTTCCGCATATCTCTGATATTTCCTCCTCTCGCCCAACACACCCTACCCAGTTACTGACTACGTAACCAAACCCCATAGGCTCTCTCCCCGCTGACCTCATTTCCCATCCCCTACCCAATATAAGCTGCAACCCCGCTCAATAAAGTGAGATCCTGCTTCGACAGATCCCCCGAGCCTGGTGTCCGTTGGTGCGTCCGGGTTCGCGACACTCGCCATCCCGCTCAGCCCCGGGAAGGGGCCTCCGGCTGGTCCGGTCGCCTCCACCCCTCCGAGGGAACCCCAACAACTGGTGCCCCGTGTGAGGACCCTCTCCTCATTCTTCTCGCTGATGGGCCAATCGGTCTTCGGGTGAGTGTACCCCCATAAATTATGGGGCAGTCATCTTCCAAAAGTGACCCTGCCCTCGAATCCCTGCGTTTCCTTTTGAGAAGCCGCGGTCTTTCCCTCACCGATTCCCAAGCCCTTAAGACATGGGAGGCCTTTGTTAAGGTGGCTCCTTGGCTTCCGGAAGGTAACCTTTTCGATTGGGACACGTGGGATCGTATTGAACAGCTAATCCATAAAGCCCACGTAAACAGGGGGGAGATACCTCCTTTGGGTCACTAAAGAGTTGCTTTCCACCCAGACCCCCAAAGGGGCTTAAGGAGCCACCTTGCCCCCCGAAATCTTGCACCCCTCCCCCTTCCCAATCCGAGGCAACCAAACTCCCTTCTGGGACGCCCACTCCGACTATATCAGACAAGCCACAAGAGAAGTCTCCCACTCCCGCCTCAAACATTCCTGACGGCCCCTCCGCTAGACCCAAAAAACTCTATCCCCCTCTAAACCCTTTTGATGAAGCCCCTTGGTCCCCAGATCTCCAACCCAAACCTCGAAGTAAGAGCCCCCCCGTGTGACCCCCCTCCACTAACCCCTTTAATGTTAACCCAGGGGGTAACTGTCCAGCTCCATGGTACCCATGGGAGCCTGGGGACCTTAAGGAGCTTAAAAAGGCAGTGTTTTTGGACAGGCTTTAATGGTCTACTCCCCTTCGTCCTCCCCTTCCTGGGACCCATCTTAACCCTACTCCTCCTAGTTTCCTTTGGCCCCTGCATTATAAACAAGTTGGCCCAATTCGTGCAAAAGAGGATGGAAGCCATTCAATTAATGAATGTCCAAGTACATTATCAGAGATTGGCCGCCCATGATGAAGACACCTACTAATAGCGCCAACAACCTTTATTGGCCAATGACGGGTAAGACCCCATGAAGACCAGGGCAACCTAAGACAGGCCTTAGAGGAAAGTTCCCCTTGTAGCTGCATGATATTCAATGACAGGTAAGACCAATGGGAGGGACAGAACAACCTAAGACAGAGGACATACCTTTGCTGTATGACCCTCAATGACAGGTAAGTCTGTTACCTCACCACTGGCAACCTAAGACAGAAGTCATGCCTACAAAAACAAAAGGGGGAAATGTTGGGCACAGCAAAGATGGTGCTGGCCTGCCTTCTCTTCTGGCTAGAAAAGGCGCCACCGTGGCAGTATTGGCGCCAACGTGGCGGTTTCGGTTCCGCATATCTCTGATATTTCCTCCTCTCGCCCAACACACCCTACCCAGTTACTGACTATGTAACCAAAACCCATAGGCTCTCTCCCCGCTGACCTCATTTCCCATCCCCTACCCAATATAAGCTGCAACCCCGCTCAATAAAGTGAGATCCTGCTTCGACAGATCCCCCGAGCCTGGTGTCCGTTGGTGCGTCCGGGTTCGCGACACTCGCCATCCCGCTCAGCCCCGGGAAGGGGCCTCCGGCTGGTCCGGTCGCCTCCACCCCTCCGAGGGAACCCCAACAGTCCCTCAGTTCAGATTTTGTGCTCCATTGCTTTGCCGGGAACCAGCCCCTCCCCCCGCGGTCTATCTTCTCATTGCTTTGGATTTATTTCTCCACAGGTCCTATCTTTCAGAAGGTGGTCAATTTTCTGTTTCTAGAATTGCTGCTCTTCTTCTCTTTGATCTCCTGTTGGATTTTTAGGTGTTCAGAATGGTTTGATAAACTATCTAGCTGATCTCCTGCTACCTGATGTCATCTCAGCCTGCTATTCCTCTGCCATCTTGACTCTTCTCAAAGCTTTTTATCTCTCCTTCTATTCTCAATGACAGTCTAGTTGGATATTTTTCCCCATTTAATGCTCTGAATATATCATGCCAGTCCTTTCTGGCCTTCCAGGTGTCTGTGCTGCTAATCTAATGTTTCCACCTTTGTATTGTTAGGTCCGTTATTAAACGAAATGAGACTGAGACAAAGTGGAAGTTATTTAATGCTTTATTTTATGCCAAGTGTTAGAAATCAGACTGATCAGCCAGGGGAACAAGACTGAAACAAAGTTAAAGTTATGCAAAGCTCTATTCTATGCCAAGCATTAGAAATCAGACAGACCAGCCAGGGCCGTCTCCAAAGAGAGTGACCACCCCCAGCTTACAGACTCAAGAATTGACTGACTGACCAGTCAGGGCCTTCTCCAAAGACAGCGACCCCTCCCAATCTTACAGGCTACCTTTTATTGGGTGAAACTGCAGCCCGTATCTTGGTATCTCAACCCACCAGGTTTGTGTGTCTCTTGTTGATTGGCTAGTTTCATCCAGTCTGGTGATGTGTTATTCAAGATTACTCCATACTAGGACAATTACAAACAGTGCTTTCTGGGAAGGCTTAGTCAGTTAACATATTCAGTGTGAATAATAGGACTGTCGTTTTTTCCAAGATGGAGTCATTTAGGTTTGGCAAGACCTTCTCACTGTTACAAACAGTACTTCATACTGATTAGATGTCTCCATTTGTCCTGACTTGTCCTTGTATTCTGGGCTATTATCAGGAACTAGCTGACTACATCTTACTGGTTTCCTAGACTTGTTTCTAAGTAACTTTCCCTGGGGGGTGGGGAGAGTCAATTTAAGTTTACTGCACAAACAACAAAATGACTATTTACCCAAAATGGAGTCACTCTGGCTAAATAGGTCTTTACAGTATGTTACAGACTTCTTGTCCTGAGCTGCTTTCAGGATTTTCTCTTTATCTCTGAGACTTGTAAATTTTATTATCAGATGATGGAGTGCTGACCTATTTTTATTGATTTTGAATGGAGTCCCCTGTGCCTCCTGGATTTTGATGCCTGTATCCTTCCCCAAATTAGGGAAGTTCTCCCCTATAATTTTCTCTAATATACCTACCCCCCTTTTTTTCTGCCTCTGGTATTCTAATTATTCTAATATTGTTTCATCTTATGATATCACTTATCCCTTAAATTCTCCCCTTTCAATCCAGTAGTTGTTTATCTCTCTTTTTCTCACCTTCTTTATTCTGTCATTTGGTTTTCCATACCACTAATTCTCTTCTCTTCCTCATTTATCCTAGCAGTTAGAGCTTCCATTTTTGATTACACCTCATTAATAGCCTTTTTCATTTTGACTTGGTTATATTTTAGTTTTTTATTTCTCCAGAAAGGGATTCTCTAGTATCTTCTATGCTTTTTTCAAGCCTAGCTAGTATCTTTATAATTGTCATTCCTAAATCTAGTTCTGACATCTTCCTAATGTTTGTATTGATTAGGTCCCTTTTTTCCCTTTTTGTCATTTTGTCCAGAGAGTAATAAATGAATGAAAGAACAAATGCTCAAAGGTTAATAATGACCCCAGAAAAATATGCACTAAACAAATCATAGGAGACCTTCCAGAATGTAGTTGCTTTTCTGTTCATAGAATTTCTGCTCTCCTTTTCTTCGATCTCCTATTGAGTTTGTTGGTATTCAGAATGGTTTGATAATTATCTAGTTGAATTCCTGGGACCAGAGAAAATTTAGCTCTCCTACTCCCCTGCCATATTGCTCTTCTCTGTCATCTTTTCTGAGGTATAATTGACAAGCTGTAAGTTATTTAAGTGCACAACATGAAGGTATGTATACATATACATTATGAAAGAATCCCTCCCCCATCAAGTTAACACTTCCATCACCTCACCATACCTCACACATTTACTTTTCTTGCGTGAGAACATTTAAGTTCTAATTTCTTCACAAATTTCAGTTATGCAATACAGTGTTACCCACTGTAGTCACCATGTTACACATTAGATCCTCAGAACTTTGTCTTATTACTGAAAGTTTGTATCTTTTTACCAAACTGTCCCCCCCATCCCTAGCTATCACCAACCTACTGTTTCTATGAATTTAACTTGAAAAAATTTAACATTATTATTTTTAGATTCCACATATAAGTGCTACCATGCAGTATTTGTCTTTCTTTGTCTGGCTTATTTCCCTTAGCATGACACCCTCCTTGTCTTAAGTATCAGGATTCTTTTTGTTTTCTAGGGCTAAATTTTATATATATATAAAATTTATATATAAATATATATAATATAAATAAAAATATATAAATATATAAATATAAATAAATAATAATACTGTTTAAAATATAAAAATATATATATAATATATATATATAAATATATATATATAAAATATATATATAAATATATATAAATATATATAATATAAATATAAATATATAAATATATAAATATAAATAAATAATAATACTGTTTAAAATATAAAAATAATATATAATATAATATAGTAAATACATAAATAAATAATATTTTATATATATATATATATAATTTATTCATCCACTGATGACATTTATGTCATTTCCATTGCTTGGCCATTGTGAATAATGCTGCAATGAACATTGGAATAAAGCTATCCCTTCAATATAATGGTCTCATTTCCTTTGGATATAGACTTAGAAATGGTACTGCTGGATCATATAATAGTTTTATTTTTAATTTCTTGAGGAAACTTCATACTTTCCATAGTGGTCATACCAGTTTACATTTCCAGCTACAATATACAAGGATTCTATTTTCTTTTATCCTTATTTGCATTTGTTATTTTGAATCTTTTTGTTAATAAACATCATAATATAGCACAATCATCTCATTTTGCTTTTGATTTTTATGCCCTTGATTATTAGTGATGTTGAGCACCTTCTCATGTACCTGTTGGCAACTGTATATGTCTTTCAGAAAAATGTCTATTTGGGTCATTTGTACATCTGTAATAAGGCTGTTATCTTTGCTATCGAGTAAGTAAGCACTCTACATATTTTGAGTATTAATTCCTTATAAAATATATGATTTGCACATATTTTCTCTTTTTTCATGTGTTATATTTTTATTTTGTTGATTGTTTCCTTTGTAATGTGGAAATTTTTTAGTTTGATGTATCCTCTCTCATTTTTTTTTGCTTTTGCTGCCTTTGTTTTTGGCGTCAAATCCAGTAAATCATCCCCAAGACTGATTTCAAGGAGCTTACCCACTATGTGTTCTTTAGAAGTTTTAAGGTTTTAGCTCTTATGTTCTAGTGTTTAATCAATTTTGAGTCTATTTTTGTATTGGTGTAAGATAGGGTTCCATTCTCATTTTTTTGCATGTGGCTGTCCAGATTTCCCAGTATAATTTATTAAAGAGACTATTTTTCCCCATTGTGTATTCTTGGATCCTTATAAATTACTTGAATATATATGCATGGATTTATTTCTGGGTTCATTATTTTGTTCCATTGATTTATATTTCTGTTTTTATGCCAATACTATACTACACTACTTTAATTACTATAGTTACTATAGAGTGCGATGCGTCTACCTTTGTTCTTCTTTCTCAAGGGTGTTACAACTACTTTGGGTCTTTTGTGGTTCCAAACCCATTTTTGGATGTTTTTCTATTTCTGTGAAAAATGTCATTGGAATTTTGATCAGAATTGCATTGAACGTGTAGATTGCTTTGGGTAGTATGTGTATTTTAACATTGGTTTTGTAACCTGCAACTTTACTGGGTTTGTTTATTACATAATTTTCTTTTTCTGGTGACATTTTAGGATTTTCTCTATATAATATCATCTCACCTGCAAACATCTCACCTGTTAATTAATAATATCATCTCACCTGTTAATTTATTTTACTCCCTTTTTAAAATCATTTGGATGCTTTTAATTTCTTTTTCTTGCTTAGTTGCTTTTGCTGGAACTTCCAGTACTATGTTGAAAAAAAGTGATGAGAGTGGGCAACCTTATCTTTTTTCTGATCTTAAAGGAAAAGCTTTTAGCTTTTTACCATCAAGTATCATGTTCATTGTGGGCTTGTTATTATGGCCTTTATCATGTTGAAGTACATTCCTTCTATACCCTATTTGTTGAGAATTTTTATTATAAAGGATGCTGAATTTTGTCAAATGCTTTCTGTCTTCTATTGAGATGATCATGTGATTTTCATCCTCTAATTTGCTAATGTGGTATATCACATTTATTTATTTTTTATTTTTTTTTAAAGATTTTATTTATTCATTTGACAGAGGGAGAGAGATCACAAGTAGGCAAAGAGGCAGGCGGAGAGAGAGGAGGAAGCAGGCTCCCTGCCGAGCAGAGAGCCCGATGTGGGGCTCAATCCCAGGACCCTGGGATCATGACCTGAGCCGAAGGCAGAGGCCTAACACACTGAGCCACCCAGGCGCCCCTATCACATTTATTGATTTAAGTATATTCAACCATCCTTGTATCTCAGGAATAAATTCTATTTGATCATGGTGTTTGATCCTCTTATATATATTTCAACATTATAAACTGTTGAATTTGATTTCTTAATATTTCTTTGAGGATTTTTGCATCTGTGTTTATCAAAGATATTGGTATTCAAATTTATTTTCTTGTAGTGGGTCAAAATAATTTTTAGTCTTTTTCTTCCTATTCATTTATTAATTCATCTAACATTTATTGGATATGTACTGTGTGCCAGGCATTATATCACCATGGGTACTAGGGGAAAAAAATGAATAGGATGAAACCTTTTCTTCATGTAAAGAACACTGCTTATTGATGAAAAGGGAAGAGACAGACACATACATATATTTATTCCTTCAATCAGGCAATAAATACTTGTTGAACCCTTATTATATGCTGTTAGGGATATGACAGAGAACAAAAAAGTTAATTTTTATTTTTGCCTTCATAGAACTTATGTACTAGGTGGTAACAGCAATATGATGCCACAAGCCACCACCAGGTTTCATGCTTCTGTCAGGAAAGGTTTCACAGGGAAAGAGACATCTCAATTACTACTTAAATGATTGGTAGATCTATTTCCTATCTCTCTATATTTGCCCATTCTGGACATTTTTTATTAATAGAATTAAATAATATGTAGTCTTCTGTGACTGGCTTCTTATATGAAACATACTGTTTTTGATGTCATAGCATGTATCAATGCTTCATTCCTTTTTATAGCTGAATAATATTATATAGATCATTGTAATTTTATTTGTCCATTCATCAGTTAATGAGCATTAAGGTTGGTTCTACATTTTGGCTATTATGACCACTGCTACTTTAAACATTCCTGTACAACTTTTTATGTGGATATATGTTTCCCATTCTTGTTGGTGTATAACAAGCAGTGGAATTGCTGGCTCATATGGTGATTCTATGTTTGACATTTTGAGGAACTGCAAGACTGTTTTCCAAACATAACTGTTTTAGAGAGTGGTCAGTTTAAATCTTTTGCCATTTTTAAACTGGTTGTCTAACCTTTTTTCACTTTTTTCACTGTGTTTTTGTGTGAAAATATATATTCTCACACACAAAGATTGAAACTGACCACTCTCTAAAGCAGTTATGTTTGGAAAACGTATGTATGGGATATATCCCATACATATATATACACATGCAGACACACGCATACACACACACATATACTAGATACATATCCTTTATCAGATATATTTTTGTAAATCTCTTTTCTCAGTCTGTGGGTTGTCTTTTCACTTTCCTGGTGGTGTCTTTTGAATTTGTTGATTTTCATCAAGTCCAATTTACCTATTTTCTCTTTCACCAGTTTTGCTTTTGATGTCATACCTAAGAAATTACTGCCTGATCCAAGATTATGAAGATTTTCTTCTATGTTTTCTTTTAACAGTTTTATGGCATAAGTTGTTATAATTAGGTCTATGTTCTCGTGAGTGACTGTTTTGCATATGGTATGAGATATGTCCTGTTATTTTATACTTATAATTTTTCACCTTCTAACATACTACATAATCTATTTGTGTATCATGTTTACTGTGTTTTTACCTGTTTGGATATATGCTTTACAATGGTTAAGTGATTTTTTCCTCTTTCTTATTGTTATACGGCCAGAACAAGTGTGTGCTCAATGGACGTCTATTTAAAGACTAGTGAAGTGGTGCCTGGGTGGCCCAGTCATTAAGCGTCTGCCTTTGGCTCTGGTCATGACCCCAGCGTACTGGGATGGAGCCCTCATCAGGTTCTCTGCTCAGTGGGAAGCCTACTTCTCCCTCTCCCACTCTGCCTGCTTGTGTTCCCTCTCTTGCTGTCTCTCCCTCTAGCAAATAAATAAAGTCTTAAAAAGTAGACTAGTGAAGATCCTACTGTAGTTAACAACATGATATTTTAGAAGAAGGGCTAGTAATTGTGCTAGAAAGGATAGCCTGGCTGTAGTAAAAAATTCATATTAACATTACTTGTTGCAATTTAAAAGGATTTATCTCATCCTAGAAACCAGTACAGACAAAGCCTCAGTGGAAGCCCAGATTTTTGGTGAATAAGATTGTTTGGGTGCAGGCTTTTGGTTTGTGGATTCCTTGTACCATATTTGTTTAAGATTTTTGTTATTTGAATTTTTATGGATTCATTAATAAATAAATATGGATGGAGAGAGTAAGAGTATATATCTTATAGTTTGCTGGAAATTCTGGTGATTGGCAGCAACTTTAAATATAACTGACAACCATAGAACCTTGAAAAGTGCATTTTCCAAAAGGTTAATTTGGAGTTTTCCCAAAAGCATAACTTGCAAATTTTCAGTATCCAGAGATGAAGGACAATTAACAATTAATAGTTAATCAATCAATGACATATAATGATTTTTTCTTATATGTGAAAGTGTTAAGTTAGAGGCTTCTTGGGATTCAGAAGTGAGTGATACATGTTCTCTGACCTCAAGTAGCTCACAGTCCCTAGAGACAAATATGTAGCACAGTACAGGGCAGAGCTTGCTTATGCCATAGAGGAGATATAAAGTCTATGTGGGATTTATAAGAAAAAGAAATAAAGTTTGGGAAGAAACTGGAGAAAGTTTTATGGAAAGTGTTTACCTGAGATGGACTTTGGAGAATGGGTAGAGTCACCTGGAAGAAGTTGTGAGGGTGGATGTCATATGAGCCAGGGTGGAAATCAGGAAAAAGGCAAGGCCAGCCCTAAGAACTGTGAACTGTGCAAGGGAGTGGTGAAGGAGGACAGCAGGAAAAGAGGTTATGGGGGTGAATAAATATGTCAAGTGAATATATGGGCCTAGGTACAATCTAATAGCAGCAACAAGGTGATTCCAACAGATAATTCCATCACTATTCATTAATTGTATTGACTGGCTTATTGGAATCTGCATACAGTACCCCTGGAGACTCTTAATTTATTTGTGATATGGTTGTATGCTGGAATTCCTACAAAGCAGCTGAAGCTGTGGCCAGAAAAATTCAGTTGGGTGGCTTTAACTTGGGGTTCTTATATTGCACAGAAATGTTGAAAGTATTTGTGTATCTGTGTATGTCTGAGATGAGTGTGTATATGTGTGTGTGTGTGTGTGTGTGTGTATGTGATTGCTTGAAGATAGCTAGGCATTGCAACCTGCTAATAATAACCTTAAATACTTAGCAGAAGGTTAAGAGTTTTCTAGGAAGTTGGAATTTCTTGGGTGACTTTGGAAAACTGTTGGAAAGAATATATCATGTGGGACCTTCAAGATGTTTCATGACAAGAAACTTTGGCCAGGGTTTTGCAGATGATGAAACCAACATCTGGCTAAAGATACCACATTTCCAGAGATGTCTGTTGCCCCAAATCTTCCTGTCCACAGGGCTTTTTGACTCCCTCTAGACAGGACCTGACCACTAGTTCATGTTGTGCAGAAAGCAGTGACTATTGGAAAGTGTGTAGGGTGGGACTCAATACAATTTGAATCCCTGTATTGAGTCCATTTTAATTCCTAGACAGTCTCACTCTTCCATCTCAGGGAGATTCTTTTGCTTGTTGTAATAAAGAGACTAATCTAGAGGTGGAAGGAATGACAGGAAGATTTCTGACAGCAATGGAGATAGAAAATTCAACTCTGAGAGATGATTGAATAGAAAGGGAGAACCAGTGACAGAAGGGCAGACCCCAGGCTTAGGTGAGGGCCTGGAAGGAAAGTGCCTTGCAAAAGGAAAAAGGGGAAATTTGCCCTGGGGAAGGGCTATGGACAGCATCCAGGGAGACCCAGGGAGATGAGTGGAGCCCTCCTCCTACAATGCCATCCTCAATTTCCCTGCCTCCAAGATGAATGAATTGGATTGCATCACTTTTCACCCCCAACATTCTGAAATTCAGTAATTACACATTGTGTTGAGATTCAAGCCAAGCAGAGCATGTCTCTGTGCTCAGTAGCAGGGCAGACACAAAAGGTTTGGCTGTGTTGTGATGGTATCCCCAGTGCTGGACAGACAATGAGTGCTTCTCTGCACGATCGGGGGTTGCTTTTTCTTTTTCTTTCTTTCTTTTTTTTTTAATTGTGTTATGTTAGTCACCATACAATACATCATTAGTTTTTTATGTAGGGTTCTATGATTCACCATTCACATATAATACCCAGTGCTCCATGCAATACATGCTCTCCTTAATATCCATCATCAGGAGCACCCATCCCCTCAATCCCATCCCTTCCAAAACCCTCAGTTTGTTTTTCAGAGTCCACAGTCTCTCATGGTTCATCTCCCCCTCCGATTCTCCCCTTTCACTTTTCCTTTCTTTCTCCTAATGTCCTCCATGTTATTACTTATGTTCCACAAGTAAGTGAAACCATATGATAATTGACTTTCTCTGCTTGACTTATTTCAATCAGCGTAATCTCCTCCAGTCCCATCCACACTGATGCAAAAGTTGGGTATTCATCCTTTCTGATGGCTGAGTAATATTCCATTGTATATATGGATCACATTTTCTTTATCCATTCATCATCTTCTTTATCCATCCATTGAAGGGCATCTTGGTTCTTTCCACAGTTTGGTTATTGTGTACATTGCTGCTATGAATATTGGGGTACAGATGGCCCTTCTTTTCACTACATCTGTATCTTTGGAGTAAATACCCAGTAGTGCAATTGCCAGGTCATAGGGTAGCTCTATTTTTAATTTTTTGAGGAATCTCCACACTGTTTTACAAAGTGGCTGCATAAACTTGCATTCTCACCAACAGTGTAAGAGGAGTCCTCTTTCTCCAAAGCCTCTCCAAAAATTGTTGTTTATTTCATTGTTAATCTTTGCCATTCTAACTGGTGTAAGGTGGTTTATCAATGTGGTTTTGATTTGAATTTCACTGATGGCTAATGATGAATATTATTTCATGTGTTTGCTAGCCATTTATATGTCTTCATTGAAGAAGTGTCTGTTCGTTTCTTCTGCCCATTTTTTTGACTTGATTATTTGTTTTTTGGATGTTGAGTTTGAGAAATTCTTTTTAGTAATCTTGGATATCAGCCCCTTGTCTTTAGTGTCATTTGGGAATATCTTTTCCCATTCCATGGGTTGCCTCTTTGTTTTGTTGACTGTTTCCTTTGATTTGCAGAAGCTTTTGATCTTGATGAAGTCCCAAAAGTTCATTTTTGCTTTTGTTTTCCTTGCCTTTGGAGATGCGTGTTGAAAGAAGTTGCTGTGACTGATATTAAAGAAGTTACTATGTTCTTCTCTAGAATTTTTATGGATTCCTGTTTCATGTTGAGGTCTTTCATCCATTTTGAGTTTATCTTTGTGTATGGTATAAAAGAATGGTTGAGTGTCATTCTTCTGTACATAGCTGTCCAATTTTCCCAGCACCATTTACTGATGAGACTATTTTTTCCCCCACTGGATATTTTTTCCGGCTTTGTTGAAGATAATTTTACCATAGATTTGAGGGTCCATAGCTGGGCTCTTTACTCTGTTCCTTTGGTCTATGTGTCTGTTTCTGTGTGTGTGGATGGCTCTTAGTTTAAAAAGCCTTCTTCAGATTCCCAGATTTTTCTTCGAAGGGCTCCCTCTGTTTCCCAGTAACTTCACTTCTAAAGGATAGCTAAGGGGGAAGCTTTACTTTTTTTAAAATTTTTAATTTTTTATAAACATGTATTTTTATCCCCAGGGGTACAGGTCTGTGAATCACCAGGTTTACACACTTCACAGCACTCACCAAAGCACATACCCTCCCCAATGTCCATAATCCGTCCCCCTTCTCCCAACCTCCCTCCCCCCAGCAACCCTCAGTTTGTTTTGTGAGATTAAGAGTCACTTAAGGTTTGTCTCCCTCCCAATTCCATCTTGTTTCATTGATTCTTCTTCTACCCACTTACGCCCCCATGTGGCATCACCACTTCCTCATATCAGGGAGATCATATGATAGTTGTCTTTCTCTGCTTGACTTATTTCGCTAAGCATGATACGCTCTAGTTCCATCCATGTTGTCGCAAATGGCAAGATTTCATTTCTTTTGATGGCTGCATAGTATTTCATTGTGTATATATTCCACATCTTCTTGATACATTCATCTGTTGATGGACATCTAGGTTCTTTCCATAGTTTGGCTATTGTGGACATTGCTGCTATAAACATTTGGGTGCACGTGCCCCTTTGGGTCACTACATTTGTATCTTTAGGGTAAATACCCAGTAGTGCAATTGCTGGGTCATAGTGTAGTTCTATTTTCAACACTTTGAGGAACCTCCATGCTGTTTTCCAGAGTGGCTGCACCAGCTTGCATTCCCACCAACAGTGTAGGAGGGTTCCCCTTCCTCCGCATCCTCGCCAGCATCTGTCATTTCCTGACTTGTTGATTTTAGCCATTCTGACTGGTGTGAAGTGATATCTCATTGTGGTTTTGATTTGTATTTCCCTGATGCCAAGTGATATGGAGCACTTTTTCATGTGTCTGTTGGGCATCTGGATGTCTTCTTTGCAGAAATGTCTGTTCATGTCCTCTGTCCACTTCTTGATTGGATTATTTGTTCTTTGGGTGTTGAGTTTGCTAAGTTATTTATAGATTTTGGACACTAGTCCTTCATCTGATATGTTGTTTGCAAATATCTTCTCCCATTCTGTAAGCTGTCTTTTGGTTTTGTTGACTGTTTCCTTTGCTGTGCAAAAGCTTTTGATCTTGATGAAATCCCAATAGTTCAATTTGCCCTTCCTTCCCTTGCCTTTGGAGATGTTCCTAGGAAGACGTGGCTGCAGCTGAGGTCGAAGAGGTTGCTGCCTGTATTCTCCTCAAGGATTTTGATGGATTCCTTTCGCACATTGAGGTCCTTCATCCATTTTGAGTCTATTTTCGTGTGTGGTGTAAAGAAATGGTCCAATTTCATTTTTCTGCATGGGGTTGTCCAATTGTCCCAAAACCATTTATTGAAGAGGCTGTCTTTCTTCCATTGGACATTCTTTCCTGCTTTGTCGAAAATTAGTTGACCATAGAGTTGAGGGTCTATTTCTGGGCTCTCTATTCTTTTCCATTGATCTATGTGTCTGTTTTTGTGCCAGTACCATGCTGTCTTGATGATGACAGCTTTGTAATAGAGCTTGAAGTCCGGAATTGTGATGCCACCAACTTTGGCTTTCTTTTTCAATATCCCTTTGGTTATTCGAGGTCTTTTCTGGTTCCATATAAATTTTAGAACTATTTGTTCCATTTCTTTGAAAAAGATGGATGGTACTTTGATAGGAATTGCATTAAATGTGTAGATTGCTTTAGGTAGCATAGACATTTTCACAATATTTATTCTTCCAATCCAGGAGCATGGAACATTTTTCCATTTCTTTGTTTCTTCATCAGTTTCTTTCATGAGTACTTTATAGATTCTTTGCCTCTTTGGTTAGGTTTATTCCTAGGTATCTTATGGTTTTGGATGCAATTGTAAATGGGATGGACTCCTTAATTTCTCTTTCTTCTGTCTTGTTGTTGGTGTAGAGAAATGCAACTTATTTCTGTGCATTGATTTTATATCCTGACACTTTACTGAATTCCTGTATAAGTTCTAGCAGTTTTGGAGTGGAGTCTTTTGGGTTTTCCACATATAGTATCATATCATCTGTGAAGAGTGATAATTTGACTTCTTCTCTGCCGATTTGGATGCCTTTAATTTCCTTTTGTTGTCTGATTGCTGAGGCTAGGACTTCTAGTACTAGGTTGAATAGCAGTGGTGATAATGGACATCCCTGCCACGTTCCTGACCTTAGCGGAAAAGCTTTCAGTTTTTCTCCATTGAGAATGATATTTGCGGTGGGTTTTTCATAGATGGCTTTGATGATATTGAGGTATGTGCCTTCTATACCTACACTTTGAAGAGTTTTGATCAGGAAGGGATGCTGTACTTTGTCAAATGCTTTTTCAGCATCCATTGAGAGTATCATATGGTTCTTGTTCTTTCTTTTATTGATGTGTTGTATCACATTGACTGATTTGTGGATGTTGAACCAACCTTGCAGCCCTGGAATAAATCCCACTTGGTCGTGGTGAATAATCCTTTTAATGTACTGTTGAATCCTACTGGCTAGTATTTTGGTGAGAATTTTCGCATCTGTGTTCATCAAGGATATTGGTCTATACCTCTCTTTTTTGATGGGATCCTTGTCTGGTTTGGGGATCAAGGTGATGCTGGCCTCATAAAATAAGTTTGGAAGTTTTCCTTCCATTGCTATTTTTTGGAACAGTTTCAGGAGAATAGGAATTAGTTCTTCTTTAAATGTTTGGTAGAATTCCCCCGGGAAGCCGTCTGGCCCTGGGCTTTTGTTTGTTTGGAGATTTTTAATGACTGTTTCAATCTCCTTACTGGTTATGGGTCTGTTCAGGCTTTCTATTTCTTCCTGGTTCATTTGTGGTAGTTTATATGTTTCTAGGAATGCATCCATTTCTTCCAGATTGTCAAATTGTTGGCGTAGAGTTGCTCATAGTATGTTCTTATAATCGTTTGTATTTCTTTGGTGTTAGTTGTGATTTCTCCTCTTTCATTCATGATTTTATTTATTTGGGTCCTTTCTCTTTTCCTTTTGAGAAGTCGGGCCAGGGGTTTATCAATTTTATTAATTCATTCAAAGAACCAGCTCCTAGTTTCGTTGATTTGTTCTATTGTTTTTTTGGTTTCTATTTCATTGATTTCTGCTCTGATCTTTATGATTTCTCTTCTCCTGCTGGGCTTAGGGTTTTTTTCTTGTTCTCTCTCCAGCTCCTTTAGGTGTAGGGTTAGGTTGTGTACCTGAGACCTTTCTTGTTTCTTGAGAAAGGCTTGTACTGCTATATATTTTCCTCTCAGGACTGCCTTTGTTGTGTCCCATTGATTTTGAACTGTTGTTATTTCATTATCATTTGTTTCCATGATTTTTTTCAATTCTTCTTTAATTTCCCGGTTGACCCATTCATTCTTTAGAAGGATGCTGTTAGTCTCCATGTGGGTTTGGGTTCTTTCCAAACTTCCTTTTGTGGTTGAGTTCTAGCTTCAGAGCATTGTGGTCTGAAAATATGCAGGGAATGATCCCAATCTTTTGATACCAGTTGAGTCCTGATTTAGGACCGAGGATGTGATCTATTCTGGAGAATGTTCCATGTGCACTAGAGAAGAATGTGTATTCTGTTGCTTTGGGATGAAATGTTCTGAATATATCTGTGATGTCCATCTCGTCCAGTGTGTCGTTTAAGGACTTTATGTCCTTGTTGATCTTTTGCTTGGATGATCTGTCCATTTCAGTGAGGGGAGTGTTAAAGTCCCCTACTATTATTGTATTATTGTTGATGTGGTGTTTTTTTTTTTTGATTTTGTTATTAATTGGTTTATATAGTTGGCTGCTCCCACGTTGGGGGCATAGATATTTAAAATTGTTAGATCTTCTTGTTGGACAGACCCTGTGAGTATGATATAGTGTCCTTCCTCATCTCTTATTATAGTCTTTGGCTTAAAATCTAATTGATCTGATATAAGGATTGCCACTCCTGCTTTCTTCTGATGTCCATTAGCATGGTAAATTCTTTTCCACCCCCTCACTTTAAATCTGGAGGTGTCTTAGGGCTTAAGATGAGTTTCTTGGAGGCAACATAGAGATGGGTTTGTTTTTTTATCCATTATGATACCCTGTCTCTTTTTTTTTTTTAAAGATTTTATTTATTTATCAGAGAGAGAGAAGGGGAGAGAGCGATCACAGGCAGATAGAATGGCAGGCAGAGGCAGAGGGAGAAGCAGGCTCCCCGCTGAGCAAGGAGCCCGATGTGGGACTTGATCCCAGGACGCTGGGATCATGACCTGAGCCGAAGGCAGCTGCTTAAACAACTGAGCCACCCAGGCGTCCCCCCTGTGTCTTTTGATTGAGGCATTTAGCCCATTCACTTTCAGGGTAACTATTGAGTGATATGAATTCAGTGCCATTGTATTGCCTGTAAGGTGACTGTTACTGTATATGGTCTCTGTTCCTTTCTGATTACCACTTGTAGGCTCTCTCTTTGCTTAGAGGACTCCTTTCAATATTTTCTGTAGAGTTGGTTTGGTGTTTGGAAATTCTTTCAGTTTTTGTTTGTCTTGGAAGCTTTTAATCTCTCCTTCTATTTTCAATGATAGCCTAGCTGGATATAGTATTCTGGGCTGCATGTTTTTCTCATTTAGTGCTCTGAAAATATCATGCCAGCTCTTTCTGGCCTGCCAGGTCTCTGTGGATAAGTCAGCTGCCAATCTAATATTTTTACCATTGTATGTTACAGACTTCTTTTCCTGGGCTGCTTTCAGGATTTTCTCTTTGTCACTGAGACTTGTAAATTTTACTATTAGGTGACGGGGTGTGGGCCTATTCTTATTGATTTTGAGGGGCGTTCTTTGAACCTCCTGAATTTTGATGCTCCTTCCCTTTGCCATATTGGGGAAATTCTACCCAATAATTCTCTCCAGTATACCTTCTGCTCCCCTCTCTCTTTCTTCTTCTTCTGGAATCCCAATTATTCTAATGTTGTTTCGTCTTATGGTGTCACTTATCTCTCGAATTCTCTCCTCGTGGTCCAGTAGCTGTTTGTCTCTCTTTTGCTCAGCTTCTTTATTCTCTGTCATTTGGTCTTCTATATCACTAATTCTTTCTTCTGCCTCATTTATCCTAACAGTGAGAGCCTCCATTTTTGATTGCACCTCATTAATAGCTTTTTTGATTTCAACTTGGTTAGATTTTAGTTCTTTTATTTCTCCAGAAAGAGCTTTTATATCTCCCGAGAGGGTTTCTCTAATATCTTCCATGCCTTTTTCGAGCCCGGCTAGAACCTTGAGAATTGTCATTCTGAACTCTAGTTCTGACATATTACCAATGTCTGTATTGATTAGGTCCCTAGCCTTCGGCACTGCCTCTTGTTCTTTTTTTCGTGTTGAATTTTTCCGTGTTGTCATTTTGTCCAGATAAGAGTATATGAAGGAGCAAGTAAAATACTAAAAGGGTGGCAACAACCCCAGGAAAATATGCTTTATCCAAATCAGAAGAGATCCCAAATCATGAGCAGGGAGAAAGGGGATAAAAAGAGGTTCAAAAAGGAAGAAATAAAAAAAGAAAAGAAAAGAATTTAAAAAAAAGAAAACGAATAAAGAAAAATATAAAACCGAAAAAATATATATATTAGATAAACTAGTTAAAATACGTTGAAAAAGAAAAGGGTAAAAGTGAAAAAAAAAATTTACCAGAAGGTGAGAAAAAATAAATGAAAAAGAAAAAAATTAAATTAACTGCAAGACTAAAAAAAATCACAGGGAGAAAGCCATGAGTTCTGTGCTTTGCTTTCTCCTCCTCTGGAATTCTTCTGCTCTCCTTGGTATTGAAACTGCACTCCTTGGTAGGTGAACTTGGTCTTGGCTGGATTTCTTGTTGATCTTCTGGGGGAGGGGCCTGGTGTAGTGATTCTCAGTGTCTTTGCCCCAGGCAGAATTGCACCGCCCTTACCAGGTGCCGGGCTGAGTAATCCGCCTGGGTTTGCTTTCAGGAGCTTTTGTTCCCTGAGTGCTTTCTGTAGAGTTCCAGATGACGGGAATACAAATGGCGGCATCTGGCCTGGAGGAGTGGAGAGCCCAGGGTCCCACTCCTCAATGTGCCCTCAGAGAACAGCGCCCAGTTATTCCTGTCTGCCTGACCTCGGGCATGCTCCGAGCTCACCGAGCCTGTGGCTGGTTCAAGGTAACACCGAGCTGTGAGATCACTGTCGGCTGTGTCTCTGTAGCCAGTTTTCCCGTTCCAATACCCGCAAGCTCTGCGACACTCAGACACCCCCAATCCTTCTGTGACCCTGCGGGACCTGAGGCCACGCTGACCCTGCATGGGCTTCACCCCGGTTTAGCCTCTGGAGTGATGTCCCTCAGTGGAACAGACTTTTAAAAGTCCTGATTTTGTGCTCTGTTGCTCCGCCGCTTGCAGGGAGCCAGCCCCTCCCCCCGGGGTCTATCTTCCCGTCGCTTTGGATTCACGTCTCCACCAGTCCTACCTTTCAGAAAGTGGTTGTTTTTCTGTTTCCAGAATTGCTGTTCTTCTTCTCTTCTATCTGCCGATGGATTTTCAGGTGTTTGCAATCTTTAGATAAGCTATCTAGCTGATCTCCTGCTAGCTGAAGTAGTCTCAGCCTGCTACTTCTCTGCCATCTTGACTCCTCCCCCTCCGGGGGAAGCTTTTCTAAGCTAAATAATTTTCCTTCAATTGATTAAAAAACACCTTATATATTATAGTTACCTCTGAATGAGTTTACTTTTTTTGTACTTTTTGATTAAGGAGAGGATTAAGGTAGCATGGGACAGATGACATTTGAAATCTGTTGGGCTGGGAGGGCACACAGTAAGTATTCAAAATTTACAATATTCGGTGATCAGATTTAGAGGACTTACTATAAATGACATATAAATATGTAATTAATGGATTTCAAACTGAGGACTGAGGGCTCCAGGGAATTCTAGGGTAAAGTAACAATTTCTTTTGGTCAAATATCATATGAATTTCCACAACCGGCTTCAACCCTGTATTCTCCCTCCAAAAACAATAATTTCCACTTAGCAGTGCAGTGATTAAAAAATATGACTTATAAATAAGTTATCGAATGTAGACCAAAGTCACTGGCTAAGAAGATGCACATTTCCATAAGAATATGTACTTGAAAAAATTTAAATAAAATATTTGATAGTCTTTGTAATGTTGAAATTATTGGTCTGGTGCCAACTCTGTTTTTACTAGACAAAAATTAGTCATTAAAAAAAGTGGCACCATGGGGCACCTGGGTGGTTCAGCCTCTGCCTTTGTCTCAGGTCATGATCCCAGGGTCCCGGGATTGAGCACCACATCGGGCTCTTTGCTCAGCAGGGATCCTGCTTCTCCCTCTCTCTCTCTGCTGGCCTCTCTGCCTACTTGTGATTTCTGTCTGTCAAATAAATAAAATCTTAAAAAAAAAGTGGCACCATGTTGATACAAAAGTTGGGTATTCATCTTTCTGATGGAGGCATAATATTCCATTGTATATATGGATGGTATCTTCTTTATCCATATGTCCATTAAAAGGCATCTTGGTTCTTTCCACAGTTTGGAAGAGATTATGCTGAGTGAAATAAGTCAAGCAGAGAGAGTCAAATATCATATGGTTTCACTTATTTGTAGAGTATAAGGAATAACACGGAGGACATTGGGAGATGGGGTGGAGAAGTGAGTTGGGGGAAATTTGAGGGGAGACAAACCATGAGAGACTGTGGACTCTGAGAAACAAACTGAGGGTTTTGGAGGGGCAGGGGATTGGGGGTTGGGTGAGCCTGGTGGTGGATATTATGGAGGGCATGCATTGAATAGAGCACTGGATGTGGTGCATAAACAATGAATGCTGGAACATTGAAAAGAAATAAAATAAGATAAAATAGAAAAAAATATGCAGAATAGGCTTTGGCTCCTTAGAGATCACTTAGAAACTATATAATAAAATAATGATAATACTAATAACAAAACAAACTGTATAATAAGCATATGCACATATAGGCTAAATAAATGGCATCAGGGTTCTAACTGAATGCTTGCCAATAAATATTTATGGGAGGCACCACCTGAAGGGGCAATGCCTCAATGTAATTAAACGATGTCCTTGTTTTAGCTTTGTCGGCAGTTTGAGAAATGTTACAGGACTGTCTCTGTTTTAATTTTTCTTTTCTTTCCTCTCCCCTCACTCCCAGCTTTTCTCCCTTTTCTCTCACCCTCAGTTACTCCTCCCTCCCTTCCTCCTCCTTCCAGCCTTCTCTCATTTCTTCCCCCCTCTTCTTACCTCTTTTCCTTTCCTCTTCACATTTACTCTCTTCTTCCCTTCCTTCCTTTCTTTCTTTCACATGTTTATTGAGTACTTACTATGTACCAGAGAAAGACAAGAAAGACCCTGCCTTCTTGTAGCTTAACTTCTAGCAGGTGAGAAAGAAAATAACTTGTAAACAAATAAATTACATAGTTACAGAGAGTGATTGGTGTCTGATGAACATGGGATGTAGAGAGAGTAAAGAGGGCCTCATTTAGGTAAGGTGATTAGAGAACGCATTCCAGTGGAATGTCCTAGAAGGGTTTAAAGATTATCCAGGGCTGCCTCTGGATAATCTTGCACAACATGGGTGACTGCCACATGTTCTACATGAGAGCACTAAAGGGCCCCCAGCTTCCCAGACTTCTCTATCCTTCCTACTGGAGAACTTTATTGTAGCTTCAGGTATGTATGATGTATATGCCCCTTTCCCATATGATGGATCCATTTCAGCATTAGCAGTATAGACTCACTTAATCCTTAGTGAAACTTTATGCAGTGAGTACAGGTATTATTCCCATTGAGGCATAGGGAACCCAGTTCAGCCACAGAGACAGCCTGGCCCTGGAGGCAAGCTCTCTGGTGCTCCATGCCACCTGCCAGTTTCATCTGCCCACCTTCTGCCTCCTGCAGGGCTCACATTGCATCACACTCTGTACTCTTCCTAGCCATGGTCTCTTAATTCTTCAAATTCATTAAGGGACAGTCACAAGCAACCCCTCTGAACTGCAAAATCCTCTCAACTTCCATTTATGCAGTGCTAGTATGGGTGTGAACATACAGGATGGAGTGGGAATAATCAGCAAGTCCCCAAATATCAAACAATGTCTAAGAGTCTACAGATGTTCTAATACCCATTACTCATCCCAGAAATGCGTTTTGGTGCAGCTGGAACCTGATGGGTTAGAAAAGGGGTGGGTGATGGAGAGCTTTCATTTTAAAGGGAGATACAGAGGGAAATCAGATGGTGTAATTTTCCATTTTGGAAGTCTGTTCATCTCTGAGTCAGCTGCATCTGTTTAGCTATGCCCCATGTGTTCAGAATTATGTGCTGGTGGATGGGTTGTGCAAGCCTCCTGTGGCATGACTGCATCAGATGTTGTGTGCTCTGGACAATGGAGGAAGGGTACAGGAAGGTTTGGGCAGGATTGAAGCAGTTCTGTGAGGTCTCAGAATGTCTCTGTTAGATTTAGATTTGGGTTCTCTTGCATCATGGAGCCATGTGTTTAAAGAAACCAGTTTGGGGAATCAGGATAATTAAATTCGCCATGGTCCAGTCTTTTAACATACCAGAGGACTCCTAGTTTTTGTTTGAACCTAGAGGTTAGCTATCAAGTCCTCTGCCACCCATTAAGAATTGTATGATTTGGGCACCTGGGTGGCTCAGTGGGTTAAGCTTCTGCCTTAAGCTCAGGTCATGATCTCAGGGTCCTGGGATTGAGTCCCACATTGGGCTCTCTGCTCTGCAGAGAGCCTGCTTCCTCCTCTCTCTCTCTCTGCTTGCCTCTCTGTCCACTTGTGATCTCTCTCTCTGTCAAATAAATAAAAAATCTTAAAAAAAAGAGAAATGTATGATTCATACAATCTCTGGAGTAACACACACTGAGGGCTATGCCACACTCTGGATAATAGTAAAAAAAATAATATCTGGCATTTAATGAGTGCTTTTTCTATGCCAGATATTTCACTAAGTGCTTTAAATACATCATTTCATTCATTCCCATAATGGACCTCTGAGGTAGGTACTATTATTAAACTTATTTTTTATAAGTGAGGAAACCAAAGTGATTTATCCAAAGGTTATATAAAGCATCCCCAAGAGAAGATTGAGGTGAGACTAGAAGTAAACTGATTTTGGCAGGCCGGTCTTGTAGCTGCTGTCCTGAGTTGAGCACACAGTAAAATTATTTTTAAAGGTATTTTTACTTAAAAATAAGAAGCACATTGGAGAGCCATCCACAACCTGCTATGGTAACAGGTCCTCCCTACTACATAACCTCCCCCCAGCCCACCATGCCCCACTGAATCCAGAGTGAATTCTCATTCATGTTCAGGATGTGCATGTCCAGGGGACAGCATCCTGTCTGCAGTTCAGTTTCTGGGTGAATGTCTAAATCACTTATGGTGCCTTTCTCCCCACATATATAAATGATCTTACTTACCAAGGGGAGCCTTGGGAACTACCCAGTTGGAAAACTGAATCTCAGCATGTTTAGACCAAATTTAGTGAAAAATTACCTTGATATTGTCAGCTTTTACTTATTTATCAAGTCTTTCTTTTTTAAAAAGATTTTATTTATTTATTTGACAGGGAGAGAGAGAGATCACAAGCAGCCAGAGAGGCAGGCAGAGAGAGGGGAAGCAGAGAGCCCAATGTGGGCTAGATCCCAGGAACCTGAGACTATGACCGGAGCCAAAGGCAGAGGCTTAACCCACTGAGACACCCAGGTGCCCTATTTATCAAGTCTTTGAGAAGGTAGGATGTTTCATTCACTTCTTTATCAATTCAATAATTATTTATTGTTTGTTATTCATGTGTCAAATTCTGGCATATAAAAGTGAGCAAATTTTGAGGCACTTGGCTGACTCAGTTGGTATAGTATGCAATGATTGATCTTTAGCTTGTGAGTTCAAGCCCCATGTTGGGCATAGAATTTACTTGATAAAAAAAAAATATTAAAAAGTATTTTTAAAGGACTCTGGGCAAGATGGCAGAGAATTAGGAGACCCTATTTCAACTGGTTTGCTGAATTGAGCTAAATAAAATCAGCCCGAGATGTAAGACTATACACTTCTGGATCTATACAGGGGCAGAAGATCATCAGTGGAGATGTAAAGTGGAGTGGGAGCTCTCAAACTGATATTGGACAATAAACAGAAGTGGGGGAGAGCCACTTGAAGCGACCCATTGGAAAGTAATACTGCAATATGAAAGTGCCCTGCGCTTGGGGACCAGGATTAAGTTGGAGTCTGGTTAAAAATGCACAAAAGAATAAGGGCCTTAAAGGGAAATTGGTGGAATATGGCAGCCACAGGTACCAACCTAAACCCACAGTCCCAGCACAGAGGCAACTGGCACTTACCCATGTCTGAGAAAGCCTGCCAGGGGCTCCAGTTGGTGGTCTCTGAGCCTGCAGTTTTCTGCTGCTTGCACCACCACTGGAGGTGCACACACTCCCACCCATGCCTGAGAAAGCCAGGTGCAGGCTCCTGTCAGAGGTCCTTGGACCTGCAGAATTCCACTACCTGAGCCACAGCCAGGTCTAAACGCAACCAACATGGGCGTGGACTCCAGACAGCAGTCCTAGTAATAGCAGCCAGTGGGATTGGACTCACCTGGACCAATATCACTCTTTGTTTTAGTGGCACAGAGGTGCAGAGACAAGCGGAAGCCTTGGGCAACCACTGAGATGGTGGCTGGGATTGAAAACTGCCTGTAGGAGGTTGCGGTGTTCAGCAGAATTTGCAGAGGGAGAATATGTGTTTTTTGGACATCCAGAGGGGAGCAGACTGTCTTATCTCTAAGGCAATGGACTGGGGACATGACAGTTTACTTTGCACTAACCCTCGGAAAAGCCACAAAAAGCCACTAAAGAACAAAAACCCCCAGAGAACCAAAGCCTGAAAAACCAGTTTCCATAGAGCCCAGCCCCTTGGTAGAGGGCAGGTCGACTAAGCCCAAGCAATACTGACTGAAAAACAATGTGGTAGGCACTTACCCCAGAAGATAAGCTCAAAGAACAAGAGGACAATAACCACAGGGTCCCCACAAAACTGTAAAACCCCAACATTAGGGGAAAACAATATATTAAGTCCCAAGTATTGCTCCAAAACCTGTGCATTTCATAGATACAACTTAAAAAAAATTCATTCTAAAAAAAAAATCATTCTAGTGATTCTTTTTTACCTTTTATTTTATTCCCATTACAACTAGATGTTTAATACAATATATTACATAATACCTTTTTTAAAAGATTTTATTTTATTATTTTTTTATTTGACAGACAAAGATCACAAGTAGGCAGAGAGGCAGGCAGATAGAGAGAGGAGGAAGCAGGCTCCCTGCAGAGCAGAGAGCCTGAAGCGGGGCTTGATCCCAGCACCCTGGAATCATGACCTGAGCTGAAAGCAGAGGCTTTAACCCACTGAGCCACCCAGGTGCCCACAAAATAACTTTTTAACTTGAACTTTTTGCATACATATACCTGTGTTTGTGTTTCTTTTTCTTTTCTTTTTTAAAATTATATATATATATATGTTTCAAAGTAATCCTTTTTCCCTATTTGGTACTACCCCTATATATAAACCATTTTTAATTTCCTTGTATCTCTGGAAAGTTGATTCCTTTAATATAGATAACAAGATACACCTATGAAGAACTGAAATAATTTTCCTCACCCACATTGAAGGTTTATAACCATCTTTCCATCTTATTCTTCTGTCAATATTTCTGTGTACTTGTTTTTGTTTTTGTACTATATAAATCTTATTCTTGGGGTTCATTTTGGCTGGGCTTTTCTTTCTTTCTTTTTTTTTTTTCTTTTAGTTTTGTCAGTCTTTTTGCTTGTTCATTTTTGTTTACGTATCTTATAAACCTCACTTTTGGGGCTCATTTTGGCTGGGTTTCTTCTTTTTGTCCCTCCTTTTCTCTCTCTTTTCTTTTTTTCTTTCTTTTTGTTGGTGACTTCTGATTCCTTTGAAACTGTCCAAGGTTCACCTTGACTGGATTGTGGTTGCTATATCCAGATATACATCCCCTCAACCACCTCTTACCAAGATGACTAGGAGGAAGAACACTCAACAGAGGAAAAAATCAGAGATTGTGACCTCTGCCACAGAACTATTGGATTTTGACATAAATAATATGTTGGAAATGGAATTCAGGGTAACAATTATCCAGGCAATGGCTAGGTTGGAGAAGACCATTAGTGACAACATAGAATCTCTAAGGGCTGAAGTGAGAACTGAACTGGCAAAACTTAAAAATGCTACCAATGAGATCCAATCTAATCTAAATACTCTAAAAGCTAGAGTAAGTGAGGCAAAAGATAGAATTAGTGATCCAGATGACAAACTAATGGAAAAGAAGGATCAGGAGGAGGCCTGGAACATATAGCTTAGAAACCATTAAAACAGAATTAGGGAAATAAATGGTGTCATGAAATGTTCCAATATAAGAATGATTGGGATCCCAGAGGGGGTGGAAAAAGAAAGAAGACTAGAAGATATAGTTGAAAAAATTCTGGATGAAAATTTCCCTAATCTGGGCATGGAACAAGTGTTCATGTACTAGAGGCAAAATGGACACCCCCTGAGATCAACAAGTCTAGAAAGACATCCAGACACTTAATTGTGAAATTCACGAGTCATAATTTCAGACAGGAGGTCTTAAGGGAAGCTAGGTGGAAGAGAATCCTTATGTACAGAGGAAGGACCAACAGAATAATATCAGATCTATCTGCAGAAACCTGGCTAGCCAGAAAGAGCTGGCAATACATATTCAGGGCACTAAATGAGAAGAACATGCAGCCAAGAATATTTTATCCAGCAACACTGACATTCAAAATGGATGGACAGACAAAGAGCTTCCAAGAATGGCAAGGTTTTTTTTTTTTTTTTTTTTTTAAAGATTTCATTTATTTATTCGCCAGACAGAGATCACAAGCAGGCAGAGAGGCAGGCAGAGAGAGAGAGAGGAGGAAGCAGGCTCTCTGCAGAGCAGAGAGCCCGATGTGGGGCTCGATCTCAGGACCCTGGGATCATGACCTGAGCCGAAGGCAGAGGCCTCAACCCACTGAGCCACCCAGGCACCCCCCAAGAATGGCAAGGTTTAAAAGATTTTTGTGACCACCAAGCAGACACTACAAGAAATATTAAGGGGGGGGGTTCTACAAAAGAAAAAGAAACCAAGAGTGACATAGAACAGAAATTTACAGAGACAATATAGAAACAAGGGCTTCACAGGAAACATGATGTCAATAAAAACTTATCTTTCAATAATTACTCTCAACATGAATGGCCTAAATGCTCCCATTAAACAGCACAGGGTTGCAGTCTAGTTAAAATGACAGGACCCATCCATATGCTATCTACAAGAGACACATTTGGAACCTAAAGATACATCCAAACTGAAAGTGAAGGGATGGAGAACTGCCAAATGGACTCAAAAGAAAGCTGCAGTAGTGATTATCATGTCAGATAAATTAGGTGTTTAAGCTAAGGATTGTAATCAGAGATATAGAAGGACACTACATCATTATTAAAGTGTCAATCCACCAAGAAGATCTAACAATTGTAAATATTTACGCCCCCAATATGGGAGCAGCCAACTACATAAGCCAACTGTTAATCAAAATAGTCATTTTGATATGAACACATTAATTGTATTCATCTTGGATATTAACACAGCACTCTCAGTAATAGATCATCCAAGCAGAAAATCAATAAAGAAACAAGAGCATTGTTTCCATGTACCAGATGGCCCTCATAAATATATACAGAACATTCCACCCTAAAACAAAAGAATATTCATTCTTCTCAAGTGCATGTGGAACTTACTGCAGAATAGACCATATACTGGGTCACAAACCAGGGCTCAAAAGATACCAAAAGACTGAGATTATTCTCTGCATATTCTCAGACCACAATGCTTTAAAACTGGAACTCAACCACAAGGAAAAGTTTGGAAGGAATTCAAACACTTGGAAGCTAAAGACCATCCTGCTCAAGAATGTTTGGATCAACCAGGAAATCAAAGAAGAACTTAAATAATTCACAGAAACCAGTGAGAATGAAGACACAATGGTCCAAAACCTATGGGATTTGGCAAAGGTATTCCTAAGCGGGAAATATATAGCCATCCAAGCCTCACTCAAAAGAATTGAAAAATCCTGAATACACCATATCTCTTTACACCTTAAAGAACTGGAAAATCAACAACAAATTAATCCAACTCCATGCACAAAAAGGGAAATAATTAAGATTAGAGCAGAGATCAATGTGATAGAAACTAGATATACAGTAGAATGCACCAACGAAACTAGAAGTTGATTCTTTGAAAGAATTAATAAGATTAAGAAACCAGAAGCCAAACTAATCCAAAAGAAAAGAGAGAGAACCCGAATTAATAAAATTATGAATGAAAGGGGAGAGATCATGACTAACACCAAGAAAATAGAAAATATTATCAGAAACTAGTATCAATAGTTACATGCTAATAAGTTATGCAACCTAGAAGAAATAGATGCATTCCTGGAAACCTATAAACTTCCAAGATTGAATCAGGAAGAAATTGACAACCTGAATAGATGAATATCTACTAATGAGATTGAAGCAGTGGTCAAATACCTTTCAAAAGACAAGGGTCCAGGACCTGGCATATTTACTGGAGAATTTTACCAAGCATTCAAAGAAGAAATAATATCTATTCTCCTGAATATGTTTAAAAAAAAATAGAAACAGAAGGAAAATTTCCAGGCTCTTTCATGAGGTCAGCATTACCCTGATCCCCAAATGTGGCAAAGACCCCATAACAAAGGAGTATTTCAGACCAATATGCCAGATGAATATGGATGCCAAGATTCTCAACAAGATCCTAGCTAATAGGATCCAACAGTACATTAGAAAAATTATCCACCATGACCATGTGGGATTTATCCCTGTGGTGCAAGTGTGGTTCAACATTTGCAAATCAATCAATGTGATAGAACAAATCAATAAGAGAAGAGAGAAGAGCCACATGGTCCTCTCAATTGATGCAGAAAAAGCATTTGACAAAATCCAGCATCCGTTCCTGATTAAAGCTCTTCAGAGTATATGGATAGAGTAACATTCCTCAACTTCATAAAACCTATCCATGAATAACCCACAGCAAATCTCATTCTCAATGGAGAAAAACTGACAGCCTTCCCTTTGAGATCAGGAACATGACAAGGATGCCCACTCTCACACTGTTGTTCAACATAGTACTAGAAATACTAGCAAAAGCAATCAGACAACAGTAAGAAATAAAGTGTATTCAAATTGGCATGGAAGAAGTCAAACTCTCTCTCTTCACAGATGACATGATACTTTATATGTAAAATTCAAAAGACTCCACCTCCAAACTACTAGAACTCATATAATAATTCAGTAATGTGGCAGGATACAAAATCAATGTACAGAGATCAGTTGCTTTCTTATACACTAACAATGAAAATATATAAAAGTAAATGAAAGAATCAATTCCATATACTATAGCACCAAGAACCATAAGCTTTCTGGGAATGAACCTAACCAAAGAGGTAAAGGATCTGTACATGAGGAACTCCAGAACATTCATGAAAGAAATTGAAGAAGGCACAAAAAGATGCAAAATCATTCTATGCTCATGGATCAGAAGAATAAACATTGTTAAAATGTCTATACTGCCCAGAGCAATCTATATTTTCAATGTCATCCTGATCAAAATTCCACTGGCATTGTTCAAAGTGTTGAGATAAAGAATCCTAAAATTTATATGGAACTAGAAAAGACTCTGAATTGCCAAGGAAATGTTGAAAAAGCAAAACAAAGCTGGTGGCATCACATTGCCTGATTTCAAGCTTTTTACAAGGCTGTGATCACTGTGACAGCATGGTACTGGCACAAATACAGAAACATAGGTCAATGGAACAGAGAGCCCATATATGGACCCTCAGCTCTATGGTCAACTAATCTTAGACATAGTAGGAAAAAATATCCAGTGGAAAGAAGACAATCTCTTCAATAAATGGTGCTGTGAAAATTAGACAGCCTTGTGTAGAAGAATGAAACTTGATCATTCTCTTATGCCATACACAAAGATAAACTCAAAAGGAATAAAGGACCTCAACATGAGGCAGGAATCTATCAAAATCCTAGAGGACAACATAGGCAGTAACTTCTTCGACATCAGCCACAGCAACTTCTTTCAAGACATGTCTCCAAAGCCAAAGGAAACAAAAGCAAAAATGAACTTTTGGGACTTTATCAAGATCAAAACCTTCTGCATAGCAAAGGAAAGAGTCTACAAAACAAAGAGGCAACACACGGAATGGGAGAAAATATTCACAAATGATGCTACAGACAAAGGACTGATATCCAAGATCTTTAAAGAACTACTCAAACTCAATACCCCAAAATGAGATAATCATGTCAAAAAATGGGCAGAAGAAATGAACAAAAACTTCTTCAAAGAAAACATATAAATGGCTAACAGACACATCAAAAAATGTTCATCATCATTAGCCATTAGGGAAATTCAAATCAAAACCACACTGAGATATCATCTTACACGAGTCAGAATGGCCAAATCAACAAGACAGCAAACAACAAGTGTTGGAGAGGATGTGGAGATAGGGGAACCCTCTTACACTGTTGGTAGTAATGCAATTTGGTGCAGCCACTTTGGAAAACAGTGTGGAGATTCCTCAAAAAATTAAAAATAGAGCTACCCTATGACCCGGCAATTGCACTACTGGGTATTTACCCCAAAGATACAGATGCAGTGAAAAGAAGGGCCATCAGAACTCCAATGTTCATAGCAGCAATGTCCATAATAGCCAACTATGGAAAGAGCCAAGATGCCCTTCAACAGATGAATGGATAAAGTAGATGTGGTCCCTATATACAATGGGATTTTACTCAGCCATCAGAAAGGATGAATTCCCAACTTTTGCATCAGTATGGATGGAACTGGAGGGGATTATGTTGATTGAAGTAAGTCAAGCAGAGAAAGTCAGTTATCATATAGTTTCACTTACTTGTGGAACATAAGGAATAACATGGAGGACATTAGGAGAAGGGAAGGAAAAGTGAATTGGGACAAATCAGAGGAACAGATGAACCGCGAAGGACTGGGACTCTGAGAAACAATCTTAGGGTTTTGGAGGGGAGCGGAGTTGGCAGATGGGTGAGCCTGATGGTGGGTATTAAGGAGGGTGTGTATTGTATGGAGCATGGGGTGTGGTGCATAAACAATGAATCTTTGAACACTAAAAAAAAAAAATTAATGCAAATTTATACATGGTAAAAAAAATTTTGAAAAAGTTAGCAAGTTTTATTATTATCTCTTTATGGGAGAATTTTTTCAATTGATGTGAACGATTTCCAGGGTTGTTTGCATTTCAGGCCTTTTATTTTGTGTTCTTGATTTTTTATTAGCATAGCACATAAAAGTCTTTGGCCAGTCTTAACATTTAAGTAAGGAAGTTTTTTCATTTGCAGCAGTCTGGGAGAATGTAGGAGAGCCAAAATGCCTTTTAAAACAGCTTCCTAATATTATATGAAAACATATGATCTCTTTTAATAGATATCTTTTAGATGAGTAATTTCCTAATTTGGCTTCTCCAAAGTAATAGTCTCAGACAGAGTAAGTGAACTTATTTTTTGAACTTTGGGATATGCAAGGCTGTTGTTGTTAAATATTCCAGTGATCTAAATCAAGGTCATTAAGCTCTTAGGAAATAATAAGCTGCCGGTATGTGCCTGTGTATGACACAGCTTCAAGGAAGACATGAAGGTGCAGACAGGAAAACAGGAAAGTTTCAAAACTGGTCCAGGTCATCATACACAGGAGGGGTGGAGGGCTGGGGCCAGCCTCCTGCTGCTGGCTGGCTGGAGACAGGGGGGCATCAACCACTCTGTCCACCATCTTTGGCTCAGGACAACACTGAGGTATCCAAATATAGTGGGTCCTCAGGGTTTCCTTTGGGTTATTTAGTTCCAGAGGTTTTTGTTTGTTTGTTTTTTAAAGATTTTATTTATTTATTTGACAGAGAGAGAAATCACAAGTAGGCAGAGAAGCAAGCAGAGGGTGAGGGGTAAGCAGGCTTCCCACTGAGCAGAGAGTCTGATGTAGGGCCCAATCCCAGAACCCTAAGATCATGAACTGAGCAGAAGGCAGAGGCTAAACCTGCTGAGCCACCCAGGTGCCCCTAGTTCCAGAGCTTTTTGTTTTTGAATGTTTAAAATCTATTTTTATTACAACTAATAATGCTTTAAATTCTATTTTTATAATAATTATTTTAATAATTTTAGATTCTGAGGGCTCCGGGGTGGCTCAGTATCTTAAGTGTTTGTCTTCATCCTGTATCATATTCTTGGGGTTCTGGGATTAGCCCTGCATTGGGCTCCCTGCTCAGTGGGGAGTCTGCGTCTCCCCCTCTCCCTGCTTGTGCAAACTCTCTCTCTCTTTCAAATAAGTAAATAAAATCTTAAAAAAAATTTAGATGCTCTATTCACATTAAAAATTTTTTTTTATAAATATATAATGTATTTTTAGTCCCACGGGTACAGGTCTGTGAATCATCAGGTTTACACACTTCAGAGCAATCACCACAGCACACCCTCCCCAATGTCCATACCGTCACCACCCTTTCCTGACCTCTAGTTGTCTTTCCCCAATTGACTTATTTTGCTGAGCATAATACCCTCTGGTTCCATCCACATCGTTGCAAATGACAAGATTACATTTCTTTTGATGACTGCATAGTATTCCATTGTGTATATATACCACATCTTCTTGATCCATTCATCTGCTGATGGACATCAAGGTTCTTTCCATAGTTTGGCTTTTGTGGACATTGCTGCTATAAACATTCGGGTGCATGTGACCCTTCGGATCACTACGTTTGTATCTTTAGGGTGAATACCCAGTAGTGCAATTGCTGGGTCATAGGGTAGCTCTATTTTCAACGTTTTGAGGAACCTGCATGCTGTTTTCCAGAGTGGTTGTACCAGCTTGCATTCCTACCAAAAGTATAGGAGGGTTCCCCTTTCTTTGCATCCTCGCCAGCATCTGTCATTTCCTGACTTGTTAATTTTAGCCATTCTGACTGGTGTGACGTGGTATCTCATTGTGCTTTTGATTTGTATTTCCCTGATTCCGAGTGATGTGGAGCATTTTTTCATGTGTCTGTTGGCCATCTGATTGTCTTCTTTGCAGAAATGTCTGTTCAGGGGCACCTGGGTGGCTCAGTGGGTTAAGCCTCTGCCTTCGGCTCAGGTCATGATCTCAGGGTCCTGGGATCGAGTCCCGCATCGGGCTCTCTGCTCAGCAGGGAGCCTGCTTCCACCTCTCTCTCTCTGCCTGCCTCTCTGCCTACTTGAGATCTTTTTCTCTGTGTGTCAAATAAATAAAATCTTTAAAAAAAAATGTCTGTTCATGTCCTCTGCCCATTTCTTGATTGGATCGTGGTGTCAGGAAATAGTCCAATTTCATTTTTTGCATGTGACTGTCCAATTTTCCCAACATTTGTTGAAGAGACTGTCTTTTTTCCATTGGACATTCTTTCCTGCTTTGTCAAAGACTAGTTGACCATAGAGTTGAGGGTCTATTTCTGGGCTCTCTATTCTGTTCCATTGATCTATGTGTCTGTTTTTGTGCCGGTACCATACTGTCTTGAGGATGACAGCTTTGTAATAGAGCTTGAAGTCTGGAATTGTGATGCCACTAACTTTGGCTTTCTTTTTCAATTTTCCCTCCGCTATTCAAGGTCTTTTCTGCTTCCATATAAATTTTAGGATTATTTGTTCCACAAGAAAAATGGATGGTATTTTGATAGGGATTGCATTAAACGTGTAGATTGCTTTAGGTAGCATAGACATTTTCACAATATTTGTTCTTCCAATCTAGGAGCATGGAACACTTTTCCATTTCTTTGTGTCTTCCTCAATGTCTTTCATGAGTACTTTATAGTTTCTGAGTATAGATCCTTTGCCTCTTTGGTTAGGTTTATTCCTAAGTATCTATGATTTTGGGTGCAATTGTAAATGGGATTGATTCCTTAATTTCTCTTTCTTCTGTCATGTTGTTGTCTTGTTGTTGGTGTAAAGAAATGCAACTGATTTCTGTGCATTGACTTCATGTCCTGAGACTTACTGAATTCCTGTATAAGTTCTAGCATATTTGGAATGGAGTCTTTTGGGTTTTCCACATATAGTGTCAAATCATTTGCAAAGAGTGATAGTTTGACTTCTTCTTAGCCAATTTGGATGCCTTTAATTTCTTTTCATTGTCTGATTGCTGAGGATAGCATTTCTAGTACTATGTTGAATACCAGTGGTGATAATGGACATCCGTGCTGTGTTCCTGACCTTAGCAAAAAAGCTCTTAGTTTTTCTCCATTGAGAATGATATTTGTGGTGGGTTTTTCATAGATGGCTTTGAGAATATTGAGGTATGTGTCCTCTATCCCTACACTTTGAAGAGTTTTGATTAGAAAGGGATGCTGTACTTTGTCAAATGCTTTTTCAGCATCCATTGAGAGTATCATATGGTTCTTGTTCTTTCTTTTATTAATGTATTGTATCACATTGATTGATTTGCAGATATTGAATCAACCTTGCAGCCCTGGAATAAATCCCACTTGGTCGTGGTGAATAATCCTTTTAATGTACTGCTGAATTATTGGCTAGCATTTTGGTGAGAATTTTTGCATCTGTGTCATCAAGGATATTGGTCTGTAATTTTCTTTTTTGATGGGATCCTTGTCTGGTTTTGGGATCAATGTAATGCTGGTCTCATAAAATGAGTTTGGAAGTTTCCCTTCCATTTCTATGTTTTGGAACAATCAGGAGAATAGGAATTAATTCTTCTTTAAATGTTTGGTAGAATTCCCTTGGGAAGCCATCTGGCCCTGGGCTCTTGTTTGTTTGGAGATTTTTGATGACTGTTTCAATCTCCTTACTGGTTATGTATCTGTTCCGGTTTTCAATTTCTTCCTGATTCAGTTGTGGTAGTTTATATGTCTCTAGGAATGCATCCATTTCTTCCAGATTGTCAAATTTGCTGATGTATAGTTGCTCATAATATGTTCTTAAAATTGTTTGTATTTCTTTGGTGTTGGTTGTGATCTCTCCTCTTTCTTTCATGATTTTATTTATTTGGGTCCTTTCTCTTTTCTTTTTGATAAGGGGTTTATCAATCTTATTAATTCTTTCAAACAACCAGCTCCTAGGTTCATTGACTTGTTCTATTGGTTTTTTATTTATTTATTTTTTTGGTTTCTATTTCATTGATTTCTGCTCTGATCTTTATTATTTCTCTTCTCCTGCTGGGTTTAGGCTTTCTTCGGTGTTCTTTCTCCAGCTCCTTTAGGTGTAGGGTTAAGTTGTGTATTTGAGACCTTTCTTGTTTCTTGAGAAAGCCTGTATCACTATATATTTTCTTCTCAGGACTGCCTTTGCGGTGTCCCACAGATTTTGAACTGTTGTGTTTACATTTTCCTTTATTTTCATGAATTTTTTCAATTCTTCTTTAATTTCCTGGTTGACCCATTCATTCTTTAGAAGGATGCTGTTTGGTCTCCATGTATTTGGGTTCTTTCCAAATTTCCTCTTGTGATTGAGTTCTAGCTTCAGAGCATTGTGGTCTGAAAATATGCAGGGAATGATCCCAATCTTTTGGTACTGGTTGAGACCTGATTTGTGACCCAGGAAGTGATCTATTCTGGAGAATGTTCCATGTGCACTAGAGAAGAATGTGTATTCTGTTGCTTTGGGATGGAATGTTCTGAATATATCTGTGATGTCCATCTGGTTCAGTGTGTCATTTAAAGCCTTTATTTCCTTGTGATCTTTTGCTTGGATGATCTGTCCATTTCAGTGAGGGGAGTGTTAAAATCCCCTACTATTATTGTATTATTGTTGATGTGTTTCTTTGATTTCATTATTAATTGGTTTATACCATTGTCTGCTCCCATGTTAGGGGCATAGGTATTTAAAATTGTTAGATCTTCTTGTTGGACAGACCCTTTGAGTTTGATATAGTGTCCTTCCTCATCTCTTATTATAGCCTTTGGCTTAAAATCTAATTGATTTGATATAAGGATTGCCACCCCAGCTTTATTCTGATGTCCATTAGCATGGTAAATTGTTTTAGAGCCCCTCACTTTAAATCTGGATGTGTCTTTGGGTCTAAAATGAGTTTCTTGTGACAGTATATTGATGGCTTTTCTTTTTTTATCCATTCTGATACCTGGTGTCTTTCGATTGGGACATTTAGCCCATTTACATTCAGGGTAACTATTGAGAGATATGAATTTAGTGCCATTGTATTGCCTGTAAGGTGACTGTTACTGTGTATTGCCTCCATTCCTTTCTGATCTACTATTTTAAGGGTCTCTCTTTGCTTAGTGGACCCCTTTCAATATTTCCTGTAGAGCTGTTTGGTGGTTGCAAATTCTTTCAGTTTTTGTTTGTCCTGGAAGCTTTTTATTTCTCCTTCTATTTTCAATGATAACCAAGAATACTATATTGTATTCTTGGCTGCATGTTTTTCTCTTTTAGTGCTCTGAATATATCATGCCAGTTCTTTTGGGCCTGCCAGGTCTCTGTGGATAATTCCACTGCCAATCTAATATTTTTTACCATTGTAGGTTACAGACTTCTTGTCCTGGGCTGCTGTCAGGATTTTTTCTTTGTTGCTAAGACTTGTAAATTTTATTATTAGGTGGTAGGGTGTGAATCTGTTCTTATTGATGTTTACGGGGGATTTCTGCACTTCCTGGATTTTGGTGCTCATTGCCTTTGCCATATTAGGGTAATTCTCTACAGTAATTCTCTCCAATATACCTTCTGCTCCCTCCTCTCTTTCTTCTTCTTCTGAATCCCAATTATTCTAATGTTGTTTCATCTTACGATGTCACTTATCTCTTGAATTCTCCCCTCCTGGTCCAGTATCTGTTTGTCTCTCATTTGCTCAACTTCTTTATTCTCTGTCATTTGGTCTTCTATATCACTAATTCTTTATTCTGGCTATTATTCTAGCAGTAAGAGCCTCCATTTTTTATTGCACCTCATTAATAGTTTTTTTTATTTCAACTTGGTTAGATTTTAGTTCTTTTACTTCTCCAGAAAGGACTTTTATCTCTCCAGAGAGGATTTCTCTAATACCTTCCATGCCTTTTTCGAGCCTGGCTAGATCCTTGAGAATTGTCATTCTGAACTCTAGATCTGACATAGTACCGATGTCTGTAATGATTAAGTCCCTAGCCTTCAGGACTGCCTTTTTTTTTTTTATCGTGAGTTTTTCCTGCCTTGTCATTTTGTCCTGATAAGAATATACGAAGGAGCAAATAAAGTACTAAAAGGGTGGCAAAGACCCCTGGAAAATGTTGTTTAACCAAATCAGTAGAGACCCAAAATTGTGGGGGGCGGGGGGGGGGAAGGGGATAAAAAGAAGTTGAAAAAAATTAGAAAAAGAAAACAAATAATGAACAAACTATAAAAAAGAAAAAATATATATATTAGACTGGTGGCTAGAACAGGGTCACCCCCTTAATTTTGGGAGTATTTTTGGTCTCTTAGAAGAAAATACCTCCCAAAATTTTAATAATGAAAAAACATATATAAGGGTATACACAATGAATTGATGGAATATGCTTAAAAAGATGAAAAAATTTTTTTTTGAATTTCTAAAAAAGGAGTTGATAAAGTAAATTGGTTGGGGGAATAAAGAAAAAGACAGTGAAGAGAATTTGCTCGGGCTGGAGACTAGAACAAGCCCGGAGCTAGATGTAGGATATATTTTGATCTACTAAAAGTTTTACCCCAAATTTTTTAGAAGAAAAACCCCTATGTGTATACAAAAAATAAAGTTAGATACAATGAAGGATAAAATATGACCATAATAATGAAGTTTCAAAAAAGATTTTTATTATTATTTTTTTATGAAAGGTATTGTTAAGATAAACTAGTTAAAAACGTTAAAAGAGGAAAGGGTAAAAGTTAAAAAAATAGCAGAATAAAAAATATAAAATAAAAAAAATTAACTGTAAGACTAAAGAATTATGGGGAGAAAACCATGAATTCCAGGTTTTGTTTTCTCCTCCTCTGGATTTCTGCTGTTCTCTTTAGTAAGTGAACTTGGCCTTGGCAGGATTTCTTGTTGATCTTCTGAGGGAGGGGCCTGTTGTAGAGATTCTCACGTGTCTTTGCCCCAGGTTGAATTGCACTGCCCTTACCAGGGGCCAGGCTAAGTATTCTGCTCGGGTTCACTTTTGGGAGCTTTTGTTCCCTGAATGCTTTCCATAGAGTTCTGGAGGATGGGAATGAAGATGGCGGCCTCCCAATCTCTGACCCAGAGGAGCCAAGAGCTTGGGGTCCCACTTCTCTGTGCATCCTCAGAGAAAAGCTCTCAATCACTCCTGTCTCCCTGGCCTCTGGCTGCACTCTGAGCTTACCCAGCTTGTGACCAAGTGTCTCTGTCTCTGGCACACAGCTCCTCCTGGAGTCTCAAAACCCTGCAGATCCCTGAGCTCCCCCAGGGGGTATCTCCCTGGATCTTGTGGGGACTTCACTCACAGAGCAGTGGCCTGTGCCATGGATTACAGTTCAAGGTAACCCTGAGTTGAGAGCTCACTCCTCAGCTCTGTCTCTGTAGCCAGCTTCCCCACTCTAATACCTGTGAGCTCTGCGACACTCAGACACCTTCGATCCTTCTGTGACCCCGCGGGGCCTGGGGCCATGCTGACCCCACCTGGGCTTCACCCTGGTTTAGTGTCTGGAGTGATGTCTCTCAGTGTAACAGACTTTTAAAAGTCCTGATTTTGTGGTCCATTGTTCTACTGCTTGCCGGGAGCTGACCCCCCCCACCCTCAGTCTATCTTCCTGTCGCTTTGGATTCACTTCTCTGCCGGTCCTACCTTTCAGAAAGTGGTCGATTTTCTTTTTCTAGAATTGTTGCTCTTCTCTTCAATCTCCTGTTGAATTTGTAGGTGTTCACAATGGTTTGATAAGCTATCTAGCTGATCTCCTGCTAACTGATGTCATCTCAGCCTGCTACTTCTCCACCATCTTGACTCCTCCTCCCAGACATTCTATTCACATTTAAAAATAATTTCATGTTGTATAGTTTTTTATTGTGATAAAGAACATAAAACATCAAATTTACCTTCTTAACCATTTTGAATTGTATCATCAGTAGTGTTATGTATATTCACATAATTGAGCAACAGATCTCTAGAACTTTTTCATCTTGTAACACTGAAATTCAGTGCCCACTCAACACTTACTCCCCTCCCCATACCCTCTACAATCACCTTTGTACTTCCTATTCCTATGAATTAACAACTTTAGATACTGCATATAAAATGGAATCATACAGTAATTGCTCTTTTGTGTCTGACTTCTTTCATTTAACATAGTGTCCTTAAGGTTTATCCATATTGTAGCAAAAATGAAAATTTCAGGAAATGCTACTATGTTGTAGCATGCACGATGGCTTCAAGGTTATTTTGCAGAATTGGATCATCGGGGCCCTGCAAGCCTTCAGGGCCTGCCATCTCAATTGAATTGCTTCAGTGTGCTCCATGACCTCTGGAGGTGGTGTTCTTACTGCTGACCAGCAGGTTCCTGGGCTGGAAAGGGAAGTCATGATGGCTGCATGGAAGGGACTGTACTAATATATTATGTTAGCCCCAAGGGCAGCTTTAGGCACCAAGGAAGATTAGAATTTAGTCCCATCTATCACCAACAAGTGAACAGAGGCTTGCATCTGTGAAGAGGACAATAGTGCCATCATCTGGTTCTGGCTGCACAAAGGAGAGACCCAGTGATGCCCTAGCTGTGGAATCCATTATAAGCTGTTGTCCCACCAGTTGGCCCACTGAGACTTGCTCTAACTTACTCAAAATATGCTGTAAAGTTTCTTTTTTTCCAATTAAGACTAGCTATTTCATTGGCTCCTTCTCCCATTAAAAAAAAAGTGAGAAATTCTTTCATTTTTAAGGCTGAATAATATTGTGTGCATGCACCTCATTTTCCTTATCAATCTGTAGATGGACATTTGGATTGCTTCCACCATCTCTTGGATGCTAAAAATAAAGCTTGTGATGAACATGGGTGTGCAAATATTTTTTGAGGTCCTGCTTTGAGCTATTTTGGATTTACTCTGGTGGGAATTACTGGATCATAAGATAATTTTATTTTTAATTTTGGAGAACAGAGGTTTTTATTATTCAACAAAACATTTTTCTTTTTACAGAACTGGTTTAGATTTCTAAATTTCCAGTACTACTTAAAAAAGCTTTCATTTGGGACATTTTTCCTTTTGTCTTTTGTCCCATCATTTTGAACTTTACTTATTGGCAGTTAAACTCCTACTTTTGGATACAGTTTCTCAAATACATCTCTATTTTTCTTTGTTTATACTTCCTTCTGACTTTATACTTGTTTATTTTTCTGTAATTTGTTATATAGTGATAATTCTCTATCTTCATTTGTCTTGACTCTATTCATATATATCAGTAGCTCTTTATTCTGTGATGTCTGTATCTTAGGGTTAAACAGCAACTTAGGTCTGCTAAAACGGTGTTTACAAGGTCAATATTTTCTCCTCCAAACTGAGGGGGGACTCATGTTGATGAATTGGCAATATTCTCAGTAAATTGTGGATTAGAAAATTGTTAGTTATTCGAGGCCACAAGTTTCTGTCTTTGAGCTCTAGATAAGACTTCAAGTCATTCTGGGCTCTGAGTTTGCATCTGATGTTCATAGGGCCTGTTTCAACCCTCTATCACATTTAGAGACCTGAAAGATTCATTCAGAAATTTAAAATTTCTGGGTGCTTCTCATCTTTCCCTTCTTGTGGCTTTTGGGAACATCCAGGCAAAATGTCCATTCAGACCCCCCCTTCCAGTGTGGAGCACTCTGGGTATTGATAGCACCCAGTGACTTCTGAGATTTGAGATCTTACACTTAAAAGCTTATATGATTAATTGTGTAAGACTGATGAATCACAGACCTGTACCCCTGAAACAAATAATACATTATATGTCAATAAAAAATTAAAAGCTTAAAAAAAGAGGAGAGGGAGGAGTCAAGATGGCGGAGAAGTAGCAAGCTGAGACTGCTTCAGCTAGCCGGAGATCAGCTAGATAGCTTATCTAAAGATTGCAAACACCTGAAAATCCATCGGCAGATCGAAGAGAAGAAGAACAGCAATTCTGGAAACAGAAAATCAGCCACTTTCTGAAAGGTAGGACCGGCGGAGAAGTGAATCCAAAGCGACGGGAAGATAGACCCCGGGGGGAGGGGCCGGCTCCCAGCAAGCGGCGGGAGCAACCGCGCACAAAATCAGGACTTTTAAAAGTCTGTTCCGCTGAGGGACATCGCTCCAGAGGCTAAACCGGGGCGAAGCCCACGCGGGGTCAGCGTGGCCTCAGGTCCCGCAGGGTCACAGAAGGATCGGGGGTGTCTGAGTGTCGCAGAGCTTGCGGGTATTGGAACGGGAAAGCCGGCTACAGAGACAGAGCCGACAGTAATCTCGCAGCTCCGTGTTACCTTGAACCGGTCGCAGGCTCGGTGAGCTCGGAGCGCAGCCGGAGGTCAGGCAGACGGGAGTAACTGGGCGCTGTTCTCTGAGGGCGCACTGAGGAGTGGGGCCCTGGGCTCTCGGCTCCTCCGGGCCGGAGACCAGGAGGCCGCCATTTGTATTCCCGTCCTCTGGAACTCTACGGAAAGCGCTCAGGGAACAAAAGCTCCTGAAAGCAAACCCGAGCGGATTACTCACCCCGGCCCCGGGTAAGGGCGGTGTAATTCTGCCTGGGGCAAAGACACTTGAGAATCACTAACTACAACAGGCCCCTCCCCCAGAAGATCAACAAGAAATCCAGCCGAGACCAAGTTCACCTACCAAGGAGTGCGGTTTCAATACCAAGGAGAGCAGCAGAATTCCAGAGGAGGAGAAAGCCAAGCACGGAACTCATGGCTTTTTTCCTGTGATTTTTTTTAGTCTTGCAGTTAATTTAATTTTTTCTTTTTCATTTTTTTTTTTTTTCTCGCCTTCGGGTAAAATTTTTTTTTTTTTTTTAACTGTTACCTTTTTCTTTTTTAACGATTTTTTACTAGTTTATCTAATATATATATATATATTTTTTACATTTTTCTTAGGTGTTTTCTTTTTTAAAAATTCTTTTCTTTTCTTTTTTTTTTTTTTTTTTTTTTTTTTCTTTTTTCTCTCTTCCTTTTTGAACCTCTTTTTATCCCCTTTCTCCCCACTCACGATTTTGGATCTCTTCTAATTTGGTTAAAGCATATTTTCCTGGGGTTGTTGCCACCCTTTTAGTATTTTACTTGCCCCTTCATTTACTCTTATCTGGACAAAATGACAAGACGTAAAAATTCAACACAAAAAAAAAGAACAAGAGGCAGTACCGAAGGCTAGGGACCTAATCAATACAGACATCGGTAATATGTCAGATCTAGAGTTCAGAATGACAACTCTCAAGGTTCTAGCCGGGCTCGAAAAAGGCATGGAAGATATTAGAGAAACCCTCTCGAGAGATATAAAAGCCCTCTCTGGAGAAATAAAAGAACTAAAATCTAACCAAGTTGAAATCAAAAAAGCTATTAATGAGGTGCAATCAAAAATGGAGGCTCTCACTGCTAGGATAAATGAGGCAGAAGAAAGAATTAGTGATATAGAAGACCAAATGACAGAGAATAAAGAAGCTGATCAAAAGAGGGACAAACAGCTACTGGACCACGAGGGGAGAATTCGAGAGATAAGTGACACCATAAGACGAAACAACATTAGAATAATTGGGATTCCAGAAGAAGAAGAAAGTGAGAGGGGAGCAGAAGGTATACTGGAGAGAATTATTGGGGAGAATTTCCCCAATATGGCAAAGGGAACGAGCATCAAAATACAGGAGGTTCAGAGAATGCCCCTCAAAATCAATAAGAATAGGCCCACACCCCGTCACCTAATAGTAAAATTTACAAGTCTCAATGACAAAGAGAAAATCCTGAAAGCAGCCCGGGAAAAGAAGTCTGTAACATACAATGGTAAAAATATTAGATTGGCAGCTGACTTATCCACAGAGACCTGGCAGGCCAGAAAGAGCTGGCATGATATTTTCAGAGCACTAAACGAGAAAAACATGCAGCCAAGAATACTATATCCAGCTAGGCTATCATTGAAAATAGAAGGAGAGATTAAAAGCTTCCAGGACAAACAACAACTGAAAGAATTTGCAAATACCAAACCAGCTCTACAGGAAATCTTGAAAGGGGTCCTCTAAGCAAAGAGAGAGCCTACAAGTGGTAGATCAGAAAGGAACAGAGACCATATACAGTAACAGTCACCTTACAGGCAATACAATGGCACTAAATTCATATCTCTCAATAGTTACCCTGAATGTGAATGGGCTAAATGCCCCTGTCAAAAGACACAGGATATCAGAATGGATAAAAAAACAAAACCCATCTATATGTTGCCTCCAAGAAACACATTTTAAGCCCGAAGACACCTCCAGATTTAAAGTGAGGGGGTGGAAAAGAATTTACCATGCTAATGGACATCAGAAGAAAGCAGGAGTGGCAATCCTTATATCAGATCAATTAGATTTTAAGCCAAAGACTATAATAAGAGATGAGGAAGGACACTATATCATACTCAAAGGGTCTGTCCAACAAGAAGATTTAACAATTTTAAATATCTATGCCCCCAACGTGGGAGCAGCCAACTATATAAACCAATTAATAACAAAATCAAAGAAACACATCAACAATAATACAATGATAGTAGGGGACTTTAACACTCCCCTCACTGAAATGGACAGGTCATCCAAGCAAAAGATCAGCAAGGATATAAAGGCCTTAAATGACACACTGGACCAGATGGACATCACAGATATATTCAGAATATTTCATCCCAAAGCAACAGAATACACATTCTTCTCTAGTGCACATGGAACATTCTCCAGAATAGATCACATCCTCGGTCCTAAATCAGGACTCAACCGGTATCAAAAGATTGGGATCATTCCCTGCATATTTTCAGACCACAATGCTCTAAAGCTAGAACTCAACCACAAAAGGAAGTTTGGAAAGAACCCAAATACATGGAGACTAAACAGTATCCTTCTAAAGAATGAATGGGTCAACCGGGAAATTAAAGAAGAATTGAAAAAAATCATGGAAACAAATGATAATGAAAACACAACGGTTCAAAATCTGTGGGACACAACAAAGGCAGTCCTGAGAGGAAAATATATAGCGGTACAAGCCTTTCTCAAGAAACAAGAAAGGTCTCAGGTACACAACCTAACCCTACACCTAAAGGATCTGGAGAAAGAACAAGAAAGAAACCCTAAGCCCAGCAGGAGAAGAGAAATCATAAAGATCAGAGCAGAAATCAATGAAATAGAAACCAAAAAAACAATAGAACAAATCAACGAAACTAGGAGCTGGTTCTTTGAAAGAATTAATAAAATTGATAAACCCCTGGCCCGACTTATCAAAAAGAAAAGAGAAAGGACCCAAATAAATAAAATCATGAATGAAAGAGGAGAGATCACAACTAACACCAAAGAAATACAAACTATTATAAGAACATACTATGAGCAACTCTACGCCAATAAATTTGACAATCTGGAAGAAATGGATGCATTCCTAGAAACATATAAACTACCACAACTGAACCAGGAAGAAATAGAAAGCCTGAACAGACCCATAACCAGTAAGGAGATTGAAACAGTCATTAAAAATCTCCAAACAAACAAAAGCCCAGGCCCAGACGGCTTCCCGGGGGAATTCTACCAAACATTTAAAGAAGAACTAATTCCTATTCTCCTGAAACTGTTCCAAAAAATAGAAATGGAAGGAAAACTTCCAAACTCATTTTATGAGGCCAGCATCACCTTGATCCCAAAACCAGACAAGGATCCCACCAAAAAAGAGAGCTATAGACCGATATCCTTGATGAACACAGAGATGCGAAAATACTCAACAAAATACTAGCCAATAGGATTCAACAGTACATTAAAAAGATTATTCACCACGACCAAGTGGGATTTATTCCAGGGCTGCAAGGTTGGTTCAACATCCGCAAATCAGTCAATGTGATACAACACATCAATAAAAGTAAGAACAAGAACCATATGATACTCTCAATAGATGCTGAAAAAGCATTTGACAAAGTACAACATCCCTTCCTGATCAAAACTCTTCAAAGTGTAGGGATAGAGGGCACATACCTCAATATCATCAAAGCCATCTATGAAAAACCCACCGCAAATATCATTCTCAATGGAGAAAAACTGAAAGCTTTTCCGCTAAGGTCAGGAACACGGCAGGGATGTCCATTATCACCACTGCTATTCAACATCGTACTAGAGGTCCTAGCCTCAGCAATCAGACAACAAAAGGAAATTAAAGGCATCCAAATCGGCAAAGAAGAAGTCAAATTATCACTCTTCGCAGATGATATGATACTATATGTGGAAAACCCAAAAGAATGCACTCCAAAACTGCTAGAACTTATACAGGAATTCAGTAAAGTGTCAGGATATAAAATCAATGCACAGAAATCAGTTGCATTTCTCTACACCAACAGCAAGACAGAAGAAAGAGATATTAAGGAGTCAATCCCATTTACAATTGCATCCAAAACCATAAGATACCTAGGAATAAACCTAACCAAAGAGACACAGAATCTATACTCAGAAAACTATAAAGTACTCATGAAAGAAATTGAGGAAGACACAAAGAAATGGAAAAATGTTCCATGCTCCTGGATTGGAAGAATAAATATTGTGAAAATGTCTATGCTACCTAAAGCAATCTACACATTTAATGCAATTCCTATCAAAGTACCATCCATCTTTTTCAAAGAAATGGAACAAATAATTCTAAAATTTATATGGAACCAGAAAAGACCTCGAATAGCCAAAGGGATATTGAAAAAGAAAGCCAACGTTGGTGGAATCACAATTCCGGACTTCAAGCTCTATTACAAAGCTGTCATCATCAAGACAGCATGGTACTGGCACAAAAACAGACACATAGATCAATGGAACAGAATAGAGAGCCCAGAAATAGACCCTCAAATCTATGGTCAACTAATCTTCGACAAAGCAGGAAAGAATGTCCAATGGAAAAAAGACAGCCTTTTCAATAAATGGTGCTGGGAAAATTGGACAGCCACATGCAGAAAAATGAAATTGGACCATTTCCTTACACCACACACAAAAATAGACTCAAAATGGATGAAGGACCTCAATGTACGAAAGGAATCCATCAAAATCCTTGAGAACACGGGCAGCAACCTCTTCGACCTCTGCCGCAGCAACATCTTCCTAGGAACAACGCAAAAGGCAAGGGAAGCAAGGGAAAAAATGAACTACTGGGATTTCATCAAGATCAAAAGCTTTTGCACAGCAAAGGAAACAGTTAACAAAATCAAAGACAACTGACAGAATGGGAGAAGATATTTGCAAACGACATATCAGATAAAGGACTAGTGTCCAGAATCTATAAAGAACTTAGCAAACTCAACACCCAAAGAACAAATAATCCAATCAAGAAATGGGCAGAAGACATGAACAGACATTTCTGCAAAGAAGACATCCAGATGGCCAACAGACACATGAAAAAGTGCTCCATATCACTCGGCATCAGGGAAATACAAATCAAAACCACAATGAGATATCACCTCACACCAGTCAGAATGGCTAAAATCAACAAGTCAGGAAATGACAGATGCTGGCGAGGATGCGGAGAAAGGGGAACCCTCCTACACTGTTGGTGGGAATGCAAGCTGGTGCAGCCACTCTGGAAAACAGCATGGAGGTTCCTCAAAATGTTGAAAATAGAACTGCCCTATGACCCAGCAATTGCACTATTGGGTATTTACCCTAAAGATACAAATGTAGTGATCCAAAGAGACACATGCACCCGAATGTTTATAGCAGCAATGTCCACAATAGCCAAACTATGGAAAGAACCTAGATGTCCATCAACAGATGAATGGATCAAGAAGATGTGGTATATATACACAATGGAATACTATGCAGCCATCAAAAGAAATGAAATCTTGCCATTTGCAACAACATGGATGGAACTAGAGCGTATCATGCTTAGCGAAATAAGTCAAGCAGAGAAAGACAACTATCATATGATCTCCCTGATATGAGGAAGTGGTGATGCAACATGGAGGCTTAAGTGGGTAGAAGAATAAATGAAACAAGATGGGATTGGGAGGGAGACAAACCATAAGTGACTCTTAATCTCACAAAACAAACTGAGGGTTGCCGGGGGGAGGGGGTTTGGGAGAAGGGGGTGGGATTATGGACATTGGGGAGGGTATGTGATTTGGTGAGTGCTGTGAAGTGTGTAAACCTGGTGATTCACAGACCTGTACCCCTGGGGATAAAAATATATGTTTATAAAAATAAAAAATTAAAAAAAAAAAAAATTAAAAGCTTATGTGATTTATCTCAACAGCTTAGAGCATTTTTTAATGTGTTATGTTAGCCATCATAAAATAAATTATTAGTTTTTGATGCAGTGTTCCAAGAATCATTGTTTATGTTCAACACTCAGTGCTCCATGCAATACATGCCTTCCTTAATACCCACCACCAAGCTCACCCATCCAACAACTCCCCTCCCATCTAAAACCCTAAGATTGTTTCTCAGAGTCCACAGTCTCTCATGGTTCATCTGTCCCTCTGATTTGCCCCAATTCACTTTTCCTTCCCTTCTCCTAATGTCCTCCATGTTATTCCTTATGTTCCACAAGTAAGTGAAACTATATGATAACTGACTTTCTCTGCTTGACTTACTTCCATCAGCATAATATCCTCCAGTTCCATCCATATTGATGCAAAAGTTGGGAATTCATCCTTTCTGATGGCTGAGTAAAATCCCATTGTATATAGGGACCACATCTACTTTATCCATTCATCTGTTGAAGGGCATCTTGGCTCTTTCCATAGTTGGCTATTATGGACATTGCTGTTATGAACACTGGAGTACAGATGGCCCTTCTTTTCACTACGTCTACGTCTTTGGGGTAAATACCCAGTAGTGCAATTGCCGGGTCATAGGGTAGCTCTATTTTTAATTTTTTGAGGAATCTCCACACTGTTTTCCAAAGTGGCTGCACCAAATTGCATTACTACCAACAGTGTAAGAGGGTTCCCCTATCTCCACATCCTCTCCAACACTTGTTTGCTGTCTTGTTGATTTGGCCAAAGGACAACTGGGGACTGACTTTTCAGTGATTAATAATGTGGAGTGATGGTGTGGCCTTTAAATGCTGTAGGTTTGTCTTTGTCTTGTGAGCTGCCATCAAACCAACAGATTGCTTACTGTAGTGAGTGTTTGCCAGTCCACTACCCACAGGATATCTTGTTTTAGATGCTATTGGATTTTACTTGGGCTTCCTGTAAATTTTTTGTTATCCCTAGCAGCTATTGAGTCCTACATAAATAATTCTCAGGGGTTTACTCTGTGTTTGCTTTGTATGTGTAATGACTGATACCCTCCAAGAGGACAACCCTATAGATGGAGTTGATGTATTGATACAGGTAATTTAGTTGCACATGCTGCCAAGACCCCAAGAGCTTTAGTAATTTTTTTCCCTTTAATTACTTATGCTTATAGGTTCCTCTCTTGTAGTTTGTGTGGCTAAGCTGAGTTCATTTTTTAGTGGATTTCTCTTTGTGGTTGTTGGAATACTAAGCTGCTTATTATAACAGAATTAAGATATGTCTAAATGTTTGTAAACCATATTATTCTGGAAGTTTGGGGTAAGAGATGGACTTTTGTGTTTCTTTATGTAAGTCAACATGGTCTTTGGATAGAAATAAATCACAGAGAAGCCCAAGAATATTTTCCTGTATGTGTTTCCACACAATTAAGACTTTCATTCTAGTTTATCCTTATTTCTCCTGGCTGTTTCTGGGGATCCTTGCAGGTTGTCTCCCATACACTGGGATACAATTCTCTGAGTTACCTGATGGCTGCTATTTCCCAATTTTCTGCCCTGGCTTTCAAGGAAATTTCTGCTGTGGTTGCCAGAGCTGTGTGAGTCCTAACATCTTAGAGTTTAGGAGTCTCTGAGTCCCTGTATACAAGCTGCTATAATAGTTGGGCTCACATATGACATGTGTAATATTGAAAGTTATAATTCAAACTAATAAAGAGTTAACAAATGCTTTTATTCTATTCTTCCTCCTCCTCCTACTCCTCCTCTTCTTCTTCTTCTTGTTCTTCTTCTTTGTCTATCTCTCAGAAGCAGAGAGAGCACAAGCAGGAAGACAGCAGGCAGAGCCGGCAGAGGGAGAAGCAGGCTCCCTGCCAAACAAGGGCCCTGAAGCAGTACTCTATGCCAGGACCCTGGGATCATGACCTGAGCCAATGGCAGCCACCCAACAGACTGAGCCACCTAGACATCTCTTATCCTATTTTCATAAATGTCTTCATAATGACAAAATAAAACATATATAAAGCTACAATTTTTATATGACTAAAGACAAATATCAAAGATGAATTTAACTATTATTTAACATATCTGGTAGTGATTTAGATGTCTTAATAAATAATAAATATACAAAATTAATATGTATTTGTCATATAAATATGTTTTTCTTGCTTCACTTTAGCAAAATCACTAATTATATAGATGTAATAAAAATTTTTACATAGTTTGTGTTCAATTGATAGTAATGAGCTAAAGTATTGAAATGGAAAGATTTTTATAAAAATACAAATTTTAAAAAGTGTAAAATTCTTAAAAATTTACTTTCATTAAAAAAATCATATTAAAAATTTAAGTTAGGATGTAAATAGAAATTACAAAAAATAATATCTGATTTTAAATCAAAATTAATGAAGAAAGTCAAATTTAACTTTAATTAAAAAAATCTTATATAGACCTTGGATCCCTTTATCTGATATGTCATTTGCAATTATCTTCTCCCATTCCATAGGTTGTCTTTTAGTTTTGTTGACTCTTTCCTTTGCTGTGCATAAGATTTTATCTTGATGAAGTCCCAATAGTTGATTATTGCTTTTGTTTCCCTTGCCTTTGGGGATATGTCTAGCAAGAAGTTGTTGTAGATGAGGTTGAAGAGGTTGTTGCCTGTGTTCTTCTCCAGGATTTTGATAGATTCCTGTCTTACATTGATGTGTTTCATTCCTTTTGAGTTTATCTTTGTGTATGGTGGAAGAAAAAGTCCAGTTTCATTCTTGTACGTGTGACTGTTCAATTTTCTCAACACCATTTGTTGAAGAGACTGTCCTTTTTCCATTGAATATTCTTTCCTGCTTTGTCAAACATTAGTTGACCAAAAAGTTGAGGGTCCATTTCTGGGTTCTCTGCTCTGTTCCACTGATCTATGTGTCTGGTTTTGTATCACACTCATTAACCAAATCATCATCATCATCATCATCCAGTCAAGAAATGGGCAGATGACATGAACATCTTTCTTTCTCCAAAGAAGACTTCAAATGACTAATAGACACATGAAAAATTACTCCACATCACTTGGCATCAGGGAAATACAAATCAAAATCACAATGAGATACCACCCCACAGGAGTCAGAATGGTTAAAGTTAAGTCAGTGAACAACAAATGTTGGTGAGGATGTGGAGAAAGGGGAACCCTCTTACACTGTTAGGAATGCAAACTGGTACAGCCACTCTGGAAAACTGTATGGAGGTTCCTCAAAAAGTTAAAAATAGAGGTAACCTATGACTCAGCAATTGCACTAGTGGGTATTTATTCCAAAGATACAAATGTAATGATCCAAAGGGATACCTGCACTCTATTATTTATAGCAGCAATGTCCACAATAGCTAAACTGTAGAAGGAACCTGGATGTCCTTTGACAGATGAATGGATAATGAAGATGTGGTATTATACATACAATGTATATACAATGAATGTGTGTTTACACACACACACACACACACACACACACACACACACACACAATTACTCAGGCTTCAGAAAGGATGAATACTACCACTTACATCAATGTAGATGGAATTGGAGGCTATTATGCTGAGTGAAATAAGTGGCTCAGAGAAAGACAATTATATTTCACTCATATGTGGAACATAAGAAACAGTACAGAGGATCCATAGGGGAAGGGAGGGAAAACCAAATGGGAAGTCAGCAGAGAGGGAGAAAAACCATGAGAGACTCTTAACTACATGAAACAAACTAACGGTTGCTGGAGGGGAGGTGGCTGGGGGGATGGAGTAATTGGGTGATGGGCATTAAGGAGGGCATATGATGTGATAAGCACTCGTTGTTATAAACAACTGTTGAATTATTGAATTCTACATCTGAAACTAATGATGTATTACATGTTGGTTAATTGAATTTAAATAAAAATTTAAGAAATCTTATATATTTTCCATTATACTTATATTTTTATAAACATAAGACAATTCACAGTGCCCATGTAGTTGTTGATGTAAGGAATCTGTATTGTGCTTCATGCATGTTATGTCTAAACCAACATATATGGATTTAAGAGTAATGTAAATTTTTTAATGTTGCAAAATATTTCTCAGCCACTCTGTGGTTTCTCAGTAATTATGGTGAATACTGTGCTGATATGTGGATCCCTTGGGAACCATGAATAGGCACACACAAAAAAGCAAGAATATGGACTCTTAGCAATATGGGGTGGCAATGGGAATTGATCTTGTTATGCAAGAATCAGTTATATTTATGCTAAAGAAGGATTGAAAAGTAAATGAACTTTACAAAATACGTTCTTTATCGTACCTAAGCATTCTCCTTATTAATTTTCCTCTGCATGCAAAGGCAGTGTTGGACCCAGTTGTGGACAATAATACAATCCACAGGTCTTCACAGCATTTGGACACAGTCACCTTCTGCATTGAAGGTGTTTGGTAAAAGATGGAGAAAACCACTTCACCTCAGTGGTTTAACATCATGAGAGGGTCATGTTCTGCCAGAAAGGCACCAATTCTGAGGTGAATGTCCCTATTGCCTATGTCTAGTTCTTAAGCTGCCAGCCTTACTTTGTGACAAAGTGGGGTAGAATTTCTCTCCTTAACTTGCATTTTATTATATTAACTCAAGTATAAAACAGAGCGTGCTTGTATCTTTGATGTCCCAAGGAAACTGAGTGAAATAACTCTTATTTCTACTTCCCCTTTATTTCATTCTCTTTTATTTCAATCCCATTCTCATTCATCTCTCCCTGAGTGGAGGGAGCTGGGTGGAGGACAACCTGAGTAGCAAATATCACTATATTATACTCAAAGAAACTCTTACTCTCTGACTTGTACTCATTAAATTTGGCCACATATTTAAATCTTGGCTCCCTCTTCCATTATGAAGGATCCTTCTAAGAAACTTCTTGAACCCTCATGCAAATATTCTTTTAGTGTGTTCCTCTGTCCATCTTCCAAAAATACTGTGTCGTATCACATTTAAATCATGCTATAGCTTATGTAAATGAGAAAGCAATATAAACCAACAATTTGGCCTTCATGTAATACCTCTTTAATTAGTTAGAATTAGTTGCTTTGGGGAAAAGGTTCATAGTCTAGGTTATATTCTTTTTTTTTTCCCTAGTGAAGGGAACTTTTTACTCAGTATTATGATTTAATATGTGATCTCTTATATAATTTTCATGGTATCCTCTGCAAGGCAGTTGTTATTTTCCCCTTCTTCTTCTTTTTCTCCTCCTCCTCTTTCCTCCTCCTCCTCCGCCTCCTCCTCTTCTTCTTTTTCTTCTTTTTCTTTTCTTCTCCTTCTCCTCCTCCTCCTCCTCTTCTTCTTTTTCTTTTCTTCTCCTTCTCCTTCCTCCTCCTCCTCTTCTTCTTCTTCTTCTTCTTCTTTTTCTCCTTCTTCTTCTCCTTCTCCTTCTTCTTCTTCTTCCAAATGAGGAAACAGAGTTTAGTAGCAGTTAAGTAACTGGCTTAATTTGTATTAACTTGAATATTGGTCTGTTTGATTTAAAAGCTTTCACTTTTTCTGATAAATGATCTGGTTTTCACTGCTACAAGTAAAATTCCACTTAAAACATTAAAAGGGAACCAAAATTCTCCCTTTAGTAGAATTTGGGGAATTAATGAGTCTCTGTCAGTTAAAAAGCCATCAGCAATTGTCTCTTTGACTTTTAAAGCTTCTAGCATCTGTAAGACATCTGTTGACTGCAATCCCTGAGGGGATTCCATGGCTTGAAAATTTTAATTTATGATTTATTAAAAAAACAACATAGCTATAATACATGATTTTGATTCTGGGTAGATGCTGGTGAGACCATTAAGAGGACAGGGAAGAGACTGTGGGAACACTGTGATTGATCATGTTATTCTTTTAAAGCTTAAAATAGAGAATTGAAGAGCAGGAAGCTGGTGGGAATATAGGACATATAGGATGATATCATCTGAAAGTTAGAGTGATGAAAAGCCAATAAACTAAAATAATATAAATAATTGACAATTTCTGTATTTAGTTTCAAAATATCACCACACTAGAAGTTTAAGAAATGTGAATGAAAACAGTAAAATTTAAAAAGAATGGGGAGAGTGATTGAGATTAGCAAATGGTGAACAATGAAGCTCCAAGCTCTTATTCCCCCAATGAAATATTGAAACAGACAAACAAAAATTTTCTCAATTAACTTTGTTAGAGCCTTGGAAATTAGCCACTTTTGCAGCCACCAAGTAAACATCCAATCAAGAAAAAGCCATACTCAGAATGAAAAAGTTTTGTGTCATTTTTACTTACTTTTATCCAAACCTTTCCCCAGCATAGTGGCAGTCTTAATCTTGAAGCAACAGTAGCACAGTTCCCAGTTCCTTCCCTTAAACTGGATGGATCACTGCAGAATTTATTAGCAAATTATTGCTCATGTCTATTCTAAACTACCTGGGGGATAAAAGACTAATATAAGGTGCTCATCTCTTGTTTTGCCCAGCTCAGAACTCAGGAGAAAAAACTGTGGCCTGTGCTCCTCATAATGAAAATGTTGACTACAGATTTATTCTAAGGGTAAGAGATCACGGGGAGGAGAAATAGAATAGACAATCTAAAGCATGGGGGAAAGTCGAAGGTGAGAATCTTTGGAAATTAAGACATTTGAAGGCAGCTATGTATACAAGGAAAACTAGAAATTCAAATGCATGCCCAGGCAAGACACAGACTCAGAAAAGACATGAGAAGACATCAAGCTTTCACGTTGGGCTGATTCTTATGCTCAAAGCAAGGCTAACTAGGTATTGAAGAAGTTCCCCATTACAAAGCCAACTGCCAAAGACTGGGAGAACTTTTGTCATTCAAGGAAGTCTTTGCCACAACACTAGCTGAACAGAGCTAGAAGGGCAGAGACTTGAGTGATCACATAAGACAAGGACTGTTCTTTGCAAATATGGTTTGGAAATCTCAAAACTATTGGGGTAAAACACTTTTTGGCAATCACAAACAAAGAAGGAACTCTTGAAGCAGGGCAATCTGAAATCTAGAGATACCACATTGTAATATTCAAAGGCTCAATTTTCAAGAAAACTATCACAAGTCATACAAAGAAACAGGAAGACATGACACGTTCAAAGAAAAGAAATGGACAGAAACTGTCCCTGAAGAAGCTCAAAATAAGACTTCCTGGACAGAGACTTCAAAACAAAAGACCTAAAGGAAAGCATGAGCAAAAAATTGAAAGAAACCAGGGAAACAATGTGTGGACAAAATGAGAATATTAACAATAGAAGTTGGAGGTGAGGAGAGAAGTGTGTTGGGGGAAATCAGAGATTTCCATGAGAGATTTCCACAAACCATGAGAGACTGTGGACTCAGAAACAAACTGAGGGTTTTGGAGAAAAGGGGGTTAGGGGGTTTGGGTGAGCCCAATAGTGGGTATAAAGGAGGGCAAGTATTGCATGGAGCACTGCAATGTGATGCATAAACAATGAATTTTGGATCACTGAAAATAAAATAAAATAAAGTGGTGATAAAAAAAAAAAGGCGGCAGAGGTGAAAAATACTATACAGAAATGAAAAATTCACTAGAGGAGTTCAAGCAGGAGATTTGAGCAGGCAGAAGAATCAGTGAATTTGAAGACAAAACAATTGAAATTATGGGTAATGGAACAGAAAAAAGTAAAGAGAAGTGAATGAATCTAAGGCACCATCAAACTGACAGATGTTTGCATTATGGGAGTCTTGCAAAAAAAGAGTGAGAAAAAGACAGATTATTTGAAGAAATAATGGTCAAACTCCCCAAATGTGATGAAAGAAATGAATGTACAAGTACAAGAAGCTCAGTAATTCCAAGTAGTAGAAACTCAAAGAGACCCACATGGAGATATATTCTAATCACACTAAGGTGTGAGGGCAAAAGAGAATACTGAAAGCAACAAGAATAAAACTGATTCATCATACATAATATAACCTTAACATCTCCTCTCATTCTGCTGCCAGCCAGCTCCTTGTGAACACCTAAATTTATCTAGGTGTGTCAGCTCCCTTGGGAGAAAACACAAACTTGAGTGATAGTGCCACCTTCTGGGATACAAAAGAAAGTTTTCTAAGTGCTATGCTGTTGTACAAAGTAATATCAATTTTTAATTAAGGAAAAGTGCCTGTTACTTCAAATGCAAAAGTAGAAGCACACATCAAACACTATGAAAAACCAAGTATCACCAGTATTACAAAAAGAAAATGACAATTCTTCAGCAACCAAACTAAAGGGTGTGCAATATTGTGATTGAACTGACAAAAAAATTCAAAATAGCTATTATGAGGAAATTTAACAAGGTAAAAGAAGATTCAGGCAATCCAATGAACTCAGGAATAAAATTAATGAACAGAAAAGTTCTTTATCAAAGAGACTGAAATGATAAAAATTAAATGAAATTCTGGAGCTGAAGAATTCAATAAAGGAGTTCAAGAATGCATCAGTGACAAGGCAGACCAGGTAGAAGAAAGAATAAATGACTTGGAGGATAGGTAAAGAGAAGTAATTCAGAAGAAAATAGAAGTTTTAGACTTAGGTGAATAAACCCTTAAGATAACTACCAGATATGACCAGAAAGTTAAATATAATAATTGCCATACCAGAAGGAGAAAAGAGGGAGGAAGGGGCAAAAAGTTTATTTAAAGAAATATGAGAATTTCCAAAACCTGGGAAGGGACTTGGACAGACAAGTCTCTTTCAAGACAGACAAGTTCAGGAAGCTAATAGATCATTCCATTATCTCAGGGTGAAAAGACCTTATCCAAGACACATTATAATGTAACTTAAAAATCAATGGTAAGAAAAAATATCTTAAAGGCATCTGGGACAAAATAAAGAAATTTGCAAAGGAAACCCCCATCACGGTATCAGCAGTTTTCTCAGCAGAAACTATACATCCAGTATAGAGTGTAATAATTTATTTGAAGTGTTGGAAGATAAAAATTACCAGCCCCCCCCCCAAATTACCAGTCAAGAATAATTTGGAGAACCAAAGGCTTATCTATACAAACAAAATCTTGAGGGACTTTACCACCACTAGACATTATAAGAAATGGTTAAAGGAGCTCTTCAAGTTGAAATGAAAGGGTGATAATCAGTGGCTTAAAAATATATGAAAGTACACAACCTTCTGGTAAAAGTGATAGACAGAATTGGTGAAAACCTAATTCTAAGTTAGAATGGCATGTTAGCCACTTAACTATTGTATAAAGGTTAAAAGAAGCATAAAAAAAAACTATGGCTACCATAATTTGTTAATGAATCCACAGCACCAAATTATGACACTAAAAATATAAAAGGGGTGGAGCAAAAGGGTGGCACCTTTATAGACAATTGAGATAAGTTGTTAGCATAAAATGAAGTGGTTTGTCTTTGAGATGTCTTTCATAACCACAAGGCAAAAATCTAGAGTAATTTTACAAAACATAAAAAAAGGACACTGAGCATACCATCATGGAAAACTACCACTTTACAAAGATAAGCAGAAATGGAAAGCAAAGCAAAGCAAAACAAAACAAAACAAAAAAACCGCGATGGAGATACACAACAAGGAAGCAAACAGTATGGTGGCAGTAGTAAGTCCTTACATAGCAATCATCTCTCTAAACATAAATAGACTGAATTCACCAATCAAAAGGCACAGAGTGGATAGATGGATAAAAAGAGAGGACCCAACTATCTGCAGCTTACAGGAGATTAATTTCTGCTCTAAAAATACACAGGCTCAAAGGGAAGGTGGGAGATATTCCACATAAGTAGCAATCAAAAGATAGCAAAGATAGCTATACTTACATCAAAGAAAATAGACTTTAAGCCAGAAGTGATAAAAGAAATAAAAAAGGTTATTCTACAATGATAAATTCATCAAGAAGAAAGAATAACTATAAATATATACATATCCAACATTAAGGCACCCAGATGTATTAAGCAAATAGTAACATATGAAGGGAGAAGTTGACTACTATACAACAATAGCAGGGGTTTCAGTACACCACTGTCAGCAATGGATAGATCATCCAAAATTCAACAAGAAAACATTGGAACTGAACCATACTTTAGACCAAATGGACTTAATAGACATATATAGAACATTCCATCCAATAACAGAGAATATACGTTCTTTTCCAGTGCATATGAAACATTATCCAGAATAGATCATATGATAGGACACAAAACAAATCTTAGCAAATTTAAGAATATTTTCTGACTACAATGATGTAAAATTAGAAATCAACCCCAAAACTTGAGAATCTATAAAAACACTCACCTTTGAACAATCAGTTAGTCAAGAAAGAAATAGAAAGGGAAATAAAAAAAAATCTCAAACAAATAAAATATGAATACAATATATCAGAACTCCTGGGATGCAGCAAAAGCAGTTTTGAGAGGAATGTTTATAGTCATAAGTGTGCATATGGAGAAATTAGAAAGAGCTCAAATAAACAACCTAACTTTATATTTTAAGAAACTAGAAATAGAAGAGTAAATCAAGCCAAAAATTGGCAGGAGGAAGGAAACAATACATATCAGAGTGGAAATAAATGAAACAACAAAGAAAACAAAACAAAACAAAACACACACACACATGCAAGACAGGATCAAAGAAATTAAGAGCTCATTTTTTTAGAAGATAAAACTGACAAAACTTTAGTTACAGTAAGAAAAAGAGAGAGAAGATGCACATAAAATTAGAGATGAAAGGAAACATTACAAGTGACACTACAAAATATATAGGCTCATAGGAAACTACTTTGAACAATTATATGCCCACAGATTACATAACCTAGAAAAGTGAATGATGTCTGGAAACACACAATTTACAAAGACCAAAATCAGGAAGAAATAGAAAATCTGAACCAAATGATAAAGAATAAAGAGATTGAATCAGTAATCAAAAATCTCCTAACAGAGAAAACCTCAGGACCAGATGGAGGATTCTATCAATTAAAGAAAAAATTAATGCCAATATTTCTCAAACTCTTCCAAAAAGTTGAAGAAAAGGGAACACTTCTACACTCATTCTACAAAGCTAGAATTACTCTGAAACTAAAATGAAATGGGAACACTATAAGAAAAAAAAAAGCCTATAGGATAATATCCCTGACTAACATAGATAGATAAATTCTCAACAAAACATTAGCAAACTGAATTTAAGTGGGTTTATCCCTAAGATGCAAAATGGTTAAACAGATGCAAATCAATAAATGTAATACACCACATTAATAGAATGAAAGATGAAAATACATGGTCATCTCAATAGATGCAGAAAAAACATTTGACAAAATACAGTTTTCTTGCATGATAAAAATCCTTGGCAGTTTGGACACAGGAGGAACACTCCTCAACATAATAAGGGCCACATATGAAAACCCACAGTTAACATCATACTCAACAGGAAAAAAGAAACCTGAAATTTTTTTCTCTAAGATCAGGAACAAGACAAGGATGATTTCTGTCGTTACTCTTATTCAATATAGTATTGTAAGTTTTAGCTAAAGCAACTAGGCAAGACAAAGATATAAAAGGCATCCAAGTGGAATCAAGAAATGAAGTTGTTGCTATTTGCAGAGGATATAATTTTGTACAGAAAAATCCCCCAAACTCAAGAAAAAAGAACTGTTAGAATTAATCAATAACTTAATGAAAGTTGTAGGATACAAAATTAACATAGAGAAATCAGTTGCATTTCTATATGCCAATAATGAAACATGTGAAAAAGAAATAGAGAAAACAATCCTATTCATAATAGCACCCAAACCAGTAAAATACTTAGAGGAGTCAATTTAGCCAAAGAAATGAAATATCTTCCCAACAAATATAGGACTATGCTTAAAGAAATTGAAGAAAACACAAACAAATGGAAAAACATATCATGTTCATGTGTTGGAAGAATTAATATTGTTAAAATGTCCATATAATCCCCATCATGAAACCAATGACCTTGTTCATAGAAACAGAAAAAAAAAATCCTAAAATTTTTATGGAACTACAAAAGATCTTGAACAGCCAAAGCAATCCTGGAGGAAAAGAACAAAGCCAGAGGTATCACAATGCCTGATTTCAAACTATACTATAAAGCAATAATAATAATAATAATAATGGTACTAGCATAAAACTAGACACTATGAAATATAATAGCCCAGAATTACATCCCCATATATATGGTCAACTAATATTCAACAAAGGAGCTAAAAACACCCAGTGGAATAAGATGGATAAGGAAGATGTTGTCCATATACACTATGGAGTATTATGCCTCCATCAGAAAGGATGAATACCCAACTTTTGTAGCAACATGGACAGGAGTGAAAGAGATTATGCTGAACGAAATAAGTCAAGCAGAGAGAGTCAATTATCATATGGTTTCACTTGTTTGTAGAGCATAACAAATAACATGGAGGACAAGAGGAGATGGAGAGGAGAAGGGAGTTGAGGGAAATTGAAAGGGGAGATGAACCATGAGAGACTATGGACTCTGAAAAACAACCTGAGGGTTTTTTTTTTTAATTTTTTATTTTTTATAAACATATATTTTTATCCCCAGGGGTAGAGGTCTGTGAATCACCAGGTTTACACACTTCACAGCACTCACCAAATCACATACCCTCCCCAATGTCCATAATCCCATCCCCTTCTCCCAAACCCCCTCCCCCCGGCAACACTCAGTTTGTTTTGTGAGATTAAGAGTCACTTATGGTTTGTCTCCCTCCCAATCCCATCTTGTTTCATTTATTCTTCTTCTACCCACTTAAGCCTCCATGTTGCATCACCACTTCCTCATATCAGGGAGATCATATGATAGTTGTCTTTCTCTGCTTGACTTATTTCGCTAAGCATGATACGCTCTAGTTCCATCCATGTTGTTGCAAATGGCAAGATTTCATTTCTTTTGATGTCTGCATAGTATTCCATTGTGTATATATACCACATCTTCTTGATCCATTCATCTGTTGATGGACATCTAGGTTCTTTCCATAGTTTGGCTATTGTGGACATTGCTGCTATAAACATTCGGGTGCATGTGCCCCTTTGGATCACTACATTTGTATCTTTAGGGTAAATACCCAATAGTGCAATTGCTGGGTCATAGGGCAGTTCTATTTTCAACATTTTGAGGAACCTCCATGCTGTTTTCCAGAGTGGCTGCACCAGCTTGCATTCCCACCAACAGTGTAGGAGGGTTCCCCTTTCTCCACATCCTCGCCAGCATCTGTCATTTCCTGACTTGTTGATTTTAGCCATTCTGACTGGTGTGAGGTGATATCTAATTGTGGTTTTGATTTGTATTTCCCTGATGCCGAGTGATATGGAGCACTTTTTCATGTGTCTGTTGGCCATCTGGATGTCTTCTTTGCAGAAATGTCTGTTCATGTCTTCTGCCCATTTCTTGATTGGATTATTTGTTCTTTGGGTGTTGAGTGTGCTAAGTTCTTTATAGATTCTGGACACTAGTCCTTTATCTGATATGTTGTTTGCAAATATCTTCTCCCATTCTGTCAGTTTTTTTTTTTTAATTTTTTATTTTTTATAAACATATATTTTTATCCCCAGGGGTAGAGGTCTGTGAATCACCAGGTTTACACACTTCACAGCACTCACCAAATCACATACCCTCCCCAATGTCCATAATCCCACCCCCTTCTCCCAAACCCCCTCCCCCCGGCAACCCTCAGTTTGTTTTGTGAGATTAAGAGTCACTTATGGTTTGTCTCCCTCCCAATCCCATCTTGTTTCATTTATTCTTCTTCTACCCACTTAAGCCTCCATGTTGCATCACCACTTCCTCATATCAGGGAGATCATATGATAGTTGTCTTTCTCTGCTTGACTTATTTCGCTAAGCATGATATGCTCTAGTTCCATCCATGTTGTTGCAAATGGCAAGATTTCATTTCTTTTGATGGCTGCATAGTATTCCATTGTGTATATATACCACATCTTCTTGATCCATTCATCTGTTGATGGACATCTAGGTTCTTTATAGTTTGGCTATTGTGGACATTGCTGCTATAAACATTCGGGTGCATGTGTCCCTTTGGATCACTACATTTGTATCTTTAGGGTAAATACCCAATAGTGCAATTGCTGGGTCATAGGGCAGTTCTATTTTCAACATTTTGAGGAACCTCCATGCTGTTTTCCAGAGTGGCTGCACCAGCTTGCATTCCCACCAACAGTGTAGGAGGGTTCCCCTTTCTCCACATCCTCGCCAGCATCTGTCATTTCCTGACTTGTTGATTTTAGCCATTCTGACTGGTGTGAGGTGATATCTCATTGTGGTTTTGATTTGTATTTCCCTGATGCCGAGTGATATGGAGCACTTTTTCATGTGTCTGTTCGCCATCTGGATGTCTTCTTTGCAGAAATGTCTGTTCATGTCTTCTGCCCATTTCTTGATTGGATTATTTGTTCTTTGGGTGTTGAGTTTGCTAAGTTCTTTATAGATTCTGGACACTAGTCCTTTATCTGATATGTCGTTTGCAAATATCTTCTCCCATTCTGTCAGTTGTCTTTTGATTTTGTTAACTGTTTCCTTTGCTGTGCAAAAGCTTTTGATCTTGATGAAATCCCAGTAGTTCATTTTTTCCCTTGCTTCCCTTGCCTTTTGCGTTGTTCCTAGGAAGATGTTGCTGCGGCAGAGGTCGAAGAGGGTTGCTGCCCGTGTTCTCCTCAAGGATTTTGATGGATTCCTTTCGTACATTGAGGTCCTTCATCCATTTTGAGTCTATTTTTTTGTGTGTGGTGTAAGGAAATGGTCCAATTTCATTTTTCTGCATGTGGCTGTCCAATTTTCCCAGCACCATTTATTGAAAAGGCTGTCTTTTTTCCATTGGACATTCTTTCCTGCTTTGTCGAAGATTAGTTGACCATAGATTTGAGGGTCTATTTCTGGGCTCTCTATTCTGTTCCATTGATCTATGTGTCTGTTTTTGTGCCAGTACCATGCTGTCTTGATGATGACAGCTTTGTAATAGAGCTTGAAGTCCGGAGTTGTGATGCCACCAACGTTGGCTTTCTTTTTCAATATCCCTTTGGCTATTCGAGGTCTTTTCTGGTTCCATATAAATTTTAGAATTATTTGTTTCCATTTCTTTGAAAAAGATGGATGGTACTTTGATAGGAATTGCATTAAATGTGTAGATTGCTTTAGGTAGCATAGACATTTTCACAATATTTATTCTTCCAATCCAGGAGCATGGAACATTTTTCCATTTCTTTGTGTCTTCCTCAATTTCTTTCATGAGTACTTTATAGTTTTCTGAGTATAGATTCTGTGCCTCTTTGGTTAGGTTTATTCCTAGGTATCTTATGGTTTTGGATGGAATTGTAAATGGGATTGACTCCTTAATATCTCTTTCTTCTGTCTTGCTGTTGGTGTAGAGAAATGCAACTGATTTCTGTGAATTGATTTTATATCCTGACACTTTACTGAATTCCTGTATAAGTTCTAGCAGTTTTGGAGTGGAGTCTTTTGGGTTTTCCACATATAGTATCATATCATCTGCGAAGAGTGATAATTTGACTTCTTCTTTGCCGATTTGGATGCGTTTAATTTCCTTTTGTTGTCTGATTGCTGAGGCTAGGACCTCTAGTACGATGTTGAATAGCAGTGGTGATAATGGACATCCCTGCAGTGTTCCTGACCTTAGCGGAAAAGCTTTCAGTTTTTCTCCATTGAGAATGATATTTGCGGTGGGTTTTTCATAGATGGCTTTGATGATATTGAGGTATGTGCCCTCTATCCCTACACTTTGAAGAGTTTTGATCAGGAAGGGATGCTGTACTTTGTCAAATGCTTTTTCAGCATCTATTGAGAGTATCATATGGTTCTTGTTCTTTCTTTTATTGATGTGTTGTATCACACTGACTGATTTGCGGATGTTGAACCAACCTTGCAGCCCTGGAATAAATCCCACTTGGTCGTGGTGAATAATCTTTTTAATGTACTGTTGAATCCTATTGGCCAGTATTTTGTTGAGTATTTTCGCATCTGTGTTCATCAAGGATATCGGTCTATAGCTCTCTTTTTTGGTGGGATCCTTGTCTGGTTTTGGGATCAAGGTGATGCTGGCCTCATAAAATGAGTTTGGAAGTTTTCCTTCCATTTCTATTTTTTGGAACAGTTTCAGGAGAATAGGAATTAGTTCTTCTTTAAATGTTTGGTAGAATTCCCCCGGGAAGCCGTCTGGCCCTGGGCTTTTGTTTGTTTGGAGATTTTTAATGACTGTTTCAATCTCCTTACTGGTTATGGGTCTGTTCAGGCTTTCTATTTCTTCCTGGTTCAGTTGTGGTAGTTTATATGTTTCTAGGAATGCATCCATTTCTTCCAGATTGTCAACTTTGTTGGTGTAGAGTTGCTCATAGTATGTTTTTATAATAGTTTGTATTTCTTTGGTGTTAGTTGTGATCTCTCCTCTTTCATTCATGATTTTATTTATTTGGGTCCTTTCTCTTTTCTTTTTGATAAGTCGGGCCAGGGGTTTATCAATTTTATTAATTCTTTCAAAGAACCAGCTCCTAGTTTCGTTGATTTGTTCTATTGTTTTTTTGGTTTCTATTTCATTGATTTCTGCTCTGATCTTTATGATTTCTCTTCTCTTGCTGGGCTTAGGGTTTCTTTCTTGTTCTTTCTCCAGCTCCTTTAGGTGTAGGGTTAGGTTGTGTACCTGAGACCTTTCTTGTTTCTTGAGAAAGGCTTGTACCGCTATATATTTTCCTCTCAGGACTGCCTTTGTTGTGTCCCACAGATTTTGAACCGTTGTATTTTTCATTATCATTTGTTTCCATGATTTTTTTCAATTCTTCTTTAATTTCCCGGTTGACCCATTCATTCTTTAGAAGGATACTGTTTAGTCTCCATGTATTTGGGTTCTTTCCAAACTTCCTTTTGTGGTTGAGTTCTAGCTTTAGAGCATTGTGGTCTGAAAATATGCAGGGAATGATCCCAATCATTTGATACCGGTTGAGTCCTGATTTAGGACCGAGGATGTGATCTATTCTGGAGAATGTTCCATGTGCACTAGAGAAGAATGTGTATTCTGTTGCCTTGGGATGAAATATTCTGAATATATCTGTGATGTCCATCTGGTCCAGTGTGTCATTTAAGGCCTTTATTTCCTTGCTGATCTTTTGCTTGGATGACCTGTCCATTTCAGTGAGGGGAGTGTTAAAGTCCCCTACTATTATTGTATTATTGTTGATGTGTTTCTTTGATTTTGTTATTAATTGGTTTATATAGTTGGCTGCTCCCACATTGGGGGCATAGATATTTAAAATTGTTAATCTTCTTGTTGGACAGACCCTTTGAGTATGATATAGTGTCCTTCCTCATCTCTTATTATAGTCTTTGGCTTAAAATCTAATTGATCTGATATAAGGATTGCCACTCCTGCTTTCTTCTGATGTCCATTAGCATGGTAAATTCTTTTCCACCCCCTCACTTTAAATCTGGAGGTGTCTTCGGGCTTAAAATGTGTTTCTTGGAGGCAACATATAGATGGGTTTTGTTTTTTTATCCATTCTGATACCCTGTGTCCTTTGACAGGGGCATTTAGCCCATTCACATTCAGGGTAACTATTGAGAGATATGAATTTAGTGCCATTGTATTGCCTGTAAGGTGACTGTTACTGTATATGGTCTCTGTTCCTTTCTGATCTACCACTTGTAGGCTCTCTCTTTGCTTAGAGGACCCCTTTCAAGATTTCCTGTAGAGCTGGTTTGGTATTTGCAAATTCTTTCAGTTGTTGTTTGTCCTGGAAGCTTTTAATCTCTCCTTCTATTTTCAATGATAGCCTAGCTGGATATAGTATTCTTGGCTGCATGTTTTTCTCGTTTAGTGCTCTGAAAATATCATGCCAGCTCTTTCTGGCCTGCCAGGTCTCTGTGGATAAGTCAGCTGCCAATCTAATATTTTTACCATTGTATGTTACAGACTTCTTTTCCCGGGCTGCTTTCAGGATTTTCTCTTTGTCATTGAGACTTGTAAATTTTACTATTAAGTGACGGGGTGTGGGCCTATTCTTATTGATTTTGAGGGGCATTCTCTGAACCTCCTGAATTTTGATGCTCGTTCCCTTTGCCATATTGGGGAAATTCTCCCCAATAATTCTCTCCAGTATACCTTCTGCTCCCCTCTCACTTTCTTCTTCTTCTGGAATCCCAATTATTCTAATGTTGTTTCGTCTTATGGTGTCACTTATCTCTCGAATTCTCCCCTCGTGGTCCAGTAGCTGTTTGTCCCTCTTTTGCTCAGCTTCTTTATTCTCTGTCATTTGGTCTTCTATATCACTAATTCTTTCTTCTGCCTCATTTATCCTAGCAGTGAGAGCCTCCATTTTTGATTGCACCTCATTAATAGCTTTTTTGATTTCACCTTGGTTAGATTTTAGTTCTTTTATTTCTCCAGAAAGGGCTTTTATATCTCTCGAGAGGGTTTCTCTAATATCTTCCATGCCTTTTTCGAGCCCGGCTAGAACCTTGAGAATTGTCTTTCTGAACTCTAGATCTGACATATTACCGATGTCTGTATTGATTAGGTCCCTAGCCTTCGGTACTGCCTCTTGTTCTTTTTTTTGTGTTGAATTTTTACGTCTTGTCATTTTGTCCAGATAAGAGTAAATGAGGGGCAAGTAAAATACTAAAAGGGTGGCAACAACCCCAGGAAAATATGCTTTAACCAAATGAGAAGAGATCCAAAATCGTGAGTGGGGAGAAAGGGGATAAAAAGAGGTTCAAAAAGGAAGAAAGAAAAAAAAAAAAACAAAAAGAAAAGAAAATGAAAAAAAAAGAAAAGAAAAGAAAAGAATTTTTTAAAAAAAGAAAACACCTAAGAAAAATGTAAAAAAAATATATATATATATATATATTAGATAAACTAGTAAAAAATCGTTAAAAAAGAAAAAGGTAACAGTTAAAAAAAAAAGTTTTACCCGAAGGCGAGAAAAAAAAAATGAAAAAGAAAAAATTAAATTAACTGCAAGACTAGAAAAAATCACAGGAAAAAAAGCCATGAGTTCCGTGCTTGGCTTTCTCCTCTCTGGAATTCTGCTGCTCTCCTTGGTATTGAAACCGCACTCCTTGGTAGGTGAACTTGGTCTCGGCTGGATTTCTTGTTGATCTTCTGGGGGAGGGGCCTGTTGTAGTGATTCTCAAGTGTCTTTGCCCCAGGCGGAATTGCACCGCCCTTACCCGGGGCCGGGGTGAGTAATCCGCTCGGGTTTGCTTTCAGGAGCTTTTGTTCCCTGAGCGCTTTCCGTAGAGTTCCAGAGGACGGGAATACAAATGGCGGCCTCCTGGTCTCCGGCCCGGAGGAGCCAAGAGCCCAGGGCCCCACTCCTCAGTGCGCCCTCAGAGAACAGCGCCCAGTTACTCCCGTCTGCCCGACCTCCGGCCGCGCTCCGAGCTCACCGAGCCTGCGACCGGTTCAAGGTAACACCGAGCTGCGAGCTTACTGTCAGCTCTGTCTCTGTAGCCGACTTTCCCATTCCAATACCCGCAAGCTCTGCGACACTCAGACACCCCCGATCCTTCTGTGACCCTGCGGGACCTGAGGCCACGCTGACCCCGCGTGGGCTTCGCCCCGGTTTAGCCTCTGGAGCGATGTCCCTCAGCGGAACAGACTTTTAAAAGTCCTGATTTTGTGCGCGGTTGCTCCGCCGCTTGCCGGGAGCCGGCCCCTCCCCCCGGGGTCTATCTTCCCGTCGCTTTGGATTCACTTCTCCGCCGGTCCTACCTTTCAGAAAGTGGTTGTTTTTCTGTTTCCAGAATTGCTGTTCTTCTTCTCTTCGATCTGCCGATGGATTTTCAGGTGTTTGCAATCTTTAGATAAGCTATCTAACTGATCTCCAGCTAGCTGAAACAGTCTCAGCTTGCTACTTCTCCGCCATCTTGACTCCTCCCCAACCTGAGGGTTTTGAAGGGGTGGGGGGTGGGAGGTTGGGGGAACCAGGTGGTGGGTATTATGGAGGGCATGGATTGCATGGAGCACTGGGTGTGGTGCAAAAACAATAAATACTGTTATGCTGAAAAGAAATAAAAAATTTTTAAAAAAGAATGGTCTCTTCAACAAATCATGTTGGAAAAACTGGATAATCATAGGAAGAGGAATGAAATTGGACCCCTATCTTATACCACTAACATAAATTAACTTGAAATGTCAAAGACTTAAATATAGATCTGATACATAAGCTCCTAGGAGAAAACGTAAAGAAAAAACTTATTGATGTTGACCTTAGTAATGATTTTCTGGGTATAACACCAAATGTACAAACAGCAAAACAACAAAAAAACTTCCTCTAACTTAAAAACCTCTGCACAGCAAGAGAAACAACAAAATGAAATGGCAACCTATAGAATAAAAGAAAAATTTTGCAAACCGTATACTGGATAAAGGGTTAATGCTATATATATATATATATAATTTTCTCATGCCACTCAACAACAACAACAACTAATCTGATTAGAAAAGGGAAGAGGAATTAAACAGCTATTCTGTGAAAGAAGACAACCAAATGGTCAATAGGTACATGAAAAGATTCTCCACGGGACGCCTGGGTAGTTCAGTGGGTTAAAGCCTCTGCCTTGGGCTCAGATCATGAACTCATGAACCCAGGGTCCTGGTTTTGGGCCCTGCATTGGGCACTGCATCCAGGTCTCTGCTCAAAAGGGAGCCTGTTTCCCTTCCTCTCTCTCTGCCTGCCTCTCTGCCTACTTGTGATCTCTGTCTGTCAAATAAATAAAATCTTAAAAAAAGAAAAGAAAAGAAAAGATTCTCCCCATTGCTAATCATCAGGGAAGTGCAAAGCAAAACCACAATGAGATATCATCTACTGTTGTTAGAATGGTTATCATGAAGAAGAAAAGATATTTCTAGAGCTGGCAAGGATGTGGCAAAAGGCACCCCTGGGAATGTAAAGAGATTCAACCACTATGGAAAACAGTACAGAGGTTCCTCAAAAATTAGAAATAGATCTACCATATGATCCAGTAATTCCAATTCTGAATATATGCCCAAGGAAATGAAACAGGGTATTGAAGAGACATATGCACTCCCATGTTTACTGCAGCATTTTTCAAAATAGCCAAGATATGGGAACAATCTAAATGCTCATCAATGGATAAAGAAGATGCAAGATATATATACATGGAATATTACTCAGCAGTCAGAAAGAAAAACATCATGTTCTTAATGACAAGATGGATGAAATTTGAGCACATTGGGCTAAGTGATATAAGTCAGACAAAGACAATACTTTAGTGATATAAAGTATCACTAAAAAGCCAGACTCATAAAAAGTAAGTAAGGTGATTATGAGGGGTTGATGGTTGGATGGATAGGACAGATGTTTAGAAACACAACCTTGCAGAGAGTAGTAATTATGCTCTAGAGATCTAATACACAGTATAGTGAATATAGACAACAATATTATATTTTAATCATTCTTTCTAAGAGACTAGAACTTAATAATTCTACCCAGTAAAAAGAAAGGGTAATTATATAATGTGTTAGAAGTGCTAATTATTGCTACCATGGGGATCATATTATAATAGATAAACAGAGTAACAAGTTTATACACTTTAAATTTTCAGAAAGTAATATACAAAATATATTTCAATATAAGTACATAAAAAACAATTTAAAAAAGAAAGTAAGATGATGGAAAGGACTTTTTTTTTTAGATGTTGTTTATTTATTTATTTGTCAGAAAAAAAAGGAGGGAGAAACAGAAAACAAGCACAAGCAGGGGGAGTGGCAGGCAGGGGGAGACACAGGCTCCCCACTGAGCAAGAAACCTAATACTGGACTCTATCCCAGAACCTTGACACCATGACCTGAGCCAAAGGCAGCTACTTAACCAACTGAGCCACTCAGGCATCCCGAAAATGTTATTCTATACAAATTGTAAGCAAACTATAAGCAAATTATAAGGGAGCTGAGTCAGCTATACTAATACCAGATAAAATAAATTTCAAGTCAGAAAGTGTTCTGAAAGACAAAGAAGGACATTTATATTGATAAAAGAGTCAATTCATAAAGAAAATATAAAAGTTATAAACACATATGCATTAACATCAGAGCACCAAAGTATATGAAGCAAACTGACAAAATCGAAGGGAGTAATAAACAGTTCTACAGTAATCATTGTAGACTTGAGTACCTACTTCCAATAGTAGAAAGAAGAGTTAAGATATAAGATCAATCAGGTAATAGAGAACTTGAACAACACTATGGACAAATTTGACTCAATAGACAGATACAGGTCATTTTCCCCAACAACAGCAGAATATACATTTTTCTCAAGTACATTTGGACCACTCTCCAAGATAGATAATATTTTAGGCCACAAAGCAAGTCTTGGAAAGTGTAATAAGATTGAAATCATATAATGTATCTTTTCTGTTCATAATGAAACAAAACTAGAAGTTAATAGATGGAAAAGTGGAAAATTCACAAATATGTGGAAATTAAAGAACACACTCTTACAAAACCAGTAAGTCAAACAAGAAGTCACAAGGAAAATAAGAAAATGTCTTGAAACAAGCAAAAATGAAAACACAACATATCAAAACTTAAGAGATGAGCAAAAGCATCCTGTAAGTTATAGTTATATGGGATGCTGTTCTATAAGCATCTCAAACTTATAGCTGTAAAAGTTTACAAACAGAAGAAATATCCCAAATCAACAAATTAAATAAACTAGATGAAGGGCACAAATTCTTAGATGCACAAAACGAAAAGTGATTCATGAAAAAAACAAGAAATCAGACTAGACCTACAACTGGTAAGTAGATTGTATAGGTACTCTGAAACCTTCCAACAAAGAAAAGTCCTGGATCAGGTGGTTTCACTGGTGAACTCTGCTAAATATTTAAAGAACTAATAATGAGCTTTTTCCAAACTCTTCCAAAAAAGTGAAGAAAGAACACTTAACATATTCCATGAGGTCAGAATTGCCCTGATTCCAAAGCCTGACAGATACTGTAAGAAAAAGCTACCTTATGACCCAGCAATTGCACTACTGGGTATTTACCCCAAAGATGAAGATGTAGTGAAAAGAAGGGGCACCTGCACCCCAATGTTCATAGCAGCAATGTTCACAATAGCCAAACTGTGGAAGGAGCTGAGATATCCTTCAACCGATGAATGGATAAAGAAGATGTGGTTCATATATACAATGGAATATTACTCAGTCACCATAAAAGATGAATATCTGCCATTTACATTGACATGGATGAAACTGAAGGGTATTGTGCTAAGTGAAATAAGTCAATCAGAGAAACACAGTTATCACATGGTTTCATTCATATGTGGAACATAAGGACTAGTGTAGAGGAGACTAGGGGAGTGGAGGGAAAACTGAATGGGAAGAAATGATTGAGGGAAACAAACCATGAGAGACTCAATTCCAGGAAACAAGCTGACGGTTGCAGAAAAGGGACGTGGGTGGGGGGATGGGGTAACAGGGTGATGGGCATTAAAGAGGGTATGTGATATGATGAGCACTGGGTGTTATATTCAAATAATGAATCATTGAATATTATATCAAAAAATCAATAATGTATATATAATGGAATATTACACTCCATGGAAAGATTGAATACCCAACTTTTGTATCAACATGGACGGTATTAGAAGAGATTATGATGAGTGAAATAAGTCAAGCAGAGAGAGTCAATTACCACATGGTTTCACTTACTTGTGGAGCATCGGGAATAACATGAGGACATTAGGAGAAGGAAAGGAAAGCTGAATTGGGGGAAATTGGAGGGGGAGATGAACCATGAGAGACTGTGGACTCTGAGAAACAAACAGGGTTTTGGAGGGGAAGAGGATGGGGGTTAGGTGAGCCTGGTGGTGGGTATTATGGAGGACACATATTGCATGGAGCACTGGGTGTGGTGCATAAACAGTGAATCTTGGAACATTGAAAAAATAAAATTAAAATTTAAAAAACCTGATGAATTTAAATAAAAAAGTACAGAACAATGTCTCTTATGAATACTGATGTAAATATCTTTATTCAAATACTAGCATACCAAATTTGGGTATTCCTGAGTTTATTCCTGGGATGTTAAAAATGGTTCAATATACAAAAGTCAATCAGTGTAATGCACTACACTAACAAAGAAGGGGAGAAACACATGATTACTGCAATAGATTGGAAAAAACATTTGATAATATTCAATACACTTTCAGGGCACCTGGGTGTCCTGATCTCAGGGTCCTGGGATCGAGTCCCACAATGGGCTCCTTGCTTGGCGGGAACCTGCTACTCTCTCTGTTTCTGCTCCCCCTGCTTATGCCCTCTCCCTCTCTGACAAATAAATAAATAAAATCTTTAAATAAATATTCAATACCCTTTCACAATAGAAACATTCAACAACTGTAAAGAGAAGGAAAATACCTCAGCATAATGAAGGCCTTATATGAAAAACCCTCAGCTAACATATTTGATTGTGAAAGACCAAAAGCTATCTCCAAATCAGAAAGAAGACAAGGATGCCTGGTTTTGTCACTTAAAAAAAAATTAAAATATTTTGTTTATTTGACACCCCCACCCACCTCCTTTCTAGCAACCCTCAGTTTTTTTTTTCCCCTATAGTTGAGTCTTTCATGGTTTTTTCTACCTCTATGATTACTACTCATTCAGATTTTGTCTTCCTCTATTTAACATAATATTGGAAGTTCTAGTTAGAGCAAGAAAAGGCAAGAAAAAGAAATAAATGGCATCCAAGCTGGAAAGGAAGAAGTAAAATTTTCTCTGTCTGCAGATAGCATGATATTATATGTAGAAAGTCAAACTGATTCCACAAAATACTGATAGAACTAATAAATGAACTCAGCAGTTGCACAATACAAAAATCAACATGCAAAAGTCAGTTGTCTTTCCATAACAATCTGAAGAGGAAATTGAGAAAATCTATTTCAATAGCATCAAAAATTAAAGTTATTTAGAAATTAACTTAATCACATATGTTAAAAATCATACATGGAAAATTTAAGAATATTCCTGAAAGAAATGAAAGAAAATTCAAATAAATAGAAAAACATACCTGTTTATTGATTGGAATATTTAATATTGTTTAGATGCCAATACTGCTTGAAGTGATCTATGGATTCAATGCAACTTCTATAAAATTCCAACAATGATTTTGCAGAAATATAAAAATCTTCTGTAGAATTCATATAGAATCTTAAGGAGCTACAAATAACCAAAGCAATATTGAAAAAGAAAAACAAAGTTAAGAGATTCACGTACTGATTTCAAAACTCACGGTAGAGTTGGAGTAATCAAAACAATGTGATTCTGGCATAATGATAGAGATACAGACCAATGAAATAGTGTCTAGAAGTAAGTCTTTGCATACACAGTGAAATGATCTTTGATAAGAATACTAAAACCAAAGGGAAATGAGTCTTTTCAATAAATGGTTCTTGGAAACTTGATATGCAAAAGAATTAATTTGGCACCCTTATCCTACACCCTATGTAAACATTAACTCAAAATAGATTTAAAAAAATTGTCACTAAAACTAAATAAACTCTTAGAAGAAAATATAGGGCAAGATATCCATAATAATTGGATTTGGTATTGCTTTCTTGGTATGACACTAAAATCAGAAGCAATAAAAAATATAGGTACATTGGATTTCATCAAAATTAAAAACTTCTGTGCATAAAAAGACAGTATCAAAATAGAGTGAGAAGGCAACCTACAGAATGGGAGAAAACATTTGTAAATCATATTTGATAAGACACTAATATCCATTATAAATAAAGAACTCCAAAGATACAGATGTAGTGAAAAGAGGGGACACATGTACCTAATGTTCATAGCAGCAATGTCCACAATAGCCAAACTGTGGAAGGAGCTGAGATATCCTTTGGCAGATGAATGAATAAAGAAGACATGATTCATAGATACAATGGAATATTACTTAGCCATCAGAAAGGATGAGTATCTACCATTTACATCAATGCGGATGCAACTGGAGGGTATTGTGCTAAGTGAAATAAGTCGATCAGATAAATATAATTATCATATGGTTTCACTCATGTATGGAAAGTGGAGAATAGTCCAAAGGACATCAGGGTGGGGGAGGAGATATGGGGAGGGAGACAAACCATATGAGACTCTCAAATTTGGGAAGTAGGGGTGAGGGTTGTGGAAAGGGAGGTGGATGGAGAAATGGGGTAAATGGGTGACAGGCATTAAAGAGAGCACGTGATATGATGAGCACTGGGTGATATGCTCATCAATTGATGAATCATTGAACATTGCGTCAAGGACTGATGATGTAGTATACTTTGGCTAAGTGAATTTAAATTAAAAAGAACTCCTAAAACTCAATAAAATACAAAACAAAAAACCCAATTAAAAAATGGTCAGTTAAAAAATGGTCAAAGGACTTGAGTCACTCAATGCATATCTTCCAAAGAAATATACAAATAGCCAATAAGTACATAAAAAGATGCTTAATATCTCTAATCATTACTTATTAGGATAATGCAAATTGAAAACATGAGATACCACTTTTCACTCATTAGGATTGCTATGCAAACAAACAAAAACAAAAGCAGAAAATAACAAATGTTGGTGCAGATGTGGGGAAATTGGAGCCCTTGTACCTTGCTGGTGGGAATGTAAAATGCAGGTTCTGTGGAAAACAGTATAGTGATTCATCAGAAACTAAATAAGGAATTACTACATGGTCTAGAAATTTGAATTCTAGGCTTATGTCCAAAAGAATTGAAAACAGGGACTTGAGGAGATAGTTGTGCACTCATGTTCACAGCAGCACTGTTCATAATACCCAAAAGGCTGAACAGCCCAAATGTCCATAAACAGATGAATGGATAAACAAAATGTGGTATGTATATACAAGGGGATATTAGTTTAGTTTGAAAATGGAATAAAATTCTTATACATGCTATAACTTGGATGAACCTTGAAGACATGGGCTATGTGAAATAAGCTAGACACAAAAGGACAAATATTGAATAATTCCACTTATATGAGGTATATTTTTAATATAAATTCAATTAACCAACATATAGTTCATCATTAGTCTCTGATGTAGAGTTCAATAATTCATCAGTTGCCTGTAACACCCAGTCCTCTTCACATCATGTGTCCTCCTTAATGCGCATCATCCAATTTTATAGAGTAGTAAGTTTATAGAGACAGAAAGTAGAATTGTGGTTATCAAGGCTGGAGGGAATGGGGGTGGGGGATGGGAAGTTATTGTTTAACCTGAGTTACTGTTTACTTATTCTTTTGTCATCCCACACAGACTTGATTACTATACATTTTTAAAAGATTTTGTTTATTTATTTGAGACAGAGAGATAAGGAGAGAAAGCATGAGCAGGGGGAAGAACAGAGGCAGAGGGAGAAGCTGACGCCCTGCTGAGCAGGAAGCCTGACATGGGGCTTGATCCCATGGGATCATGATATGAGCTGAAGGCAGATGCTTAACTGTCTGAACCACCCAGCTGCCCCAGCCCCATTCTCTTTTAGAGTCAACTTCCTTTACTAGTTTTGAAGAAGAGGTCATTTGGCATACTTCTTTTCTTGGGTGGTACCTCTGGCAGGTTTTTTACCATACCACATATTTCTCACTCAAGTTATAACTTCACTTGGGGTCACTGCTTAGCTGGCCTTTACTCCCGGATCACCCTTACTTTCATAGAACATTCCCACCTTAGCATTAGGGGAGGGGCAATTGCAGAGTGAAGAGTATTTGCATTTACCAATCCATCCCTTCAAGGAAAAAAGTTTGAAGGTCCTCTTCATATTGATGCCTTTCATGGACCAGAGGAGAACATGAACAAGTTTAAACTATTAACTATTGAAAGTAAGGTCTCTTTGGAGACTGGGTTTCTACCTTTCCTCTCTATAGCTTCAAATCCACTCCCATCTTAAGGCTTCAGATCATGATTTTGTCAGTTTCTCCCATTAGCATTGCCCTATGTATTTAGTTTAATAAAAATACCTGGGGGTGGGATGGTGTGTTGATAGGATGTTCTTCTTAAATAAGAAGTCTAGTAGTAAGCTGCTTCAGATTAGTTGGTGAACCACTGTGCACAAAGCTCCCTTTCTGCTGCAACCTCCTTGACATATTGGCTTAGCACTTAAGTTCACCCCTCAATGAGCTTCTGCAGTTCAGATGTCAAGTGTAGTTATAAGAAGATTTGGACAAAGAGGCGGATATCTCTTCCCATACTTCTCTCATTATTTATTAGAAGGAAAATCATTCTCAGATTCTTACAGCAGAATTTCCCCCCAGGACCTCTTGACCAGGCCAGTTGCAAGGAGGTTAGAAAAGTAAATATATAGCATATCCTGCCTCTCTCTTGGGAGGTAGATACAGCTGGCAATGAATAAGAGAGTGAAAGATAGCTTTTGGGTAGAATAGCAGCAATACTCAAAGGGAAGAAAAATTTTTCCCTGCTGTTTATGAATGAATTTGGAGTTACTTAAATGTAGAGTTTCAGAAAATTGGAGAGAAGGAATAGCACCAACTCATTGTATGTACTACTCTGTGGTATTCATAACTAGTCTGATACTAAAAATAGATAAAAATATGGAAGAGAACATGAATATTAGAATATTAAATAGTAACACTATAGTAACTTTAATGATACTCATCTTATTGATATGATAGTACTATTTGCTTCTGGATGAAAATAAGTATGAAGTAAGTTTATGATTAAAGATGGAAATTATAGGGCGCCTGGGTGGCTCAGTGGATTAAGCCGCTGCCTTCGGCTCAGGTCATGATCTCAGTGTCCTGGGATTGAGACCCGCATCGGGCTCTTTGCTCAGCAGGGAGCCTGCTTCTCTCTCAATCTCTCTCTCTCTCTCTCTCTGCCTGACTCTCCGCCTACTTGTGATCTCTCTCTCTGTCAAATAAATAAATAAAATCTTAAAAAAAAAAGATGGAAATTATAGTGAGTTCTGAAAGGAGCATAGAAAACATTGCATTTGGACTAAGAGGGAATTTAGGTTAAACCATTATGACAGTAGTGTTGAACGATAATGTAATGAAGTTAGAAATCAACAGTGAAAATATAGCCAACACTGTAAGCTCAGAAAATTGAAATATATCTAAATAATACATGAGTTAAAGGAGAAATAGCAGTGAAAAATATAAAATATTTAGAAATTAACAACAAAAGTATTACACTTTTAAAACTAAAGTAGTATTTAAAGGGAAATTTATACTCCTAAGTAAAATTTTGGACAAAGACCAAAAACTAAGAACCTATAAATGAAGAGCAGAACAGATATGAGGAATTTGAGAGGCAGTGCAGGGGGCCGTGGGGGGCAGGCAGGGAAAAAATGAAACAAGATAGACCGGGGAGGGAGACAAACCATAAGAGACTCTTAATCTCAGGAAACAAGCTGAGAGTTGCTGGCGGGGGAGGGATAGGGTGGCTGGCTTATGGACATTGGGGAGGGTATGTGCCATGGTGAGTGTTGTGAATTGTGTAAGACTGATGATTCACAGACTTGTACCCCTGAAGCAAATAGTACATAATATGTTAATGAAAAAATAGCAGAACAACCCCCAAACTATTCAAGATAAAGAAATAATAATGACAAAATTATAAACTAATGAAATATGAAATAATAAAAAGACATGTTAATGAAGTCATGATATGATTTATTTGAAAGACTAAAATATTGGCAAACCTTGACATGACTTAAGAAGAACTTAAATAATATTAGGAATGAAATAGATGATATTGCTAAAAATATCATAGAAGATTAAAATCATAAAAATTCTATGAATATCCTTATATTGGAAAATTGGAAATTTAGATAAAGTAGACAATTTTCTACCCAACTCATTCATACTATTGTATGAATACTACTATGAGTACTACTATGTACTATCAAGAAGTACTCTGATGTTAAAACTGGAAAAAAAATTACAACAAAAAAAACCCCAGACCAATATTTCTCATGAACATAGATGAGAACATTCTTAACAAAATTTTAGCAAATTGAATACAATAATATATTTAAAAGATTTTATCAAGTGGGATTTATCCACTTGATAACATACGCAATGTTAGGTTAATGTTAGAAAAATTAATCATTATCAGTTCATCCTATTAACAAATGGACATAAAACCACCTATATTTTAATCCCAGCAGATGTAGGAAAAGCAGCTGCCAAAACCTAACATCATTTCTGATAAAAACTCTTAGCAAACTAGTAATAGAGGGAAATTTCCTCAACCTAATAGAATATACCTAAAAAAAAATCCTTAATTCTGAAGGTACGAATGGTTCCTTTTCAGATAACAATTTTTACTTTACCATTTCTATTCAACATCGAACTAGAGCCAGTGTGGCCAGGTAAGGAAAAGAAATAAAACCCATTTAGATAGGAAAGGAAAAAGAAAAACGTCTTTATTCATAATGTGATCATCTACATAAAAAATCCTATTAAATTTGTAAAAATAGCTACTAGAACTAATGAGTATAGTAAGCTTGTACAGTACAACACCAATATAGAGAAATCAATTGTATTTCTATGTACTTTAAACAATTGTTGCTATAAAATAAATGAGATAAATTTAAAGAAAAAGAGCAAAATGAAAGGACTATTCTATCAAATATTAAGATTTGTCACTGGGCTTCGATAATTAAGACACTATAAAGAGATACAGACAAATTAGTGGGTAAGACTAGAGCATTCAGAAAGAGATGTATACAAAAAGGAGAACTTGATATATAAAATAGGGGGATTACAAATAAGGTGTGGTACTAGAATAATTGGTTATAAAAATGAAAAATTTAATTTCCTACTCCATACTATTCCCATAAATTCAGTTTACAATTTTTGAAAGAAAATAATGGTGAGCATCTTTATGACTCAGAGGAGAGCCATATTTTCAAGACACATAAATCAAAGATTGTAAAAGAAAATTCTGCACATTTTATTAATGGAAAAATGAAAAGTTTTATGCATCACAAAGTGAAATGAAAAGTCAAAGACTGGGAGAAAATATTTGCAATGCATAAACCAAACAGATTTTTGATCCAAAAGGTACAGAGAATTGGACTAACAACCCAGTAGAAAATTGGATAAAGTGTATAAAGAGAACCCAGATGTTTACTAAGCACATGAAACTTTTCTCAAAGTCAAGATAATGCAGAAGACAATGTATAAGTTGAGAGAAATCGGTTGATTCTGGGAATTTATTCTGCACAGGAGCACTGTCTCACAGCATGTGTGAAGCTGCTTTCCAAATAAGAGTAAAACAGAAGTGGGAATATGTTAAACTATTTCTAATAAAATCTATTGATATTTATGGAGAGCTCACCGTGTACAATGTAGCTTGAGTGGTGAGTCAGCTATGTTGCCCATCCTCAGAAGAGCTTAGAAGGGCTGCCTTGGGAAGTGGAGAAAAGGGGAAACAGGAGGAAAGAGCTTTGTTTTCCATTCCTGCAGCAACTCAACCACTTCAACTTTTACCTCCTTTATATATTGAATTTTATATTAGTTTTTGTTGGAAAATGGTGTTCTAATATGGGAAATGCTATCATAGAAGCACATGGGCATCTGTAGTTTCTGTGGGCTGGGAGCTTGGACCAAGGCAGGGGCTGCAAGCTCCCACATTCTCTATGAAGATGGCCAACCATTTCTCTCAAGTGTCTGAGGGCATCTCCTTGCAGAGGTGGGGAGGGTGCCTGGAACTGGAACTAAGCTCTCTACCACCTCTACGTGCACAGTCCACCGGGCCCAGGATATGAGCATCTGAGCAGCATCCTGAGTGGTAGAGCCAACACCCACAGGCCACACAGGCCAACACCTAAAGGCACACATTCCCCAGCCTAGAAGCCTATAGAAAATTCCCATTAAGAGAAGTCCCCAAGCTCTCTGGCAATGTCCATTGGAAGCCTGCTGCACAAGGCAATTTCATATCCAATATTCCCTATAATCAAGAATCTGAGAGGATTGCCTATGTTTGCATCCTGTATGCAAATGAGAATTCATTAGCTACATGACCATGGTAATGAGCTAAAGTTTCTCCATCTGTGGAGTAAAATTAATAGTGATGCCCATCTGAAAGTATTTCTGTGGCAATTCAGTGAAATCACATGTACAACACTTAGAACAGCGTCTGGCATAAAGTAGGCACATGATATATTTTAGTGATTATAATCAAATATAATAAATAATATATATAATATATAATAATAATAAAATATAATAAAATATACCCAACTTGCTCATGTATATCTGAACATGTGTGGAGACCCATTGTAGCAAGAGTGCCAGGAGTGTACATTTTTCATGGAGGATCTAAAAACCATTCATTCATTTGTCCATCCATCCATCCACTGAACAATGTCTATCAAAAGCTTCACATGTACCAGAGATTGTTCTAGGCGCTGGGAGATGGTAGTGAGAAAAAAACATGAAGCTTCTATCCCCATGGAGCTTCCATTCTAGCCAGGGTATGTGGGGGACTGATTCAAAGTAAACAAACAGAAATATGTTGTACTATATATGTGTATGTATAATGTGTTAAGTGGTGGTGTGGAGAAAAAGCAGAATCAATGTACCTTCTTTGGGGTGGTTTCATTTTAGGGTAAGCCACCATAGAAGCCCTCAACACGGACTATAGTTTGAAGAGAACAAAGCTTCCAGTCCTGGTTTCACTGTACCTGAAGTTTTTAGAGTTTAAAAATGTGAACTGTAGCAATTTTTGTGTTGTCATTCTAGTGTCTGATGAAGCTTTTAGCACTCTCAGACAAGACTTCAGTTCCCAGGACCCCGCAAACCAGCAGTTTCTTCTCTTGGCCTTAAGACCAGTCAGTGGAAAGGAATGGCTGTTACAGGGGCTGCGCCAAGGCCTGTGCATAGGCTTACATGCTAAGTAGCAGCCCTGGACATTACCTTTCTTTTCGGTTGTGAGGAAACAACTGTTTTTCTTTTTAAAAACACACTCAACGTTTGCTGTGGAAAGAATTCATTGTTAACACCAAGTTGTATATTTTTTCTTGAAAATGTTGTAGATGTTTGATTTTTATCATGTGAGACCAGACCTCTAATCAGTAGATGTGCAGTTGCCTGCACGTGATGCACACAGGAATTTTTTCTCATATTTGGTCTTACTCATTACTTTTTTTTCTGGTTCCACAATGAGAATTTTTAGTGAAATGAAAAATAGATATGAACTGGGCAGTCTACCTCTAGTTGACAGGTCTGAATGAGAAAGAGCCCATCTTGTGGCCAAAGGATGTTCATTTTCCTTTAAATATGTGTCAGGGAAGTGACAGCATTATCAGGCAGCATCAGAATAAGATTGGTGTTCGAGTTTTCCATTGTTTTTGGCAGAGGAAAAAATACATGGAATTAGGAATGAGAATTAGCTATGTGATTTGGGGGCATCACAACCTTTTCAGGTTTCAGTTTCCCTTGCTGTAAAATATAGCCTTCACACTCTTCAGTTTGGGTGACTGGTTCTTCCTTGTGTTAGAAGCCTGGTTTTTATGCTTCAAGCTACATTTAGGTAGCCCAGTTGAAAGCTGTGGATATGGAGAAGGGCTGGTGAAAGTGGTAGAGCTTGATCCAGCCAAAGTCAGAGGTTGGTAGTGAGGAAGTGGGATCACATCTGAGGAAGTGGAATTCTCAAATTTTGTTGAAACTAAGATGATGCTTTTGGAGAAAGCATCAAATAATGTGCTGTCTGTGTAAACAAGGACTGTGAGTTAACCTAGCTCTGGCCAGTGGTCCCAGTGGGGTTTCCCAGTAGAAGTTGTGTTTCTTTGTGAAAGAGTTGATTTTCTTCCTGGAAGTGACTGAGTCACATTTATATGCCTTCAAAGACCTTTGTTTGGTGGACTTTCCTTCATTTTATCCTAACTTCCACCACTTAGAAAGTGCTGTGTTCCAGTAGTTTTACCTAATTTATTTCAAATGATCACAGGTGATTTGTCTGGAGCCAATAAGAAATTTAAACAAATTCCCTAACATAATACAACAAAGCCAAAACAATCATTTCTATCTTAAAGTGTAAGGGGTTGAGAGCAGTAAAAAGAGAGATTTTTAAGTATTTTATTTGCTTATTTGAAAGAAAGAGAGGGAAAGAGAACATGAGCAGGGGGAGGGTCAGAGAGAAAGGGAGAAGCAGACTCCCCACTGAGCAGGGAGCCCAATATAGGTCTCAATTCTAGGACCCCAGGATCATGTCCTGAGCAGAAGGCAGATGCTTATTGCACAAGCTTGGACATATATTACATGCCTTAGATGTGTAGTCACTGAAATTGATAAAAATTTCTTAAATCCTTGAAGATCAACCCATAGGGAAACTATTACTCACCTTTGGTATGAATCTGGGCTTGTATATTGACAAGGATAGAAGCCTCAGATATTCTACCAGTCTGTCTACAAATGAGGCTACCTTTTTGAAAGTTATCTTGTATAAAATCTTCATTTCCTAAATGATGGACACTGAGGTCAACCTTGTTTTCACTGGCAAAGAACACAGCTTCTGTTTGACCTACTCACTGATCACATCCAAAAGGGATGTGAGGAAACAGGGCAAAGTAGGCGATTTCTTCTCATTTAGTTACATAGCGTTTTCTGAGTCAACAAAGCCAGCTGCCTAAATGGTTCACCTGGATTTCCAAATGATTTGTCCTCCTTTGTGTCCTGCTCATGCACCACAGTCATTCTTAGAGTCTTAGTGTTGGGTGGGGGTGGCTGGTGGGGACATCATTCTCCTCTCCTTCAGTTGTTGCAAGCTGGGCTAAAACATTTAGGGTTTGTCTGTCTGTCTTTCTTTCTTTCTTTTTTTTTTTTTTGGTGTTTAGTTTTTATTCTCAAATTAAGGTGTTTTAAACAGAATTGACATACCACATTGAAACGTGACTCCTCTCCCATTCCAGATTAAGCCTCACTGACAAGTATACTTTCCTTTAATCTTTTTTTTTAGATTTGTTTTTTTAATTTAATTTTATTTTTTCAGTATTCAAAAATTTATTGTTTGTGCACCACACCCAGTGCTCCCACCACCAGACCATCCCAACTCCCAACTCCCTTCCCCTCCAAAACCCTCAGTTTGTTTCTCAGAGTCCACAGTTTGATAAAGAAGACATGGTCCATATATACAATGGAGTATTATGCTTCCATCAGAAAGGATGAATACCCAACTTTTGCATCAACATGGACAGGACTGGAGGAGATTATGTGAGTGAAATAAGTCAAGAGGAGAGAGTCAATTACCATACGGTTTCACTTACTTTTGGAGCATAAGTAATCAGAGGGGGAGACGAACATTTACAGTTTTAATAATCAATCACTTGGAAAATTTTTTCCCAGATGGTTACATTTCTGGTCTTTGTGATTTGTAGATGACACTTTCTTAAACTTTTGATACCCATCCTCCCCCCTTTTTATTGTTTTTTAAAAAATTTTTTAAAATTTATTTTCAGCATAACAGTATTCATTATTTTTGCACTACACCCAGTGCTCCATGCGATCCGTGCCCTCTATAATACCCACCACCTGGTACCCCGACCTCCCACCCCCGCCCCTTCAAAACCCTCAGATTGTTTTTCAGAGTCCATAATCTCTCATGGTTCACCTCCCCTTCCAATTTCCCCCAACTCCCTTCTCCTCTCTATCTCTCCATGACCTCCATGCTATTTGTTATGCTCCACAAATAGGTGAAACCATATGATAATTGACTCTCTCTGCTTGACTTATTTCACTCAGCATAATCTCTTCCAGTCCCGTCCATGTTGCTACAAAAGTAGGGTATTCGCCCTTTCTGATGGAGGCACAATACTCCATAGTGTATATGGACCACATCTTCCTTATCCATTCGTTGTTGAAGGGCATCTTGGTTCTTTACACAGTTTGGCGACTGTGGCCATTGCTGCTATAAACATTGGGGTACAGATGGCCCTTCTTTTCACGACATCCATATCTATGTGGTAAATACCCAGGAGTGCAATGGCAGGGTCATAGGGAAGTTCTATTTTTAATTTCTTGAGGAATCTCCACACTGTTCTCCAAAGAGGCTGCACCAACTTGCATTCCCACCAACAGTGGAAGAGGGTTCCCCTTTCTCCACATACCCTCCAACACATGTTGTTTACTATCTTGCTAATTTTGGCCATTCTAACTGGTGTAAGGTGGTATCTCAATGTGGTTTTAATTTGAATCTCCCTGAGGGCTAGTGATGATGAACATTTTTTCATGTGTTTGATAGCCATTTGTATGTCTTCATGGGAGAAGTGTCTGTTCAAATCTTCTGCCCATTTTTTGATATGATTAACTGTTTTGTGTATGTTGAGTTTGAGGAGTTCTTTATAGATCCTGGATATCAACCTTTTGTCTGTACTGTCATTTGAAAATATCTTCTCCCATTCCGTGGGTTGCCTCTTTGTTTTCTTGACTGTTTCCTTTGCTGTGCAGAAGCTTTTGATTTTGATGAAGTCCCAAAACTTTATTTTCGCTTTTGTTTCCATTGCCTTTGGAGACATATCTTGAAAGAAGTTGCTGTGGCTGATATCAAAGAGATTACTGCCTATGTTCTCCTCTAGGATTCTGATGGATTCTTGTCTCACATTGAGGTCTTTTATTCATTTTGAGTTTATTTTTGTGTACAGTGTAAGAGAATGGTCGAGTTTCATTCTTCTACATATAGCTGTCCAGTTTTCCCAGCACCATTTATTGAAGAGGCTGTCCTTATTCCACTGTATATTTTTCCCCATTTTGTTGAAGATTATTTGCCCATAGAGTTGAGAGTCCATATCTGGGCTCTCTACTCTGTTCCACTGGTCTATGTGTCTGTTTTTATTCCAGTACCATGCTGTCTTGGTGATCACAGCTTTGTAGTAAATCTTGAAATCAGGTAGCATGATGCCCCCTGTTTTAATTTTGTTTTTCGATATTTCCTTAGCGATTCGGGGTCTCTTCTGATTCCATACAAATTTTTGGATTATTTGCTCCAGCTCTTTGAAAAATACCAGTGGAATTTTGATCAGAATGGCATTAAAATTATATATTGCTCTAGGCAGTATAGACATTTTAACAATGTTTATTCTTCTGATCCAAGAGCATGGAATGGTCTTCCATCTTTTTGTGTCTTCTTCAATTTCTTTCATGAGTGTTCTGTAGTTCCTCAAGTACACATCCTTTACCTCTTTGGTTAGGTTTATTCCCAGGTATCTTATGGTTCTTGGTGCTATAGTAAATGGAATCGATTCTCTAATTTCCCTTTCTGTATTTTCATTGTTAGTGTATGATAAAGCCTCTGATTTCTGTACATTGACTTTGTATCCTGCCATGTTGCTGAGTTGCAGTATGAGTTCTAGTAGTTTGGGGGTGGAGTCTTTTGGGTTTTCCATATAAAGAATCATGTCATCTGCGAAGAGAGAGAGTTTGACTTCTTCATTGCCAATTTGGATACCTTTTATTTCCCTTTGTTGTCTGATTGCTGTTGCTAGGACTTCTAATACTATGTTGAACAAGAGTGGTGAGAGTGGGCATCCTTGTCGTGTTCCTGATCTCAACGGGAAGGCTGCAAGCTTTTTCCCATTGAGGATGATATTTGTTGTGGGTCTTTCATAGATAGTTTTGATGAAGTTCAGGAATGTTCCCTCTATTCCTATTCTTTGAAGTGTTTTAATCAGGAACGAATGCTAGATTTTGTCAAATGCTTTTTATGCATCAATTGAGAGGACCATGTGGTTCTTCTCTCTTCTCATATTAATTTGTTCTATCACATTGATTGATTTGCAAATGTTGAACCATCCTTGGAGCCCAGGGATGAATCCCACCTGGTCATGGTGGATAATCTTTTGAATGTGCTGTTGGATCCTGTTTGCTAGGATCTTGCTGAGAATCTTAGCATCCATATTCATCAGTGATATTGGTCTGAAATTTTCCTTTTTGGTAGGGTCTTTGCCTGGTTTGGGGATCAGGGTAATGCTGGCTTCATAGAAAGAGTCTGGAAGTTTTCCTTCTGCTTCAATTTTTTGAAACAGCTTCAGGAGAATAGGTGTTATTTCTTTTTTAAAGTTTGGTAGAATTCCCCAGGGAATCCATCAGGTCCCGGGCTCTTGTTTTTTGGGAGGTTTTTGACCACTGCTTCAATCTCGTTACTAGATATCCGTCTATTCAGGTTGTCAATTTCTTCCTGGTTCAATTTTGGGAGTTTATAGTTTTCCAGGAATGCATCCATTTCATCTAGGTTGCTTAGCTTATTGGCATATAACTGTTGATAATAACTTCTGATGATTGTTTCTACTTCCTTGGTGTTCATTGTGATCTCTCCCTTTTCATTCATAATTTTATGAATTTGGGCTTTCTCTCTTTTCTTTTGGATTAGTGTGGCCAATGGTTTATCAATCTTATTTATCTTTCAAAAAACCAGCTTCTAGTTTCGTTGATACGTTCTACTCTATCTCTGGTTTCTACCTCATTGATCTCAGCTCTAATCTTGATTATTTCCCTTCTTAGGTGTGGAGTGGGTTTGATTTGTTGTTGATTCTCCAGTTCTTTAAGGTATAGAGAAAGCTGCTCTGTTCTGGATTTTTCAATTTTTTTGAGGGAGGCTTGGATGGCTATGTATTTCTCCCTTAGGACCGCCTTTGCTGTATCCCATAGGTTTTGAACTGAAGTGTCTTCATTCTCCTTGGTTTCCATTAATTGTTTCAGTTCTTCTTTGATCTCCTGGTTGATCCAAGCATTCTTAAGCAAGGTGGTCTTTAGCTTCCAGGTGTTTGAGTTCCTTCTGAACTTTTCCTTGTGATTGAGCTCCAATTTCAAGGCATTGTGATCTAAGAATATGCAGGAAATAATCTTAGTCTTTTGGTATCAGTTGGGTCCTGATTTGTGACCCAGTATGTGGTCTATTCTTGAGAAGGTTCCATGTGCACTTGAGAAGAATGAGTATTCTGTTGTTTTAGGGTGGAATGTTCTGTATATATCTATGAGGTCCATCTGGTCCAGTGTGTCATTCAATGCTCTTGTTTCTTTATTGATTTTCTGCTTCGATGATCTGTCTATTTCTGAGAGAGGCGTGTTAAGATCTCCCACTATTAATGTATTCATATCGATATGATTCCTTATCTTGATTAACAGTTTTCTTATGTAATTGACTGCTCCCATATTGGGGGCATAGATATTTACAATTGTTAGATCATCTTGGTGGATAGTCCCTTTAAGAATGATGTAGTGTCTTTCTGTATCTCTGACTACAGTATTTAGTTTAAAATATAATTTGTCTGATATGAGAATCGCTACCCCGGCCTTCTTTTGAGGCCGATTGGCATGAAAGATTCTTCTCTAACCCTTTACTTTCAGTCTGGGTGTATCTTTAGGTTCAAAATGAGTCTCTTGTAGACAACATATGGATGGGTCTTGTCGTTTTATCCAGTCTGCAACCATGTGCTCTTTTATGGGCGCATGTAGGCGATTCACATTGAGGGTGATTATTGATAGATACGTTTTTATTGACATCGTGTTACCTTTGAAGTCTTTCTTTCTGTAGATTGTCTCTATATTTCTGTTCAATGCTATTCTTGGGCTTTTTCCTCTTTTATAGAACCCCCCCCCATTTAATATTTCCTGCAGTATCGGCTTGGTGGTTGCATAGTCTTTTAAGCCTTGCCAGTCTTGGAAACTCTTTATCTCTCCATCCATTTTGAATGCCAGTCTTGCTGGATAAAGTATTCTTGGCTGCATGTTCTTCTCATTCAGTGCCCTGAATATATCTTGCCAGCCATTTCTGGTTTGCCAGGTCTCTGTGGACAGGTCTGACATTATTCTGATGGGCTTTCCTCTGTATGTAAGGATCTTCTTTGTCTTAGCTGCTTTCAAGAGGTTCTGCCTACAATTATAATTCTTCATTCTTACTATTAGGTGTCTTGAGGACTTTTTGAGAATCTGTAATCTTGGGGGGAAACCTTTTGGCCTCTAGTAGATGAAGGCTGGTTCCATTCACAAGAGTCGGAAAATTTTCATGAAGAACTTGTTCCACTATATCTTCTAGACTTCTTTCTTTCTCCTCCCCTTCAGGGATTTCAATAATTCTGACATTGGAATGTTTCATGGCATCATTTATTTCCCTGATTCTGTTTTCGTGGCTTCTAAGCTGTTTATTCCAGGCTTCCTCCTGATCCTTTCTCTCTATCTGTTTGTCCTCCAGATCACTAATTCTGTCTTCTGTCTCAGTTACTCTAGCGTTGAGAGAATTTAGATTAAATTGGAACTCATTTAGATCATTGTGAAGCTCATCTCTGGTAGCTTTCAGCTCTTCCTTAATATTGAAAACGTGATCTCTGGTCGTTTTCAGTTCAGCCCTAATCAATTCCGTTTGGTCACCCATGGCTTTCTCCAACCTAGCTATTGCTTGGATAATTGTTAGCCTGAATTCTCTTTCTGACATATTGTCTATGTTGATAGCCATTAGCTCTGGTGCAGAAGGTCCATCCTCTGTATTTTTCTTCTGTTGGGCATTCCTCCTCCTAGTCATTTTGGTGAGATATGGCTGAACGGATGTAGCTGGATGTATCAACCGTGGTGCAGTCAAGGTGCACCCTGGAATGCTTCTGAGCAATCAGGGTTCCCCACCCAAATGAGAGGAAAAAGAAAAGGAAAAGAAAAAAGAGAGAGAGAGAGGGAGAGAGAGAGACAGGAACGAAAGGTGAGATAAAAGAGAAGGTTCAGCCCAAATAGGCCCCAAGGTAAGATTTATGAAGTATACGAACAAAAACACTGATAAAAGTATATGACAAGAGAAAAAATATATATATTTGCATATACACACACACACACACACACACACACACACACACACACAAATAAAGGAAGAACCTCCTCAAAAAGAACCCCGAGTGTAAGATTTATATACTATCAGGACAAACACAAAAACACAGAAATACTGGTGGAAGAAAAAGATGGGAGAGTGGTTGTAAATTCTCAGTGTGGGTGAGGAAGGTTGTTTTGATTCTTCCTGGATGTATCTTGATATCTTTGTTAAAGGACTCAACTTTCCTAAGATAAAGGGGGATTAGGAATTGGTTTACCTATAGGGGTGGCATTGATTGGGAAAAGGGGATTACCTTGAAGTTTAACTCTATATGAATATTAGAAAATAAAAATTAGAAAAAGGAATAAACTAGACTAAACTAAACTAAAATTAAAAAAAAAGAAATTCAAAAAATAGAAATGCATAAGGAAAACACAGGTGTATGTATCAAAAAGTTCAGGTTAGAAGGTTATTATGGAATTTGATGTACTGGACATCTCACTGTGATGGTAAATAGGTTAAAAAATTATCTATATAATAATTAAAAATTATCTATATAAAAAAATGAGACAGAATAGTGGGAACGAATTAATAATAAAAATTGTTCTATGAAGTAGTGGTGGTTGTTCTCTTGTTGTCTTTTTTTTTTTTTTTTCCTTTCCTGGTTTGTTTTCTGGGGGAGGGGCCTGCCACGTGGGTTTTCAGTCAATGATGTTCTCTGAGTTAAGTCCTCCTGCCCCCCTCAAGGGGGTGGGCTCTGAGGAAACTGTTTTTTTCAGTCTTTTGTTCTGTGAGGGTTTTTATATTTGTTCACTTTTGTTTTTCTCTCTCGCTTTGACCGCTTTTGATGGTTTTTGTAGGTTTAGAGGAAAGCAAACTGCACCCTGACCTCCCTCTCAGAGAGAAGCCTCAGTATGGCTGCAGAGCCCAAATAAATCCCCCCTTAGCCGCTGGCAGAGAAGGTTCCCAGTCGTGGTCCCTGGGGACTCAGGATTTTTTGCTTGTACCCAAAACCACGGCAGTGGCTGATGTCTGGGCAGCTCCAGACTGCCAGAGAAGTTCTAAGCAGCGATCGCACACTGAGATTTTCCTGCTGGCTTGGGCTGGGAGTGCCTGGTCTTTCCGGGTCTGAGAGCACCGGGCTGGCGCCTGTAAGCACCTCTCTCAGGGGAAGGCGCGGGGCTCCCCCCTTTTTAAAACTGGAAGTAACTTCCAATCCAATGAGCTAGTTGTTTGACTCATTGTCAAAGTCCAAGAGACTGGATGACCTAGCCTCAACACTGTCCAAGCACAGGTGGCAGCAGAGATCAGGTTACCATGGCTTGGGGTAAACTGTTTTCATTTCTTTGCTGCTTCCATGAAATGTACTTGTTTAACTTTTGCAAAGTCACCTTCAGGAAACAGAGGCTCGTTATATGAATGGGAGACCTGTATTAGACTATGTGCCATCAAATGGCTGTAGCAATTGGCTTCGGGCCCAGCCTCTCTGGGAGCCTCTTTGGGTAGTGAGTCCTTTGAGAAATCTGCAACTGTTGATAGGGTCACCACTGCATCCGGGAGCATCTCAGTCTTTCAGCTGGCAGCAACCAGCCTAGGGAGAGACAGCTGCTGTGGTGAGGGGCCAAGACCAGAGGAGGTGGGTCGGGGCATTCTGGAGCTAGAGAAAGCCATGCACAACAGCACTTGGGCAGTGATTCATTCAGAAAGAGAGAAGACAGTGATGGCCGTAAGTGGCAACATCCTGACCTTGCTGAGGTAGAGGTTGTTTGTCTACATTGAACTTCTTAGTCAGTGACTTAGCTGACTAAGAAGTGAACAGTGAACAGAGACAATATTGTCCTCTCACATGCCCTGGCGGCTGCACATGTAAAGATCAGGGGTGTGGATTTGAACCCTGGCTCTAATACAGAGGAACATATAACTTTGGGCAAGTGGCTTTAAGGCCAAAAGTTTCTGTTTCATCTCCTATAAAACAGAGATAACAGGGATGCTGTGAGGAGGAAAGAAGAAAGCAAGTGAAGCCCTGAGCCATTGGTGGCAATGTCTAACAAACAGTGTAAGCAACCATTGTGACCTTGTTTGATGTGGGAGTAAGCACTCTGCAGCTGATTTAGGGGTCAACCAATAGCAAGGAAAGGAATCATGGAACCATTTGTTTTACAGAGCATTAAAAACTGCTGAAAATGATATAGTGTCCTTCCTCATCTCTTATTATAGTCTTTGGCTTAAAATCTAATTGATCTGATATAAGGATTGCCACTCCTGCTTTCTTCTGATGTCCATTAGCATGGTAAATTCTTTTCCACCCCCTCACTTTAAATCTGGAGGTGTCTTCGGGCTTAAAATGTGTTTCTTGGAGGCAACATATAGATGGGTTTTGTTTTTTTATCCATTCTGATACCCTATGTCTTTTGACAGGGGCATTTAGCCCATTCACATTCAGGGTAACTATTGAGAGATATGAATTTAGTGCCATTGTATTGCCTGTAAGGTGACTGTTACTGTATATGGTCTCTGTTCCTTTCTGATCTACCACTTGTAGGCTCTCTCTTTGCTTAGAGGACCCCTTTCAATATTTCCTGTAGAGCTGGTTTGGTATTTGCAAATTCTTTCAGTTTTTGTTTGTCCTGGAAGCTTTTAATCTCTCCTTCTATTTTCAATGATAGCCTAGCTGGATATAGTATTCTTGGCTGCATATTTTTCTCGTTTAGTGCTCTGAAAATATCATGCCAGCTCTTTCTGGCCTGCCAGGTCTCTGTGGATAAGTCAGCTGCCAATCTAATATTTTTACCATTGTATGTTACAGACTTCTTTTCCCGGGCTGCTTTCAGGATTTTCTCTTTGTCATTGAGACTTGTAAATTTTACTATTAGGTGACGGGGTGTGGGCCTATTCTTATTGATTTTGAGGGGCATTCTCTGAACCTCCTGAATTTTGATGCTCGTTCCCTTTGCCATATTGGGGAAATTCTCCCCAATAATTCTCTCCAGTATACCTTCTGCTCCCCTCTCACTTTCTTCTTCTTCTGGAATCATAAAGATCAGAGCAGAAATCAATGAAATAGAAACCAAAAAAACAATAGAACAAATCAACGAAACTAGGAGCTGGTTCTTTGAAAGAATTAATAAAATTGATAAACCCCTGGCCCGACTTACCAAAAAGAAAAGAGAAAGGACCCAAATAAATAAAATCATGAATGAAAGAGGAGAGATCACAACTAACACCAAAGAAATACAAACTATTATAAGAACATACTATGAGCAACTCTACGGCAATAAATTTGACAATCTGGAAGAAATGGATGCATTCCTAGAAACATATAAACTACCACAACTGAACCAGGAAGAAATAGAAAGCCTGAACAGACCCATAACCAGTAAGGAGATTGAAACAGTCATTAAAAATCTCCAAACAAACAAAAGCCCAGGGCCAGACGGCTTCCCGGGGGAATTCTACCAAACATTTAAAGAAGAACTAATTCCTATTCTCCTGAAACTGTTCCAAAAAATAGAAATGGAAGGAAAACTTCCAAACTCATTTTATGAGGCCAGCATCACCTTGATCCCAAAACCAGACAAGGATCCCACCAAAAAAGAGAGCTATAGACCGATATCCTTGATGAACACAGATGCGAAAATACTCAACAAAATACTAGCCAATAGGATTCAACAGTACATTAAAAAGATTATTCACCACGACCAAGTGGGATTTATTCCAGGGCTGCAAGGTTGGTTCAACATCCGCAAATCAGTCAATGTGATACAACACATCAATAAAAGAAAGAACAAGAACCATATGATACTCTCAATAGATGCTGAAAAAGCATTTGACAAAGTACAACATCCCTTCCTGATCACAACTCTTCAAAGTGTAGGTATAGAAGGCACATACCTCAATATCATCAAAGCCATCTATGAAAAACCCACCGCAAATATCATTCTCAATGGAGAAAAACTGAAAGCTTTTCCGCTAAGGTCAGGAACGCAGCAGGGATGTCCATTATCACCACTGCTATTCAACATAGTACTAGAGGTCCTAGCCTCAGCAATCAGACAACAAAAGGAAATTAAAGACATCCAAATCGGCAAAGAAGAAGTCAAATTATCACTCTTCACAGATGATATGATACTATATGTGGAAAACCCAAAAGACTCCACTCCAAAACTGCTAGAACTTATACAGGAATTCAGTAAAGTGTCAGGATATAAAATCAATGCACAGAAATCAGTTGCATTTCTCTACACCAACAGCAAGACAGAAGAAAGAGATATTAAGGAGTCAATCCCATTTACAATTCCATCCAAAACCATAAGATACCTAGGAATAAACCTAACCAAAGAGACACAGAATCTATACTCAGAAAACTATAAAGTACTCATGAAAGAAATTGAGGAAGACACAAAGAAATGGAAAAATGTTCCATGCTCCTGGATTGGAAGAATAAATATTGTGAAAATGTCTATGCTACCTAAAGCAATCTACACATTTAATGCAATTCCTATCAAAGTACCATCCATCTTTTTCAAAGAAATGGAACAAATAATTCTAAAATTTATATGGAACCAGAAAAGACCTCGAATAGCCAAAGGGATATTGAAAAAGAAAGCCAACGTTGGTGGCATCACAACTCCGGACTTCAAGCTCTATTACAAAGCTGTCATCATCAAGACAGCATGGTACTGGCACAAAAACAGACACATAGATCAATGGAACAGAATAGAGAGCCCAGAAATAGACCCTCAAATCTATGGTCAACTAATCTTCGACAAAGCAGGAAAGAATGTCCAATGGAAAAAAGACAGCCTTTTCAATAAATGGTGCTGGGAAAATTGGACAGCCACATGCAGAAAAATGAAATTGGACCATTTCCTTACACCACACACAAAAATAGACTCAAAATGGATGAAGGACCTCAATGTACAAAAGGAATCCATCAAAATCCTTGAGGAGAACACGGGCAGCAACCTCTTCGACCTCTGCCGCAGCAACATCTTCCTAGGAACAACGCAAAAGGCAAGGGAAGCAAGGGAAAAAATGAACTACTGGGATTTCATCAAGATCAAAAGCTTTTGCACAGCAAAGGAAACAGTTAACAAAATCAAAAGACAACTGACAGAATGGGAGAAGATATTTGCAAACGACATATCAGATAAAGGACTAGTGTCCAGAATCTATAAAGAACTTAGCAAACTCAACACCCAAAGAACAAATAATCCAATCAAGAAATGGGCAGAAGACATGAACAGACATTTCTGCAAAGAAGACATCCAGATGGCGAACAGACACATGAAAAAGTGCTCCATATCACTCGGCATCAGGGAAATACAAATCAAAACCACAATGAGATATCACCTCACACCAGTCAGAATGGCTAACATCAACAAGTTAGGAAATGACAGATGCTGGCGAGGATGCGGAGAAAGGGGAACCCTCCTACACTGTTGGTGGGAATGCAAGCTGGTGCAGCCACTCTGGAAAACAGCATGGAGGTTCCTCAAAATGTTGAAAATAGAACTGCCCTATGACCCAGCAATTGCACTATTGGGTATTTACCCTAAAGATACAAATGTAGTGATCCAAAGGGGCACATGCACCCGAATGTTTATAGCAGCAATGTCCACAATAGCCAAACTATGGAAAGAACCTAGATGTCCATCAACAGATGAATGGATCAAGAAGATGTGGTATATATACACAATGGAATACTATGCAGCCATCAAAAGAAATGAAATCTTGCCATTTGCAACAACATGGATGGAACTAGAGCGTATCATGCTTAGCGAAATAAGTCAAGCAGAGAAAGACAACTATCATATGATCTCCCTGATATGAGGAAGTGGTGATGCAACATGGAGGCTTAAGTGGGTAGAAGAAGAATAAATGAAACAAGATGGGATTGGGAGGGAGACAAACCATAAGTGACTCTTAATCTCACAAAACAAACTGAGGGTTGCCGGGGGGAGGGGGTTTGGGAGAAGGGGGTGGGAATATGGACATTGGGGAGGGTATGTGATTTGGTGAGTGCTGTGAAGTGTGTAAACCTGGTGATTCACAGACCTGTACCCCTGGGGATAAAAATATATGTTTATAAAAAATAAAAAATTAAAAAAAAAACTGCTGAAAAATCAAATCAGTCTATAATTTTTATTATGTAGATAATTGCTCATACATGCAAAAGCACCATAGTTAGTAGGCTCATAATTAATAGGGTCCAGTTTGACCATCCATGGGCTAGAAAGCAGTGACTTCTTAGAATGAGAGAAAAACAGTGGTCCACTGATGTGCATCTTCAAGGATTGTGGCAAGATGGGCTGCAAGCCTCTGATGAGTAGAGATAAGTCATTGAGAGGACACCTGGGGGACTCGGGCTTTTAGAAGTTGGGCTTTCATGTCTTCCATCATTGGATGCTTTTCTCTCCCCATGAAGAGGGGGTGGCCATTCTCTTATTCTTTTGAACTGGTGCTGACCTACAGCCATTTTGACAACTTTTGAAGGAAAGTTATGCCCAGATCCTGGCCTGTAAGGTGGATAGTTTTTCCTTTCTTTCTCTCTCTCTCTCTTTTCTTTTTTAGATTTTATTTATTTTATTTGACAGACAGAGATTACAAGTAGGCAGAGAGGCAGGCAGAGAGAGAGAGAGGAGGAAGCAGGCTCCCCGCTGAGCAGAGAGTCTGATGTGGGGCTCAATCCCAAGACGCTGGGATCATGACCTGAGCCGAAGGCAGAGGCTTTAACCCACCGAGCCACCCAGGTGCCCCCCCTTTCTTTCTCTTAAAAGATCCTGTTGGGGATGGGTGGAAGCCATGGAAGCTAAGAGAGCATGCTTTGAGAAAGCTAGCAATGTCGAGAAACTATGTGGAGGGTGTCATGCTGCCAAGCCCCAGCTATTCCAGGGGTTCCAACTCAAGCACTGGACACACGGGAAGGGAATTGTCTGGAACATGTCTGCTCCCACAGACAACAGGTGGAAAGGAACCAAGGCTCAGGGCTCAGGTTAGGCTGTCTCACTAGGTCTAGCTGACTGGGCCATGACTCTAAGGCTCCCCAAAGGGGCCAGCCAACTCAGGTGTCCCACCCGGCTTTCCCACTTATACAAACTCAAGCATGGTGAAATGGCTGCTATTAATGCCACCAAGGTGTGGAGCAACAGACAGCTGGACAACCATGTGAGTGCTTCCTGCACTGCTTGTCTTGCCCTTGTCTGTGTGAGGATTCCCATTGCTGTGATCTCACAAGATAGCATGATGGTGGGTAAGCCAGCAGTGCCAGCATTTTATTGTGGAAGTTCTGAGTCTGAATGCCACTCCACTTCATGAGCAAGTGGTGAGATGGGTCAGTGGTTCTTCTAGGATTGGACAGTCTCTGTCATCTGTGCAGTTCCCACCGCCTTCTGAATATCCCAACACACAGAGAGCAGTCTTGAAAGGGCCCAGCTTTCATCTTCGATCTTTCCGATCTCCCTTTTCCTGGTCACCCATGTTGGTTGCAGGTGGCAGACTCTTACCTGACCTACACCAGTGTATTAATGGCCACAGGAAATGACCAATCCCAAGACCAAGACCTGAAGCAGTCAGGGCAACCAGGAATTATATATGTTTGAACTTACCACTTCTAAATAACTCTTAATTCATGATTTTTCTTTATTCATTATTCATTAACCCATTTTTGTGAGAGAATATCTGGATAAAGTATACTTAGGATAAGTAATTTCAGCATCACCTGCTAACAAATGCATATACACAATGCACACTTCCACATCCACGTGTGTGCAAAGTTTCCCTGTGTGCATGTATACACACACACGCCCATGAGGGCATCATGTGAATAGACTTCAATTTGGGATTAAAGGACTAGCCACATCCCTTTGCTGCAAAACCTGTTAGCAGATGTGGTGGTCCCACAGCCTTCTGAGCCTTCCTCGGTGTGGTCTGCCCCAAACACCTCACCTTCACTATTTAAAGCATCTGCACTGCAAAGTTTGTTTGCTTATATGTGCCAAAGCACAGTCTTTCTGGCAAGTAGGATGGGTGTGCATTAAGGACTTTGGGAGTTAAGTCAGTAGGAGATTCACTGGGTATATTTAGCGAGATTCACTGGTACCTGACTTACTGGAGGCCCTTGAGAATGAATGGAGAAAGATATTCACAAGGAGAAAGACCACATGAGAAAGAGTGCTCTAGAAGGAGAATCCTAGAGATCAATGCTGAATGCAGATTTGAAATTTTAACTTGAACACTTGACACATATAAATGATTTCTAGAGCTTATATAGATTTCAGGGTTTGGCTAATGAAGTTTTAAAACAGGACAAGTTTTCTCAATCAGTTTGAATTGCATTTGATTAAATGAACAATGATGCTGGGGTAGCATCCATTTTTTTTTTTGTTTGTTTGCTCAAGATGTCCAGAGAGAGGCAGGCTGGGGCTTGTGTTGATGCGATGAGTCCTTTGCTCCTTTGAGGTTCCTATTCCACTCTCATCAGTTTGTGGTTTTTGTCCCTCCAAAGATGCTGGGAGCAAGTTCAGACATCAGTTCTGCATTTTGGTCAGGAATAAAAAGGAAGAGCAAAGGGCAAAAATGATCTATCAGTTGAGTCTTCCTTTTTATTAAGAAAACAATGATTTTCTTAGAGGTGTTACTGAGAAGGATTAAATTTCATCTCATTGACAAGGTCATGGCAGTCCTAGTTACAAAATTTGTTTCTGTTTGTAGGAAGGAAAGAAAGGAAATTGTGACAGATTCCAAAGGGACGCATGCCATGTTTCTGTTTAAATAAGGAAGCTAATTTAGGAAGTGGCTATCTATATCATTTTATATATCAATTATGTAAACTTAAATTGTATTTATATAATTATACAAGTGTGTCAATTATATGTATATAATAGGTGTATTGAGGTTCTTTTATTAAGTCCTAGTGACTTGAAATCTTTCCCAGACCTCAGTGGGCCAGACTGGGGGTTTGCACCCTGGGGAGGAATGGCAGGGCATGCACAGTGGGAGGCCAGGCTTTCACAATGAGCAAACAGTGTTTGCAGAAGTGTACATGAGGTATATTCCTGATTTACAGAGGAAGGGAAATGGGTAATGACTATTTGAAGCTGGGGCTCTAAAAATTTTTTTCTTTCACATATAGATGAAGATGATTTCATTTAAAATGATCACCTGACATAGACTTATAATTTGTCAGGTGATACAGGGTTGATTTCTCTGTTTCATGGCTATAAAGACTGGGGTTTGGGATGTTTGCCATTTTTGGTTACAAAACAACCAGATCAGATTTTGAACTTAAGACTCTTAAATTCAGACTCTTAAATTCATGCCCCTCTTCCACCACAGCTGCCTCTTATTTTAAGTTAATCTATTTTTTCTTTATTGTGTTATGTTAGTCACCATACAATACATCATTGGTTTTTGATGCAGTGTTCTAAGACTTACTGTTTATGTTACCCAGTGCCCCATGCAATATATGCCCTCCCTAAAACCCACCACCAGGCTCACCCATCACCCCATTCTCCTTCCTTCCAAAACCCTCAGTTTGTTTCTTAGAGTCCACAGTCTCTCATGGTTCATCTATCTCTCCAACAACCCCCTTCATTTTTCCTTTCTTTCTCTTAATGTCCTCCATGCTATTTCTTATGTTACACAAGTAAGTGAAACCATATGATAATTAACTTTCTCTGCTTGACTTATTTCACTCAGTATAATCTCCTTCAGTCCCATCCATGTTGATGCAAAAGTTGGGTATTTATCCTTTCTGGTGCTGAGTAATATTTCTTTGTATATATGAACCACATCTTTATCCATTTGTCTGTTGAAGGGCATCCCGGCTCATTTCATAGTTTGGCTATTGTAGACATTGCTGCTATGAACCCTGGGGTGCATATGGCTCTTCTTTTCACTACATCTGTGTCTTAATCTCTTCTTGACCTTGAATTTTGTTTAATCCTTCAAGATGAAGAAACTGAAGCATTTTCTTTTATCATTTGAGAGGAAACTGCAAAAAGGAGGGCATTTCTTAACTTCTCACAGTTCTTCCAGAGGAAAAGTCATGAGAACAAGGCAGACCCTTCCCCATGTAGCTACAACTTATCAGTCTAGCTTGGTGCAGCGCCACCGTTCTGGGAGCACCTCCTCCTCTGGGCCTCAAGATATTCTTCACCAGGTTTTGTGTGGGTCGTGAGCCTTACCCTGCCCACCCGAGTTGCTGCCTTTGTCTCTACGTGTTTCATTCCTTTGGAAAGAGTATTCATTGTTTTAAAAATGAGACCTGTTTATTACAAAATTTATATATTTTCTGTATTACATATTTTATACCTCTCTAATGATAAATTCAAATAACAAATCAAAGTTTGATAAGATCTTGTTTAGATAATCACTGTTCATTTGTTGTTTTAACTCTAGTCTAGAATCTTCCTGTGTATATATACAAATGAGCAGATATATGTAGATATGTATTTTTCATTTTACATAAACAGGACCATATTTTTTTATATGGTTTTGTTACCCAATTTTTCAAACAACAATATGTCATGAACTTCTATCTGTGCCAATAAAATAAGTCACATTATTATTTTTTAATAGTTGGAAAAATTCCTTTGTGTACATACTCCATAATTTACTTAACCAGTTTCTTGTTAATGGACACAAATTTGTTTCTTATTAAAAGAAAAGAAAAGAAAAACTAAGTAGGCCAGGTCCGTGATTCAGGCCATGCCCAGCCCAGTGGATGGTGGGCCACATTCCAGGGGTCTCCATATGGAAGGTCCTGACACAGAGCCTGGAATGCTGAGACTTTTCTTATCTTGCAAGTGTTTTGTGCAATGCTTTGGGCTGCAGCTGAGACTGATAAGAGCAGGGCGGAGAGAACTGAAGGGCCCAAACATCTGGAATCCATTTCTGTGGGGTTCTGAAGGCAGGTTTATCTCTTGTCCATGTTCAGAAATCCACAAAGGGATAATTAACTGCCCCTTGGGCAATTCTTCTTAGCCTGGGACACTCTCCTTGTGGAAATACGAAATACGTGCAAAGCTAGTGCAGGAAAAAGCCCCAAATCCTAATGACCCTCTCCTGACATTTACTGAGTCTCTGCAGTATTCAGGTGTGGCATTGCCCATCCTAGCTCCTCTAAGGTCACATCTGAGTGGACAAGGCACAAGAAGTTTGGCAAGATGACTGCTACCCAGAAAAGTGTGGTTTCCTCACCTGGCTTCCAGCCAAGCTGCCTATTGTTCAGAACTAGTTTTCCTTATTCTTGACACTGTTTCACCTGGGAGTGGATCCCACCAGATCCTGGTTTGTCTTGTAACTAGTCTTTCATCCCAGAGGCATGGACCCACCTTGCTTGCTCATAAACTGGGGCAGCAAATTGTGGTTCACAAGGGAAGGAGGGCAGAGCAGCTGTTACCAGTAACAGCAACGACAGGATTGCCGAGACAAACATTTTCATGGTGATGCATGGGAACACTAAATCCAAACCACATTGTTTAGCTTTCAGTCCAGTAAAGGGGAATGCCACATCCCCTAAAGTAAATGGAAGAGATCATAGTTTAGAAAATATGACAGAGTTGAAAACTTAAAGCTGTATCACACAGTAACATCCTTCAGAAGAAAACAATTAATACAAAAGAGTGTATATATATTTCCATGTCAGTTTATTAATTTGGATTCTTCCCTAGTCCAAAAATGGAACTCAGTGGCCGTGAGTCAGATGTGCCTCAGGCAGGCAGTTACAAGGAGGCAGGAACATTTTAACAGTCACTGTTGGGAAGGGACACATGTTCACAGACTTGAGGAATGCACCAGACCATGAGAACCCATTTTCATGTGTCTGCTTCCGTTCAATGTTTGTTTCAGATTGACATCAAATGCCGTACATGGAGCTGTGCGACCCTGATATTTACATGCTCTAGTTCCCTGTTTTTCTTGTGTATTGAAAAGTCACTAGGAGTCTGTAAACACTGTGCAATGGAGTTTGATTTCACAGAGGCCAGAGTAGGCTTTGGGGGAAGGGCAGAGGTCATCTGATGCTCAGGAAGAAAGGGGTGGAGGTGCAGTTTTCTTTCTAGCCACAGAGGACAAAGCTAACGAATCTCAGACTCAGGTGCTCCTTGCGTGGGCTTGATGGGAGATGCTGGGAGCTGTGATCCAGGCAGAGAGAGGAAGCCAGGTTGCTGTCAGCAAGTATTACTATGTAAGCATTTCTGCTAAAGGGCTTTCAGAAGAAAGCTCTGAATTCCTAAAGCTCACTTTATTTGTTGTGATTTTTTTTCTTTCATTCTGGTAAAATTTCATATTTGCAGTTGTGCAGTTCTTTTTCTTAATGAAGGGCCTCGACTTGAATAAGATTCTGATCTCACAGAACCTTGAGCCTAGCACTATAATTTTTGGCTGTGTCACCTTTGAAATGAGTGTATTCAGGAGAGATGGTCCCAGACAACCCTAGTCCTCCTGCACAGCTCTGCCAACTGCTTCCCGGCAGAGCATGTTCTCCAACGATGTGTCTGCACACAGTGGGTAGAAGCCGAGGTGAACTCCCAGCACTCTTTCCCTAAGCCTTGCAAGGTGGTGAAGCATTCGCTTAGGCAAAGAAAGCAGGAGATGAAGATCTGGACCTGGGACTCAGGCTGCAGGGAGCACTACAATGTGAGGATCAGAGGACACCTGGGCTTCTCAATTGGGAGCAGCCGTGGCACCTGCTGATGGGGGAAGCCTGACGACGGGCATAGGAAAGTGGGTGCTTAACAGTCAGAATCTGAAGAATATGAGATAGCATCTAGTTCAGTCTCTCATTTTACAGATCAGAAAACAGATCAGGAGAGATCCGCAACTGGATTCAGACAGAGGTGGCTGTGAGCGTGACTGTGACTTTGGGAATTGGTTGGGGTGTGGCAGCAGGGCCACAGGCTGGGAAATACTGGTCAACATGACCTTTTCCTTCAAAGATAGAATGTGTATGAAAACAAGCAACAGGAATCTTGTATGGATTTAAGAATTTTATCTGACATCCAGAGGGTGGAACAACTTTTTCCACTGTGACTGTGGAAACTCCAAGTGGTACAGGCATGTGCTGAGGCAGAGTGGGCTGCTGGGTGCATCGCCAGATGGCGAGTGGATTCTCTGAGGCATGGTTGCTGGGGTTTTTGCCTGTTTCTGCCATCTGAGCACTCAGAAGTCTCGAATACTAACTCCTGTCCTGCCTTTCCCTGCATTTGGCGCTGGCCACTGGCAGGTGCAGATGGGAAACCCAGGAGCAAGGACTCAGTCCTGTCAGCATTTGGTCTAGAAAGCCACTCTGCAGGACCCTTACAAGCAGACCAGGTGGCTCATGCTTTTTCCACTTTAGCTATCAGTAAATTTAAAAACCCTGCAGCCTGCCTCTCTACTGGAGCCAAAGAGCAGGCAACACAAACTCTCCCCAAAAGAGGGCATGTAGGCTTTTGTTTAATTTCATAATCCTCGGTCTCTGTTCAAAGTTTTAGCAAACTAGGAAAAGCTCTTGGGGAAGCAGTGTCTCTGCTGAAAGCGGCTCTGTGAAATCCTCCATTTGGACCAGCACCTCCAGGCCCTTAAGCTCGTTGAGTGGCTGGCCCCACAGGGTGTGCTTCCTAGCTCCTGAAGCCTCAACTGAAGAGACACTGTTCCATGCTTTGACTTGCATGAGGAACAAGAAGTCATCCTAGATGTGGCCCGGGAGATCAACTATGTTGTGTCTCAGAGTGGTGCTCGTGGCAGAATGCTTGTCTAAGGATGTGTCCTCTAAAGACTGGTGTCATCCTCATATACCTGTGAGCCGCCATGGAACTCATGCCACGGTATTACCTGGGCCCTTCCAGGCCTGGCACTGGGGGCACTTTGGAGGTTTTAATTGATGGATTTCAAGAACACTGACAGAACTGCAGCCTGGCCACACAGGACTCACTAGGATGTGTTAAAATGAGGGTGCTGAGGTTCAGAGGTTCAGACTTAACAGTTTTGAGTAAGTCCCAGAGAGCAGCAGTTCTAAAACTGCCTCCAAGTAGATCTCTGCCTATGACTAGATCTTTCCCTTGGATTAGATCACGGTCTTGGGCTAGATCTCAGTCTCAGACTGGATCATTGCCTCAGACTGGATTGCTACCTCAGACTAAATCACTGCTTCAGACTGGATCTCTGCCTCAGATTAGATCACTTCCTTAGACTGGATCTCTGCCACAGACTAGGTCAAATTGTTCTCGACCTTGGCACTCATTCAGGGAGTGTCACTAACTTCAGGCTATCAGATTGGGAAGAAGAAAATGAAGAGGTCAGAGCACTGGAAATGAAGTCCACTATGTGGAGAGCCAATTTTCTGTATAAACAGTAACCCTTTGTTATATGTCATCCTATTACATTACCGCAGAACGACCTTCCAAAATCATCAGCAGAGTGAAGTAGAAGAGTTTGTATTAGTGCCTTATCAAATCATTGTGTTTTTGAAAAAGTTATACAGATATTTAAAATCAAAGTTAAAATCTGAAACAAATCAAGCAGTTCTCTCTTGGAATGTGACTAGAAATGGAAAACACTAGGAGCTTTCTGGGGCCTCCTGGATGAAGCACCCTGAAGGACCCTGAAGGACAAGTTGCACATTGTTGATCCTGCTCTGGTTCCTGTTTTTTAAGACACTTGGTCTGCAAAAAGTAGTACCTGAACAAGCACATACTTCTGTCACTTTAGAAATGGTTTAGTTACTAATTTGGGGGAAAGAAACTCAATTTGAGGTGAATTTTGTGCCACAAACATGCAAAAAATAGGTTTTTAAAAAAGATCAGGAAATTCATTTCTCCTTTAGAATTGAAATGTTCACTGCATACCCCTCTCATGCTCCAAGAATGACTCATGTCCTGCATGAATTTGCTTAAGTTTGGGAAAAAAAAAGTATTTTAGACTCCCCCTCCTCCTTCCCTCAGTTAGACTCCCAAAATGTGGGTTTCTTAGTTTCCCAACCTAATGTACTTTTTGGACTAAAACAAAGTTGCTGTTGAATACTAGTTATCATTCCTGATTACCACACTTCATGTGGCAGATGCATGTAGACTGGAGCTCTGTTATCTTCAGCACAAGAGTCTTGGAGCTGCTTGTCTGTGTGGACCACATATTAGGGCTGCCCTTGCCAGGCAGCTCCCAGATGAAATCCCTCTAGAAGTAAATAAAGAACCATTGAGCAAGTCTAGCCTCTGAAATCACAGCGCAACCTTCCTGCTAGGCCTGGAGAAGAGGCGAGTGCCTCCATATGCCTCCCAGGGGCTGGTGACTGCAACAGGCAGAAAGGAAGCAGGCAACATCAAAGGATGCTGGTCAGAGCTCCACAGCCGCTTGGAACCTCTCTGTGACACAAGGTTTCATAAGTCTGCTTTTTTATCAGCTGAAGGCTAATAGCTTCCTTCCCTCTGTGTGCTGTTTGCCTTTCTGACTTGCCATATTTTTCTCACACTTTTCAGATTCACCCTAAGTGATTCTGCTGGCTAGAGCTCAGAGCTAGACCAATCCATTCCTAATGGCTAAGTCCAGGCCTGCCAAGATCAAGACCTGGAAGTGCTTAGCAATGAGAACTAGGGAGCTGGGATGAGGGGAAGGCTTCTTTCTGTCCTTTTGGGGACCTAGCCTGAGCTCCCTCTCCCACTCTCCTTAGTTCCTCTGAAGTCTCAGAGGTCTGCCAGCAGTTGGAGAAGGAGAGTTGATTGCCACCCTGGCCAGTGAGCTCAGAGGGGTCTGCTGCAGACAGATACAGGGATTCCTCCCACAATCCAGAAACATCTCACTGGCCCAGCACTAGGGGGATAGAGTAAGCCACAGGTTATAATTTAGGTGGACAAAAGATAACATTTTAGTGCTTCTCAAACTGAGATGAAGGACCACTTTTTTCCCCTCTAATTTTCGATGTATCACACAATTATACTTTTATAAATGATTATAAAACAAATTACTAAAAATCAAAAGAAAAAACAATGACATGCAAAGTACAATTGTAATTTTTTAACCTTACATTACCAGAAATCATGTTATAGTCTGTCAAATTGCTTCAACATTATCTACCTGTCTACTTATGATTTTTGTGGTTATCCTGTCACAGCCAGGAATAGCGAGAGGACAGCTTGCTCTGCGTACCATGCTTCGATAAAGTGCAGTGAGTCCTGGAGAGAGAGAGTGTGTGTGTGTGTACTGATAGTGAGAGTGTTAGTATGTGTGTGTGAGTGTGTACACGTGTTTGAAGTGGGGAGTGGGAGTGTGTGTGGAAGTGAATGTGGTACTGGGCAGGGAGGGAAGGGATTTAGGCGGGGATGATGGGAAGCCTGTATGGAGGCTTAGAGGGGACTACCCATGCACAGGCTCTATTTAGTTGTTGCGTGAGGGGTGAGTGCACGCACAGCCAGGACCAGTGTATAAAGAAATGTGAGGGGGGCAAGGAGAGGCCTTTTCCATAGAATAGACAAGGTAACTGGTGCTAAATGAGCATGCCAGTCGTGGCTGCTCTACCCACACTTTGTGCATAGCACCTGGACTATACAGCTGCCTTCAGTATGGAACCACTGTGTGTGGACAGAGCCCAGGTGTCTACACACCATACCCTTACCAGCCCTCCTGGTCCTGTGAAGACCTTCTGTCATCAGCCCTATTTTACTGCTGAGACACTGAGGCTCAAAAACCCTAGTAGCTCCTTGAAGTGGCAGGGCTGGAAGCCAAATTCACAACTTACACCCCCAGCTCTGGTTTTCATTTAAAGCAGCTCCTAGGAGCATCCCTTCATTTGTAGTCATACTGTTGCTGAGTCTTCCTAGAAAAGCAAGTCAAAGGAAAAAGAACTGTCGTATGCTTTGAAAAGCACTGGCTTTCAAGAAGTGGCTGGACCAATTTGGGTTGGGGAGCCTGTGATCAGAAATATGTAATGTAGTATAATATATTACAAAACAAATGATCTTAGATAAATATTTTATAACTACTCAAAGTTATGCAGGCATCTTCTTTGTGAGAATTGGCAGTGGGTGGTGGCACAAAGATATTTTTGCTGTTCTGTAGAGATGTATTCATTTTCTTTTTTAAAGAGATTTATTTGTCTGAGAGAGGGAGAGAGAGAGAGAGAACTGGTAGAAATGGGAGGGGCAGAGGCAGAGGGAGAGAGAATCTCTAAGCAGTCCATGCTGAGCCCAGAGTGTGACATCAGGTTCAATTTCTGAGATCACGACCTGAGCCGAAACCAAGAATTAGATGCTAAAACCAACTGTGTCACCCTGTTACCCTGAAATGTGTTCATTTTCTATTTTTAAAAAGTGAAAAAGTATTTTCTGAGATTTTTTTATTGTGACCAAGAAATAAGCCCAGCTGTTGTTAAAGGTTTTCCTTCTTGTCCCTTCAAGAGGAAGTCTCTTTATGAAAGGACCTCTAGGGCTCTAGGAGCACTCAGCCTGCTGCATTACCTACCCCTGGGAGGAGTCAGACAGGAGCAGCCAGCCTGCAGAACCCTCTCCTAGCTGGGTTCTGCACTGGCCGGGGAGGTGCACACTGGGATTTCTGAAGAGCCTGGAGACCATGTCTGATTTATATAATGTTGCATATTCTTCTGTAAAGACGATGACGTCTTTTGAGCAACAGTCCCTGGCTTGTGCTTAAATATCCTGTGCCTTTCTTAGGGCAATGATTTGGTTGGGGGGGAAAGCTGTGTTCCACAGCCAGAACCATGTCCTTTGGAATCTTCTGCACTGCGCTGTGTTCCCCCAAATCTTCAGTGTGGGGTTCCCATGGATGATCCAAATAAAGGACATTTGAAACCTTCTTAGGAATTTTATTTTTACTGTGGATAAACCATCAAGTTGATAAATAAATCCTGGCCCCTGTGGGAAGATATGTGCTCTCTGGTGGGTAGGGGAGATATTTCGGGTTATGCTGCTGGCCATGGAACACAGTACAAGCAGTGTCCTCTCCAGATTGGTCTAGTCACCATGGTGGCTGGCTGTCCCCACTTTCTCCTGTTTCTCTGGCAAAAAAGACTTTCCTTAGATCATTCTATTTTATTATTTTATTTTTAAAAAGATTTTATTTGTTTATTTGAGAGAGAGAAAGAGACAGAAATAGTGACAGAGAGCATGAGTAGGGAGGAGAGGGAGAACAAAGCTCCCTGCTTAGCAGGGAGCCTGATGTGGGGCTTATTCCCAGAACCCTGGAATCATGACCTGAGCTAAAGGCAGACACTCAACTTACTGAGCCACCCAGGTGCTCCAGACATTTCTAAGCTTTTAATCTGTTGAGTAATTCATCCTCTGGAACCATGGCTGTCTTGTCTGAGAGGCAATTCACTTTGATTTTCTTAAAAAAAATGAATCAACATATGAATGGGAAAAGTTTCCTGCTAATAGATTCCTCTGACCACCGCAGCCCTCTTTGTTGTTGCTTATCTGTATTTGACTTTTCAAAAGCAGTAATTTTGGGCTCATTTCCAGTGGTTCTATAACACTAGGCATATATGTCTGTAATATTAAGTAATTGGTATTTTCTTGTCACAGACAAGGAGTCATGGTGGTATGGTGGAGGGTGCCCAGAGGACTTGGGCTCATGTCCTGTCACTCAGTAACTCTGAATAAACAGTTTTGGGTCTGTTCCCTCTTTTGTAAAATAAGGGGCTCGAAGTACCTTCTGAGCTCATTCCAGCTATAAGTCTCTGACTTTGACTGTCCAGGAAATTTTTGCTCAGTATGGTCTGCAGAAAAGCAATAACTTATTAAATATTCCTTCTGTGCTATCATCAGGCCAGGAAATTTTTCTGGAATCAAGGTGATATAATGAGATTGAGAGTCAAGAGGTCAGAATCAATGCCTTGGTATTGCCTGGAATTGGCTGAGGGCTCTGGATTTCTTACCCAACCTGAGCACCTATATCCCCATCTTGAAATAAAGGTGGGGGAGGGTGAGATAGACCTATGAGACTTATGCCCAGTCCCAAACAGTTCAATATCACTCACACCTTTGTTAAATACAATCGCATGGATTCTCTTTCTTAGTCTTATAAGATCATAGCCCATTGCATCATTTCTAACAGATGGTGGATCATTCTCAGACTCTATCATCAGGAGAATAAAGGTCTTGATGGATTAGAGCAGCCACACTGAGCCTGGAGCCCTGACGACAGGCACAGTTTGTGAGGCAAAGTCAGGATGTGTCCATAGCTCCAGAATAGATGGAGCCTTCAAGCAAAGTTTCAGGACTGACTCAATGCCATATGCCAACTATAAAGGAAGTGACAGTGTTCTTGTGGCTCCATCCTCCTTTTCTGTGCCTTGTCCTCTTTAGACATTCTCTCATTTCTCAATTAATCAGCTTCTACCTATCTAATGTACCCTTCTGGTGACAAATCTGCTTTTCTATTAAGTGCTTTGATAAGTTCATTCACATTAAGTAATAAATTTTATTACTCTCACTTAAAGGCACAAAAGCTGTTGAACTTAATTTCTAACTTAATGATATCACTAGTTTTTGAGCATTTTCTTTTCTTTCAGGGCTCAGTACTAGGTTACAGAAATGAGCAAAACTTCAGTGGTTCGTTGTTTTGCTGTGCTCTGTCGATGTCGCCAACACTATAAAGTATTATCTCTGACATATTCATATATCACCATGACACACATGGTGGGGTATGTCCACCATTTTTTAAGCCCCAGAGATTTCTTGAGGAACATGCTCAGCAGATTTGATTTTCAAAGATCTTATCAAAGTACTGTGCCAAATTAGTCGAAGCCCTTATCTTCCTTCAGAAGGAGCTTAAAAATAAAGATGCATTAGTGAGGAATGAGAGAATATATTTCTTCATGGCTTTACCAAACATTTGAAGCTCTGAGAAGAGACTTGACATGTTCATCCTTTTTCCTTTAGTTGGAGGAGTCAAGACAGAAGGTGAATTTATGAAATCAGTTCTATCTAGGTAGGTCTCTTTGAAAATAAAAATCATTTGCTCTTGTATATTCTTTTGTGGCAACACAAGCATTTTTGTGTGTCTTTCAGCTTAGTACAGTTCAGAATTTTCTAGTGCAGGACCAAGGGACCAAGCTTCTTTCTTTTCCTGTGCCAGCTTCAAAATTTTAGGCCGTTTTTAGTACTGTCATTAATAGTTATAAATTTTCTTTTCCCTCTTTTTAATTTTTTTAATTACAAATTTAGTGGCTCCATCCATCCATTCATCCATCCACCCATCCACTCATTGGTGCTGGATCTTCTGTCAGTTCTAGAAATCCCAATAAAAATAAGATAGTCTGTGACCCTACTCTGTTCTCTAATCATGTTCTAGATAAGGAGGTCTGTATGGCATGATCTGGTTAAAAGGTTGCTCAAAGGCCAGGAAACATTGTCAGGATTAAAAATAGAGTTGTTACTGTCTTTAGGGTAGTTTTTGTTTTTGTTTATTAACATATAAATGTATTATTATCCCCAGGGGTACAGGTCTGTGAATCGTCGGGCTTGCACACTTCACGGCACTCACCATAGTGCATACCCTCCTTAGTGTCCATAACCCAACCACCGATTCCCAACCCCCTTCCCCCTGGCAACCCTCAGTTTGTTTTGTGAAATTAAGAGTCTCTTATGGTTTGTTTCCCTCCCATTCCCGTCTTGTTTCATTTTTTCCCCCTTCCCCTACCCCCCCCCACATCCCCCCACCATGCCTCTCAAATACCTCATATCAGGGAGATCATATGATAAGTGTCTTTCTCTGAATGACTTATTTTGCTCAGCATAATACCCACCAGTTCCATCCACATCACTACAAATGGCAAGATTTCATTTCTTTTGATGGCTGCATAGTATTCTATCATATATATATATATATTCTATCATATATATATATATATATATATATATATATATATGAAACATCTTCTTTATCCATTCATCTGTTGATTGACATCTAGGTTCTTTCCATAGTTTGGCTATTGTGAACATTGCTGCTATAAATATTCAGGTGCACGTGCCCCTTTGGATCACTACATTTGTATCTTTAGGGCAAATACCCAGTAGTGCAATTGCTGGGTCATAGGGCAGTTCTATTTTCAACATTTTGAGGAACTTCCATGCTGTTTTCCAGAGTGGCTGCACCAGCTTGCATTCCCACCAACAGTGTAGGAGGGTTCCCCTTTATCCACATCCTCGCCAGCATCTGTCATTTCCTGACTTGTTGATTTTAGCCATTCTGACTGGTGTGAGGTGATATCTCATTGTGGTTTTGATTTGTATTTCCCTGATGCCGAGTGATATGGAGCACTTTTTCATGTGTCTGTTGGCCATCTGGATGTCTTCTTTGCAGAAATGTCTGTTCATGTCCTCTGTCCACTTCTTGATTGGATTATTTGTTCTTTGGGTGTTGTTTGCTAAGTTCTTTATAGATTTTGGACACTAGTCCTTCATCTGATATGTCATTTGCGAATATCTTCTCCCATTCTGTAAGCTGTCTTTTGGTTTTGTTGACTGTTTCCTTTGCTGTGCAAAAGCTTTTGATCTTGATAAAATCCCAATAGTTCACTTTTGCCATGCTTCCCTTGCCTTTGGCGATGTTCCTAGGAAGAGGTTGCTGCGGCTGAGGTCGAAGACGTTGCTGCCTGTGTTCTCCTCAAGGATTTGGATGGATTCCTTTCGCACATTGAGGTCCTTCATCCATTTTGAGTCTATTTTCATGTGTGGTGTAAAGAAATGGTCCAATTTCATTTTTCTGCATGTGGCTGTCCAATTTTTCCAACACCATTTATTGAAGAGGCTGTCTTTTTTCCATTGGACATTCTTTCCTGCTTTGTCAAAGATTAGTTGACCATAGAGTTGAGGGTCTATTTCTGGGCTCTCTATTCTTTTCCATTGATCTATGTGTCTGTTTTTGTGCCAGTACCATACTGTCTTGATGATGACAGCTATGTAATAGAGCTTGAAGTCTGGAGTTGTGATGCCACCAACTTTGGCTTTCTTTTTCAACATTCCTCTGGCTATTCAAGGTCTTTTCTGGTTCCATATAAATTTTAGGATTATTTGTCCCATTTCTTTGAAAAAACAACAAAAACAACAAAAAAGATGGTATTTTGATAGGAATTGCATTAAATGTGTAGATTGCTTTAGGTAGCATAGACATTTTCACAATATTTATTCTTCCAATCCATGAGCATGGAACACTTTTCCATTTCTTTGTGCCCTCCTCAATGTCTTTCATGAGTATTTTATAGTTTTCTGAGCACAGATTCTTTGACTTTTTGGTTACGTTTATTCCTAGGTATCTTATGGGTTTGGGTGCAATTATAAATGGGGTTGACTCCTTAATATTTCTTTCTTCTGTCTTGTTGTTGGTGTATAGAAATGTAACTGATTTCTGTGCATTGATTTTATGTCCTAAGACTTTTCTGAATTTCTGTACAAGATCTAGCAGATTTGGAGTGGAGACTTTTGGGTTTTCCACATAAAGTATCATATCATCTGCAAAGAGTGATAGTTTGACTTCTTCTTTGCCAATTTGGATGCTTTTAATTTCTTTTTGTTGTCTGATTGCTGAGGCTAGGACTTCTAGTACTATGTTGAATAACAGTGGTGATAATGGACATCCCTGTCATCTTCCTGACCTTCGTGGAAAAGCTCTTAGCTTTTCTCCATTGAGAATGGTATTCACTATGGGTTTTTCATAGATGGTTTTGATGATATTGAGGTATGTACCCTGTATCCCTACACTTTGAAGAGTTTTGATCAAGAAAAGATGCTGTACTTTGGCAAATGTTTTTTTTTTTCTTTCTGAATCTATTGAGAGTATCATATGGTTCTTGTTCTTTCTTTTGTTAATGTATTTTATCACATTGGTTGATTTGCAGATGCTGAACCAACCTTACAGCCCAGGAATAAATACCACTTGTTCGTGGTGAATAATCCTTTTAATGTACTGTTGGATCCTATTGGCTAGTATTTTGGTGAGAATTTTCTCATCTGTGTTCATCAAGAATATTGGTCTATAGCTCTCTTTTTTGATGGGATCCTTGTCTGGTTTTGGGATCAAGGTAATGCTGGTCTCATAAAATGAGTTTGGAAGTTTTCCTTCCATTTTTATTTTTTGGAACAGCTTCAAGAGAATAGGAATTACTTCTTTTTTAAATGCTTGGTAGAATTCCTCTGGGAAGCCAACTGGCCCTGGGTTCTTGTTTTTTGGGAGATTTTTGATGACTGCTTCAATCTCCTTACTGATTATGGGTCTGTTTAGGTTTTCTCTTTCTTCCTGGTTCAGTTTTGGTAGTTTATACATCTCTTGGAATGCATCCATATTTCCAGATTGTCAAATTCACTGGTGTATAGTTGCTCATAATATGTTCTTATAATTGTTTGTATTTCTTTGGTGTTGGTTGTTATCTCTCCTCTTTCTTTCATGATTTTATTAATTTGGGTCCTTTATCTTTTCTTTTTGATAAGTTTAGTCAGGGGTTTCTCAATCTTATTAATTCTTTCAGAGAACAAGCTCCTAGTTTATTGATTTGTTCTAATGTTATTTTTGTTTCTATTTCATTCATTTCTATTCTGATCTTTACGGTTTCTCTTCTGCTGGGTTTAGTCTTTCTTCGCTGTTCTTTCTCCAGCTCCTTTAGGTGTAGGATGAGGTTGTGTACTTGAGACCTTTTTTATTTCTTGAGAAAGGCTTGTATCACTATGTATTTTCCTCTCAGGACTGCCTTTGATGTGTCCCACAGATTTTGAACTGTTGTGCTTTCATTATCACTTGTTTCCATGAATTTTTTTTCTATTCTTCTTTAATTTCCTGGTTGACCCATTCATTCTTTAGAAGGATGCTATTTAGTCTCCATGTATTTGGGTTCTTTCCAAATTTCCTCTTGTGATTGAGTTCTAGCTTTAGAGCATTGTGGTCTGAAAATATGCAGGGAATGATCCCAAAATTTTGGTACTGGTTGAGACCTGATTTGTGACCCAAGAAGTGATCTACTCTGGAGAATGTTCCAGTGCACTAGAGAAGAATGTGTATTCTGTTGCTTTGGGATGGAATGTTTTGAATATTTCTGTGATGTCCATCTGGTTTAGTTATTTAAGGCCTTTATTTCCTTATTGATCTTTTGCTTGGATGATCTGTCCATTTCAGTGAGGGGAGGTGTTAAGGTCCCTAGTATTATTATATTATGGTTGATGTGTTTCTTTGATTTCATTATTAATTGGTTTATATAGTTGGCTGCTCCCATGTTAAGGGCATAGATATTTAAAATTGTTAGATCTTCTTGTTGGACAGACCCTTTGAATATGATATAGTGTCCTTCCTCATCTCTTATTATAATCTTTGGCTTAAAATCTAATTGATCTGCTATAAGGATTGCCACCCCAGCTTTGTTTTGATGTCTATTAGCATGAAAAATTGTTTTCCACCCCCTCACTTTAATCTGGAGGTGTCCTTGGGTCTAAAATGAGTTTCTTGTAGACAGCATATTGATTTTTTTTTAATCCATTCTGATACCCTGTGTCTTTTTATTGGGGCATTTAGCCCATTTACATTCAGGGTACTATTGAGAGATATTGAATTTAGTGCCATTGTATTGCCTGTAAGGTGACTGATACTGTATATTGTCTCTGTTCCTTTCTGGTCTACTACTTATAGGCTCTCCCTTTGTTTAGAGAACCATTTCAATATTTCCTGTAAGCTGGTTTGTTGTTTATAAATTCTTTTAGTTTTTGTTTGTCCTAGAAACTTTTTAATCTCTTCTTCTATTTTCAATGATAGCCTAGATGGATATAGTATTCTTGGCTGCATGTTTTTCTCATTTAATGCTCTGAATATATTATTCCAGTTCTTTCTGGCCTGCCAGGTCTCTGTGGATAAGTCTGCTGCCAATCTAATATTTTTACCATTGTATGTTACCACCTTCTTGTCCTGGGCTGCTTTCGGGATTTTCTCTTTGTCACTAAGACTTGTAAATTTTACTATTAGATGACAGGGTGTGGACTTATTCTTGATGATTTTGAGGGGGGTTCTCTGTGCCTCCTGGATTTTGATGTTTGTTCCCTTTGCCATATTAGGGAAATTCTCTACAGTAATTCTCTCCTATATACCTTCTGTCTCCCTCTCTCTTTCTTCTTCTTCTGAATCCCAATTATTCTAATATTGTTTCATCTTATGGTATCACTTATCTCTTGAATTCTCCTTTTGTGGTCCAGTAGTTGTTTGTCTCTCTTTTGCTCAACTTCTTTATTCTGTCATTTTGTCTTCCCTATCACTAATTCTCTCTTCTGCCTCATTTATCCTAGCAGTAGAACCTCCATTTTTTATTGCTCCTCGTTAACAGATTTTTAAAGTTTTAGCTTGGTTAGATTTTAGTTCTTTTATTTCTCCAGAAAGGGATTTTATTTCTCCAGACAGGGTTTCTTTAATATCGTCCATGCCTTTTTCGAGCCCAGCTAGCACCTTGAGAATTGTCATTCTGAACTCTAGATCTGACATATTACCAATGTCTGTATTGATTATGTCCTTAGCCTTTGGTACTGCCACTTGTTCTTTTTTTGTGTTGAGTTTCTCTGCCTTGTCATTTTATCCAGATAAGAATATATTAATGAGAGAATAAAATACTGAAAGGGTGACAAAGACCCCAGAAAAATGTACACTAAGCAAACCCCCCCCAAATTGGGGGGAGAGAAAGGGGATAAAAAATAGTTTTTTAAAAAAATTTAAAAATTATAAAAAGTATATATTTAGACAGATGAATAGAACAGAGCCACCCACTAGATTTTGGGTGAATTTTGGTCTCTTAGAAGAAACTATCTCCCAAAAATTTTAATGAAAGAAAAACTTATATATATACAAAAATGAGGGGAAACACAATGAAGGGATAGAATATGACTGCAAAGATGAAAATGTTGAAAAAATCTAAAAAAGGAATTGATAAGATAAGTTGGTTGGGAAAAGAAAGAAAAATAATGTGGAGAGAATTTGCTCAGGCTACAGACTAGAACAAAGCCCTGTGCTAGATTTAGGGTATTTTTTGATCTACTAGAAGTTGTATCCTGAAATTTTTAAAAGAAAAAACCCTATATGTATACAAAAAAGAAAGTTATTTACAATGAAGGATAAAATATGACTATAATAATGAATGTTCAAAAAGATATTTTTAAAGAAAGGTATTATTAAGATAAACTATTTAAAAAACATTGAAAGAGGAAAGAGGAAGTGTTAAAATAAAATAAGAAAAAAATTAAAAATTTAATTAACTTTGTAAGATTAAAGAATCATAGGGAGAAAGCTATGAATTCCATGCTTTGCTTTCCCCTCCTCTGGAATTCTGCTGTTCTTGATCAGTGAGCTTGGTCTTGGCTGGATATTTTTGCTGATCTTTTTGGGGAGGGTCCTGTTGTAGTGATTCTCAAATGTCTTTGCCCAAGGCAGAATTGCTCTGCCTTGCCAGGGACCAGGCTAAGTAATCTGCTGGAGTTCACTCTTGAGAGCTTTTGTTCCCTGAACACTTTCCATAGATCTCTGGAGGACAGGAATGAAAATGGTGGTCTCTCAATCTCTGGCCCAGAGGAACTGAGAGCTCAGGGCCCTACTCCTCAGTGCACCCTCTGAGAAAAACACTCAATCACTCCTGTCTGCCTGGTCTCTGGCTGTGCTCTGAGCTCACCTGGCCTATGACCAAACATTTCTGTCTCTGGCACACAGCCCCATTTGGAGTCTCCAAACCCAGCAGATTCCTGCCACTCTGCTCTTCTGGTAGCTTTCCCTGGATTTGCTACATGTGGGGTCCCTGCTCAAAGAGCAGTGGTCTAATTGTGCCATGGATCACAATTTAAGGTACTCCTGAGCTAAAAGCTCACTCCTCAGCTCTGTCTCTGTAGCTGACTTACCTGCTCTAATACCTGCAAGCTCTCCTACACTCAGACACCCCCGATCCTTCTGTGACCCCATGGGACCTGAGACCACACTGTCCTCACGAGGGCTCCAACCCTGCTTAAGCCTCTGGAGTGATGTCCCTCCACTTTTAAAAGTGGAGCAAACTTTTAAAAGTTTGAATTTTGTGTTCTGTGGCTCCACCTTATGCCGGGAGCTGGCCCCTACCCCCACGGTCTATCTTCCCATCACTTCCAATTCACTTCTCTGCAGGTCCTACCTTTCAGAAAGTGGTTGATTTTCTGTTTCTAGAATTGCTACTCTTCTTCTCTTCAGTCTCCTATTGGGTTTGTAGGTGTTCAGAATGGTTTGATAACTATCTAATTGAACTCCTGTGACCTGATGTCATCTCAGTCTGCTAACCTCTGCCATCTTGATTCTTCTACCCTTTAGGGAAGTTTTATTGAATTCTCCTCATGTGAACAATGATAAATTGACTATGATAACTTGTTGGCTATGACAAATGCCTATCCCTATGTCTAGAGTATTGGCTTTTAGATAAATACCTGTAGTGTTGATGAATGGATACTCTTAAGAAACTTACTGGTGGGATGCCTGAGTGGCCCAGTTGGTTTAGGGCCTGTCTTTGGCTCATGTCATCATCCCAGGGTCCTGGGATTGAGCCCCATATAAGGCTCCCTGCTCAATAGGGAGTCTGCTTCTCTCTCCCCTTCTTCTGCTCCCCTTGCTTGTGCTCTCTCTCTCATAAAATATAAAATCTTAAAAAAAAAAAAGAATCTTACTGGTGAGAAGCATCCATATGAAATGATAAATGTTAGTAGAGCTTTAGATTCAGGGCAAAATTGCTCAGTAGACAATTTTGTGATTTGAACTTTGGTTATATGATCCTTAAAAAAGATGAAATAGTATCTTCTTCTAACTGGCAGAGTACAGTTACTTACAAATAGTGTTGGGTGAAATAGGACTTCTTACTTCCTTTGTACCCCAAATAGGCAGTGTTTCTTTGAGAAGAAAGGTTCTCATTCCAGAAATACAATATCATCACAGTTTTCCTCTAGATGCTAAAAAATACTCTGTGGCTACCTTTTGCTGAGGACAATTCCAAACTCTGGGAAGGAGGTGTTATTTCTCTTATAAAACAGAGAGTGAGTTTTAGACCTAATTATTTCCTTCTGTCAAACAAAGCAATAGCAAATGGTCATCTAACTCTTTCATCATGACCCACTATAACCACCTCACCCACTTCCTTGCTCCAATTTCCTGCATTGCTACAGAGCAGTTCTGTGGATTTCAGTACAACATCCTTTAAAAAGCATGGCCAAAAGTTCTTGCTGTCTCCCCAGGAGGAGTAGGAAGAAGGTGGAGCTGACACAACAGTTTTATGTGTAAATAGGAATCTCATTGATGAAAATGGGACTGCTTTCTGCACAGGATATCTACAGGAATATTAACAATTGGGTGTTACTCACTGTTGACTTCAATAAATATTTTACAATGTGGGGATGTAACAATCCCAGGAATTTCCCTGCATCACTTTCCTCCTTAGCATTAGAATCATAGCCAGTCACAGTGAACTGCCTTTGGTCATGATTCTGCCCCATAGAGACCCTTAAATCTGGTTGCTTATTAGAGAAGTATGTGCCCTGCATTTGGCTGTATTGGGAAGGAGTTCTTGCCTAGTGAACACCTGGAGGAATTTCACGCTCTGCCTACTACCTCCTCCATTCTTCCATCCATGAAAACTGGCTATCCTTTCTTAGTTTTGTTCCCAAAGTTCTGGATGGAAGGCAGAAACTTCATACATAAGGAAAATAAGTGGACATCAAATGGGTAGAAACCTGGAAAAACAGACAAAGAGGGTGAAAGGCAGTGTGTTCTCCTCTTACTCTGGATGCCAGAAAGGGTTATGTCATCTGGATAATATCTTAAAGACCCAAAACAATGATTGATGGTCAATAAAATGCTCTTGGAGTGATATAGCCTTTCTCAGTGTACTGAATCTGAAGAACCAGTGTTATGACTACTATTAACCTTTGGCTCTAGGTTCCACATGTGCTTTCCCACTCTTGGATTTCTTTTCAACATCCAATCATTCATCCAATTCTCTGTGGATCAACTGCTCATGGGTCATCTGCTCTATGCTCTGCAGTGCACCATGCTCTTGGGAGGCAAGGGTGGAGACAAAGAGAAAAGTGGGGTGAACAGATAGTTTTCATGTGGTAAGATGGAATGATCACAGGAACACTAATGTGAAGAGGTTTTGGATTCTTGTTGGTCTGCTGGATGCATAGCATTGGAATGGCATTTATCTAGTTGAGAGTTAGGATTCGCAGAGAAGTGATTGGATTCTCATGTTCAATATCACAACAGCTTCAGTTTTTAAAAAGGTTTTATTCATTTATTTGACAGACAGAGATCACAAGTAGGCAGAGAGGCAGGCAGGGAGAGAGGAAGGGAAGCAGGCTCTCTGCTGAGCAGAGAGCCCGATGTGGGGCTCAATCCCAGGACCCTGGGATCATGACCTGAGCTGAAGGCAGAGGCTTTAACTCAATAAGCCACCCAGGCACCCCACAACAGCTTCAGTTTTATACTTCAGAAGATCAGCTCACTGCCCACTTTAGGCATTCAGTACAAACTTCTGCTGTGTTCTCCTCCAACCAGAGTAGATAGCTGAAAATTTGCCATTAGACATTCATTCATTGGTGTCATTCTTTTTGTTCATTCCTTGGTTAAAATAAAAATTGACTTAGGGAGGAGCCACCTTAACTTGACAGCTCATGTGGGTATCACATCGCCATTTAAGAAAGAGGTTTGGATGGAGGGTGGGTGGAGAGCAGAGGGAACAGATTCATGCTGACTAAGGAGAAAGGTCAGTCTTGAAATAGAAACTTGAAGTCAAACTTCCTTCACAGAACCGCTAGTACAGCACCACTTGGTAGCTCTGATGGCTGCTGTTGAGCAGGGACAGGTCTGGGTCATTTGAATGTACTACCTATTCTAACTTTTCCTATTGTCCTTTAGAAGGGTTAAAACTATGGAGACTGCAAGGTGGATCCTTGCCTCTTCCATTTATTAGTGCAGTCAGGAGTGCATGGGGAGGGTGGTAAGGAAGGTAAGTTTTGCACTGGTTTTCTAAAGGGATTATGTAAGGTAGGTGTGGGATACACTGAGAACTCAGGGGTAAGAATGAGACCCCAGAACTCATCTCACCTATCCCCTTTTTTTGTTGGATAAATTGGAGACTTCAAGGAGATTAATGTGTCATTTGCCAAATGTAGGGAAAGATCATACTCAAGTCTCCTAACTTCTAGTCCATTAGCCCACAGCAACCAAGCACTGTATCCTGCACTGATGGGTACTCCTTTCACCTAGTACCCAAGGCACACCACATCCCACTCTGCCAAAAGCAGGGAAAGTCTACTGGTGATGGGCTGGAAGGCACTCACACCCCATTTGCAATAGCTGGGCCTGTCTGTCCTGACCAACTGTAGGAAGAGCCAGGGAGTGATTTTGAGGGAGAAGGATGAAGAATTTTTTGAAGGTGAAGAAGCTTTCTTCATTGTAAGCTTAGTTCATGGCCTTAGCTCTAGATAGTAGTGTTGGCAGAGCCTGACTTGTGGTGGTGGTCAGTCCAGATCTGTTAGCAGGCAAGACTGTGAGATCTTTGAGGAAGAAGATCACAGCTGACTCCTCTGGGAATCCAATGTCTATATCCAGAGCAGGAGGTGTCCAGCCAGGGGACAGATGCTTACTTAACAAATATATGTTACACATTCAACAAAGTCTTTAATGTGCTATGGTGTAGTGTGGTGTGGTACGGAAAATACAGTGCAGTGTAGCATTGCAGAAAGAAAATACATTGTAGTAGAAAATACAATGCAGTATACTACAGTACAGCTAATAAGTTTATTATAATACAGTACAGCACAGTACAGTATAATACAGTATACTATGGTATACTGCACAGTATAATACAGTATACTATGGTATACTATGGTATAGTAGAGCACGATATAGTACAGTACAATTTAGCACAGAATAGAATATATAGTAGAGTGCAATATAGTGCTATTATAGTACTTGCAGTACAGTGGGTATAGTATAGCACAGGGCAGTATAGTATATAAAGCAATACAGTATACTATAGTATAGTACTTAGAGTACAGAACTTATAGTACTCTAAGTGTAGTGTACTCTATATAGCACAGTGCAGTATAGTGTATAGTGGAGCAAAGTATAGTAGAGCATAGTATGTAACATGAGCCAGCAATATGCTACAGAGCAATGCAATGTAGGATAACAAAGTATATATATTGCAGTGTTTATATACTGTGTAGTCTGTATAGCACAGACTTCTGTATTATAGTACAGCACAGACTAGTACACTAAATATAGCACAGTATATTATATTAGAGTGTAATATAGGACCATGTGGTATAGTACAGTATAGTATAATACAAACAAGTGTTGTACAGTACTGTATACCATAGCAGAGCAGCCTACTACATATAGTAAATATATTATAGTATAACACATTATGGCACACAGTATATAGTACAGTGTGTTATGGTAGGGTGTAGTACATGCAGTATAGCATGGTGCAACAATGTACAACATAGTTTGTTCAGTATTACACAACAAAGCATGGTCTAGTATGGTAAGTATAGTGTTTAAATACTGTGCACAGTATAATACAATAAAATGTAGTGCAGTATAATCTAGCACCATCAAGTACAGTGCAGTGTTGTACAGCTCAGACACATGGTCACACAATCCAGGACAAAGTGGTATAGTACAGTACAGTATAGTACAATATAGTACAGGCAGTAGAGTTCAGTCTAACACTGTCTAGTACAGTGCAGTGAAGGACAGTTCAGACACATGGTTGTACAGTCCAGGACAGTGTGGTACAGCACAGTACAGTATAATATGGTACAATGTAGTACAGATAGTACAGTGGAGTTAGTACAATGTAGTACAGTTAGCACAGTCTAACACCGTCTAGTACAACACTGTGGAGGACAGCTCAGATGTATGGTTGCACAGTCCAGGACAGAGTGGTACAGTATAGTACAGTATAATACAGTAGAGCACAGTCTAACACTGTCTAGTACAACACTGTGGAGGACAGCTCAGATGCATGGTTGCACAGTCCAGGACAGAGTGGTACAATATAGTATAGTATAATACAATACAACATAGTACAGACAGTAGAGCACAGTCTAGTACTGCCTAGTACAGTGCAGTGGAGGACAGCTCAGATGCATGGTCACACAGTCCAGGACAGAGTGGTACAGTACAGTACAGTATAATACAGTACAACATAGTACAGACAGAAAAGCACAGTGTAGCACCGTCTAGTACAGTGCAGTGGAGGACAGGTCAGACACATTGGTCTCACAGTTCAGGACAGAGTGGTACACCACAGTACATTATAATACAGTACAATATAGTACAGACAGAAAAGCACAGTGTAGCACCGTCTAGTACAGTGCAGTGGAGGACAGGTCAGACACATGGCCTCACAGTCCAGGGCAGAGTGGTATAGTACAGTACAATACAGTACAACGTAGTACAGACAGTAGAGCACAGTCTAACACCGTCTAGTACAGTGCAGTGGAGGACAGGTCAGACACATGGTCTCACAGTCCACGACAGAGTGGTGCACCACAGTACAGTATAATACAGTACAACATAGTACAGACAGTAGATCACAGTCTAGCACTGTCTAGTATAGCTCAGATACATGGTCTCACAGTCCAGGACAGAGTTGTACAGCACAGTCCTTTCCAGTCCAGCCTCATGTTCTTTCATGGCTTGTGGCATGGCATGGTTTGGATGTACTGCCATCTGTTTCACAGTCTCTTTGTTAATGGACTCATGGGTTATTTCTGGCCTTTTGCTTGTGTAAACAATACTGCTATGAAAAGCACCATATGCATGTGTCTTTGCACACACATGTGGTATTTCCCTATTTTCTGAAAGAGAATTAGGACCGAGGGTCAGAAAGTCTCTGCTGAAACTTTTTCCACTGTCAGAACGATGTGATGATATGCATCTGGCTGAGGTCCTGGAACTGTAGTGTCCACCCAAGGGTTTCTGTGGCACCACAGGGCAACCAAATCCATCTAGCTAGTCAGGCTTCAGCTGGTGAACCTTAGCTCCTTCCTCAGGGGCCAAGGGTGTGGCATAGGGCCCTGTTCTGCCTGCAGCCCTCAGGATGGGTGGCTCTGCCCAGCCTGCCAGTGGAGGCAGCCCAGGGTACAGTACAGCACAGATCTGCAATATCAGCAACTCTTCATCAATCTGGTGAGACCAAAGCCAAGTTTCAAAACAAACATTTCCTGCATGAACAATGTGTTTGTTATATTTTCCTCATTTGTTTATGATGGCTGTGTCAGCCACACTGATTTACATAAACACTGCCAATCTCGGGATGTTACACTCTTAACAAAAGTAGCTAAGTACAAACAGCATTCCTCAGTTTTAATTCATATTGTCTAAACATAGCAGATGTTGATAAAATGAGCCAACAAGAAAATACCACAAAGGAGACCATTTCAAGGGGGGATTTTTGATTAAAATGCATTCCAGATTGACAAAATGTTACAATATTAATGGAATGGATCATTTAAATGTCATATTTGGCTCCTACAGAACCACAAAGCAGGCTTTACTCAAACTTTTGCAGCTTCCAGAAGTAAATGTACAGGACCACATGTATGTATCTGTAATTGAGTCAGTTCTATGGTTCTTGCTCCTCTATTAGTTATTTATTTGTTTATTTTTGTACATGCTGTACTGCTGCTGTGTTGTGGCCTCAATCCTGGAGTTGCTGTAGATGCACAACATGCCAAATGATGCTCTTTGCCTTCCTTATGAGTCATGTCAGTCCATGCTGGGCCCAGAGTTTCCAGCGACTGCTGCTAGAGCATATAGTCCTGCCCAAATGGGCCAAATGATTGATTTGGAACCTCTCAGTAATGTGATTCTGGGAAGCAGGTGTTACAAACCAAGGGGATATGATTGCAAATAATGAGCAACAGTGGACAAGGATTTGGTAAATTCCTTACACTTCGTATTGGCAATGAGGGAATGATGCTCAAAGGCTATTGGCAAAATCCTGCTGTTGAATCATTTAAAAATAAACTACAGTGAGCAGTAGGGTTCAAGCCTCTCATAGTATGGAGTAACATAATCAACATTAAATGTTGACAGTGAGCCTTTGTTTATTATGGTTCATAGAAAGAAATAAAATGGAATACTGCATCTTTGCCTTTTAATGAACACTTGCATTCAAAGAGTCATTGGAATGAGCTATGGATGCTATGGGGCCCAGAGTGATAAAGCGGGTGGCTTTTGATGGGTGGAAGACACTCCCAGTGCAGTTTTTTCCTAGGCTGCCTCCGCATCCCTGGGATTCTTTTTTTTTTTTTAATTTATAATTTTTTATTTTTTATAAACATATATTTTTATCCCCAGGGGTACAGGTCTGTGAATCACCAGGTTTACACACTTCACAGCACTCACCAAAGCACATACCCTCCCCAATGTCCATAATACCACCCCCCTCTCCCAAACCCCCTCCCCCCATCCCTGGGATTCTTTGGTGGGAGAGCTATCTGTAGTTGGAGCAGAGGCTGGAGCCCAGTGCAAGCACAGTAAATGGGACTCAGTTAGGCTTCAGTGAATTCAGGCAGATGTGAAGGATGGCCTCTGCATCCCTGGCATTGCTGCCTTTGCATTCCATGTGCAGACATGGCTTTCCACTGCAAGTAGGGCTGACACTTTGGGAATTTATGTACAGATTTGGGGATTTTAGCACTTATTGCACTGGGTTGCTTTTAAAAATTAAATTCTTTAAAGCTCTTAAAACAGAGATTATTACATAATAAATAACCTCTAAATGGTAGCTATTATTGTTGCTACATTTGTTTTTGTTTTGAGCTCACCAGTTCCAATTCTCAAGACAGGGCATTTATATCAGCCTTTGTCATTGTGTGGATCAGCACATCAGGATGTTTAAATCAGCCCTTGCATGTGTCTGCAGTCCTTCCAGCTGACTGATGGGGCAGGGCTCAATATAGGGGCAGAGACTGTCACTTAGATATGGAAGCTTTGACATATGGAGAAGGGAAAGGAAATAGAATTAATTACTTCTTTGACCAAGAAGGAGGCAAAGAAACATCAAAGTATTTCTTTGTAGCAGTATAATGTTATTACTTCACTAGGATTTGTAATTTTATACAATGGTAATAATCAGGTCTATTTTGCAGATGGAGAAATAAAGACCAAAGAGGCTAAGTTGCTTGTCCAAGATCACACGGACTTTGGAGGCATCTCCAGACTCAGGTTGTTTCACTCTTGTCTGCACTGCCTTTTTCAGTCAGACTTTTTATATTCTCTAATTCAAGGAGTCCATTCTACTGCGAGAGGAAAGAATACAGTGTTTAATGCATACATAAGTAATTTGTTCAATAGTTTTGAAAAATGTTCATGAAGAATGATCACTTTCCAGCTGCAGGAAAGAATAGGTAAGGAACAGTAAAAATGACAAAACTTATTTTTCTCTATTTTCATTAGGCCTTGGGTACCAGTGAGCTGTCATTAATTAAAAAAATTAAAATTTTTCTTAAATTAAAATTTTTAATTTTTTTAAAAATTAAAAGTTTAAAAAAATTTTCATTTTGAAATAATGGTAAGTTCACAGCAGTTATAAAAAAATAATACAAAGACACCCAGTTTCCGTCAAGGTAACATCTTGCAAAATTATAAAACTATGCCACAACTTAGAAACTGACATTGATACAAAGTACAGAATGTTTCCATAGCCACAAATACTTTTCCATTTTTCCCTTTTATAGCCATACCTACCAGTTTTTCCTATGTATCCCCTGAAAGGGAACAACCACTAATCCATTCTTCATTTCTATAATTTCACCATTTTAAGAATGTTATCTAAATGAAATAATGTGGTGTATAACTTTTCCATTCAAGAGTAATTCTCTGAAGATTTATATAGGTTGTGTGAATCACTAGTTCATTCCTTTTTATTGTTGAGTTGTGTTATCTGGTGTGAGCATACAATGATTTGTGAATCTCTTACCCAATGAAGGATATCTGGTGGTGTTTCCCATTTTTGGCTATTATAAATATGGTTGTATATTCACATACAGTCTTCTTTCTGTGTGAATGTAAATCCTCATTGCTCTAGAATAAATGCTCAGGAGAGCAACAGCTATGTCTCATCGTAGTTGTATATTTAGTTTTTATAGTCAAGCTGTTTTCCAGAGTGAATATCATTTTATATTCTCACCAGCAACATGTGAGTTATCCAGTTTCTTGGCATCCTTACCATATTTAGTGTTATTATGATTTTTGATTTTCTTTTAATTTAGCCATTCCTATAGGTGGGTAATAATATCTTGTTTTAATTTATATTTCTCTACTGGTTAATGATGCTGGACATATTTTCATGTGCTTATTTGTCATCTACATGTCTTCTTCAGTGAATAGTCTCTCCATGACTTTTGCCAATGTTCTTATGGATTTTTAAATTTTTTTTTAATATAATTTTTTTATTTTTTATAAACATATATTTTTATCCCCAGGGGTACAGGTCTGTGAATCACCAGGTTTACACACTTCACAGCACTCACCAAAGCACATACCCTCCCCAATGTCCATAATACCACCCCCTTCTCCCAAACCCCCTCCCCCCAGCAACCCTCAGTTTGTTTTGTGAGATTAAGAGTCACTTATGGTTTGTCTCCCTCCCAATCCCATCTTCTTTCATTTATTCTTCTCGTACCCACTTAAGCCCCCATGTTGCAACACCACTTCCTCATATCAGGGAGATCATATGATAGTTGTCTTTCTCCGCCTGACTTATTTCGCTAAGCATGATACGCTCTAGTTCCATCCATGTTGTCGCAAATGGGAAGATTTCATTTCTTTTGATGGCTGCATAGTATTCCATTGTGTATATATACCACATCTTCTTGATCCATTCATCTGTTGATGGACATCTAGGTTCTTTCCATAGTTTGGCTATTGAGGACATTGCTGCTATAAACATTCGAGTACACGTGCCCCTTTGGATCACTACGTTTGTATCTTTAGGGTAAATACCCAATAGTGCAATTGCTGGGTCATAGGGCAGTTCTATTTTCAACATTTTGAGGAACCTCCATGCTGTTTTCCAGAGAGGTTGCACCAGCTTGCATTCCCACCAACAGTGTAGGAGGGTTCCCCTTTCTCCGCATCCTCGCCAGCATCTGTCATTTCCTGACTTGTTGATTTTTTTACTGATAAATTTTGAGAGTTCTTTAATATTCTCTGTCTATTCTTTAAATATCCTGTCAGATATGTGACCTGAAAATGTTTTCTCTCAGTGTGTAGCTTCTCTATTCATCCCTTTCTTGGTGTGTTTTGCAGAGGAAAAGTTTTAAATTTTACTGAAGTCCAATTTACCATTTTTTTTTGTTGTTTGTAATTTTCCTATTAAGTTTGACAACCATTTGCTGAATACTAGATCATGAATACTTTATGTTTTTCCTAAATGTTTTGTTTATAAGCTAATTTGAGCAAATTTTTATAGAAGGGGTGAAACTTATTTTTAGGATAATTTTTTTGGCCTGCAGATGTTCAATTGCTCCAGCACCATTTGTTGATGGGCTACTTTTAGCTTATTCATTTGCTTCTGCAACTTTGTCAGAAATCAGACCTATTGGTGTGGGTCTACTTCTGGTTTTTCTGTCCTGTCTCATTGATCTCTGTGTCTATCCCTTCACTAATATCACATAGCCTCAATTATATAAGTCCTGAAATTGGGTACTGATTGTCCCACTTTATTCTTCTTTTTCAAAATTGTAGCTATCCTAGTTTTTTTTTTTTACCTTTTCATATACATTTAAGTGATCTTGTTTATATCTACAAAAATCTTACAGAGATTATGACAGAAATTGTGTTAACTATGTATATAAATTTTGGGGAAAGTTGGAATCTCTACTCTGCAAGTTTTCCAATCTACCAACACTATATATTTATTTCTCTGTTTCTTCAAGTTATATTTTATTGCTTTTATTGACATTTTTATAATTTCTGCCGTACAAGATTTGTATGTGTTTTGTTACATTTACACATAATATTTTCCTTTTTTGGACCAAGTGCAAATGGTATTATACTTTTTAATTTCAAGGTCCATGTATTTAATTCTAGTATATAGAAATACAATTGGTTTCTCTGTTTATTTTATGTCCAATGACATTGCTGCACTCTCTAGTTCTGGAAGTTTTATTTTTTTTCTTGTCTTCAGATTCTTTGGGGTTTTCTATGTATACCACCATGTCCTCTGCAAATAGGGCAATTTCACCTTTTTTTTTTTTTTCCCTGATCTGTATGCCTTTTATTTCCTTTTCTTGCCTTGTTGTACTGGCTAGAATTTCGCTACTATGTTGAAAAAAAAAAATGTACAGTTATTCACAGTCTTAGGGAGAAACCATTCAGCCATTAACTATTAAGCACAAAATCAATTGTCAGTTTTTCTGATGTTCCTGAATCGAGTAGAGGAAGATTCTCTATATTCCTGTTTTTCTTTTTTTTCTTTTTACTTCTTTTCGGTGTTCCAGAATTCATTGTTTATGCACCACACCCAGTGCTCCTTGCAATACATGCCCTCCATAATACCCACCACCAGGCTCATCCAACCTCCTACCCTGCCTCCCCTCCAAAAACCTCAGTTTGTTTGTCAGAGTCCACAGTCTCTCATGTTTCGTCTTCCCCTCCAATTTCCCCAACTCACTTTTCTCCATCTCCCCATGTCCTCCATGTTATTCCTTATGCTCCACAAATAAGCAAAACCATATGATAATTGACTCTCTCTGCCTAACTTATTTCACTCAGCAGAATCTCCTCCAATCCCGTCCATGTTCATGCAAAAGTTGTGTATTCATCCTTTCTGATGGAGGCATACACTCCACAGTATATACGGACCATATCTTCTTTACCCATTTGTCTGTTGAATGGCATCTTGGTTCTTTACACAGTTGGTCAACTGTTGCCATTGCTGCTATGAACATTGGGATACAGATGGCCCTCCCTTCACTACATCTGATTCTTTGGGCTAAATACCCAGTAGTGCAATTGCAGATCATAGGGAAGCTCTATATTTTTTTAATCATTCCTTTCGCATTTATTTATTTATTTATTTATCGTACAGCATCTTATCTTTTTATCATTATTTATTTGCTTATTTTTGGTATTTATTTATTTATTGAAATTATTTATTATTTATAAACAGATATTCTTATCCCCAGGGGTACAGGACTTTGAATCACCAGGTTTACACACTTCACAGCACTCACCAAAGCACATACCCTCCCCAATGTCCATAACCCCGCCCGCCTTCTCCCAACCCCCCCCCCCAGCAACCCTCATTTGTTTTGTGAGATTAAGAGTCACTTATGGTTTGTCTCCCTCCCAATCCCATCTTGTTTCATTTATTCTTCTCCTACCCACTTAAGCCCCCGTGTTGCATCACCACTTCCTCATATCAGGGAGATCATATGATAGTTGTCTTTCTCTGCTTGACTTATTTCGCTAAGCATGATACGCTCTAGTTTCATCCATGTTGTCGCAAATGGGAAGATTTCATTTCTTTTGATGGCTGCATAGTATTCCATTGTGTATATATACCACATCTTCTTGATACATTCATCTGTTGATGGACATCTAGGTTCTTTCCATAGTTTGGCTATTGTGGACATTGCTGCTGTAAACATTCGGGTGCACGTGCCCCTTTGGATCACTACGTTTGTATCTTTAGGGTAAATACCCAATAGTGCAATTGCTGGGTCATAGGGCAGTTCTATTTTCAACATTTTGAGGAACCTCCATGCTGTTTTCCAGAGTGGCTGCACCAGCTTGCATTCCCACCAACAGTGTAGGAGGGTTCCCCTTTCTCCACATCCTCGCCAGCATCTGTCATTTCCTGACTTGTTGATTTTAGCCATTCTGACTGGTGTGAGGTGATATCTCATTGTGGTTTTGATTTGTATTTCCCTGATGCCAAGTGATATGGAGCACTTTTTCATGTGTCTGTTGGGCATCTGGATGTCTTCTTTGCAGAAATGTCTGTTCATGTCCTCTGCCCATTTCTTGATTGGATTATTTGTTCTTTGGGTGTTGAGTGTGCTAAGTTCTTTATAGATTTTGGACACTAGTCCTTTATCTGATATGTCGTTTGCAAATATCTTCTCCCATTATTTCAGTTGTCTTTTGATTTTGTTAACTGTTTCCTTTGCTGTGCAAAAGCTTTTGATCTTGATGAAATCCCAATAGTTCATTTTTGCCCTTGCTTCCCTTGCCTTTGGAGAAGTTCCTAGGAAGATGTTGCTGTGGCTGAGGTCGAAGACGTTGCTGCCTGTGTTTTCCTCCAGGATTTGGATGGATTCCTTTTGCACATTGAGGTCCTTGATCCATTTTGAGTCTATTTTTGTGTGTGGTGTAAGGAAATGGTCCAATTTCATTTTTCTGCATGTGGCTGTCCAATTTTCCCAACACCATTTATTGAAGAGACTGTCTTTTTTCCATTGGACATTCTTTCCTGCTTTGTCGAAGATTAGTTGACCATAGAGTTGAGGGTCTATTTCTGGGCTCTCTATTCTTTTCCATTGATCTATGTGTCTGTTTTTGTGCCAGTACCATGCTGTCTTGATGATGACAGCTTTGTAATAGAGCTTGAAGTCCGGAATTGTGATGCCACCAACGTTGGCTTTCTTTTTCAATATCCCTTTGGCTATTCGAGGTCTTTTCTGGTTCCATATTTTTTAGGATTATTTGTTCCATTTCTTTGAAAAAGATGGATGGTACTTTGATAGGAATTGCATTAAATGTGTAGATTGCTTTAGGTAGCATAGACATTTTCACAATATTTATTCTTCCAATCCAGGAGCATGGAACATTTTTCCATTTCTTTGTTTCTTCATCAGTTTCTTTCATGAGTACTTTATAGATTCTTTGCCTCTTTGGTTAGGTTTATTCCTAGGTATCTTATGGTTTGGGGTGCAATTGTAAATGGGATGGACTCCTTAATTTCTCTTTCTTCTGTCTTGTTGTTGGTGTAGAGAAATGCAACTTATTTCTGTGCATTGATTTTATATCCTGACACTTTACTGAATTCCTGTACAAGTTCTAGCAGTTTTGGCGTGGAGTCTTTTGGGTTTTCCACATATAGTATCATATCATCTGTGAAGAGTGATAATTTGACTTCTTCTCTGCCGATTTGGATACCTTTAATTTCCTTTTGTTGTCTGATTGCTGAGGCTAGGACTTCTAGTACTAGGTTGAATAGCAGTGGTGATAATGGACATCCCTGCCACGTTCCTGACCGTAGCGGAAAAGCTTTCAGTTTTTCTCCATTGAGAATGATATTTGCGGTGGGTTTTTCATAGATGGCTTTGATGATATTGAGGTATGTGCCTTCTATACCTACACTTTGAAGAGTTGTGATCAGGAAGGGATGCTGTACTTTGTCAAATGCTTTTTCAGCATCTATTGAGAGTATCATATGGTTCTTGTTCTTTCTTTTATTGATGTGTTGTATCACATTGACTGATTTGTGGATGTTGAACCAACCTTGCAGCCCTGGAATAAATCCCACTTGGTCGTGGTGAATAATCCTTTTAATGTACTGTTGAATCCTACTGGCTAGTATTTTGGTGAGAATTTTCGCATCTGTGTTCATCAAGGATACTGGTCTATACCTCTCTTTTTTGATGGGATCCTTGTCTGGTTTGGGGATCAAGGTGATGCTGGCCTCATAAAATGAGTTTGGAAGTTTTCCTTCCATTGCTATTTTTTGGAACAGTTTCAGGAGAATAGGAATTAGTTCTTCTTTAAATGTTTGGTAGAATTCCCCCGGGAAGCCGTCTGGCCCTGGGCTTTTGTTTGTTTGGAGATTTTTAATGACTGTTTCAATCTCCTTACTGGTTATGGGTCTGTTCAGGCTTTCTATTTCTTCCTGGTTCAGTTGTGGTAGTTTATATGTTTCTAGGAATGCATCCATTTCTTCCAGATTGTCAAATTTGTTGGCGTAGAGTTGCTCATAGTATGTTCTTATAATCGTTTGTATTTCTTTGGTGTTAGTTGTGATTTCTCCTCTTTCATTCATGATTTTATTTATTTGGTCCTTTGTCTTTTCTTTTTGATAAGTCTGGCCAGGGGTTTATCAATTTTATTAATTCTTTCAAAGAACCAGCTCCTAGTTTCATTGATTTGCTCTATTGTTTTTTTGGTTTCTATTTAATTGATTTCTGCTCTGATCTTTACGATTTCTCTTCTCCTGCTGGGCTTAGGGTTTCCTTCTTGTTCTTTCTCCAGCTCCTTGGGGGTGTAGGGTTAGGTTGTGTACCTGGGAACTTTCTTGTTTCTTGAGAAAGGCTTGTACCACTATATATTTTCCTCTCAGGACTGCCGTTGTTGTGTCCCACAGATTTTGAACTGTTGTATTTTCATTATCATTTGTTTCCATGATTTTTTTCAATTCTTCTTTAATTTCCCGGTTGACCCATTCATTCTTTAGAAGGATGCTGTTTAGTCTCCATGTATTTGGGTTCTTTCCAAACTTCCTCTTGCGGTTGAGTTCTAGCTTTAGAGCATTGTGGTCTGAAAATATGCAGGGAATGATCCCAATCTTTTGATACCAGTTGAGTCCTGATTTAGGACCGAGGATGTGATCTATTCTGGAGAATTTTCCATGGGCACTAGAGAAGAATGTGTATTCTGTTGCTTTGGGATGAAATGTTCTGAATATATCTGTGATGTCCATCTCGTCCAGTGTGTCGTTTAAGGCCTTTATTTCCTTGCTGATCTTTTGCTTGGCTGATCTGTCCATTTCAGTGAGGGGAGTGTTAAAGTCCCCTACTATTATTGTTGATGTGTTTCTTTGATTTTGTTATTAATTGGTTTATATAGTTGGCTGTTCCCACATTGGGGGCATAGATATTTAAAATTGTTAGATCTTCTTGTTGGACAGACCCTTTGAGTATGATATAGTGTCCTTCCTCATCTCTTATTATAGTCTTTGGCTTAAAATCTATTTGATCTGATATAAGGATTGCCACTCCTGCTTTCTTCTGATGTCCATTAGCATGGTAAATTCTTTTCCACCCCCTCACTTTAAATCTGGAGGTGTCTTCGGGCTTAAAATGAGTTTCTTGGAGGCAACATATAGATGGGTTTTGTTTTTTTATCCATTCTGATACCCTGTGTCTTTTGACAGGGGCATTTAGCCCATTAACAGGGTAACTATTGAGAGATATGAATTTAGTGCCATTGTATTGCCTGTAAGGTGACTGTTACTGTATATGGTCTCTGTTCCTTTCTGATCTACCACTTGTAGGCTCTCTCTTTGCTTAGAGGACCCCTTTCAAGATTTCCTGTAGAGCTGGTTTGGTGTTTGCAAATTCTTTCAGTTTTTGTTTGTCCTGGAAGCTTTTAATCTCTCCTTCTATTTTCAATGATAGCCTAGCTGGATATAGTATTCTTGGCTGCATGTTTTTCTCGTTTAGTGCTCTGAAAATATCATGCCAGCTCTTTCTGGCCTGCCAGGTCTCTGTGGATAAGTCAGCTGCCAATCTAATATTTTTACCATTGTATGTTACAGACTTCTTTTCCTGGGCTGCTTTCAGGATTTTCTCTTGTCACTAAGACTATTTTACTATTAGGTGATGAGGTGTGGGCCTATTCTTATTGATTTTGAGGGGCGTTCTCTGAACCTCCTGAATTTTGATGCTCCTTCCCTTTGCCATATTGGGGAAGTTCTCCCCAATAATTCTCTCCAGTATACCTTCTGCTCCTCTCTCTTTCTTCTTCTTCTGGAATCCCAATTATTCTAATGTTGTTTCATCTTATGGTGTCACTTATCTCTTGAATTCTCCCCTTGTGGTCCAGTAGCTCTTTGTCCCTCTTTTGCTCAGCTTCTTTATTCTCTGTCATTTGGTTCTATATCGCTAATTCTTTTTTGCCTCATTTATCCTAAAAGTGAGAGCCTCCATTTTTTATTGCACCTCATTAATAGATTTTTTGATTTCAACTTGGTTAGATTTTAGTTCTTTTATTTCTCCAGAAAGGGCTTAAATCTCCCGAGAGAGTTTCTCTAGTATCTTCCATGCCTTTTTCGAGCCCAGCTAGAACCTTGAGAATTTTCATTCTGAACTCTAGATCTGAGATATTACCAATGTCTGTATTGATTAGGTCCCTAGCCTTCGGTACTGCCTCTTGTTCTTTTTTTTTGCGTTGAATTTTTCCGTCTTGTCATTTTGTCTAGATAAGAGTTTATGAAGGAGCAAGTAAAATACTAAAAGGGTGGCAACAACCCCAGGAAAATATGCTTTAACCAAATGAGAAGAGATTCCAAATCGTGAGGGGGGAGAAAGGGGATAAAAAGAGGTTCAAAAAGGAAGAAAGAAAAAAAAAAGAAAAAAGAAAAAGAAAAGAAAAGAAAATAATTAAAAAAAAGAAAACAAATAAGAAAAATATAAAAAAGAAAAATATATATATTAGATAAACTAGTTAAAAAACGTTAAAAAAGAAAAAGGTAAAAGTTAAAAAAAAATTTTAACCAGAAGGCGAGAAAAAAAAACAAAAAATGAAAAAGAAAAAAATTAAATTAACTGCAAGACTAAAAAATATCACAGGGAAAAAGCCATGAGTTCCGTGCTTTGCTTTCTCCTCCTCTGGAATTCTGCTGCTCTCCTTGGTATTGAAACCGCACTCCTTGGTAGGTGAACTTGTTCTCGGCTGGATTTCTTGTTGATCTTCTGGGGGAGGGGCCTGGTGTAGTGATTCTCAAGTGTCTTTGCCCCAGGCGGAACTGCACCGCCCTTACCCGGGGCCGGGGTGAGTAATCCGCTCGGGTTTGCTTTCAGGAGCTTTTTTTCCCTGAGCGCTTTCTGTAGAGTTCCGGAGGACGGGAATACAAATGGCGGCCTCCTGGTCTCCGGCTCGGAGGAGCGAGAGCCCAGGGCCCCACTCCTCAGTGCTCCCTCAGAGAACAGCGCCCATTTACTCCTGTCCGCCTGACCTCCGGCCGCGCTCCGAGGTCACCGAGCCTGCGACCGGTTCAAGGTAACACCGAGCTGCGAGCTTACTGTCAGCTCTGTCTCTGTAGCCGACTTTCCCATTCCAATACCCGCAAGCTCTGCGACACTCAGACACCACCGATCCTTCTGTGACCCTGCGGGACCTGAGGCCACGCTGACCCTCCGTGGGCTTCGCCCCGGTTTAGCCTCTGGAGCGATGTCCCTCAGCGGAACAGACTTTTAAAAGTCCCGATTTTGTGCGCCGTTGCTCCGCCGCTTGCCGGGAGCCGGCCCCTCCCCCCGGGGTCTATCTTCCCGTCGCTTTGGATTCACTTCTCCACCAGTCCTACCTTTCAGAAAGTGGTTGTTTTTCTGTTTCCAGAATTGCTGTTCTTCTTCTCTTCGACCTGCCGACGGATTTACAGGTGTTTGCAATCTTTAGATTAGCTATCTAGCTGATCTCAGGCTAGCTGAAGTAGTCTCAGCCTGCTACTTCTCCGCCATCTTGACTCCTCCTCCTATATCACTATATTTGAAGTGAGTTTCTTGTGGACAACATATAGTTGACTTTTGTTCAGACCATTTATATTTAATATACTTATTAATATGTTAGGGATTAAGCTTCTCTCTCTCCCTATACAGAAATATACATATATATTTGTATATTTCTGTTTGTTCTTTCTGATTTTATTTTTTGTTTTCTTTTTCCTTCCTTTCTGTGGGTTGAACAATTTTTTAGAATTCCATTTGATATGTCTATAGAATTTCGAGTGTATCTTTTTATATAGCTCTTTCAGTGTTTTACTCTAGGTATTACATTATATATCTTATCACAATTTGCTGGTGTTATCATTTTGCCTTTTGGGAAGACTTACAGAAACTTTACTTCTAATACCTTTACCTTCCCATTTTCATAATACAAGTGTCTTAAATATTTCTTCTGGATACTTCCCCCCTATTTTATTTTATTTTATTTTATTTTATTTCTGCATACATTTACAACCATATCAGACTGTTAAAATTTCTGCTTCAACTGTGTGCTGTATTATACTATAATATACAATACTCAAAAGGAGAAGAAATGTTTATTGTTTTTACTTATATTTGTGCTTACTGTGTTCTTTCTTCCTTCTTGATGTCTAAGATTCCTTCTTTTATCATTCCTGTCTGTTTAAGAAATTTCTTTTGCCATTCTTTTAGGTAAATTTACTGGTGACAAATTTTCTTAGTTTTCCTTCCTCTGAGGATCTTTTGCTCTCCCTCTCTTTCCTCAAAGACATTTTCATTGGATGTAAAACTCTAGTTTGTCAGGCTTTTTTTTTTTTTTCAGTCTTCAAATCACATGTCATATCCTCTGGCTTCTGTGGCTTCTGATGAGAAATCTTTGGTTATTTGAATTGCCTTCCCCATTTAGGTGAGGTAATAGTTTTTCTCTGGACTCTTTCAAAAAGTTTCTTTGTTTTTCTTTAAATAACTTTTTCTTTTCATAAGTTTAGTTATGATATGTCTTGGTTTCTCTGCATTTATCTTGTTTGGATTCACTTAGTCTTTTGAATCTGTAGGCTACATCTTTTGCTAAATTTAGGAAGTTTCCAACCATTATTTCCTTGAGTACTTCTCAGGCTTACACACTTTCTCCTCTCCTCCAGAGACTCCAGTAACACAAATGTTAGACTTTTTGTTATAATCCACAGGTCTCTGAGGATTCTATTAATTATTATTTTTTCAATATATTTTTTTCTGTTATTCAGATTGGATAAATTCTATTGATCTCTCCTTCAGTTGACTGATTCTTTCCTCTGTCTCTTTCATTTGGCTGTTAAGCCCATTCATTGCATTTTTATCAGTTATATGTTTTTCGTTCTCAAATTTCTATTTGGTTCTTTCTTCTATTTCTCACTGAGACGTTTATGTGTTTGCTGAGATTATTTTTCCATTGTTTCAAGCATGTTTTGTATTTGCTCACTGAAGTATTTTTATGTTGGCTGCTTTAAAATCTTTTTCAGATAATTCTAACATATGTGTCATCTCAGTGTTCGCCTCTTTTGCCTTTTTTCATTGTTTGAGATCCTTCTGGTTCTTAGAATGATGAGTGATTTTACACTGAAACTTGAACATTGAATACTATGTTGTAAGACCCTTGGTTTTAGTTGGCTTCTTTTGACACTGTTCCAGTGGGGAGCAGGAGGGTGTTGACTCATTATTGCCAGTTGAGGGTGAAGTCCTGGTTCCTTAATCAGTCACCCTTGACACCCAGGGGGAAATCTCATCATTGCTCTAGGTGGAGGTGTTGGGAGTTCTGACTCCCCAGTTAAGCCCCCATGGAAATGTTCTGGCCGTGAGGGGTAGAACTCTCCTCCAATGTGGCAGGGGGTGGTCATTACTGCTGGGTGGTGGAGAAAATTTTGAGTCTATCCTAGGCCTCCTCTGATGTCACCTTAGCTGGCAGAGAGAGGGGAACCCCATTATTGCCAGGTGATCTCCACCAATACCAACATATGGGATTGGGCTGGGATCACAGGGCAGTACTTGCTTACCTTTTGGAGAGGGTGGGATTCTAGGCTCCGGACTTGGCCATTGTTATCATGGAGTGGGAGAAGGACCACAGTTTTTCCTGTGGTGTTTGGCTGGAGTACAATGGTTATTTTCTAAAATGTTGTTGTCTTGCTAGGCTGCCTCTTTCCTGGATTTTTGCCTAGAGAGAATAAGCTTCAGTTAGGGCTGGTTTTTGTCTGTGCATAATGGCATTTCCAGGTTGCTGGCTTCTTCAGCTCGAGGTCTGTGATATACAAGGCAAAAAACCAAAAAAACAAGCCCCCAAAGGGCAAAAACCAGGGAACTCAATTTTATGTCCTTCCTCAGGTCCTGAATTCTCTAGCTGGTCTGGCTTCTTCTCTCCACCTTTTAGTGTTTCCTGTATAAAATGTTCAGTGTTTTTAGTTGTACTTAGTAGGAAGAGCAGAGTACACCTACTCTATCTTCCCAGAAGCAGAAGTCCTGTCATTAACTTATAAATGTCTTTGCCAAATAATATAAACAGCAAGTGGAGAACTGAAAGTGTATAAATTTGTATGCAAATACAACATCATGATCCAATAATATCCAACTCCAGAGAGGACTTTGAATTTCTTTCTAGTTGCTGGTGGTGCTTATGTTCTCTTCATGTAGGTATCAGTTAATTTCCACAGACTTAATTTATGTTCAGTTATTCTGAGACTTTTGCATTGAATTTCCTAAGGAAAACCAAGGTGGACAAGTGTAAATTTGCTTCACAGCAATCACTTCAGAGTGAAAAAAATATGGCTGCAAAAGATGGCTAAGTTTCTGGGGTGGGGAGTTCAGACAATCAAGGCTCCAGGAGGGGCAGTGTCTGCATTTTGAACACAGAGAATTCATAGTTCACATCACTAAGCAGTGATGGATTTAAGTGACTGTTGCTGGACAAGACACATTAGTAGATTTCCTTTGGCACTTCATAATGAGCAGTTAATTTTAGCCTGCTTAGAGGAGAAAGGAGTCCTTGCTGGCTGACCAGCTCAGTTTTCAGGGAATCACTATAGTGACAAATACTGTTATAAAATATACAGAAGAAAACGATTTATAAGTGCCTGCTGATGATGAAGTGTTGCCAGATTTCCTGTGAAATAGAGAAGTAGTGTGAAGACCAGGCCATCTATTGACGTCTCTGGTAATTAGTGCTTAACATGCTTTTGAACCCAACTTTTCCATTTATATGTTGTTTCTAACTAGGGGTAGAAATGGAAACTATTTATTTTTGGATTCAAACCACAGACACATTTAGGAGTTTGGAATTCATAAAAAGAAGACTAAGAAGTGATTAATGTAACTTTAGTAATGTAGATTATTTTATAAGTCACCAGTTTATCTGACTGAGAACAAAGCATCCTGCTTCAAATTATAAGCTGCTGTAAAACAGTAGTTGACTCTTACCACCTCTTCCACCATTATACTTTACAGTTAAAACAAACTTACTCTTGGCACATAAATTTCCTGAATGCCCCAGCTCAAGCCAGCCCTACTCATTTGTGACATGGAATAAGGTCCTTTGGAACTACAGTTACTCTGATGTTCCAGGGTCTGGTCCAGAGTCTGGCCTAGATTAGGTGCTCAACAAATGTTTATTAAATGAATTGACTATGGGAAATTGTATGCCCCATATCCCTACACCAGAAGGAAGATTATAGTCTTTTTCAACTTGGCCCTTGAAACTGGGTTGGTCTTCAGATGAGTAAAGACTAAATATCTAAAGACTAAATTTAAGTTCAGGTTTTCAGGTCTACTTTGTGATTAAGATCTGAGCTTTGGAAATGACCTTGAATTAGTATGGGACATTATGGCTTTCTCTTAAAAGAATGTTATAGTATTAAAAACTTAATATATGTATAATTAGAGTTCCTCTCTCAAATTCTGAATGTGTGTCATTATTTATGGTGACACAATAAAAAATATTTTAAGTAGTATTTTAGCATCTTGTATGATAGTGTCTTATGGTTTAGGCTGACTTGTACATATGGTGGTAAATGGCCCCCTTGCTGGTGTCAGTTAGAATGGGGTAAGGTTTGGGGCACCTTAAGTGTCTGAATCTTGATTTCAGTTCAGGTCATGAGATCAAGGCCCGAGTTGGGCTCTATGCTAGACATGGAGCCTGCTTGAAATTCTCTCTCCCTCTTCCTCTGCCCTTCCTCTCCTCTCTTTCTAAAGAAAAAAAAAAAAGAGAGAGAAGAATGGGATTTGGTTTCATACAAGAGAGTCACTCAACCTTGGTGATTTTATCACACAGAAGTTTGTGTTTTCAAACAGTGTCACAAAACTATACCTGGCTATAAAAGAGCTGGAGAGCAGTAAATGGCTGTAGTTGTTGTTTAAGATTTTATTTGTTTGTTTATTTTACACAGAGAGAAAGCACACGCAGGGGGAGGGGCAGAAAGAAAGGAAGATGCAGGTTCCCTGCTGAGCTCAGGCCCCTGCAATCATGAAAAGAGTGAAAGGCAGACACTTAACTGAATGAGGCACCCAGGTGCCCTGAAGTGAATGTTTTTAACTGGGCATGTTGTTGCTCCCAATAAAATTGGGATTATGCTGATAAAATAGAAAAGAGAATAATATTTAATTGACAACCTGCATTTTCTGCCACACTATTGAAGTGTATTTATATGCACTCCTTTACATTAGGCTGGAAAGCTCCAAGCATTAATTTCTTATTGTTTAATTAAGTTATTATTTCTTATTGTTTAGCATGAAAACACAATGGCACACTTGATTTTTTTTTTTTTTTCTGTCCAAGGATGGTGTGGGATATCTGCCTTTCTAGCCAGATGAGTTGATCAAGATAGAAATATTAATTTGTTTGAGCAATTGTTCATTGATTGAAAAGGTCACAGTAATATCTATTACTGAGAAAAGGGAAGTGGTGCATTGAATATGAATATCACTACTCACAGTAGACAAGAAGTGAACCTAGGAGAAAACAGGGGACATCAGTAAGCATGTTCTATTATGATGGAGTCATATTATGACTGGAGTCTTTGCTGGCCACAGAATTCTGGGCTACAGTGATCATGAATTTTTTCAAGGAGTATACAGCAGTCTTATGGCTTTTCTCTGTGGAAATGTATTTGAGAATAAACTATCCTAAATTATTTATCTGGGTATGTTCAAGGCCTGATGTTTCTACTTACAGAAGCAATTTTTTCACATCTTGATGTTTTCTTTTTTTTCCTATATTCTCATTTAACTTCTTCTCCCCTTTCCATTATTTCTGATCTCATTGGACCATCCTACTGTGTAAGCATTTAAGCCCAAAGGAACAAAAGAAAGCAGTCTTTCTTTTATCTTTCTCTTATCAAGAAGTCCCATACTCCATCTGAGTATCATTGTAAAAGTTCTGGTACAAACCACATCCAATCCTATGTTCTTCCATAATGAAAAAAGTTGCTGTGCTCACCAACTATCTCTCTTCCCTCTTCAACTACAGGCACACTCATTTTATTGCCCTTCACTTTACTGTGCTTCTCAGATACTGCTTTGTTCTTTTTTTTTTTTTTTTTTTTAACACAGTGAAGGTTTGTGGTAACCTTGTGTTAAGCAAGTCTACTGATATTTTTCCACCAACACATGCTCATTTTGTGTTTCTGTGTCATCCTTTGGTATTTTTTGTAGTATTTCAAACTTCTTATTAATATATTTATTATGGCTATCTGTGGTCAGTGACTATGAACCTGCTGAAAGCTCACATGGTTAGCATTTTTTAAAAGATTTATTTATTTTAGAAATAGAGGGAGAGTGCAAAGGGGCAGGGAGGGGCAGAGGGAGAAGGAAAGAGAGACTTAAGCAAGCTCCATGTTGAGTTCAGAGCCCAATGCGAGGCTCCATCTCATGACCTTGAGTTCATGACCTGACTCCAAATCAAGAGTTGGATGCTTAACCAACTGAACCACCCAGGTGCCCCAGATGGCTAACATTTTTTAACAACAAAGTATTTTTAAATTAAGGTATGTACATCATTTTTTGGATGTAATGTTATTGAACATTTAACAAGTCTTGTAGAGTAAACGTAACTTTTATAAGCACTGGGAGAGCAAAAAATTCATTTAACTCACTTTATTACAATATTTGCTTTATTGTGGTGGCCTGGACTGAACCTGCAATATGTCTGAGGTGTGCTTATACTGCATTTTCCATATGAAATACAGTGTCTTCAAAGATCTGTCAGAGTTGAAACCATTAACAATTAATGAGTTGAAAACATTTGTTGAAGTTGGCTATTTTAAAAAGATAATTGGACTTCCTCTTTATGAGGCATGTGAAAACAAAGCCATTGTGTTTTTATAGATTTTATATTTGTATATTAGATGATAATCTTTTTTAATTGCTTTAATGGGCAATAGCAATAGCTAATATTTGTTGAACACTTATAATATGCCAGTTTAAAGCTTTGCATATGATGTCAGTCAGGATTTACTTGTCAATTAACAAACTACCTTAAAACTTACTGGCTTAAACTAAGGACCATTATTCTTGCTCATGAATCTCTGGGTAAATGGGGCTGGTTTTGTGGATCTTGGCTTGGCTTGCTCATACATCTGAGGTCAGCTGGTGGGCTGATTGAGGCTGTCTGGCCTAAGAAGGCTTCATTCAGGTATTTTAGCAGCTGTTCAGCTGATGTCTAGGGCCAGATGGTAACTGGGTCACCTGTCTCTTCCTTCAGTAGGCTAGACTTAGTTTATCCACATGGCAGTAACATGGTTTCTAGAAGAAAGATGGGAGAAGGCATGACCTCATGAAGTCCAGCTCAGAACTGGAATGAAGCTACTCCCACTACCAGCTAAAAAGTCACAGGGCTATCCCAGAGTCAAGGAATAGACCCCACCTCTTGCTGGGAAGAGTTGCAGAACCACATTGCAAAAGGAGGATCCAGAGAAGGGTAGAGAACTATGGCCATTTTTATAATGTATTTCACATATGTTAACTCTTTTAATTCAACGATCTTGTGAGACAACACTACTCTTATTCCCATTTTATACAGGAGGAAACCGAGGCTCAGAGGAGTAAGTAACTTTGTTACTTAAGTAACCTTGTTCTAAAACATACTGTTTAAAAATGGCTGAAGTAGGACCCAAGACATTCTTGTTCTTGAGCCTGTTCTCCTAACCATTCTCCCACAACTTTAAACTAGGTATCAGGACAACTCAGGTTGGTTTGACCATCAAAAAGAGAGATTCCAGGTAGCAATATAAAATATAGCAAGTGTCAATGCCTAACCACTTAAAGGATTTTGAAGAAACTCTAAAGTGGAAGGTAAAGTGTGCCCAGCTCATTTAGATAGATGCAGATTACAGAGGTTCATGATTATACCATTTTCCCTCCCACACTTTCTTCAGAAGTACCACTAAACATTTCTGAACATGTTTGTGTTCTGAGAGGCAAAACAACTATTTAAAGTCCTAAGGATCCCAGATCTGTGTCTTTGTGGGTTTCACCTAACAGATATGTTCCCCAACTGTTCTGTGCCTTAGTGATCTAATCATGGTAAGGCCCATGGACACAGATGGGATTCAAGAAGTTAATTCACTTACTTGTGGAGTATAAGGAATAACATGGAGGACATTAGGAGAAGGAGAGGAAAAGAGAATTGGGGGAAATCAGAGGGAAAGACAAACCATGAGAGACTGAGGACTCCGAGAAACAAACTGAGGTTTTTGGAATGGAGGGGGTTGATGGATAGGTAAACCTGGTGATGGGTACTAAGGAGGGCACATATTGCATGGAGCACTGGGTATGGTGCATAAACAATGAATCTTGGAACACTGAAAAAATAAAATAAAAAAGTTAATTCTCAATTGTCACCAGGCTGAGACCCCCAAAACAGAGCAGATCCTCTGAGGTATTGTGATGTGAGAGGACGTGTGTGTCATAGGAAGTAAATCACTTACCATCAGATGTATCCAGTCATGGTTGGTAGGCTCTTAGGCTGCCACCTTATTTTTACAAAGGTCACCAACCCTAGGATCCTGACACTTAAAGAAATAAAAGGATACAGAATCTGCTGGTGACCAGGGAAAATAAACAAAAAGATGAATCTGTGTTTAGGATGACCGTAGGCCAATGTAACCCAGTCAGTGACATGCAGCAAAGTGGAAAGAAGGATCTACTTAGAATTCCAACTCTGCATTGGTCCTGAAGAGCCAAAGAAGTACCTAAATTCTCCCTCCCTGCTTCTGGGCCTGGTACCCCATGGTGGAGTAGCTGGGGGAAGGCTGATGAGGCCTCTGCAGGCCTGGAGAGCATGATCTGTGCTCTGTTCCTGAAGAAGTTAGAGGGAAAAGAGCAACAATCATGCAGAAGTTCTCCCAGCATGTGGCATCCTGTCTGTGAGCAGTGTAATCCCACACATCCTGAAAAGAACAGATGTTCCCTAGAATAAGCAATCATCTTCCCAAGACAATGACTAATGGAGAGCCAAAGTCCTTCACTGAGAGTCTTTGCATCATGGTGAGCTCGAGAACGTCCTGGTCAATGACCACAAGTTACTGATGGGCAATTGTGCCAAGACTTTCTTTCTACACTCAAAAGGTGAAAAAACACTAAGATTTCAAAGACATCTCCTGGATAGTATAGTTGAAATGCAAAGGGAAATTTCAGAGATGCTGAGAAGAATGTAGATAGTGCTTATGAATATAGAGTGACCATATGAGATGGCAGGAGAGCTGCCTTTAGGAGGGGACATAGAAGCTTCTGTGCTTTATGTCCTCACCAAAGGCACATTACCAGGATGCCCTCATCCTGGAATAGCTTTGGAGTCAGTGACCCTTTCATACTTCTTTTGACTCATATGGAAACAACCTCTTCTCAGCTGTGTCTTTGAAAAACAAGCAGCCCGAGAATTGTACCAGGGCAGCAAATGACCCAGAAACGCAATGATTGACGATGGTTGAAACTGTGGACAAGACACATTCACAAAACATGAGGAAATTAAGACAGACTCTGCCAAGTCAGAATCTCCAACATCAGGTTAGGAGCATGGAAGAAGAAGGCTATGGTGGTAAATCATGTGCAGGCCACAGTGGTAGGAGGAGCTGTGCATGCTCTCCTGGCCAAAGGGCCCAGAACTGCCTAATTATTGTAGTGCCTTTTCCCCTCCCTTCCCAAGGACTATCTGCAAGGACACACTCTTCCCTAATTTACTAAAAGCTAAGTATATTCCTACATAATTCTTTAAGAAATTGAGATCTGTAGTGCTAGTGTTACTTTATTTTTGTTTTACCAACACTCATTTCTTCAATGTCCAAACACTGTCACTTAAAGAAGTCTTAGAAGCATACAAGGTGCAGACAAGCAGGCCAGCACTCCACACAGAGCTCCCATTGACTGCAATCCTATTGTAAATCAGGGCCAATGTAAACAGGGCAGAGACAGCAATACTATGAAACCCTAAGCCTTGGTTGAGCTTGCCAAAGTGAAGCTATAAGTTGAGAACCATGATTCTCCAAGGAAAAGGGACTTATTTAGCATGACTTTTCTCTGTAGAATCATAGGACAAATTGCATCACTGAAGCCAGATAAATGTATGGAGTGCTATGTACGTGGACCTTGAAGCTCTTCTCTGGAAGTGTTAGAAAGAAAAGCTCCCTACCAATGTGAGTTTGGGTAATGTTGGGTTAAATAGGTTGAATGGATTTCTTTACTGTAAAATTTCTTAGAATATTTTTATCCTAATGTGCATTGTGAGTCTCCAGGAAGGGCATATTGAATGTAGTACTTCCCAAACTGGTAATGGGACTCCTGTTCTTCTTTCTCATGGGAAGTGGCTCATGTGGGCTCTGGGTTTAGCCTGTCTGCTTCAATCCAGGTTCTCTATGTGGCATCTGACAAGTTATGTAGGTTCTTTAAGTCCCAGCTTCCTCATCTATAAAAGGACCTGCCTTATAAATGTAAGGTTATGGGAAATAAAGTAGATGACTTATATAAAATATTGCACTTAACTCCATGGCCTCAGAGAGAGTTACAGCTTAATAAGTTACCAACATACAGCATTTGCAGAATGAATGTTGCATGGTGTACACTTTTCAAAATATTAGTGTAGTGGACATTGGAACTGCTGCTTAGCATTATGGCCTCTCCCTGGCTAAAAGGCTAATAATTCCTTTAACTGGTCTAATGAGAAGGATGCTCAAGAACATTTCTTGATAGTTGTGAGGAAAGATCTCCCTTTGAATCTGAGAGATAAGTGTAGGGATGTGGACTATGAGAGGTGTTTTATTATAATGACGTGGGTAAATCTGAGGAGGAAGCAGACACTCAAAGGACAGAAAGACACAGATGATGCCTTCATCAAACCTCCTCAAACTGACCCTTCCCTGGACTTTTCAGTCAGGAGATTCTGTAAATTCCCTGAAGCTTAAGTAAGTCTGAGTAAGGCTTTCTGTTACTGGCTGGCTAAGCCCCTCAGCTGATAGAGGGGTGAGTTCAAGTGGATAAAGAAGCAGTGTAGTGCACTGGAAACAGCTCCAGAGCACACTTGCAACCCCAGCTTTCTAGCGATGGGCTTCACACTTTCCACCTATCACTTGACTGCTCCACCACCCAGTTTCCTCAAGTATAAAAGGGAAAAATCAATATCTTTTCTGTTCAAGCTTCATGGTTAAAGTGAGGTACAAAGGAGAGAAGGTGTGTGAAAACACTCTGGAGACAGTCAAGTGTTCTGTGAATGCAACACAGAAATATTTATAGCAAGAGTGGGAACTCGGCCACTTCTTGATTTAAAGCTGTTACACTGTGGTGGTACAAGATTTTTGGCTAATGTTAAAATAAGAACATAAAAGCCAGCTGTCAAAATATTATAATTGGTCTCTGCCTAACCCTAAAGGCTTTAAATTCTGTGATGCTAAAAGTTTAAGGGCTTATCTGTGTTTTCTGCCGTTCTATAATATTCTATCCCATTTAAAATTCTATAGCTCTGAATATTTCAAAACAGACTCTGAAAGTATTCATGTGTCAACTAAGAACATCACCCCTGGTAATTTTATTTTATTTTGAAAAATTTTCAAGCTTTGTAAAATATTAGTTCTTATTTAAAGTTTGACCCAATAGACCATTCTTTGATAAGAGGTAGTGAAGTTTTCAATTTTAATTTTAGAGAGAAATAGAAGTTTTAGCTAATAGCATGGTAGAAAGTTGAAAAGGAAATAATCTATAAAAACAAGAAAGAATAAATTCTTTCTTTAATGAAATTGAAATGTTAAATTATTAGTAATAGTAATGATCTGGTCTTTATTGGGAAAGACTGTTCTCTGTGGATTTTTGAACTTCTACAAGTCTTGCTGGGAATTCTAAGAACATGAGGTCCTGACTTCCCTTTGGCTGGATCATTTCTCAAGGTTATGTTTGTAGTGAGTATCTTTGAGCAATGGGATAAGGTCTCCCTCCAAGACAAAGTGTGAGCTTATTTACTGTTCACTATAACAAAGGTGGATCTCCCAAGCTCGGATATGACACAACCCTGCTGTGTATAAAACACCCATCAGGGACCTTCTGTGTCAGCCTCAAGGGATTTGGGGATAAGGGGAACTGACATTTATCTGCTGATGTTCTTGGTGTTTGCTGGGCACTGAATCAAGTCCTCTGCCTCTGACCTAGGAGTCTCAGGTCTTCTGCTAGTATCCATGAAACAGAAATAAGCAAATTTTACTAGCTTATAAGGAGAGTAAAAGCATTCCTCACAGGTCTTGACACTTTTGGTGATGTGTTTGGTTGATTTTCATGAAAAATTCCTTCCTAGGGACTCACCCCTATGGTATTCAGGTGTTCTTTGTGAGCTTCTGGCATCCTCATTAACCAGCAGAGGGAGCCCATGCTAATTAATTAGGTGAGGCTAACTTTTCTTGTGGTACACGTTAGAGCATCTTACAGATAAAATCCACTTACACTTATCCTGCTGCTGCAATATCCTGGTGCTGACAAAAATGTAGAACATAAAACAATAGCATTATTGAGTTGGGCTTCAGGGCATCAAAAATAAAAATACTGCATTTTCCAAGGGAACACCCCCAGGAAGGAGGAAGTTAGGGAATGTGCATTTCAACCCCAGAAGAAGTTAAAGGCAGTATTTTTTCAATAAAGGATTTTTCTAAAGTTGATAGCCCTGGATTTTATGAAAAGAGAGGTCCTGAATATAATTAAACAGTTACCTTTGGAATTCTAGAACTATCTCTTTCCTTTATACTATGTATGCTATTAAGAAATGAAGTCCTAATGTGGAAATTACTCTTCTTTAAAACTGTTCATAAGTAAGGCAGACAAATATGTGCACACACAGGTCCAGAGCACTTTGCTTTGGCATCTTCATGTCTGTATGTTACCCAGGAAAGTTTCAGGATTTCTGGACAAGTCCAGAGCTGAACATCTGCTTGGGGTTAGGCCGATTTCCCTGAGCAAGTTTTAGCCTCATACTTGACGATCTAAGAAACTTCTGTTTGTTTACAAAATAAAGCTTCTCTGGGTGGAAGCACATTCACATGCACATGTGTGCACATATACACAAGACATTTATTAAAGTAAAGGAGAAAACTTAATAATTCAAAATTGTACTTAAAATTGCCCTCTGGAGGGAAACAGAATATTATTAATGATAAAGGCAGTGATGGTGAAACTGATTTTATCTATTGTTCCTTGAATTTTATTCTGGAACTTGGGAAATATATAGATTGTACAATGACATTATTCAACCTCTAAATCTGACTTTCTCATTCTATTTCACAGTAATCTAATCTGGCAGATTTGACAAAGTGGTCTCTTGTGTGTTTTTTCGTTATCTCATTAGCTTTAATTTTTAATTGTTTTCTTTTACTTGTCATTATCACCATCTTGCTTAGAAATACCTTAGAGAGCTAAAGTGGCAGAAGATTAAAAATAGTGAGGACAAGAAAATGGCTGTTTTTAAAATGTCAGTCTTTAAGGAAGGCTATGCTTTTGAAGATTTGTAAGAGGAAGTGATGTAAGTTAAAGTAATTTTCTCATACAAACAATGTTATGAGTAAAGGGTTATTTTCCTAAATAAGGACTTTGCCTAAAATTTAAAGATATACCTTAAATACCCTATTGAATTAGCTGCAGATATTAGCTGTAGAGTTTTTTGTGCCTCACAAATCAGTTAGGGAGGACAATTCAGAAGCTGGCTGCATATTGTTTATGATTTAATTTGTGTAGGTAAGGCTGGAGGATCACTGGGAGAGCTGCTGGTTTCAGTCTAGGAACTTTAGGGACCCTGGTGAAGTTGAGGCCCCAGGCAAATTCAGTGGGAAAGGAGGGGAGAGAAAGGAGAATAGTGACATGCATGATCCCAGGGGTGCTTGACAATGGGCAGAAATTGGATACCGGTTTTGTGCGGAGCACCCAAAGAGAGAGAGAAAGTAGGGCACCTCAGATGCGGAAGGAGAAGGAGGCAGGGAGTCACCTCTTTCAAGAGTTGAGAACCCTCTCAAAAAGTCTTGACTAGGATAGGGAAGCAGAGAACGAAGCGTTCTACAAACACATGAAGTAACCACCACATTGATGGTGCTGTACTAGGCACTCTTCCACTTGAGGTCAAGGAGGAAAGGTGTGGCTGCTCTCCCAGACTTTCAGCTTGGTGTACACAGCTCAGTCCAACCACTGTGCACATCTCGAGATGACCACTTCCTCTTGGGCATGCCTGTGAATAAGTTAAAGTTATTTGAGATTAAATTTTTTCCCTCTTTGTCCCAACATTTTTCACACCTCGTATTTTGTGATCCAAAAGGAAATGTTTCCTTGAAAGTGGAAACTGTATCAGAAATCTGGCTTTTGTGTTTAACTCACAGCTCCTTTCCATGGAACACATACATAAAAGGCTGAGAACAAAATGAAATCACTTTGCGTCACAGACACACTTAGAGACAGAGGGGACTTTTTCTCCCGGACCTGAGATCAGCTCTGGGGGCAGTGATACAGTTCACTGGGGCAAGTCTGAACTTCAGCTTTGACACTTTGAGTCTGAATTGGGTTAGTTCAGAGGAAAGAGGGCTGCTGGCTATGTTGATACTTGCTGGGAGGGTCTCATAAAGTCTCTAGCCACAGACTCAGCCACCATGGCTGTGCTGACCCATAAATGACATGTCAGGCACCACAGAGTCCTATTCATGAGCTCGTGTTTTTGGAAGAAAGGTCCAGAGACTCTAAAAATGAGCAGTGAGACAGTGACATCATAATGGTATTTATTATTTCAGGTTAGACTGGCACCTACTAAATCACTAAGGCCACAGGTAGGTTTTTCCACTTGAGGGAAGTCTTCTTTTTCCCTCTAAAGCTGGATTACTGGGAGGCGTGAAGCACACACATTCCCCAGGAGTGCCAGTGTGGGTGAAATAAAGATTCAAATAATTCCCACTTCATTTTATTTTCACACATTCCCCTCCCTAGAAGTTGAGTGGATTAATTTTTATAGGGCACAGACTGGGGCCAGCTCACACACAAGTCCTTCCAGCTGCCGCCTCCGTGGCGTGATGGTGATGTGAGGAACATCTCAGGACATCCTGCTCCTTTTGGACCAGAAATTCCCATTTTACCTAAGCCTTTGGGTTCAAGCTCTCAAGCTTGAATTTTATCAATTTAATTGAAAGACATGACAAAATTATTAACATTTTAGCATAGATTCACTTATCACATTAAGTCTGACAGAATGGGACTGGAAATTTCAGAGGGGAAGGAGGGGAGAGAAAAGAGTGAGTGAATGGGGTTCCACCTAAAGGAGTGTCCTCACTGATGGAAATGTGATTGCATGTGCACTTGTGTGCCCATGTGTGTGTCCAGCGTAGTTGAGGTAGGGTGGGAGTGCCTGGGAAATGGAAGTCCTACCAGCCTACAAGATGGCTGAGATGTGGTTGGTGAGAGATGGTGACTACACTTACCATGGTGAGCACTGAGCAATGTATGGAACCGTCAGGTCACCATGTTGTGCACCTGAAACTAATATAACACTACGTGTTACTTATACATCAATATAAATGTAGGAAAAATGGTTAAGATGTATGATGTTGTTAGAACTTGAAGAATGAAAAAAATGTGTGTACATGGGGTAATATATATGGCTTGTGATGTACATGTATGTATACATATATACATATGTATATGTACATACATGTTTTGAAACAAAATTCATAAAGCAAAATAGAGGTTTAAAGAGCAATTGTAGTGATCACCTGATTACCCAGGTTGCATTTCAGATCATGAAAACTCCAAGGGCTTGGATACTTAAAAAAAACCTTATTTATTGATTTATTTTACCACAGAGTGAAGGCTGGTCTTGGTGTGGGGGTGGCCAGAAGAACACAGCTTCCTATAGCTCTGAATAAGTCCAAAGCCTGTCTGGAGGAGTCTTTCTCTGGGGCTGTGACTTGCCTGCATTCATACTTTCTTTCTGGGTCTCATAGCAGCTGCATCATTAAACTAACTTGGTGCCTGAAAAGAAGGATAAATCTATGCTGAGATTAATGATAATGCACTTAAATTTACATAACATGTCAAGTCCAGAAGGATCCCAAAGTACCATGTAAACCTCCCGGAGGTGCTGGGGTACAGGAGGCTTGCTACACGCTTCACGGAGTTCGCAGGTGGAGCCAAAGGTGGGATCTGGGTCCTAGCCATGACAGCCACAGCAGGACCACTCAGATCAGATGGTCAAGAAGCACAAAATGCTTGACAGACTTGCTTGTATTGGCTAAAGTTTTGCAACACTCCAATTCAGTGACTTAGATGGAATTGCGTTCCCTCCATTTTTGCGGATAATGATCTGAAGCCTGACGGGGGGAAGCCTGATGTCAGCAGCAGACCACAGATGTTTAGTGGCAGGGGGGTAGCAGCCTGGTCATTCTGGCTGAACCCACTGGCCACTCTGAGCTGCTGCACAGCTGTGGGGGCAGGGAGGAGGAACTGGCAGGGGACCCAGTTCGTGCCCCTTCCTTGCTTCTCTGGTTTAAGCATGTGGCCTTTTGCTGTTTTTCTTACTCTGTCTGGAATGGCTCCTGTCGGAGGGCTCACTCCTTCATGTCACTCAGGACACTGGCCAAGTGTTAGCATGACAGGGAGGACTTCTCTGAGTCCTTGACCATTGTGTCTGCCCCTGGGCATCACTCATCCCCTTACCCACGTTCATTCCATCATAGCATGGACCTATGTGAAAGTGTATTCTATTTTCACTCGTACTCTTTATTGTCTGTCTCCCCACCTAGAATATAAGCTCCATGAGTTGGGGCTTTTGTTCCATCCCTGCTGTATTCCCAGTGACTAGAACAGGGCCTGAGATATAGTAAGTTCTTGGTAAACATCTCTTAGATGGGAGAATGTGTGGGATGATTGTAGTCCTTACATCATTCATCCATAGACTGGTGAAGAGCTTCAAGAATGTGTCCAGATGTGGCCTTAGGGAACCTAGTCCAGTGCCTTGTACACAGGTGCATTTTGTTGAATTAAATGGATTTTTTTTTTTCTTGGAGAGAGGCCTTTGTTTAATTTAAGGCATTTTTGATATTGGACACTAGGAAGATTGAAACTTTCTTTTTCTCATTGGGGTGGGTATTTCGTGTATCTAGGCTACAGTAGATTAAAACAGCTGAGTTTCTCTGACTTTTTCCATTGGAAGAAGGAGGGAGGTTGATTACACTGGAGTTGCTAATTGAATCTGCCCTTTTGAAACTCATTCCTCCAAAGGGAGTCAGAACCACACACAAAACAATGGCTACCTCTGTCTTTAAGAACTCAGGGACCTTTGGACAAAAGGTCCAACAGTCAGACGACACAAATAACCACATGTGTGAAATATTCAGTGGGGCTGTCCAGAAGAGTGTCTTGGGAAGGTAGGATTTTCAGGGGCGGGGAGAAGGAGAAGGAGTGTTCTACGCGGAGAAAACAGCAAGAGCAGACCAAACAATCCAATAGCATGTAGGTGTGGACAAGGAGGAGCTATGGGCCTCTGGAGTTAGGTGGGGATATGGATCCACACCCTGGGATATGATCTCATTAGCTAAGCAGGACCAGGCCTGGCCAGAATTTGTAAGGAGGACCTCCCAGGAAAGCCCTGGGTACTGCATAGATTGATGCTGGTGATTCATTCAGTGGCAAATCTTTCTTCTGAGTCATTCTTGAATCAATGTTCCAGGACACAGCATGTGTGTGTGTGTGATTGTGCATGTGTTTGTATGTGAAAAGGGATAGCTTACTCTTAGACAAGTAGAGAATCCCTAACATCCTCTGAGGGAGTTAGATGGTTTATACTCTCCTGATGTCTGAGCTGTGGGGCTTTCCTTCTGCTAATCCATCTCCCACTGGCAAGATTATTTCAGTTGCCAGTTTCCCTAGAAATGATCGCTTGGATTCCTATGTTCTGAGATGATTCTGGCTGATTTTAAATCAAGGAGAAATGCACGTGGAGATATTTTCCTGCCCTAGAATACCTTTCAGAGGGTTAGGTCAAGTGCAGTGGGATGCTTCTCTACAAAAAAAATCTCTTCTGGACAAAGCCAAGGTGTCTAGCTGTCCATAGGATGGTGGTGATAGACCTGGGATCCGGGCAGCGCTCACCAGGAGAAGTCGGACTGTCCCCAGGGAAGAAGTCACCTGGATGAGAGGCAGTGAGCAGTGCCCTGACAAAGGTCACTGTGTAGGGTGCAACTGTCCACCCTAAAGCATCCTTTTATCTCCTGTACTAGTTCCGCCTCCGTTAACCCCACATCTGAGTTCAAGCACACTGTTGGAGTATATCCCCCTTCTTAAATAAAGGTATTTCTTAATTACTTTGATGAATTGATAATTTAGTATGCATGAATGACACACCTTGTCCATTTGCTCCATGGCAGGGCATAGGCACTCACTGCCCACTCAGGGATGAGACTGCGTGCTAGTTTATTTTCAGTACTGGAGTGATTGGGTGGGGGTGAGGAGAGCTTGTCTGAGAGCCATAAAAAGTTGGTCAAGAAGGCAACGGGTAGACTTTGTTCTCTTTCCTCACTGATAAACTCAGAGAAAGGATTTAAATGAAAAATTTTGTAGTGGCCTTGTCTTCAGTGGCCATGTCTTCCCAAGTAATTTTTTCCCCTTTGATAAGGACATATTCTTAATATTATGAAATAGTTTGATGTGCTTATTACTGGTAGGCTTGTAACTAAGACTCACTGGCCAGTAGTACTTTTTAGAATAGTTTTAAAAATAATTCTTGGTAGCTGGATGTAGGATGCTGCAGATCATGGGGTAAATATGAGAATATGGCATGCTTTCCACAGTGACTCCCTCTTTCCTTCTTTAAGATCAACAGCCCTCAAAACCAAGATCAAGAAAACTCCAGGCTTCAGCACCATTTACATTTCAGCATAAATAGGTCAGTTCATAGATGCAAGCTTTCCCTGAGACATTACTTAGCTATGTATGGATGCAAGAATTTTATGGTCACTGCATGATTTTACTTCTTATTGCCAAGTATACATAACCCACATTAACGAGTTGGTAGTAAAAAATGAGTTTTCTACATTTCTTGACTGTTGTATGTTTGAATTGTAAACTGTATGATGAATATTCTTATCCATATGGAGAGATATCAAGAATTCTCTTTGTGGTAAATGGGCATATGTATCTAAACTTTCTGGCACACCCAAGTAATAAATCTCTCTGGTAATTTAGACTGCATGAAGCTTGTACTTAAGGTTCCAATTCTCTTCCTGCATTTTTATTCATTGTTGTGTCATTGTCCTGGGCCGAAGGTACACCCTCCTTATCTCTGCCAGATTCCTTGCAATTGCAATTATACTTGAAAATGCTGGTCAGTAAGGGGAGGAGTCCCCTTAATTACAAAATGCAGTGCTTGTCATCTGAGAAAAATGAAGCACCCTCAAACCTGATGAGTGATCTGTAATCATCCCCTCTCCGTGCTTTATTCCTTCCTGTGTGGTTGTCTCTGACATGCCCGTTCCTGTGCGCTGACTCTCACCTCTGGGACCTGCTCCTGAGCTGACACCCACCTGCTGCAATGGAAGGAAGGTTTGCTGCCTCCAGAGAATTATTTTAACAAGCAAGGAGTTCAAAGTGTCAAACCAAACCAGGTTCTTCCACATGAAAGAGAAAAGCAAAGTGCAGTTATGGCCTATCAGTGCCTTTTTTAAAAAAAAGTTTTATTTTATTTTTTTTTCAGGGTTCCAAAATTCATTGTTTATGCACCACACCCAGTGCTCCATGCAATAAGTGCCCTCCATAATACCCACCACCAGGCTCACCCAACCCCCCATCCCCCTCCCATTTTTCTTAGTCGTCTCAGTTTGCTGAGGTTACAGGTAACGTGCTTTCAGTTTCTTTCCCACTCCCTATAGGTACATTAATATATGTTTATTAAGTTAGATACCACATAGAGCCACTAGATGTCGCTGCCTTCAACCAGTTTCACTTCGCGCCCAGAAAGCTAAGGTGCTTAGGAGCCAGCCAGGCATGTGAAGAGCAGAGCCCTAACCTCAAGGATTGCAGGGAGGATTGTGAAGGAGTGCTTGGGGTTGGACGTACTTCCAGGGATCCTTTGCCAGGTTGAAACGAAGGTGAAGAGAGCGGGGAAAAGGCGGTCACACTGCGGGGCCAGAGGACAAGGAGCAGATGCCTGCCTGGAGGACCTGCACAGGCTGGGCTGGGGTGCTAGTGCTCATCCCCAGGGATGCATGTTCGTGGAGGCAGAGAGCCAGGGAATCCAACGTCACACAACTGTAGAGTCACATGGCCCACAGGGAAAGCCTTAGAAGTAACATCTAGAATGGCCAGATATTCGGAAACATGCCCTTGGGGGCACTTTCAAGGAACAGTGTCATTTGACAGGTGGCATCGGTTAAAGCTTGAATTTATTTTTCTGATAATGTTTTTATATTTCTTGATTCAATTATTTGTCTTCTACTGACAGTATTACACAGCTTTAATATCCATTCCTATTGTATATAAACATGTCATCTGCAGCTAATTTGTGTCAAAGGGGCAAGAACCCAAATTAGTCCATTTATTACAACCAACTCCAGTTAGAAGGCTTAGAGCATTCTAGAATGTCTAGAAGAAAGAAGTTAACAATAAAATATCAGGTTCTGCATTTTTGTTCCCACAGTACATTCAAGAGCATCTATCTCTGATGGACACATTTGGACAGATTCAATTTATTCCTACTCAAAGGAGTTAGTTGGGAGACAGAATTGAAAGGTTTTATTTACAGCTGGCTGGTGTTTAGTCTGTGGCTAAGATGGTTCTAAGTGAGGATCCCAGAGGTGCAAAAGCAGGAGAAACAAAAGCATTGTTTACCAGATATTCAAACCAAATCTGGGGCTCATTGTTTAGTAAATGTGGAGCACTGACCATGTGCCTGATCCTGCTTTAGGTTGGGGATACATCAGTGAACAAAAAGGACAAAATCACATACCTCTCTGGAGTGTGCCTTTTAGTGGGGAGAGACACAAAATCATTTATGTATGTGAATATAATGAGCAATGCCAAGGAGAAAATATAGCAGAGAAGGGGGCTGGGGAGTATAGAGTGAGATAGTTGGGGAAGGTCTGAAGGTGACATTTCAGCAAATATGTGGACAATGGGAGGCAGTTGCAGAAAGGCTGGGGGATAGGCCTTGTCAAATATTCAAGAACTCTGCCACCCAGTGGTTCAACCATCAGTGTCTTGGAATTGAATATGGTGGTAGTATTTACATAAGGGAAATTGGCAAACGCTACAATCCAAGGCTTGTTCATTTGGGCACCTGGCTTCTCAGCATATCATTGGATGGGAGAGGAGAGTTAGCGGTGGCCTGCCCAGGACCAGGTCAGTCTCTGACTCTGGGGCAGGGCTGCAGTTACTGGAAGAATAAGGTTGTGCTAGCTCACAGGCTTGAGGGCTACTTCTAAATGTCAGCTTGGCTATTTGTAGGTAGTGCTTTGCTGGACAGTCAACCTTTCTCTTCATATTGATAATAGCTCCTTAGAATAAAGTAGGTCTGAAAAGTACCCTAAACTTAACAGTTACCACAATTTCAGGACCAACTTTTCTTCTTGAAATGATGTGAGAGCTGGAACATTATTCTTTACAGTCAGGCCAGAGGAGCCTCAGTCCATTTTGCTGAGTGGAGGTAGATCTATAAGCTGTTTTGGATAAAAAGTTTGCTTATGAACCTTCTTCCTCTTGTACCTTCTCAGGCTGCCTCTTCCTCCATCCTAATCTATGCCTCCTGAGGACGCCAATGAATTAAACACTGTGCTCTGCAACATTTTGAAAAATATATGTACACATTAAACTTCAATAAGAGTTATTTTGGTATTATCTATGATTTTGACTTTGAAACATTTGGCTCTATCAATTTACTCTCATTGTTATTGTAAACACCCAAGGTAAAATTTTAGGGAGAATTTAGCCCAGGTCATATGGTAATATATGGTGGGCACACTTTAGCACCAGGAAAAGCACTGCTGCCCTTTAGAATGGGCAGAGACAGAGCAATCCAGAGCACACAGATCTCTCTTTTGGGGCTAACAACAACATACTGGAAATTTTACAAAAACTGACTTTTCTGTGAAGTTTCCAGAACTTTCACCTACTATGTGGTCTGGCATCGACAACCCACATCCATCAGTATGGCTCATTCCAGCTGGGAGCAGGGAGCTCAGAGGTGCAAATCTTCAGTGAGGGGTGAGGCGGGCCAGGCATCCAGACCCTGGAGCCATGAAGTCCAGGCACCGTCCCCGTCTGTCCTTGACTCACTCTTTTGGACAAGAAAAGCCACAGTGGACTTCATCTCTGAGGATTTTGTTGGGGCCAGCTATTGAGGACCTGTATACTGCCTTTGCAGGGAGCCATGGCTGCTCATCCCCCTCCTAGGAGGAGTGCTTGGGAATGTGTGGGGAGTGCTCTTGATTTTCTTAGAGTCTGTGGAGTGCTTTCCCTGCTCAAAGTACCAGTATGTTCCATGGGGTGAGGCCAGGTAATGCCTGCTACTGCATTCAGCAGGAGTAAGTGCTATGGCAGGAGGGTACAAAAGAGATAGAATCCCTGATCTGTGTTCTGAATATGGCTATAACCCTAATGTAGAGGGGTGATGGCTGAAGAGTGCTTGTAAGCCTCACACAGTGTCCACAGAGGTGCTGGTGTGGACAGAACTGTGGGGTGGGTGTGAGGGACTATAGTATAGTCAGGGCTCATTAGCTCTCTGAGCATCTTGGTCAAGGTTCTTACTTCTCTGGGTCTCAATGACTTCTATAAAACTAGAAGGCTGACACAGATGATCCTGAAGCCCTACTCTTTGTAATTTCTAGATGGAGACCAACAGGCAGTCCAGAGTTCCTCTCAGTAGGACAGGTGGGCAGCTGTGGTTTCCTGAGGAGCTGATTCCGTGGTTTCCAGAGGAGCTGAATGTGTGTGAGAGCACATTCCAGGCAGGGATGGGCCGTGAGAATAGTGATGGCTGTCCCCTATGGTCAGCAGGAGACCGTCTCTCAGAAGGTGTTGACAGCAGCCCACCATTTGCATGCAGTGATTCCCAGCTTGTAAGAATAGAGATTGGGGCCCTGAAAGGAAATCTACTAGTGGCTGTCACTGGCCTGAGCTCTGCCATGGCTGTTGACTCCTCTCATGGTTTGTGGAAGGGCTGAGAAAACTGGATCTCAGCAAAGGAAAGATAGCTGCTCATGAACTGTGCTTTGCTTTATGTACACACATATTGTGATGGTTGATTTTACGTATTGATGTAACTAGACCACAGGGTCCAGATAGTTAGTCAAATATTATTATGGGTATTTCTGTGTTTTTGGATGAGATTAACATTTGAATCTTTTGTGTAAAGCAGATTGCCCTTCAATCAGTCATAAAGGTGTGCCTCATCTAAACATTAGAAGTCCTGAATAGAACAAAAGGCTGTTGTCCATAGAGTAAGAGATAATTCTCCTCCCTGGTGGCCTTTGAACTAGGATATCATCTCTTCTTGCTTCCACATCAGTTTATGGCCTTTGGATTTGAACTCACCCATCAGCTATGAGCTCTTCAGATTTTGGACCTGCCATCTTCTCTACCATGAGTCAGTTCACTAATACATCTCTCTCACTCTGTTGATATATGTTTATATTGACATTGATATATATATATATAAATATATAGATATGAGTATATATTCCATCGATTCTATTTCTCTGGATAACCCTGATTTATATAAGTATTTGTTTATCTCACATGGTAGAGGAGAGAAAGCAGATTGGTTGTGTTCAGCAGTGTAATTGATCAAAAGACTCAGAATCTGTTTGCAGGCTCCCATGAAGAAATAAGAGCATTAGTTGAGCCCATGAGTTGGAACTGCATGGTAGAAATGCTACTGGATGCAGCTGGGATGTTGCATAAATGCAAAGTCCTCCCTCTTCCAGAGAGAGAAGGGGAGAGTAAACACAAGGTCAATACCTCACACTTTTTTCCCACTGTCTGTACTGATATTCCAAATGAACTAGTCCAGGGTTGTTAGAGAATAAGCAAGCTAATCTATGTATACATTCACAGGGTTTGGAAATAAAAGTTATTGGGCAGATACTCAGTATTGTTGCCATTATTATTTCTGGGTTGCATTCTACCTGTATTTAAAGAAAATGAGGAATAGAGTTCAATGATCTATGTGTTTTGGCAAAAAGGTTAAAATTTCCTCCTAGTTCAAACTGAAAAAACCTCTCATAATTTTCAGGTCAGACATATAAATATTCTAAACAGAAAACTCATTAGTTCTGCCCATTCCACCATCTATTGAGTTAAGACTAGCTAATCCAGAGGTTGACACAGTTAAATAAAAAAGGTTCATTTGGAACTGTTAACACCTTGCAATAACACCTTGCACTCATATAGAATCCTTCATGCTGAAGGATTGCAAAGTGCTCTGTAGACAGTGTATAAATAGAAACCCTCCCCCTGACCCCCTGAGGCAGCCTACTTATAGGCACAGTGCCACCAAAACACACCCCCACAGTCTTCTTATTGAAAGAGAAAAGTGAAAACTATTTTCTACATTTCAAACCAAGTTTTTCCTTCATGCCAATCAATTCTCAGATTCTCTGACCAACAGGGTGCCCCAAAACCTGGGTATCTAACAATTCAATTTTGACACTTATTCTTAGAGTTAGCATGTACTTTACAGTGTAAGGGCTCAGTTCCATGACTCTGTCCCCACATAAGATACCAGTTTCAAATGTGGTGCCCAAGCTACCTGTATTTCTGCCTAGCTGAGTACAAATTTGGGAATACACATAGCCCCTTCTCAGGTTCAATAATTCACTAGAACAAATTGCAGAACTCAGGAAAGCATTTTACTTACTATTACCAGTTTATTATAAATGATACAACTTAGGAACAGCCATATGGAAGAGATGCATGGGGCATTGTATTGGGGGTGGAGAGTGCCAGTGCAGCCTCCATGCTCCCTTGAGTTTCACTGCCCCAGCAGCTCCTTGTGATCAGCAAACTAAAGGGCTCTAAAACCTGTCCATTAGGGATTTTTATGGTTTCATTACAGAGGCACAATTGATTAATTCATTGGCCTTGGTGATTGGACTCAATCATCAGCCCTTCTCCCCTCCCCAAAGGTTAAGGGAGGATGAGACTGAAAGTTCCAACCCTCAAATTGTACCTTGGACCAACCCCTGTCCTGAAGCTTTCTAGGGACTCCTAAGAATCACCTCATTAGCCTAAACTCAGGTGTGGTCTAAAGGGGCTTGTTATGCATAACAAAAGACAGTCCAATCTTTCAGGGAATTTTAAGGGTAAGGTTTTAGGAGATTGAAGGCAGCAACCCGGGACAAAGACCAAATATATATATCCTGTTAAATGTACAAATGACAGGGTATTTCAATTGACAGTACTGGTCACACTGGAGTGAGACCAGTACTAATGTGATCATGTTACTCACATAGAAGGAGTTCTAGGACATCTTAAATGGCTTCCTTGTGTTTTCTCATCTCACAGTCCTAAAAAAATTTCTATGGTGATAAAATGCTCCAGTATGATGGCCACTAACCACATGTGGCCACTGAGCACTTGACATGTGGCTAGTGTACAGCATTGTTATTTCATTGTGATGATTATTTAATTTTAATTGTGTTTTGCAAAGCTCTATAGTACAGCTCCTCTGGAAATGACAAATGACCTCATGGGAAGGGGGCAGCTCCTGCTGGATCAGGAGCTGCCCTATGCTCCTCATTTCTTACTTCTCCCATTGAACTGTAACGCAAACTGAAGAGATCCTGACACATCCAGAAATGTTTAGTGTTGGATCTACCCATGCATCCATCCATTCATCCCACCCATCCATCTATCCATCCATTTATTCTTTGAACAAATATTTCTTGAGCATAATCAACACTTGGTCATATTCAATGCTTTTCCAGGGAAACAGAGGTTTTTGAATTTAGAATTGCCCAGCAATTCTTAGTATAGGGGCAGAATCAATTTAAAAAAAAATTATTTATTTGAAAGAGAGAGTAAGAGAGAGAGCACAAGAACATAGGCAGAGGGAGAGGAAGAAGCAGACCCTCCTGCCAAACCGGGAGCCTGACCCAGGGTTCCATCTCAGGCCCCTGAGCCAAATGTAGACACTTAGTCGATTGAGCCACCCAGGTGCCCCTAGATGCGGAATCAAATTTTGAATAAGTGCAAAGTCAATCACTAGAACTATGCTTAAACATAGTCTTTCCCAGTGACTGCAGATTGAGGTGTGATGCCAAGCGGGACAAGAGGAGGTATGAAATGGTATGAAGTATGACTCCAAGCCCTACATATTTGAATTGTCCTCCCTGAAAAACATAATGGCTGTCTTTAACATGGATATGAACCTATTGTATAAATGTAGTGCTCCTTAAGTAGAGTAATTGGTTATTCTTGCAATCAGGAGGGCATTGATGATGGAGGGAAGCTGAATAGCTTGGAGGATAGCATCTTAAGGAGCTCAGTTATTTTCTCCCAAGTGGAATGGTGGGTTAGAAAGAGGGGAGAGAAAGTGGGAGGCATTGAAGTGGAGTTTAGGAGGCTGAAGGAAATGACACTCCAGGGAAATTGTTAAGAGCACTGGTGGAGACAGAAGCTACTGGAGCAAAACTGGGCCAGGGGAGAAAGCTCAAAACAAGGTGATTGACAGCACAGCTTATGTCCCCAAGCAACAGAAGCTGGCAGAAGTGAGCATTGGGCACAGCTCTGGTGAGGGAGGGCAGTGGGCAGCCGGAGGGAACACTTGTAGGAAGGGCTAGACCCTAGGACAGAGCCTGAGGCAGGTGGGCCTCTTGGAAAAGGAGTTGCCCAGGGCCTGGCTGAAAGAGGGACTCCCTCTAATCCTGAGATGAGTGAGCCCAAGGTGATAGACACATGGTCTTTCTTACTTAGTGGTAAAATGGGACCATTGGGGTGGCAGGTGGGGGTGGGGCATGAACAGTTTTTCCAAGAGGAAAGAGAGAAAAGCCAGACAAAAGTTACATTAAGCAAAATTTTTGTGCTTGTTAAATATTTCATGAGAAAGACCTTGGCTAGGGCCCTTTATGCATGTCTGAGTCAGTGCTATTGTAACAAATTAGCATAGACTGGGTGTTTGATAAACAAAACTGATTTCTCACAATTTTGGAGGCTAGAAGTCTGATCTTGGTGTGCCAGCAGGCAGGTGAGACCTGTTGCAGATTATAGACTTCATTGTATCCTGCAATAGGGCAGAAGGGGTGAGAGAGCTCTATGAGTTTCTTTTATAGGGACACTAACTCCGTTTATGGGGCCTCTACTCTCATGACCTTATCACACTCCAAAGGCCCCCACCTCCAAATACTATCACCTTGGGCATTAAGACTTAAACCTATATAAATTCAGTCTATAGCAATTTGAAATGGTTTACCTGGTCCTCAGTGGTTTGGGACCTCACCTCTAGTCCCTGTGGTGTTTTGATCCATAGAACTGGACAGTGATTCTTATGACATTGTTTAAAATTCTAAGAGATGGGGTTGTTTCTCATAAAGGACACTTACTTTTCTGCCTACTGTGGCTGGGCCATAGTCCTCTTTGTTCTTTCTATGACTGAGCATGAGGAGCATCTGCATGAGTTTGCAGGTCCTGGGAGCTAGTTTGTGTGCTTGACAGCCCAGGTATTGTTGCTTCTCGTTTATAAACTTTAATTAATTGTAGTCAATTTTGCCTTGGCATAAAGGGCTCAATTTAATTTCTCTCTTTTTCTCTCTGCAGACATGCACACACACAAACACACATATACATACACGTACATATACATATATATATATATACACACAAACATATACATATATATGTATACACACACACACACACACACACAATAAAAAGGTTTAGAAAAAAAACAGACCAAGTCATTGGTGATTTATATAAATATTAGAATTCATGAATTTCATTCCAAATAAAGCCTTTCCAAATAAAATACATTAATATATATAATAGATATTATATTACAATATATTATATTAAATATATATATTTATAAGTATATAAAATTAATATAATATATATATTCTATTCCAAACAAATCCTTTCCAGACAAAATGCATACACACAACACATACACACACACACACACACACACACACAAGAGCCAGAGGTATGGGTGATTCTGCAACTCTGCATTTTGCTTGGAAAGGATTTGTTTGGAATGGAATTCATGAATTCTTATATTTACATAAATCACCAATCACTTGGTCTGATTTTTCCAAATCTTTACAAGCTCACATAAGTATTTTTAATCTAATTACTTTGAAGTAGTGCAGTTATCAGCATTCCCACTGCTCAGGCTCCTCATTCCAGGGCCGAGATAACTATGCCTTTGAAATGTTAAGTTCAGACCCTCAGACTGAGGAATTTGCTCCTTCCTTGGCTGTGTGCTGGGCCAAGCTGTCAAGCACACACAGCTGGGGGAATTGGCACTGATGTCAGCCTCAGGGGCAGGGACATGCTGGTGGTCCTGGCCACAGAGGTGTGGGATTGGGTGGTAGCAACAGGACAGTCCAGCTTCAGTGCTGAGATCTGGAATATAGACTGAAGCCTGTACAAGACAGGCCAGCCCAGAGCAGAGACTGACCCAGAGGTGCTCGGAGGACATTTGGATGGATGGCAGGTGCTCGGGTCATTGCTCTGAGCTTGTGCTGGAGCCCTGAATCTTGGGGGGATAAATGGAGTACTACAGTGACTTTTCCAGGGGATGTCTGCAAGGCCACTACATAGTTTTTTCCTGGGGTGTCAGCTTCCCAACGTCTAGGTTCCTGACTTTGTTTCAAAGCATGCCTCTTTTCTCATATAAAACTTTTACAATTGATTTTTATCCAAGAGGGAGTGAAGGCAATTGATGGTAATTTTGTCAAGTGTTTAGTTTAACATATAGAAGTTGAATTTTTTGCCAGAATTTGACATTGGTTTTTTTGTGGGTGTTGGTCTCTGCGTGTCCCTCTAGACACATATAGTTCTGACCAGCATGGAGGTGTTTTCAGAATGAGCTTTATACCCCATTAATACTAACTGGGTGAAAAATGCATTGCTTTTCCAGCAAACCTTTTTTGGGGGTCACCTTGACTCTTTTCCAGCAAGTGGGGAAATGATGGGATGCGGTATGGCAGCATATCCCCTGCACATAGGCCCAAGAGGCTGAGATCCAGGTGAGCTATTTGAGGTTAGGGTCTAGGCCCTCTGCCAGCATGGGGGCAGGCTTGCAATGACATGGCTCAGGCTTGCTTTATCAGCACCTGCTTGTGAATTGCTATTGATTATGATGTCATCTACCTGTGTGGCCCCTCCCACTGGAAGATTATCCCATTCACTGTCAAAGCCAGTGTGTCAGTACAATATCACTCCAGTGTGGGTGTAAGAAGACTAGCTGCAGAGGGAACTGAAGAACCACCAGGGCCTACATGTGTCCAGAGATGGCTATTCAATGACACAGAGGCGCCTGGCCTTCCCTAGAGGTGGCATGTGTGGCAGGGTGGGTCTTACCCTTGCCTGGCTTGGGTGTAAGGTTCTGGAGAGCCCTGTGAGGAGGGCATGCTAAAGCCCTCTTGCCCAGAGGCCCCTCTGCTCTCTAGAGATGGTTCTTAGGCAGCCTGGGAAGGGCAGGAGGTGAGCCCAGTGGGCTTGAAGGCAGCCAAGTGATGGGCCAGTCAGCAGCTCTGTGGAAAGGGGCTTCACATTTGAGTTCTTGCTTCCACTTGCTCATTGTGGCTTGAAATTCCTTTACTGGGGGAAGAATTCTTCCAAAAGAGTCAGGTTTCAAGTCCTCATACTTCTTTTGGCAATTTATAAGAAATTTGTCATTGGATCTGGCCTCAAGGGCTTTGAGAAAAGACTATATCATCCACCTTAAAATTATTTTGAAAAATAATTTTTAGGAAATTTATGATTTTTAAGGATGAAGAGTCTTTTAGAGACTTATTTAGCCAGGTGATCTTGAGCGTTGCACTCATCTTTTTAGACCTCAAATGATGTTTCTTTATAAAAGGAAATAATTGTACTATATGATTGCTCAGATCTATACTAGTTCAAAAAGTAACAATTATCTAATTAGAATTTTTAATGTAATGATTTTCAGAATCAGAAAAACTGTTCATATATTATGCATTCAGGTTGTGATACTGACTAAAAATCACACTGAAATATACATGACCACTACCAGGTCCTTTCCTAAGGTCACTAATGATAAAGGGCAGGAACATAGGAAGGTGAGGAGAAAAGAAAACAAACACAAAAGGTGTCAGAAATATGCTGAACTGGCCAGACAAGATTTGGGTATCAGTTTAGCTGGATAGTCTCTGTGACCTTGGGCGTATTGCTCAACCTCTCGGTTTGCTGATCGCTGAGATGGTAGAGCCCAGTTTGGAGGGTGTCATGAAGCTTAGAGCAGTTAGAAGAGTGATGGACACATGCATGCTTACCTCAGGGGCTGCTACTCTTATTAATGGTGCTCGTTTGTGAGCCACGTACTGATTAGCAGCAGTTTGGAGTGATTTTCCCCTTAATTCAAGATCACTTTTGAGTCTGGGAGTAGAAAGAGATAAAGGGAGGAATGGAAGTTTCAGCCTTGGCTTTAAAAAGTTGATGAAGTAATGGGAAGTGGCACCTCCATTTTATGGATCAGTCTAAGGAGATCTGTAAAAAAATCCATGACTGGCACAACACTTTGAAAAACTACTTAGTTTTCTTCTTTTGGCTCTGCAATTTGCATGGATTTTGCTAAATTTTGCTAAATCCATACTAAATTAAGGAAAAATATTTATATTATGTATTTCAGGGTTTTAATGATTTATGCAATTGATTTTTAAGGTTTAAAAAATTTCTGTTTTAGGGTAACCTCAGTTGGTTTCATAGCCTTAAATGTTTCTGGTCTGAATGGTGTTTGAAAATATAATATAGTCTGTAAAATCTGTCAATGTCCTTTTTTTTTTTTAAATTTTATTTATTTTATTGACAGAGATCACAGGTAGGCTGAGGAAGGCAGAAAGAGAGGAAGGGAAGCAGGCTCCCTGCTGAGCAGAGAGCCCGATGCGGGACTCAATCCCAAGACCTGAGATCATGACCTGAGCCGAAGGCAGAGGCTTTAACCCACTGAGCCACCCAGGCACCCCTGTCAATGTCCTTTTAATGATTCCATTGCCTGGGTACAAGTGTCATGGAGGACACTGTGCCTTCCCTCTCTTCATGCCACCACACCAGCTGGCCTTGAGCCTTCTCAAAGGCCAGAACTCCCTTGAGGCTCCTTGCCTCCCTTTGCAGGCCAATGACTGCCACCCAGGGATCTGTGGCAATGCCTTCCTCCCCAGGCCCCAGGGTTCAGAGATGGGTGCCTTTTAGTCACATACAATAGGACTATGAAAATAAGGACAAAAGATACAATAATAACAACAACAAAGGATTAGAAAAAAGATATAACCCCAATCTAAAGATACTTGCTGCTCCTAGCTTTAATTTAACTTTGAAATTTCTGGCAACCTGGGCAGATAGATGATAGATAGAGATAGAAATTAAACAAAACACTATAAGCTACATGATTTGCATTATATCATGAATAGAAGTAGACTAGTTTGAATCTTAAGGCGTTTGTTCTCAACTTTCAAAGGAGTATGTTGTGAGTTTCCTTATATAAAGGATATTGACTGAGTAGTCGAATAGAAATGAGGCAATAGTTTCAGGGTCTATATTCTTCATACATCGATTTCTCATGTTTTTTATTGTCCACCACTGAGAGGAGGTAGGTTAATCCCAGGGCTACGTACCCTAAAAGATGAGTCTGGAATAATGAGAGGGCCTCAAAAGAAGATTCTGTTGAATCACTAATGAAGAAGGTACACACAGTGCTCCAGTCCTGTGAACCATGATGTTTCAATGGCATGACTGCCAGTATCTCTTACTACTGTGTTCCGCCCACTGGACTGAACCTGCTCCAGTGTGGCTCCAACCCAGAAAGGAAGGGAAGAATGGGTCAATGTGATGATGGAGAGGTATATAGGGACCACATGCAGATCTTGGGAAGGGTTTTGGTTTTACTTTCTTTTTTTTTTTTCTTACTCTTATATTTAATTGTTTTTAAAAAACCATCCAGGGGAAGCTGGGTGGCTCAGTCATTTAGTGTGTGCCTTCAGCTCGGGTCATGATCCCAGTGTCCTGGGATCAAGCCCCACATTGGGCTCCCTGCTTTGTGGGAAGCCTGCATCTTCCTCCCCCACTCCTCCTGCTTATGTTCCTGCTCTTGCTGTTTCTCTCTCTCACTCCCTCTCTGACAAATAAATAAATAAAATCTTTAAAAAAATTAATAAAGCCCTCCAAGTTGGTAAGGAAGAAGTAAAACTTTCACTCTTTGCAGATGACATGATACTATAAATAGAAAACCCTATAGACCACCAAACACTGCTACAACTGAGAACTAAATTCAGTTTTGGTCTTTCTTATAAGAGCAATGGAAACCATTGCACTTTTTTTTTTTCATAGTCAGTGTTGTTTATTAATTTTGATGGAAAATATTTCTTAAAATATTAGCAAATATAAACAGCCTATAAGAAAAGAAACAAACTAATAGTTCAATCAATTCAACGCATACCCAACAACCATCGGTACCAAGCAGAACTTAACATAGGAATGTGAGGGCCATTTAACCTTGGGAAATACATATTAGGGCAATTCAGCACATTTGTGAATGGAGAGGAGGAAAAATAATGCATTGTCATCATGATTATTGCCAAAAAAATGTGTTTGATAAAATAGAATATCCTATGTGATATAACAAACAAAAGCAAAAACACTTTAGCAAGTGAGGAATAATTTGGCATAGCTGTTTACAGAATTATCTATAATCACAAAATTGATGTGTATAATTCTTAGGTATGTTTTTGTAGTTCTACTTTATTAATATGTGTCCATACACAGATACAGTATTGTTTTGATATTCAATTTTTACATGAAAAGCAATAGTTACTTGTTTGTAATTTGCTTTTTTCCCAGTTGATATTATGGATTTATCCATAATAATATCCATATCTGTAGGATGGTTCATTTGTTTACACTCATGTGTAATATTCCATTCTATGATTCAGACATAGGATGTTTATAAATTCAATTGAAGGACAGGTAGAGGATTTGTGTTCATTTGTTATGGAGAGATGTGGCAATCATCCTTGGACATAGCTTCTTAATGCAAATTTTCATCCAAGTAGAATTACTAGGTGGATGGTTTATAGGCATTTTCAACTCCTCATCTACTGACAGTATGCTCTAACAGGTGTAACAATAAATTGGTAATGCCATCAGAAATGCCTAAGTATCCGTTTCCCCATATCATCACCAAAATTTAGTTTATCAGTTTTAATATTTTTTTTTTAAAAAACTGGGAATGAGACTGTTTTCTGTAATGTTCAAATTTACATAATTTTTATGATTGATAATAAGATTTGTGTGGGTTTTGATGATGAGTAGAGTTCCTATCAGAACACTTATTCACAAATTTTGTCTATTTTTAAAATGAGCTATTCATTTATCATTTATTTGAATGAAATCTTGCTGTATGTTATATAAAAATATTTTGTTGCCTACATGAATTCTCCTACCTGTAGTATAACATTTTATTTCACTTCCCTTGTCTTTTTTTTTATATTCTTTTTTTTAAATTTTTTTATTTATTATAAACATATATTTTTATCCCCAGGGGTACAGGTCTGTGAATCACCAGGTTTACACACTTCACAGCACTCACCAAAGCACATACCCTCCCCAATGTTCATAACCCACCCCCCTTCCACCTCCCCCCCTCCCCCCAGCAACCCTCAGTTTGTTTTGTGAGATTAAGAGTCACTTATGGTTTGTCTCCCTCCCAATCCCATCTTGTTTCATTGATTCTTCTCCTACCCACTTAACTCCCCATGTTGCATCTCTAATTCCTCATATCAGGGAGATCATATGATAGTTGTCTTTCTCTGCTTGACTTATTTCGCTAAGCATGATACGCTCTAGTCCCATCCATGTTGTTGCAAATGGCAAGATTTCATTTCTTTTGATGGCTGCATAGTATTCCATTGTGTATATATACCAAATCTTCTTGATACATTCATCTGTTGATGGACATCTAGGTTCTTTCCATAGTTTGGCTATTGTGGACATTGCTGCTATAAACATTCGGGTGCACATGCCCCATTGGATCACAACGTTTGTATCTTTAGGGAAAATACCCAGTAATGCAATTGCTGGGTCATAGGGCAGTTCTATTTTCAACATTTTGAGGAACCTCCATGCTGTTTTCCAGAGTGGCTGCACCAGCTTGCATTCCCACCAACAGTGTAGGAGGGTTCCCCTTTCTCCGCATCCTCGCCAGCATCTGTCATTTCCTGACTTGTTGATTTTAGCCATTCTGACTGGTGTGAGGTGATATCTCATTGTGGTTTTGATTTGTATTTCCTTGATGCCGAGTGATATGGAGCACTTTTTCATGTGTCTGTTGGGCATCTGGATGTCTTCTTTGCAGAAATGTCTGTTCATGTCCTCTGCCCATTTCTTGATTGGATTATTTGTTCTTTGGGTGTTGAGTGTGCTAAGTTCTTTATAGATTTTGGACACTAGTCCTTTATCTGATATGTCGTTTGCAAATATCTTCTCCCATTCTGTCAGTTGTCTTTTGATTTTGTTGACTGTTTCCTTTGCTGTGCAAAAGCTTTTGATCTTGATGAAATCCCAATAGTTCATTTTTGCCCTTGCTTCCCTTGCCTTTGGCGATGTTCCTAGGAAGATGTTGCTGTGGCTGAGGTCGAAGACGTTGCTGCCTGTGTTCTCCTCAAGGATTTTGATGGATTCCTTTTGCACATTGAGGTCCTTCATCCATTTTGAGTCTATTTTTGTGTGTGGTGTAAGGAAATGGTCCAATTTCATTTTTCTGCATGTGGCTGTCCAATTTCCCAACACCATTTATTGAAGAGGCTGTCTTTTTTCCATTGGACATTCTTTCCTGCTTTGTCGACGATTAGTTGACCATAGAGTTGAGGGTCTATTTCTGGGCTCTCTATTCTTTTCCATTGATCTATGTGTCTGTTTTTGTGCCAGTACCATGCTGTCTTGATGATGACAGCTTTGTAATAGAGCTTGAAGTCCGGAAATGTGATGCCACCAACGTTGGCTTTCTTTTTCAATATCCCTTTGGCTATTCGAGGTCTTTTCTAGTTCCATATAAATTTTAGGATTATTTGTTCCATTTCTTTGAAAAAGATGGATGGTACTTTGATAGGAATTGCATTAAATGTGTAGATTGCTTTTGCTAGCATAGACATTTTCACATATTTATTCTTCCAATCCAGGAGCATGGAACATTTTTCCATTTCTTTGTTTCTTCATCAGTTTCTTTCATGAGTACTTTATAGTTTTCTGAGTATAGATTCTGTGCCTCTTTGGTTAGGTTTATTCCTAGGTATCTTATGGTTTGGGGTGCAATTGTAAATGGGATGGACTCCTTAATTTCTCTTTCTTCTGTCTTGTTGTTGGTGTAGAGAAATGCAACTTATTTCTGTGCATTGATTTTATATCCTGACACTTTACTGAATTCCTGTACAAGTTCTAGCAGTTTTGGAGTGGAGTCTTTTGGGTTTTCCACATATAGTATCATATCATCTGTGAAGAGTGATAATTTGACTTCTTCTCTGCCGATTTGGATGCCTTTAATTTCCTTTTGTTGTCTGATTGCTGAGGCTAGGACTTCTAGTACTAGGTTGAATAGCAGTGGTGATAATGGACATCCCTGCCACGTTCCTGACCGTAGCGGAAAAGCTTTCAGTTTTTCTCCATTGAGAATGATATTTGCGGTGGGTTTTTCATAGATGGCTTTGATGATATTGAGGTATGTGCCCTCTATCCCTACACTTTGAAGAGTTTTGATCAGGAAGGGATGCTGTACTTTGTCAAATGCTTTTTCAGCATCTATTGAGAGTATCATATGGTTCTTGTTCTTTCTTTTATTGATGTGTTGTATCACATTGACTGATTTGTGGATGTTGAACCCACCTTGCAGCCCTGGAATAAATCCCACTTGGTCGTGGTGAATAATCCTTTTAATGTACTGTTGAATCCTACTGGCTAGTATTTTGGTGAGAATTTTCGCATCTGTGTTCATCAAGGATATTGGTCTATAGCTCTCTTTTTTGATGGGATCTTTGTCTGGTTTGGGGATCAAGGTGATGTTGGCCTCATAAGCTGAGTTTGGAAGTTTTCCTTCCATTGCTATTTTTTGGAACAGTTTCAGGAGAATAGGAATTAGTTCTTCTTTAAATGTTTGGTAGAATTCCCCTGGGAAGCCGTCTGGCCCTGGGCTTTTGTTTGTTTGGAGATTTTTAATGACTGTTTCAATCTCCTTACTGGTTATGGGTCTGTTCAGGCTTTCTATTTCTTCCTGGTTCAGTTGTGGTAGTTTATATGTTTCTAGGAATGCATCCATTTCTTCCAGATTGTCAAATTTGTTGGCGTAGAGTTGCTCATAGTATGTTCTTATAATCGTTTGTATTTCTTTGGTGTTAGTTGTGGTCTCTCCTCTTTCATTCATGATTTTATTTATTTGGGTCTTTTCTCTTTTATTTTTGATAAGTCTGGCCAGGGGTTTATCAATTTTATTAATTCTTTCAAAGAACCAGCTCCTACTTTCGTTGATTTGCTCTATTGTTTTTTTGGTTTCTATTTCATTGATTTCATCTCTGATCTTTACGATTTCTCTTCTCCTGCTGGGTTTAGGGTTTCTTTCTTGTTCTTTCTCCAGCCCTTTTAGGTGTAGGGTTAGGTTGTGTACCTGAGACCTTTCTTGTTTCTTGATAAAGGCTTGTACCGCTATATATTTTCCTCTCAGGACTGCCTTTGTTGTGTCCCACAGATTTTGAACCGTTGTATTTTCATTATCATTTGTTTCCATGATTTTTTTCAATTCTTCTTTAATTTCCTCGTTGACCCATTCATTCTTTAGAAGGATGCTGTTTAGTCTCCATGTATTTTGGTTCTTTCCAAACTTCCTCTTGTGGTTGAGTTCTAGTTTCAGAGCATTGTGGTCTAAAAATATGCAGGGAATGATCCCAATCTTTTGATATCGGTTGAGTCCTGATTTAGGACCGAGGATGTGATCTATTCTGGAGAATGTTCCATGTGCACTAGAGACGAATGTGTATTCTGTTGCTTTGGGACGAAATGTTCTGAATATATCTGTGATGTCCATCTGGTCCAGTGTGTCATTTAAGGCCTTTATGTCCTTGTTGATCTTTTGCTTGGATGGTCTGTCCATTTCAGTGAGGGGAGTGTTAAAGTCCCCTACTGTTATTGTATTATTGTTGATGTGTTTCTTTGATTTTGTTATTAATTGGTTTATATAGTTGGCTGCTCCCACGTTGGGGGCATAGATATTTAAAATTGTTAGATCTTCTTGTTGGACAGACCCTTTGAGTATGATATAGTGTCCTTCCTCATCTCTTATTATAGTCTTTGGCTTAAAATCTAATTGATCTGATATAAGGATTGTCACTCCTGCTTTCTTCTGTTGTCCATTAGCATGGTAAATTCTTTTCTACCCTCTCACTTTAAATTTGGAGGTGTCTTTGGGCTTAAAAGGAGTTTCTTGGAGGCAACATATAGATGGGTTTTGTTTTTTTATCCATTCTGATACCCTGTGTCTTTTGATTGGGACATTTAGCCCATTAACATTCAGGGTAACTATTGAGAGATATGAATTTAGTGCCATTGTATTGACTGTAAGGTTACTGTTACTGTATATTGTCTCTGTTCCTTTCTGATCTACCACTTGTAGGCTCTCTCTTTGCTTAGAGGACCCCTTTCAATATTTCCTGTAGAGCTGGTTTGGTGTTTGCAAATTCTTTCAGTTTTTTTTTTTTTTGTTCTGGAAGCTTTTAATCTTTCTTTCTGGATATAGTATTCTTGGCTGCATGTTTTTCTCATTTAGTGCTCTGAAAATATCATGCCAGCTCTTTCTGGCCTGCCAGGTCTCTGTGGATAGTCAGCTGCCAATCTAATATTTTTATATTGTATGTTACAGACTTCTTTTCTCGGGCTGCTTTCAGGATTTTCTCTTTGTCACTGAGACTTGTAAATTTTACTATTAGGTGATGGGGTGTGGGCCTATTCTTATTGATTTTGAGGGGCGTTCTCTGAACCTCCTGAATTTTTATGCTCATTCCCTTTGCCATATTGGGGAAATTCTCCCCAATAATTCTCTCCAGTATACCTTCTGCTCCCTCTCTCTTTCTTCTTCTTCTGGAATCCCAATTATTCTAATGTTGTTTCGTCTTATGGTGTCACTTATCTCTCGAAATCTCTCCTCGTGGTCCAGTAGCTGTTTGTCCCTCTTTTGCTCAGCTTCTTTATTCTCTGTCATTTGGTCTTCTATATCACTAATTCTTTCTTCTGCCTCATTTATCTTAGCAGTGAGAGCCTCAATTTTTGATTGTACCTCATTAATACCTTTTTTTATTTCAACGTGGTTAGATTTTAGTTCTTTTATTTCTCCAGAAAGGGCTTAAATCTCCCGAGAGAGTTTCTCTAGTATCTTCCATGCCTTTTTCGAGCCCAGCTAGAACCTTGAGAATTATCATTCTGAACTCTAGATCTGACATATTACCAATGTCTGTATTGATTAGGTCCCTAGCCTTCGGTACTACCTCTCTTCTTTTTTTTGTGGTGAATTTTTCCGCCTTGTCATTTTGTCCAGATAAGAGTATATGAAGGAGCAAGTAAAATACTAAAAGGGTGGCAACAACCCCAAGAAAATATGCTTTAGCCAAATCAGAAGAGATCCCAAATCGTGAGGGGGGAGAAAGGGGATAAAAAGAGGTTCAAAAAGAAAGAGAAAAAAAAAAAAAGAAAAGAATTTAAAAAAAGAAAACGAATAAAGAAAAATATAAAAAAGAATATATATATATATATATATATATATATATATTAGGTAAACTAGTTTAAAAACGTTAAAAAAGAATAGGGTAAAAGTTAAAAAAATTTTTAGCAGAAGAAGAGAAAAAAAATGAAAGAAAAAAATTAAATTAACTGAAAGACTAATAAAATCACAGGGAGAAAGCCATGAGTTCCGTGCTTTGCTTTCTCCTCCTCTGGAATTCTGCTGCTCTCCTTGGTATTGAAATTGCACTCCTTGGTAGGTGAACTTGGTCTTGGCTGGATTTCTTATTGATCTTCTGGGGGAGGGGCCTGGTATAGTGATTCTCATGTGTCTTTGCCCCAGGCGGAATTGCACCACCCTTACTAGGGGCCAGGCTGAGTAATCCGCTTGGGTTTGCTTTCAGGAGGTTTTGTTCCCTGATCGCTTTCCGTAGAGTTCTGGAGGACGGGAATACAAATGGCGGCCTCCTGGTCTCTGGCCTGGAGGAGCCGAAAGCCCCAGGGCCCCAGTCCTCAGTGCGTCCTCAGAGAATAGCGTCCAGTAACTTCTGTCTGCCTGACCTCCGGCTGTGCTCCGAGCTCACCGAGCCTGTGGCTGGTTCAAGGTAACACCGAGCTGTGAGATCAGTGTCAGCTCTGTCTCTGTAGCCGGCTTTCCCATTCCAATACCCGCAATCTCTGGGACACTCAGACACCTCCTATCCTTCTATCACCCTGCGGGACCTGAGGTCACGCTGACCCCACGCCACGTTTAGCCTCTGGAGTGATGTCTCTCAGCGGAACAGACTTTTAAAAGTCCCGATTTTGTGCTCTGTTGCTCCGCCGCTTGCCGGGAGCCGGCCCCTCCCCCTGGGGTCTATCTTCCCGTCGCTTTGGATTCACTTCTCCCCGAGTCCTACCTTTCAGAAAGTGGTTGTTTTTCTGTTTCATAATTGCTGTTCTTCTTCTCTTCTATCTGCCGATGGATTTGCAGGTGTTTGCAATCTTTAGATAAGCTATCTAGCTGATCTCCTGCTAGCTGAAGTAATCTCAACCTGCTACTTCTCCGCCATCTTGACTCCTCCCCCTCAGAAACCATTGAACTTTATTTTGTTTTTATATTGTTATTTTTAGCATGGGAGACCCATGCTAAGTTTGAATTTTGAAAATATCACTCTGTGTGTGTTGTGTGTGGAGGTAGAAGGTGTCGGGTGTGTGAAGTGGACTGCATAGGAAGCCAATACCACAGGTTAGATGACAAATGAAGGGTTTGGTTCCAGGTAGGATGGTGGCAGTGGGAATGGAGAGTGGACTCAGATTCTGGAATGCAACATGAAATGCTAGCAGCCAGGAGGCTGTGGAAGGAGGATGATGAGTTTGGTCTTGGGTGTGCCTATGCATTCCAGGAGATGATACCTGGTGGGAGTTTAGATGTACACATCTGGATTCAGAGATATCTTGGATGACACGTTTAAATTTGGAGCCTTCTGCATGTCAATGGTAATTGAGAGTGGGAGATAGTCCATGGCAAGAAGAGCCATGGGCTTTGGAATCAAGAACAAAGAAGTTTCCCAGTGTCTATGTGTCAGGGAATGGGGGAGATGGCAAAGGAGATTTAGCACATGGAATTGGGGAGGGAGGCCTGGGGAGCGTGGTGTCCCAGGACTCCAGGGAGGAGAGTGCCTCAAGAAGCGGGGAAGGCAACTGACATGGAAGTACTTGAATTTCATGAGAGCTGTCTGGGGCAGTGGTGAATGTAGCATGCTGAAGAGGACACAGAAGGTGAGAAAATGGAAAAGGCAAAAGTAAGTCTTTTAAGAAGTTAGATTATGAGGGAGAAGAAGAAGAGTCATAGGGTTGAGGAGAATTTGAACAGATTTTTAAGTGTGTTGGGGAGTGGAGTATGGTGGGGGGGTGAAAGAGTTAGGTTCTGAAATTTATATCTCTTCAAATATTTTTTGAATCATTAGCCCAAAAGAACAAATGTTACAGGGTGCAGGATTCTGACTAGTATTGCTATATTCTACTACCTTGCACGATACTTTGTATATGGAGGTGTAACTTAAATATAAGTGATCATGCAGGGAGTAGCTGTCTTGAAAAATGAGAACGAAGTCTACAGGAGGATGAGACACAGAAGTTAGAGAAGAAAAAAAAGGGGTGAGAGACGTCTTATGTCTCCCAGCTAGCTAGGTGTAATACATGCTGTCCTGTCCAAAATTCTTAACTCTGCTCCTTAAAGTGTAAAAATAGCCCCTGGCCTCTGCCCTCCACTGTTGTCCAGCACTGTCTGTTTCATCACTTAATAGAGCACATTTTTTGATCAGCTCATACCCCTGGGTACAGGTCCTGTTTCTGTCTTTGAGCATACACTATGCGTACAACAGACAGTTTGAGCTCTCTCCCTTTCCCTCTCCAAATAATCCCCATGAGCACAACCCATCACACTACACCTCCATTGCTGGACCTAGCCATCACCCAGGCAGCCAGGAACCCAACATTGCCAGCTCTGGATAGCAGGCCCTGCCTTTGCGAAGGGAAAAGGAACAAGCCCCAGAAGTGCGGGCGTGGGAAGAGTTTGTGCCTGGGAAAGGGATAAAGTATGAGGAGTCTGTTTGCCAAACATCCCACTTAGCCATGTTTTCCAATGCTAGTGCCTACTGGAGACTGGATGAGGAAACTCTCAGAGTATTTCTTTGCCCAGGAATGAAGAAGGCGAACTTTCTCAAAAAACCTGTGATACATGAGAATTTAGATTTCTGTAGTTAACTGTGCTGTGGTCCATCCAAATATAATGGGCTTATTTTTTATTTTTATTTTTTTCATACAACAAAAAACATTCCTTATTTCCTAAGGATCTAGCTATTAGATCCAGGCAAACAAATAGTCTATTTAGAATAATAAACAACAACAAAAATCTACATGGTGTGAGTGTGGGCATGGAGATGGGGATAGCTCTCTCTCCTACTTGCCTGTGGCTAATTGTTCATCTCCAGCCCTCCTTCACTAATCAAGCACAGAGGGGTAGACAGCACACATAAACCCCATGTAGACTCATTCACACCTGGGGATGACCCTGTCTGACGGCCTTTACTGGGTACACTAAATAGCTGTCAAGCTCTGGGCAGTTGTACTTACTCTGTGGAAACATCTGTCCTTTAGTAAGAGAGTGAAGTGATAATTCAAGCAGCTGCTGGTAGTGAGCCCAAACATAAACAGGAGAGCAGTGGCAGAAAGGACATGTCAAATTGAGGATGAAAGAAGACTCTTTCCATGGACATTGCAGGGAGTGGTAGAATCCTGTGTATTAGTCTAATTTTAATTCTTGGATTTTGGGTGCTGTATATTTTTAGCATTCATTTGTGTTGCTCTCCTTATGCTTGGCCATGGTGGTACATCTTAAATTTAGTTCGATTGTCCTAGTTTGACCTTCTGACTTGACCTTCCAGTAACAGGAATCTGTGCTTCTGGAAAAAGGAGTAGTGTGGGGTTAAGATCCTGTAGGTAAAACAGCAGTCCCCAGGCAAAGATTGAAAATCAATATCTCAAAGGAGCTGATTTGATGGACAGGGAATGGGGCATGACAAGAGCCTATGACAGTGGTGACACCTTAGCTCAGAGTGGTATCTCTGGAGAAGGACCTTGGCTAGCAACTGGGAATATGGTAGGGTCTAAATGGGAGGATCCAGCAAGCACTAAGCTTTTTCTCTAGCCTTAGGAGAACACTGAATTATTAGTCATTCTGGTGGGAATCTCAGGTGGTTGACTGGATGACTTGGGAATTAGTGACAGTACATCTTGGTGGCCTCAGTTCCTCAGAGGTTGCACTGTCAGAAGACATACAGTGTTGGGCTTGGTTCTAAACTGTGACTACACATTAGAATTAACTGGTCTAATTAACACATTAGACCTTACTGCTGTTGCCCAGGTCTAATTAACACATTAGACCTTACTGCTGTCGCCCAGGCTTCAGCTACTCATTGGCTTACCTAGATACTCTGGGGTGGAAAGCTATATTGGAACTTTTAGGAGTAACAAGGATAATTCTAACTCATAACCAAGGACTGAGATGTTCAGTAACTACCTGGACTACTAACCTCCTCTTTCTGTTGCAATGGGGCTGTTAGCACACTCCTTCTCCTGGTTGCATTTGGCTCAAAAACAAGGCAGGAATTTCTATGTCTCACTGAATTAAGTTAGGATAAATCTGAAGTAGATTCTGGTAAGTAAATCTGTATTTGGTAAACCCTAAAGGAACCACCAAAACAAACAAACAAACAAAAAAAAAAAACCCAAAACTAAAAAATGATGAAAAATTTAAAGGAATTAAAATATTAGACTAAGAAATAATGCAAAGGAACATAGTAAAAGAGTAATAGAGAAAGAAAAAGACATGAGACCCATAAAAAACAATGTGTAAATGGCAGATATAAATCCAGCTCTGTCAATAATAATGTTGAATGTGGAAGGATCAAACAATCTAATCCAGTAAGCAATATAAAAGGCAGAAATTGTCACACTGGATAAAAATACAAGGAGGAGACAAACCATGAGAGACTGTGGAGTCTGAGAAACAAACTGAAGGTTTTGGAGGGGAGGGGAATGAGGAGTTGGGTAAGCCTAGTGGCACATATTGCATGGAGCCCTGGGTGTGGTGCATAAACACCCAGGTGGTGAATTCTGGAACACTGAAAAGAAACAAGATTTAAAAAAATTCCAAGACCCCAATATATTTTCTAATAGAGAGCAAAATTTAGGTTCAAAGATATAAGTAGGTTGAAAGTAAAATGATGATAAATCTATGTCATGCAAAGGGCAGCTATAAGAGAACTGGAGTGGCTCTAGTAATATTAGATAAAATAGACTTTAAAGACAAAAAATGCTACTAGAGATAAAGAGGGATATGCTATAATGATAAAAGGGTTGACCCATTAAAAAGATACAACAATTTTATACACAAATACATCTAACAACAAAGGCCCAAAATGTATGAAGCAACAACTAAAAAAAAAAAAAAACTTGAAGGGGAAATGAAATTCAATAATGGATGATAGTTGGAGACTTGAAGAAATCACTTTCATAATGGACAGAAAATTTAGGCAAAGATCTACAAGGAGATAGAAGGCTTGAACAGCATTATAAACCAACTCCACTGCACAGGTGCTTTACCCAACCACAGCAGAACATACGCTCTTTAAAAAATTTTAATTTTTTCAGCTTTCTGAGCTATAATTGACACAGCATTGTTTAAGCTTAAGGTATACAATATGTTTATTTGTACACATATTGTAAAATGATTATTGTAATAGGGCTAGGTAGCACCTTTATCACCTTACATAATTATCTTTTATTTTCTGTAGTGAGAACATTTAAAATCTACTTTTACCAACGTCAAAGTATATAATCACCAATCACAATGGATCCTTAGAGCTTACTCACCGTATAATTGGAATTATGTATACTTGGCATTCTTCCACCTCCCAAGCCCTGGCAACCACAATTTTACCGTATTTTTATGAATTCAGCTTTTTTGATTCCACATGAATCATGTTTGGGCTATCTGGGGTCTTTTGTGGTTTCATACAAATTTTAGGATTTTTTTTTTCTATTTCTGTGAAAACTGCTTTTGGAATTTTTTTTAAGTCTCTTGATCAGGAACATGAGACATCATTCTAATATTTGTGTCTTCTTTAATTTCATTCTTCAAGTCTTATAGTTTTCAGTGTAGAGATCTTTATTCTCCTTGGATAAATTTATTCCTAAGTTTTTACATATTTTTAATTGTATAATTGACATACAATATTATATTAGTTTCAGGTGTACAATAAAGCGATTCAACATTTGTATATATTGCAAAATGATTACACAATAAGTCTAGTTCCTGTCACTATATAAAGTCAGTGCAATATTATATATTTCCCATGTTGTATATCACAGATCCATGACTTATTCATTTATAACTGGAAGTTTGTATTTCTTAATCTCTTTCATCTATTTCACCCTCTCCAACCTCCCTTCTGGCAACCACCAATTTGTTCTTTGTATCTCTAAATCTGGGTTTTGTTTGCTTGTTTGTTTTGTTGTTTAGATTCCACATATAAGTGAAATCATACAGTATTTGCCTTTCTCTGTCTGACTTATTTCACTTAGCAAAATACCTTCAGCTTCCATCCATGTAAGAGTTCATTCTGTTTTTATGGCTGAGTAGTATTCCACTGTGTGTGTGTATGTGTGTGTATGTGTGTGTGACATCTTCTTTATCCACTCATCCATCAGTGGACACTTAAGTTGTTTCCATATCTTGGTTACTGTAAAAAATACTATAGTGAACACAAGTGAGCATATATCTTTTTTGTTTGCTTTGTTTTTCTTTTTTGCTTATTTTTTTGAATTAATGCTTTTATTTTCTTCAAACAGAATTCTATGGTTTCAGATCTTACATTCAGATGTCCAATTTATTTTGAGTTCATTTTTATACATGGTGTAAGATAGTGGTCTAGTTTCATACTTTTGCATGTAGTTGTCCAGTTCTCTAACACCATTTATTGAAGAGACTGTCCTTACCCCATTGTATATCCTTGCCCCTTCCTTGTAAATTAATTGAACATATATGTATGAGTTTATTTAATCTGTTTTACTGATGTGTCTGTTTTTATTCCACTATTGTATTGTTTTGATTACTGTAGCTTCATAGTGTAGTGTGAAATGAGGGTGCATGATACCCCTGACTTTGTTGTTCTTTCTCAAGATTTTTTGGCTACTTGGGTCCTTTTGTGATTCCATATACATTTTAGAATTGTTTTTTCTAGTTTTGTGAAAAATGCCAAAGGAATTTTAATGGGGTTAGCACTGAGTCTGTAGATTGCTTTGGGTGTATGGACATTCTAACAATGTTAATTCTTCCAATCCATGGTAGATCTTTCCATTTATTTGTGTCTTCTTCAATTTCTTTCATCCATGTCTTAAAAGTTTTCAGTCTACAGATCTTTCATCTTCTTGGTCAAGTTTACTCCTAGATATTTTATGGTTTTTGATACAATTGCAAGTGGAATTATCTTGATCTCCCTTTCTGATAGTTATTGTTAGTTTATAGAAACTCAACAGATTTTTATATATTAATTTTGTATCCTATATCTTGTATCACTTTGTTGAATTCATTGACTAGTTCTAACAGTTTTTTGATGGAATCTTTAGGTTTTTCTATTTATGGCATTGTGTCACCTGGAAATTCTCTGAGTGGATTGTGCCTTTCTGCTGGCTTTGGCTAGGTTCCTGAAGAGTGTAGGGAGTGGGGCGTACTTAAACAGCTTTCCTATTTATGGCATCTTCCATTCCAATTTGTATGCCTTTTAAAAAAAATTTTATTGCCTAATTGCTGTGCTTAGGACTACCAATAATATGTTGAATAAAAGTGAGAAGAGTGGGAATCATGTCTTGTTTTTGATCTCATAGGTAAAGCTATCAGCTTTTCATTACTGATGAGTGGTGAGTATGATATTAGCTGTGGGTTTTTCATATGTGTTGTTGAGATAAGTTCCTTCCATACACACTTGGTTGTGTGTTTTTACCAAATGGATGTTGAATTTTGTCAAAAGCTTTTATCTGCATCCATTGAGATTATTAAAATATGGTATATCACATTCATTGATTTACAAATGTTGAAGTATCCTTGCATACCTGAATAAATCCCTCTTGATTATGGTGTGTGATCCCTTTAATGCACTGCTAACTTGGTTTTCTAATATTTTGTTAAGCATTTTTGCAACTTGTTCATCAGGAATATTGGCTTGTACTTATTATTATTACTGTTATTATTATTATTTTTAATGTGTCGTGGTCATTCTGGTTTTGGTATCAGGGTAATGCTGGCTTCATAAAATGAATTTGTAGGCATTACCTCCTCTTCAACTTTCTGGAAGAGTTTGAGAAGGCTATGTCTTAAATCGTTGAATATTTGGTAGAATTTACCAGTGATGCCATCTGGTTCTGGACTTTTGCTAGTTAGAAGTTTTTGATTACTGATTTAATTTCCTCACTAATAATCAGTCTATTCAGACTCTCTATTTCTTTATGATTCAGTCTTGGAATATTGTAAGTTTATAGGAGTTAGTACATTTCTTCTAGGTTGTCCAATTTGTTGGCATATAATTGTTCATAGTAGTCTCATGATCCTTTGTATTTCTATGGAATCAGTTGTAACTACTTTCATTTCTGATTTTATTTATTGTTGTTACTAACTTTCACTTCTGATTTTATTTATTGGAACTCTGTCTCTTCTTTCCATGATGAATCTAGCTTAAGATTTGTCAATTTTGTTCATTTTTTTCAAAAACCAGATCTTAGTTTTATTGTTCTTTACTATTGTCTTTTTAGTCTCTATTTCATTTATGATCTTTATTTTTTTCTTTCTTCTACTAATTTTGAGCTTTGTTTGTTCTTCTATTTCTAGTTCCTTGAAGTATAAAGTTAAATTGTTTTTGTGAGATTTCTTTTGTTTCTTAAGGTTGTCCTATATTGCTATGAACTTTCCTATTAGAACTGTTTTTACTGCAGCCTATAATTCTGGTACTTGCATTTCCATTTTCGTTTGTCTAGGTATTTTTTCATTTCTCCTTTGATTTCCTATAGTACCCAGTAGTTGTTCAGTAAGAGTTCTTTAATCTCCATGTATTTGTAGCTTTTTTCTTGCAATTGATTTGTAATTTTATACCATTGTGGTAGAAATGTTTCGTGATATGATTTCAGTCTTCTTGAATTTGAGATTTGTTTTGTGGCCTAATACATTATCTATCCAAGAGAATGTTCTATATGCATTTGAGAAGAATGTGTATTCTACTATTTTGTCTTCTATTAAGTCTTCATGGTCTGATGCATCTTTAAGATCAATGCTTCCTTATTTGTTTTCTGATTGGATGATCTATCCACTGAAGGGTGTTGAAGTTCCCTATTATTGTAGTGCTTTCCATTCCCTCCTTTAGGTCTGTTAGTATTTGTTTTATATGTTTTAGTGCTCCAATGTAGAGTAGATATAGTAGATATATACTTATATGTATCTTCTTGCTGGATTGATCACTTTACATTATGTGATGCCCCTCTTGGTCTTCTAGTACAGTCTTTATTTTTTTTTTTAATTTTATTTATTTATTTATTTATTTTTTAAATTACATTTATTTTCAGCATAACAGTATTCATTATTTTTGCACCACACCCAGTGCTCCATGCAATCTGCGCCCTCTATAATACCCACCACCTGGTACCCCAACCTCCACCCCCCCACCACTTCGTCCCCTCAGATTGTTTTTCAGAGTCCATAGTCTCTCATGGTTCACCTCCCCTTCCAATTTCCACCAACTCCCTTCTCCTCTCCAACTCCCCATGTCCTCCATGATATTTGTTATGCCCCACAAGTAAGTGAAACCATATGATAATTGACTCTCTCTGCTTGACTTATTTCACTCAGCATAATCTTTTCCAGTCTCATCCATGTTGCTACAAAAGTTGGATATTCATCCCCTCTGATGGAGGCATAATACTCCATAGTGTATATGCACCACATCTTCCTTATCCATTCATCTGTTGAAGGGCAGAAAGATTCCCTTCATTTTTTTTATATATAAACATATATTTTTATCCCCAGGGGTACAGGTCTGTGAATCACCAGGTTTACACACTTCACAGCACTCACCAAAGCACATACCCTCCCCAATGTCCATAATCCCACCCCCATCTCCCAAATCCCCTCCCCCCAGCAACCCTCAGTTTGTTTTGTGAGATTAAGAGTCACTTATGGTTTGTCTCCCTCCCATCCCATCTTGTTTCATTTAGTCTTCTCCTACCCACTTAAGCCCCCGTGTTGCATCACCACTTCCTCATATCAGGGAGATCATATGATAGTTGTCTTTCTCTGCTTGACTTATTTCGCTAAGCATGATACGCTCTAGTTCATCCATGTTGTTGCAAATGGCAAGATTTCATTTCTTTTGATGGCTGCATAGTATTCCATTGTGTATATATACCAAATCTTCTTGATACATTCATCTGTTGATGGAAATCTAGGTTCTTTCAATAGTTTGGCTATTGTGGACATTGCTGCTATAAACATTCGGGTGCACGTGCCCCTTTGGATCACTACGTTTGTATCTTTAGGGTAAATACCCAGTAGTGCAATTGCTGGGTCATAGGGCAGTTCTATTTTCAACATTTTTAGGAAACACCATGCTGTTTTCCAGAGTGGCTGCACCAGCTTGCATTCCCACCAACAGTGTAGGAGGGTTCCCCTTTCTCCACATCCTCGCCGGCATCTGTCATTTCCTGACTTGTTGATTTTAGCCATTCTGACTGGTGTGAGGTGATATCTCATTGTGGTTTTGATTTGTATTTCCCTGATGCCGAGTGATATGGAGCACTTTTTCATGTGTCTGTTGGCCATCTGGATGTCTTCTTTGCAGAAATGTCTGTTCATGTCCTCTGCCCATTTCTTGATTGGATTGGTTGTTCTTTGGGTGTGGAGTTTGCTAAGTTCTTTATAGATTCTGGACACTAGTCCTTTATCTGATATGTCATTTGCAAATATCTTCTTCCATTCTGTCAGTTGTCTTTTGATTTTGTTAACTGTTTCCTTTGCTGTGCAAAAGCTTTTGATCTTGATGAAATCCCAATAGTTCATTTTTGCCCTTGCTTCCCTTGCCTTTGGTGTTGTTCCTAGGAAGATGTTGCTGAGGCTGAGGTCAAAGAGGTTGCTGCCTGTTTTCTCCTCAAGGATTTTGATGGATTCCTTTCTCACATTGAGGTCCTTGATCCATTTTGAGTCTATTTTTGTGTGTGGTGTAAGGAAATGGTCCAATTTCATTTTTCTGCATGTGGCTGTCCAATTTTCCCAACACCATTTATTGAAGAGGCTGTCTTTTTTCCATTGGACATTCTTTCCTGCTTTGTCGAAGATTAGTTGACCATAGAGTTGAGGGTCTATTTCTGGGCTCTCTATTCTTTTCCATTGATCTATGTGTCTGTTTTTGTGCCAGTACCATGCTGTCTTGATGATGACAGCTTTGTAATAGAGCTTGAAGTCCGGAAATGTGATGCCACCAACGTTGGCTTTCTTTTTCAATATCCCTTTGGCTATTCGAGGTCTTTTCTAGTTCCATATAAATTTTAGGATTATTTGTTCCATTTCTTTGAAAAAGATGGATGGTACTTTGATAGGAATTGCATTAAATGTGTAGATTGCTTTTGCTAGCATAGACATTTTCACATATTTATTCTTCCAATCCAGGAGCATGGAACATTTTTCCATTCTTTCTGTCTTCATCAGTTTCTTTCATGAGTACTTTATAGTTTTCTGAGTATAGATTCTTTGCCTCTTTGGTTAGGTTTATTCCTAGGTATCTTATGGTTTGAGGTGCAATTGTAAATGGGATGGACTCCTTAATTTCTCTTTCTTCTGTCTTGTTGTTGGTGTAGAGAAATGCAACTTATTTCTGTGCATTGATTTTATATCCTGACACATTACTGAATTCCTGTATAAGTTCTAGCAGTTTTGGAGTGGAGTCTTTTGGGTTTTCCACATATAGTATCATATCATCTGCGAAGAGTGATAATTTGACTTCTTCTCTGCTGATTTGGATGCCTTTAATTTCCTTTTGTTGTCTGATTGCTGAGGCTAGGACTTCTAGTACTAGGTTGAATAGCAGTGGTGATAATGGACATCCCTGCCACGTTCCTGACCGTAGCAGAAAAGCTTTCAGTTTTTCTCCATTGAGAATGATATTTGCGGTGGGTTTTTCATAGATGGCTTTGATGATATTGAGGTATGTGCCCTCTATCCCTACACTTTGAAGAGTTTTGATCAGGAAGGGATGCTGTACTTTGTCAAATGCTTTTTCAGCATCTATTGAGAGTATCATATGGTTCTTGTTCTTTCTTTTATTGATGTGTTGTATCACATTGACTGATTTGTGGATGTTGAACCAACCTTGCAGCCCTGGAATAAATCCCACTTGGTCGTGGTGAATAATCCTTTTAATGTACTGTTGAATCCTATTGGCTAGTATTTTGTTGAGTATTTTAGTATCTGTGTTCATCAAGGGTATTGGTCTATAGCTCTCTTTTTTGATGGGATCTTTGTCTGGTTTGGGGATCAAGGTGGTGCTGGCCTCATAAAATGAGTTTGGAAGTTTTCCTTCCATTGCTATTTTTTGGAACAGTTTCAGGAGAATAGGAATTAGTTCTTCTTTAAATGTTTGGTAGAATTCCCCCGGGAAGCCGTCTGGCCCTGGGCTTTTGTTTGTTTGGAGATTTTTAATGACTGTTTCAATCTCCTTACTGGTTATGGGTCTGTTCAGGCTTTCTATTTCTTCCTGGTTCAGTTGTGGTAGTTTATATGTTTCTAGGAATGCATCCATTTCTTCCAGATTGTCAAATTTATTGCCGTAGAGTTGCTCATAGTATGTTCTTATAATCGTTTGTATTTCTTTGGTGTTAGTTGTGATCTCTCCTCTTTCATTCATGATTTTATTTATTTGGGTCTTTTCTCTTTTCTTTTTGATAAGTCGGGCCAGGGGTTTATCAATTTTATTAATTCTTTCAAAGAACCAGCTCCTACTTTCGTTGATTTGTTCTATTGTTTTTTTGGTTTCTATTTTATTGATTTCTGCTCTGATCTTTATGATTTCTCTTCTCCTGCTGGGCTTAGGGTTTTTTTCTTGTTCTTTCTCCAGCTCCTTTAGGTGTAGGGTTAGGTTGTGTACCTGAGACCTTTCTTGTTTCTTAAGAAAGGCTTGTACCGCTATATATTTTCCTCTCAGGACTGCCTTTGTTGTGTCCCACAGATTTTGAACCATTGTATTTTCATTATCATTTGTTTCCATGATTTTTTTCAATTCTTCTTTAATTTCCCGGTTGACCCATTCATTCTTTAGAAGGATGCTGTTTAGTCTCCATGTATTTGGGTTCTTTCCAAACTTCCTTTTGTGGTTGAGTTCTAGCTTTAGAGCATTGTGGTCTGAAAATATGCAGGGAATGATCCCAATCTTTTGATACCAGTTGAGTCCTGATTTAGGACCGAGGATGTGATCTATTCTGGAGAATGTTCCATGTGCACTAGAGAAGAATGTGTATTCTGTTGCTTTGGGATGAAATGTTCTGAATATATCTGTGATGTCCATCCGGTCCAGTGTGTCGTTTAAAGCCTTTATTTCCTTACTGATCTTTTGCTTGGAAGATCTGTCCATTTCAGTGAGGGGAGTGTTAAAGTCCCCTACTGTTATTGTATTATTGTTGATGTGTTTCTTTGATTTTGTTATTAATTGGTTTATATAGTTGGCTGCTCCCACGTTGGGGGCATAGATATTTAAAATTGTTAGATCTTCTTGTTGGACAGACCCTTTGAGTATGATATAGTGTTCTTCCTCATCTCTTATTATAGTCTTTGGCTTAAAAGCTAATTGATCTGATATAAGGATTGCCACTCCTGCTTTCTTCTAATGTCCATTAGCATGGTATATTCTTTTCCACCCCCTCACTTTAAATCTGGAGGTGTCTTCTGGCTTAAAATGAGTTTCTTGTAGGCAACATATAGATGGGTTTTGTTTTTTTATCCATTCTGATACCCTGTGTCTTTTGACAGGGGCATTTAGCCCATTAACATTCAGGGTAACTATTGAGAAATATGAATTTATTGCCAGTGTTTTGCCTGTAAGGTGACTGTTATTGTATATGGTCTCTGTTCCTTACTGATCTACCACTTGTCGGCTCTCTCTTTGCTTAGAGGACCCCTTTCAATATTTCCTGTAGAGCTGGTTTGGTGTTTGCAAATTCTTTCAGTTTTTGTTTGTCCTGGAAGCTTTTAATCTCTCCTTCTATTTTCAATGATAGCCTAGCTGGATATAGTATTCTTGGCTGCATGTTTTTCTCATTTAGTGCTCTGAAAATATCATGCCAGCTCTTTCTGGCCTGCCAGGTCTCTGTGGATAAGTCAGCTGCCAATCTAATATTTTTATATTGTATATTACAGAGTTCTTTTCTCGGGCTGCTTTCAGGATTTTCTCTTTGTCACTGAGACTTGTAAATTGTACTATTAGGTGACGGGGTGTGGGCCTATTATTGATTTTGAGGGGCATTCTCTGAACCTCCTGAATTTTGATTCTCGTTCCCTTTGCCATATTGGGGAAATTCTCCCCAATAATTCTCTCCAGTATACCTTCTGCTCCCCTCTCTCTTTCTTCTTCTTTCTTCTTCTTCTGGAATCCCAATTATTCTAATGTTGTTTCGTTTTATGGTGTCACTTATCTCTCGAATTCTCTCCTCGTGGTCCAGTAGCTGTTTGTCCCTCTTTTGCTCAGCTTCTTTATTCTCTGTCATTTGGTCTTCTATATCACTAATTCTTTCTTCTGCCTCATTTATCCTAGCAGTGAGAGCCTCCATTTTTGATTGTACCTCATTAATACCTTTTTTTATTTCAACGTGGTTAGATTTTAGTTCTTTTATTTCTCCAGAAAGGGCTTTTATATCTCTAGAGAGGGTTTCTCTATTATCTTCCATGCCTTTTTCAAGCCTGGCTAGAACCTTGAGAATTGTCATTCTGAACTCTAGATCTGACATATTACCAATGTCTGTATTGATTAGGTCCCTAGCCTTCGGTACTGACTCTTGTTCTTTTTTTTGTGTTGTATTTTTCCGTCTTGTCATTTTGTCCAGATAAGAGTATATGAAGGAGCAAGTAAAATACTAAAAGGGTGGCAACAACCCCAGGAAAATATGCTTTAACCAAATGAGAAGAGATTCCAAATCGTGAGGGGGGAGAAAGGGGATAAAAAGAGGTTCAAAAAGGAAGAAAGAAAAAAAAAAAAGAAAAAAGAAAAGAAAATAATTAAAAAAAAGAAAACAAATAAGAAAAATATAAAAAAGAAAAAATATATATATTCGATAAACTAGTTAAATATAGTTAAAAAAGAAAAAGGTAAAAGTTAAAAAAAATTTTACCAGAAGGCGAGAATAAAAACAAAAAATGAAAAAGAAAAAAATTAAATTAACTGCAAGACTAAAAAAAAAAAATCAGAGTTCCGTGCTTTGCTTTCTCCTCCTCTGGAATTCTGCTGCTCTCCTTGTTATTGAAACCGCACTCCTTGGTAGGTGAACTTGGTCTCGGCTGGATTTCTTGTTGATCTTCTGGGGGAGGGGCCTGGTGTAGTGATTCTCAAGTGTCTTTGCCCAAGGCGGAATTGCACCGCCCTTAGCAGGGGCCGGGGTGAGTAATCTGCTGGGGTTTGCTTTCAGGAGCTTTTGTTCCCTGAGCCCTTTCCGTAGAGTTCCAGAAGATGGGAATACAAATGGCGGCCTCCTGGTCTCCGGCCCGGAGGAGCTGAGAGTCCAGGACCCCACTCCTCAGTGCGCCCTCAGAGAACAGCGCTCAGTCACTCCCGTCTGCCCGACCTCCGGCCGCGCTCCGAGCTCACCGAGCCTGCAACCGGTTCAAGGTAACACCGAGCTGCGAGCTTACTGTCGGCTCTGTCTCTGTGCCGGCTTTCCCGTTCCAATACCCGCATGCTCTGTGACACTCAGACACCCCGATCCTTCTGTGATCCTGCGGGACCTGAGGCCACGCTGATCCCGTGGGCTTCACCCCGGGTAGCCTCTGGAGCGATGTCCCTTAGCGGAACAGACTTTTAAATGTCCTGATTTTGTGCGCCGTTTTTCCGCTGCTTGCTGGGAGCCAGCGCCTCCCCCCGGGGTCTAGCTTCCCTTCGCTTTGGATTCACTTCTCCGCCGGTCCTACCTTTCAGAAAGTGGTTGTTTTTCTGTTTCCAGAATTGCTGTTCTTCTTCTCTTCTATCTGCCGATGGATTTTCAGGTGTTTGCAATCTTTAGATAAGCTATCTAGCTGATCTCCAGCTAGCTGAAGTAGTCTCAGCCTGCTACTTCTCCGCCATCTTGACTCCTCCTCCCAGTCTTTATTTTAAAGACTATTTTGTTTGATACAAATATAACTACACCAGCTTTCTTTACAGTTCTATTTGTATGGAATATCTTTTTCACTTTTTACCTTCAGTCCATCTGTATCTTATAGGTGGTATACAGATGTGTCCTTTAAAAAAACAAAACAAAAAAAAAAACCATTCAGCTGTCCTGTTTTTGATTAGACAACTTAGTCCATTTAATTTAAGGTAATTATTATTTTTTTAAAGATTTTATTTATTTTTTTAACAGACAGAGATCACAAGTAGGCAGAGAGACAGGCACAGAGAGAGGAGGAGGCAGGCTCCCCGCTGAGCAGAAAGCCCCATGCAGGGCTTGATCCCAGGACCCTGGGATCATGACCTGAGCAGAAGGCAGAGGCTTCAACCCACTGAGCCACCCAGGTGCCCCTAAGATAATTATTGATAAATATATACTTATTGCCATTTTGTTAATTGATTTGTGGTTGTTTTTGTAGTTATTCTCTATTCATTTTTTCTTTTCTATTCCCTAGTGGTTTGTTGAGCATTAGTTTTATGCTTAGATTTATCATTTTTGATGTATTTACAATAATTTTTTCTTTGTGGTTACTATGAGGTTCATACATATCACCCTATGTATATAACTGTCTACTTTTAGTTTAGAACACATTCCAAAAATACATTTTTACACTCCTCTTCCATGTTCTATGTTTTTGATGTCAAATTCTACACTTTTTAAACTTTGTGTATCTCATAATTTGTTATTATATTTTTAATTAATTATTGTAGTTTTTGACATTTTAATTATAATGTATCTTGGTGTGGGTTTCTTTGGGTTTATCTTATTTAGAAATTTCTAAGCTTCCTAGACCCAGATGTCCGTTTCCTTTCCTGGGTTAGAAATGATAAAAAAGAATATATATATATGTAATTCAGCCATAAAAAAGAATAAAATCTTGTCATTTGCAATTGCATGGATGGAGCTAGAGAGTTTAATACTAAGTAAAATGAGTCAAATATCATATGATTTCACTGATATGTGGAATTTAGCAAACAAAACAAACAAAGGGGAAAAAAAAGATATATATCAAGAAATACTCTTAAGTATAGAGAACAAACTGGTGGTTACCCGAGGGGAGGTGGGTAAGGGGATGGGGAAATAGGGGATGATGATGAAAGAGTACACTTACTATGATGAACATACAATATAAAATATATACAAATATATATAAAATATAAAAACATAAAATATGATAAAAAAGAAATGTCCAATAAACCTGTCTTAGCCAAAAGAAAAGAAACAACAACAACAACAAAACAAAACAAAGAAACCCCACAAAAAATAAAATTCTTATTTGGGAAGTGTTCTTCCTCTTCTAAATTTTCTGGAAGAGTTTTGGCAAAATTTTCTTAAGGATCTAGGCCAGCAGTTATCTCTTTTTAAGAGATTTTAAATTACACATTCAGTCTACTTAATAGGTACAGAATAGCTTGACTTTTCTGTTTGATAATTTGTGTTTCCCAGGAATTGATAATTTCCTGTAAGTTTAATTTACAAATATATTTTTTGAATTCCATTAGCAGTATTCCCTTATTATCCTGCAGGATGTTTAGTGATTTCAGATTTTTTTTTTCTTAATATTGGTGACTTGTGTCTTCTCTCTTTTACTTGTTTATAGGTTTGTTGATTTCACTGATTTCTTTTTTCTTCAAAGAACCAAGTTTTCCCTAATTAATTTTTTTTCAATTTCATTGAGTTCTTCTTTTCTTTATTATTTTCTTTCTTTTGATTGCTTTTGGTTTCCTTTGCTCTGCTTTTTCTTTCTTTTTTTTCTTCCCTTTTCTTTGAAGCTTAAATTAGATTTTTGATTTGAGATCTTTCCTTTTCTCATTAGAAAGATTAAAAGCTATAAATTTCCATCTTATCAATGTTTTAGCTGTATCCTATAAATTTTCATATGTTATGCTTTCATTTTTATTCATTGGACACTTTTAAAGAATGCGCATTCTGTTGCCATTGGTTGGAATGTTTTATAAATGTCAGTTAGATACTGTTGGTTGATGATGGTGTTTAGTTGCTTTACATCCTTGCTGATTTTCTGTCTAGTAGGTCTACAATTTCTGGGAGTGCGTGTTGTGGTCCTCAATTGCCATTTGCTTTCTTCTCCTTTCACCTCTGTTAGTTGAAGCTCTGGTGTTTCATGTATACAAATTTAGAATTGTTATATATTCTTGAAGGATTAATGTAATGCCCCCCTTTTTACTTTAATAATTAATTTGCCAAGAAGTCTACTTTATTGGATATTCATATGTTCACTCTGCTTTTTTAAAAACTTCTTTTTTTTAAAAAAAAATATTTTTTTTGTTTTTTTTTCAATGTTCCAAAATTCATTGTTTATGCACCACACCCAGTGCTCCATGCAATACGTGCCCTCCATAATACCCACCACCAGGTTCACCCCACCCCCACCTCCCTCCAAAACCCTCAGTTTGTTTCTCAGAGTCCATAGTCTCTCATGCTTTGTCTCCCCCACTAATTTCTCCCAACTCACTTCTCTTCTCCATCACCCAATGTTTTCTGTGTTATTCCTTATGCTCCACAAGTAAGTGAATGCAATGACTCTCTCTGCTTGACTTATTTCACTCAGCATAATTTCTTCTAATCCTATCCATGTTGATACAAAACTTGGGTATTCATCCCTTCTGGTGGGGGCATAACACTCCACTGTATATATGAACTTCTTTCTCCATTTGTCTGTTGAAGGGCATCTTGGTTCTTTCCACATTTTGGCGACTGTGGCCATTGCTGCTATGAACACTGGGGTACAGCTGGCCCTTCTTTTCATTACATCTGTATCTTTGGGGTAAATACTCAGTAGTGCAATTGCAGGGTCATAGGGTAGCTCTATTTTTTAATTTCTTAAGGAATCTCCACTGTTTTCCAAAGTGGCTGCAAGAACTTGCATTCCACCAACAGTGTAAGAGGGTTCTCCTTTCTCCACATCCTCTCCAACACATGTTGTTTCCTGTCTTGTTAATTTTGGCCATTCTAACTGGTGTAAGGTAGTATCTCAATGTGGTTTTGATTTGAATCTACCCAATGGCTAATAATGACGAACATTTTTTCATGTGTCTGTTAGCCATTTGTATGTCTTCTTTGGAGAAGTGTCTGTTCATGTCTTCTGCCCATTTTTTTTGACGTGACTATCTGTTTTGCATGTGCTGTTTGAGGAGTTCTTTATAGATCTTGGATATCAGCCCTTTGTCTCTACTGTCATTTGCGAATATCTTCTCCCATTCCATGGGTTGCCTCTTTGTTTTGTTGACTGCTTCCTTTGCTATGCAGAAGCTTTTGATCTTGATGAAGTACCAAAAGTTCATTTTTGCTTTTGTTTCCTTTGCCTTTGGAGACATGTCTTGAAAGAAGTTGCTGTGGCCAATGTCAAAGAGGTTACTGCCTATGTTCTCGTCTGGGATTTTGGTAGATTCTTGCCTCACATTGACGTCTTTTATCCATTTCAAGTTTATCTTTGTGTATGATATAAGAGAATGGTTGAGTTTCATTCTTCTACACATAGCTGTCCAATTTTCCCAGCACCATTTATTGAAGAGACTGTCCTTTTTCCACTGGATATTTTTTCCTGCTTTGTCGAAGATAATTTGAAGATAGAGTTGAGGGTCCATATCTGGGCACTCTACTCTGTTGCACTGGTCACAGTGTTTTTGTGCCAGTATCATGCAGTCTTGGTGATCAGAGCTTTGTAGTAAAGCTTGAAATCAGGCAATGTGGTGCCCCCAGTTTTGTTTTTCTTCTTCAACATTTCCTTAACTTGTTGCATAATATATCTTTTCTTATCCCTTTACTTTAAACCTAGTTATGTTGTTATCTTTCAGGTGAATTTGTTGTAGACAACATATATTTGGGTCATGTATTTTCTTTTTTTAATTAAACTGTTGTGTCAACCTGTGTGCTTTTATTGGTATATTTAGGTGATTTACATTTAAAATAATTATTGCTATGGTTAGGGCTTACATCTGGCTTTATTTTTTCTTTCCTCTGTATTCTGTTTTATATTTTTTCTTTTTATTTTTTACTTTCCTGTGTGTAACTTGAATATTTTTTTAAAATTCCATTTTGTTTTCTTTATAGTATTTTAAGAGTGTTACTTTGGATAGTATTATTTCTGATTGTCCTATGTTTTATCCTATATATATGTAGCATTGCAGTTTACTGGTATTGATACTTTATCACTTAAATGAAGTGTTGACCTTGCTTGAGGTTAGGTCCCTTTACTCTCTGTAGTTTTAAAATATAGTTATCTTAAGTATTTCCTTTATATATATTATCATCATATCAAATGGTATTATAAATACTCTTCAACCATAACATATAATTAATGTAACTCATGAAAGAATAGTCCATTATGCTTACTTGCATTTTTACTCTTTTCATTGTTATTTTTCTGTCCTGAAAATTTTAGGCTTCTTTCATTATCATTTTCTTTCACTATCATTTAGCCAGTCTTTTAGGGTAGGCCTGCTAGAAAAAAATTATCTCAGTTTTCCTTTGAGAATTTCTTTCTTTCTTCTTTATTCTTCAAGGATAGTTTATTCAGATATAGGATTCACAACTAATAGTTCTGTCCTCTGGAAAATTGTGCTACTTCTTTCCAGCCTTCCATTGGTTTCAAATGAAAAATCTGCTCTCATATAAATTGTTCTTTTATAAATAATGTGTCATTTCATTCTGACTCTTTTTAAGATTTTTTTCCTTTGCTTTAACTTTCATAAATTCAATTATGATGTGCCTTGGTGTGGATTTCTTTGAGTTTTAGGTTTCTTTCAGCTTCTCACACATTTATGTATTTTATCAGTTTTGAGAAGTTTTTAGTCCCATACTCCCTTTTCCTCTCCTTTGGAACTTTGAAAACATGAATGTTAGATCATTTATTATCTCATAGATTTTTGATTTTTAAATCTATTTTTTAAGTCTGTTTTTTCTCTGTTGTTCAGATTGAGTCATCCTATTGATCTGTCTTCAAGTTCACTGAGTGTATCAGCTATTATCACCACTCCAGAGAGAGAAAGCATAAGTAGGCAGAGCAGCAGGCAGAGGGAGAGGGAGAGGGAGAAGCAGGCTTTCTGCTGAGCAGGGAGCCTGATGCAGGGTTTGATCCCAGGACTCTGGGATCATGACCTGAGCCGAAGGCAGCTGCTTAACTAACAGAGCCACCCAGGAGCCTTTCTTTCTTCCTTCCTTCCTTTCAGATTTATTTATTTGAGAGAGTAAGAGAAAGAGAGAGCATAAAAGGGGGAGGGGCAGAGGAAGACACTCTGCTGAGCATAGAGCCTGATGCAGAGCTCAATCTCACAGCACTGAGGTCACGACTTGAGCTGAAACCAAGAGTTGGCTGTTCAATTTACTGAGCCACCCAGGTGCCCCTGGGGTCTTCCTTTCAATCCCAGTTGGTATTGCCTACAGGAAAGGGTAGTGCTTCTCTGGGTTGTCTTGTGTTGCTGGCCCACAGTCTGTTACTGGGGGGCAGAAGCTCAGAAGCCACAAAACCCAAATCTACTTCTGCAGTTGTTGGAGGGCAAGGCAATGAAGGGTTCTGTTCATGCATGGCCCTAGAGGTGGACTGTCATGGCTGCTAGTGCTGAGGTCATGGAGAGGAAGTTGGGGCTTCCCTAGGACTCTGCTGAGTTTCCTCTTTCCCAGACTTTTTTGTTCCACATAAAATTTATGTTCCACATAAATTTAGAGAGAAAAGCTTAGAATTTTGTTTTGTTTTGTTTTGGTTTTGTTTACACATCTTTGTAGTTCTGATTTGCAGGCCCCTCAGATCCTTTAGTTTGAGGTCTATGGCAGGTAGAAACCGAGAAAACCACATTGCTTTTCCTCAGATCTTGAAGTCTCTAGTCAGCCCATGTCCTTCTCTCTAGGCTTTGAAATCTTTTTATCATTGTCCACTTATAATGTCCAATGTTATTAGTTGTACTTAGAGGAGATAATCAGAGAAAAGAATAGCATCTTGTTTTAGACCCAGAAGGCTTAAATGGATTTTGCAATATGGACATTTCCTTTGCACTTAAAGCTATATATCCATCCATGTTGATATACCCAACTTTTGTGTCAGCATGGCTGGAACTGGAGGAGAACTTAAATTATGGAACTTAGATTATGCTAAATGTAATAAGCCAAGCAGAGAAAGTCAATTATCCTACGTTTCATTTATTTGTGGAACATAAAGGAATAGCATGGAGAACACTAGGAGAAGGAATAAAAGAGAAGGAATAAATAAAGGGGGGGGGATCAGAGAGGGAGTAAAACCATGAGAGACAATGGACCCTGGGAGTTAAACTGAGGGTTTTAGAGGGGAGAGGGGCTGGGGGAATGGGTTAACCTGCTGATGGGTATTAAGGAGGGCACATATTGAATGGAGCACTGGGTATTATGTATAAACAATGAATCATGGAACACTACATCAAAACCTAATGATGTACTGTATGGTCACTAACATAACATCATAAAAAAAAAAAGAAAAAATATATCCACTGCTTGTTTGTGTGAGAATGTGGATCTTGTTTTTTAATTTTAACAAAACAGAAAACATCTTGATGTTATTTCTGATTCAAACAACATTAGCTCCAGATGAAATGGCTCTATCACATTATAAGTATTATGTAAAAGCATTTCTGTCTTACAATTTTTGGTTAAATTTGTTAATAAATATTATCAAATCTGTAGCAAGTGCTAATTCCCAAAACTATTCAGTGTTTGATAATAGTAGTTAAGGATGGTTCTTCTAACCATTTAAAACCACGAAAAACATTCTTAGCTGAAGCCATATTAAAACAGGCAGAAGGCCTTAGTTTCTTTATTTTGCTCTACAACTTTTCCTGGTGGTATGCTGGTAAATGTTTAATAGTTAGATCTCTGGAGACCAAAATCCCTGGTTTATAGAGTTTGCTGATTTCTGTGGTGGAAATATTCCCACTGTGGCTGATTTCAAGTACCAATGTGATGTCACTCAATGAGTTGTTATGAAAACGTGTGTATAATAGGCTCTCTTGAGCTTGTGCTAGCAGACTTCAGCGAACCATTGATTGAAGAGAACTTAAGAGACCTGCTAAGGAAGCCTTAGCTTCTATGTCACACACATTGAATACTTGCAGTAGGCATCATATTTTGGTAATTTGGTCCATTTAGAGTCTATCTCACCTTTATAAAACATGCACACATGCAGAAAAGTTGCTTTCTGCATTATTTCATTGAAACAGAACAGAACAGGGGAAGAAATAAATCAGATTTTTACTTTCCTGCATGGAGCCTGTAAAACTGGTTTAACCAATCCTACTATTTTCCTTATAAGCAAATATTTACTTTTGGAATGACAAGCCCTGTACTCCAGGTAGTAGTTAATGTCACACATTAAGTAATGTTTCTTTATTTTATTTACAGAGACATTACCCTGGTTTGGGTTTCCAAAAAAAAAAAAAAAAAACCGGCAAGCTTTGTTTTAAATGTCTTTTGTGGTGGCATTTGTTAATATATCAAAGTGTTAAAGAAATCTGCTTCTTTGAAAGGTAGTTACTTAGTCAGTTGTTTGCTTCCTTGCCTTTGAATGGATGGTTTTCCGACTGCATGGCGATATATCATAGAACGTGTTCGCTCTAATTGGCTTTTTTCAAACCTTCTCCATATTCTGGCCTCTCCTGCCCTCTGTTCTGTATGTTTTTATAGCCCTTTGTCTATGGTACTGGCCAATTTGTAGCTCTGTGGCTCTCTGCCCAAACTTGCCTTCTGGAGTATTGAACACTACCAGGACCCATGTTTCCTTTCCCAAATGAAAACAATTGTTGGCATCTCCTGCCATTGGAGCCACCATGGCAAAGACATGAATCCAGATTAAGGGAGCTCTTTTACCTTGAGACCAATTCTGGTGAGGGAGGGGTGTTTCCCTGAACCTACAAGAAATTCTCAGACAAGGTGTCCCAAGAATTCAGCTCAATTCTGACACTATCTACCTGGAGATAGCATCAAATCCCATGGGTTAAAGGCTCATTCCTAAGAGACTGCCCCCCACCCTCCACTTTAGATGCCAGCCACAAGCCCCAGGTTGTTACTTGGGCTACTACTGACCAGTAGACTGTGTCAGAGGTTCCCTGGACCTCCTTCCTAGATTTTGTTAATTTTCTAGAGTGGCTCAGAGAAACATTTTACTAGATCATATTGTTTATTTTACAAAAGAATATAACTCAGGAACAGTCAGATGGAAGAGGTGCATAGGGCAAGGTATGGGGAAGGAGTGTGGAGCTTCCTCTGCCTGCAAGCCAACTTTTCCCTCACTTCCACATGTTCACTAGCCTGAAAGCTTTTTAGATCCAGGCCTCTTGTTTTGGTTTTGTTTTGTTTTATTTGTTTAAGATTTTATTTATTTGTGAGAGAGAGAGAACAAGTGGGGGAAGGGCAGAGGGAGAAGCAGACCTGCTGCTGAGCAGGAGCCCAACATGGGGCTGGATCCCAGGACTCTGAAATCATGACTGGAGTGGAAGACAGACGCTTAACTGATGGAGCCCATCAGGTGCCCCGGCCTCTTGGAAACTTCATTAAATAGGCAGAATTGATTAAATCATTAGCCACTGGCATCTGATTCAATGATTAGTCCTTCTCCTCTTTGGGAGAGGAGTCAGGGTTGTAGGACTGAAAGTTACAAACCTCTAATCTTGTGGTTGACTCTACCATAAACCAGCCCCCTCCTTAGATGCTTTCCAAAAGCCACCTCATTAACATAAAAAAAGCCTCTTTATTACTTTCAACACTAAAGAAATTCCAAGCTTTTGGGGAACTATGAGCCAGGAATTGTGGATGAAGACCAAATATATCTCAATGATCAAATATATTTTTTTTATAAATCATAATATCACAAGGTCAAAGACCTGATAGGCTCTCTGCCTCAAATGCGGCTGCAATATTAATAGAGAACTCTTGTCTCATTGGGTAATCTTGGAATGGTACAATTACCGGAATGAGTAGGGCAGTGGGACAGTCAGGATTCTCAAAGCAACTGCTGACCTCTGATGCTCACAAGGCCTACCTGAAGTTTGGTGTAAACAATTCAGTAAAGTTGTTCCCTTTGGCTAATTTATAAGCTGTCTGCTACATGGGGTCAAAGTAGAGCTTAGTCCTGGAAACAAGGGGTTACATTTCTTCCCTGGACCTATCACTGACTCAGGAATCTGTCAGTTCTTTTATTTTGGGAAATGGGACAGAACCTTGTTTGTGGAGAAGGGTTTGAAAGCATTCTACTAAATACCTTTGTTATCTCCCTTCATAAAGCTGAGTAGTGTAGTGCAAATGGAGGAAGGGTGCTAGACAATGGCAGAACAGAATGAGGATGGCAGAGTGGTTGTTGTACATGATCAGGCATCACCTCCCATCCCATCCTGAGGTATAGCTAACCCTACTGAAGATTGGTGATAGAAATTTATAATTTGAAGGTCTTTTATTTTTCCCGAGGTAGTATCACTTGTGGAAATGGAAATGCCCCAGAGGGAATTTCAAAACTCCTTAAGAAATATCAGTGATTTAAGTTCTTAATTAGGGTTAGTTCATCATATCCTTTTCAGAAAACTAGGGACCACAGGGAGGGAGAAGATGGCTAAACAGATGGGGTGTCTGAAGCTAGCAGCTCAGAGATATCTGAGGGCAGACAAAGGGCAGACTTTGGCCATTTCACACTTTTGCCTCTGGCCAGCCCTTGGAGGAGCAACACAACATTAACTATTTTAGCAGTAATTTCATAAAAAGACTATGGGATGTTCAGGACATTCACTAGGAGGACATAGATACACATTTGCCTATGGGATCCTTGTTTTCAGAGAATGTAGCTTTCATTCTAATTGAAACAAATCCTGACTTAGTAGAGTCATAACCTCTTTCTAAAGCACAAAAGCAGAATGTGACCTGACTGGCAAAAGAAAGAAATTTGTTTTCTGAGAGACGTCCAATCACCAGTGTTTCCAGCACCTTCTATAGTTTCCTTCATATTACTGTATGTGGAGATTTCTTATGCAAAACAATGTTCTGGAGCATTATTTGGTCTTAATTTATCAAAGGGAGATCATGCTCACAGTCCAGAGTTTGGGGGAAAGAACTAACTTCTATAGAGCACCTACTTTGAGGTGGAAGCTTGCCAAAAGTTCCCAGTTAAACTTCATTCTCTTAGTCCGCTTGGGTTGCTCTAACAAAATACTATAGACTGGATGGTTTATACAACAATCATTTATTTTTCAGTTCTGGACCCTAGAAGTCCAAGATCAGGTTTTGGGCCAATTGCATTTCTGGTGAGGACCCTCTTCCTGGTTTACATACAGCCACCTTCTCTGTGTCCTTACATATTCTCTCCTTGGTTCATGGGGAGACAGACTTCATTTAATCTTAACTACCTCTAAAAGCCCTATCTTTAAATACCATCATTTTGGGGGACTAGGTCTTCAACAAGTGAATTTTGGGGGCATTTTGGTTCACAGCACCCACTTTGACTCAAGGTAGAATGTGTTTAAAATAAAATAGTTACAGAAGAGGAAACTGAGGCCAAAGAAGTGAAGAACTAACAAACAAAGAAGTGACTCACCAACTCCAAAATTCTGGCTGGTCGGATCCAGATACTCTCTCTCTATGACGCATGCTAAGGTCCAGACACTGGGCTGTTTTAGGAGGAAGGGCATGGTAAGAACTGCATCCAGTCTATCTGGAATGAGTCTGAAAGCTTCCTGACAAAGGGCAGACATGTACTATTTCTCCTCGTAGGTGTTTGGTAAGTTGAAAATCAAAATTCTGAAAAAGCGGATAGTTCCCTCTGATATTCAAGGGCCAGTTGTGCACTCCATATTCCTCAGAAAGGAAGAGAGGCTCTTACAAGTGAATATTGTTGGCGGAGTCTGAAGAACTTGTGATGGAACCATGGTGCCAGCTCCGGTGACCAACAGTCACCTGTGCTAAATTATTCTCCATCTTACCTGTTCACGAGGGACTCAGAGCAGCGCTGTTGAAACCTCACCTAGGATGATCCCACCTTTCCTTTCAGTCACTCATTTAACATTTGCTCATTAATTATTTATTAATATCTAAAGTGTGTGGTGCTGTTTTGGGTGCTGGAGGTAAGTAGGTGAGCAGGACAAAACTGCATCCTTATTGTCAGTACTCCATTTCCTTTTCAGGAGGCAGGATAGGCAAGGACCTGGTTACTTGAGGTTTCTGGACAGGCCTGGTGTTGTTTAGCTCTATTTCATTTAATTTTAATTTTATTTAATTTTCTTCATTTTGTTTCATTTAACTTTATTTATTTTAAGACAAATACAGAAAGCCATGCTGTCAGAGTAGATAGTGTCACAGAAGAAACTAATTATAAAGACCAAGTGGTCATACATTGGCAGGATTCGCTGCTATAATCAAACAAAACACAGTTAATCTGGCACACATTTCAGGATGTACATAGTCATTACTGTGCTATATGATAATCAGGCATAAATGATCAGCAGTTAACCAAAATAACTATAATCAGTACAACTGCTACACAGACAAGTCATCTTCTAAATGTTATCTTTTATTAGGTCTCTAGTACTCAGATCTAGTGTCACTCTAGCTTTCTTGGTACTGTGTGTGGCTGCGATTTTCCAGTGTGCAAAGACAGAGCTCTTCATCACGTGTGCTCCATCAGCTTCCTGGGGCCTACTAGCCTTGCTCTGAGTCCTTTTTGTACTTCCTCCCATTCACCAAAATTCCCACATTCTTCCCCTTCTCCTACCAGGCACCCTTGCTCCTGTCTTGAGACCAAAGCTGTAAGAAGAGTCTGGATTTACAGGGTATGTAATCTCCCAGTGGGAGCTGGCCAAATGGAGGAGGGAGAGAGATGGAAAATCTACACCCCCTGGAGAACCCAGCATGCAAGAATGGGAGGGAGATTGCACGCCAGGGTGAGGGACAGTGCAGGGAGGCAGAGGAGCATAGCCCCAGTGCCCACACCTCTTTCAGATCCAGGCTCCAGGGACTTTTGATGTGATTTTAGATGTAGGGAGGATATATCCCAAATCCTCGCCTCCAACCAGACATTCCTTAAATGAGACACAAACCTTCCATTTAATGATTGGAGATAACAATCTGAAATGCAAATGCTTGGAGAATTACTACTCTGGCTTGAAAAGGTTTGGGATCCAGGATAAATATGCTGCTTTAATTTAGAAAGTGGTTGGGAAGTGGGAAGCCCTGGGAGGCAGGAGAGGGCAGAAAGGAGATGCCTTTCAGGAGGGAAGAGGAAAATGTGATTGGATCCTGAGTTAAGTTCGTAAATCTGCTTCAGGTCCAGATCTGTTCTAGGCTGATGGGAGTTGTTGGTTATGTGATGTTGGGCCACCTGAATGACTCATGTCATATACCAGGTTAGCCTCTCTGTCATGAGAAGACTTTGTGAAGACTTATTCTTGATAGAAAAAGATGATTTACATTAATAAATAAGTTAGATTGCAAGGAAGCTGTTTCCGTAGTGTAGTGGTTATCACGTTCGCCTCACACGCAAGGAAGCTGTCTAACGTGTCAGGCATTGCATTTCAGGGCAATTATTAGATGCTTTGGGTGGAGTTACAGGCATAAGGCCAAAGGTTGAGTGACTTTAAGTCACCCAAGTAGAATGATTCTTGCTGAGAAATGGATGGCCTGAAGTGCTGGGGTGCGGGGTGGCTTGCAGGCTGGGAGGGAGCGGGGGGCAGCCTGCCCAGGGAAAGAAGTTGGTGGTAGCAATGCATTGCTTTGTAGGGAAGGCTTCAATAGAAGGATCAGAGGAGCACAAGAGTCTAGGACTAGAGCAAACACTTCTGTCCCTGCGTCCCTCTGGGGCTGGGGGACGGCCTGCATCCCAGCCAAGGCTGCCCTAGACAACCTGCACTGAACATGCTAGGAATACCAGAGGATTGAGGATCAGACTATAAGTTTCTAAGTAGCCCAGGGAAAGAAACAGAGGTCCCCATAGAGTTTCTCTAATCAAGGTCCTATCAGCACAACAGAATTACTGATTTCAGGATTAGACTCATTACTTCAGGTGGCAACATACCCAAAATGAAACGAAAGACAGATGGCTCACTCTGAATCATATCTTTTTAACAGACAATATTTAATGTCAAAGAAGGTAGAAGAAAAAAAATTAGAACCCAGATTAGTCTGATGTAGTACATTCTCTTGTGATTATTTTTATTTCTTGGATTTCACTTGGGAGGTTGCTCTTATTTGGGACAGGATGCTAACTGTTGTCACTTAAGGCACATTTCACAACAAAGCATCATTCTGGATCTCAAGGAAAAACACTGGTCTTTCTGAAAATCTTAAATTATCAGAGTTATTTATCCATTTTCTCCCACCATAGAGAATAACATGTGTTTCTCATAAAGTTGTACATGTTTATCAAATATGTAAATTAACAAATACCACAACCATTTTTATATTATAAAATATATGTGAAGTATTTTATATCTGATGGAAAACTTTTCTTCATCAGGAAAGGGGTGGAGGTTGGTCCACACACTAGGACCTTCTGTCTGGAGTGAGAATTCCATTCCTGGCCATTCCTTGCCCAGGTCCAAACAATAAGCAATTAGCCCACCTCTTCTTGACTCCTTTTCTCAGTGGGTGGAGGAATCAGAAGTACATCTCTTTTAGTCTCAGAAGCCGGGAGACTCATCTTATCCATGTATCTTCCCTGCGGTCCTTGAATAATAAGGACATGCATAGATTTAAGATATCAACCCTAGGGGAAGGGTGGGCATGTGTTCTCTGAAGAAGCCTCCATTCTGACCCCAAGGATATAATACACCTGTTACCTATTCACAGAGTTAGTTAGGCCTGCTGGGAAGGTTGAAAATATTACTTGAAATGAATTACCATTTGATTTAGCTATCAGAACTGTTGTTGAGTCTGTTGTTAATTCATAAATAAGCATGTAATTATATCTTCTCTATTATCTTTGTACATTTCCTAATCAATTTCACTCATAGATAGTCATATTACTTCTCACATGGAATGCAACCTCTGCCCCACTAGACGTAGCTCAAGGCTCTCTTTGTGAAACCTTCCCAGTCAGATTCTCCCAGTGTTGTGAGTTCCCTTACCATTGAGTCAGTTCTACATCATGTAACTTACATCTCAAAGCAAAATAGTTAATTCCTATTTAGCACTCACAACATGCCACTTACTGTTCCAAATGCCTTTCAAATGTTAACTCATTCCACGTGCATAAATCTCTTATGAGACAGACACCATTATTTTTTTTTTTTAATTTCTTTTCAGCGTAAAGTATTCATTGTTTTTTGCACCACACCCAGTGCTCCATGCAATCCGTGCCCTCTCTAATACCCACCACCTGGTTCCTCCAACCTCTCATCCCTGCCCCTTCAAAACCTTCAGATTGTTTTTCAGAGTCCATAGTCTCTCATGGTTCACCTCCCCTTCCAATTTCCCTCAACTCCCTTCTCCTCTTCATCTCCCCTTGTCCTCCATGCTATTTGTTATGCTCCACAAATAAGTGAAACCATATGATAATTGACTCTCTCTGCTTGACTTATTTCACTCAGCATAATCTCTTCCAGTCCCGTCCATGTTGCTACAAAAGTTGGGTATTCATCCTTTCTGATGGAGGCATAATGCTCCATAGTGTATATGGACCACATCTTCCTTATCCATTCGTCCGTTGAAGGGCATCTTGGTTCTTTCCACAGTTTGGTGACCGTGGCCATTGCTGTTATGAACACTGGGGTACAGATGGCCCTTCTTTTCACTACATCTGTATCTTTGGGGTAAATACCCAGTAGTCCAATTGCAGGGTCATAGGGAAGCTCTATTTTTAATTTCTTGAGGAATCTCCATACTGTTTTCCAAAGTGGCTGCAAGAACTTGCATTCCCACCAACAGTGTAAGAGGGTTCCCCTTTCTCCGCATCCTTTCCAACTCATGTTGTTTCCTGTCTTGCTAATTTTGGCCATTCTAAGTGGTATAAGGTGGTATCTCAATGTGGTTTTAATTTGAATGATGAAATGATGAACATTTTTTCATGTGTCTGATAGCCATTTGTATGTTTTCATTGGAGAAGTGTCTGTTCATATCTTTTTAAATTGATTGTCTTTTTTAATATGATTTTTAATTTTTTAATATGATTTTTAATATGATTGTCTGTTTTGTGTGTGTTGAGTTTGAGGAGTTCTTTATAGATCCTGGATATCAACTTTTTGTCTGTACTGTCATTTGCAAATATCTTCTCCCATTCCGTGGGTTTCCTCTTTGTTTTGTTGACTCTATCCTTTGCTGTACAGAAGCTTTTGATCTTGATGAAGTCCCAAAAGTTCATCTTTGCTTTTGTTTCCTTTGCCTTTGGAGACATATCTTGAAAGAATTTGCTGTGGCTGATATCGAAGAGGTTACTGGCTATGTTCTCCTCTAGGATTCTGATGGATTCCTGTCTCACGTTGAGTTCTTCTATCCATTTTGAGTTGATCTTTGTGTACGGTGTAAGAGAATGGTCGAGTTTCATTTTCTACATATAGCTGTCCAGTTTTCCCAGCACCATTTATTGAAGAGACTGTCTTTTTTCCACTGTATATTTTTTCCTGTTTTGTCGAAGATTATTTGACCATAGAGTTGAGGGTCCATATCTGGGCTCTCTACTCTGTTCCACTGGTCTATGTGTCTGTTTTTATGCCAGTACCATGCGAAACAGACACCATTATTAACCTCTTTTTGCAGACAAGAAAAGTGAAGGCCTGAATGGTTGCTCCATTTCTGCAGGTTCCCCCACTTGTCAGAGTTGTAAAACAAAGCTGTGCATCTGGGCATCTGGTCCAGCCCCTCTCCATGGGCGCTACTATCCAGGGGAGGCATGAATCAGAGAACCCTCCCTGCCAGGGGCTCCTGGCTATTTATCAGAGTGATCTGCGGAGAATTTATAAAATAAAAGATCCTGGATTTCCCATTCAGAGTCTGTGATTTAGTGGATCAGGGAATGTCTTCAACTTCCTTCAGTGCTTTGAGAATGAAGGCAAGTTTGGGGACATTCTTTCCTGCAGCAGGATCCTAAGTGCACAGTAGGTATAAAAGGATTGTGTGTGTGTGTGTGTGTGTGTGTGTATTGCCTAGCAGAAGCCTCAATATCAGAGTTCTCAGATGTATGTGAGCCTGTAGATGATATGACAAGCCACAGACAGAGGAAAGCAGTCACCAATCCTATCAGATATGGAAATATTTTGACAACGGTTGCTAACTAAATTTAGAGAAATTTATTGTAATTTTAAGTAAAAACTTCTAACTACAAGACAAATTTCTTTTAAAACTCATACTTCCAGTTCTGTCACTTGCCTGAGTACTAAGTCTGCTTGTAGATCAGAATGTGCCACGGTCATGGGGGATGCTGATGTCCAACACTCCAGAGGGATGGCAGTGAGCCACAGAACTCAGAAAAAGAAGCTGGTGGAGATGTGGCCCTAGACTCTAGTTAGTCACCTCGAGAGAAGTTAGTCGTCTCGCTGTATATCAAAGTCAGCTCCAAACACTTTTTAAAAAGTACAGCACCTCGTTCATGGTGCTGTGTCCACTGGCGTTTTGTTTGATTCAGAAGATGGACGCTCTCAGCCAGATGGGCCTCCCCAGTGTGTGAGTTCCACTGCCCTTTGCAACCAGCTTCTTCTCCACCAGGACTGAAGAAAGATATTTAATATGAATTCCTGCTTCTTGCAAGTTTCCAAAGTTCACATCTCTCTCTCTTACATCAGAGCAGAACACAAAACACAAAAAAATCCCAGGGTAGCAACTATCCGGGATTAATTTCCCCTTTCTTTTGGCTCTTCTCTCCTCCTCTAAGGGTTAAGTATGTGGAGGGAAGAATTGCTAGACTTTGTGTCTGTGCTTGGTGGGAACTATTAAATTACTGCTGGATGTTTTTGATTATACCACACATCAGTGCTTGAGTACCGAGGCCCTGGAAGCCACATGTGCCTTGCCGGCCTGGCCTGCGCCTGTGCCTGGCCCCCGGCGCCTGGCCCCACACTCACTCATGGGGGCCTCTCCGTGGCACCGAAACAGTGCAAGGATGGGAGCTAGTGCTGGCAAAGTGAAAGGAAACGGGCAATAAAACCGAGAGCTGAGCGGCTTACTGGAGCCAGGACGCTGGGGTCTGCTTAATTGCTCTGAAATGAAAAAGATTTGGGGGTTTTCATGAAATCCCATAGGTACACTTGCCAAGCCTCAAATATTAGATTGAATTACAGTTTCTAATCCCTTCCCTCTCCCTCAGCCATGTGTCTTATTTCTTCTGGAGGTTTGTCCACAGCTCTGGGCCGGGAGGAAAAAGGTTAACCTGAGCGGAAGCCAGGCTCTCCCAGGTTTCAGTGAGCATACAGAGGTGCCCTCTGGGAGCTCTCCGTCGCTGGACATCTGGCATCCGTTGGTGCCAGGGTTCCAGAATCATTGAGAACAAAGGTGCTTCCCCAAGGCCCAGGGGTGGCCATGCTCTGGGGCTGACCAGGATCAAAGTGCATAGGTCATTTCTCTGGGCAGAATCCATATCTTTTATGAGAGACTTAAAGGAGTCTTGCAAAAATTAAGAAGTACTAATAGAGAAAACAGAAGTATGACAACACAGTTCGGGATTTTCCTGGGGAAGAAGAGGATTTTCAGGACTGCCCAAGGAGGAATGGGAAAAGTGGTCAAAAGGCTGTTGGGCAGTCAGTGTCCAAATTACAGAGAGGGGGGTGCATAGCATTCTCCATCTGACCTCACCAGTGGGAAGTGTCTCACTGAGCAATTGAGGGCAGGAAACCTGGCTGGGGTAGAAAGGATGTAGCATGAAAACCAGCCCGATGAGTCATGTAAGATGAACACTGGCCTATAATAAGCACAAAGAATTGTTAGAGGGGAGACGCCAGGAGCATAGGGAGGTGTAGAGGGGTGGGCGGGGTATAAGGCTGACTTCCCTTACACCCCTTCCCTGCTGGTGGTGTGGCCTGCTGCTCCTCAGTTCCCACTCACTGGTTTCACACTCTCCAGGCAAAGCCTGGAGGGGCACACCAGAATGACCTTGGAGACTGAACTCAGAGGCCAGGACTCTTTCTTCAGGCAGGTTTTATCTTCTCTGGGGCTTTTGCATATCTCACCTTATTTGTTTCACAACCTTCAGGTTTCCTTTTATGCTTGTGGAACAAGTGTATTGGGGTTGTTCCACAAGACAAAGGTGGGGCAGGGGAGCTGGTAAGCACTGAAAGGAGCTTTCCTTCTGGGTGATACAAACTCTCCAAATTTTCAAAGCATTCTTAGGAAAACAAAGGCTCTGAGGTCTGTTTTGAGGAAATGTGCCAGAAAAGTGATAGGAAGACAGAGTAACAGTGACATGATATGAAATCAAGGAAACTTTGGAGACTGTCAAGATTAATATGTAAGGAAAACATGGGAAGTCTACCTGAGTATGAGCTACTGTTACCATCATTATGAGTGAAGAGGCTCTTAGTTCTCTAGTTCCTACTTTACTGAGCACATGGCTGAGTGTACTCTGAATTTGGAGATTTGTTTCTTTCCCACACTCACACCACCAAGTTCATAGTGTCTTCTGTGGCAGTATATTTACCACTGCTTAGAGGTGGCACCTCTGTGACAAGTGTGTCATCCCTGTCATAATGGTCCTACCTGGTATCTTGTGTTCTGCTTATGTTTGTAGTTGTATGTCATGGGTTTTTCCAAATTAAATCTGTGTGGTCTTTTCTTGGTTTTGTTGGTGGATGAAGGGTCTTGTTTCTGTGACAGCATGGCCTTCTAGAAGGAGTAGTCCAGACTCTCAGTGTGTGCTGTCCCCTCAAAGAATATCAGAGTTCTACCCCATGCTTCCTTGGCAGACAGAAAACTGGGATCTTGTGATATAGTTGCCATGGGATGACTCTTGTTCCCAAAGAACAACATGATCTTCAAGGTAAGGACTGTAGCTAAACCTCAGGGTGAGGAAAAGCACTGTGGAGGCAGAGAGGCAGAAGCGGCACAAAAGGACAATTCAAGTGACCGCCCAGCTTTCCCAGTCTTGGAAAGTTGAACTATCCAGATGCCCTTGTTCCCAGCCATGTGTCATCATGTGAGGAAGGCCAATACATCTCTCTCTGGGGAAGCACAAGCTTGTGAGCTGCTCTTCAGGAGGATAGCACCCACTGGCAGATCTCATCATGAGCATGAGCCTCATTCATGCCCACACAGTGTGAAAGTGGTCTCTGTGTTCTCCCTCTGCAGCTGGATGGAAGGAAGGAGCAGAGAAATAGTACATGCTATTGGTGGGACACTGTGGGCCTTTTCACATACATCATTTCATTTAACTTCCCAGGAACTTCTGAGGTGCTAATTATTATTCCCATTATTTTAAATGATGAAACTAAAGCCTAGAAGCATATTAGTTAGCACTAGCTGTTGTAACAACAACAACAACAACAACAACCCAATTGTAAAAGGTTTTAAAAAATGACAGAGGTCTATTTCTCATTCATTTAAATCCCAAGGCGGGGGTTCCTTCTCAAAGGAAACTCTCCTCCAGATGGTACTTCAGAGATCTGGTCCCCTCCACTCTTGAGACTTAATCATTTTGGAGTCTTTTACCATGCTTTGGCTCCAGTAGTGAGACATTTAAAATTTAGTGAGAAGGTTATTTTAGAACTGGGATGAACCATAGCAATAAATAATCCAAACTCTGTATTATTTTATTGATTAAGAAACTGAGATTCAAGAAGATTGACGGATTGGTCAAGGTCTGAAAGTTGGGTCATATAAAAATCTGTTTGTACATTCAGTTCTACAAATATGAGTGAAAATTTGCTGAATGGGCCTAAATAGAGATAGGATTTCCTCCTCAATAAATTAAAACAAACAAACAACCTACAAATTCAATTCAGCTTTTATTTATAGATAAGAAGCATTGGGGTTCAAAGTTCTAGAAATTCTTGGTATGAATATTTGGGCAAGGAAAAATAATGCATGTGGCTGTAGGCAGTGTAAGAAATGCCTTTCGGGGGTGCCTGGGTGGCTCAGTGGGTTAAAGCATCTGCCTTCGGCTCGGGTCGTGATCTCAGGGTACTGGGATCGAGCCCCACATCGGGCTCTCGCTCATCGAGGAGCCTGCTTTCTCCTTTCTCTCTCTCTCTCTGCCTGCCTCTCTGCCTACTTTTGATCTCTGTCTTTCAAATGAATAAATAAAATATTTAAAAAGAAAAAGAAAGAAGAAATACCTTTCAAGGGAGGTAACAGTAGGTGTTTTTCTCTGCCACTTCAATTTTCACCTGCTTTTCAAAATATTTGTTTCTCTCTATTGACTAACAGAAGGTGTTTCCAATAGGTGACAAGTGGGGTTTCCTGATTCATCATCACAAGGGCAAATCTGATTATGTCTTATCTTTGGTATTCCCTATGTTCCCATGAACTGCGACTTGGAGCAGGATAGGAAAGAGAGAAAGCAAATGTTTTGCAGATCTTTATCAAGTTCCCCTGAGGGAAGCAGCTTGTATGACTAGCATGCAAGGACTGACTAGAAGAGAAGAGGGGTAGTGGATAAAGAGGAATCCAGTGTTTCATACAGAAAGCAACAGCAAATGATGAGTCAGGATAGTTCTGGTGCAAAAATATACAGTGAGAGGATGAAGAAGTGATAGGGTAAATATCGTCCTTTGATTCATTTCTATCTATTGCCACAGAATGAAATCACTTCTCTCCCTAGGAGATTAAAACCCAGTCTTTCTGTCTCCACCACAGAATGTCTGCTTTTCTCATTAACTGGACTTCCATATGTGGTACGGGATGACCTAAGCTGTGGAGGGCAGCGGGCTGACCAGAACAAAGGTCAGATTGTAATCTCCAAGCATGAAATCTATTTTTTGTCCACACTCTCAACATCCACTTCCTACCACCAAATAAAAGGTAGAAGAAAGAACAACATAAAACTGTAACAACAAAAGGTTGTGATGTGAAATAAAGCCCTGGAAACATCATCTGCTGTTATCAATGCATTTGGAACTAAATCTTCCCCACTCATTTGGCTCTGATGGTATGCCGGACAGCCCTAGGGAAATCTGTAACAGCAGGGCCCAAGGACACATGACCTGTTAAGCAGACCATCACCAAAATAGGATGCATGCTTATTTTATTTGTAGACACAGTAAGTCCAGGTTTGCATAATGACTTTTTTTAAGGGAGAGAAATAATCTGTAAGAGAAAAAGTTATTGGTTTTGAACACTATATTTTATCTGTTTGGTTCTTTGTGGTTGCCAAATCTACAAAAGTACAAAGCTTAAAAAAACAAACAAACAAACCCAACAACAGACAACTCTTATTGAAATCTCTTGGAAGATATAAAATCTTCCAGAGAAGCCCCTGCGTTTTCCTTTAAGTTAGATAACAAGTGGAGAGAAGTGAGTTTGTTGTCCCAGAGTACATGGGAGCAGACAGGGGTGGAGTTTAAGTCTGAACTTTGAAGCGTTTGATTCTTATCAATTGTGTAGAGCAAAGTGGAACTACATTGATTTCAAGCGAATTAGTTTTCTGAGTTCTCTGGAGGCTTGGGTGATTTTAGTAGTGGAATTCTGATGCTCTCCAATACCAACAAAAACAAAAAACATACAAACCATGAGGCTAAGATTGGAGAGCTCTCAACTACAAGGGAATTTTTAGACATCTTTTTTTTTAACAGCCCTGGCCTGAAGTATCTGGGAGATGTCTTTAGAATGTTCAGATTGGCTTCCTGCTAAAGGTAAGTGCATGGCTGACAGTGAAGTCAAGGTGAAGAATGCATATAGAGCAGGAAAGGTAAAAGGCATCTTTCTTTTCAATTGCAAGAGTTTGGTGACGAACTGTCTTAATTTACTTTTTTAAAAATTTGTTTTATTTTCCAATTTTATTTGGTTTGTAGTATTATTTTCCTTGGGCTTGATATGGCAAATGTGCAATACTTTCGGCAACTTTGGATAATAAAATGGAAAACCCTGTTTCTAGTCAGGAAGAAACACAGCTGAAATGCCATTTGACCCTCACAGTGACTGCAGCCTGCACACTCCTGCCACAGGCTCTGGGAGGGAGGGCTGGCTTGGGTCTCCACATGCACCCCCGCCCGCGGCTCCTCCCCTTCTTTCCTCCCACGCTTCTCCCAAAATGTACAGGCTTCAAAGCAATCTCTGATAGCTAAGTGACCAAGTCCTGGAAGTCTGACATTGGGATAAAACTTGGATGTTCTGGAAAAGACTTTGGAGGCAGAATAGGACAGGCAGCAAAACCCAGATGCTTCTACAAACAGCTCCATTTTGGTAATGGTTCCTGGAATGATTTCAAATCAGCAAAATATCTCTTTTAAAACAGTCTTCTGGCTGCTGTGCTGGGTTGTTTTGCTTTGTTTTGTTTTGGTATGAAAACATTTTGTAGTTCAGAAAACTTTCTTTAATATAAAAAGTTATATATTTTCTTCAATACTACAGTCAAGTAGCTAAAGTGTTGGAAATGTTAACAGCAATGAGACTATATTTGTTGTAAGAACTTAATGCTCTGTCTGATTCCTTGCATTTTTCCTTCTACCTCCCTCCACACTTCTTTTTGTCTTATTAAAAGGATACCCATGATGACTTCCTGGGTATATTTCTAGAAGAAGAAAAAGAAGGAGAAGGAGAGGGAGGGGGAGGGGGAGAAGGGGAGGGGGAGAAGAATTCTTTTGTCTTAAATTCCATTAGTTTTTGAGCCTCTGGAATTTCACAAGAGGTGTCAAATTTAGCTGACCCCAAACTTTTCGCTTGAACAGAAATAGAAACCTAGAGGGGAAAAGCCATGCTGTGTGCTAAGGATATATGACCCATGAAAAGAACTACAACAGAATATGTTAAATGATCTTGTTAAGAGCATTACAACTCTTCAGAGTTCTGTTTTACCTCTCTTGAGTGGGGTGTATAAAACTTTGTTCAGATTTGTTGTGGCTGACTCTAATAAAAATAATTTAAAACACAAACTTGAAGTGAGTTTTTATTCATTAATTTAACGATTTTACCAATACTACCTTTTTAATTTTCTTCACCTCTTTTTTTTTTTTTTTGTCATTAACTGTCATTTATTTCTGAAAGAAGCCAAGACTCCTTAGAAAAATAGCTGATTACAGATCTGTGGTTGGACATGTACAATTTTTATTTTCTTCACCTCTTTTGTTGTCAGTAGTTATTCATTCATTGATTCAATGATTAGTAAGTGCTTATCGTGTTTTTATGGGGGAATAGAAAGATAACTAAGACACAGATCCTACCTGCGAAGTCTCAATTTTGTTAATTTTAAAACTGAAATGTTATGTCTCTGATTTTTTAAATCCAATGAAATGATGAGATGCTATTTATATGTCATGCCTTGGGTGCATTCTACAAATACACATTGGTATTTTATGGCATACATAGCTGGATTTGGCGGGCCTTTTGCCATTTATGGTTTTGCTTATAGATCTCCCACGGGCCTTTAGGGTTTCCTCAGAAAGACCTTTTGCTATTTCTAGAACAGGACGTTACACTTCTTGGTGATACCAGATGTGTATAGACATGCTTATTCTTCCTCAGAATCTGTGCAGTGGTGTATGTGAGACTGCACATGAGCACAGAAAACCGTCCCTGCCACAGGAACTTGCAGTACTATGGAGACAAACAGGGTAGGAAAATATCTACCATAAGACAAGTTCCATAACAGAGTTTCATACCAAGTGCTACTATGGGAACGTAGTTGGTATGAACTTGGAGAAGGGGTGTAGGTGGTCTGGGAAAGTTCAATGTAGGAGATGACACAGGATGCCCAGATGGAAAAGAATGGTATAGAGGGCAAGTGGCGAATATGCCACCTGTCCAAGTGCTTTGTGGAAGAGAAGGTGGAGCCTCGGGCTGGTATTCTTCTTCTGGCCAGAGCTGCCTCTATAGCTGGCCCAGAATGTTTGTTCTACACCAAATCCAGTCACAAGGATGTCTGTGACTCTCCAATACACATACCTGTGTGAGTCAGTCTAAATGAATCCAGTGGTGGTAAGGACCATTCACTTGGAGATACTCTGAGATTCTAGGAGTACTGTCCTTGAAATCTGGAAAGTTCTAACAGCAGGCCCTCTTTGCGTAGAGAGGAAAATAATTCTTCTTATTTTTGAAGAATCTTTTTGCTGACTTCAGCACACTTCACTACATCTGCATAGCAACTGAGAAAGTCCCATATAAAGTCCTGTTGTATGCCAGGCGCAGACTGACAGGCACTGGGGCAGCCTCAGTCTTGCCCTACGGGTCTGCCCAAGTGCACATAGCCTTCAGGTGTGCAGCCCAGGTCTTGGGACCCTCTGTCCACTGTACCACATCAATCTGATTTATTGGAAATGACTTTTTAAGATAGTGACCATCTTGTGATTATGTAGAATGATATGCTACATAAGCATGTGTAAATTCCTGGCATCTGAAATTCCATCTCTAAGGATCTCTTCCTCCTATAATAGTCATGACAAGAAAAAATTCGAGCAAGTCTTATCAGTTGTGTATGCAGAGAATATCAGAGGTTCTTATCAGAGCTGACTACTACTGGGGTGGTGTCAGGGTGGGTGATGCCTATCTATTACTGAGCAGGTGAAGGCGGACAGAGCTGCAGGAGCCATGAAGAGGAGAAGAGCTGGGAGCTCAGAACCATTTTACTTATCAAATATTTCCTGTTTGGGACATACTTGAATTGTTTCTTGGATTGATCATCCAAATTTGCTGGAAAATTGGTTGTCAATGTGACAGCAGCAATGAGGGAGGGTTGTCTGATTTCTTTCCTTGTGATCTGGGCCTCAGGTTGTAAATATTTTGGATAACTTCAGTGGGATCCTCCTTGTCACCTATAATGAGAACAAGCCAGCCACATAGTGGAAATAACTCTGGGTGGGACAGGCTTACCTTTTCTGTAGAGTGCTCTGACAACCATATCCTATAATAGGACCCCTTCCCCTCTGCTCAGGGTACTGTGTGGAATGGGCACAGTGGAGATTGTCTGGGAGTGTGGCCCATCTCTGTTGCTCCTGGTAGATTCTGGGTAGCTAAGGAGGGGCTGTGTGGTCTGCCTGTGTGCCCAGAGCCAACGGGCACCATAAGCTGGGAAACAACGGGTAACTGGGTCCTTTTCCAGCCTAATTCAGATGTTCCATTATGAGTCTTTAGAGTTGGACCAAGCTAGTCTGAATATAATTCTGTTTACCTGACCTAGTTAAATGGCTTTTTTTTTTTTTAAACAGGGAACTGAATTCGTAGCTTTTTTCACCCAATAATTATTGCACATGAGATATGGAAGGGAAACTTCTGGATATTAATTGCTTCATTTTGGAGAGTTGCTGTGTACCACAGTGGCCAAAGCATAGGCTTTGGAGGCCTGAGGACTTGGGTACTGATTCTCAGGTCTTAACTATGTGAGATACACAAGTTTTTGATGTCTGAGTTTCCTCCTTTCTAGAAAGGGAATAATAGTACTTATGCCCAGGTTGCTCTAAGGATAATGTGAGGTGACCATGTGGAGGGCAGGGTACTGTGATCATTGCTATCAGTATTATCATCATTAGCCTCCAGAAATTAAAGTCCCTGTCTGTGCTTAGAAAGACAGGTCCAGATCTAGTGAAGAGCAAGTGGCCTGTGCCCCAGCACTAAGTCTGGTCACTCTGTGCTGTGTGGCCTGAAATATGCTCTGTATTTATATGTGGCACCAATTACAGTCTCCCACTCGATGTATTGAAAGCAGACCACAGGAGCAGTGGCATCTTTTTTCTATGTTGCATAGACATGCTCCTGGGACATAGAGGAGAAGGAAACAAGCTCTAAGAAAATACAAGACCTGACATGACTTTGAAGGTAGGTTCTGCCCTGTCCCTGTGAAACCTGTGGAATGCCCTTAATTTCTAGAAACCTTAGTTTCCTCATCTGTAAAATGGGAATAACAGTAGAGCCTCAATTACTGAGGATGACTGAGAGGACTGAACAATCTGAAAAGGTACTTTGCACATTGGCTGGCACACAGCCAGCACCCCCTACATGGAGTTACTGATATTCCTGGTACTTCCTTATCGTCATTATGAGAAGAGCTAGGAGGAAAGTGAGGTCCTCATCTTCTTCCATTTGAGTGCTGGGAAAGAACCTCAGCACTTTGCTTCCACGAGTTCCACCAAGTCAGAACCTGTAATTAGACAATCACTTGTGAGGAGCTTCACTCCATGCCCATCAACATACTCCACAGGGAGGGCTGCTGGCTGGCTTTATATGAAATAGGAATCCCATCTGTTTGCTTTTCCTTCTTGGATCCTGGCTCCTGACCTGGCACATGGCAGGTGCTCAATAAATATTTGCTGAACAAATTCATACAGAGGGATAATACATTCTTGTAACCTCTCTGGACCATCTCCTTCTGGAACAGTTAGAAGATCACAGGCTCTAGACAGAGCCTTGGGTTCAAATCCCATTTACCTGGCTAACTAGCCTTGGTGGCACTGTTGACACTTGTGCCTGGTGTTCCCAGATGTGAGGTGTGGCGCTGGTGACCACACCTGTCTCCCAGAGTTGTTCTAAACATAGGGGAAGTGGAAGTAGTGGAAGATGAATTTCAACAATCTTCCTTTTTTATGAAGATATCTTATAGGACTTGAACTAGCATGTTGGAGTTTTCCTAATCACTACAGCATACTTTTAATACCTTTTCCAAAGAGAGGAATTCTCCTGTTTTTCATTAGTTTTGTCTGCCTAAACAGATGTGTTGCACATAAATGCACTAAAGTTAAATCCAGTTTCTAAAAACACATAAAACTAAATTATGCCAGATTACCAATTTGATCTTGTATTTCAGCCTTTAGAACCTAACCAGTCTGATTTAGTAAAAATAGGAGTGTTCTTCCTCACTGAAGCATCTTAGGGTTGCTAGGCAATTTGTAAATTTATGTCTCTTGTTCCCCCCTCCCCATTTATTTGCTAGACTCCTTTTTTTTTTTTTTAAGATTTTATTTATTTATTTGGAAGAGATCACAAGCAGACAGGGAGGCAGGCAGTGAGAGAGAAGGAAGCAGGCTCCCTACTGAGCAGAGAGCCGGATGTGGGTTCGATCCCAGGACTTTGGGATCATAACCTGAGCCAAAGGCAGAGGCTTTAACCCACTGAGCCACCCAGGCGCCCCTGCTAGACTCATTCTGATTCTACCTTGCTTTGATCTTTAGAGACACACCTGAGGACAGCTTACCCAAGTATCAGTTAGTGTTTAAGAATCTTCTCAAAAGACAGTTCGTTCCAGAATGTACCCTCTCCTAATTCCGGTATCCCAGGAAGGGCACCCCAAAATACATGCCATGATTTGGCCCTCCTTTCTCACTTCCCTCAAAAGGAGTTTCATTCCTTCCCAACTCTTGGCAATGTAGATGTCACCTGGCACTGGACACCCAGGGCCCTCAGGGAGCATGAATGTGAGGAGGCCCAGCCCTGAGTTGATCAGTCCACTGTGGCAGCACCCACTTAATTTCCCTACCTGCAATTTGAAAGTGATGGTTTTGGGCACACAGCTCGCAGAACAAGGCTGCGGAGGTGGCCTGAGAAAAAAATTTGTTAGAAAAAAAATTCCGACCTTTCTACTGGTGGAAACAAGGAGCATGTACCCATGAAGCAGGTTTCTGATACTTTCTCCAGGGGACTCCCTGGGGAGCTCTCTCAGAATGTCTCTGCACGCCCTAATCAGAGGGAGTATGTGGACACCAGGCCAGTCAGCAGGGCTTTCCAGCAACCTGCCACCGTCCCCTCAACCTCATCTCGGATTTGACGTTTTTCCTCCGCGCACTAGCTACCTGTCTCACCGCCAGTAAGGTCCCACACCCTCACTCAGGGAGCCTCTATATCGTATGCTCCTGTGCGTAGTAACGTTAGCGTTCCTGAATCTGGCCCGGAACCGGTTGCCATTCCTGCCGGGGTCGGGGACGCATTCCTCAGCTCCAGCTTTCCCCCTTGCCCTGCGTCCCAGTGCCCAAGCGCGACCCCCCCCCTCCGCCCACCAGGCCACCCCCAGCCCTGGGTCCCACGATCCCAGGCCCTGTCCGCGCCCCCGCCCCCGCCCAGCCTCCACCTGCCGCCCGCAGCCGGGCTGACAGCCTCCCCGCCCCCGCGCCCCCCCTCCCCCGCGCTTCGCTGGCGCCAGCCGCTGGATGGGTCTTGCACTTTGATTATTTGTGTTAACAGTTAATTTAGCACCGTGGCCACGTGTGCCAAAGCTGCCTCCACTTCCTGCGCACTCCCAACAAATGGCACTTTTATGAGACCTTTCGAAGCGGCTCAGGCGCAGTTTTCGGCGTCCGTGGCCTCCGCCTGGGCGCACAGACACCGCTTCTCTGGCCTTCCACTCTCCACCGGGGGCGCCCACTCTGTTCAGGCCACGTAGCAGCTGTGGTCTTGAGAAGTTTGCCGGAAAGGAGCTATTTCTATTTCTGGTAACCCCGCCCCTCCACCAGCAGCACTGTCTGATCTAATGGAGATTTATAGAGCCGGCCCTGTGCCTCACCGCGACTGCGCTTTCCCGGACGCCCGCTTGTGCCGGGTGCCTGGGATTACAAAATCTGTCCTTGGTCCTAGCAGAGGGCTGACTGCTGTCCTGACAGGCTCGGCAGACTTGCGTTCCGCCTCCTCCCCACCCCACCCCAACCAATTTTGTAAAATGTGGAAACACGCACGGAACATTTCTGATCCCTTTCGACTCATCCTAACATCCCATTCATCCCTCAGATCTAATTTCTTTCATCTCCTCTGGGGTGGTTCCTTGTGCTAAAATGCCTTGATGTCACGAAACACGTGCTTTGGCTTTTAATCCCTTCATAAGATTTTCCTAAGTGCGGCAGCTAGGAGAGGGAAATGGCTCTTCCAAAGAGTTACAGAGAGGAGGCCTTAGAGTTTTCTAAACTCTGGCTTTTCTTTTAAAGAACTGATTTTTCCTTTGCTTAGATTTTTAATATAGATGATGTTCCAGAATATTAATAATATTTGGTCTTTTCCTAAAGGGCAAAATTCTAGTCATGTTTGCAGTGAATGTTCTGGCACAGAGAAGGGGCTGTGTAAGCTGATTATCAGAACTTAGAAAGAGGGGTTTTATGTGAGCTGGCAGGGACCCTGATCTTTTCTGGCCTAGGGGACCTGAGTAAGCCTGGGCCAATTTTAGTGTAAACTGGGGATTGCAATCTGCCTTACTATTCTTCTAGAGTAGTTTACACTAGAGATTGCCCAGGATGGTCTCAAATTCTTGCATATCCTGCATTCCTCACTCCATTTTGGATGGCTGGAGGTTGGGCCCCTCCAGTTCTCAGGGAAGGTTTCTGAGACCTACACTTAATGGTGGATTTACCTTTTGTGTTGGAGCTGGGTGTGCATTTAACCTCACTTCTTTCTATTTAACTCTTTCACTTTCTCTGACCATTCAAACTGAATGTCCTGCCATAAGATTCCCCTGTAGTCACCTACCATTTGGCAAGAACCACTAATTCTCCCCTTAAAAATGAGTGTTTGGGGCTGACCCCACTCCCTAAAGAAATGAAAATGTAAATGAATGCCTTGAGCTTGTGTCTGTGTGTTGTGATATCTGACCAGGGATGATGAAATCTGTCTTCATACCCACAATGCTAAAACTGTGTTTTGTTTTGTTAAAGGTTTTATTTATTTATTTGAGATCACACAAGTCAGCGGGGGCGGGGGGGGGGGATGTGGCAGAGGGAGAGGGAGAAGCAGAATACCCCTGAGCTGAGAGCTCAGCAGGTGGTATCCCAGGGTCCTAGGATCATGACCTGAGCTTAAGTCAGATACTTAACCCTTCTGAGCCACCTAGGCACCCCTAAATTTATGTTCTTAAAGGTCACCAGTTGTCAAATTCATGGCCAAGACCTAATCTTCATTCCCATTAAGTTCTCAAGCATATTGAACAAAATTGTTCAATCAGGCTCTGTCTGGAAACTCCTCTGATCTTTGTAGCCAAGGACCCCTCCCTCACTTCCTTTTCCTACTGTTATCTCAGGACTGGATGGGTGCAGGCTCCATCTTCAACACCTGTCTTTTTGCAGATGACTCTGAAATTGAAATGTTTAGTCCTAAATGCCAGACCCATATTTCTAACTAAATCAGACACTTAGGAGTGGTTGAATTGGCATCATCTGACATGTAACATGTTCATTCATTTGTTTGTTCAAATAATGCTGATAGCCTGATGTCTTTATTCTTGGTGTTGGGGACACAGTAATGAAAAAATAAGACATCAAGTTCCTGTTTTGGTAGGGTGAGAATCTATTGGGAGCAAGGTCACAAGGGCCCAGCACCGCCATGCTTCTCCCATTTCCTGGGATCACACACTTGCAGTCTGTTTAATGTTCTCAACATTAATGTTTCCATTCTATCTAGTCTTATTGGTTCTCCCTTCACAATGGCTTTCTAATCCATTCTTCCTTTATTTTGTTCTCCTTTTCTCCTTCCTTCAGAATTCCTAACTACTTCTAGACTACCCCCTACTAAAACTGTGATCTTTTCTCCCTCTGATGCTAGATTACTTTTCAAAAAGTATAGATCTGATCAATTCAACTATTAATTAACAAACAAATATATTAAGAACCTACAATATTCCAGACACAAAGGTAAGTGCTGAGCTTATGGAGGAAAAAAAAAAAAAGAAAAGACAGCTGCAGAGGGGCACCTGAGTGGCTCAGTGGGTTAGGCCTCTGTCTTCGGTTCCGGTCATGATCTCAGGGTCCTGGGATCGAGCCCCGCATAGGGCTCTCTGCTCCTTGGAGAGCATGCTTCCTCCTCTCTCTCTGCCTGCCTCTCTGCCTACCTCTCTGCCTACTTGTAGTCTCTGTCTGTCAAATATATAAATAAAAATCTTAAAAAAAAAAACAATAGCTGCAGAAATCCTTACAGATCTCTACTTTATAGATAACTGGACTAAAAATCAAACACAGTGCAATTACTAAGAAATTGGATTCTCTATCACCTACTAGATTAAACTTATGTTTTCCTACCATGGATCCAAAGACTACCACCTGGGCCCAACCTGGAGTCCTAACTTCCTTTAATCTGCTTCCTGTCCTGATGGCCACACTGTGCTAAGTGCCTCTTCCAGAGCCCTGCCCCACCTTTCCTGCCATTCTGTTTTGCCTTTGCCTTTTCTGTTTGTCGGCAATGCCCTTGCCTTACCATCACTATCAATTCAAATTCATTCTGTCCTCTAAAATGGAGCTGAACCCTGTATTTTCCAAGCAACCATTGCTTAGAATTCCTCCAACTGAAATCTCAGCCCCTTTTCCAAGCTTTTTTAGCATTCTTTTTGGATCTGTTCCATGATGTCATCAGACACTGCCTAATATTGTAGTTATTTGGACCTCTGAACCCCCTGCTATAGTGTAAGTTTCCTAAGAGCAGAGACCCCATATTCTTTATCTTGTTATACTCTATGGTGACACTGTGACAACCTGAAGATGTAGACAGGAAGAAGTTTTGAGTGAACGAGTGGCTAATTGAGAGGGCTCACAGAGGAAGTAGACATTTTGGGGGCTTTAGGAACAGGGGGGATCATATTCAGAGTTTCTGATGTGAAGGAGAAAGGATCCTTCTCAGAAGAGAGGAAGATATAAAGGTGTAGATCAGTGGAAAGAATCCGCTGACAGAGAGTAGACAGCAACATCAGTGGTTGGAACATCATGGTTAGAACAGGGCCTGTGAGTTGGAGAGGCTTTAACCTAGTATATTTTCAGTAAGAATTTAAAATGATTGTGTCAGAGACCCCCATAGGAAAAAGACCTTATTTTACGTGAGCTAAGGGGAATGACTCAACCCTGATCTCAGGGTGAAACTGGAATAGACCAGCCCAGAAGAATAGTAACCCCAGGGACTAAAGAGAAGTAATGACTAGAAGCTTCCAAAAGTTATCTAATTCCTTTAACTGATTGACTGAGTGATGTAGTTTGTTCTTTTGCAATCTACTGTACCCTGACTTTTCCCCTTGCTCCCAGGGGGCCCATTTTCTATGGATGAACCATCAAGACTGACCTTTAAAAGGATGAAGGATTGTAGGGATCACAGAAACACAGAAGACTTCCTCATATTATAGATGAGGAAAGCAGACTTTCAGCTGCTCATCAGTGGCAGCTGGGTTGTAGCCCTTTCTGCCGCATTCGCCAGGTGGATTTTTTTTTAGGATGCTTTTGACTTACATTGAAAAAAGCATTTTAAAGTAGCTTAAGCAAGTAAAGAAAGGCATTTCTCATATCTCAGAAAGACTACAGGCTCTAGATCTGTGGCTCTACTTCTTCACGGTTGACCCTGACTAGCAGCAGCACCTGGGGCAGCAGGTTTGCATCCACCTGGATGGTGAGGCTGACTGGCTGCAGGTGGCATTCCAGAACCATCACTGACAAGGAGGATGGGGATGTAAGCTTGACTTAGATGAGTCAGGGCTCACTCATGGATTTGGACATGGGGTCAGATTTCCCTGAGATCTGTTGGCTGTCTAGATGTCTTCTTGAAAAAGAGTAAGAGGAAGGAATGCTTGGTAGGCACCAGAGAATGGCTTGGAAAATGGAGGGCAGTTCCTCACACATATCATGCTTGGGAGCCACATAGCATCCAACAACTTACAAAGAATGTTGGTTGAGTTTTAAGTGCTTAGAAGTCAGATACTTTACTTTTTAAAAAACTGCCTATGGCATCTTAGAGCACGCTCACTGCCTGGGATTCTGGGTCTGTGCAGGCAGTGAGGCTGAAGCTGCTCATGTCCTCTGGTCACATCCTGTCCCACAGGTCTGCCTCCTGCCTGCCCTTCCTCCAGTCCCTCCACCTCAGTTACTGGCTGATTCTCTCTGCATGTTTGTCATCCATTCTGTCTTTTCCCATCAGGCTTTTCTTTCTTCCATGGATGCATATGCCTGGTATTCACACTGAAGTAGCATTTAAATTCTGAGTTGAGGTAGATATTAGAAATTGGAAAGGTGCATTAAAATATTTTCCATTCCTATTCTTTTTTAGAGATAACTTCTCCTATTCTTTTTTAGAGTACAAGTGAGCAACCACTTTTACTGGACATTGTATATAACATGATCCCATCAAAGCCAGGCAAGAGCTCTGTGAAGGGGTTGTTAAGAGACCTGACTACAATCATATAAGTTGTTAGGGTTCTGAATTCAAACCCTATGTTTTTATCTTTACAATCTTCTGCTAAAGTCTGTCTCATTGAAGAAAATTTAATATTGAATATAAGAAAATTTAATATTGCATTTTAGTCATCAGCATGGGTGGCTAAGTAAAAGTCAGCATCTATAACCCACCAAAGAGGGCTTGGTGTTTTCTAACTACTTCCTATTATACATTTAATGAGGTTTGTCTGGGAACAATGCACTCTATATAGTGGAACAATTTGATTACATTCTTCACTGATAGAGATTTGGGTAGATCAGGGGCCAACTGTACCTCTAATATATTTTTACATGTGGATAGAAATACCATAGCCTGATTATATGGAGTCTAGCTTCTTCAAGACTGCGCATCTCGTGCCCAGGCACCTCTACTGTGTAGGGATCTCACAGTGCCAAGGCCTTGATCAAAGCAGGAAAGAGACAGTCCAGGCTGGCCTCAGTTGGGCATTTGCTTTACCTGTTCAGGTTCTACCACAGCTCTTGCACATGCTGACATTATCTATGCTGGGCATATATATGGCACAGACCAAGAGCATTGCTTCTAAAAAGACAACATATCCAGGTGTGTGAAGAATGATCTGGTGTCTGCGACTTTCATTAAGACAAAGTATCCCAGGGAAAGCTTTGCTGGCATCCTGACTTAGGTTAAAATTAGCAATGTGGATTTATTAACCAAGAGGCACTGAGCCCTGTTCTTCATATCCTCCCTAGATTCTATGAGCTACTCTGTAACATTTCAATAAATTGCTGTTTACTATAAGTTGTCCAAGCAGGTTTTCATTTCTTGCAGTGAAAGAGAACTGAAACCATGATGAAATGACAGGTAGATGGTGGTTTAGAAAGCACAAAAATATAATTCATTACTTGATTATCACAAATGCATAAAGCCCGCCTGGCATCCCAGCCTGTGTCTGTGAAGAAGCCACATTAGGGATATAGTGTTTAAACCATTTAAATCATTTGCCTAGTGGAAACAGACTGTGATAATATATCCAGAATGACCTATTGGCAGTTTCTTACTTTCTTACTGGTGTTGTCCCCAGCTTCTATCTGATTCTGTGAAATATGCCCACTTTAAACTACTTCAAAGCCTTAACTATCATCTGGGCCAAGCAACAGTTTCATAAAGATGAAGGAAAAAACAAAATTAGAGGTAGTGGTTTTTGAATGAGGATTGGGGATTGAATTTAGAGCAAAAATAATTTTGGGTTTGAAGAGGGTATCTATAGCTATTTTAATCCTCCTTATTCATCTATCTGAAGAATTTCTGTACATTATGACAACCAAGACTTTAGTCCTCAAGCTGGCTAAGGGAAGGGTCAGCTGGTATGGTGGTTCTGTCAATAAAGCAGAACGTTTTTCTAAGATGTTGTTTGAGGGATCCTTCAGAGATAATGCAACCTCCACCCAGCCCTCACTTAGTAAAAACGGAGACTCTGATATCCATAGAAGTGAAACTGAGGTGAAGCATTCCCCAAAGCTGGCCACTTCTCCAAGCCATCTGGCTAGCACATTTTGTGTGTTAGCTTCACCATCGTGATCACTGCCCAGACCTGTGTCCTTGGTTTAGGATTCACTGAGCAGGTAGACATGGAACACCCCAAAATAAACAAAGTTGAATAAAGGAATGTTGGTCCAAAAGAAAGACGCACTTACTGTTGACTGTGTCTTCTGGTGCCCTGATGATGTTGAGATGGACTCTATAAAGCATTGTTCCTAGAGGTCTTACATTCTCACTCTGCTTGGGAATAAACAATTGTTTGAAGCTTTGGTCAGCTGAAAGCACATCATTGCACTTACCTGAACATAAATAAACTGGTTTTGTTATGGAGGATGTTATTATGCATTGAGCCAAATTTATAGGTGTGGGATTTGAAGTAGAACTATAAGTTGCGGGGTTACAGTTAGTAGAGTGTTTCAGTGAACTTGTTTTTTGCCCTATCATTATAGGCTTTGCATTTCTGGGTATTATTTTGTACCTTTTTGGTTTGAATGAAAGATTCTCCCAATTTTCTCTTTATTCAGTGCCAAAGTTGAGTTTCCAAGTGAGTAAATGACAGCTGAGATTCGCTGTTATGGATTAAGCTGTTGTGAGAAAGGAAACCTAATTCAGAACTACACCAGCTAGGTCTACCTTAATGTGTATTCCAGTGTTTTAAAACTATGAATAAAAAGAGGAAATAAGTCACTCCTATGGAAGTTGTCACAGATTGCCACATGGCTAGTAGAAATGTGTCCTGCTTTGCTTGGGGTTTCTTCAGCTAACTTCTCCTGACTTTGCTCTCAAGAACCAGTCAGGAAAGTCCTCTGAATCTTTACTTATGCTTTGGACAGCTTCACTGCACTGTGGCTGTTCCACATCTTATTTCCTAGTGAATCAGTATTGAAAGGAAACTCTCAGAGGGCTTCCGCTTGCTTCTATTTGTGTTTTTACTTGGTTTGTGAAATGATATTGTTTAAATCATTTCCTAGATTAACTTCAGACACTGTTAGAATCACAGTCCATGAGGAGTTGTCTGATATGGTTGTAATATATAAGAAATTAGTACTTTCTGGCAGAGAAAAAGATCCATTCTTAGATAATATTTTGAGCATCACAGCGAAGGACTTCCTCACAGAGATCTATATGGGGTGTTATGTTCCCATCAGGAGATTGGAGACACTTTGTGTTTTAAAAGAATAATGGGTTTGTTTTTTCCCTCCATGGGGGAACTGTATCACCCTCCCTGCCCCCAGCTTAAGCTAAGAACCACAATGCAAAATTCTGAGGTTTATAAATGTTTTGACCTAAAATCTAGTAGCTTTGCTCTCCAAGTGGTAGATGGGGTAGAATGAAAACGCTGACAATGTCTTGTATCACAGCCAGCCATCTTCATGTTCATTTCAGGAGACAGATGAACTGCCTCTGGTCAGTGAGAGACGATGGGACCAATCCTGAGGGTGCCAGCTCCTGAGGAACTTGGAGCACAGGGCCCTTGACTTGACACTAAGCCCTCCAGGATGGAACAGAACCTTAATGTCATTAAAATATCAAAATGTATTGAAACTTTTCCATCAGTTTATTTAATTTTCATGGAATGAAAGGTATGTTGCTTCTTGTTAAATCTGCATGAAAATACGCTAAATTTCCCAGGAAACCTCATAAGGGATAGATATAGGGAAAGACCTTGTGGTAGGCTGGGAGCACTTGCGCGGACATGCATCCATGGAGCTGACTGTGCACACATATTCCTGCTGGGAATCAGAACATGCGTCTGCTCTTGCAAGGACTACACTCTCTCAGGGATTCTGGGCCCTTGTTCAGGACACCCATGCCTCACTCCTGTGGCCAACAAACTCCCTACATGCTGACTGTGAATCACTGGATAAATCCTCTTGGGTGTCTTGTGTTTCCCTACTTCAAACACAGTACTTCTGTTTCACCTGGGTATAGGGATCCTTGGTCTCTGGGGCTTCTGCTCAATGCAAGTATCAGAGATCAGAACTATTATAGATCTGCAGTAGAGGACAGTTCTCAGACTCAACTGGTGCCTTTTTGAGCTTCCTGAGTTTACTGAGCTGTGTCCTGTGCATCCTCACAATATTCTTTTTTTTTTTTAAAGATTTTATTTATTTATTTGACAGACAGAGATCACAAGTAGGCAGAGAGGCAGGCAGAGAGAGAGAGGAGGAAGCAGGCTCCCTGCTGAGCAGAGAGCCCGATGTGGGGCTTGATCCCAGGACCCTGGGGTCATGACCTGAGCTGAAGGCAGAGGCTTTAACCTACTGAGCCACCCAGGCGCCCCTCCTCACAATATTCTTAAAGGTCTAGACTATTTTCTCTACCTTAAAAAGGCAACTGAGTCACAGAGAGAGATTGAGGCTAGAGAACCTGGCCAAAATTCACAGCTAGGGAGTGTTTTGGATAGGATTTAGATGCAGGTATACTTAGCTGAACATTGTGCTTTTTCTCCCAAAGTGAGAGACCAGGTGGTATGAGAAGGGTGTAGAAGTGGGGCTAAAATGGTGAAGTGTCTTCTGCTGTATAAGGTCTGTGGTTTCCCAACCTCCCTACCTTCATCCCCTTGAATCCTCTGCCTTTTATACTGATGGTATGATGTCACCCAGCATACTTGGTGTGCAATAATGCAAAATGAGAGAAATAAGAAAGATGATTAGTGTGGTGCCTGGTGAATCAATGATTCGTTTGTATTCCACTAAGATGTTGGGTGGCTTGGTGTAGTGACTACCATGTTACTTCTCTAACTTGGTGCACTTGGCTGGCCCTTGAAGTCTTCTTGGCCAGGGCTGTCTACATGGGAAACAGCTCTAACAGGCCTAGGCATCATTCTGCCCGGGACCTACTGTTAACTCTGTACTTGTGTGTGGGCTCCCCATTTTGGTGTCCTCGCCTGGCCCAAGGGTGCCCCCAGTTGTTTTGTCCCCAAGGTTTGGAGAACCCGTCGCAGTCAGAGAAATCTAACTCACTTGAGAAGTTGGAACCTGGGTTCCACTTGCCTCACAGCTAAGTCTGCTACATTCTTCTTGTCTGGGCCAGATCAGCCCACATGCATCCTTACTGCAATAATGTGACATTGGCCTTCTCAATTAGGATCCTCTCATTTTGCCATTCCCACAGAAATTATCTAGAAGTGTAGAGTTACAAAAAGAAAACTCACCATATTGTGATGTAGAAAAATAAGAATCCCTTTTCAAATTTGTATTTGCTCCAGAAAAAACAAGAAAAAAGAAATAACAATTTATCTTTTTCTCCTTTCCTTCTCTTTTTCTTCCTCTATACACATATGGACAAATCCTACACACACACACACACACACACAGAACTACAAGCATTGGTGGGGACTGCTCCCTATTGCAAGCAAAGCTGCTGAGAAAGCACACACCAGCCATGGTGGTGAAGTCATGCAAATGTTATGCCCCCAAAGGCCACAGGAATTGTGGAAAGATTTGTGTAAATATCTCATGCATTCTTGTGATCTAAGGTTTATGGAAATGAAAACCACAATCGAAAAGCCAATGCCACATTTATTCCTCCTTCTTCCTTTTCTCCTTTAGAATAAATTCATAGAACATTTTATGGAGCAGCCAAGAAAATAAATTATTTCAACTTTATTACCAGGAAGACATGAACCAAAGTGCACTGCAAGGACTAACCAGGTTAAACAGGATCTACTTGGGGAAATGATGAGCAAATGCTGCCAGCCATCTCTGCTGCCCCCTGGGCTGGAGTTCTGAGACATGAGGACAAGAGTGGCTTCCTCATTTCCCCCATTTCCAGATGGGATTGGTAGGATTATAAATGCTTAGTTTGTTCAAACTCTCTTTTACTCCCATGAAGTTCAGGCTTCTTTCCTCATCTCTCCTTTTTTAATTTTGTGGGGGAACACTGGAATTGGAATGTCTCACATACTCAGCACAGCTCAGATATTCAACTCGCTGAAGCTTCTCTGGCACCAAGTTTAAAGAAACCATCGAGGAACACATGGTTTTCCACACACAGCTGGAGCTGAGGCACACCCTCCCCAGGATCCCAGCAGCATGCTTTCCGGAGTCCTCTCTTCCTTGGCCATTTCCTAGGCCTGAGAGTGAGGAAGGCACTCTCTGGAGCGAAGTCTGGGATCCTATCAACTCATGTTAACTCTCCTCCCTCATACCTTATTTAGCACAGCAGGAAAGTCAACACAATGAGAACACATTTGGACCTTAAATTTTACATTGCATTTGTGTGTGGTGTTAGAGTTTTCACTTAATTCTTGTCCTAATTTTTCTGACTTATAAGAAGGAGCAGGGGGTCAAATCTGTTCAAATGTGACTTCCTGCTTTCTCCTGCCCCTCACTTTCCTTCCCTCATCTTCTCTTGATGTGTGTCAGACACATACTGAATGTATTTGGTTTGGGAACATGCAAAGTAGGCAACAGTACTATTTTTAATTAATCCAGTTGTAGATCACTTCACTGCCCTGGGATGAGATTTTGGGCACAACTCATAGCTTTCTTATTCACTTTCAGTATTAAAAATTCAGCCTGAGTTATATAAAAACTTTACTCCCCCCATCTAAATGGATCTGGCCCTCAGCATGGCCTTAGGTCTCAATTCTGATCTAAGTTCGGGACCTGGCATTGGAGAAGGAGAACCTTTCTCTATCCTATCTTCCTCCTCTGGAATTAGGGCTGGGGAATGGAGAAATTTCTGACAGGAAGGTCTCTTTTGCCTAAGATAGCTATTATCTAACATATCTAACACCCTCTATAGGTGCCCAGATACTGTTTTTTTTTTTTTCCCTTTATATTGTTGCATCAGTGGATTCTTTGGGGAATATTCATTTTGACAGGACCTCAAATCCTGAGCTGTTTTCTGATACACTTGTTTGGTCCAATTGACTACTTTGACTCACACTCAACTTCTGCTCCAATAGTACACCCCACCTGGACTTTGCTGGTTTGCCTCACTCTTCAGCCCTCTTAAGGCAGGGTCTCTTCAAGAAAGCTTAAGAACAGCCACCTCTGAACTGTGGAATCTGGCTAATGGTGACAAAGATGATGACCTGTCTCATAGGTGGAAATGCAGCTCCTGCTTCAACTTGCTCTCCTTGCTCTGCCATCCATCATGGAAGCTCATGCATCTCCTCATGGTTAGGCTTTTACAACAAGAATCAGGCACATCCAAACAACTCTTGAAGACATTCTGACAGGACCAGCAGGTGCTGGTTTTGTGAAGTACCCTCATTTGGTTTGAGTACATGTCTTGGGGGGTGAGAATGCCATAGAACTTCTTTTCCACTAGATTAAACACTTTTTTATATATTAAAAAATCCCCTCTTGTCTGGGTGGGTCAACAAAATGGCAGAGTAGGCATTACCCACCCTTTCACAGAAATGTGAAAAATGAGTAGAAACTGTCTGAATGAACTTTTTAAGAACTCTTCAAAATGGGCAAAAGTTTATAGCAACTAAGAGAATGCTGAATCAAGAAAGACACAAATTTAAAATGATATATAATCTTTATGGCATTTTTATTTAGCTTTGCCATAACTGATGACAGTCTTGAAGGAGGCAGACTGAATTTCTAGAGTTGACTCCAGACCTTATTTGTGTTTGTCTCTTCTTACCTTTCTAGGAACTACCTGAGGACTGACACAAGGTGCTTGTCTCTGTTTCACCTAATTCAGAAGTCACTCAGGGTGGAAAAGTAGTGGGCATTTCTTGAAAACATTGTAAGGCAAATAAACAATCCACAGACTCTTGAGCAAAAGATTATGGTTGAAACATACCACCTAAATCCTGGGAGGGAAAACTGAAGCAAGCAAGAGAGAGAGAATAAAATTAGGGCATTCAAAAGCACCTGTATATAGTATGAAATTTAGAAAGCAATGAATAGAAAAGCTCTAAGAAAATCTTTAGCTTTTACCATGGACTGATCTAAAGACCTAGAAAGCACAAAATGAGCTGCAAGCACAAAATGAATACTTAAGCAGAGCTGTAAACAGATTGGCTAAGTGTTGAAGGAGGGCCCAGCACACAGTTAATCTTAAGAGATTAGTAGAGTTTTGTTTTGTTTTTCTTTGTTTTTTAGCTGTTGGAATTCAAAGAAATCTGTCAGAACACCACCTGAAAGCAAGCTAAAGGAATAGTCGTCAGTGACCACACATGACTTGGAATACAGTATTTGGGGAAAAAAAAAAAAAAAGTTTGGTAAAGTCATTATACAGATGGATGACTACAGCCTTCAAAACAAAAACACCAAACCATGGGAAAGGAGAATAGTCTGATTTCAAGAGTAACCACACTAGAATATTTAAACACCTAATTTTCAATAAGAAATCAAATGTACAAAGAAATTGGAAAGTGGTTCATTGAAAGGAACAAAATAAATGGATATAAATCATCTCTGAGAAAGATCAGCATTCTAGTTACTACTCAAAAATTAAAGTCATCTGTCTTAAATATGTTCAAGGAGCTAACAAAAACTATGGATGAAACTAAAGGAAATAGGATCAAAATCATTAAAAGGAACTAAATAGAAATAATAGAAATTCTGGGACCAAAGTACAATAACTGAAATGAAAAATTCACTGGAGGATTTCAACATCAGATTTGAACAGACAGAAGAAAGAATCAGGAAAATTGAAGGTAGAACAATTGAAATTATATAATCTATGGAATACAAAGAAAGGAGAATGAAGAAAAACAAGCAGTGCCCAAAGGACTAGTGAGATACCATTTAAAAAAGTCAACAGCCATTCCCAGGAAGAGAAGTTCCCAGGAAGAGAAGTGAGCTAGACAAAAGGGCAGAAAGAATATTTGAGGAAATAATGGCTGAAATTTTTCCAAACAGGATGAGAGATGAATTTACAAAAAATCAAGAATCTCAACAAATTCCAAGTGAGATAAATAGAAAGAAATTCACATTGAGACACATTACATAATTGTTCAAAGCCAAAGGCAATGAGAGAATCTTGGAAACAGCTGGAGAGAAGTGACTCATCACATACAAGGGATCCTCAATTATATTAACAGCTGATTTCTCATCAGAAACATGGATGATAGATGCGGTGGGACGGCACATACAAAATACAAAGAAAAAAATCCCAACATCCCCAAATTCTGTATTTGGAAAGACTATTCTTCAAAAGTGAAGGACAAATTAAGACATTCCCAGGTAAACAAAAGCTGAGGAAATTTGACTTTCCTTACAAGAAATACCAAAGTGGCAAAATGAAAGGATACTAGACAATAACTTGAAACCATATGAAACAACAAAGATCTCTAGAAAAAGTAATTATGTAGGCAAATACAAAAGCCAATATAATTGCATTTTTGGTTTGTAATGCTACTTTTATTTTCTGCATTATTTAGATGTATGTCTACGACAATTAAAAATCTGTTATTGGAATACAAATTATGCAAAATGTAATTTGTGACAACACAAATGAAAGGGGAAAGAGCTGTATAGGAGCAGACTTTTTGTTTTCTACTGAAATTAATTTGGTATCAATTATAACAAAATTGTTACATGTTTAGGATGTTAATTGTAATCTCCATTATAAGCACACAAAAAAACTAAAAAACTAGGTATGAAAGAAAATGAGAAGGGAATCAAAATGTTTTACTGGGAAAAACCAACCAATTACAAAAGAAGACAACAATGGAAGAAATGAGGGACAAAAATGGGACAAGACATGAAGAAAACAAATATAAAAATGTTAGAAGGAAATCCTTCCTTATTAGTCCTTCCTTTCTTACATTTAATTGCATTAAATGCAAATAGATTATATTAAATGCAAACTCTTCATTTCAAAAGACAGACATTAAAAATGTGAATAAATACACAATCCAACATCCTTCCATGATAAAAATTCTCACCAAAACAGGAATAGAAGAAAACTTCTTCAACAATATAAAGGACATTTATGAAAAACCCACAGCTGACCTCACATTTACTGGTGAAATACTGGAAGCTTTCCCCTTAATATTAGGGACAAGACAATGATGTACACTTTTACCACTGCTACTCAGTATTGTATTGGAAATTCTAGCCACCGAAATCAGGCAGGAAGAAAAAAAAATACATCCACAATGGTAAGGAAAAAGTAAAACTATCTTTATTTGCAGATAACATGATACTATATATGTAAATATGTATAAAATACCAAAGAGCCCACAAGAAAACTACTAAAGCTAATAAATGTATTCAACAAACTTGCAGGGTATAATATCAACACACAAAAATCTATTCTGTTTTTATACACCAACAATGAGGAAGTCAAAGAGGGAATAAGACAATAATTTTATTTACAATATCATCCAGAAGAATAAAATACCTAAGAATCAATTTAATAAAGTAGGTGAAAGACTTGTCCAGTGGAAACTATAAAACATCACTGAAAGAAATTAAAGAAGACAAATAAATGGTAAGAGATCTTATGTTTATGGATTAGAAGACTTAATATTGTTAAGATGTTAATTCTACCCAAGAAATCTACAGATTCAATGCTTTCTTTATTAAAATTTCAGTGACAATTTTGCACAAAAGGAAAAGCTAATCCACAAATTAATATGAAATAATAGAGGGTTTTGAATAGCCAAAACAATATTGAAGAAGGAAAATAAAGTTGGATAACTCACATGTCCCTGCTTCAATAGTTACTATAAACTACAGTGATGAAAACTGTGGTGCTGGCATACATGTACATATAGACCAATGGAATAGAACTGAGAGTCCAGAAATGGACCCAAACATTTGTGGTCAACTGATTTTGACAAATCAGTTGTACCTAGACCACTTATTATGCATGTATTTGTTCAACTTCTTGTTTGAGTACCTGTTTTCACTTCTTTTTAGTATACTTTTAGAAATGGAATTGTGGACCATATGATAATTCTAAGTTTAAATTTTAATTCTAAGTTTAAACAATATTAAGTCTTCTAATCCATAAACATAATCTCTTCAGTAATGATGCTGACTGGGACAACTGGTTACCCATATGCAAAAGAGAAAGTTAGAACTCTGTCTGGCACTATATACAAGAATTAATTCAAAATAGATTAATGGTCTAAATATAAGAACTGAATTCATAAAACTTGGAAGAATACATAAGGATAAATGTTCAGAACCAATTGGTTTGATAATGAATTTGTAGATATGAGCAACATAAGAAAAAAGGTGATAAATTGGATTTCATAAAAATTTTTTAAAAATTGCACATCTAAAGACAGTATCATAAAAGTGCAATGGCAACCTATGGAGTGAAAGAAAGTATTTGGAAATTGTGTGTTTTATAAGAGTATAGGATCCAGAATATATAAAGAATTCCTACAACTCAGAAACAAAGACAAGCAACCGAACTTAAAAAAGAAATGTGCAGAAGACTTTCTTTAGAGGAGACATACAAATGGCTAACAAATACATAAAAAGATAGATGTTCAACCTCATTATTCGAATGAAACCCTATACATTGCTGCTAGGAACATAAGATGGTACAATCTCTGTGGAAAACAGTGTGGCATTTCTTTAAAAATTTAAACTTAGAATTATCATATGGTCCACAATTCCATTTCTAAAAGTATACTAAAAAGAAGTGAAAACAGGTACTCAAACAAGAAGTTGAACAAATACATGCATAATAAGACTGTTCGCAAAAGCCAAAAGATGGAAACAGTTCTACTGCCCATCAGTGGATGGGTGGATAGACAAAAGTGGTATATCCATAATGGAATATTATTCATCTAAGAAAAGGAATGAGGTACTGATACATACTACACTGTAGATTAACTGAAAAACATTATACTCAGTGAAAGAATTCAGACACAACAGGTTATATATTATATGACTTCATTTATACAAAATATGTAGAATAGTAAATCCATAGAGACAGAATTCAATTTGGTTGTTTTAGGGGCTGAAGGGAGGGGGTTAGGGGATAAACTACCAAATGGGTAAGAGATTTTAATTTGGCATGATGAAAATGTTTTGAAATTAGATAGAGGTGGTAGTTGTGCAGTACTGTGAATGTACCAAATGCCACCGAATTATTTATTTTAAAATGGGTAATTTAATGAAATCTCCTCTCAATCTGCTCCATCCATTTGGAACTTCTCCTGAGGCTGGAAGTGGTTGGAGATTAAGTGTCCCAGAACAGATGCTGGGCTATCTCTTGGAACGTTTATCATTTTTTTTTTTAATAAAATGTGACTAGTACTTTTATCCTTAGGACCTTAGTGAGATATCTTTTTGCTTTGTGTTCTCTGTTGAGGCTTTATGTCTCTTCTCTCCAAAGGGGAGTGTGCAATAGAGTGGAACCTATGAACACCAAGGAAATGGGTTGCAATGTATTCTTGCCCTCTCAAGTAAGTTTTACACTCTTTCCTAAAGGAAGAAAATAACCCAAGCCTGGACCAATGCCATGACTCCTCTTTGCAAGGCACCGTGAAAAATTGTTCATTACAAAATTATAAGTCTTAGGTATCCTAAAGAGATAGTGGCATTTGAAAACTTCTCTAGCATTCTTATATCCCAGTTTCTCTCCTTTTAGAGGGAAACTGAGGCTGAGGCATATTGAAAGTGTGCCTGGAATCCACAGAGATAAAAGGAGGATTAGTGGTTGCATAAGGCTGGAGTGGTTGGATGTAAATAGGGAGTGGCTGCTAATGGGTAGGAGTTTTCTTTTGGGGTGACAAAAATATTCTAAAATTGACCATGGTTCTGGTTGTGCAACTATAAATATACTAAAAATCATTGAACTGTGCATGCTAAATGGGTGAATTGTATAGTATGTAAATTATATCTCCATAGAGCTAATACATATATGTATAATATTATCTATCCATCCATCCCTCCATCCATCCATCTATCACCTATCTATAAATTGCCTGGGCCCATTCACGACTAATTAGTATCATGGAAGCCCTTCAACACTCTTACCATGAATGACCTATTACTGTGAGTCTCAGATGACTCTTTGTCCCTAAACTCGTGTCTTTGGCTAGGGCTGTTCAGCTCTAGGACTGATCTAGCTTTTTTTTTTTTTTAAAGATTTTATTTGTTTATTTGACAGAGAGAGAGATCCCAAGTAGGCAGAGAGAGGGAGAGAGGAAAGCAGTCTCCCTGCTGAGCAGAGAGCCCGATGTGGGGCTCGATCCCAGGACCCCGGGATCATGACCTGAGCCAAAGGCAGAGGCTTTAAACCACTGAGCCACCCAGGTGCCCCTCTAGGACTGATCTAATAACTGCATTGATGCTCGAAATCACTTATCCATGTGATAGCTTCATTTGTCTACCCCATAAGACCAGTCAGATGATGCATGCTATACTGGGCTTCATATTCTAAGTGGTTGATATTATATTTATATGATATGATATTATATTATATTTCATTCTGTTGGAATGAAAATGGCTGTGTTTCTGGGAAACAACCTTCCAAGAAAGCAAATAGTGACATTTTCAGTTAAAAGTTTTGTTTTGTTTTTTTTTTTTTTAAATGCAATAGCCCTGTTGGCAAAGCCCTTCTGGCCATCCTGTAGGAGAAGGTCATGTAAGATGAAATAGAAAAGAATTTTCCCAATGAGGAGGCCACTCCACTTCTGAAACTACCTAGACACAAACCAGACCATGAGGCACAAAAGCCCTTCTAGCAGTTATGTTCCTAAGCCCTCTTGGTAATTGGGAAGTGCATTTAAGAAGCATTCAATGAGTCATTGCTAGCAAAAACACTTTTGTGTAAGAACAGTGACTCCAAAGCTTATGGAAAATACTACTGACCCAAAGTAGTTTATTTTTTCAAACACAGCATCTCTGCAACTGTTGGGCTGACCCAAGGCTGAGTGGGGAATGACTGAGGTCTTCTGAGTCTGACTGCTCTTCTAGTTGAGGTTACTCTGATTGGTGGTTTTGGCCTCCAGAGCTGGGTCTGCACACATAAAACCAAATGAAAACTTGGCAATTGCACTAACTCAGTGAGGGAATCCACTTAAGGAATATGACAAGTGTGCATTGTTAAGGAGCCCTCTCCTTCCTGCCGGGATCTGCACAAAGAAACAATAAATCTCCCAACACAGGCTTGAGTTTGGGTTTATATGACCCAGAATTCCCTGGATATTTTTCATTGCATTGGATATCATTAGTCTATTCACATGGATGCTGCCTTCTATGCAGAAAGGAGCCATATTAGATTTAAGACAATTTTCCTCAAAATAGTTTCTTGTTATACATGCCCCCAACACACTTCCTTGTTTGTCTGCTGTCTGTTCTGGGGGAAGGCTACAATGCTTTGCTGACCTCAGTTCAGTGGTTTGTTGCTTAGTTTATCTCCCTAAACAAAACAATTTTCTCTCCATTTTGTCTTATTTCCTACCAGATAGAATCTTTTGTTTTCACTTACTGCCTTGTCAGCTTCCAAGAATTTAATTCTTCTTGAAACTTGTTGAGACGCTCAGGGTTCAGTGGTCTGTGTCGGGCTCTGGCTCAAGGTTGAGGATTCCCTCCTTTTCCTTCCCAGTATTGTCCAGCATCCTGCAGGGCCCTATCCCTGGCCACACCGTGGATAGTTCGGCTCCTGCGTCCTCCTGTAGCACTGGGGTGCAGTTGCGCCCTCTCCAGGCATCACCATAGCTGCATGCCAGATGGAGGAGGAAACCAGAAGCTTTGAAAGAGTGGGTTCCTTTTAGTCCTCAGCTTTCTGGGTTGTCCCAGTGAAAGCAAGTTGGAGAATCTCAGGAGATGCCTCCCTCCTACACACCCTGGCATCATTTGCCAGATGATAGACTTTGTGTTTTAGAGGGAATGCCCAATATGAAAACTCCCCCAAATTAGTTTAAGAACACTGTAATTTCATTTTAGTGCCTTTTCAAGTGAAGAAGAGACTTTCTCCCTTATGGTCTTTCCTCCACGCTGGGGTTCATGTCAAACATAGACTTAATCAACTTGGAAACAAAATCTTAACAATCTTACCCATAGGAAAAAGTACAGACATCTCAAGCTGGTACACCAGACCCCCTACAGTCCACAACACAGACAGCCCTACCTGCTTGCCACCCTGTACCCCTGGGCCCACACAACCCCCTGTGCCCCTGTGATGTGCATGCCCAGCTCCTTCAGCCTGGTTCTGGGGTGTGCTGCCCTAAGGATATGCTCTAATAGTTGGGTCTATTCTATAAGACTTCCCTCAGCTTTCTGGGAACTCGCATTGTCATTCATGATAGTGACATAATATTCATCACAGTATCCTATGAACCATCATATCTGGGCCTATCCCCCATGTAGACTGAGCTTGTGGCTTGGCTGTGAATGGTGTTTAACACACAGTATATATTTCTTGGGAAATATTTATTGGCCAGAAGTCTACAAGATGAAAATGGAAAGGCTTTAAATTTCATTCAGTGAACATTCTTTGAACACTATGCCAGGCTGTGGGAATGATGTAAAGATGAACAAGAGGCTTGTTACTGGGGAAGCAACATAGTATATCTTATGTAGGTGGTGGCTCTGGTTATGTGTATGAGACCATTGGCAGCATCTCTGAAAGTTGCTGCTTTACTGATCATAATTTATGAACATAGAGTGTTGATGGGGTGCTTACATGGGTGTAACCTAGAGTGAGTTGTATTTTGATATTCAACTGACGCATATGTAACTATGTGTGTACCCTCATCTTTCAAACTCACAAATCACTCAAGATGATTCTCTCCCTCGTTACTATTTTGAATGGATTCCTTTGCTCAATGAGATTGGTTTTCTTTTAAGGCAGTTAAAATAATTTACTCTAAGAGAATAGAGGAGGATGGAGATTTAGTTGCTGAAGGCATTTTAGAGGAGGGAAGGCCTGAGACACTGCCCTCCCCTCCCCAGACCCTCTCATTTTCAGTTTAGCAATGGCAGGTGTGTGGTAGGCATTGTGCAGACAATTAAGGGGTGCTTGCACTGGCTCTAACATTGTGACAAATGACAGATTATTCTAAATGTGTGTTCTCTAAGTCTGTGCAGAGGGTTTCTAGGTATTTCCCTGGGTCAAATACATTTTAGAAATGTTGAACAGGTTTTTTTTTCTTTCTTGCAGAATCTCCACCAGGGCTTTCCTAATCACATTTGAGCAGGGGCCACGCCCCCCCTTTCCCTCATAATCATTTCCATATCACACATATTTGGAAATGCAAGTGTGTTGAAAAGGAGAGACTTTGCAGCCAGCAGATGTGAGTGAGCCTCTTCAAATGACTTAGCCTTCACGCCAGGATCTCTGTACTGTGCAGGCTGTGATGATGCATGTGGAACATGTGGTTGAGGGCCTGTTCTGCGAAAGTAATTTTTGGTTTGTACATGACTGCTTTGCCCATACCTGGAGGAATAAGCCCCTCTACTCAGACTATTTATTATTATGCTTAATACCTCTTAGAAAAATGAGGAGTCATCAATGAGCCTCAACTACTATAGCCCTGGAGTCCATGGAATTATTAAAGAAGCAAGGAACATTATCCCCTTAACTGCCAGCATCATGACCAGAAAATGCCTTACAGTGGAAAGTGGGTCCTGCCAACACAGCATATCTGATCATTCATTCATTCATCCATTCAACCAATACTGACCAAGTTTATGTTGAGTGTCAGATACTGTGTGTGGAGCACGAAGGTATTATAGTGAAGAAAAGCAGGCACAGTCTCTATCCTTGTGGGGTTGCTGTCCAGTGTAGAAGACAGACTTATCAAATAAGTAAACCAAGGTCACACACTTTCTCTGTAAAGAATCAGAGAGCAAATACTTGAGGCTAAGCGGGGTGTGTGGTCTGGTATAATTGTGCAGGCCTGCTGTTGCAGCCACAGTGCACAATTGCACAGATGTGTGATTATGTCCAATAACACTTTAATTACAAAGACAGATGGTGGATAGACTTAGGCTATGGGTGGTAGTTCGCCAACCCCAACCGAAAACATAATATTCAACTGAAATGCTTTGGAGGGTGAGAAGACATTAGATAAAGGTGGGAGAAAAGAGCACTTTCGGTAGATGGAGGGGGAAATGGGGGCTGAGGTGAAGCTGACACGGGAAGGAGTTGGACACTACTCAGCCATTGGGCCAGGCTCAGGGAAATTCTAGGCATGACGGATAGTGTCATGTGGAGGGAACATGTGCAGAGCTTTGTTTTGGAAGCACCCTATTGCCTGTGCTGTAGACAGTGGGTTAGAGAGGGAAGGGGTGGATGTGGGTAGCCCAAGTAGGATGCTGGTATTGCTGTCCCAGCAAAAGTGGCAGGACTGTGGGCAATGGGAACACTGTGGAGGTGGAGGAAAGTGTAAAACTCCAGCAATTCTTAGCAAGTAAAACCAGCATACTTCATTCTGGATTTAAGTTTAAAGATGCAGGCAGAGTCCAAAATGACTCCCCAGTGCCTGGATTATCTGACTGGTTGGGCATGTATTTCTGAGAAGACAATAGAAGGGGACAAAGAGACAGTTGGGAGGCCATGACCACTATGTGGAGATGGTGGACTGGGGTGCATTTTGTTTATCCAATGAGGCAAGAGTGGATCTGGATCTCAGAGGAGAAACCCGGGTGCAAACCATATTTTGATAATGGATCTGTTGCTGACTTAAGAGAAAGTAGAGTATGGGGTTTGCCAAATGCCAGCCACAGGCCAAACCAGCTGGCCACCTGCTTCTGTAAATAAAGTTTTATTGGGGCATGGTAGTGCTTGTGCTTTTAAATACCATCTATGGCTGCTTTTGTACTACACTGGCAGAGTTGAGGAGTTGCAACAAAGACCCTATGGCCCATAAAGCCTATATTATTAGCTCTTTGACCTTTAATAGGAAAAGTTTGCTTATCCTAGGTACATAGAATGAGGAAAAAGTGGGCCTACGGCCAATCTCTGAAGAGATCCCACATTTAATGAGCAGGGAGAGGAGGGTGAGCTTCAAAAGGGGCAGAGAGGGAAGAGGGACACAAACTAAGAAAAAGAGCACATTTGAAGAAGGAAGGTGTGTTCATGTGTGTCAAAACTTTGGGGAGGTCAGAGGGAGATGAGGACAGAATCACCATCCACTGAGCCCAAAACTGGGGGTCGCTAGGGATTTCCATTAAGTAGAGCTCTATGGGCCTCGTTCCATTAGAGTGATGGGAGATGGTGTTTGGTATTGGGGGCTTTGGAGAACAGAGAGAGAAGGACAAGGGGGGACAGGGCAGGGGACTGGACCCTCTTCTGGAACTCTCCTGCACTCTCTTCACTGACTCCACTTTTCATCCTCTGTTCAGTTCTCCACCTGTCTTATAGCTATAGGCAGGCACTCACTTCTGTGAGTACAGGTTGCAAAAACGAGTAACCAAAAGTAAATATTAAACTTCTGTATTGATTTTCTGTAAGCCTTCACCCATAGCTCCATAATCCTCAGTAAAACCTTATCACTGCATGTGTATGTGTGGTGTGCATGTGTGTGTGTGTGTGTGTGTGCGCCCACTCATGTGTTTAAGTCGAGGAAAGATGTGGCTGATATAATACATATAAAACAAGAATTCAAAGCAAGTAGGAAATAGGAGACAGAGATGACCCTGAGAAGTAAATTCCTTGGAAACTAGTTTGAAGAAAATTTGGGGAGATCACAGTGTTGAGGGTAGAGGTAGAATATAATATCATCTAGCTTTTGAGGGGCTGGAAATCCCCAACTAACATCTGGATTACTCTATCTGTGGTTTGGGGTGGGGGGGCATAAAATATATTTATCCCCATCTCTCCCTACTAGGGTGTAAGCTTCTTGCTTATAGAAATTGTGTCTGACTTGCTTCTTATAATTTGGACACAAAGTACAAGTGAATCTTCTGAACAACAAGGAGAAACAGATATATATATATATATATATATATATATATATATATATATATATATATTTAATTATCACCATTTTACAGAGCAAGAAACTGAGGTTTAGAGAGCCACGTGTGTACATAAAAAATCCAGAATTTTAATTTCTACTGTACATATAATCTATTTATTCTTAATCTTTATCCTGTATGACCCATGAGGGTCCCTTTCTTGGGCAGCTCCCTGTGACTGTGTCCTCTGCACTGCAAAGGACATTTTTTATGGTGTTGATGACAGATGGAAGGGAAGGCCAAGCAGGATCACCTTCTGAGCTCCGTTTTGTAATAGTGCCGATGGCAGCATCTACTTACCCTCTTCTGGAACTCTCCTGCACTCTCTTCACTGACTCCACTTTTCATCCTCTGTTCAGTTCTCCACCTGTCTTATAGCTATAGGCAGGCACTCACTTCTGTGAGTACAGGTTGCAATAATAGATTGAGTTGTCACATGAGTGTGACTGAAATCATCTAATCCTTGACTCTTCTATGGTTTCTTATTAGCAAATTGCTTTTAACATACAAAAATTATACAAACTGCCCACTGCTAGTGAAGGGTGTGGGGAGCATGGAACAGAGAACTTATTCTTTGAGGTTTACCTTTTGTGGTCAAGCCCAGTTATCAGCACTGTCTGGGATAAAAGAGTGACAGAAAGGAATTGCCTAAGAATTATTTAGAACATAAGAGCTTATTTGCTTTGTTTAAGGAGTTTGCTAATATCCCTCCATGGCTCCATTCATTTTTTTTTTTTAAAAGATTCTATTTGGGGCGCCTGGGTGGCTCAGTGGGTTGGGCCGCTGCCTTCGGCTCGGGTCATGATCTCGCATCCCGGGATCGAGTCCCGCATCGGGCTCTCTGCTTGGCGGGGAGCCTGCTTCCTCCTCTCTCTCTCTCTGCCTGCCTCTCTGCCTACTTGTGATCTCTCTCTGTCAGGTGGATGAATAAAATCTTTAAAAAAAAAAAAAAAAAAAAAAAAAAAAAAAAAAAAAAAGATTCTATTTGTTTATTTGTGAGAGAGGGAGAGAGAGAGAGAGAGCACAGAGGGAGTGGGAGAAGGAGAAGCAGACTCCCCGCTCAGCAGGACCCTGGGATCATGACCTGAACCAAAGGCAGACACTTACATGACTGAGCCACCCAAGTGGCCCCATGGCTCCACTCTTCAGACACTGATGTCTGAATTCTAATCTAGTTTGTAAGCATGATTTCTCCCCACAGCTTCCTCCTTGTAGGAGACTTCACACCCTGCTGGTGGGCATGCAAGTGGGATAGCCATTTTGGACAGACCAAATCAAGTATGGGACCACCCTGTGACCAGCAGTATCTCTGTGGGAATCCCCAGGTGGGTCTTTATGGTGAGGGGTCTTCAGATATTCAGTGCAGCATGGTGTGGGAAGCAGGAGTTTGGGGCAGCCTGTAATAGTGCACATGGGACACAGAACATGAATGCTGCTTAGAAGCAATGGGCTCCTGTACCCACAGGGACATGAACTATGTAAGAAATATAGCACTTGGTTAAAAACAAAAACAAAAACAAAAACCCAGGACTTTTAATGAGATAAATTATACCATCCATTGATAGAAATAGAAAATACATGTACCTAAAAACACAAAATACACTTTGTAAGAACACATTTAAACACAAATATATTGTAAAGATGTTGCCTTTGAAGGGGAAGGGGATAAGGTGGGGTATGAAATACAGTGAGATTTAATAATTGTAGTGACATGGGCTAATATGTCTGATGACATAATGAACTGAGGAATATGATTAGCTCAACCCTCTGCATTGGATATTTTAAAGAATCCTTCAAGGCTTTTCTCTTGAGAAGTCTAATCCTTATAACAGGTGTTGGTGAGGATGTGGAGAAATTAGAACTCTTGTGCATTGTTAGTGAGAATGTAAAATGATGCAGCTGCTGTGGAAAAAGTATGGTGGTTTCTCAAAAAGTTAAAAATGGAATTACCATATGATCTGGCAATTCTACTTTTGGGGATACACCCCAGAGAACTGAAAACAATCTAGAAGAGATATTTGTATAGCCATGTTCATAGCAGCATATTCATGATAGCTAAAACATTGGAGCAACTCATGTGTCCATAGACAGATGAATGGATAATCAGAATGTGGTGTATATATATATACAATGGAATATTATTCAGCCTTAAAAAGGAAGGACATATGCCACAACATGGATGAATCTTGAGGGCCCTACGCAAAGTGAAATAAGCCAGACACAAAGACTCCAATACTGTATGATTCCACTTGTAGGAGGCACTTAAAGTAGTTGAAATCACAGAGACAGAAAGTAGACTAGTGGTTTCCAGGGTTGAGGGGAGAGAGAATGGGGCAATGTTATGTAACAGGGACTGAATCTCAGTTTTGTAAGGTGAAAAGACTCCTGGAAATGCATACTTAACACCAATGAACTATACCCTTGAACTGGTTAAACTATACACTTAAAAAGGTTAAAATGGTGAATTTTGCGCTATATGTATTTTATGATTATAAAAAAATTTAAAAAAAAGTCTACACCTTAACATGGCTATGTGGGTTAACAGTTTGCGGTTTTGTTGCTACTTGTTTCTACAGATCTGTCTCCACAGCGTCCTCTACTTCTCCCTGCCCCAATTATAGGCCCCCCAAAATGACTGGTGGTTCCTTTTGTCTAAAACCACTGTTCCTGTTCCTTGTCACCTGGGTAATTCATTCAGATCTCTGTGTCCACAGTTTTCTCAGTTTCCACTGCCCAGCTTGCTGTGGCCTTTAAACTTGCATAGATTCCTCAGCTCTTTTAATACCCTGTACTCCTTGAGGACCCTGCAGACAGAGCCTGAGCCCCTCCTCTTCACTCACCTGGAAGGGAAGCATGGACAGACCCTAGGCCCTGTTGGCACTTCAAAGCAGGAGTCCTGGGTGGGAGAGAGTCAGTAGGCGTCCTCTTTCAAAGGAAGTTTTATTATCTGAGGAAACCCAAACATTCAGCTGCATTGGGTAATAATAATCTTGCTTTCTGATAAACTCTCAGGGGAAAAAATAATTTTGGCTATTTCTTCTCAATTGAAATTTTTTTTTTTTTTTTAAACTAGCCTGTTTAGCTGGCCTTCCTCCTCTGTGTTTGCTAATATGTCTCTGAGTAGGTGAGAACCATTTTACATCTGTCATGCTTTGTGCTGTTTTCTCCTGGGCTGGGGTGATTTATAACGAACTGCCCACAGCCCTCTGGGGCCCTCCTCCACGGAAGCCTCCATGAAAGATAGACTAGTTTTCCCAGCAAACCACGTGAACACCAAACACCAGCAGCTCTCCATCAGCCCACGCTGATGTCACTTGGCCCCTTACTTCAGATCTGGACCGAGCCCCAAACAGGGACTGTCTTTGGAAGGAAGATAAAGAGAGTTAAGAGGAAGCCAAGATTAGAATGAAGCAAGTGCCCCATCTGGGAGGCCTTGTCTCTGGTCATGGCCTCTGAGTTGCTTGTGCACATTGAGGAGGGACTGGAGGGAGGGAGGATAACGGGGCCTGGAGACAGGAGGCCCTGTGCCCTGCTCTGAGTTCTGAGGGACTCCTGGTTTGGGTGACTCTACTGTTTGCAGGCTGGGTGTTGACTGAACTTTCTTGAGTTCATATCTCTGCGCAAATCCTCAGGGACACATGCACCTTTGTTCCAGGGGTCTGGGAAGAAGTGGGGAGGCTTTGGTGCTGCTGATCTTACTTTCTGGTGGCATGCCAGGTGGTGGTATTCAGCCATTGCCTGTGTCCTGCTTTCCTGAGACCCTGTGCCACATCCAGGAGTTGAGAACAACACCACTCCTGCTCTGCTTGGTGTCCTCTTGCCAGGCACCAGCAACCCTGGTGGTCAGGGAATCTGGAATCTGCAATCTGACCGCAACTTCTGGCCTAGAGCCTGGGGTCTGCCCCTCAGGGGTGGGGGCAGGTAGGGATTGGACAGACCCTCCCCAGCTTGCCCACATCTCTGTAGGCAAACCCAGCTATGAAAGGCCCTGTCTGGTCCCTGGGGAAGGTCTTCAGCCCCAGCCTCTGCTAGTTTGTGTCCTTTTTTGAACACACAGTAACCGAGGATCACCAGGTCTGGCAGTTTTTGAAAGAAGACTTTCTTTCCATTTTGGCAACTTGTCTCCTTAAAGACACTGCGTTCTTTTTATTGGATGGGAAATAATTTTACAAATAACCCGTTTACTTTAGTAATAAGACCCCACCTCATCCTCTAACCAGCCACCTCTCACCAACAGAATTTCTTTCTTATCTATCTGTTCCTTGGCCTCTGGCGTTAATTGTCGTAAGGTCAAAGTATAAACTCTCTAGGGGATCCCAGCATTGTAAGGATTTGACTGAAGATCAGAAACAAATAGCAGTGAAGTAAAAACATCAGGGCCACAGTGCTGAAAGCTGTGAGCTTCCCAAACGGCCGCCATCTGTGCCGTGCTGGGCCGCCGGCTGGCGCCTGAGTCAGCTTGGCTTGGCAGGCTCTTACTCAACGCTCTGTTTTCCTTGGGGGGTGGGAGGGGTGGGAGGGTGAATCAGGGAAGGAGGGAGGGAGAACTGAGGCAGTGAAGTTGCTCTTTTGCCTCATGATTTATATTTGGTCAGAGTAGCCCTGTTCCACTTTCTTCTAGCTGGAATGTGTCTTGGACATGTTGTTTCAATATGAGACAATCAGCTGGGCCCTCTGTGGAATGTCCCTGGAGACTGGAAACGACCTCCCAATAGGGTCATTTGTTCGGCAGAATTCTAAGTGGCATTCTTTAACATCTGCATTCTATTAATACCTTCAGAATATTTCCATCAGCTTTGGGAAATCAGAAGATGCATTGAGAGATGTTCAGCACAGAATCCTGGGGTATTTTTTAATTCTTTCTTGTGATTCTTTTGTATTGGTGGGAATATCCTCCTGCTCTGTCCCTTTTCCTTTACCGTGATGCAGGTGAATATACACGTCCGTCCAGTAAAGCCCAAGGGCAAGGTGGTTTGTCAGGTGGACTTCTTTAGCCTATCACAGCTCACAGTAGAAGGCAAATTTGTAAACCCACAGGAAAGAGCTGGACGCAGGCAGAGTCAGGACAGACATTCTGGCTGCGTTTGCTGGAAACGAATGGAAAGAAAGACCACACTGTGAGGGGCCCCGCTGCACTGGTCGCAGGGCTGGCTTCCAAGTCCACATGGGGGCCTCGGTCTGGATGCCTGGCCCTGTCTTGTCCTCCCAGGGTACAAAGGTATTGAAGAAGAGATTTGAAGAGAAGGATACAATGAAGAGGTAGGAATAAGGGAGCATTTCTTTAGGAAAAATAAAAGCTATCTGTCATACATAGATCAGATGGAAATAAAACTTACACTAGTAAAGAGCAGACTCAGTGAGTGTGATGTCTCAGAGGCGGAGCCCAAACTGGAGAAGCAGCTGTGGCTTTGTAGGCGGGCTCCGGGACAATCGGTCTCCTGAAGAGCTGGATGTGGAGGAGACCTCAGGGACAAGGTCGTGAGGGTGGAGGGCTGCTTGATGGGAAAGACGAGGCAGAAAACAGGGAACCTGTGAACCCATGAAGGGTCAATTTAATTCAGCGGAGCATTTCATGAATACTCACTGTGTGCAAACACAGAACCAGCTACTCTGTAAAGCAGACTTGGAGGTAATAGGAAACATGACCGGAAAGTGAGATCTGACCCGCTGGAGACAGGTTCCAAAGGGACATTGAGGAGACACTCAGAGGAAAGGCAGACCATAAGGGCAGTGGACTGGTCAAGGCGCTGTGTGGCCTGGACAATGCACCTGCTAGGGCCAAGATGCATCTGCCGCTGTGCAGAAGCCCCTTACCCACATCTGTGTCACAGCAGCTGAAAGGTGTCTCAGAACAAATCCATTTGGTTATCATCTTAAAAGGTTTAAAAAGTAAGTCTCTGCCTCTAAAAGGTACTGGAAACATAATTTTACCCAACATGTACTTTATTGCTTTAAATTCTAATATTTGCAAAATGGATGAATTATAAGTCTTGGTAAAAATTATGAAGCACTTTTCTTGGAAATTCAGAAGAATGCCAGACTCTGATAAGGCGCCTGATGATGATAAATTGCTTCCTGGTTATGTGATTCTGAGAGAACACTTCTTTACGGGCCCGAAGGAGGCTGGTGCAGTAGGAAGGCACCCCCTGGACCTGCAGGAATGCCTGCAGACCAGCTTCCTCTGCAACCCGGAGGGGCCTGCCAGACACCCCCTGCCACTGCCTGTGGCACACTGGCCTTGGTGGCAAATCCTGAATTCAGACTGGCACCCTTCTGCCCAGTATCGTGAGTGTTCTGTGAGCAAAAGCTTAAAAAAACACAATCATCCAGGTTGTAGATTTGTATCTTCTTTCACTTTGTCAGAATTATGCAGAATCACTTGGAAAACAAATAAACAGATACAGCAAATAACTGGAGTCAGATCTTTGGCTCAGGAAATTCTGAGCTCACGTGTTTGCTCAGAAGAGTTTCCCACAGCCTGGCTGTTACTTTTTATCTATCCCCACAGGATGTACTCCTACACTGTCTCTTCAGGGTCCCTGGCTTCCTGTCCACGTTCCCACAGCTGCCGAGGGGGACAGCTCCAGTTTGCACTTGGAGTCTTCTGAACATAGGGTCTGTGCTGTCTGCTTGAGCTGGTAGCTCCACACAGAAATGTGGCAGATGTTCAGCTTCAGGAATCAAAACCGAGGTTTCGCACCATGCAGCACATTCTTCCTCCCAGTCCTGTTCATTTCCTCCTGACAGGATGTGGAACAATTTCCCTCATCTGTTGCTCGCTCAGTGGGTTTGGGATTTTGTGAAATTTACAGTGATACTTAGATTCCTCCCGAATATCTTCTAAGAGGTTAACAACAACAACAACAACAACAACAAAAGGTTGATTCAGTCATAGACTCTCTTTCTAGTTGAGGGGTTTCTGGTTTTGCATGACACACAGGTGAAATTGAGAGGCAGACGAAGGAGACAAACCACCTCAGGGGTTTCCTGGGTCATGGCATCTAAAGAATGCCTTCCAGCTAGTTCAGGGTCCTCTAAATTCTGAAGAAAACACGACATATTTACAAGACTAAGGGAAAAAAGCAAAAGAATTTATGTTCATTTGCAAACTGGACCAATTCTGAACAGAATTATTGTAATGTTGCATTGGCACAGAGGGCATTCTGGTAGGGGATAGAGGTGTGGGACGCCATTTCCTGCAAGTATACTCAGTATGTGATCAGTGTCCAGTGACACAATTTGGAAAATATGCCTACTGCAGCGGTTTCCTTCTGGATTCCCAGGCTATGTAAGTTCCCTTGGCTTAACTTCTTTGTTTTCCTCTTCCATTAGCAACCGGGAAGGCAAACTAACATTTGCAGCAATGCACTGGGACTGATCCTTTTGTGTGTTATCCCCTTTGATTCCCACAACCCTGTGGGCATAAGTAATTTATGCCCACTTCACTGATGAGGAAGCTGAGGCTCACAAACATTAGGTCAGTTTCTCAAAGGTCAGCTAGCAGCAGGTATATTTGAATTCAAAATAAGACCTCTAAGATTACAAAGCTGTGCTTCTTTTACTTTACTGAGGCAGTTTCATTGTGTATCTGTAGTTTTTCAGGGCACTGGTTAAGAAAAAAAGGCACACAATGGGAATTCAATTTTTTTTTTTCCCACTTTGGTACTTGAGAGAAATTGGCTGCTTTTCAACCACTTTCATTCCTGTTGCATGATTTTCTCTTTGTCCCATTAGCACATTGGGTTCACAGATGCAGTCCTGCGTGAGCATGGCTCATCCAGTGCCTTGCACATACTAGGTGTCAGCAAATATTGTTGAAAGGAACCAAAGCACTCTTTTTCTTACTTATTTGTGCAAAAACAGAAGAGGCAAGAAAGTTTCCAACTTGGTATCTTTGTTCCTTGTCCAGGATTTGAGCATGGAGAGTCTAGGTCACAATCCCCTGTTAGGGTGAGGTTGATTGGTTACCAGTTACTAATTTAAATGAACAATTGTACTGGATTTGAGGTTCAGGAGTATGTGTCCTACTGGTCCTTTAAGAATTGATTACTTTTCAACAACTCTGATAAAGCATAGTAGATTTTTTTTTTCTTTCTTGGCTTCTTCCATAGCTTTTCATTCTCTATTTAGGTCAGAGTCACACACTAGCTCTCAGCTTGGTTTGGCCATTGATAAGAGTGGGGGGAAGTGATTGCTGACCTCTTTTGCATTCCAAGGGCACAAGTATATGCCATATACTTGTTTGCTGTTTGTCTCCTTAGAAATGATTTTCTTTTCCTGCCTTGCTTAGGAGCCCTGGGGCTTTCTCACCTCCTGTGAACGCTGCCTTGCGTGGCCTTTTTCAGTGTGGCAGCTATCCTGAAGGAACCTATTAATAGCCTTCATTTCCAGTATGTGCCCTGTAAAGTCAAGCCTCATTTTTAGCAGCGTTCGGTTACTCACAATTCTAGGAAAAAGTTCCCTTTGACTGTCTTCCTGCCAGAGGACGGTTCAACCCCCTCCACCTCCTCAGGGAGAGGTGAAAGGAGCCTATGATTATGTAGTGGGCGAGACACTCGTTACGGGAGCCCTCTTCTCCAAACTGCTCCTATGGAGACAACTGTCATTGTTTGGACAGCTACCTTGATAAGGCTTATGGGGGAGGAGGGTGAGGCTGTGGCTGCCCAATGCTGAAGTCACGCTTGACTCATCTCTTCCTCTCATGCCACACATCCAGCTCGTCACACATTAGAGACACATCCAGAAACCAGTGCCTTCTCACAGCTTCCTACTCTGCCTGGTTGCCTAAGGCATCCTCGCCTCTCACAAGGCCCCAACAGGCCACAGACCTGGTCTCTGCTTCCTCCATGGGCTACTCTCCGCACGTACCCAAAATAGGCTCTTAAAGCAGAAATTAGATTAAGTCACTTGGAGTGGCCAGCTGTTAACACTGAGCACAGTTGAAGTCTTTGCTTGACCTGTATGACTTGCATGACCTGACCTTTTTGACCTCATCTTCTATCACTTTCTTCTTTCCCGCTTCCGCAGAACTACACTGTCTTTTCTTCTTGCCACAGTTCTTGCCCCAGGGTTTTGCACATGCTCTTCCTTCCATCTGGGATGTTCTTCCTCGAGATAGCTGTGTTCTTTGTGGTCTCTGCTCAGATGTCCTCTTATCAACACAGCCTTCCAGGACCACCTGAAACAAAATAGCAATCCTCCCTCCTGGCAACCCCTATGAGCCTCCGCTGTTTCACTTCTTCGCTCTGCCTTCATGGCTATCCGATATGCCATATACTTGTTTGCTGTTTGTCTCCTGCTGCTGAAAGACAAAGCGCCACAAGGGTGAGCACATGTTTCTGGCCAGAACCTCAGAACACAGAGCAGGGCCTGCCCAGAATAAGTACTCACTAAATATCTGATGAAGGACTAGATGTTGAGCAAAGGTGACATGAGATGACGAAACTGCTTTTCACTCCTTTTGCCAGAGGGCCACGGGAGAAGGGCCGACACAGACAGAGGGACCTTAACCAGGGTGCAGACGACCTTGATTTACATCTAGATATTCTCTTGGGTGCCCCAGTTACCTTTTACTAGGAAAACCACAACAGATTCAGGCTAACAGAAGGACAAAGGAAATGTGGCATCAGTCACTTGATGTTACTGTTGGAAGAATATTAGTGAAGTTGGAAGAATAGATAGTGAGATAGACATGTTTCTTATCAGTATCATCAATTGCTAAACAATGGAATTTTAAAGATTTTACTTTATTTATTTGACAGATGGAGATCACAAGTAGGCAGAGAAGCAGGAAGACAGAGAGGAGGAAGCAGGCTCCCTGCTGAGCAGAGAGCCAGTTGTGGGGCTTGATCCCAGGACTCTGGGATCATGACCTGAGCCGAAGGCAGAGGCAACAGTGGAATTTCATTTTTTATTTTTTATTTATTTTTAAGATTTTGTTTACTTATTTGACAGAGAGAGATTACAAGTAGATGGAGAGGCAGGCAGAGAGAGAGAGAGAGAGAAGCAGGCTCCCTGCTAAGCAGAGAGCCCAATGTGGCACTGGATCCCAGGACCCTGAGATCATGACCTGAGCCGAAGGCAGCGGCTTAACCCAGAGCCACCCAGGTGCCCCAACAATGGAATTTTAAATGGAAGCAAATCTAAGAGTTATTTTGCCTGCTCCTCCTCTAGCCTAAGCTCCCTGAGGCTGGATCCATAGCTCTCTGTGTTTATCAGTCCTTATCCTAGGCAGAGACTCCATATTCTTCTCTAAATGGAAGGTGAGGGAGACCAGCGGAATCAACGGATTAATTTCCTCCATAGCCAAGTAGGTCAGTTTTTTGTTGATCCTTTCTGGAGAAGAGAAGTGTTTTCTCTACTAGTACACCAGTTTCTCTTTTCCGACAGCTAAAAAGTTATCAGCTTTAGGACTTCTTAAAAAAAAAAAAACAACCTGATTCAAAATCTTAGTATGTCTATTCAATGTCCCAATGTTTTTCTTTCTGGGTTGGTGAAAAAATAAGCTGATTCTCTTTTGCTAATATAGTTGTTGAGAATTTGTTGGGTCAGCTCAAAATTTTTCAGTCAGTAGGGAAGGTTACTATTAGATTATAAGGATAAATATTAATAAATCCACAGTGAGAGGGGATGACATTCTATGTGCTAGAACAATACTCAGGAATTTCTTCTAAGATGGATACCTTTCTGGACTTGACTTCATTTTGGCTGGAGAAGACTCTGAGGCCATATCAATGTGAGTTCCCCAACATTAGAAAGACACTAGTCTAGGGGAAAATGAGTATTGTCCAAGTACTCATGCAACACCAGACATCAAAATACTACTGATGTGTTGCAGAAGGAAACCCTCTCCACTAAATATAGTGTGGAGTTCGTGGGCACAGCACCATACCAGAAGTCTGGGAGGCTGGTTCTCTTGTCTCCAATCAGATCTTACCTGCCTGAAGCCAGGTGGTGTCGGAAAGTCATCCCAGCTTCTTGGTGAACAATTCAATGCTAGTGACTCTGGCATAGAGCTCCAGGCAAGGCCTTAATCTCCTGGCCAGTACTTGGGCATCCTTGGCATCAGTGTTGCCCGAGAGTGCTAAGACTCCAAAGTGCATCCCGTTCACTTCTGCCTTTACTTCCATTTAAATTCAGTGGTATTGCTCAGGCCCCTCAGTCCAAGTAAGCCTCATAAATGTTAGTGGGTGGGCTGTCTCCACACATACCTTGGAGACAGATGAAGGATCTGGGTCTGGGAGCCCCTGTGGGTGCCGGAGGCTCCCTCTGATGCCTCTCCGCGACTTTCTGCCTGGATCATCATTAGTTTAGCAGTGAAATAATGAGTTTCATGGGATGAGGAACTAAAGAAAAGAGGCCACACAATGCTTCTCTTTCAGCTTCATCCCTGCCTCTTTTTAGAGAGAGAGAGAGCACAAGTGGCAGGTGGAGGGTGGTGTTTGGGTGAGGGGCAGAGGAAGAGAGAGACTCCTAAGCAAGCTCTACATCCAGCATGGATCCAGATGTCAGACTCGAACTTACCACCCTGAGATCATGGCCTGTGCCAAAATCAAGCAGATGCTTAACTGACTGAGTCAGTCAGCTGCCTTTCCTTTCTTGTCTTTTTCTCCCTCCTTTTCAGGAACAAACAAAAACATGAAGTAGTTGAGAGCCAGACTTAAATTCCTATGGGAACAGCTTCTCAGGCTGAGAATTGCACATTTGTAGGGGAGTTCCGGACTTCTATGGAGTGGTGTTTGCAGAGGTTTGGTAAAAGTGGTTTATACTCCTGATAGCACCCATGGCTTCTGTGTTTTCTCCCCTCCTGAGAGCACACTGCTCCCAGGAATGGCCGTGGACTCATCTGCAGTGGTAGATGACCAAGGTTGCCAAAGCCTGCCACCAAGACCTCTGGGAGACACCTAACCTGAACCGTGAGGCTTCTCCCACCTGACATCTCTGGGCTACAAGCTGAGTTTGAGCATTCCTTATTGACATGGTGACTTCTGTCTGCCAAGAGAGTTGCCACAGTATCTTCCTGTGGAAACTCAGGGCCTGGATCCTGCCTGGTGAAACTGCTAGTTTGTCAGGGCATTCACAGGCTCTCCATCCGACTTATCAGAACTGAAGTGAAATAAACCAGATTATGGCTAAGAAGGAGTGCTTCTTGCTCCTCCTTGTTGTCTATTTTCTGATTTGGGGACCCAATGAGAGGAGTCTCCTCTTCTACAAAATGCTTTTCTTTACTGAAGGGACCTGAATCTGTTGCTAGAATCAGACTCAGGTTACAATGACCGCTGTTAACACTGCCTTAAATGGATGTCTGAATACCATCTAAGGAAAAATGGCTTGGGATTTAGTAATGTAGCCAACTTGCCTTTCTCACCAGAGCCAATTCTTTTATCAGTTATGTAAGCCCTGTGCTTTGCTTTCCTGTCTTCTGCACCTCCCCCTAGCAGTTGAATGCTTGACTCTGGAGCCAGATATACATGGATTTGGATCTGGATAGGGTCCTTGTTTCGTTTTGTATCAGTTAATTAACCCAGGCAAACCCCAGTTTCTTCATGAATCACCTTGAGGCAATACTGATACATCCAACCCTCCACCATGGTGTAGTTTTGAGGGCTGAATATAATTCTTACAAAAAGTTGAGCACAAACCAGGCACATGGTAGACATTCAATAAGTGTTGACTCTAGCCTATTTTGGGAACCTAAATCCACTTTGAAAAATCTGAGGAATGATAAGCAAATTTTGAGGTACATGGAAAAATCATACTTAGAATTTATTCAGAGTTATTTCTCATTATACAAAAAAATGGAAAAGTGGTCCCTAAAATGCCAGTTATCCAGAATCATAATAAATAAACTTTTGTAGGAAAGTGACTTCTTTGGATGGTGGAGAATTTAATGCTTTATATAAAAAAAAAATTAAATTTGAATTCTTCTTTGTTGACAATCTTTTTGAAATATACTATCCAATTTCCTGTCTTCTTAAGCAAAGTTTCCAGGACATAATTCATCAGTTTCCTTCCATCCCACATTGTCATTATCTACATCAATTTTACTGTACTTTGTTTTGGATGGAGATGGTGTGGAATGTGGGGCTTGCTGTAAGATCAACTTGTTTCCCTGCCTTTCCATGTAGTAAACGCCTCCCACTCTGTCCCGAGGGCCAGCGGGCTCAGGGCTCTGCCTTCAGACTTCCTTCTCACTCTCCCGAAAGATGCAGACAAGCCCCTGGCCTGTCGCCAATGTCTGTGACCCACACAGGACAGGGGTATGTTGTGTGTATCTGCAGAGTTAGCAAGCGTATTTAGATCTTCTGAGGGCCATCTTTTAGGCTTGGGGATATAGCAGAACTTTGGGGGATGTGAGGATGCAGATCTCTAGGCCACTGAGGTTTAACTTCTTTTGCATCATTGCTAACCTTGTATTTCCCATGGGGAAGACTGTTTTCCCTTAACAAGGGTAATGGAGGAGGAATAAAGCCAGGACATAAAGTGTTCTGATATCCACCCTTTCAGTTGTCTATGGCAAGAGCTCCACAGGTAGAAGAACATGACTTTGGCTCACCTACCCTACCATCTGAAGAAAGGGCAACAGTCCCAAGAAGTTCAGATGCTTCCTTCCAATGCACACTCTGGGTAAGGTCAGGATAGACCTGAGTCAGCCCATTCTATGTCCAGAGCTCTTTCTGCTTTTCTCATTGGTCAAATATAAGGAATTCAGAAAAATTATAAGAATAGCACCAACACCTTGTACTTAAAATAAGATCACACATATAATTATTGGAGAGTTGCTGAATGTGTTTGATTTTCTGTCCCTAGAATTGCCCAAATAGTAACTTTTAATTAAATATTAAATTCTAAATATTTGAAGCATGAGTAACTTCCTCATATACAAACAAGAAGCTTTGCCAGGAAAAAAAAAAAAAAAAAAAACAACTGTCTGTCTCTCTCTTAAATATCCCTGCATTCTTGCAGTTAACATAATATATACGACACAAGCTGGGTTGTTGTTGGATTCTAAAGTAGTCCACAACTGAAAAATTATTACACAGGACACAGGACACATATATACATAATGATAAAAAACTCACCCTGTTTCTACTTTGCTTTCAAAAAACACAACACACGAGGCTCCTGGCTCATGTCATAATCCCAGGGTTCTGGGATTGAGCCCCACATCAGGCTCTCTGCTCAGCCAGAAGCCTCTCCCCCACCCCCGCCTGCCTCTCTACTTGTGATCTTTGTCAAGTAAATAAATAAAATCTTAAACAACAACAACAACACCTAAACCAAACACCACAACCCATAAACTGGTTTTGTAAAGATTGACTGGAGAAGTGTCAAGTTTCCCATTAGGGGCATCTGAAATGAGGGTCCAGTGTGACTTCGAAGGAGATAACATTCCACGTTAAAGGCCTGGCATCTCTCTTGTGAGAACATGGGCTTTCTCTGCGAAGTCCTCACTCAGACTAGCTTGTTTCATTGTTATTTCTGACATTACAAGATGCCACTGCATGAAGATGGATAGGAAGTCCTTGTTTCATACTCTATAAATGGATTGGCAATAACAAACTTCTTAGGCTGTGAGGATAAAGTAAATTAATTAATACATGTGAAACATTTAAACCTATGTCGTTGCCCAGTGAAACACTTTATCTCTGTTTATTTGCTATGATCACTTGCACAGTAGGGTTTACCTAAGAAATATAAAAGGGTGCTTTTTTTTTTTTTTTTTTTTAGCTTTGCTGAGGAATAATTGACAAACTGTCAGATAAAGTGTACAACATGGTGATTTGATATACATGCATATTGTGAGATGATTCCCTTCATAAAGTTAATGAAAACATCAATCACTTCACATATTTATGCTTCACTCCTTTTTTGGTGAGAACATGTAAATTCTACTTTCAGCAAATTTTAATTATACAATATAATGTTATCAACTATAGTCATCATGCTGCATGTTAGCTCATCAAAACTTACTCATAACTGAAATTTTGTACCATTTTACCAACCTCTCCCTATTTTCCACACCCCAGTTACTTTTCTGCTCTCTATTTCTGTGAATTTGATTATTTTTCTCCCTCTCTCCCTCTCTCTTTCCCTTCCTCCCTCCCTTCCTTTCTTCTTTCTTTCCTTCCTTTCTTCCTCTGTCTTCTCTCTCTCTCTTCCTCTCTTTCTCCCTTCCTTCCTCCCTTCATTCCATTACACATATAAATGGTACCATGCAGTATTTGTATGTTTCTCTCTGGCTTATTTAACTTAACTTAACTATAATGCCTTTAAGGTCCACCCATGTTGTCTCAAATGGCACAATTTCCTTCTTTTTTTGTGGCTGAATAATATTCAATTGGATATATATAACACATTTCTTTATCCATTCATCCACCCTTAGACATTTATGTTGTTTCCATACCTTGACTATTGTGAACAACGCTTCAAAAATCGTGGGAGTAGAGATACCTCTTTGATATAATAGTTTTGTTTCCTTTGGATATATACAGAGAAGTAAGATTGCTGGGTCTTCCTATTTTTAATTCCTTGAGGAAACTCCACACAATTTTCCACAGTGGCTGCATCACCAATAGGGCATGAGTGTTCCCTTTTCTCCCTATCATTACCAGCGCTTGTTATCTCTTGTCTTTTTGAAATTAGCCATTTTGACATGCATGAGGTGATAGCTCATTGTGGTTTTGATTTATATGTCTTTAATGATTAGTGATATTTAGCACATTCTCATGTACCTGTTGGTCATTTGTATGCCTTTTTGGGAAAAACGTCTATTCAGGACATTTGCCCATTTTTTACTTGGGTTATTAGATTTATTTATTGATTGATTTTTATTTGTTATTAAGTTGTATGCATTTCTTGTATATTTTGAATATCAGTTCTTAATCAGATATATGGTTTGCAATATGTCTTCCCATTCCATAGGTTGCCGTTTCATTTTGTTGATGGTTTCTTTTTTGTGCAGGAGCTTTTTAGTTTGAAGTATACCCAGTTGTTTATTTTTGCTTTGGCTTTTGCTATCAGATTCAAAATCACTGTCAAGACCAGTGTTAAGGAGTTTACCACCTTTGTTTTCTTCTAGTTTTATGGTTTCAAGTCTTATGTTCAAGTTTTTAACCCATTTTGAGTTGATTTTTGTATGTATGTGGTGTGAGGTACGGGTTCTGTTTCATTGTTTTGCATGTAGCTGTCCAGTTTTCCCAAGACAATTTACTGAAGAGACTATCCTTTGCCTACTGTATGTTCTTGCCTCTGTTGTTACACATTAGTTGGTCTTGATTGCATTGGTCTATTTTTGTACTCTCTATTCTCTTTCATTGATCCATATATCTGTTTTTATGCCAATACTATATACAGTTTTGACTATAATAGCTTTGTAATATAGTTTGAAATCAGGGAACATGATACCTCCAGCTTTGTTCTTATTCACTAAGATTGTTTTGGCTATTCAGAGTCTTTTGTACTCTATAATAATTTTAGGATTGTTCTAGTTTGTGAAAAACACTGTTGGGATTTTGTTAAGGATTTCACTGATTCTGTAGATTGCTTTGGGTGGTATAGATATTTCAAAAATATTAATTCTTCCAATCCATGAGTACAGAATGTTTCCATTTATTTGTGTCCTTTTTAATTTCACCAGTTTTTTATAATTTTTATACTGTTTTCAGTATATAGAACTTTCCTCTCAGTTAAATTTATTCTTAAGTATCTTATTCTTTTTTTATGCTATCATAAGTTGGATTATTTTCTTTCTGATAGTTTATTGTTAATGTAGAAAAATGTAACTGTCTCTTTGTCTATTGATCTTATATCATACAACTGTACTGAATTCATTTATAAGGTATAATATTTTTTGGTAGCATCTTTATAGTTTTCTATATGTATCACCTTTGAGTATGATAGTATAGGCTTCTCCTTACTCACCTATTATGTTGAGGTACTTTCCTTCTATACCCAGTTTGTTGAGAATTTTTATTATGAAAGAATGTTGAATTTTGTTAAGTGCTTTCTATGCATATATTAAGATCATGATTTTTACCTTTTATTATGTGATTTACCATACTGATTGATTTGTCCATATTGAACTGAATCATCCTTGCATTCCTAAAATAATTCCCACTTGATCATGCATATGGTCATTTTATTAATTTTTTTATTTTTTATAAACATATATTTTTATCCCCAGGGGTACAGGTCTGTGAATCACCAGGTTTACACACTTCACAGCACTCACCAAATCACATACCCTCCCCAATGTCCATAATCCCACCCCCTTCTCCCGAACCCCCTCCCCCCGGCAACCCTCAGTTTGTTTTGTGAGATTAAGCCATAAGTGACGCATATGGTCATTTTAATGTGTTAAATTTGGTTTGTGATTTTGTTGGGGACTTTTGCATCTATATTTAACTGAAATATTGGTCTACAATTTTCTTTTCTGTAGTATCCTTGTCTGGTTTTAGTGTCAAGGTAATAGTGGGCTTATAAAGTGAGTTTATAAATTTTTTTCCTCTCTTCTATTTTGGAAGAATTTGAAAAGGATTGGTATTAATTCTTTAAGTGTTTGGTAGAATTCACCAGTGAAGCCATCTGCTCCTGGGCTTTTGTTTGTTGGGAAGTTTTTGTTTATCTATCATCTATCTATCATTTGTCTATCTATCACTGAAGTAAAGTTGAAACAATATTATATTAGTTTCTATTGTACAACATAGTGATTTGATACACATTGCACATGTGTATTGATACACATTGATACACATTGCAAATTGATACACATTGCAAAATGATTAGTTGTTACTATACAATTTTATTCCAGTATTATTGACCATATTTTCCATGTTATACCTTTCATCATCATGACTTATTTATTTTAAAATGGGAAGTTTGTATCCCTGAATCTACTTCACCTGTTTTGTCCATCTCACATGACTCTCCCTCTGGCAATCATCAGTTTGTTTCTTGTATTTGTTTGTTTGTTCATTTGTTTTGTTTTTTAGATTCTACATATGAGTAAAATCATATTGTATTTTTCTGTCCCTGACTTATTTCAGCGTAATATCCTCTAGGTCCATCCATACTATAGCAAATGGAAAATTTTTATTCTTTTTTATGACTGAGTAATATTCCTGTGTGTGTGTGTGTGTGTGTGTGTGTGTGTGCCACATCTTATCCATTCATTTATCAATGGACAGACATTGCTTCCTTATATTGATTATTATAAATATTGCTTCAGTGAACACAGGTATATGTATATCTTTTTGAATTCATGTTTTTATTTTCTTTGGGTAAATGCACAGAAGTGAAATTATTGTATTGTATAATAGTTCTATTTTTAATTTTTTGAGGAATTTTCATACTGTTTTTATAGTGGCCACACCAACTTATATTTTCAACCACAGTGCATAACTATTTCCTCTTCTCTACATCCTTGCCAACACTTGCTATTTCTTATTTTTTTGATAATAGACATTTTGGCGAGTGTGAGTGTAACATCTCATTGTGAGTTTGAGTTTCATTTCCCTGATAATTAATGATGCTTGAGCATCTATTCCTGTGTTTGTTGGCCATCAGTGTATCTTTTATTGAAAAATGTCTGTTCTGATCTCTGTTTATTTTTTAATTGGATTTTTTTTTTGGTGCTGCATTGTATGAGTCCTTTATATATTTTTGATATTAACCCCTCTTCGGATATATTATTTGCAATTATCTCCTCCCATTTAGTAGGTTGCTCTTTAATTTTGCTGATGGTTTCCTTTGTTGTACAAAAACTTTTTAGATGGGTATAGTCCCATTTATTTATATGTTTTTGCTTTTGTTGCTCTTACCTGAGGAGAGAGATCTAAAAAAATATGGCTGAGATGAACATCCAAGAGTTTATTGCTTATGTTTTCTTTTAGGGGTTTTATGGTTTTAGGTCCTACATTTAGGTCTTTTAATCCATTTTGTGTATGTTTTGTTTTGGTTTTCATTTTTTTTTATATATATAGTGTAAGAAAATGGTCCAGTTTTTATTCTTTCACATGTAAATTGTTCAGTTTTCCCAATACCATTAATTGAAGAGATTATCTTTTCTCTACTGTATATTCTGGCCTTTTTTGGTCATAAATCAATTGACCAAAAAATTATGGGTTTATTTCTGGATTCACTATTCTGTTCTATTGATCTATGTGTCTGCTTTTGTACCAGTACCATGTGGTTTTGGTTATTATAGCTTTATAGTAGAGTTTAAAATATGGAGCATGGTATCTCTACCTTTGATCTTCTTTCTTAAGATTGCTTTGTTTATTCTGGGTCTTTTGTCCATACACATTTTAGAATTATTTGTTCCAGGTCTGTGTAGATTACTTTGGGGAGTATGGACATTTAAAAATATCAATTCTTTTAATTTGTAAACACAATATCTTTCAGATGTATAGATTTGGCATATATAGTATAAATAAAAATATGTATTTTTAAATTTATTCTTTTTAATGCCACTATAAATGGCATTGTTTTCTTATTTTTTTCCTGATAGTTTGTAATTAGTGTATGGAAATATAACAGATTTCTGTATATTAATTTTGACCCTGGAATTTTACTGAATTCATTTATAAGTTCTAATAGTTTTGGGGGAATGTTTATTATTTTGTGGAGGTTGTACATTTTTAGGCATTTATCCATTTTTTTCTATGTTATCCCATGTGTTCATGTATAATTGTTTATAGTAGTCTTTCATAATCCTTTGTATTTCTGTGACATTGATCATAACTTCTTTTTTACTTCTGATTTTGTTTACTTGGGCTCTATTTTTCTTGATAAGTCTGACTACAGTTTTATCAATTTTGTTTATCTTTTAAAAGAACCAGTTCTTAGTTTCACTGATATTTTCTATTGTTACTTTTAGTTTCATTTCATTTATTTCCATTCTGATCTTCATTAATTCATTCATTCTACTAACTTTGGGCTTTGTTTGTTCTTCTTTTTCTCATGCCTTTAGGTATAAGTTTTAATTGCTTATTTGTGATTTTTCTTGCTTCCTGAGGTAGACCTATATCTCTATAAACGTTACTTTTAGAACTGCTTTTGCTGTCTCCCATAGATTTAGAGTGTCATGTTTCTATTTTCATTTGTCTCAAGGTATTTTTAAATTTCCTCTCTGGTTTCTTCGTTGACCCATTGTTACATAGCATGTTGTTTAGCCCGTACACCTTCATGTTTTTTTCCAGTTTTTGTTGTTGTTTTTGTTGTAGTGATTTCTAGTACTATGTCATTGTGGTCAGAAAAGATGCTTAATATGATTCATCCATTAGCCCAGCTCAAGCTCTTGGTTGTCTCTCAAAACTTTGTGATTGTCTAAGCTGCCTTACCCTTAAGTGTCCCAAAGGGAAGAATTCCATTCAGCACCTAGATGTAAGCTGGTTGGAAATCAGATGCTCAGGGAGGATAGTAGTAGCCAGCCCTTAGATGTATGCTCAGCTAGAGCCTGACTCAGTCAACAGCTTTTAAGGTATGCAGATGAATCCCTTTAAGGGAAATACTGTTATATGGGTATTTCTGTCTGCTCCCTCTGCACTAAGCCCTGGGGGAGATAGCTGCAACAAGTGTTCTTACACCCATTAATAACCCCTTCTTTGTTTTCCATAGTCTTGATGATACAAGACCGATTGGAGTTCACAGCTATGTGCTTGGAGGCCCATCCTTTAGGTGAGCCTTAAAAGTTGGGGGATTAAATGTGAGGTCTAAACCATTCACTCCTAAGGGAGAAGCTGGGAGTTGGGAATTCCTTCATGGCTTTATGGTGCTATGCTAGGGCTGGGACTGATGGAGTAGTGTGTCCCAGCCTTTTGCTCAGGTAGTTCCTGGGGTTTTTTCCTGGGAAATTGCTCCATGTGTAGCTGTGCGTTCAGTAAGTTTGTGGGGGAGGGGAGCTTAGGACCCTCCTATGTTGTTATCTGGGTCAATCCCTTAAAATAGAATTATTAGAAGTACTTCCTCCTTCAAAAAGCTCACCTCTAAAGCTACTGAAGAAGGATTAAATGGCAAGCTCAGAACACTGGGCTATGTGTGGAGCATAGTGGTTCAGGCTGAGGCCTGTGGCCAGCCTTGTGTGGAGCCAAATCCTGGTTCTGCACCGGTTCCTTGGGGGACCTTGGGAAAATTACTTTCTGTGCCTTTGTGTCTCCACCTGTAAAACTGGGATGATGACAACAGTAATTTTTAAAAAGCAGAATAGAAACTGGCATGTAGTAACTGCTATATAAATGTACGTTTTTAAAAAACTCACAGAGACAGGAGAGATCATTACAATCCAGAGGAGATAAGAAAGTATTCTTAGAAAAGCTCACACCTGGGGCACCTGGGTGGCTCAGTGGGTTGGGCCGCTGCCTTTGGCTCAGGTCATGATCTCAGGGTCCTGGGATCGGGTCCTGCATCGGGCTCTCTGCTCAGCAGGGAGCCTGCTTCCTCCTCTCTCTCTCTCTGCCTGCCTCTATGCCTACTTGTGATCTCTCTCTGTCAAATAAATAAATAAAATCTTAAAAAAAAAAAAGAAAAGCTCACACCCACACCTGAGATGAGCATTAAACAATAGACAGATTTGGATGATGAAGAGGAGAATCAGCTGCTGCACTATGTTCAGACCTCAGGCTCCAGGAGGACTCAAATCTGAGTGGGGTTGCTGGTTCCACCTGAGCAGATTCTGAGGGTTATAGACCACAAAGATGCCATGAAGAGACTAGGGAAACATTCTGTCAGAAGGAACAGCCTGTGTTTGGTGAGGAGGAATTCCCGGAGGGTTGTTGAATCCCAAACTGGTCTAACCACAGTGTGTTCAGAAAGACTGCTAAACATTGCCTTATGAGGTACTTTTGCAAATGTTGTATGGTTTTCCATAACCCTGAAAAGCAGGACTTGTAGCTGTATTTTTCAGTTGAGTAAGAAACTTCAAAGAACTAAGCCTCTCAACAAAGGTCACACAAGGGGTAAGGTGCTGGAGACTAGGTCATTCCACCCTGGAGTCCATGCTCCTCCTGATGCTTTGGGCTGCCTTCTAGGCATGAGGCCCTGGACAAGTTAGTCAGCTGTGAAGATGGGAAGAATTGGCAAATTTCAGACTTCATTTGAAGCAAGCATGTCTTGGGTTGAGTAGAAAGAATGGACTGGAAATAAAAAGTGAAGGAAAGACATAACACAGAGATGCTTCCAGGATACTTTCTAGAAAGGGTCATTAGTTGGTGTTAGAGGAAGGTGCTGGGTGCTGCTTGGACCATGTGAGTGTGGAGATCAAATACATATGTTTTCTTGTTGGTAAAGGATTGTAAGGCTGACACAATTTGGGGCAAGGGCTGTAGGCACAGGAGATACCATGCAGGATGTCATGGGATTGCAGCGCATACACAGGAATCAGGGTTGTCCCCATCTGGTCACACAGAGCTTCCCTGCCCTTCTGTATGTCCTGAAAGCCTGGTACTCTATTTCCCTGCTCCCAAACACAGCTCTCCTATTGGGAACCATGAAGCCCCATTGATAATTTCTCCTCCTGAGGATCACACCATCTTTGCCTTCTCCAGCCTGGGCTAGGTCAGTCTCTTTTTACTTTTTCCTGATACTCTTGAGGTCTCCTCAGCATGTACAGTGAATGAATGTTTGGACCATGTCTTTGTCACTGCTCACTGTGGTCTCCTTAACCAGGAGCTCCTGTTTTGACTTCCATGGAAAATGCCTGCATTCTGGGCTAGATGGTATAGTCCTATGTGTGGAATGTTATCTTGTGTGTTGTACTTAGGAGCTCTTTTCCTTCTGCATTTTAGAGTATTTGTAGAGAAATATAAGCCTTCTGGCCTCTTTATATTTCAATAGTGCAAGTAGCTGAGACAGAAGGACTGCCACTGAGAATAGCAGATTAAAACTTCTAGACACAAAGTGAAATGAATGGCCAAATTCTTTTTTTTTATAATTTCCCGAGCTAAGTAATGAATGAAAGATAAACAAATAGTGGTGCAAATAGTGAAAACCAAATTAGATTTGAGGTTTCTGCCCCTTCTGATTTAATAATAAGTAATCCAAACAGTTATCATTTGGGGAAGTAAGGAAGTGATACTATAAAAATAAATGCTTTTCTCTGTCCAGCGTCCTTTGTCCCTGTATATTATTGCAGTGAAAGGAGGGCTCGCTGCCCGCAGCCCCACTGCAGGGTTTGGCATGCTCTGTGAAATGACTCCCTGAGAAGCAAGGAAAGCATTAGTTAAATGGGAAAGAAGATAGTTTCAGTCCCAGTGTCCCCCATGAGGAAGGGAAACTTGGTCAGTATAAGATACTCTGTGTTCCTAGAAGCTGGGAATCTGTGTCCAAAACCTCCCACCCCCGTCTTTTGTTTTGTTTTGTTTCGTTTTTGCTTTTTTGAAAATGAAGAATAGGTATTTTTATTTTTCACTCATTAATTTATTTTGCTGATGATGACTTTTTAAGATGAAGATTCTGTGTTACAGTGGTTATGAATCAAATTCCAAATCGTGGCATGTCATTAGCACAACCAGCAACAAAAAACTAATGAGTATTCAGGCAGCTTTGAAAAGTGACAAAGCCTTTGGATTCAGATTTTGTTTTCACCTTCCTGTCTCCTGCTCCTTGGCTCAGTGTCCAGGCCAGGAAATAGCTCCGATGGCTCCTAGGCTTGTCTTTCCAGACAGCAGCCCTGGGAGTTCAACCTAGCCTTACAGCACAGCCAGACCTGCGTGGAGGCTCAGCAGTGTTAATCCAATGCGGGTTGTCCTGTCTGTAGTTACAGAGGAAAACAGAATAGAATTTGTTTCCCAATGGATTCTCCAAACCCGTTCCTGGGAAAATAAAACACTGACCATTCTCACCTTGAGAAATAATTATCTCTGCTTCTTAAACATAAACCATTACCCCCACAATTGTACTGTTAGAATTCTGGTTAAATAGTCTGTACCCAAAACTTCCTTTTATATACCTCTTTTACCCTGCTGCAGGGAAAAGTGCAATGACTTTAATTTTTTACAGTAGAGTCAATTGGTTAAACTACTTAATTCAATATGATTACACAGAAACAAAATTTGTCAATGACATTAATAAATATTATTTAAATTAGCTGGGCCTTTTAAAGTAAAGGCAAAACCTCCATCTTTATATGCTATCCACAGTTTAGAGGCAGGAACTCTACCGAGTTAGAAATGAACAGAGGTGGGATTTGAAGTCAACTGTGCTTTAACTGAAGCCTGTTGTTCATTTCCTCCACCATATTTCCTTTCTTTAGGTAGCAAGAACTTTAAAGGCTACCACAGAGAACTGTTCTTTATATTCATCATATGTGTCTGCCTTATACTATTTGTAACTTGCAATGGGTCTTTGCAATGGGTCTTTTAAAAGTGTCCTATTGGGGGACGCCTGGGTGGCTCAGTTGGTAAAGCAGCTGCCTTCAGCTCAGGTCATGATCCCAGTGTCCTGGGATCGAGTCCCACATCGGGCTCTTTGCTCAGCAGGGAGCCTGCTTCTCCCTCTGCCTCTGCCTGCCATTCTGTCTGCCTGTGCTCTCTCTCTTCCCCTCTCTCTCTCTGATAAATAAATAAAATTAAAAAAAAAAAGTGTCCTATTGGACACTTTTATTTTTCACATTACTGTGAGGTTTGTTCTTACAGCTCTGAAGAATAACATGTGCGAGTAACTTAACCCTTGATGGAATCATTTCCTCTGATCTTCCAAATGACTAAGAAGTTATATTTACGACATGGCCGACTAAAATGATCCCATAATCATGGAGTCTGACATCATGAACAGATGCATAGGCCACCTATCCATGTGAAGGTCAGGTACACCTTCACTGTGGGTTCCTCAGAATCTTATTTTGACCTCTGGGTTGGTACTAGATGCCTGTGTGTTTGTGTGTGAATGTTCATGTTGACTTGTGTCAGTTGCCTAAACTCTCTACTTAACAGAACTCAGTCTTATTGTGAATGGCAATTACCTTGGCTATTCTAAACTACATTTCCCAACAGGACTTGCTGAGGGGTTACCCTAGGGCGGTTCTGGACATCAGATGTAGCAGATGTCAGCTGGTTGAGGCTTTGGGAAAGCTCCTTCAAAGAGATACAGAAGGCTGGAACATGCCTTTTGTCTCCCTTCCTTGCTTCCTTCCTGAAATAGGGAGTCAGCACAGTTCCGGACTGAGGGTAGGGTGGGAGCCAGCCTAGTCTGTGAAAACAGTCTCCTAAGATGACTGAAGAGAAGACCAAAAGAACCTGAGACTCTCAATCCTCCAAGCTGCTGTCCTGGACCTGGAGCTGCTTGCCTCCAGACTGGGAATGATGTGGAAAGAAGATACCGTCTTTGCTTGAAGTGGTTTTTCTAAATCACTTTGTGTATAGCTGAAAGCCACTTCTAACTGAGTACAAGTTACGTAGTTAAGGATTACATAACTTTTATGCTACCACTTTAGAATTTCTCTCTGTCAAAGTAGGTGAGTACTAGGAATGGTATTGGACCATCCCGCAAGGGGAGCACACTCTATCCATGACTTTCTCTTGGAGTTGTACAGTATCACTTTGTAGGTCTTACAGGAATGCTGCAACATTTCCATCACCACCTTGCCTAGGGCAGTCAGAAGATCATTTCTCAAGTTTATAAAATACACCTACCAGTTTTCATGAGGCAAAGGCAAAGGACCAGAGTGGAAGAGAACCATGGTCATGTTTTATGGAGTGAGGCCCAATATCCCACACTCACCTTTGGTACATTACATGCACATAGAAGGCTGCTGTGGGGGGACAAGATTGCAGACTCTGACTTTTTTCCCAGCCAAGATCCATGGCTCTGAGTCCATCCAACACCTTGCAAGTGGATGCAGTATAGAGAGTGATTAGGACCCAGTGAGTTTTCTGGCGCCCTGCAGCCTTGTTTATAAATGTACTTGGACTTGAGTTCTCTGGTGTTTTACTTATTATGAGACAGAAAAGTTTTTATAGTCCCTGGGATTTTACAAGACTTGGTGGTAGGTATTCTCTCCAGTGGTTAGTTTAGGAACTTTGGGTAATGCTTGATTCTAGAAAGGAAGGTGTTTATCACCTGCTGAAACACCAAAAATGAACAGTGATATAGAACAACACGGCGGAGTTCAGGGAAACTCATGTCTCAGTTTTATCTGAGAGGGTGTAATCAAGTGGCTTCACCAACAGCATTCTTCTCTGGTGAGCAGGAAGCAATCTTGGGAAGCATTTGAACCTGCATCATCATCTTGTCCTGCTGTCTGACCCATTACTGATGCTTGAGTGAAGCTGAGAACTTGTCCCTGTGAACACGGCAGAAGAGGGTGCTGGAAAGGCATTGTTCTCCATTGCAAGCTGGTATCAGATCCTCTCTAATGCAGCAGAGAGTACCTACAAGGAGGGGGACAAACAGGCGAATGTGAGGGGGAAAGAAGAGCATTAAAACCACAACGGAAAGTCATTTTCGGACACTACTGGAATCTGCTGCTGATCCTGCTTTCCCCAGGATTTTCCTTCTTTGACCCGATCAATTAAATACCGACTATCAGCTGGGATCATAAGTAGCAACACATCACAAGTTTAAAAAGCCTAAATGCTCCTCAGGGTTGTGGAATTCCACTTGTTTCTATTTCCTTTTGGACTTTATGAGCTGAAAAAGGACAGTTAGTGGCATATTGAAGATGATGTGTAGCCCTACGCCTACTTTCTCATAAGGAAGCTAAGCAGAATGCATGGAGACTCCCCTAATGCCATTTCCACCCCCGACCCTGCTCCCGAGGGGCAGTCATGTTCTCCTTTACAGTCCCTAGGCTCAGCGGCCAACAGCACGCCCTAACTCAAACCATCTCCAGCATGAAGCCTCAACTCAGCTGGAAACGGTAATGACAACAAAAGCCATACATGCCTGCATTCCTTTGCTTTCTAATCTGTGGAACTTTTTTTTAGCTTTTTTTGCATATGTTTACTCAAACCCAAGAAGATATTGTGACCTTAAATCCAGTATGTCTCCCGTTCTTTCTACAACATTTTTCTGTCACTCATGCCTGGGTTTATTTGACAAGTACTTGTTCAGCACAGGTTATATGGCAGGTTTTGTGCCAGGTGTTGGGGACTGGGCACTGGACATCACTGACCCATTACTGATGCTTGAGTGAAGCTGAGAACTTGTCCCTGTGAACACTGCAGAAGAAGGTGCTGGAAAGGCATTGTTCTCCATTGCAAGCTGGTATCAGATCCTCTCTAATGCAGCGGCTGAAGGGCCTGGTGAGAGTGTGTGGGGTAGTGGCAGAACTGCAAGCCAGTCAGACCGGAAGCATCAGAAGGTGAGAGGGGAGGGGCCCCATTAAGGACTGTACTTGACTCTCCCTAAGGCTGCAGTCAGGGCAGGTGAGATGGGCTACAGTGTGGATGACAAGAGACACCTGGGGCTCCACTACAGAGGGCAGGGCATGGACACCTGTGAAGATTTGGTGCTGGTATGGAAGGAGGCAGGGCTCAGGGAGTCCTGTAGGGAAATGTCAGGAAAGCCTTTGCATGGGTGGGGCACATGGGTGGGGACAAGGTAAGTCTGAGATACGTGTACGGCAGCAAAGTGTCCAGTAAGCAGTTGTGAATGTGGTCCTGGTGCTCAACATTCAGGCACAAGCCGTGGTCTCACATTCTCGATCTGTGTAGATAACACCATGAGTGGGTAAGATTGCTTAGGTGGGGAGTCAAGTATTTCTTTTCAAATTAAAGTCCTCTCTCTTTTATTTACAATAGTGAGAGGTGTAAATGCTGATTGTGCCCCTTTCCATGCTGGGTGACCTGCACCATCTCATGTTATGTCTGTCCTGCACCAACCCATTCGGTACTTTCGTCACCACTAAGATCTCTAGTGGAGACAAAGTGAGAAACCATCTTTTCTATCCTGCTCTTGAAGTTTAACATGGTCTGAGCTCTGCCCTTTCCAAGTCTCTAGCTCCACTTTTGAGAGCGATAAGCCTGTGCATGTTTCCTTGAGGACCACAGAGTACCCCCCTACCTTCACTAGGAAATCTGGGTGTGGTTAGAGACAAAGGCAGCCCTCCATGTCTGCACAGTGTCTGATTTGTGACCTTTGAATCTACTTTACAATTGAGAAAGAGTGAAAAATAAAACAAAACATAATGCCTGGCAGTGAATGCCCAGCTGTATTAAAAACAAGCAAAGAGGGAAAGGAGAAGGGGATCTGGCCAAGTTTGACCTCAGCGGCAGACCGCTCTCGGGGCAGATTCGTCCTGGCATCAAGAGTAGTTTCCTTCTCCCCTCCTGGTTCTCCAGGAAGCCTGTTTCCCAGGCTCCTTCCCCTGTAGAAGGAGCACTTTGGGAGTGGCCTGGCAGTGGTGGGGTCCAGCTGAACCTTTCCAGGCTGCTTGGACCATCAGGGAAGGCAGCTCCTCATCAAGGAGCCCTCCTGTTCATCACACTACTTGTAAGGAGATAAACTGTTTTTTTGTTAAGATGCAGGGATGTTTAAAGGTGTTTTGTGTGAATTTGATTTTGGTTTTCTTGTGAATGTTTGTCCATGTCACAGGGTGTGCTCAGTTGCACAGAGGAGGGCTCTGAAGAACAAAGCACAGTTACAGCCATTAAAATGAGCTAACCTTGGGTCAAGATGTGTAAACAAATATCCAGGCCCATGGACTAGACCCAACCCTGAAATGACTGAATTACATATAAAGACTTCATTCAAGTCTTTCAAAATGAGATTGCAAAACCCTGAATTTGCAGAGTACCTAAGGGAATCTGCTAAAAAAAATCCAAGGGAGAAACACAGTGGGCCCTGCTTTTCCTTATTCCTTAATCACTGGCCTCAACTGGTCACAACTGACAGTAATATCTAGGGTTTAGAACAAGGTGTTTAGGGGAAGAATAAAAAACACTGGTTATGATAATATTGGGGTCACACATCTCTTCCTCAGAGAGAGGTTAAAGTTGTTGTGCTGGTACTTACTGTAGGTGGTCAGCTGTGTAAGAAGTGATCAGAGGGAAAAGAGGCACTCTCATTCCATCTCAAGGTTGGGAGCATGTTCAATTTTCCAGCTGTCCACTGACCTCAGGTTGTCTAAGATGCCAGGTTCAGAATTTGGAACAGCCTGTCCATCACAGATCGGCCGTGGTCCTTGCTTTACAAAGACCCCTCTCAGTTGTCATCTGGTTGAGCAAGTTTGCTAGAGTGACTCCTTCCACGAACTGCTCCTCTGCTCATTCTTAACTGTTTTATTCACTAGACAACAGTTACAACATTTCCCACGCTCACAGAGTTTGGTAAATCTTAGAAATTAGGAGTGCAGTTTCAAGGATTGGGCAGCTTTAGAAAGAGAGTAAAAGTGAAGATTTTAAAAGTCTGGCAAAGTAGCTCTGCTTAATATTTTGGGTCACATTCTTTACTCTTTTTTGTACCTTTAAGTTAATCATAAGAATAACTATAATGATTTGCTTATTTACTAAAACTTTGGTTTGTATTCGACTTGTTTAGTATTAAATATCTCAGAAATGACTTTTTAAAAAGGTTAATGGACTAGGAAAGAAATGGTTCCGGAAAAATGTTGAATCTGATGACATAAAGTGTATACATGATTCATCCATGAATGTGCCAGGAGCTCTACTGGTTTCTGACCCACTCCTGTGGCCTGTGTGTGAAACGTGAGCCTCAGGTCACCTACAAAACCATGTCCCCATGCTGCTCTGACAGCTAAGCACCAAGACACTTTCCTGCATGGAAGCTTAAAGCGTTTCAGGGGTGCAATAGCTCTTTGGGGAGGAGAGCGAGCCCAGGGCACTGGCAACATTAATAGCTAAGGATTACATCCTTAAGATGAAATAAGTATGAGAAATAAAAATTTTCTGACTCACTTCTTAAGATTATCCTTTCAGAAGTCCCTAGAGAGCCCTACCATTGCTTAATGGGAGTCATACTTCCCAAGAGACTGGCCCACGGCTTCTTGAAACACCAGTTTTTGCAGTTCTAATTTACTACTCGGCCATAGATTTTAGAATGCTGTATTAAAGATAGAAATTTAAATTGCTGTAAAGTATGGAGGAGTTTCCATTTATGTCCAAATATTTTTGTAATCCTTAGATAAGATATATAACTGAAAGTCGTCATATATGTTTGTGATGTGGTATACGTGTGTGTATATGTATATGTACATAATATATATATATAAAATACACATAATATATATTTTTTAAGATTATTTATTTGAGAGAGAGAGAGGGGGAGAGAACTTAGGAAGGAGGAGGGGTAGAGAAAGATGGAGAGAGATTCTTAAGCATGTTCCATGCCTAGTGGGGAGCCTGATGTAGGGCTCAATCTCACAATGCTGAGATCATGACCTGAGCTAAAATCAAGAGTTGGACACTTAACTAACTGAGCCACCCAGGTGCCCCCATATATGTATATTTTAACTAAAATTTAACATATTATCTATTTATCTGTCTATCTCATGTACATACATTCAAAAGCATTTTTGAGGTATGATTTTCACCTTTTTAAATACAAGAAAATGATTAATCAGCTGTGGACAAAATGTGAGAAGGGTTGTAACACTTTTTAAAAACTATTTAGGAATGATTTGGAATTCACAGAAAAATTTTAAGAGTACTACCAAAACCCCATTTAAATTTCTCAAATTACCATAGTAATCAGCTTTAGGACGAGCACCTGCTTGTCATACCTGTTTAGGCTTCTTGGTTCTGGAACAGTTTCTCTGTGTTTTTGATTTGTTTGTTTGTTTTTGTGACCTTAACATTTACAAAATTACTGGTTAATAATTTTATATAATATCCCTCCATCTGGGATGATTCAAAGTTTCCCCATGAGCAGACCCTGTTTATATATGTATTGGCCAGAATAGCAAAGAAGTGATACTGTACTCTTCCCATTGCAACTTATTGGCTGGAAAATCAATGTTGATTTTTCTCATTACTTGTGACATTAACTTTGATTACATTACTAAGATGCTATATGCCAGGCTCCTCCATTATAAAGTTATTTTTTATTTTCTTTGTAATCAATAAGCATTTGGTGTGGAAATAACTGAAACAATTTAAAATCTCATTCTTCACCCATTGATGTTTCTTGCCAGAAGAACAGATGATTGCTGAGATGCGATTTTTTTCTTTTTTTTTTAAATGTTCCTCCGAGTTCTTCTTCTTTTTTTTTTTTTTAGGTTTTATTTATTTATTTGACATACAGAGATCAGAGATCACAAGTAGGCAGAGAGGCAGGCAGAGAGAGGAGGAAGCAGGCTCCCCACTGAGCAGAGAGCCCAATGTGGGGCTCAATCCCAGAACCCTGGGACCATGACCTGAGCTGAAGGCGGAGGCTTAACCCACTGGGCCACCCAGGCGCCCCTGAGATGCGATTTTTAATGTTTTTTGCATCGGTTAATTGGCATTCTAATAAAAGAGAGAAATTTTCTTTCATGTATGTATGCATGTATGTATTTTTATTATTAAAGTGAGATCTTGCGAGTTTCTGTTTCAATTTATCAGTTATAATTCATTGTTATCACTATTTTTCATTTTTTTGTTTTATTAACATATAATGTATTATTTGTCTCAGGGGTACAGGTCTGTCACTATTTATTGTGATGTGCAGATTGTCCTATATCTCTTCACTGAGAGCCTCATCAATGAGGTTTCTGTGTTCTTTTGAAATGTCTCCATTATTTCTTGAGCACAGTTTTCCTTCCTGCCACAGCAAGATGTTCTGGGCTCATCTTTTACTTTCCCAGCCCCTTCCCTGAATCAGCCACTTCTTCAAGAAGTCCTGGTCCCTTTTAGTGATTTAGAAGCTAAGGTCAAGGATTTGGGCAGTACTCCTTGTTACTAGAGGGATCACTGTTCTTAGACCCTTTTTTGGCCAATAGTATTAGGGAATGAATATATGCTATATATCTACCTCTCTACACACATACACACATCTATTCTTAGATACACATTCACATTTGCACTTTTCAACGTTTATCAATTTATATGGAAAACGACGAGTTTACGCTGGTAGTGCACATTGCAGACCAATATCATGCATTCATTCTAACCTTCCTTTTTTCTATATATGTCAGTACTTGCCTGACGGTGGAAAACCTGGTTCTTATCTCTAGTATATTTACAATTGACTCAATCCCCCTTCATGCAGCTAAGCCCCCTACAATGCTGGGAAGCTCTCTGCCTGGATCCCTCAGGCCTGGCCCAGAACTTTGCTGGGCTACCTCACCCCCTGCTCCTTACTCTCTGTTTTTCTTTTCCCTTGTTTTCTTTTAATGTAGGAACTATATATTATACAGACTAGGAAAGATTTAAACAGAAAATAAATATTTTCCAGCATTTTAAAACCTAAAAAAGATAAAGCAAGAATGTCAGGAATAGACTATTAAGTAATAAGGAAGATAAATCCAAAAAATAAGAAAATATTTGGGTTTTTCTATCAAAAACAGGTAGTATGCATACATCCTACAGAACTCAGTAGTTAATTGTGCCACATGGATGAGTCTCAGGCCTATTTTTAGGCTCTGTATTATAGTTTGAGGATTGATATTTATGTTCTGTACGAACAGTTTTATTAGCAAACTCGGATTAATGATAGTTCTGTCCAAAATTTATGGATTGTTTCATTGATGGTTGCTAAACCCATTAGGATCTGGTAGCAGTTAAAATAGTATTTATTTGTGGAGTTGAATAAAGTTGATGTACTGTGTTTATTCTACTTTTTCCATCCCTATCTGTTACCGTACAAAACTTATGTCCACTGCGTTTTGAAGACAGTCCCAGGTGTCCAAGAGGGGCCTGCGATGCTGTCAGGATGCTGGGGTCCTCTTTCCGGAGCCTTCCCTGGTCCTGGTCCTGGTAGGAATGGATGTTTTAATGGCTGCCTGGGAAAGGCCAACACCTAAGTCTATATGCAGGACACCCTTTTAAATACAAAAGGAAAATCTAAAATATCATTGAACACATGCTGTTGCTCACTGGGGAAGAAGGGAGGATGTGAGTGGCAGGATGTCCTCTGAAGCACAGCCCTCAGGTACCCCAACTACTGAAGAGGTCTGCTGGCCCCCAGGGCTCCTCATTTTTGCCTCCAGCACAACCCTTCCTGCTCTCACCTTTAAGGGAAAGCTGACCTGAGCCAATAGCATTTTTACATCAAAATGTAAACAGAATTAAACACAACAACAGAAGTTCCCCCATGATAGTTATAGGAGTGTCTTGTGGCTTTACTGTTAAGAGACTTTCCAAACAAGGCCTGAAACAGAGGCATGAAATCAAGAGCTGATGGCATTGGGCTTTTGGTTCCCTGTGAGCCTGTCCCTTTGGCAGCCACAACTAGAGGCCTTCTAGGCCAGGCCCCTGTAGTCCTAGAGCCAGCCTGCCCTAGGCCTGGGGAGCTGCTGGGAACACAAAAATGTTTGGGGATGTCAGGGGATAGTAGCCTGTCACAGCTCAGACACTTGACTGACATCTCTGTCAGCCCGTGGAGTCTGGGAAATTACCTGGCGTGGAATTCCTGCCTTGGTCCAGCACTTGAATTTGCTGCTTCGGGGACTTTGCATGAGAGTTTTGCCTCTGGGGACTCTCCTGTAACAAGAAGTGAGAGAACAGATGCCCTGAAATTCTGTGATCTACATGATCAGACCCCTTTAAAGTTCCCTTTGCATTTATTGGGACTCATTTAAAGAGTGTAGACTCACAGGGATGTCCAGGGGAAACATAATGTGAGCCACATACACAATTTAAAATTTTCTAGTAGTTATGCTTCAAAAAAGTAATAAATGGGCATATGAAATTAATTTTAATGATATATTTTATTAATAACAATATATTTGGAATATTAGTCATCAATATGTAAACAATATAAGGTTATTAAGGAGGTATTTTACACTCTCTTTCCCATACTATGTCTTTGAAATCAGGATACCCAGAGCATGTCCTGATTCACACTAGCCACATTTTGAGGGCTTAAGAACCGTGTGGGCAGTATACAGGTCCTGAGGGTTTGCTGGATTTTTTACATTGGGGGATCAGATTAAAAACAAGGAGATGGCCTTTTAGAGTCTGAGTATGTCCAAAACAGAAGTCCAAACCTGAGACAAACTGAGAGAGCCTGGGAAACTGTCATCGAGAAATATTATTTGCCAACCACTGAAAGAATCAAATTATGATACTGAGAATCTTCTTTGTGTAATAGTTTTCCCAACCCTGTGTGTGTATTTTTGAGGAGGGGAGTAAAAGAATAAAATATGGCCTGTGATTAAAGATCTCAGACTGAACTAACACGTAGTGAATATCTACTCCTAGGTTCACAAACTGTGTCTACATTTACAAACTGTTTCAATAAAAATACCACAAAATATGATGGAAAACTTGTCAACCAGGTAAAACAACCCTATCATGGCATACTTTTCTCATGTCTTTTTTAATATTATGTAAATTAAAAATCCTCAACTGAAGTAGGAAGAAGATTCATTTGTGAAGGACATCTCTAAGAAAGAGAAGGGGTTCTGGAGTTTTGTAGAGCCTGGTAGACAATGATCAGGGCCAGAATTTGATCTGGTGAATTACTATTTTCTTAAGGTCCCTCAAAATATCCTTATTCCTAAGCCTGCCAGGACGACCTTCTTTAGGTACCTGGAAGCCTGTGAACCAGTATGCTATGTACCATGCCACTTTTTCTGGGATGGTTTTGTAAGCACTAGCTCCATAAAGTCCCTCTTAGTTCCTTAAAAGTGTCTGGTTGTGTCTGATTAAATAGCCATCATTCTCAGGTATGACATTTCAAGCAAGGCTTTGGTTCTATAACCAGTTTCCAATTATGTACTATCACAAGAAAGATTCTTATTGAACTTAGACAAACAATTGTATTGCCATGAAAGTAAGAATACTTGAAAAGAATTTCTAAATCTTGGGCAGGGGGAATAAGATGTCACTTACAAACAGGGGGAATAAGACATCACTTACAAATGTTTCATTTAAACTCACAACAGTAGAGCCTACTAAATTGTTTTGATTCAGAGATAAGAAGAAAACAAAAGAATTTCCACTGTATATCCAGAAAATAGAACACTGAAATAACAACATTCCAAAACAAACAAACAAACAACCCCCCCCCCCACAATGACCCATTATTAACACTCATCAGTTTGTTCAGTCCTATGTAATTAATTCTTTTTTTTTTTGCTGGATCTTGAATTTGCGGTCTCATTAACCCATCCACTTTTCCACTGGAGTTCTGAAATCCTGACTTGGTTCACAGAGGTGTTGTTTATGCAGTGCCATCGGAGACCCACACCCAAGGGCTGGCATTGTATTCTGCATGAGGCTATCAGATAGTCCTTCACAGAAGATGAGGCAGTCCAACTTGTATCTGATTTCAAAGCTTTTAGAATAGTGTCAGAGTAAAACAAAAAATATGTGTACATGACAAAATACTCAAGATGCCTGTGGTTGGTTAATTTATTGTTGGTAAGTTTTAAAAATGAAAGGTCTGATAGTAACACAACTGATACGGAAATTAGATTGTTGCTAAACAAACCAGAAAATTAATCCAAAAAATTTGAATGAAATACCTACTAACACAATTAACCCTATTTTCAAAGGAGTGTAGTTATTACATCTAATTTATTAAGATGGTTGAACATAATCTTTATATAGAAAATATCCTCAGACATAACATATAATAATTTTGTCATAATATAGAATAAATATATAATTAAACTATAAAATATATCAAGCATTTAAGAAGAGTGAGGAAAGCTGCAGCAGGTCATGGACACCTCTACTAATAAAACTTGATACACAAATGATATGGAGCCCTAGTTGAAAACCACTGCCCTAGAAGATGCCAGATTCAAATGAAGCAAGTGGAGCTGTCACCAAGTTGACAATTAAAAATTACCTGAAACTATGGCTGATTGCACTATACTGTTGTATAAGATCGGCATAGTTGCACCAGGTCTCTGAGTAGGAACATATGGACAGCAAGGGCAGTGGCAATTCTCTAGGGACTCTCAGGCAGCACACACTTTTTGAAATATTTATCTTAACTCCATTTTGCTCGTGCAAAGTTAACCTGGGGAAGGTGATGCCCTTCTTCTGATTTTACAATACTTCCCATTAACTTAATAGTTACATGTCAAATAAACTTAGTATCAGCACCTCTCTTTTTACAAGGTGAAAGAACAAATCCTTTATAATTTTTCTAGGACCTTTTTAGAAATCTCAAAGACAATTTCAGTTCAAAAGGCATTATTTAAGATTTGACTTTGGGAAGGCAAAGTATCAGAGGTTGTCTGAAGATTTGGACTCTTTTTTTTTTTAATTTGTATAATTTTTTCATTTTTTATAAACATATATTTTTATCCCCAGGGGTACAGGTCTGTGAATCACCAGGTTTACACACTTCACAGCACTCACCAAAGCACATACCCTCCCCAATGTCCATAATCCCACCCCCTTCTCCCAAACCCCCTCCCCCCAGCAACCCTCAGTTTGTTTTGTGAGATTAAGAGTCACTTATGGTTTGTCTCCCTTCCAATCCCATTTTCTTTCATTTATTCTTCTCGTACCCACTTAAGCCCCCATGTTGCATCACCACTTCCTCATATCAGGGAGATCATATGATAGTTGTCTTTCTCCGCTTGACTTATTTCGCTAAGCATGATACGCTCTAGTTCCATCCATGTTGTTGCAAATGGCAAGATTTCATTTCTTTTGATGGCTGCATAGTATTCCATTGTGTATATATACCACATCTTCTTGATCCATTCATCTGTTGATGGACATCTAGGTTCTTTCCATAGTTTGGCTATTGTGGACATTGCTGCTATAAACATTCGGGTACACGTGCCCCTTTGGATCACTACGTTTGTATCTTTAGGGTAAATACCCAATAGTGCAATTGCTGGGTCATAGGGCAGTTCTATTTTCAACATTTTGAGGAACCTCCATGCTGTTTTCCAGAGTGGCTGCACCAGCTTGCATTCCCACCAACAGTGTAGGAGGGTTCCCCTTTCTCTGCATCCTCGCCAGCATCTGTCATTTCCTGACTTGTTGATTTTAGCCATTCTGACTGGTGTGAGGTGATATCGCATTGTGGTTTTGATTTGTATTTCCCTGATGCCGAGTGATATGGAGCACTTTTTCATGTGTCTGTTGGCCATCTGGATGTCTTCTTTGCAGAAATGTCTGTTCATGTCCTCTGCCCATTTCTTGATTGGATTATTTGTTCTTTGGGTGTTGAGTTTGCTAAGTTCTTTATAGATTCTGGACACTAGTCCTTTATTTGATATGTCATTTGCAAATATCTTCTCCCATTCTGTCAGTTGTCTTTTGATTTTGTTAACTATTTCCTTTGCTGTGCAAAAGCTTTTGATCTTGATGAAATCCCAATAGTTCATTTTTGCCCTTGCTTCCCTTACCTTTGGCGTTGTTCCTAGGAAGATGTTGCTGCGGCTGAGGTCGAAGAGGTTGCTACCTGTGTTCTCCTCAAGGATTTTGATGGATTCCTTTCTCACATTGAGGTCCTTGATCCATTTTGAGTCTATTTTTGTGTGTGGTGTAAGGAAATGGTCCAATTTCATTTTTCTGCATGTGGCTGTCCAATTTTCCCAACACCATTTATTGAAGAGGCTGTCTTTTTTCCATTGGACATTCTTTCCTGCTTTGTCGAAGATTAGTTGACCATAGAGTTGAGGGTCTATTTCTGGGCTCTCTATTCTGTTCCATTGATCTATGTGTCTGTTTTTGTGCTAGTACCATGCTGTCTTGATGATGACAGCTTTGTAATAGAGCTTGAAGTCCGGAATTGTGATGCCACCAACGTTGGCTTTCTTTTTCAATATCCCTTTGGCTATTCGAGGTCTTTTCTCGTTCCATATAAATTTTAGAATTATTTTTTCCATTTCTTTGAAAAAGATGGATGGTACTTTAATAGGAATTGCATTAAATGTGTAGATTGCTTTAGGTAGCATAGACATTTTCACAATATTTATTCTTCCAATCCAGGAACATGGAACATTTTTCCATTTCTTTGTGTCTTCCTCAATTTCTTTCATGAGTACTTTATAGTTTTCTGAGTATAGATTCTGTGTCTCTTTGGTTAGGTTTATTCCTAGGTATCTTATGGTTTTGGGTGCAATTGTAAATGGGATTGACTCCTTAATTTCCCTTTCTTCTGTCTTGCTGTTGGTGTAGAGAAATGCAACTGATTTCTGTGCATTGATTTTATATCCTGACACTTTACTGAATTCCTGTATAAGTTCTAGCAGTTTTGGAGTGGAGTCTTTTGGGTTTTCTACATATAGTATCATATCATCTGCGAAGAGTGATAATTTGACTTCTTCTTTGCTGATTTGGATGCCTTTAATTTCCTTTTGTTGTCTGATTGCTGAGGTTAGGACCTCTAGTACTATGTTGAATAGCAGTGTTGATAATGGACATCCCTGCCGTGGGAGCAGCCAACTATATAAACCAATTAATAACAAAATCAAAGAAACACATCAACAATAATACAATAATAGTAGGGGACTTTAACACTTCACTCACTGAAATGGACAGATCATCCAAGCAGAAGATCAGCAAGGAAATAAAGGCCTTAAACAACACACTGGACCAGATGGACATCACAGATATATTCAGAACATTTCATCCCAAAGCAACAGAATACACATTCTTCTCTAGTGCACATGGAACATTCTCCAGAATAGATCACATCCTCGGTCCTAAATCAGGACTCAACCGGTATCAAAAGTTTGGGATCATTCCCTGCATATTTTCAGACCACAATGCTCTAAAGCTAGAACTCAACCACAAAAGGAAGTTTGAAAAGAACCAAAATACATGGAGACTAAACAGCATCCTTCTAAAGAATGAATGGGTCAACCGGGAAATTAAAGATAAATTGAAAAAAATCATGGAAACAAATGATAATGAAAATACAACGGTTCAAAATCTGTGGGACACAACAAAGGCAGTCCTGAGAGGAAAATATATAGCGGTACAAGCCTTTCTCAAGAAACAAGAAAGGTCTCAGGTACACAACCTAACCCTACACCTAAAGGAGCTGGAGAAAGAACAAGAAAGAAACCCTAAGCCCAGCAGGAGAAGAGAAATCATAAAGATCAGAGCAGAAATCAATGAAATAGAAACCAAAAAAACAATAGAACAAATCAACGAAACTAGGAGCTGGTTCTTTGAAAGAATTAATAAAATTGGTAAACCCCTGGCCCGACTTATCAAAAAGAAAAGAGAAAGGACCCAAATAAATAAAATCATGAATGAAAGAGGAGAGATCACAACTAACACCAAAGAAATACAAACTATTATAAGAACATACTATGAGCAACTCTACGGCAATAAATTTGACAATCTGGAAGAAATGGATGCATTCCTAGAAACATATAAACTACCACAACTGAACCAGGAAGAAATAGAAAGCCTGAACAGACCCATAACCAGTAAGGAGATTGAAACAGTCATTAAAAATCTCCAAACAAACAAAAGCCCAGGGCCAGACGGCTTCCCGGGGGAATTCTACCAAACATTTAAAGAAGAACTAATTCCTATTCTCCTAAAACTGTTCCAAAAAATAGAAATGGAAGGAAAACTTCCAAACTCATTTTATGAGGCCAGCATCACCTTGATCCCAAAACCAGGCAAGGATCCCACCAAAAAAGAGAGCTATAGGCCAATATCCTTGATGAATACAGATGCGAAAATACTCAACAAAATACTAGCCAATAGGATTCGACAGTACATTAAAAAGATTATTCACCACGACCAAGTGGGATTTATTCCAGGGCTGCAAGGTTGGTTCAACATCCACAAATCAGTCAATGTGATACAACACATCAATAAAAGAAAGAACAAGAACCATATGATACTCTCAATAGATGCTGAGAAAGCATTTGACAAAGTACAGCATCCCTTCCTGATCAAAACTCTTCAAAGTGTAGGGATAGAGGGCACATACCTCAATATCATCAAAGCCATCTATGAAAAACCCACCGCAAATATCATTCTCAATGGAGAAAAACTGAAAGCTTTTCTGCTAAGGTCTGAAGATTTGGACTCTTGCTTGAGATATAATCATGGATTACTGAGAAACAGTATTTGGCTATTTGCTTAACCAAAGTGACAAGAAGAGGATTTAAAGAAAAACATTCAACGTAATATGACTGTAAAGAACTGTAGCTCTTTCAAAAGTGAGAATACTTGGTCTTTTATATAATTAAGGACATGATAAAGTTACCATAAAACAAAGGAAATTCTGGTAAGACAGAACTTTTGCCTTATGGGCTAATTATTCAGAAAGTGAAGGAGAACCTTTTATAATTTCTTAGTAAGAGCTGACCAACAACCCAAGAAAAATGTGAACAAAAGTTCTTTTTGGAAATTGTATAAGTAAACCCATTAAAACTTATCTAGCGTGACCACTGCAAATAAAACTCCCTTTTTGGGAACCTACCACAGATTTCTATAACAATTCAGGATTTATCCAAAACTTTCCTCTTCCTAATTCTGGAGCAACCAATCATTTTACCTTAGGATGAAACTATTCTATTTCCATTAAAAAAAAAAAAATCCAAATCCTGCATACAAAGTTGTTCCTCTGTACCTTGTTGCTTCTAGTAAAGTTTTATTTACATATATATTTACATATATTGATTATAACTTTTAACCAAAGTATCTTCTTTTTCACTGAAAAAACTAGGAAGCCAATAATTATGAAGTGTCTCCCACACTCCAGATTTTGCAACAGACTAGCAAATCTCATGAATATACATCTCACAACCTTCTCTGACGGCACATGTTCCTTATATTGCAACTTCTCAAAGTGGCAAAAATGAACATTCATTGACAGACCTAAATATATATAGCCTTTCTGTATAAATGAAAATAAGTGACAAAATTATATAAACTTAAAATTATGCTTAGCAATTAATGTTACAACATTCTTTTACTTAGAAATAATTTAGGCATCTAATGAATATTTATTAATTGATTTAGTATCAGTCTACATTTTAAGTTACCTAAAGATTTTGGAAATTATCTTCAAGCCGACATGTTACAAAAAAATACAAAACATCATTATTGTTGAACTAGTTTTTCAAAATAACGATTTGATTGGGTTAAACACAAATTACATTTTTCATTATCATAAATATTTAGCAGAAATAATATTAGCTTATTTGATCAGTAAAACTGTATAGGTTTAGGAAGAACATATCCAAGTAGGATAGAAACAAAAGTTTTTACTATACTTACCATCGAAGACATAGTTTTTATTAAATGAATAATATTAAACTAGTCTTAATTTCCAAATATTACCTAAATTGTGTGAGCTTGAATTATTAAGACATTTGAATTAGTTTCTGTGAGAATAATTACTAAAAAACACTTTAAATATTAGAAGCTCAATTTTCTTAATTTCTGAGAGTTTTAGAAATACTCAATTGTGTAAGCAGTTATTTATCTCTAAGTCAATTAGAGTAGAGTTTCTATAATTTAAGAGATTTTATTATTTAATTTGTTAATATCATCTGGAGGTAGGGAAATGTTGCATACTCACCATTAGAGGTAAAGACCTTTCTGATTATGTATCGTAAACATACAACAGGGAGAGAGCTTATAGCTTCAATTCAAAATTTAGTCCTCACTCAAGAGCAAATATAGAATTACAGCCCATTGGTACATATTGAAGAGTTGTTCTCTTCCCAGTGGGTGTGAATCCTTACTGTTGCCATCCTGAGCCCAGGTCTGGGTGCTAAACCCACTTTTGGGTCCCTGGATCACCAGTAAGGAATGGAGCACAGTGAGGCCCGAGACTCTCCTTACTTAGGAGGAGTAAATGGGGGATCAAGTAAAGTCTAGTCATATCTAAGTCATGGCTCCAAAACTGTGAAAGTTGAAATGCACTGGACAATTAAGGAGACGGTTTTTCAGGGTAGTGCAATAGGGAGAGGTTTCCTAGTGAAGAACATTTCACAAAGAAACAAGGAGGTTTGGGCATTTGGAGAGGCAAGAAGGAAAAGAAGTCAACCACAGTCTTTGGGAGTCACAAAGAAGAGGAGCTGGGTCTTATCTCAGGATAAGGAAGAACAGGAGATCCTTTGTAGTTACCCGTTTCTCAGAAAACAAAAGTCTGTAGAGACTTCTAAACTGCTTTCCAGGAGAACCATGCTTATATTAAGTTCAACACTCTCATTTATCTTCTAAACAGATGAACATATATTAAAAATGGGTAACATTTTCTAAGTTGAGATTCAATTATTTTTTTCATTGATGTTTAAATTACTTGTGATGCTATAAATCCCTTGTGATTAACTCATATACAAATAGAAACAGGATTTTGAAAAGTACTCATCAAATCTGGAGCAGCAATTTCTCTGTTGAAACAATGTTCTTCATTTATCTAGGAATTTGTTGCCTCAAGTAAGGTGGTCATCATTCTGTACAAAGCACTGACTTCCCGACTGAGCAGATTTGGACATAGCTCATCATCCCAGGGTATGAAAAGTCTGATCTGCTTTACATCATCAAAAAGAGAGCCTCACAATCAGCCAAACCCATAACTATCAGCAAAATTTAGTGATTTTCAAAGAAAAAATGCATCTGAGAATATATAAATTTCTGGGCATACATTTAGGTATTCATATAGGCATACATGTAGGTAAACCTGACTACATTAAGTAGAAAAATTGTTTTTTCACAATATAACTTTCCTACCAAAAATCTTTTCATCATTATTTTTCTTTAAGGGGTTTCATAAGCAGATAAAATTATAGAAACCCGATTTTAGGCAGCTGGACGTTTTTGGGAAAAGCTGCCAAATATTTTTACATTAGAGGGGCACACAGAACAAGAAATGGAAATTATTGTATTGAATTCTGGGAAAAGGACAATATGAGGGCAAATTCTAGGTTTAGGAAGGGACATTTGTGTACTATTTGATAAGCAGCACTGAAATTATGAATGAGATCCTTACACTCTTTACAATTGCCATTTGTAACTACTTGTGTTCTCTGGTCTCAAATACAAAATGCTCTTCATTGGCATACAGATATGATGCCTTTGGGAGCTTAGAACTGTCAGTGGATGAGGAGTATTCCCAATTATTTTTAATTTTTTGCCCTGATGTCTGTTTGGCAGGCTATACTGCTAATGTCTTAGAAACATGAAACAGAACCTCAGGGCTTGAAGGTGACCTGACCCAGGTTCCCTGGTGCCTGGGTAGAGACCTCAAGATCCAGTCTCAGGTTTTTTACTCCAAGCCCAGGGTGCCTCCATCCCCGGGAATTTGCTTCAACTCTGGGATGAAGTCTACATTGGAAATATGATATTATAACTCAAGATTTAAGTGGAAACTTGAAATATTGTAGGAAGAGATCTCTTCTTTTCCTGAAGAATGAGACTGACAACAACTGTTACATTAGAATATAGGAAGCAGTGATGTCATTTCTTCATTAAGAAAGTGGGTTGTTCACTAATGTCCAAGAGGCCTAGTGGCAGAGCGTTAATGGGTGCCACGGAAGGGACATCTTGTTGGAGACACCAATTCCTTGGGCTGCAGCTGCCCAGGGCACTGGGCATGCCTGCCTGTCTTCACCATTTTACTCTGCGTGAGGTGTGGAGAGGCCAGAAGTTGATTGAAAGAGAGGAACCAAGAATTTTACAGTTTTATGATTTGTTATACTCACAGTGCTCTGGAGAAAACATGGCATGGGGAGGCACTGAGGTTGGTCAGGGGTCAGAGGGACAAAAGGGAACTCTGGGCAAACACTTGCAGAGGTGATCCTTGAACAACAGAGGTTTGAACTGCATGAGGCCACTTACATGCACATTTTACTCAAAGCATATAGTACAGTGCCATAAATGTATTTTCTCTCCCATATGATTTTCTTGATAATTTCTTTCATCTAGCTTACTTTATTATAAGAATACAGTATAGAATACATATAACACACAAAATATGTGTTAATCAACTGTTTATGTTTAGGCTACTGGTCAAGAGTAAACTATTGGTAGGTGAGTCTGGGAGAATCAAAATATGTGGCTTTTTAACTGCGTAAGTGGGAGGTTGTGCTCCTAGCCCTTGTGTTGCTTCAGGTTTAATGGTATTGAGACTTTTGTAGGAAGGACATGGCAAAGCAGGGTGGCTGACTTGAATTGGCAAGTCTGAATGATTTTAGCAGCTCTGGGACATAGATGCTGTTCCTAGGTGTCTGGTGCCTGGCCCTGGATGATTAGGGCAAATGGATAGGGACTCAAGAGTATGAAGCCCTGGTAGGAAGGTAGTCAGAGGGTGGTCTTAGCTGGCTGTTAAAGAAGGGGAAGGGCCTCAAACTGGGTCAAGACAGTGGTCAAACAATGACGTGATATTGCCCTAGCTTGCCCATTTCCATACATATTCCTTGTGCTGCCCCCCAGTTGCACTGCCTTCCCTTGCTTCCTCCCTCGCTCCTCCAGATGCTCTCCAGAACAGTCAGACCAGTGTAGTATCACAGAGCTGGAGAGGTCCTCTCCCACTCAGTGTGATTTGCCTGAGGTCCAACCTTTTCTCCAGCACCGAGAGGGACTTTATAGCATGGGAAGTTGACTTCCAGCATCTTTTCATTATGCAGGAAAGGAAATGGAGATTTGGATATTAAAGGGACTAAATGAGATTGGCCTATTTTTCTTTATCATTATCTTTTTCATTTTTACTCAAATTCAGCAGTGAATCTAGTATGTAGATAGAAGAGTCAGCCTTCCAAAGGATTATATGAGGATAGTATCCCTATCAGTTCCCACTGCATGGTGTTCAACTGTAAGCTAGGTGCATAATTGATCTTTCTGTACAGATTTAATTGGGGCTTACTTGTCCAAGGGTACACATGTGCATGTGGCAGAGGCAGAATTCCTTGTCTCCAAAGCCTGTGCTCCACTCAGTATCTTGTGATTTATATGATTGTAAGTGGTACTTTTCTTCCTTAAACTCCTCCTTGAACTTCTCCCAGCTTCCCCTGTTTTTATCCCAAGTTAGTGATTGGTGAGCAGGTTGGGGAAGAAAGCAAGCACCATTATTTTGAGGGCGACCATAAGTGCTACTATGTGGAAGTGTTCAGGGGCACAACATTAAAGCTGTGTGGTGAAGCATGTAACATCCCTATGTTCTCCAACACTTCAGCCCTACCTGCAGTGCCCAGGAGGAATACGAGAGCTGCTTTTAAGCTGCCCTGCATTGCAGCAATAACACTGACCGCTCATCTGGTTAAGTGAACTAACTATATGTAGTGATTTCCTTGTGTGTGTCAGACATTGTGAATTAAATAGTGAATAAGAACTATTGTCTGCTCCCAGTGGTCCACAGTCTCGTGGGAAATTGGCACATAAACAGCTGTGACAATGCAATGACAGGCACGTGACAATGAGTCTAAGTACAAGACAGTACAGGATAGAAGGGTAGTACTGGGAGACATAGCTGGAGGGGAAGGAGGGTACAAATGAGGAGAAACTTTCCAATCCTGTGCAGGAGACTGAACTTTACACAGAGAACAGTAGAGAATCATTAAAGAAGTGAACTTGGAGGAGTGGAAAAAGAGAAGTTTAGTTTGGAAGGTTTTTGTTGTGGTATATGTGTAGCACCCAAGAGGGAATGACAGGCAGACAGAGACTCAGGACTGGAAACTAAGAAAGAGGTTTGAGCTGGTAATACAGTCTCATCAGTATCTGGATGATAAATGAAGCTGTTGTGCTGGAGGTAGATTTCCCAGGGTAGGTGTGAGAAGGGAAGCAGATTGTGGAAGAAAGAGCCAGAGAGACACTGTTCAGTGGTGGTGTGACCAGGGGAGCAAAGGCCTGAAGGAGGGGAGGTGGCTAAGAAGGAGAAAGGAGAAGGTTGGCCACAATGCACCCTTCCCATTTCTCCGGTTTATATATTTTCTAATACTACTCTCCATTTAGGTTCTTCATTTGTTCTTTTAATTTTCTCTTTTCTGTCTTCCTTTTGAAAATGCATTGTTCCTTTGATTCTTCTAAAGTTTTTTACAGAGGAAGGTCAGGAAAGCAGCAGGCATTGGTCACCAAATCTTGAATTCTAGAGAAATTAGTTTTCCTCCTTTCCCAAAAATTTCTTGAAAGAACAATAGCAAAGCTAGAGGAGCATTAGAAAAAAGTACACATTGATTTTGGTCAAGGCTCTCCTAGTTTCTTGTTTGAGAAAACCGAGGGGGTGAAGGGCAGCACAGGAGAGTGTTTTGTCAGTAACTGAGAGCCAGAATTAAAGAGTTGAACTGATCCCAAGGAAATCCAACTTTATTTTTCCTGCTTCTCTCAACCCCCCACGAAGAGTTTATTCATTATAGAACTTCTTTGTAAAGTGATCTCTGTGTTCTTTTGAGCTTGAAATTATACTCAAATGTTCTTCTGGAATGTTTTCATTTTCCTTTAAGATAATAAATTTATTGACTCTCTGGAACTAAATTAAATTAGGCAACTGGCCAGGAAGGAGGGGGAGATGCTGTACATCACTTCTACCCTAGGGTTATTGCAAGCTGTAACATCTCTGTCTTTGGCCAGTGTGGCCTTGGATAAACTGCAGTCTTCTTCTCAAACACACTTCAGTGTCATCCATGCCACCTATTACCTTGAGCAAGTCCCTTAACTTCTTGAAGCATTAATTTGTCACCTATAAAAGGGGGATAATAATAATAGCTAACCCATGGGATTGTCAGGAAAGTTAAAGAGAAAATGTATAATAAAAGCCTGGTATATCTGTACCCCTGGGGATAAAAATATATGTTTATAAAATAAATTAAAAAAATAAAAAATAAAAAATAAAAAGAAAATCAAAGAGAAAATACCAAAAAAAAAAAAAAGCCTGGTATATACTGAGTGCTCAAAAAGCTTGGTGTTGTTATTAAAATGGAGAGGTCATGTACAGAGTTCACAAGGGAGGAAAATCTGTCACAGTTGAAAATACTGCCTTTGAGGCATTCCATTCAATTATTTTGCTGTTTCCAAAAATCCAAAGTCTAGGCAAGATGAGGGTTTTCTGGTTATATGAAGGTAGAAAACAACAGGAAAGCTGGAGATTTGGCCTGTGAGTGAAAAAATGGCTGCCTTCAAAATGTCCTGTAGTACCTGTGCCATCACTGCTGGCAGCTGAACTGGTTCCAGAGGATGAATACAGCCTTCGGGTAGTCCAGATGCCCTAATTCACTGCTGTAGCTTGGGGCTGGAGTTTCTTATTAGGGTCGGGTGTGTCTACCTCTGAGTCACTGTGCCCAGGACTGACCCAAAGTCCTTTTTTCTGTGGATGATGTGTCGAGTCCCTAACAACATTCCTTGGGGTGAACTGAAAACTCCAGTGTACTGTGCATCTTCTGAGATGTCAGCAGGTTAGAAGGTAAAGGAGAAATCTAAATTCACCCTTTAATGAATATAAAGAAGATTGAATAATGCACAGAACAGTCACAGAAATTTTTCAGCTAAGATGAATTTTAATATTTAGAATATTGGTCATGAAAATTAGGATATGGGCATATTAAAGAAGCAAATGTTCAAAATCTTAACCATTAGATTCCATACCTCTTCATAAATGAAGTATTTTTACAGATTAATAAGCTTTACAGCTACTTTATGCCCTGTTCATTGTCACTGAATAAACTCTCTTAAATGCATCATTTGCTTTGAATTAAATGCACTTTGGATGGCCCGTTTATTCACTAGGCTAGATCTTGGGTCACTGTGATGTCATTTTAGGTCCTCATGCCCAGGAGCTTAGCCTGATGGAAGATAGGCAAGTGGGCATGAGTGACAAAGGGTATGTCCTGTGCTATAATGCAGGCTACTTGGCCTGGGGAGATAGTGAAACCATGGACAGAAAATCACCAGGGGGCATGGCATGAGCTTAGAGGAAGGTGTTTGGGAGTGGAGAAGTGAGCAGGCAAAGGGGCTAGAGGATTTGTTCAGCTTTCCATTTACATCTGTGACAGACATCTTTCTGCCTCACTGATGTGAAATATTCAATAACATGTTAACACACACGTCCAGGACATAAGAAGTGGCCCCGCCAGTGGTGTTGTCCTATCCCACCTGTGTTCTTACTTGTGACTGTGCGGCACAGCTCTGACTCCAGCCAGCTGTCTTGTAAAGGGCAGAAAACAAATTCTACCACCTGCTCAGTGGGATGTGTGAAGATGTTGAGCTTCAGTTTCCCTTTCTAGGAAATGAAGGCAATGCCTCCTGCCTGAAGGATTAAACAGCATACTACGTGTTAAAGCTCTCAAGGTTATACACCCCCATCCTGCATCACTAATGTAGTTATGTATACAAGTGATCACATTCTGAACTTTGACTGTCAGTATAATGTCTCATGAATATGGAAACCGCGACCCATGTTTTACTGTAATATACAAAATGTTGTTTCCCCAGAAGAGTACCCCCCAAATTGGTAGCGTTAATGTTAGCGTTAATCTAATTTTTCAAGGACTTCTTTCCCAAAGTAAGTCACTGTGACTTCACCAAAGACCTTATGTGGTGGGAAAGGAGCCCAAACTTCATTCTTAAAGCTGCCAGCCTTTGCTGGCTCACTGCAGATTGAGCAACACTGAGAATCCACAAGAGTCAAACATAGCTGAACATCAACATCCTGGGATTTTTTCCTATGAGAATATCTGGCTCATCTGGTGGTGATGAAGGAATGCTCTGACCACTGCAGCAGCAAACCCTTGCCCCTGGTACTTACTTGACCTCTGGGTCTCACAACTGTGTGAACTCACAGGCTGTCATGAATACTAGACAGCTTGAACAGGAAGCATGGCTACTCTTAGCCTGCTGGGAGCTAAGGGGAAAGTGGTGCTTTGTAAAAGACCTGCAGACCAAAACCTCAGCTCTTAGAAAAGTTGGTGCTGAGACCAAGAGCTGGGTGGGCAAGGGGGCTGTTTTGGCTTCATGTTTTACTGAATAATGAGAAATTCACTGAGCTAAATGCACGTATCCTTGGAATGTAACACACATAGATGTCAGGTGTAAAGTTGTAAAAAGAACAATCCTTTTTTATGCTAAATTGGGAGACAACTTTGCCTTCCAGTTATTGATATTTCATACTTCTTCGCTCCAGTGCTCAGTGTTCATGGTGATGTGTTTAAGGGACGATGAGAGGGTTGAGACAGAGAAATGTTGCCAGGGAGGGCCTGGACTGCCAAGGAAAGGGCTCCAGGCTGAAGCTAGAGACCCACCATGTGCCCTGGACGAGCACGTGGGCAAGGTTTCCTCAGCTCCAGGCAGAGTAGAAGACCCCAGGTGCTCCAGGTGTGATCCCAGCAAGGAGCTCCAGTGCTTTCAAGTGTGTTTCTGCTTTTGTAAAGCCACAATCGGAGGCAGACTATTGAACCGAGGTTGGAAGGAATGGCGGGTGTAAGTTGTCAAGATAACTTGCAAGCATGGGTTTACAGAGCTCCACAACTAGGAGCTCCAGGTTAGAATGACAGACTTAACAAATAAAAATAGTCCATACCAGTTCAATTTGAATTTCAGGTAAATGATAATGATTTTTCAATATAACTGTTCCAAGTATTTCATGGGATGTTCTTACATTTAAAAATTAGTTCAAGTTTATGTTGTTCTAAGATTATAATTTAACAGCCTCCTATATTTTCTCAGCCACTATATCCATGATGAGAATTTTACCCCAAAGCTTATTACTCCACTGACCCTTTTTTGCTTAGGTTATCTTTTTCTAGCTTTTATGGTCTTTCTTCGATTGTGTTTTAGATGTATGTGTCTCATATAAATAACATGGTGTCTCATCCAAGAATCTCTTTACTTTAATGGGAAAATTGAAATGAATTGTAATTATATAAAAGCATCATATTTCTACCAATGTATTTTCTATGTCATTTAGTATATGCTTTATTAGTCATACAGAATTATATTAGTGATTGTCACCACCCATGCTGCTCTAGGAAACCTTGATGGGCAGTTTCGGAGCCTTTATTACCTGCCAGGCTTGTGTGTTGGTCTCATTCATGTTCCTAACAGAGTTATAAGGTGTTTGAAGTAGTATTACACTCCCATCTAGAGGGAAGGCTGAAAGAGCTTGGAGCCTCCACGCCATGCAGTGGAAGACCACACTGCCATGAGCAGGGTGTAGAACTTCCACCTGATGCCAGCTCACTCTTACATGTGAGCTTCTGTCCTGGCCATCTTCACATATTTCACTTTGGGGGAGCTGGGCCTGAGTAATGACATAGGGTCTGGCTTGGGGCTGGCCTGCTGTTCTGCGGCCAGAGGGATAGTTCAGGCAGGATCTTGTCTTCGTGCTTCTAGAAGTTCTCATACCACCTTCACACTCTCAGAGTCTTGCTAAGGGCAGACCTCAGCAGGTTAGAGTAGGGCTTCATTCTCCTGTTATTTCATTTCTCAGGAAACAGAGATAGAGAAATGTGTCAGTACAGACAAGGTTAAATTTTTCACTAAGCCATTGTAATGTCAAAAAAAAAAAAACTTGTCATAACCTAACTTCTATTTAAGCAAATTTTTAAGTTATTATTTTAAAAATGTGTTTCAAACATTTTAAAAAATATTTAAAAAATAACACGTTTTTATTAACATATTGTTTTACTGCAGCTTCTATACTACAATGTAGCACTTAAAGCGTTTAATATTGCAACATCTCAAGAGGGAATTCCCAAGATTGGCTTTTTCACTAGCCAATTATAATTTCAACAAAGATCTGCCTTAGCCCAATTATCAGACACATAATGTGATTCTGCCCTCTTCCTGGTGGCCAGAGACTATTTTCAGACACATCTGCTGCATTTTCCTACTGATGCCACAGAATGGTCAGAGAATGGCACATCAAGAGACACAATTTATAATGAAAAATTGCAGGGGAAAAGTTCTTGATTGAAAAGGGGATTTCTCATGTTTATCTACTTTGGCTAAATCTTACATTGGCTCTGGCTTGGATCTGTTGGCTGTTGTGTGTGGTGTTTCTAAAGGGGTTGGCTGATGAATCTCATCTCAGCAGTGATTATGATGGGAAAGTATGTCTGTAGCAGTCACTAAGAACTCTGGGCTTTATTTTCATTGGACAAGATCTAAAATGGGTCATTCCCCAAAGTATTGCAATAACAGATAAGGTCCAGAGGAAGATCTTTACCTTGAGAGTCTGCATAGCTGACTGAGGAAAGCAGGCTGTGGAGATGGAGGCCTGGCGTGGGTCCCTGCTCTGGCCCCCACCAGCCTGTCACTCTGACCTGCAGTTTCCCCTTGGAGGAGTAGACTAAGTAACAGTGTTCATCTCGCAGCATGGGAAATTAAGTCAGAAAAAGTGGGCCTTATATAATTGACCTATTATATATTTTTTTCTTTTAACTTTTTTTTTTTTTTTAATTTTCTTGGTGTTCCAAGATTCATTGTTTTTGTACCATACCCAGTGCTCCATGCAATATGTGCCCTCTTTAATACTCATCACCAGGCTCATCCATTCCCTCTCCCTCCTCCCCTCCAAAACCTTCAGTTTTGGAATATGACTGTGAAGATGAAAATTAAAAAAGATTCTGAAAAAGAAATTGATAAGGAGAAAGGGGAACCCTCTTACACTGTTGGTGGGAATGCAAGTGCGTGCAGCCACTTTGGAAAACAGTGTGAAGATTCCTCAGAAAATTAAAAATAGAGCTACCTTATGCCCCTGCAATTGCATTCCTGGGTATTTACCCCAAAGATACGATAGAGTGAAAAGAAGGGCCATTTGTATCTCAATGTTCATAGCAGCAATGGCCACAGTTGCCAAATTGGAAAGAACCAAAAGGCCCTTCAACAGATGAACGGATAAAGAATACGTGGGCTCTGAGAAACAAACTGAGGGTTTTGGAGGGGAGAGGGGTGGGGGTTTGGGTGAGCCTGGTGGTGGGTATTAAGGAGGGCATGGAACACTGGGTGTGGTGCATAAACAATAAATTTTGGAACACTGAAAAAAACAATCTGAGGGTTTTGAAGGGGCAGGGGTTGGGAGGTCGGGGTACCAGGTGGTGGGTATTATAGAGGGCATGGATTGCATGGAGCACAGGGTGTGGTGCAAAAATAATGAATACTGTATGCTGAAAATAAAAAGTAAATTAAAAAAATAATAAAATTAAATTAAATTTAAAAGAAAATAGAAGCTCGTTGAATAAAGAAAAAAAAGAAAAAAGAGGGAGAGAATGTGATCAGGCCAGATATTAGAACAAAGCCATATGCTAGATTTAGGGTATATTTTACTCTGTTAGAAGAAACTCTATCCTGAATTTTTTTTAATTTATTTTTTATTTATTTTTGGCATAACAGTATTCATTATTTTTTCACCACACCCAGTGCTCCATGCAATCCATGCCCTCTATAATACCCACCACCTGGAACCCCAACCTCCCACCCACCCACCAATTCAAATCCCTCAGATTGTTTTTCAGAGTCCATAGTCTCTCATGGCTCACCTCCCCTTCCGATTTCCCCCAACTCCCTTCTCCTAACTCCCCATGTCCTCCATGCTATTTGTTATGCTCCACAAATAAGTGAGACCATATGATAATTGTCTCTCTCTGCTTGACTTATTTCACTCAGCATAATCTCTTCCAGTCCCGTCCATGTTGCTACAAAAGTTGGGTATTCATCCTTTCTGATGGAGGCATAATACTCCATAGTGTATATGGACCACATCTTTCTTATCCATTCGTCCGTTGAAGGGCATCTTGATTCTTTCCACAGTTTGGCGACCATGGCCATTGCAGCTATAAACATTGGGGTACAGATGGCCTTTCTTTTCACTACATCTGTATCTTTGGGGTAAAAACCCAGGAGTGCAATTGCAGAGTCATAGGAAGTTCTATTTTTAATTTCTTGAGGAATCTCCACACTGTTCTCCAAAGAGGATGCACCAACTTGCATTCCCACCAACAGTGTAAGAGGGTTCCCCTTTCTCCACATACCCTCCCACACATGTTGTTTCCTGTCTTGTTAATTTTGGCCATTCTAAATGGTGTAAGGTGATATCTCAATGTGGTTTTAATTTGAATCTCCCTGATGGCTAGTGATGATGAACATTTTTTCATGTGTCTGATAGCCATTTGTATGTCTTCATTGGAGAAGTCTCTGTTCATATCTTCTGCCCATTTTTTTATATGCTTGTCTGTTTTGTGTGTGTTGAGTTTGAGGAGTTCATTATAGATCCTGGATATCAACCTTTTGTCTGTACTGTCATTTGCAAATATCTTCTCCCATTCCGTGGGTTGCCTCTTTGTTTTTTCGACTATTTCCTTTGCTGTGCAGAAGCTTTTGATTTTGATGAAGTCCCAAAAGTTTATTTTGGCTTTTGTTTCCATTGCCTTTGGAGACATCTTGAAAGAAGTTGCTGTGGCTGATATCAAAGAGATTACTGCCTATGTTCTCCTCTAGGATTCTGATGGATTCCTGTCTTATGTTGAGGTCTTTTATCCATTTTGAGTTTATTTTTGTGTACAGTGTAAGAGAATGGTCGAGTTTCATTCTTCTACATATAGCTGCCCAGTTTTCCCAGCACCATTTATTGAAGAGACTATCGTTTTTCCACTGTATATTTTTTCCTGTTGTGTCGAAGATTATTTGCCCATAGAGTTGAGGGTCCATATCTGGGCTCTCTACTCTGTTCCACTGGTCTATGTGTCCGTTTTTAAGCCAGTACCATGCTGTCTTGGTGATCATGGCTTTGTAGTAAAGCTTGAAGTCAGGTATCGTGATGCCCCCAGTTTTATTTTTGTTTTTCAACATTTCCTTAGCGATTTGGGGTCTCTTCTGATTCCATACAAATTTCTGGATTATTTGCTCCAGCTCTTTGAAGAATACTCATGAAATTTTGATTGGACTGACATTAAAAGTATAGATTGCTCTAGGCAGTATAGACATTTTAACAATGTTTATTCTTCCGATCCAAGAGCATGGAATGGTCTTCCATCTTTTTGTGTCTTCTTCAATTTCTTTCATGAGTGTTCTGTAGTTCCTCAAGTACACATCCTTTACCTCTGTGGTTAGGTTTATTCCCAGGTATCTTATGGTTCTTGGTGCTAGAGTGAATGGAATCGATTCTCTAATTTCCCTTTCTGTATTTTCATTGTTAGTGTATGAGAAAGCCACTGATTTCTGCACATTGACTTTGTATCCTGCCACGTTGTTAAATTGCTGTATGCTTTTTAGTAGGTTGGGGGTGGAGTCTTTTGGGTTTTCCATATAAAGAATCATGTCATCTGCGAAGAGAGAGAGTTTGACTTCTTCATTGTCAATTTGGATCCTTTTATTTCTCTTTGTTGTCTGATTGCTGTTGCTAGGACTTCTAATACTATGTTGAACAAGAGTGGTGAGAGTGGGCATCCTTGTTGTGTTCCTGATCTCAGTGGGAAGACTGCAAGCTCTTTCCCATTGAGGATGATATTTGTTGTGGGTCTTTCATAGATAGATTTTATGAAGTTCAGGAATGTTCCCTCTATCCCTATACTTTGAAGCGTTTTAATCAGGAACGGATGCTGGACTTTGTCAAATGCTATTTCTGCATCGATTGAGAAGACCATGTGGTTCTTCTCTCTTCTCATATTAATTTGTTCTATCACATTGATTGATTTGCAAATGTTGAACCATCGTTGGAGCCCAGGGATGAATCCCACCTGGTCATGGTGGGTAATCTTTTTAATGTGCTGTTGGATCCTGTTTGCTGGGATCTTGTTGAGAATCTTAGCATCCATATTCATCAGTGGTATTGGTCTGAAATTCTCCTTTTTGGTAGGGCCCTTGCCTGGTTTGGAGATCAGGGTAATGCTGGCTTCATAGAAAGAGTCTGGAAGTTTTCCTTCTGCTTCAATTTTTTGAAACAGCTTCAGGAGAATAGGTATTATTTCTTCTTTGAAAGTTTGGTAGAATTCCCCAGGGAATCCATCAGGTCCCGGGCTCTTGTTTTTTGGGAGGTTTTTGACCACTGCTTCAATCTCGTTACTAGATATCCGTCTATTCAGGTTGTCAATTTCTTCCTGGTTCAATTTTGGGAGTTTATAGTTTTCCAGGAATGCATCCATTTCATCTAGGTTGCTTAGCTTATTGGCATATAACTGTTGATAATAACTTCTGATGATTATTTCTACTTCCTTGGTGTTCATTGTGATCTCTCCCTTTTCATTCATAATTTTATGAATTTGGGCTTTCTCTCTTTTCTTTTGGATTAGTGAGGTCAATGGTTTATCGATCTTATTGATTCTTTCAAAAAGCCAGCTTCTAGTTTCATTGATACATTCTACTGTATCTCTGGTTTCTACCTCATTGATCTCAGCTCTAATCTTGATTATTTCCCTTCTTATGTGTGGAGTTGGTTTGATTTGTTGTTGATTCTCCAGCTCTTTAAGGTGTAGAGACAGCTGCTGTGTTCTGTATTATTCAATTTTTTTTGAGGGAGGCTTGGATGGCTATGTATTTCCCCCTTAGGACCGCCTTTGCTGTATCCCATAGGTTTTGGACTGAAGTGTCTTTATTCTCATTGGTTTCCATGAATTGTTTCAGTTCTTCTTTGATCTCCTGGTTGATCCAAGCATTCTTAAGCAAGGTGGTCTTTAGCTTCCAGGTGTTTGAGTTCCTTTGGAACTTTTCCTTGTGATTGAGCTCCAATTTCAAGGCATAGTGATCTGAGAATATGCAGGGAATAATCTCAGTCTTTTGGTATTGGTTGGGTCCTGATTTATGACCCAGTATGTGGTCTATTCTGGAGAAGGTTCCATGTGCACTTGAGAAGAATGAGCATTCTGTTGTTTTAGGGTGGAATGTTCTGTATATATCGATGAGGTCCATCTGGTCCAATGTGTCATTCAATGCTCTTGTTTCTTTATTGATTTTCTGCTTCGATGATCTATTTCTGAGGGAGGCATGTTAAGATCTCCTATTATTAATGTATTCATATCAATATGACTCTTTTTCTTGATTAACAATTTTCTTATGTAGTTGGCTGCTCCCATATTGGGGGCATAGATATTAACAATTGTTAGATCATCTTGGTGGATAGTCCCTTTAAGAATGATGTAGTGTCTCTGACTACAGTCTTTAGTTTAAAATCTAATTTATCTGATATGAGAATTGCTACCCCAGCCTTCTTTTGAGGCCCATTGGCATGAAAGATGCTTCTCCATCCCTTCACTTTCAGTCTGGGTGTATCTTTAGGTTCCAAATGGGTCTCTTGTAGACAACATATGGATGGGTCCTGTCGTTTTATCTAATATAAAACCCTGTGCCATTTTATGGCTACAGTTAGGCCTTTCACATTGAGAGTGATTATTGATAGATACATTTTTATTGACATCGTGTTACCTTTGAAGTCTTTCTTTCTGTAGACTGTCTCTATATTTCTGTTCAATGCTATTCTTAGGATTTTTCCTCTTTTATAGAACCCCCCTTAATATTTCCTGCAGTGTCGGCTGGTGGTTGCATAGTCTTTTAAGCCTTGCTGGTCTTGGGAACTCTTTATCTCTACATCTATTTTGAATGTCAGTCTTGCTGGATAAAGTATTCTTGGCTGCATGTTATTCTCATTTAATGTCCTGAATATGTCTTGCCAGCCCTTTCTGGCTTGCCAGGTCTCTGTGGACAGGTCTGACGTTATTCTGATGGGCTCCCCTCTGTAAGTAAGGAGCCTCTTTGTCCTAGAGGCTTTCAAGAGATTATACCTACAATTATGATTCCTAAATTTGACTATCAGGTGCCTTGGTGTTTTTTTGGGATGTATAATCTTGGGTGGAGACCTTTCGGCCTCTGGTACATGAATGCTGGTTCCATTCACAAGATTGGGAAAATTTTCATGAAAAACTTGTTCCACTATATCTTCTAGATTTCTTTCTTTCTCCTCCCCTTCAGGGATTCCAAAAATTCTGACGTTAGAATGTTTCATGGCATCATTTATTTCCCTGATTCTGTTTTCGTGGTTTTTAAGCTGTTTGTTCCAGGCTTCCTCCTGATCCTTTCTCTCTATCTGTTTGTCCTCCAGATCACTAATTATATCTTCTGTCTCAGTTACCCTGGCTTTTAGAGAATTTAGATTAGATTGGAATTCATTGAGAGCATTGTGAAGTTCATCCCTGGTAGCTTTTAGCTCATCCCTAACATTGTGAACATTCTGTCTGGTGGCTTTCAGTTCGGCTCTAATAATTCTGTTTGCTCATCCATGGCTTTTTCCAACCTAGCTATTGCCTGGATAATTGTTAGCCTGAATTCTCTTTCCAACATATTGTCTATGTTGATAGCCATTTGCTCTGTTCCAGAAGGTCCATCCTCTGTGTTTTTCTTCTGTTGGGCATTCCTCTTCCTAGTCATTTTGCTGAGAGATGACTGAACAGATGTAGCTGTATGTATCGACCGTGGTGCAGTCAAGGTGCACCCTGGAACACTTCTGAGCAATCAGGATTCCCCACCCAAACGAGAGACAAAAGAAAAGAAAAAGAAAGAGAGAGAATGAGACAGGAAAGAAAGGGAAGATGAAAGAGAAGATTCAGCTCAAATGGGCCCCAATGTACGATTTATGAAGTATATAAACAAAAACAGACAAACAAAAGACTGATAAAAGTATATGACACAAGAAAAAAATATATGTAAATAAAGGAAGAACCTCATCAAAAAGAACCCCAAGTATAAGATTTATATACTATCAGGACAAACACAAAAACACAGAAACAGTGGTGGAAGAAAAAGATGGGAGAGTGGTTATAAATTCTCAGTGTGGGTGAAGAAGTTTATTTTGATTCTTTCTGGATGTATCTTGATATCTTTGTTAAAGGACGCAACTTTTCTAAGAAAAAGCGGGATTAAAAATTGGCTTACCTATAGGGGTAGTATTGATTGGGAAAAGGGGATTAATTTGAAGTTTAACTCTATATGAATATAAGAAAATAAAAATAAAAAGGAATAAACTAAACTAAACTAAAATTAAAAAAAAAAGAAATTCAAAAATTAGAAATGTAAAAGAAAAACACAGGTGTATGTATCAAAAAATTCAGGTTAGAAGGTTATTATGGAATTTGATGTACTGGACAGCTCACTGTGATGGTAAATAGGTTAAAAATTATCTATATTTTAAAAAATGAACCAGAATAGTGGGAACGAGTTGAAAATAAAAGTTGTCCTATGAAGTAGTGGCGGTTGTTCTCTTGCAGGCTTTTTTCCCCCCCCCCCATTGGTTTGTTTTCTGAGGGAGGGGCCTGCCACGTGGGTTTTCAGTCAATGATGTTCCCTGAGTTAAGTCCTCCTGCCCCCCTCAAGGGGGTGGGCTCTGAGGAAACTGTTGGTTTTTTCAGGCTTTTGTTCTCTGGCGGTTTTTATGTTCACTTTTTTTTTTTCTCTCACCTTGACCGCTTTTGATTTTTTTTGTATTTTTAGAGGAAAACAAACTCCCTCTCAGAGAGAAGCCTCAGTCTGGCTGCAGAGCCCAAATGAGTTCCCCCTTTGTCGCTGGTAGAGCAGGTTCCAAGTCGTGGTCCCTGGGGACACAGGATCTTTTGCTTGTACCCAAAATCACGGCTGCGGTGGCAGTCTGGGAGCTCCAGACCGCCAAAGAGGTTCCAAGCAGGGATCTCACACTGAGATTTTCTCCCTGGCCTGGGCTGGGAGTGCCTGTTCTTTCTGGGTCTAAGAGTGCCCGGCTTGTGTGCACCTCTTTCAGAGGCGGCTATGGGTCATGCGCGGGTCTCAGGCACTGAGAACGGGGTGCAGGTCTGAAAGCACCAGGCTGGGCTTTTGTGCACCTCTGTCAGGGGAGAGATTGGGACGCACGTTTTAGGCTCTGAAACAATGGTGCGGGTCAAAGAGTGCTGGCTGGGCTTTTGTAACTCTCTTGGGGCAGTATGAGGGATGCATGTATTTCAGGCTTTGTAGCAGGGCTCATGCATTCTGCCATCGGGCGTGGCTCCCATCCCCACACAGGAGCCAGAACCCACGCATTCTTGGGCGCGCTGGCGGCTTAGGGACCAAGACCTGGTTTCTCTGCCACACTCTCTCTGCCTCAGCGCCAGGGGAGGCTGTCCTGGGATCGGGGACTTAAGCCCCTGTCCCTATCTGCCCCGATTCCCACAATTTCCCCTCTGTGATCCTTTGCTCTTTTGAAGTGCCTTCAACCAGTCTCCAAGTTAACGCTGGTCCCCAGACGCAGGGCACTCTCGCTCGTATTGGGGTATTACTTTCCAACCGGTCGCCTCTGGTGGCTCCCTCCCCCTTTTGTTTATCGTCTGATATCAGTCTGCCGTTCCCACTCCGCTTTACCTGCCTACTGGCTTCTTCTGCCCCTGTAGAGATCCAGACGTGTATAATTCTGATCTCAGGCTGATTTCATGGGTGATTGGAGTTCTTTGGTAGGTAATCAGCTCACTTTAGGGTACAGGTTGAAAAGGTGCCTCCTCCTACTTCCCTGCCATCTTGTCCACCCCCGTATCCTGAAATTTTGAAGAAAGAAAAACTTACATGAATACAAATAATAAGGTTAAATACAAGGAAGGGGTAGAATGTGAGTTTAACAATGAAAATTTTAAAAGATTTTTAAAGAAGTATTGATAAGATAAAATAGTTAAAAGAAAGTTAAAATAAGAATGGGGAAATTTTTAAAAAAGTAAAATAAAAAAATAAAATTTAAAAATAAAATTTAAAATATTTAACTTTGAAAGGCTAAGGAACCATGGGGATAAAGCCAGGAAGTCTATGTCCTGCATTCCCCTAGCTCTGGAGTTCTGCAGTTCTCACTGATCAGTAAACTTGGCTGGATATTCTTATTGATTTTCTAGGGGAGGGGCCTGTTGCAGTGATTCTCAAATGTGTTTGCCTGAGGTGGAATTGCACCCCCCTTGCCTGGGGCCAGGCTAAGTAATCACTCGGTTTTACTCTCGGTAGCTTTTGTTCCCTGAACACTTTCTGTACGGATTTGGAGGAGGAGAATGAAGATGACAGTCTCCCAATCTCCAGCCTGGAGGAGATGAGAACTCAGGGCTTTGCTCCTCAGTGCACCCTCAGAGAAAGGCAGTAAGTTACTCCTGTCTCCCTGGTCTCTGGCCATGCTTCATGCTCATCTGGCTTGTGACCAAGGGTTTCTATCTCTGGCACACAGGCCCCTTTGGAGTATCCAAACCCAGCTGATTCTTACAGCATGCTCCCGTGCCGCTCCTCCCAGTGGAGGAAGGGTGGGGGAGTGTCTCCCTAGATCTGCGACTTGTAGGGTTCTTGCTTGAAGAGCAGTGGCTTATGTTGGGAATCATGGTTTAAGTTAACCCCAAGCTGAGAGACCATTCCTCATCTCTGTCTCTGCAGCCGGCTTCCATGCTCTGATACTTGTGAACTCTGCTGCACTCAGGCATCCCCTGGTCTTTCTGTGACCCCAAGGGACCTGAGACCTGAGGGCTATACCCCCCACTTAGCCTGTGAAACAATGTCCCTCAGTGCAGCAGACTTCTAAGAGTTCTGATTTTGCACTCCACTGCTCTAATGCTTGCCAGGAGCTGGTCCCTCCCTCTGTGGTCTATCTTCCCACATATCGCCTCAAATTCACTTCTCTGCACATCCTACCTTCCAGAAATTGGTTGCTTTTCTCTTCCTAGAATTGCTGCTATTCTTTTCTCTAATCTCCTGTTGAGTTTGTAGGTGTTCAGAATGGTTTGATAACTATCTAGCTGAATTCCTAGAACCCAATGAAATTTAGGCCTCTTACTCTTCTGCCATCTTACTCCTCCCTCAGACCCTTGGTTTAAATGGCAATATTTCAAGTTCTTCTAAGGCCTTTTCTCAGGCTAGACCTTCTATATATTTCTCTGAGGACAGTTATCAAGCCATGGCTGATTATGGGAGCCAAACACCCATGACCTAGCTTGGTAAGCACCCTTATATGCTTCAATTCCTTGGCCACTACTTCCTCCCTCTTGTGATTAGTTTGTTATTATTACAGACATCAAGTAGTCACTTTCAGTGACTTGATGGTATTTAAATGCATCAGCATCCCTAAGGGATTTGTAAACTTAGTTCATTAAAAACAGAGATATATTTTGTCAAATATATATGACATATGTATGTATCATATATATGTTTATACCTATATGTATATGTGTGTTTATATCTATGTCAATATAGGTATAGACAATATAGATACATGTGTAGATTAGAGAGAGAGATAGAGATTCATTTTAAGGAGTTGGCTCAGTCTATTGGTAGCTGACAAGTCTGAAATCCTCAGGGCAGACTGGTAAGCTGGAAAAGTAGGTACACAGCTTAAATTCAAATGCAGTCTACTTGCAGAATTCCTCCTTCCTCAGAGAAACCTTAGTCTTTGCCCTTAAGACCTTCAACCGATTGGATGAGGCCCACCTGCTCTATGGAGGGTAATCTGCTTTACTCAAACTCTGCGGACTAAAATGTTAATCACATTTTTTTATCTAAAAAAACGTTTGCAGCAACATGTAGACTGATATTTGACCAAACAGTTGGCACTATAGTCTAGTCACATTAATACATAAAATGAATGACCATTATATGTGTTCCCAACAAAACATTAGGATGTATTGAGCATTTTAGTTTCTGCATTAGTTTTCTAGAGCTGTTACAACACATGACCACAAGCTTGATGGCTTAAAACAATAGAAATTTATTCTCTTATACTGTAGAAGACTTTAAGTCCAAACTGAAGGTGTTAACCCCTCTGAAGGCTCCAAGGAACAATCTTTCTTGGCCTCTTTCTCTGAGAAATACTTGCCTTGCTTGGATTGGGCTGCGCCACTCCTGTCCCTGCTTGTCATTTCATGGTTTTCTCTCCTATGTGTCTATCTCATAAGTCATTGGATTTAGGGCTCACCCTAATGCAGTATGACTTCATCTTAACTAATTACATCTGCAGAAGACTTATCTCCAAATAAACCCACATTCTGGAGTTCCAGGTGGAATTTGGGGGTGGATACTATTTATTCCAGTAGAGTTCTATTGGTAGTGTGAGCAGTTGGCACATTTTTGACTAAATACTTATTTCTTTAATCCCTCTCTCCTTTGTTAATGGGCAAGGAGTGTATTTATTCCTAGGGACTTCATATCCACATACTTTGCATATCAAGGTGCTCAAGAGATGTTTGACAAATGGGAAAATAACATTACTGAATTGTCCACATTTTCCTATATTGACTAGGACAACATACTACATATTTACTCATAGAAACTAAAGACAACAGTACTTTTTTTTTTTTTCGCTTTCTTTTTGTAGTTAGAATTCATTTTAAATTAAAGGTCAATTCTATGGGTAATGCAATTCACAGATATAAGTGCTTTGCCCCTGACTTTGAATGGTGGAACTCAATCCCACAGGTTTCACCTTCGCTACAGCCATGCCTGAAGCATGGAAAAGCATGACCATCTTCATGGTCATGAAGATTTACTCTTACATTTTGCTCTAAGAGTTTTATAGTTTTAACTCTCACTGTTAGGTCTATGATCCATTCTGAAATAATTTTTGTGTTGTGAGGTAAAGACCAAATTTTATGTTTTGCACATACATATCCAGGCCTAGCAGCATTTGTTGAAAAAAAAAAATTATTCTTTCCAGCATTGGATTGTTTTGGCACCTTTATCAAAAATCAATTGACCACAGATGTATGGGTTAAATTCTGGACTCCCAGTTCTATTCCATTAGTTTATATGTCTATTCTTTTTCCAATCCCACACTTTCTTTGTTACTGTAGCTATGCTGTTAAGTTTTAAAATCAGGAAGTGTGAGTCCTCTAATAGTGTTCTTTTTTTTTCAATATTGTTTTGGCTATTTGGAATCTCTTGCAATTGCATATAAATTTTGTGATGGACTTGCCAATTTCTTAAAAAAATCAAGCCAGAATTTTGTAAAGGATTGTGGTGAATCTAAAAGCCAATTTAGGGGATATTGCCACTGTAACAATATTAAACCTGTTGACCTATGTTCATGAAGACATCTTTCCCTTTATTTAGATTTTCTTTAATTTCTTTCAACATTTTGTAATTTTCAGTATACAAATTTTGGGCCTCTTTTATTAAGTTTATTTCTAATTTTTTTTGATATGATTATACGTGCAATTGCTTTATTATTTTCATGTTTGATTATTAATTGCTATTATACATAAATGAAATAGATTTTTGTATATTGTTCTGGAATCCTGAAATGTTGCTGAACTCATTTATTAGTTTTTTTTCATCTTTTCCTCAGGATTTTCTTTATATAAGATTATGTCACCTGTGAATACAAATAGTTTTACATCTTTTCAATTCTGGATATTAATTTATTTTTCTTGCTTAATTGCCCTGGCTAGAACCTCCAGTATAACACTGATGAAAGTGGTGACAACGGACGTCCTTATCTTGTTCTTGATCTTAAGAAGGCAGTCTGTCTTTCACCATTAAGTATGATTTTTGTTGTGAGTTTTTCATGGATGCCATTTATCAGATTGAAAAAAATTCCCTTCTATTTTTAGTTTTTGAGCATATTTATTATAAAAATGTGTTGGATTTTTTCAAGAGCTTTTTGTATACCCATTGAGCCAATCATGTGCTTTTTGTCCTTTATTTGATTAATATGGTGGTATTTTTGGTGCTATCTCAACATTGCATTCCTGGGATAATTTCCACTTGGTCATGGTGTGTAATACTTTTTACAAGTGTCTATATTTGGTTTGCTAGTATTTTGTTGAGTATTGTGTCTATTTTCATAAGGGATATTGGTTATAGGTTTCTTTTCCTGTGATATTCTTGTTTAGTTTTGGGGTGAGGGTAATAATTGTGTCATAGAATGCATGCAAGTTTTTCCTCCTTTTATATTTTTTTGGGAAGAGATCATGAAATATTAGTATTAATTCTTCATTAGTTGACTGGTAAAAATTACCAGTGAAGCCATCTGATTCTGGATTTTCTCTGTGGGAAGATTTAAAATTACTAATTTATTCTCTTGTTATCTGTCTGTTCAGATTATTGATTTCTTCTTGAGTCAATTTTGGTAATTTGAATCTTTCTAGGAATGTATCCATCTCCTTTAGATTATCTAATTTGTTGTCATATGGTTATTCATAGTATTTTCTTATAATCTTTTTAATTTCTGTAATGTTGGTAGTGATTTTCCCTCTTCATTTTTGACTCCAGTAATTTGAATCTTCTCTTTTTAATTCTTGGTCTAGCTAAATATTGTCAATTTGATTTCAAAGAAGCAAATTTTGGTTTTGTTGATACTTACATATTTATATATTGGTTATAAATTTTTGTCTGAGCACAGCTTTAGTGGCATTGCATAAATTTTGGTATGATATGCTTCTGTTTTCATTCATCTCAAAATATTTTCTATTTTTTTTCTTTGACTCATTTTTTATTTATGCAGTGTGATTTAATCTCCACATATTTGTGAGTTTCCCAAATTTCTTTTGTTATTGATTTTTTTAAAAAGATTTTATTTATTTATTTGACAGACAGAGAATACAAGTAGGCAGAGAGGCAGTCAGAGAGAGGAGGAAGCAGGATCCCTGCTAAGCAGAGAGCCCAATGTGGGGCTCGATCCCAGGACCCTGGGATCATGACTGGAGCCAAAGGCAGAGGCTTTAACCCACTGAACCACCCAGGTGCCCCGTTGTTATTGATTTTTAATTTGATTTTCTTTTCTTAGATTACATATTTTGGATGATTTTAATCTCTTTAAATTTAATGAATATTGCTTCATGACTTAACATATGGCCTATACTGGGGAAATTTCCATAAGGATTTAAGAAAAAAATGTGTATCCTGCTGTTGCTGGGGTGGAGTTTGTTAGGTCCAGTTGGTGTATAGTGTTTAAGTCTCCCTTTTTCTTGTTGATGTTATGCCTAGTTGTTCAATCCATTATTGAAAGTGAAGTGTAAAAATATTCAATTATTGTTGTTCAATTGGTTTCTCCTTTTAATTTTTCAGTTTTTGCTGGATTTATTTTGCTGTTAGTTGCATATATGATCATAATTGCTATATATTCTTGATGGAGTGATCATTTTATCACTATAAATTTCTTTCATTTCAGTAAATATTTTTGTCTTAAAGTATAGTTTGTCTGATATTTGTGTGGCTTCTCCAACTCTTCCTTGGTTATTATTTGCACATTATATCTTTTCCATTTTACTTTAAATCTATTTGAATCTAAAGAATGTCTCTTATAGATAACATAAAACTGGATCATGTTTTCTTAAAATCCATTCTACCAATGTCTCTCTTGTGATTGGAGTGTTTAATCTATTTGCATTTAATGTAATTAATGGAAGGTAGACTTTATATCTTCCATTTTGATATTTATTTTCTCTATGTCTTATGTGCTTTTTGTTCTTCTGTTCCTCTATTGTGTTAAACAGATATTTTCTCTTACTCCATCTTCATGTCCTTATTTCTTTTACCATCTATTTTCTCTGTGATTGTTTTAAATTAAGTTAACATCATAACATAAAAAAAATACACCAGTTTAATTTCAATGGAATACAAAAACTTTGCAATATAGTGCTATTTATTCCACTCTCCTCTGTGCTATTACTGTCACACAAATTACAATTTTTCTTTTTTTTTATTATGTTATGTTAGTTACCATACAGTCTATCATTAGTTGTTTATGTAGTGTTCCATGATTCATTGTTTGCATATAACACCCAGTGATCCATGCGATATGTGCCTCCTCAGTACCCATCATTGGGCCAAACCATCCCCTCTGAGGAATTCCCCTCCCCTCTAAAGCCCTTGGATTGTTTCCCAGAGTTCATAGTCTCTCAGGTTTCATATCCGCCTCTGATTTCCCCCCGCCCCATTCATTTTTCCCTTCCTTCTCCTAATGTCCTTTATGCTATTCCTTATGGTCCACCATACTGTTAAACCATATGATAATTGTCTTTCTCTGCTTAACTTATTTCATTTAGCATAATCTCCTCCAGTTAAATTCATGTTGATGTAAATGTTGGGTATTCATCCTTTCTTATGGCTGAGTAATATTCCATTGTATATATGAACCACATCTTCTTTATTCATTCATTTGTTGAAGGGCATCTTGGCTCTTTCTACAGTTTGGCTATCATGGGCATTGCTGGTATGAACATTGGGGTGCATGTGGCCCTTCTTTTCACTACATCTATATCTTTGGGGTAAATACCCAGTAGTGCAGTTGCTGGGTCATAGGGTAGCTCAATTTTTAAATTTTGAGGAAATCCACAGTATTTTCCCAAAGTGGCTATACCAGCTTGCATTCCCACCAACAGCATAAGAAAGTTACCCTTTCTCCACAACTTCTCCAACATGTGTTGTTTCTTGCCTCGTCAATTTTTGCCATTCTAACTGGTGTAAGGTGGTATCTCAATGAGGTTTTGATTTGAGTTTCCCTGATGGCTAATAATGTTGAACATTTTTTTCATGTGACTGTTAGCCATTTGTATGTCTTCTTTAGAGAAGTGTCTATTCATGTTTTCTTCCCATTGTTTGACTTGATTATTTGTATTTTGTGTGTTGAGTTTGAGAAGTTCTTTACAGATCTTGGACACCAGCCCTTTATCTGTAGTGTCAGCCTGATTTCAAGCTATATTATAAAGCTGCGATCACCAAGGCAGCATGGTACTGGCACAAAAACAGACACATAGATCAATGGAAAGAATAGAGAGCTCAGATATAGACCCTCAACTCTATGGTCAACTAATCTTCAATAAAGCAGGGAAAAAATATTCAATGGAAAAAGATAGTCACTTCAATAAATGGTGCTGGGAAAATTGGACAGCTATAAACAAAAGAATAAAACTCGACCATTCTCTTACACAATACCCAAAGATAAACTCTAAATGGATGAAAGACCTCAATGTGAGACAGGAATCCATCAAAATTCTTAAGGAGAACATAGATAGTAACCTCTTTGATATCGGCCACAGCAATTTTTTTCATTATGCATCTCCAGAGGCAAGGAAAACAAAAACAAAAATGAACTTTTGGGACTTCATCAAGATAAAAAGTTCTGCATAGCAAAGGAAACAGTAAACAAAACAAATCACATTTTTATACATTATAAACCCACCAACACAGTTTAGTAATAATTGCTTACAATTATCTTTTAAGTTAGCTAGAGAAGAAAAGAGCTACAAACAAAAATGTATTTACACTGCCTTTTATGTTTACGGATGAAGTTGCATTTTCATGTGCTTTTTATGTCTTCATATGCATTTGAATTACCGTCTTATGCTTTTTTGTTTGTTTGTTTTTTCATTTCAGCTTGAAACACTTAGTATTTCATATAAGGCAACACTGCTAGTGACAAATTCTATCAGTTATGGTTTATCTGGAATGTCTTAATTTCTCCTTCATTTTTGAAGAATAGTTTTGCTGAATAGAAAATTCTTGGCTTATATTTACTTGCTTTCAGCATTAAATTTCCACTGTTCTCTTGCCTTCATATGTTATGATGAGATGTCATATATATATATATATATATATATATATATATATATATATTTTTTTTTTTTTTTTTTACATTTTAAAAATTAGTTTCAGAGGTAGAATTTAGTAATTCATCATTTTCATATAACACCTATTGCTCATTACATCAAGTGCCCTCCTTAATGTCCATCACCCAGTTATCTCCTTCCCCCACTCCCTCCCCTCCAGCAACCCTGTTTGTTTCCTTGAGTTGAGCTTCTCTTATGGTTCACCTCCCTCTCTATTTTCATCTTATTTTATTTCCCCTTCCCTTCCTCCAAGTTCATCTGTTTTGTTTCTTAAATTCCACACAAGAATGAAATCATATGGTATTTGTCTTTCTCTGTCTGACTTATTTTGCTTAGCATAATATCCTTTAGTTCCATCCATGTCATTGCAAATGGCAAGATTTCATTCTCATTGGCTGAGTAATATTCATATATATATATATATATATATATATATATATCAATCACATCTTTATATAAAGGGCTAGTATCCAAAATCCATAAAGAACTTATCAAACTCAACATGGACATACCAAAAAATCCAGTCAAGAAATGGGAAGAAGGCATGAACAGATATTTCTCCAGAGAAGACATACAAATTGCCACCAGACACAAGAAAAAAAGTGCTCAATGTCACTCAGCATCAGGGAAATACAAATCAAAACCACATTGAGATACCACCTGACCCTTGTCAGAATGGCAACATCAATGATATTTTTGCTGATGGCTTCCTTCTAACATGATGAGTTGCTTTTCTCTTATTGATTTCAAGAGTCTCTCTGTCTTTGGATTTTGATAGTTTGATAATATATAGGTTTAGAATTCTTTGAGTTTATTCTATTTGAAGTTTGTTGAGCTTCTTGTATGTGCAACTTAATGTTTTTCATCAGATTTAGAAAGTTTTCAGCCATTATTTCTTCAAGTATTTTTAATGACTGTTTCACTCTTTTTTCTCCTTCTGGGACTCCCATTATGCATATGCATACTTGATGATGTCCTACAGGTCTCCAAGCCTCTTTTTTCTTCATTTTTTTTTTCTTTTTATTCCTCAGAATGGATCACCTCAATTGAGCTGTTTTCAAGTTTACTGATTCTTTCTTTGATTAACTGAGATTTTCTTTTGAGCCCTTCTGTCATATTTTTCATTTTATTGATTATATATTTCAATACTAGAATTAATTTCTTTCTTTTTAAAAAAATCTATTGGGGGGATTTACTTATTTGATCAGAAGACATTGTCAGACTTTCCTTCAGCTCTTTAGATATAGTTTCTTTTAGTTCTTTGAATATATTCATCATGGGAATTGTCATGGATATATATATTTTATTAACTTATTGTCCCATGCTTTTCCCTGTGTAGGAGCAATACTTTTCTGGTTTTGTTTTTTGTTTTGGTGTGTGTGTGTGTGTGTGTGTGTGTGTATCTTTTGTTCTTGTTGAAAACTGCATCTTTTTTATATAATTTAGTAAGAAGTCAGAAACCCTTTCTCTCTTTCCCCAAGATTTCTTGTTTTTGATTTTTCTTTAAGCAACTGTCCTGAAATAATTCTATAAATTCTGTATTTTTTGTCAAGTTTGACTACTAAAATCTGGTCTGTTAGCTTAGTGGTCAGCTAATGATTGGACTGACATTTTCTTAAATGTCTTCAACCAGTAAGTCTTTCAGTATTTGCTGAGGGCCTCTATGTGGATGTTGGAGCATACTTTTAAAATTCTGGCAGTTTATGACTCTGCCTTAGGTTTGATTTCCTACTTGTGTAAGGCCTTTAGATTTCCAGGGTTTAGACAATAGGATTCTGAGCATGCACACAGCAGCTCTGTATATCACATAGTTTTCTCATTTCCCAGCAACATGTCAGAGCTTTTTAAAACTGCTAATAGACATCTCATTCTTCACATCTTGTTCTTAAGGTTTACAAGTAGCATATTGTTTGCCCCAACTGGTACCCTTCTGTCAGGAAGAACAATGTTAAAAAATTCCTATTGATTACCTATTGATTATTTTCAACAAAGATCTTGGACATAGGACTATTCTCATAGAGTAAGCACTGAGTCAGATAAGATAAAAACAAACCCTGGGAATGGGGATTTTTTTTTTTAAGAGAACCGACAGACAAGTCAAATAGTGACACTTAACTGGTGAAAGAACTTTTTGGAGCACTCCAAACCCATTTTGTTCCTTCCGGTGTCTATCAGGCTTCTGGTTTTCACAGCAAGTGAAGTTATGAAGTTGGCAATTTCAATCTTACTACAGAGCTTAGAAAAAGGTGTGAATGGCAGAATAATGAACCATTACCTCAAATGCTCACTTAATCTACAGAACATGTGACTATGTTATGTTGCATGGCAAAGGGAAATTCAGTTTGTGGATGGAATTAACTTTGACAGTTAGTTGACCTTAAAGATTGTCCTGAACTGTCTGCATGGGCACAGTGTAACTGCAAGAGTCCTTAAAAGGGATGAGGGAGGTAGAAGAAAAGGTTTGTGTGATGTGATGTAAGAAGGGCTCAACCCTCCATTGTTGGCTTTGAGGTTGGAAGAAGTCATGAGCCAAAGACTGAGAACAGCCTGAAGAAGTTTTAGAAGGCAAGGAAACAGATTGCTCCCCAGATCCTCCAGGAAGAAATGTAGTTCTGCCACCATTTTGATTTTAGCCCAGTGAAACCCATGTCAAACTTCTGAACTACAGAAATGTAAGATAATAAATGTGTGTCGTTTTAAGCCACTAAATGTGTGCTAATTTGTTATAGCAGCAACAGAAAACTAATACAAAGGAGACTGGAGTAGAATAAATTAAAAATGCTATGAAGTTCACTGTTCTTACTGAGATTTAGCTATTTTTCTTTAATGAACAGTCCTTGGATTATTATAATTCTTTGGATAATCTCCAGAGTTCTGAAAAGGTTGATGTTGAAAATTTTTTTTTCTAGTGTTATTGTTGCTTTTATGGAAGAGCAGATCTTTGGATGTCTTTATTTGCCTTCCCAAATTGCTTTTATCAAGACAAAAGTTCTGAAATGGTGCTTGTTTAAGTCTTAGGAAGTCTGCAGGAAGTTTCCAAATGTCATTTACTATAGGAGACCAAGATATGGCCAAGACCCCAGGCCTTTATCTAAAAAGTTTAAGCTAAAGTAATTATGTTTTTCCATTTAATATATTGGGTTTCCATTTAAATTTTATTTGAAATGTTTGTTTATTGAAGAAAACAAATTTAAAAACCCTGTTCTCTCCTCTTTCCCTAACTTTTCACTCAGTTCTTACAATCACAAATGAGATATATTAAAAAAAGAATTGCAGGATGGTCACTTTCTTTGTGGAGGGCCATGCTTACTCAGCATGAGTCATTGCATTGTTGTAAGCAGAGGTGGCTGACAGCTAATTCCAGATATGAAGGACATAATAAACAGGTCATTACTATGGAACTGCCAATCAGCTATGAATTAGTTGACTAAATTAGGATGTGGTAGAGGGAGAAATATCAGTCTGAATTGAAGAGACTAGATAATGAGGTACAAATAAAAGACATTAACAATAGTAATCAAGTCCAATAAAATTTTAAAATTGAATAGAATTACTTATTGAGTGCTAGAGCAAAGTGTATCCATAGAGGTCATCTGGTATAGCACCCTCCACCCCTCCTCAGTTTATAGAGATAGCTATGTTGTTCTTAAGTTCCATAATGAATGGCAGTTAAGAAACAGTTCCATAATCTTCTGAAATAATTACAAAAACCTAGGACAGAGTCAATGATGAGATGGAGGACCCACTTTTAAGTGGCCTTGAGTTAGATGGCTATAGGGCACCATCCTGGAAGCAATCTGTGACCATAAAAACAATAGGATTTAACATTGAGTTCTATGAGTTTAACCCTTAGACCTATTTAAATTCCACTTCTAATGACTAGTTGTGTGAACTTGGGGTAACATAATTTAGTATCTCTGAGCCTTGTTTCACTTACTCTGAAAAGAAACCAGTACTTATATCTCAGTAGTTAGTGGGATGACATATATATAATTGACTAGTATAGGGCCTAGAGTCCAGGATCGCCCTTCTTTGCCCTGTTGAATGATGTTTTGGTTAAACCCTGATTATAGAAATTATAGACATACCTCAGAGATATTGTGGGGTCTGATTCCAGACAACCGCAATAAAACAAATATTACAATGATTTTTTTTTTTTTGGTTTTCTAGTGTATATAAGGTGGTGTTTACACTATACTGTTGTCTATTAAGTGTATTAAGTGTGCAATAGCATTTTGTCTAAAAATGCTTAATATTAATCTTAATTTAAAAATACTTTATGGCTAATAATGCTAGCCATTATCTGAACTTTCAGCAAGTTGTCATCTTTTGGCTGGTTTTGGGCCCAGCCTTGATGTTGACAGCTGCTGACTGATTGGGGTGGTGCTTACCAAAGGCTAGGCAGTTGTGGCAATTTCTTTAAAAAAGGCAACAATAAAGTTTCCCACATCATTTGACTTTTCCTTTCATGAGCAATTTCTCTATAGCATGCGATGCTCTTTGTTAGCATTTTACCACAGCAGAATTTCTTTCAAAATTGAAGTCTGTCCTCTCAAACCCTACCATTGTTTTATTTACTAAGTGTCTATAGTATTCTAAGATCTTTGTTGTCATTTCAACAATCTTCACAACATTTTCACCAGGGGTAGTTTCCATCTCAAGAAACTACTTTCTTTATTTATCTATAAGAAGCAACTCCTTATCTGTTCAAGTTTTATCATGAGATATAGTCATTCAGTTACATCTTCAAGCTCCACTTCTAGTTCTCTTGCTATTATTTCTACCACATATGTAGTTATTTCCTCCACTGAAGTTTTGAACTCCTCCAAGTCATCCATGAGGGTTGGATTCCACTTCTTCCCAACTCCTGCTTGTGTGATATTTTGACCTCTCTCTTCCCATGAAGGACAAAAGTCCTTAATGGTATCTAGAATGGTCAATCCTTTCCAAAAGTTTTCTGATTTACTTTGCCCAGATCCATCAGAAGAATCACTGTCTTCAGCTACAATCTTATGACATGTGATCATTAAACAATAGGACTTGATTCCCTTGCCTTTGGCGTTGTTCCTAGGAAGATGTTGCTGCGGCTGAGGTCTAAGAGGTTGCAGCCTTTGTTCTCCTCAAGGATTTTGATGGATTCCTTTCGCACATTGAGGACTTGAAAGTTGAAATTACTCCTTTATCCATCCCCTGCAGAATGGGTATTGTGCTAGTATGCATGAAAACAACAGGAATCTTCAGTGTTCTTCAGAGCTCTTCAGTGACCAGGTGCATTGTCACTAAGCAGTAATATTTTGAAGAGCTCTTCAGTGACCAGGTACATTGTCACTAAGCAGTAATATTTTGAAAGGAATCTTTTAATTTTGAGCAGTAGGTTTCAACAATGGTCTTAAAATAGTCAGTAAGCCACATTGTAAACAGATGCATTGAAAATCCAGACTTTGTTGTTCCATTTCCAGAGCATAGACAGAATAGATTTAGCATAATTTTAGAGAACCTAATGTGTTCAGAATGGTAAATGAACACTCGTCTCAGCTTTAAGTCACCAGCTCCATTAGTCCACAATAAGAGAGCCAACCTGTCCTTTGAAGCTAGGCATTGACTTCTTTGTAGATATGAAACTTCTAGATGCCATCTTTATATCTATATCTATATAGATATAGATATAAAATGAAGATTTTTGTCTAAATTGAAAATCTCTTCAGTGTAAGTAGATCATTAATTATCTGAGCTAGATCATTGGATAACTTGCTCCAGGTTTTACATCAGCAGTTATTGCTTCACTTCTCACTTTTATATTATAAAGATGTTTTTTTCCTTAAACCTCATGAACCTGCAAGCTTTAAACTTTTCTTCTGAAGCTTCTTCACCTCTCTCAGCCTCCACAGAACTGAAGAGAATTAGGGCCTTGCTCTGGATTAGGCTTTGGCTTAAGGGAGTGTCTTCTTCAATAAGTTTAATCATTTCTGGCTTTTGATTTAAAGTGAGAGACATGTGAATCTTTTAACTTGAACACTTAGAAGCATTGTAGAATTATTAATTGGCTTAATATTTTCAATATTGTTATGTATTAGGAAATAGAGATAGTTCAAGAGAGGAAGAGAGATGGGGGAATGGCTGGTCGATGGAACAGTCAGCACATATACAACACATCAATAAAGTTCACCATCTTATTATGGGTGCATTTCATGAGACTCCAAAATAATTACAATAGCAACATCAAAAATCATGGGTCACTATAACAGATATAATAATATATAATATATAATAATAATGAGAATGTTTGACATACTGTGAAAATTATCAAAATGTGACACAGAGACACAAAATGAGCAAATGTTACTGTAGTGATAGACTTGCTGGAGACAGGTTTGCCACAAACTTACAATTCATAAAAAGCACAATATCTACAAAGTGCAATAAGGCAAAGCACAATAAGATGAGCTGTGCCTGTCTTTTCTGCTAGAAGAAGTGATATATGAATCTATAGAAATAGTGATTCATTTATTGAATGTATACCTCCAGCCATTCTGTTAGGGTGATGGTGGCTTTCAGGATAGTCTTTTATTTTCATAAGAATTAGTTTGACTGCATGAAAATATCCTTTAAATAAAGATCTTAAAGTAAAGAAATAAACCAATGATTCTCCTTCTCCTATGCCCAGTTCATGTTGGCTGGTTGACCAGTCATTGTGCTTAGCATATTATTCTTAACAATGACCCTATTGCTCACCTCAGAGACATTTGGCGATGTTTGGAGGCACTTTAGTTGCACAAAGTGGAGGTGGGGTCATCCTTCAATGCCCACAATAAAGTAACCTCTGGTCTAAAATGTCAATAATACTACTGTTAAGAGCCCCTACCCTAGTTATCGAAGTTAATGGGACTGAGTACCTATATGATATGCTCCTTTTTGATTTCTGTCTGCAATATCTTTGAGTTATCTGAATACTTTCTGGAATGTATCAAATGCTCTTCTCCTCCCATCTTCCATTAGCAGGTTGTTGAATGGGGACTAAGGCTCATTAATTAGCTTTGCAGTCTGGATAGAGCAAAACTCCTAAATAGGGCAGACACATGTACCAGTGTTACTGCATGGGGGTAACTCAGTATACCATTCCTACCACCATTTATGCCCACTTTTTTCTTTTCAGTTGATATAAAATTACTAGGTTAGATGGTTGGGATAGAGAGAGATGAGAAAATCATTATGGGTCATAGGTCATAGGGAAAGGGGGACATTCGTGAAAAAAGATTACTTGCTTCCTTTCTTAGAATATGTCTTCCTCCTCCTCTTTCTAGACAAGCAAGAGATTAGGGATTTTACAAAAAGTCCAGACTGCCATTTTATTTCCCAACTTAGGTGTAAGCTTTATAGATGCCTATCTGAGTTGGAGAGAAATGGTGGTGAGTGAGGAGAGGTTGGTGCAGAAGCCATCCATATTCTATTTAATGTCTCAAATGCACACTGGGCAGGAAGATGCCAGCCTCATGAAACTCTGGTGGGGGGAGCTCAAAGGAAGGAGAAGGTCAAGCTGCAGAGGGAATGTCCACTCAGGGGATCATGCGGGGATATGTTCCATGAAGTTGTTCAAAGGGCCACTCCATCATTCCCCCAAAGAGGTGGCATTTCACAGTCGGACAGATGAGATAGTAACTGGTCAGCATTAGTTCGAGAAGCATATGACCACAGATGGTATCTGGAATGGTCAATCCTTTCCAGAAGGTTTCCAATTTACTTTGCCCAGTTATAAACAATGAGAATCTTCTCCTGTTTCTTCAACCTTCTTAACACAAACTGAAGGAGATAGTTTTCGAAGAGACAGGAAGGGGTCCTCTCAGAGGAACAGTACCACCTTTCCTCTTGTCTAAGAAGTCAGCGTCCCACTTGACCCTATTCTGTAGACTGGGTAAGAAAGGAGATTTAAACTGGGTTGAAAATTGAAATTTTAAGTGAGTATGTGATTTACAAACTGAAATCAGGAATTTATGAATAAATTTTGGGAAGAGATAGAAAAGAGAGATTCCAGGAATCAGCAAACTTTCTGTAAAGGAGCAGGCCTTAGATGGTTTAAGCTTTGTGGTCCGTATGTTCTCTGTTGGAACTATTGTTAGAGCTCTGTTGGAACCCGCAGTTGTAGCAAGAAAGCAGCCATAGGTGATATATAAACGAATGGGCATGGCTGTGTTCCAATAAAAGTTTACTTATGAATATAGGCATTTGGCCAGATTTGGTGAGTGGGTTGTAATTTGCCAACTCTTGCTATAGAGTATTCTTGAACTTAGAGACTGGAAAAATAGAACTGTTATGTTGTATATTCCAACTCCAGCCCCCTTTAAAAAATTAATTTCAATTATACCTCCCAAATCTCCTCAACCCCTAGTACCCTTCTTCATGTTGCTTTCCCCAGCCATGCTGGCTGGGCAAGTGCCCACCCTCTTCTGAGCTCCAGTTCCCCTTATCCGCAGGCTTGTGGGATCTCACATGCTTCCTTTGCATTCAGTCTCATGAGTAGATTTCCACAGGACAAAGTCATACATTTTCGTTTGTGTTAACATTTTAGCTCAAGGTGTTTTTTATGTATTGGGTAGCTAGTCTTGACTTAGTGGATTAAAAAAAAAGAAAGAAAAAGAAAAATGAACTTTAAAGACAGAAGGTATACTAGTTTTGTTTGCTGCACAACAAATTGTCACAAACTTAGTGGCTTAAAATGCCATTTTTTTACCTCACAGTCCCTGTGGATGAGGCATCCAGGCACAATTTGGCTAGGTCCTCTGCCCAGAGTCTCACAAGGGTGAAACAAAGTTGTTGGCTAGGGATAAGATCTCATCTGGGGCTTGGCTGGGGAAGGATATACTTCCCTGTTAGCATGGTTGTTGGTAGCTTTCAGTCTGTTGCAATCATAGAACTGACAGCTTCAGTTTTCTGATGGGTGCCAGCCAGAGATGGCCCTCAAGCTTCTTGCCACATGGGTTACTCAGCATGGTTTTTTCCTTCATCAAGCCTACAAGGACAGTTTTTAGAGTGAGTCAGCTTGCAAGATGGAGTTCTATGCAATGTACTGTAACCACAGAAGTGACATACCATCACCTTTGCTGTATTCTGTTGGTTTGAAGGAACTCACAGTTCCTGCCTACATGTAAGGAGAGAAGATTGCACAGAGAGCGAAGACTAGGAGGTAAGGGTCATGGGGTTTTCTGAAGTCTGTCTACCACAGATGGCAAGACTTTCAGATAGGTTCTGCAAAACATTTACTGAACTGAATTAAATAATAATAAGATGAGGGAAGGGCCAAGTGAGGCCCTTGCACCTCACCTGCCTGAGTGAGTATAGGCAGTGGAAACAAATGAATTTTCTTCAGAATCTTCTGCAGGGGGCATTGTCTCTATGCCTTCTTCTCCATGATTGACAGAAACAAACCTGATAAGGAATTTCCTCACAGTGTTTGCTTTGTCTTCCAGAAAAATGTTGCTACTTTGGAAGGAATTTTAAGGTCTCCATCTAACTGTAAACCTATCTCCCCATGGAAACTATGATCTCAGAAAAGCTTCCTTTATCTGGACAATCAAAATCCCTGACAGTCAAATTCTTCCATTTAGGGGAAACTGAGGAACTGAACCAGAGACTCTGAGGGCAAGTTGGTGTGCTGGTGGCAATGCTCCAGGTCTTCTGGGGGACATACTCTGGTATTTGATTCATCATATAATGCAATTTTTCCTTTAATTATAGAGGATACTAGAGAAGTCATGAGCTTCATTAAGAACCACTGGTTCTCTCACAAGGAGAAAATTGATGGAGAATATTATAACTATTATAGCAAGTAAGTTCCAAGAAGATTATCTTAAAGAGAAACTCAAAAGTATTTTTTTCTGATATTGAACTCTAGTACTACTGTCCATATTTTTCAATAAAAGTGTTTATTTTTCAATATTACTCATTATAACCAGAAGAATGTTGGGTATTAATCTATCTATTATCACCTTATAGAATTATTTACAACCAAGGTGGACTGCTAATACTTCTTTTAACCAAAAAGATGAATTCCTGATTAAGGTCTTGTACATGCTAGCAGTAGTTTTGGGATTGTAGGGAAGGGATTAAACCTGAAGCTACCCTGAAGAATAAAATAAACCCCAGGCATATGGGAAGTGTTTCAAATGAATACTCAATTCTAGTTGGTGGAGCAATGGTCCTCAAGGGTTAGTGTGCACAAAATCGAGAAGGACACCTTGTTTAAAATATAGATCCCGGGATTCCGCCCCAAGATTCTGATTCCCTAAGTCTGCTAAAATATTCTGGAATTTGTCTTTGTAACAAGCATCCCAGGCAATGTGTCACAGGTGATGCAGAGCCACCCAGTGAGAAACTTGGAAGCCTCACTGCCTCATCCAATGCATTATTTTATGTAGATGGGAAGCTAAGGTCCAGAAAGGCTAGACAATTTGCCCAAGGTTGGGCAGTTGCTAAGGATTAGGATCCATTCTCAGATCAGTATGGTCTCCATTATTTCATCGTATTTCCTAGAAAGATTTCTTCTGATTTATATTTTCAGGAGAAGAGGCATTGAAAGAAGGTGGCTTACAGTAGAATTTGAGGAAACTTCCCCAAATGGTAACTTTGCAAAAGCAAAACATTTAAGAAAATTAACTACTATTAATTGATTATTAAACTACTATTAATCCTTTTAGTTATCCATTAATAACTACTATTAATCCATACAGGTTGGTTGGAGAGACAGATGGAGTCATAGACAGAGTCACAAAAGAAAACCGTTTCTTTCCTGATAGCGTACTTTGTCACTACTGCTTCCTACTTTCTTGTAGTGTCACCTTGGTGCCTCTTGGAGATCTGACCCTGGCCACCCACCAGTCTCTTCAGCGGCAGGCACTCAGGACCATGCTAGAAGCTTGCCTTGAAGTTGCTTGTGAATATCTCTCAATACTTGTCACAAGACTGGCAGGTTTGTGGTATGAAGCACTGGGAATTGTATGGTGTGTCCCCCACAGTTAGATAACAGGGTCAAAGATCCTGTTTGGCTCAAACTGTGCTTTATACCTACCTTTATGTTCTAAAGTGGCATTTCCCACCCCCTAACCTATTTGGTCTTAATTCTGAAAACCAACATATTTGACAGCAAAGATCAAAATAAACAGAATATAATTAATTCTCATACTGGGTAAAAACTTCTGCTGAGACCTTAAATCAGAAGTTAGTTATTTTTAGAAAGCAGAAAAAAAAATGGTTTTGATGGGAAAAGTTAATTGGGCAATGAAGTTTATTCCTTTCCTGTAACCTCAGTGAAAACCTGAAGTAAATTGACCATCAGGGAAAGCATCCTGGGAGCTTTTGTGGACTATGGCACTCCTGGGACCTGTTTGGACAGCACTGGCCCCCACTGAGGAAAGGGCAGGAATAGCAAAGGCCCCTGCGTCACCATGCCTGAGAGAGGGCACCCTAAATGCATCTTATACACCCTGTTCCAGATCTTGTAACATAGCACCTGTGCCTTTTATCATCAGATGATAGAATCTTCTTTGCAAAAGATGGCAGAGTTCCAGAGTGACTCCCTGCCAAGCTGTGTCTCTTTCGAAGTTCTACAATTCAAATGGGCCTCACGACTAAAGGGTATGACTATCCTGCTCAGTTTGACTTGGACGGCCAGGGGAGGTCATGCCTGCTCTCTCTTTCTGTTGTAATAACACTTCGCTAACAGCAAGATATCGTGGGGGTGTGGCAGAGTTGAGATGCGAGAATGATTCATGAAAAGAAATCTCAAGCTGGGGACTTGTTCCTGTGGGATTCCCACGTTATGTGGGAACATGTGGAGCACACTGTACACATCAATGCCAGAGCCAGCTGTTTGGATTCCATATTTTAAGTGATTGGCCCCTGCGGGCAGGCTAAGTGTCAGGGTGTCTTAGCAGCAACACCCACACAGGGAGGAGCCCTAAGGAACTGCTAGATATGATGTCAAATACCCATTTTTAGTAGTCATCTAATTTTATTTTTTCCAACATGACTTAATCATAAAAAAGGTTGGGAAATTTCAAAGCTGGAAATTATCAATTTGTATCATACATCCAATATATTATAAAACAAACAAGTGGGTCTTGAGGGCATTGTGATAATCCAAATTTGAGAGGCAGCTGTATGCTTTAAAGGTAAGTTTTTAGAGTTGCCATCAACATGTATCATAAAACTGATGAGGTGGAAATTTGGTTTTCATGTTACATTTAAAATGTTTTATATTAAAAATTATTATATTTAATAATTATTTTATTTATTCCTTGAAATATTTTTATCTTATTTAATTTTTTAAATTTTTATTTATTTATTTGACAGAGAGAGAGATCACAAATAGACAGAGAGGCAGGCAGAATGAAGGGAGAAGCATGCCCCTGCCAAGCAGAGAGCCCGATGTGGGGCTTTATCCCAGGACGGTGAGATCATGACCTGAGCTGAAGGCAGAGGCTTAACCCACTGAGCCACCCAGGCGCCCCGATTCCTTGAAATATTTTTAAATTTAAATTTTAACTGTGTAGTTTTTAATGTGAGATTTGGAAACCTAAACTACAGCTCTTTGGAAAAAGGTGATTTGACTATTTAAGATTTGTTGTGATTCGGTTATAATACATGTATTGACAGAAATAATAAAATTGATTAAGTTTTTAAAAGAAAATTAAGGCATCTTGTTTCCCTGTAAAAGGTTTAGGATAATATTAAAATGTGGCTTAAAATTGTCTGTACTTTAATAATAGCTTTAATATTAATATTGCCATTGTTTATTAGTGGAGGTCACTTGTTTGATCTGTAGTGCACTGCTGGCTTTTGTTTCAAATTAATTATGGTTATGAGCTAAGTGGAAAAGATCAAATATTTTTCTGTATCTATTATTCTGAATCCTTTTTACAGACACTCCATAAATAAAACTGGCCGGTTGATGAATCTAATGGACTTTGCATATAAAAGTGGCTTCAAAATCTCAAACTTCTTCTTATCTCAGCCTAAATCAAAGGATGACTATCCTGGATTCAGATCCAAATTTACTCCATTTTTCCCCACAACTGACAATTCATATATATATTTAAAGCATAGAAGGATTTTTTTTTTTATCAGCCATTTTGGGGGAACATGTGTGGAATTGGAGGACTTGCATGGACTTGGATGTGACTATTTTCTTTCCTGGCTGGCCTCTATGATGTGTCCTTGACTTCCATGCAGGGGGAAGCCAGAGGGAAGAGAGGGGCTATTCCTTCCTCGCCATCATCTGAGAGGTTGGCACAGCTTTCACCACATGGCAGGCAGTTGATAAAATTTGTAGAATTATTAAATTAAATGTTTGATGATTTCATTTTTTGGTCAGCCCACTGATAAAAAAGACCAAGGAACTTTGGGAGAAGGTGTGTAGTTATGGGACACCAAATGACTATGCTTGCATTGCACTATCCGCCCCAGCCCTGCGACTCACTCCTTGCCTGGAGAGCTATTGTTAGGGAATATATTTGAAAGTTCTTCTGAAACCAACCTAAATCTCTTTCTCTATAAAATAACATGTATATATGTATATGTAATATATATATAATATATTTATTTATTTCTCTTTATATATCTCTTTATATAAATTTCTCTTTAAAATAACATATATATAATAACTATATATATATACACACATATATATACACATATATTCATAATAATATATAATTTTGTATTTTTTCCTCCTTGAAAAGCAAACCATATAGGAATAAAAAGGAAAACCGCAGTTTCCAGCCATCATGCTGCTTACTTGCTTTAAGCCTTAGATTCTTTGACTGTAACTCATTTAAAAAAAAATCTGACTGGATGATTTGGTTACTTTAAAAACTGTAAGGTCTGGGTTCCCAGTCCCTGTATTCCTACTTTTCAAAGAAAATAAAAATGTTCTAAAGAAAATAGAATGGTCTAGCCATCATTTTTTTTTTTTTTTTGGTTATGCTTCTATTTTCTCATTTTAAAAATTGTATTAAATGTGTATTACTTTTACACATTACAATTAATCAGGCAAGAACCCCAATAAATGTCATCTCATAGAATGGATTTAGGCTATGACGGCCGTGCCAGGTTCCCATCCTATCAACAGCGTGAGAAAAGTTCCCAGGGTGTTCCACAGTCTGGGAACCTGCTGTGCAGCTTTGTCACCTGGCCGCTTGCGAGGCCTGATGATCCTCTGAGGCCACACCACTAGCTGCCTGCAGCTCACCTTATAGAGTCCTGGCCCATAGGGCAGCTTTCCCACACGAGGCTCCTGACACTTGGCTTCCTGGGATTGTGAAACCTGTTTACTGAATGTGTTTCACAGCAAGCTGTGGATTATGCATTTCCCACGAAGCCCTGCCCTTTCTGTGAGGGTGGATAATTAGTTCACAGGGTTTAATTTTGCTGTATGGTCTGCCAAAGCTTTGAACGCTCTCACTTTCTAAGGGTTGTTGCTGGTCACCCTGAGGATTGCAATGCAGTTGACGCCTTTTCTCAACTTGGGAATCAGATACAATTTGGTGACACTCATTCAGTGTGTCTTTGTTTAACAAACTCACAGATCAAAACATGTGTGTTTCACACCTTACAAAAGCACACTGCCAAAGATAAAATAAGAGTGAAATAACTGACACTTGCTCTTGCCAGAGCTCTCTCCTTTCCTTGTCCATCCCACAGGCCTTTCTGTGCTGCTCAGAGAGCAAAGAACTTTGGCTCCCTGAGGTTTATAGCCCTGTGCTCTGTGGGGAGAATGGGGTAGGGGTGGAGGGCTTACTTGCTTATCTAACTCCACTGTAATCATGGATAGACTCCTCTGTCCAAATAGGAACTTGAGGAAAGCATCCATTTGGGGAATGTTTTGTTCTTTCTTCAGAACTCATGTATCAAGCACTGAGTTATACGGGGACTAGCACAAGCTAGAGAAAAAATAGACATCTTGGAACTTAAATGTCTGAGAGGTACTCTTTGCCTTCTTTATCTTGATATGCCTTTGCCCTAACCTCAAGAAGTCCACTCTTATAGCAAGAAAACAGATGACTTCCAGGAACTATCAGTCACAAAGATGAAACAAAATGTCAGCTAGAACATACTTTCTGTGCTTTGATTACCCTCTCAAGCAAACTCGAATTGGCCCAGTAGGCCCATAACTGCCCCTAGGTTGAAGGGTGCTCTTGGGGAAAGACTCACAAGACGCTGGAGAGTCCGAAGGAGGGCATGCTGGAGGAGTGGCAGCAGATATCAGCTCAACCCAAGACACAAGAAGGTGATCCTTTAGTCCTTTGCTCATCATTCTGTTTTCTGATGCAATCTATTATTTTTTAGTGAAGAACAATTAAACATATACATGGAAGTAAACTTGATTTTCTCTCTGTGCTGGAAACTCAAGAAAATGGAATCAGGTGCTCTTTTTCATATTGTCCTACTGCTTCCCACTGGTGTTAGTGATGGCCCTCTCGTTATTCACTTTTCTGAGTAATGCAGACTGCAGCTTCTAAATGAATGACTCTAAGATTTTACTGCTCTTGGTATCTGTGTTATGAAAAGAAGTTAGATGTTCTTTAACAATGACTTTTGCTTGTAATGTTACTGTCACTTCTGGTGATGACTGGGATCCACTCATCTGTTCACTTAGTATTTGTTAAAGACACCCTAGGTACCAGGCAGTGCACTAGGCACTAGGACACAGACAGAAATAAAATCACTTTCATCCTTACTCTGGCAGAGTTTACCATCTGATGAGAAGGAGGATAAACAGACGTGGCCAGAATATACTGTGTAGTCTCTTAATGTCGATTATATGTCTTCTTTAGAAATTATATTTGGTATATACATCATTTATGTAGACAATATAATACAATAGTACATGTGCATACTTCGAAATGAATACTTATCCATATATTGGGTAGATGAATTCAATTGGTTTTTACCATAAATAATTAAGATAAAACAGATTTAGAGAACTTTGGTCTGAAGGATGGGCAATGAATTAAAAAGTCAAAAGGTTGAAAGGTTTGGGATCATTTATCTTAAAGTAAAAACAGCTTTTACTAAGTAATAAATCTTGAAATATGTTAGTACCATGCTCACCCTTGCTTCTGTGTCCCACACCCACAATTCTCTGCGTATTCTTTCCTGGTATTTGCACCTGATTCACAGGCATTTACTCTTCTCTGATTAGCTGACTGGTTCTGTCCTCCAAGGAGACTTGGCGCACCCAAACAACAGAGACATGCTTCGTTCTTCTCAGGTTCCTCCAATGAGCATAATGGGAGCCCTTCCTGGTGCTTACTGCTGAGCCTGACAACTCCTAACTCTGATTACAGCACCTCTTCGGGACAACATAGACTGCTTTGCATTGTTAGCCTCTGCTACTTGTATGTCTCTCAGTATCTGATAGTGTCTGTTCCTTGGTGTCCTTGTAGGGCCCTTTGGTTGAAGAAAGCCTTGAGGAAGAGAGAGGGAGGTAGCTGGAGGGCAGTGCCATTCCAAGGATGAGGCCAGAACAGAAATTATTGTGGAGCTGGGTGGGAGGCATCACCCTTAGTAAAAGGCACTAGTCACACATAAACAGCATGTAGGCAGGCCCTAGAGTATGGCTTTACTGGGAAAATTGCTAGAAATGTTTAAACCTGTAAGAGGAATGCAACTCAGTGGAAGACATCAAGGGAGTATGTTCATCTATGTATCTCTTTTTAGGCATATAGTATGCAGAGATAGCATTAAGACAAATTTGGCATGACATAGCACTTAATCCTCTTATTCTCTAAGGATTAAAAAAGATTTCAAGTCCTCAGATCAAAAATTTTAGCTTTTTTGACTTCACCGAGCACTGTAGAATTTATACATGTAATTTATGATTTCAATTTATTGATCTAATGGCCATGCTTAATTTTAGGCTCTTGGTACTACAACAAGCCTCCTGGTCAACCATTCAACTTGTAGCCTGTCTCCTCATTATGGTGGTTTTGTATTTTACCTTTGTTTTTATCCTCGATTTGCCACAAAACATTCTGGGTATATGACAAATATGTGAGAATTGCCTAGTTGTGACAACCAAAAAGTCTCTAGACATTGCCAAATGTCCTCAGGGGCAAAACTTCCCCTAACTGAGAACTGATGGTGGAGGGCCTCAGTGCTGTCCCCTGGATCCTATGCAGTGGCCAGCAGATAGGAGAAGAGAAAGCCTGGGGAATCGCAAGAGAGATGTGAGGAGGGCCAGAGGTGGAAATTGTGTGTTGCCCCACTCTATTACCCAGACACAGTTCTATGACTCTATAAAGCAGGCTGAGAAATATGGTGAAGCTGTGAAAGGGGGAAAAAAAAACCTATAAATATCCTAAAAGATAGAAATGATATTTTGACTTAAAAAGACAAAAGTACACACAATTTATGAATACTTCAACTCTGTGCAAATGATATCTATCTTCATATATTTCTGAGTTTTTCTTCCTTGTAAATTTTAGTTAATGTTTGGTTGACATATTTTACATATATATTGTGTGTGTGTGTATACATAGAGGATTTCTCCACCGAATTTCTCCTCCCGATGTAATTATCAACTAAAGCAGCAGAAATTGATATGATATATAATACAACCCAAACCAAACCAAACAGTTGATCCTTTGTGTTGGAACAGAATGGAAGCATGTTTAATCACTGTAAGAAATCTTTCAAAAACTTGGAATATGATGGTTGTGGAGGGAGGGAAAAATAACCCCAGGCAGGTGCTCAGGTCTTAGAAGTTTCCATCTCCTTCTGTATGTGGTGGGAGAGGAATGATTACTTGCACAGTATAAAGTCTGTAAGGAAGTGTGTCTTTTAGGAAGAAGATTAGCCAAAAAAACATGGTACATGTGATCTAATGTATTATAATACTATATATAGCCTTTTTTTTTTGAGGAAATAGATGTGGTCCTTAAAAACATAGGTCTAAATACTGGACAAGTGACAATGTTCACTGACTATTAATTCCATGCAGACTGTTGTACCGGGTGTACAGGCAGGTACAAAGGAAATAGAAGTCATGGCCCATGTACTCCAGGAATTTACAGGCAAATAGATTATATACACATGCCAGTGAATGTGGATCATTTTGGCTGACAGCCAGATGTAGATACATTCGCTGTTCACTCTATCTTCCCACATTTTCCACTAAATATCTCACACAAAACAAGTAGAACAGTTTGAAAGAGTTCTTCCTCAAGCAAACAAGTATTTTGTGTCCTTTATGATATATCACAGACCAGCTGGAGATTAAGCACGGATCTACATGGGCACAAAGAGCTGGGTGGAATACTTTTTGAGCAAACTCAATCAGTGTGGATTATTAGTTTGGTGGTTTTGGTTTCTCTCCACTCTTCTTCATCACCCACAAGTCTACAAATGCCCTATATAAGTCAGATTTCTGCCAGAACAGAGAGCCCTAACTTTCCAAACTGCTTTGCTTGCATAGGTATGGCTTGGGTCAGTGGGAGCATTACTGAAAGGGGTGTCCAGGGCTGCTACTGAAGCCTGTCTCTGACCCGTATTATCTGGGCCTAGTTCATTTAGGAAGGAACTAGGTCAGTGGTGTCATGACAAGGACTCCGCTTTTCTTCAGGGAGGTGACCCCCTCTTAGAGGGTACTATAGGACCAGAGGATTCTTCATATTACTGTCTGGAGTGGAGGATCATGTAGGCTTATAGTCCTGTGTGATTTTGGGTTTTGCTGGTCTTCACCTTTGTTAAATAGGAGCAAAAGTGAAGCATTGAAGGACTGCTTTCAATTTTCTTTTTCCTTTCTTCCCCCTCCTCACCTGTGCTGACATCTGGCAAATTATTTAATGGTCAGGGTATTGCAGAAAAGGCAAGGTCCAGCTGGCCACAGGCTCCCACTTTTGAACAGAACACAGGAACCAGAGCCACGGGGCCTTCATGGAGCTGTGTTAGGCACTTGGGCTTTTAAGCACATTGGTGGTTTTGTTTGAATTTGTGTTGGAGGAAAAGACCCAAGTGCAATAGTATAATACCCATTCAGGCTAACATCAGTGAAACCCTTTCTAGTTTTGGAAAGTGAATTACTTCACTTCCTAGGTTTCCTGTGATGCTGGATTATCTTTATACACTGATCAATTTCCAAACAGCTAGCTAAAAAATAATCCCAAATAGAGTTCTTCCTCAAGTAATCCTAGCAAGTATTTTTGGGCATGGATCCTTATCTTGTTTTGTTTTAGTTACACACTGTTCAGTTTTTTGATAGCTGTGGTCTTGTGAGAAAAGCTGACATTAGCTGAGATCCTGGACTTCTACGAAGCACCATGAGGTGGGTTATCTTGTTAAAATCTCATAAGGAAACTGTGAAATAAGTACTTCTTAATATCCTCAGTCTATGGAAGAAGAAACTGTGGTAAAGGAATTTAGATTACCAACTGCTACAGAGCTGACCCATCTAGTGACCAGACTCTGAATCTAGATCCATATACTCAGCTTGGCTTACAATGCTCACAAAGCTAATGTTTTGGTGAAGCCATATGGGAAAGAGCTTAAGGACACCCCTGAAATTATTTGGTAAATTAGTTCCTCCTATCTCCCCTTTCTACTCAGTTTCTCAACAATATTTTGTTCTGGGAAAGTTTTAGCTGTCTAGCAAATGTTTATACTTCTCTTTTATTTCTTCGTAAGACCATCATGAAGAAGTACATGCTTAGTGCAAGGGAATCTATGCCATCTGCAGTTTCTCTTGAAATCATTGACTTGCATTCTTACGGCGGTCTGTCAGGGGAACAGCAAAACCAAGGATGCATGCAGAAACAAAACCTTTGTCTGGAAGTGACTGAGATGGACTGAATCATGTCCCTCCTTCTCCTTCCTACTCCCCACTAAATGCATATGTTGAAGCCCTAACTCATAATGTGACATATGGAGATAGTTAGGTTTTAAGATCATGAGGGTGGAGTCACTTTGATGGGATTTATGTCCTTATAAGAAGAGGAAGTGACCAGAGTCCTCTCTCCACTATGTGACGGCACAGTGAGAAAGCATACATTTATAAGCCAAGAAAAGGGCCCTCACCAGATACTGGATCTGCTGGCACCTTAATCTTGGATTTCCCAACCCCCAGAACTGTGACAAATAAGTGTTATTTAAGTCACCCACCCAGTCTTTGGTACTCTCTTATAGTAGCCCATGCTGATTAAGACCTGAGAATGATTCTAGACATTCTGCATAGCCCTAGTTGCAATTACTAGAACTACACTGGCATTTAACATTAGTGTTACTTCTGGTAGACTGTAAATCTGTATTTTTCCAAAACCTCCCGAGGTGAGATTGTAAGGACCCATCATATTAAGAAAACACTCACCCACATCAGAGGTGGGCAAATGTTTTCCACAAAAGGGCAAAAATAGGGAACGTTTTTAACTTTGCAGGACATGCGGTCTCTATTAAAATTACTCTGATGTTGGATCATGAAAGTAGTCATAGATGATACTTTAAGTGAATGGCCAGTTAGTTTTGGCCCATGGGTCACAGTTTGCCAACCTAGATTATTAGCATTTGTATTAGTCAGCTGAGGTTACTATAACAAAGTACCATGGACTGAGTGGCTTAAACACTACAGACACGGTTTTGTTTATGGTTCTAGAGGTTACAGGTCCCAGATCTAGATCTGGCAGGGTCAGTTCCTGGTGAAGACTCTTCCTGGCTTGCAGATGGCCACCTTCTCACTTTGTACTCACTTACATCATGTCTTCCAATATTGTCTCACTGGGGTTAGGGCTTCAGTGAATGAATTGAGGGGGGCAGTGGGGACACACAAACAAAAAGTCCGTATCAGTACTCCCTAGGCTAATATGTAGATGGACTTTTTGAGGATTTGGGTTTGGTTTTAATGAGTTTTTACTCAACAGACATTATTAAACATGGACCATACATAGGCAAATATAACAGGTACCAGGTAGATAAAATGTCCCAACTTCTAAAGAGTTCTTTATAATAGTGGTTCCCAAAAATTGATTATCAGAATTCATCTCAAATGCAGGTTTTCATTCCTTACTCACACACCTAATCCTACTCTCTGGAGAGGCACTAGTAATCTGTACTTTTTATAAAATATTCATTGGTTATATGGGAAGAAAACTGATCTGGGATTATGAGTATAAGGGCTGTTTTCTGAGCTAACTTAAGAGCTGTACTCTATTCAGTATCATTCTATGATTTCTGTAGTATTAACCATGAGCCATGGTATAGAGGAAAGAACCCTTAAATTAGAATCAGAAAACCCATGTTTAAAACTTGGTATAATTACTCATTAATTACGTGACCCTGGGCAAGTTATGTAATCTACCTGAACTTCTGTTTCCTTACATGTTTAGGGGATAAAACACTTATGTAGGAGAGTTATCGTAATAAAATAATATATGAAAGTATTTTGACAATGACAAATAGTGCATATAATAATTGTTGTTGCTGGGGTGCCTGGGTGGCTCAGTGGGTTAAGCCACTGCCTTTGGCTCAGGTCATGATCTCAGGGTCCTGGGATCAAGTCCCGCATGGGGCTCTCTGCTCAGCAGGGGGCCTGCTTCCCTTCCTCCCTCTCTGCCTGCCTCTCTGCCTACTTGTGATTTCTCTCTGTCAAATAAATAAATAAAATCTTTAAAAAAAATAATTGTTGTTTCAATATTACTGCTATGAATCAAATCTGGCCTTACTCCCACAGAACCGTCATGGCTTCCAGGTCAGACTGGGCAACTATGAATTGGGTGGTGTTTCGGGAGAGGAAGGGATATAGAAAGAAAACCTTTTTATTTACTTCACCATGCCACTTTCATTATAGACCGATTACGACTGAAGAGAGCTAGTAAGGATATCATTTGGTGATACTTAGTATAGGTCTGCCAGTCCTTAGAGGCTCAGCTGAAATACCACTTTTTTGTTCAGATTTCACTTTCCTATTAAATCTTACATGGATAAGAACCCAAAGTATGGGAAAGCCAGATGGGCTAGAAATCCTTATAGCTTAGACATGCCTTTGTCCTCAGAATGAAGATTTTTCTAGACCATTGGTTAACAGAGATGGGCCCTTTGAGTATTTTGAACAGTTTAAAGGAAATCAGCCCCATAAATTTAGTTTCCCTCAACAAAACAGATTTGCTAACTCAGTTTTCCATATAAATCTATTCCCACAAGAGTTAATATCTTCTGTTTCTCCTGAATGACAGAAATTCTACTATCAATAAAATAAAAATGAGAATTTTACACTTTGAGTTAACATACCAGTATACATAAATGAGTGAACTCCTGTGTTCAGGGATTCTAAAAATAAAGCTCACTGAATCAGCACTCACACACATTCCTATGCCTGAAGAGTGGAGCATGGGTTTAGGAGTATTTGGTCTTTAGAAAGAGAGGAGGCAGGCATCACCCCTCATGCCACATTTAAATGGTAATGAAATGTCTGTGAAAATTCATCTGTGGTCAGATGGAAGTGCAAGGAAAAATGCCAGCATCACTGTAGGTCTGCTTGGGCATCTAAGAAACAAAACAGGGTACAATTAAGACAGAATTCTCGGTATACCCTTTTCAAGAAGTTACAAGAATTTTTAAAGTCCCAAATGTACTGATTAAAAACTAAACCAAAACAAACAACCCATTGTTTTTCCCTGTTTGTAGACCTCCCTGTCAGGACTTCAAGGCAATGCCTTGTAGCATGGTCTCTGGTTGCCCAGGCTTTTGTGACTTGCTTCTTCCCCCTCCTCACAGCCCTGGGCCCTGTGATTCAGCGTCCTCCGGGATCTTTGCCTGGTTTGCAGGATCCTGGCACTGTCTGAAACCGCCCCCCACCCCATCCCGAACTGCTGCTTTCTGTAGTACAGTCGGCCCCTAACACCAGCTAGACACCGGCAGAGCCTCATAACCTGACCTTTCTTCTGCTTACCCTAGATCCCCACAAGCAGATCCCGAAATAGTATGGAAGTTGAAGGAAAGGCTCATTGGCAGGCACTGTGGAAGTTTTCTTTCGAGTTGCTATTTATTCGAGTGAACAGGCCTACGAGGGGCACAAGGTCCCTTGCGTGCTGTGAGTACTACGCCTTAGTCCACCCCTTAGGTGCTCCTTGTGGTTCCTGCTGGCTCTTCCTCAGGACGCTGTCTTAACACAGTTCCGGGAACATGACCGGCAACCTCTTGGCCAAAGCGCTCCTGGATCACTAGGGGGTGCCCGCCTCTCGCTGCCCCGCACCCCGCGTTTAAGGCAGCTCAAGCAGCCAAATGTGGGGCCAGCACCAACGCAGGTTAGAGCACGCGGGAAGCAAGCAAGAGCCTCTAGCCACAGGAGGGCTCCCTCCGCGGGGTGGAGCCCAGCCCCAGTCTCCGCAGGGCGCGGGTAGGACTTCGGGGCGAGGCGATCACATCAGCCCGCCCCCTACCGGGTGCTCGGGGCGGGGCGGGGAGGCGCCGCTCCAGCGGGCCTCCGGCGGGCCTAGGTGGTGGATGGCTGCACTGGGCAGCCTGCGTCCACCGTGGCGGCCTGCGTCCGGACCCCGCCCGGCCGGCTCCGCGTCGCCAGGCCGCGCACGCCCCTGCACCCGCCGGCCAGACGAGGAGCCCGTTGCTCTTGGCAGTCGCTGTCGGTGCCTGCAAGCAAACAAGGCTTGCACTCTTCTCCCCACTTGCAGGGACTGGTCTCCTTCCCAGTCTTCTCCCTTCTGCACCCCCGCCACTCCTCCCCTGGCTCTCCCAATTAATTGCAATTTATTGAAAAAGTCCGAATTGAGGCTTCCAAGCGAGGTTTCCCTCCAGAGAGGCGCTACTCCCAGCTTGGCGCCGCTTTCAGAGGCCAACCCTCCTGGGAAACTGGGGGCGGGGGTTCTGGGGAGGAGCGGGGCGCAGATGCTGCCAGCGCCGGCTCGGCTTCCGGTCTCTCCATTCCCACCAGCCTCTCCCTCCACGCATCTGTTTTCATTTTCCTAGCGTTTAAACTTGATTCTCCCCCCACCCCCATCTCCGTGTCCTCCCACCACTCCCAGGAAAGACAGAAGATGGATTTCATCTGAGCCCTGAAAGAGGGCAAGGAGCACTCAGCAACAGGGGACACCAGGAAACACAAAGTGCAAACTGTCACCTGGGCCTCCTCCAGAGGAAAATAAAAGAATGTTACTAGCTTTAATTAAGACTCCAACTAAAAGTTCCAGTTTTTTTTTTTCCTTTAAACAAGCTTTACCAGCGGCATGTGAGACCCATGAACTAAAAGTTTTCTCAGCATAGTTATCTTTTGCCTTTTTTTAGAAACATTGGTAAACTCTGGAATCTTCAGACAGTTCATCACGTCTCTCTGTGCCTCAGTATATGGATCTTTAAAAATGACCCTAGCCCTATTTACTCCTCATGCTGCTGGACCTAATTAGCCGCTGCACCCCTCATCTCAGTACAGGTTGTTGGAGAAGGTGGTAAAGAAATGTTTGCACAACATACTTCAAATTTTTCTCTTTAAATTCTGTGTCCTAGGGCTTGAGAAGAGAGGAAAGAGGTGGAAGGCATCAGGCCAGTCAGTGTCAGCAGCTGCCCATCGCCCCCAACCCACAACCTGCCTGAGCTCTCCAAAGAGTGCCCAGTCATAAAATCTTACAGTTTTAGGACAGTTGTGTTTTTATCAAAAAAATTTAAAATTAAACTTAAAGCTAAGGGGATTAAGCACTGTGCTGAAAGAGGCAGTTGAGAGTGATGAAACACCTCCCAAATCATATCATGGAGAGAGGCCCCCATGGAGGAAGAGTTGTTTTCTCCCAACTATCCCACAAAACTCACTTCTCCAAGGATTTCCATCAGGTGGCTTGTGACTTCAGGCTCACTCACAGGAGAACTTGACTGTGTTTACTCTTTGAGATGTACTTAGGGTTCATTTCCATTGCATTGTGGGTGGGGGAAATAACTGCTTTGCTAGAACATTCTTCCAGCAAGGAGGAGGTGCTGTGGCTGACGTACTGGGCTTTTTCCTGCATCTGTCTGTGGAGGCAATTTACCTGTTCTTCAGAGCCAGTATGATGCCTCTGACATGGTACTTCAAAAGGACTCCAGATATTTTTGGGATCAGTGTCAAAACTTGCTAAAAATAGGATTTTTGTTTGTCACTTGAATATAATCTTTATAGTTTCAGCTGATAGGACAAATTCTAAATTGCCTAATACAAAAAACCCAAGAGAAATTTGCTATAATGTGATAAGAAAATAAAAAAGAATGAAAATTCTGATTTGTGTCCATGTATGTTTCAACATATAAATTCTAACTATTTTAACATTTAATGTTTTTATACTCTATTTGTCACTATACAAAACATACACAATACAGGAGCTCTTGATAAGAAGTCAACATGAAATGACTTATTTTAACTTAGAGATTTCAAAAAATTGGTTTTCTTTTTATTTGCTTTGATTTGTCTGACAGGCTTTGTACCCAAGAGCACAAAAAGATACCAGAATCTGAAGCCAGCCTCTAGGTTAGCTCAGTCTCCAAATCAAACATGCTCCATAGTCCCCCTTGAAATGGAAACCAAAAGTGAGAGTTTTCCCCAACCCCCTTCTCCTTCCTCCTCCTTCTCCTTTGTATTAAATATCATTGGAAACAATCAGCAACTTTTCTCTGGCAATGAGTAACTGGCAGGAAAGCAGAAAGAACCATTTCAGAACTAGGGAAGAAAAACATGTCAGTGTCCCCTCTTTCATTTTCATCTAAAGAAGTGGGCCAATGAAAGTGTTACTATGGTCATCAAGGTCTGCCTGCCTGTGGAGCTCTTCAAAGACTGCTTTCCACGTGGCCCCAGGGGCCATCCCATTCCCAGCAGCTTCAGAATTGCCCAGGGCCATGAAGTTAATCTCTCCCATGGCCTTCCCTTTGCTGTGAACTCTGGAGAGGCTGAAATTGTTCTCAATGCAGCACCTTCACTGAAATGGTGAATGGACAAGGAAAGAAGATTGAGAACTACAGGGAAAGTAAGCAACACAAACATTTCTCAAAGGAAAGGTTGTTTTCAAGAGGCAGTTGGTGACCCTTGCCTTGATGAGAAGTGAGGGCACAGTATGCTGTTTGTGAAGAGGAAACACTGTACCTTTATGCAGAGTTTGGGAGGTTAATAGGTCTGAGAGTTATGGAAACAAGGAAGGATTTAAAAATAAGAATAAGAAGAAACCACCCCTTGCCTGGCCGCAGGTGCAGGAGCGGTAGGGGGCCTCTCCTTCCCCATGGGGCTAGGAGTCTTGCCTCAAGCAAGTCAGTGTTAAGTACTGTTCCCTTCTGCGGGACCTTATCTGACCCTCTGTGTATTGGGATCAAGATACAGTGAGGAGGTCAAGGCTCCACTTGGAAAGAGAAGGCTTACCTTCTAGAAACAAAGTTGGGATATGGAGGATTTGAAAGGTCCTAGGACTCTGGCGGATAAGCCTTGAAATTCTATGTTCTGGATTGCTGCAATCTCGGGAATCCACTCTTCTGAGTCTCTGTATCTCCCGTGTCTCAGTTGAGCTAGGCATGAAGAAAGGCAGCTTGATGTAGTGGAACCAGATAATGGTTCTACCCAGAGTTGCTCTGGCCAGTTATTAAATCTCTCTGAGCAGGGTTTGGAGTCAGCCTTTTTGGGTTTCAGCACTAGCACCAGCTGTGTGATCTCCAGTAAGGAATCTAACCTTTCTGTACCTTAGTTTCTTGTCTATAAAATGGACATAGTGAAAATGCCCAGCTATTTTGGTTGCTATGAGGATTTAATGATAAAATGCATATGTTTTGGTAAAAATTCTGGCTTGAAAACAACATAGATGACCTCTGGCTAACTTAAGCAGGGAACGATTTATGAGAAGGCTACCATGGAGAAGGCTGGAGAAATAGGTTTAGAAAATGTGCAAGAACCAAGGAAGGCTGGACCTTGGTGTCCCTGAGTGCTGGTTGGGAGTCAGGAGCTGCCTCAGGACTGGGTTCCACTGCCATGGGGAAACTGCCTAACTGTGGCAGAGAGGGAGTCTTTTTCTCTGGATTCAGTGGTCCACCTGAAGAGTAGGATGCAAGGCACCAGAGTGTATTTTGAGGGAAAGTGGAAGTCAATCCCTCAAATAGAATGAAGATTTAGATGTTGAGTGAATAATCAATGAAAAATACCCACTAAGACTCAAAGTATGTAGAGTAATAACACCTTGCAGTAGAAGCTCGTGGTTGCAATGATATATTTCTATGTTCTATGAAATGGTTATGATAACACCTGCCTGAAAGGCATAAAGGCATAAAGGCATAAAGACCAAGTCTAGTATTTAGCAGGTAATAGTAATAGTACATGCTTCATGCAATCTAGCTGGTATTATAGGTATTATAAGAATAGTACAGATGAGTGAAATTCATGGATAAATGACAATATTTTAGTCTTATTAGTGGCTTTAATGTTCTTCTCCATAAGTCACTTTAAAAGCCACTGTAAAGTAAATGCAGTCTTGGACATGTTGAGTCAATTTGATGTTAGGACCTAAGATTTTTTTTCTCTTTTGTATGGGAAGATATACATAATAAAATCTGCTGTTTTACCATAAAAAAAAAAGCCACCATAAAGGAGCAAATTGACTAAGTTTCCTCTCTTTGGTTTACTTTTCTACTTTACTATTGACACATCCTTGTAACCACCCCCACTTCATGAGAGAGAAAACATTTGCTGAAAGCTGAATTTTTTCCTAAAATCAAATTCTAATGAAAAATGTACACATGACACAGAGAACAGCATATATTCATTTTCATGTTAGCTTCTAAATCGGGCAAATGCTTATTTTTAACTTAGAAAAATATATACTATCTTAGAAAACAAATGTGCATGATGTCACTTTGCAGAGCTTTTCACAAGGTTGGAATTGTATGTGTTAGCAATTTTCTTAGGTTTTTGGTGAGAGCAAATGAACAATGAGAGTTTTTAGTATTTTGTGTATTTCTTCAGCTCAAAAATGTAACTTGGTATTATCAGGGATCAAGATCTAGAGGAAAGGAAATGGGTCTGCTGCAGGCATCTCCTAGAAAGACACAACTCTTAGATGATGTGTTTCTGTATAAGGAAACTACAAACTTTGCAAGGTGCCAGAGTCACATGTTTCCATAGCAATCTGTCCTTCCAATCCTCCTGCACTTTGTTTAATCTCTTTTGCCCCCTTTAAGATCCATAAGGGCAAGAGTGTTTGCTTAGTATCCCCTGGGAGGCCCAGCTGTGGATTAGTACTTGGACTTTTAAAGTGGATGACCTTGTTGAAGCATCAGATTTGCTGCGTATGACCTGCATTTGTGATACATTTGTGATGTGACCTGCACAAATGACTTCTACGCTCTGTCTGAGTTTCTTCTTCTATAATGTCGAGGGTCGTATGTCTTCACCTTATTACGTACCTCCAAGGTTAAAGGAGGTAACAATGCCTGAAAACTGCCTAGGACAGTGTAAGGCCAACAATAAATGTCAGCAATGAGCTAGTTGTTGACTGGCTGTGTTGTAGGTCATCTGTCTTGCAGTGAATGGATCTTCCGACCCCAAGGATGGAAAACTTTAAAGCCATTTGACACCAACTGAAATATCAAGACCATTTGCAAATGGTCTATTAGAGAGACAAACGTAAAAGGCTCAGGATTCAGGATGCATTCTGGAAACAAAACAATGGAAAACTTGAGAAAGCCCTTGTGAAATATTCAGGTCTGGAGACTGGTTTTGATGACTTAGAAAAGCTGATTTAGACAGCATTTTCCATTTGGGGCAGGAATTTGTTTATAGTGCTCACCTGAAAGCAAGCCAGTGATTCTAGTGGTTTTGAATGACCCTGCACACTTTAACTCACTTGGGAAGTGGGTTTCTGCACATTGGCAGTGTCATAGAGATGTAGAAGGTGAGAATATTAAACAGAGTAAGCTGATGTTGTTTTTCTGCCCTGGCAGCTGTTCACTCAGTGAGATGGCTGTTGGGGAATGGGCATTGCTTTTCCAAAGTGCAGTTGGGTGAAGATAAATGTACAATGAGGGAACAGACACTTTGAGTCATGAACCTCCCTCCCTACATCCCCTCCATTTTAACAGTGCTGTAACCATTTTAAGACCCTAATTAGGGTTTTCTAAGTAAATTTGACTCTGAAGCTACAGGATAAAATGCAACTGTCTGCTGGTAAACCCAGGTCCCTGTGCTCAGATGTGGATTTCTCAGCTGCAGGGCCCTCTTCAGGATTCCTTTTTAATGTGCATTTAATTTTTCACGGAAATTGAGGCTGCTGAGAGATTTAGACAGATGGATGAGCGCCTTAGTCACACAACTTTACTGGCACCCAACATAAAATTGTGAAGTACAGCAGGTAGAAGCTGGTTGATTACGTTGGGTATTTGCTATTCTGTGAATCCAGTGGGCAGCCCCCTTTGTTCACATGCACTCGGGGTCCACATCCATTCGTTTTTGTGGATGCTTCATGGGTTTGGTCTCTCTCAGGATCTTCCATCTTTTTGCTACTTGCTCCTATAACTTCAGTATCATTGGCTAGGTTAAATGAAATCCATCTGTATCTGGCTTTGTTCTAACCTTTTCGCTATTTTCTTCGTACTAGTACAAGAAGTGGGCTTTGGGCTTCTGAATGTCCAAGCTAGAAGGACAAAAAGTTCACTGACCTATGTTTATAAGTAGTCTGATGGTTAGAATGTGCTTTAGAAAAGTCTTTGGGGGAGGGGGAGAAGACGGCAATAAGTTGGCACTATTAAAGATGGTACCTTCATAGAATAAACATCCAGGAGGAAACCGCAATATTGACCACAATGGGTTGGACCGCAGACCACAGACCGAGAATAGAGAGGCGACCACTTCCTGAACACAGTGGCTTTGCTTGCCAGGGTCAAGGAGGAGGCAGCTGTGAACAAAAGTGCAGGATTCACCTGGGCTTTTGCTTGTGCAGGACACTAAGGACCGAGAGTCGGCTAACACCTGGGTTTCAGATTTCTCCTGGAAGCAGCTGTTCACACAGAGCAGGAAAGAAGACAAGAGGGCCCCCTATCTCACCCATGCTATACATCTTCCATCCCAGAAAAGGAAGCAGCCAGAGGAGACAGAAGAAAACCTCAAATTATTTTTTCTCTGTCATGAAAACATGTCTTATCTATGCTTCATTCAGATTATAAATTGGTGTATAGAAGAATACATGATACAACTCCCTATTTACATGAGCATATCAGTGTGCTTTGCACACTCTTGTGAAGAGTCATATACTTAAGGCATAATGAAGTCATTCCTTATCTATTACCACTGAAGCACAATTTAGAATCTCTGTGCAATTAGATTTGGCTTGAATTGGTAATTCATTTCTCAGCAGGATTGCTCACTGAATTACTTTATTGTCTCTTTGTTCCCTTAGTGGGATCTTTTCATACCAGCATAGAAGAAAATGCTGTGCTGGATAAATCCAGCCCCAAGGACAAGGAAGTGACTGGTCGTTTCCTTGGGCCTTGCTTACCAGGTCTATTTCTTTTCCTACTATTTGGCAGAAAAATAGAGTCGAGAATAAAAACCTAAGGTTTATTGCTTTTAAATAAAGAGAACCCCAAAATGTGTCAGGTGTGGAAATTCATACTCAATAATGAACACTCTCTTCCACACTCAAATACTGATCCCCAGATCAGACTTTCAACTCCATGGGACATTTTCCCCTTTGTTTAGGCATCAGGATTTTTTTTTTTTTTTTTTTTAATGAGAGAAGGAGCATTGTTAGGAATATAACTGTGGTTCACAAACACCTGCTCACCCTCCCACATCATGCGTGCATGTACAAGTAAATTTTTCAGCAAGTATAGGTCTATTTCCCAATTGCTTCAACAGGTAAAAACTGGCAGAATTTTCTGGCATAACATGCACTCTAATTGTCCTTCTAGCTGATACCTGTTCTAAGCTGCTCCAAATAGATTTATTATAAAGCCCTCCTATGATCATCCAACTATGAAGCGTTCCAGTGGGCTTGCTTTTAAAGCTTGGTGGTTGCATAGACCATATAGAAAGAATCAGAGAATTACAAAGTTAGAGGAAGCACTGTGTGGCTACTGTTGGCTTCCCAACCACCCTGGGCAGAACAGGTGTATGTAAAGGTGAGTCTTACTCCTGGGAGACGGCGCCTCAGGAAACTGCAAGCCAGGGCATGCAGAGAGGTTTTCAGGAGTGAGGTGTAAAATTCCAAAGATTTGGGTTCAGTTCAGATAAGCACCCACATGTTTGGATCTTCAGCAGAAGCCTGTCTGAAATGTCTCAAACAGCCTGTTAAGTTGGGCTGGAAATCTTGCAGGAACTTCATTTCTCCTGAGGTTTTTGGTACTTCCTGTAAGAGTCAGCCCAGAATAGCCTTTCCATGTCTGAGCCAAAGATGGAAAAGTAATGAAACAGCCTTCTCACTTTCTATTGTTTTGTGTTAAAAGATTGTGTGTATTTGATGGTTGTGAGTGCTTTACACAGAGATGAAGTCATAGGAAAGTTCAGACATTTAGGCTCCTGTTTGGTTTGGGAAGTCTGCAGAAGCAGTGTTGGGAGTGGGCTCTCATTTCATGCAGTGTGCCCATATACTGCCCTTTCCCTAAAGGTGGTTGTTTTTAGAGAAAGGGAAAAAGAGGCATGGCTGTATAGTGGATCCACATTTTGCTGGTGGCCCCAGTTTCCTGGAGTTTATGAAACGACCATGCTGATCAACAAATGTGATTTGATTTCCTGGAGATTCAGCTCCTTGAGGCAGCACCAAGAGGGGAAGCATTTTACCTGTCAGTGACACTGTAAAGCTGGCCAGCAGGACCCCAGGGTTTTTCCAAGGCCCTGGCTACGCTTGAGTATTATATAAGGGACTACTTAAGGCCTTTTCCTGCAGCAGAGGCAAATAACTAAACAGCTACTTATGCCAGTAGCAAAACTGCATGATTTTCTCCGCTGGGAAGAGAGACACCCTTATGTTTGGTGTACTTGTAGCCTAAGACAGTCTCCACAGAGCCACCTCTCTTACGGGGGTAGCAAGACTGCAGAAACCAGACTTTCAGAAATGACAAGGCCTGGTCTGAGTGTGCCCCGGTACACTTTCTTCTGGTGAGAAGTGAGATAGTTTGTGCCTTTGTAGCAGACAGTTTCCTCGTGTGTTACCTCTCCTTACCGATCTTCTGATTTTCAGAATGGAGCAGGACTGGCAAGCAAGTCCGCTAGCCACTTCCTGCATTTTCTCAGTGTCCTCTTCTATTGTACATTTTAATACAACATCAACACGATTTGGAAAAGATTTTCCTCAGAGGTCATTTTAGATCACAAGACCCATCCTCCGAGCTTTCCCTCTGGTCGGGCTCTTCTGAAGTACAGGGTGGGGTGTGGACTGTTGGAGGGCCTCCTCATGGGGGCCTGGTGATTCAGCTCAGGAGGCGGGTCCTAGACTTGGCAAGCACCCCATACTAGGAAGCATCGTGGGGCTGTGAAGGGCGGGGTGACTCAGCCCACATCTCTGCTAGCACAGGGGAAAACCTGCTGTCTGATGTGAGAGCTGAGCTGTCTGGGGACTTGGGGGGGTAGGTGGAGCACCCCTGGGTTTGCCAGCCTGAGCAGGTTGGGGATTGGAACCTCCATTCAGAGACCAGAGCCCCCGCCCACCCTGTGGGAGACCCTTGCTGGTCTGCAGCCCTGGGTCTTCGGCTACAGAGCAGAGAGGTCAACCAGAGAGGCGTCTCCTAATTGTGGAGAAGTGTAACGATGTCTAAAGCTGAATGATACGGAACATTTGGAAATATTTGAAGAAAAGATCAAAGCCTGTGAATTTAATTACCCAGCCCCACCTAATTAGCTCCTGCCTGGCTATTCAGTTGTCTGTGCTGACAATTATTGATGGGCTCCTGTCCTCTGTGCTCCCTCCTCCTGGCTGGGCTGCAACCGGGGGCGGCAGGTTTTCAGAGGTTTGCAAGGGACAATTAATGACAGTATGAAGTGGGGGCAGTTGGGGGCAGAAATGCCATAGCGGAGGGACAGAGGCCCTGTTAGTGCCTCTAACATGTTATGGGCTTGTGTGTACTTGTGAGTGTAAGTCTTGATTTTTCAGAATTCTGAGGCTCCAGAGTTACTGTCTGATAGACAAACTACAGAGGTATGAGAGGTGAAACATCTCCAGCAGAGAATGTTCTTCTGCTAGAATTGGCTGGGTTTTGGAGTGGGTGGGTGGAGTTACAGCCTCTTAGGGCAGTGTTCTAGATGTCAGGGTGTCAGTGACCAGGGTTGGCTGCAATCCAGACTTTGCCCATTGCAGGGGCATGAGGAAGCACTTCTTCAGTCAGTGACTGGAATCTGGGAGCTATCCTGGTTTTCCTGGTCTTGCTTGCTCTGTGGAGGTGCTGACCCCTATCTCAGAGCAGAAAAGATGTTTCTGGGAGGTTGGCAGGCAGTGGGTCTCTGATGCAAAAGGAATGGACACCAAGTGCTTCATAACTGATCTGAATAAAACATATTCTTCATCCAACTATCGTGAAAAAAATATACTCAGAATCTCTAACATTATTTTGCTGAATTTTTGTCCTCAAGCTTTGCAGAGCACTTTGATGAGCAAAACCAACCAAAAATGAAACAAACAAACAAACAAATCACAAAATGATACTTTTATGTCTTTTAGTTAATGCTTATCTGTAAGAATAAAAGTTGTTTTGTTTTCTTGTGCATGCTAACACAGGAATTTAGTAGTATGTGTATTTTCAAATGTTCATACTTCTTGAACTTCCCTTCACACCTTGGCTTTTCTGTGGGGGGTTGAATGTAGCAAATATACACAAGGTGAATTCTGACTCCCAAGAACTCTGGCCCTGCAGTTGACCTTATGCATTGGTTTCATTTTTCTGTGTGTCTCAAATACTTTCCTCAGGAAATATATTTTAGGTGACCCCCACCCCCCACCCCGCCAATATCACAGAGTTTTCTTGGGACTGCCTCTTATGGGCTTCATTTCAATACTGGTTCTTTGGTTTTCTTTTCCTTTGCAATATCTCAAGGCTCTCCTTTTGTCCCCCACCCCATTTTCTGGGCATCATAAGGTTTTGGTCTTCATATTCAAGACACCCCAATCTGTTTTGTATTCCTGAACTTTCTTTAGCTACCACAGACTTTGCTGAGTTCTGGGACCCCAACAGGAAACAGGGTCTTCCAGGTTCAAGGAACTCCTGGGGGGATGGAGTCCACTCTGGATACATGCAGCCAGGAGTGCTGGATCCATCCAGCAGTCTCCGCATAGCATATCAACTAACATGCTTGACAGAAACCCTGATCCTTCCTCTGGGAAAGAGATATTTTCAAATACTGTATTATTTTTCTAAGCAACATTCTGGAAGTTCTGTATTTAATTTCTAGGGAATTTTGCTAGTCTCCATTCTCTTCAGAGAAGCCTGGGGAAGCTAGGGAAACCCACCAACCAGACTGCAGCAAGCTGGGGCACTTTTGCAGAAAATGTGAAAGGAGGCCCAACACACTTGCCTTGTAACCCCTCCTGGAGCTTAGCCATGTGTACGTCCTGTTTCAGGGAGCAGTGCTGTGCATGTGGTGTTTTGGGCCTTTATCCACCTGACCGCTGAGTTTCTACATTAAAAAAAAAACAAAAAACAAAAAATACCCAACCCTTGGCCCTTGCCCTTTAGCTCCAACATTGCTCTAGGTCCACAAGATCTGTGGAATGCACTCATGCTTTCTAAATCTTTTGTTTGTTTATCCTTCACACATGGTCTGCTGCTGAGACAGCCAGAGTGGGGTTCTCACTTCTTCTTTTTTTTTTTTTTTTTTTTTTTTTTGGTGTGTAAAAAGCACAGACATGTCATGTTTATTATTGTTGAGTTTTTCTCAGCTAAGCTGAAGACATACCTTGAGAAGGTTTTACTCAGGGGACTGAATTCAGACATTTTACAACATATAAATAATGGTCTTTAACATGAGCCACTTATTCTGTCTTTTTTGTTCATGAAGAATTTTCCTTATTTAATTTTAACAAAATGACAAATGCACAGTTTATGAGCTTAGTATGATTATAGATTCTTGACCTGATCTCATGCATTGTTGGCACTGAGAAAATTTCCTTTAAAATGGTGGTAAAATCTTTGCTGAGTCCCATTGTGTGCCTACCACACATGCAGAAGGTGCCGGGAGTGTCCAGATCAAGAAAAAGACCAGCAATGTCCACTTTGGGTTCAATCATAGCACATTTTTTCAGTTTGGTCTGAAATAAACTTGTGTAACAACCATTTGTGTAGCCTGAATTAGAAAGCCAAAGGAACCTTAGTAAATCATAAAGCCATAAACCAATTTCTCCCAGAGAACCTTAATCCTAGATCTTTTTAAAACTCACTGGCCATTCAATCTCTGACTTGGAGCTTCTGTTAGTTTTTCAAACATAATACATCATACTTTCTGGAAAAGGGCTGTGTGCAATGGCTACTCTGACCTCCCAGATTTTGGCATCTCAAAATGCCTACAGGCATGTCTGAACCAAAACTTGTACAGCAGAATCTTTCTTTGTTATAGCCAGCCTGCTTCCTCTAAAGTTCACATGTTCTTTCTGAAACCATGTGGTATCTATGTGAATCAGTAATTTTGCAAAAGTCATGATTTAATTTAATAATGTTGATTTTGGTTGCCCTGACCATATAAATGAACATTTTCTGAGCTCTAAGATGAAGTTGGAGGCTATTTCCTCTTCATCTTATTTCTATAACTTTGCAGACACCGATTTGGCACAAAGGAAAATTGCCAAAATGCAGAACATTTGGGACACAAGAAAACTCAGGAGGCACTATTAAGCATTTAACATCTAAAGGTTCCAGATTTTAATCCAACGTATTATTTATAAATGTTTTGGAGCTAGGCAGACTTGGAATTGCATCCCACTCTTGCCACCATTAGTCTTGTCCCTGAGCAAAGCTTTTCTTATCCAGGTATCCTTTTTGGAAACATGAAGCAAATAGGCACCTACCTTCTAGGACTATGTCTATGCATGATGGAACACAGTAGGTGCTCAATATGGGCAAATTTGACTAGTTGTGGCATTTTTGGCTCTGTTCCTTTTTTCCACCCATGTGATCTACCAAATTTAAGAAATTGGATCCCTTAAATATCAATTCCCATGTGTTCATGGTTAGTGGACTTTTTCTCCTAAGAAAGGAGGGGAGAATGGGGGCATGTTGGAGACTGAGGTATGCAATAGTGATGGCAGGAACAGAAAGTTGGATCAGGCTAAATTTGCTGATAGGGGCTTGTTAAGCAGACATTGTGCATTGGCGAGTTAGGGCTTTAACAATTTGGTTGATTGGTTCACCAAACAATGGAACACGACGGACCCCTTTGAGAGAATTGAAAATCCCAGACACACCTTGGTTTACATATAGTAATCCAAAGACTTAAGGACATTGAGATTTCAGAGTGGATATGTCATTTGTCACCCATGCTGGGAGGGTCCAGAGACATACCTTTTATAATCATGAGAAATAATTTATGATGGGAACCTGGCACGAAGAGCTCTGTGTTTTTGCTCTGCTCTATAGGCCAGATCTCAGTAGGAACTGCAGTCACTCAAATGGAAAACCTAAAAGTGAGTAGGGTAATTGGATCCTGGAGCTGCTGGGGCTAAGAAGTGGCCCCCAGCCACCAAACACAAGGAAAGTGTGGTGACCATCATAGATACTAGAATCAAAGCTGCTATCACAATGGTCTGATGGTGCAGAACTTTGGTGTTACCTCATTGATTGTGGTATTCTTATAGGCGAAATATGTGGGAGGCCAGTTTAAATTCTTACTTGATCTGTATGAGCAGAAAAATTCAAGGTCAAACAAGCAAAAGTTTAACCTGAATCTTAAAAACGGAGTAACAGCCCCTAACTGATTCTCAGACTTGAGCCAGGTCACAGACCCAGAACCTCTTGAATGAAAAGGAGGTAGGATCCCCTCTGTAAAGGACCCTGGTACACTGCCACTGGTGAATTAGAAAGGGCTCTAACATTTTGTTTGTTTCATTAATTTTATACCATTAATCTTTCTTCTAGTCTTCCCAAAGTTACACACAGCCTTTAGATTTGAGATGCAGATTGGTCTCCTAGGTCTGCAGTCTACTGGCCCATCCTATACAGATTTTGGACCTGCTGCCTTCATAATCAGGTGAGACAGATTCTTATGACAAATGTCCCTCTCAGCACACATCCTTTTGGTTCTGTTGTCTGGAGAACCCTGACTTATATTCAAAATAATCTTTCCATCCTATGTTCATGGGTTAGAAGGTAAAATTATTAAAGTAACAATTTGTTGTTAATAAATTGAATAAAATATGTCAGTTCTACTCAAGCATACAATATAATCTCTACCGATATCCCAATCACTTTGAAGAATGGATGAACAAGCTGTGATATTTACATAGAGTAAAATATTATTAAGCCTTAAAAAGGAATGAAATCCTGAAATTTGCTACAGCGTGGATGAAACTAGAAGATATTATTTTGAGTGAAATAAGCCAGACACAAAAAATACAAATATTGTATAATTTCACTTATATGAAATATCTAGGATAGGCAAACTCATAAAGACAGAGAGTGGAATAGTGGTTGCTGGGATGGGGGAAGGGGGGAATGGGGACAGAGTTTCAGTTTGGGATGATCAAAAAGCTTTGGAGATGAATAGTGGTAATGATTGCACACTAATGTGAATGTACTTTATGTCACTGAATTGTACTTTATGTCACTTAAAACTGGTAAAAATGATAAATTTTATGTTATATATATTTTTACCACAATTAAGAAAGAAATAATCTTGTAACTGTACAGACACCAAAAGATCAATGCGTAATGCTTCATCTCTTAAAGTAGTGTTCTGCCCACCACCACTAGGAAAGTTGGTCCAAATGTAACTGATGACACATGTGCGTGGTGGGAGGCCACAGTGGCTTCTGGGAGCCATTGGTTCATTCTAAATAAAGCAGATTCATTAAAGGAAAAAAAATGAGCTGCAATTGCAGAAAATGTTCCTGAACACACGATTATTGTATTAAGTTCCCTTGAACCATGAGCTCTTATTACATGAGTCCTTTGCCCATGTCTGGAACTCTATCTTGTGGTCAAAAAAGGGAAAATTTTGTTAAAACTTTGAGGATATATATTGCTTATAGGGATAAAGGGGCCAATTTTAAAAAAGTGTCTCAAATCACTTGAAAAACAGCTATGCCTAACACCCTCAGAGAGACTGGGCAGAAATCACTGTATGGCTCTGACTAACAACCCCCTCCTTTGTGTGGGCTCCATTTAAACCACATGGCTTTAAGGTTGCAAAGTGGGTGTGGCTTATAAATACCCAAATTACAGCAGCAAGTCTGCATGAATGATTTTTTCCCCTTTGTAATAATAATGTCAAGACTGTTATTACACTTGGCTCCATGGGGGAATTGGAAGTGTTTCTCTGAAGGGAAGTGCTTCCAGCTCTACAGCTCTTTCAAGAGCTCCATTCCCATGTACTTGCTGGAAACTTTCAGGAAACCACATTCCTTTTCACGTCCCCATTTAGCAATGTGATCTCTCCCAGCCAGAATGCTTCCCAGACCACCTCATCAACTGGGCCTGGGAATGGAATGCACCCATGAGGGGCTATGCATTGGGGTTTAGGTCTTGTTTCCATGTTGTGTTTGTGAGTAAGAGAGGAAAGGAATGTTTTTTTTTTTCCTCCTGAGAATATTTTGTCAACCCCCAGCATATTTCAAAGGATTCAAAGTCTCTAATGAATCAAAGGAGTCAAAGTCTCTAATCTGGGGATGAGGGCCAGTGGAACCCGAGATGACAATGAGATCAAATTCTGTCTCAGAGTGGCCAGAGTTGGCCTGGATTTTAGGTCAAGAGGCATTTGACAAGTGACAGGAAAACCCATAAGAATCTTACTGTAATTTTCTGTCACTTCTTTTGGAAATCATCTGACAAAAAGAAATGAACTATAAGAAGAGTGAGATGGTGAGCCCTTATTTTAAGATTTATTTAAAAAAAATGGGGAGGGAGGGAAAGAGAAAAAATAATCAATTTTTGAAAAACAAGCTAAGGGTTGTAAATATTATATGATTTACTTTATATAATTTTTTAAAAAACAGAGGGAAGCAAATCTCAGCACAAAGCAAGAATATCCAACAGATCATTACATACCATCCTATGTCACTAGTAGATAATGCCACAGAAAGACTTGGCCATAATAGAATTCCTTACCACAAGGGGAATGGTCTCAGGGGGGTTGGCCCTTTGATCTTGTGTGTGTGTGTGTGTGTGTTTTAAATATTTAATTGGATAAGTGTATGTGGGGAGTTTTGGTAGAAGGGGAGATGAGATGGTGGGGGTAATAATATTCAAAAGGGCAACAATATTTAATGGTCAGATACAGCACAGGTTTTATTTTTTTCAGGTATGTATTTGAACTGAAATCATATTAGTAGTCAAAGATGTCTAGGTATCACCAGAAAATACAGAAAAGGCCCTGTTAGTACCCAAAGTACTCTGTGGTAGGTAATTTGACTTGACCTTCTGTTTCTTAACAGAGAAATAATTGGAGACAAACAAAGAAATCTGTTTGTAGAGTAACAGAATCCAGTACTTACCAGAAAAGTGATAGCAAAGAAGCAACTCTTTATGCTTCTTACTTTAATCATGAGCTTCTGTTAAGTTCCATAGAGATTTTTATATATTTTTGAGAGTTCATTATTATTTAGATCCATACACAGGATCACTAATGCCTCTTGTGTCTTTCTTCTGGTTTCATCCCCCACCTTTTCAATGTGTATCCTTAGCAGTTATTTCAGGGAAGGTCTGTACTAATAAACTTTTCTTACTCTGAAAAACTTGTTATTTTGCTCTCAATCTTAACAGTTTAGCTAAAAGTATAGAATTCAGATCATTTTCTCTCAAAACATAGAAAATAATATTCCATTGTCTCCTAGTATCTTTCTTTTGAGGAATGCACTCTCAATTTAAATGTCTTTTCTCTGTGGTTACTTTTAACATTTTTCCCTCTTCTTACAGTTCTGAATGTGTTTAGGTATGGATTTATTTTTAACCTTTCCAGTTGGGGCCTAATGAGATTCTTTATTCTCAGTGTTTTCCTTTGGATTTGAGAATTTTTCAGGGACTTTCTCTTTAAGCTATTTTCTTACCTCCCCTTATGATTTCCTTCTTATCTCATTTTATCAGCTATAAAGATTACATCTGATGCATCTAGTAGAAAACACAACTTAGAGGGGTTTATTTTTTTCTCACATGACTAGATGTCTAGAGATAGGCAAGCTAAGAGCTTTTCAGCTTTCTGCTTCATCATCCTTTGCATGTTCCTACAACAACTGTTCCACTTCTAGCATGGTTCATATATCCACACAGATATAATGTTTGGGGGTGGAGGGAGAAAGGGGAAGATTTTAAAGAACATCCTGAGGAATTTCACTTTGGAACTTCTGCTTCTATTTCATTGAACAAAATTGTGTCACTTAGTTATCTGTTTCCTTGGGTGTGCTGGGAGATAATTTTTTTATCTGGACATATTGTCATCCCAAACACATCAATAATCTGTGAGTAAAGACAGCAGAATGGAATTTTAGAAGTAATAAGCAGGATCTGTCTTGGCATATGTTTTGTACTTCATCTCATGTTTTCATGGCTATTTATGTTACTACCTCTTTAATCTCTCCCTGTCGCTAGATTCTGGATGACTTCCTCTAATGTACATTCCAGTTCATTAATTCTTCCTTTACCTATGTCTAATGTGGTGTTTAAATGAATCATGAATTTTTGATTTGTACTTCTTACCATATATTTTCTCAATAAAAGTTCTACTTTTCTTCAAAGCTATGTATTCCTCTTTTAAAATACCTTATTTCTGCATGGATTCTATTTTTCTCTTTTATCTTCTCAGTAATGCAAAAATATTTATTTTATAATTTACTTGAAAATACTGTTCTATTATTTCAAGTTTCTGGTGTTTTTTTGTTTGTTTGTTTGTTGACTCATTTATGATACTTTCTTTCATATTATGAAATTTCTGATTATGAGATTCTCTTGTGAGACAATTTTTTTCTCCTGAAATCTTGTGTGGTCTTGATCGAAAGAATGTCCCTCAGAGCAATTTTTTCCTTGCTTCTCCAGGCCCTCAGGGATTCCTGAACCATAAGGATATCAGATCATGCAAGTCACTATTGTGAAGTTTCCTATTGTTCATGGGAGCCTTTCAGTACCACCAAAGTCTAGACAGTCAGCATGAGCACCGGACTTGGCACAGAGATTGGGAGGCTTTGGGGGACACGAGTGTCATGGCAACATTGATCCAGTGAGATATTTTTACTAGCATGAAAATGAAGAACAAAAAGTTAGAAACCAAACGGGAATGCAAAACATTATTTTTTTAGTCCTTAAATGCAGGACTAAGGTGCCTAAAATCTCTGGGAATCTCTTGTCTTATCTTTGGACACTGCCACTTGCCACAAGTAAGAATTAATGTTGGGAAAATAAAATTATTGAGCTATCTGTGGCTAGTGAAGTGTGGAATGCATTCAGGCAGTGAATCCTTACCAATTTCACACCTGCCCACCCACTGTGGACAAGGCACTGTGCTGTCCTAGTGGACAGAGATGAATGAGACAGAGTTTTGATCTCAAGTATGGAGTCAAATGCACAAACAAATCAGTCTAATGTTATTCATGCATAGCTAGAGTATTAAGGGGCACAAAGGAGAGGGGGGCTTGGCTTTGGTGAAAACTCCATGAAGAAATAGCATTTAGGTTAGGTCTTGAAAGATAAGCACAATTGTGATAGGTGAATAGGTCATGCAGTCAGTTAGCAAGTTATGAATATGAGAGAAGGAGGAGATTTTCTTTCTTGAGAATTAATGATTTGAGTTTTGAACATGGTTTGAGTGCTTATGGAATATACAGTAGACAGCTGGAGTTCTACAATTCTATAACTCAAAAGGATGGGAGTTAGAACTGATGGAAATCATTGAACAATGGTAAACAATCATACTCAGGACTAGGGAAGTGATGGAAGTGATGGAGGCACTCAGTGTGACTGTGGGAAGAGGAAGAGAGAGAGAGAGGAGAAAGGAGGGGAGGAGAGAGGAGTGAGGAATGCTATAGTAAAAGGCAGAGAAGAAGAGACATAGAAAAATAGTATGACTGCCATTGCACAATGAAGATGAGAGAGTCTCACAAATAGGTGAAATAGTCATCAGTATTAGATGCTGCAAAGAAATCAAGTAGGAGGAAAATCAAGTCTTAAAGTAGCAATTTCTGGAAGCTTTAGTAAGACAATAAATTATTGCAAGCATTTTCCAATAGTTGCCAGAAGTACCGCAAGGAAGATGGGAGAGGGTGCTTACCCTGAGGAGAGACAGAACTCAGAGCTGGTGCGGGGGGTGTTGCTGAGCCCATGGTATCCCCCACACAAGTGAGAAAGCAGAATGGCAAAGCACTTGGAGTAATTTACTGTTTCTGGGCTTGCTTCTCTGTCTGTAGGAGGATTTATAGAGAGCACGCTGCCAGACGTGTGGAAGGCTCCCCAAAACATTTGCTCTCTTTCCCTTGCATGTGTGTTAAAGGCAGAGATTCCAGGATAGGAAGGAGGAAAAAGATGAGCTTGGAAGGGAAAACCAGGCACATCCCCCTCTGCACTGGTGGGAGTGAGGAAGGACACAGACCTCTGAGGCTGGTGGGGAAGGAGAGAGGAACAGGCACCTGTCGGACCTGGAACTTCATGAGAACTAGGGGTGCATGCAGGGGAGGACTGTCACCCTGAGGTTGGAGAGAGGGGAAGCCTGGGACACCATAAGGTATTTCTGAGAGACATCAAGGGTCCTGTCAGAAGTGGGAGTGTGACTCTTGAATGGTTCTGATATCTAAGGTGACCTTGCCATCATCCTGGCCATGACATTCTCCTATAGTCCCCTGCTAAGTGATTAGTAGATGACAGGTGCTCAAGATAGGAAGAGTCAGGGAAGAAGTGACAGTACTTCCCACAACGTTCCTCTCCTGGAGCACCATTCATACCCCTCGCTGAATTCCACCTCCCTTCTGCATCTTATTCCTCTGGACTTTTCCCACTCTCACAAACATCTGCTGCTCTCACAAACATTTGCCTAAGCTGGCTGCTTTCTGTTCCTTTCCCACCTTAGGGCCTTTGCACCAGCTGTCCTTGCTGCCTGGAGTAAGCTCCTCTTCGCTTGCCCAACTTGGCTCCTTCTCATTCTGATCTCATTTCCGGTGTCCCACCCCCACCCACCACTCCTTGCAGAGGTCATCCCCGACAAGCCCCTTTAAAGCAGCTTTGCTGGGGCACTTGGGTGGCTCAATGGGTTAAAGCCTCTCCCTTTGGCCCCGGTCATGATCCCGAGCCCCACATCAGGCTCTCTACTCAGCAGAAAGCCTGCTTCCTCCTCTCTCTCTCTCTGCCTGCCTCTCTGCCTACTTGTGATCTCTGTCAAATAAATAAATAAAATGTTAAAAAAAAAAAAAGCAGCTTTGCTATACCACTCTATCGCAAGGATCTGTTTACTTCACTTTGTAACACTTCAATCTCATATTCTTGTTTGTTTATGTACTTAATTGTCTATGTCCATCTCCCCTAGTAAGACTGTAAGGCTCATAAGAGAAGAGAATTTTTTTTTGTCTTAGTCACTGTAGTATGTCCAGAACAGAGAGAAATATTGAACATATACTGATATATATGATTAATTGTGTGAGTGAAATGGCATGTCCGGCTTCCTAACATGGGTAAAAGGAGTTAGCTCCCCCTGAGCTATCACTTTTGGGGGTCCAGGTACACAGGAGTGGCCACTGCTCTGGGGAGTGCTCTGCTCTTCAGAGCCTTCTTCTGAGCCTCTGGCCAATCCCAGACTGCAAGCTTTCCATCATGTCAATCAGGATTCTTCTTATTTTCTTATTTCCTTTTTAAATTTTATTTTATTTTTTTTTACAGAGGGGATAAAATTTATTTTTTTTACAGGGGGTATAAATAATTTTTCTTTTGACATTTACACATAATAGCTACAGAATTTACTTATCATAAATTACTTGAATTACTTAAAAAGCAAAGCAGCTGTCTCCTCATGCCTTTCTGAATTGTTACTCTATCTGGTTAGCTTCAGCAGAAGAATCTCTATGTCAGTCAGATTGTGTCCTTTTTGCTTTGTATTATGCAGATCTGGAATCATCTTAAGGTAAAAAAGGAAAGAAGAGAAAAAGAACAAAAAGAGAAAAACATTCCAAATTCAAAACAGCCCACACCTTCATTCTCTTTTATGTTTCCGTGAATTAGGCAAGTAACTAAGAAAGTGTGATGCTTAGGATGTATCTCCATTTCCTTTACAAAAACAGTGAGCATTTCATTTTCTAAGTTTCTCTTCTCTCCAGTGGGAGCAATTACCTGGGTACAGGGTCAGCAGATTTAGCCTGAGTTTTACACAGAAGTCTCCACAACTGTCTTCATAACAGGCACCCCAAAATGCTTGCTTGCACAGAACATGTCATTTACTAAGAAACTTAACACAGATCCTTACTTTTCTTGCCCTCTTTCTGTATTCTTCCAGAGCTGCTATGTTTATAGAAGAGACACTTTTTTGTAGCATCTATTTTATACAGAAATGTTTATACTAGAAAACATAAAGTAGACTGAAGAATTTCACAATATTTCAAAGTGGGTAGTGTCTTTCACTAGCTTCCTGGGTTTTCAACTGACCCCTTTCCCACCCAACGACTTTCTGCCCCTGAGATGAGCAGCAGCAGCACCCTGTGTGAAATCTGTCACCCAGCCAGGCTCTGCTGTGGCCTGCAGAGGCCAGGCAGTACCTGAAGAACGCCTTTCAAAGAAAGACATTTCCGCTGTCTTCAGAAGGGAGCGTCCTTTTGTTCTCTTTCCAGAAGGTCACATGGCCAGTCAGACTCCAACAGAACAGAAGAAATTCCTCAGGAGTTCCCTTGAACTGTGCTTCTGTTCTATATCAGGCCACAAGTGGTCGGCGCACTGTTTACAAGATACTCTGTGGCTTCTCAGAGTGACCTGGTTTCAGAGAGTGGGTCTCAGGTGAAACATGAAAGCTGTCCAGGCGTCCAAGGCATTTGTCTATGAGACACGTCATGCCATTTGATTTAGAGAGAATGAGTGACTTGCGAAAGGGGTTTGCATGATGGAGTTCCTTCATTCGTTAAGGAATCTGGCAGACTGTGTTAATTTGTGCAGGCTAATAAGGCTCCAGTAATCCCTCTGCCTGATAAAACAAACAAACAAACAAACAAACAAAAAACCTTCCAATCATTTGATACTTAGGAAGCACAAGATCCCAGGAAGGAGAAAAGTCATTATTTTTTGCTTCTACAGAAAAATCAATATGAACACATTTCCCTTCTTCTCTGTTACCGTTTTTTCCCTGGAGTTCATCTGTAGGCAAACACATTTTAAGTCATTTTGACAAGAGAGCAGTTGGATCTTCTCAGTGTTGTTGGAGGAGAAAAACACCAGTTGAGTAAGAGTTTAAAGTTCTATTAAGGGAGTAGAGCAGAAGTTGTTTTTCTTAATTAAAAAGTATAAAGTCGGATTCGATCCCCCTTCATCTCCTCTCCACCTGTTAAACAATCCAATTAATTTTTAAAAAGAAATTTCATGAATACATGAAAGAAAAGTTTTACTTTTTACACTGCTTAAAAATGTGCCTTTCCACCTGTCCAGGGATACTCGTTTTCAGAACTGTCTCCTCTGGATGTGCACTTATTGGCGATAGGTTTGGGAAATATTAGAAAATGTGAACTGTATATTCTGCTTGGACATTACAAAGATTGCTCAGCCCCATGGAAGACAGAGAGCCTAAACTTTGTGGGAGAATAACATCATAATATAAAGGAAAGACGAAGAGCATGCAAGAGTTAGAGATGAAAGGAAAATGAAAGAGGACATCTTAGAGGCAGAGCTCGGTTCTCAAGTCCCATTAAAGGAAACACCAGAGTTCATGAAGGTGCTGGGCCCACTTTATCTAGTATTTATTTTGGCCAGACATCAGCCTTCCATATGAAGATTGGAGAAATATAGGAAACGCCAGTTCTGAGCTGTGGAGCTCCTGCATCTGATGGCTACCAATCTGTAGCATGCAAATAGTAGAAAAGCCTCCATTAGTAACTCATGAAGCAATAAATATTTTTATTTCATTGTCCTCAAAAACAAAGAATGGTTTAATATAATTTGAGGCCTCAAATTCTACATACATGTTCTCAATCAATGATGAAAGGATCAGATTCTCCATCAAGCTGGTTGTAAACAAGCATGTCCTCTGTTGTGCTTTTCAAGATATTGCCTCTCTCCCAAAGGGTGACAATTCATACATAATTCCAAGTATTTTCTTAGCTGTCCCTTGTTCACTGCAATCTAAAATTTCTCAGAGGTACCATTTTGAACCAAACCAAAACAACAATAGCATGGTACCTAGGAAAAGTTTTTATATGCTGCCCACACTTATTTCAACTCTTCATCTCTAATTTCCTAAAATGCAGGTAGGAAAAAATACAAATATGATTTTACTTTAAATGCAGCAAGTTAGAGAAAAACTAAAAGGATTTACCTGAAGTCACATAGTTTTCAGCAAGGAAGGAAAGCTCAAGTTCCCCCATCTTTGTGTTGTTCCTCATATAGCCTATATAGGCAAAATAATGTTTGCCTATAAATGCAATGCTTTAGACTTTTTCTAAGGTCTTGATTTCTGTGTTTTTGTCACCTAACACTATAATAAAGATTAGTGGAACAAAGATTTTGTTCCCAAAAGGTGTTGGCAACAGGAAGTCTCATTTTGATTGCATGACACTCTTTATACCTAATTACCTTCAACAAATCTGCTCTGCACATTCTATGACATAGGTCTTTGACTGGCTTTATACTCTGTATGCTCAGGCTGCTGTCAAGAAGAAATGACAAGCTCGTATGTATACATATACGTCCATGCCTTCATGGTTAGGGTAGTCAGTATTCTCAGGAAGTGTCCTTTCAACATTTATGGAAACACAGTGTGTCATTGGGAAAGCCCTGGGATATTATGACATTGTAGATGCAATTTTGGGAGGAGCCCTACAAGTTCAGGTGCATCAGGTACATAGAACAGGAATGATGCTAGGGAGTGGGCATTTGGCCCTAGGGCTCCTCTACTGCTAGTGTAGACTAATCATTTCACCTATTTCAGCCTTCATTTCGCATGTATAAAAGAAGCTGCTGGGGTTAGAAATGCACAGGGCATAATGCCAAAGCCCCTCCATCTCAAGATTAGGGAGGGTTGAGTTGGCTGAGCTCTGAACTTCAGTGTAAGAGAGGGCAGTGTTCAGCAGGGCCTAGATTGGCCTGTCCTACAGAGTGGGCTGGACTGTGGGCAATTTGGGCTGGCCATAAAAAGGCATGCTTGGGAAACCAGAGGGTGCCACAGGCTCGGTAAATATTAGCCCTAATCTGCAGTTCACGTCCTACCTCTTGAGAGGCTGGCAGGACACAATATGGCATTTTGGTAAGAGCCTGGACTTTGGACCTTGGCAAAGGACAGACTAGATATTAAATCCGTGACCTGTCACAATGAGTCAATCTCTCAGGGTGCTCACCTAAAAATGGGGATAATAGTACTGACCTCACAAATTTGCTCTGAAAATGAAACAGATATGAGACAGTCTTTAATTTACAACAAGTATCTTGTAAATGTTTCTTCATTCTCAGTGCTTGGGGATTTGGTCTGTCGAGTGATTGGTCAGGGTATTAGAGCCTCAGGGATATCCAGCAGGGCTGGTGAGGCAGGACCCATGCAGCCAGCTGATGACCCTTCCAGCTCTGGCGTCCTTGTTAGCCTTTCGAGGCCAAATGTGGTCCTCGGAACCCATTTGAAGGCTTTTCTGGGAAGATTCCTGTTTGGTGGCAACATATTGGGCTGATGTCAAAGGGGTGTTAATGCTGACAGTGTAGCTGGGCCCTTCCTTGAGAAGCTAAGGCAGGCCTGAGGGTCACGGATGGGAAGAGGTGGGCACACTATGATGCTTCTATTCTTTTAGCTCTCCTTCTTGAGGTCTAGAATGCTAAGAGGAGGCTTCACTCTTGGCTTTTAACCTTGACACTTAAATACTGACACAACCCTTGGTTCCTGTTACACTGTAGTGAGTAATATCTTGGTGCATTCACCCTGGAAGCATGCTTCCCTGTTAAATGTGACACATGCAGTTCAGAGGTGGTCCGACTAATATTCTTTGCAACTAGTAAAGAGGTTGTAAGTGCTGTCACCGTGCATGAAGGTTTTATCTTGTCTGTGAATGAGTTTGCAATGACTGGAGTGCTGACCCTCATGCTATCTCCTTCATGTGGGTGCTGGCCCACTCTCAAGGCACAGTCCCACCTGTAGGACAGTCTTGCTCAACCCCAGTCCCAGGAGTGGAGCAGAGGGAGGAGTGACTAGCCCATTGGATGAAGGGATTGATTGTGCTAGGCACATAGTTGGTAATGAAACACTACCTGAACAAAAGTCTTAGGTACAGCACAGGGAGCTGCATGACCCCTACTCATTGTTGTGAAGCTCCTGTATTACTCAGGTCTCAGCTCAAAGACTAGAGGCCTCATTGCTGCTGATCCAAGGACTCTATTATATCTTCCTGTGTATGTCCTTTTTAGTTCTTCTCCTACCCTCAGACAATGTGTAATTTGTGTATACTTGCTTGTTATTTATTTGTCCCTCCTACTACTCTGTCCCATAATGTAAGAAAGAGTTTTCTAGTCTTATTCAATGCCTAGAATCTCACCTTGTTGAAAGTAGGCACCCAGTTTGCTGAAGTTTTTAAGGTGACCTATTGTCGCTCTCGGCCCGCAAGAACGACTCGGAGACTCACGTAGCGGCGAACCTTCTTCTTTAATCGCTTTTTTCTTTCTCTCCCTCTACCCTTGGCGCATGGGTTTTTATACAGGCAGTGTTAACCAATCAAAATGCAGTGCTCATGCACTTCCCGCGAGAGTGGACCTAAATGAACAGTCAATCATATTCAGTCCCTTACAGCTCTTATAATGGGCCTCCTGTACTGGCTCCCGACATCTCCCCCTTTTTTATTTATTTATAATGGCTGAGATCGTGCCTGTCTTAGGTTGCCAATCCTCAGCACACATGCTTACCCGTCATCGGGTACTCTCCCTGGTCGAAGAGCCCCTGTCTTAGGTTGCTGTGGTGTGGGATCAGTCTTACCCGTCTTTGACTACCGATCTAGCATGCTTAGCCATATCTGGGGGGAGGTACCAGCTTCAAGAGCCATCATGGCTTGAACCATGAGGTGTTATTGTCGTTGATTGTGTGTCGGCCACACACCCAACGTAACATTAGTATGTTAGCTGTGATTAAGAGAACAGCCATGGCACCAAGTCCGGCCCACTGTTTGAGGTACGAAACAGATTGCTGTAACATTTTTTCCCACTCATTAACAGGTACAATAGTTACTTTGGTAGAATTTATGGATATAATTTGAGCTTGTAATTGCCTAGTTAAATTTTGACATTGATGGTTCCAGGTACCATTAAGCATATTTCCTAACTGTCTAGAGAGGTTAGCTGCTAAGGATAAGTTGTTATGAGCTATAGGGGTGATACAAAGTCCGGCCATATTATGTATGTATCCTATCGACACAATTGATTCTAGGATATCAAGTTGTTCCTGTACAAGATCAACCCTTTGATTTACAATAAGGATCCCAGCATGCAAATGTCCGTTAATTTGTTCTTGCGTATCCAATGCTTCAGCGACCATTCCTGTGACGTTGTTGAACGTGGTGGCTGTCTGTACCGAGGTTGTCAACGCTACCACGGCAGCAGTAGCAGTGGCGGTGGATGCTGCGATAACTGCAATAATGGCTGCTGTTATTCCAAAGTCTCGTTTATGTCGAAGCAGCACCGGCAGGTTGTCGGGGTTCACCTGTACTGGCATCGGGATATACGTCGGTATCTTGGCTATTACTGCCGAGTCTCCCACCATGGTGTTCCAACATTCTGATAGCAGACAATTCTGGGACTCACAAGAGAGACTAGATGACTTGTTAATAGTAGAAGCATTAAAAACTATGAAGAGAAAGGGAGCTCTAACACAGACGGGCGTTGGTGAGTAATTTATGTGCTTAGCTGAGGTGCAATATCCCAAAGATGATGTTATTCAAGCCATTACCATGGAAGAACTAAAGTCAGCCCTTTGAATTTATAACTGAAGTTTGCAAAACTGATACTCTCCAAGAAAAAACAAAACAATTTTCTTGCTACTGTCTAAAGTTTCTGGCAGACTTTAGTGTTTCAACCTAATACCTATGGCATATATACTACATGCTAAATGCTGTATACTTTAAGCAAATTTTTACATGGAGTATGTAATATGTTGATACACATGACACAACGGAGACTGAAAATGCAGGATTTAACGAGAATCATTTTCCCCTTACATACTTCCTTTTATCATTTTTTGTTTCCAACTTAGTTACAAAAAGTAAATAAATACTCCCATATTTTCATTTCAGTGACTTGATGCCATGAAGAATCAAGTATGACGGTATCAGTCATCAGTTTATAATATAATTATACTACAGAACGCAGACAGGTTAAAAAGTTCTGATGTGTATGGCTAAATGCCTCAAATAATTTACATTTACTGATAAATAACAGCATTCCAAATTATGGACATTTAATAATTATAACTTGTAAACTATATCACATATTAGAATACATTAATTAGCACAAGTTTTCATCAATTTACATTAAATTATACTTAGTAGAAGTTGAAAAAATTTGGTAAAAGAAAAACTTTTCCAGTACCTTGGAGTACACAGAATCAAAAAAGTCATCACATCATTGAAAATGTAAAAACCATGTAAACTTGAATTACCCTTGCAATAATAACAGTTGTTTTAATTCAAACTTTTATATTTACAAGGTTTTAAAAACAAATGGAATCCGTATTAAAGGTACATTATCACTAAAGTTTAAACTAAACAAAAAGATGTGAAGTCGTAATGAAGTCTCTCGTGAACCTGAAGAAGGGCCCAGCCTTACCTAAAGTGGAATCCAATTTTTTCAAATCGAGAGCCTATGTGAGAGTTGTACGTACAGTTACGCCATGTAGACCCATTAATAAAGTGAAGGCTTTCCAAGCCTGTACATGCCTGTGCAGCGTTGCAGAGCAGCCACCTATCTAGAAGGTGAGCTGACGCGCCTTGCGCCGGGTCTTGGTAGGTATAATTATAGCCAAAAAAGGTGGAGTTAGAGTAAGTGGGGATTTTAGGACTGAATGAGAATCCTGTTCCCACCCAAACTCCTGAGAGGCTACTATGGCAGCCACTCGTGCGGTGCAGCTCGCACAATAGCAGGCCTTGGTGCAGCAAGGTTTATACGGAGGAGGCCCCTCGTAAGGTGGCGCTGTTGGGGCTGGGCGTGTGGGCATAGGATCTAAGTTATCTACCACTTCCGTCTTTGTTTGTAACTGCGCCATAGCTCCTTCTTCCGCTTTTAATTTCAGCTGTGCCATAACTTCCCCCTGCATTTTGAGCTGCGCCATAGCCTTCTTTAGCTTTTCCTCCTTTTTTGCAAGCTCCTTTTGCATCTTGCTCACCTTTTGGCTTTTGGGCGATTTCCCTCCTCTGCTCCTTTCCAAAAACCAGGGAGCCGTTTGTCCCAATTCTCTCAAAAACAAACGACCTGTTTTATTTTTTAAAGGAGTACCAATTGCCTTAAGGATATCAGAAAGTGGCCCCAGCATTTTACATGTGGCCATCTCGTTTCCCATCCCGGAAAGCTTTACCCTCGTCCTTATCCTAGGAACTTTGCAGCCATCTCGTTTCCCATCCCGGAAAGCTTTACTCTCGTCCTTATCCTAGGAACTTTGCAGCCATCTCATTTCCCATCCCGGAAAGCTTTCTACGCTCGTCCTCGACTTGAGGAACTTTCCCTGTCACTAGACAGAAATAGGTGCACTCTTTACCTGATTGTCGCCGACTCCGTGCGTCTCTTACGATGAGATTCCCGGGTTTCGGCGCCACTTGTCGCTCTCGGCCCGCAAGAACAACTCGGAGACTCACGTAGCGGCGAACCTTCTTCTTTAATCGCTTTTTTCTTTCTCTCCCTCTACCCTTGGCGCATGGGTTTTTATACTGGCAGTGTTAACCAATCAAAATGCAGTGCTCATGCACCTCCCGCGAGAGTGGACCTAAATGAACAGCCAATCATATTCAGTCCCTTACAGCTCTTAGAGTAGGCCTCCTGTACTGGCTCCCGACAACCTATGATGATCATTAGATACACACAGATATGAAATGCAGCAGTACATAAATTACATACAAGTCTAAATTTCAGCAACATTAATCATCGGGAAAGTGTCTTTGAACCCAGATATGTCTGAAGTATCAAGAAAATACTCCTTACACATGAAGCTAGTACTCCATTCTTTCAATCCTGAGAGAGGGCCACACTGACTTCTAGGAGCACAAAAGTCTTAAACTGGATTATCTCATTTTCTAGCCTGTACCAGATTAGAAGTAAACATGAACAGTATGGGAAGTAGACACTGATGTGATAGCTTTTTGCCAGAGCAGGGAGAGAAGTCAGCCTAGGGTTCTGTGAACACATAAGACAGGGAACTTCTAGTTAGGTCCCAGTGTCCTTCAGTAAACAAATCCTGCAGTAAACAAGGGGAAAATAGTTCACTGCAATATATGTACATATAAGGCCTATAGAAGTACTTAAATCTATTTATTTATTTTAGAGAAAGAGAGAGAGAAACAATGAGTGGAGGGAGGGGCAGAGAGAGAGAGAGAGAGAGAAAATCTCCAGTGGAATCCCACTGAGTGAAGAGCTCTACCTCACAACTCTGAGATCATGACCTGAGCTGAAATCAAGAGTCTGACACTCAACTGATTGAACCACTCAGATGCCCCAGTCTACAGAAATACTTTAGCCACATATTGTTGCTTTACAGTTGGAGGCACTTGAAAAAGTAAGCTTTATTGTTCTGGTGGTCATTTTGCTATTTTTCCATTCCTGTTGATTTTGTTGACATTGTTCATTTTGTCTTAAAGAGAAAGTATCATGTTGCCTTTGAATTCCCACATGAACACATTTCTTTTAATATTTAAGGTTTCGTAATACTTAGACTTTACAAAATTACTTAGATACATTCTAGAATTAGTTCTCATCTCTAGACAGTTATATCTGGAATATGACTGAGTTACCAAAAAATATTAACAAATTAGTGTTGTAAACAAGGTTATGTGTGCCTGACACAGCTGCTCTTATTTTTAACTGCTTTTGTGTGAGAAAACAAAGAGAAATATTACATAAAGAACAGGATGTTTTGGACGGCCACCTCTACTGCATTACCCAATACCGTAGTTGCAGAACTTGTAAGATTCGTCTGCAGGTGTTGAGAGCATTAAAAATGTGTATTATTACACTCTAAGCATTGGTAACAGAGCAAAGTTGAAAACACAAGTATGTTGGAGGTGATGCCGGAGTAAGTCATGTATTACCTTGGATTGGAATGATAGCACTTAGTGTAAATGATTTAATTCATGGGTTGTCTCCTACTTGTGTCATCAGGGGCAGTGTTCTAACTCTTGGGGGAGGCTTGGTTTCTATATTCCTGAACGGGGGAATACATTCTGTCTGTGGCTGTTCTGTGAGGGTGACTTGCAGTCACCTGAGCTGCTGGGTGGAAGAGAACTTGAAGCACTGGCCCATGGGAGTCATTCATAGTTCTTTGAATTTTTACTCAGATACATCCTCACCTCTGAATCAATTGTTGCAACAACCTGTGAGGTGCCCATGTTTTACGGCTGAGGAGCCTCACTTCCAAGGTCAGTTTAGTGGGAGATGAATTTGGATTTTGTATCTCTCAGCTCCTGTTACTCAAAACAACATAGATTGTAAGACATAAAATTAGATAAGGTACAACTCTGTGACTATTGCTTCAGAAGGGTAAGAACATGCCCTGCCTCTGAGAATGCAGAATTTAGGTCTCCTCGAACTCAAGTCAGAGCAATGTTGAAGAAGAACTCTTATTTTTCTAGTTAGAATGGCACTGAGGATTTCTCAACAAAACAGACTTAACTTTAATAGCCTCTCCTTGTCAGGTTTTGGTCTATCAGAGTTTCCTAAGCCTGAAGCCATATGCACAATTTCAAGGAGTGTGGCATCCTGATTCAACAGTGGATTGGGGCACCATCATTTTCTCCTGTGATGTGAGTATAGGTCCCAGCTTCTCTTAGTCCACTTGGTGATGTTTATGGAGAGGGGAAACAGAAAGCAAACTCAGTGATTTAATTCTGGTACCACTTCCACTCATTGACAACTACTCTGAGGGATAATGCGAGCATCATCTCATTTACTCTTCTCAGGAGGCTGCTTACTCGTAGCGCAGAATTTTTATTTTATTTTATTTTTTTAAAGATTTTATTTATTTATTTGACAGACAGAGATCACAAGTAGGCAGGGGCAGGGGAGCAGACTCCCTGCTGAGCAGAGAGCCCGATGCAGGGCTCAATCCCAGGACTCTGGGATCACTACCTGAGCCAAATGCAGGCTTAACACACTGAGCCACCCAGGTACCCCTAGCAGCACAAAATGTTTTAAAGACAGATGACCTGGATTGAAATCTTACTTCCCTCATCTCTGTGATCTGAGGCAGTTACTTAATCATCTGGGCCTCAGTTGCCTCATCTATGACATGCCTGGCATCATAGGGCTGCACTGGGATGTTAGTTAGATCTGGCTTAGGAAAGTCACATAGGCAATGCTTACCACACAGTTAATCCTTGGTCACTGTGAGCTGTCATGTTAGTAGTAAAGCCTATCTTCCAAATGGGAAAAGTGAGGTTCAAGAAGTGAAGTGAGGGGTGCCTGGGTGGCTTAGTGGGTTAAGCCTCTGCCTTCAGCTCGGGTCATGATCTCGGGGTCTTGGGATTGAGCCCTGCATCAGGCTCCCTGCTCAGTGGGGAGCCTGATTCCCCCCTCCTCTCTGCTTGCCTCTCTGCCTACTTATGATCTATCTCTCTCTGTTAAATAAATAAATAAAAGTAAATAAAAAATAAAAAATAAGAAGTGAAGTGATCTATTTAAAGACACAAAATTAGGCAGCTGGACTGCTAGTTTCCCTCTTAAACACAATACATGTCCAAAGCTCACAATGAAGGCTGCAACACAGGAGGAAACTGAGGAGTGGAACTTTGCCCTCTTTTGAGTAGGGCCTACCCTTTTGACCCAGGATTTTGTAAGGTTAAGGCCAGGGAAAGGCTTAGATTCTATGAGCAAAACCTGGCAGTTTCCATTTTCAACAGCTGTCATTTATTCCGATATCAATTCTGAAGTATCTGCATCTTACTCAAAGAAATCAAATACAGACCACAAATGAAGAGTACTACTGTATAATGGATAAAATGCTTTTCTTGTTTTTTTCTTTATAAATCTCACCAAGATAAAATATTTTTTCTTGAAATCATATGCCCATAATTCTCACTAATGACTTGACAGAAGGTGACGTGGTCTGAGAGTAACATGGATTTTTATTTTGGTTTATCTTTGCAAGGGGTTTGGGCCATCACTCATGCCTTTTGTAGTGTACAATGACTTCTAGTTTTGGTTAGCAGACCTGATTGCTTGTTCTTTTGGCCAAGCTGTTGTGGTGGCTCTTGCCTTGAAGTCAGAGAACACTATGGGAGAGTTTTGTGGAGTTACGTTCTCCACTAGGTAGACTTATGTGTTAAATCAGGGTTTCTCACTGTGGCACTATTCACATTTTGGAAAAGGTCATTCTGCATTGAGAGGGAGAGGGCTGGGTCCTGTGCATAGTAGGAAGTTTAGCAGTATCTTTGGTCTCTACCCACTAGATGCCAGTAGGACCGCAGTCATGACAACTAAAATGTTTCTAGACATTGCTAAATATCCCTTGGGAGATAAATTACAGTAGACAACCACTGCTTTAAAAGTTTGGGGTTCTGGGCTTTTCCAGGATGATCAGAGGTAGAGGGGATTTAGCATGCCAGTGTGGGTCTGCATGGGAAAGGGAGGGACAAAAGATTATATGCATATTAAAATGCCTAGTAAATAAATATGATGGCTGTTTTGGCTACATAGGTATTCACATTGTGACACATTTGGCTTTTTTTTTAATAGTTAAGTAAACTGTTTTGCATTTTTTTCATAGTTAACTAAGTTGTTTTGCAATGGTCTTGTACATCCATAGGCATATTGGGCATTGTTTTTCACTGTTTAAAAAAACTTGTTATATGTAAATATGTCTGATCCTTATACATACCACCCTCATCTCTTTAGAAAATAAATTCCACAAAAGAAGAAAAAATGTTTGGACTATCATATTAGGACTACTGTGTGGTTTTTATTTCTCCTGTCCTGGTTTCTCTGAAGCCCAAAACATGTCTGCGTGGCTGGTCTAAATCTTCCTCCTTATTCCAACAGGAATAAGAAGAAAGAAAAAGAAAAAAAAAAAGGAGTAGATTTTTCCATGGTAGAATTAGAAGTGCCATCCAGTGTCCCTGTGTAGCCACAACCATTGTGTCTCAGGGTGTGTGTGTATCCGTGTGTGTGTGTGTGTGTGTGTGTGTGTGTGGTTTGGCTTTGGTTGTGTTTGTCCCAGTCTCCTTTAAACCCAGAACAGAAAGGGGCAGTGAGGAAATATACTGAACTGTGGCTGGGAAGATAGAGCTGCTTTGTGGAGCTTGTTTCAAGTGGGTTTTGTTTTGAATCCACAAGTTCATTCAAATCCAATCACGGCAAAATTCATAGATTGTGATGTCATGTGGACAGAAACCAAAAAAGGGCTGTATAGGATGCTTTCTGCCAGATGTTACTCATGGCTTCAGGAAACTCCCCCACCCGCCAGTCCTTTTCTTTCTTGCTTGCTTTCTTCTTATCCCCCACTTTGCTTTCTGAGCCAAGACTTTTGGACTGTGCTTTACTAAGCCTCACTTTCATTTACAGATTTTTCTTTTTTTAACAGCCCGTGTGTCTAAGACATGCCATTTGTGCTACTATTTCTCTACATTTATATCACTACTTTATTTTCACATTAAATAAATTAAATAAATTTTCACATCCTTCTAATTGTATAGACAGCAGTGTTGTTTAGGGCAGGGGATGAGGGGTAGGGCAGAAATTAATCAGTAACCAGGTTCACATGTTTACTGTTTTAAAGCTACTTGGATTGAGAAGGTCCCTTTGTGATGGCCCTTGCAGAGTCCCATGATGTGACACTAACTTCCCCTGTCCTCTGGGCAGACTGGCATGTTCACTTATTTTCATCACTGTGTGGTGGAGCCAAGGTTTACTAGACCGGGGTTGTCATTGGGGATGACTTAAGGAAGGGACATACTGTAAGTCTGTTTAAGGGAAGGAGCGAGCCTCAGGCAATGGAAGGTTAAAGAAAGGTTAACGGAAGAGGATGGTTGAAGCCGGAGGGTATGGAAGATAAGAGACCCAGGTCATGTTCCTTTACCCCTGTGTCTGTCACACTAGGGTGTTGTGCTAGCTCACTACACTGTCTCTCTAACCTGGCCCAGCTTCTGCATTGCCCCTTCTGGACAGGAACTGTACCCACTCCCTGGGGATTGTTTTAGAACTAGGATCACAATTGCTTGCTTGTCCTGAGTATTTTCTAGCTAGAGAAAATCAAATCCCATCTCCTCCTGATATAATTCCTGAATGATACCCAACTGAAAGTGTGTTAGCTCAAACTATTAGACACAGGCATGAAATCTTAGTAATCTAATTAACAAATAAACAGAGAAGTGGTTTAGAAGTCAGACCTAGTTAATGATCTTTGTCTCAGTCTAGGTATCTGAATGATCTCAATTCCCAGGAGTGTCACCAAACAATTTATTCATTCTCCCCAAATTGCCAAGGATGCTCAGATATCACCGCCCACTATGTTAGGTCCTCCTTGGGTGTTTCTTTTTTTTTTTTTAAGATTTTATTTATTTATTTGACAGATAGAGATCACAAGTAGGCAGAGAGGCAGGCAGAGAGAGAGAGGAGGAAGCAGGTTCCCTGCTGAGCAGAGAGCCCGACGTGGGGCTAGATCCCAGGACCCTGGGACTATGACCTGTGCTGAAGGCAGAGGCTTTAACCCACTGAGCCACCTAGGCACCCCAGGTTCTTCTTGGTTTTTCGAGAATTATATACACTTTTTTTCTGGACTGTGGTGCTCATGTGCTAACTCTTATTACAATGCTTGCCATTTTTGTGTCACAGTGTTTTTGTCCATGTTCTCCTCCTAATGTCACATTTCAGAATGTGCATTTCTTCAGAGAAGATATGACTTCTCAGGAATTGCCTTTACACCATGCACGCTAAGCAAACGTGCTTGTAAAATACTATTGAGAAAAGAATTAACAAATAAATGAGGATGAGCCCTCTTATACAAGAGCCCCCCTGATTGATCCATTATTCTCAGTTTGAAAATGCTATGATGTGGTAAGCTAGACACAGGTATGAAATACCCACACAGAAGAGACAGGAGGACTGTGCTGGGGACTCAGGATCTATAGCCATACAAATATACAGAGTTATTTTATTTCAGTCAGAATGTCAGTTTTCCAGGCAGAAGTCATCCTCGAATTGGGTAGTTTGAGGGGAGCATAAGAGAAGGCAGTCAACAGAAGCTGGAAACAGGGCCTGGCACCTGGGAAATAAAGAGGTTGCAGGGAGACAAACAGAACATCAACAGAAGTGGGCTGCGGATGACGTACCCACATAGGTGGATATACTTGTAGGCTGTACTTGTATGGTAGTACTATATTTATAGTATAGTAGACTATACTTATAGGCTGAAGACTTAATTTTGATTTTAAGGTTTGGCTAGAATTTACCCTACTAGAATTTACTAGTTTAAATTTACTAATCAACTAGTAAGTTTACTAATTTACCCTACTAGAATTTACCTTTACCCTACTAGAGAGGAGGAAGGTGTTTAATCCTCCTTCTCGAAGTTGATGTGTATAAAGACTAGCTCTCCAAGACAAGGTCTCCAGCACGCTGGCAGTAGGGCTGCCCTAGCAGACAGCTGATGGGAGGACAAGAGTCTCCACCCAGGGGCAACTCCTGAGGGAACTGAAAGGCACAGTGGAAAAGCAGGTTGGCTCTGGCCATACAGATTTTCAAGAATAATAAACACAATCTTTTTCATATTAAAGCAAAGGTGAAGTACTGCAAGGCTTTGAACAGGGCATTTGGCTATGGTGTAATGTGGTGTGACTGGCATGGCAGTCCTGTGCTGAGTGGGCCATGAGTGGAGAGCTGCTGGCTGCCTTGTTCACGCTCACATCTCCAAGCATGGGGTAGGGCCTGACACTCAGAGGGCTGCTACAGAAATTAGAATAGGAATGAGGGCCTGTATTACTGAGAGTGTAATGTTATCTTTGGGAGAAGTTAGAGTCAGGAAGGCCGAGTTAGTTGAGTATGGGAAGGAAGATAATGCATTTGCTTGTTGAGGTACCGAATTTTTAACGATGATGTGAAATTCAAATGAAACGAAATGTCTCTTTGCAGCTGAAAGGATAAAACTGAAGAAGATGTCAAGATTTAAATTTCAGAGTCATTAGTATAAACTCTGAGTATAAGATGATTGTTGAGGAATGCAATATGTAGAGAAGAACAGAAAGCCCAGATCTCAGTCCAGGGTCAACCACCATTACACAGGAGGTAAGGGATAGAAGCTTTAAAGAAGTGAGATGTCTGTCTGGAGGGGGTGTCCAGCAGAGACAGAGATGCTGGAGGGAGCTTCATACAGAGAGAAGCAACAGAGAAATAGCGGTAGCTGGAATAGGCTTGCCAGAAAAAACACAGTATTGTGTTTGAGTCCTCAGTTCAGAGGAGACACAATCAAACTCGTGGATACCACCATTAGTTCAGTGAGACCAGGCACTGGGGTCCATGTGAGCGGTAGACCTGGGACCCAGCTCACAAGGATTTTCTAATTGGTTTCTGATTATAAGTTTTCCATGGACAGACTTCAAACCATGTATTATGAAGGTAAAAGTCCTTCTAGATAAATAATTTTTACTATTTCAGATTTTACCTCTAAAGAAGGACCAATTATAATTAAGTCACACATGTGAAGATGTTTTGAGTTCAGGGAGTAGAGCATGTTCTTGATATTTCTATAAGAATTCATCTCTCATCCAGCTTAATATTATTTTAAAATAGTGCTTGTGGTTTAATCATTTTTTGAGATCTTGCTACTAGATTTTAAAAATCTGTAGCTAGATGCCAAGATAATTTGCTCATATAATTGTTTTTGAAACAGATCTTATGCAAGCTATTTTGTACTGGTAAAGCTGCACAGTGCATCTGCTGACTTGTGGCCAGATACCAAGAAGGACCCCAGCTGATTAGAAAATTGTACCCTTGCCAGAGAGTGGATCTAAGGCACATGTGGCTGTCCTCATGACTCAGAGGAGGTGGGGACTAAAACCTTGTGGGATGAAAAAGGCTGGCTGGATGCCGGGCTCCTACTGCTGCTGAGATAAGCAGTTCTTCTCTGGCCAGCAACATTTGCCCCCAGTCCCTGAGGACTTGGCCCCAGCTTCCTCTCCCATTCCCCAGCATCCTTCCCCTACCAAACTTCCTATGGGTTCCTGAACTATCACAACACATCCCTGGAAGAAGCATTGCCCATCCATGGCTTCTACTTGCAGTCTTAACTTTGGGGTGCACAGTATCTTTTTGCTTATGTTAAGTCCTGAACAGGGTCAGTAAATCCACAGCAGGACTGGGAGGCTCATCCAGACCATTTGAGCTTGTGATGTTACTGTTCCTGGATCCTTGAGTCTGGCAAAAGTAGGGAGGAAAAAAAAAAAAAAAGATTTCAATCAGAATTACCATAAAATTAAAAACAGTTTTCAGAAAACATGGCCACAGTCTGAGTGAAGCTGGTGGCTGCTAGGGACTCGTGACTGTTTAAAAAAATGGTTCATGTCTTCTTTTTATTATAACTTAGCTAGCAACAACCGTGTAGGCGGCAGGCGATCAGAAATAAATGTCTAACTTGGATTTTGCACAATTGGGTCCTGTTCCAAGCACACTGCCTGCCCACTGACCCAGCCTGAGTTTTACAGGGACAGCAAAGAGGGATAGTTTCAGGACTCGCAGGGTCCTTCTGGGACTGCCCTGGGGATTCGCTGGTTTGCAGGTTGCTTCTGATTAGAAGGCTGACAGCTGTCCTGCTTCCCCGTTCTATTCCGGGAACACCGCAAAAACACATCTAGTTTCTTTAATTTTTTTTCCCCCCTGGGGCATTTATTCTTCTTTTATTCCTTCTGTTCCCTCCTCTTTCTCTTTCTCTTGTTTTTACAATCTCCCGTAATGACTAATTGGCAGCGTTTCCCAGCTTTTTTATGTTTCTCTTGCTCTGGTTACAAGTCGTACTAACCCAGGAATATCCACAGGGACCTATAGACAGCCAACATTTCCAAATGATATACAGCATTCCTTTTTCTTTTAAAGTGTAAAACATTTACAAGGAAATGTACAAATGTATCAGGAACATTTCCCGGGTCGGTCATTAGCGCAGGCCCTCCCCGCGCCCAGGGAGCGTCCCCCCCCCCCCCACGGTCCCCTCCCGGGCGCACGTTTCCGAGTGCCAGTGGGGCGGCCCGCAAGACCGCAATTGCTCTGGCCCAGATTGACGAGCCTCCGATGCCCATTTACTGCGCGCGGCAGCCACTCTGGAGCCGCGGCACATCTGGATGGAGTCAGCTGCCGAGCGCCAGGGGCCAGCGCGGCCCAGCCAGCCGAGCGCGGCGGCGAGCGCGAGGGAGGCCGGCGCCCCGGCCGCCTCCGCCGGCCCACCCCCCAGTCCCCACCCGGCTGGGTTTCCTGATGTAAACAGAGCGGCGCTGCAAGCGCACAGCGACTCTGCTGAATGTGTCATTTAGTGCTCTTTATCTGCTTGGGGTCAAAATAGCAACTTAGAAAAACAGAAGCATTGCTTTGAATTTAAACAGGGAGAAGCCATAGACAGCATTGGTCTGGGGGTGGGGAGGGGAATGCCTGAAAACCTAGCTCCTGCTTTTGTGTTTACTTGTTCCACTTTATGGTAATTTGGGGGCTAATTTCATTATCTACAGCCACATTGGAAACAAGACGCTGTTTCTGTTAATGGTGCTAAAGGCATGTGCGAGTTTCTGTGCAGTAGGTTGAAAGTTCCAACCACAGCACCAGCGCTCAGTGCCCCAAAGGCCTGCACTGGTCTGCAAAAGTGTTGAGATTTTGATTTTCCCAGAGGGAAGCAGGCAGCCCTGTTTCTAAGAGAAGTGCATTGCTTTCTGTCACTGAATGCCAGCCAAGAATGTGTTTCCTTCCTGGGTTCCCAGAAAGGCTCAGCTTAGTGCCTGGGGGATGAAAGAACAGGTTCCCTTGCCTACATGGTAGATGTGCTGCTTCTCCCATTTTTTAAGGAATGGGAGCGATTCTCCCTCTCCTTCTCTCCTTGTTTGCTCTAGTGTGTCTGGTGGAACTGTTACCTTTCCCCATTTAACTGTGTTGCTTCACTTCTCTTTTCTGACAGGACATGATGAGATCTTAAGGATTTGGGTTCTGAATGTTCATTAAGTAGAAATCGACCAATAGGCTAAGGCAAAGTCATTTTGAAATAAATGGTAGAGAGGGAAAATACAAAATGATGGCAGAGTTTGTGTTGTCATCACCAATAATTAAAATGAAATGTAGACGTGTTTCCAGTCCAGTCACAAGCCATTTAAACCGTCGCGTCTAGAAAATTTCAACTGGCAGGCGTCATCCTCAGATACTGGCAGAGCTTCCCTAACCCTCAAGTAGGGACTAGTTTTGCAAAAGCCTTTAAATGGAAATCAGGAGGAGCCCTGTGTGCATATCTGAGGACAGAATTTGGCCAATATACAGAATATGAGCAGGCTTGGGAGTGTAAGGTTTCAGTAAGTGCAGCTTCATGTGGAGATTTGTCAAAATGTTTGAAGTCATCTGACCCAGTGGTTGGACATTGTCAGGAGCACTTGTATGTTGAAAAAATTGGGGGTACATCCTTGTACTTTGAATAGGTTAATAGGGCACTCTTTTCTTCTCTCAAAGTGTATTTTGATGAATTTGCCAGAAGTTGGGCCACAACTTATGGACGGAACCAACACCCAATTTGGAAAATGGGTTGTTAGCAGCTCTGCCTGGTGATTTGATAAAGGAGATGGGGCTAAACCCATGGGTAAGGTGAGGATGGTTCTGAGAAACCCCCTGCACTTCCAAAGACAATTATAGGATTAGTCCCACCCCTGTGCTCTCTTCACTGGTGAAATGGGAAGGAATAAGAATCTTCATAAACAATGAATCTTGAAACTCTGAAAAAATAAAATTAAATTAAAAAGCAAGAAATATAAGGTTCTCACCCTCAAGGAGCTGACAGTCAAAATTTAAAAAAAAAAAAAAAGAATCTTCACAGTTACTTTCTGTGATCATTATAATGTCTTAACAGAGAACTCCCAGAGAATGCAGAAAACTTCAGCTCATATTTATATTATATTATATCTTTATATTATAGATCTTTTTATTTCTATTTATAATAGACACAAGGAATAGGAAGACATTTTGATTCTTATCCTTAAAGAGATTTCTTCAAAATCCATTCTACCATATACCTTGTGTTTTTTAAGGCTGTGTTCCATCTCAAACCCGGGGTCAAAATGTATACTCATTTTTTAAGACTGGACAGTAAGTTCACTCTAACTATGACCTCATCTTTGTGCATCAACAATAGCAGATGTGGTAGAAGATTCTCACTTATGCCATGATGTCATGCTAATCATACCATTCTGTTTTGCACCTGGGCCACCAAAAACGTGTGTGTGTGTGTGTGTTTGTGAGGAGGTTCTCTCTGGGCCAAACAAGAGCTCAGCTCAGAATGCTGACCCAGTGAAGGCCATAATTTTTTTTTGTTTTTTTGTTTTTTCATTTAACTAAATTTTTTGAGATAGTTGTAGAGTCACATGTAGTTGAAAAAAAAAATGTGAGAGATCCCATATATTTTTTACTCAATTTCCCATAATTTTGACATTTTGCAGGACTATAGTATAATATCTCAGCTAGGATATTTTTATTTTTTATTTATTTTTTAAAGATTTTATTTATTTATTTGACAGACAGAGATCACAAGTAAGCAGAGAGGCAGGCAGAGAGAGAGGAGGAAGCAGGCTCCCTGCTGAGCAGAAAGCCCGATGCAGGGCTCGATCCCAGTACCCTGAGATCATGACCTGAGCCGAAGGCAGAGGCTTTAACCCACTGAGCCACCCAGGTGCCCCCTCTCAGCTAGGATATTAGTATTGACACAATTCATATACCTTATTCAGTTTTACTTGCACTAATTTGTGCACGTATTTATTTGTTCTAATATAATTTTAACACCTGTGTGGCTCCTACATACATCCTACAGTCAAGACACTCAAATAGATCCTTCCTTACGAGGATCCCTCCTGCTGCCCTTCTATGACCATACCAACTTCCCTCTATTTCTCCCTCCTTTTTTTCCTGGTCCTTGGCAACCACCAGTCTGCCCTTATTTCTGATATTTTGCCATACCAAAATATTATATGCATAGAATTACACAGTATGAAACTTTCAGGATTGTCTTTTTTCACTCAGCACACTGTGGAGGTTCATCCAAGTTGTTGCATGTATCAATAGTTTGTGGTTGTTGTTTTTAAAATGATTTTATTTATTTGAAAGAGAGAGAGAAAGAACAAGTGGGGAGGAGCAGAAGGAAAGAGGGGATCTCAAGCAGACTCTGTGCTGAGCGTGGAGATTGACACAGGGCTCAATCTCATGACCTGAGATCATGACCTGAGCCAGAACTAGGAGTTGGACACTCAACTGACTGAGCCATCTAGGCGCCCCAGTAGTTTGTTAATTTTTATTGCTGGATATTATTTTATAGTATGTCTGTACCATACATATTTTTTAATTCATTCACTTGCTGAAAGGTATTTGAATTGATTCTAGTGTTTGGCTGTTACAAATAAAGCTGCTGTAACATTGTATACAGGTTTTTGAAAACATAGGTTTTCATTTCTCTGGCATATATGTCTAAAAGTACAATCGTTGAGTTGTGTGGTAGTTTAATGTTTAATTTCATAAGAAACTGCCAAATTGTTTTAAGAATGACTATCCCATTTCATATTTCCACAAGCAATGTATGAATGACTCAGTTTCTCCATATCCTTGTCAACATTTGCTGTTGTCACCTTTTTCATTTTAGATAAATTTTCATTTCTCTAATGACTAATCATATTGACCATCTTTTCTTGTGTTTATTTGGCATGCATATATCCTCTTCAGTATATCCTCTTTATGTTTTTGTTCATTTTTAATAGAATTGTTATTATTTTTTATTGTTGAATTTTGAGAAATCTTTATATATTCTGGATACTAATTCTTTGTCAGATACATGGTTTACAAATATTTGCTCCCAGTCTATAGTTAGTTTGTCTTTTCATCCTCTTCACATGGGCTTTCACAGAACAAAAGTGTTTAGATGAAGTCCAATTTATCAACTTTTCTTTTAATGGATATGCTTTTGGTGTCAAGTTTAAGAACTCTTTTCCTAACTCTAGATTCTAAAAATATTCTCCTATGTCTTTTATAAAAATTTTAGAGTTGTGCATTTTACATGTAGGTTTTTGATCCAGTTTGAATTATTTTTTTGTATAAGAGGTTTAGGTTGAGATTAATTAATTCCCCTCCACTCCAGGATGTCAGTTTTATCAGTGCCATTTCTTGAGAATGTTAGTTTTCCTTTATTGAATTACTTCTGTGCTTTTGTCAAAAGTCATTTGAGAATAATTTTCTGGTTCTATTTTTGGGTTCTTTGTTTTATTCTATTGATCTATGTGTTTGTCCCTTTGCAATGCTGCACTATCTTGATTACTGTAGCTATAAGACTTGATACCAGATAGAGTGCTTCCTTCTACTTTCTTCTTTTTTCAAGTTTATTTTAGCTTAGCTTGTGGCTTTCTATAAATTTTTTTAGAATAAGCTTTTCTACCTATAATAAAACCTTCTAGATATAGGATAAGAATTAAATTAAACCTCAGACCCATTTGGGGAGACTTGACATCTCTACAATATTGAGTCTTCTGACTCATGAGCATGGTATGTCTCTCCATTTATTTATGTCTTCTTTTATTTCATTCTTTAGCATTTTGTAATGTGCAGTATACAGTTCCTGTACATATTTTGTTAAGTGTATATCTAAGTATTTCATTTTCTTTGGAGTGATTATCAATGGCAATTTGTTTTAATTTTAGTTACTAAATGTTTATTGCTAGTATGTAGACATGTGATTGATTTTTGTGGACTGATCTTGTATCCTGAAACTTTGTTGAACTTACTTTTTACTTCTAGGAGATTTTTGGTATATTCTTTTGGACTTCTATGTAGATGATCATGTCATCTGTAGACACAGATAATTTTATCTCCTTCTTTCTAATATATATGGCTTTTGTTTCTTTTTTCCTGTTCTTGCAATGGCGGAACTTCCAGTATTATGTTGAATAAAAGTGTTACTGATCTTAGGAGGAAAGTGTTCAGTTTTTCATCATTAAGAATGATGTTAGCTGCAGGTTTTTTGGTAGATGCAAGATGCTATTTATCAAATAATTCTCTTTTATTCCTAATTTGTCTTAAATGAATATGGTATTTTGTTAGATGCTTTCTCTGCATCAATTAATATGATTTTTCTTCTATTGTTGTTGATATGGTAGAATATGTTGATTGATTTTCAAATACCAAACTAACCTTGCATACTTGGAACAATCTAATTTGGTATTATTCTTTTTTTTTGAAAAGATTTTATTTATTTATTTGTCAGACAGAGATCACAAGTAGGCAGAGAGGCAGGCAGAGAGAGAGAGGAAGGGAAGCAGGCTCCCTGCTGAGCAGAGAGCCCGATATGGGGCTCGATCCCAGGACCCTGAGACCATGACCTGAGCCAAAGACAGAGGCTTAACCCACTGAGCCACCTAGGCACCCCATGGTATTATTCTTTTTATAAATTTTTGAATTTAATATGTTGATACTTTATTGAGGATTTGTACATCTGACTTCATTGCTATATTGATCTATATTATCATTATTTGTACTTTGGTTTTGTTTTCAGGATAATATTAGCATCAGAATAAGTGTTCCTTCTTTTTTATTATTTGGAAGAGATTGTGTAGGATTAGTTTCAATTTTTCTTTAAACGTTTGGTAGAATTCTTCTGTCTAGTGAAAGATTCTGTCTTGGAGAATTTTTTTCCCTCTCTTGGCAGATTTTTAATTGTGAATTCAATGTCCTTAATGGTTACAGGACATTTCAGATTGCCATTTTTATGTTGGATGACTTTTGGTGGTTTGTGATTTTCAAAGAATTGGTCTATTTCTTCTAAGTTGTAGAATGTATTAATATTAATTTGTTTATAGTATATTTCTTATTATATTTTAATAACTACAGGACCTATAGTCATATCTCCTATGAGTTGTGTTTTTTTTTTGTCAGTCTTGCTATAAGTTTGTCAATTTTATTAGTTAGTTTCATAGTACTAGCTTTTTGTTTCATTGATCTTCTCTATTATTTTCCCATTTTCAATTCTATTGATTTCTGCCTTTATATTATTTCTTTCTTTGGGATTTATTAAGATTTATTTTTTGTTCCTTTCCCTAAATTCTTAAGGTAGGAACTTAAGTCTTTTCTTGTTTCTAAGGTAAGTATTGAATGCTATAAATGTCCCTCTTTACTGCTTTGACTGCATCCTACCAATTTGAAATATTACATTTTTGTTTTTATTCTGCTCTGTGTTTTTAAACGTGATGTTTGTTGAGAATTCCTGTTTGATCCATGGGTTACTCAAAAGTTTGAAGATTTTTCTGTTTTCTTTTGTTATTGACTTCTATCATGGAGAGAGCACACATTCTGTATGATTTTAACTTTTCTAAATTTGTTAATGTTTATTTTATCATCTAACATATGGACTATCTTAGTGAATGTTCCAAGTACATTTGAAAAAAATGTGTATTCTGCTGCCGCTATTTAGTATGTTATATATAAGTCAGTTGGATCCTCTTGGTTGACTTTGATATTCAGGTCCTTTATATCCTTGCAGTCTATCTAGTCGTGCTATCAGTTGCTAAAGGAGGCAGTTGAAACTGTCAACTCTGTGTATATTAGTGTATTTCTCCTTTCCTTAAGATCATTATTTCTTCCTGGAGGATTGATCTTTTTTAAATCAAAATATATGTCATTTTTTGCCTCTAGCAATTTTCTTTGCTCTGAAGTCTACTTTATCGACATTAATAAAGCTATTAGTTTTTAAAGATTATTTATTTATTTGACAGATCACAAGTAGGCAGAGAGGCAAGCAGAGAGAGAGAGAGAGAGGAGGAGGAAGCAGGCTCCCTGCCCATCAGAATGCCCGTTGTGGAACTCGATCCCAGAACCCTGGGATCATGACTGAGCCGAAAGCAGAGACTTTAACCACTGAGACACCCAGGCACCCCTATTACTTTTTAAAAATTAACATGTATATGATAAATTTATTTCCATCTTTTTGTTTTCAACCTGCCTATATTATTAAATAAGAAAGCTTTTTGGTAAGCATCATGTAGTTGGATCATGTTTTTTTTTTTCACTTTGCTAATCTTTTTCTTTTGATTAGTATATCTGGGAAATTTATATTTATATTTAGGTGATTATTGGTTGTGTTAGTACTTAAAAGTTGCACTTCATTTTTTTGTTTTCTTAAGTTCTTGATCCTCTGCTTCTTTTCTTTCTTTTTTATGGACTACTTGACCAGTGTCTTAGGATTCCAACTTGATTTATCCTTAGTATTTCAGTGTGTCTCTGTATAGTTTTTAAAAAATATTTTATTTATTTATTTGAGAGAGAAAGAGAACATGAGCAGGGCAGAGGGAAAGGGATGAGTTGACTTGCTGCTCCCAACATAGAGCTCAGTCCCAGGTCCCTGAGATCATGAGCTAAGCTGAAGGCAGAAACTTAACCAACTGAGTCACCCAGGTGCCCCTCTTTGTATAGTTTTTGTAGTGTTTGCTCTGGGTATTAAAATACACATATGTAACTTATAATAGTTGATTCATATCAATATTGTACCATCTTCAGTAAATAGTGGAAACTTCACTTCTATTGACTTCACTTCTATTCTTTTCCTTCTGTATTTTAAATATCATTTTCTTATGAATTAAAAGGTGTTATGACTTTTATTTTAATTATCATATATAATTTATACAACTCATGAAGGAAAGGATTGTCTAGTGTCCATACCCACATCTACTCTTCCTGTTTTTCCTTCTTCCTTCCTGATTCTTCTTTTTCTATTATTTCACTTTGAAGTACTCTCTATATCCAATCTTTAAAGATTGTCCTATTAATGACAAATTACTTAGTTTTCCTTTATATGAGAATGTTTTTATTTCTCCTCCATTTCTCCAGGATAGTTTTTCTGGGTATAGAATTAATGGCTGAAAGTTTTGTTTTTGTTTTTGTTTTTTTTAATGGCTGAAAGTTCTTTTACTTCAGCACTTTAAACATATTATTTAAAGTTTGTTTAATTTCTTGGGTCTTTAGGCCTGTGTTTTTGACAGATTCATGAATTTTTCAGCTCTTTTATCTTCAGCTATTTCTCTAGCCATATTCCATACTCCCCGTCTGTTTTCCTTATGGGACTCTGATGATAAGAGTGTTGAATCTTTTGTCTTATAGATTTCTGAGGCTCTGTTCATTTTTTCTTTTAAAATATATTTTCTTTTCTTTGTTATAGTGTATGAATTTTATTGTCCTGACCTAAAGTTTACTGATTTGATCCTCTTAATCTGTGTTCTACTATTGAGACTATCAAACCAATTTTCATTTCTATTATTCTGTTTTTCAATTTTATAATTTTTATTTAATTCTTTTTTGTTTTTTTCTTTTCTGAGATGTACTTTTTCGTTTCAAGAGAACTTGTAATTGATTATTGAAACATTTTTTTTTAAGAAGATACTTTAAAATCCTTGTCAGATAATTCCAATATCTGATTAATATCACTGGTAGCATCAATTTATCATCTTTTTTTCATTTCAATTGTTATTTTCCTAGTTCTCAGTACGCCAAGTGAATTTCAGTTGTATTCAGAACATTGTATCTATTACATCAGGAGTCTCTGGGGCTTATTTACACCTTACATTATAGCAGACCATCACCCTTTTAGGTTTAATACAGGGCCTTAAACTATTTTTGTGGACTGTGGCTCCATCGGCAGTTTAATTTTCAGAGTCTTTGCAATGTTGTTTTGATCTGTTTGTTTGTTTGTTTGTTTGTTTTTTTTTTTTTTTGGTTCCTGGGGGCACTTACTGGTCCCTGCTTATATGTCCTGAGAAGTGGGAGGCACTTCCCAAGGTCAGCTAATATGTGTTTCTCAGTGGAAGAGGGGTGTGGGGGGATCCCTGCTCTTGTGTCCCAGGTTGCCCAGGTGTGTCTGGGAAGACCAATAGAGCCACCCTCTGTTTGTGATAGACTGTTCCCACGTGGCCCTTATTGTGGTGGGTCCTCTCTGGTTCCACTCCTTCACAGGTGTCTCTCATCAGCAAAGGGGACTCGTAGGCACTACTAGGAAAGCCCCCTGGCCACTGATTTCTGGGGGAGCTTCAATGGATGCCTGCCAGTGGTTCAGCTGGTATTGTCAGAGGAACCCTGTTTCATCGGGAGGTTGAGCACACCTGGACATCCTCTGTTGCTGGGTGGAAGATGAGAAGCACCATGCATGGTAGACTTCTTCCACTGGGTGGGGACTGAGGCCAAGTACTGTACTCCTTTTCCTGCATTGAGTACTGGGCCTACCTGCCTTCCTTTCACCCTTTCTCAGAGTCTTCCTGGAATTGCCTGCTGCATCGCCCCAGGGTTTGTAGTTGTGCTTAGTTACAGGGGTGTGTGTGGTGGGGGGGTAGTAGGATGAGTCTATTTCGTCATGTCCCTCCATGTGTTTTGTTTGTTTGTTTGTTTGTTTGTTTTTATCTCAGCCCCTTGTCAGTCAAGTGATTTATTTGGGTTTCCATTATGCAATACAGCAGTACAGTTGAGAGCTGAGCTTAGGACTTAACCTCCACTGGTCTGTGCATATGGCCTTGATTAGTTAGTTCTTGGGCCTGGACATTGCTTCCAGAGATACTGTGCTCTATATACCTATTCCCTGGGATGGTCCAAATGAATAAAATGTTGCCATGGTGCAGTTATTAATAGTGCTGTCTCATTCCCTGAGGGGTTTTGGGATGGATCAGGTGAGTCCTGTGGTGATCTTAACCATGGGCTGTTGTGAAGAGTCAAGGATCCAACCCCACAGATACATAGTTACAAAGTGTTTGGCACACAGTGTTTGGCCTTTGACTTATAAATGCCACCTATTGTCATTATTATTATTATTTTTCATCATGATAAGCATATTTCATCCATCCCCCTATTCACCTCTCCTCTGGTTTTTTTCTTTATAGTTATGAGACTGTTTCATGTCTTATCCTTCTCTTTTTTTCCCCCTTTGCTTATTTTTTTCTTAAATTCCACATATGAGTGAGATCATATGGTATTTGTCTTTTTCTGACTTATTCTGCTTAGCATTATACTCTGTAGCTCCATCCGTATCATTGTAAATGGTAAGATTGCATTCTTTTTATGGCTGAATAATAATTCCACACATAGTTATTTTATGACTTTTTTCTTCATTAAGTGTCATATATACATAATATATGTCCTATAGTCAATCACTTATTAAATATGAAGAAATTCCTGTTTCCTTAATTTATTTTAGTAAAAAGAAATATAAATAAAAGTTCCAATATTTCCTTTCATACCCTAAGGGATTGTCTAGTGTGCCTCTGGGTGCGCACTCCCCTGGATTAAGAAATCCCTGGGACAGACAGCCCTAGGGTGAGCCTCAGAAGTTTGATACCAACTGGTGAACATGATCAGACAGTGAGTGAATAGATACACAGTTGCGGGAGGGTTGGATGTTTAAAGTACTATGATAACTCAAGGTATTGATTTTGATATTTCTCTTCATTAACTTCATACTGCCTTTGTTGTTCCTGGGCTGTTCTTTTCCTGAGATAAGGAGAGAAGAGTGGTGCTTTGACCTCAGTTTAGAACTCAGCTCATGTATCTGGCTGTTGGAGAAAGTTGGGTAAAACCTGCTGCATTAATTGTGGAGAGGCAAGAACTTGAGATTTGAGGATGAAATAGAAAAGAATACAGGAGGTTTTATCTATGGTTTTATGTGTGGTATTCACTGACAAATATTATTTAATATTTTAAGATATATAGCAATAAAAGCTCTGTTCTTGGGAGTAGGCAGTTTTGGGGTGGGAGAAGATTTCATGATATTAATTTAATCATGAATGCCCCCTCCCTTTTTTTGAAGTGTGTTTGAACTTTGTTCTACTGCTTGCTTGTTTAGCATCCAGGCATTTTTAATAGTGTCAAAAACATGTTTTTTGGTAGTTCCTTTGCTTCTCAATTAAATTTTTGTTTTACATTAATGTGTTCTACAGAGGGGCAGTGCTGGTTATGCAAAGGTGTTAGTCTTACCTCTCTTTCCCAACATTTCAGATATTTAGAGATTTACTGGAAATTAGTTTCCATTTATCATTTCAAAAAAGACTTATGTTTATAGCAGACTGCTTTTAAAAAGTTAATGATGTCAGTCCTTTTTGATATTCAGGGAATGAATTGAAGAAAAATTAATAGATTTTATCAGAATTACTCTTTTTTTGCTATCTGCTATAAAAGTTTTAGGATATAATTAATTTGTATTCCCCAATTTTTTAATTTTAGTGTTAATTTTAAGTTATACAGAAATATTGAAGTAAATGATATTCTTTATTAAACAATGCAGGAATCAATGCCCTGTCAACTAATTTCTTTCTTTATCTTCAGTTACTTCAATAACATGTTTCATCTATCCTGTAGAAGATTGTTTAAACCAATTTGCTTTCTTCTAAATTATCAGACTTACAATTGCCTTAAGTGAATGTTGCTTTGTACCCATGTGAGCTGAATCTGTCTCAAAACCCTTTAATAATTTGATCTCCTAAATATATTTATTAAGGACTGCAGACATTATCTCTATAAATATGTTTTCTTTTGCAAAGAACTAGAGATTTTTTCCACCTATAGAGTTATTTCAATGTTATTTTTGAGAGTATGTTCGCAGTAAAATATTTCTTCAAAATCTAATGTTTGAATCATATTCCTTATCTAGACAACTTTCCATACAACTCTTAAAACATTTCATATTTCTTTACCTGTCTTATTTTTTTTTTCAATAGAAAAACCAAGATCATTGATACTATTCTATCATTGAAATGAAACACTGTGCTGGACAGTTTTCTCGGGCAGGTTCTATCCCAATAGTGCCAATACATTGCAATTAATTTAAGAAGTCTATGGAATAATCAAGAAAAATCACTTAAATATAGATATCAAATGATATGGGATCAAAATATTCTTAGAGGCTCTAGGTACACAAAAAGGTACTAAGAAGAATTTCTGAAGTCCAGATTAGAAATGAATAATACCACATTTGTTTTGCACATTATAGTACTGGCCAAGGATGAAGCATTCTCTGTCAAAAGATAATTTTCAGGAGAAGGTAAAAGCCAGACTCTCCTAACAGATATAAATATGCACAGATGTTGAAGATTTTATTTTATTTCTTCATCAATGAAGGAGCTATACACATATTAAAATTAGTCAAAGGAAAGTTGAAACAGCAGCAACAACAAAAATTCATATGGAATAAATGAGTTGAATTACAAAGGGAGAAAAAAATAATTTTTTAAATTTTTTCTGCAGGAACAGTGGAGTCTACTGAAATTCTAAAGAATAAGGCAAATTTTCCCATCTATCTTTCCCTGCAGTTTGAAAGAGGTGTGAAATAGCTTGATTACAATGAACAAGGTGTGAATCAGACTCTGGAAGGGTGTGCTATAGACAATGAATCATTTTTCATTGAAGTTGAATTTTTTTTTTTGTTTGTTTTGTTTTGTTTTGTTTTTGTATCCTGTCCTTGAGTTTATTCCACCTCACTCACTGACAAAAAAGAAGGGAATGGAATCAGGGAAGGGAGCCAGAGACAAAAGTCATGCTTGTGAAATCCTTCAGATCATGGGAACAAACCAAAAGGATATAATACATTGTTTCCAATTCACTTGACTAAGATGAACTTGAGTTATAATGGGAATGGGTTTTTCATTATTAGTAAAACTATGTTATTACTCTTCCAAGATACATAGAGGTTACCACCCCCAGGCAGAGCCACTGGGGACTATGATTTCAATTTAAAGTGGCCTCAATCATAGTGACTGCCCAGTGAATCACTGATGAGTGAGCCATTTTGCTTTTGCTTTTTGCTTTTTGGCATTTTATTTTATTTTAACACCCTTGTAAGGTAATTATTATTATCCCCATTTCATAGGTAAGTAAACCAGGATTCAGTGTTTTACTGATAGGGCAAAACTCCAAATGGCTTTTGGCCACCAACCAAGACATTGGGCAAAGTAGAACCACGAGTCTTGCTCCCAGCTAGCTCATTTCATTCACTAGAATTTGTCCTTATACACTATACAAAACTTAATTTCCATTATTTGATTTCAAGTGTACCCATGTTTTTCTTACCAAAAAAGAAAACTAATTAGTCAACACTTTCTTCTATATTTTCCCTTCACAGAAGCTGACCCAATGCTGAATTTTTTTTTTAAAGATTTTATTTATTTATTTGACAGAGATCACAAGTAGGCAGAGAAGCTGGCAAAGAGAGAGGAGGAAGCAGGCTCCCTGCTGAGCAGAGAGCCCGATGCTGGGCTCGATCCCAGGACCCTGGGATCATGACCTGAGCTGAAGGCAGAGGCTTTAACCCACTGAGCCACCCAGGTGCCCCCCAATGCTAAATTTTTGAGATAGTTTTAAATTGTTTTTGCCTGGGCGCCTGGGTGGCTCAGTGGGTTAAGCCGCTGCCTTCGGCTCAGGTCATGATCTCAGGGTCCTGGGATTGAGTCCCGCATCGGGCTCTCTGCTCAGCAGGGAGCCTGCTTCCTCCTCTCTCTCTCTGCCTGCCTCTCTGCCTGCTTGTAATCTCTCTCTGTCAAATAAATAAATAAATCTTTAAAAATAAATAAATAAATAGATAAATAAATGAATAAATTGTTTTTGCCTGTAAATATCTCCTCAAAAACCTCCAGTGTATGCTGGAGCAGTTGGTGCAGAAAGGTTTAGAACAAGTGAAATAATCCCGTGTTCCTATTCTTGGTGATTTTGCTGTGAGTGTCTACCCTCCTATCCATTCACAGGACTGGCAGGACCCAGAGCTGGGGTCTATGCGGGATCTTCAGAGGATGCAGGATTACAATCAACACTCTTATGCAGAATGTGAATTGTTACTCTTTTATCTAATCCCCCTCTACTTATACTTAATTTTGTTACTTTCTGATTTGTTGTTTCTGATCTTTTTGCAGTAAACGGGATTAGTTCAGTAATTCATTGGATTTAAAAGTACTGTGGTAGGGGCGTCTGGGTGGCTCAGTCAGTTAAGCAGCTGACTCTTAATTGTGGCTCAGATTATCATCTCAGGGTCCTGGAATCAAGCCTCTGCATCAGGCTCCATGCTCAGTGGGGAGTCTGCTTCTCTCCCTCTGCCTCTCCCCCTGCTCTCTCGCTCTCTGTCTCTCTCTAAAATAAATAAATACATACATACATAAATAAAACTTCAAAAAAAAGTTTTAGTCCCCAGTGGCTCTGCCTGGCTTCATGCCAGGACCATTCTGGATTGGGCCCCATTGACTGAACAGTAAAAGGGAAGGCAACCTGGCACAGGGAAAGAACATGGGCATTGGATGAGTAGGTGCAACTTCAGATCCTGGGTTTGCTACCAGCAAGCAACATAGGTGGGCAATTGGGAACTTAGTAAAGGTGCTATATAGATGTGGTAGCTCTGAAATGGAGATGATTCCACTCCACTAGTAAGAATTCAGTATTTATTTAGTGAGAACTAAATGAGTCACAGATTTAAGACTTTTGCTTTAGTAAATTATGTAGTATTATTTTTGTTAATTCTTATTATTGGTGACTCCACTACTTCCCACCAGGCTTGAGTGGACCCCTGAGCTCCTCCTCTCCTCACAGTTTTTGTGGCCCATTCTTAGTGTCTATGGAGATTTAGCACAAATGGCCGCTCCCTCTTGAGACCTTGACTGTACATCCTGCGTGAGCCTCCTGCTCCCTCATGGCAGGCACTTGTGTGCTGCAGGCTCTGAGCTGGGCATGAGAAAGGGCCATTAGTGCCTCCAACGTGCTTTCATGACTGTCTTCTAAAGGATGAAGCTGCACTGCACTATTTGTGACCAAAGCCTTGTAAAAAACATCTCTTGAAGTCTGAGACATAGGGGCAGTATATTTAACTTCTCTTGAGTCTCACTTATCAAAATGAGGATGCTATGTCGCTCATAGATTTTAGGCTCTTCTGAAAGAGTTCAACCCTGAGCATATGAACCACTTGGGTGGTTCCAGCACCACATGTGTCTCCCACACATCTCAGGAGAGAGCTGATAGTGAGTCTCATGAGCATGGAGAAGGCCCTTCTTGGCTGAGAGCATGTACATCCTCTCCTCATTGGAGCCTGACTCAGATACATACTGAAAACTCTGGAGAAAACAAACAAACGAAAAAAATTTCAGCTGCCTTTGAAGGCTTTTCCTTGGATGTCCTGGAGCTACTCAGAACTGGCAACCATCCTCTTTTCCCTTGATCCTCTAGTGGCTCCAATGAGGTCAAATCCAAGGAGGAAGTTCTTTTCCCACTCATGCTGTAACCTGATATGCTGCCTAGAAATGCATGTCACAGTGTGACAAATGTGCAAACTATGGCTCTCTGGGGACAAGAAAGGACTTTTATCTCATGACTACGCCTATATTTGCATGGCTGTCATTGAGCAAACTGTCCAGGAGCAGGGGCTGTTACCTGAGCACAGATTCTTAAAATATGGCACTTGAGCAAAACTGCATTCTATGCAAGGGGAAGGAAGACATGATCAGAAGAAAAAGAGGGAGACCTGGACTTTAAAAATATGGTGATAAAATGATGATTCTGGGAGGCTTCCTGGCTTGGGTCACCTTTTGGGTTGAGTATTACTCTACATGTGTGGCTGACCATTTGCTTCAATTTCCTTGTGCTTGGAGACAGTTGTGATATAGTAAAACCAGGCTGGTCTTGGAGTCACAAGTCCTGAGTGTAAGTCAAGGCCCTGTCACTTTCTGTGTGATCTTAGACAATTCATTTTACTTCTTGGGTGCTCAACTGCCTCAGCTGCCAAAATGAGCAGAAAGTCTTAACAACAGTTGACTCTGGTGATGAATAAATGGGATAACTTGTAAATTGTCGGGCATTGAGTAAGTGTTCAATAAAATTCATTATTATTATTTTTTACTTTGCCAACCCCAGTGTTGACATGAAATTTTCAAAGGTTTATTTTTGAATCACTATTAAATAGTAGTGTATGTATTATCTTCATTATTTATTTATATTATTTATCATAGTTTCTTAAGAGCCTTTACCCCACATGCTGCCTTGAGACCGAGAACTAAAATCACATCCTACTTTCTGCATTAAGGTAATTTATGCTATTCCTCTACTTTTATTAGCACAATTTATTTTTCTCATGAAACTCTTGCCTAGGCAATAGTTTGATTATTCCTTACAGGAATGTCCTGAAGGACCCATCTACTCTTCCCCAGAAAAGATCAACTATCTGTGCCCTAACAGTCAAAGGAATCCTTTATCTCGAAGTTGTTCCCTTGTGTCCTCCAGTCCTGGACTGCTGTCATGACTCTTACTTGATCCTAACTGAGCCCTGCTTCAGGTCAAACTACCAAACTTCAGTCAATACCTTCCTCTGAGGCACTGTTCGAGCTCTGCTGTGTGGTGAAATTACTTTACCATGGTAAGCAACAAACTCAGCTGTACCTTATCAATAGGTCATGTTGGTGATGTTTGGGGATGCAGACATTTTGGTATTTGGGAAGTCCCACTGAGATCCAGTCAACTCTGAAACAGCCCTCTCTTTGGAGGCCTGTGGATCCCCCTGCTAGGTATGGGGACTTTCCTGACCATGATGCTCAGGGATGGGGTAGCGAAGGGGTTTCATATTCTTTAGAACAACTGTCTGTTTCAGTGAGCGCCCAGATGCCGTTTGTTCTCTTTTCTAAGAGTAAAGAATGCTCTTTAGCTATCATTTGGTTGTCTGATAAGATTTGTGAAATGATTATCCATGGTGGAAATCTATCTTACTACTTCATTAAAACTACTGTTTATCTCTGTCTCTGTTTTTTTTTTTTTTTTTTTTATTGTCCTTCATTGAGCGGGACCTTGAAATGAGGCCATTCTTCAAGCCAGCCCTAGGAAATAGGAAGCTCTGAAGGTCTGTCTGTTCTAAGACTGGCATGGCATCCTTTGGTCATCAGAAGCATTTGAAAACTTTCCTCATTCTCATCTTTTGTCCAGGGTAGTCTGGTTCCAGGAGATATCTCTCTGCAAACCATCCCATACTTCTGGAGCCACAAGGCTTGTTGGAGTTTGTAGCTGAATGACCCATCTACGACTTTGGAAGGCTGACATGTGAAGTGCATAAAAATTTTTGGATGAAATATTCCCAGATTCTTATGGATTTGACTAAGGTTAAGTCCATGCCTTCTCCTTCAGGCTGAACTCCTGCTACATGAATAATGTGTTTATATTATAATCCAAACTTGTGTGCTTATTTTACTAAATGGCCGGTATTAACCAATGATATTTGTGGAGTTTTTGATATAATCAAGATTGTTATTTGAGAGGAATCTTAAAAATAAAGCAAAAGTTCAAACTTCCAATAGTCTTCATATTTTAATTAGTACAAAGAAGCATCTAAAGGTTTTTTTAGTTCTAAAAATCTCTTTCTTAAGACATTCTTTGGCTAAGGCAAAAGAAAAACTTGCCTCTGTCTCTTCCAGATTTCCCTAAATCCCAACTTGAACCTAGGAGCTTTTATTTTATGTTCCTCTCCCCCACTGTACACTCTTTCTGCCCCATCTCTCCCTCTAATTCCCTACTTTCCTTCCTGACCATCCAGAATCCCTTAAGACTGGGTTCCTCTTAAAGATAAGTCTCCCTCAGGGGCGCCTTGCCTGGGTGGCTCAGTGGATTAAGCCGCTGCCTTCGGCTCAGGTCATAATCTCAGGGTCCTGGGATCGAGTCCCGCATCGGGCTCTCTGCTCAGCAGGGAGCCTGCTTCCCTCTCTCTCTCTCTCTGCCTGCCTCTCTGCCTACTTGTGGTTTCTCTCTGTCAAATAAATAAATCTTTAAAAAAAAAAAAAGATAACTCTCCCTCAGAACAAGGAGCCCTGTTCTGTTGCTATGAACCACTGTTGTCTCTCTGAGTGTTAGATTTTCCAAAGACCCATCAGAATAAGGAGACGTTTGCAGAAGGATTTAGAATAATTTTAGGAATGTATAATCCAGAACTCCCAAATATATACCAATTGACTAATTATTAGGAAAAGCATAAAATCAGAATAGGAAGCTTTGAGCATGATTTAAAAGACCTTAAGTTCATTGGAAACCAGAGGGACTTAGAAAAGCTGTCAGAGTTGGAAGATGTCTTTTGGAGACTATCCCTAAAATCTTCCATCCAAAAAGCACAGATTGGTTTCTAATCCAGTCCTGCAAGCAAAGAAAGGGCAGGATTTGGAGAACTCTGAGACAGGCTTTTTAATACCAGCAGATAGCATCCAGAACAGTTCTTGAGGAAGATCAGATTCCAGTTCTCTTCTCACTTTTGTTAGTGGTATTAAGCCAGAAGTTGGAGATTGATATGTAAGCACAAAGTAAAATTGGGAAATAACTCCATTGCTAGAACTCTCACACCCTGCAGAGCATTTTGAAAGTACCTTGGACTTAGAATGAAAGCAAAGTAGAATTCTGAAAAAAAATTTATGACTTTACAGATAAGACAGCTAGATAATTCTACCTCTGTCATTCAGCCTGAAAGGAGTCTCTTGATAATGAAGCCATGGATTCTGTAACAGAAGGGGCACTGAAATACGAACTGCCTTATCTTGGCTAAGTAAACAGAGAACATGCACAAAAAATGACATGATTAATCAAGAAGAGAGAATTTACAAGATATTGATCCAAAAATTGAAGAAGATCTTCTGGCTTATAGAGGTAAATCAACACAAAGAATGGATCGAAAAAGCTATGGAATGTGTTAGGATCCAAGCAAAGTTTGCTTAGTTTTTTTTTGTTTCTTTGTTTTGTTTTTTAAGATTTTATTTATTTGACACAGAGAGAGAGATTACAAGTAGGCAGAGAGGCAGGCAGAGAGAGAGGAGGAAGCAGGCTCCCTGCCCAGCAGAGAGCCCAATGTGGGGCTCGATCCCAGGACCCCAAGACCACGACCTGAGCCAAAGGCAGAGGATTAACCCACTGAGCCACCCAGGCACCCCGAAAAGTTTGCTTAGTTTTGATTAATCTGTTTCTTTGGTTTAATATCCTTTTTACCTAAAATATGAAAAGATACTTTTTCCATGTAATCTGCCAAGATAGTGTTCTACTAGAATATATTTGTGTGTTTAATGTCCTAAAAACATGTCTTTGATTATTTTTTAAAATGTTTATTTTAATTCCAGTTAGTTAACAAACAGTGTTATATTAGTTTCAGGTGTACAGTGCAATGATTCAACAATTACGTGCATCACCTGGTCCTCATGATGGCAAGTGTACTCCTTAATCCCTTTTGTAATCTTTGAGGGCAAAGAGGTAATGGGTGCATCCCCCTATCCATTTCCCCTCTGGTAGACATCATTTTTTCTCTATAGCTAAGTGTCTGTTTCTTGGTTTGTCTCTATTTTTCCCCTTTGCTTTTGTTCTATTTCTTAAATTCTGCATATGAGTGAAATAATATGTTTTTTTTCCTTCTTTACTGAATTATTTCACATAGTATAATACACTCTAGCTCCATGCATATTGTTGCAAATGGCAATATTTCATTATTTTTGATGGCTAATTTTCTATTGCATATGCAGATACCACATCTTCATTATCTATTCATCAGGCAATGGTATTATGTCCTTGATTATTTTAGAAAACAGAGCTTCCTTACTTTCAAAAGAGTGGAGACTCTTGCTAATCATGGTACCTACCTATGCTTATTTTTAACTGTGTAATTGTCACTATCAAGGAGGTGGCCAAATATTATTTCTCATGCACCCACAATCCTAAGTGTTCAGATCTCATGAGAACACTTTTTTCCTTCCTCATATTGATTTCCAAATATAAAATGAAGTGAAATATCTCTCAGGATAACTTTTGTACCCAAAACTATCTTTGGGATTTCTTGACCCCTAGAAAATCACAAAGGCTTGTTCTTACACTTTGAAAACAGAGGGGTCTAAAATAATAGCTTTATTTGATATGTTACTATTTATGAGTATCATGGGCAGAGTTGTCAAATCAGAAGAGATGCTGCGTCTTCTTCATGCTAAATATATATGGGGAAAATTTTCAAAGTCTTTTCAGAAGTCATAAGCTGTATTAAAAGGAACTAGATATTGGTCAGGGCCTTGCTGTCCACGATATGCATGTGTGTGCATGTGTGTCTGGGTACATATATACATGTATATCCTTATACAGACATTTTCCCCCTCAGCATCCTGATGTTAGGCAACAATAATATAGTCATAAGCCATAATTTTGGTTATTATTTCAACTGTCTACTTGGTCACAATCTCATTTTAATCTAGGATTTTCTTGGCTAGTGTTTTCAATTTGGGGTGTATATCAGACCTATCTAGAGAGTTTTATTAACATACCTCTAGGGAGTTTTGTTTACATACATATGTTTAGAACCTTCCAATCATCTCTGGAAAATTGTTCATCTTAATTTTTACCTTTGTAAACATTACAAATCCATTTTTATTAGATTAATGTACATTGTATTTGAAAACACTCTTAATCATTGTCCTTACAGACATTCTATCTAAAACTTCTGATTGCATTTTCTGTGTTTGTTTCACAGGTCATGAAAGCAACCAGATTTCTTTGTCATCTGTGTTATTGTAACAAATTCTTATCAGGTCTTTCACTTTGGAATGATCAGTAATAAGATAACCATAGCCATTTTAAGTCTCTGTCATCTAGAAATATCACTCATTTGACTTTGGTGTTTCCCTGAAGCCTCATTTACATGCCAGAGATGTTTTCATTGAGGGACTTTGTTCACAACCACCCCGTTGGAAGAACTTACCAGGTACTATTAACAGCGAGAAGAACCATGAACTCTTTTTTTTAAAAAAAATTTGTTATTTTTTCAGCATAACAGTATTCATTATTTTTGCACCATACCCAGTGCTCCATGCAATCCGTGCCCTCTCCAATACCCACCACCTGGTTCCCCCAACCTCCCACCCCCTGCCCCTTCAAAACCCTTAGATTGTTTTTCAGAGTCCATAGAACCATGGACTCTTACCGGGTTGACTGTTGGATTCATGTGCCTCAGCTAAGGAGACACAGCATCTTCAAATCCCAGGAAGACTGCCTCTAATGGTGATCTGATGCTGAGGGTCCTTAGGATCCACCCTAAGTCCTGGAAACTGCTAGTCTTTGGACATATAGACAACTTCTACACCAGATTCATAGAACTAGACCATGATTGTCACTTTCAATCTGCGTTTCTTCTCTAGTCTAGCTACTTTTTCCTCCTCCTGGCTTATGGTGGCTTTATTTGCCTATAAGTCTTGTATTTTTAATATTGTTTTTTGCATTTTTAGTCCATCGTTGGTATGATTCCAAAACCTGGTATAATTTACCACAAGCTGGATAAAGAGTACAACCAACCCAACTGTTGGTTTTGCATCCATTTCTCTACAGGAGCACCAATGTTCTCTGGTTCCATTTCCTTGTAATGAATCAGTTTCCTGGGAAACTGGGCTCAACCATCTGGTGAGGTTTTATATTGCAAACACCACAATGGTCCAGGCAGCCAGAAATCTAAAACCCCCATCACATTGTGCCTACAACAGAGAGAACACATGCTGCAAGGAGTGGGGAGCAATGTTATGCCTACAATGCTGCAGACCTCTTTAGGATCTTTAATGTTAAAAGAAAGAAAAGTGAGAAATCAGAGAATTAGGTTATTTGGCTAATGATCTCATTTATGGTTTTCTTTAGACTGGGAATGGGATATATTCTCTTGCTTTAACCTGGGCCCTCAAGAAACTCTGGCTGAGAAGTGGACAACACACTCTGAGTACAATCCATCTCTGAGTATGCATCTTGTGGCAGTGTCCAGAAGAGTCATCACCAGAGTCTTAAATGCTGGTGTAACCACTGTTCCATCAAATAATCCAGTGAAGAATGAATTATTTGACACTTCTGGAGGTTGTAGAACCATGGAGGTTGGAGTAAGTATCAACAGACACCTGGTATGGGATGATCACTCCCCAAATAGCAGTGAGGTCTAGATAGGCATACATGCTCACATGTTAATTAGTGATCTATCCTACCTCCCAGGCTGAAGAGTACCAGAAAAGAGGTTGAGGACATAAACTGTCGCCCCACACCCAGCTTGGGCACTGAGAACCACAACCTACTGTGTGGTTGTGTGTACTTTGCTATTCTTCTGCCTTCATTAGCATAATTTAATGTTTCCAGGAATAACTTGCCCAGGCATATGGCTTGTTTGCTCTTTACAGGGATTTTGTGAAAGACCCATCCACTCTGCCCTGCAAAACACTGGCAGTCTATGTATGCCCTAAGAGTCAAAAGAATCCTTCACCCCCAAGTCCTCCCTTGCTGTCTCTGCTGTTCAGGACTGCTGTGTCACAGTTCTTCCCCACTCTTTTTTTTTTTTTTTTTTTAAGATTTTATTTATTTGTCAGAGAGAAGGAGAGAGAGCAAGCACAGGCAGACAGAATGGCAGGCAGAGGCAGAGGGAGAAGCAGGCTCCCTGCCGAGCAAGGAGCCTGATGTGGGACTCGATCCCAGGATGCTGGGATCATGACCTGAGCCGAAGGCAGCTGCTTAACCAACTGAGCCACCCAGGCGTCCCAATTCTTCGCCACTCTTAACTGAGCCCCACTTCAGGTCAAATTCCAAAATCTCAGTCAATCATGATCTTGCTTTCCCCTCTTGGAAGCACAGGCAGCTTTGAGGTGTGGTGTCTATCCTTTCCACAGAAATTACAAACTCAGCTTTGTCTCATCAATAGGTTGTGTTGGCAATGTTTGGGAGCCAGGTTTTGATATATTTTACACATGCTAGATACTTCAGAGAAATTAGAAGTCTAGAATTCAAAAAACGTCTGCTCTTTATGGTTTGCTTTTTAAATTATTGCTACAATTTGGAATTAAGGTTTTTATATTTAAATATATTTCACCTTCTTAAACTCTATCTGAAATAATGTAGTAAGTTCAAACTTCAATGTTCACCTATTTTATTTTCTGAGAAATAATTTCTGTCCCTTAACAGATAAACTCAGGAGAGTAGATCTGGGGTTGTGGCTGCCAGCTGGGATGGAGCCATGAGCTATTAGAATCTGGTATCTACTTTGAGCCAGGCCTTGTGCAAACAGCTCTCTGGACATCAAACTATCTTCACTCCTTACAAATTCCCTGCTGCGGGGGTGTTGTCTTTATTTTACAGATGAGGAAACTGGCCCTCAGGTCGAAGGACTCAGTTGAATAAGATTTCCAACCCATGTTTGTTTGACTGCAGTAAAGTCTTTTTTTTACCCTCTACCTAGCCTTTATTGACTACCTCCTGTAGGCTACCTATTGTTACAGGTGCTAAGCACCCACCCAGTGGGCCTAGCCTGAGCCCTCTAGGGGCTTGCAGACATTCATGGACAATTGTGAAATTCTGTGTGAAATGGTAGTTTTGCAGGTTAGTTTGGGAGAACTTAACTCCTGAGGTAGCAAATGGGCCACCGAACCTGAGTTTCTGCTCTGAGTCAGAACTGAAATAGAATCTCTGGGTCCCCAGGTTCTCTTCCCCCAGAGAATCTTTGAGAGTTCCATCCTCTTGGTTGCCTTGAATGCCAATTTGTGCTGTCTTGTGGCTTCCATGTCCCACTGCTATTGCCCTGATGCCATCTAGAAGTGTGGGGCTTCACGACCCGAGTGAAGAGAAGAGGTTCCTCTCTGCCAGCTTCTTAGCATTCTCCCCAAGAGTTTCTTATAATGTTCTTAATGTTGTAACTCAGTTATTTTATTTTTTATTTTTTAAATTGTATTTTATTTAAATTCAATGAACATATACGGTATTCTTAGTTTCAGAGGTAGAGGTCAGTGATTCATCAGTTGTATGTAACACAGTGCTCATTACATCACATGCCCTCCTTAATGTCCGTCACCTAGTTATCCCATCCCCTCACTCCCCTCCCTTCCAGCAAACCTCAGTTTGCTCCCTGTGCAATTGCACTATTAGGTATCATTTATTAGGTCCTGGATCTGATGCCTGGAAAAGGGAGGACTACCCTGCCTCTTCCCTCTCCCCCGCTGCGTGTTGCACAGGTACATGCCTGCATCTTTCTGTTGGCCATGGCTTAGCTGTCAAGAAGTTGCCTGAGATCTTTGGCTTTCTCTTGCATAAGAAGGAACTTGCTGTCCCCTTTGAGGTTTCCCTGAAGAAAGCCCAGTCTTTTCCCTCATTGCTTCTCTCAGAGAAACACTAAATCCTCATGTTGGAGGAGAACTTCTGCTGCCTCATGATGGCATGCCTGAATTCCTAGAGAAAAAATGTGGATTAGGCCTACCTGGGATATTTAGCACACATGCTGTAAATGACTTGATTCCTTGAAACAGATCCAACTCCTAATCAGGGCTATCTTTTTTAGAATTAAGAAAGCCTTCGTGTGTCCTCTCTCCCTCCTCTCGCCTTCCCTGCCTCTCTCTCTCTCTCGCTCTCTTTCTCTCACCCGGTCCCTTTCTTTCTTCCAGAATAATGTACCATTGGTTAGCTATTAGGAAATCTGTTTGAGGACATTTGAGTTTTAGGAAAGCAGGCCCTTCTCAATGGTCATGAATTTATTTTGGGTTACATGACTTTTAGTTGGTCCTTGGCCAGATATCACTTTTATTGGGAATAAGTTATAACTGCTAAGTACTACATTCCTAATCCTTTTGGACATTTAAGAATCTTTATCAGAAGCAAGCGGTACACCAGTAACTTTTGGTCCTTTCCAAATAAAATAACTTCCTTTAATTGTACCAAGAATTTATTTCAGTGTTACAACAAATTTCAATTTTATTATTTACAATTCACTTGTTTTTCTCTTAGAGGGAATGATGCCCTGGAAGGAAGCTTAACTAAGTCAGATATGGAAAACTTTTTGGCATTTCAGGACAAATGGCAGTTTCTCATCCTGCACAGGGCTTCCCTGAGACTGGTGGGCACCATTTATCTGTGATGGATGTTTGAAGCAAGGGGAGAATTTGGAGATGACCGTAACACCAGGAAGGTTGGCACTGGCCTCCAGAAGAAGCAAATATGGAGCTGTTTGAATAAATCACTGTGACTCTGACATTGTAAGCAATGTATCCACCCAACTAAAACAAATCTTTTTTTTTGGGAAACATTCACAAGTTATAGAAGCCCCATGATGTTGAAAAAAATTAAAAAAATACAACGGGAAATCTTTTTCTCTCACATAATGTCTTACATGGTATCATCTAAACATTTTGAGTTGGATTATTTTCCTTTGTACTGAAATTAAGTTTTTGATTGTTTGTTTGTTTGTTTTAATTCATGGCTTATTTCCAGATCCCCACTTCAGGTTGTTTTTACCCTCTGCTGACTTGGGCCATTCTTTTGTAATTCTACAGAATAAGAATATTCATTTCAGATTTCAGGAGTTCTGGTTTTATTGTTATAGAGTGATTTCACAGTAAAACAAAAGAGCACTTAACAAATTCTTTTATCCAGGGCTCATAATAAATTCTGAGTACATTTTTCCTAATTTTGTTAGATGGATATACCTCTAATAGTGATGGAGAAAGAATTTGAGTTAGAGCAAAAAGGCCAGATCAGCTGTGTCTGGGTATTGCTTCTTCAGTGTAGGGTCTGGGGTTTTGGGAATGAGGAGCCTGTTTGCTTCTCCTGCACAGTAAAGATGTAAACCTGCCTCCCCCATCCCCCCTACCTACTACCCCAACCCACCCTGCTCCCACCCTGGCCTGACCTCCTCCATCTCTCTGCCCTCACCAGTAGATTAGATTTGGTGTTTTGCCAAATCTTTGGCTAAAACTCTTTACCAACAGAGGCCTTGCACTAACCAATCATCCTAGAAACTTTAAATTATGTGAATATCATACACTAGATATATTGAGAGCAAAGTTTGATTTATCAGCAAATGCATGATGTCAGAGCTATTTCTTTGGCTGCTTTTAACATACAGCAGTTGCTTCAAAGGCAGCGTAACTGAATAACATAAAAAGCTGCAGCTCAAAATTGCTGAATTAGAAGTATGAAAATATTGTTCACCAATTTATGGTGCTTATTCAGATACATTTGTTTTGCTCTGTGATTATTTGTAGTCACTGTCAGAAGGGATTTTACTAAAGATCTTGTCTTAACTTACCAGCCTTCTTGGGTATAAGCTGAAAATGATGCATGGTTCGCGAATCTTGCCTCAGATTTCAATTCCATTTCATCGCCCCAGTTAAGGCTTGGAAACATGGTTCGGATTTAGCCATGCTGCCATGGAAGCACACTCAGAAATTAAGACCCAAAAGCAACTCTACATGGGAACAAAACACCTGAAATTCTGATTTGATTAAGAGTAATTCACAAGGAGGCACTGCTAAAGGGCTGGCAGGTTGGGTTTGTTTGGGAGTACCTGCAACACAGCTGCTTTGGGAAATATCTGTTTGATGAATGTTGCCAGTTTCATAGGCAGCACAAGGCCTCTAATTGCTTTACGTCCTTCCCAGGGAATGCAGACTAGTGTTAACCCCAGGTCCTAATGGGATTAGGAATGGTTTGGAGAGAAGTTGTCTAATCTTCTACTGACTGTCTCCCTGAGTTAAAGGAAAAAAGCATATAAGACAAACCTGGTTCTACTAATGGCTACTGTTTCCTCTTGCTGGCTGCAACTGCAAGCATTTTGCCAGGGTTTACTAAGGGTTTGGTGCAGTCCTACAGTGGGATGCAGCCAGCGTTGGGTGCGGCAGGCGATGACTTCTGTCTGAGAGAACATTGCATAAATGGGGATGGGCTTTGGCAAAGCAGAGGGAAGGAACAGCTTGGAGGGGTTAAATCTTAGGAAAAAATCGTGGAAAGGACGTGCTTATCATCCACACTTTGAAATCTCTGACTTTGCATCCTTAAAGTCTGAACTTGGCACTAACAAATACTTCATTGTGAGGGGATTTGGGTTAAGTCACCATGGACAGCTTACTTGGCTTTCAGGATTTGGAAATGGCATTTCTCACCTCCTCCACACTAGCCTTTTCAGTTGCTTGCCAAGTATAAGAAGAAGAAGAAGAAAAAAAACCCTTAATTCTGGTTAGAAGTGTTTCAGGCATTACATAAAGACTAGCTTGGCTGTTGAACTGCAAGATCAGTGTGGCTAACTTCTAAATAAGTTTCGTTTCAGGAAGTATTTAAGCATGCTCTGTAGGATAGCAGTGCTAGTAAACACCCATGATTTAAAGCCACTCTGTACACTTAGACCCCGGCATACCTACTTTACAGCCTCATTATTCTGCCTAAGAACACCACCAGTATATAAAAATAACAAACACATTGCATTTGCTGAAATATTTTGGTCTACGTTTGAAAAGGTGCAATAAATTCCAATTTGGAAAAATAAAATTCTGTGAAGAAAATGTTTCTCTTCCTATGTTATAGGTTTTGCATTTTGGCCTTCAAATGAAATTTAAAATCAAAGTGGCACATGGTAAAGTGAATATTCCCATGGGATTTAATACTTGCAATTCTAAAATATAAACTGTTTTTATTTATCAGTAAAATTAAGAAATGTCTACCATTGATAATGGTTTAACTTTCTAAATGTTATTATTCTCTCTCTCTCTCTCTCTCCCCCCTTGCTACTTGTTTGAAATTGTGTAGACAGGGAGAGCCAAAACAAATTCCACTCTCCACTAACCATCTAGAGAAGAGTGTTGAGTATTTAAACTGTAAAAGTAGCTTTCAGTTTAACCTGGCATTTGCAATTTGTAGGAACAAATTGTGTATCCCTGTTCTGGTAAATTGAGTGCGTGCCACAATGGTGTGTCTCAGTGCTTTGTGGTTGGGAACAACATTTCATGCCCAGTCTTAGAGTACAAGTAGAAAAAAGTTCTGTATAACAAGGGTGGTCATGGTAGAGAATTCTGCCTTGGCTGCTTCAAGCCACAGGGTAATCTAACTAGGTACTCAAATGAATGGGGGTGATGTTGGGCAGAATTTGCTTCAGCTGTTGGCACTTCATTTTTGTTGAGTAGAACTTGTTGCCTAGTACGTGGGTGATTATGTGCCAGGATTCATTAGTTATGACAAATACAGTTCCTTCTGATATTTCTCAATTCAGTGGGAGCTGCGAAATTTATGCATAGGGCACCTGTCACCAGCAATGCTATCTCTCCAGGAAACATTCAGCATCTTCCACAGATGCTCCTCTAGGGGTAAACATCCTCCAAAGGGGGCTGACTTCACCAAGTGACTTTATGGGGCTGGAATATGAGCTGATTCTTGAGCTCTTGCTTTCTCAGCTCTGTGCCCCCCCCCCCGCCCCTTGGCCCCATTCATTCCCCCAGCCATGAGTTTATTCCCTCTAACTCATTTTGTTGTTCTTTAGTTTAAAGTGTGTTTTGTTTTCTTAAGAATTCCTTATGTAATACTCAGAGCTTTTCAAGATAAAAACCTCAGAGAGCTTGCTATGTAGATAAACCAGAGAAGGTATAAAAGATCTAGAAACTTGTATTCTTTCTACATAAAGACTAAGTTATCAAGGTCCTGCATTTTAGGTGGGCATTTTAAATTTTCTGGATCTCTGTATCTATCTTGCTGAGAAACAAAAATACTAGAGTGATGATATATTTCGAATTACAGTGCTGTGGTGGCTTTCCTGTAGGTCAGTAAGTCAGGATCTGAGATGGGGTAGATGGACAGGAGGACAGAGCTGGCGTCTGGGCACTAACGTCTCTGTCAGCTCAGATAAATTGCACAGTCCTGGTCCCAGATCCCCAATCTTCAAAGCCAGCGTGTCGGGTTACATTTTATAAGTAGAAACTCAGATTCAAAGGACTCAGGAAGATAATCTAGTCTTAACTCAGAGACACTTAAAGACGTACTTTTGATATTTATATGCTTTATTTTCACAGGCATTTCCTTTGCCAGTCCTTTCGTAGGCCAGTGTTTCAAACCTGTAAGCGTCATCGTTCTGCCGCAAAGCCAGCCTGGTTTCTAGCTGGAAGCATGCTGGCTGCTTCCTCATCTGCTCGAGACTGTTCGAGACTGTTCACGATCCCATGTGCAACTGGAGTGGTCGTATATGTGTATCCCTGTAAGGGGGTCTTCTGTCTGGAGTCCTGTCGGCAGGCCTTTGTGACAGCTCGCCGGACAGTGTAACTTGTAATTTATTCCCTCATGGATAAATCTGTTGCAAGGTTTCTTAATCACTGCAAAACTTGCTGGTACAATTCCATGTTTAACTAGAGGCATATGATGCCTCTGCTGCTGTTTACTAAAACCCTTCATTTCACTTCATAAACAGTTGGCCCAGGGTGGTTCTTCTTCCTCAGGCCACTCCTCAGCCCTCTCCATTGTGAGCTCAAGATTATTTTGTGGTCAGAATGTCTTCCACAGGAGACCCCTTTGTGTCTTTTCACTGACTCAGATACTTAGTCCAAACTCTAGCCTACTTCCTTCTATTTGAATCCCTTGGATATCTTAATGGGCTCTGAGCACATTGGTCAATTCTCCTTCAGAGAACCATGAGGCATTTCCCAGAATACTTGCTTCAGAGGAATTACACCACTTATTCCTGGCTACCATCTGCTAACAGGCAGAACCCTGGGTGGGCAGGGGAAGCTCAGATACAGGAGCCTGAGGAGTAGATCAGGGCCCAGATTCAGGAGTTGGGGAGTACATGAGGGTCCCCTGGGCCTGGACTAGAGAGTGGCTAGGCAGCCATTTTGGGGGTAGGAGGACTTGCAGCTCCTCTGCACCTCCAAAAGCTTGTCTGGACCCACTGACAAGCAACTCGGGCCTTGCTATTGCTCTTTTCCATGGGGGTCATAGTCTAGTTCTGTTTTCTGGCTGGGGGCAACCACGGTGGTACATGTCTCTCTCTCCATGCCTCTGCATCACTTATTTCCACACCCCCCTTGCTGCTTTCTAAACCCAACCCGCCACCCTCATTAGGGAAATAACTTGTTTCTTTTGCATTCCACTGCCTCCCCCTTGTTCATCTGAGCGCTTTGGAAATCTGTTGGAGGTGACTATGGCAGATGGAGTTGAGGGCTGTAAGAGGAAGAAAAAGTTAAGGGAGTAAATAAGTGTCAAGGAATTCATTGTCTGCTCTCCACCTGTTGTTATTCTGGTCCCAATCAACCTGCTCGCCAGGCTGGAGCCAGCGGCCATCTGGAAACACTGCTCTGTTTATAAACTTGGCATGAAGCAGCACTCCCGGGCCCTGACCTCCCACACGAATCTGGAAACAATTAGAGCAAGATGATAGGCAGGCAGGGAACGCTCCAGGGAGGGAGGAAGGGCGGGAGGAGGAGGAGAGGAGCCTGCAGGGGAGGGGGCAGAGGAGGGGCAAGGGGCAGGAGCCCAGGGAGGCAGGCCCAGGTCTGGGTGGGAGCCAGGCTGGGGTGTAGGGTGAACAGGGGTCCTGAAGTCTGAGAAGCCAGGGCCCTAGAGGAGGCCTGAGTGAGGGCAGGGAGACTAGGGGTAGGGGGAGCCAGGTGTGGGGGAAGCTGGGAGTGGAAGGGGGCAGTGGGGCCATCCAGGAGTGGTAGGGATCCAGGGTGTAGGATGTGGCAAGCAAGGGTAGGGTGGTGGAGCCAGATACCCAGTGGGGGGAGTCGGGTGTGGAAGGGAGTGTGGATGTGGGTCCAGGGAGGTCTTATTCTGGATGGGAGCTGGAGGGGCCCAGAGAGCCCTGGATCTGAATGGGGTCTGGGTGGGAGCCAGGACTGGGGGGCATGGGGTGGGGAGAGTCTGGGGATTAGTTGTGAGGAGCTGGTGATAGCCAGCCTGTCTGGGTCTGGGATGTGAGGACCAGGAGAGGGGCCCTAGCTATTTCCTTAAGATGGTGCAATTGCAGGCATGCACTGCGCACCCTGCAGCCTCAGCCTCACAGGGTGGCCTCCTTCCTGTTTCCTGGGACCTCTCAAGGAATAAAACAGTCATGTGAGGCAAAGAAAATAACACTATCTGCCCTTCTCTGTGAGCAGAGAGCAAGTATATCATGGACACAGTGAATAAAGCCCCTCTTGGTCCCTGTAAAAACAAAACAAAACAAAACAAAGCAAAAAAATAAAAACACAAAAAAACAAAACACTGTACAGTCTCAAGTCTTTGTTTTGGTTTTGGAAACACATTCTTGAAAAGCACTTTTTAAAAAGGAAGTTGAAGCAATGTTCCATTTTGCTTCAGAAACATTATAGAGGGAAATTTCTTTAAGAAGGACAATTCTTGTTGATCACACATTAAAATCAGTGTCGACCAACATTGTGCTTTTGTGTTGCAGGAGTTGATTCAGGTTTCCAGAGTCTGGTATTAGCGAGATGAATGAGCCTCTTCCTCTTCACTCAAGAAACAGTTTTTTTCTCTCATTCCCCTGCAGTTTTGAAATGTGATTCTTAACTCTGAGTGGATGCTCTTTTCACGCTCAGCTGGGTTCCTAAACTCCTGAAATATTAATCTGTGGGAGTTGCTGGCAAACCCATAGTGGGTGCCCATTACCAAGCTCCTGGTTGGCCAAAGTATACTCGATAAGGGAACTTTCCTCCATGACTGTCTTCCTGGCTCTAGGGGCTCTGGCAGAGCAGCCCTGTATCCAGAAATGTGGCCTCTCCCTTGGCCTTTTGTCCTGCTTCTGCAGTGCAGAATCCCCTCATCTCAGGCTGGAACATTGGCCCCAAGTGCATTTGCTTAGATTTTGGAAAACTAATCCACGAAAGTGGTGTCATCTGCCTATCCAATCCCAGTGCCCTTTTCAGTTATGGATTTCACTGACTCCCCCCTCTACAACACACCGTAGCTTCTTCTCACTATAGACTTCCCAGGCATTTTTCTTTTTTGCCTGAACATACTCTTTCACACTCCTTGCTTCTGCTACACTGGTTACAAAATCCAACCCCAGAATGTTTAGGACTGTGGAATATGAACCATGCAGTGATGTGAAAAAACAATCAAGCAAGATTTACAAGGCCTGCAGCATAGTCCTGAGAGTAGACTGAGCTGTGCCCTTCATGTGGCTTTCATATCCAGTGGTGCACCTCAGAGCAGGGCTCCTGAGACTCCCCAGAGACGTTCAACCTGGTAAGCCAATTTCAGGCCTCGAGTCTTTTTGCAAATGGATTCATTTGAACTATAATATAAAATATTGTATTTATTTAACCCCCAAAGCTGATCTCCTTTGTCTTTATGAACTGGCTAGGCAGCTAAGAACCTGCATTCCTTCCATAGTTAATAAAACTTCATATTTTTCTCTGTATTCATTAATTTAATTACACTCAAACTCTTTTAATCTATGTCAGTTTTTCAAACTTTACCCAGATGAAGAAAACACAAGCCCCTCCCTCTTCAACATGCAACATATCCATAATTTTAAAAGACACAACTTGAAAATTCATTTTCCCAATCATCTTGTATCTTTTAGATTTTCTGACCTGGAGATAGTAGAGATATAAATTGACCTGGCTATAATTTTTCCCAAGGTGATAGATTTATACTTTTAATGTCCACATTTGTTTAACCTTACTAAAAAAACAAAAAACAAAAACAAAAAAACAAAACAAAACAAAAAAACACTGTATCCAAGTTGCTTCACACAAGACCCTGTAGATTCTTTAAAGCATTCAGCATGTATTTGGGATTGATATGTATCTGAAAGTAAAGAGAGTGGGTGGCAGTGGTGGTGCCCCACTCAGATGAATCTTGGGACACAGTGATCAATAGTGCTTCCTCAGTCCCTCCCATGGTGATTTTTGAAAATTAATGACATTTCTATAAAGTGTTTTGTGCTTTTTGGGAGAAATAAATGCAATCTATCAGCATCCAGTTACTGTGTCCTCACAACTCAGAGTAGAGATGAGAGCTTGATCATCTAGCTGGTGGGAGAAACCCTTCCCAGTGTAACCTCCTTCTCTTGAATCTTCTCTAAACAACATCTGTTCAAAGAGTCCTTCAAAACAGTCTTCCCACTTCTTACTAAGAACACTGAGACCCCTCTCAATTAATTTTAATTAATTCATTAATTAATTAAAATTAATTAAAATGTTTATCTTCTTTTCCCCTTCTCCCCCTTCCCTACCTGAGAGCTCTTATAATTCCTTTTCTGGACAGACTCATCTACCAACCATTCCCTCCTTTCTGCCTCTTTTTTGCCACCATTGGACTTTGCCTTGATTTGATTTTTAAGAGAGAAATCTTTGTTTCCTCCAAAAGAAAAAAATAAATAAAAACCAAAGCAAAATGAAACATTTACATATTGTAGAAAATTATATTTTTTCTTATTTCATTGTTTCTGGAAATTCTCACAGTAATATTTTACTTAAATGCTTGGTCCAAGGAAGGCTTTAAGAATGAGAGGCTCCATACAGCTTTCTAATCTGGAAGTCAGCTACTATTTCAACTCTTTGGTGCACAGAAAAGTAACAACTTTAGTTTTCCTTTTCTACTTCTAAGGAGTGGAGCTGCAGAGAGAAGTAGCTCTGAAGTATTTTCTCTTTCCAAGAATACTCAGGGAAGGATTGTAGATTAAAACTCAAAAATTTGTGATTAAGTCTTCCTCTAAAAACTGGACAACATTCTTGCCCCAATCGTCCTTATCTGAAAGTGTTAGAGGCCGAAAGGGCCAGTGGTGTTTCCAAACTCATGGTGTGTTCCTTGTGTGAATTCTGCTGGCTGTTTAATTACAAGATCATTTAATGGAGGCTGACTTTTAGGCATATGTGCCATAAGTCATGTGTTCTTTCTTTAGTTGCCCTGTGAAGTCAGTGACCATGTCTCTGACTTGATGGAATGGGTGTTTCCTGGTTCATCTGGCCTTGCACTTAAGACTTACATGTGATAATAATGAAAACATCTAGAACTGTTTGTGTGGGGTTGGTTAGGGCTTCACTGACACTGAGTTTAAGGGCACACTACCAGAGCATATGGTACTGTATTCTAGGTAATGCTCAGTAATCATGGAGTCCTGTGATAGAGCTCTGTGCAAAATGAGGACAGAATGATTTCTTTCTCTTTGTTTGCCCTTTGATATTTCATGTCTGCTTTATTTGTCACTATCTATTCTGTTCCTACTACATTCATTGACAGATGAATAAGAGACTTTCATTAACTATGAGCTCAGTGAATGAATGAATTAATGGTAAGAGATATTTTTTGATTGAAAAATTGGGGAATATTTTATAACAAAATTAACAGAGAAAGCCCGAGACTGTCCTGGGGGGATGGTACATTCCAGTAATCTTTTTGTCTTCTATCTCTCCCCACTAAGAAACATTTGCTACTTAAACATATTTAATGGGATGCCTGGGTGGTTCATTTGGTTAAGTGTCTGTCTTCGGCTCAGGTTGTGATCTTGTAGTCCCAAGAGCCCCCCTCAGCCTCGCCACTCAGCAGAGAGTCTACTTCTTCCTCTCCCTCTGCTCCTCACCCAGCTCCTGCTCTCACTCTCACATAAATAAATAAACAATGAAACTTAGAATACTGAAAATAAATAAATAAATAAAAATTTTAAATAAACATATCTATTGCTACAACTGCAGTATTAGAAGCAGTGTTAGTACAAGTACTGGTAGTTGCAATAGGAGTAGGAATTCTGTAATGGGAACAAATTTTCTAGGTGTGTTGTGTTGTGTCATACTCAACTTTGTGTTCTACAGGCTTTACAATCAGAGAAGACACTGGCTTTTGATCCTGCAGGAAAAGAGCAGACACCTACTAAACAAAAAAGACACTTTTCATTTTAGACAGTCAAATCCTGTTTTTATTTGGCAACTTAATATGCGGGAAAGCAAAGTTCTCCAGAAAGCCTGAGAGAGATGGGGAAAGAGGTAGAGATGAGGGGGGAGGGGAAGAGTGAGAGGAAGGGGAAAAGGAAAGGGAGAGGGAGTGGACTCACCCAATTTCTAAATTCCTCAGCACATGAAGCATGAACTGCTTGGAACTTAAAGTATTGCCCACAGAAGGTCATGGACTTACAACACGAGGGAAGAAGGGGGATTTCATCAAGTGGTGAGAAACCGTGAAGCCCCATCCCTTATTAACATGGAAGTCTTCTGGGAAGAAGGAAGAGAGGTTGGAGGGTCACATGTAATAGTTAATTGGTTGCTTCAGAGACATTCAGATTAGCACCAGAGAACACTAAGAACTAAAGGTTAGAAGCACCCCTCCCCTTGCACTGATAAGAGGGTTGCAGCTTGTAGGAGAAGCCCATACCCATGGCTCCTTGAGCTTCTATAGCAACTTGGGTTGCTGATGACTCCACTGTGCCTTGCTGACAACTTGAGGAAGAGAGAAGCTGTGGGCAAAATCAGAAGGACTAAGCCAGTGACCAATGAGCATGAGTTACACAAAAGGGAATATTTTAAATAGCTCTGATGGAGGTTTAAAACACCTGGGGTGGGGTTTGTGAGGAAGCTCTGATCATCATGATTACTCTGTTCATTAATTTTCTTATCAACTGTTTTGTACTTAGCACTTATTCCATTGCAGAGGCTTAAGTGGGGCCCAAGGTGGGCTCCGCAGAGCAGGAACATGTCTACAGCACCAAACACAGCTTCTGACATGTAGGAACTACTCAACTAGGTAGAGGTAGCCACTTGTATTATTCATATAGAAATTCTCAGTATACATCTTTACTGAAATAAAGAACTGGACCTGTCTAGTCCAGAAGTTCTCTTAATTTGGTTATATACTCAGCATCACACAGAAATACTGGCTCAAACTATGCTTTCTTGCTAGATATACACATGCATACATATTTTTTTATCCTATCATTCCTATTTCTTCTTTATCAAGCTAATAATAGTTTAAATTATTTGTGTTTGAAATTCTGGAGTTAGGTTGGGTGGTCAACATAGTACTTCTATCTTTGCTTTTTTTTTTTTAAGATTTTATTTATTTATTTTGACAGAAATCACAAGTAGGCAGAGAGGCAGGCACAGAGAGAGAGAGGAGAAAGCAGGCTTCTTGCTGAGCAGAAATCCTAGGACCCTGAGATCATGACCTGAGCTGAAGGTAAAGGCTTAACCCACTGAGCCATCCACCCAGGGGCCCCCATCTTTGCTTTTTATTTTCAACTTTTTTGCTTCTAAACTGAAAATTTGTTCTGCTGTGCCATCTCCTACTGCTCTCATTTTGCTCTTCTTTCCTTTTTTCCAGTTCTGTTCTTTTCTTTTCCTCCCCTTCCAGCTCCCCACAAAACTACCCCATGCTGTGATCAGGTTCACTCTTTAGTCCAGGGATTCTACATAGAGTCTACAGCTCATGTCACATGCCCTGACACTTTTATGTGAAAAGTCTGACCACCAGAGAATGCTCCAGGCTGTGTGGAGCCCAACTGAGTCATTCTTGCGTTGAACCTCAGCCAACCTGTGCTGATCGTGAGCGAGCCCAAATTAAGTCTGTTAGCCCTCCTTACTTGGTAGAGTTTCCTAGTCAATCCATAGACCCATGAGAAACAATAAATAATTGTCTTTTTTTTTTTTTAAACCACAAAGTCTTGGAGTGGTTTGTTAGGCAAAAAAAGCGAACTGATATAGTCAATAATCATCTTTTATTGCTAAATCTAGAGGATCATTTTTTAGTCCTTACAGCAGAGACTTATATAGGTCACCCCAAATCCATGTCCTTTTTCCACAAGCATATATCTGGGTTATATTTTCTCACCCTCACATGGCCTGTGGTTGAGTTCTGGCTAACAGAATATGTTAGAAGCAATGTCACTTCAATTCTGGCTTATAGACGCCTCTTTCCTGCAACACATTTCCCATAATCTGGCTGAATGCAGAGAAACTAAGGAGGCCAGATCCACAGTGTGGAAGACACATGGGTTTCTGAATGATAATACGGAAGACTGCTACTCAACAGGAACATCTACAGTAGATTTTGTGTGAGTGAGAAGCTAACTTCTGTTGTGTCAAGTTCCTGAAGTTTGGGGTTCATGTAGAGCAACTGGGTTTGTTTGCCTTGCTAACTGCCCTCCTTTTCTTACTTGACCTCTCTGTAGCACTGGGCAAAGCTAATTCCTTTCTGTTATGGCATCCTCTTCCCCTGGGTTCCTCTAGCCCATACACTATAGCTTCTCCACGCATATACCAATGGTTCTCCATTATTTTCAAGAAGATAAGGTCCAGAATTCTTAACATGCCTTTGCTAAAGCCTTTATTTACCTCTCCACCTCTGTCTCACCACCATAGTCTTCCAACTGTGCATTTATATAAACACATCATGCTCTCATGTACTCTGAGGTCTTATATTTGTTGTTACCCCAGTTTGAAAAAGCCTTTCAACTTATTGCCCTATTAACTTTTCCCACCATTTTGGATCTGTTCTATTACCCTTTCCAAGGACCCTGAACCCCAAAGATGGATGAAGAGCAACTGTGGACTGTGAGGGGATTCCGTGTTTGCCCCAGTCATAGGACTAACTGCTGTACCAGCGCTTCACGGCTCTTCATCAGGGGACTCTGTGCGCTGCACTGTTTCAGCCTATCATGCTCACTGTTGCATTCCGAATGTATAAACTGATGTGTGCCATTGAGTCATCCTCATAACCATTTAGTGAGTGCATAAATTACTGAGTTCAGCAATACTGGAGAAACAAGAGTGCATGAAATCTAGAAATTAGACTCAAAGCTCAATAACTGGCAATTATGAGAAAATCAGCTTAGAGAAATAACGTTGCTTAATCTATCTTGGAGATTATCTGTACTTGGTTCCTCTGACATTTACTAGACTATTTACAATTATAGGTGTAGAACAGCTTTTTTCTTTCCCAAATAATGTTTCCTTTTATTATCATTAGTGATGAAAATTGGATTTATTTCACATATTATGATGCAGAATTCGATATTTTATGTGAACATAAGTGCTCTGTAAAACCTTAAGTATATTTCTCTATTAGAATTGGCAGATGAAGGGTTCTACAAACTTGTGGCCAGCTGAGAGGTTCCCAAAACATTGCTATTGAAGTAGAGGGAACAAAGGGTATAACATGGGTGTCTGAATTCCTTTTTTGGGATGAGGTAGATGTGCATTTGCATATGTTCTTTATTATGACACTTCCCTTTAATAAGAAGGAAAACTCAGGCACTGGGAAGTTATGTTTGCTACCCAAGGTCCCACAGCAACTCGGGTTTGATACTGCATCTGAAAGCAGGTGTAGGTGTTTTTGCCTAGGAACCCACACTGACTCCTAGACCTGGAAATGAATCAAAAAGAGCCTCTGTCAACTCATAATGATCACTCTGGTAAAGCTGACCACATACCTGTGAGGTTGCATGTGGAGGAGGATTTGGAGGGACTCCATCAGTGCATGTTCACAGTTGAACTTCATGGAGGGGTGGATTATTCTGGAATTTGCTTTTGTTGCCAAGCTGTTGTGTGAACCTGTCCTGTGTGTGCTGTGCCTGTCTTTATTTCTTACTCTGAGGAGTTTACAGTGGACCAGAGAAAAGGTCCAGGGGGCCATGTTACCACCTTGCCATGGCTGATGATAATGAGAGCAGCTAAGATTGTACCAAGTGCTTCATATGTACTCAACTCCTCTCCTGAATGGCCTCATCCAGGTCTCCACTGGCACCACCAGGGAGATGCTATGGTTCCTGTCAGCTGTCAGCCAAGGGCACAGAAGACTCTGGAACTGCCCCCCTGTTCCTTTCAGAGTACTTGTCCCAAAGTGGGCTCTGCTCACTGGACCAAGCTTTGACCTCAAGGAGGGAGTGTGGCACCTTCCCATAGAACTCCAGGGTCCTCTCTAGAACAAAACCTCTTTCATTCTCTGGTTTCTGGGCCCTCTCACCCACTCCCTCACTGTGGAAGCTTACTTTGGAAGAACCATTTCTTACACCCTGAAATGAAGACATAATAAATTTGAATATGTAAGGACGGATGGTAAAATAATCACATTTGGAGTAAACAGACACATCTTTATAACCATAAAACATTTGTGTTTATATTTACCGGATTAGCTTACAAACCTAAATTCTTAACTATTTATTTTTGTGTTAATTTGAATGTGTTGGTCATAGCAGAGGACAGCTGAAATGGGCTGTAAGCAGGAAGAGACACCCCTCTGAACGACATCCATCTCATTTGGGGAGTGCATGACCCCCTCATGACACCATGCTTCCACACACCGCTGTGCAATACTTACCCCCACGCATCCTGTTTAGAGTCAGCTTAGATCCTGCAGAATTTTCCTTCTATTTTTCAGCAACAGAATATGAGGCAAAGGCCAAGAGCTGCCGATCTGTCTGCACTGTTTGGAAGAGCCCCTGAACTGCTGCTTTGTAGAGCTGAGAGGAAGTGCTGCCTGGCCCTTCAGAGCTCCCTGCAGGCTCTGGGCTGTTAGTCAGCAACCTGCAGTCTGCTCTGTCCCACTAAACCTCCCCCACAGCCTGTGTTGGCTTAGGCTCTCTGAGGTTATCCTATCTGTGTTGTCTACACTGTGTTCTGTTGTCCTGGTAAGTGTACAGGTGATAGTGTGAAGGGTAAGGGCCCTGAGAAACAGCCCTAACTCACCTGGAGAGCCTCACAGAGTTAAGGCACCCAGTCCTCTCCACCTGCCTAAATGAGGGGTAGTCACCAAGATTGTGTAACCAGCACCAGCACAGCCTGAGAGCCCAGGATGAATCAGTCAGTTGTGGTTAAAGACCTAAAACAGCCTTTGTGCTCTAATACATTTTCACAGACAAGGAGCTTCAGTGCTGTCTCAAGACCTTTTCACTTGTTGCCATCATCTGAGTTAAAGCTTGAGATTTGCATATTAAGCAGACTGATCTTTGCCTGGAGCTCATATTCCTGTGGTAGGGTGGTGGAGGAAGATATGCAAAAAGCATCATCTATAAGTAATTTTCATGTTATGTTAAAAATGACCAAAGCTTAAGAAATAAAGCATGGATCCTGCTGAGGGAAAGGGGACTGCGGGGAGAGCTGCAACTTAAAATAGGGTGGCCAACATGGGCCTATCTGTGAAAATAACACTGCAGAAATGAGTGGAAAGAGGGGCAGGGTGTGTATTTCTGAGTGCGGAGTGTTTTGGAAGAGGTAACAACCCATGCAAAGGGCCAGTGTTGAGGTGTTGAGGGAGGCCAGTGTGCCCAGTCTATTCAATACAGGAGACAGAGTCATTGCTTGAAGACCTTAGTGAACAATACTACTTCTCTGATGCAGAGATGCAGTGGCCCCCAATGATACTGAGAATGGAAACAAAGGTTTACTGTGACCCCTTCTACACTTTGGCCTCTGGCTTCTCTGACCCCACAGCTCCCCATGGTGACTGCCTTGTCAACTGTGTTGAGAGCGGACTGTGGAGGGCAAATGTGGAAGGGGACAGTCATTAAGAGACTATATAACAAATTCCTCCATGTCACAGTGACTCACAGCAGCACCCTCTGTTTCATGACTCTGGGGTTGGCAATGTGGGCTGGACTGCGAAGGACAGTCTTGTTGCTTCAGTCTGGGATCCCTTGTGAATCTGGGCACCAGTAACACCTCTCTGGTGGTTCTGCTGTTGGACAGTGGCTGGGTGTTGGCTGGCAGGATGGAGTGACTGATCAGTGAGTCTCATGGCTCAGCAGGATGGCCCAGGCAGCTATTCAAATGGTGCCTTGGAGGGTGACCTGGGTCATAACCCCAGGGTTCTGGGATCAAGCCCTACATGGAGCTCCCTGCTCCAAGGGAAGCCTTCTTCTCTCTCCCTCTCCCACTTCCCCTGCTTATGTTCCCTCTCTCACTGTCTCTCTCCTTCTTCCAATAAATAAATAAATAAATAAAATCTTTTTTTTTTTTAAAGGTCTTTTGGGGGGTGGGGTCCCAGGAACTAAGAGGGCAACCTCAAGAAGCAGTGCTTTTCAGATCCATACTGGCTGTAGGTCACACCTGAGAGTCTATGTTGAAGAGTACTAGCAAAGCATGCAGGTTCAAGGGGGCCTAGATACATGGGGCTGTTGCTCCATCAGGCACAGGGTGGCTGCTATGATGTGGGGGACATGTTGGTGTTGTGCACTAGGGACTATCATTAGAGATAGTAAAAAGTAGTTGAATTATGAATATTTTCTGAAGATGTAGTCAATAGGATTTGCTGAGGGAATAGACATGGAAAGGAAGAAAAAGAGAATTCAAGGGTGACTGAGGATCTGGGCTTGAGCAACTAGGATGGAGGTGCCACTGGCTAAGACGAAAAAGCTGGAAGTGGGTTAGGCTTGGGGAAGAACAGGGGCTCCATTGCCAACAGGCCAAGTCTGAAATGTCTGTTAGGCATCCATGTGAAACACTGAGTAGGTAATTGAATATACACGTCTGGAGTTTGGGAAGGGAGAGGTTTGGGCTAGAGACAGAAATTTTACCATGAAATATTTTTAAAGGTGGACAGACTGACATGATTAGAAAGAACCACAAAGGTATGCAACCTGACTCTGGTCAATATTTGTCCTGCCTTTGCTTAGATTCTTCCACTGAATTACCAATCTAACTACCTTCATTTGACTAATCACTGAACTTCTATTACATACAATATACTACTGTCTAGTACAGTGGCCCACAAAGTATCAGGGAAATGAATATATAAAATATATATGTATATGTATATATACACAAATATATTTATATATTATATATATATTTATATATGTATATACAATTTTAATATCAATTTTCTATTAATAAGAATAAATTTATTTGAAAACAAAGATTATCTTAATGATTTCAATTAGGTGGGAAGATTTGTATCACAAAAACGTAGACATATATACCCAAATACCTGTATGCACACATGACAGCTGACCATTGCATACTTGCTTTGCAGCCCAGTAAGCTAGGCATGAAAGGGGTGACTGGTCATTTTCTACAGACAACAAAGCTAGGGTCTGGAGCAGGGAAGAGCTGGCTCCAGACCCTAAACCAGCACTTAGTGGATTTGGAATGACTGGGTTTTGTTTGTTTGTTTGTTTGTTTGTTTTGACCTGGGTCTTCTGACTGCACTTGGATGCCCTTAACTGATGAAAAATTAATAGACCATTCTTACCAAAAAGAACAGCCACTCCATACAAAGGTAAGGCTACAATGTGGCATGGAGGCTGGGTCAACAATTTTTCCCCAAAGAATTTATTTTTATACTTTTTATTTTGATATGACAATAGATTTATATGTAGCTATAAGATATAATACTGTGATCCCATGTGCCTTTTACCCAGTTTCCTCCAGTTGGTAACATCTCGTAAAACTGTAGTACAATATCACTGTGTCACATCCTAAATACTGAATTGATACACTCTACTGACTTTATTCAGATTTTACCAATTTTCACATCTATTCATGTTAGTGTGTGCATGTGTGAATTTACTTTCAGTAATTGCATTACTCGTGTCAAGATACAGAATGATTCCATCATAAGGGTCCCCATGCTTTTCTATAAAGTCTCCCTGTTCCCCACTATCCCTGACGTCTACTCTCTTCTCTGTCACTGTGTTTTTATCATTTGAGACAGTTGTACAAATGAAGTCCTACAGTATGTATGAGATTTTTTTTTCACTCAGCAAAATTCCCTTGAGATCGATGCAAGCTGTGATGTGTGTAGAGGGTTCCTTCCTTTTTATTACCATGAAGGGTTCCATCAAATGGATGGACCACTGTTTGTTTCACTATTCACCCCTTGAACAACGTCTGGGTTGGCTGCTGTTTTGGGCTATTAGAAATAATATTCGGGGCACCTGGCTCAGTTGGTTAGGCATCTGGCTCAGGTCATGATCCCAGGATCCTGGGATTGAGTCCCACATCAGGCTCCAAGCTCAGTGAAGAGTTTGCTGCTTCCTCTTTCTCTCTGGCCCTCTGCCCCTCCCCCACCACTCATGTTCTTGCTCTCTCTCAAATAAATAAATAAAATCTTTAAAAAAAAGAAATAATACATCTATAAACATTCATGTGCAACTTTTTGTGTGCACATAAATTTTCAAAAATTAAAAAAGAGAAATGTTTCCAAATTCTTGAACAAGTGTCAGCCAGGATCCCAGAGCACCAAAGAAAGGAAGGTGGAAGTGATGATTTACCTAAAAAATTATCTGGATAGGTGTGACCAGTTGGCAACTCCAACCATTAAACTGAACCTCAGAAGGGCTCGTTTAGGTCATGCAACCGAGTAGCTCTCCTCTAGTTTCCTTCTCAGTGGGGTCAGCTGCAGACAGTTCTCAGCCCGCCACTCCCAGAACCGACCTGATGAAGGAAGCTATTGAATACGGCACATTTGAAGGCTGGCAAATGCCTGCTAGAGATTATTTTAGCTTTGCTGTGGTCAATTTTCTTTCTGACTGCACTGAGCTGACACTGTGCGATGTCCTCAGCATGTAACAGAGTCGTGTTATCACCTAAAAAAATAGTTTCTTTCTTGTGGCTTACAGGGCGAAATGTATTGATTACAAAATTTTAACTGGTCACTCCATTTATTTATTTATTTATCTTTAAATATTTAAAGATTTAATATTTATTTATTTATTTATTTATATTTTATTTTTTATAAACATATATTTTTATCCCCAGGGGTACAGGTCTGTGAATCACCAGGTTTACACACTTCACAGCACTCACCAAAGCACATACCCTCCCCAATGTCCATAATCCCACCCCCTTCCCACCTCCCACCAAGTAACTGGTCACTTTAAAAGAGTAAAAGGTGTGGTGCAAAAACAAGGAATACTGTTATGCTGAAAATTAAAAAAAGAAAAAAAGAAATTGGCCTCTGATTATGATTTCATTCCCCAAATAAAATAGAGATGATACAGTGATTAAAAAAAAAAAGTGTAAAAGGCTAGGGATGAGGACTTTTGGATTCTGCTGTATTTATAACAGAAAGAGTCATATTATTTTGTAATCATACCTGATACAAAGCATTCTTTCCTTCTCTATGGCCTTGAATGATTGTAGGATCTGTCGCCACTGCACCAAGTGACTGACAGGATCACATGTTCCCCGTTGTAGTCTGTGGAGACCATGCATTTCTCTCAAGTGATGCTCAATAGAGGAGGGGCTTGTTCTCGGAGACTTATCAGCGTATATTTGTTTTGGGTTTCGGGGCAGCCTGTCTCGGTTGAACCTTCATGCCTTCAGGCAACTTGAAAGTTGAGATTGGTCATACTGTGGCATGGCTAAGATCATTAGAGATGGATTATTTAAACAATGATACCACCACTATCCACGAAGTTAGCATTGTTTAAATAACCATCTCTAAACAATCAAATTAACATACTATATTTGGCTTTTACCTATTATTAATGAAATTGTTCTTGATTTTAAAGAATTGAACAGGGATGCCTTCTGTTAGTATTGAATGTTAATGTGATATTAATTACCCAAATAAAGTAAGGTATTCATTTTCAGAGAAAGCATGGTAAAAGAGGCAGTTGGTGACTGGGTCCTCTGTTTATCTCTTCAACCTCCTTCTGACACACTACAGTAGGTTCTCTTTCACCATTTCAACTCCCAGGCCTTCCGTGAAAAACCCATGGCTTGTATTCTCAATGCTTTTCAGGCCTTGCTGATCTTTCTGCCTGGATATTCTCCTTTACTACTTGGTCACATTCTACTCCTTGAAGGTTCAGCTTCAGACTTAGATGTTGATTTATTCATTCATTTACTTATTCACTAAGTCATTTAGCACTTACTGAATAATTTAGAATGTGCCACACATTTTGTTAGGTGTTTAAGACACAAAGACATCATTCTAATCACCTTCAAAGGTCTTCAAGACGGACACAGAACCGAAATGTGCACATAACAATGCTATTGTGCGGTAGAGTTTACGCAGGTATTCCGGGAGTACTGAAGAGGAATGTCAAACTACCTGGGAAGGAGGGAGGGAAGGATCATTTCCCATTTAGAGGGTCCCCTCAAAATGCATGCCTGATGTAACATAGCACAGCTTACTGTGTTACCTTCTCCCCCAAACTCCCAATACCTTCTTGCCTGCCAGTAGCCTGGCACTTCACAGGCATTCTGTGTAACACCTCTGTCTCAGTTCTTTTAACTGGCATTGGGTTTGATTTCTTTTCAGCTTTTGGTTCATATTCTAACTACTTCAGAAAAATATTTGAGGTGGCTTTCGGTAAAACCACACAGGACCATTAGAAATAAAATTAGAAGGAGGGATCAGCTAAAGGAAGGGAGGGAAATGATTCTATTGAGAGTTTGTTTGCAGTTTGTTTGCTGTAAGCTCCCTGGAACTGGAGTGCTCTGTCATTCTTTTGCCATGGTCTCCTGCAAATCCAGTGGCTTATTTTAATGTTGGTTGATGCATTAGTAAAAAATAACAAATGTGTCAACTGAAGCAGTACATAGGCTGATAAAATTTTCAAATACTAGGTCTTTCATGCTTTGTAGAAAATTGGGAATCACATACTGTGAATTCTAGAGTTCAACATTCAGGGACTTCATGCCCTTACTAAGCCCTGAAATCCAGGTACTCAGTCTCTTGTGAAAGATTCCAAAAAAGATGTTGTTTGATTTATTTTTAACAAGCCTCTTCTTCCCTCCATGTCTGAAGGCTATGTACAGCTGCACCACTTTTGGGCAAAACATGGGCAGTTTCCTTGATGTTGATCTTTAGTATGTGAGTGTGTAAAGTAGGGGTATTGATTGATATGTACTGGTGTCACTAGCTACATTAAATGATGCAAACCATATAAAAATTTTAACAGTGGACTGGACGAAAATGACTCTCAGACTCTCTTAGAAGCTCAGATGGTGGTCCAGATCTGCTCACTTCCTGTTGATGGTACTTCAGGAACACTCACAGTGGCTAGAGAAGAGGACACCTTGGATTTCAATGGTTGGGAAGGTAAGCCCAACAGTCCCATCTGTCAGGTGGCCTGTGGCACCGGGATCCTTAAACACCAGCCCCCAAACCACTGCTTACCATGTGCACTGGGACTGGCCTCACTGCGTTTATTAACAGACCTACCCTCAAGGCTTTCTCAGCAAGGAACTACCAGGATTCCCTCTTAAGTTGACAGGGAAACCTTACTGTCCGTATTGTACATGAGTAAGAGGCAAAAGCCCCAGATTTAATGACATCATAAGTACGTTAAATTCCTAATGAGTTTTACATCCAGTGATTGTTTTTAATGAGATCTATTTAATGCTGTTATATCTCAATAATGTCTTAATTTTTGTTGTTTCATCAGTTAAGTTTATCATTGTAGAATCTTTGATACCATTGGCTAAATACTAGCATTATACTTAGGAGTATTCTATAAAATGCATATTTAACATTTTTAATAGAGTTTCAAATTCAAAATGTACAAAAGTTTAAGCAATACCATTCTCCCACTTTTCTCTTGACATCCATTTGTTTCCTCTGATGCAGTTTTATAAAACTTAAAATATCTCTTTAGAAACATGTCATGTATCTGTAAAGCAAATCCATATATTCTTGTTTTATGTTAATGTACTATGTATACTGTTTAACCCCTTGTTTCTTTCATATAGCAATTTTTTTTGGAGCACATTCTCTGTACATAGAAACTTTTTCAATCCTATTCTACTGTGCAGTGTGCTATATTATTTATTAACAGTTCCTTGATGAATATTTCTGGTTATTTCCAACTTTTTGATCTTAAAAACAAGAAGTAAGTCTGTATATGTTATTTCACATGTATAAGAGTATTTCTTTATAATAAATTCCTAGAAATTACATCATTAGGTCACAAGAGACATGTATTAGCAATTTACATGTATATTACCAAATTGCTTTATAGGGGTTTAATGAACTTCCACGCTTGCCAGCAATATAGGAAAATTGCTACAATTGTAAAAATCCCCTAATCTTGCCCATACACCATGCTATTTTGTATATCTCTACCAATTAGAGAGGTGAAAAATAAGATGATTCTATTTGACATTTATCTTATTATAACGAAGGTCAAATCTTTCCAAATGTTTGAAAGCCATTTGTATATGCTTTTTCTTCTCTTAAATTTCCCACTCTGATTTTTGCCTATTCCTTTTTGATTTCAAGAGAATTGCAAATATTAGAAATAATATATAACATTTTTCTTATATGAAAGGCAATTATTTTTCTCAGCTTCTTTTTTTAATGTATGTATGCATTTATTTATTTAAATTCTAGTATAGTTAACATATAGTGTTTATTGGTTTCAGGTGTGCAATTTCATTATTTCAATAATTCTATACAATATTCAGTGTTCATTGTGATAAGTGTATTCTTCAGTCCCCATCTCCTATTTCACCCATCCTCCCATCCACCTCCTCTCTGGTAACCACCAGTTTGTTCTCTGTAATTTAAAGTCTGTTTCTTAGTTTGTCTCTTTCTTCTTTGTTTATTTGTTTTGTTTTTTAAATTCCACATATGAGTGACATCACCTAGTATTTGTTTCTTCAGCTGACTTATTTCACTTAGCATTATACCCTCTAGCTCCATTCATCTTGTTGCAAATGGCAGGATTTCATTCTTTTTTATGGTTTAATAATATTCCATCATATTTATCTCAAAACTTCTTTATCCATTTACATATCATTGGATACTTGGGCTGCTTCCATATCTTGGTTATTGTAAATAGTGCTGCTATAAACATTGGGGTGCATATATATTTTTCAAATTAGTGTTTTCATATTCTTTGGGTAAATACCTAGAAATAGGATTACTAGATAATACAGTAGTTCTATTTTTAGATTTTTAAGGAGCTTCCATACAGTTACCCAGAGTGGCTGCACCAGTTTGTATTTCTACCAACAGTGCATGAAGGTTCCCTTTTCTCCACATCCTCACCAACACTTGTTTCTCTCATGCTTTTGATTTTAGCCATCTGACAGGTGTGAGGTGATATCTCATTGTGGTTTTTATTTGCATTTCCTTGATGACTAGTGATGTTGAGCATCTTTTCATGTGTCTGTTCGCTGTCTGGATGTCTTTTTGGAGAAATGCCTGTTCATTTCTTCTGCCCATTTTTAATTTGGATTTTTTGGTTTTTGGGTATTGAATTGTATAAGTTCTTTACATTTTTTGGATGCTATCCCTTTATCAGATATGTCATTTGCAATATCTTCTTTCATTCAGTAGGTTGTCTGTCAGTTTTGTCAATTGTTGCCTTTGGTGTTCAGCAACTTTTTTTTTTTTATGTAGTCCCAGTAGTTTACTTCTTCACCTTCTCTTTTTAGAACAAAATAGCTTATAGTGTTTTTTTTATGCAGAATTTTTGTAATTAGAATATCTATAAATTTATTGTTTTTTAATATTCCTGGGTTATGTAACATACTTTCAAAAGGCTTCCACATTGTAAGATCATTAAAATGAATTATTAAATTTTTAAGAAATTTATAGATATACATGTATTCACATGGAATATATATATATATGCATATATATGAGAAAATTCACATGGGGTATACATATTATTTGATATGGGGTATACAAGCATATTTTCAAGAACTATATGTTATTTGGTTTAAAAATTATGGTATAATATATATAACATAAAATTTACCATTTTTATCATTTTGAAGTGTACAAGTACGTATAAACAATGTGTGCAGCCTTTATCATTATCTGGTTCCAGAACTTTTTTCTCATTCCCCCCCAACCAAACCCAAAATGCATTAAGCAGTCACTACCCTCTGGCCCCTCCCTTCAGCCCCAGGCAACCACTGATCTGCTTTCTGTCTAGGGATTTGCTTATTCTGGACATTTCATATAAATTGAATTACATAATATGTGGCTCTTTGTGACTGGCCTCTTCACTTAATGTTTTTAAGTTTCATCCATGTTGTATCATGCATCAATACATCATTCCTTTTTATGATCAAATAAAATTCCATTATCATATTCCATTCTGTTGTAATACATCCATTGTATGAGTGGACCACATTTTGTTTTTCCATTCATGTGTTGATGGACATTTGGTTGTTTCTATTTTTTAGTTATACAAAAAGTGCTCCTACGAATATTTACACACAAGTTCTTTTGATCACTCATTCTCAATTCTTCTGGGTTAGTCAGATGGCAGCACTGGTCTACCCAATTCATTCACATTTTCCCTGGCTAAGCTTTCACCTCGTTGCAAACATTTGAAACTGAGAGTATGGTAAAGTTGAGTTCACATTTTTTGTCAGGTTTTTGGGTGTTTCTAGGGAAGGGATGGACTCCCAGCATTCCCCATATTGCCATTTTCTCTGTAAAAGTTTTTTCTTTTTTTTTTTTAAACTCAAATAAGTTCCATCTTTGAGTTCCAGACCAATAGCAAAGTGTACATTTTTCAGTGGATTGACAGATGACTCACCTCCTCTATCCCTCTGCCCACAGCTGAGAGCACATCCTCAGGTTTATTTTTTTGTTTGTTTGTTTTGTTTTGTTTTTAATTAAAGATTTTTTTTTTAAAGATTTTATTTATTTATTTGTCAGAGAGAGAGCGAGAGCGAGCACAGGCAGACAGAGTGGAAGGCAGAGTCAGAGGGAGAGGGAGAAGCAGGCTCCCTGCGGAGCAAGGAGCCCGATGTGGGACTTGATCCCAGGACGCTGGGATCATGACCTGAGCCGAAGGCAGCTGCTTAACCAACTGAGCCACCCAGGCGTTCCTTTAATTAAAGATTTTATTTATTTATTTGACAGAGATCACAAGTAGGCAGAGAGGCAGGCAGAGAGAGAGGGAGGCAGGCTCTGCGTTGAGAAGAGAACCCGATGAGGGGTTCGATCCCAGGACCCTGGGATCATGACCTGAGTCGAAAGCACAGGCTTTAGCCCACTGAGCCACACAGGTGCTCCCAGCCTTGGGTTTTTAATCATATCCCTCAGAGTTTATATATAAAGATGCCTGGATCATAATTTGATATCAGTAAGATTTTTTTCCCCCTGTCTTCAGTTGGTGATTAAAACTCAAAATGAGATTTGTCTTTGAGACCACTTACTTCAAGTTGTTGCCCAGTCCTGGATTCCTCTTTGTAATCTCTTCAACTTTTTTAGTCCATCCTATAGAGTGTAAGATTAATACTTCCAGGCATAGTTCCAGTCATGACATTCACCTACACACAACTTTTAATAAACTTTTGAAAAAGAAGAGGAAAAGGATGACTTGTCATACTTTGGATCTGAATTTTGTGAAGCAAGAGAGCAGAAAAGAATTGGGTGCATTCGCAACTTTTGTGTGATAACAGTTTGCCTTTCAAGCCTTTGGGGAAATATACCGGAAAAAGGAAGTTCTGCATTTCATACCACAGGACAGATGGCTAGAAGACACAAGTAGAGAGAATAAACTACTAGAAGTAAACACAATGTTAAGTTATGACACTGAGGAGGTGAAGGACTTTTGAGCAAAACTCTTAACATAGAAATTATAAATGAAATAATGAGTTTGAAAGTTTTAAAAATGGACTACTTTTGTATGATAAAATAACAATATAAAGATAAAAGGCAAATTATAAATTGGAGAAATATATTTGTATCATATGTCAGAAAAGTTTTTATACATAGAGAAAAAAGTCTTAGATACAAATAGGTATAAATATTGAATATATATAATAAAAAATATATATGAAGGAAAAGACAAATCTGTAAATAGAAAAATAAGTAGAATAAATGACTAAAAAGCCAGAAAAGAGAAAAAACGAAGACCAGTAAATGATTAAAAAATGCTCACTCTCATTAGTAATCAAAGAAATTATATACATATATATGTGTATATATATGTGTATATATATATATATATTATATGTGTATATATATATGGCAATGATATGCCATTTGCCTCTAGCAAAAGACAAAAATAAAAACAAGTTATAATGCCCTGTACTTATGGGAAAGTAGCTCATTTCTCTACCACTAGAATGATTATAATTTGGTACAGCTTTTCTGAAGGATAATGTGACTAGATGAATCAAAGGTGTTAGCATATTCATACTATTTTACCTGGCATTTACACTTATAGGATAATACTCTAAAGGAATTATTAGTGATATAGACACAGATTTAGCAATGAAGATGTTAACTGTATTGCAGGCTAATTATGATATAGAAAACTTGAAGTCTTAAAAGTTGAACAAGGATGGTTGGGTTATGGACGTTGGGGAAGGTATGTGCTATGGTGAGTGCTGTGAAGTGTGTAACACTGATGATTCACAGACCTGTACCCCTGGGGCTAATAATATATTGTATGTTAATAAAAAGTAAAAAAAAAAATTAAAAATTTGAACACTTAGAGTTTAGTGGGATCAGATGTGGAACATACATAAAATGGGATACCCTCCATTCTTTAAAAATGGTTTTAGGGGCACCTGGGTGGCTCAGGTCATGATCCCAAGGTCCTGGAATGGAGCCCCGCATCTGGCTCTCTGCTCAGCGGGGAGCCTGCTTCCCCTAACCATCTCTTTTTGCCTGCCTCTCTGCCTACTTGTGATCTCTGTCGAGTAAATAAATAAAATCTTTAAAAAAATGATTTTAGTGTTTTTATTGAAATAGATGTCCCCCGTACATCATGGAAAAAAAAAAAAAAAGAAAAAGCAGTCTACTAAATACTCTATTCAGAGGTGCCTGGGTGGCTCAGTTGGTTCAGTGTCCTTGATCTCAGGGTCCTTGGATTGGGCCCTGTATCAGGCTTCCTGCTCAGTGAGGCATCTATATCTCCCTTTCCCTCTGCCTCCCCTCCCCCCAACTAGTAAACTTTCTCTTTTTCAAATAAATAAATCAAAATTTTGAAAAAATACTCTATTCAGTAAGATCATTAAGACTACTTTTATAATACATTTATATATGTATTCTTAATATTAAGTATATAAAATAGTATAGTAACAACATACTGTTAAGTATACACAGCAAACTGTCAGGAAAAGTCAACTCTAAACTTGTATTCTCCAATTGTTTTATAATATGTATTTATTGTTTAATAAATCTAGAAAAATGTTTATTAAAAATAAAATAAAATCCTTATAACTCTCCACTGTCTGCAATTTAAGTGGGAACTCCCAGGACTGTCAGTGCAGGTTTTCTGCAATGTGTTCCCAAACTTGTATTTTCAATTTTATTGTTGACTATCTCCCTATGTAATGAAATCAGATCATGTCATCTCCCTAATTAAAACCTTCAGTGGTTTTCTATGACACTGGAGTTGAATTTGCCTCAACTCTTCATGTAGGCTGGGTGTCACCTGGTCTCACCTTGAATCTCCTGTTTTTACTGAGCAACCCTTTTCTGATTATGTCTGTGGATAGACTCTTTCCCCAGACTGGACCCTGCTCTTGATTTTCTGGGTGCCACTAATTCTCAGCTTGGCTCGCTCTGAGATGCCCTGACACCCAACCTCCTGCTCCTACACCTGCTCTAGTCTCTTTCATTACCACCTGCTGTGTTACTCAATGCAATCACTATGCATCTATATTAGTATGTTGATGAGTATCTGTCTCCCTCATTGGGCTTTTCTCCAGGAGGACAGGGGACCAGGCATCAGTTTTTCTTTTCTTTTTTAAAAAAAGATTTATTTATTTATTTGACAGGGAGAGACACAGGGAGAGAGGGAACACAAGCAGGGGAGCTGGAGAGAGAGAAGCAGGCTTCCCGCTGAGCAGGGAGCCCAATGAGGGGCTCTAATCCCAGGACCCTGGTATCATGACCTGAGCTGAAGGCAGATACTTAATGACTGAGCCACCCAGGTGCTCCCATCAGTTTTTCTTCACCACTATCTAGATAGTGCTTAGAGTAGTGCCAAGTCCAGAACAGACACTTACATATTTATTGGCTTTATGAGTGAATGAACATGCTTTACTGCAGTCAAACATACACAACACCTTGAGCATATACCATAACTACATGCCTATATGTATTTACTCATTTTATTCTTCCAGTTCTGCCTGTCAAAATTCTGTCTCTGCTTCAAAATCTATTCAAATTCCATTTTCCCTGTTAAAGCCTTTTCTGAATGGTGGGGAAGAATGTGCGGTCATTAATGGAAACATAAAACTGAAAAAGATTAAACTCTTTTGTGATAAAAGGTGATGGATTTAGAGAAAATAAAGAGAATTGTGAACATGCTGAACCTGAGACACCTGTGGGCTGTGCACCGCAGCACAAGATGCAAAGCTCCTAGAGTGTGGAGGACAAGTGTATGTGTGGGGAAGACTGGCTCAGGACTGTTTCATGGTGGAGTTCATGGCAGCCCCAGAGGTGTGGGGGGTGGGTAAAGACTAGAAGGCAGAACAAAAAAACATGAGTTATGGGCAAGGGAAAAATTACCTTAAGCTATGTGAAAGGCAGGTTAGGAGCAAGACAAAAAAGTAAATTATTTTTTTAATGCAATTGACAAACCAAGCAAGACGAAAGAAGGAAAGAAGGAAGGAAGGAAGGGAGGAAAGGCATTACCAACATTAGGAATGGAACAAGATATTACTAGAGACCATGAAGACATCAAAAGGACGATAAGGGAATATTACAAACAGCTTTACATGCATAGATTTTGCACCTTAGGTAAAATGAACCAATTCCTCAAAAAAAAAAAAAAAAAGAAATCCAACAAACTATCCCAACTCACTCAATATGAAAAAGGTAATTTAAATAAACTACAACTATTAAGCAAATTGAATTAATAATTAAGCTCCTGAGGTGGGGGGGACCTCAGACTCATGAGTAGTTTCATCAGTAGTCTCATCAGTAGTTTCACTTATAATTCAACTAAATGTTTAAAGAAGAATTAACATTAATTCTATAGAATCCTTCCAGAAAATAGAAGAAAAGGGAACTGGCGTTACCATGATGCTAAACCAGAGAAAGTACAAAAAAGAAAATGATAGACCATTCTCCCTTATGAATACAGATATAAAATGCTTTAACAAAATGTTAGCAAGTAGAATTTAACAATGTATTAAAAGAATTGTATACTGTCACCCAGTGGGTTTTATTTGAGGGATGAAAAGATGGTTTAGTATTCGAGAAAAAAATCAATCTAAACTGCTTCTTAATAGAAAAATCATGGTATCATATCACATGATCAAAAAAATTTACAGAATTCAACACCCATTCATGGTAAAAACTTTCAGAAAAATAGGAATAGTGGGGATTTCCCTTAACTTGATAAAGAGCATGTGCAAAAGGCCTGCAGACAATATTATACTTGATGGTGAAATACTGAATATTTTACAACTCAGGAAACAAGTCAAGGATATTTCTTCAACAAGGTGCTGGAAGTTCTATCCTGAACAGTAAATTTAAAAACAAACAAACAAACCAGGAAATAAAAGCATATAGGCTAAGATGGAAGAAATGAATTATTGTCTCTGTTTGCAGAGATTGTATAGAAATGCCAAGGACTCTACAATAAAACTTCCAGAACTAAAAAATTAGTTTGTCAATGTCACAGGTATTAGATGTACATGAAAAGTCAATTGTATTTCTATATACTAACAATGTACATATGGATACTGAAATTAAAAATGTAATACCATTTCTATTACTTAAAAATGAAATTCTTGGGCGCCTGGGTGGCTCAGTGGGTTAAGCCGCTGCATTCGGCTCAGGTCATGATCTCAGGGTCCTGGGATCGAGTCCCGCGTTGGGCTCTCTGCTCAGCAGGGAGTCTCCTTCCTCCTCTCTCTCTCTCTGCCTGCCTCTCTGCCTACTTGTGATCTCTCTCTGTCAAATAAATAAATAAAATCTTTAAAAAAATGAAATTCTTAAAAATTTTACAAATTTTCTTAGTATAAATCTCAGAAAACTTGTTCAGGACTTGTATGAGTAATCAAAGATCTTAAAATATGTAGACACATAATGAGCTCATTGAAGACTCAATGTGATATGAATGTCAGACTCCCCAGACTGATAACACAGGTTTAATTCAATTCTTCACGATGTTCCAGCCAATTATTTTCTAGGTATAGACAAGATTATTCTAGACTTCATATGGAAAGTCAAAGGGATTAGTCAAGCTAAAACCATCTTGAAAAAGAATAAGGTAGAAGAAATCATTCTACTAAATATCAAGACTTACTATAAATTTACAGTAATTAAGACTGTGTGGTGTTGGTGGAGGGAGGGATATTTTTGTCATTGCAACAGAGAACCCAGAAAAAGATTCTCAGAGATATGCCCAGCTGAACTTTGACAAAGCAACAATGAAGGAAAGGCATCATTTTGAAAAAATTGGACATCTGTATGCAGAAACACATACTTCAGCTTATGTCTTACACTTGCACAACAATTAACTCAAAATATATCACAGGCTTAAATGTAAACTGGAAAATTCTTTTTTTATATGATTTTATTTATTTATTTGACAGAGAGATAGAGAGAGACCACAAGTAAGCAGAAGGAAAGGGAGAAGCAGGCTCTCCACTGAGCAGGGAACCCAATATATAGCTTGAACATAGGACCCTGGGAGCATGACCTGAGCTGAAGGCAGAGGCTTAACCTACTGAGCCACCCAGACCCCCATAAACTGGAAAATTTTTAAATTACAGGGGAAAAAAAAGAAAGAAAATCTTTGTGAACCAGAGATAGCTAAAGAGTTACCAGATTTGATGCCAAAAAAGGCATGATGCATTAAAGAAATGGGTAAGTTGGACTGAGTTTATCAAACTGAAAAGCCTTTGTTTTCGGAAAGACCCTATTAAGAGTATGAAAAAATAAGTTAGAGGTAAAGGAAAATATTTGCAAACCACACACCTCACAAAGGGCCAAGATCTGGAATCCGTAAAGAACTCTCAAAACTGAACAGTAAAAAAAGCAAACAATCCAATTAAAAGATGGTCAAAAGATGGGAAACAATTTTCTACTGGAGAGTACATTCATGTGTCAAATGAGCACACAAAAAGATTTTCAACATTATTAGCCATTAGGGAAATGAGAGTTAAAACCACAATGAAATAATACTACATATGTATCAGAATATCTAAGATTAAAAAGAAAAAAATCACACCACCAAATCCTGGCAACAATGCAGAGAAATTGGATCATTCGCATTACTGGCCAGAATGTACAACTGTACAGGTTGGTCTATTTAAAAAAAAAAAAACTAAACATGCAACTACCATAATATCTAACCCTTGTGCTCCTGGACATTTATCTTAGAGAAATGAAGACATATTCACACAAAAACTTGCACAAGAATGTTCATGGCACACTTGTCATAGACACAAACTTGAAATAATCCAGATGTCTTTCAATGAGTGCACAGTTAAACTGTGGCACAACAACACAACAGAGTACTACTCAATAAGAAAAAGGAAAAATTGTTGATTCTTGCATCAATCTGCATGAATCTTCGGAGAATTATGCTGAGTGAGAAAAGGTTACATACTGTTTGGTACCTTGAAGTAACCAAATTACAGACATAGCAAACAGATTAGAGGCTGATGCAGATTAAGGAGGTGGTATGTATGGGAGATAATTTGGTGTGTGGGTATAATATGTCAGTATGAGGTATGCCTACAGTAATGAAAATGTTCTGTATCTTGATTATAACAATGTCGACATGCTGCTGTGATACTGTATTATAGCTTGCAAGATAATGCTTTGTGGGAATCTGGATAAAGGGTACAGGGATCTTTTCCTGTTACTTCTTAAAACTGCATGTGACTCTACAAATATTTCCAAACAAAAATATTATCAAAAATAACATATAAATCTTTTTAACTTATTAGGGAAATGACCCTGAGCATTGACAGGGCATAAATTTGGACAAAACGATTTGGTCAGTTTCTCTTGAGAAACTTAAATCAGATTGTACTTAACAACAGAATAATCAAGGAAGCCAAGTATTAGATTCACAAAGTTCTGTTGGCCAGCTGGCAAACTAAATCCCACTTTTTTCATGACAATTACAGGGTAACTCCTTCCCTTTCTTCACATAAAAGTTCCACCATGGGCTGTTTACCTCTCTGTAGCAGGAGAGGAATATGAAGATGTTATGATAACTTTTTTTTCTTTTCCCCTCACTTATTGTCCATGCTTTCCATAAACCAAGAAAGGTGTAAAAAGGAGTTTTCAAGTTAATGAGGTAAGTGTTAATCAAAGTCAATAAAAAAATGGTAGTAGGGGCTGGGTTTTGCGGCAGCATCTTAAAGAACACATAATCAAAGTGAGAGAGAGAGCAGTCCTGAATAATGCACTATCATTCTGAGTGGGTATACTCAGCGCAGAGAAGTGTTCTGTTGTGTGTGCTAGATATTTGTTGTTGGAGGAATGAGTTTTCTCATAACTATAACAATAGTGACACCAACTATTGATTTCTAAAGGAAGTCCTACTGTACACCAAATAATGCTGCAGGCTGACCTTTATAGAACAACAAAGATAGCCAACGTGTTTTTAGAGTTTATAATACACCAGGCTCCATCTAAGGGCTTTACACTTATTCAGTCTAATCTTTACAACAACATCATGAGGTAGGTATTATTACTATTTTTTATTTTATAGAAGGAAACTGAGACAGAGAGGGATTGCCACTTGTGAAAGGCAAATCCATTAGTAAGTGGTAGAGGTGAGTTGAAGCTAGGCAGCATTTTGGAGATTCTGGAAGAGTCTTTGTCTCCTTTTAGTAGCCTATATACAATCTGATCCAATTTCAGTTAAGACTTTGTCTTTTGGATGAATTCAATTGTGGGATTTGGTTTGTGGGCTCCTACAGGTGGCTTTGTGTTTATCCAGTATTAGCATCAGCCTCTTCCTGCTTTAAGAACAGGGTCATTTCTCAGCAGCTGTCCTAAAAGCACACCTATTTAAATATATACTGATACACAGAGTTCTTTGTCTGAAGAAAAGGATATAAAAGTCAAAATACTTTTCCTGCCAGCTATTTGGTTGATCAGCATGGAATATGTTGTATTTTAAGACACAATTCAGATTGGTGAGTTATTTCCTCTCTCCTTCACGTTTACCATCCCACAGTTGCTGAATGCACACTTTTCTTCTCACTTATAGGAAGTGTTTCCTGAGGAACTGCACCTCACTTTTGCAGTATCTCCCCCAAGACCACCTGCACTACTTCCTATCATGTCCTCCTCCTTCCTGAATGGGAGTCGTAGGTCTCTTGGTGTGGCATTCTTTTCACCTGAATGATTTCAGTCATGATTTTTGCACAGGTTTCTGTGCAAAAGGCACAGTTCCATTCCACAGAGGAAAAAAGTTTTCCTCGAACCCTTTGGGCCTACTTGGAATCACTTTTAATTGTCACTGAGATCATTTTAATTGTCTGGATGACCCTGTGTGTCAAAGGCACAGAGGTGACATGTATTATCCAACTATTAGTTCCAATGTTTAATGTGTGTGTATAAATCTTTGCTTTTCCCACCATTCTGTTTATGACAAGAAGATCATGAAGTGGTGTCCTGGCAGACTTGTATTGTATGCTTTGGTTGCTGTATGGCCTTGATTCTGTATGCACTTTATATTTTTTTTCTCCATCTGTTTGGGGTAAGTACATTTACATGCTTACCTGATAGGAATGGGACAGCTTGTGGAAGCTACAAGAGCATGGGCAACTGGACCAGTGTTTGCTATGGAATCTACCTATACCACATCCTGATGGGCCACACCATCAGACTTTTGTCCTTTCACCCTGCTTGTCTGGAAGGAGTTTGGTGATTGATGAGCAAGTGCCATGTGGCCTTTCTAGAATGTTCTCCGTCCTCTTGCCTCTTTCTAGACTGTGCTCCGTCCTCTTGCCACTTCATTTTGGAAACTCTAGCCCCTAAATTTTACTCAGAGATGAATCAAATGGTCTGTCAGTGTTCATCAGTGGAAATTAACAGCTTTCCACTGTAAGAAATAGCCTCAGGAAAATAAATATCCTTTTACTTCAAAGTCAGAAGGCAATGGATCCCACCTATGTGGTAGGAAGGTAGTGGTCTCTGGGGATTCAAGGGACTCTGTTGGAGGAACTTGGGTGGCCTCTGGCCTCCTGTCTTGCTCTTCAGACAGTTTCTTGGAGGCTCATTTATTCCAGACTGCCATATATATGTCAGCAGTGTTGGTTTGGACATAGCTCTAATGCTGAGAACATTTTAATAACAACAACAACAACAAAAAAAGGTTCTTGGCCAGAATTAGTTTCTCAAATCCCTCTTCCAATTATTGAAAATAGTTTTGCTTTAACAAGCATACTTTCCCTCAAAGTTCTGCTTCTCATTTGGCTTATCCTCCCATGAAGTCATAATTTTGTGTTTATGATATGGTAGTAGTTACCAAGATGGAAATGATTATGATATCACGGATGCCTAGCACTAGGGATGGGCAAGGGTGCAGGGTTGAACCAGGGAGCCACTGGATCCTCTGCCACAACCACTCACCCTCTTGTGCACTCTGTCTTTGTCCAGAGCCCCTCAGGCAAGATGTTCTGCCTTAACTGAGTTTATTCTTATGTTTTGTCAGTTGTAGCCTTAAAAGTTTGGACAACAATTGCTGGACCAGCTGTTATCTGTTGTCTCAGAGATTCTGGGATCTTCTCTGGGAATTAGATGAGGCCAGGCTTTCTGGGATACTTTTCAAGTAGGGAAGCTCTACAGCAGATGCACTCAGGGAAGGCAGCTGCAGGAAATCTGGCAGGGATGACTGTATACTTTGCTGAGAACAGAACTGGAGCCTAACCATGTACTTGGATGATTTGGAAAGAGAAGAGAACTGGGGAGGACAGGGAAGGGAAGTTTCTATATTTAAGATTAACCTTGCTGGGAAGCCCAGAGAGGAAGAAAACTATGACCAAAATTTCAAGTAATTAAACTTTCCAGGAGATACCATAACAAACTTAGCTTTTTGAACAATACTCCTTAAAAGAACACAGAAGATGCAATTTTCACAATGTAATAACAAGTGCAATATGATGTTTGCTGGTCTGTACAGTTTTTGAACTTGATGTACTCCTACGTTGTCGGTTCTCTTGTCGTGGGCAGTTGAAAACCAAACCAGGCTGCTGTTCTCTTGTCCCAAGGATCTGTTGATATCGGTGTTGCTTCGTTCTTAATCCCACTCTGTAATGAATGGAGCTGCTGGATTGCTCTGCTCTTTCAGATGATAGAGGACTTAAATCCATTGGTGTTTTTTATGTTCAGCCATCAAAGAGGCCTGAAATCTCTGGGTCATCTGGTCTAAACAAGAAACTGTTTTCATAATAAGCCTGGACTTCCCTAACATACCCTCAGCTCTTGTCCTGGATATCTGCAGCCTTCTAAATTTTTCATGGAAACATCCAACTTATTTCTCACCAACTTCAGTAGGGTAAGAGCAGGGTTAGGAATGACTGTTGGACAAAACTTTGCTTGCCAGGTAAATGGAAATTAATGTGACTCTGTATGAATAGTTTGGGATGAGCAAATGCAAATCTACTGACCTCAGGGTGAGCTCAGGAGTTTGATGACTATCCCTTATAGAAAGTTCTTTTAAACCACCTGATGAAGAGGTATGGGAAAAGTTACATTGATTTTGCCCTCATGTAAGAAACACTTGGGAGAAAATAACAGCCTTGGCATAAGAAAATAATTTTGAGGCATGAGAAAACTGAAATATTGTTCAAGGACTTGGCAGATCTGTTTTCTGTATTTTCCTGTTCGTATATGTTAGTTTAAATAAGCTAGGGATTAGGAATCTATCCTGTTGCCCATGGGCTTGCTTTAATCAAGAGAGCACACAGTGTCTCAGCCTTGATGGAGCCTGTGTCACATGTAATTGAGGAGTAACCACCATGAAGAATTCTTGGGGTAAAAGATGTCAATGCTTGAGCTTGGGACCACTGCAGTATTTTGTGGTTAGTCTTCTCATGTTAGGTTGTGAACTATGCATCCATTCTTCATTGCTAACAGGTCATCTACATTTTCTATAGATAAGACTCATTTTATAATAACTGTTGGGACCATATTGAAACATGGTGGTAGGCATTTCCAGTGGATCAACAACAAGCATGGCTAACAGGACCCAGGTGTACCATTTGGGGAATGTTTTCGGGAAGGAGACTTTCCAGGGGTGAACTACTTGGATACATTTGTGGAGGGAGCCTGATCACTGTTTTAATTTATATGCTTAGTGTCTTCCTGGATATTCATCTGTGATTAACAAATGGGTTTGATTCCATGTCACAAAAACACTCCCTGAGTCATTATCACTTCCCATCCAGTTCTTTGTGGGAAAGACCATCAATTCCTCATCTGGGAGTTTGCAAATAAGAATTAGAAATCACTGAGATAAGCATCAAGACCTGGGTCTCTGAGGGCATGCTGAATTTTCTCTTGTGAGATGGCAGGTTTTGGATACCTCTAAATGCAGTTGGTGTCCATTTCACTGGTGTTATGTCTAATGGTCCAAAAGTATTCAAGGACAATGACCTCAGTTAGGAATTCAACACTGTAACTGCCAGCCTATCCTTCTCACAGGCATGCTAACAGGCAAGATGGTTGGCAATTGTGGAAAAGAGTTTTGAATGGCAGAAATGTAGTTTGAGGCCATTCTAGATAATTGCTGCTGGAGAGCTGCAGCTTTTGGTAGAACTTATTTCATGGGCAGATGCTACTGTGGAGCCAGAAGTAATTTAGGTCTGCAAATTGGCCCTGTTCTAAAAGTGGTTGCTGCGGATGATTTCAGATTTAAGAATCCACTGCCAGATTGGACAAAGCCTATCAGAGTTTCAGATCTGTTACAGTCTCTCCTTACCATTGCTTAAGGAATGATTCAGCTAATTAGAGGTATGCTTCCATGAGATAAGTGTATTCAAATGTACTTTGTCTTTTGCCATAAGATGTTCATTTTCACTTCATTTTTATTGTCTCCTGGGATGCAAAGAAAATCAATAAGTAAAACCAGTGTTTCTGTGAAGATATGTGGGTACAGCTCCTATCCAGCAAAACCCTCCAGTATGGTGTGGGGTAGCTGTGGCAGAGGACACAAAGAGAGACGGTAAGGGGTTTCTGGGATGATGTGTTGGAAAGGCATCCTATCATATCAACTTCTCTGAGTCAGAGAATTCTGATTTATGCATTAGTGTTTGTCTTAGAGGGAGATTGATTCACAGTGGAAATTCTGGGTAGCAGCCTAGCCTTCATAAATCACTTAAAGATGAAACTGGGGGTCCTTAGAAGGAGCTGTGATGCAGGGAGATATAGAAAGAAGCAAGGATTCAGGTGAATCCTCTTTTGATAGGAAGAATTGAATTTGAGAAGAATCAAAAGTTCAGATTCTCACGGACATGCTTCCCAGGCATTCCAAAGTCTTTATATTCTAGTCCTTTATATTCTAGTCCCCATTCTGTGGGCCTTGGAAACACAGATTTCCCCCCACATCTTCCTCCCTTTGTTTGTAGCTTCAAGACTCACAACCTGTCCTTCCCTGGGCCCAGTGGATTCTCCTTCATGACCATCTTTGGACTCGGAACTCTCCGTCGAAGCTTATTGCTCTTGCTATGGCTCAACACTTATTAGCACTGGACTCCCTCCTTTCAGAGACTTTTCCTGGCCTTGCTACTTCAGTAGCTCCTGAAGCTGGTGGTTTCACCTGTTAGTGCCAGCTACAACAATAACAGTGATAGCTAATACTGAGTGCCTGTTTCCTGTATGACAGGTACCTCTCTAAGTGCCCTATAAATGTTAGCCAATTTATTTCTCCCAATAGCACACTATTTGTCACCCCCATTTTACAGAGGAATAAACTGAGAGGTTTAGCTCTCAGCTAGTATTGTAGTAAATTAGGGTTTAAGGCTCAGGTGGGTTGGCTCCAGATTCTATGCTCATAATTATTGAACTGTATTGAACCAAACTACTCCTTCCATGTGGTGGCCATCCACATCATTATGAGCACCTGAAACAAACTTAGGTGGCTTCATTGTCCAAAAACACATAGTTCATTGGCCTCAGGGAGACTGACCACAAATTAAAGTGAGGATGGTCAGGATGATAAAACCACTTTATATTGGTGTGTGGTTTTACAGTTGGCAGGCCCCTCCTGTCACATCCTTCCTCATATAGTCTCACTGCCCGCTGCTCTGTGTAAGAATACTCAGCATCTACTGACATCAGCACTTTACAGATCATGGGCCCTACCTAGGTTACTTGCTTCCCTGAGGCCACACAGCTGGAAAGCACTGGAACCAACCCTGGAACTCAGCTCTTCTCTTCTTTTTTCTTTCCCTAAGGGGACAGAGACAGTGAGTAGATTTTGTCTTGAATTCAACCCTGGATGATTGCCTGGGCTGCCTGGAGTGTCCTGTAGGGGAAGACTTCAAGACTGAGGACTGAGTCCAGTCTCAGTGGGAAGATGTCCACAGTAGGCTTCTGGTTTCTGCCCTGGGCCCAGTGAGGGTGTAGTTGGCATCCTGTTTAAGGAGAGTTTCTCTGAGTTTTCACTTTATGCTCTCTGTGGAAATCATAAAACAACATTGTGAGTCACATTTTTGACGTTTCTCTTCTCCATCCAGAGATGTAGATCATCAGTCTGTGGTGTGCTGCCTCCATGGTCCTGTTCAGGTTACCTCCATGCTGACACAGAGGCTTGGTGAATGGGCAGAACCCTCGTGAGATGAAATCTGAGCATCTCTGGGGACAGTCGGTGTGGCCAGGCCATCAGCAGGACATAGTGCCTGCATGAGTTTTCATTCATTGTGGGTTCAGGTGAAAAGCTGCATGGTTATACACACCTGTTGTCTATTTAACATGGTAGTTCAGTGTTTCAGAGGAAAGGGAAACAGGCCAGAGTTGATCACTTCTTACACAGTGGGTTTCACTGCTCATATTAAGATTAACATTTTTTGGTACTTCCTTGATTTTTGCACTGCTTGAGGTCTCCTTTCTGAGCTAGAAAACAAGGGACCCTTATTACAGTCCTTTCTTGCCATAGTCACAGATGAGGTAAGTGGGTGACCAACAGCACACAGTGGTGCAGGTGTGAGGCATGGAGCTCACACAGCACACGGTATAGATGGGGGCAGAAGAGTCCATCTCTATTACAGTGCTTCTTGAGGAGAACTCCAGGAATTACTGCAAGGGCAGTAGAGCAGCCATCTTCTGTGAAAGCATCATAACCCCAGAACACTAATAAATGCGAATCTATGGCACACTGTTGAGCTATTGTGCATCCAAAAGCAATTATGGAAATTATGCTGGTAAATCTCAATCACTTCCACATTATCTGGCTCTGCTCCAAGACCACTTTCCTTCCCATCTCTCCCCAGTCATGCTCTTCTTTTCATACCCCATCTCCAGGGGGCTCTGACATTATGCGGTAAAGCGTACAGATATGAAATGTGGAATTGGCATCCCCCATAACTATCTCTCAATCAGACATGATTTTAGTAAGATTCTTGGTTTCTGAGACGGAGTTTGGTGAATCCCTCTAAATAGACCAATCTTTTTCCCCCATTGTTTTATTGAAACTGTGTAAGACCGTGACTCACACAGCCATTGTCTTTCCAGTTCCTTTTTTCCCTAAAATTTTTAAAGTTTCTCATTCTTTAAGTCTAAGGAAAGTAGTATTTTAAATTTTTTTTCATAGTTGGTAAATCTTAGTTTATGGTTCAAGCTGTGGAACGTCTCATTCCAAACAGTTTGTTCTGGAAACAATTCTTCCCATCTTCTAGATAAACATATGCCAGCCTTTTGTTACCAATTTACTCTACCCACTGTTTATTTTCCTTAAATTTAATTGCTCCGCAAGTATTAGGTTTTAATAGGATTCAAATTCTGCATAATCTCTTTCTCATTAGTTATCTTGTGTTTTTTCTCCTTTTTAGAGTTGAAAAAATCAGTCAATACCTAATCTAACAGGATGTTTTAAGATCATCATTCTGTCGTCATTAGCTCTTGTTAACCACCCACTCCCACTTTAAAAAACAAATATCTCCTTTTCTTTTCTGGAAAGCAACCAGGGTGAGTATATAGGGAAAAACTTGGTGGGCAAACTAACCTTGGCTTCCATGAGTGAACAGGTTCTCCAACCCTATACTTCCAGTTAACTTTAAGATGTCAAGCACCTGCCAAGTTCAGGCATTCCGTTCCCTGAGCGTGCCAGGTGGCCTTTCTAAGCTGCCTGATCCAAGCCTTTCCCTTCCTGCAGCCCTGCTCTCTTTTGCATCCTTACAGCCATTGGGCAAGGTACTCACCTCTGTGCCTCAGCTGTAACAGATGGAAGCAGGGACCATAGAGATACCAGCCTCAGGGTTTTCCTGAGCAAACTTACTCAAAATATTTAGAGCACATTGGGCATATCGCATGGGCTCTGAAAATGTTTACAATGAGCCTCTAACCTTATTGTCTTGTGTTTTATTTTTCTCCTTTGCACTTATCACTGTTTTATTTACTCTCTCTATATATTCTTATTTTGCTTCTTTATTGACCCACTAGAAGATAAAGTACATTAGGGAAGAGACCTTTGTCTGTTCTGTTCATAGCTGTGTCAGCGGTACCTGTAACAGTACAAACATGTGGCAGGTGCCTTGCATAACTCAGGACATAAAAGATACTACCATGCTGTATAGAGGTCAGTGAAAAGACCAAGCAGCCCTGAATGGGGTTCAGGTGGGGGCCAGAGAGATGCCATTTTGGAGCTTCCCATTTTCTCAGATGACTTTAGTACCAGAGATGTAATCTTCTTGGGTTGTCCACCTTTGAAGGACAGGGCTGGGGTTTGAGGTGACTTTTCAGGGTTAGTCTTGAACAAAATGTTTGCATCTCCTTGAAAATTAGTTAGGAGAATTGGGGAATCTGGACCAAAGTCACGCAGGAGTTCACAACTCAACAGTGAGAAGAACCAAAGATGCGGCAGAGCAAGATCCCTGGAGAAAGTGATGTGCCACATGTGTGTTCAAGTCAGCATCATTCCTGCCACATAGGTGGTCCTGCATTAGGGAACATGGACAACACAAAGTTCAAAAAGTGATGGCTCTTTACTGAGAATTACTTATGGCCAGTTATGGAGGAAATAAGATTAGTATCCGATAACTGAAATGCTGCTTAGGGAAAAAAAATGTCACATATTTCTATTAATTACAATAAATCTCTGCACTCTTCTCCCAGAAAATACATCTATGAACATCAGTACACAATGTCATCTGGGTTTTAGGGCCTCAGCGACATCCTGAAAAGCATCCAGGGACACCTAAAGGCCAGAAACTTTCAGATAGGAATTTGCGATAGAATGCAGGCCAGTAGGTGAAAATCTGCTTTAATTCACTTTCCAAAACTGTTGAACTCCTTTTTGAGTATGAAGCTCATTAAGCCGGAAAGTTGGATGAGCTAATGTTTATGACTGACTTTAAGGGAGAAGACACAATGTGCTACAGAAAATCAGTGAGCAGAGAGCCATCACTGAGGACTTCGATAGTCTTTATGGTGGTGAAACTGCAAGGTAACAATCCATCACTTGCAGACTGAGCGTTGGGTGGCAGACAACTGGCTGGAAGGCCATGGAACAACACATAGCCCACTGGAAATGCAAGCCTACATTTTGGAGAGAATGGCCAGGGCATACAGTAGGAAAACAGTTTCAAATAGCCACCAAGTTCTGTTTTTCATACAGAGAGATTTCTTTGATTGAAATGCTTGTAGAGAGAGCAGTCTGATTGGCTGGTCTTGGTTCTTTGGGAGTCCTCTTGCCCGGGAGGTCTAGGTAACCTGATAAGGCCTGCACACATGCTCTTGCTACACCCAGGATGGATTCTGGGAAAGGCCAGGGTGAGAAGCTTTCCTGGAAGTGTCTTCTTCACTCTCATTGCACAACCTTACTCTATCCCAGGTGGTCTGCTCTTTCAATGTGCCATTTCCTAGCCTTTTTTTTGTAGCTCCCCTCCCTCTGCAAATCTCACTTGGCCTGGGCCCTATGTATCTTCCACACAGAACATCCACCTGATGGTCCCATCCACATCCTGGTTTTAAAATTAACTTAGAAGCCAACCACTTCCAAATCCTTTTATTCATCCTTGGCCTGTCCTCAGAACCCCCTGTTTGCACATCTACCTGCCTTCTTGCCACCTCCATTAAAATATCAAGTAAGAATTTCAAAGTCAATATAGATATAGCCTAAGTCCTGATTGCCACCACCCTTCCTCCCTTCTAGAATTCCCATTTCAGGAAATGAGACCACCACCCACTCGGTTCACTTAAGTAGAAACAATAGAAGCTTCCGTGATGCCTTCCGTCCCCACTCCCACACGTCCAGTCCGTTGACAAGCCTCATTTCCTCTGGCCTCAAGTACACCAAGCATCCTCTCCACCCATCCCCACTGCTGTCAGCCCTGCTCATCCTGTCTGGCCTGGACTGGCAACAGGTCTCCACGTGGTTTCCCTGTTTCCATCTGGCCCTCTATAGTGCAGTTTCCATATAGCTGCCAGAGGGTCTTTAAAATCTTGATCAGACTACAGAGCCACCCTGGACAGTAGGCCTGAATTTTCTCAAATATGGATTAAGCTGGTCTGCTTTATCCTGGTTTTCCAAGCTCTAGTCTGCCCCTATCTTCCTGCTTGAACATAGATTTCTTTTCCCTTTCTTGGAATACAAGCTGGTCCCCACCATAGGCCCTCTGTGATGGCTGTTCCTCTGGAATGCTCTTGCCCTCACCTTGTCATGACTGGGTCCTTCTGCCATCCAGGAGGCACCTCCTGGGAGAGGTCTTTCTGAGAAAATAACCTAAGGTAACTACCCACTCTATGGCACCATTTGCCTTTGTGCTCTGCCCTGCATTTAACGTTGTCAGGCATGTGCTTTGATACTGTTTCTCTCTCCAAATGGCATCTATGACACAAGCAGAGAAATGATGATTGCCACCATAATGGACAGATGTCTCCCTGAGGGGTTGGCATAGCTCAGAGCCTGAGGCCCCTAGAGAACTAGCTTAAGCATACCATAGGAACCAGACCTCATTTCTCTGGCTGAGGATGGGTGGTACTTGCTTTATTTCTAGTTGCCTTTCTCACAGGGAGGGATGCTGGTGGGGACCTCAGGTTCCAAACTGGTCACAGGGGTGTCTACGTGGGGAGGAAAAGCCAGACAGCATCTGCCTCCTCCCTTTAGTCCAGGCTTACCCCTGCCTCTCCTCAATGTCCCCAGATAAGGATTCAGAGAGCCCCAGAAAAACTCCTCATATCCCCAGTCAACTTTCATGCCTAGGATTTTGTATTTGAGAGTTATATTAGTCAGCAGAGCACAGTGGTTATAAGTATTGATCTGGAGGTTGGACTCCCTGAGTTTGAAACTGGGCACCGTGTGTTCATGTGTATGTGTGTGTATGATGGGTAAGGAATTGAATAGAAGAGGAAAGAGAGTGGATAGCATAGAGAAGCAAAGACCTGGAGCATTTGAGGAAGATAGTCATGTTGATTGAGTTATCATGCCTCTGCGTTCTGGTCTGTGACAACTTCTCAAACTTTTTTTTTTTTTTTTCCGTGATCCTGATAGTTTTGAAGAGAACTGGTCAGGTATTTTCCAGAATAGCTCTCTGTTTGGTTCTGTCTGATGCTTCCTTGTGATTAGACTGGGGTTACACATTTTTGGAAAGAACACCACAGAGGTGAAATGCCCATCTCATATTATATCAGGAAAACATGACATGAATATGATTTATCACTGATGAGGTGAATGTCAGTCACTTGGTTAAGGGGTTGTCTGCCAATGTTCCTCACTGTGAGCTACCGTCACTTTCTTTCCATATACTATTTAGAAGTGAGCGACTTAAGTCCAGATCATGCTGAAAGAGGATCATTAAGCTATATCTCCTTAAAGAAGAGGGATTTACATATATTATTTTGAATTCTTCTGGAAGGGAAATTTCTCTTCTATACCATTTATTTATTCATTAAATTATATGTTTTAATCAGTATGGACTCATATATTTTATTCTTCAGGCTATAATCCAACACTATGTTGACTAGTTTGCTCAGATTATTCTAGCTTTGGCCATTGGGAGGACTTTTGGGTTGGCACCTTGTTCCCTTTGGCATGCTCTCATCTATTCAATTTTGCTGAGAATTTCCTTGATTTCTGGCATTGTAAGATGCTCAGTATCATCTCGTACTTCCCCTGTCCCAGGCTAATAGTCAATTATTTCTCCAAGAAGCTCTGACTGCAGTTGTGTCTGTTGCTTTTGGGGTGTCCCTTTCCCAACACATAAAGCTGGAAATATATGTACATATTAACCCACATATACACATATATTTATAATTATTTCTGTATCCATTCATATGTATATATTAGGTTAAGCATAAATTTATACTCATTTCTCTGATCCAGCAGGAGAAGATTAATGATAGACTTGATTTTTTGTAACTTTTTTTGGATGATGAGAAATTTGGCTCCTATTATCTACCATATTCATTTATTTGTTCAACCCTCGTATACATATAAAATATTTTTAGAATTTACTCACACCTCTGTGAGAAACAATTTATCAATTAGATTATAGCATGTGGATACATATAGTTAATTTTTAAAATTTTTAAGATAAACACAATTAAAATAATTTTAGATGTACATAAAATCAGAAATGATACAAAGTTATTATATACTCCATCTCCAATTTTTCTTTCTAATGTCTTATACTGAGATAGTACATTTTTTACAATTAGTGAACCTTTGATACATTATTGCTGAGGTCTATACTTATTTCAGTTCTCCTTGTTTTTATCAAACACACCTCTTCTGTCCCAGGATCCCATCCAGAATGCCAAATTATATTTAGTCATCCTGTCTCCGAGGCTCCTCTCAGCTGCGGCATTTTCTCAGACTGCTTGTTTTGAAGACCTTGACAGTTCAGAGGAATAGGTCAGGTATTTTGCAGATTGCCTCTTAATTGGGGTTTGTTGGATGTTTTATTCAGGATTAAGTTGGTGTTATGGGGTTTTGGCACAGACAAATTGTCATTTTCATCACATCATACCAAGGTTACACACTATGAACATGACTTATCTTGTTGACCTTGATCACCTGACTGGGGAGTGTCTGTCAGCTTTTTTCACTCTAAAGTTACTCTCCTTCCCTTACTGTCTTCTTTGGAAGGAAGTCACAGCATGCAGCCCACATCTGAGGAGCGGAGAATTATACTCGCTTTCTACAGGTTGAAGTATCTACATGGATCATTTGGAATTCTTTTGCATAGAATATTTGTCTCTTCTTCCCCATTTATTCAATCATCGATTTGTTTATATTAGTGGGGACTCATGGATGTTTATTTTAAACTTTGAGGAGTCGAGATCCAATTATCACAGTATTTTATTGCTGAACTTTACTCCAACTTTTTCCCATGTATGGATTCATCCATCCCCATCTAGTATCTCTCTTGCCCCAGGTCTCAAATCAGCCATCTCTCCATTGAGCCTGGGTTCCTTTCATTGAAGAACAGTACTGAAAACCAAGATCTAGATGTTGCATGTGCTTGTTGTTACTGGGGTATCTTTGCTTGAGTTTTTTCAGTCTCAGCAAAGGGAGAAGATATGTGCATGTGTAGTAAACCATGTATCTAAACTTACCTATAAACAGTTTCTATTTATTTATTATTTTTACTAGCATATAATGTATTACTAGCCCCAGGGGTACAGGTCTGTGAATTGTCAGGCTTACACACTTGACAGCACTAATGATTTCACATGCCCTTCCCAATGTCCATAACCCAACCACCCTCTCCATACCCTCTCTCCCTCCAGCAACCCTGTTTGTTTTATGAGATTAAGAGTCTCTTATGATTTGTTTCCCTCCTAATTCCATCTTGTTTCATTTTTTTCCTTCCCATCCCCCTAAACTTCCCACTCTGCCTCTCAAATTCCTATCAGAGCGATCATATGATAATTGTCTTTCTCTGATTGATTTACTTCGTCCAGCAGAATACCCTCTAGTTCCACCCACGTTGTTGCAAATGGCAAAATTTTATTTCTTTTGATGACTGCATAGTATTGTACTATATGTATATATACCACATCTTCTTGATCCATTCATCTGTTGATGGACATCTAGGTTCTTTCCATAGTTTGCCTACTGTGGACATTGCTGCTATAAACTTTCGAGTGCACGTGCCCTTTCAGATCACTACATTTGTATTTTTAGGGTTAATACCCAGTAGAGCGATTGCTGGGGTGTAGGGTAGCTCTATTTTCAACTTTATAAAAATTTTCTTTTTTTTCCAGTCTTTTTTAATATTTTGTTTATTTATTTGACAGACAGAGATCACAAGTAGGCAGAGAGGCAGGCAGAGAGAGAGGGGTAAGCAGGCTCCCTGCTGAGGAGAGAGCCTGATGCAGGGCTCGATCCCAGGACCCTGAGATCATGACTTGAGCCGAAGGCAAAGGATTAACCCACTGAGCCACCCAGGCACCCCTAGAAACAATTTCTATATATGACCAGGTATATCTGAAAGTATGGGAAAGAGAGTTCAAACTGATGTCTCCAACTCTCATCCACTATCCTATGGACCACTCTATTCTCCTCTTGCTTATCTATAACCTTTTTCTCCAACATAGAGAAACCAGGTTCTCACCACTTACCATCCAGGTACTTAGGTGTTCAATTCCAGTATAAATCTACAGCACAGTTATTAACCTAACCCCTCATGGAAAGCATATGTCAACTACAGTAGAGTGCATGTGTATTTCTTTTGCCTTTAGTCTTACAAAGTTACTTAAGTCAGGACTTATTTTTCCTCTAATACATTCACTTAAATATTAGAAATTTTGGTAGGCAATCTGATTTAATGTGAGTTTCAGCTCAAAATATTTGGATATAGTAGGTAAGTAACTGAACCTTGGGATAAAATTTGAGATTTGAAAATAACTTAAGTAAATATTAATTTAAGTAAAAAGTTTACTTAAAATAATCTTCATATGCTTCAGAGTCTGAAAAGTTGACATTAACTGCTCTGGATCTTTGTTCATGGATTTCTTCAAACAGAATTTGGGGAAAATTAAGCTACATAGCTATTTTTATTATTTATAAGGTCAGCAATAGGTAAATGTCTCTGGGAAGACATTGAAAGGGGAAAAAACTGGGTTGGTTGGTTCACTGTGTTCTGTGAATTGTATCCATACATGCACAAAGGCATGTGGAGTCATAGTATCCTTAGTAACATTACATATTTTTATAAAGGAACAAATGGCAACGAGTCTTGACTTTGAAGGCAATAAATACATTTTACTGCTGTGGAGCCCTGCATGATGAAGGTGACAGCGTGTTGAGATTCTTCCCATGCTAGTACATCATTTATGTCTTTTTAAGTTGAAAAAATAACTCCAGGGAATTCTTTAAATATTCCTCTTTTCCCCATTTTAATGAATTAAGCCAATTTCTTAAAATAAAATCTAGGATAATGAGTTATTTGTAGCTCCCCGGGAAAACACAAGGACCCAATATTCCTTTCTATACAAATGTATGTGCCCATGTGGAAAAGTCTACTTGTAATGTTTACATGTCCATTAGGTGGTGGCCTTCCCCAGACTAGGCACAACCATATTCTTTCCTTTGGGTCTCCTACTCACTTTCATCATCTAAGGATAGGGGGGAGGTACTCAACTCTATACCTCCCTAGCACCTAACCACATGCCCTCAAAACTAAGTTATTAGCTTAGCATTCACTTCAAACCTACCCTGATATTCACTGAGTTCCCGATACCAAGTATTTATTGCCCCTCCAAAGAATTGGATTTTCAGGAAAAAGAATAAAGAAGATACCATTCTGTCCCTACTGGGAATTTTCCAAGTTCCCCTCAACCCAAAATATGTGTTTCCAAAAGGAACAGATCCGTGACTCACTGTTTAGTGCCCCTTAGATTCCTAACATAGGCCACTTTCTCTTCTAGCTAGGTAATTCTCCTTTGAAGGTTACAATTGCCATTCCTGTGCATAGTTGGATGTAGTTCCCTATAGGCACTACTGTGATCTGTTGGTCCTGGCTCTTATACCCCCTGAAGCTTTTGTTTATTCCATTAAATATACCTTGTGATGATGATGGAAAGTCCCACAGTTCTGAGTCATGGGAGGATGATTTCCTTTGATACTCCTGCTTAGGTGGGTGTTTTCTTCAATTGCAGACTTGGAACTGGATTGCTAATGCCTGCCCCTCATAAACAGCTGAACAACTAAAAGATTCTCAGTGTCATAGTGTATACCATTCTCTTATTTGGGGCTTGCCTGTGTTTCCATGTTAGGTCCCTTGCTTCATTATGGTGATTAAAATTCTTCCTATTTCATTAAGGAAGAGAATATGTGTCAATACCTTCAACTGGGCTTGATATCTTGTTTTTACCCTTTTGGGCTCCATACCGAATTTTACATTTGTGAAGAATTCTTCTCCCCCAGATGCCTTCATGGGGATATCTGTGCAAATAACCCTGCATGTTCATTCCTGTTCCTCTTTTCTTGATAAGCTCTGAGTTAGGATAGAGACACACTTAGGTTGTGGGATGGGATGTAATAGAGAGTAACAGACCTGCTGTGGTCTTCTTCCCTCCCACATCTTTCAATTCCCATGGTTCTCTTATTATGTCCGTCAGAAACTTGGAAGACATTCTCAACTTGTTTTCTTGTTACACCTTCATTTCCACATTGAATTCACCAAACTTCTATAGACATTTTGTCTTCAATAGTTCTGTGTCTTCCCAGCTCCATCTCCATCCCATTGACTTTAATTTCAAACTTCTTCCATTCTAGCTGGATCCTATAACCATCAAATTCCTAGCTTTGTTCCCTTTGAAACTGTCCTTTATGTAGTTTCCAAAGTGACTCATCCTTCATTGGTTTCCCATGACTCATACATGAAGCACTCACAAGACTGTGTGACTGCCTCTGTTTGTTTCTTGAGCCACCTTTTTGACACTCTTCACCTCCAGCTTGTTATCCTTGAGCATGCTATCCCTTAAAGTAACCGTCAGCCACAGGTGGCTACCACATCTCTGAAATGTGGCCAGTCCAAAGTGAGATGTGTTATATATGTAAAATGTACACTGGGTTCTAAAAGATTTGTTCTTAAAATAATGTGAACTGGGGGCACCTGGGTGGCTCAGTGGGTTAAGGCCTCTGCCTTCGGCTCAGGTCCTGATCCCAGGGTCCTGGGATAGAGCCGGGCATCAGGCTCTCTGCTCAGCAGGGAGCCTGCTTTCCCTTCCTCTCTCTCTGCCTGCCTCTGCCTGCTTGTGATCTCTGTCTGTCAAATAAAATAAATAAAATCTTTAAAAAAAAATGTGAACTGCCTCATTAGTAATTTTTATATTGGTTATGTTTTGAAATGCTAATACTGTGGCTATATGAGGCTAAATAAAATTTAAAGTTGATTTCACCTGTTTCTTCTTATTCTTTCAGAGTGGCTACTGTAAAACTTAAAATGACATCTGTGGTTTGTATTTGTAGTTCATATGAGATTTTTGTTGGACAGTACTGCCCTAGACTGAACACATCATGCTGTCACATGATTTCATACTTCTGTTCTTGATGTTCCCTCTACTTGAAATGTATCCCAATCTTTTATTTTTATCTTTTATCTTTATACTTTTATCTTTTAATTTTTGCCTAAAATTTTGACATCTTTCAAGACTGAATTAAGTGATGCCCATTTGAGCATACTTGTTTACCTTTATCATAACATTTATAACAAACTGTGTGTTAATATGTTTGTCTTTCCTGCTAACAGGCGTAGGGACCATGTTTATTTAGTTTTAATCTCTAACACCTGCCACTTACACATAATAGGCATGAAATAAATGTTGCAGAACTAAATTGTAGAATAAAGTTCTGAGTCTTGTGTGGAAATGGGACAGCATACTATCATTTTGAAGCTCATAAAAGTTAAAGGTCGATGTAATTGAACTTTGGAATCATATTATCTCTAGCTTGTAAATATATACTCACGGATACAAAAAATTAGTTAGAATTTATGATCCAGTGAGTGGACTAAGATGTAGATCTTATTTATTCAATATATGCCAGATACTAGCATTTACTGAGACTCTGCATATAGAGGATTTATTGGTGTATTTTACTGATTCTAAACTACCTCCACTTAGAGTAGGAGTCAGTTGTGTAGGCTAAACCTTCTTCAAGATAATATTAATTTCATCATTATCCATGTCAGAAACTGAGGAGTTTGGTGTAAATAGAAATGTAAAAAAACTATGGTGTTTTTTTAGAAGTTCTAGACTCCTAGGGATTCTTGGTAATTTTTACAATGTTGGCCTTCCTTCCATTGAGTCTATGATGATGAATATTTGCTATTTTTCTATGCATTCTTTCTGCCCTACCTTTGGATGAAAGCCCTCCAATTTTATGGAGTCTTTATGGAGACACCTTTAGTTTGGGCAGATCATAACCTCAGACCTTTCTCATCATCACAGTCATCTACCTCATCATAATATTTAGTTCAGGGATAGGCATAAAGCCTAAGAGTGACCCATTCATGTCTGACTGAGGCCCAGGCCATCGGAGAAGAGGCCCTTTCTTTTCAATGGCATTGCTAACTATAAGGACCATGGCAGATTGGAGCTATCTTTGAGCCCATAGTGAGAGCCCATTAGTCATATTTGTGGTCACGCTGGTTTGAGTTGACACTCTTTCGCCTGCAGTCAAAAAACGCACGTCTCATTCAAGCATAAAGCACATGCTCTGAGCCCTTGGGAACTGTGTTCCCTGGACTTGAGGTACTAGGTGACAGGTAGGGAGCAGAGTAATTAAAATCTCAGCTTTGCAAACGTGGGCAGTTTCCTCATATCTGAGAGTCAGTTTCCCCATCTTTAAATAAGGAGTAATCGAAGAACCTGCCTCAGAGGTTTTTCATAGGGATTCAATGAACAAATACATATAATATGCTTAGCATAGCATTTGGCCCATAAATATTTAATAAATATGCCAGCCTTAGAGAAGGTGATGATGATGATGATGATGATGATGACTATGACGATGGGATCGTAGTAACTTCTCCTGGCAGTTTCTAGGGCTTCTAAAGACCCCTGAATTTTATAGTTCAAGATGGAAACTTTCAAGAATCAGAAACTCTTATAGGTTCTTTTTGTCCCCAAGTCCTCTCTGCTGTGTCTCACCAGTAGATGGGCCATTAGCACATAGATCTGGAATACATTTCATGGGTCAATGGCCATATTATTGAGAATACAATGTTAAAAGTTCCTACAATGATTCTCTATGAAAAATCCAACCCCAGAGAAATACTTTCTGTCATATAGACCATCCTTTAAAGCTAATTGTATTAATATCTCACAAGTGACAAATAGTTTCAGCCCCTGTAATGAAGAGTTTATTTAGATGTTGCAATACAGATTATTGAGACATAAAATCCAGGCAATTTTCTTTCACAGCAAACTATTCTAAAAAAGGCCAGTTCTTTTCTGCTTATAGATGGTTCAAAAATGGTTTACATCCTCCTTGTTGTAAGCTTTTGATAGTAGTGGGAGTTGGATTATAGAGATACAACGAATGGTTTTTTATTTCAGAACTTTGGTAATAAGACAACTATTGCCTAACACAGTGCTTTTCATTCTAATGGAAGCCCAGTGACTGTGATCAGGGGACTGTTTAACCATGGGTTAATTGCTATCAAATGTGCCTTTTGAACATTGAGAATTGCTACATCATTCCAGCAGTCAGCAACCTAAAAGAAAATGTCAGAAACCACTTAGGTTTAAGAAACAGCAACATCTTTTCCGAAGTTGCTAAACTACCTCTTTGTATTTATGTTATTCATCTTGATAAAGTTAAGCAGGAATTCAGACTTTCCAAGATTTTCATGTTTTTATCTTTTGAGTGATAGGGAACATTCTAGAGTGTGGTGAAAATGTGTCTGCGTATTTGGAAGGCTCCAAGAAGCTTTCCTTCTCACTTATCTCCCTGTGAAATGTCAGCTGGATTTCTTATGGCTCTGGGATCCTTCAATGTCCAGCTGGGCATTGGGTGGAATGTCCAGCACTGCCACGTCAAGCAGTTCTGTTCTTAATCCTGCAAGGCCAGAGTGTTGTGGAGACAGAAAAGTTAGCTCTGAGGAGCCGAGATAGTATTTTATGTGCTCTGGGTAGTCACTGATATTTCAAAGTGGAATAAAGCTCAAAGAATCTTCTCCTGTAACCTTCTCATTCCTAGATAAGAAAACCAAGGCTCAGAGCGCACCCCCAGTTGCCAAGGGCACACAATGGGTGCATAGTAGAGTTATGTGGGAATGCAGGACCCTCACTGGAGGGTCAGTGTGCTTCTCCCTGCCAGGTTTTAGGAACATTTCTTGATGGGCAAAAACAAAGTTGGAAGTAAAGAAAATACACATAACCGACTTAACAGTTTGGTAAAGAATAAAACGCATTTTTCAGAATGAACAAAGGATAAAAGCCGTCATTTTCTCTTGATGGGTAGGGATGTAATTTTTGGTGTATCATTCCATACTCTAGGACTGGAAAATGCATTTTCTTTCAGTGGAAATAATATGCACGCGTGCACTGGTCATGGGTAGCATGGCATGAATCACCAGGCTGGTACAGTTCAGGATATTTTTGTATGCAGGGTATGACTAGTTATCTTACTGCTGTGTTCCTCATGGCAAAAGTAATTTATGACATTAGATTCTGTTTGCTGCATTTAAAAAATACACCTATTGTAAGATAAATTACATTTGCTCTGAATTAAACTCCATGAAGAAAGTCAAGAACCAAAATGAGAATAAAATTATAGAATTTTTTAATTCTTTATACAGAGCAGTAAAGCAAATAAGAAATCTGTGAGAAGGTGAGCTCCAAGTTTCTGAGAGACATACAGCCATTCAAGGAAGAATGAATAACAACAATTATCTATAATTTCTGTGAGCCGTTGATTTTAGAGTCCAGGTAAGTGATCTTTTGTATTATAAATTTAATAAATAAACCTTGGTTTTGGAGAGTTCTTAAAACCTGAATGGGGTACATGTGGCCAAGAGCACATTGGGTGAAGCCCCAAAGAAAGGAGGCTTTTAAGCAAGCATAATAGATGGTTGCTGTTTTAAGCTTGATTCCTTCCTGTTTTTTGTTTGTTCAAATCAGAGCATTTTGCATCCTTATTGACTCAAGGTCATAATAGCAGTGTTTTCAAAAATACAATTTTCTTTTTTATAGAGTGCTGTAACACATATTTTTCACTTAACCCTTGTAATAATTCTATAATGTAGGCAGTTTTCATCTTATTTTATAGATTAAAATGCAGATTCAAAGAAAATTGCAGGATATGGAATCACGGACCTGGGTTGGAAACTGGCCCAGCTCTTACATTCTGGGCTGGTCAGGTCATTTGGTCTTTTGAGACCTCAGTTTATTCACCTGGGAAATGGGTATTACATTAATGTTTTCACCACAGGTGACCTAGGAGAAATAAATGAGACAATGTGTGCAGTGCATCAAGCACAGATCCTGGAACACAGTGAACCCCAGGTAGTGTCACTGCTGTCATTTACAAAGATCATGAGAACAGCAAAGCTGGCACCAGGCCCTCCAGGCCTAATGGGATGCTCCTTCCTACAAGACGTAAATCTGTGAACACCTTCTGCATCACCTGTCCTGAATTCCTGGGGGCTTCCATCCTCCTTCCGTGCCTCCTGCATCATCTCTGAGATAGGGCAAGCCTGTGACTTGTCAATCCTTTGTAATCTATTGCACGAATAGCATGTAAAATGGATTTTCACATACAGCCAGAGTAGAGGGTTTTTTGAATATGGGAGGTAGGTTTTAGGACTCCAGAGCCTTCTGTAATGGATAGTGGGCTGAAAAGCTCTTTTCCTTCTTTGAAGGTTTTTCACACACTTACTGGGCTTAATGAGGAGGAGAACCCAGCTTGTTGGTCCCCACCTCCATGGAGGGGTCTGTGCCCCACCTTTCACCCAGATAGGACCTTCCTAGTGTCCCTGTGTGCCCAGGAAAACCAGTGTGCTTGGTGACAGGGCCAGGGATGCTTGCTGGTGGTCCTGCCCTGCCCTTGAGCACTCTTGGGGGATGGCATTAAAGGCGTGGGAGTTGGCAGGGGCAGTGGACACCACCTTGACATGTCTACACAGAAACAATTTTCAAACTTGTATCAAGATGGAATGCCAGCTGTCTATTTCCTTACAGATGAGAAAAACTGACAGGGACATGTTAGGGGCTTAATCATCACATTTCCTTCAGGGACTTTTGGTTTCAAGAGGGATCAGTTCCAGTTAATTTCAGAAGAGGAAGTTAGGAAGAAACAAAGACAGTCAGAGCATGCACAGTCGCCACCCGTCTGTCCCAAGAGGCTCCCCCTGCTCCGTTTTTGAGCATGCAATGCTGGAAATAAAGCACAATGGAAACCCAAAAAGCCTCATCCTTGTATTGATCATTTGAGATTTCTGTTAGGATAGCATTTCAGCTTTTCTGGGTGTGTTTCAGGAAATTTCTTTTCTCCTGGGCAGAGGATATACCCACATATCTCTGTCTTGCCCATGACAATGGCTCTGTAGCTGGTTGCAATTTGCATAAGTTGCCCTCCTTCCTCAACACTTAGAGAGATGAAAATCAGGTCATGTGAGGTGTGGAGGTTTAAATCCACTTGCACAAAACCAGTGAAATCCCTGAAAGGTGGGGGATGGTGGTACCAAGCAAGAATTATAGGAAGTGGAAGGAGTTGAGCCTTATTCTCCCAGATGCAGCTCAGTCTGTCCAAGTCACTTTGAACAACTGTGTAGACACCTATGATCAAGTGTGCTCTTATCATTTATTCCAGACAAAATTGAACTTTTAAAAAATGCAAACCTTGTTGTTTGTGTGGCTCCTGTGAAAGGCATTCAGAAGTATGTCATGCAAATTGAAACAAATCCTTTTAAAGAAGTTGCAGATTTTGAAATTAATTTTCAAATTAATTTTAATTTCTATGTAATTCTAAAATTTGAATTATTGCATTTGTGGCAGTCTATTACGACTCTGGGAATTGTAGTTGGGATATTCTCAGAGGTTATTTCATGCCTTCAAGTCTCTATGAGGGATGAGATGCAGTGGAGGCCAAAAAACAAAAAAAAATACAGCTTACAGGTTTTCTTTTTCCTCCCCACCCCATTCTCACACCCAACTCCTGAAGAACTGTGCAGCCATAGCAGGCCCTCATGATGGTGTGGCGGCAGCCGGTGTCTGTCATTTGACACCTATCTATTCCTTTCCCTCCCACTAGATCCCAAGCCTGTGAGAGCAGCTTTGAATGCTCAGTTCTCAACATGATGCCTGCCCCATAGTCAGTATTCAGTAAATGGTCATGGAAGGTAGAGAGGAGGGACATTTGGTAGAAATGACAGAAGGTGTTAAGTATGGGAAATGTCCAGGGAATCCATGAAGAGATGGCAGTTCACCTAGCACTGTGATTACTACCCAGTTTCCTTGCTCGAGAGCAAGTCCAAATGCATTCTAAGCAGAGTAAGCAACATGAAAAGGAGTGGGAATTTGAGTGATCTGCAAGATTGGAGCATTGGGTCCAAGGGCAAAATAGTGGGTGATGAGCTGTGCACATATGCAGTGACCCAGAAAAGGAAGGATCCTGTATAGCGGGCTGAGGAATGTAGACCTCATTCTATAGCAGAGCTATAGGTACTTTTCAGTGCTCTCAGGTTCATGTTTCAGTTCAATGACTCCCAGGTCAATGAGGGAAAGGAGACAGGGCAGTGGCTGATGTAGCAGGTATATAAGGCATTGTCCTGGGACATGTGGAAGGGACTGTAACTAGGAGGAAGGAACCAGAAGTGAGCAACTTGATTGTACTGGCAGAAGTATAAGGAGATAAGGAAAACTCAGGGTTCAGGTTTGAAAGAGGAGGTAGGTGCTAGAGTTGCTCATGGGAGTGATGAGGTTAAGAGTAACATAAGTGAGGTAAGGAATCAGGAGAAATGGAGTTTCTGGACCCACGTGAAGTGTCTGTGGGAATCCAGTGGCTTCTGGACATACGTGTGAAGCTCAGGAGAAAGACATGAGCCTGAGGTAGAGGAGTTAGGTGATGCATAGGGGTAAGCCCAGACTGAGGGAACAGTAAGTGGTGTCTGAGGGAGGAGGCAAGGAAGTGTGGGAAGACCTCCAGGTTGGTGAAAGCAGGCAATCACAGGATGGGAGGACAGGCTAGAGCCAGCCCTGAGTGGTAGGTAGACCAGAAGGCTTTCAGAGAGTAGACATGTCCCTCCCTGTAAAGTGAAGTAGGGATGATGGAATGATAGAGAAATCTGGTTTTGGTTTTGCGGTGGGAGATGCTTACTGGTAATTCCGAGTATGGAATTGGAATCAGGCTGCTTGGGTCCTGGGCAACAGAGTTGTGTTTGATTTCATGAAGGTTAAACAACCCTGAGCCTCATTTTCTTTATTTTTAAAGTGGGTTTTAAAATAAGATCACTTTAAGGGCGCCTGGGTGGCTCAGTGGGTTAAGCTGCTGCCTTCAGCTCAGATCATGATCTCAGGGTCCTGGGATCGAATCCCGCATCGGGCTCTCTGCTCAGCAGGGAGTCTGCTTCCTCCTCTCTCTCTCTCTGCCTGCCTCTCTGCCTACTGGTGATCTCTCTCTGTCAAATAAATAAATAAAATCTTAAAAAAAAATAAAGTAAAAAATAAAATAAGATCACTTTAAGATTTAATGAGGGAAATGTACACAAAGTGCTGACTTGGAAACTGGCATCATATAGTAATTTTTCAATCAGTGTTCATTGTTATCAAGGTTATAATTGTTTTTTTTAATGATCGTGTTGTGGATTTTATTTATTTATTTATTTTTAAAGGATTTTAAAAATTAATTTATTTGATAGAGAGAGAGAGAGGCATCGAGAGAGTGAACACAGGCAGAGGGAGTGGGAGAGGGAGAAGCAGGCTTTCTGCTGAGCAGGGAGCCTGATGCAGGGCTTGATCCCAAGACCCTGGGGTCATGACCTGAGCCAACAGCAAATGTTTAATGACTGAGCCACCCAGGTGCCTCAAGGTTATAGTTGTTAAATGAATGTTCTTATGTGGAGGCGAAGCTTCGGTGATGAATAAGAGGTTGAAGGGCAGCTGGGCGAGGAGGCTCCTGAAGGAGCTGGGCTCCTTGTTGGAGTGACATGCTTGACCCAGGTATAGCAGTTAGTCTTATAACAGGTGTAGGCATTTCATCTTCAGAGACATGAGAAGAAGGGGAAGATGGAAAACATGCCAAGTCACCCAAAGTTTCCTTTCTTCTTTTCCTCACAGCTTACCTTTAACCTCCTTCCTTCACAAAACCTTTGTGATACAGTGGAAAGGGAGAATTCTGATGGACATCCTGGCACCAACAAACTCTCTGGTATTCTTAGGACTATACCTGGGCATGAGTGGGGTGTGTATTTATGTGTATGTATGCCAGGTGTGTAAATGAGCTAAAGGCTATGAGGACAAGGGAAGAGTGAGCAAAGACACTGAATTTTCCACATATATTCTGCATTCCTCTTCATTTTCCTCCCAGACTGTAGGAAGATCGTTCATGCTTTGGCACAGGTATCCCTTTGCCTCAGAGGGATTGTGACTCATTGGAGCTAAGAGTCAGGTGTTTTCTTGAACTTTTCTGAGCCATGCCTGGCTGTGACTGATGTTCAGTGGCCTGAGGGCTCTATTCAGGAACACAGGCATCACTGGGTGAGACATTTCTCCCTTTTTCTTTCTATCAGGGTTGGCATGCCTACCACATGTGTGATTCAGAAAGCAAAACCCTTTTCTCTGTAAACAGCCTGACATGTGGCACACATTTACACAAAGAATTCACACAAAGCATGGGAAGAGAAGACTTTTGGTTCTGCATTTAAATTGCTTTTCTTATGTTGTAGGCATGTGACCTCATGCATCTATTTTTATTTTTAGAAGGTGATTTCATGTTTGCAATATCCTTTTGCAATGGCTGCAATTGTAATGAAACAGTTCTGTTCTATGTTTGCATAAGAAAAGGTGGATGGTTCTTACATAAAGATGAGGAGAGAAGGACAAATGGTCTGTGGTCATGAGGGAGCTCCACAGCTAGCTCTGCCTCTGTGCTCCTCCCAACCCCAGTGACATGGCCCATGTGAGCTTAACTCTAAGTTCATTTCCCTCCATTGTCTACTTTCTCTATTTTCTTGCTAGTTTCAGGCTGTCAATAGTAGGTCCAAAATTCACCTTAGAAGTACTTATAAAAAAGATGTGGGCATGAACTGCCTAATGGCAAAAATGCATGTGAGGGGTACAATCCCAGTACCAACCTGTGTGACTCTTTCAATATTCAGAATTCATTAAAAATTTAAAAATAACATAAAAAAGAATGCTTATGGTAAAAGTCTGTAAGCATCGACGTTTGTTCAAGCCAGGAAGGGCTTTCCCAAGAATAATAGAGAGCAGCCTTATAGCAGAGTAGAGAATTCCAATAGAAGCTGTTACTTTTGGCATTTCAGTTAATCTTTTATACATGAGTCTGAGGGTGAAGGTTCTGGGTTGCTTTCTGTTCTGAGGAACAGACACAGTGTACTGGGACCTGTGTTTTACTATTGTGCTGTTTTATATGGAAAACGAGGATGCCATGTTGACTGTTAAGCCTGTAAAATACTAAACTGTGATATCCTGAAGGTGGGGAGTTTAACTTTTCTTTATCCCTTGGGGAAAATTTGTGATGATTTATGTATCTGGGGTCTTAAATGCTGAATTTAAAAATTCCTGCCCACTCTGAAGCTCATCTATAGCCCCAAAGGTGTGGCCCAGAAGTGGGAGAGCGTGTGGCCAGCTGCAGGCTTAATCCCCCAAGGCACCCCAAGCAGGTGGTTTGAATTCCACTGACAGGTGTTATCTACTTCCTGTGTCAAGGACAGCAGGCCTTCTCCCTCTTGCACAGATACTGGAACCAAAATATTTCTTTTTAAGGAAAACTTTTGAAGCCAAGCAGATTTATTTCTGTCACAATCTGGAGGCTAATTCCCTGTGTGATGTTTGTTACAGTCTTAATTACACAATATCAAAAGTGCTAGCTCTGCACCTCACAATGTGCCTGTGGAATCACTTGATTTGCTTTGGCTCCGCTCTTCTTGCTTGCTCAGTAATCTGAATCTTGGCAAAGAAAGGAGAGTCAGAGTCCAAGCCCGTATGACTTGGAGTTTGCAACACAAGGATATGAGGGAGGGGTGTGTGTGTGTGTGTGCCTGTCCCGTAATGCCTTTCAAACAGCTCTGGAAATGGGTAGAAAAGTGTTTACTTTGTATATCTTGGAGGGGAAATGGGAGGGGACAAGATGATGAATGACCAGGTATCTCTACTTGTTGCAGAAGGTGCTTTGCTGAGGCCTCAGTTACAGTGACCCTTGAAATTCAGCAGGGACTCAGACAGCTTGCAAGTTCTGAGCCAGCCCAGAGAGGAAGGACCCCTTGGTCCAAGGAGAAAGCAGGATCAACACCCTCTGGAGTCCTCCTTCACATCTGTCATCAGCTTTTTGAAACTCTTACCAGCCACCTGCTGAACTCCGGCATGTTTAACACTGATAGGAACCCAATTACCACCCATTCTAGAGTGGTTTCTTGAGGGCACTTGATAAGGGCTATTGGATTCCAGAAGATGACAGATAAACCCAGACAGATGCAGAAGCATGCTCATTCCTTGGGGTGAAATGTGAGAGATGGTCCTCTAGACCTGTCATTCTTCTTTTTTTTTTTTTAATTCCAGTATAATTAATGTACAGTGTTATATTAGTTTCAGGTGTAATACAGTGATTCAACAATTCTGTATTACTCAGTCCTCATCATGGTAAGTGTGCTGCTCAGTCCCCATCACCTATTTCACCCCCCCCACCTCCCCTCCAGTAACCATCAGTTTGTTTCTATAGTTATGAGTTTGTTTTTTTTCTTTTCTTTTCTTTATTTGATTTGTTTCTTTAATTTCACATATGAATGATATCATGTGGTACTTGTCTTTCTCTGACTGACTTATTTTACTTAGCACTGTGCCTTCTAGATCTACCCATGTTGTCGCAAATAACCAGATCTTGTTCTTTTTATGGTGGAGTAATATTATATATCATTATATATAATATATATACATATACATATAGATATGGACTATTACTCCAAGAGAGTAATATATATATATATATATATATATATATATATATATATATATATATCTGTGTGTGTGTGTGTATGTATATAGGATATGTGTGTGTGTGTGCATATACACATACACATATACCACATCTTCTTTATCCATTCATCAGTTGAAGGACACTGGACACTTAGAATGCTTCCATAATTTGGCTATTGAGAATATTGCTGCTGTAAACATTGAGGTGTATGTATCTTTCATATCAGTATTTTTATTTTCTTTAGGTAAACACCTAGAAGTGGAGTTACTGGATTATATAATAGTTCTATTCTTAATTTTTTTTTTAATTTTTCAATTTATTTATTTTCAGAAAAACAGTATTCATTATTTTTTCACCACACCCAGTGCTCCATGCGATCCGCTCCCTCTATAATACCCACCACCTGGTACCCCAACCTCCCATCCCCCCACCACTTCAAACCCCTCAGATTGTTTTTCAGAGTCCATAGTCTCTCATGATTCACCTCCCCTTCCAATTTACCCCAACTCCCTTCTCCTCTCTAACACCCCTTGTCCTCCATGATATTTGTTATGCTTCACCCAAGATGCCATTCAACGGACGAATGGATAAGGAAGATGTGGTCCATATTCTTAATTTTTTAAATGAAACACCATCCTGTTTTCCACAGAGGCTGTACTAGTTTGCATTTTCATCAACAGTGCGAGAAGATTCCTTTTTCTCCGTATCTTTGCCAGCATTGTTTCCTGTGTTTTTATTTTAGCCATTCTGACAAGGGTCAGGTAATACCTCATTTTAGTTTTGATTTGCATTTCCCTAATGATGAGTGATGTTGAGCATCTTTTAATATGTCTGTTGGCCATCTGAATGTCTTCTTTGGAGAAATATCTGTTCATGACCAGCCCATTTCTTAATTGGGCTTATTTGGTTTTTGGGTATTGAGTTGATTCAGTTCTTTGTGTATTTTGGATACTAATCCTTTATATATGTGTCATTTGCAAATATCTTTTCCCATTCCATAGGCTGCCTTTTAGTTTTGTTGACTGGGTCCTTTCTGTACAGAAACTTTTTGTTCTGATGAATTGCCAATAATTTATTTTTGCTTTTATTTCCTTTGCCTCAGGAAACATATCTAGAAAATGTTGCTATGGCTGATGTCAGAGACAGTACTGCCTGTGCTCTCTTCAAGGATTTTTATGGTGTCAGGTCTCACATTTAGGTTTTTAAAACATTTTGTGTTTATTTTTCTGTATTACATAAGAAAGTGTTCCAGTTTCATTCTTTTGCATATAGCTGACCAGTTTTCCCCAAACCATTTGTTGAAGAGACTGTCTTTTTCCTATTGGATATTCTTTTCTGCCTTACCAAAGATTAATTGGCCATATAATTGTTGGTTTATTTCTAAGCTTTGTATTCTGTTCCTTAATCTGTGTGTGTATGTATTTTTGTGCCAGTACCATACTATTTTGATTACTATAACTTTGTAATATAACTTGAAGTCTGGAATTGTGGTATCCCCAGCTCTGCATTTCTTTTCCAAGATTGATTTATCTATTCAATGTCTTTTGTGATTCCATATAAGTTTTAGGATTCGTCTTCTAGTTATGTGAAAAATACTATTGGTATTTTGATAGGAGTTACATTAAATGCGTAGATTGCTTTGGGTAATATAGACATTTTAACACATTTGTCCTTTCAATCCATGAGCATAGAACGTTTTTCCATTTCTTTGTGTTGTCATCAGTTTCTTTCATCAATGTTTTATAGTTTCCAGAGTACATTTTTACCTCTTTGGATAGGCTTATCTCTACGTACCTTATTATTTTTGGTGCAATTGTAAATGAAATTATTTTCTTAATTTCTCTTTCTAGTGGTTCATTGTTAGAGATAAGGGCTACATGTTTCTAGGAATTTATCCATTTCTTCTAAGTTGTCTAATTTATTGGCATGAAGTTTTTCATAATAGTCTTTTATAATTGTTTGTATTTCTGTGGTGTTGGTTGTTATATCTCCTCTTTCATTTGTGATTGTATTTTTTTGAGTCCTTTCTCTCTCTCTCTCTATCTTTTTTTTTTTTTTTTAAGAGGTTTATCAATTTTGTTGATTTTTTCAAAGAACCAGGTCCTGGTTTCATTGGTCTGTTCTATTCTTTTCAAGTTTTTATATCATTTATTTCTGTTCTAATATTTATTATTTCCTTCTTTTTGCTGGTTTGGGGGTTTTGTTTGTTCTTATCTAGCCCCTTTAGGTATAAATCTAGGTTGTTTATTAGAGGTTTTTCTTGCTTCTTAAGGTAGGCCTGTATGCTATAAATGTCCCTCTTAGAATTGCTTTTGTTGCATTCCAGAGATTTTGGACTTTTGTGTTTTAATTTTTGTGTTTCCATGTACTTTTTTTATTATTATATTTGGTTAGTTACTGATTAGTACATCATTAACTTTTGATGTAGTGTTCAATGATTCATTAGTTACATATAACACAAGTGCTTATCACAACACATGCCCTGTTACTCTCTCCCCTCACTGCCTCCTCTCTGAAACCCTCAGTTTTTTACCCCCCTCAGTTTTTTACCCCCAGTGTCAATTGTCTCTCATGGTTCGTTTCCCTCTCTTATTTCTCCCCCTTCAGATTTCCCTCCCTTCCCTCTATGGTCCTCTGTGATATTGTTGGTGTTCCACATATGAGCGAAACCATGTACTTTTTAATTTCTTCTTTGATTTCTTGGTTGACTCATTCATTGTTTAGTAGCAAGTTATTTAACCTTCATTTATTTGTACTGTTTCCAGATTTTTTTCTTGTGGTTGATTTCTAGTTTCATAGTGTTGTGATCATAAAAGATGATTGCTATGACTTCAATCATTTTGTATTTTTTGAGGCCTGTTCTATCACCTAATATGAAATTTATTCTGGAGAATGTTCTGTGTGTACTTGAAAAGAATCTGTATTCTGATTTTTTAGGATGGAATATTCTGAATAACTACTAAATCCATCTCATCCAATGTTTTGTTCAAGGTCACTGTTTCTTGTTGGTTTTCTGTTTGGATAATCTGTCCATTGATGTCATTAGGGTGTTAGAGTCCCCTCCTATTATTGTATTACTATCATTTAGTTCCTTTGTATATGTTATTAACTGTTTTATGTATTTGGGTACTTCATGTTGGATGCATAAATATTTACAGTTGTTATATCTTCTTGTTGGCTTGTCCCCTTTATTATTACACAGTCAGACCTGACATTCTTGAGGGTCACTGATGTAGCTAGACTCAGGCTGAACAATAAAGATATTTATGAAGAGTTGATATATGTGAGCATATAAGGGATTTTTCTTTTTAACCATTCAAGTTATCAAAAAATTTTATTATCTGGACTCTTTTCACATTCCAAAACAGATTTGAGGGAACCAAACTTCCAGAGAACTGAAGTTTGGTGCCAAATTATTTAAAGACAAAAATGTATAGGAATTTTAGAAGACCATTCGGAAAGTGGTCTTGCAGCAATTGATTTTTTTAAACTGCTTTGGGCCAGAAGGAAACAAGTATACAGCAATCCCAACACAAATTCATTGTTTCAAAATAATTTATGATTTTCATACCTATTTCTAAGATAAATCCAAAGATAGGAAAAAACTTTCTCTAGCAAGATGAATGGATCAGAAAGCTTTCTAAAACATGCATGGAAAAACAGTTTCACTAAAATCAAAGCATAAAGTAAATAACAAAATTATTATTTGTAGACTTTTTAAACTTTAAAAATTATATAACATGCAGATAGTCTTAGGCACAACAATCAAAATTAGATGATAGATAAACTTCTCTTCCTTCCTGTAGCAAATTTCAATGGTGCTTATTTTTTAGTTATAAAAGTAACATATACTGTTAAAAGCATAGGAAGAGAAACATAAAATATAAATTCCAAATAATTTTATGATTTTGAAAAAAATATACCATTATTAACATTTGGTGATGGTTACTTCTGGTTACACACATACACACATGCACACACATTGTATTTGTCCTGTATCTCTCAAGTGTGCCAGTACTAAAGCATGGCCAACTGTGTGTATCTATGTGTGGGTGCATGTGTGTAATTAAAAAAAAAAACAGGCAACTGACAGAATGGGAGAAGATATTTGCAAACGACATATCAGATAAAGGACTAGTGTCCAGAATCTATAAAGAACTTAGCAAATTCAACACCCAAAGAACAAATAATCCAATCAAGAAATGGGCAGAGGACATGAACAGAAATTTCTGCAAAGAAGACATCCAGATGGCGAACAGACACATGAAAAAGTGCTCCATATCACTCGGCATCAGGGAAATACAAATCAAAACCACAATGAGATATCACCTCACACCAGTCAGAATGGCTAAAATCAACAAGTCAGGAAATGACAGATGCTGGCGAGGATGCGGAGAAAGGGGAACCCTCCTACACTGTTGGTGGGAATGCAAGCTGGTGCAGCCACTCTGGAAAACAGCATGGAGGTTCCTCAAAATGTTGAAAATAGAACTGCCCTATGACCCAGCAATTGCACTATTGGGTATTTACCCTAAAGATACAAATGTAGTGTTCCAAAGGGGCACATGCACCCGAATGTTTATAGCAGCAATGTCCACAATAGCCAAACTATGGAAAGAACCTAGATGTCCATCAACAGATGAATGGATCAAGAAGATGTGGTATATATACACAATGGAATACTATGCAGCCATCAAAAGAAATGAAATCTTGCCATTTGCAACAACATGGATGGAACTAGAGCGTATCATGCTTAGCGAAATAAGTCAAGATCAACTATCATATGATCTCCCTGATATGAGGAAGTGGTGATGCAACATGGAGGCTTAAGTGGGTAGAAGAAGAATAAATGAAACAAGATGGGATTGGGAGGGAGACAAACCATAAGTGACTCTTAATCTCACAAAACAAACTGAGGGTTGCCGGGGGGAGGGGGTTTGGGAGAAGGGGGTGGGATTATGGACATTGGGGAGGGTATGTGCTTTGGTGAGTGCTGTGAAGTGTGTAAACCTGGTGATTCACAGACCTGTACCCCTGGGGATAAAAATATATGTTTATAAAAAATAAAAAATTAAAATACACACAAAAAAAAACAAACAAACAGGAATCATGCTGTTTTGTGTCATTTTTTTTCCCATTTACATAATGGTATAGCATTTACCCATGTCAATAGAAATTATTTACAAATCATGAGGGGGAGGAGGGGGAGGAGCTCAGGGTTTTGATTTCATAATCAAATAAAGTCCAAGCTCTAACCTTTCAGCTGCTAGCTACCTTCCCTTCCATTACAGTGTCCAGTAAAATGGTATACCTTTCTCATATGGTGGTTGTAATAATTCACTGAAAAGATATGCCATATGTACTGTATGTTTCATATGTGCAAGTTACTGTTGTAGATTCCAAATAGCTGCATAATACTCCATCATACCAAATGTGTCATAATTCATTATTTCATTCTTCAAATTTTCTTTCTGTTCCTGCTATTTTTCCCTTAACACTTTTCAGTACACTCATACTTTAAACTTTATGGATGCCTCTGTTTTCTTTACTGACCCAGAATGAATTCTTAGATGTGCAACTGATGCAGCAAAATATAAGAGTGTTTTAAGGGCTCTGCATTTTTATAAACAATCTTGAAGAGAGTTTCCCCTTTCATAATAATGGGGACACTATGGTGTGATTGAAGTCATGTGATGGTGTAATTCTGAGGATGTAAACCTGCAGAAAATAGAGCTGGTGTCTGAGGTGGCCTATTGCTAGACTGAGGATCATGCTGAGCACTCAGTATAGTGCTTGTAGATCCCAACTGTGTGAATCCCTAAGTCAGTGTGAGTGGAATGGTTTCCAGAACTGACAGAAATAGGTTTATTCAGAAATGGTCTTGGTCATTAATGACCCCTTTTCCCTCAGACCCCCCTCTTATTCCCTCTGTGAACTTCTACCTCTTTGCTGTCCCCTTAGCCCTTTGCTCCCCTCCCTTTGGCTCACTCCCACCTGGTTCTCTTCCCTTCTGCTGGAGCGCAGACACTTGTTTTGGCCCACACAATAGCCAGAGTGAGGTCTTCTCCATTTCAGCTTTGTCCTGCTGGCCACATGCCCTGTGCTTAATGACCACATGTGGCCAGGGGGTGCCCCTTACAGTGCAGGCACTCAGCTGCAGTAGGGGTCTAGTGGGGGCCCCTGGGGTGCAGGCAGTCACGGAGGGTTTCAAATACTGCCTCCCCAGGTTCAGTCCTTTCCCAGCAGCTTCCCTCATGATGTTCATAACAATTTAATCAATTATTTATCAATACTTTTGTTTTTCAGTTCTCTAGAATTTAAACTCCCCAAGCACAGGATTGTATTCATTTTATTCGTGGTTGTATCTCTGGATCTCATCCAGTAGCAAATACACAGTAAATTCTCAAAGTTTAGGGAAGAAAATGTGGAAGGGGAGGAGAGAGGATAAAAGACGAAGGGGCAGTGGAAGGGAGGGAGGTGGAAGGATGGAACATGGGAGGGAGGATAGGGAGGAGGGAGGAGATGTGCAGGAAAGGAGAGAGGTGGCGACGGGTGGGAGAAAGGACCTAAAGCCTGAACTGAAGGAAAAAACTGGAGAGATTGGGTTAGGTTGGAATTTATGTTCTTTGAATAATGTTGCTTAAATGCTTCCATCTTTGGAGGATGTCATGAAGAAACATGTGTGCTTACTGCTATGTATTTTTTTCTATGTTCTAAAACTCCTGTACTTGGAGTATTTTCTAAACACAGGTTAGTCTTTTCTGAATGCATTCAGTACATTATACTACTGATAGTGTGGTTGAGAGAAGAACAACAGATTGTGAGATCCTATCCTCGATTTGTTACTATCTAGACCTTTTGAGATCCTTATACTGCGTTAGCGTCTTTGGGCTTCAGACTATCAAATGGGAAGCAAAATGAAATGCAGTAGATTCTGGTACGAATGGGTATGCATCTATGCTAGGTTTGGGTGTGAGGGCCTGTGAGGGTGGCTGACCACTGGGCTGGATTTGGGGCATTGGGCGAGCACTAGGAGATGGGATGCTGCCAGCCTCCCAGGGGCGCATGGGAGCCTCTTTCACTCCACCTCTCCAGGGTCACCGAGACCACCTGGAGCTTCTCACATCTCCTGGAATTGTTGCTAATCAAAACAATTTTGCTGCTTAGCTAGCTTCGCAGACAGCCCGGCTTTGTAATCAAACACATTACAAATGTATTAAATATAGCACCCAGTTTCCTGCAGACACAGGCCCTCATTCCCACTTCCTCCCCTCCCATTACCCTCTTCCCATCACCAGGGCAGTGACTTCAGGTGGAACTGTTGCTTATTTCAAGCCAGTTTGAAGTCACACATTTCTCCATCCTCTACAGCTGGGTTTTTTCTTTCCCTTAACAAATGTTTTTGAGACTCCACTATCAAATGACTTCTGAAACCTCTGTGAAGTGGGAATGGCCCATCAGGAGGCCCTGGGCTGTGTCCTGCTGCCAAGATAAGAGCAATGTCTGACTCCTTTAGTTCATGTGATCTCATTTCTAAGCCCTCCCCACCCCCAACCTGAAGCCTAAAAGGGAATTAGTTCCCTGGAAAAACTCTTCATTTTCATTAAACACACACACACACACACACACACACACACACACACAAAAACTATATTTTTTCCTCTGGGTCATATTTGAAGGCTATTTTATCTGAACTAATATTAACCTAGCCTTAATTTAGAAACTGGAAAAGAACAGCTACCCCTGACCCTGCATTAGCCTGGTCATTATTCAGAGAGCAAGGCTAATGTTGAAATAACACTGGGGCTGTGAACCAAACTGAGTGCTCCAGGAAATGCATACTCCAAACTGACTCCAGCTCTCCTGTAAAACATGAAAAAGACTTTGGGAAAGAAATGTAGGAAAGAATGTTACACAGAATTCTCCACTTCCAGGCTTTGTGTTATGGTCTGTCACAACTTAAAATGTATTTTATATCTGGTAATGTGCTTTTTATAAATTTATTTATTCACATATCATTTATTAAGTATGTGATCTCTCTCAGATATTATAATAAATTATAGCAATACAAAGAAATACAAAATTCTTTATGTCCTTATAAGACAGGCTAATTCTCATAAGAGCTTTTAGTAATAGATATTAAAAAGAGGAATTTTAGAATGTGTGTGAATATATATGCACACATATGAACAATCTAAAAAGGCTCAAGTGGAACCTATGGCATAAAGAAATTATTGTAAAAGCTTGTTCTTTGTCTGACACAAGCTTTTCTGGAAAGATGAAAAGATATCTCTCTATGGAGAGAGAATAAAGGATGTTGGACACCCCCAGTATAAACACTGTGATAAATCATTTTTTTTGAAGTAAATTATTGTCATTCCAAGCCTACACCCCCACTTTGTAAGTTAATGGTTTTAAGGTCAGATTTTCATAAGCATGGGCACTGTGTGTGTGTGTGTGTCCATGCATGACTATTTGTTACTATGTACTTAGTGAGACATAAGATGCTCTGTATTGAAGGCTAACTCAATAAAGCTTAGAAGGTTTTTAATGACATAGTTCTTATGGCTTTGCAACTAGACCTATGTGTCTTGAATTTAAGTTATATGATCTTAAGTGAAGTTCCTAATCTTTGTTAGCCTCAGTTTCCTCATCTGTAAACATAAAAAAGAAATTATTATTCTAGGTTTGTTGTGAAAATTAAAGGAAATTGTTTATCTATTGAAAGTGCGTTGCAATGTACATTGCTTAATAATCGTACCTATCTGCATTATAGCCAGATTTCAATGAGATGATATGAGCAGAGTATGCAAGGCATAGATTTGTTGGGGGATCCACAAGGCATTTGGGAGTCTTTGCTTTTGCCTAATTACATGGCTCTGTAGGTGTGATTCCCAAGTGTTTTTTTCCCCTTGATAATTTCTCCTAAATTAGGCAATCTCCCTTGCCATGTGCTGGAAGACAGCATTCTTAAGGCAGCCACTTAGTTTTTGAAACTTTTAGATAGATAAGTATAAATCCCAGATAGACTTAATTCCAAATCTCTCCAGAGGAGGAGGTTCTCTTCTGCTTGGAGTGGGGTGTAAACCCTCAGTGGAGAAGGTGCAAGACTAGCGTTCTGTGTTTTTCTAAGCCAGCCATGCACCCTTGTTTCCTCTGGAAAAATAGGGAGCAAGGATGCCATTCTGGTGACATCAGATTGCATCATACAGTGACCATAACAGAACAGAGCTGTTTGTCCTGACTCTTGAGGCATTGATGAACACAGTGTTTTATTTTTACATATGAGAAGCCTTTCAAAGGGGTCCTGATTCCCTTAGATTAGAATCTAGAGCTGCACTGTGCAATACAGTAGCCATAAGCCACATTTGTCTATTTAAGTTTAAATTAATTAATATTAAATGAAGCTGGGGGCGCCTGGGAATCTCAGTGGGTTAGGGCCTCTGCCTTCGGCTCAGGTCGTGATCCCAGGATCCTGGGATTGAGCCCTGTGTCGGGCTCTCTGCTCGGCGGGGGACCTGCTTCCTCCCCGCTCTCTGTGATCTCTGTCTGTCAAATAAATAAATTTTAAAAATCCTTAAAAAATATATTAAATGAAGCCTATGGGATGGCACCGGTGTACAGCATTATTCCATCATCACAGAATGGCTGTTGGATAGCACAAACAAAAAGTTTGTCAGATCAGAGCTCATGCTTAAGGTTAGGATCATAAAGGAAGCCCCATACCATGTGCTTCAACTTCTGTTCATGCCATATAGCATCATGGCCCAGTCAAATCACCTTTCTTTGTTTAAAGGGAGACAATTTCATTCAGATCAGAATGTGTTTCTGAATTCCCATTTTTGGTTTCTTACCTGAACATGTATGAAATAACCCAAGTAGAACAGACATTTTGAAATTTGGAGGAAAAGGAAGATAAAGGAATCTCTCTGAGGGACTAGCAGAGGGCCAGAGCTGAGGCCCTCAGCAAAGTGGACAGCTGAGAGATTCTGGACTTTGAAGGTCATCTGCAGTGGATTTAAACTCTCACTAAAGGAAAGAGCATTCCATTTATTCTGTTTGAGATCAACATCAGCAAAGGAAGTCCTGGATGAACATGACAAATACATGAGTCTAGAAGTATGCCGTGCCTTCAGTGAAAATGGAGGAAAATCCTGTCATCAACTAAAATACACCTCAAGACAGACTTCCACTCTCTGCAGTGGAATTTTCTCCATCTTTATTTTCTTAGGAGAGGTACTTAAAGGACAGCACCCATATTTGAGAAATTCAATATCACATAATTACGATCTTTTCCCTAATCTATGCCAAAGGAAAATAGAAATCTTTGAGGCAAACCTGAGGAAAGGAAAAATTCTTGGTGAAAGAAAATGGAAATACCTTAAGTGTGGGGATTCAATGAATATTATTTACTTGTGTATCATTTTGCATTCTATATTGCTACTTCCCTAGTTCTTAATAAACATGATTCTGAAATGTAAATTTTTGGGGAGTTGGGATGAAAAACCTTCAGCAAAATGGTGGCTTATAATTTCCTCCAAATGGACACAACTAGTTGCACACGGAGGCATTGTAGTTCCTGGAAAGTGCTGAATCCTGGTATTGCTTTACATAACATGATAAAGAAGTCCAGTGCTTAAATACTATTTTTTTTTTTCTGAAACTGCAGTCAACTTAACTTTTGAGACATAGTCTTAGGGCATATATACATGTTTAGACTTATATTTTTCTCTATATATTTCCCTGATATTTCTGTTCAGTAAGCATTTATTTATTTTTAAAATATTTTATTTATTTGAGAAAGAGAGAGAGAAGCAGAGAGAGAGAGAGAGTGACAGCAAGCAGGAGTATCGACAGAGAAAGAGGGAGAAGCAGGCTTCCCATGGAGCAGGGAGCCCCACTTGGGGCTCGATCCCAGGGTCCTGGGATCATGACTTGAGCCGAAGGCAGATGCTTAACCCACTGAGCCACCCAGGAGGCCCTGTTCAGTAAACATTTAATAATATTTGTTGAGTAAATGAACCGTTTCCATCCCAGGGTAATTTAACTAGAACGATGACTCAGAAATTCAACATAGATCCCAATGCCAAAGACTCTTGGTATATAGTAGTACCTGAGAGAGTTACCCTAACAAGTGATTCCCAAATTTTGGTATACATAGGGTTGTAAAGCCATGCAGCCCAACTCCAACTGCAATCAGTCAGAGCCTCTGGGCATGGGACTTGTCTTTTTAATAGTTTTCTAGGTGATTCTGATGCACTGTTTGATTTTAGAAATCACTATCGTCCTTGGCCAGGTGGCTAATTTCAAGAGATCTAAAAAGACCTCATGCTTCATAATCTGTCCTTCATCCACCGAAATTCTCCCCATGATCCCAACATCTCAAATTCTCATCTGACCACATTAAAGTGTAATTGGTGAGGGGCAGAATATCTAAGGTCAGAGATAGATGGCTGAGGGAGAGGTGGAAACAGGCCAGGGTCCAGGTGACTTTCTCCAGGACTAGCACTGCCCTTGGGATCTAGATAGGTTTCTGTGGCTCTGCAGATATGACAGAGAAATCGTCACCATTACTGGCCAGCACCCATGTCACCGGCCCAGAGGAGTCCCAGTACGTTAGAGGACTCAGTGGTCTGGAGGAAGATCATCTGTATTTAGGCTGAGCTGCTCAACCATGCTTGCCTTTTATTGGAAGTCTCCAAATTTGACTGGGCTGTGGGTAGAGGAGTGGGTCTTTAATTGGAAAAATTCTGAGGAAACTCTGTCTTTTTCTAGCTCTGTCTCCTTTGTCTTAATTCTTGAAGATGAAGGGGGGTTGGTAAGCTCTGAATTGACCCTGTGGTTAAGTGGGTGGTCTGTGAAACTGTGTGTGACAACTCTACACCTCTCATGCCTATAGCCCCAGATTACAGGTGAGTATGTGTTGTAGAAATGAGGATGGCATGTGTATTATTCACTGCACATTAGAAAGACCAACAAGTATTTGTCTTTTGAAGGAAATTAAAAAGAGAGAGAGAACATGTATACTTGAAAGAAAAAAATATCTGATTTCCTGTTAGTGTTGGATGGTAACTCAGAATCATCATTAGCTTTTTCTAATCGTCTAAGATGGTGATGAAATACTCATTTATCCTATTCCTCTTTGGCTCTCAGTTCTGTCATCACAGTGGAGATGAGAATTTGTCCACATAATGCTCTCGGGTCTATGCATATTGCTACAAGCTCTTGTGTGTACTATCCTGTGGGTGACCCTCTTGGATAGGAACAACACACAAAGGACTCCCATGAACAGCTCACTGAGGAAGCTAGCACCCCCATCTCTTCCTCTTATGTTTGGTTCCAACTATGATGAGAAGAAGTAATACAGCACAGCTCCTGGGGTCTACAGCCCAGGGCAAGTGTGGTGTTTTGGCATCAACATATTCTGCGAGACAGGCCAGCTTTCCCTATGACCGCAAAGTGAAGGGAAGAGGAGTTATTTGGTGAGTTTCACTAGACAGTTTAAATACATTAATTTGTAGCACGTTTGGAGAGAAAGAATGTTAAAAGCAGACCAAGTGAATGAGTTTAAAATGGCTTTGTCAATAACTAACAAAACTGGAGGAGAGAAAAGGTGGCGATCATTGCTCAAACACGTTCTTCCTTCCCTCCAAGAAATGAGGTGTGGTATATGGAATCCATTGTAGCTAATTGTAAACAGGTGCATCTTAAACCCTTGATGCCAACCTGCTCAAACATGTTGGGACCCTTCTGCTTGCACAGGCGCTAATTACGTGTGCATTCTGATTGGCGAGGGGACTGCAGCTGGTATCGCGGTGAGTGGAGTTAGTAAAGGAAGACGGATTGCACTTGTACTCATGTTTAGACTTGCAAGTCTTTCAGGGACAGATCTTTGATGGAGCTGTACATTTCTTTACTTCCCCTTCAACCATCAGGACTATGCTTCACACCCAGAGATACTTAATCAGGATATGAATGTATCACACTTAGCCATGAGACTGATGGGAACTGTTTTTATACTTCTAGCCACTGTTAGGTCTTAGGATTCTGATGCAAACAAACCACAAGATACCATTTTAGGCACCGGTCTGCTGATTGCCAACATGGATTTTTGCAAGATGACTGGCTTCGATTAACGTGTTGCCTCTTGTTATATTCCTTAACCTACTTTTTAATCTACATGATTTTCTGTCAATTTATTCCTTTTCATAGGGCCTATTAAATTGCCAGGGTTAAATTTCTGTAATTCACACACTCAATTCTCGGAAACTGTTGGTTAATTTCCTAACCTTGTGAACTTACACTCAACTGGGTAAGAGACACTTGTATAGGTTGATCAGCAGTGAACTGTGAAGCCCATGAAGTACAGCTGCAGGGCCATGCAGTTGCAAGGCAGACCTTAAAGGCCCTAAACCTATTTTTTTTGGGGGGGTCCTTCTGTGATGATTTTTAATTCTTATTTATTTTTTATTTATTTAAAGTTTCATTTCATTTTTTCAGTTAGGTGAGCCTGCTGATGCGTACTAAGGAGGGCACATGTTGCAAGGAGCACTGGGTGTGGGTGCATAAACAATGAATTTTGGAATACTGAGCGTAATTTTGTATTGATGGCATTGTATTTCTACTTTAAAAATGAGGATCTTAAAATCTGTATCTGTTCCTGGCTTAACTACTAGTATACTGCATAATTATTTTACTTTTATTAAGTAGGCTCCGCTCCCGGCATGGTGCCCAACACAGGGCTTGAATTTACAACCTTGAGATCAAGACTGGAGCTGAGATCAAGAGTCTGGCACTTAACTGACTGAGCCACCCAGGCATCCTAGTGTACTACCTTAAGACATTTAAGTCTTTAGTATGAGAGTCTCATGGCTAGTAAAACAAATAAATGCTTAACAAATAGGTGCTTAATTATATTAATCAATGATAAATAAAAATTAATGCTGATGATAAATAAATTATATGCCCAGCACTGTTTTTAAAAATAATTATTCTTTTCATAGCTTTACATTTTAGGTTTGAACACAAACATAGTACAGATGATTTCTGTATACTCTGCCCCAGTTTCCCCTAGTGTTAGTATTGTCACAGCCAATAAACCACTTTTGACACATTATTCAGTAAGTCCATACTTTATGCACATTTCCTTGGATTTACCTAGTACCCTCCCATCCAGAGCACCACATCATATTTAAATATCTATTTTTACACCACTGTTGTCTATGACAGATTTTCGGATTTCCTTTGATTTTGATGACATTGATAGTTTTGAAGAGTACTGGTCAGGTATTTTTATAGACTGATAGAATTCATCTGATTCTTTTTTTTTTTTTTCCTTCATGATGAGATTGGTGATATGAATTTTGGGGCAGAAGACTACAGAACTAAAGGGCCATTCGTATCAGATCATATCAAGGGTACACACTCTTAAAATGACCTATCACTTTTGATGTTGACCTGATTACCTGGCTGATGGGGTGTTTGTCTGGTTTCTCTACTGTAATATTACTGTAATATGACTGTAATACTGTAATATCCTCCCACCCCTACCTCCACTTTCCATAATGTATTCTTTGGAAACAAGCCCCTAAGTGAATCCCCTATGGGGAGTTACTTAGAATTTTTTATATTAGAGAGTTATCTATTCTCCACTTATTTATGTATTCAATCATTTATTCAGATAATTATGCAATCATGGATATTAGTTTATATTTCAGCTTATTCTGTTGTTTAAATTGTTGCATTGACCATTGGCAGCTCTTTTGTTGGTTCTTGTATACCTGTTCTCATACCCCAATCATTGTGGCTTTTTGTTTTGTTGTTGTTGTCATTATTCAGCACATCATTATTTTCTGGCACTAAAAGATGCTCCTGGCCCATGTTGCATATTTCCTGACCCAGACCTAGAATCAGGCATTTCTAATAAGCTCCAGATGCTTTGGAAAATAGTATTAAATACCAAGACCTGGATGCTGGGTGTGCACGGTGCTACTGGGGTGTCATGGCTTCTAACTCTCCCACTTGGCAGAATGAGGAAATATGAGTCTATGCTATTGCACATTTACACTCATACCTATAAATGCTATAAATATGAAGTCATTTTGCATCTTAGTAAACTAAACATGAGCCCAAGCTATGTCTCAAAGTTTCATCCATTACCATAGAGAATATTCTATCCTTCTTTTGATTCTTTATGACCAACAGTGAAGGAACTGGGTCCCAGTATCCACCATCCATTTACTTAATTGTCATTTTAGGAACATATTTGTACACAGGTATGGTGGTTTCAGAAGTGGTAATGGATACCCTATGGGAAATAACGATTAGCTAGAGAACAGTTCTCTACCTAGACAGTTTCTTTCGCCATTTGTCTTACAGTCACCACTCACTTCTAAAGTGAACTAGGTCAGCACCCCTTTTTTCCTCCTCTCCTTCTCTTAAGTTGTTTTATACATATTGCACATTTTATCCTGGGATTCCCCGACCTCATAAAGAGATTTACAAAAGCTTACATACATAAATGTTCACTCTTTTTGTTATAAAATTCTACAGATTATGATAAATAGATAGGGTCATATATCTACCAATATAGTAATCTATAGAATACTTTTTCCACCTCACAATAATCCTGTACTTCACCTTTTGACTCTTTCCTGTCCCCAAATTGCTGGCAACATGGATCTGTATTCCAATCCTATGGCATTGCCTTTTCCAGAATGTCATATAAATGAAGCCATCAACTACATAGCATTTTCAAGCTAACTTCTTTCACTTAGCAGTATGCACGTAAGTTTCATCCATATCATTGTGTGGATTGATATGCATTCTTTTTTATCACTGAATAGTATCTCATTGTATGTTTGTATCACAGTTCGTTTATCTGCTCACCTGTTGAGGAACATGTTGGTCACTTCTATTTTGGGCAGTTATGGATAAAGTTTCTATAAAAATATGTGTAAGGTTTCTTTTTTTATTGGACAAAGTTTTCAATGCAGTAGGAGCACAATTGCTGAATTGTATGATAAGATATGTTTAGTTTTATGAAAAACTACCAAAAGATATACCAAAGTGGTTGTATCATTTGTATTTTTACCATTTATAAATTGGAGCTCTTGTTGCTCCACATCCTCACCAAGAATTGATGATGTTAGTATTTTGAGGTTTAACCATTTTAATATGTGTGTAATGGTATCTCGTTCTTGTTTTAATTTTCAGTTTCCTAATGAAAAATGATATTGAACATCTTTTCAATGCTTGTTTGCCATCTCCATATCTTCTTTGGTGACATGCTCAGTTATTTTGCCCATTTTTAATCTAGCTTATGTGTTTGTTTATTGCTGAGTTTGGAGAGCTCTTTGTATTTTTTGGACACCAGTCCTTTATCAGATATGTGTTTCACAAATATTTTCTCTTAGCCTATGGTTTGACTTATTATTCTCTTAATAGTATATTTTTCCAACGAAAAAGATTTTAACTTTACTGAAGTTCAATTTATTAAATTTTTTCTTTCATGAACCAGCAGCTCTATTGGCTTTTCCTTCATGTATGTTGAAGCTTTTACTGGGTCCATAAATATTGTCCTGTTCTGTTGATGAATTGACAGCCTGAAGAACTTCCTTTATCATTTCTTGTAGTACAAATTTGCTGGTGATGAATTCTTTCAGCTTGTGTAGATCTTAAAAAATCTTTATTCAGCCTTTATTTTTGAAAGGGTCTCATCTCTTCCCTGGAATAGAATCCTATGTTGAAAGTTATTTGTTTCAGTATTTTAAATATGTTGCTCCACTGTCTTTGCTTATATTACTTTTGGCTAGAAATCTGTTTTCATATTATTTTTGGTCCTCATGTGACATGTCTTTTTAATTTTCCTTCTGGTTTCTTAAAAGATTTTCTCTTTATTATTGGTTTTGAGCAATTTGATGATAATGTTCCTTGCTTCAGTTTCTTCCTTTTTATTCCTTGAATTTTGTTGTGTTTCTAAAATTTATAATTTTCATCAAATTTGGAAAAAAAATTGAGTTATTTTTTTCAATTGTTTTTCTATTCCCATCCCTCCTCTTCAACTGTCTTTTCAGAAATTGTCCTGTAGCTCAATTATGCTCTATTCATTATTTTTTTAAAGATTTTATTTATTTATTTGATGACAGAAATCACAAGTAGGCAGAGAGGAAGGCAGAGAGAGAGGAAGGGAAGCAGGTTCCCTGCTGAGCAGAGAGCCCCCCACTGAGGTGGGGCTCGATCCCAGGACCCCGGGATCATGACCTGAGCCGAAGGCAGAAGCTTTAACCCACTGAGCCACTCAGGCACCCCTATTCATTATTTTTTATTCTTTTTCTATTTTATGGTTCATTTTTGATATATTCTATTTCTGCTTTCAAGTTCACTAATGTTTTCTTCAACAATGTCTTTTCTGCTATTAAAGCCACCCAGTATTTTTCATTTTAGGCATTATAGTTTTCATGTATAACATTTTGATTTTTAATATTTTATATCTTCCATATTTCTACTTAACTTTTTGAACATGGGAAATATAGTTATATTAACTGTTTTAATGTCTTTGCTAATTTTAATATCTGTGTCAGTTGTCGGTTTTGATTTATTGATTTTCCTCCTCATTATGGGTTATATTTTCCTGCTTCTTAGTGTGCTTGCTAATTTAATTTAATGTTGTGGCAGACACGATAATTTTATCCTATTGGATTTCATGTACTGCCTTTAAGATTTGGTAGGTGGGAGGCAGTACTCACTCTTGGGCTATGAAGTTAAAATCCCATTAAAACCCAAGTTAACTCTGCCTATGGAGTTAAAACCCTTCTGAGTACTCTATCCAACGCCTAGTGAGTCATGATTTTTTCCACTCTGGCTGGTGGGAACAGACCCTATTCCCAGCATGGTGTGAAAGCTGGATACTCTTACTTCTGTTTCTTTCAGATACTATTTCCCCCAGCCATGCTGCAATGATCAGTACTGACCTGAATACATGAGAGGGACCATCTGTAGATTCACAGAGTTTTCTCTCCTCTCTACTTCTGCCAATGCTAGCTTTCTTGATCTCTGTGGAGTCTCAGCTTCATCTTTTCAACTCAAGTGTCTGCAAGCCTTTGCTTGGGTTCCCCTCCCCTGTGCCATGGCCAGGAACTCCTCTGAGATGGTCAGCTGAGGAATCTCAGGGTTCTCCCGGTCTGTTTCTCATCTCTTGAGGTTACTTTACTTTTTTGTCCTCGTATCAGTGTCTTGAAAATCTTTCTTTCATGTATTTTGTGTGTCTTTTTAAGTTCAGTTTTAGCCAGGATGGTAAAAATGCTCCTGTTACTCTATCTAGGTTGGAAGCAGAAGTTCAAAAGGCAGTACTGCAATTGTTTTACCTCCACTGTTTTATTTAATCCTTACAACAATTTTATGACATAGGAACAATTGTTATTCCCAATTTTTAGCAGAGAAAACTGATGCCCTGCTATGTTATATAGTCATTCAACACTTAATTAGTTGACTAACCAATCAATGAACAGACAAAATAAACTTATATTGAAATGGTTGTGCCAAAATGAGGGGCTCTTACTCTTCTTTAAGGTCAGGTAACCATTGGATAGTATAAAGGAAGAACAGTCCTTTCTCTGCAGAAAAATTCACATATGAACTTTTATAACACAAAACTCATGGTTTGCTTTACAATCCCAGAAGATTCAAGATTCACTGCAATCTGTCAATATCAGGGATCCACTACTTCTCTGTTCATAAAAAATGAACAGACAGGAACTTTCCTACTTGGTCAGGCTAACATTTATATTAAAAAAATACAGAAGAAGAAAAAACATGTGGACCTGAATCATTCATAGCATGATTAGAAACCATATCATAAAATAGTTTACTTCACCTGATGTAGTCCATAACTTTTATCATATTTTGATGGGTGGGTTGAATCTTGGAGTCTATTTAGGTAACCAAAAAAGGCCAAATTATTTAGTATTTTTTACAGTAAGATTTAATGTAATTAAGCCAAATTTAAAACTCAAATGATTATCCAGAAAGTTTTAGCAGGTACAGTTTCAGAGAAATTTTTTTAAGCTGCAAAATGATCATATTTTATGTACATTTGTAGCCAACTTTTCAATCCATGCTTAGAAAAAGGGTGTGGTGTGATCCAATAAGCACAACATGCTCATTCAGTCAAAATACACCATATTCCTATTTTCCCCCTACATCTTGCTCAGCTTTGTTTTCTTTCCTTTCCTTTTGAATCTTATGATTTATTGCTTAATTTTGATCTTGACATTTTAGCTATGTCTGAACCGAGTCTTTCATGGGAAATTAAAAGTGAATCTCATTGCCAGGGTAGTAGTCACAGAGCTTTATCTAGGAACAAGTTGCTGTTAACTGTTATGGAAATGACATCAGAGAGAATGCACTTTTATTCACATCCCAAAGACTCAAAGTAAAATGATTATATAAAGCTGGATGACCCTTTGGGTGTCTATACAATACTCTAGCAGCTGGGGCTTCTTGGGTTTACATTTCCTTTACATCAAAGGCATATCAAAACACATAATGATGTCCTCTGGAGTAGATAGTTGTTCTTTGATAAATGCGTGTGATGTGTCCTGAAGCCCCCTGGACTCATGTCGTTGGTCATTATAAAGATAACTTAGGATTTCAGTGTGGTTTTATGTAAAGAAAATAATATTAGAGCATTATGGAAAGTAATTAAAGTTACATTAGAATATAACAACTTTTTTCCATTAAAGCTGTCAAATGCTGTGGAGTAGCCCTTATTCCAAGCAGGGGAAGCACTGTTTTTTGTAACTCTGATTTATTATGTAACAGTAGACCTTGATCTACTCATTGTTCAGTTCACTTTTGTTTGTTTCTCTGTTAGTGTCAACTTACAGATACTCCCAGGAAGACATAGGCTCAAGACTTACAATGTGTTGAAGGGTAAAACTTAGAAGCAAGATGCATCAGAATAATGACTTTCAGTGCTTTTTTCTCTTGCTGTTAAATTAGCAAAGCACACAACCAATTTCTCAGGTTGCTTTTGTGGTTGGGGATAAGTATAAAGCCTATATGGCATATCTAAACAATAAAACACTTATTTAAATGAGTGTTTTCTTGTTCTCTTGACTTACAATGGACCAGATTCTGGAAAGGCTTGAGCTGGCAGCTAGATCTCTGATATGTCATGATATCCATGGGTTGGTGATGAACCTCTTGGCCTACACTAATCCTTGACATGCACGCCCTATTGCCTTATCAAACATACAGCAACCAGCTGTCTTTTGTCACTGAGATAGTGTTCTTTGACAACCAGCGAGACAGTTTCAGTCAGAAAGCAATCAGCAGTTTTTCTAACAACAACAGCAACAATAACAACAACAACAACAATGAGAAAAAGCAAAAGAAGAACTTCTATTGTTTCACTAACTGTTACAAATCAGGAACATTTCTATGTGAGAAGCAGGATATACAAAAAATATACAGTGATGCCTAGCCTGGCTCCTCAGGGGATGGGCTCTCATCACTGCATTATGGAACATGGCTCTAGACAACCCAGTGACCTCACAGTTAGATTTCTCTGGAAATAGAACATTTCATCTGTAAATATGAAAATGGTGACAGAGGTATAGATGCTGAAGGGAATCTGAAGATTTGAAAAAAAGGAAAAGAAACAATTACAAAGAACAGGTAAGAAGCTAAAAGTGTTGACTTCTTGCTCCATTCCTGGCGTGGAATGTTGGGAATGACCATACAATGTTGTTCTAATCATGTCTTGTTTGGATGTGACAAGAAGTGCTATGTGAGGCTGTGATTGAGGACATTTAGTGGCTTCTGTGTTTTATGTCATCTCCTCTTCTCCTCATTCCTGCATCCATGATGTCTGCATTCATGACTCTTTAATGAGATGGCCTTGGCCAACCATATTTGTACTTTAAGTTTTTTTTTTTTCTTTTTCTTAAACAAAGGACATAAATACATGGATGAAGTACTTTCAAACCCATTCCTGGGTTTTCTACTGAAATCCAGATAATTTTCATTTTCAGAATGCTGAAATGATATTCATTTGGTGTTGGGCTAATGAGTTATTTGAGTTCCACTATAGCCATTCCATAGTATCCACACGAGCCACCTCTGACAAGCTTCCTGAAGACTTTGTGTTTTTGGCAGAAAAGGTAGGTTTTCATCTCTGACTGTCTCACAAATCTAACTGGGCCCAGGAGTTTATTTTCTTTGCTTTACTTCCACCTCCCACTCTTTCATTCAGGCTCTTAAAGACAAACTTTGAATGTGATTAATGATGGCAGGGATTAGGAACGTAAAGTTCAAGTGCTGAATTGTTTATTTGTTTAAGAGAGTTGTTTTCTGGCTGTTTCTTTATGCAACCATATGCTCACATGAAAAGCTCTATTCTGTTGTTGGCTGTAAGAATACTGCCCCAAATTGCTTATTATAAAGAGAGGCTGGGGAAAAGTTCACTTTTCTAAGTAATTTCTTTCCATCTTTTGGGTTATTCTTTTTTCATCCTTTACAGGGAAAGAGATGCCTCTTTTGTGAGGTTTATATCAATTTCAGGAAACCTTCCAGAGACTGGAATCTGATTGCTGGTTGGAACATATAATTGGATCAGTGGGGGCTCTCAATGAAGCTCAAAGCAAGTGAAAATGTTTTCAGTATATGCTTATTATATCACAAGGTGCATCTGGAAAGGGAAGAAGGCCTAGAGCATTTAGGTTTATTTTTGAATTTTGTGCCTTGGTGGGCACCTCATTTCCCATATCAGAAATATATAACTTCTCCCCTAAGACTTATCGTCATTCTCCAGAGAAATATTTCAGATTACTAGGTTATAGTTCTTTCCTCACAGAAGGGAAAACTGAGACTAGCACTCTTTCCCCAGGAGGTAAAATGCCACCAGTTTTCTGACATAGGCCATGATGCTACACTTCTAAGTCCCAGGCTGGAGCTGGGAGAGACTGCATGGCATGCAAGGCCAAACAGGTGTCTCAGCATTGTTTCAAGATGAGTGACCTTTGTACTGGAATGAGGAATTCACATTTCATTTGTAGTTCTGGAAGGCAGAGAAGCTCTCTGTTGCTTCAACTAGGTTTCCAGAAGCTTGAATGGGGTCAGATCACTGCCTCAATTACCTGTTTAGCTCCAGTACAGAGAGATTTTATATAGTATGTGTCTGGATTTAGTATGTCCACATTTGAAACAAAGGATTTCATTTCAGGTTTCATTCAGTTTACTCCTATGTTTGCCTCATCTGTTGTCTTGGTTAACACTGTTGTGAGGATTGGCCTCTGCAGGGTGCTGTGCGCCTGCCCTGGGCAACAGGCATTCCCATCTAATTCAGAAGTTTTCAGCTGGAGGGTGAAGTCCCTCTAAACACCACCTCTGCACTTCATTACTTCCCTGCCATATGATGGCAGCATTTTTTTGGGAAAGGAAATAACGTTCTCTTCATTACTTTAAGTTTTTTCTTTCATGTTCAACATGGTGATTATATTAACTTCAGTTTTGCTAAAGTTTGATCCTTCGTTTTCTCCAATGAAAATGTGTTATAATTGGAAATAAAGTGATTTCTTTTCAGTTTACCTTTCTTTTGAGAGGAGGGACTGTGGAATTTTTCAGTTATTCATTTATTTAGTCCACTTTAAATCTTTACTCTTCTTACGTCTTCCACAATGATTGCTGATGAACTGCAGGAAAAAAAAAAAAAAAACCATGAAACTTTTAACATTAAATTTCTGAGATTTTTCTCCCTAACACTTAAAAAATTAAGGATTGTTACTTTTTTTTTTTTTTAAGATTTTATTTATTTATTTGACAGAGAGAGATCACAGTAGGAGAGAGGAAGGGAAGAGATCACAGAGAGAGGAAGGGAAGCGGGCCCCCTGCTGAGCAGAGAGCCCGATGTGGGGCTCGATCCCAGGACCCTGAGATCATGACCTGAGCCGAAGGCAGCGGCTTAACCCACTGAGCCACCCAGGCGCCCCAAGGATTGTTACTTTTTATGGGTTGATTGCCAAATGGTTCTTTAAAATTATAGCACTTGCTTCCTGTTTTTAAGGGTTATCTGAGATCTACTACTCAAATATAGACTAGTTAGAAAACACAGTGCTTAAATTAGAATGCACGGAGGTGCAGCAACAGTTCTGTCCTAGGGCAGGTGTCAGGGTCCATGTATGTCAACATGGCTACTTAACCACTGCACGGTCCAAGTTCACACAGGCACCCACACTTGTGACCAAGGACCCCAGCCCCACATCACTTTATGCTTAGCCCTGAAATCTACAGGCTTCATCTGGTGAGGTCTGGGGATTTCCTAGTAGGTGGGTGATTGCCCTACTTCTGTTAGACTTTTTCTTGTCCCTGTAGACAGAAAGGGAAAAACACTGATGTTCCCTCCACCTGTTTCTTTGACACCATCTTTCCTTGAGCTAGACGTATTATTAAGTATTCTTTCTATGCTACATTTTCTGCAGGAACCTCCCAACTGTTTAACTGCATCACTTTTCCTTTGCAGGGACAGAGGCACATTTCATATACCAATTGCAGTAATTCCTCTGAATATGATTGTTGACTTAGTTTGTTGTGCTGACAATGCCAGAGATTTGCGGGGAGGTGGGGGAGCAGTAGCAATGCAGAATGGATACTTAGCCTATAGTTCTGTGAACAATAATAAGTAAAATTGGTATATATTAATCTCTCCTAGTATCCAGATGCCAGCTGTTTACTTTCCTTTATTCAGTACTAAAAACACCAACATGATAACAATATTAATGACTGGATCATTATTTGAGGTGGTTTTCCTCAGAGCTGCTAGCAATGCTTCTGGTCAGCAATGTAAGCAGGCAGAAATTCATATGCAGTGGGCACGTTTAACTACCTCTCCCTGGCTCATCCCCAAAGCTCTTCTTCTTTACTTTAAGGACAAAATGTACCCAGGCTATGCATGTATGCCTGTTCTGGCTTTTCACTTAGGATGCCCTCTTCCTTCTCATCCCTAAAGTCAGGAGCTCAGCCCACCGCAGTGCTGGCTGATTCCTCCACATTTTGTAGTCATGGTGCATTTACTGAGCCATTTCCCTTCAATTAGCTATATATCATCCGTTTGGATAACTTATTCTAGAAGAATGCTTGTTGAATAAGTTAATTAGTCTATATTCCAATATGTTCCGCATGGCTATGTGTTGTCATGATAAGCCATCAACATTGGGATTTCTCATCTGACTCTGAGAGATGGTATGTGGCTGGAGAAAGTTGGCAGTGGCTATTTTGCATATCCCAGCATGACAGTGTTCCTGGGAACAGGACTGGCTGACCACCCACTCTGCCTCTTGGGCGCTAAGGGACCTGATAAGTTGGCTCAGTGGTGAGATCTTTACTTACTTTCATGACTTTAGAATCTAGCAATGAAATTTTTGTATACAAATCTGTGCTTCTCTCTCCTCATTCATTTTTGACTGAAAGTCTCAGGGCACAAGGCCCACCTCCAATAAACTAACACCTGTTTTCTGAGGACTGGACACCCAAGCTGGTTGCAACCTGCGTGAGTGATAAAAGCTCTCTCTCCATAGCACTGCTTTGCATTCCATCTTGTAGACATGGATGCCCAGTGACCTGAGTCATGCCCAGGAGCTGGCTTCCATTCTCTGCCCATCCAGGAGGAGGATGCATTTCCTTTTGTTTGCATCCTTCTCACCTGCAGGCCATATTGCTGTCTCACAGATCAACAGCTCAGCGTGACTTTGTGCCCAGACACACAATTGCTGGGAGGTTTGCATAAAAGAGTTAGGAAATCCTTGTCATTCCTGATCACTATTAAGCAATCAATTTCCCTGGAAACCTACTTATGTTGGACCAGATAAGCTGTCAGCACTCTGAGTGGCCTTTCACTGATGTGTACCGCCTCTTCCCCTGTTTACTTAAAACCTGCCTCACGGTCAGATTCTGTCAGGCCCAGTGGGTTCACGGGTTATCTCCAGCCCACAAGTTAGTTCTCCTTCAGGTGCATCACTGAAAGAAATAATTATAAGAATATACTAAAGGATGTGCAGACTGACTCACTCTGATAGCCAAAAGTGAAAAGAGAAGTCTGCATTGTAGTGTAATATAGCCGTGTGAAGTGCAGAGGGAGACGGTTCTCTGCTTGGCCCCAGGGGCTGGCTTTCTTCTCACAGATAGAGATGGAGAGCAATTAGAGTCTGGAAGTATAAGCAAGCCAATCTGTTGTGTTTATACAGAGAGGTTCCCCCTAAGTGAGGCAGAAGCAGAGACACAAGTAATGAGCACATGTGTTTGGAAAGAGTATAAGGTACTTATAAATATTATAGTGGCGTCGCTATAGTTAAAGGTCTGGCAGCATTTCCATTATAAACTCTCATTGTCAGGGGTTTAAAACTCTGCTGTAAAAATTCCAGGCTGCAACTTGGCATTGCAGGATAGCCTGGGAAAAAAGCTTTCATCCTTGACCCCATGCAGGTTTTTCTTGATGTTCCCAGGCAGCCCTGCTTATGTCCCTTCACCTCTGATCCTGTTTGCATCTACTAGGGGAGCAAACAGGCAGGTCTAGAGCCCACATGGCAATGTATGATCTTTTGGTTATTGGAAAGGGGACATCTGATAAGAAGCGCCCACACATTCATTGACCTCTTATTGTGTATGAAACCTGATCTGCATAAGATGCTTTATAAGGGCCATGTATCAGTGGACATGCAAATAAGGTTAGAAAAACGCAATTAAAATAAAAATACTAATATTAAAAAGTTTAACATTTTACATAGCTAGCTTTAGGACAATCTTTAGGATCATTAGTGATTTGCAAGAGAAATCTCATCAAGGCTGCTATCCCATGAGACTATGCTTACCAAAGAAATCCCTATGCTTTATCTTTGATCAATAAAGTGAACGATCAAAACAAAACTGACTAGCGAATTTGGCATTGAGTTACATGAAGACCGTTAGAATACAAGTAGAGAGTTTCCAGAATTAATCTGAAAACAATCTGAGATTAATAACTTTTGAGTGATAATTTTCCCCCTGTCATTTAATGCTAGCGGCATGTGAGAAATCTAATCAACAAATGCCCATTGTCTGAACTGAAGATGACTGTGACACTGAGCACATTCGTGGTTCTCCAGTGACCAGCCACGCTCTGCATGAGGTAGGGTTTGCCTTGTTTCCAGGTGATGGATATCATGGACTACTGCAATGATGCAGCTCTCTGCAGGGCATCAGGCTCTTGCCCTCTGTGAGCTTTCCTGTTCAATGCCATCTCATCTAGTCCTTCTGTTCTCTTATCATTAAGTTATCCCATTTTGCTACATGCCTGTAGTAACTACAAATGACTATGTTTTCCTTGAGTATCAGGCTAACGTGAGCTGTGTCACCAGAGTTATCCTGAGTGGTTAAGGAAGAAAAAAGATTCTTAAGACAATACATCAGGGAGCTTAACAGAGCCTAAAAAATGTGCCAAGGAGTTTGTAGAGTTTAGAAATTTTAAATTAAAACAAAAAAGAAGGAGAAGGAGGAGGAGGAGAGGAAGAAGAAGGAGGAGGAAGAGGTGAAGAGGAAAAATGATAAATTGAAGGCCATGCAAAATCTGGACAGGTGCTTTGTCCAGAAGCTGAGAATTCCTTTCATGCATTCATTTGCCATAATAAGAAAGAGCAAATCAGAAATTAAAGAAAAACATCTTCGTTCTGATCCCAGTCATAAATTCACATTTGGTCTTAAATGAACAGAATTACTCTATCATTTCTACACTGGTAGAATCAATCTGTATCAAAGGGAAAATTGCTAGCAATCACATTGCCATTTATTCAATTTTGTCAAAAACGGGGTTTAATTGATATATAGGAGACAGACTTCACTCTCCAAGAAAGAAATACAGTGTGAAAACTGATACTTCAAAATCAGCTGGGCCCACAATACAAAAAAGTAAACAAACATACAAACAAACAAAAAGTAACAGTGCTTGAGTTACACATAGTCCAGCTTGGATTTTCAGGCTTGCCCTCAAATGCCTCAGCTCTAGTTTAGATCCTAGAAAATATGGAATGAAGACTGGGGATTCTGTTTTCATTTCAGATTTACCTTTCTCCCAGTGGCTCAGATTTTGGGGGAGCATGTACACCAGCTAAATTCAAAATATCAGTAGTAAAACTCAAAGTTCCCTTCTGGGGCAGGGTATGATAGTCATATCAATTAGAATATATATTTTTTTTGGATTAGAATATTTTAAAGTAAATTAAATACATTGAAACATTTCTTATCCCATCAGGAACAATGTTTTCTGGAACTATGAGTCCATCAGTTGACCATATGTTTTGTTTTGTTTTGTTTTGGAGACCAGGTGGGAAATCTGTGCTGTGTGGGGTGTCTCCTTTGATTGCAGCCTCTACTGTTTTGGATGTTTCCTTTTCCTTCTCTCCATTCTTCACCTCTATTCATCAATTTAAGGAACTCTAGGTGACAGGACACATTTCCACCATTACTTACAAGTGAGTGACAACACCGTGCCAGGCTTGCCTTTATGTAATGTTGTGGGTCTGGTTCCTGAAGAACACTGCTGGACAGACAGCACTGATTTGGAAATATCCCATTACTCTCCATATTTCACAGTTAGAAACTGGTGGTGAAATTTGTTTTCCCATTTTACTGAGTTTTCTTCAAGAGGGACATTTGAAATCTATTATTTTATCTTTAAATATTAACAATTTGTATTAGCTCCTTGCAACCAATACTAATTTTTCCCAGATTAAACCCAACACACACACACACACACACACACACACACACACACACACACACACTACTTATCAGAGGAACCATAGAACATATACAGCTCTTTTCATGAGCCAAAAGATCAATGTAGCTTTCACATAACACCTGGGTCAATGTTTCCTTTCATTGGATTTGCTGATTAAAACTGCTTGAGCTCTGTCACTATTTGTTTCTTCTTCTGTCCAGCTTTAATCCTAAAGTGCCTCAGAGCCTCCAGCCACCAGCAGTAGAGAAGATCCACTTAGAATGGTTATTGGTACATTTTTTTCCCCAAGGTAAATAAACAAACTGGGGATAGGTTGGGTAGCTTTATCATTGGGTAAAATTTTAGTAGTCACACATCTGTGGATGGTCACGAGTAATAATTTATCTCTGGGTAGGATTAAAGGAAGCCCTCTTGCTTCCAAGTAGAACTACTCAAGTTCAGGAGTGAATAAAATTCCATGATTTTCATACAAAAGCCGGGAGCATGAGGCAAGAGTAAAGCAGGGTGTTCTATTCTTGACCAGAGGGGCTCTCAGGTATCAGATTCCCACAATGTTTTCTTCTAAATTCAATAATTTGTACTGCTACTGCACAACACATTCATGTTTTACTTTAATAGAGAACTGACCCATAATTCCATAACATAGAAAAACTCTTGTTCCAGGAAGGTATGCCTTGTTTATCCCAAACTACCAAGTCCCCAAGGGGTGCTTTGCCTACTAGAGACCTCCACGGTTGTAAGATGAAGGTCCGACCCCCGGCCTGGCAGGCAACAACCTGCTGCTTCAGTTGAGTTGATTGGAGTTGTTTTAACCAAAAGAAGAAAAGGCTAAGGTTGGGTGACAAAATAATTTGTATTTTTACAGGAAACAGATTACAAGAGGTAGAAAAACTAATATAAAATTAAAACAGATGGGGATGCCTGGGTGGCTCAGTGAGTTAAAGCCTCTGTCTTCAGCTTGGGTCATGATCCCAGGGTCCTGGGATCGAGCCCCACATAGGGCTCTCTGCTCATCAGGGAGCCTGCTTCCTCCTCTCTCCCTCTGCCTGCCTCTCTGCCTACTTGAGATCTATGTCTGTCGAATAAACAAAATCTTTAAAAAAAAAAAATTAAAACAGACCATTCAAAAAAATCCTGGCAGATTCTTCAAACTTAGAAACTAAAAACAAAAGGATGCAAATGGTATTTTAAACATATTTAAACATACAAATGGTTTGTTCTTACAGAGAGGCTTTTCTGAGGTCTGTTCTAATGTTAGAATTTTAAGATAGGTTTCAGTTAAATATTTTCTCCAGAAGAAAAAAAATAGTTTTCTTATATTAGGGCCACATAGGAGATCATATTTTTTTGTGGTTTGGAGACATAACTATTGTTACATTAGTAATGATGGAAAAGTACACTTTTCTTACAAAAATCATAAAAGTTGGACAATCGCCAACTACCTGTTGGTTGAGAAAGGAAATTAATCTTCAGGGCTCACTTCCTTTCACTGGTGTTGTTTTCTACAGAAATAGAGAATAATACTTCCCACAGTGCCACTCCTCTGCTGTCAGAGCTGGAAATGTTCATAGTCCAGGACAGAAAAAGAAAAAAAAAAAGATGATACACTGTTTGTTGATTTCTCCCTCATCATCAAATGGTCGCTGGCCAGAAGCCAGCCCTTGACAACTAACAATGAAATAGGAAATGGCCTGTGGTAAATATTCCCTTCAATGCCCTGTTCTGACAACAACACTGGTCAGGAAGAGATGAAGATACCCAAATGACTAATGCGTGTAATCTAACATGCTTTGAGTTTGTCTGGGGAACTCCATAAAAAAAAGAAAACAAACAAACAAACAAACAAAAAGATCCCTACTGGTGCAGCCACTCTGGAAAACAGCATGGAGGTTCCTCAAAATGTTGAAAATAGAACTGCCCTATGACCCAGCAATTGCACTATTGGGTATTTACCCTAAAGATACAAAGGGACACATGCACCCGAATGTTTATAGCAGCAATGTCCACAATAGCCAAACTATGGAAAGAACCTAGATGTCCATCAACAGATGAATGGATCAAGAAGATGTGGTATATATACACAATGGAATACTATGCAGCCATCAAAAGAAATGAAATCTTGCCATTTGCAACAACATGGATGGAACTAGAGCGTATCATGCTTAGCGAAATAAGTCAAGCAGAGAAAGACAACTATCATATGATCTCCCTGATATGAGGAAGTGGTGATGCAACATGGAGGCTTAAGTGGGTAGAAGAAGAATAAATGAAACAAGATGGGATTGGGAGGGAGACAAACCATAAGTGACTCTTAATCTCACAAAACAAACTGAGGGTTGCCGGGGGGAGGGGGTTTGGGAGAAGGGGGTGGGATTATGGACATTGGGGAGGGTATGTGCTTTGGTGAGTGCTGTGAAGTGTGTAAACCTGGTGATTCACAGACCTGTACCCCTGGGGATAAAAATATATGTTTATAAAAAATAAAAAATTAAAAAAAAAAAAAGATCCCTACTATTTTCTTCTCATATTCATCATCAAGAAGAAAAGAGATAACAAATGCTGGCACAGTGTGGAAAAAAGTGCACCCTTGTGCACTGTTGGTGGGACCGTGAAGTAGTGTAGCACTCAGGAAAACACCATGGAGAACCCTCAAAAATTTAAAAATAGAGTTACCATATGATCCACCAATTCCACATGTGGGAATATTTTTGAAGGAAAAAAAAATTCCAAAAGATAAATATATTCTTATGTTTATAGTAACATTATTTACAACAACATAGACATGGAAGAGACCTAAGTGTCCATTAATAAATGAAAGGATAAAGAAAATGTGATGTATAACTATACTGGAATATTACACAGCCATAAAAAAGGATGGGAGCTTGCAAATTGAGGCAAATGGATGGACCTACAGGACATAATGAAGAGCAAAGTAAGTCAGATTGAGACAAATATCATATGATTCTAATAAAAATGGAATCTAAAAAATGCATAAATAAACAAAAAGCAGAATCAGAACTATAAATACAGAGAACAAACTGTTGCTTGCCAGAAGGGAGGAAGGAGGGAGTCTTGGGCAAAACTGGTGATGGAGAGAGGGAAATACAGGCCTTCAGTTATGGAATGAGAAAGTCATGAGAATTAAAAGTGGAGCATAAAAAAATAGTGATATTGTTATGGCGATGAAATGGGACAGATGGCAGCTATGTTTCTGATGAACATAGCATAATGCATAAACTTGTCAAATCATCTGGAACTAATGTAACATTGTGTGTCACTTATACTAAAACAAATCATCCAAGTCATTAATAAAGATATTAGAATGAAATCATAATAAAAATCACAGTAAAATATTTAAAAAAATATAAAAACACTTGTGAAAGTAATTGAAGAAGACACAAAATAGATGGAAAACCATTCCATGCTCATGGGTCAGAAGAATAAACATTGTTAAAGTGTCTATACTTCCTAGAGTATCACTTCTCAGCCTTTTGGCTAAGATCAAGTGTATACTGCCTAGAGCAATCTATACTTTCAGTGTCATCTTAATCAAAATCCCACTGGAATTTTCAAAAACCTGGAACAAACAATCCTAAAATTTGTATGGAATCAGAAGAGACCCCGGATTGCTGAGGAAATGTTGAAAAAGAAAAACAAACCTGAAGGCATCACATTGCTTGATTTCAACCTTTACCAAGACAGCATGGTACTGACACAGAAACAGACACATAGACCATTGGAACAGAGTAGAGAGCCCAGACATGGACACGCAAATCTATGGTCGAATAATCTTTGACAAAGCAGAAAAAAAATATACAATGGAAAAAAGACAGTCTCTTCAATAAATGATGCTGGGAAAATTGGACAGCTATGTGTAGAAGAATGAAACTCGACCATTCTCTTACACCATACACAAAAGTAAACTTGAAATGGATAAAAGACCTCAATGTGAGGCAGGAATCTATCAAAATCCTAGACAAGAATGTAGGCAATAACTTCTTCGACATAGACCACAGCAACTTCTTTCAAGACACGTCTCCAAAGGCAAAGGAAACAAAAGTGAAAATGAACTTTTGGGACTTCATAAGCTCCTGCGCAGCAAAGGAAATAGTCAACAAAACAAAGAGACAACCCACAGAATGGGAGAAGATAGTCGCAAATGACAGTACAAACAAAGGGCTGATATCTAAGATCTATAAAGAACTCCTCAAACTCAATGCACACAAAACAGATCATCATGTCAAAAATGGGCAGAAGACATGAACAGACACTTCTCCAATGAAGACATACAAATGTCTAACAGACACATGAAAAAGTGTTCATCATCATTAGCCATCAGGGAGATTCAAGTCAAAACCACATTGAGATACCACCTTATACCAGTTAGAATGGCCAAAATTAACAAGACAGTGAACAACATGTGTTGGAGAGAATGTGGAGAAAGGGGAACCCTCTTACACTATTGGTGGGAATGCAAGTTGGTACAGCCAATTTGGAGAACAATGTGGAGATTCCTTAATAAATTAAAAATAGAGCTTCCCTATGACCCTGCAATTGCACTACTGAGTATTTACCCCAGTGATACAGTTGTAGTGAAAAGAAGGGCCATCTGTACCCCAATGTTCATAACAGCAATGACCACAGTTGCCAAACTGTGGAAAGAACCAAGATGTCCTTCAATGGACAAATGGATAAAGAAGATTTGGTCCATATATACAATGGAGTATTTTGCCTCCATCAGAAAGGATGAATACCCAACTTTTGTATCAACATGGATGGAACTGGAAGAAATTATGCTGAGTGAAATAAGTCAAGCAGAGAGAGTCAATTATCATATGGTTTCACTTACTTGGGGAGCATAAGAAATAACATGAAGGACATTGGGAGATGGAGAGAAGAAGTGAGTTGGGGGAAATTGTAGGGGGAGATGAACCATGAGAGAATGTGGACTTTGATAAACAACCTGAGGGTTTTGGAGGGGAGAGGCAGGGAAGTTGGGTGAGTCTGGTTGGCAGTATTATGGAGGGCACATATTTCATGGAGCTCTGGGTGTGATGCATAAATAATGAATTCTGGAACATTGAAATGAAATAAAATAAAATTTAATTTAATTTAAAAAAGAAATATGAATAAGGTAACAATAATAAAAATACAATATAAAAATAAAAATAAAATAAAACACCAAACTTAGAGAAAAATATATCAGAATTGTGCTTTACCAGAATTGGGGGATGCAGGTAAGAGGAAGATTATTGGGAACTATGATTATTAAGATGGTCAAAATGTACAAGCTTCCATGTATAAGATAAACAAGTACTAAGAATGTAATCCACAACTTGCTGACACTGCTCTATTGTATACCCAAAGGTTGTTAAGAGGGTAAATCCTAAGAGTTCACATTACAAGCAGAAATTTTTTTCCCCTTTTCTTTGAAGAAAAAAAAGAATTGTTATCTGTACAAGAAGATAGATGTTAGCTGAACCTATTGTGATAATCATTTCACCACATATGTAAATCAAACCATCATGCTATATGCCTTAAACTTAGCAATGATGTATGCTAATTATTTCTCACTTAAACTGGAAAAATTGATAACAGAATTTAAAACATGATCACTACCTTAAAATGAACAAAATTACATACAATCTCAACATCTTATAAATTTTGAAAAACTTTCTCTAATGTCAGATATTAAGTTCTGAAGACAAAAAAATAATAAAATAGCTTAATGTTAGAGAAAGATTACATAAATAAATGTCATCCAATATATGATGGATATAGAAGGCTTAGGAAGAGATAAAGTGGTGTAACTTACCATTACATGGTTGCCATCCTAAGTGGTGCCCCTTGGAGTCTGTGAGGACGGTCAGTATGAAAATCACTTAACATTAAGACAAATGTACAATATTATCAGTAAGCTTCTGTCCATCCCCAACTTTCTTTCATTATGGTATTTATGATTGTTTATTAAAAAAATTAATTATTAAATGTACTTACTCAAGCTCAGAGCCTTTACATTTTTGGGTGTATGTTAAATACTGCCACATGATTTGCATGGTTTTGTCTATCTGACGTATTACATCCTAGAGTTATATTCTAGAGTCACATTCATTGACTGGGTACTTTTTTTTTTGTATAGTTTTAATCTGTATAATTTATATTTTAGAGTTGAAGACCTTTTCACCTCCATAAATATATCAGTGATATTAAGTATCTCTGATATATATATAAATATATCTAATATATATGTTATAACTTTACACAGATACTATGTTCTTACTTATAGATGTTGAAATCTACTTAATATTTTAAAAATTCACACAGTACTAAATATTAACTACCATCAAATATATAATGGGAAAATAATTAATATCTTGGCTATTAATATACTGTGTGAAGCAAGCGCTTCTTGAACTTTGTCAGAGCAACAAAGTACGTTTTCTTTTTTTTTTTTTAAAGATTTATTTATTTATTTATTTGAAAGAGATCACAAGTAGGCAGAGAGGCAGGCAGAGAGAGAGGAGGAAGCAGGCTCCCCGCTGAGCAGAGAGCCCGATGCGGGGCTTGATCCCAGGACCCTGAGATCATGACCTGAGCCGAAGGCAGCGGCTCAACCCACTGAGCCACCCAGGCGCCCCCAAAGTACGTTTTCTGACTCTCAGCCTCCTACCTTCACATTTTATAGATCTGTGAATAGTAAAAGTGAAGAAATGAAAACAAGTTAATTAGCTTTCATTTTTGCTGGCTGATTGCCTGTGCTCTTCGTTGCTTTTCTGAAATTCTGATGGAAAGAATCCTGTGACTGAATCTGCATAACTGAAAGCTAGTATAAAATCTGTGACAATTATTTATCAAATTTGTTAAAAGTGGCAGAGGAGCTAGAGTCAGACGTCCTTTACCCTTTAAAGTTTTTAGAAAATCTTTCAAGTTCTTAAACTCCCACATGGAAGAATAAACCACCAAGCCACTTTACCTCTTCAGATTCTACCCTTAGGCTGGAAGGAGTTGGAGCTTCTGCATCTGGACCTGTCATGAGGTTTTTCCCATTTCCTACCCTACAGAGTCCTTGTATCTCTGCTCCTTCATGGTTATGACTGAAGAAGACACACTCTTCCCAGTTTTAGGAAGAGTACTTGCTTTTCTTCTAGAACATTTAGAAAGTATGGTCAAGTTAGACTTGATTTAGCTCTCAAATGTTACTCTAGATTAGGCAGAGTATTTGAATATGGAAACAGATTTAGGATTGGGGAGTGTGAGGTTGGTGCTGGTTATTCCTTTGGAGGAATGAGAAGTCTTTGATGTGAGAATTAGTGAGTGGGTTAAAAGGGAATAGAATGAACTGATTAGAATGGGAAGAGGTAGGGAAGAGAAAGAAAAAAAAAATTCTTTACATCCCAGAATTTAAACAAGGTAGTGGCTTAAAAATTGAATAGAATGGGAAGAAGTAGGAGAGAGAAAGGAAAAAAAAAAATTCTTTACATCCCAGAATTTAAACAAGGTAGTGGATTAAAAAGTACATTTGATTTGTATGAAATTTTGTACTGTCAAATATATTAGTCAATGGAACACAGATATTCTTTGTGCCAAGAAAGTTGAATATTCTGTTTTTTTAAACTGATTTTCTGATGCCTTAATATGAATTTTCTATGCTAAAGAGAATTTGAATAGAGTGTTAACTAACTTTTGTTTTAAACATGTAGAAATAATTTAAAAAATGTCTGAAAGTATAAGGCAAGGTCTAATTAATGTGGGACCTGGGTGTCTGTGGAGACCATGCACCAGGACAGCTGGAGAGGTCCGTTTATAACCACTCTTATGTGTAGCTCCACCGCTGAGAAAAATGAATATAGGCCCCTTGAAAAGCTTCAACATGCATGTGCCTTCACATAGCATAGGATCAGAGAGTTATTATTATTATCTTGATCAATATAAAATATCTAGTGCTGAGACACCTGGAATGGGCTTCATGGATTCTAAGTGCTCTCATTCTTTAGGTAATAGAGTAAATTTGTTGGAGAAGTGATGCCCTTCCCTCAATTGAATCATGCAACCTCATTAGTATTATTTGATACAATCAGGTTATTTTGGACCCACTTACATGTGTATATTTATCTAGCTTTCCACGGCAACTTCATGACTGTTTTATAAGGTATCTGAAGACTTACTCTTCTTCTATGTGCGTGTTCTTAATAGCTCTGATCTGGTAACCTCTTTATTTTAGCTAGAAGATGGATATTTCAATAATTTGAAATGAGTTAATGTGAGCTCAGATCCCAATCAGATCCAAAAGTTTAAGTGCTCATAAAAACCTGAAACTTTGCAATAACTCTAAATCCCCACATGCAGAGGAAAACAATTTACGTTTTGTGGCACTTGCCGTGAACTTTTGCAGGCATTTCTGCCTGGATTGTCTGTTAAGCCTTCTGCTATATTAATGTAGCTTTGGAAGAAAAGGGCTAAGTTAGGTTTAAATGTCACATTCAAAACATTGTGAATGTAAGAAATATAACCCCAGGGCCAAAAATCACTGATGAGAAGAAATTATACTGGTTGTGTAAACACTGACCCTTGGGCAAGAAGGAGATGAGGTTTGGTGCAAAGGGAAAATCTGTCCCATTAAAGAAGGGAAGTGAGGCTTCTTACAGAAGAGTAAGGGACCTGTGAGTAATACATTTTTGTCTATTAAATTAAGAATAGATGACTGATCTAGTAAGGCATTTTCTGTTACTATGTGAAGAGATTTTTAGGTGTTTGCTAAGAATCACACATCAGGGACATTCCAGAGATGTCGCTTATTTTTCCCGACTCCTAAGTCCTAGGTCAGTTTCCTCTTTCATAAGCTCTCATGACACCTTGTGTTAACCCCTAAAATGAATGGCAGCTACAAGGACATAGACCATCTACAAAGTCCCCCACTATGACTGTGACAGCTCTTGCTTTCCAGCCTGGATTAGTTATTCCACTGTGTTATGCCTGAGAGCCATTCTTACATACACTCCACACACCAGCACTCATAAGAATGCTTTTCTGCCATCTAAATACAAACCATTCGATGGCAATGGCTTGACAGTTTATACAGGAGCGTATGGTAGATTACAATCACAAGTGTATAAATAGTTTAGAACTTATAATTAATATTTAAATTTGTTGTAAATTGTGGAGGGGGAAAAAGTGCATTGTTCTCAAGGAGGTGGATACTGCAAGGAAGGAATAGAATTGGACTCTTAATAGGCCTGGAAGTGACCTTGAGGATCAAGCCAATAGGCAGTCATTCTCCAATTCTAAGACTTTAAAAATGTAGGTAGCCCTTATGTAAAATCCACAAGTTATTATCTACTGCCTCCCTTGAGTCTTCTGGTCCTAGAAGGAAAAGTGAGCCAGGTGGAACCTAGTTAGTACAGGATCAGGGAACTAGCAAGAGGCTCAGGGGCCCTTCTTGCTGTTTACCAGGCTACCTGAGCTGGTGGCACAGCCACTTTGACTATGGTGCACACTTCGTGGTCATTACTTAAGAGTCTGTGTGGTAGTATAATATGAATGGACTCAGTCCTCAGAGGGCAAAAAGCCATACAAATTCAAGTACTGCTATAATTCCATGGCCTAATGTTGAATTGAGACTATACAGCTCCCAATATTTATTCTCAGGGAATCAATGCACTCTCTCAAACTAAAGAAGTGGGGGAAAGATAGAGCACCTAACACATGTTTCTGGGTTGGGGGTGATTTATAAAGAATACAATATATTTGGAGAAAAATTCACTGTCTAATACAATTTTTTTAAATTGAGGCTCAGTTATTTTACATAATTACTTTTCTTATTGAGGTCTGTAAATAAGTCTAGCTGGTTTTATTAACTATAATTTTCTTTATTAATTAATGATCCAAAGTTAAAATGGATAGTTTTTAGGAACACATATATTATTTTGTGCTTTTTCCACTTCATTCTTCCCTAAAAGCAAAATCCTTGAGCAGATGTTCTTCAGATTTTTCCAAAATGTAAATAAGTGACCCCTGGAGAAAGAGAGAATCATAGCATGGAAAGTTTTCAGGAAAAAAGTACTTTGTTTTTCAGAAAATCATACATGAAGGAAAATAAGATATAAGTGGGAGTTCTGATGAAAATATTTATGCAATTTCAACTATAACATTCTCTTCCTAGTATACTGTAATAATGTTGCTTTGTCTTTTTGCAGATTTTGCTTTTGTAATTTTTTGTCATCAGAAAATACAGTGTGTGCTCATTGTTTCTGACTTGAAATTCTGCTTTACTTTGTATTAAAAGATTTTTAAAAATCTCTTTCACCCTATTCCCATTCCAAGACTACATAAGATGTTTTTAAAAAATTATCTGTGTTCTTTTTTTTTTTAACTTATCTTTACTGTGGTAATTTTTTTATTATTTATTTCTTTTCAGTGTAACAGAATTCTTTGTTTATGCATCATACCCAGTGCTCCATGTAATATGTGCCCTCTGCAATACCCACCACCTGGCTCCCCCAACCTCCCACCCTATGCCCCTTCAAAACCCTCAGATTGTTTTTCAGGGTCCATAGTCTCTCATGGTTCATCTCTCCTTCCAATTTCCCTCACTTCCCTTCTCCTCTCCATCTCCCCATGTCCTCCATGTTATTTGTTATGCTCCACAAATAAGTGAAACCATATGATAATTGACTCTCTCTGCTTGACTTATTTCACTCAGCATAATCTCTTCCAGTCCCGTCCATGTTGATACAAAACTTGGGTATTCATCCTTTCTGATGGAGGCATAATACTCCATACCACATCTTCCTTATCCACTCGTCCATTGAAGGGCATCTTGGTTCTTTCCACAGTTTGGCGACCATGGCCATTGCTGCTATAAACATTATCTGTGTTCTTTGACATGGGCTATAGAAACTTCTTTCTAGATATGTCTCGTGAGGCGAGGAAAGCAAAATCAAAAAAGAAAACAAAAAACAAAAATAAAAAAACTTCGGGAGTTCATCAAAATATATATGAATATAAATTAATATATAAAGCTTCTGCATAGTGAAGGAAACAACAACACTGAAAGGCAACCTATGTAGAAGAAGATATGTGCAAATAATATATCTTTTAAAAGATTAATACCCAAACTATATATAGAACTTATAAAACCCAATACCCCCCCAAAATAACCCAATTAAAAGTGGGCAGAAGACATGAATAAACATTTTTCCAAAGAAGGCATACATGAAGCCAACAGACACAGGAAAAGATGCTTCAGCATCACTGATCATCTGGGAAATTCATACCAAAGTACAATGAGATGTCATCTCACATCTATCAGAATGGTTAAAATCAACAACAGAAAAAAACAACAGATTTTGGTGAAGGGGGAGAGAGGAGTTGGGGGAAGAAAGGTGAAGCCTCTTGTCCTGTTGGTATGAATGCAAACTGGTGCACTCTGGAAAATAATATGGGAGTTCCTCAAAAAGCTATAAATAGAACTACTCTATGATCCAGTCATTGGACTACTAGGTATTTACCCCCCCCCCCAAAAAAAAAATACTGATTCAAAGGGATACATGCACCCTGATTATTATAGCAACATTATCTACAATAGCCAAACTATGGAAATAGTGCATGTCCACTGACTGATACATCTATATACTGGAATGTTACTCAGACATTAAAAAGAATGAAATCTTGCCATTTGCAATGACGTGGATGGAGGTAGAGAATATACTGCTAAGCGATAGAAGTCAGTCAGAGAAAGACAAATACCATATGATTTCACTCATCTGTGGAATGTAAGAAACAAAACAATGAGCAAAGGGAAGAAAAGGAGAGAGAGAAGCAAACTGAGAAACAGACAACTATAGAGAATGAACTATTGGGTACCAGAAGGAGGTAGGTGGAAGGATGGGTGAAATAGGTGTTGGGACTTAAGGATTATACTTGTGATTAGCAGTGGGTGTTGGGGGAATCACTATATTGTATACCTGAAACTAGTATTACACTGTATGTTAACTAACAGAAATGTAAGTAAAAACTTAAAAAAGAAATAAAAAGTATCGGTGTTTCTGAAAGTCAGTATGTGTTGTCAAGTTTACATCTGGGGGGCAATTATGATTATTATTTCAAGAGGTGATTTCAAGCTTAAACTACATTAATATTTGCCAGTAGTTTTATTTTTTATTTTTTATGCTTTTTTAAATTTATTTTTTATTTTTTATAAACATATAATATATTTTTATCCTGAGAGGTACAGGTCTGTGAATCGCCAGGTTTACATAATTCACAGCACTCACCATAGCACATACCCTCCCCAGTGTCCTACCCCCACTCCCCTTCTCCAAACCCCCTCCCCCCAGCAACCCTCAGTTTGTTTTGTGAGATTAAGAGTCACTTATGGTTTTCCTCCCTCCCAATTCCATCTTGTTTCATTTATTCTTCTCCTACCCCCTTAACCCCCATGTTGGATCTCCACTTCCTCATATCAGGGAGATCATATGATAGCTGTCTTTCTCTGATTGACTTAATTTGCTAAGCATGATACCCTCTAGTTCCATCCGGGTCATCGCAAATGGCAGGATTTCATTTCTTTTGATGGCTGCATAGTATTCCATTGTGTATATATATACCACATCTTCTTTATACATTCATCTGTTGATGGACATCTAGGTTCTTTCCATAGCTTGGCTATTATAGACATTGCTGCTAAAAACATTTGGGTGCACATGCCCTTTCGGATCACTATGTTTGTATCTTTAGGGTAAATACCCAGTTCAACATTTTGAGGAACCTCCATGCTGTTTTCCAGAGTGGTTGCACCAGCTTGCATTCCCACCAACAGTGTAGGAGGGTTCCCCTTTCTCCACATCCTCGCCAGCATCTGTCATTTCCTGACTTGTTAATTTTAGCCATTCTAACTGGTGTGAGGTGATATCTCATTGTGGTTTTGATTTGTATTTCCCTGATGCTGAGTGATGTGGAGCACTTTTTCATGTGTCTGTTGGCCATCTGGATGTCTTCTTTGTAGAAATGTCTGTTCATGTCTTCTGCCCATTTCTTGATTGGATTATTTGTTCTTTGGGTGTTGAGTTTGCTAAGTTCTTTATAGATTTTGGATACTAGCCCTTTATCTGATATGTTGTTTGCAAATATCTTCTCCCATTCTGTCAGTTGTCTTTTGATTTTGTTAACTGTTTCCTTTAATGTGCAAAAGCTTTTGATCTTGATAAAATCCAAATAGTTCATTTTTGCCCTTGTTTCCCTTGCCTTTGGCGATGTTCCTAGGAAGATGTTGCTGCGGCTGAGGTCGAAGAGGTTGCTACCTGTGTTCTCTTCAAGGATTTTGATGGATTCCTTTCTCACGTTGAGGTCCTTTATCCATTTTGAGTCTGTTTTCGTGTGTGGTGTAAGGAAATTGTCCAATTTCATTTTTCTGCATGTGGCTGTCCAATTTTCCCAACACCATTTATTGAAGAGGCTGTCTTTTTTCCATTGGACATTCTTTCCTGCTTTGTGGAAGATTAGTTGACCATAGAGTTGAGGGTCTATTTCTGGGCTCTCTATTCTGTTCCATTGATCTATGTGTCTGTTTTTGTGCCAGTACCATGCTGTCTTGATGATGACAGCTTTGTAATACAGCTTGAAGTCCGGAATCGTGATGCCACCAACTTTGGCTTTCTTTTTCAATATTCCTTTGGCTATTTGAGGTCTTTTCTAGTTCCATATAAATTTTAGGATTATTTGTTCCATTTCTTTGAAAAAAAAAATGGATGAGATTCTGATAGGATTTCATTAAATGTGTAAATTACTTTAGGGAGCATAGACATTTTCACAATATTTGTTCTTCCAATCCAGGAGCATGGAACATCTTCCATTTCTTTGTATCTTCCTCAATTTTTTTCATGAGTACTTTATAGTTTTCTGAGTATAGATTCTGTGCCTCTTTGCTTAGGTTTATTCCTAGGTATCTGATAGTTTTGGGTGCAATTGTAAATGGAATAGACTCCTTAATTTCTCCTTCTTCTGTCTTGTTGTTGATGTAGAGAAATGCAACTGATTTCTGTGCATTGGTTTTATATCCTGACACTTTACTGAATTCCTGTATAAGTTCTAGCAGTTTTGGAGTGGAGTCTTTTGGGTTTTCCACATATAGTATCATATCATCTGCAAAGAGTGATAGTTTGACGACTTCTTTGCTGATTTGGATGCCTTTAATTTCCTTTTGTTGTCTGTTTGCTGAGGCTAGGACCTCTAGTACTATGTTGAATAGCAGTGGTGATAATGGATATTCCTGCCATGTTCCTGACCTTAGTGGAAAAATTTCCAGTTGTTCTCTATTGAGAATGATATTTGTGGTGGGTTTTTCATAGATGGCTTTGATGATATTGAGGTATGTGCCTTCTATACCTCCACCTTGAAGAGTTGTGATCAGGAAGAGATGCTGTACGTTGTCAAATGCTTTTTCAGCATCTATTGAGAGTATCATATGGTTCTTGTTCTTTCTTTTATTGATGTGTTGTATCACATTGACTGATTTGTGGATGTTGAACCAACCTTGCAGCCCTGGAATAAATCCCACTTGGTCGTGGTGCATAATCCTTTTAATGTACTGTTGAATCCTATTGGCTAGTATTTTGGTGAGAATTTTCGCATCTGCGTTCATCAAGGATGTTGGTCTATAGCTCTCTTTTGATGGGATCCTTGTCTGGTTTTGGGATCAAGGTGATGCTGGCCTCATAAAATGATTTGGAAGTTTTCCTTCCATTGCTATTTTTTGGAACAGTTTCAGGAGAATAGGAATTAGTTCTTCTTTAAATGTTTGGTAGAATTCCCCCGGGAAGCCATCTAGCCCTGGGCTTTTGTTTGTTTGGAGATTTTTAATGACTGTTTCAATCTCCTTACTGGTTATGGGTCTGTTCAGGCTTTCTATTTCTTCCTGGTTCAGATGTGGTAGTTTATATGTTTCTAGGAATGCATCCATTTCTTCCAGATTGTCAAATTTGTTGTCGTAGAGTTGCTCATAGTATGTTCTTATAATAGTTTGTATTTCTTTGGTGTTAGTTGTGATCTCTCCTCTTTCATGCATGATTTTATTTATTTGGGTCCTTTCTCTTTTCTTTTTGATAAGTCTGCTCAGGCGTTTATCAATCTTATTAATTCTTTCAATGAATCAGCTCCTAGTTTCGTTGATTTGTTTTATTGTTTTTCTGGTTTCTATTTCATTGATTTCTGCTCTGATCTTTATGATTTCTCTTCTCCTGCTGGTCTTAGGGTTTCTTTCTTGTTCTTTCTCCATCTCCTCGAGGTGTAGGGTTAGGTTGTGTACCTGAGACCTTTCTTTTTCTTAAAAGGCTTGTACCACTATATATTTTCCTCTCGGTACTGCCTTTGTTGTGTCCCACAGAATTTGAACCATTGTGTTTACATTATCATTTGTTTCCATGAATTTTTTCAATTCTTCTTTAATTTCCTGGTTGACCCATTCATTCTTTAGAAGGATGCTGTCTAGTCTCCAGGTATTTGGGTTCTTTCCAAATTTCCTCTTGCGATTGAATTCTAGCTGCAGAGCATTGTGGTCTGAAAATATGCAGGGAATGATCCCAATATTTTGATACTGGTTGAGACCCAATTTATGACCCAGGATGTGATCTGTTCTGGAGAATCTTCCATGTGCACTAGAGAAGAATGTGTATTCTGTTGCTTTGGGATGAAATGTTCTGAATCTATCTGTGATGTCCATCTGGTCCAGTGTGTCATTTAAGGCCTTTATTTCCTTGTTGATCTTTTGCTTGGCTGATCTGTCCATTTCAGTGAGGGGAGTGTTAAAGTCCCCTACTATTATTGTATTATATTGATGTGTTTCTTTGATTTTGTTATTAAGTGGTTTATATAGTTGGCTGCTCCCACGTTAGGGGCATAGATATTTAAAATTGTTAGATCTTGTTGTTGGACAGACCCTTTGAGTATGATATAGTGTCCTTCCTCATCTCTTATAGTCTTTGGCTTAAAATCTATTTGATCTGATATATGGATTGCCACTCCTGCTTTCTTCTGAAGTCCATTAGCATGGTAAATTCTTTTCCACCCTCTCACTTTAAATCTGGAGGTTTTTTGGGTTTAAAATGAGTTTCTTGGAGGCAACATATAGATGGGTTTTGTTTTTTTATCCATTCTGATACCCTGTGTCTTTTGATTGGGGCATTTAGCCCATTGACACTCAGGGTAATTATTGAGAGATATGAATTTAGTGCCATTGTATTGCCTGTAAGGTGACTGTTATTGTATATTGTCTCTGTTCCTTTCTGATCAATATTTCCCATAGAGCTGATTTGGTGTTTGTAAATTCTTTGTTTTTTTTGTTTGTTTTTTTTTTTTTTGGTGCTGGAAGCTTTTAATCTCTCCTTCTATTTTCAATGATAGCCTAGCTGGATATAGTTTTCTTGGCTGCATGTTTTTCTCGTTTAGTGCTCTGAATATATCATGCCAGCTCTTTCTGGCCTGCCAGGTCTCTGCAGGTCTCTGTGAATAAGTCTGCTGCCAATCTAATATTTTTACCATTGTATGTTACAGACTTCTTTTCCCGGGCTGCTTTCAGGATTTTCTCTTTGTCACTAAGACTTGTAAATTTTACTATTAGGTGATGGGGTGTAGACCTATTCTTGTTAATTTTGAGGTGGGTTCTCTGCACCTCCTGGATTTTGATGCTTGTTCCCTTTGCCATATTAGGGAAATTCTCCCCAATAATTCTCTCTAGTATACCTTCTGCTCCCCTCTCTCTTTCTTCTTCTTCTGGAATCCCAATTATCTATTGTTGTTTCATCAATGGTGTCACTTATCTCTTGAATTCTACCCTCATGGTCCAGTAGCTGTTTGTCCCTCTTTTGCTCAGCTTCTTTATTCTCTGTCATTTGGTCTTCTATATTGCTAATTCTTTCTTCTGCCTCATTTATCCTACCAGTGAGAGCCTCCATTTTTGATTGCACCTCATTAATAGCTTTTTTGATGTCAACTTGGTTAGATTTTAGTTCTTTTATTTCTCCAGAAAGGGCTTTTATATCTCCTGAGAGGGTTTCTCTAATATCTTCCATGCCTTTTTGAGGCCAGCTAGAACCTTGAGAATCGTCATTCTGAACTCTAGATCTGACATATTACCAATGTCTTTATTGGTTAGGTCCCTAACCTTTGGTACTGCCTCTTGTTCTTTTTTTGTGGTGAATTTTTCCGCCTTGTCATTTTGTCCAGATAAGAGTATATGAAGAAGCAAGTAAAATACTAAAGGGTGGCAAAGACCCCAGGAAAATACTTTAACCAAATCGTGTGTGTGTGTTGGGGGGGGGGAGTGGATAAAGAGAGGTTCTAAAAAAAAAAAAACAAATGAAACAAAAAAAAGAAAACAAATAAAGAAAAAAATATAAAAAAGAAAAAATATATATATTAGATAAACTAGTTAAAAAACGTTAAAAAGAAAAGGGTTAAAGTTAAAGAAAATTAGCAGGAGAAAAGAAAAAAAATGAAAAAAAAAATAAATTAACTGCAAGAATAGAGAATCATGTTGAGAAAGCCATGAGTTTCATGCTTTGCTTTCTCCTCCTCTGGAATTCCGCTGCTCTCCTTGAGAGAACCTGCACTCTTTGGTTGGTGAACTTGGTCCTGGCTGGATTTCTTGTTGATCTTCTCGGGGAGGGGCCTATTGTAGTGATTCTCAAGTGTCTTTGCCCCAGGCATAATTGAACCGCCCTTACAGGGGCCGGGCTGAGTATCTGCTCGGGTTTGCTTTCTGGAACTTTTGTTCCCTGAACACTTTCCATAGAGTTCCAGAGGACAGGAATGAAAATGGAGGCCTCCTGGTCTCTGGCCCAAAGGAGCCGAGAGTCTGGGGCCCCACTCCTCAGTGTGCCCTCAGAGAACCGTGCCCAATTACTCCCGTTCCCTGGCCTCTGGCCACGTTCCAAGCTAATTGAGCCTTGGACCGGTTCAAGGTAACCCCGAGCTGAGAGCTCATTCCTCGGCTCTGTCTCTGTAGCCAGCTTCCCTGTTCTAATACCTGCAAGCTCTGCAACACTCAGACACCCCCGATCCTTCTGTGACCCTGCGGGACCTGAGGCCACGCTGACCCCGTGTGGGCTTCACCCCAGTTTAGCCTCTGGAGTGATGTCCCTCAGTGTAACAGACTTTTAAAAGTCCTGATTTTGTGCTCTGTTGCTGCGCCGCTTGCTGGGAGCCGGCCCCTCTCCCTGGGGTCTATCTTCCCGTCGCTTTGGATTCACTTCTCCGCCAGTCCTACCTTTCAGAAAGTGGTTGTTTTTCTGTTTCTAGAATTGCTGTTCTTCTTCTCTTCAATCTGCCGATGGATTTGCAGGTGTTTGCTATCTTTAGATAAGCTATCTAGCTGATCTCCTGCTAGCTGAAGTAGTCTCAGCCTGCTACTTCTCCGCCATCTTGACTCCTCCTGCCAGTAGGTTTTAAAAATCCATTAAATTAAATTCTATTTTTTCAAAGGTTTTATTTATTTATTTGACAGACAGAAGTCACAAGTGGTAGAGAGGCAGGCAGAGAGAGAAGGGGAAGGAAGCAGGCTCCCCGCTGAGCAAAGAGCCCAATGAGGGGCTTGATCCCAGGAAGACTGAGTCGAAGGCCAAGGCTTTAACCCACTGAGCCATCCAGGAGCCCCAAATTAAATTCTATTTTAATTAAAATTAAGATCTAGCCACTAAAAGACAGATTTTATTTCCTCAATCCTGAAAATTCAGTTTTCAACTTTAGTCAAAAACCATATATTCTATAGCCTGCCAAGGAACTTTCTTCTATGTGAGCATCTTACCTGTGGAAGAATGAAAAATGATAGCTTGTAAAAATTTCCAAGGGAAATAGGAATATGGAAAGACAAGTTGTAGTGAGAGAACACTCGGCTGATTTGTAAGAAACTGGTTCAGATGATTTGAGAGTGTACATCTGTCTTGCCCAGTGTCAGGACACAAAGAAACAAAGGCAGTGTGATCTAATTAAGAAACAGGCATTCAGAAGAAGAATCAGCCCCTAAAAACTGGGGTTGATATTGCTATCTTCCCTCTGTTTTTCAACACATGTGATGTATTTCTCCTGGGACAATTATAAAATACATGCTGGGGTAGTGGGACAATTACAAAATACACGCCAGAGGAGGTAAAGCTGGAGAGATGGTAGGGAAGTAAAAGAAAGTGGCAGATATACAAGAAAGGGAGGAACTAGCATAAATAAGAAAACGAACAAACTCAGTTTTAAACCAAGCTGATTGTTCTGGGTCTCATTGACCTTGGCAATACTCAAAGGGTCATATTTTATATAGATGAACTGTCTTCAATTTCTCCTGCGTCTCTGGAACATGTGAATGTTTTCCTTCAATGCTTTACCACCTCATTCTTTTTATTCTTCAAAGTTGTATTATATTAATAGATGTTTCTTGTTGTGCTTATTTGAATTCATCTTGAGATTATATATTTCGTTATTAAAGAAAAATACATTTTTTGTTTTGCCTGACTTTTTGAAACTCTGGCCTCTGATATGATACTGATGCTTTCCTGGCATATTCCCCAGCCCCACTACATTTTAGAAGTAGAATGACATATTTAATTGAATTTATGAGACAAATGAAATCATACTTATCAAATATCATTATTAAACATAATAGAGCACCCTCAATACCATTTTATTGATGGATTCTTTTTTGTGGAGTTCATCCTGGTGGGTTGGTCCACATCTGTACCAGGAAAATATTGCAAGTTATATCATTTTCTTGACCTCATTTTCTCTTTCCTTATAGAGAGTTTTATAAATTTAGAAAAATACACTCAGATGGAGTTAAAGATAAAGCAAGTAGATAGAAACACATTCTGTTTAGAATTTTTCTCAAGTAATTATAGAGGAGAGATTAAACAGCATTTCATCTTGTTCAAATGTCTATAGGCATTCCAGTTACCAGCTATGTTACCCCTAGAGTTATTGGTGACATCATTTCTAGTGTGTAAGAGATTATACTTAACTTTTTTTGTTTAAGATTTTATTTATTTATTTGACAGAGAGAGATAACAAGTGGGCAAAGAGTCAGGCAGAGACAGAGAGAGGGGGAAGCAGGCTCCCTGCTGAGCAGAGAGCCCGATGTGGGGCTCAATCTTGGGATCATGACCTGAGCTGAAGGCAGAGGCTTTAACTCACTGAGCCACCTAGGTGCCCCTCTACTTAACTTTTATGCTGCATATGATGATAGCACTTTTTCTCACAATAAACTGTTCAGGTGTAACATAGGCTCCTAGATGAGTTTAGACAACTCCTTTTTTTTTTTTTTTTTTTTTTTTTTACTTTTTAAATATTTATTTGTTTATTTTAGAAGGGGAGGGGCAGAGGGAGAGAGAGAGAAGAGAAGCAGACTCCCTGTTGAGCAGGAAGCCTGATGTGGGGCTCAATCTCAGGACCCTGAGATCATGACGTGAGCCAAAACCAAGTGTTGAACATTTAAACGACTGAGCCACCCAGGCACCCCTGGACCACTCTTTTAATATCTCTAAGATCTTTGACATTAATATGGGAATTAGTAAAGATCCAGTGAGTTGCAAATAGGAGAAAACTTCTAACAACAAAGACATTTATGATCTCACAAAAAAGAAGTCCAGAAATATGACAGGTTTCAGGTTGATTGATTCAACAGCTCAGGAGTGCCTTAACAACCAGGTTTATTTCTCATCCTTCCCAGTTTAGAGAAGATAAAGTCTTAAGATCACATGACCAGTAGGAATCCAGATTCAGTTTCCAGATATTTTGAAGGCCTTAACTGAAATGTGTTAATGGAATCTGGGTTTAAAGTTTTTCGTATAATGTGCTGTTCTCAAATGAATTCCAGGAGAAAGGTTATAATAATTTGCTTTCTCAGTCAGTTAAGTGTGGAGGGAGCTTTAGCTCCTTCTTCTTATGGTGGACCAGTGACTTGTCTTAGGATCTTCCACATAGTTTGGCATTAAGATTTCTTCTCCTCATGGAAAGGAAACTCTTACAATAACTTAATAAAAATCCAAAATGTCTATAATAATTAGATTAATGAGTGATTTTCAACTTTACTAGTGAAAAAATACTACAACAAACTAGGCTAGTTCACTGCTCTGCACACTCAGTGAACACCTCTGAGTAGTCAATGGAATTCAGAGATTTCTAGCACTCTGGTTAAGATATGTGGAGTAGTAGATTGGGGTGTATAGTTGCCATGCTATGTGCTGAATGCCATGGTAATAATAGCAAAAAATTATAATGGCATGGGGTTTCAAGTACCTCTATAAACTTATGTCCTCATGACAATCTCATGCAGCTTCTAGGACAGCTATTACTATCCTTTTTGCAGAAGAAAAACTCTGGTCCCAAGGATGAGTAACTTACAAGGAGTCCTCTGGAACTGAGACCTGAGCTACGTCTTCCAGAACCTCACCCAGAGCTTTTCTTCTCTGCCATGTTGCTGGACCCAGTGGGCTGAGCTCTCCCCTCCTCAATGAGGGACTTCAGCCATGGTAGAAGTAACATGGGCAAATGTGCCAGACCAGTGGGATTCACCTCTCATTTGGCCCTCAAAAATGTATTGTTAAAATTTGCCAGCACACCACTGGTCAAAACTATGTCTATATGTATTTGCTGTGCAGGTAGTTGGACATAAGTAATCCATTTCCTCTTTACTAATGCATATTGTTTTGCTGGGTGGGCTTCATATATGTATAGAAAATAAATTCCCAATACTATTTACCTTTTTTGGAAACTGTGTTTGCAATAGCCACAAATGGACACATAAGATGTGCAAAAAACATTCATCTTCATCTGTAGGTAGTATAATCATATGTTTTATTTAAAAGCATGTTTCTTCTGAGAATCTTTGAACAATCTTTGGAATTTACTCTTGTGATAAGTATTACTCTCCTCTCCTTCTTATAAAAAATATACTGAAGCTACACAATGTATTGAGTTCTTTAATAATTACTATTTTACAGACCAGTGTGAACAAAAGGAAAAAGTGATCTGATGGTCCACATGCAGCAAGAAGCTAGTTTGGTTGGAATGACTGGAAGCCCTCTGGATTTACAACCTGAGTCTCTTCATCAAAGTGGAGGCTTCCTCTGAATATTTGGGATGGCTAATACAAAGTAGTTGACCACTGAACCTGCCCTCAGTACCCCCACCAGTCTTACTGGAAATGCAAGCATATCTCAGTTATGTATTATGTCATCAACAGTCTGTTAAACATGTGCTTTGGAGTCAGCACATGCCATGGGCAACCTGCCCATCCAGTACCATGCATTAGAACGTCAGTGAGGGAGGTAAATTTGGTGAAGGATCGGGGGCAGCCCAGTGGGCACAGTCTGTAGAACCAGAAACAAAAGGGGCCAAGAGATGAAGATTAGGAAAGAATTGTGATAAGCACTAATAGCTTTTCCTTTTTATGAATAATAATCAAGCTGAAGCAGCAAAGTGTGTTCAATTCTTTAATATTTAACACTATAGGCAACTAAACTGAAGGAGAGTTTCTACAGCCTTTCTCTCTCCTGCTACCTGTTACTCTGCCAACCTCCACGAGCTTCCTGAGGGCAGAGGCTGCACCATACTCACCTTTATATCTTGATTTCTTAGCATAGAACTTGACCTGCTGTGATACCAATAATATTATCCATCTTAATAACTTTAGTGCAGGAACAGCAGCATTATTGATAGTCTTTTATGTGCCAAGATCCATACTAAGTTGTTTTACAAGGATGACCTCATTTTATTGTCACAACCACCCTGGGAATTAGACCTCGTTATCCCTGGTGTGTAGATTAGGAAACAGAGGTTCTAAGAGGACACGACACTTGCTCAAGATTGAGCAATTACTAATTGATGTAGTTGAGTCTCCACCCAGGTTTACCTGATTCCCTAATTAGGGAATGAGAATTCCATATAGATGCATAGTTCTGCTCTGCAAATACATTTTACGTGTCTCTGAGTAACTCATCTTTTCTCAGTTATTATCTCAATGTAAAACTTCACCTTTGCAGCCTCCTCATTTATGGCTCTTTCCCTTTAAGGCTGATGACACAACGATAAGAGTCCAGAATACCGGATTCTCCAAAATCACCTAGCTGAGGGCAGCATTGAGGGCAGATACCAGACAGGAGTTGAGAGTCTCTTCCCACACTTAAGTTCACTGGTGATACCAAAGGTGTAATATCAAGAGGGGATTGAAGTTGTCTTCACTTTTCTGCTGCATTCCACTGCATCTACCACTCCCTGATCCTTACTTCTGGAAACTCCCTCCTCCCTCAGGCTTCAGACTCCAGCAGAATGCCTAACAGCTTGGCTTTGAAGTCAGAGTGACTCAGTCCCTACTCCACCACCTGTTACCACTGGCATGCTGGGAAACTTTCCCACCCTGAACCTCAGTCTCCCCACTGCAGTGTGAGAAATCAGCAGGACCAGCATAGGTTTGCTGCAAGGATCCCATGACTTGGTGCTCCTGAAGGGCTTAGCCAGGTGCCTGGTACACACTTCAGCATCTGGAATCCCTCATCCCTCCCGCCCCTGCACCTGGTGCTGGGCTGGACCAGAGCCATTTGTCAAATGAGAAGCAAGGCACCCTGTAGTCTGAGCTGGAACCCTAAATTTTCCCACTACAGGCCCATTGGGGTCATCCTTAGTCTCTCACCCCTGTTCCTGGCAGCAGGACCCCAATGGCAAAAAAAGAAGCTGAATATGACTATCTTGTGAAACCTGAGAACTTGTTTGCAATATCCCCCGGGAGAGCATCTCATTCAAGTTTATGGCCAAGTTCTGGACCTGACATTGAACATCTGTATTTCTGTCTTTCCAACTAGAACTTCTGGACAGCCAGGCTGCTGAGGAGAGGTGTCTTACTTATTTCCAATGACAGAGTAGGCATTTGATAAATGTTAGTTGGACAAATGAATTATTGTGTAAACACTCTTTTGTCTTGTGGAACCATATGAAAGAAAGAAACATTGGAAGAATGCTACCTATTGCATTAATTCTTCTAAGTCAGGGATTGGCAAACTTTTCCTCTAAAGGACCACATGGTAAATATTTAGGCTTTGCAGGCTATGCTGTCTCTGTCACAACTACTCACCTCTGCCATTGGCATGCCAAAGCAGTCGCAGATGCACACAAATGCATGAGCATGGCTGTGTTCCAGTAAAACTTAATTTACAAAATGGGTGCTGGGCCAGATTTGTTGCAGACGCTGTCATTTCCTGCTTGTGCTTTAAGGGTTGGCACAGATCTTGGGTTTTAAATTTAGTGCCATAAGCAAATTTTCACACTCGTGTTTTCCAAACATAAAGGCAACTATGCATATTCTGGCGGCAGGCTCAGCATACCAATCATTCATTCATTCATTCATTTGCTTCATGGTATTGGACCCATGTTATTGGTGAAGCATTTTTCTAGGTGCAAAAAAAAAAGAATGATCCCAGACATATAACTTTATTTAAAAAAAAAAAAAATCTGTCCTGAGATACTTGTCCCTAAAAGTATGTTGCTTATTGTTTCACTTCAATTGTCTCCTCTGGCTTCTGGACGTTCTTGAATGCCTCTTAAGCTGTACCCTGTCTACTTGGCATAATCGATGTCTCATCTCAATTTGACATGATCTGAATGATTGCTCTCACTTCAGCTTTGTCTATTTTTTGGAACATGCTATGGGCTTTCTTGGGCAAAGCCCCTGTGGGATTGGTGCTAGAGCCAGAAATGGGAACTTGTATCCCTTTAGTGTTTGTTTGGGCTGACCTTCAAGCCGGGGCTTCTGGAAAGAAGCTAAATACTAAGGGTGTTGAATCCCTTATGTCTCGCCTGTAAAAACAAAGTATGTATATGTATGTGTATGTGCATGTGTGTGTAATTTCTTTTAATGTACTAAAATTTTAGGAGAACAATCTTTAAAAAACAATTTAAGCCACAACGTATATACCATTATTATATGTTTGGATAAGAATATGGTTTAAATGTACAGACATGGACAATAATCTTTAATTTACCTGTTACTGGCATGAGGATATCTAAACTGTTTTTGAGTACTAGCATTTTGGTACATTATCTTTTGGTAATTATCACCAAAGAAATTCATTTAATCAGAATTTCTTTCTTGCTTGCTACAAAAATTAAATATCCCTACTGTTTCCTTAGGAAGAACATTTAGGTAAGTAGATCTCCTTTAAATTGGCTAGAATTTTCATACATGCAAGAAAAACTAAGAAAGACCTTAGCCAATGTTACGCTGGTAAATGTCTAATAACCAGCTCTCCAGAGAGAAAAAAAAATGTGTGCATATATACACACATAATTTTATTATCAACAATCCTGACATAAATATATTTTGCATACATTATTTTGTATACATTATTTTGTATACATTATTCTTTATCATAAATTCCATTTGATTCTCAAAGAATACTTTTGTTGACTTTTGCTGAAATCTTAGGTCTGTAGCCAACCTAACATTGCAGCAAATGTACAAATGTGATTCTGACATGACTGTGGTTTGATATTTTCATAGTTAAGCAAGTGAGGAAAGAGAAAGTGAAATCATGAAGGTGAATGTTAGGGTTTCAAGGGTTCTTCAGGACATGAGTGACTTCTTGCTAAATTGGATAGTAGGTGTTGAACACTGAAGGAGCATTCTTTCAATTTCTTGTGCTACTTCATAGGGTAACAGCTATATATATAACACACTTTTAGCTTTAAACTGCATTATAAACATTCTCTTCACCATTTCCTGAAGCCTTGACAGACAAGATAATAAATCAAATCCTGATTAGGGATGTTTGCTGATTTCTGTGGCATAAAGACCTGCCCACAACCTGTCTCATGCTACCAATGACATGTGACTAAATATGGAGCTAGGACTAGGTGTGCACTAGCTTCCACCACACTGGTGTGATAGATGCAATACCGCTAAAGAACACAAGACACAGAGTAAAATGGAGTAAAATGTTTGGGAAGGATGATTTTTGAGTTCTTACTACTTTTTCATTTACTATAATAAAATATAAGTTTATATAATTTAATAGTAAATAACAGTAAATGTTTAGAAACATCCAAAAAACTTCCTGAAAATTTAGCAGGTGTTTCTCATGTGCCATGATGAGCTAGTTTCACCACATTGCTCCTCTTGGCAAAATGTATATCCCACTGAAACTGTTAATTATGCAGTTGAGTTTGGTGAATGGCTCAATCATTAATATTAAATACAAGTATAGTTTTAGAAAACTCTTTTAAGAAGTTGTACTTTATTTACAGAACATTTAACACTGGTTCCTAACAAGATCAGTTCCTTGCATTTCTTTCACGGAGTTACCTTTGAAACTCATAATGTATGTAGTAACTTTTATTGACATATATCAGAATAAGTATACATACTGCAATAGTGAGCCAATTAATTGACCTAATTACTAATAGTAGATATGGTGGATTGCATACTGACAACGAATATGGAGCCTCACAAAACACAGATTATAAATTCTGTGGGTGTGGGGACTGGACCCCTCTAAATTCTTATAAAATAACATGGGTTATTCTTGGTAATTTGCATCTAATTATTAAAGTCTATCATTATGATAATGTGTCATCCATATTGAAACCACTTATACAGGTAAATTCATTCATGAGGTTAGCATATAAAATATAACATGGACCCAAGTAGTGATTATTGATTAAATATAGATAGGAGGACAACACTGAATATGCTATCTTAGTGAAATTAATATGAAATGCTTCTTTGAATATCTACTTCTTTTTCTTCTGGTTCCTGATAAGGCTTACTTAATTATGAATGATGGTATGTCTTGTATATGGAAGCTCTAGTGTGTGGTACCCCTGGTAGGCACAATGTGTAACTTTGCAGAAGAAAAAAAGCAAAGAATGAATAAATAAATAGTGTATGAAGGGGAGAACCCTGATGTTTGTTGCTGGAGGGCAGAGACTTTCTCACACACCTGGCCAGGCCCTTCACAAACTATGCGGGAACCAGTCCAGGTAGGGGGGCATGGAGCCATCAGTACACTGGGGAGCAGCCCTCTGGCCTGTGACTGGAGTAAGGACCAGGAGGTATTACTGTTCCATGTCATGGCCACCTCTGGACATCTGTGTAAATGTCTTCTACTGTCAGATTTAAATGTCTACCTGACGCCTCTTAGTAAAGATACATAATTTTCTCCCTTAACTCGTGTTTTTCCCTAGGTGATCTACTTACATTTCTAAAATTGGATATAACTTTCACCAGTCAGGTGGAATGCACTTCTTGGGTTTTCTCTGGCCTGGATGCCCTGCTGGGAAGAACTGGAACCCTAGTAGCTGGGCCGCTAACAGAATTTCCTTTGAACCTGACCTGAGCAGGAACAGCAACTCTGTAGCTGAGGTGCTGTCACTCATACTTTATGATCCCATGCCTCAAAGACACAGGTAGACAATATGTACAATAAACACAATTAATGAATTCACAGGGAGGCCAGGCCCATCCCTCCTTGGCATTGTTAAACCTGCAGCTTCAATCACTGTGAAAAGCTTGATTGCTCAGTTCCCATGCTATAAGCAGGGTTCCCAGATTTGCTCTACTGTAGTGAATCTTGCAGTTGCATTTAATTGGTCTGCATACAGAGAATACATATTTCAGTTATTGAAATAGGAGGTAAAACTCGGAACTTTTTGTAGGAAAGAGTACAAGTGCAGAACAAGCAACCCTAGAAAATGGACCTGATTGCTAACCTCTACACACTCCCCTATCCACCAGTCAGAAACAAAACACACCACAGAAACTAAATAAGCATATACAAATATCTGCACTGGGAACACATGAAGGTTGCCACAACCTTGCAGTGTTCATTTCATAGGGAAGTTGCCACATATCAACAAATTTTATTGTTACTGGTTTTTATGTAGGGCTAATGCAAAGAAAGTTTGATTATTTAAACTCAGGCTAAACAAAGAATAAACTAAGCCTTCCTATGAAAAATAATAAAACAAAATACATATGCATATAGAAATAGTGTCTAAGGGAACCAAGATATATAATTTTGAATTATATATTCAAAATGATTTTAAGAAATTATTTCCTAATAATATTGACAATATTAGCTAATGCTAGATACTGTTCTAAGTATATACCATATTAATATAAATTACTTATTTTCTCCTAAATCCAACCCCCAGCTGTCAATCCCATCTTCCCCAAGTCAGAGAGACCTGAAGGAAGGTAACTACAGGGGGATGGGATGTCTGCTGTGCTCTAGCACCATATGGCAGACAGAGTCTTAGAGACATAGCACCTGACAGTGTCATTTGCCTCCTATCTATAACAGAGTGACAGGGCCCAGGCACCTCACAAGTGTAGAAAGAAGAGCAGGAGGAAAGGGTCTTCCAAACAGGGAGAGCAGTGTGAGGGAAGACTTCAAATTCTGCAAGGCTGCAGAGGGCATGCCAGGAGCTGTTCCTCTATCTGCTTGAGGCTTTTTTTTTTTTTTTTTTGGTTCCCCACCCCCACTAGTATTTTATTTCTATTCTTTTTCTTTTTTTTAATTTAATTTTATTTTCTCTATGCTTGAGTTTTTTGTGTATGTATATGACAGAAACAGATAACATGAGATCTACCCTCTTAACAAATTTTTAAGTATTTACAGTATAGTAAAGTATTACAGTATTGTTAACTGCATTACAGTATTGTAATATTACAGCATTGTTAACTATAAGCACAATGTGGCACAGCAGGTCTCTAGAATATATTTATTTTGCTAACTGAAACTTTATACCACTGAACAATAATGCCCCATTGCCCCTTCCCTAACCCCTGGCAACCATCATTCTACTTTCTGTGAGTTTGACTACTTTAGACACCTTATATAAGGGAACTCATGCAGTATTTATCCTTCTGTGACTGGCTTACTTCACTGGGCATAATGTCCTAAAATTTCATCCATGTTGTCCCATATGTAAGGGTCTTCTGCTTTTTTTAAGGCTGAATGATATTCCAATATACACATAGACCACAACTGCTCTGTTGATATATATAAGGTTGGTCCACAAATATCTAGAGTGTGTGTCCTATTGAAGCATCAGGTCAGAGCATCAACACACAAAAAACTGTTTGAAAGCCAAGTGGACTTTGCCAAGGTTTTAGAGCTGGGGTTTTGGGCAAGGATTACTTACTACAGTACTCAAAGGCACCCAGGTGTATGAACCTCACCAGGGGCCAGGAGCCCCACAGGATATGGTCAAGAGCCAGAGACAAGTGTTTCCTCCTACTCTGTGTTAGGACTGGCTGCAATGTAATATTGAAGACTAGGATAGTGAAAAGTCAACATTCTTTGTATCTCTCTTCCCCTGAAGAGGTGGATGATGTGACTGCATTCTGCAGAATAAAGTACCTATAGCGAAATATCTCCCTGAGATTACCTGGTCTTAGAATCCTTTCCTTCAATATTCATTTACTTTCCCTTGGAAACCTGATTTTCATGGATATGAGACATTTGTTCTCTTGCCTTTGGATCTGTCAGATGGAATAGTACTTCCATTTAACAGCACCAACAGAAAAGTAGTGAAACAGTTGATATCTAAACATTGCTCAGATATTTTCTGAAATTTCTTCCTTCCATCTCTTCTTCCTAAGTTTTTGAGTATATAAACTCCCTGTGCTTTGACTAAGAACTGGGGGAGACCTTACAAAGTGTTTTCTTAGATGTAGAAATCACTAGGCCTCAGGAGAAGAGCAGAGAAATCCTCATGCCCGAATCCTCCATGAGCAGAAAGAAACCACATCTGTGGGAAGTCATCATGAGGAGAAAATTGGGCTCATGCCTGCTCCAAAAATTAGACATTGTAAAGAAGAGTTCAGGCCAGCAGTGCCTGGCCCAGGGTAGTGAGTGGGGTATTCTTCCAGGCCACAACAGAAGCTCAGAGAGGCTGCGGGTCTTCTCTAGGTTTCACTAGAAAGGGAGTTTGCTCTGTTACAGCTGATTGGACCTCAGGCTTCATGACAGTCAGAGCTAGGAAGAACTGACTTAATAAAAAAATAAGAAACACTACCATAAGCTCTTTCCCTTGAAAGAGCTGCTGCCAATAAGTCACTGTATGAGATCTTGGCTTCCCTCTGGACTGGGAGCTGGTGGGGGCTTGCACTTTGGGTCAGAGAATCTGCTTCTTCTTGCTTGTTGTCTTATATTGGGGGTGGTACTGGTAGAGGGGCCTGTGGTCCACAGAGTGTGGGAGTGATGAGCGGGGCTGGGGTGGGGAGGGGAGGTTGCATCTTGTGGCTGGCACTGGAGCTGGTCCCTGTGACTCAGGACAAGATTGGTGGTATGGTGGGGTGGGCTGCCGCATGCCAGGGTCCTGATGGTAGTTGTGGGGGCCAAGTGTGGTGGCGGTTGCCTTCTGGCTCCTCCCTAGAGCCATGTGTCTGGGTCTGTGATTACGGGAAGCAACCAGCTACAGGCCCAGACTCGTTTGCGTACTTAGTTCCTCTGAAAGTGCAGATGCCCTTCTCAAGAAGCAGAGCTCCCCAGGAGCAGGCGAGCAGGTGCGTGGGCCTGGTAAATGTGTTTGTTCATGACCTCAGGGAACCAGGATGCATATGGCTGCTTTCAGCCTCCATTGAAAAACTTCTAAGGAACAGGATGTGTTTGCCATTAGAATCTTACTCTGAATATGTATAAAATAAAATTAAAACTGAGTCCTGGATCCCCTATTTTTATCTGTTCCTGAGAGAATATCCTTGGTTTATTTATGATTTGAGTACCTTATAAGAAAAGAAATATAATATAAAAAATGTGTTAATGTCCTATAAAAACAAACCTATTCAATATAATTTATTAGAAATACGACCCCACACAAATATCCTTATACTTGGAAGTCACCTTAAGTTAACTTTGAGCTTAATCTTTGGCATCCTGTATAATATAGAATCTAAGTAGCTTACAGCAAATACTCAGAGGACTTTGCAGCTTTTAATTGGATGCTCTGACCCCTGAATCCTATAGGAACCAGGTGTCCTTTATCAGAAGTAGCAAGCCAAATGGCCCATGACAGTCTGAGATTATAAAATTGGATCTCATAATACCTTTTTTTCCCACATGTACTTTTTGTCTCCCTAATGATGTCTTAACCAAAAGGTACATGGATACAACCTATTTCAATATAATTGCTTTCCTTTAATTGTATTTATGTTATTCTGTACTTTTATTATATTGAGGAGAAAGTTTATAAGCCTCACAGAAGGCAAAGTAGTCCACACAAAGAGGCTAAGACCCCCTCACCAAGGTACACTCCAGAATTTTCAGGAAGTCCCACATCCCTTAGTTTGCTGTCATCCCTCAGCATCTACCCCTTCCCTGAAACCTCGGACCTGACACCTGGCCCCACAAAGGGGAACATACTGCCCTATTTCAACCCACTCCAAGATTGGCCTCTTCCTATGAAGACTGACTATAGAAAGTGATCCTCCCCGTCAAAGGAATCCATGCCCCACATAGGAGCATGGGTTGGCCTTTGGTCCTAAAGAGCAGTTTCATGATTACCTGGGTCATGGTTCTTGAAGAAAGAGAGTGCTAGCCTTCAAGAGTAGGTAGTGTAGTATAGGCCCTGTCAGGCCCACACTCTGAACCTAGGTGATGTGTTGGGTGTTGCAGCATCTTTTTTGGCTCTTCATTGAGGTCTTAAAGTCTGTTGCCAGTCTTGCCTGTTGCTTAAGCAATAACTTCAGAAGATACAACTGCCCTGTTTTTGCTTTCGTGTTTTTCATGTGTAAAGTAAAATGACAAAATGTAGGATACAGTATTTGTTCAGAGGAAACATGCTGGGGAAGTCAAGGATTGATTATAGAGTGGCACTAGGGATTTGAGCTTAAGCTTTGTTTTCAAATAGGGCATGAACCCCAATGAAGACAGTGGTGTCACCCCACCATGACCCTGAGCCTGGGCTTCTGGCTGTGTTTCAGGGCATACCTGTGACTGCAGGTAGAGAGAAGGCTGCTTTGCTAGGAAGCATTTGCAAATGTGGACCTAAGACTCACCTCATCCTCTTAGCATCATCCATTTGTGCATCCAGATCTGAGGCCACATCATGGAGCTGTTTTGTGTAGAAGTTGAGGATACTGTGTCCAAAGATTCGAAGGTCTGTGTGTCAGAGCTCTTCTGTGCTGTTTATTTGCTGAATTACCTTAGACCCAATTTTTGGTCCCAGTTTCCTTATCTGTAAAATGGGGTAATAACAGAACCTTCCATCATTTCAACCTTAGTCCTACATCTATGAGCTAGCTGTGAGGCTGAGAACCACCTGGGCCACACTCTCCCAACTACAGGATGGGCCCATAATCTACTTGGCCTTCACTGTTTCCAATATCCCCACCCGCCAGGATGGCACTTTGTGACTTCCTAGCAATCAAAATACCTATTTCAATGTCATTTCAAGATCCTTTCCAGACGTGTAAAATTCTTTCTGTCCTAGTGAAGGACAATGACTGCTTTTGTTTCAGCAAGTTCAATGCCAGCCATGCCAGTAGGCCCTTGCCACTTCACGTTGTTAATATTTGACTGTTACTGTTTTTTTTTTTAACCGCATGTGCTTATTTTTTCAAATTGATAAACTTCCAGAGCCCTCTTGAGTTTGTAGTCTTTCTAAAGTTCACATTCCTCCTACTGGATTAAGAAGCAAGGTCTTTGAATTCATTCCTACCTAGATTTTCTTTTACACTTCCCCTCAGAGAAAAAAACCCACAGTGCACTGAAACTGGGAAATCCCTCCCCAGTAGGAGTTTTTCACAACATGTTGCTGTGGAAGGGACATCCTGTAGGACCTTAGCCCTTTTCACCCCCTCCTTCCACTTCCGAGGGGGAAGTATCCATGTGACGGCAGATCTTGGCTTTGTTGTCCTGCTAGCAGGAAACCAGTGTGGTTTCCCTCATTATTATGGTAGAAGGTTTTCCCCCACTTTTTTTCTTTCTCTTTCATTCTCCTCCTCTTCTTCTCCTTCTCCTTCTTCTTCTTTTTTTAAAATCAGGAACCCTTTGCACTGCAATTTTTAAAAAACTCTTATTCATTTGACAGATCACAAGTAGGCAGAGAGGCAGGCAGAGAGAGAGAGAGAGGAGGAGGAGGAGGAGGAAACAGGTTCCCCACTGAGCAGAGAGCCCGATGTGGGGCTCGATCCCAGGATCCTGGGATCATGACCTGAGGGAGGGCAGAGGCTTTAACCCACTGAGCCACACAGGTGTCCCTGTACTGCAATTTTTATGGGCAGTATCCTTTCTATGGTTTGGTGGAAGTGAGATGTGAAACCAGAGGGAAATGTGATTCAAACACAGGTGGCAGAAATCTTTGTCAAGAAGAATAATTTCCTCTGAGCCCTCTCTCTCCTCTCTCAAGGTCTCGTGTTTCCAGGCAGGTTGCTTTCTGGAGAGACAGGTGTGTGTGCCTGAGTGCGTGCATGTGTGCACATGCACACATGCATAGGAAACAAAGAAACTGAGGCCTTGAGGGACTCCATTTCCAGGAAATCTCCTCGCTATGGTTGATGCAAAGACAAAAAAAAAAAAAAATCCCCATGGTCTCTTCATTTAAAAACATTTTTTAAAATAGAAATTTAAATATTCAGCACTTTGGTGATGATAATGATGCAGTCAACTTTTTTTTTTTTTTTTTAATTCTTTGAACTTTTTAAAGCCCTTTGTGTTTCCCTAACTGTTACTCATAGGGCCGGGATAGGAAAAATGCAGGCAGGCTGGTGCCTGCTTCTGAGAACTCAAGTTTGAGCAATAGTATACCACACAAATTCAGCTAGTTATATATATATTTTTTTCCTGATGGTGGCAGCAAGAAGTTGGATGGGTTTCTGGGCACATCTTGTTTCCAGTTAAATGAATGATTTCCTTTCAGCCTTGTAGGTTTGAAACAAGTTCCTGACACAGGCTCTGTGTCCTGATAGGAGCTGCTTGCCTGCGTGAAAACAGCTGGTAGGGCCGAGGTCTCCAGGCGTCCCAGATTGCTCTGTGCTAACCAGGCCCAGACGCCACCTTGTCTACCTGAGGGCTGGGGGAGGAAGGGCCGTTACTACCATGTTGACCCCTATCTCCCTCCAGGTGTCTCAAGTCAGCTTTGGGCTCTGATGTTTTAGGACATGTGGTGGGATGCTCCTGGCAGAAGCTGCAGTTGCTTTTGAAGTGTCCTTGTGGCCAGGCTTGGTGGGCAAATGGCCAAGAGATGCTATCTTTATAACATCTGCTGTCATCTCTGTTGTGTGGGAACTAATGGCTGTGTTTGAATAATTAGGCCTTTGCACCGCAGCACAACAGAAGCATGCATTGCTTCATTAAAACAAACATAATTATTGTGGTGCACATATTCAAAGCCCCTTTCATCCCTTCAGAACCTGCAGGATTTGGGAAAGTCTATGTGCTGGAGTGCTTCCTCAGGTCTCATGGATGCAAACCACCACCGGTGAGGACCTCTCTTAGGGTAGAGAGTGCATGTCTGGGAGTTCGGTTCTTGGATCTTCCTCTGTGTTCCATTACACTTTAGTCAGACTTCTGTTTTTGCATTCATTCCTTCTTGGATCTACTAGCATATGGACTTGGTTTGTCTTACTAAGCTGCTGGGGTTCTCTGCATTAGCCCTTGCTATCATGTCCATAGTTATTTCTCTTATGCAGACTTTGGAGCTGAGGTCTGCTAACCTCTCTGTGCCTCAATTTATTCATGCATTAATCATCACATCTGCCCCAGCCACTTCTAGGACACTGTGAAGATCAAATGTAGTCATAGATATAAAAATGATTTGCAAAGTATAAAAATACCACACAAATAATAAAAATCCTACAGCTACCTGAATTACAGCATGGGTACTATTTAACCAGCCCTGCCAACCTTTTGACTCAGGATGTGGCTCTTTAATAAATACAGTTGGGAAATAGGTCTTGTTTTTGTGGTGGCCAAGAAAACTCTAAAGAATGACAGTCTTGTTTATGAGAAACTCTGATCTTCAGTTTCCTGGAAGATGTTCCCTCCATGTCAGTGATCAGTGTTTTCTTTTCATTAATCAACTGATCAACATTTATGGAACACTTATAATAGGGAAAACAATGTGCCAGTTGATGCTGAAATATGAAAATGTGTGGAAGCAGTGGGGAATATGTCTCTCAAGACCCTTAAATCTACCAAACTCTGTCATTTGATGGTTAAGACAAAGATGGTATCAAGAATTCATAGGAGAGAGAATTTCTGTCCTATAGGACAAGGGAATTTCTGCACACCTCTCATTTTCAATTTTTGTTATTTGTTGATGAAGCTAGGGTTGGAGGTGTGCCATGGAGGTAGGATTTGACCTACACCATCAAGGATGAACTGCCTCTTAGTTGACAGAGGAAAATTGGCTTGTCACAAGACAATTCATTGATATACTGATTTTAATCATATTTTGGAATTTGCCCCAAGATACCCAGCCGCCTATAACTTTCATATGTAGTTTATACTCATAGTACATGTGATGAACACTCATTATGACTGCCAGTTGTAGGAAAACCCAAGATTAACCTGGGACAGAGAGAAATCATCAAGGAGCTTGTGGCTGCATTGCATTGTGGGTGAAAGGGGAAATGGGATATAAAATCCTTTACACATGTCAGCTTCTGAATGAAGAAGTGTTTTGTTCTCCCATTTGGAATTTTAAGCCCATAGAGAAGGACATGAATAGATTTTGTTTTCCTTAGATATTAGCAGTACTCCTGGAGTGCTCTAAAAGGATCCAGACACTTTTCTATCTCTGCAAATCCTACAGCTTTATGGATGCTACCCAGACTTTGTATAGAGTCCTCACACAGATGAGATATTAATGAGTCATTAGCTGACAAGGAATTGCAGATAGATGAGGCACATGTTATCCTGGAGGAGTGTATCTTTTGTAGAATATGAAAGTACACTAGCCGGAAGTTGTATGATAAGTGGCTGACTACAGCAGGGTATGGTAAAATCTCAACAGGGGCTACCAGGGATAGTTTCTCGACAGAGACAAGGTCAGAAGCAAGTCTGGTGCATGTGAAAAGGTCAGAAAAGTCTGGTGCATGTCTCCATCTCCTGATGGAGAAAAAGGACAAAGAATGTCAGGAAGAGGAAATAAAGAAAGATCAGTGCAAGTTGGTAATTTGGGAGAAGGCATTGGGATGAAATGATGGAGGTATCTATGATATGGGTGTTAAAGCGAAATGATCCTAGAGTTTGAGAGGCTGGAATTTAGCAGATCATGTTCAAAGTTCAGAATAACTGAGATGGAGATTTTAGAGGAGAATGTAGTCCAGTGATAGCAGGTCTGTGGTGTGGCTTGCTTGCTGAGAGGGTCATGCACGCTGAGGCTATATAGGATGGATAGTCACACAAACCTTTGTCATTCATGAGGGTAGAAGACCTTAAGTATGTTTGGGGAAATTTCTGAGCTCTCTAGAGCTGATGAATTTGGTGAAGAGCATTCTTCACATATCTGTCACTTTAATGGAGAATTATCATATGTCACACGAAGGCACTGAAATGAATTATGGCCCCTGGCTTGTGTGAAATCAAAGTTGAAAAATGAGTGCAATGCTATATGATGCTGTAAGAGAGGTCTGTACCACAGGCTCTGTGGTGGTGATGGTTCGGGGGTGTGCAGACCTCTTGGCAAAGACCAGGGCGGTTCATAGTAGAGAAGAAATTTGACTTGAAGGGGGAGTGGAATTTGTCAGGCAGGGGAGGTGGAACGAAGGCAATTTCTGAAGAAGGGGTGGAGGTGACAAGACTGCTGGGTCAGCATCATGGCAAATGTAGCCTGAAGGAACATCCAAATTCTGCTGTCTTACTAAAGCACTCCAGGACACACAGAGAATCAGGCAACCACTCAGAAGCACTAAGCTTCCCTCACATCTTCTCCAGGCAGGCTCAGATATCATCCACTTCTGAAATGCAGTAGATACCTGCTAAGATAGAAAGATTTTTCTCACTCAGTGAAACCTTTATCATAAAATCACCAATCCTGTTGATCTACACATTCCCTTCTTCTAAAATTTAAGGTTTGGTGGCTAGCCATGCACTAAAAACTATAAGATTTGAAACCCTTGACATTATAACTTTACCCAGGGCTTGGAACATCAGTAGAGTCATCATCCTCAGGGAGAAATCAGTTAGCTCCCTGCAGGGGTTTGTCAATCATATAATATCTGACAATCCAACTTTTAAGTTTCACAGTGATATTTGTCCCTTAGCAGATTGTCACAATATGTTATAGCCATGTCAATTGAATAACATTTATTTATGTCAAACCAAATTTACTATATACATCAGTTGGAGTCTTTTTATTTTCACTCCACTATTTGAAAGGTATGTTCCATTTAATAAACTTCCATAGGTAAAGTTCCAGTAAAGGCTTCAACTCAGCTCTTACTCTTCTCCAGGCAAAGAAAGACTTTCCCAGTTATGTGAGTGTCTCTGGTTAATTCATTTTTTTTTTTTTCTGTAAGAGGCCATTTTCAATTCTATTTGCTGACCAAATGAACAAGATGCTACTGAAGCCCTTGCAAGGGTGGGCAGCAAGCAAATACTGACTCCTATTCATGATTTCATGCAATAAATCTTAGGCCTCAGGGCTGCTTTGGACCAAGGAATGCCAGTTCAGCGCTTCACTTTGTATTGTGGAGCACATTATAGAGTCATATCAATTTCCTCAAAAGATAATGCTACCCTGAGCTCACAAATTCTGTTGAGATCCAATACAAAAAAAAAAAAAAAAAGGTTTCCAATAGCATTTGTTTTGGGATTTAGTCATTCAGCAAATATTTATTGAGTGCCTACTATCTATTTGTGGGGTCAAGGAAGAACTCTAAGACTGACAGGTTCCATGGATTTACATTCTGGTAGAAGGAAAAACACAATGAAACAAGTAAATAGAAAAAAAAAAAAAAAGGAAAGAGTGAGAGAAGAGTGATGTGCCAAATGGGCACTGGCAACCGTACCATGTGGGGGCCATGCTGGGCCTCCCCTCCAGGGCTGAAGTCATGAGCCTGATCTTCCCTTTCATATTACTGAGGTGGTTTAAGAGTTTAAATGGGGTGATGGTGCTATTGAACTTTACATTTACCTTCTAAGGTTTAGGTAGCTCATTCAGCATCCACTTACTCAAAAAAATACTGATAGAAATATTAAAAACGGTCTCTGTCTGGGGATCAAAGCCTTTTGGAGAATGAAACTGCGTGTTAGGACCAGAGGTCCCAGTCTAAGTTTGCAGTGTCATGTAGACATCAAGATAGAAGAGAGCCCTCCCAGAAACTGAGGTCCTTGATCAAGGGACAGCGAGTCCCAACAGTAGGTATGACACTGTGTGCGTTCCTGGGGTGTGTAGTGAGAACCTGTGTGGCATTTGGAAGTTGTGGGGCTTTCGAGCACTGAGTTCTGGACTGCTAAGGTAGTCACTCAGCCCAAAGATGACTGAAGGAGGAAGGAAAAAGATGCTGTGTGTGGAGGACAGGAGGATAGTTCTGAGTGGCGGCCAGCAAAGTCTGTGTCTATCACAGCCTCTGGAGAAAGGAGAGCCCTCCCAGGGGGATGCAGGGCTGCATGGGACAAGTGTCCACCACCAACACTCCCCTTGCATGGTCTCAGCCTCTTCCAGTTGTACCTCACTTCTGGAGCAGCCTGTGTGTGTCATCAAAGCCGCCAGAGCTAGAGACTCCACCAAACCACTCCCTCCTCCCGTCCCCTCCCACTGCAAACCATAATCTTGCAGGCAGACAATGAAGATAGGACAGCTATTCAGAAAAACGCGTGGCTTTGGAGGCTCAGGACATGTCCCAACTGCACCTGCAGGTTTTCCTTTCCTGGGGCCGACGGGCACTGGCTGCGCTGCACCTGCCGCGGGCCAGCTCCCTGCCTTTCAGTCACATACCTCGTGCTGGGCGTGCAGGCCCTGGCCTGCTCCACATCCTGCTCTGCCCTGATGATAGCTCCTCCACTCCACTGGCTTCTCAACACACTCTGCAAGGGAGGCTGTCCCTCTTCTCTCTGACTGTGGATTTTCTGTAATAACATGGCTATTAAAAACAGACACAAGCACCACCCTCTTGGTCCCTCTCCCTTCCATAGTTCATGGGCCCTCACTTGCCTTCACACAATCTGTTGTTCATTAGTCTCTATCCTTATTGTGGTTTTCTAAGAAGCAAACCAACATGACATATGTGGGTTTAAGCTGTGTAGGTGAAGTTGGGAAAGAAATAAAACCAATCAGGAAAACCGAATTTGGTAGGATTAGAAGGCTTTTTTGAGGAGGGATTTTCTATCAGAACTCACATATCAACTCTTTGTAAGAGCAAATGCTGTTTGCTACTCTACCTTCTTTGCAAATTTCAATAAATTATTTTGAGTTGTAAGATATACATGCAGAAAGGAGATTGTACAGAAAGACAAGGAGGGAGACACCAGAAAGAAAACAGCAGTGTAAGACCCACAAGTACTGTGCCTACATGAGGGAAAGACAGTGAATTTCTTTGCTAACTCACAGAATGGCACCACTCTGAGCCCTATTAACTACACGTCTGACTCATTAGCAAGGATCTGACTAGATGGTTTTTAATAATATTGCTTCTGTGATTTGTTAGTCAGTATCAGAAAAATGCAAAGATTTTGTTATTAATGATGAAGCACATGCCATAACTTTTCTGGCAAAAACAGTTATTACAGTATTCAAAACATTCTCCAATGACAAGAATTTAAAGTCTTATTTCATTTTCCACTTAGACACTTGTATTTCCTTCAAACTCCATTTTGTGTAGGGCTGGGAAAGCACTCTGTGCATGTGTGACTGGCAGGTGGGGACACTCCCTGGATGCTGGTGGCCCAGAGTGGTGGATCATGAAGTGAGTTTCAGGCGAAAGAGGAGGAGCAGCCCAGGTTTTACTCATTCGTTCAAATGTCCTTTTGCCTGACAACCCCTCATTCTGGGAACTCTGTGTGGGGCTGGGCCACATAATAGGGGCAGTGTAGGCTGAAGAGGCAGGAGGAGATGAAAATAAACAAGAAGATGTGTGTCTTAGGAGGAGGAATATTTTTTTGAGGGATTAAATCATGGCGTGAGTATACAGCAAGCCACAAATCACTGAGGATGAGGGCCATGCTGTTCAACACACCAAAGGATGCTGGCAATTGCATGAAGATATGACATACCAAGAGGATTTCTGGCAGGTCTTCAGTAACCCCCCTCCCCACGTTGTTCCTGACTTGTGTGAGTGTCCATGTATGTAGATGAAAGGCAAGTAGGGACACCTTGTTCACTTGATGTATACATTGAGGTAAAATTTCTTTTAAATACCAGATTGATTGCTGGACCTTCAAAATCATAGCAGCTCCATTCCTTCCTTGTTTATAAGCCATTGATCTTTTCAACTCTCTAGACTGCTGTCCTTAGGCTGGCTACAAACATTCCAATGAGGGAAAACATGTATGCTATTGTTGAACTGATGATCTACCAAGGCATTCTTCCTCATGTCTTACCAAATTATTTCTGGCTTCAAAAGAAAGACACTTGTTTTCTTCCTTCCTTCCTCTCTCCCTCCCTTCCCCCCTTCCTACATATTTCTTTGGGGATGAGTAAAATCAGATTGGCATTTGGATTAAATAAACTCCCCATTTTGTTGTCCTTTTAGGACTCAATGCATTTAAACCTTAGTTTTCATTTCTATAGGTCAGATAAGTCATTTCTTTAGCAATATGTGATGAGATTGTAAAGTCTTTGCTAGTACTGAGGATCATGCTTGGTTGATCTCCAGGCCATCAAGAGCCAGGCTTCTCACACATGCCTATGCATCACCATGGAATCTAAGGAAAGGAGGGTTCCTACTCAGCAGGGATGGTGGGGCCCAAGACTTTATATTCTAGCCAAATTCCCATGAGTTGTTGCCTCTACAGGCAGTGGACTGCAGATACTCTGTAACCAAATGGACAGTCAGTATGTCCAGATTTACCTTCCAAGGAGAAGGGAGCTCCCTGAGATGAGCACATGCTTGCACCTGTGCTGAAGCATGGGTCCAGTACAGCGGTGCTCCATCCCGAGGTCAAGGTGCTCTCTGTACCCTCCCATCCCTCTGCTCACCTCTACCATGTTGTGTCATTCCTGCTATGACCAGGGAAAGGGTGACCCTAAAATAGGTGGCCCATTCCTAGGAGCTCTTTGTCATCCAACTCACCCCCTATTTATCAAGCTGGCCCATGTGCCATGAGCATGGGATGCATGGGGACACCACTGTGAGCAAGGAACCCCCTTCCTGCTCCCCACAGAGCCTGAGGTCTGGTTTGTTTATTATTCCTGGAGCCTGTGCTTAGCCATTTCCTCCTCATGTCCATCAGAAGCGTTTTTCCTAGAGAAGGTAAAACACATCTCTGTTTTCCTATACCACACACCTGGCGAAACCTAGATAAGGGTAGGGTTCATGCTGTTCTTTTTCTTTCCCTTTCTTTTCTCTACTTTACTTTTTTCCCTCTTGCCTCCCCCTTTCTTATCTCCACTTTGCCTGTCTTTGTCCCTCTTCTCCTTGTATGTGTCTAACTTGGCATTCCACATGGAAGGGCAGATGTCTATGCTTCTACGTGGACTCCTATAGTGATGCCTGTTGTAGTGGCACTCTTTTGTTAACTGCTTCTATTTTTTGAGGTTATGGGCTTATTCTAAGCAGAAGGATTTAAGGAACCCACTTGCATAATCATGTAGAGTTTGTGTGGCCTGGCTAATTTAGGCTTTCCTTCCCCATCCTCTGAGTACTGGGCACTAACCAGCCAGCTCACTTCTGATCCCACTGCCGGAGTAAACGGGAGGATTTTTGCAGATGGGCCTTAAAGAGCCAATGTCCAGAACCAGCCTTTTGTCTGAAGGTTTTTGTCAAAGTCCTGGAGATGACATATCTGTTGCCTGTGATCCCAAGACTGTGTCCAGCTCACCTTTATTTTCTGAGCCCCACATGGGGCCCATTTTCCTATTATCTTTTATGAAGTAACTAGAAATGATCAACACGGGAGAGATGATCTACTTCAGACAGGAAAAAAAATGATGATCTAGAGGTTTCATAGGAAGACACACAAGTCAGTGCAAAAACAAGTGGAGTTTGGTAGTGAAGACCCAAAAGATTTGGAAAGGAGAAAGTCTCACTGCATGGATAGGTGAGTTTAGTTATGTGTACATGAACACATGTGTGGGCATGCATACACATCACACACAACCGTAGCTTAAATTAAGGCTAGTTGACAAAGCAAACTGAAACTCCCATAGTAGTGGGTTGTGATTTGGTGGTTAATAATAGATAGGAGGAAGGAGTCCTTAGAAGTAGCCTGTCTTCTAGAATGCTATTTTTTGTAAGGAGAAATCTCCTGGATGTTAAATGAAAAGAAATTCTTATGGCCAAGGGTTAGCACCCTATGAAAATAAACCATTCCATTCTTAGTCAAGAATTTTTGCAGGGAAGGTATTTGCCACATAGACTGAGGACTCTTTTTTTTTTTTTTTTTTTTTTTTTTTTTTTAATGTTAGTCACCATACAGTACATCATTAGTTTTTGATGTAGTGTTCCATGATTCATTATTTGTGTATAACATCCAGTGTTCATTGCAACACGTGCCCTCCTTAATACCCATCATTGAGCTACCAGTTCGCCTACCCCCCTTCCCTCTGAAACCCTCAGACTGTTTCCTGGAGTCCATAGTTTCTCATGGTTCATCCCCCTCTGATTTCCTTCCCTTTAGTTTTCCCTTCCTTCGCCTGTGGTCCTCCATGCTATTCCTTATGTTCCACATGAATGAAAGCTTATTCTCTGCTTGACTTATTTCACTTAGCATAATCCCCTCCAACTCTATACATGTCAATGCAAATGGTAGGTATTCTCCTTTCTGATGGCTGAGTAATATTCCATTATATATATGAACCATAGCTTTTTTTTTTTTTTAATCCATTTGTCTGTTGAAGAGCATCTAGGCTCTTTCCACAATTTAGCTCTTGTGGAAATTGCTGCTATGAGCATTAGGGTGACTCTTAATCACCTCTTCATGACTGCTTAACCGTGCTTGCCTTTGCTTCTTCCAAGCATGCCCGCTTAGGATGCAGACCCTTGGAGGAATTCCAGTCCAGCTCAGGAATTGTAGCAGGCTGACAGCCTGTGTACTTACTGAGTGCTGTCTGAATGCTATAAGGGGTAACCAAAGGAGCAACCAATATTATAGCTATTCTTGAAAACATGACACTGAATAATAAGACAGTTCCCAGATTCCTGAAATGCAGCCAGATCATACAATCTTTACATTATAAGTTATCTATAGTTAACAATTATCTATCTATCTATCTATCTAACCTCACGTCTATTAAGATTCTAAGAGCTCTTAATCTATTCATGACTTAAACCTTCACTACGCTATGTGGCAGATGTTCTGTTGACCCCCAAATGCAGTTGTGTAAAGTAAGGCACAGAGTGGTCAAGGCATCTCTCCTGGGTCATATAAGCAAATGTTCAGTGTTCAGTGTGAGCAGTGAGCAGTGTTCAGTCCTGAATGGCTCTAGAACCCACTCCTAACCCTGGCTGTGTGACCTCTCCAGGTATACACAAAGACTGCTTGGGGTGGGGTTGGAGATGGTGGTGTGGCGGGTAGTGGAGCTGTGTGTGCATGGGCTCTGAAGGAGGGTACCCCCATTTTCTGTCATGATGCTCAGTAACTGTAAAGTATGTTTGCTCAGTCCTGGGGTTGTTGCTCTGAGCGTTGGGGATGTACAAAGCGCAAGTCTCCAGCTCAGATGGGAGTGGAGGCCTTGTTGAAAATGGGTACTGTGCTGCACCTATTCCCCTGGGGTTGGAAGAAAACAGAGTTTCATCGTCTCTGATTCTTTGAGTTCAAGGACCAAAGAGACTCAAATCAACTCCCCCTGGCCCCTGCCCCCTGCATCCTGCGGTCAAGTCTTAAATTGTTCTATGTTCTGATTTTATACTTTAACTATGCATACCCCACACTCCCCAAAGCAGGGCTCTCCCCTTTCAGCATTTGAAAGGATTTGATATTTTTGCATTCTTCCCCTGGAAGCAACAGGTCCTGACAGGGCATGCGGTTGGAACAGCCGCCTGCATGCCCCAGGTGGACTGAGGCAGGCCAAGAATGAAAGGGGGAGGTGTGGGGCGGCCAGAATGCAGTCACCTGAGAAAGGAGGAATTCAACCCAGAGTAATCCCTCACCCTCTTCCATGGGTGCACTTCTCCCCACCCACCCAGATGCCGTCTCCCCTCCCAGAGCTCTACAGGACAGGATGTGGGAGCACGTGGCTTCTCAGGACACCTGCCAGCGTCTCCTTGTCCTGGTGGCCTCCTCTGTACCCCTCTAGCAGTCTCTCCACATTCCTCACCCTCTCTTCCCTCTGGCCTCTCTCCAGATCCAGTGTGCTGGGCTGTGCCATGGCTTGCATGGTTCTTTGGGGTACTATTTTGAAGGGACCAGATTGTTCCTTACTGTTTTCTCTAATTTTTGTTCTGGAGGCTTCTTCCTATCCCAGCACTGCTTTTTCTGGATCACTACATTTTTTCCCTGGTTGCACATTCAGTCATAGAACATTTCTTCACCCTGACACCCTTTCTTCCTCATTCCTTTGGTCGCAGGCATTGCTAGAGCAATTACTATACACTCAAGTTAAATATTTAAAAATATTAAATACCCTCATATTTAATACATTTCTTCTACCCCCCCATCTCTAATAGACCTTTTTGACCCAGGTGGAAGTTTCACCTTGACCAAGTATAGGGAATTTGCAAAAGGGCCATGGCTCCATTTCTTTCTCCTGTTTCCAATTATTCATGACAGTTGCTTATTTGCAAAACTGCTTCTGATTATAGGTCATCAGAGGGCTGAGAGGTCCTTGGTCAAGGGACAGCGAGTCCCAACAGTAGGTATGACACTGTGTGCGTTCCTGGGGTGTGTAGAGAGAACCTGTGTGGCATTTGGAAGTTGTGGGGCTTTCGAGCACTGAGTTCTGGACTGCTAAGGTAGTCACTCAGCCCAAAGATGACTGAAGGAGGAAGGAAAAAGATGCTGTGTGTGGAGGACAGGAGGATAGTTCTGAGTGGCGGCCAGCAAAGTCTGTGTCTATCACAGCCTCTGGAGAAAGGAGAGCCCTCCCAGGGGGATGCAGGGCTGCATGGGACAAGTGTCCACCACCAACACTCCCCTTGCATGGTCTCAGCCTCTTCCAGTTGTACCTCACTTCTGGAGCAGCCTGTGTGTGTCATCAAAGCCGCCAGAGCTAGAGACTCCACCAAACCACTCCCTCCTCCCGTCCCCTCCCACTGCAAACCATAATCTTGCAGGCAGACAATGAAGATAGGACAGCTATTCAGAAAAACGCGTGGCTTTGGAGGCTCAGGACATGTCCCAACTGCACCTGCAGGTTTTCCTTTCCTGGGGCCGACGGGCACTGGCTGCGCTGCACCTGCCGCGGGCCAGCTCCCTGCCTTTCAGTCACATACCTCGTGCTGGGCGTGCAGGCCCTGGCCTGCTCCACATCCTGCTCTGCCCTGATGATAGCTCCTCCACTCCACTGGCTTCTCAACACACTCTGCAAGGGAGGCTGTCCCTCTTCTCTCTGACTGTGGATTTTCTGTAATAACATGGCTATTAAAAAGTGATGCAACATGGGGGCTTAAGTGGGTAGGAGAAGAATCAATGAAACAATATGGGATTGGGAGGGAGACAAACCATAAGTGACTCTTAATCTCACAAAACAAACTGAGGGTTGCTGGGGGGAGGGGGTTTGGGAGAAGGGGGTGGGATTATGGACATTGGGGAGGGTATGTGCTATGGTGAGTGCTGTGAAGTGTGTAAACCTGGTGATTCACAGACCTGTACCCCTGGGGATAAAAATGTATGCTTATAAAAAATAAAAAATTAAAAAAAAAACAGACACAAGCACCACCCTCCTTTATTCTTCTGCTCATATCTGTTTTCTTTAAAGAAAGTCATGCCATAAAATATTTTTGCTCTTACTTATTTCATTTTATTTTTCCATCTCCTCCTCCTCTCTCATTCCTTTTTTCTCCTTCTCCTCCTCTTTTCCAAGACAACAGCAAGTCTGATTTCCTAGATGGTTTGCTATTTGCAGACAGGGACAATATCCTTTTCTCCATCTCCCTTTTGTTACCCAGTATGTAGTCTGTGGATACTGGGTATATTGCCATGCAGACATCATACATAAATCCAAACATGATGATTTTCACAGTCCTTGGAAATAAAGAGAGTGCACCCACTTCCTCGTTATAATTTGAGTGTAATTCCTAGGGCTGCATGTGCATGAATCAAAATACAGTACGTCTGTTTTGCCCTTAGTCAAATTTATACTATCCAATTTAAGAACATAGCAAGTAGACCAAGGTGTCTTGGCTAGTTGAGGCTCACATAATTTGGATGTAAGTTCATGTTTATTCAGTGGATTTCTTACTTCTAATCTTTCATACAAACCATGCATCTTATTCATTTCTCTTTAATATTTCAGTACCTTAGAGCCAGCATAGCAAACACATCATCTTGATTATAGTTAATCAGGACTGTAATCATTAACAGCATGGTACTGATTGCTTTAGAATTAGTGGTATCTTGACAGGGTGAGAGTGAAATTCAGGATACTCTAATGTGTCTGTTAAATATAATAAACCACTGTGTGTATGTCTGTGAGTTTGTTAGGAGAGATGTATGTGTATGTATGTGTGTATGTGTGTTAAAAGGAGACATAATTTCACTAACTCCAATCATGAAAATTCTAGTGTTGTTTATATTGAAGTTTTATCCACATTTTGTGAGATTCATGTCTATAAATACACTAGATTACTAAAGATATTTTTAGAGCTACCCTTTGGATTTCTTTTAATGGCTAAGTAGCTTAAGCAATGTCACACATTTAATCAAATGTATCTCATTTCTACGTTGTTGTTCTTCTTATTGCTTCATTATATATGAGAACACAAGCATGCTCCAAGACAGAGCATGGATTCCACTGTCTAGTACATACCTGTATCAATATATGTATTTGTATTGTACTTCACAGGTCACAAAATGATGTCATAGATATTATCACATTCAATTCTTAAAAAACCTTGTGTGTTTGAGATACAGAGAGTAGGTATTATTCTCATTTTACATCAAATGAAATTTGAGTAGTACATAGCTTGCCATGAGTGGCTGTATATCCCAATTTACTTGGGATTACATTGTCCCAGTATAATTATTAGCATTTCCCTTTCTCTCTCAGTATCTTCAGTTTGGATGACAAATGCAATGTCCACACCAAAATATCCACCATTTTTCACTTCTATCAGACTTTTTAAGTTTGTGTGACCCATGCAAGGCCATGCGATACCTTGTGACAATGAGAGAGCATTGGAGCTAGAACAGGGTCTTGGCTGGGCTACAAATTCATTTCCACCTCGATTAGCATCCTTGGACCAGTTACTGGCACCCAGGAAAGGCCATATCATCATTGCTAATATTTGCCACTAAATTATGTCCTCTCATCATTGGCATCTTCTTCAGATAGACATCTTTCTTTGGTACTACCCAAGATGGCCCAAGAAACATTCTCCATTTGAGGAGTTCAGCCATTTCCTCTCCTTTCTTAAGGACTTCCATCCTCCTCACAAACCAGAAATGGTTTCAGCCTCTGTTTTCTCCTTCCATTGGAGAAAACGGTTGGTTGGGTGACACTCATCTTACTTCTAACCCTGTGCTGACCGTGGAGCCACAGAGTATAACAGCTTGGCCACCATTCATGAATCACATTTACCACATGTGGACTCCTGACAAGGCACAGTTCCAATACAATGTTTAGATTTTTATTGGTTCCAAATGTAGGCAGGTTTACATCCAAATTGTAAACTTCAGCTAAAGAAGGAAAGATGAGAACAGTGCCCTTGAAGAGAGTTGTCAACAGTCTCATTCACTAGAATGCCAGGTACCTAGGGTGACTTGAAGGGGCAATTTGAAGATTATTCAGGAAGTAGGGGTGCTCAGTAATTTCAAACATCAAGAGTATGTATGGCAAGAAGAATACATATTGCTTTAGAGAAACATCTTCAATGTTAGAACTAGTTGAGGTTTGAATCTTGGCTTTGTTCTTGACCAGCTTAAGATGTTGAAGGAGTTCCTTGATTTTCTTAAACTCCTATTGTCTCATATGTAGGATAAAGACAGTAAATAATGTTTACCTCTTAGTGTAGTTGTGAGAAATGAGTAAGATAATGAATATAAAGTACTTAGCATAATACCTGGAACAAAAGTGCTCTCTGGATTGTTGTATAATGTATTATTGAGATTGTAGCAGTCATTTTATCCACTTTCTGACTCTCTCGTATTTCTGAAGGAGTCATTAAGGAGGACTTGGCCAAATGGTTTTAATTACTCTCCTGGACTTCCCTGGGCTTTGGAGTTAATCATTCCTACCAGGAGGCAGTGACACAAGCTCTAAATGTCTCTTGCAGGAGAACTTGTAAATTCCTCTGCTTCCTTCTGTGCCATTCTCCATCTTCAGGCTCACTGTTGCCCAGCTCTGGGCTGACTTTGGAGACAGGGACAGAAGACAGAAAGGTGCACCTCAGGTTAAGTGGAGGACAGCTTGTATTTTACCCAATTTATTCAAATGCCTTTAAGTTAGCAAGCTTCTCACCCAGGGAAATCTCTGTGAGTCTGGCTGGGGCCACATAATAGGGGCAGTGTAGAGCTTAACAGGCAGGAGGGAGGTGAAAATAAACAAGAGGATGTGTGTCTTAGGGGGAGGAATATTTTCTTGGACGGATTAGGTAGGAGGCAGGAGGTACACAGAAAGCCACAAATTACCAACTGATGGAACTGTGAACAGTTAACCATTGCTCAGGTTAATGGCACTCTGATAAAGACATTTCAAATGCTGAAGAATTCTTCGTTTCATGCAGGATAGTCCACTGTTAAGACTTCCTTCCTTTTCTGCTCCCCTTAAAAACTGGGCAAGTTTCATGAGAAGAGGACTTTGATTTGCTTGGTATGTATTTAGGTTGGCTCCTCCTTCAATGGTAACTGAGACTGGAAAACATTTGAGAAGATCATCTGCTTCATTCTAACAGAGAACATAGTCACCGAATCAGAAAAGATAAATACATCACTTCTCTCTCTTTTTGAAATATTACCAGATTTACATAGTCCTCAAGATTTGCCAAATCATAATTAATATATGCATAATCTAAGCTTCTGTTTTATTATAGGTCGTTTATAATAATCTTTCCTTGTCAAATGCAATTGCCACCCTTTCTTGGCCACAGTACATGAGAATTACCATCATCTCTAGATGACTGTAGAAGAGCTGGGGATGATTCTGTGAGGAAATGAACACAGATAAAATGTAGTCAGTGAAGATACACAATCCAAGGAGTGGGTCAGAGCAGCCTTTCCCAGATATGGCTGTCTCCACAGTTTCAAAGTATATTTGATTTTAATTACCTTTAACAATCTCTTTTAATTAAAAATGATATAACTTTTTTGGGGGAGGGTTGGGAAGGGCAGGTGATGGATTGCAATTGCATCCAAATAGTAAAGGTGATGACACTACCATCACATGGCATAGAGTCCTCATTTTACAACAAGTGAGGTGAGAGCAGGGCAACTGACTTAGACTATATTCTCCCCCATGGCTTAGCACAAAGTGGGAACTTGGTGAATGTTTTGGATGACTTTATGATGCAAGCAATTGCAGGCTTGGCTTCTTAACAAGTGCAATCTTGTACACAAAGATATTTGCAGGTTAAGAATGTAGGACTACCAGTTTTCAGTGGTAGTTTTTAAATCCTGTTGTTTTAAAAATGTACTGTTTCCCAGATAGACACCCTCCATGCTGTGGGCAAAGCAATGTGTACATCTCTCAGAGGGTCCTGGTTGGCTTTCTGCTGGTCCTCCCAAGGCACAGGGAGAAGGGGAAGCCAATGCTTTGAGGACCCAGTTGATAGGAAGGCTATAGTCACCCTTCAGAATTATAACTGCTTATCATAGTCCTAACCCAGCCACCCAGAGATAGGCAAAGGTGGGGCTGAGCAAAGCTGGCTGTACCTGAGGGCTGGAGTCAGGACAGGCTAGCAGCAGGCAGGCAAGGCCCAAAGCAGGCCATGGAGCTCAGAATGAGAGGAAAGGGGGTTTTTCCTCAAAGGTTCTCTATGTACTTGGATGACCCTACTATTAAGCTGAAAGAATTTTCAGTGTTAAAATCATTTATGAGTTGCTACAGTAGTAAAATTAAGAGAATCCGGAAATCCAGATATAGTCACAGAAGGAAATGATTTGGGCAGATACAATGAGAAACAGCAGAGGGGGTGTGTTCTGTTATGTATGGGGAAGTTCTCAAACAGAGCTAATGAATCTGTACCAACACCATCTTAAGTTTCACTAAAATTATTTAGATTTTTCTAAAAAGACTTTTTATTTTTAAATAATATCAAGTAATAAAATAGGGTTATTCACATGTAAGTCAACTTTTACACAATCTACAATAAAAAGTTTAGGGACAGATGTATAAGATTAGTTTTTTAAATGATAAATTAAAACCATGGTCAATTATGGTCCACAACATCAGCAAAGAGGTGAAAAGAATGTGCACCACAGGGAAGGGGAAATCAGCACCTCATGCACCAGGCACATCACACCTTCCTGGAGGGTAATCTGGCAACATGTGCTAGAAACCTCAAAGCTGGACCTCTAACCCAACTTTCACTTTTAAAAACTTGTCCTCATTAAGCAAGCAATAATGAACATGAGAAGATTTATCTACAAGGACAGTTCACTTGGGAATTATTTGTAAAAAAAATGTGGAACAACTGAAATTTCAATGACAGGGAAGTGCTTTAATAAGGTCTGTTGTGATGGAAGGCCAGGTAGCCATTATAAGTCAGGCTGCAGACAGATATTAATCTGAGAAAGTGCCATGAGATAGTGGTCCATAAAAAAAGCAGCTTAAGTATACTCTGTGCAAAAATACAGCTATACTTACAAATGCTTTAAGAAAGCCTGAAAGGATCTACACCGGAATATTGATGGATATTTACATTTTAGTTTTTAATTTCCTAATCTTTTGAGTCTTCAGTGAACTTCTGTTACTTTGTAATCAGAAAAATATAAATTTTAAAAATTAAAAGCATTGTGTTTCACTATTTATACTTACTCAAGGTAGAAAAATTGTGTCAAACCCCATCTACATATCTACATAAGACTCTAAAATTTTAAGAAAATAGTAAAACACTTTTTATTTCATGGAATCATTTATTAGATTTATTTGTAACAATCCATTTTTTTTAAATACAAGGTGTACTTTTGCTCAAACTTGACACATATATAGTAACAAAAGGGATTTAAGGTCCCAAATAGTCTCTGAATGTTTATATATGGACAGAGGACTATGTGCATAATACTTCTCTTAGCTGCCTGCATGCATTTAAGAAAGAGGTAAACAGTAGCTCTAGGAAACCAAGTAGCTCCCATCTTTCTCATGTTGCATCAAACGCCTACAGGCACTGCTGGATGGAGGAAGCAGTTCTGTCTTCAGGACTTCATTGCTGATGGGACGTGATGTGATGTGTTTCCTGTTAAGGGGTACCTGAGGGGATTCCAAGAGGTTAGGGGTGACACCGAGGTGCACCCAGCCAGGGCAATGGGGACAAAGGGTGGGGCTGAGGTGGAGAGAGACAGGAAGCTGGGGAAGACAGGGGGTTGTGAAGGCAACTGCAATGGGGTGGAGAGCATTGGAGTGACTCCATAGACTGAAAACTGTGGCCACATAATCCATTATTTACAAAAACAGCACTTTCTTTCACCTCTGATCAGCAAGAATTTGGATTTATCTGGTAACATTTTGTCCTTTTCTATCCATAATGTTTACTGGGGACCCATTCTGTGCAGAGGACTCTGCTAATTGCTGTGGCAGACATAATGATGTGTGTAGGGATCTCTGCCCTCAGATGCTTACTGTCTATGCATATTATTCGGGCAAAATCCCAACCAATAGTATGCATTATATTGAGGTAGGTATATATTGCTTTCAGCTCTCTGAATGTCCCTCAATGCCTAGCAGACAGGTATTTATGTGCTAAATGTCACTGTTATTATTTTTTACTTTTTTTTTTAAAGATTTTATTTATTTGACAGAGAGAGAGATCACAAGTAGGCAGAGAGAGGCAGAGAGAGGAAGGGAAGCAGGCTCCCTGCCTAGCAGAGCGCCCGATGTGGGGCTTGATCCCAGGACCCTGGGATCAAGCCCCAAGCTGAAGGCAGCGGCTTTAACCTACTGAGCCACCCAGGTTCTCCACTGTTATTATTTTTTAAATGCTGTCTTCATTATTTACTGTTCCAAAGGAAATTCAATAGTTTCACTGACTCTTAAATGTATAGCCAGCATTTTTCTGACATCAAGAATATTTGCCTCAATAGTTCGTGATTATGTAATCTCTACTCATTTCATTAATACAAGTGTTTTATGGTAGTTATAAGCTTCAACAAATAGTCTATGTGATAAAATATGTGGCAATGTGAACTTGTCTTGCCAAACCCAATACTTAATAAAGGACTTCCTTTCTTCCATTTATTTCACTTGCATCTTGCACCATAGTTAAATGGTACATGTTGGTGAGTCCCATTCCCCACTGCAAGCACAAAATTCGACACCATCTTTCTGAGCTAAGTGGAAAAAATAAACAACATGCATGCACCTCTTTTTTTACTCACTTGAGACAACACTTTTAGGTATTCATATATCATTGAATTCACTTGGATCTTTGAATACTTGAGCTTCAAATTCCATATGACTCTGTAAAAAATGTGCTCAAATTAGTAAAGACTTCCAAAAAAGGTAAGAAAAACAAAGTGTTCTGTATGTTTCCTTTATGTATGAAGAGCCACAAGTTAACTGAAGAAGAGTGGGGACCAAGAACCTGTGACACTCATACATTGTACACTCACAGGTACAGTGCTATGTTCCAACATGACACTTGGTCTGGGGCCACAAAGATGAGTAAGGCACATGACACAGCTCTCTAGGAGATTCCAGCCTAGTGACTGGATGGCCAGAAATTGAGTTTAATTCACTGAAGGAAGGGTGTAACAGGGTAAGCACACCAGGGCTCTGGAGTCCAGGAGGCCACGTGATGTCACAGCCAGGCTACTGCTGGAGTGGAGGTGCTTCCTGGAGTCAAGAAGCTGCACTGAGAGCTGGGGTAGGGAAAGGATGTAATACAGCAAGACAAGAAGACTTCACTTGGGATTTATTAACAAGGAGGCTGTGGTGACCTCAGCAAGAGCTGTTTCAGGAGTATGCTAAAGAAGCCATGGTAGTATAGGTCATAAATATAGACAATTCTCCCATGACATTTGACAGTGAAAAAGAAAGCCATTGGAGAGGAAATAGAAGTAGGTGAGGGATTAAGGTAATTTTTCTTCTTTCTTTCCTTCTTTCCTTTTCCTTTTCATTCTTTCCCATCCATGTGTTAAGACAGACAATAAGTAAATGAGTAAATATATTCTATATAATGATAAGAACTATGAAGAAGAGGCAGGCAGTGGTGAGGAGTGGAGGGAGAGGAATCGTTAAGACAGTGGATGGCACACACACACACAAAAAGACAGTGGATGGCATCTGTGCGGAGACTGAATGGAGTGAGGGTCTGAGGGATGTGAAGGGTTCTCTGTGTACTTGGTGTACACAAGGTACTCTTGTGTACTCTGTGTACTGTAGACAGAGGCTACTTTAATTGCAAAGGCACCTAGGGAGAACAGCAAAGTGGCTGGAATGGTTCTGGGGCACGACCCCGCCATTGGGAAGGTAGCAGGAGACCATGGTTGGAGAGAGAGAAGGAGGCCCACTGAATAGACTTCAGACACACTGTGGGTTTTAGGCAAGGGAGGGGCATGGCAGCTTCTGTGTTTCCAAATATACTGGATGTTGTGGAGATTAGTCAGTAGGGTCAATAGTAGAAGCAACAAAGCTAATGATCTAGGCTGGGTGACTGAGTAGCAGCTTGATTTAGGTTGGCAATCACAGACGTGTGGAAAAGAGGTTATATTCAGGGATATATTTTGAAGTAGTAGCTGAAGTAGTAGTGCTCTAAGAGGGAAATTAAGGGTAACAGGTTTCTGACTAAAACTGAGCATACAGGAGTGTCATTTATTGAGGCAGGGAAGATGGTGGGGAATTATTTTTAGGGGAAAACCAAGAGTTTACTGAGATTATCTACTGGCATGTTGAGTAGGCAGCTGGAGATTGGGAAGGTAGATAATGGTAATATATATCACATCACTCCACCAACCTAAAATCTTCTAATTAATCCTCATGAGTTTCAAGACAAAATCCAGGCTCCAAGCTCCAATGGCCTTGGCTCTTCTATGCACATCCAGCCTCAAAATCAATCTCATACCACACTGAGTGCTCTTCTAATATAGTATTTGTTTCTCTTTTTCTTCCCCATCCTCATGCATATGCCATTACTTTGCTTAGGTTGCTCTTCTCTATTTTGACCTGGCTAACTATTCTGGCCTAACAACCCAGGTAAGCTTTCCTTGTCTCATCACCCATTCACCAGTGATTCCATACAGCTGGATTAGATGCCCTCGACTACTGCAACCCTCTACTACACATATCTTTATGGACTTGAGCACCAGGGCATGCAGGATACTCCATGATTGGTGACTGAACTTGGACGACTTGCCTAAACTCTCTGAGCCTCAGTTTTCTCATCTATAAAATGAAGATTAATAATACTACATCCTTCATAGGATTGTTAGGGGGATTTAAGGAAGTAATATGGGGCAGCGCTTAAAACATTGCCTGACATAGATGAAGCACTGAACAAGTCATTGTTATTATAGTAATACTTATCACACTGTTGTGTAATTATTTTCACACTGTTTTTTCCTAAGAAAATATTAGTCCTTGAATGCAGACATGAAGCCTTTCATCTGTGTTTCTGAAACACATTATGCTTTAATAATTGTTTCTTACATGAATGAATGAGTTAATGAATGGGGGGGAAATACCATTAGGCTACAGCAGTATTATGAAATGAACCAGCATGTTCTTCTTCAGTTGGCTTTCTTTACTTAGAAACTATTCTCTGTGGGTGAATGTAATTCATCTGATCCTTTACTCACCAAACCAAGAAGTTCTGGGTTATTGATCCTACATTATATATTGGTCACTGTTCGATGAAAGTAATATCATTACCTTTGGATCAGGAAGACATGGTCCAAAAGCTTCTAGTAGAAGGGTCTCCTCTCTTACAGCCTGTTCATAGTCTGTGAAAGACAGCTTCCCATCATGGTCATGATCCTAGGGGATGACCGGCCATGTATCAGTCAACATGTATAATACTTATTGCAAACACAAACTGTCTTTTCATGGTCAAGTATTGATAGAAGAAAGGTGTTGGAAAAATGAGAGACTAAATATTGAAATTGAAAAGAACTTTTATCATTATAATTAAAAAGCACAAGATAAGTGTTTTATTATTTATCAAGTGTCCCATTCTGGCCTGTAAGTTTTAATATAAAACCCTAAGTTTCCCATATTTACCATTTTTTTAAGTGTTATTTCAACCAAATCTTTAATTCCTTCATCAGGGTCTTCTTCAGATGGCTGTTTGAGTAGGCTGTTCTTCAACATATGGAACATTTCCTCCTTTGAAATGAATCCATCACCATTCAAATCAAACACCTCAAAGCAATCTTTTAAAAAAACAACCAATTATGTATTTGATACTATGACTAAGGAAATATTTGCTCTGACAAAATGTTCAAGGCCGAGGTCTGTATTGGGAATATTCATGACAACATTGCAGGACTGAGTGCAATCTGATTTCCATAGGAAATGCTTAATGTACACTAGCTGAATATGGTCAACAACCCTTAGAAAATGGCTCCTTACACTCACTCAGCTAAGAGTAACCATGCTAAGGAACAATGATTTGACCATTTCATCTTGAAATTCTTGGAAAACTGACTGAAATATGATCCTTAAACAGAGTTCATCAGAGTGAATTAAGAATTAAATAAGAATCAGAACACTCTAATCAATGTTCTCTACTTCCATGGTTAATAATTCAGGTAACAATATTTACCTTATGCACATTAATACATAAATCCATATGTACATAGTATGTATAGTATATGCTTATGCAGTCTTGCTTGGCATAAATTACTCCTCAGAATCTTTTGGTTTTCCTTGGTATTAATTTTTTTCAATCTTTATCATTGACTTGAATTTGCTCCATAAAAGAGGCTAATGGAGATTCGAACCAACCAACTGAAAGACAAACCTGTTTTACTGGTTGACTATTTACTGTTTACTGTTTACTGGCTGGCTAGGAATGTACATGGATGTACATTCTTTAGATATGTTAATCCTAATGTACAAAGCAATAGGGTAACCTGAAATCTTACATTTCATTTTTTCTTCCAAAGTTCCTCGAAGAAATACTGATAATCCATAAATCCACTCTGATACGTTTACACAGCCATCGTTGTCCTTATCAAAACCTCGGAATACTAAGAGAGAAGTACAACATAATACTTGTGCAGCACTTTTGTTCTCAGTAATATATTTACACTGGTGCTACCCACTTTTAAAACGTGGATAAAACTTCAGGATCAGATGGTCTGACATGCTCATTTGACAAAGAAGGAAACTAAGATATAACATTGGAAAAACTCTTTTATTTAAACTTTCACATATTCCTTTCATATTTTACGGAAACAAACTAAATTCTGAGTATCTAAATACACTAATCAATAATTATTAATATATGAATATATTGATATACAAAATGTGTTGATATGTTAACATAAAATATGTGATTTTATATTTTTCTTACTCAAGAAAAGAAATGCTACTATACAATTGATAAAGTTATAACTTAATTTTTATTGAAATAGTTTTGATGATATAAGAAAATTTATGTTCTTTTAAAATTGTTCTTTTCATTATTATATTTACTAAGTATAAATAGAAATATTTTAGGTTTATGGATATAAAGTAAGGAAAAGCTAATTATTCAAGCTGGGCTTTGTTGTTTTCTTAAATACACAAAATAGAGTACATAGAATCACTTCCCTGTGACCCTTCCCTCTGAATACACAAATTAATTTTTTTATATTTGAGTGAAATTAGGAATTCAGAACATTAAGCTTCCTACCAAGACTGTCCAAACTCCCAATTTTTTTCCCAGTTATGGTGGATCTGACACATTTGAATATTGCATGTCTTCTTACCTCTGTCCATAATCATGTCATCTGTCATTCCAAATGTCACGTGTAGGATGTTTCGAAATGCATTACGATCTAGCCCAATGGTGGTACCTTGCCGCTCTGTTACTTCTCCCACCAAATTATAAAAAAGATTTATAAGACAGTTTACTTCAAATTTATTAACTGTGAAAAGATAAAATTAAGATATAACAAAATACATTTTAATCTTTAGTTTATTTAAATTTTACATTAATGAGTTTATAGATAACATGAAGGCCACCAAATATTTAGTTTTTAACAGAAGACTATCCTGTTTTAAGATTCATGACCCTTAAGAGAGGATGACCACTACAAAGGATTCTCCACTAAAATAAGAAAAACAACCTTACCTCAACACAGGGGTTGAATATTAAATTTAGTCACATTATTATTTAGTCACAATATTAGCCAATTTTCCTGAATAATGATTGTGGGGCCAGATGCTAAACTTTAAAGACAGTAAAGGTGCAATTCAAAGCAAGCAAGGTAATGCTTAAGAATGGTAACTTTTCCCCAGCATTTTGATTATAGGCATTTATGAGATTTAGAGCTTAACTTCTGCCTGGAAATAGATATCAGACTCCTGAACACTAGGCAACAATTTTCATTTCACATCATCAGCCTTAGTCAAATGAATAAGCTGGATTTTGGATATCAGAATTAATTTTTTTTCCCAGTAAAGAAGCATTTAACCATATTACAGCACCAATTATAGTTCTTATTATACATGATGTGAAAATTAACATGCAAGTACTCAGTAGTATTTTGGAGAAAAGGAATTTTTATTTAAAATAGACACACAGATGTGACTACTGGTCCATACACATAAATGTATGAAGGGTGTTTATAAAACCTGAGCTAATTATTTGTGCTCCAATTTTCATTTGAGGTACGTAGGTGGAAGCACTATTGCCTGGCATAAATGTGAGTTTGAATATGAAGTATAGGTGGAGGATGAGAAAGGTTTTATTTCAAAACACAACAAATTACAGTCCAGTACTTCTAAAAACAAGGATGAAACCTGTGTGTGTTTAAAAGGTGAATTGTTTTGTTTTTGGTTTAAATAAACTAAATTTTAAAAATTGAAAAAAAATGACTATATTGCAGAAAAAAATAAAATAAAGGAAAACAGCAGATAGGAATAGAGAAATCATGGCTCATCTACAAGTCAAGACAGGCTCAAGTATGATTTCTGGTTTGGGGTATCACATTTTAGGAGGGACATTGAAAATTTGGGGAAATAAGTGATTTAGTAAAAATCTAGGTTAATACTGGAAAAGAATATAATGGTTATAGTTTTTTAAAAAGCTGTTAGTGGGGGGTTAGGTAAGCCCGGTGGTGGGTATTAAGGAGGGCATGTATAGCATGGAGCACTGGGTGTGGTGTGTAAACAATGAATCTTGGAACACCGAAAAATAAAAAGTGTCTGTAGAAAATGGCTTGTCAGTTCTTCAAAAATAAAATTAAACATAGAAATATATGTAACTCAGTGATTCTATTTCTGCATATATACTTAAAAGAATTGAAAGCAAGAGCTCTGATACTTTCATATCAATGTTTATAGCAACGTTATTCACAATAAGCCTTGAAAGTGAAATCAAGCTAGGTGTCCACCAGTGAATGAATAGATAAGTAACACGTAGTGTATACATACAATGGAGTATGTTTCAGCCTTGAAAAGGAAAGAAATTTTGACTCCTTCTGCAAGATGGATGAAGCTTGCAGACATTTTCCTGAATGAAAAAAGTTATATAAAAAAGGACAGATATTGTATGATTTCACTTATATCATGTACTTAGAGTGGTGTGATCCATAGATACAGATAGTAGAATGGTGGTTGCCATGGTCTGGGGAAGGGGAAAATGGGAAGTTATAGTTTAATGGGTACAGTTTCAGTTGGGAAAAATGAAAAGATGGATGGTGGTAATGGCTCCACAACAATGTGAATGTATGTAATGCCATAGAGTTGTACACTTAAAATGGTAAATTTTATGCTATATTTATTTAACCAAACACACTAATATCCAAAAATAAGAGAGCTACTACTAGTTAAAGAAAAGCCTGCATGAAGAATGATGTTCATTCATATAAAATGTTAGCAGTGGGGATGTTTATTAGCCATTTTTCCATCTTGGCTAAAATAAAAATTAAAGAATATTACCTTAATTTATTACCCAAAGGATCCAAGGTTAGCCATAAGAAAGTTTTGTTATTGTTGTTGTTGTTGTTGAAATGTTTCTTAATTTCCAGAATAAAATACTAAATGAAATTAAGGGAAATTCAAGAATGGATTTTCTACAGACCATATCTGTAAAATGGTAGATTAGCTGAGCAATCAATTAAGATATTTTTTTTCTCTGATTCTACAGAAATTAGCCATTTATTTCATCCTGGTGGGATTATCATCTGGCAACTAAAAGGAAATTTGACTTTAGGGAAAAGTTTCTCGGTTTCTTTGTTTTGTTTCATTTTTAAATCTTTATTTATTTTTAAAATTTCTTTTCAGTGTTCCAGAATTCATTGTTTATGCACCACACCCCATGTTTCATGAAATATGTGCCCTCTATAATGCCCACCACCAGTCTCACCCAACCTCCAACCCCCCACACCTCCAAAACCCTCAGATTGTTTTTCAGAGTCCATAGTCTCTCATGGTTTGTCTCCCCCTTCAGTTTCCCCCAACTCTCTTCTCCTTCCCATCTCCCCATGTCCTCAGTGTTATTTCTTTTTTTTTTTTTTCTTTTAGAGATTTTCTTTATTTATTTGGCAGACAGAGATGACAAGTAGGCAGAAAGGCGGGCAGAGAGAGAGGAGGGGCAATGGCTCCCTGCTGAGCAGAGAGCCCAATGCAGGGCTTGATCCCAGGATCCTAGGATCATGACTCGAGCTGAAGGCAGAGGCTTTAACCCACTGAGTCACCCGGGTGTCCCCTCCATGTTATTTCTTATGCTCCACAAATAAACGAAACCATATGATAATTGAATCTCTCTGCTTGACTTATTTCACTCAGCATAGTATCTTCCAGTCCTGTCCATGTTGATACAAAAGTTGGGTATTCATCCTTTCTGATGGAGGCACAATACTCCATTGTATATATGGACCACATATTCCTTAACCATTCGTCTGCTGAAGGGCATCTTGGTTCTGTTCCACAGTTTGGCAACTCTGGCCATTGTTGTTATGAACATTGGGGTACAGATGGCCCTTCTTTTCACTACAGTCTGTATATTTGGGGTAAATACTCAGTAGTGCAACTGCAGGGTCACAGTGTAGTACTATTTTAAATTTCTTAAGGAATCTCCACACTGTTTTCCAAAGTGGCTGCACCAACTTGCATTCCCACCAACAGTGTAAGAGGGTTCCCCTTTCTCCACATCCTCTCCAACACTTCTTGTTTACTGTCTTGTTAATTTTGGCCATTCTAACTGGTGTAAGTTTGTATCTGGTATCTCAATGTGATTTTGATTCGAATCTCCTTGATGGCTAGTGATGATGAACTATTAGCCATTCGTATGTCTTCATTGGAGAAGTGTCTGTTCATGTCTTCTGCCATTTTTTGACATGATTATCTGTTTTGTGTGTGTTGAGTTTGAGGAGTTCTTTATAGGTCTTGGATATCAGCCCTTTGTCTGTAATGTCATTTGTGAATATCTTCTCCCATTCCGTGGGTTGCCTCTCTGTTTTGTTGCCTGTTTCCTTTGCTGTGCAGGAGCTTTGATCTTTATGAAGTCCCCAAAATTCATTTTCACTTTTGCTTCCTTTGCCTTTGGAGACGTGTCTTGAAAGAAGTTGCTGTGGCCAATGTCAAAGAGGTTACTGCCTATGTTCTCCTCTAAGATTCTGATGGATTCCTGCCTCACAATGAGGTCTTTTATCCATTTTGAGTTTATCCTTGTGTATGGTGTAAGAGAATGGTCGAGTTTCATTCTTCTACACATAGCTGTCCAATTTTCCCAGTACCATTTATTGAAGAGACTGGCTTTTTTCCACTGTATATTTTTTACTGATTTGTCGAAGATTATCTGACCATATTGTTGAGGGGCCAATATCTGGGCTCTCTACTCTGTTCCACTAGTCTATGTGTCTGTTTTTACGCCAGTATCATGCTGTCTTGGTGGTCACAGCTTTGTAGTAAAGCTTGAAGTCAGGCAACATGATGACCCCAGTTTTATTTTTCTTTTTCAACACTTCCTTAGCAATTCGGGTTCTCTTCTGGTTTCATACAAATTTTAGGATTGTTTGTTCCAGCTCTTTGAAGAATACCGGTAGAATTTTGATCAGAATGGCTTTAAAAGTATAGATTTATCTAGGTAGTATAGACATTTTAACAATGTTTATTCTTCTGATCCATGACCCTGGAATGGTCTTCCATCTTTTTGTGTCTTCTTCAATTTCTTTCATGAGTGTTCTGTAGTTCCTCAAATGCAGATCCTTTACCTCTTGGTTAGGTTTATTCCCAGGTATCTTATGGTTCTTGATGCTATAGTAAATGTAATTTACTAAATGGAATTTTAAAATTTCCCTTTCTGTATTTTCATTGTTAGTGTATAAGTAAGCAACTAATTTCTGTACATTGATTTTGTATCCTGCCACATTACTGAATTGCTGAATGAGTTCTATTAGTTTGGGAGTGAAGTCTTTTGGGGTTTTCCATATAAAGTATCATATCATCTGTGAAGAGAGAGTTTGACTTCTTTATTGCCAATTTGAATACCTTTTACTTCTCTTTGTTGTCTGATTGTTTTTTGTCTGATTTGTTGTCTGATTGTTGCTAGGACTTCTAATACTATGAAAGCTGGGGTAGTGATTCTCATATCAGATAAGTTAGATTTTAAGCTACAGACTGTAGTCAGAGATACAGAAGGACACTACATAATTCTTAAAGGATCTATCAACCAAGAAGATCTAACAATTGTAAATATTTATGCCCTCAATATGGGAGCAGCCAATTACATAAGAAAACTGTTAATCAAGATAAAGAGTCATATTGATATGCATACATTAATAGTAGGAGATCTTAACATGCCACTCTCAGTAATAGACAGATCATCCAAGCAGAAAATCAATAAACAAACAAGAGAATTGAATGACACATTGGACTGGATGGACCTCATAGATATATACAGAAGATTCCACCCTAAAACAACAGAATACTCATTCTTCTGGAGTGCACACGGAACCTTCTCCAGAATAGACCACATACTGGGCCACAAATCAGGGCTCAACCAGTACCAAAAAAATGAGATTATTCCCTGCATATTCTCAGATCACAATGCTTTGAAACTGGAGCTCAACCACAAGAAAAACTTTGGAAGGAATTCAAACACCTGGAAGCTAAAGACCACCTTGCTTAAGAATGCTTGGATCAACCACGAAATCAAAGAAGTACTTAAACAATTCATGGAAACCAATTAGAATGAAGATACTTTAGTCCAAATCCTATGGGATACAGCAAAGGCAGTCCTAGGGGGAAATACACAGCCATCCAAGCCTCCCTCAAAAAAATTGCAAAATCCAGAATACACCAGCTGTCTTTACACCTTAAAGAATTGGAGAATCAACAACAAATTAAGCCAAACCCACACACAAGAAGGTAAATAATCAAGATTAGAGTAGAGATCAATGAGATAGAAACTAGAGATACAGTAGAATGCATCAATGAAACTAGAAGCTGGTATTTTGAAAGAATCAATAGGATCTATAAACCATTGGCCAAACTAAGCCAAAAGAAAAGAGAGAAGGCCCAAATTAATAAAATTATGAACGAAAGGGGAGAGATCACAGCTAACACCAAGGAAATAGAAACAATCATCAGAAATTATTATCAACAGTTATATGCCAATAAGTTAAGATACCTAGATGAAATGGATGCATTCCTGGAAAACTATAAACTTCCAAAACTAAATCAGGAAGAAACTGACAACCTGAATAGAATAGACTAATATCTAGTAACAAGATTGGAGCAGTGATCAAAAACCTCCCAAAAAACAAGAGCCCAGGACCTGACAGATTCCTTGGGGAATTCTACAAAACTTTCAAAGAAGAAATAATACTATTCTCCTGAATCTGTTTCAAAAAATTGAAGCAGAAGGAAAACTTCCAGACTCTTTTTATGAGGCCAACATTACCCTGATCCCCAAACCAGGCAAAGACCCTACCAAAAAGGAGAATTTCAGACCAATATCCCTGATGAATATGGATGCTAAGATTCTCAACAAGATCCTAGCTAATAGGATCCAACAGTACATTAAAATGGTTATACACAATGACCAGGTGGGATTTGTCACTGGGTTGCAAGGGTGGTTCAACATTCTCAAATCAATTAATGTGATAGAACAAATCAATAAGAGAAAATAGAAGAACCACATGGTCCTCTCAATTGATGCAGAAAAAACATTTGACAAAATCCAGCATCTGTTCCTGATTAAAATGCTTCAAAGTATAGGGATAGAGGGAACATTCCTCAATTTCATAAAATCTATCTATGAAAAATCCACAGCAAATATCATCCTCAATGGGAAAAAGCTGACAGCTTTTCCTTTGAGATCAGGAACATGACAAGGATGCCCAGTCTCACCGCTCTTGTTCAACATAGTATTGGAAAGTTTCTCTGTTTAAACAAGTTGTTAATGATAATGCCTGTTATTTGTAACAATTTCTATAGAATTTAACTAGTAATTATCAAGGTTTTTAAGGCCCACTTTAAAAATTTGACTTAAGGACAAAAATCAAAAGTTGACTATTTTCCTGCCAGGTTTTCTTTTTTTCAATTTTTATTTATTTATTTGTCAGAGAAAGGGAGAGAATGAGTAAGCACACCAAACAGGGGGAGCAGCAGGGAGAGGGATAAGCAGGCTCCCTGCTGAGCAAGGAGCCCAATGTGGGACTCTGAGCCAAAGGCAGACACTTAACCTACTGAGCCACCCAGGCTCAGAGAATGACTGCAGCACATTGCATACTTACTGAACAGAGACTAAAACAAATTCAGCATTGTGTATATCAGATATTGCATTGCTTTTGTAAAATGTTCACTAGATGTTTTAAGAAGATCTGGTCTTTTCCTTGAAATGGAATTATTTTGAGAAAAACACAGTCATTTTGTGAATAGTCAAAATGTCGATGTATTAAAAGGTAAATGAAAACCTGGCAGGAGGGATGCCTGAACATTCTAAAACATGCTCTTCGAATTTCATAGGTAACTTTAGAATTGTATTTAGACAGAAACACAGAATTGTACTTGGTCAAGGAGCCCAAGATATGTTTAATGAGAAAGATACTGTCTAATGAGCAAACTTGTAAATTTTGCTGCTGATTGCAAAACTAATGGCCACTTGAGAAAATAGGAGAATCCGCAATCCCAATATCGACTCCATTGTGCAAAGGAAGAATGGGTTTATCATCGTTCTAGAGCTTATAGGATCTAGTGCCTTCTAGTTGTATTTAGTATCTAATGTAATAAGTGGTGAGATGTTCTCCTTTAGTGAAGTGGCACTGTCTATAAAAGTTACGGTGGGTATAAACATCTGAAACTTCTTAGAAATTCTAAGACCATGGGACGCCTGGGTGGCTCAGTTGGTTGGGCAGCTGCCTTCGGCTCAGGTCATGATCCCGGCGTCCTGGGATCGAGTCCCACATCGGGCTACTTGCTCCGCAGGGAGCCTGCTTCTCCCTCTGACTCTGCCTTCCACTCTGTCTGCCTGTGCTCGCTCTCACTCTCTCTCTGTCTTACAAATAAATAAATAAAATCTTTAAAAAAAAAAAAAAGAAATTCTAAGACCATGTTTTACAATGTGTGATTGGAGCAGATATCTTTAATAAGTGCTCATTTTGTCACCTGCAAGGTCTCCTTTACCTTGAAACCCCACCGGCAATAGCAAAGCCCAAGTCTGGAGTTGGGAGTAAATTCTTTACTGTGTGTTTAGCTTTGTGGAACTCTTTGGTCTCCAGACACATTTCCTTTTTCTGAGGTACAGGGTTTTGTGCATTTCAACTCTTTTCAGCTATTGATAACCATTTTTCCCTTATGGATCTCCTGGTAAATTTTCAGAACTTGGACACTGCCAGTGTATTTGCACTAAAAAGAGCTAGAAAGCAGGCGTATGTTTGTTGTGCTAGTTTTCTCTTCTTTTCTTTCTTTTTTTTTTTTAAGATTTTATTTATTTGACAGAGAGAGATCACAAGCAGGCAGGGAGGCAGGCAGAGAGAGGAGGAAGCAGGCTCTCCGCAGAGCAAAGAGCCCCATGCGGGACTCGATCCCAAGACCCTGGGATCATGACCTGAGCCGAAGGCAGAGGCTTTAACCCACTGAGCCACCCAGGTACCCCTGTTGTGCTAGTTTTCTTGAGTCCAGTGGGTTTCATACATATTTGATACCTATGTCTGAGGCTAAAACCACACATGTTGTGTCAGTATAAAAATAATGTTTCTATAATGGAAAGGTAAGATAAGAAGAGGGTTTGAGAAGCAAGTCAGTGCATGCGTGGGAGTGTAGTACTAGATGCCTGGATACCTATATACTGGTCCTTAAGATCATGGGCAAGCATGGGTACCTGGCCAACCATCCAGAGATTCCCTTCCAGACTTCTCTTTAGCGGACATTAAGAGGGCTCCAGGAGCACTTAAACTGGAGGTGGGAAGCAGGCTGAGCAGCGGACACTTTTACCAGGTAGAACACAAGCCCTTCCAGAAACTTCTCATCCAGCACTTGATTATTACTTACAGTGCTTGCAATTTTTAATTAAGGTGTCCGTCAACTTCTGCAGCTTCTTGCGGTTCATGCCAGCGGTAGGGAATTGGGCAGCGGCGGGTGTCTAGGGTCGCGCGGCTAACGCGACCCTTTCTTGCCCTGGGTCTGGGGCAGCTGGGCGGACTCTCCCCCACTCCGCGCACGCGCGCGCGGGGCCCTAAACTCACAGAGTGGCCATGGCAACGCCTAGGCCGGCTGCCGATTGGCTTCTGGGCGCGCACGCGGGGTGCGTGCGAGGCCCTAACACACAACGTGGCCATGGCAACGCCTGGGCCAGCCACCTATTGGCTCCTGGGTCTGGGCGCACTGTCCCACTTGGAGAGTCCCTGTCAGGGATACTTGCGGATTCTGCTCTAATTGATGAGTCGGAATTTTGATTTTGTTGCTGTCTTTGGGCTTCGCAGCCCCTTCCATGGACTGCACTGTGAATCAAGGTCGTCTGAAAATATGTTGTGCACGCTGCGTGAGGGGTATTTTGGATGGTGAGCGTCGCACCAAGAGAGGCTTCAGATCTTCAGGTAGATCTGGGGAAACTTGGAGGAGCTTCAAGAATTAGCAGGTGTGTTAACCCGACATTGTTTTGCAGGGTGTAGGAGGGTGAGGAGCTTGCCTTTAACGCTGAGCTACGTTTTTGGTTATGTTTTTGCTATGATGCCTGGAGGTAGCCTGGAACAAGATAACCCTCAAGATTTGAGTGATGTTACTGGGAGCAAAGGTAACTTGAAATAGTTCTTCTCCTCCCTTTCCTTCATTTTTGGAGGTGGAAGTAGAAGTTGTGGGTAGAATCCAGGAAAAGCCATCAGTAATGTTAAGCTAGTTTAAAAGGCAGCCTCCCAAAGAGACTGATTGACAACTGCCACTTGTCTGTGGGGTACAATCCAATCTTGCTTTTCTGAAAAATATCCCAGTAAAATTGGTCTTTAACTTATTTGAAAGGCAGGCTCTGTATTTTTTAATGTAGGAGGAGTTTCTGGTCTTCTTAACCACAGATGGGACACCCTCTTTGAATTAAGATAGCAATAAAATGTGTTAGCTCAGCCAGGAGCACAAAACGGTGTGTTTACCTACTTGTTTTACATCAGTGGGGGAAATGTCTTTGAAAACAAATTATTTCAGGGGTGCCGGGGTGGCTCAGTCAGTTGGGGATTTCAGGTTGTGATGATCTCAGGGTCTTGAGATTCAGGCCTGCATCCACTTCTGGCTCAGTGGGGAGTCTGCTTGTCCTTCTCCCTCTGCCTGTGCCCCCACATGTGCTCTCTCTTAAATAAATAAATAAGAAAACAAATTATTTCATAGTATACATACTGTCATTGTTAGACTGAAAGCAGAAAAATTCTGCCAGTCATGAGTAACAATCCAAAATGAATTAGTTCCAGTGTTGAGGTCTCTGATTTTCTCTCCTTGTTTTATTTCTTTGTCAGATAAAGGTTTGGGAAGCTGTTTGAAACTAGAGTCAAGGATGCCTGGTGAAGGCATGGAGTGTGTTATCCTAAAGCAAATTCTCTAAGAACGGTAAAACAATGTGAAATGATAGTGATTATGAGTTTGCAACAGTTCTCTGGTTACATAGCATTCCTATATATCCTGTTGTCTAGCAGCTGTGACACTTCTAATTAGATTGCAGAGAACGAATGGGAAGGACTAGACATATTCTAATTGTACTCACCTGTGAAACCGTCATGACTTTTGTTCGATGACAGTATTGTAGCAAGTATTTCATTTATAGAGATTGTTGTAGGACTCATTTAAAAAAACAAGGAGCCAGAAGAGTGGCTGTCAGTAGTAAGAGAAGCCACTGCTCCCACCTGTCTTGTGCTGGTTGGTCTGTTATAAACCATGTATTAAGTGTCCTGGTCAGATGCCCTGCTGGCACGTCTTAGAGGGCAGGTCTCCACTGGAGGGGAGCACACTGATCCAGGCGTTTTTACAGACATCATACACTAGGAGCTTGTTGGTGAGCTAATCAGTTCTTACTTCACAAGTTTAGGCTTAGGACCCATCCGCCATCTTCCCTTAAAGTAGAAAAAAAATGATGTAAGGACAGTAACACAGAAGGTTGATATTAAAATTGTCAAATCTGTTCTACCAGGCAAAAGTTCTTTAACCTGCTAAGAATACAGGAATCTGTAAGATTCTCAGGAATCTTTGTAAGATTCTCTTCTTCCATTTCTCCCCTTCCCCATGTTCTTTCTTCCATGCTGTTCTTTTAGTGAAAAATTTCCAAGGGCATTCCAAAGAAGAAGAAATTAGTCCTCTAAGACAGCGGACAAGATATTTGTTAGGGGAGTATTTTGTCAACATATTGGAAAACTTCAGTGCATTCATTATATTCTTGTGAAGTTTTTTAAACTTAATATTTTTAGACTTCAGAAATAAGCTGTAGGCATGATAAGGTCAGTTAATCACATTTCAAAGCAATTTGCAGTTTTTAGTTGCTTGTGTTGAGTAGACACAGGATCACTTACTCCCTCATGGGCGTTTTCAAAGTAAGACAACTGAACCTGAACAATTACTTCATATCTAGTCAATCAATAATAGAATAATAAAAAAAACCTGCATTTAATCTCTACTGTACACAAATTTTACTGTGCATGACATGATCATCAAACTTTCCAAAATTCAACTTTGCAATGGAGGCTTTTGTAAATAAAAAAAGTACATTAAAGTGACTATCAGTGCTATAAATGTTTTCTTTAATTTTGTGTGCAAAGAAGTCTTCCCTTTGATTCACAATTAACTGGAGTTTTGCTGTGATAAATAGCTTGAACCTTGAGTTGATGAAAGTCTTTTACTTCATATGGACCTTTTATGATGAAGGCATTTGAAAGCTGTTTAGGAAATGACATCATAGAATTGATTTTCAAGTAAATTACAAATCTATTATGAAATTATTTTAATACAAGGAAAATATAAAGTTTAATTATTTACATAATTTAAATTCAATGTTACCAATTTTAGTATGTAGAGAAAATGTTGAGAAATTCAGAGGTGATCTTAGCCAACTGGGTGGTTGACTCTCCAGTTCTCTCTCTTGCCACTTGTCTTTGCTGCTACCTTGTGTTCCTTGTTGCCTTTGGCATCTCCAGTAGTTCACCTATCTGCCCTAGGACTCCTATACATTCCTCACCTATCGCCAGAGGCAGCTCTTGGAGAGTTTTTGACTTCTCTATGTAAAGTGAATCCCTCTCTAATCTGTGCTCATTCTTGGCCTCAGAACTATTTCCTTCTAGTTCTTGCTACAATGGGTGATTGCTCTCTTTGATCTCTCCTCCCCAGTAGACTGTAAATTACATAATCTCTCTCTCTCTCTCTCTCTCCCTATATTCATGACTATTTTTGTCTCTGGATCTCTGTATCTATTATCTGTCTTTCTGTATCTCTGAAGTTTGGCAACATGGTCCATATTCTGTTGTCTGTAGTAAGGGGGGGGAGTGTGAGAATTTGCCTGAGTAGGGATGGGCTCTGAGTTCCCCTGCAACACCCCATCATGGAGACCCTCTGTGAAGACATAACAAAGAAAAGCTTTTCCCAAAATATACTGGTACTCACTGGTGATAACACATTTCTAGATAACATTAAAAAGAAAACATAAACAAGTGACTGGTGAGTAATGCAAATGCCTAAGGTTAGCTAAGGATAGGATTCTTATATATATATATTTTTAAGATTTTATTTATTTATTTGTCATGGAGAGAGAGCACATAAGCAGGGTTTCAGCAGGCAGAGGGAGAAGCAGGCTTGCTGCAAGGATCTGAGGTGGGACTTGATCCCAGGGTCCTGGGATCATGACCCAAGCAGGAGGTAGACACTTAACCCACTGAGCCATCCAGGCATCTCAGGATTCTTACATCTTACATGTAACTTGTGAAGTTGTAAATTAATATGTAGTACATGACAGGTAACCATTGCAACAGCTATAATATAAGCAGGTTGAATAAGGAAGCTGGTTTTCTAGGCCTTGTAGAGCCAATCAAGAAATCCCATGGGACCCACCATGCTCCTCCTTAGTGATTTCTGGGTCATGGGGTACCCAGGGCTGGGTAATGGCAGTGGTGTTATTTGCATAACCACCAAAGGGCCAGTAGCGCCAAGGGAGCCTAGAGTGCCAGGTAACATTCTGGAACAAATCATGGCCCTCTTTAGCTCATGGGAAGCTTATCCTCTCAGACCAGGTCTGGTAATGCCTGGTCCCCTGAGCTGATGCTGACTAGAAAATGATCTGGATCAGTACAGATATTTGAGACCAGGCTCTGGAACCAATTCTCCACCTCCACATTCTCCACCATTGTTCTTGATCATTCAGAGAAAAGGAATTTCCCAGAATTGCCCATTTCCAAATAATTTTATCCCCATCAGACTCCCTTTCTTAGCCTAGATCTGATTCTTTTGAATCATGCTTAGCAATTTTATTTGATTGTGAACATTTACCTTACACAATCCATCATCTGTGCACAGAACCTTCTTCCTCCTTTCTTCTCTGAAACCTGCTTCTTCCATAGACAACCCACAGAACAGGCTGCTCATGTTCTCATACCCATTTGTTTGAGCTGGAAGGAAGTCAATCCTGTTGACCTATATCATCTCTTTCTTCCTTTCTTTTTTATTGGCCATCTCAGAAAGTGCAGGTTGTGCTCTCTGCCTCGCTACCCACCTCCTGTCTCATCCATCTGCTTTTCTCTCACCCAGATCCTGCATTAGCCCACTGTCTTCCATCCTGAACTTCTCTAAGCCATCCACAAGGCTGCCAAAAGGATTTATACAGATCCAGCCATGTCTGCCTTCTGCTCAATATTGAAATGCTTTCTCACTGCCTGTAAGACAATGTCCATGCTCATATAGCACAGTTTCCACAGTTCAAGGTCTGGCCTCTGCCTGCTATGTCAGCCTCTTCTTCAAGTAGCCCCTGTGTATTTGATATCTGGAGTTTCAGCAGCCTTATTAGGCCATGAGGTTCACTGGGAATTTGGGACCACTCATAGTGGAGGGTCTGTGTTTTTGTCATTGTAGGGACTCTTAGACAGGGATGTAAAATAAGCCTCTTTGGGGGCACCTGGATGACTCAGATGGTTAAGCATCTGCCTTGGAGTCAGGTCATGATCTTGGGATCCTGGAATTGAGGTTCATGTTGGACTCCCTGCTCAACAAGGAGTCTGCTTCTCCCTCTCTCACTGCCACTCCCCCCGGCTTGTTCTCTTTTCTTTCTCTCTCTCAAAATAAATAAATAAAATCACAATATAAGATAAAACAAAACAAAACAAAATAAACTTCTATCTTATTTATCCTACTGATATTTGGTTGTTTTAATTACTTTCAGTCGGGGTGCCTGGGTAGCTCAGTGGGTTAAGCCTTTGCCTTCGGCTCAGGTCATGATCGCAGGGTCCTGGAATTGAGCCCCGCATCCGCCTCTCTGCTCAACAGGGAGCCTGCTTCCCCCGGCCCCCCGCCTGCCTCTCTGCCTACTTGTGATCTCTCTCTCTGTCAAATAAATAAAATCTTTAAAAAATTGTGTAATTAATTTCAGTCATACCTAATCCTATAAACATAAGTTCTAAAATAAGAAAGTTAGATTTCATTTTCTCTAAGGATCCTTCTGGTTTTGTGATTCTTAAAAACAAAGGTTAAATTTGATTTCCATCTATTCTCTAGCCTCTTCATTAGGCTGAACCTTATGACAGTTTCAACAATTGACCCTTTTTGACCTACAAAATCTGTGATCCCATATCAATCTAATGTATCATGATGTCTTTTTATGTTTGCTCAATATTTCAAATTAGCTATGCAGAGACAAGATTTCATCTGCAAATTCAAAGTGGCTACATTATGCTTTAGTCATTCAGATTCCCTGTGATTCCCATTCTAGATTTGTGGTTTGATATTGGAAGGAATTTGGAATATTTTTCTTTTAACTTGTCTCCCATATTGGTGGGGAACATACCAAATGGCTGACCTAGAACAGGTTGTACCTCAAGCAGGCACTGCTATGTTCTCACTGCTTGGGATGACAGAGAAAACCATGGTCATTTATTTTCTGATTTTTCATTAAAATTCATAGGTTAATGGGCAATTAAGCCACTCATGACACACATTGTTTAACACTTGAGAATTGCAACTCTACTTAAAGAAAACCTTTCCTACTCTGATCTAATCTTTAATATGGGGTTACATTTGGAAACATCAAAAGGGCATTATGGTCTTTGTAGTACTAGAAAAACAAGCAAATCAAGAAAGGCAATTTCACACTCAAAATTGTAGAAAGGATTTGATCAACATTATTATCCTTATATTTGTGGATATTTCTTTTCTGTTTCAGGGAGGAGGAATTTTTTTTTTTTTTTTTTTTTAGATACAAACTCTAGGGAAGTCCTTGAGATCCATTTCCATGTGGCACACTTGTTGCATTTATTCATTCATTTAATCACTATTTTGGGTGCCTGCTATGTGTCAAGTGCATCACATTAGGTGCTCTTGAATTATGCCCACTTCCTACTTCTGTGTTCTGACAATCCCTCATGTAAAGCCACTTGGTAAAGTGGGATATGTGCTAGTCTGGGCAGACTGTACTCTTGAGCTATTTGGTTCCATAAAGAAATTAATTCTCTGGGACATGCTAGTCCAGGCAGTGTTTCCTAAAATCTAGAGTTGGGGAAGGCTCAATCTGTTCACTCATTCAAATATGATATTGAGATATGACCTGTATTATTATGAAAGCATGGGCTGTTTTCAGAAGTGAGTAGCACAGACAAAAAAGTAAATAAAATAAAATAAAATAAAAATAAAGAGAGAGAGAGGGAGAGAGAGAGAAGGGGTTTGTCTGGGTGGCTCAGTTGGTTAAGCCTCACTCTTGATTTCATTTCAGGTCATGATTCAGGAGATGGAGTCTTGTGTAAGGCTGTGTCATAGCTATGGAACTTATGTAAGATTATTTCTCTCTCTCTCTCTTTTTCTAAAAAAATAAAATAAAACAAAATAAAGAAAGTGAGTAATACAAAAAGATAGCAGATCCTTCCAATCCTTTCCAGAGATGCACTGGTGGGATGTCATGATTCATCTCTCAGGGAACAGGCCTGGGCTGCAAGTGCATGCCTTTAGATTGCACATACTCTCATTCTTCTCTTTCATTGTCTTAAAGGCAGAGAGTAATGGTCAGCATTTGGAGAAGATGGCAGGAGGCAGGTGTGTACTTACATGCTATTCACTTGTTCAGTCGGTCAGCAACCATATATTGAGCCCTTATCATGAACCAAGCATCAACTGGGATGTGGAGATACAGCATGAGGACACTGTCCACTTAATGAAAAGGCAGCTGCTGGTTCAAATACTTGAAAAGATAGATAACTACAAGCTGAGCAACATACTGTCAAGTGAATATGCAAACAATCCCAAGGAGGGGCTAGTGAGAGGCCATAGGTACTTTGTATTAAAATAAAATCAGCTGATAATAATAACAGTGACCAAAATATAAATGCCATCAGTCTAGTGCTTTGGAACTCAGATCTGAACCTAAAGTCTGCCCTGTCATTAACTAGTGAGTGAACCTGACAGTTTTCAAACCTTTTCATGCCCATTTGCCACACTGGACAATGACCAAAGCAATAGTGCCCACTTTGTAAGGCAGTTGGGAAGATAAACTGCAGTGATGGCTTTGAAGAAATTAGCCTGCTGTGTGGCACGTAGTAGACTGCCCTCAGTGCTCCTTAGTTAGCTGCAATCATTATCAGTGGTAGTCTGTGGGGGCAGTATGGTCCCCAAGATTGGCATCTCAATCTCAGGGCTGAGAATACATTACCTTACGTGGCAAAGGAGATTTTGGAGATGTCATTAAGGTTACTAATCTGCTGACCTTAAAGTAGGGATTTATCTTGGATTACTGGGTCGGTCCAATATAATCACATGAGCCCTTAAAAGCAGGAGAGGAAATTGAAGAAGGCAGAGGGGTTCAAAGCACAGGAAGGACTGCACGCACCACAGTTGGCTTCGAGATGTGGGGGTCTACGTGTCAGGGAAATGAGAACCCAAGTACTACACCACAAAGAAATTAATGCTCCAACACCCTGAATGAGGCTGGAAGTAGATTCCTCGCTCAGAGCCTCCAGATGACTGACTACTTTCATTCTGACCTGTGACACCCAGAACTAAGAGCTCAGTTGAGCCTGCCAGAACTTTGTGTTTTTGTTTTAAGCTACTAAGTTTATGGTGATTTATAACACAGCAATAGAAAATAAATACACCATCATTTTCAAGTATTTTTAAAAAATTCAGAAGGCATTGTAATAATAATAAACATTCAAATCCCAAAGAACTATTAAAAAGCTTTATGGAGAGGGGTGCCTGGATGGCTCAGTGGGTTAAGCAGCTGCCTTCGGCTCAGGTCATGATCTCAGGGTCCTGGGATCGAGTCTCGCATTGGGCTCTCTGCTCACCGGGGAGCCTGCTTCCTCCTCTCTCTCTCTGCCTGCCTCTCTGCCTACTTGTGATCTCTCTCTGTCAAATAAAATAATAATAATAATAAAAAGCTTTATGGAGATATAATTTACACAAAATAAAGATCACCAATTTTTAGTACATAATTTGATGAAGTTTGAAATGGATATATTCATATGACCATCTACAATAACAATGCTATTCTGTCACCCTGTAGGGTCCTGTCTGCCTCTTGGCAGCGAACTACTTCCCTACCACCCTGGTAAACACTGATCTGTGTATTGTCCCTTTGTTTTCCCCAGAGTGTCATATGAATGGCATCATATGGTTTTTTTATCTGGCTTCTTTCACTTGTCATAAATGCTTTTGAGATTCATTCATGCTGTTTCATATATCAGTTGTTTATTTTACTGCTGAGTATTGTTTCATTATGTAGATGTACCATATCCCTTCACCAGTTGGTGGACATATACACCTAGTTTTTGGCTATTATTAATAAAGCTACCATGTACATTCAAGCACAAGTTCTGTGAGATCATATGTACTTACTTCTCTTGGGTAAATGCCTGGGAAAGGGATTGCTGCTGGGTCAAATGATAAATATAGGTTTACCTATATAAGGAGCTATTAAACTGTTTTCCATGGTATACCAAACCATTTTGCATTCCATGGTATACCATACCATTTTGCATTCAAACCAGCATTGTATAAGAGTCCCATTTGCTCCCAATCCTCACCAACATTTAATATTGCCAGTCTTCTTAATTTTAGTCTTTCTAGTGGGTGTATGGTATTACCTCATTGTGGTTTTAATTTGCATTTCCCTATTAACTAGTGCATTGTATGTTTTCTTTTAAATACTGGGTTGTTTTTTTTTTTTTAAATTTGAGTGTAGTTGAGTGTTCTTCATACATTACAGCTGGAATACATTTATCAGATACCAGTCCATTAGTTTCCTTTTATTCTTTTACTGGTGGCTTTTGAGAGGCAAAATTTTAAATTTTGATGAAATCCAATTCATCAAATTTTAATTTTATCATTTATGCTTTTTGTGTCCTAGCTAAAAAGTTTTTGCCTACTATAAAGCCACAAATATTTTTTCTTATATTTTTTACATTTGTTTATGGTTTGTATCTTACACTTAGATCTCTGGTCATTTCAGTTAATTTTTGCATATGCATGAGCTATGGGTTAATGTTCATTATTTTTCAGGTCACTATCCAATTTATACAAAATACATTTTCTATTGAATTACCTTGGCATTTTCTTTCAAATGGTTAGTGTGGGCTCAATTTTGAACTGTCTATTCTATTCCATTGATCACTATGTCTATCCTTCTGCCAATATCATACTGTGTTGATTTCTATAGTTTTATAGTGAGTCTTGAAGTCAGGTAGTGCAAGTTTTTTAACTTTGTTCCTTTTCAAAATTGTTTTGATTAATTTCAAAATTAATTTGATTTTGATGAAATTTTATTTCATATTAATTTTAGAATTAGCTTGTCAATTTCCGGAAAAAAACAAACAATACCGCTGAGATTTGATTGGTATTGATTTTATTGGTATCATATCTATATAGAAATTTGGGTAAAATTGACATCTTAACAATATTGATTTTTCTGATCCATGAACATGGTATACCTCTCCATTTATTTAGGTCTTCACTAATTTCTCTCAGGATTATTTTGGGGGTTTAAGTGTTCACATCTGAGCATTTTTGTTACATGTATTTTTAAGTATTTTTGATGTTAATATAAATGTGATGTTTAATATGTTTATAATGCTAAAGTTACATATTACTTCTATGAGTTTTTTTGTAGATTTTATGATTTTCTACATGGATGGTCATGTTGCTTACCAATAAAGGCAGTTGTACTACTTTCTTTCCAATCTTTAAGACTTTTTCTTTTTTCATCTTCATTTTTTAAGATGAAATATTATGGACATTCCCTCCAACACAACAAACAAAGCAAGAATTTCTACTTTTATGGTAGTGTTGAAGTGGTAGAAGTAGAAATCCTTGCACTGTTCCTTGTGTTGGGGGGATATGGTCAATATTTCACCATTAAATGTGATGTTCATTGTAGATTTATCATAGATGCCCTATATCAGTTTAGGAAGTTGTCTTCTATTCCAAATTTCTTGAGAGTTTTTATCATTAGTGGGTTGTTGAGTTTTTTGCTCATCCACCATTGCTGAAAGTAATGCGAGTGTCTATTACATGAGTGCTATGTTTCACAGAAAACAATGAATCTGGAATGCTTGTCTTTTAGTAAAATGAATGATTCACAACTCATTCTGAAATTTGACAGTTTTTGTATACACTTTCATAATCTGGTCAGTAAATATCAGTGTGGCACAAAAGAGTTTGTAACCACTACCTCTCTCATTGTGAATTATTGTCAACATTTCATAATATTTTAAAGCTCCTTTATTTTTTTTTAAATAAACTTGAATATGTTGCTGATTTTGTTCACTTTGAATTTGACATCCTGACTGAAATACTTTGCCTATGAATTATGCAATAGATTCATTTTATATCTGGTGCCATCTCTATAGCCTTACTCAGTGGTGCGCCCCCCCCCCATTCTGGTCGAAGTTTCACAGTTTTTCAATAAAATATATATTTTTTAATTTACTATTCCTTTTGTGTTAGAATATGTGTTCTATGGCATGTTTGTTTTTTAGAAGCTCATTAAATTTCCTTCTGGAAACAGAATTGGCCAACATTTAATCTTAGACACTTTAGAAGTGTATCATGACCATCATGACCATTTGAAACACACCTTTCATATCCGTACCAGTCACATGGGTAAACTTGCTTCTCAGCTGGGTCCTATTTGATGGAAAACAGGCAGAATTGAGAGGAGATGCATTCAGGCCTGGCTATACAATACTTCTCTTGCTCTGCTTGGTTCCTGCTCTGTGTAGCTGGAAACAAAGGGCATTCACTGTATGGTGGGGGTGGGGTGGGCAGGATGTTAGCAGACTGATGATTCACAGACCTGTACCCCTGAAACAAATAATAAATTATATGTTAATTAAAAATTTAGAAATATTTGTTAAGGACTATGTTGAATATTCAAGCTTTAAAGATCTTTTAAAATTATAAATATTTTCTCCATATTTTACATATTTATTCCAAATCTCCATACTCATCATATATACATATCAATAGTTTATATTTTAAGTCACAGTGCACACTAAACTCAAGTTTTCTCTCTGATAATTCATTTGTAGTCCCATAATCCAAATAGCTTTCTAATTAACACTTTTTTTTCTAATTTGCTATCTTCTTGCAGATCTGACTAGATCACTGCAAGCTGTGCTTGATGATATTGTTGACTGGAAAGGGGCAGAAGCATCTCTGCTTTTCTCTTGTTGCAGGTGTGCCTTCTTCATTACCCTATTACTCTCAACACAGAGTTTTCATAAAGGAATGATTTTAACCTACTTGTCCTTTTTTTTTTTTTTTTTTTTTTTTTTTTAGGGCTAGTTTAGTAAAACCGGATAATTTAATCCATAAATCTGCTTAACTAGGCACATGTGAACTGCAATACCCATGACACTGTGAAAGCAAATAAATAACCAAAGGGGTCACCATCACCTCCCCTCCTTTCTCAGAATTCCTGTTTTCAGATACATAACTATTTTACGATAAAGAGCACATATTACTTTGAGAACCTGCCCTAGGATATACTTCATAACAACAACAACAAAACTAATTCTAATTTAAGAACTCATCCTGGGGGGTTCTTCTTGGTAATTTGTGAGCTCTTACGTTGTATTTCTTCATTCATGACACTCTGTGGATGTCACACCTCTGTGCATGTATTCCTGTTTCTACTTCAAACAGAGAATTGAGAGCATCCTATGAGAAGCTTCTAAATTGTTACCTCTTTTCCTCCTACCACATATTCCATCTACCCTTCCTTCCTGCTGTAGGGAAAAATTGTTTTCTCCCTAACAAGAATAATCATCTTAATGTTTTCAAAAAGCACATCAAATTCCCTTTAGTTTTTTAGCTTATATTCAAGTACACTTTTCAGTGATGCCCTTGGAACTTTGGACGTTACTTTCAGTTTTTTTTTTCTTTTTTTTTTTTTTTTCATTTCTATTGTCTTTGAGCATCTGTCTACCTTGAACTGTATTGTATTCTGTTAGGTGATATCATGTCCTGTGCTAAGGAGATAGCATGTTAAACAATAAAATGTTCCAAAGAGAGCTTCAGTTAAAATGACATCATTTGACATGTCAAAGTTTGGCTTGAATTTGTAGATGTTTAGTTTCCTAAAATTTTCTGGCTCTTCATCATCTATTCTCCATGCCTCCATGGTAAGTGGGCCTTAAGATCAGCTAGACCTTTCTCTTTACACTCCACACTGAGTTCGACAATGAAGAGAAATAGCATTGCTGGTCTTCTGTTTTCTTTTAGCCATAAATGCAATTTAGCTACACTTCCAGAGTTAGAGCTGAGAGGTTCTTTAATAAAATATCAGCTTTACACATTTGACCTTACTTTGTTTAAGGGAGAGTTTAGGAGGAATCGAGTACATTTTTCTTCTTCATTTATCCCTGGTGAAATCAGTTCCTGACTGATGCCAAATTTTTCCTTTGGCTAATGTAAGAGTCTCCTATTCAAGCTTTGATTACATACACATGACTGTTCAAGAGTCACAGTAGGCAAGAGGTCAAGGTACAAAGGCTGATGTTGTTTTTGCTGATTTTCCCCTAAGTATCCAACATGTGGGAAACTGTATCAACCGACTCTGTATCAGTGAAACTTCACAGTTATGATGAGCATCTTTTGGACTCCCCTGGAGCAGAACCATCCGATTCAGACCTGGAGATGGATGAAACAAAGTGTGACTAACACTGCTTTTAGAAGTCCCGGTTAATAAGACGACTGTTGTGGATGATTTAGAAAGGAAAGGTCAAATCACTGGCGAAGCACTGTTTTATACTCACCATAGCATTAACTGATAGGTTAATCAGTTAATGACACATTTGAGAAGCTGGCTGTTGTGGCTGGGAATGTGGGCTTAGCTGATGTTATAGGACTGGCAGGTACATGGGGAATTAGAGAAGATGAGTAGCTCTCAGTGGGAGGACAGTGATTCAATTTAAGATCTAAGAGGGTCTCTGGGATTGGCCCATGCTGCAGTAAATTCATTGGGAATCCTGTAATTTCAAATTCGATCTAAGAACTTAAACACTGGCAGTTTTTAGTGGTCAGAGAACCTTGCATTTAAATGAAAACTGGGACAGTGTTGTGAAGATTTTAAAAATTATTGTTATTTTTTAAATTTACATTTTAGGTGGTTAGCATAACGTTGCATTATTGGTTTCTGGAGTAGAATTCAGTGATTCATCACTTACATAAAATACCCAGTGCTCATCATAAGTAAAGCCTTTTTTGTACTTAAATCCTAAAGTGTTTCTTCTTGTTCTAGATTTCAAGTTTTTAAATGCTTCTTAAAAAACCAAGTCTTTTGTTTGAATACTTGATGTCAATTGTACTCATACTAAAGCTTACTTTATCTTTGTGTGTGTATATATTAATAAAACTAGGAGCTGGATAAACAAGTCATTCTTATTTGGATTAAAAAGTGGTTCATTTCAATGTTTCCCTTTTACTAACAAAACTCTGGATAATGAACAAATGCAACACAAAAAAGAGCTGACTTATAAAAGCTCTTCATGATTTCGGGAACAGCAGCACATAGCTAAAATACCCCCATTCTGTTCTTTCTTTCTTTTTTTTTTTTTTTTTTTGCATAAATCTTCTATAAGGCTTTCCTTTAAACATACCAGTCTAGTAGTAGAATTTTGTTTCATGTAATCAAATCTATTTTGGGGTCATTCTCTTAACAGTTGTTGAAAATAATCATTTAATGAGAATCTCTAAGGGCAAGCTAACCTTCTACGAAAGGAGGCTCCGCTCGAACTGGCTCTGGGAAGGCCTTTAATATTTCTTTTTTACAACAGGATTGTGGAGTTTAGTTCAGTGTTGACAATGGGTTGAGCATGGCTTGTATGCCCCCTTCCTGTGTCACCTCTGGTGTGTTGAGCCATCTTTTGAACAAAACTGCTTGCATATATTTCCTGTTTCTTTTTCCTCAGAGGCTCACAGACTTCTAAGTATGCCTGGCCCATGTGAGTGCATCACATAAGTGGAGTGTCTGTGTTTGCATTTAGAACAGCATTAGAAAAAAAAAATACTCCGTAAAATAATGCAAATTTTACCTTTAAGGTAGTCATGAAATGCCCTGCATTTGTATTTCTCCCTACTACTAAGTAGCAAGAGGTACACCTGCCATATCAGAAGAGAACTTGCTGATTCAGAGAAGTGCAGATTTCCCAAAGACCAAACTTGCCCCAAGCTGGTTGCTTCGTCTGGTCCAGGTCGTATACAGAGCTTCTATGGCCCTCTATTCTGTAGCTTACTTTCATATTTATTATTTAATTTCATCCTCAACAGTACCCTTAGAAAGAATTTCCTGATTTTCTAGGGGAAGAAGCCAATATTAGAATGGTTCATTGATTAGGCCACAGACCAGTCAATTAGAGGCAGTGTTGGATTTGAACCAGGAGCAGTGACTCCACATCCATGGCATGGCATCATAGCTTTCTCTGTCATGCTGCTTTCCTGTCCAAAGTAAGATGGGTTGCCTGTCTTCTGTCTGCTGACTTTTGTCTGGCTTTCAGTGTAAGGTTGTGGATCGACCAGCTCATCTAGTATGTCTCTCAGCTAAGCCTGAGAAGCCAGAGAAAAAGTGGCACATGTATGTAATTTATCTCTTCTTTTGAGCTATTAGTTTCAATTTCAGTTGTTTTGGTACAAGTTACTTAAGAACAATTTCTGGGAAAACTCTCCACTTCTGATTTATTGGCAGCCAAACCTATTGCTGGTACTAAGCTTCTTCCTTACCTCCCCATGTAGTGGGTTTATAGCTGGGCACAAGCCTGCCTGGAGAGACCCTGGCCTAGGACTTTCATGTAACAAGAACAACCTTGTGAGCAGATAAGATTTGTACTGTCTCGGGGTCTGTGACTTAAGATATCCAAGCAGGTTCACTTCTTGCGTCTCATGAGTTGGGACAGAGAGGATTTCTGCCACCCAGCCTGAACTATGCAGGGGATGTGGTGGAGCATTCAGGTGGAGGAACCCAAGTCTCTGAAGGGTCTTGTGGAACAGAGCTACCTGCCAGCCTGAAAAGCTCACCTAGGATCTGAGAGAAATCATCACTTACCTGTTTTAAGCTACTAGATTATTTTTGCATCTTTTGTTACAGCAAGAAAGCATGGCCAAACTAACATAGCTCACCCTACTAGATAGGTTCTAGGACCAAACCAATGGGAGCTGCCCTCATGGAGCTCCCATTCCACTGCAGGAGACGGAGAAAACAACCCAAGTAGTTAAATATGTACTGCTGTGTTGGGTATGGTAAGTGCCACAGGGGTCATGAGGGTCAGGAAGGAAGACAAAGGTGTCAGGGGAAAGGATTGCAGTTCTGGACGGGGGTCAGGGGAAGTCTCACAGGGAAAGAGACTTGAGTAGACCACCAAAGAACATGAGAGAGCTAAGAACACAGAAGACTCGTTGGGGGAAAGCATTCCAGAAGGAGGGAACAGCCAGTGCAAAGGCCCTCAGTTAGAACAAAGTCTGGCATGCTTGCAAATCTGTGAGGAGGCCATTGTGCCCAAAGCACTGTTGTATCAGCTGTTTGTTTCTATGGAACAAGTCACTGAAAATCCTAGCGGCTGAAAACCACAATTGGTTATTAGCTGTCAATTCTGTGGGTTGGCAACCTGGGCTCAGCTCATCTGGTCTCATGCGAAGTGGTGGCTCAACAGGAGTGGGGATGATCTGAAATGGGATTGGTACTCTGGTACTGATGCTGGCTCTTGGCTGGGTCTCTGTCACCAGGTGATCTCATATCTCTGGGGATGCTAACTCAGACTTCTTCACACAGACATCACCAGCAGCAGAAAGAGCTAGCAAGGGTGTTTCCGGCACCTTTTCCTCCAGAGTCTCCCAGACTCTGTTTGCCACTTAGTGTGCCCAAACAAGTCACAGGCCAACATGACTAAGGGTTGGCTATGTAAGCTGCACCTCTCATTGGGAGGAGTGGCCAAGTCATACTGCAAGAATCATTCTGGTAGAGTGGGAGGACTCACTGGATTCACATCTTTATAGACTGTCCACTTTGAGAGTAAATGAAGATGACAAGGTTAGAAGTGCCGGGACACAATCATGTGGATCTTGTAGGTTCTAGTGACTTTGGTAAGATATACTTCTTCAGGTTTGGGCCAGCTATATTAGAAAATCTTCAAAAATTATTGGAAATAGGGGCGCCTGGGTGGCTCAGTGGGTTAAGCCACTGCCTTTGGCTCAGGTCATTATCTCAGGGTCCTGGGATCGAGCCCCGTGTCAGGCTCTCTGCTCAGCAAGGAGCCTGCTTCCTCCTCTCTCTCTGCCTGCCTCTCTGCCTGCTTGTCATCTCTCTCTGTCAAATAAATAAATAAAATTAAAAAAAAATTATTGGAAATAGATTGCCTGGGTGAGTATTATATAACTAACTGGTAGCAAGGCAGAATACTACTACTACTACTAAATATAAAAGCCACATTTAGGGCTTACTGGCACTGGGTGGGGTCCATGTATCACTTAATTCAGAGCAGCACTGCAGAGTGAGGACACCCATCCCCAGAGAGGTTAAGTGACTTTCCTAAGATGGCACAAGTGCCAGAACTAGGGTTTCTACCCATGTCTTTCAGACTGAGCCTTTCCCTTTGAACTCTGTGGCCACTAAGATCCTGGCCATGGCCCAGAGCTACCAAGAGATGTGAAGTCAGAGCTTTCACCCTGGGAATACTCCCTGCTTCCTCACTTTTAGTCGGGGAGAAAGGAACTTCTTAAAATAACCAGAGAGATTCTACAGGAAGAGCCAGAGAGGCAGCTCCCCAGTGTTTTTACTAATATGGACTTTCTTGGTCTTGAGGAAGTACTTTGTTTCAAAAATAGCTGGTGCTTTTCCAAGAAGAGACTTGGAGCTATTAGCCATTCACCTCACGCCTAAGATGCATTGCTCCTGAAGGCAGAGAGGGCGGCAGGCCTCCAACCCAGAGCCTGCAGGAGGCAGGAGGCCCGCTGGCCTCCGGAACTGCCAGGACTGGGTTTCCTCATTCCTGCTAGTGCCCAGATATTTATGCCTGGGGTGAGAGGGGACAAAGAGCCCAGCAGGAAGGGAGGGTTCCCCCCTCTTCCTTTCCTTAAGCTGAAAATGTTAGTGTTAAGCAAGTCTCTGAAAACACAGCCAAGGTGACTGGACAAGCTGGTTAAAGATAAAGATTTGCCTAAGAGCAAATTTTAAGCTTGATTAGTTGGAATTTACTAGGGTTTATAATGAGGGACTCCTGTTTTAACAGATAAAAAGTTGGAGGTAGAGGATGGACACCAGAAAAACTGCAATGAAAAATCTATGGCTTGTTTTTAAGAATTAGTTTAAGACATTAAGTCCTTTCTATATGCTATACATTGTTCTTAGCATTTTATATGTATTAAAGTATCTAACCTCATGTAAATCTTAGATGTAGGCAATATTATTTTCTCTGTTCTACACTTGAGGAAACCAAGGCTCAGAGTGGTTAAATAAGCTGGTTGTTCTGCAAGATGAAGGGTGGAGCCCACTTCAGAGGAGCTTCCATTTCCATTCCAAACGGACTGATTGTTTATGATTCATGTATGTGTGGATGCATGCCTGTACATATGTGTGTGCATGCACGTGTGTGTGTGTGTGTGTGTGATGTTTTTGGCAGCCATGCATTCGCCTGCATAGCTCCTGTCAAAAATTGACTGGTTTTCCCATTCTTGGGGGGCCATTTGTCCTTTGACGCTAGTGTTTCATTTATCACTTGCCATTTCTTATCAGCCTACAGTCCCTGGAAAGCTATTTCCCTTGGAAGATGGATGTGGATGCTGCTTTTTGGGTAAAGAGAATGTTCTGTTTCCACACTCCTCTCTACTGAGTGTTTTCAGCAGACCTGGGTACGCTGTGCTTTGAGCACCAGGTTCCTCACTGAGTCTGCTTTGTAGAATGCTTTGACTCCTTGGCTCAGGGGCAGATTGTTTATATTATTATACACATTATAAAGCAGAATTCCTTCTGCAAAGGAATTTAAAGGTGAAGAATAGAACCCATATCTGAGAAATTAACATATATTTGTGCACTTGAGGGCATATGAACAAACGTATTTATTTCACATGCTTCATCATATTTTATATTATGTTTTAGACTTGGCGTCACTTGATAACAAGGAATCATCTTTTAAAAACAGATCCAAAAAATCATATGTGTTTTATAGGAAAGCCTCATCAACTTGGACTGCTCTATTGCCATGGCTCAGCTTATAATTTAAAGAAAAAATTAATTTAATTTAATTAATTAAAATTAATTCAAGAGCAGAACCTGGGACTTACATTGAGTATATTCAATGTAATGTTCCTTTGTCCTTCAGCATATTTATTATATGCAGAATCAATGTTCATTACAATGTAGACTTCATTATTCATTAACACTGTCCAACTTTTTTTCCCCCTCCCTTTCTTTCTTTCTTTCTTTCTTTCTTTCTTTCTTTCTTTCCTTCTTTCGAGAGATGGAGAGTGCATGAGTGGGGTACAGAGTGATAGAGGGAGAGGGAGAGAAAATCTTAAGTAGGGTCCATGGTCCAGCTTGAAGTCTGACTCAGAGCTTGATCTCACCATCCTGAGATAATGACATGAGCTCTGAGCCCAAATCAAGAGTCAGAGGTTTAACAGACTGAGCCATTACTAGATGTGCAACTACTTGCAAGAACTGTTACTAAGGTTGCTTAAAACTTATTACAATCCAAAGTGTTTGCTATTTCAGATCTTATCCCTACCTTTTCCATGTCCCCATAAGTGCCATTCTCACTTTGGAATGTTTATCAGATTCTGTATTAATTATTTTGTTCTTTATGTCTTCCTAAAAAAAAAAAAAACAAAAACCCAAGATTGCTTTCAGTTATTCCAAAGGCCTAGCATAGTGTTTCCTGAAGCCTGAGACTTGGAAGGAGCTTGTGTTTTCTCCACATCTGACACTTGCTCAGACTGTGCTATTCCTTCTGCCTGGGGGTAACTTCGTGCTTCTAATTTCTAGAATACATTTTATACAATTAGTATTAATTCTTTCAAGTTTTGGTAGCATTCTCCATGGAAACAATCTGTGCCTAGAAATTATGTTTTTGGATTACTTTTAGTTACAAATTAGATTTCCTGAATAGTTAAAAGGCTATTTAAATTACATACTTCAAAATGGGTAAGGTTGATAGTTTTTGCTTTTCCAGGAATTGGTCCATTTCATCTAAGTTGTAAAAGTTATGTGTGCAGACTTGTCATTACCATTTGGATATCTGCAGGATCCATAGTAATATCCCATTTCATTCTGGTACTGGTAATGTGCCCTCTCCTCCCGTCTTCCTAGTGTGCGTGTGTTTGTGTGTGTGCGTGTGACTTGTCAGTTTTGTTGACCCTTTCAAAGAAAAAGCTTTGTATTTCATTGATTTCCTCTATTGTTTCCTCTACCGTTGTGCTTTTAATTTCACTGTTCTGTGCTTTTCTATAATTGTCCTTCCTTCTGCTCACTTTGTGTTTACTTTTCTAGGTTCTCGATGTGGAAACTTACACATTGCTGACTTGGAAAAGCCCCCTCTTTTAATATAAGGATTTAGTGCAGTCTGTTCCCTCTCAGCACTGCTGTGGCCTTGTCCCATGCCTTTTATAGGTGGTATTTTCATTTTCATTCAGTGCAACAAATGGTTTATTCCTCCTGAGACTTCCTCTTTGACCCATGGGATATTTAAAAGTGCATTGTTTAGTTTCCATGTGTTTGAGGATATTTTTCCATTTTTTATTTCTAGTTTGACTCCCAATGTGGACAGCAAACACATTTCATATGATTACAGCTTCTTAATTTTTTTAAAATTTGTTTAAAAATTTTATTCACTGAAGAGAGATATTGAGAGAGAGAGAGAGAGAGAGAGAGAGAGCTAGCTAGCAGGAGCATGCACTCTTAGGGGAAGGGCAGAAGCAGAGGGAGAAGCAGACTCCCTGCTGAGCATGGAGCCCAGTGCAGGTCCTATCCCAGGACCCAGAGAGGACCTGAGTCAAAGTCCAACACCCTGATTTCTGTTCTGTTGTTTGGTGCTTGCTCATTTGGGATGGTTAAGTATTCTTGGTGGCCTGGCCCTTTTATCATTATGTGCTGTTCCCCCCTGTCACCTGTTGCTGGTAATTTTCTTTGCTCTAGTTCACCTAATATTAATATGTCTTTCCTCCTTTCTTTTGATTGTTTGCATGATATATCTTATTCTTTTTCTACGTAATCATATTTGAAATGAGTTTCTGGTAGGTGATATGTACTTCAGTCATTATTTTTTCAATCAATTTTGCCATCTTTGTCTTTTAAATGATGTGTTAGGATAGTGCTATTTAGTGTAATTACTAAATTGTTAAGGCTTAGACCTGCCATTTTATTTTTTCTGCTTATTGTTTGTTCTCTGTCTCATTTTTATTGGCTTTCTGTGGGAAAAAGCTGAACTTTTTCTTTTCTTTTTTTTTTTTTAAGTTCTGTTTTGATTTATCTCTCTTTTTTTTTTAATTAATTAATTTATTTATTTTAATTTTTTTTTTTAATAAACATGTATTTTAATCCCCAGGGGTACAGGTCTGTGAATCGCCAGGTTTACACACTTCATAGCACTCACCAAAGCACATACCCTCCCCAATGTCCATAATTCCACCCCCTTCTCCCAACCCCCCTCCCCCCAGCAACCCTCAGTTTGTTTTGTAAGATTAAGAGTCACTTATGGTTTGTCTCCCTCCCAGTCCCATCTTGTTTCATTGATTCTTTTTTTTTTTTAACGTATGCATTTATAGGGCTTTTTTTAAAAAAAATCTCATTGTACTAGTGTACATATTTTAGAGATTTAATTTGAGTGAAGTTTAGGAACTTTACTTCCCTTATACCCCATTCTAGTCTTGTTTAAAATCTAATTGTCTTAATTATATCTTCCATGTATGTTTAAAGACATATCAGAAGGTGTTATAATTTTTGTTTCAATCATCAAGTATAATTTCGGAAACTGAATAGGAGAAGGAAAATGTATTTCCTATATACATATTTTTATTCTTTCCACTTGTTCTTACTTCCTGATGCTCCAAGTTACCTTTTTTTTAGCATTTCTTTCTGTTTAGAGAACTTCATTTAGCTACTTTTTAGGGTATCTCTGATGGTCAAAATTCTTTTTTCTTCAGCTCAATTTTTGGAATTCCTTTATCATTGAAGGGTATTTATGAGTATAAGATTCTGGGTTGACAGCTCTTTTCTTTTACTACTTAAAAAATATTCTGGACTCTAATTTCTGCAGAGAATTTTATTCCCATTCAAATTGTGTTTCCCCTAGAGATAAGGTATTCTCTACTGATAGTTATTTGCAATACATTTTTGTATGTGTTTACATTAGTTATGTGACTATGATGTTTCTCCATATAGGTTTCTTTGGGTTTATGTTGTTTGGGATCTGCTCAACTTCTTGAATCTATAGAATTGTATCTTTGGTCAAATTTGGAGATTTTTTTTCTAGCCATTATTTCATTGGATAGAGTTTTTTGACTCACTCTCTTTCTCCTTTCAGGGACTCATGCCACAGATATAATTTTTTTAATGGACCTAAAGTTCCCTGAAAATTTGTTCATATCTCCTTTTCCTTTCTCTATCTTTTCCTTGGACTGTTTTGATTGGATAACATCTGTCGTTCTATCATCCAGTTCACTGATTGTTCCTCTGTTCTCTGCATGTTGTTGTTGAATCCAGCTTAATTTCAGTTACGCCATTTTTCTGTTCTAGATCTCCCTTTGGTTTTGATTTATATCTTTTATTTGCTTAGACTTTCTGTGTTTTTTTTCTTTTTTTGATTTCAAGTGTGTCTGTCATTGCTCATGAAGCATGCTTATGATGGTTACTTTAAAATCCTTCCCAGATAATTCTAACATCTCTGGCATCTTGGTGTGGCTTATTATCTTTTTTTCCATTCAGGATGGGATTTTTCTGATTCTTGGTATGGTGAGTGATTTTCAGCTGAAATTTGGAACTTTGGGTATTCTGTTACGAAAGTCTGGATTTTATTTAAACCTTCTCTATGTTAGCTGCCTTCATCAGACACTGCTCCTGCAGAGGAAAGTGGTCTCTGCCTCATTCTTGCCAGGTGAGAGTAGAGGTCCAGGTTCCTCACTTGCCCCTCCCCACCCCACCACCTGGCTGGCCTGGTGAGGGCTGTCTTGTTACTGCTCCCCATGTTTTCTACACTGACATTGCATCAGGGGAGGTGAAGTTCCTGATTTTTCACAGAGTCCTTTGACACCATCCCAGTGGAGATTGGGAGTTCTTCATCACCACTGGGTGGGGGTGGATGTCTGCTCTGACACTGAGGGTGGGGGTCTTGATACCGCAGGATTCTCCCGCTCATTATTCTAGCCTTTTGTGACACATTCTGGCAGGGTGTTTGTGGCATCTCATTATAAGCCTAGAGAGAATGGGGAGCAGCCCCTTTATGTGGCCTTTGCTAGTGGGGTTGGCCTAAGATTATAGTTTTTTTCCGGTGTACTAGAGTAAGCAGTGATTTCCTAAAAGTTTTCTGTATTTCTGAGCTGCCCCTTTGCTGGTCTTTTGGCTAGAGACAGGCAACGACAAAGAGAGGCTTCTTTGGTGTGTACCATTCTGGGGTGCCAGGGGCTCCAGCTCCATGCCTGGGATACGTAAGGCAGAAAATAAAGCTAACGAAACCATCATCATTTTTCCTTGGGCCCCAGGTTCTCTGTCTGCCTTCTTTCTGCCTTTAGGAGTCTTCTTATGATTGCCTTATATACACTATTGTTTTTATTTGTACATAGCAGGATGAAAAGGGAAAATATATCTGTTACATTTTGCTGGAAGTAGAAGCCTTGTGGGAGCTGGGTAGATTTTATAGTTTTCATTTTAAATATTTTATAAGCATCTCATTCAGCAAGTTTTTAGAATTCATAAAATTTTCGTAGTTTTTGTAAAATAGCAACTCTTTTATCACACATTTTTTTTGCATATGCAATTGTTAATTTTGTATATAATACATGTAAAATTATATTTTATATTATCCTGTATGTATAATACATAATTATATACATTATAATATATAATATACTAATATATTAATTAATTATAATTACAATATAGTATATATTTACATTTGCTGTACAATATATTAATGTGCTAATTTATATAATTCTATATTATATATAAGGTATTATATATATAATTACATATATTTATGTTATTATTTATTATATGCAGCAAACTGATAGACCAACAAACAACCTTTTTTTTTTTTAGTGTGAAAATGGGGCTATTTTTTCCCCTTTTTTTAAACTTTATTTTCTTTTTTTCAGTATTCCAGGATTCATTGTTCATGCATCACACCCAGTGCTCAATGCAGTAGATGCCCTCCTTAATACCCACCACCAGGTTCACCCAATTCCACCATCCCCCTCCAAAATCCTTAGTTTGTTTCTCAGAGTCCACAGTCTCGCTTTTGAGCTCCTTTTTTGCTCAAGGCTCAGAACTATGTGTCAGGGATCAAAAGAAGCAGCCGTAGTTTGCAAGGGCTGCTATAGTAAAACACTGCAGACTGAGTGGTTTAAACAACAATTATTTTCTCACAGTTCTGGAGATCAAAGTCCAAGATAAAGGTGTTGGTGGGGTTCTTTTCTCCTGAGGCAACTCTCCTTGGCTTGTAGGTGGTAGGCTTCTCTCTGTCCTCACAGGGTCTTTGCTCCATGTGTATCTGGGTTCTAATCTCCTCTTCTCAGAAAGACACCATTTATACTATGATAAGACCCACCCAATGACCTCATTTTAATCACCTCTTTAAAGGCCCTGTCTCCCCCTATTGTCACATTTGACCTACTAGGAACTTTAACATATGAAGGGGTAGGCCCATAACAGAAGTCTAAGACCTGACCATCAGTGATCTTGCAGTCCTGTGAGTGGCTGACACACATTGTAGAAAGAAGAACAACAGAACCCACCTGTCCGACTGCTCCTGGATTCAGGGGTGGTATTATTTCCAAGCTAGAGGGGACCTCCTGCTCTAAACCAGAAGATATTCTTATTCACAAAAGGGGAACTGAGGCCAGGAGATGTGCCTCCCAAGCACTCTCATAGCTATGGCTTCTCATAGTCCATGATTGCCCAACAGTGCTCACAAGAATAGTTCAGAGTTTTTTAAAATGATTGATTGCTTTTTTCACAGATTTTTAAGAAAATTGATTCTTATATTTAAATGAAATAGAAAACAAATGATACATTTCAATATGCCCCTTTGTTAAGAATTCACATATCCTGGGGATATATTCTTGGGTGTTTTTTTGTTTGTTTTGTTTTGTTTGTGCGGTTAATAGAATTTCTGCACTTAAATTTACCAACTGAATTTTCTTTGACCTCAAAAACCCATGTAAACCAAGGCTTCAAGCAACAGCTTTTTAAATTTTATTTATTTGTTTGTTTATTTATTCATTTGTTTGTTTATTTTGCTTCCCACCTCGAACAAATGCACATTTTCTATTGAATTCACAGCCCAGTGAAGTCTCTAAGCAGCAGTTGGTAAGGAGAGAAATACTAGTATAAAAGCTGCCTTGCAGGCATGTTTAGCAAATGCTTTCTTATTTTAATCTTTCATTATGATTTATAGAAGGATTCAAAGTCAGTCCCAGGGACCCGTCCCAGCAACCCCAGCCTGTGGAGATAAATATCCTTACTGACTCTTAGCTGCATTTGGCAATCTATTCATGGCTAATTTTTACTGCACCCCTAAGGAAATAAGAGCACTGTGTATTCTAGGGAAAAAAAACACTCCTTTCAAATACTCCTTTTTCCGCAGCTGTGTGTGTGTGTTGTGTGAACGTTACTTGGTGGCAGGGAACAGAGTGGCTTTCTGTGGAGCCGCCGCTCCTGTCTCCGGCGGCAGACTCAGTGTCTGTGTGGGGAATTCCTGCTCCTGGCCCAAGCCCACAGGCCCTGCTTGAGAACGGCCAGGGAGGCCATGGCACACACCCTCTTTTTCTTGCTTGGATAAGGATCTGTGCTCCGGAGACTCTTCCACAGAACCCAGCAAGAAAAAGAGAAAGAAGCTTTCACTCCATCCCTGACTGGGAAACTAGCTCACTCTTTTTAAAGCAAACGTTACCCTGGATCATTCTACCAGGTAGTAGAGTGTCTACTGGGTAGTAGACAGAGATAAAAACCAACCTAATAGCCTTTGAGTATCTTGAGAATGAGCTAACTATGGAAGCCATAATTCAAAATTCATGTAGACAGCTCTGGGAAGACTGTTCTCACAGGATGTTTCACACCTTTTCCTCTCCCCGGGATCTTATCTGAGTGACCCTGCTCTCTGCAGCTGACCAAGGCTCTGTTTAAAGAGGACTTCTTGCCTTCAGATTTATACCAACCCACCCAGAAAAACTAAAGTTTCCAGAGCTGCCTACTCCTGTCACAAAAAAGAATGTGGCTTTTCGAGGTTGTGGGCTTTGAACATAAGGCATACTTACATCTTTAATCACCGGTGGTTTGTAAATAAAACACCTCCATCCCCCTCTTCCGAGATCTCTTCAGAAATCTCTGAATGAGATCATTAACCCCTTGTGGGCAGCCCGGTGGAAGAAACACAGGTCTGGGCTATGGAGTCAGTTTCTGCTTGCAGGTTCGGTTGGTAGCTATCTGAAAGATAAAGAAATCAGGTGAGACCTGTGGTTGCCACTCTTCCCTTAGCTCATCAGAATTATCTTCGGACCTTTTGAGACATAAGTCCCCTGAGCCCTGGCCTGGGGGAGTCTGATTAACAAATGTCTTTGGGAAGTCTCCCAGGAAAGTATGTTTCCTAAAAGTTCCAGATGTGATTCTGACTCCAGTGGGATTTGGGAACCATTCATTTTGATGAATTCTGATGTAGCATCGAGAAAAAGGAGACAGGAAAGACCCAGAAGAGGAATCCTTCTGAGTCCAGCCTAAACCCCATGCCTCTTTCTATTTGTGATCAATTACTGGTAGCATCATAGATGTAAAGGTTGAGTAGTGGAGGTGCTGCCATTTCCAAGGGGATCTTTTCTGTATGGGGACCCGAGGAGCCAGGAGGAAGAGCAGGAGGGTGTTCTTCTGTCTGAGGGACACTTGTACTTCCCTCAGCACAGGAGACTGAGGATGCTTATATGGAGACTGTACCCTGGTAAGCTGAGAAATGCTTTGATTCTTACCTAAGTTTTAAAAATTCCCCTCTGCAGAGACTACCACCTTAAGTATCTAAAACAAAAAAAGTCTGAATTATCTTCTTAATCTTGTTCACATACATTTTGTAAGATGGGGACACTGACTCTCTGGGGAAACCTTTGTGTCAAATATGCTGGAATATTTCTCTTACCTGCACATGGGGGAACAAGGGGAGGACAGCTTCTTCTTACTTAGTGACTTGTCCCCTTTCAATAATCATATAACCTATTTACTGGTCATATTTTAGTAAAAAATAAAATACATTTATATAGACCCCTGAATGCCCATAAAATTAAGGAGGAGCAAAAGGGCACAGTGTTGGGCACATTAACTATAACACTCACTAATATGTTTGATATTGACTTAATATGTATTGATCTATTAAGCACATGACCTGAGACTTAGGGCAGCTCAGTTGAAGTATTTGACTTATTTGTTATATCTTTATTTATATATTACTTCATGTAACATATTTGTTTAGAGAAGCTGGACTGAATTATTTACTAACTACATTTATTTATTTAGGATAGCTTGGTTGAATTACTAACTTATTTACTACTTCTCTGCTTCACTCAGAAAATTGGGAATTGACCTGAGAATTGGGAAAATATTAAGTCCTTACCTCTCAGAAACACAGTGATCTTTGTTTAGAAAACAACAAATTAAATCAAACAATCAAAAACCAAAAGTCCAGACTGCCCCCCACTGTGAAAGGAAGAGAGAGCAGACAGTGATGGGTGCCCAGCCTTGGCGAGCTGGGCTGGCATGATTGCAGGGTCCCTCTCTAACCTGAGACTGGGAAAGACCTTGCTTTCAGGAGGATGGATTAGATGTATTTATTCCTTCTCCTCCCATTAAGTACCCCTAAAATTCATGAACATTCTGTATCAAATAAACACAAGAAGACTCTGGATGGTGGAGAGAAGGAGGCAGGCTAGCTAGGCACCCAGAAACTGAGAAATGATGTGGTGGTGAGTTTCCTGGGTTTTCTTTTTGCTTCCTACATCTCAGAGTTAAGAATGGAATCAGCCAGGGAACCTGAAAATGCAAGTGAGGACCAGGAACAGGGAAGCCTAGTGAGACAGAAAACTTTAGGCAAAAACCACTCATTATGTCTAAACACCACAGAAAACACTACAGTCCCACCCACAGCCACACCAGCAAAAGCTGAGCAGGGAGCCTAGATTGTCCCCCTCACCAGGCTTCATGAGTAGCCTCAGAACATGCATTTGCATTGCTGTCACCAGAGTCTCAAGAATGAGGGTCAGATGAAAGGACAAAGTAAAAATGTGGAAAACACAGTATGTCTTCCTTCTCTTACTGAGTTCTCTAAATAATACCAGACATTTGAAACAAAAATTATAAAACTTCCTGAAAAGGCTTTAATGTGAGAAGAGGATATATTTAAGACAACTATATTTTAGAGAGGGAAGAAAAAGGAGTGTAAAAGGGAGGAGTATAAAAAGTATAAAAGGGAGGCACACTTTCCACACCTCACTCAGATTAGTAAAATATCTCCACCGATAGCCTGCAGGAAGTAAATGCACATGTATGAAAGGGATACAAGGAGATACACTCAAATTGGAATTCTAAGAATATGTTTAAGTAACCTACAGGCAGGCAGAAAGGGGAAATAGGGGAATGAAAAACAATATACAAGGGAAAAATAAAATGGTAAGCTTACATCTTATCAATTCGATAACCACATTCAATTCAAATGATCTAAATGCATAGATTACAAGATACACAGAATGATTTTTTTAAACACCTTATTATACATTGGCTACAAGAAACACATTTCAAAAGTGATGATATAGGTAAGTAGAAAAAGAAAAGATATATCATACAAACATTAATCAAAAGAATGGCGATCCATCGACACTTGATAACAAAAATTAAAAAAAAAATAAAGGAGAGGGGGGAGACAAAACCTTGCATTATTAACTATAGAGAACAAGCTTCTGGTACCAGAGGGGAGGTGGGTGGAAGAATGGGTAAAACAGGTGGTAGGGATCTAGAATACACTTACCAGGATGAAGACAGGGTGCTCACAGAATTGTTGAATCATTATATTGTATACCTGAAACTAATATAAAACTGTATGTTAATTATACTTGAATAAAAAAATAAAAGTTCATGTAGAAAATTTATATGTACATATATGCTTCTGTTTGGGGGGTACTTAGGTGGCTAAATCATTTGACTGTCTGACTCTTGGTTTTGGCTCAGGTCATGAACTAAGGTCCTGAGATTGAGCCCTGAGTCAAGCTCCATGCTAGGCTGGGAGACTGCTTGGGATTCTCTCTCTCTCCCTCTAACCCTCCTACCACACCCCGACTCCCCTGTCCCCGGATCTCTCAACAAACAAACAAACAACAAAAAAAAAAGAAAACAAAAAAACCTTTCTGTTAGAAAAATATTTTTGGGGCACCTGGGTGACTCAGTCCTTAAGTGTCTACCTTTGGTTCAGGTCATGATCCAAGGGTCCTGGGATTGAACCCATTGGGCTCTCTGCTTGGTGGGAAGCCTGCTTCTCCCTCTTCCACTTCCTCTGCTTATGTTCCCTCTCCTGCTGTATCTCTCTCCATCAAATAAATAATAAAATCTTAAAAAATAAAATATGTCCTTATGTTTGAATGTAGTCAGAAAAAAATAATTAAGTTTCATTTTCAGAGTGGCTCATGGTATTTAATTATACTAAATTGAAATGATACTAAGAAAACAAAATACAGTCAACATGTTAAAAAAAAGAAAGGAACTATCAAAAGTTATATTAATACCTGATAAACAAGACTTCAGAGCAAAGAAAATTACCAGTGAAGGTGACAGAGAAGAACAGCACAGAATGATAAAAGGGCCAGGCCACCAAGAAGACTTAACCATCCCAAATGTGCATGCACCAAACAACAGGGCTTCATTATATATGAAGCAAAACTCGATAGGACTGAAGACAAAAATAGAAAACTTATGGTTGTCCTTGAGGACTTCAATACCTCTCTGTATGCATTTGCTAGAAAAACTAGACAGAAAACCACTAAGAATATGGAAGAACTCAGCAACACCATCCACCAACAGGATCGAGTTGACATATACAGAAAGACACTATCTTGAGTTAGAAAACAAAAGCAGCACTTTTAAAAGAACTGAAATCAGGGTGTCTGACTTTGACTCAGGTCCTCTCTGAGTCCAGGGATAGGATCTGCACTGGGCTCCATGCTCAGCAGGGAGTCTGCTTCTCCCTCTGCTTCTGCCCTTCCCCTAAGAGTGCATGCTCCTGCTAGCTAGCTCTCTCTCTCTCTCAATCTCTCTCTTCAGTGAATAAAATTTTTAAACAAATTTAAAAAAATTAAGAAGCTGTAATCATATGGAATGTGTTTGCTGTCCACATTGGGAGTCAAACTAGAAATAAAAAATGGAAAAATATCCTCAAACACATGGAAACTAAACAATGCACTTTTAAATATCCCGTGGGCCAAAGAAGAAGTCTCAGGAGGAATAAACCATATGTTGCACTGAATGAAAATGAAAATACCACCTATAAAAGGCATGGGACAAGGCCACAGCAGTGCTGAGAGGGAACAGACTGCACTAAATCCTTATATTAAAAGAGGGGGCTTTTCCAAGTCAGCAATGTGTAAGTTTCCACATCGAGAACCTAGAAAAGTAAACACAAAGTGAGCAGAAGGAAGGACAATTATAGAAAAGCACAGAACAGTGAAATTAAAAGCACAACGGTAGAGGAAACAATAGAGGAAATCAATGAAATACAAAGCTTTTTCTTTGAAAGGGTCAATAAAACTGACAAATCACACACACACACACACACACACACACTAGGAGTCTTCCTAGTCCTCCCGTCTGGGAGGAGAGGGCACATTACCAATACCAGAATGAAATAGGATATTACTATGGATCCTGCAGATATCCAAATGGTAATGAAGGAGTAAAATGGACAAGTCTGCACACATAACTTTTACAACTTAGATGAAATGGACCAATTCCTGGAAAAGCAAAAACTACCAACCTTACCCATTTTGAAGTATATCTTTTGAATAGCCTTTTAGCTATTCAGGGAATCTAATTTGTAACCAAAAGCAACCCAAAAAGGTAATCTCCAGGCTCAGATTGTTTCCATAATGAATGTTACCAAACCTTTATAGAAGACTCAACACCAACTGTGTCCTGTAATAAATTGAAGATGAAAAAAATTCTTTGCAATTTATTTTACTAAAATCAAAACCAGAGAAAATAATACAAGAGAAAACTTTAGGCCAATATCCTTTATAGATACAGCTTAAAAGATCCTTAACAAAATTGTAGTGAATAAAGTAAGAATTATATAAAATGAATTATGAATTATCACTTCATACCTATTGTGGAAGCAAGACTGGTTGAACATTAAAAATTCAATCAAGATTTTATACTGTATTTATAGGCTAAAGAAGAAAAGTCACGATCATAGTAATTGATGCAGAAAAAGCATCTGGTAAAATTTAACATCCATTCATGATAAGAACTCTCTGAAAATAGGAATGATAGAGAAACTTCCTTAATTTCATAAAAAGCATTTACAAAAATCCTACATCTGACATACTAATGGTAAAAGATAGATAACTTTCCCTTAAGATGGAACAGTCAGGAATGTTTGCTCTCATCATCGAATTCAATATAACACCTTGTCTTTTTTATTTGAAATTTTACTTACTTATTTGTCAGAGAGAGAGACAGAGACAGGGAGAGAGGGAGACTGAGAGAGCAAAAGCAGGGAGAGTGGCAGGCAGAGGGAAAAGGAGGCTCCTCACTGACAAGGAGCCCTGTGCAGGACTCCATCACAGGATCCTGGGAGCCTGACCCCAGATGCAGGCAGACATTAAACTGACGGAGCCATTCAGGTGTCCCTTAAGTCTTGTTGCTGAAGTAAGGTAAGAATGGAAAATAAAAGGCAAACAGAATAGAAAGGAAAAAGATCAAACAACTGTTACTATTTACAGATTACATAATTATCTGCTTGTAAAATCTGAAGAAATATGCAAAGTCTCTTAGAAATAAGTGAATTTAACAAGTTCAGAGGATACAAGATCAGTACACAAAAATCAGTTGTTGGGGAACCTGGGTGGCCCAGTTGTTCCAGGGATTGAGCCCACATCCGGCTCCCTGCTGGGCGGGGAGCCTGCTTCTCCCTCTCCCTCTGCTTGCCACTCCCCATGCTTGTGCTCTCTCTCTCTGTCAAATAAACAAATAAAATCTTTTAAAAAATCGTATTTCTTTATAGTAATAATGACGACATAGGCAAGAAAATTATAAATACAAAACTACTTAAAAAGAAAGCATGTACTGTGTGTACTAAAGCTTGTGAAACTTTTATGAAAGAAGTCAAAAAGATCTAACTAAATGGAGAGACATACCTGGCTCGTGAATTAGAAAACTCAGTGTGGTAAAGGGGCTGATTCTTCCTGAATTGATGTACAGGTTTAACACACTTTCTATCATTATCCAAGAAAGGTTTTGGGTTTTTTTTTTTTATTTTTTTTAATAGATACAGACAAGATTGTTTTAAAGTATATATAGAAAGACAAAATAAACTTAAAGCCAAAACAATTTTATAACTCTCAAAACTCAATAGTAAAAGAAACAAAAAGATCATATTGGAAAATGGGAGAAAGACATGAACAGAAATTTCACTGAAAAGAGTATGTAGATGGTGACATCGAAAAAAGCACATGAGAGGATGTTCTCAACATCATTAGCCATCAGGGAAATGCAAATTAAAATCATAAGGAGATATCTCATTATATACCTAGGAAAATGGAAAAGATAAAAAATGATAATATGTAATGATAGTAAGATTGCTGAGAAATTAGGTCACTTATCTATTGTAGGTAGGAATGTAAAATGGCACATCTACTCTTACAAACAGTTGGGCAGTTTCTTAAAAAACTAAGTATGTCACTGCCATATGATTGAACATTGCCATCTTGGGCATTTATCCCAGATAAGTGAAACCTTATGTTCACACAAAAGTCTGTATATGAACAGTCACAGAGTCTTCATAGCCACCCAGGTGTCCCTTAAGTGTTGTTGCTAAATCTAAAACCAGCTCAGATGTCTTTCAACACACTAACGGTTAACAAACTGTGGTATATCCACATACTATGGAATTGTACTCAGTAATTAAAAAAAAAATGAATTACAAGTAACAAGGTGCTTGAATATCCAGAGAAATATACTGAGTGAAGAAAAAAACCAAACCCAAAAGTTATATACTACACGATTTATTTATATAACATTCTTGAAATGAAAAAAATTGCAGTGATGGAAAACAGGTTAGTACTCACAAGGAGTTAAGGATGAGAGCAAGAGGTAGGACCAGTGGAGATGGAAATGTTCTGAATCTTGATCTTATCAGTGTAAATACCTGTTATACTGTACAATGGTTTTGTAAGATATCACTGGAAGAACTAGAAAAGGGTGCATAAGATCTATAACTGCATGTGAGTCTACACTCCAAAATAAGTATAGATTATTTCAAAATTTTCTTTTAATTAAAAAAAAAAAAAGGTATTCTGACCAGGTGTAAGCTCTTCAAATTTTGCTTTATGGAGAATGCCTGGAACTCAGCTGCCTGGTGCTGCAGGGACTTTTGCTAAGAATTACTGCCTGCTGGGGTGGGGGCCAGAGTCCCAGGCACCCTTCTGCTGTGACAGCATAATAGTTTTGAGTATCTCTAGATGCAAAGTTCTTGGAGTTAGTTCTTTGTTGTGGGAGATTTGGAGCCTGGGAATGGCAGAGAATGGGAAATAGTTCTCTACAAACCTGACTTTACCGTTCTGTAGGTGCCCTGAGTTGATTCCATTCGATCAGATGAGGTTTTTATTATCCTTAGAACAATGTGACCCTCTTTCCTCCACCCCTTCCCCACATTAGTATTTATGTGTTTCCTGAGTCATTTTGGTGTTCTTTCATCCAAGTTAATAGAACTCTTGATTCAGACATCATGCAATAAGAATTTCGGAGGTTAGGTACACAGACACTATGGATATATATATCAAAATCCAGGTTCTTTTCTTCTCTCTGTTCTTTGTTAGTATTCCCGTGACAGCATTCATCCTCAGTTGTCAAATCCAGGCACAAGACCTGGAGGGAGACAGGGGAGGATGAATCTTTTCCCGTTTCTTTGTCTTAAGAGATAAACTCCTGATTCCAGGAGCTATGCCCTGCATACCACATAAGTTTTCTTCATCCTATTGGCCCAAATCAGGTCATGTACCCCTTTCTGACTGGGCCCACTGCCCTGAGGCAGGTGGGCAGCTGTGAGAAGGAGGATGGGTGCCTGAAAGGTTACCTGTGAGGAAGGTCAAAGTAAGCGTTAGGTACTACAAAGGCGCTATTCTCTACTAGGAGTGGGATGTTTCTACTCTGCACCAGGCACAGGCTAACATTAGGTCCTACAACAACTTTTTGGAGTAAGTAGTATAAATGTCCAGTTTAGAGAAGAAAGAGAGTTTCACAGTGATTAACTTACACAGCCTCATGGAGCTAGTAAGTGGCAGGGCTGGGATCTGAAGAGAGTTTCACAGAACTGTCTTCGTTCTAAATGAAAGCTTTGTTTTGTATTATCTTGTGGACTTGCACTGCCTACGTAATTTATTTACAATATTAATTTGTTTGTTAATTATATTTTGATGAAAGGTAAGGCTTTCAGCCTGTGCTATTAATTGCTACGGATGTTGGTAGATGGTGTTCAAATGCCTGGCAGAGTCCTGGGACTGCTCCGCCCCTTTAAATCTGGAGTTCATCCTTTTGATTGAGTAGTCTAAGCAGAATTGACACAGATGTAGTGGGAGTCTGGAAATGAACAATAAATATTGGCCAAAGTTACCCATTTTAACAAATGCTATGCTGATTTTCCATTTCTTTTATGGGTACAAGACTAGTATAGTTTCCAGTTTCATCTATTGATCATTCATTGTCTTTGAGGTTTATGGATGGGGCATTGACCATCCATGGATTCCTACAGAAATGCTCCCTTGGCAAATAGCTAATTGCTTATATCTGTGGTTGCAGAGGCATGTGGGTGGCTTATTTGGTTAACTGTCTGCCTTCAGCTCAGGTCATGATCCCAGTCCTAGGATCGAGCCCCACATCCGGATTCTTACTCAGTAGGGTGCCTGCTTCTCCTGCTCCCAATCCCCCTGTCTGTGTGCTCTCTCTGTCAAATAAATAAATAAAATCTTAAAAAAAATAACTGTGGTTACAGATTTCTCAAAGAAGTATGCCAAGTTATAGGACTTCTATCTGTAAGAGAACAAGAAAACTGGAAAGCATAGAAGGATGGAAAAATCTATTTCCTTATACTGGCATTTTTTAAAAAGATTTTATTTATTTATTTGACAGAGTGAGAGAGATCACAAGTAGGCAGAGAGTCAGACAGAGAGAGAAAGAGAAGGGGAAGCAGACTCCCCGCCAAGCAGAGAGCCCGATGCGGGGCTCGATCCGAACTGAAGGCAGAGGCTCAACCCACTGAGTCACCCAGGCACCCCTGGCATTTTTGACTTAAGCAGAGCATTACATTTTATTCCAACTAGTATCCCAAGCATTACCTGTTTCAGAGATTCCTAAGGAATTACTCATTGGTTTGTTTGTACATGGTATATAGCAGGCATTCAAGAAGTGCTTGCTGGCCAGCTTTTGTTGAGTCTCACATTTTTCTTACAGTACCTAGCTATTGTAAGGATGCACAATTGCAGATATTGTAGATTAATGATCATTTAAAAGCAGCAAAGCCCAAAGTGAACTCAGTTTTTTATTATTATGCTCCTCAAAGGAGTTTTTGCTTGGCTTCAGCATCTGTTATGGAAAAGGGTTTGAAGAAAGTCATATTTTATCTGCAATTCTTCCTCATCCTAGGTTTGCAGGCAGTGCCCTCCAATCCCTATGGGTGTCTCTGCCTGCCTAGACTAAATAGTGACAATCATATATTTAAAATATGCATCAGAGTTTAAACAACAAGAAAGACAGGAGAGAAGCTATTAAATTCTCATCACCATTTCAATGCATTCAAGTTTTTTTTTTCAATATAATGTGTATTGAGGACCCACCTTAGCTAAGTTTCATAAGTGTGTGTGCATGCCTGCAAGTGTGTGTGTGTGTGTGTGTGTGTGTGTGTGTGAACACACTTGTGTGCCTGCATGTGAGGAAGTGGTGGAAGGGGATAGCCCTAGAGACTGTATGTAGGTAGACTCAGTCACCATTTTGAGTAACTATTCATTAAAAGATTGTAGCACTACCCATAGGGTGAGGACTTACATAAATTTCACAGGAGCTCCTTTCTGAAGGGTTTTATACAAGGAAAAGTTATTTAAGGCTAAGCCAGACTGCTCAGCAATATTGTATATTTATTTAACTTAATTAACTTATTTTTTATTTTTTATTTCATAGCTTCTGGAACCTTAGGCATTAGGACTAATTCATAAGGAGGCTCACTGTGTTTCTCTGAAGTTTATTTTACAGTGGGCAAATATTTTCAATAAATTACAGAATGTGAAATGCATATATTCTTTATGGTTAGTGTCTAGTATTTTTATTATTCTTGCATGGTTCTTACATCAAATCTGGTTTTTCATTTCAAAACTACAGGTTAGACAATATTACTGGTATTATCATTTTTTTAAATCTTCTCCTTCTCTGTCTTAAGTAACTAATGGTTACTCTTATCCTTTGCTCTATTCGTTCTTATTAAACCCCCTCATTATTAAATGAAATTTAGCAGAGTGATCAGGGAGGGGTTTGTTCAGGGACAAGTCTCAACGCATACCAAAGAAAAGACAAAAGAGCACTTTGGAATGGTGGCCTAAAACTAATTTTGTTAAAGAAAATTTCCCATTCAAAGAATGGAGACAGTGTAGATCCAAAGACACTTGAATGTTTTTAAGATTTGAAAAATAATTTTAAACGATCTAGAATATGGCAGTAGTTCCAGTCTACAAACAGAGAATATGATCCACATGATTTTATGGAACTTGGATCAAGCATGGAGGACCGTGGAGGACCACCGTCTGTGAATGTGCCTACCCTTATTGGACTTCTTTATAAGTGTGGGCTCTTAGGATCCTGGCTTCCTTATGTTGCTAGCTGCTGTTTACTTTGTCCCAAGAATTGTCATTTCTGCTGGAGCCTTTAATGAAAATTGAACCCATAGTTCTGTCTTCAGAGCCTGAGTGACATGTGCTTCAGATCATGTGAAAGCCCAGGTGATGGACAAGGCCATTCTCTGTAGCTTTGAAGAGCCCATCTTGGGCCCAGCCTAGCCAGTGGCTTTCACTCCTGTATTTGTTTTGCCTGTTTTTCTGTTGTGACACAAACAGATGTGTGATTTATGTCTGAATCACCCATGAAGACTAACCCGTGCTATCCAGCCAGCTGTAACTCTACCCCTTCTCTTTTCCACTCAAGAAAACACTGGAACACTCGGGAGTGATTTTACTTACTATGGGGAGAATTGGATACATTCCAAAGTACAAACCCCGGTAATTTACTACTAGTTAACAAATAGCATTTGGCACTCACAGCTGAGATGACAGGCAGTGACCCCCTTGGACATTCGGCCCTGACTGTGGCTACACAAAGTCCAAGCCCTTGAGAAAGCAGAGTGCATGGGATGGGGTTGCAGAGTTCAGAAGAGCTCTCAGCCACATAGAGGTCTTGGCAAGTCCTTCCTCACTCCCAGCTAAGCCAAGCCAGGATGCTTTCTAAGTCTCAGTGTTCTCATCCATAAAATGAGAGACCTAACCATCCTTACTTCATCAGACTCTTGTAATTATAAAATGAAATTACCAGCACAAAGCATTTAACACGGTGCCTGGAACAGAGTAAATAATTGATACAAATTAGCTCCTTTATTACCTAAATGTTTTTTGCTTACATCCTAAGAAATGTCTTTATAATTGATTATTTTATTCCAGAGGCGTCATACAACTTTAAGTTCGAAATGTTTTCAAACTTTCTACCAGCAAAACCTCTTTATTGCCAAACAAAATCACTACAAAATGAAAAGTATGAAATTTAAAGACCATAACTAACAAAAACAACAATGTATGTCATTATTCAATAGCATTTTGAAAGATGCTACCATTTTAAGAGTCAGTATTTTTAAGTATCTTTCTGTAGACAGAGAAACCAGTTTTCTCTAGAGGTTTTTACAGTTCCCATGATACTGCTTCTTCCTGCTTTAGCTTTCATAGCATCAACATAAAACATTTGTCATCTTATTGATGATGTTTTCAAAATTAGCATAAATTCTTAAAATTATTTCTTCTGTTGCACATCTCAAGAGTTTAGCAAAATAGTATGTATTCATATTTGTCTGTTTGTGAATTTGTATAAAATGCAGAAAAGGAGACATCTGTATTTCTGTGTTCTTTTAAACTATATAGATGTCACATAAACATAAACTTCAAACTACCACAATAGATATTATAATTCTTTGGGATTTTGGATTATCCAATACTAACTGCATTTACATAGCAGTCTGATCTATTGTCATACCCATTACACAATTTGTTAGTAGAAGCTTTAATAGGCTTTTTACAAACTGACTCATTTCTTTCTTCAGGACTGTGCAGCAGATTACTTCAAACAATCCTACAAACTCATTTTAACAAGACTTGAATTCTGCACACATTTACAATACTATTAAGCCATTAATTCTTTTTACATAAAAATAGTAAAAAAAAAAAAAAAAAAAGTTTTCCCAATATGTTTTACTTCAAAACACTCCAGGCAGGGACCTAAAACAATTTTTCAAAATTTCATCATATAAATCACTTTGAGAACTTACGTATTTCTTTCTTTTTCCATCTTTGTATTTGTTTAGACTTTCTTTCTTGATGCTGACCTGGCTAGAAGGTCACCATCCACTGTGTCATTTCACATATTGTCACTATGGTTCTCAGCAATTAATGAATCTGTTTATGAAACACAATTAATCTTGTATTAAGTCAACCAAAGATGGGATTGATTTTTACAATGTCTCTTTAAATACCTGTTTTTTTAAAAAAATAATTAATTAATTTATTTTCAGCATAACAGTATTCATTATTTTTTCACCACACCCAGTGCTCCATGCAATCCGTGCCCTCCATAATACCCACCACCTGGTACCCCAACCTCCCATCCCCCCACCACTTCAAACCCCTCAAATTGTTTTTCAGAGTCCATAGTCTCTCATGATTCACCTCCCCTTCCAATTTACCCCAACTCCCTTCTCCTCTCTAACTCCCCATGTCCTCCATGCTATTTGTTATGCACCACAAATAAGTGAAGCCATATGATAATTGACTCTCTCTGCTTGACTGATTTCACTCAGCATAATCTCTTCCAGTCCCATCCATGTTGCTACAAAAGTTGGGTATTCATCCCTTCTGATGGAGGCATAATACTCCAGAGTATATATGGACCACATCTTCCTTATCCATTCATCCGTTGAAGGGCATCTTGGTTCTGTCCATAGTTTGGCGACCGTGGCCATTGCTACTATAAACATTAGGGAACAGATGGCCCTTCTTTTCATGACATCTGTATCTTTGGGGTAAATACCTAGGAGTGCAATGGCAGGGTCATAGGGAAGCTCTATTTTTAATTTCTTGAGGAATCTCCACACTGTTCTCCAAAGAGTCTGCACCAACTCGCATTCCCACCAACAGTGGAAGAGGGTTCCCCTTTCTCCACATCCCCTCCAACACATGTTGTTTCCTGTCTTGTTAATTTTGGCCATTCTAACTGGTGTAAGGTGATATCTCAATGTGGTTTTAATTTGAATCTCCCTGAGAGTTAGTGATGATGAACATTTTTTCATGTGTCTGATAGCCATTTGTATGTCTTCATTGGAGAAGTGTCTGTTCATATCTTCTGCCCATTTTTTTTGTATGATTGCTTTTTTTGTGTGTGTTGAGTTTGAGGAGTTCTTTATAGATCCTGGATATCAACCTTCTGTCTGTACTGTCATTTGCAAATATCTTCTCCCATTCTGTGATTTGCCTCTTTGTTTTTCTGACTGTTTCCTTTGCTGTGCAGAAGCTTTTGATTTTGATGAAGTCCCAAAAGTTTATTTTCGCTTTTGTTTCCTTTGCCTTTGGAGACATATCTTGAAAGAAGTTGCTGTGGCTGGTATCTAAGAGGTTACTGCCTATGTTCTCCTGTAGGATTCTGATGGATTCCTGTCTCACGTTGAGGTCTTTTATTTTTTTTTTAAGATTTTATTTATTTATTTGACAGAGAGAGATCACAAGTAGGCAGAGAGGCAGGCAGAGAGCGAGAGGGAAGCAGGCTTCCCCGCTGAGCAGAGAGCCCGATGTGGGACTCGATCCCAGGACCCTGAGATCATGACCTTAGCCGAAGGCAGCAGCTTAACCCACTGAGCCACCCAGGTGCCCCTCACGTTGAGGTCTTTTAACGAGCATTCCTTTTTTCTAGTTTTTAAGGGAATTTTTTTCAATCCCATGTTTACAATAAGTTTTATAAATATGATATGGATAAAATGTAAATCTTGCATTAAACATGGAAAGTGTCTTTTTTTTTTTTTAAAAGATTTTATTTATTTATCAGAGAGAGAGAGGGAGAGAGTGAGCACAGGCAGACAGAATGGCAGACAGAGGCAGAGGGAGAAGCAGGCTCCCTGCTGAGCAAGGAGCCCAATGTGGGACTCGATCCCAGGATGCTGGGATCATGACCTGAGCCGAAGGCAGCTGCTTAACCAACTGAGCCACCCAGGCGTCCTGGAAAGTGTCTTTTAATTCATTTTATTTTACTTTAGGATGTGTGTGCTAACTGGTTATTACAGAGACCACTAGTAAGTGAGAACAGGCCCCAGCAGGGACTTTATACCCATGAGTGGCAGTGTGAGGACACAAGCTCTTAAGGCCTGGATGTTTTTCACAGTGGTCAAGTGGTGTGTGGGAGAGGAGGTAGGCAGAATATTGAGGGAAGACCAGTGTCTCTACCAGAGAAAAAAATGCAGTTTGGGAATTTTAACTTGACTTGAATAAACCAGTTTGTTACATGGCAACTGAGAAAGGCAACTCCTTCTATTGAAATAAGCAAAGGCTGGGGAATCAGATTCAGATTCAAATCCTGGCTCTATCATTTGTAAATACGATATGATGTTTATATTATTATAATGCAATTTTAGTTGTTGGATTGCTTTCACCAGCCCATCCCAAATTTACAGGGTTTGAAATATCAAATAAAGACTGACTATTCAAAAAAATACATAAAGCTGGAGTGGTTTATTATTAGTAAACAGAACTTTCTATCTTATTAATAATATAAAAACTCTAAACATAACTGCTTCTTATAGATACTCTGTCTTAAAACTAGCATGTAAGTTGTTTACATTTTGTGGGTTATTTTCTTTCCATTTTAAGATGAGTTTGTCAAAGAAACAGAATAAAAAAGTGGTTTCAGGCAGTGGGAAAGGGAGGAAAATAGGGAGAGACTGGTAAAATGGTATAAACTTTCATCTCTGAGATGAGTAAAGTTGGAAGATCTAGTGTAAAAAATGGTGACTATGGCTGATAGCACTGTACCATATAATTGAAATTTGCTAAGACAGTAGAATTTAAATGTTCTTACATATACACAAAAAAAGGAAAGATAAAATGTGAATTGATGGATGTGTTAACTGGGTGGGGAGAACACTTTCACAATGTATATCAAATCACTCCCATGTACACTTTAAAAATCTTACAGTCTTATTTGTCAGTTACATCTTAATAAAGCTGAAATTAAGAAAAGAGTCAAGTTTACACATGAAAAGAGAGATAAGCAATATTCAGTCTCCTTCAAAGACTCTATCTTTGAGGCAAAATCAGTAATTTACAGAATGGTGTATAAACATCAGTTAAAACATGAGGCATTCCTTTTCATTGTTCTAAAAATTATCTTTTTTGTTGGGTTGCATTTTCTGTTTTTGTTAAAGTTTTGTGCTCTGTGGATAGAGTCAGAGTAACAAGACTAGGGTGCATGAGCAACCTGTCCAGAGAAGGAGGCCACACCAATCACTCCATCCTGATGTTCACAGAAAACTTCTGGTCCTCCGCTGTTTCTTTTACTCTCTCTCTTCTTCTAAGGTCTATGCTAAATATGTTTAATTCTCTGTTCTTCTTTAGTTTGACAAATTCACATCATCAACTGCCTTCTGCTCTCCTTTTTTATTGATTTTTATCACTTAGACTCAGTAACAAGAGTTACTGAGCAGAAAAAGCACAGATAAGTTATTTTGTCATCTCTTATTAAAACAAAACAAAACCAAAAAACAAAACAAAAACTTCAGAACATGACCTACATTGTTACCTTAAAAGTATGTTTACTGTGTGGTCACTTAACTGAATTTATAAAATTTGAATCAATTAATAAATTAGTTTTTCAAAACTTAGTTCCTTTAGATGGTGTATGTGGTCATGGGAGCCTGCTCAAGGCAGTGGTCATAGTTTATCTTTAAAATACTATGAAATGTTCTTGTGGTAACAGCTTAAGTGATTGCCACTGGGCCTATGCACTCAAATATACATTTTCTTCTCTGCTGCAGAAGAAATACTGGAAAACTCACATTTAGTCTTGGGGAGACTACGACATGGAAATTATGTATAACTGTTCCTCTGTTCAACCACAAAGGGTGTGGATTGCTATTTCATAATGGTCTGTTTGTTGGGTCCAGAATACAGTCTCCGGTAAGGGAAACATAAAATAAAAGCCATCGTGCATAACCATAAAGTCGACGTGTTTATTTTTGTGTAATACAATCAATTTAACAAGAGTTTTGAACCATTTTGTGAAATGAGGCTATATTTGCTTCTGCTCCAAGTCTTGATGTTAGGAGCTACATGTTTCTTACCCAGCTTGAGACCTCAGTGAGCTGTCACACATTTCTTTGTAGTGCTCTCCTATGTCACTCAGACCTTTACTGATTTGTTCATGTCTCTGGGCTCTGTTTCTGCATCTAATTAGAAGGAGTCTGTGGCCAGAAGGCAGGGAAAGCCTCAGGGCTCTGTCCATAGTGGTGGGAATGCTGTCTGCAATCTCCATCACTGCCCCCAGAATAGTTTCTCCTGCACCATGAGGAATTTTCCTTGTAGTCCTTCAATCCTGTGATGAACTCAGGTGGCTTTGTGAACGTGCAGTTACTTACTTATTCCAATCAGTAAGTCTATCATGGTCATACCCTATAAACCAGGTGCTGCCACCTCTGTGTTTGTCCCAAACCCTCAGTGTCCCCCCCCCCTTGGGAAGTTCCTGGGCCTGTGGCCAAGGCTCTCTGTTTACCCTGTGCTGAGGGCTCATCCCAGGCCATGCTCTGCCCTGCAGGTATCACAGCCCTGTGGGTGCACCTCCTAAAGCAAAAGTCTTTGTTAATGAGTGTGGTTGCCCCTGGAAAGCTGCTCACATGAAGGATGCAGGGAGGCATGCTCTGACCATATAAGCAACCATTTTTGGATATTTGGTCAGTATATTCATCTCTTTTCTTAAAAATGAAAATACCCACAGGAAATAATCAGATAGCTTGGTTTCTTGTTGGGTTTTGATCCGATGAGGTGACAAGTGACTATCATTAGTGATGGGTGGCTCTCAGTACAGAGTTTTGATTTTCAAGGGTGGACTGATGAGGAGAAATAGGAGCTGTAGAATCTGGGCAGTTTGAGGAGGGATAGCCCCAAGGTACTGGTGGTCCTAAGGGCTGGCCTCTGTCTGACTATGCAAGGAAGCTTCCCCTTCCCTGAAGTCTGGGCAGGGGGCCAATGAGTCCTGTGAGATGGCTCTGAAGACAAATGGAGTATCTCTGTGATATTTCTCTAGGTTTTGTGTGGACAGTTTTCAGGGCCTTGTGCTTTATGTCCAAGCCAATTCACCTCCCAGAGTCCTACCCAGTTGCCATGTTAAGTTCATGAGATACAGTAGGAACTCAATACATGTTTGGATTTGTGGAATGAATTGAACTTATGGCTTTTCCAAGCCATACTCTTGTCCTTCAAAGGCTAAACAACAAAAAGAACGTGCAGAATGAGTAGAGTGTAGCAATGCTCCACAGAAACTGCGAAGTCTGAAGGATTTGCCAGGATGAGGGGGAGGAATATTTTAGCTACCTAGGAAATGTACAGTTAAAGACTTGCCCATTGAGTTCTGTTACGGTGGGGAAGCAAATTTATTTCATGCTCATGATTTCTCATTTTACTGTTCATAGTTATTTTTTTCACAATGTTATGATGTAATCATAGTAATATTTTCCTAGTGTATTGGTTCCTGGAGTGAAATCGCACATAGTATTCCACATTGACTTATGCACTGAGCTCCAGATTTCTCATTTGACAAACTTCTACTTATAAAAAGACTATATATATATATATATATATATATATATATATATTTTTTTTTTTTTTTTTTTGCCAAAAGTGCCAAATAAGCTCTGAAATACCAAGTTTTCTGCTTTAATTAGAAGAATTGGTCTTTAGGAAGATGTAAGAGAAATTAATGCAGTCTTTACTTCATTTACCACATATAGATAACAGGTTTTGGACTACATCTTGGCAGCTCTGTTTGTATCTTTAGCCTACATAAACCTTGCATTGCTTTTCACACCATGGTTCTTTTCCAAATCACTGTTGTTGTTGACCATCCATCCTGGCTCAGTATTGCTCTGTACGTTTCAAAACAACATCTGCTTTGGAAATAGGCACTTGAAAACCCAAAAGTCAGAGGAAATGTGCAAAAAAGAAAACAGCTGATTTGGATTGTTCTATGTAAGATGGTATATCCTTTGATGAGAGTATCTAGTGTTATAATCATGGCACACAGAGAGACTGCAAGCCCTGTATTTAAAAAAAGAACTATATGTTCTGAGTCCCAGAGTAAAAATTTGATCTGAATTTAAGCTCTGGTCTAATGGGAAAACAACTCCATATTCAAAGATAGTATTGCCAGTACATTATCCTCTACTTCAAAAGACAGTTATGTATGCACTCTTTTCATTTGTATATACTACAAAATGAATCTTCTTGATGGAGATTTAAAGATAAAGAAGACAGTTTCTCTCCTTGTCTCAGAAAGATACTGCTGACTTCTAACTTTTGGAGCTAGGGTTCAGTGGAATTAATAGAGATAAAATGAATGAAACTGAAAGATTATTCTGGCCTTTTTACTCAAATAATTTTTTTCTTAAAATTATTAACAATAATGCACTAACCTCATGGAAGTTAAACTGCTCATAGGGTTTATGGTGTCATAAGAAAATACATACATCATATCTCTTCCTCAGTGTTGTGTCATTTCCACGGCCCTTTCTTTTTCCTTTCAAAGGTAATTTCAGACTCACCAATACAAAGATATTTGTGCTTTGCTACATCGTGTGTGGTCTGTCCTCCAGCTCTGTAGGCCTGTGGTGCATTATAACCCACTTTCACAATGTAATTTTCCCTTAATTCAAATTTTATGGACTTTTGGTAATCTTCCCCTATTGTTTCTCTGATAGGTCTAGCCTTTCTCAAGTGAATACTCTTAGAAAAAAAATACATGCTTGTACAGTTATCTCATTTAATATCACTATGTTATATTCCTTCTCCAAATGGAGGTCTTGTCCCCTGGAATATCTTCATTTTCTCTTCTAGAGAGAAAACCTGAAAATCTGTAAGTCTGAGTAAAACAGGCTGGGGAACCTAAGGTTGAACATTTAAATAAGAGTCTTCAGAAAAAACAAAAAATCTTCGATGAATTCTCTGAAAGCTCTTTATACCTTATTGAGAAATTCACTTCTTTAAGTCACCAAGGTAAACTCTGTTCAAAGCTCTTCATAACTTTTCCAGACAAGAAAATTGCTTTAATAGCTATGGAGGGAAGCTCACATAAAGGGCTCTGATTTGGAGAGCATCAGAAAAGGATTTACACAGCATGGATCTAGGGCTTTGGTTAAATGGCAGAATCCAACAGGGAATCCTGATTTATCCCATGTGGTCACTTTGTCTATGTACCTATCATCCATCTGTGTGTGTGCACTATTTTGTTTGCTTGATATTATTTTTCATTACTCCACATGGCTATGGCAAGTGCTGAGAAGGACTTAACAACCGTTACTGTATGTAATTGTCAGAGGATCCTAACAAGCTGGCTGCCTACATATAGTTACACTAAATATCGCTTCTTGAATCTTGTAGGACTGGACTTTTGGCTGAGGACACAACCTAATGAAGTCAATGACAATGACTAGAAGTGGAGGTGCACCTCAGCACCCAAAGAAGAAATGGAACTCTCAGTAGACTGTCAGGTTTACCCCTGTTTCCCACCCACATAGCCACTGAACACAGGCTGAGAAAGTGTCATCAGATGTTTATTTTATCCCCAATGGGTTTTCTTCTCATGGTGGATTTAATTCAGGGGAATTATATGTACAAGATTCATGAGATAGTTAATTATATAATATGTCATATAAATAGTAACTTCTCTTTTGTTAAAGTTCTTGTATCTCTTATCTAGACTTTCACTGAATCCTATGCTATATAACAATTACTTTTTAAAGAATCTATAGATAATGTATCTATGAGTATATAGTTATATATGTTTATATGTGCATATGTCATTAACAGAGGGGGAAAACTTTCTAATTACATTTATAAATTGAAGGCAGTAAAAGAAAGTCATTTAGCTAAGTTATTAAAGAGTGCCTGGCTCACAATATAAAGACCACTTAAGAAGTATTTATTGAGAGAATAAATATAATCATTGGTGGGGATGAAACTAAATATAAGCATTTCTGTTCTCAATTGAAATTATTCTATGATGTTTATTTGATAACGTGGGAAGGCTTTTATGCTAGAATAAACATTTGAGGAGTATACTTGCAGAGAGAGAAAAAAAATTCTGCTTATTAAAGTGATTCTCAAGGATCTGGAATTTCACAGTATCTCCCAGGAAAAAACACACAGAGACTATCTATTTCTCAAGAAATATGGCCAACACTCCCTAAGTTACACATTTGCTGAAGAGTTTCTTTTTTTCTTTCTTTTTTTCTTTTTTAAGATTTTTTTTATTTATTTCACAGAAAGAGAGAGAGAGATCACAAGTAGGCAGGGAGACAGACAGAGAGAGAGGGGGAAGCAGGCTTCCCCCTGAAAGGAGAGCCTGATATGAGGTTTGATCCCAGGACCCTGAGACCATGACCTGAGCTGAAGCCAGCGGCTTTAACCCCCTGAGCCACCCAGGTGCCCCTGAAGAGTTTCTTTTAGATGCTCAAACAAAGCAAAAAACACTTCTAATAAAAGAAGGCTGAAAAACAAACAAACAAAAACCAAAACACACAAAAAACAACAAACAAACAAACAAAACCCTGATCTATTTATTACTTAAAGTATTTCTGTGCATTCATATTAGGGCACCTCCACTGAGGTTAGACTGCATACGACAAAAAACAAACGAACAAACAAACAAACAAACAAACAAAACCTAGAAGTAGGAGATTTAACTGACTCCCTGGTGTACTTTTTACAAATGTGCTATTTTTATTGAAATCTAAAGATTTTGCATAAAAAAGAATCTAAAATGTGAACTAAAAGTTTTGACATTGGAGCCATTTCTGGTGAAGTGCTTAGTGTCTTCAAGCATGAATTAAGTATTTCCCAGGTGAATGAATGAAGGAATAACCACCGCTCTGCTTTCATTCCATTCATAAAATCCAGGACAAGCTGCTGCCAAATAGCACCTTATTGTGGGTCATGTCATTCATCTGTGCACACTCCCAAATCCAGCAGTCATCTTTGACACCTTCTTTGTCCTTAGCTCTTTTCCTACCATGCCACCTCTTAAATTCTTCCAGCATCCTGCTTTCTTCAAATCACATACCCTGGGTTAGGAGCACCTATTATGCTTGCACGGGACACTTTGTTTTTCCTTTATATCACAGATCTTATTTTGTAATGATATACTGATTTTGAAGTTTTTTGAATAAATGCCATTTTCCTAGACTGCAGGTTCCATGAAGGCAGATGTGATTTGTTCTGTATTGTATCTTGAGCACTTAGCATAGTGCTAAGGCATATATACCGTGTTAAATGTGCATTTTCAAATGAATAAATGAATGAGATTATTGTGACATAATGGTTAAATTACAGTGGTCCTTGGGTCTTACCTCCTTAGGCCCCTTACAAAGCAGCCTCACCTTTAAGGACTGCCTGGCGGGGCTCCTGCACCCTCAAGTAGGCACAGACAACCCTGCTCCCATTCCTTTTCTGTGTTGGGTGCCTGACATGTCCCTTCTCCAAGGCTGTAGGAGGGCACCAAAGCCTTTCACTATTTGCAGGCTGCATGGTGAAAAGGCAAGCCTGGTGTCAAGAACATTGCTTCCCGATGCCCTTGAAGCTGCAGGTACTCACCAAGGGCTCCCTCTCCCGACTCTGTGCAGGGTTTGTGCCTGCTTGTGCCCAGAAACCAGCCTCCTCACAAAACAATTTCTTAACTGGTTAAATATCAACCCCAAACCACAGTCCTTCTCATTCGCTTTAATTGGCCATTATTAAGACAAAATGATAATAGTAAAATGCTCTCATTCTACTGTGACAAAACCCAAATCGCATCATTTATGTCACTGCATGCAAACAGACCCCCAAAGAGCCAGCCCTTCTCTCACACCAGTTCTGTGTCTCATGCTGAATCTCCCTGTGGACTGTGCAGCAGCACACTGTTCACACCATCAAGACAGCAGAAATCCCACTGCCGTCTTCAGTGTCAACCCAGCTCCTTCCACATCTCCCCACCAAGTACACTCATTCAACTGAATGATGGAGCTTAAACCAAGCACTGGCTGAAGAGGCTCTGTATGGTGCTGCATTTACTACATGGTGAGCACCATTAATATAGCTCCTCTGTCTATATTGTGATTTATTTCAAGCCTAATCCTGAGTGCTTCTTGTACAAGCACTGCAGTAAAGGGGAAGGGTGCTAAACTTAGAATTATTTCTGCTGGAATCCCAACACCGTCACTTTTTAGTATTGACAGATTGGAAATGCTACTTAGAACACATTATCCTCCATTACTAAGTGGTTAAGTTAATAACCATATACTCAGTTATTGTGAGGATTAAGTCCTATTGCACATGTCAAGTACATGGCACATAGGATGCCCCCAATAATCCATGATGATCAGTGATCAGCCTTTTTGTCCTGAATTAATATTTTAGAAAATTTTAGGCAGCTTTTTCCCCAGTCCTGCTTGAGTTTTGTGCCTTCCTTTTCTGTTTTATTCATATGGTCACCTTAAATATCATTCATCACTTCCGAGTCAAATTAGGAAACTTACTATATAAGAGAAAAGCTATACTCTGGGAGCCTTAAGTTATATGTCTCTATATGTCATGACAGTGAATGTACATGTAATAGGTATAGACAGTATTAGATAAGTACTGCATTATATGTTCAAAATAGTCTGCTTTTAAAATTCAGGACCTCCTCTCAAGGCCAGTGTAATTATACTTCCGAGGGTTGAAGTTAGTCCTACCATTGTCTCATCCCATAAACCAGCTCACATTAGGGCAGACCTTAAGAGAAAGCCAGAGACTCTGGGAAAAGTCATATTTCTGAAGAGTTGTCTCCATCTTGGCCAGCCTCAACAATTCCATAGCATAAGGATTGTTGAGATGCCAAGATAGAATGCTATCATTTTGGGCGAGAGAGGACACATAGACTTATTTAAAGGGTGGTTTATTCTAGAGGACAAACAAGCATTTCTTAGTGGCTTATGGAGTGACCTGAACTTACTTCACTTTAAAAGACTGTGTGAGGGTGCCTGGGTGGCTCAGTGGGTTAAAGCCTTTGCCTTCAGTTCAGGTCATGATCTCAGGGTCCTGGGATCGAGACCTGCATTGGGCTCTCTGCTCAGCGGGGAGCCTGCTTCCTCCTCTCTCTATCTGCCTGCCTCTCTGCCTCCTTGTGATCTCTGTCTGTCATATAAATAAATAAAATATTTTAAAAAAGTAAAATAAAAAAATAAAAGACAGTGTGAAAATGAACACTCAAGAGCCTATCTCTTGATAACTTGTTCTTGTGATCTGGAATCATGGGGAAATTTCTTGATTTACCTCATAAAAGGTAATCTGATACCACACTTTTTGAGAACCTAAGCATTTGGGAGTATGATAATTATCTTCATGAGAGAAGTTGTTAACAATACTAACATGTTGAATTTCCAAATTATTCAGTTGGAATGATTTTTTACTAATATTTCATTACTGCTAATTTTCAGAAACCCTACAAATAGTCTACAATTGGGCATTCTATTTATGTTAATAGCGAAAAGAAAATTATAGAACAGTGTCCCTCTGGAGCATAGGTGGAATCAAGCTAAAAAAATATTAGAAAGTTGGATTCAGCAATATACAAACAGGATAGTACATTATGACCAAGCAGAGTTTATCCTAGAAATGCAAAGTTGCACTTCATATTTAAATATTAAAATGTTTATTTAAATATTAATAAGCTTAATTAACAGAATAAATGAAAATATTTGTATAGTGATGTCTATAGATGTAGAGCAAGCACTTATTAAAATATATACCTATTCATGATAAAACCCTGCATTACAGTAGGAATAAAGAAGAACTTCCTTATCTGTAAAGAACATGGACTAAAAAAAATCATACTACAGGTGTGCCTGGGTGGCTCAGTGAGTTAAATAAAGCCTTTGCCTTCCGCTCAGGTCATGATCTCAGGGTCCTGGAATTGAGCCCAGCATTGGGCTCTCTGCTCAGCAGGGAGCCTGCTTCTCTCTCTCTCTCTCTCTGCCTGCTTCTCTGCCTACTTGTGATCTCTGTCTGTCAAATGAATAAATTTTAAAAAAATCTTAAAAAAAAAATCATACTACAACTAACACCAAACTTCATGGTGAAATAATAGAACCTTCCCCCAAAACCAACATGAGGATATCCACCCTCATTACTTCTATTCAACATATTACTGGAGGTTCTAGCCTTGCAATAAGGTAATAGACAGATATAAAATGTGTAATAATTAGAAATGATTAGGAATTACTTGTAGATGATGTGATAGTTTACATAAATATGCTAAGACATCTCCAAAGCAATTGCTAAAACCTATACTGAATTCAGTAAGGTCATAGTTGATATTCAGACACCAATTATATTTCCATATACTACTAGCAAAGACTTGAGAGAGCAAGACAAATATGTTCCATCACATACACAAAATAAAATACTGAATAATAAGTTTAAGAAAGCACATGTAAGACTATTGCACTGGAAACTACAAAATACTGCTCAGAGAGACTTCAGAAGTCCTAAATAAATGGAGAATAATAACCATATTCATGGATTGGAGGATATATTATTGTTAACATATTAATTTTTCTAAATGATCTGTTGATTCAACACAATCCCAATCAAAATCCATGTGAGTTTCTCACAGAGATACAGTGCACCAATCATCAGCTGCTAATAGTTCTTAGAGTCCTGAGATAATAAGGAATCTGAGCACCATTTCAACAGTCTTCTGCTGTCCTTTCTTCCCAACCAGAGACTTGTGCATGTGTGGAATAACACCACCACCCACAACTGTAGCTTTGATGAGAGAGTCTGATTCTTCATCTCCATGAAGAGCAAGTTGCAAGTGATGAGGGATAATAAGCTTTACATTTATGTCTTTTGTTGCATTTCCTGCCAATTTAAGTTAAACAATTCTGCTTTTTTGTAATTCTATTTGAACAAGTTGGAAATTTAATTAGCTTTCCAACCAACAAAATTTCTGCCTTTGAGTTTTAACCGTATTTAAGTATTGCTGTGGCTTCAAAGAAGCTATTGATTCTCAAGTAGTGGGTTTTGATTGAGTTGACTTTTTAAAAAATAACTGTTTAGATTTTAATTGTGATGCAGAAGTCATAGTAACCAACATTTGGTTTCGTACAGACATTTTCACTCCAGTGGATAAGCTTAATAAAGGTCATACCCAACCCCTTGAGCCCGCCCCTCTGCCAATCCAACCACACCTCCCAAAAAAAAAAAAAAAAAAATCCCCAGTGGACACTGCTTAAAAGAAATAGAGCAGCTAATTCTAAAAAATTTTTGGGAATGCAAAGCACTAAAGAAAACTAATACCATGCAGAGAAAAAAGGTTGGAAGGATTAAACTACCAGATGTGAATTTATTTTTTGACAGTTTAGAGAATACTGGTCATGTATTTTATAGGATATTCATACATCAGGATGTGTCTGATGTTTTCTCATGATTATATGGGATTATGTCTTTTGGGGAGGAATCCCACAGAAGTTCCATTTTTATCACATGGTATCAAAGTTACTTGCTATCAACTCTTCATGCTAACCTTGATTACCTAGCTAAGGTAGAGCTTGTCAGTTTTTGCCATTATAAACCTACTCTTTCTCCCCACCCCTAAACTCTACTCTTTGGGAAGAAGTCACTATGCACAACCCACGGTTCAGGAGTGGGAAGGTATGCTCCACTTCCTTGAGGGTGGACTAACTACAGTGATGATTCAGAAATCTGTATGGGAGATTTGTCTTTACCCTCCTGCTTCCCTGCCATTTATTTTATTTATTTACCCAGTTCTTTATTCATATCAATATGGACTCATGGATATTTATATTTTGAGTCTGATATGAATTTTTTCTATAAATCTACATTAATCATAATAGTGTGTTATTGGTTTAAGAATAGGCAGATCAATAGAAGAGAATACTGACTTTGAAAATAGACCATCCATATACTGTTGATTTATTTTTTGTTTTGCAAATATTTAGAAAATCATTAAAAATTTTTTTCTCACACATGAATTTAAACAATTGGATAAATGGAGATCATAGTAATAATACTCTCCTTTTCTTTCAACTCTCTTTCTTTCCTTCCTTTTTGTTTTTGAGTCTGGTCTTGTTTTGTTTCCTTTTTTTTTAAAATTTTCAGTTTTATTGAGATATAATTGACATACAACACTGTATAAGTTTAAGGTATGTAGTGTAATGACTTGACTTACATATATTTTAGAATGATCACCTATTGACTTTAGTTAATATCATCACCTCATAGATATAGAATAACAAAAACGAACAAACCCATTTTCTCCTTGTGATGAAAACTTGGGATTTACCCTCTTGACAACTTTCCCGTATACCACAGAGCAGTGTTAGTTATAGTGAGCATGTTGTAGGTTATATACCTAGTACTTATTCATCTTATAACTAGAAGTTTGTACCTTTTGACTACCTTCCTCCAATGCCCTGTCCTCCCCCTCTGCCTCTGGTAACTACAAATCTGATGTCTTTATGAGTTTGTTTCTGTTTTTTAAGATACATATATTTATATGATATCATACAGTATTTATCTTTGTCTGTCTGACATTTCACTTGGTGTATAACATCTTCAAGGTCCATCTGTATTATTACAAATGGCTGGACCATCTTCTTCTTTTTGTTTTTTTATGGCCAAATACTATTCCATTACATTAGATTCTATATCTTTCTTATCCACTCATCTGTGAATAGACATTTAGGTTGTTGCCTTGTCTTGGCTACCGTAAATACACTGCAGTGAACACGGCGGTGCAGGTATTTCTTGGACATAGTGTTTTCATTTCCTTTGGATATATTCCCAGAAGTAGAATTGCTGGATCATATGTTAGTTCTATTTTTAGTTTTTTCATTTTTTGACAGAGGTATCAAGGCTATTCAATGGGGGCGGGGAAGTCTTGTCATTGAAATATGCAAAACATCTGTTCTGCCATATAAATATGTGGAAAAAATGACTCTCAGCCTTTGTAATTCATAAACACTCCCAAATTAATCTGTGACATATCATAAACTTAATCATTAAAATTAAGAGTCTACAACTTACAAAAGATAGCAATGGAGAATATCTTTGCAACTTTGAAGTAGGCAAATATTGCTTAGGGAGGACAGAAAAGTTCTAAACATAAAGGAAAAAAGTGGTAAATCAGGCTTCATCAAAATTAAGAATATGCTAATGTAAGTCACAGACTGGAAGAGGACTGCAATACATGTTTCTGAAAAAAGACTTCTATCTATCATCTATCTATCTATCTATCTATCTATCATCCAGCCAGCTAGCTAGTCACCTATCATGTGTAAAAATGACAATCCATTCAAATGGGCAAAATGTTTGAACAGAAACATCACTAAAAAGCATAGGATGGCCAAGAAGCATGTGAAAAAAAATGCTCAGGATCAGAGAGAAATGCAAACTAAAACCACAATGAAATATACTTCTATTTTCATTAGCATACTTAAATCGGAACAACTGGCAGCACTGAATGTCGGCAAGCATATTCAGTAACTGTAACTCTCATGGACTGGGAATGTAAAATGGTGAGACTACTTCGGAAAACACTTTGGCAACTTCTTACGAAGTTAAACACACACTTGTTTCGTGACCCAGCCATTTTATTCTCAGTATTTACCCAAGAGAACTGAAAATATAGGTCTATAAAAAGACAACAGTAAGAATATTTATAACAGCTTTATCCATTAAAGCAAAAATAAAGAAAAAAAAATGGAAGCAAATCAAATGTCTACCAAAAGAGAATGGATAAAGGACTTGTGTGAGACCATACAATGGACTATCACCTAGAATGAAAAAGAAACAGTTTATTGTCAAATGAAACACCGTGGATGAATGTCAAAAACATCATGCTGAGGGAGAGAAGCCAACCCCTAGAGAATATTTATGTTCTGATTCCATTATATGAAGTTGAAGAACAGGCAGAATTAATACATGGTTATATAAGTCAGAAAAGTGGTTACCTCTGCATGGGTAGTGTTCTCTGGAAAGGAGCTTGAGAGAGCTTTCTGGGCTGATAACCGTCTCGATTAGACTGGTGGTTTCTCATGTGTATGTATTTATCAAAATGTCAAAATGTGCATTTTTCTGTGTGTACATTTTACCTCAATAAAATAAAAATGTTATATTAAAAGTTTAAACTTACTAAATTGGTCTCCAGTGTTCACTTTATTAGAAGTCAGAAAGAGCTAAGAGTTCTCTGACAAACCTGAGAACACCAACACCAGGGGGCAAGTGATTTGTCATTGGGAAAGGGTACTCTCCAGGAGGACAGGGCACTATTTTTTCTCTTTTCCCCAATACACTCTTCCCTGCCTCTAACGACTCATTCTGCTTCTCTGGCCTATTCATGAGGTTCATATCAGAGGTAAATCACCATTAAAGGAGGCAAATTGAAAAATCAGTCTGATTTCCTTTATTTCTCCTTTCTATTTTGGTGACTAGGGAAAGGTCTGGAAATGTTGATAACCATTTTAACAGGATCAAAACAAAGGCCAGGCCAGACCAGGATGTTACTACTTTTTTTTTTCAATTTTTTTCTCTCTAAAATTCATAAGATCCTGAAACATCTTGACTTTATATTTTGCCTATCTGGATTGTATATGTACATCAATGTGCTTTCATGACCCTATTCCTATCGCTCAGAATTCCTTATCCTGTTTTCCCTTAATTTTTTTTTTTAAAGATTTTTTTATTTATTTGTCAGAGAGAGAGGGAGAGCGAGCGAGCACAGGCAGACAGAGAGGCAGGCAGAGGCAGAGGGAGAAGCAGGCTCTCTGCCGAGCAAGGAGCCTGATGTGGGACTCGATCCCAGGACCCTGGGATCATGACCTGAGCCAAAGGCAGCTGCTTAACCAACTGAGCCACCCAGGCGTCCCTCCCTTAATTTTTTAAAATCTTTTTGTTGTTGTTGTTGTTGTTGTTCTAAATGCAACTCAAAATATCATGTTTGTCAAGTCCACTCAATCTGAAAGTAATTATTTGTATGTTTTATTCACTCCTTTGTCCCTGTTACCTAGAACAAAGCTCACCATGGAAGGCAATCTATTCCTCCCTCATTCACTCATTCACTTCATACTCACTCATTCATTCACTAATAAATCTTCACGATATACTCTGTGTGGGATGAGCAATATCCATAACCACCTGGTCCTCATTTCCAAGACAGAGTTCATTGTTCCTCCCATTATATTCACACAGCATAGCTATCACTGGGTTCCCTGTACATGTGTGCTCTCTCTTTGTCGAGCCTAAGCTTTCTGAGAGTAGTCTGAGATGTAACAGTTTTTTGTTGGAAAAGCACAATGCCTGGCACAGTGCACTCAAATATTCATTGAAGAAAAGAAGAAAAGAAGGAAGTAAACTGTATTCATCAGAAGCCAATAACAGTAACTTTTTAGAAAAGTTCTAATGTCTTGTCCTATGTTTAAGAAGGTGGGAATGTAAGTTTTGGTGGGGGAGTGGTAGTCCCTTTTTTGCATCCTTCAAAGATAGCACCTTACTCTTGAGAAGGTGGGGGTTTACCAGCATACAGCACTTTTACCTGAGAAAATGACACTGGACTCTCTCCCAGGGGAGCAGATTCACTTTGCTCAGTGCAGGGAACAAGGGGGTTGACAGGGTGGGTGCTCAGCAGGAGGGTGGCCTCCACCTCATACAGTAAGTCTGCTGTGGCTTTGGCCATTCTTTTCATGAGGTGCAGGGCCAGTTCCAGGGTTCCCCCAGGGACAGTGATAGACTCTGTGGTAACCTTTCAGCCTGGTATGATGTGAATTTTGCCCAGAAGTCAATGCCAGCTGCTTGTGTAGACTTGAAACCAGCTTGGCATCTTGTGGGTGAAGAGCAAGGCAATGTTGACCACCAGCCACCTTCTGGGCAGCACAGGGACCAGCCAGGGCGGATTGCTAGGGAAGTAGGTAAGAAGGTAGCAGGCACATAGTAACAGGCTAACATAAGATGCCAATGAAGCCTTTTGGAAACACACACACACACACACACACACACTATCTGAAGAAACTTTGACTACTCTTTCATTCAGTACATTAAATTGAACTATGTAAAGTGAGGATATTAGTCCATTTTTGACTTACCAAAATAGTAATTCCACATACCTCACTCTAAGCTTTACTCTTCAGCATTAAAACAGCTCAGGAAATACCTGTTCTGTTGTAAATACCTGTTCTGTTAAAATGCGTTAAGTGTCTAGACCCTTACAAAGAAAGAAAGCAATTATAAAAACAAAAGTGAGGGGTTTTTTTCTTTTCTTTCTTTCTCTCTTTCTTTCCTTCCTTCCTTCCTTCTTTCTTTTTGTTTGTATTGCTTGTCTGAATATGATTTGGAGAGAGTTACAAGCATGAAGTAGGAATAGTGACAGTGGATAACTTAAAACATAGGCTCCAGGATTTCCGAGTGCATGTGGTTCTCCTCCCCTTTTTCTCACTCTCCTTTCTGACACTTGAGCAGTCCCCTCTTTATATCTAAATTGTTTCTATTCTGTTTCCAAATTGTTTCCTTGAGTCTCAATGATCACCATAGTACAGAATCTGGGAGTGGTCAGAAGTGAGAGACCCAGCCAGGAAAAGTCTTAGTCACTGTGTGGTGGATGAAGCCTGGAGTGTGCCCGGCGTGTTCACTTGACGGATTTCCAAGACAAAGGTAGACAGCTGCCTGACAGACAGGCCTGGTCACAGCAGGTTACAATGAACTGTGTCATCCAGACACACCAGGCAATTTCCTTTTTGAGTCACTTCTCAGCTCAGAGTGAATCATACTCCACCCTCCTCTTTTTCAGCCTTTATGCTTTCAGGCTCTGTGCCCTACTAGAAGGGAGACCATTTTCTCCCTGGCAGCAGCATTTCAGCAAAGAGCCTCCTGAAAAGGTCCTGTCTGCCTCAGTGGGCAGTGATAGGACTCCAGACGCAGCAGTGGTCACCTGAGATCCTGCCAGGTCTCAGGGCTTGGAGATGTGATTTGTGGAAAATGAGAGCCTCAGCGGAGAAACACACTTTTCTTTCCCATTTCAATTTTTCTCCTGAATGAAAAAATCAGAAGTTGGTCCCCTGAGTTTTTGTGATAGGAGAGATTTTGGGGTCACAGTGACACTTGTAAAGAATTTAGCTTTGAGCTTTGGTTGTTTTCAGCTTTCTTTCTTTCTTTCTTTCTTTTTTTTTTTTTTTTTTCATTTTTAACCTATGTACACTGGATAAAAATAAAGTAACTATTTATACGATGTAATTAAAGACAAGAATGTAAGCAATGGGTCTTTGGAATACAGAATGTGCTCTGTGGGATCCCTGTTCTTGTGAAGGTAGGGACGTGAGGTGGCTGCAACAAGTTGAGGCCACCGTCTTTACTCATCCTGCACTGAGCTCCCAGACCTGCAGAGCTCTGGCATCCAAGGAGGCATCCTCAGCTCTGCTCTTGCAGCTGGCCTTCCAGAACTGTGCCTCATCGGGGGCAGAAAAGTTGAACCCTCAAGCTTGAGAAAAGGATATGACTAATCATTGGATTTAAAAACTGGTGTCTGTACTTTAATTTTAGGCCAGGTCAAGAGCTTTGGGTTTTCCCTGAGAAGAGTCAGTACTAAAAAGGAAGCATTTTTGAGCTTTATTCTCCTTTGCTTTCCCCTCAAAGTTACTTTGCATCTCAGCCCAGAGAGAGGCAACCCTTCTGTGCAGTTTCCTCTGCTGACTTCTGCAGGGAGCGGGCAGGGCAGCAGATAACATGGTCTTGGGTGCTAACACTCATCCTTTTTCTCACTGTGGTGACATGCTTTGGGGTCTTGAAGTATTTTCAGTTCTTAAGAATCTTCATTTTAAAATGTGTGATTTTTCGGGGAAGCACCTGGGTGGCTCAGTGGGTTAAGCCTCTGCCTTCGGCTCAGGTCATGATCCCAGGGTCCTGGAATCGAGCCCCGCATCGGGCTTTCTGCTCTGTGGGGAGCCTGCTTCCTCCTCTCTCTCTGCCTGTCTCTCTGCCTAGTTGTGATTTCTCTCTGTCAAATAAATAAAATATATTTTTAAAAAGTGTGATTTTTCAAAAGGATTAATACCTTACTTCAGGAAGGGTTATATGGGTTAGGTTGGAGAGGCTAAAGCCATAGCGGGGTAAGGGAGCAAGTGGGGTGACGTGGAGGTGGAGAAGCCCATTGGCGAAATATCCCAGATTTCATAACTTCTCTCTGCTTACCTCTCTGCCAAATCCAGCTTCCATGCATCATGCAGAATTAGCTTGAGAATGTCACTTCCTTGTTCAGACTTTTTCAGTGACTTGCAATTGCTGCAAGAACAAAATCCAAACTCATTAGATTGGTGGCCAAGGTATCCATGGTCTTACTTCACTCTGCTCTTATAAACTATGGACAACCTTACCTCTCACCCCCAGTGTACCAGGGCTCTAACCTGCTCTTTGCTGGGTCCAGGACAGAGCCTGTAATTCCTCACCTCTTTTCCTTTGCTGACTTTGTTCTCTTAGCCTATACATTTCTTTCCAATTACTTGCATTCCTCCTCTCTTTTTATCAATTGTTGAGAACCTAACATTTTTACCTACTTCACAAAACTGTCCCCAGTTGCTAAAGTCAATCAATGGAAATCTCATATTTATTTATTTTCTGCAGTATCTGGTTTTGCCATACTTACAGCATCTTGTGCTTGTCCCCCATTCACAGTTATTTGAGGGCATGCCCTGATGTATTAACCTTTGCATACTCTATTGCACTGAGTATAGTGCCTGAAACATTAAAAGAATTCAGTAAATGAGCATTAAGATGTTGGTTCATGTTCCAACATTCCCAAGGCCTTGCCTTAAGGAAAGACTAAATTTTATTGCTTGAGTAAGTAGCCCAGAGGCAAAAAGGACCTGAGGGCACTAATAGAGACGATCCAAGTGGCATGTGGCTGCGTAACAACACTTTCCTTCCAGTTACAGGTGAGCGGCTTGGCATCAGGAAAACAAAAGAACTCAGGTGAGTTCATATGTGAATGTCCTTCACTGCTTTGCGGAAAATGAAGATGCAATCTTCATTCAGACGGTATTCGGTTCATCAGCATTGGACCAAACCTGCTTAGTAACCTAATGCATGGGCTCAGGGATGCCATTTAGCTAATTCAGTGCTTGCTTGGTTTTAGGGCTTTAGTATACCAGAAGCTTAGAGTTGGGGCTGTACTGTGGAGATCATCTTGTTGACATTATTAATGAATGTAAGGATATCTTCATCCCATTTGCTCCTCAGGAGTCCATGCTATGGCCTTTGCAGTCATGTGTATTCTAGGGAGTGGCCATGTGCCTTGGACACCACAGTACTGTACCCCTTGCTCATCCCCATTGCACACTGGGGCCTTGCAGGAAATGTGAGGGGATTTTTCACAGGTGGACACTTGGGAAAGATATGCGGAGGGTTAGACAACTTGGTAGAAACACCTTGACATCGTGCTGTGCCAATGAGTATAGCTGTCCTATAGCAAGGAGTAAAATGATGGGATCCCACCCTTAAAACTCAAAAATGACTGAAAAAGAAAAGCAATCTTAATGGCAAATTTCTGTAGTCATTCTTAAGAAAAACTTGGATCTTACACAGTAAGTAATTAAGAATTATCAAAGACAAATGGATCATGTCACAAAGGGAGATACTTTCAATATGCCAGTTTACAGAGCAATGTTAAGTACACATGATTTGGGCATTTAGTATTTTTGTAAATCTGACAAAGATTCACTTTAATGAAAAAAAAAAGAAAAACTTGGATCTTGCAATCTGCTTATAAGGAGCCATGGATTTATCATTTTCAATCAGATGAAAGTGTAGTATGTACTGTTAAGCATACTGTTAAGCATCGGTAGTTGTTTATGCAAATACAAGGACATTTAGAATATAAAGAACTAAGTCATGAGAATTTCATGTCTACTGAGGCATTCTTCACACAGACGAGGGTCAATAGAAAAATTTCACACTGCTGAATGAAGTCAGTTAATCTTAACTCTATTCATCTATTGACCTCGAAAAAATGATCTGACACTCATCTATAAATAATGATAACCAAAATAGTGAACTTTTAAAAAATTATAGTCATATTCTTTGGAGGTAAATATATATACTGAGTAGGTGTTATGAAAGAAGATTTCAGAAAATTGATTGATTCCTCTTGGCTACTTTGGCATTGGGTGAGTTATTGTTAGAAAATAAGGGCTGTTCTTGGATCTAAACTTAAGGAGATTCATTTATATTTTAATGTTTGGTAATAAATGAATAATTTTGAATTATTGCTACCATATTATTTAATTGTCAATTCAGATAATTTAAATGAGACATTTTTCACATTTTTCCATCTTAGGAGGCCTGAACACTGTTCATAATTCAGAAGGAAGATTGCTGTGATTAACTTTTGGACTATGGAATCCTTGTTCTATCTTTCCTATATCCTAGACCAGACATCAGAGCAGACACTTTCCATCTGTGACTTCTTACAGAGTTCTTCGTTAGAGCCCTTGAGCCTGGCTGTTAACTTCCACTTCAACCAGGTTGCAAAGAATTCTCAAGATAAAGTTCGAGATAATAAAGGAAACATCAAAGCTACTCACTCCAAACCACAGGCCATAAACACACACAAGCACAAGCACACTCTTGAGTGTGCACAGGACTATGGAGCTTCCTTGATTGATTCTGAAATGTGGCAGGCAGAGGGGCATTTGTATAGGGAGATGCAAATGTTGAGCTGAGCAACAACTGCTGTGATCTGTGATACACCATTTGTCTTGAAAGGGCCAAGAAAGATAGAGGCCTGAGTCCCTGAACTTTTGGAGGAGTCCAAACAACAGAGGCACCCTGGTGGAACAAAGGGCCATCAACATATGTGAGGGCTGCGTTTTGTCAACTAGGTATCATGTTCTGGCCACAGCATGACAGACAAATGCCAGGCCAGATGAGGAGATATGATCTGCTCGACCCGATGCATCTGTACCTGGATCGTGTGATGGGGGCAGATGCTGATTCAATATGGATGCAGGTGCAGAAAAAAAAGAGAAAGCACCCAGACACTAAAGCCAAGTGCTACGAAAGTCCAGAGGCTCCAGGGGAGGCTCAGTTTTCCAAGTTATTGATTTGAACTTTTATGTGGTTGTCTATGTGGTGCTGTGTTGAGGCTTTCTCACAGTGGAAGCCCAAGAGGATCTTTGACATCTGGAAACTGAAGTCTTCTTAGGAACACTGGTTTTTCTATTCTCATGTCATACATCTGCAGTTTCTCCCCTTGGTGATGGATGCTCTTGGTGCTGCTAGCTCTACCTAGATGGATCATTAAGATGAGACTGCCTCAATTACACAGGGTTGATGAGCTTGTTACACCTTGTCCAACTCACTAGCACAGGAAACCTGATTTTGCTTATTAAGGTAAACCATGTTTGTGTCACACAAGAGGCTTAGTGCTCTGCTCTCATCCTTGAGAATGCCCAATATCAAGTACACTGAAGAGTTCTTAAGATCAGAGCTCAACATTTCCTGATTGTTTCTCTGGTTGCTTTTATTTTAAAAAAATATTTATAATCTTTTATCTGTTAGTCAATGTGCAATATGCTTAGATGAAATGGCCTGCACTTGCATAAAAAAGAAATATTAATGCAATTGTTGAAAATAAAGAAGCTCTTCACTCCCCAGTGAAAGATGGCCTCTATCCTGGAAAACAGAATATGCTGGAAGCTCTCCAAAGGGAGTATTTCCAGCTTCTGAAACATGTTGACATCTGGTTGCTAATGGGAGCACAACTATTTCCCCCTCCGTATTTCCTTGTCGATCTCCCCTTTCTCCTTCTTCCTTTTTGCTACTTTTAGTGTTGTTACTTTGCTCCTCCCCTTTCCTTTAGGATATTTTTTGGTTCACTTAAAGATTGTGTTCAGAAGCATGAAATCACTCAAAGTTTTTTCTTCCTTCCTGTTCCTTGTTTTTTAATATTAAAATTTTTTTTAAAAAGACTTTAGTTATTTTCGTGAGAGAGAGAGAGTGAGTGGGCATGAGTAGAGGAACATTGGGAGAAGAAGAGGCAGACACCTCACTGAGCAAGGAGCCAGATGTGGGGGTCCCAGGACCCTGAGATTATGACCCCTGCCGAAGGCAGATACTTAACCAAATGTGCTACCCATGTGCCCTGTGCTGCTCAATTTTTAAAATTTAAACTTTTATTGAGATTATTATAGATTACATGTGGCTGTATTCTTTACCCAACTTCTCACAATTGTAACACTTTGCAAACTATAGTTATAAAGGATGAGGACATTCATGAAATCCATCCTTATTGAAATTTCTCCAGTTTTACTTGTATTAGCATCTGTGTGTGCATTTAGTGAAATACAATTCCATCACACACATAAGTCTGTGTATCCATCATCAGTATAAAACACGGAGTGCTTCCTTACTACAAGGACCCTCCTTATTGCCCCTCTTTTTTACTGATAGACTTTAATTTTTAGAAGTGTTTTAGACCTGCAAAGAAATGAAGCAGTTGGTACAGAAAGTTCCCATATACTTCCTTCACTTCCTAAATACAGCTCTCTATTATTATCATTTTATGTTATTATGGTTTATTAAGTCGTTATTAATCAATTCCTATTAACTAAAGTTCGTAGTATATTCAGATTTTCTTAGTTTTTTCCTAATGTTCCTTTCCTGATTCAGAATGTTCCTTTTCTGATTCAGAATGTAGGATGCTACATTATACTTAGTGGTCATGTCTTCTTCAGCTGCTCTCAGCGGTGGCATTTTATGACTTCCCTTGATTTTGATAACTTTGAAAAGTTTTGAGAAGCATTGATCAAGTATTTTGTAGGATACTTCTTTATTGGCATATGCCTGATATTTTTCTCATAGATTAGACTGAAGTTATGTTTTTGGGGAGGAAGATCATAGAGAGGAACTGTCATTTTCATCCCATCATACCAAGGCTACATACTATTGACATGATTTATAACTGTCAATGTTGACATTGCTCACTTGGATGAGGTTGTGATTATTAGGCACCACTCATTCTTTTTATTTTAAAGATTTTATTTTTAAGTCATCTTTATGCTGATCATGGTGCTCAGACCTTTAGATCAAGAATTGCATGCACTGCTGACTCAGCCAGCCAGGCACCTGTATTCTTCACAAAGAGCTGGATGTACTAGCTAATGTAATAAGGCAACAAAAGGAAATAAAAGGTATATAGACTGGGAGGGAAAAAATAAAACTGCCTTTGTTCACAGATGACATGATTGTTTATGTAAAAAAAAAATATACAAAAACCCCTCTGGGAACTAATAAACATAATATTATAGCAAGGTTGTAGGATACAAGATTAATGTATAATTCACTTTCTTACATACCAGCAATGAACAATTGGCATTTGAAATTTAAAATACAATATTAAGTCCTAAAACGTTAAATACTTAGGTATAAATCTAACAAAATACATGTAAGATCTATATGAAGAAAACTACAAAACTCAGATGAAAGAAATAAAAGGAAAACTAAATAAATGATGAGATTCCATGCTTAACAATATGTTAAGAAAAGACTTGATATGATCAACATGTCCGTTCTTGTAAAGGTGGTAAATAGATTCAAGTCAATCCCACTTAAAATAATAGCAAGTTACTTTGTGGATATTGGCAAATGGATTTTGAAGTTTGAATGAAAAGGGAAAAAGATCATAGGGTAGCTCTATTTTTAACTTTTTGAGGAAACTCCATACTGTTTTCCAAAGTGGCTGCAACAGCTTGCATAGAATGTAGTCATCCGAAGGGTCATATTCACCTGAATGTTTACAGCAACATTGTCCAAAATAGCCAAAATAGCCAAACTATAGAAATAATCTAGATGTCCAACAACAGATGAGTGGATAAAGAAGATTTGGTATATTTATATCTATCTATATCTATATATCTATCTACATCGATACTTATCTGTGTGTGTTTGTGTGTGTGTGTGTATGCCACCATCAAAAAACCCCCAAATATTGCCATCTGTAGTGACATGGATGAAACTAAAGGGTATTATGTGACACGAAATAAGTCAACTGGAGAAAGACAATTATCATATGATCTCTCTGATGAGGAATTTGAGAGGTGGGGGGGTTCGTGGGGGGAAGGAAGGGAAAAAAATGAAACAAGATGGGACCAGGGAGGGAGACAAACCATAAGAGACTCTTAATCTCAGCAAACAATCTCAGGGTTGGTGAGGGTTGGTGGGGGCAGGGATAGGGTGGCTGGGTGATGGACATTAAGGTGTGTATGTGCTATGGTGGTGAGTGTTGTGAATCGTCTAAGACTGATGATTCACAGACCTGTACCCCAAAGCATATATTATATGTTAATAACATTAAAAAAAAAAAGAAAAGGGAAAAGGACCCAGAATAGCCAACTAAATAGTGGGGAAGAAAAAATGATTTCAGAGGATTGACATAGCCCACTTCAAGAGATACCAGAAATTTATAGTGGTAAGAGCAGTTTGGGTGGGTGAAAGAACAGAAAATTAGGGCAGAACAGAGAGCCAGAAATAAATATATACACTATATAACATAATAGATCTACATAAACATAGCCAACTGGTCTTTGACAAAAGAGCAAAGCCGATACAACGGAGGAAAGACAGACTTTTCAACAACTGGTGCTGGAGTGATTGGACATCCACATGCGTAGGCTCGGTTCTAGACACAAACCTTATATTCTCCAAGTAATTGAATTGAACATGGATCACAGACGTACATATGAAATGCAAAACTATAAAACCCATCAAGATAACATAGAAGAAAATATAGGTAACCTTGGATTTGATAATAACTTTTCAGATACAATATGCAATTTATGATCCATGAAAGATGTAATTTTAATAAAAGCAAAAACGCTGCTCTGTGAAAGGACACAGTCAGAATAGGAAGACAAGCCATAGATTAGGAAAAAACATTTGTCCAGACACACAGAATGTATGAAACCCTCACAGCTACAGGATGAATCAAAATATAAACTGGAAACTTGGAATGATAAAGATGTGTCAAAATAAGTACATCACTTGTAACAAACGTCCCACCTTGGGACTGGATGTTGGTAAAATGGGAGGCTGTGCATGTGTAGGGGCAGAGAGTGTACAGGAAAACTTCCTCTCGATTTTATTATGGCCTAAAACTGTTCTAAAAATAAACTCTGTTAGAAAAAATCAATTCAGCATATTTGTGCATCTGTGGCATGTCTCTTGGTGAGGGAGGTTGAGTCTCAGACTAAAGGACAAATTGCTTGGCTTGCTGTACCCACTGCTTTCCTGATTACACTGGTCCATTCCATTTCTCCCATAAGAAAGGGAGTCTCAGTCTTGCTGTTAGGTATAGTCGGAAGGAATCCACTGTGTTGGTGCTGCTCTGTGCTGTGAGAAGGACCCCCTTCCCCGAGCAAGAAATGAGCTTGTCTGTGCTATTCACTGTTGTAGGTTGAGGGTTAAGAAGCCTTGGAACAGGATCACCTTATTCTGCTGGTGGGATAGGGGCTGTGACCATCTTGCTGGGGGGCTTCAAGTCCCAGGTTCCCAAACCTTTATATCTTTCCCTGCTACTTTCCACCATTTTTGTTTGGCAATTCCCAGGATTTATAGTTGTATTGAGTCAGGAAGAGAAGACAGAAATGGATCTATGCCATTCTGTTGGGACCAGAGATTTGTTTCTCTAAGTTTTGAGCATAGATGTATATGGCAGATACTAAAAGAATTTGCTTTGTCTGGCTGCCTTTATGATGCTTTATTTGAACAATGTACAGACTAATTTCCTTTATCATTACAACCTATGTTGAGCTTTACTGGACTTTATTCATCTATGAATAAAGACTGCATCAAATAGAGCACTGATTTATTTGACCAAGGCTCCTTTGTGGAGAAGGATGTGAGATGTTTTGAAGTGGGATAGAAAAAGGACACAGGACAATTAAGGGGGAGTTCAGGACTTCCCCCATACAGTGCTACACAGTCTCCCAGGAATATACCATCCACCTGACACTGGGTCACACTTGTATGTGAAATCAGGTAGGCATTGTGAGCTGTATGACTGAAGTAACAAAAGAAGACCCCAACTCTGTTAACAAAGACTACTGCAGAGCAGGGTAAGGATACTTATCATTTGTTTGGTCCTTCATAATTTCAAGTAATGGTAAAGTCCAATCAAACTTAACAGTTTCTAAGCTTGTAATAAAATCATGCTCATTGTTCCCATCTTCACATATTTTATATATTTTGTATATTTAAATCAACTTCAAATAACATTTTAAAATATTTATTGTGAAACACAAGACATGTGAGCAAACAGAAGAACCATAAATACATAGCATAATAAATTATTACTCTCTTTAACTTATTTTTGAACTTGATGTAAATGAAGTCCTGCAATATACATATTTTGTGACTGACTTATTTCCTTAAACACTATGCTATTTATCCATATTACTTTAATTGATTTAAATTTAGCTCTGATATAAAAGGGCATACCCACAAATAGAAAAATGAGATATGAACAAGAATAAATATAAAAGAATTACAGGATATATAGTGTTAGTTTCAAAGATGGTGTAAACATAAAGGTAAAAAAAAATAGAAAAAAAATGTTAGGGATCTCAAACAAATACAAGAATAAAAAATATTTCATGAATTGTTACTTTTGGGTTGCCTACAAGAGTCAGGTTGTATTTCTTTTAACTCTATAATGGCTTTGTGGGTTTGTGTCATTATCCCTATATTCAAATCAGAGAATGGAGATTCAGAGAAGCCATGTTCCTGCTCAAGGTCAGCAGTTTCATAGCCCACATTCACACTTCAGACGCATGTTCTGACCCACTTATACCATTACAAAACTGTCCCCAAAACATCAAAGGGAACCAAAAAGATCTGCCAGAGGTCAGTGAAGAAATGTTGATGAATAATAAACAGAAAACTAACTCATTAATTCCTATGTTGATTCAGCACCCTCCCCCCAGTGAAACCAAGTCATTTTGGACAAAAAGGGTAAAACAAATATTGTTAAGAGGAAATCTAAGCCAAAGGAAATCGTGAAAAAGTTCTCTTTGATTAGTGTTTCAATCTCTTGGCCAAAATGAATCATAGACCCAAATGGATAAAACTTCTTGTGCTTGTTGAATGAATGAGTGGCTAGTGTCAAGCAGCCACTGTTGGTAATTGTTGAAGCCTGTAGAAAACTAGTGAAAGTAAGAATGTGGGAAGTAAAGTTCTAGTGTCCTTTCCGGGAAAGAATTCTACCAATTATAGGCTTGAAATCCTGTTGCAGATTTAAACAAGAGTTGAGAAATAATTTCTAAATGTTTAGAAAGGAAACATGATCATCAAAGCCACCACGGATTTACTAAGAACAAGTCGTTATGTGGACTAGCTCAATTTCCTTTTTCATTAGTGTTGCCAGCTGGTAAACAGATCTGGATTTCAACAAGGCATCTGACAGGGGTCTCCTGTTATCCTTTTGGAAAGATGGTGAGATATGAGTCAAAGAATTTAAGAGCCACAGAGTGCTGAGTGAGATGAAAGTCACCTTGGAGGGCATTCAGTGTGGGCTCAGGGCTGCTCTCCTCTTGGTCCTGGCCCCTTGTCCTTAAGGACTTGGAGGAAGGAGTGGAAAGAAAATGTATCAAATTACTGGATGATTAGAAGCTGGATGGGTAATGAATAGGAAGGATAACTGGACATGGATATTGAAACATCCCAAGTATCCGGAAATATTTAATAACTAAAGCTTATTAGAGATTAATAGAATTCTTCACATTTGGTTAAAAGTACTATGAAAGAATAGAAACAATTTTGCATAATAGGGACACAAAGCCTAGCCTCAGCTCCTGGAGAAAACACCTTGGTGGTTGAGTGGACATTAAATATCCATCGACTTAGCCATGCACCCTCTGTATTACCTCTGTAAATCCATGTCACACCCAACTTCAAGAACTGATCATAAAGGCCTCTGGGATTATAAAATACTCTGTGTCTTCCTGTTTAGATGATCTTTCTGTCATCTATTTTCTTTTTTTCCACTGGATACAAGCTCTAGCTCTGTGCTAGCATTTGCCAGTTTCTTCCTAAAATGTTGTGGATTTATAAACACCTTAAGGGATCCAATAACACTCTACCGGCTTGAGGCTTTGACTCCTATTTCAGACATCTCTGTGTTCTCAGCAAAGTAGTTGTTCAATAAATAATTCCTCAATGAATGTAATTAAGGGCTAATGTGATCTTGGGTCAATCAACATATACAGTGTCCAGACATGGGCCACAAGGGTGAGTTGGAGAGGTCAGTGGCACATGGAAGTGACTCTACATTAGACATCAGTTGGCTGGAGGACTTCAAATAACATCATAAGAAGAATGGCAGAAAAAAAAAAAGGAGGATTTGTTTGCTGTTTTTGTTCATTTGTTTCATTTTGTTTCATTTGGGCTGGAAAATAAAATAGTTAGGAACGGAGAGGAATGATACAGAAAATAATCTCTAAGAACTTCATCTGAAGAATGATTTACCTTGCTCTGTTTTTCTCTAGTGGGAAAAGCAAGTCGAAACCACATACACACATAATTTAGTTTGACAAGAAACAATCTTCTAAAAATTAAGAATGAAGCAAGGGTAGAATAGGATGTCTCAGTAAGCCATGAGTCATATTTATTGGAGATTTTCACAGAATTGAAATAACATCAATAGATAATATTATTGAGGTTATGAGACTAGCTTATTATAAAACAAGGGCATATGACCCTGGAATAATCTTGGCTCTATGTGATCCAGTTAATAAGGATAAAAAGTCAAAAAAATGAACTTTGGAGTATTCAACCAGTGGTTCTATGCAGATTGACCCTCAGACCAATAAGATTTAGAAAAGTTGTAAGTTAAATGAAATAATTTTAAATCATTTACTAGAAAGTGGGATTGATTTTAACAAGTTCATTAATTCATTTATTTGTATTTTTAAGGTGTAATATTTTTATTGCATGATTTATTCTCTCAGAGTGCTCAAAATTGAATCCTTAGATCAGAGAATGGACACTAGAACTTCTGAGCCTTTGGCACTGAGCTGAGGTATGACCTGGCCCCATCTTACTGGTAACAAAGTAACCATAACTTGAGGTAGTAAATGTAAATATTTTCTCCCATTCTGTGGGTTGCCTCTTTGTTTTGTTGACTGTTCCCTTTATTGCTCAGAAGCTTTTTATGTTGATAAAGTCCCCAAAGTTTATTTCCAGGTTTGTTTCCTCTGACTTTGGAGACTCGTTTTGAAAGAAGTTTCTGTGGGCAATGTAGAAGAGGTTAGTAGATTCCCTTCTGGGATTTTGATGGATTCCTGATTCACATTGAGGTCTTTAATCTATTTAGAGTATGATATAAGAGAATGGTCAAGTTTCATTTTTCTGTATATAGCTGTTCAATTTCCCAGGCACCATTTATTGAAGAGACTGTCTTTTTCCACTGGATAATTTTTCCTGCTTTGTCAAAGATTAGTTGACCATAGAGTTGATGATCCATATCTGAGTTCTCTATTCTCTTCCATTGATCTATGTGTCTGTTTTTGTTCTAGTATTACAGTGTCTTGGTGCTCACAGCTTTGTAATATAGCTTTAAAAATCAGGCAATGTGATGCCTCCAGCTTTTTTGTTTGTTTGTTTTTTCAACATTTCCTTGGTGATTCCTGGTCTTTTCTGGTCCCATGCAAATTTTAGGGTTGTTTGTTCCAGCACTTTGAAATCCACAAAAAAGGAGAAGATATTTGCAAATAACACTACAGATAAGGGGCTAATATCTGAGATCTATAAAGAACTTTTCAAACTCAAAACCCAAAAAACAAATACTCAAGTAAAAAAAAAAAATGGGCAGAAGATATGAACAGACACTTCTCCAAAATAGACAAATGGCTAACAGTCACATGAAAAAATGTTCACCATCATTAGCCATTGGGGAAATTCAAATCAAAACCACTTTGAAATACCACTTTATACCAGTTAGAATGTCAAAAATTGACAAGAAACAACAAATATTGGAGAAGTTGTGGAGAAAGGGGAACCCTCTTATACTGTTGGTGGGAATGCAAATAGGTATAGCTGCTTTGGAAAACAGGTGGAAGTTCCTAAAAATTAAAAATAGAGCTAACCTATGACCCAGCAATTGCACTACTAGGTGCTTACCCCAAAGATACAGATGTAGTGAAAATAGTCAAACTTTTTTTGGAAAGAGATGAAATACCCTTCAACAGATGAATGGATAAGGATGTGATCCATAATCGTTTTCCAGAAAAGCAACTAAAGTTAACTTTATAAAAATTGCACATTCAATACATGCTTACATCAATGTATAAAAAGCTAAAAAAAAAATGTGGTCCATATATGCAATGGAATATTACTCAATCATCAGAAAGGATGAATACTGAACTTTAGCATCAACATGAATGGGACTGGAGGAGATTATGCTAAGTGAAGTAAGTCAAGCAGAGAAAGTCAATTACAATATAGTTTCACTTATTTGTGAAACATAAGGAATAGCATGGAGGACATTAGGAGAAGGAAGGGAAAAATGAAGGGGGGGGGACAAGAGTGGGAGATGAATCATGAAAGACTATGGACTCTGGGAAACAAACCGAGGATTTTAGAAGGGAGGGGGTGGGGGGATTGGTGAGCCTGGTGCTGCGTATTAAGGAGGGCATGTATTGCATGGAGCAGTGGGTGTTATGTACAAATAAGACTCATGGAACACATCATCAAAAACTAATGATGTACTCTATGTTGACTAACATAAGATATTAAATATATATATATATATATATATATAGAGAGAGAGAGAGAGAGAGAGAGAAAGAGAGAGAGAGAGAGCGCGTGCACACGCACAAGTGGGAGAGGGAGAGAGAATCTCTAGCAGACTTTGCACTGAGCATAGACCCCAACTAGTGCTTGATTTCAATACCTTGAGATGATGACCTGAGCCCAAACCAAGGATCACCCAGGAGCCTCAAGATCTCTCAGTTTTTAATGTAAGCATTCATAGCTATAGATCTCCCCCTTTGCACCACTTTCTCTACAGTCTGTATTTTGGGTAGGTTGTTTTTGTGATCATTCATCTGAAAGTATTATCTAATTTTCCTTTGAATTTACTCTTTGATCCACTAGTTGTTTAAAAATATGTTGTTAAATTTCTACAATCTTGTGTTCAGTTTTTCTTTTGTTAATGATTTCTAATTTCATCCTGCTGTGTTCAAAGAAGGTATTTTCTGAGACACCTATCTTTTTAAATCTATAGAGAATTTGTGGCCTAACTCAGGGTCTATCCTGGAACATGTCCCCTGTGCACTTGAGAAAGAGTGTGCCCATGGGTTTTGAAGGGTAGCATGTACTTCAGGTGTCTTTTGGGTCTGGTTGGCTTATTGTGTTACGTCCTTTATTTTTGTACTCATCTTCTGTCTGGTTGCTCTATCCAGTAACTGAGAGCATGATATTGAAGTCTCCAGCTACTTTCGTGAAGCTGTCTATTTCTTCTTCAGTTCTGTAGAGTTTTAATTCATATTTTTTGATGGGATGTCATTAGGAGCATAAAACTTTTGGGCACTTGGATGGCTCAGTTGTTTAAAGATCTTGCCTTCAGCTAAGGTCATGATTTCAGAGTCCTCAGCTCAAGCAAGCCCTACATCCAGCTCCTTGCTTAGTGGAGCTCCTGTTTCTCCCTCTCCCACTCCCCCCACCTATGAACACACTCTCTCCCTCTGTCAAATACATAAATAAAATCTTTTTAAAAATAAATAAAAAATAAATGTTTATATTTTTTATACCATTTTGCAGAATTGAATTTTCTTTTTAAAATTTAATTTTTTCAGTGTTCCACCATTCATTGTTTATACACCACACCCAGTGCTCCATGCAATATATGCCCTCCTTAATACCCACCACCAGGCTCACCTATCACCCCACTCCACTCCCTTCCAAAACCACCCGTTTGTTTCTCAGAGTCCACAGTCTCTCATTTTTTGTCTCCCCCTTAGATTTCCCCCAATTCACTTTTCCTTTCCTTCTCCTAATGTCCTCCATGTTATCCCTTATGCTCCATAAGTAAGTACAACCATATAGTAATTGACTCTGCTTGACTTATTTCACTCAGCATAATTTTCTCCAATCCCGTCCATGTTGATACAAAAGTTGAGCATTCATCAAGACAGGGCTGGAGATGTGGAAAACGAGAACCCTCTCACACTCTTTGTGTGAATATAAGATGGTGCAGCCACTTTGGAAAACAGGTGGAGATTCTGTAAGAAATTAAAAATAGGGCTACCCTATGACCCCGGAATTGCACTACCGGGTATTTATCCAAAGATAATGATGTAGTGAAAAGAAAGGCCATATGTACCCTAATGTTCATAGCAGCAATGGCCACATTGCCAAACTGCGGAAAAAGCCAAGATGCCCTTCAACAGATGAGTGGATAAAGAATTGAACCTTCTATTAATATATAATCTTTGTCTCTTTATCTCTTATAACCTGAAAGTCTATGTCTGATATTAGCATAGCCAGCCCTGTTCTCTTTTGATTACTATTTACATGGAATACCTTTTTCCATCTTTTCTTTGTCTACCTTTTGATTTCTTTGGATTTCAAGGAAGTTTCTTTTACACAGTACTTTTTTGATCACATATTTTCATCTGTTCTGCCTATCACTTTCTTTTGATTGGAGAGCTTAGTCCAATTACATTTTAAAATAATTATTTATGGGACATAAGATAATGTCTAAACTTGTTGAGTCACTATGTTGTACACCTGAAACTAATGTAATATTGTATCTCAACTACACAAAGGAAAGAAAGAAAGAAAGAAAGAAAGAAAGAAAGAAAAAGAGAAAGAAAGAAAATAAATAGGGACAGAAAATAAATTGTACTTGCTGAGGGCTGAGGGGTGGGTGGGAATGGGGAATTACTGTTTAATGGGTACAGAATTTCAGTTTTGCAAGATGAAAAGAGTTCTGGAGTTGTATGGTGGTCATGGTTACATGACAATATGGATGTAATTGATACCATTAAACTGTATACTTAAAAATGGTTAAGATGGCAAGTTTTATGTCATGTGTATTTTACTACAATAAAAACATTTTAAGGTAAAAAAATAATAATTACTTATAAGTAGAGATGTTTGTCACCATGCTCTTTGTTTTCTATATGCCTTATAGATTTTTGTTTGTTTGTTTCTCATTTCTTGCATTATTTTTTTAAAGATTTTTTATTTATTTGACAAAGACAGCCAGAGAGGGAACACAAGCAGGGTGTGTGGGAGAGGGAGAAGCAGGCTTCCCACCAAGCAGGGAGCCCACCATGGAGCTGGATTCCAGGACCTTAGGATCATAACCCAAGCTAGAAGGAAGATGCTTGATGACTGAGCCACCCACGTGCCCCCATTTCTTGCATTATTAACTTCTTTTGTGTTTAGTTGATTTGTTCTATTAAAATGTTGAATTTCCATTCTAATTTCCTTTTGTGTATAGTCTATAGCTATTTATTTGTGATTATAATGGTGATTACATTTAGTATCCTAAAGTTTAATGCTCAAATTTCAATTTATACAGCTTAACTTTAATAACAATAATTTTGTATTTAAGTACAAAAACTCTGCTCCTTTACAGCTCTGTCTCTGCCTCTTGCCCATTTTATAATTGGGTTGTTCATTTTCTTATTGTTGAGTTTTAACATTTCTTTGCATATTTTGGATAACTATCCTTTATCAGATGAGTCTTCTGTGACATATTTTTTTTCCTAGTATGTGGCTTTTCTTCTTATTCTCTTGGCAATATCTTTCACAGAGCACTGTTTTATGTTGTCATAAATTTATGTAGAGTAAATGTGTAAGACAATTTATATTGTATGTCGCAACTAGCGCGACAAGTCGACCAGGAAATGTGAGGGTAAGAGGATGGTGAAAAGAAATTAAGAAACAAAGAGATGGAGGCAGGAGGAGCACTGAGGAGGATGTCCAACAATACTAAGTTGATTCAAAGCATTAAGGCCATATATAGTGACAGGAGAAACAATACACCTGTGTCCAGTTAAACAACCACGGGTTCCCATAATAAGTTTCACATTTAACTATAAGCAGACCTCGTGACACCAAACGGCTGATGCTAGTACAATTATTCTGTATTGATATGGAAAACCTGAAAGTAATTTAGGAGCAGTACCAGGGCAGCAAGGACCAGCAACGAACTTTTGACCCAACCGAATTGTTCTCATTTGTTTAGCAAGCATGTGGGAAGTCACGTAGGCGAGCGCACAACACATAGCACAGACCCTTTCTCAGTGCTACTCAACTTTTCCGTCCTAAACCTCTGTTAGGTTATTCGGACTTTAAAGGAGGCACAAGTCAGGGCCTGGTTTGGTCCTCCTCTCAAGCCTTATTGCGGCCTCCCACAATTGTAAATGTGGGGGGAGCGGTAAATAGAAGTAAGGTAAGGTATGATCTTTCCACATTGGTGAACTGGAAAAATAATGATATCAGTAAAGTGTGACCTTGTATAATATAATATCTAGAACAATCACTAACCAATTATCTAAAGGGATATACTTAAAATCATTAAAGTTAAATAAAAATGGATATCTAAAAAATATTCAGATAACTCATGGGAAGGCAGGAAAAAAGAAAGAGATGGTTGTTTTGAAAGACTGAGTATTTGTCTCCCCACCCCACAAAGTCATATGTTGTGGTCTAATCCCTAATTTGATAGTATTTGGAAGTGGAACCTTTAGGAGGAAATTAGGTCATGTTGGTAAAGCCCTCATGATAGGATCCTATTAGTGCTTTGGTAAGAAGAGGTCACAGAGGGGCACCTGGGTGGTTCAGTAAGTTAAAGCCTCTGCCTTCGGCTCAGGTCATGATCCCAGAGTCGTGGGATTGAGCCCCACATTGGGCTCTCTGCTCTGCAGGGAGCCTGCTTCCTCCTCTCTCTCTCTGCCTGCCTCTCTACCTACTTGTGACCCCTGTCTGTCAAATAAATAAATAAAATCTTAAAAAAAAAAAAAAAAGAGGTCACAGAGCTATCTAACCCTCTCTTTGACTCACAAAGATAAAAAGAGAAGTTGGCAGTCTGAAACCTGGAAAAAGGCCCTTGTTGGAATACAACCTTGCTGGGATCTTGATTTTGGACTTCTAGCCTCCAGCAGAGTGAGAAACAAATAAATACATAAACAAAGCATAGCAAACAAACAAAATAAACCAGTTATGGTAGTTTGTTACAGTAGCCTGATGCAGACACAGATGATAAACAACTTTAAAACCCCAAAAAGAATGAACAGAAAACAAAATCTCAGACTTAAGCTCTAACAACTATAATTACATTATAGGTAATTTATCTAAATACACAAAATACAGGAATTAAAAACATAGCCAAATTAAATACTGTATACAAGAATCTCAGTTTAGATATAAGATAGGTAGATTTAAAATAAATGATAATAAAGATGTATCATGCAGGGATGCCTGGGTGGCTCAGTTGATTAAACATCTGTTGTCTGCCTTCAGCTCAGATCATGATCTGGGGGTCCTGGGATCTAACCCCATGTTCAGCTCCCTGCTCAACAGGGACAATGCTTTCTCTCTCTCTATCAAATAAATAAATAAATCTTTAAAAATATGTATCATGCAAATATTAATCAAAGGAAGTGAATAATGTTATACTAGTAGGCACTACAATATTAGATTATTATATGAGATATTAGATTCTGCTTGTGTGGTCATATCATATTTATCTTTCTCCAAATGACTTACTACACTTAGCATCATACCTTCAGGTTCCATTCATGTTACCACAAATGACAAGATTTCCTTTTTTTTTTTTTTTTTTTTAATGTCCATTGTATATACCTATCACATCTTTATCCACTGGTCTATGTGTCTGTTTTTATGTCAGTACCCTAATGTTTTCATTATAACTTTGTAATATAGTTTGAAATCAGGGAGTGTTGTACCTCCAACTTTGTTCTTCTTTCTCAAGATCACTTTGGCTATTTGAAGTGTTTTGTTCTACCTCTGTGAAAAATGCCATTGGAATTTTGATTGGGATTGCGTTGAATCTGTAGATTGTTTTGGGTAGCATGGACCATTTAAACAATGTTAATTACAAATCTCGAGCATGAGATTTCCATTTATTTGTGTTGTCTACAATTTTTTTCATAAGTGTTTTGTAGTTTTCAGTGCACAGGTTTTTTTTACCTCCTTGCCTAAATTTATTCCTAGGTATTATATTCTTTTCAGTGAAATTGTAAATGGAATTTTATAAACTTCTTTTTGGCAGTCACTGTTAACATATAGAAATGGAACAGATTCTGTATATCAATTTCGTATCCTTAACTTTACTGAATTCATTTTTAGTTGCAACAGTTTTTTGGTAGAGTCTTTAGAATTTTCTATATATAATTTTATGTCATCTGAAAATAGTGACAGTTTTATTTCTTCCTTTTCAATTTGAATGCCTTTTACTATTTGTTTGTTTGTTTGTTTTTGTTTTTGTTTTCCTAACTGTGGCTAGAACTTCCAATAGTATGGTGAACAGAAGTGGGAAGACTGAGCATTCTTGTTTTACTCCTGCTCTTAGAAGAAAAGCTGTCAGCTTTTCACCACTGAGTATGATGTTAGCTGTGAGTTTGTCATATATTGCCTTTATTATATTGAGGTATATTCATTCTATATGAACTTTGTTGAGAGTTTTTATATAAATGAATTTTTAATTTTGTCAAAAGCTCTTTATCCATCTATTAAGATGATCATAGTATTCGTCATCTTCATTTTGTAAATTTGGCATATCATATTGATTTGCAGATGACGAACCATCCTTGCATCTCTGGAATAAATCCCACTTGATCATGGTGTATAATCCTTTTATTGTATTGTTATTTTTCAGTCTCTTTTAGAGTAATTGGTCTATTCAGATTTTCTATTGATTCATGACACTCTTGGAAGAGTATGTTTCTAGAATTTATCCATCTCTTCTAGGTCATCCAATTTGTTAGCTTATAACTGTTTATAGTAGTCACTTATGATCCTTTGTATTTCTGCATTATCAGTTATAACTTCCTTTTCATTTCTGATTTTATTTATTTGATCCCTCTCTTTTTCTTGGTGAATCTTGCTAAAGTTTTGTCAATTTTGTTTATATTGTCAAAGAAACTGCTCTTAGTTTCATTGATCTTTTTTATTGTCTTTTAGTGTCCACTTCATTTATTCCTACTAAGTTTATTATTTCCTTCCTTCTATTAACTTTGGGATTATTCTGTTCTTTTCCTAATTCTTTTGGTGTTAGGGTTAGGTTGTTTATTTTAGTTTTTCTTGTCTTTTGAGGTAGGCCTATATTACTATAAACTTCCCTCTTAGAATTGTTTTTGCTGTATCCCATAGAATATGGATTGTTGTTTTCCTATTTTCATTTTTCTCCAGGTGTTTTTAAAAGTTATCCTTTCATTTCTTCTTTGATCCATTGGTTGTTCAATAGTATGTGACTTACCTAGTTTTCTTCCTGCAATTGATTACTAGTTTCATACTGTTGTGGTCAGAAAAGATACTTGACATGATTTCAATCTTCTTAAATTTATTGAGACATGTGTTCTAACATATAACCTATTCTGAAAATGTTCCATCTGAACTTGAGAAGAATATGTATTCTGCTTTTTGATAGAATGTTCTGTATATAGCTATTAAGTCCATTTTGTCTAATGTGTTATTTAAGGCCAATGTTTCCTTATTGATTTTCTGTCAGGATGATCTATCCATTGATATAAGGGATATTAAGGTTTCCTATTTTTCCCTTCATGTCTTTTAATACTTTTTATATTTAGGTGCTACTATGTTGGGTTCATAAATATTTACAAATGTTATATTCTCTTGTTGGATTTTCCCCTTTATCATTATGTAATGCCCTTCTTTGTCTTTTATTACAGTCTTTGTTTTAGAGTGTATTTTATGTGATATAAGTACAGCTACACCAGATTTCTGTTTGTTTCCATTTGAATGGAATATCTTTTTCTATCCTGTGGTTTTCAGTGGGTATGTCTGTATGTCTGAAGTGAGTCTGTTAGAGGTAGCATTTAGCATTTAGATGGGTTTAGTTTTTTTTTTTTTTTTTAATCCATTCAGCAACTCTATGTCTCTTGATGGAAGAATCTAGTTGTTTACATTTAAAGTAATTATTGATAATATGTACTTATTGCTATTTGTTCATTATTTTCTGGAAGTTTTTGTAGCTCTTCTCCGTTCCTTTCTTCTCTTTCTCTACTCCCTTGGAATTTGGTGATTTTGTCTGGTATTATGTTTGGATTCCCTTCTAACCGTCTTTTGTGCACCCACTAAAGATTTTTGCTTTGTGGTTACTGTGAGGTTCGATTATAACATCCTATGTGTATATGGTTCGATTATAACATCTTATGTGTATATAACATTCTATTTTAAGTTAATAGAATCTTAAGTTTGAATATATTCTAGAAACTACATTTTACACCCCCATGTGTTCTTTTTTTTTTGACAAAACCTTACATTTTTAAATTTTGCATATCTTTTAGCTAATTATTATAGTTATAGTTAATTGTACTACTTTTGTATTTAAACCTCCATATTAGCTTTATAAGTGTCTAATCAATTACCTTTACTATATATTTGCATTTTCCAGTGAGATTTTTACCTTCACATATTTTTTTTGTTGTTGTTACTGGTTAATGCTGTTTTCATGGTGATAACTCTTTTAGTTTTTGGTTGTCTGGAAAACTCTTTATAACTTTTGTTAGTAAATTATCCTTCGTTGGATGTGTTTCCTTTCCCCACTTTGAATATTTGCGCCCTTTTCTTCTGGTCTTCAAAGTTTCTGCTGAAAAATTAATGGATAGTCTTATGGGGTCTCCTTTGTCTCTACTATTTGCTTTTCTCTTGCTGCTTTTAATATTCTCTCTTTTACTATTGACGTTTTAATTATAATGTGTCTTGGTGTGAACTTCTTTGGTTTGTCTTATGTGAAACTCTCTGTATGTCTTATGTGAAACTCTATATGTTCTTTCATCAAGTTAGGGAAGCTCTCAGCTATTTATTCTTCAAATAAGAATTCTACCCTCCTACACTGTTGGTGGGAATGCAAGCTGGTGCAACCTCTCTGGAAAACAGCATGGAGGTTCCTCAAAATGTTGAAAATAGAACTGCCCTATGACCCAGCAATTGCACTATTGGGTATTTACCCTAAAGATACAAACGTAGTGATCCAAAGGGGCACGTGTACCCGAATGTTTATAGCAGCAATGTCCACAATAGCCAAACTATGGAAAGAACCTAGATGTCCATCAACAGATGAATGGATCAAGAAGATGTGGTATATATACACAATGGAATACTATGCAGCCATCAAAAGAAATGAAATCTTGCCATTTGCGACAACATGGATGGAACTAGAGCGTATCATGCTTAGCGAAATAAGTCAAGCGGAGAAAGACAACTATCATATGATCTCCCTGATATGAGGAAGTGGTGATGCAACATGGGGGCTTAAGTGGGTACGAGAAGAATAAATGAAAGAAAATGGGATTGGGAGGGAGACAAACCATAAGTGACTCTTAATCTCACAAAACAAACTGAGGGTTGCTGGGGGAAGGGGGTTTGAGAGAAGAGGGTGGGATTATGGACATTGGGGAGGGTATGTGCTTTGGTGAGTGCTGTGAAGTGTGTAAACCTGGTGATTCACAGACCTGTACCCCTGGGGATAAAAATATATGTTTATAAAAAATAAAAAATTATACTTAAAAATAAATAAATAAATAAATAAAAAGAAAAAAAATAGAATTCTACCCTTTTTTTCCTTCTGGGAACTCTATAATGTGGATGTTATTGCACTTGATGTTATCCCACAGGTCTATTAAGGTATCTTCACAATTTTAAAGTTCTTTTTTCTTTTGGTTGCTCTGTCTAATGATTCCATTGTTTAATCTTCCAGGTCACTAATCCATTCTTCTACTTTGTCTAGCCTACTATTAATTTCCTCTGGTGTATGTTTCAGTTCAGTTCTTGCTGTCTTCAGCCCTGTGACTTTTGTTTGATATTTTCTTGTGTTTTCTTTTTGTTGAATTTCTCACTGTGTGCATTCATTCTTCTCTTAAGTTTGATGAGCATATTTATGACTATTATGTTAACTTTGTTATTAGGTAGATTACTTTATTTCCATATCATTAAGGTCTTTTTTTTCTGAGATTTTGGTCTTATTTTGTCATTTGGAGTATATTCTTCTGTCTCCTCATTTTGCTGTCTTTGTTTCTATATATTATGCAGAAGAGCTACCTCTCTCAGTCTTGAAGGAGTGGTCTTCTATAGGAGATGAACTTTATCATTTAACATTGCCCTACCTTTTTGTTGTTTATTAGACCATTGTGATTATCTAAGTAGCCAGTTTTGTTCTTGATAGGTCCCAATTGCTAAGGGTGCTAAGACCTTCCAGTGTTCCCAAGGAAGGGATTTCACATAATGCCTAGTTCAGGCTATTTGTAAGTCAGGCAGCAGCTTTTAGTAGGTAAATATACACAGTCTTGTGAGTCCAGAATAATAAAACCTGCTAACTTCCAGATTAGGAGATCTGGAGTTGTCTCTTAGGTGACAGTTTCAAAAATCTTGGTTTTAGATGTGTGTATACGGTTCTTTCTAGAAGGTATCATCAAGTAGCCCTGAGGACAAGAGAAAGTGAGAATATGGTGTCTCCCTGCCCTGATCCCCAAGAGACACTTCTGTAGCCTCTCACTAAATTGACTAAATAGCAAACCTGAATTCTGCCTCTTAGGTTGAAACTCCTGGGTAAGAATATAGGGCTTTCCCACATGAAAACAAGGTCTGTGTTTCAGTCTATTTGTGCAGTGCCCTAGGGTGGTAACCTCCAAGGACTGTCTCTCCTACTTTGTCAGACCAATGGTGCCCAGGTGTTTAAGGCGTGTCCCTGTGTGGGCTTCACATGCATGCCAGCTATGGTGGGATGGCCACAGTTATGTGAGGATGGTTGGTGAAGTCCCACCTCAGCAAGAATGTTGGAGGTGTTGTAAAATTGGCACCTGCCAGGGCTGGCACCAACAGGTCAGAAGGGGAATGCAAAAATGGTGCCTGTCAGCACCTTTGTCTCTGGAGAAAGTTCCATGCTTCCTGCCTCTCTGGCAGATGCTTTAAGATTAACAAATGAGTCTCTTTTGCATATGGTCCAGGTGCCTTTCAAACTGTTTGCTTTTGCACTGGGTCCCAGAATGATTGTGTCTGTGCACAAGTCCTCTATGAGTGGATTTTCTATTCCTTATAGCTCTATATTTCTCGTGAAACCCCACTGGTTCTAAAGAGCAACAACAACAAAAAATCTTGTTTTACTTTTTCCCATAATGATACTTACCTTGATGTTTCAGCATTTTTACCTAATTCCTGGGTGGTTTTACCTGGTTTTATTCCAGCTTTCAGTAGGTTTATAATTTTCATTTTAAGCACTGCTTGCATATTCTTGACCTTTTCAGCTTAACCATGCATTTAGTTGCTATCTTATTGGAAACAGAAAAATCAGCTAGGGAATGGTAAAGTGCATTGGTCAAACAGTTTACAGACTGACTTTCTACTGCATTATTCTGGTATAATTTCATATTTTCTCAAGACACATAATAGTTCCATTTTATAGACTATTAAAGAGAAAAAATGTGTTTCCCACTAGCTGGTTTCATTTATTCTCTTGTGCAGGCTTATGGTTTATTGCCTTATAGAGCTGTCCATCATTTTTTCTGCGAATGTTCACAGGTGGAAATTGAGATTTGTTGGCATTTGGGGGAAATTCATCAGGCCCATCAGAATGTGAGGAGCAGGTGGGAAAGATGAGGATCTGATATCCTATATTTTAATAATAGAATATAATTTCTCATGGTGCATAATAGTACACATCCATCCTGGAATAAATTTAAATTTTGCTATTTGTGGAAAAGAGGAAAAATAATTGTGGCAAGTCCAAAATGTTTTCCTGTTCAGCATACAAAAATGAGATTGCTGGCTTTGGCAAGAATGTGCTTTATTTTTCCCTATAACTCTATTCTAAGGGAATATAAAGAATATAGTGTGTTCTTCATTCATACTCTATCATTTAAGACTGTAAGAGGAATTTTCTTGGTTCTTGGCTATAATTTTTATAAAGATGGTGCAAGGAGAAATTCTAACCAGTCAGCTGCCAGTTTGAAAGCATTGAGTTAGTTGGACTGTTTATGGAGAGTTGCACACCTCCCTTAAGCAGTTTCTAAATGAATGTATCAACAATAAGCTTTGTACATCTGGAACCATATGTGGTGCTCATTGACAGCTAATGTATATTTGTTTCATAGAAGAATATATACTTAATAAGGGCTAAGTACGGAAAGTGATGCTAAATGCTGGGTGTGCAAAGATGAAGGGGATTTGGTCTCTCTCTCTCTCTCTCTTTTTTTTTTTTTTTTTTTTTTTTTGCATCTTTAAGGAATACAAACTGAACAGAATGGAATTAGGATCTAAGGGTCAATGGTGTGCTACTCTGGTCCAGAAGTGTACACACTTATTAGAAGTGTGGTACTATTATGATATCTTTGAAAATACAATTACTGAACAATGCCTTGCGGGTTTTCAAATTTTGCATCCCCCAATCCTTAGCAAGGCTGAATGAGCTGTGGCAGATGTTGTTGATATGCTTACTCAACCCCACGCACTCATCCTCCTGCTTAGATACTTCTGAATAAAAGTTCCAAGGAAACATGGTTTACTGAGGAAAAGAGGGCAGTGTTGGCTGGAGAGCTTGCAATCCTTTCTTCATCTCAGTTAAAACCTTTATTTTCATGGAATGATGAATTGGCAACTGAATGTGTAGAAGGTCATGATACCACAGAAAGTGGTCACTGTGATACTGATGGCAAAGAGGAGGAAACAGGGAGTAATAGCATTGTTGAACCATGCTTGACAGGCTATCTCCACCGGTTTTTATGTGACAAATAGGTTCGTATTTGTGTAGGTCACCTTTCCTTGATATTCTCTTCCTTGCAGCGAAACACATTCCCATGGGAAACAAAGGTCCTATACAGTCTGGCCCGTGCTTTACTGTTCATTCCACTCTTACTGCACTCCATTCTGCAGCATGTGGCTGTGCAGGCATCGTTCCAGGGTAGACAGGGTGGGTTACGCATTCTCATTCCACCCTTATTGCACTCCATTTTGCAGCTTGAGACTGCGAGCACCATTCTCAGGGTAGACAATGCGGACGGTGCCAAACCCCAGTCCAGGGGTGCCCATGCTGACTTTTGTTCTGCGCCTGTTTCCAGACCCATCTCTGGGTCTTTACAGTGCTCTTCAGTTCACTTAGAATGCTTTTTCCATCCTACCTCACCCCAGCCCCAGCCACTGCTTCCTGCCTTGGCCAACTCCTTATCCTCTGAGTCCAATCTCATTTTAAACGTCACTGTCCAAGGAACCCTTCCACAGACTTCCATATGCTAAGTGAGGACCCTTTGATTTGTACTCTCCTAACACCCCTTTCCTTCAAAACACTTACCATAGTTGTATACAAATAATTGTTTGGATCATTAAAAAGTGACTTATTTCTCCTGCTTGATTGCAAGTGACCAGACCCATGTATTTTTTTTTATAACATTTATTTATTTACGAGAGGGAGACAGAGGGCAGAATGGTGGGACAGAGTGGGAGGGGGAGAGGAAAAAGAATCTCCAGCAGACTCCACACTGAGAGTAGAGCCAAATGGGAGCTTGATCTCACAATCCTGAGTTCATGACCTGAGTTGAAATTAAGAGTTGGACACTTAACAAACCGAGCTACCCAGCAGCCCCCAGGCCCATGTATTTTTGTATATTATGTGTATGCAGAAGCCAGCAAAGTGCATGCTACATGATAGGAACTCAATAAATGTTTTCTGAATGACCACACAAAAGAAGAAATGGATTAACTCATTTTTAATGAACTCAGTTATGTATTTCTTAAATGCCATTAGGTAGGCTGAAGAGCAGGAAGCCACAGGGATTCATTAAAGCTGTGAAATTCCCAGTCTGCCTGCCAACAATGGGCAGCTGACCTCACCAGAGGCCAGCAGCCTGGGTGTGTCCAGACAATGGAACTCGGGCCAGGACAGGATGAGCACTGGGCAGAGGAGGTTTGTCAGTGCAATCGAGGAAGTGGGAGGCTCCCTGCAGCCACGCCACAGACGTGCCCCCTCTGAGACAGCCATGTGCTAGTTTTCATGTGCTGCCACTGCTTCCCAGTCCTGACCTCCTCCTTCCTTCCTGCTTCCTTTCTGAAGATGAGTGACAGACAACCCCTTCAAGATCTAGGGACAGCTTGTCTACTCCAACAGCCAGCACAGGAGAGCTCCAGGGCTGCTCAAGGCTGACAAACATGATTTACCACAAAAGCACCATTTGTTTTAATCTTTGGGGGAAAATGGGATATGATGAGACATAAAGAAACATTATTTCCCAAAGGTAGATTCCATTTCTTTAACCATTTATAAGTCTCAAAAAATAAATTATGACTATTTGGGGATTGATATTATATTTCAATGACTTCTCCAGCTGTTGCTATGTTGCATACATTCTGGAGCATTCTTTTATCCAGTTGAAAGCCTGCTGCTCACACACAGCAGTGGTGATAGTACCAGTAGTTGTTTCTGTGTGCAGCCTAGACACAATGATACATCCACACTCTGGGCAAGTGTGAGGCTCCTTGCATGGGGGTGAGGAAAACAAGCTATGATTTTTTGTTCTTGTGATTGATTAAATTTGGCTTTTGTGAGCCTATAAAAAGCTAGGCAGTGGGCTGACTCTGAGCTCAGTATTAATATGCACAACTGTTAGCAGGTGCTCTCACTTCTGAGGAACATTGTGCTCATTTAACAAACAGGGGACAACTCTCTGATTTCCTCAAAGCTGTGTCCAGGTTATGATGATCCTGCCCTGGGCCAGGGTTACTGGGAGTGTCCAAGCATGTCCTGGGGAACCATGACATGTCTTCTACTTCTTCCTGTGTGTGAGCCATGGGGAAAGCATGGAATTAAGATGAGATTACATTTTTACTCTCTATTAATAGATACCAAAAGGTATAGCTACTGATTGTATGAGTTTTTTTTTTAAATACAGTATAGAAGTATCATTTAGCATTATTATATCAGTAATTCAAAGTTTTCTTATTTTTTTTTTTTGCTCTGAATTGTACTGGAAATCGGAAAGTTCCTGTATTCCTGTATTTATCTCACATTAAAGTGATCATATCGCCCTATTTAATCTCTTTTACTTAACTATATCTCTTCCCTTGTTCTTATATATCCACATGTCGAAACGTTTTTCTCCTCCTCCCTGCCCATTTCCTTTCTCTACAGAGCCTCAAACAAGGTCCACTTCCTCCATCAACCATACAGACTGGGGCTCCTCTTGGCCACCTTCTGAGTGAACATAAGAAGACCCAGGCCCTACTTTATAAGCGGAGGTTTGTGACATACATAGGCAGGCACTCTAAAAGTTCTGCATTGTATCTTGTTTTCACAGAACATAAAATGTCACATGGTTTTGAATTTGGGCCTGACCTACAACCTTGACATTAGGGATTATGCACTGTGACAAAGGGAAGAAAATTCCTTTGTGAACAGACTCAGGGTTACTAAGCAGATGGAGCAAACAGCTGACTGGGAAGTTCAAGCCTGAAGCAGGTGGCAGGATCCTCCAAACAGCAGCAAATCCCCATGTCAGGAGGCACAGTGAAAGCAGCAGCATGAGTGGGGGACTGCAGCCACATGTGCCAGGACGGCCAGAGTCCACAGATGGAAGTCACTTCCCAGTGGAGCCCTGCCAGACAGCGAGGCAGATGAGTCAGCCTTGAAAATGATCCCGGTCATGACCTGGTGGGATTGGAGAGAACAGAAGGGACAGTCAGGGACCAACAGGTGGGCTGGCCCACAGGAAGGGGTCACAGACTCACAGCAGGTGGCAGAGCAGATGGAAGAGAAATATGGACACGGGCAGGTGGGCAGGGTGCCGACTGGGGGTGGGGGCTGTGGGACATGCAAGCTCCAGCCCTTTGATCCCATCTGACTGCAGGTGCTGCTCCCAGCTCGCTAAGGCCAGAGGTGTCAAAGAGCAACTTGTTCTTTCAGGCCATTGACCTGTTTTTAAAGGAAACGGCTTGGGAAGTCTGGAACAACAGTCACTTTTAAATTAACAGTTTGGGACTTCTTTCTCTTAGTGCAACTTTCAAAGTGCCAAAGGGAGCGAAAGAAGACCTAATTTTTCCAAAGAATCTGTTTATAAAACAGTACTGTAAAGGATAAAGTGAATTGACAGAGTATTTCAGTGAGCATTTAATGAGATGGCGATGGCACAGAGACATTGGCTGCCCAATGTGCTCATGAACACTGACTGGAGACAGGAGACCTGAAGGTGATCCAGCTCTGAACTGGCGTATGGCTGGAGCATGTCACTATGTGGTCCCCAGTGTAGTTCCCAAATCTGTGCCTGCAGACAAGCTTGGCTACACATGGAAAGTGTAAGTCAGGCAAAGTGGGGAACCACCTGAAATAAGTGGGCTGCTGTCCTTAATAAGCTATAGTTAGTTTTTGGAGGTCAGACTTTGGAACCACATGTACTTGAGCTGTGTTCTGTTACCACAACCATGCTCATATCTCGGTAGTTGGGGGAAGAGTCCAACTAAAAGCTAATCCCAGTATTTGTACAGTGCTTATAACCTGCAATGTGCTTTCTCTTTTCTATTCTTATTCCCTCCTCCTCCCCCTCCTCCCCCCTCCCTCTCCTCCTCCTCATCCTTCTTCTTCCAATTTTACTAATATGGAAGTGAGAACTGTCATATAGTTTGGAGCAGAGCTGGGATTCCAACTTTAGGTATTGAAAGATACTCCAGGCCAAGGTGGAAGGAGGTCAGTTTTCAAAGGAAGAAGTAGACTGATATAACTAGCAGAGTCTGGAGTCAGAGATGTCAGAAATAGCAGCAACCAACAAGAGACTTCAAGAAGAGCTCCAGACATAGCCTGGATGGGCAGGTGCTGGTGAATGAAGTGCAGTGACCATAGTTCAAGGCCAGCTGACAAGGTCTGAGGATACTCCGGGCCCTGGCAGAGAGGAGAGCTGGCCTCTTAGCAAAGGTCTCTGGAATAGAACCTCCCTGAGGACCCTTGGCAGATTGTCTGTGTCTTAGAACATTCTTTCAAATTCAAGTTGGCATTTTAAATGAAAGCAGAGGTAATCTCCTCCAAAATTTATTCTTAAACAGGATTGTCCTCTTCATGGAATATCATTTTCATATCTCCCATACACTGAATCTGACATATTCAGGAAGTATTTGAGCCCATGCAGTTTTGTAAGACTTTTTCCAAGTAATCATAATTAGTTTTTAAGAATACTGAAGAAGGAAGCTAGAGAGTTAAACTTTTGAAAATCCATATCCTCAAGACATATGTGAAATTTTCAGGTGCGTTTTGCTGTTTGATTCAAACCTCAGGATGTGGCTTGTGTCACTGAACCCAAGTGAAGGTGTTCTAAAAATCACTCTTTCTCCCTCTGCTCCTGGCCAGTCTTCTCACTGTGTATTCTGTGTTCTACCATAATCATTAGGTTTTGAAAAGCTGACTTCCAACTTCTGACTCTTTGTCAGTAATCCCGTGGACAGTGGATTGGATGGAAGTCATCTTAGCTTGTATTTTGAAGGCTCCACCATTTTCTGTCTCTGTTCCTGCCATAGGTCTCCTTTCCCTAAATACTCTTTCTCCTCTTCCTGCCTTCTGCATCCTCTAAACCTTTGGCTTTTCAACAATTCACCTTTGTTTTCCAGGTCATACAAAATGTGATCAGGGAATGTTCAAAAGAGAATTCAAAGAGAAAGATTCTGGTAAAAAAGAGGTGGACATTCAAAGGCATACCTGATACCCCTGCTCTGAGAGAGGCAGGGAAATGGCAGTACGGTACAAAAGAAAACACCTTAAGAAAATGGACACAGTTTTTGAAATCTTGTCTGATTCCTGCTAGGTCATCTGCTCAACTTGCACAAAACTGGGAGGAGGGCCATTTGGACTTGGTTCGTGCTCTCCTTTGTATCTACATCACCTCCATATCCATTCTTAATTATAAGGAAAAAATTGCTTTAATTAGAAAAAGTGTGTTAAGTAATGATCCTTTTGGGGAAAAGTCTACTTTTTATTTTTTTATACTTTTTATTTTTTATACTTTTTATTTTTTTATACATTTTATCGAAGTTTAATTATGAGGAGTGTTAGCTCTTTAGGGGAAAAAAAAACTTAGAAAAAATTTTTTTAAATAAAATGAGTTTTGGATAGTGGAGGCATCCAGTGCCCACCTAGAGCACTGAAGTCAACTCATCCCCAGTGACCTCACTTACCTGAGGTGCTTGTACACAAATACCATAGCCTTAGCGCATGGCTGGAAGCATCCCAAGGAGTGGAGAAGCATTGGCAGACCAAGTTCAAAAACCTGGGTCCATTTTATGGATCAATGAATTTAACCCAGTAAATCAAGATTTCCTTTTCACCTGCATTAAGGGTTTGAAACAGTGTTTTGGGTACCAGATGGCAGATGTGGTCTATGGTGATATCTATGAGTGCATTCGCAGGGTGATGCCAGGATGCCAGCTGCCTGTGTTTTTATTCTGCAGAGATTCCATATGAGTCACTCTGAAGATAAGCTCAAAGAAGTTGGTACAGCCTCATTTTCAGAAGCAAAACAAAGCAACAGGGTGTAGTACAGCCAACATCCCACAAGCATGATGTGACAATACTTAAGAGTAAAGACTATTTTATACCTGCACATTCGCCTTATATTTGAACTTCAGTTTGGAGCTGGAAGTGAGGCCTTCTCAGCCTATTCCTAAAGCTAGACAAGTTTCATTTTCTGTACACCTGGTCATATGGACCCAATGATACACAGCAAAAAGCTGCACCTCTTCCCACAGTTTGGACATGGTGGTGAAATCCAGATAAAGGATAGGTGTCCTGAGAGAAGACACTTTGTCATCACTGATCACAGAGAAATTGGGTTGGAAACTGGTTTCCTATAGGCTTCTCAGCAATTATGACAAAGTGATTTCCTAGGTCAATCTTGATTTCATAAATGTTAAAAATAAATGTCTGGAAGTTCCAGAATTTGATGATAAAAATTGAAAACAAGTGAAGAGCAGTGAAAACAGATTTTGATGTTTCCTAGACTTTTTTCATTGGTTACCCACATTTACTCTATTTATTTATTTTTTTATTTGAGAAAGAGAGAAAGAGAGTGAGAGAGAAAGTGCACACAGTTGGGGGAGGAGAAGAGGGAGAGAGACAAGCAGACTGCACTGAGTTCAGAGCCAAACGCACGGTTTGATTCCATGACACTGAAATCATGACCTGAACCAAAATCAAGAGTTGGTTACCCAACTGACTGCACCACCCACGTTCCCCCCACATCTACTTTAAAGTGAACAATCTTATGTAGCTAATGCTGTTCAATACTTTGACATTGAAGTGTTAAATATATTTTATTTCCTATAGGAATGCACTTGAAAGATATTGAGAAAAGGGAAAGCAAACCCAGTGAAGAATTTTTGAGATAAGAAAAAGAAATGTTAATCTGACATCTATGATAATGAAATAATAATATTATCTTGCTTGAGGTATTGTGGCAGCTACTATCACCCCTAGATGGAGCAGCGCTAGACTGTCAGGCTGGAGACCAGTTGGAAAGTTATCCTCCACTAGCCGGATGTGCACAGACTCCTCACATAGGATAAGAAAGGCCGCTCCGCTCAGCCCGAGTGTGGCTCACTGATCCAGGGGAACCTTCCTGGGAGTGGTGAGCCGTCCTGAGAGGTGCTTACTGGGCAGACTCCCAGAAAAATAACACATTACCTGCCTGAGCCTGCTGGCTGAGTTAGGAGCTTTTGGTTTATGTGTGGATACAAAAAATGTCAATAGCATCTTGCTTTGAAGAATACTTCTCAGTTTTCTCAAGTGTTCTCAAGTCTATTAGACCCTGGTGGCCATTCAAGGTCATGAGGAAAACAATGCTGCAGGCTTTCCCACAGCTGGGCAGGAACGTGTATTTATTCCAAGTTGGTGAGGGACTATGGAAGGTAAAACGAGAAGGTGGAAACTATGGGTCAAAAGGGGAGCATGGAAACATGAAGGGGAATTCTGATTTTGCATCTTTCAGATTCAAGGTGAATGACACAGGTAGGTTGGGAGAGTGGCTCTAGATCTGGGAAAATAATATCGTTCTGCTTCCTTTTCATAACCACAGAGGTACTGGCTGGTCCTTAGAGCAGGGCGGCCGCAAGTACCTAGCCATGTGTGCTAGGGCAGAATTGCCATCTGCAATCTAGCATTCATTTTCACTGGGTCCTACTGACTTTTTCCATCCATTATTGCGCTTTAAAATTTATGTTTATATAAAGATTCTGTTACTATCTTCCCAAAGTTAGGCAACACTGAAGATTGCCCTGGGCTACACGACCTATAGCATGAAATTTAAAAAAAAAACGCAAATTTATTTGTCTCTATTAATAACTTCCTAGTTTTAGGTGCCTGGGTGGCTCAGTGGGTTAAGCCTTGAACTCCTGGTTTCAGCTCAGGTCAAATCTCATGGTGGTGAGATCAGTCCCACATTGGGCTCAGGCTCAGCGGGGGGTCCACATGAAGATTCTCCCTCTCTGCCAAATAAATAAATAAATTTAAAAAAAATAAAAAGTCTCCTATTCTCATTCACTCATAACAAGAATGTGAATTTCACTGTATTTTAAGAGTAAATATAGGAATAATCTAAAAAAGAGACTTACCACAAAGGAAGCCTTTTGTTATTGTTGTTTTTCTGATAATCTATAATTTCACCACTTTGATAAGACTTTTTTATCATTAATAGCTGAGAATATAAATCTAGGAATATTACATGTGAAAAATATGACTAGAAGAGGTGAGACTGTATGATGTTTTAAAGAATTCTGACAACCATGACTTATGAATAAGCAGAGGAAGATACTTAGTAAGTTATTTCCTTGTGTGGTGTGATAAACACTCATTTACTTTAATTTGTGGAATCTTTTGGCTTATTGAAAATTACCCATCATAATTTATCAGAATTACTAAATTTTGAAGGAAAAAATTAGCTAGAGGCAAGTGTTTAAAGTTTAGTGATAATTTAAAAGTAATTTATTATTTTCTATAAGTTCAAAGACAATATGGGATCTTGCTTTGCTTCAATGGCACTATTATAAATAATAACTAGTATTGACGTTTTAATAAAAGAAGAAATAATATCTATTTTTAGTAAATACTCATTATTTTACATATGTTACATCATTTATTTGTTCTTTAAAGTTTTATTTATTTATTTATTTATTTATTTATTTAAGAGGAAGAGAGAGGGGAAAGGGAGAGAGCACAAGCAAGGGGAGCAGCAGAAGGAGAAGCAGGCTCCCTATTGAGCAAAGGGTTCAGCATGGGCCTTGAACCCAGGATTCTGGTACCTGAACTGAAAGCAGATGTTTGGCTGAACCCCCCAGGTACCCCATATTATATCATTTAATACAAAAAAAGTATATGTTAAGTAGGCATTTTTCTTTCTGTTTTACACATGAGAAAACTGGGGCTCATTTAAAAATTCAAGGAGACAAAACTAGGTAAATTCTGAGGCTAAGGTGACAGAACTGGGATTTTACACAAAGGGGTGTGTGTGTGTGTGTGTGTGTGAGTGTGTGTGTGTGTGTGTGTGTCTTCAAAGTCTGTTGCCTTAACCATTATGCTGTAGTAGAAGTATGTTTATTAGAAATTGCCAGATGTTGAAAGAGAAGCTCTTTTTTTTTTTTAAGATTTTATTTATTTATTTGACAAACAGAGATCACAAGTAGGCAGACAGGCAGGCAGGCAGAGAGAGAGAGAGGAGGAAGCAGGCTTCCTGCTAAGCAGAGAGCCCGGGATCATGACCTGAGCTGAAGGTAGAGGCCTTAACCCACTGAGCCACCCAGGTGCCCCAAAAGAGAAGTTCTAAAGAGATTCAGGTAAGATGTGGTATAATGTAAAGTCCTACTAGAGCAATATGATGAGAGAAGGTCTTAGAATATAGAATATTGCCAGATTAGTGAGGATGAGGCATGGCCAATAAGAGACTCAGCTGCAGGTGAATATTTACTTAGGGGATTTGAAGAAAAACATAGACTGAGAGGACAAGTCACATTTCTGATCCTGATTAATGTTCTGTTGTCAAAGAATTGTGAAAGTAAGTACTTATGAGGCAATTCAGTAATTGTGAATGGTGTTTCCAACCCATAGCCACTGTAAGCAAGTTATTTGAATTCCATAGCTGGATACTTGCAATGAAAATATTATCAGAGTGATAAAATGGTACCTTGAGTCGCACAATCACTTTCAGTTCCCAGAAGTTGGGAAATTCTAAATGAGAAAAATTAATAATGAAATGTCATTTGTAGAAAACTGGTTTTCTTGGTAATTGGAAATATTGGAACTTGAATCTCGGGTTAATTATCTAATTCTTTGATAAATTATTATTTTGATTCTTCATTTGAAAATAGAAGCAAAATTCTGTTTCTATCTTCTTTTTGAGAGTGTGAGTCAAATAAAGTGGGCAAAACTTTGGATTTCTTAGTAAGAGAATACTATGGAGGGACTTCTTACTACAGATTCGTTTCTGAGTGGACTCCAGATTTCATTGGTTTATTTAGATGCCAGGCATCTAATTAGCTAACAGTACACAATAGAAATGATATGAACTATTGGAACTCAGGTTTGTAGCATGGAGACTTTGAGTTTTAATTTTGTCCCTTTAAGGCTGAAGACATATATTTGTCTTGTCTTCTAATTTACTTTATTTTAAGAGAGGACTAGTATGCACTTCCTTAAAGGAACCCTGAGGTGTATACCAGAGCCATTGTCCAAATGATGTAGTTGGATTCTTATGACAATGTTCTGTGATGCTCAAGTTCTCCAAGTCATTGTTTTTTATCCCTAATTCAATGACCTGTTAATACCAAACTTGTCAAATGTGGTTTTATTTCTATAATTCAAAGTAATCAAGGCAGTTATTTTCTCTTAACTACTGATTCTACTGTATCTTCATCTTCTTGGTCTTTTACTGGTGGCAATATCTAGGATAGCAAAGTATAATGTGAAGGAAAGTGATGCTTGGTTTAAATGCATGCAGGGGAGGAGGAATTGGAAAAATAGAACATGGGCATGCTATAAGACTAACAGAAATGTCTTTCTTTATATTGCTTGATAGTTTTTTTTAAATTTTTTAAAGTAGGCTGTACACTCAATGTGGGACTTAACCTCACAACCCTGAGATCAAGAGTCCTTGCTCTACAAACTAAGACAGCCAGGCACTCCTCATTCAACAGTTTTTGACACTAGCTCAATCAGGTGTGAGATCTTTGATCATTTACAATGAATAAAAGTAGACACAGAATTTTGGTAATATGCTAAAGGGCACACAGTTATCCAATTGTTGAAAGGAGCTTAAATGCAACCCCCTTGCTATCAGTAGAGGGTAGAAGAGAAGTATGGTGTCTAAAGCAGCTGCAGGAGAGGAAGCTTCAGATGTAAAAGACAGCTAGAAGTGACAGAAAAAAGAGGACAAGGTATGTCCGCAAAGGCAAAGGAAAGAAAAGTGAAAATGAACTTTTGGGACTTTATCAAGATCAAAAGTTTCTGCACAGCAAAAGGAATAGTCAACAAAACAAAGAGGCAGCACACGGAATGGGAGAAGATATTCACAAATGACAATACAGACAAAAGGCTGATATCCAAGATCTATAAAGAGCTCCTCAAACTCAACACACACACAAAACACACAGATAATCATGTCAAAAAATGGGCAGAAGACATGAACAGACACTTCTCCAATGAAGACATACAAATGGCTACCAGACACATGGAAAAATGTCCATCATCATTAGCCATCAGTGAGATTCAAATCAAAACCACATTGAGATACCACTTTATAGCAGTTAGAATGGCCAAAATTAACAGGACAGTAAACAAGTGTTGAAGAGGATGTGGAAAAAGGGGAACCCTCTTACACTGTTGGTGGGAATGCAAGTTGGTGCAGCCACTTTGGATAACAGTGTTGAGATTCCTCAAAAAATTAAAAATAGAGCTACCCTATTACCCTGCAATTGCACTACTGGATATTTACACCAAAGACACTCATGTAGTGAAAAGAAGGGCTGTCTGTACCCCAATTCACATAGCCCCAATGGCCACAGTCACCAAACTGTGGAAAGAACCAAGATGCCCTTCAATGGATGAATGGATAAGGAAGATATAGTTCATATATATAATGGAATATTATGCCTCATCAGAAATGATGAATTACCAAATTATATCAACATGGACAGGACTGGAAGAGATTATGCTGAGTAAAATAAGTCGAGCAGTTAAAGAGTCAATTATCATATGGTTTCACTTACTTGTGGAGCATAAGGAATAACATGGAGGACACTGGGAGATGGAAAGAAGAAGTGAGTTGGTGGAAATCAGAGGGGAGGACAAGCCATGAGAGACTGTGGACTCAGAGAAACAAACTAAGGGTTTTGGAGGGGTAGGGTTTGGGGAGTTGGGTGAGCCTGGTGGTGGGTATTATGGAGGGCATGTATTGCATGGAGCACTAGGTGTGGTGCGTAAACAATGAATTTTGGAACAATGAAAAAAAAAAGTAATTTAATTTAATTTAAAAAAAGAGGACAGAATCAGATGTGTGAATAGAAATGTATTCTCAATGAATTCCTCATGGAAACATGCCTTTCATATCTTCAAAACACACTTTCACTTTATTTAGATTCCATTTGAAAGATCTAGCAGATTCAAAGTGATAAAGTTCAGTCTACATTTTCTAGATGGGTTGTTTGTATAATTTTCTTTCAAATGAATTGGATCAAATTTCTTTCTGTGCCAGAGTCATATAGGAATAATTTATTCCCCAATACTTTCAAAATGCCTAACAAATCATTTATTTTTGCATCTTAGAATTGGCATTCCTAGCTTAGAGATAAGTATATTGAGTAAAAAAAGAAAGAAAATCTAACTCACTGATCTTTAAACACTGTGTTTGGAAGGAACTCAATCTATGTACCACTCATGAGGTTTTGTTCTTTCCAGTCTCTAATTTTCTTTAATAATAATTATATATTATATATATATGTATGTGTATATATATATATACACATACATATATATATATATACACTATATATACACTATATATACACACATACATATATATATACACTATATATACACATACATATATGTGTATATATATACACATACATATATATATATTTACAAAAGTAGATAGAAATCATGCAATACACAGCCCCCCCATTATCAACATGCCTCACCAGATAGTACATTTATTACAATTGATGAACCTATATTGACACATTGTAATCACCCAAAAGTTCATAGTTTATAATGTGGTTCAGTCTCAACATGGCCAATGTGTAAGAACCTGTATCTATCATTACAGCATCATATAGAGTAGACTCATTACCCTAAGCGTCCTCTGTGCTTTGTCTATTCATTTCTATCTACCACACACCACCCACTCCTGGAAATCACTGCTTTTTTGTTTTGTTTTGTTGATTGGTTTGTTTGTTTTACTGTCTCCATAGATTTCCTTTTCCAGAATGTCATATAGCTGGAATCATATAGTATGTAGCCTTTCCAGATTGGCTTCTTTCACTTAACAGTATGATGTAAGATTCCTCTGTGTCTTGTCATGGCTCCATAGATTATTTATTTTAGAAGTAAGTACTATTGTACTATTGTACTTACCATTGTCTGGCTGTACCACAGTATCCTTTCACATACTGAAGGACTGATATCTTGGTTACTTTCAAGTTCTGGCAATTATGGATAAAGCTGCTGTAAACATCTTACAGGTTGTTGTGTAGACATACACTTTCAGCTCCTTTAAGTTATGTCACCAAGGTTAGATATGGGATAATGTAAAAGCCCACTAGAGCAATATGATGTTAGACGGTCTTAGAATACAGAATATTGCCAGATTATTGAGGCTAAGGCATGGCCAACAAGAGATTCAGCTGCAGGTGAATATTTACTTAGGGGATTTGAAGAAGAACACAGACTGAGAGGGCAAGTCACATTTCTGATCCTGATTAATGTTCTGTTGTCAAAGAATTGTGAAAGTAAGTACTTATGAGGCAATCCAGTAATTGGTGTTTCCAACCCATAGCCACTGTAAGCAAGTTATTTCCAATTCCATAGCTGAATACTTGCAGTGGAAACATTATCAGAGTGATAAAATGATAAGTGATAAAGTGAAATGATAAAGTGAAAAGTGATAAATATTATTTTATTTTATTTTTGCCTTTAAAATTTTTTTTACATGGTTTCCCATGAGGACTGCAAAGAACAGCATGGTCGTGTTTCCTTGGTGAGAAAGTGTGTAGCCTCCAGCACACGTGTCAGCTACTGGAACCTGATCCCAGCTCCAAAATGGACACCATCACATATCCTGTCACCTTTCTGCACACTTATGGGGACACAGTAATTCAGTTACAGCTGGGTGATGTTGCCAAGCCCGAGGATGATATTGGCACCATAAAACCAGCAGATACACTCAGCCAGCTTCTGGATATGAGCCTTGGGGTCCTCCCCATAGTTGAGGTTGTGGAGGTTCTCTGCATTGAGGAAGAAGGGTTTTCTGAAGAGTTCCCCGAAGCTGCCCTGGCCTGGCCTGGCCTGGCCTGGCAGGAAAGACAGTGGAGTGTACACATGCAGGCCGCCGGCCCAGTATTCCTCTCCACCCAGATAGTTGCCTTTGCTCTGTGGTCCAACACTATGTGTCCTGAACAGAAGAATACTGGACGGTCCTCTGAGGTAAAACCTGTCCACAATACTTGATGGTTTATCATCAGTGGGCACCAACATCCCACCCCAGAGAGACGCTGAGAAAACTGAACCAAATACAAGTTGTTGTTTCAACTGAAGGTCGAAATCTTCTTTTATGAAGCTCACATTCCCTCTGGTGTAGCCAGCCAGCTCCTGGTTAACTTTCAAAAAGGCCCCTCTTCTGGGCAAGATGGAGTGTCACACCGAGGAGTAATTGCTGTATCACATAGTTAGAGTGTGTTTAGGTTTTAAGAAACTACCAAACAGGGGACAAAGGGAAATGAGGCCGGAGCTGCGGGCCCTTTTTCTGCCCGCGGTGTCTCAGATTCATTCTTAACTGAGAACTTAATCTTCCAAAATGTCAAAAAGACCATCTGATGCCCCACCTCCCACCCCAGCTCCTGAAACACAAATGCCCAGCACACCAGGGTTTGTGAGATACAATCCATACAGTCATCTCGCCTACAACAACTACAGGCCTGAGGGAACCCGGCACCAACAGCCGGGTCATGGCATCCTCTGGTATTACAATTCCAAAACCCCAAAGTGACCAGATAAGCCACTGATGCCCTACATGAGGTACAGCAGAAAGGTCTGGGACCAAGTAAAAGCTTCCAACCCTGACCTAAAGTTGTGGGAGATTGGCAAGATTATTGGTGGCATGTGGCGAAATCTCACTGATGAAGACAAACAAGAATAATTAAACGAATACGAAGCAGAAAAGATAGAGTACAATGAATCTATGAAGGCCTATCATAATTCCCCCACATACCTTGCTTACATAAATGCAAAAAGTCGTGCAGAAGCTGCTTTAGAGGAAGAAAGTCAACAGAGACAGTCTTGCATGGAGAAAGAAGAGCCGTACATGAGCATCCAGCCTGCTGAAGATCCAGACGGTTATGATGATGGCTTTTCAATGAAGCATACAGCCACCGCCCGTTTTCAGAGAAACCACCACCTCATCAGTGAAATCCTCAGTGAGAGTGTGATGCCAGATGTTCGGTCAGTTGTCACAACAGCTAGAGTGCAGGTCCTCAAACGACAGGTCCAGTCCTTAATGGTTCATCAGCGAAAACTAGAAGCTGAACTTCTTCAAATAGAGGAGTGACACCAGGAAAAGAAGAGGAAATTCCTGGAAAGCACAGATTCATTTAACAATGAACTTAAAAGGTTGTGCGGTTTAAAAGAATAAGTGGATATGGAAAAAATTGCTGCTGAAATTGCACAGGCAGAGGAGCAGGCTCGGAAAAGGCAGGAGGAAAGAGAGAAAGAGGCAGCAGAGCAAGCTGAACGCAGTCAGAGCAGCATGGTTCCTGAGGAAGAGCAAGCTGCGAGTAAGACCGAAGAGAAGAAGGACAACGAGAGCATCCCAATGGAGACAGAGGAGACACACCTTGAAGAAGCGACAGAAAGCCAACAGAATGGTGAAGAAGGCACATCTACTCCAGAGGACAAGGAGAGCGGGAAGGAGGGGGTGGGACAGTATGGCTGAGGAAGGGACCAGTGATAGTAACACTGGCTGGGAGAGCAACAGTGCCACCATGGAGGAGCCGCCAACAGACCCCGCCCCAGAAGAGGAGAAGAAAGAATAAATGTTGCCTTGTTTTATGTGTTCTAAATATTTTTTTAAATGGAAAAAAAAAAATTTTTAGTTTAAAAGAAAAAAGAAAAAGAAAAAGAAACTACCAGTCTTCTAGAGTAGCTATATCATTTTGCATTTCTGTCAGCAATGAAAGTGAGTCCCTCTTGCTTCACACACCCTCCAGCATTTATTGTTGCCAGTGTCTTGGATTTTGACCATTCTGATAGATATCTAATTTTATCTCATTATTGGTTTTAATTTACACTTCCCTAATGACATATGATGTTGAACACCATTTCATATGCTCATTTGCCATATGTATAGCTTGTTTGGCGAGGGGTCTGTTAAGAACTTTGGCTCAGTTTTTAATGAAGTTGTTTCTTTTGTTATTGTTGAGTTTTAAGGGTTCTTTGGATAACAGTCTTGTATCAGACATGTCTTTTGCAAATGTCCCCCAGTCTGTGACTTATACTTTCATTCTCTTGACATTATCTTTTGCAGAGCAGAGATTTTTAATTTTAGTGAATTTATGGTCTGTGCCTAGAGTCATTTTTTTTTTTTTTGTATGTAGATGTCCGCTTGTACATGTACATGTGCAGCAACGCACCATTTGTTGAAGAGGCCATTTTTGCTAGGTTGTATTGCCTTTGCTCCTTGTCAAAGATCAGCTGATTATATTTATGTGGGTCTAATTCTGGGCTTTCTATTCTATTCCATTTATCTACTTGCTTTTTAATTTGTTTTTCTAAAAGCATACTGTCTTGATTACTATAGATTTGCAGTAACTCTTAAAGCTGGGTAATATCAGACCTCCAACTTTGTTCTTCTTCTTCAATATTGTGTTGGCTATTTTAGCTCATTGTCTCTCCATATAAACTTTAGAATCAGCTTATCAATATCCACAAAATAAGTTGTTGGGATTTTTATTGCAATTACCTTGAATCTATAGATCAAGTTGGCAAATATTGATATCTAGAGAATATTAAGTCTTCCTGTCTATAAACATGGACTATCTCACCATTTGCTTAGTTCTTCTTTGATTTATCAGTTTTATAGTTTTTTTTCATACAGAGCTTGTACACATTTTAAGAATTATACATAATTATTTAGTTTTTAGAACCTAATGTAAATGGTATTGTGTTTTAAATTTCAAATTCCACTTGTTCTTTGCTCATGTATAAGGATGTATTTGGATTTTGTATATTAACCTTGTATCTTGCAATATTACTATAATCACTTGTTAGTTTCAGGAAGGTTTTTGTTTTGTTTTATTTATTTTTTTTCTTTCAGACTTTCTATATACATGATCATGTCATCTGTAAACTAGAATAGCTTTATTTCTTCATCCACGTTCTGTATTTTGTTTCCCCACCCCACCCCTTTGATGGGACAGGATGACTCAAGAAGGCTGAATTTGATATTTCCCTTTCTCCAGGTTAGTTAGATTCTGATGATAACCCAGCAAGTTAGGTTTTGGTTAACTAGTTCTTCCCAAAGTCAAGCCTTGCTAAAAAGAGCAATCTGGAGTATTTCAAAAAAGTTACTTTTCCCCTCCCACTACTAGATGCACAAGGAAATATTTATCTGATATTTACTGTGGGAACATTGGCTGTGCTCCTGGAGGTAAATCCCACAATATTGTGCTCTCCCTACCTCACATATGACTGAGACCTCCTGGATTCTTTAACTCTCAGACTTGTCTTCATCCAGTCTCTAGAAATTTGTCAAATACAGTTCAGGTTTTCCTACTCAGGCATTGGTTTCCACAGTGATTTCTGCTCCTGAGACTGTTCTGGTAAACTGTGACTCTGTATTTGTCTGTCTGTCCAATCTTGGGAGTAGTGGTCTAGCCCATGTCCTTGCCTCCCTATGGATCCAAGAATAGTTGCTGGTTGTTTAGTATGTTTAATTTTTTACTTATTTTTAGAACAGAGTGGTAACTTCCAAGCTCCACAGGAAACCAAAAACTGAAGTTTCATTAGAGATATTTACATTAATTCCTGCATGTAGTTTATTTCTTGGACTACAGTTAGATGATGTTCCCCTTTCCTAGAATTTCTAGACATATGTTTTGTGTAGCACTGGTACTTATATGACAGGATTGTAATAATAAGTTTAGTTAACAAAATATTATACAGGAATATTCATTCATTCATTCATTCATTCATTCATCAAATAAGGCTTCTACGTGCCAGGCACCATTCTAGATTCTGAAATAATAGTGAGCAAGACAAACAAAACTGTTTGTTTCCTAGAGTTGACGTTCTAGTTGTCAACACAGACAATGACCACAATAAATAAGAAAAAATTTAGTATATTAATTAATGGTACATGCTATGAAGGAAAATGGAACATAGGGAGAAAGGAGTATTGGAGGTGGATTGCTTCTATTTTACACTGGGCAGAAGACTGAGAAGGTGACATTGAAGTGAAGACCTATAGAAACTGTGACATTTGGGATGTCCAGTACAAAGGCACTGAGACAAGAACATGACTGGTGTGTTGATAAGGTGACTGTTGTGTCTAGAACAACATGTGTATAGGGTGTGTATAGGGTGGTTAGTGAAAGGTGAAGTCAGAAAAAGGACCCAAAGGCCACATGATGGGAGGCATTGGGGATGGTTGAAAGGTTTTGGCTATTTAATCTGCATAAAATGAGGTAAATGCATACCTGCATATCTGCATAAAATGGGAGAATTCTGTACAGAGAAATATCATTATATAACACTTTTAATTTATTAAATATTTCAAAAAATTTTAAAACTTTTACCTTGGGTTAGTTTTAGATTTCGAAGAATTAGCAAGAAAGTATAGAGAGTTCCCATAAGCTTTTCATCCAACTTCCCCTAATGTTAACATATTACTTAAGCATGGTGCATTTTTTAAAACTAAATTAGTATTGATACCATATGATCAACTAAACTATAGTTTTTATCCAAATCTCACCAGTTATTCCAATAATGTCTCTTTTCCATTTTGGCATCCATCTGGAAATACTGCACTTAGTGATCCATGTTTTTAATGGGATCCCTCAAGCTGCTCTGTTGAGAATGGAGTAAATGTCAGAGGTATAAAAGGTAGAGAGGAGTCATGGATGGCCCCATGGGTTTTTGTCTGAGCACCTAGGAGAAAGGAGTTGCCAGTTTCTGAGATGAGGAAGAATCTGAGAAGAGGAGGTTTACAAAGACTAGCAAGCATTCATTTTGGGATAGGTTAGGGATGAGCTGCCTGCTAACAGTTGGTCTAGTGTAGGTTTTTTATAGATATAGAACCCCGGGTGAATACAGCCTTTAAATAGCCATTCAGTTTAAATCACGTCTTTTCCTTGGATTTGCAAATAGTATTATTTAAGATGACTTTATTAGCAAGTGACAAGGTAACATTTCCCAAACTGGCTTAGACATAAGAAATGCTGTCCCCTACCATAGCTGAAACTACAGGACCAAACATTTTCCTCAAGCACAGGGTCTTTTTTTTTTTTTTTTTTTTTTATGTGCTCTGCTATCCTCAGTGTCTGCTGCAAGACCAAGCAAAGCTGGTCATTTTGTTTGGAGTGGCAGAATAGCTACTGGCGGCAGTTTGGGCTTCACCCTTTTCCTTCGTTTTGGAGTAAGGATAGGGAGAGAGTGATCAGTCCCCAGATCTTTGTGGTAAGGCCAACTTAAGTTTGGTGCCCATGGGGCAGAGAAGTGCCCTGTGCTTATTGGCTTGCATCAGGGTTTCTCACCTAGAGTGATTCTGTCCCTTTCCCCCGGGCACATATGGCAATGTCTGGAGGCATTTTGAGTTGTTATAACTGGTGGGGGTGGTGCTACTGACAACTAGCATATAGAGGCTGAGGATGAGGTTAACCATCCTGCAGTGCTCTGGACAGCACCCCATTACAAAGCATCACCCTGCCCAAACTTCAGTAGTGTAAAAGGTAGGAAAATAAGAATTGAACTGAGTTGAAGTCACCTCCTATTGAACCTCTTGGAGAAAATGTAGATACCTGAACAAACCATAGATTTTTTTTTTTTCTAGGAAGAACAGGGAGGCAAACCTTGAGGTGTACCCCACTTTTCTCTTCAGGCTTTTCTGCTGCTACTAAACATGTTGAAATCAGTTCTCTGCAGACTCACTGGGATGATCTTTGCTGGTCTTCCTCCTTTTTCCTACCCTGTGAATGACCTCTGTACATGTCCCACTTCCTTTTATAAGACAGAAGGAAGACGGAGAGAAATTTGTATATCTTTTCTTTGAAGCTTCATGGTTTTTTAAAAACTTCTTCTCTAGAAAATGCTAGAGAAAGAGTGTAACTTTTAACATTCAGAATATTTATGGAAGTCCCAACATTTTCTTTCCTACTTACCAATCCAGTGGACCTAATAATAATTCTTGAGGATTACTTGTTTTAATGTAATTTTAATTTAATTTAATTTTTTCAGCATTCATGCTTTGTCTCTCCTCCAGTTTACCCCAATTCACTTTTCCTTTCCTTCTCTTAATGTCCTCCATGTTATTCCTTATGCTCCACAAGTAAGCAAAACCATATGACAATTGACTTTCTCTGCTTGACTTGTTCCACTCAACATAATCTCCTCTAGTCCCATCCATGTTGTTACAAAAGTTGGATATTCATCCTTTCTGATGACTGTGTAATATTCCATGGTATACATGAATGATATCTTCTTTATCCATTAATCTGCTGAAAGGCATTTTGGCTCTTTCCACAGTTTGGTGATTATGGCCATTGTTGCTTCTTTTCACTACATGGGTACCTTTGGGGTAAATAGCCAGTAGTGCAATGGCAGGGTCATAAGGTAGCTCTATTTTTAATTTTTTGAGGAACCTCCACACTGTTTTCCAAAGTGGCTGCACCAACTTGCATTCCCACCAACAGTTAGGAGGATTCTCCTTTCTTCACATCCTCTCCAACACTTGTTGTTTCCTGTCCTGTTAATTTTGGCCATTCTAACTGGTATAAGGTGTTATCTTAATGTGCTTTTGATTTGAATTTCCCTGATGGCTAATGGTGATGATGATTGTGATGATAACAGACACATTTTTTCCATGTGTTTGTTAGCCATTTGTATGTCTTCTTTGTATGTCTTCTTTGGAGAAGTATCTGTTCATGTCTTCTGCCCATTTTTTGACATGATTATCTGTTTTTTGGGTGTTGAGTTTGAGAGGTTCTTTATATATCTTGGATATCAGCCCTTTATCATCTAAAACATATAGATAGCAAAACTTTTTTTTTTTTTTTTTTTACATTTCACCTGGGGTATTTCTTCTTTAGAGTGATACTGTAATCCAAAGTATAATACACTGATCCACATATAGGAGGCATCTCTGAGTGACTATTGCCAACTCTGATGGAAACACATATCTGGCCCCAACAGCTACTTTTGGCTCATCACACTCTTCTGCCAATATTAATACATATTTAGGGCCATTTACACTTGTTTGCTTTATTTGTTTTTATTTTTACTTTCTCTTTCTTAACTTTATTTTTTGTTTTACTATAGGCATAGTAGTCCTAACAATCAAAAATGGAAGAAAACTATTTAATACAGATTTTGCTCTCATCCCTTCTGAAGAAATTTAGACCTCTATGCTATTACTTCATGTTCAGCTGAAGTAATTTTCTATCCACGTTATCTTCTTGTTAAACTTAAAAGAGAAATCCAGTACTCCATACCCTTCTGGGATCTAGACACTCCATTCCTGTCCATGTCCAAAAATATTGGCTAATTCCTCTCCAAGATAAAAAACAAAAACAAAAACAAAAACAAAATAAAGAAAGTAAACAAACAACAAAGTGATGGACACAGCTCTATTTTGGAGAATATAGGTTTATATAAATGACACAAGGAAAAATAATTCAACTTGGAACATTTAATTTTTTGTCAAGATTTTATAGTCCTTTCCCCTTTCATGTCTTAAGAATTCTTCCTACACTGTTCATTATCATACATTCATATTAATCTTTCTCCTAGAAATAAGGTTATTTATTCATTTCAGTCAAAACTCCTAGATCAGCTTTGTAAATTCAGATACAGTCCAAACTATAATAGATTAAAGAAGAGAATCAGAGTACAAAGGTAAATATCTCAAAGACAGAAAAGAATAATGTGGAAGGACACAGCGGGCAAGAAGAAAAGACTTTTAGAAATTTTATGCAGAGCTCTGTGTTTTATTAGTAGATACTGAATTTCTAAGACATGGAGAACTATTTTTCAAAGATTTATGGATCTCTCTCTCTCTCTCCCTGTCTCTGTTTTTCTCCCTCTTTTTTTTTATTCTTTGTTTTAACAACAAATTATTTCAAAGGACTTGAAATGACATTTGCTTGGAATACTTTTATTTATTAGCTTAGATTTGAAATAAAAAATGTGCTAACTAAACCAAAATTGGACAGCATCTTGCAACAGGTGGCAGAGACCATAAAAAGAGGGAATGTGTAAAGCAATTTGATAGTGAGCAGCAATGTGGTACTCCTTAGGGAAAGAAACAAGGAGAGATTGTTTAAAATCCCAAGAAAGAAAATATACATGCACATCCTAGGGTAATCAGTACAGTATTTTCATGAGCTTTTTAATACAGAAACACTCACTTTTTACTGGATTTCAATTCCAACATTTTATTTTTTGTTCAAATTGAAAAAGCCCTAATGTGTTTAAATGTAGAGAAATGGAGCAGAGTTGTAGCTCTCTGGATCTGGAGACACTGAAATCTTTTTTTCTTTGGTTTCACTGTTAAGAAGAACACTGACACATTAATAAGACTTAGAAGTCAAAATTTTATTCTTTGCAGATGATATGATACTTTATGTGGAGGACCCAAAAGACTCCACTCCAAAGTTGCTAGAACTCATACAGGAGTTCAGCAAAGTGTCAGGGTATAAAATCAATGCACAGAAATTGGTTACATTTCTATATAGGTCCAGAAGACCTAGTTAGAGACCTAACTCTATGGTCAACTAATTTTTGACAAAGCAGGAAAGAATGTCCAATGGAACAAAAAACAGTCTCTTCAACAAGTGTTGGGAAAAAAGGACAACCACATGCAGAGGAATGAAACTGGACCATTTCCTTATACCACACACACAAATAGACTCAAAGTGGATGGAATACCTCAACGTGAGACAGAAATCCATCGAAATCCTTGAGAACAACACAGGCAGCAACCTCTTTGACTTCAGCCTCAGCAACTTCTTCCTAGAAACATCACCAAAGTCAAGGGAAGCAAGGGCAAAAATGAACTATTGGGACTCCATCAAGATCAAAAGCTTTTGCACAGCAAAGGAAACAGTCAACAAAACCAAAAGACAACCCACAGAATGGGAGAAGATATTTGCAAATTATATATCAGATAAAGAACTAGTACTTAAAACCTATAAAGAACTTATCAAACTCAATACCCAAAGAACAAAGAATCCAATCAAGAAATGGGCAGAGACATGAACAGACATTTCTGCAAAGACATCCAAATTGCCAACATACACATGAGAAAGTGATCAGCATCAGGGAAATACAAATCAAAACCACAATGAGATACCACTTCACACTAGTTAGAATGGGTAAAATTAACATGTCAGGAAATGACAAATGTTGATGAGAATGGAGAGAAAGGGGAACCCTCCCACACTGTTGATAGGAATGGAAGCTGTTGCAGACACTCTGGAAAACAGTATGGAGATTCCTCAAAAAGTTTAAAATAGAGCTCCCCTATGACCCAGCAATTGCACTACTAGGTATTTACCCTAAAGATACAAATGTAGGGGGTGTCCAGGTAGCTCAATGGGTTAAAGCCTCTGCCTTTGGCTCAGGTCATGATCCCAGGGTCCTGGGATCAGGCCCCCACATCAGGCTTTCTGCTCAACAAGGAGCCTGCTTCCCTCTCTCTCTCTGCCTACTTGTGATCTCTGCCAAATAAATAAATAAAATCTTAAAAAAAATATACAAATGTAGTGTTTTGAAGGGGCACATGCACCTGAAAGTGTATAGCAGCAATATCCACAATAATCAAACTATGGAAAGAGCCCCTAAATGTCCATCAATTGATAAATTGATAAGGAAGATGTGGTGTATATATACAATGGAATACTATTCAGACATTAAAAAACATGAAATCTTGCCATTTGCAACAATGTGGATGGAATTAGAGGGTACTATTCTAAGCAAAATAAGTCAACCAGAGAAAGACAACTATCATATGATCTCTCTGATATGAGGAATTTGAGAGGTAGGTTGGGGGTCATTGGGGGAAGGGAGAGAAATAAAGAAATAAGATGGGACCAGAGAGGGAGAAAAACCATGAGACTTAATCTCAGGAAACAAGCTGAGAATTGATGGAGGAGAGAGGGGTAGGAGGGATGGGGTGGCTGGGTTATGGACATTGGGGAGGGTATGTGCAATGGCAGGTTCTATGAAATGTGTAAGCCTGATGACTCACAGACCTATACCCCTGGGACAAATAATACATTATATGTTAATAAAAAAATTCACAAACCAATTTAAAAAAAAAAAAAGATTTAGTAGGTTCCCATGAGCTTGATGAGGCATAAGATCCATGAAGAAGGAATCCTTGACATTCAGACTATTAGATCCACATGATTACTGGATCATGGCTTTAACTGATTCTTTTATTTAAAAACTGTAATTATAAGGGCACCTGGGTGGTTTTTTTGGTTAAATGTCTGCCTTCGGCTCAGGTGATGATCACAGGGTCCTGGGATTGAGCCCCACATTGGGCTCTTCATTCTGTGGGGAGTCTGCTTCTCCCTCTCACTCTTTGTTCTTTCTCTCTTTCTCAAATAGATAAATAACCTACATTAAAAAAAAAGAACTATAATTACAATTTAAAACACAATAACACTGGAATATTTTTTCTAAGATATTTAAATAAATGTATGCTAAATTAATTGCATAAAAGTTTAGCATTCTGAGTGTGGACTTTTATGTAAAATTCCAGTACTAGAAATTTTGGGGTAATGGTAGATAGTATATATAAATTTCTCCCATTGTAGGAAGTTGGGTTCCAACCAAAGAAGAAAAGCATAAATAAAGGTGGTGATCAAACAGAAGGAGGACAAGAGAGTACTGAATGTGGTTGACAAGAAATGTAGGCAGGCTCAGGATTAAAGATGATACCACAAGTAAATTCCCTTTTTCCCAGTTCAATCATCTCAAAGATTATCCTGTACCTGGAGGCAGGGTGTTGTGAGTAAAGTCTACTTTTAAATTTAGCTCCTGACTTAGGGTGGTATGATTCCAGTTCTGAACATAGTAGTTGGGGTTACTTCTAATTCCCTTCTTATTATCCATTTCAGGCCAGGAAAATAAAACAATTGAATTTGCTGTAAATGAACAGTTTGCCATTGAATTGAATAAGAAATCTGTTTAAATATTGTCATTTTCATTAATAATAAAGATACCAAGTTATAATAAATATCTTTCCATTGCATACATCAGTGGGAAATGTATTAATAGAGATTGGTATGAAAAATAAATTGAGGAGGAAAGACTGGGCAGAAAATTTAACAATCAGGCTCAAACTAACAAAATATTTCCACTAGATTATTACACACTTCTGTGAAAATATTGTGGGCTTTTGCATTTTAATTGATAAAAATGCAGAATGAGATGCTTTCAGTTTTTTTTTTTTGTAAGCCAATTACATCATAAAGTTTTGGGGAGTTCTGAAATTATACTTGTGAACTATGACTAAAAATAAGAAAAGGAAAATTGTAGTTGAAAAGAAACACCCTCATTTACCTGGTGATTTTTTGTTGTTGTTTGCCTTGAAATATTTGCTTAATATTATATATAAGATGTCAGAAAATATCTATGTCCAATTTTATTTAGATATATTCACATATTCTTTTGTAATTTTCATGATAGCCTGTTTATATTTTTTAAAAAAATGTAAAAAAGCAAGGATATGAATCATGAGTTATCTATCTCCATGTCATCTATTCTCCAACCTACTTTTATTAACTATAAGATTAAGGGTGTGAAGAAGCCAAACACTAGGCAGAGATTTTTATTTTTTATTTTTTTTTTAGTTTAATTTAATTTTTTCAGTGTTCCAAGATTCATTGTTTATGCACCACACCCAGTGCTCCATGCAATATGTGCCCTCCATAATACCCACCACCAGGCTCACCTATTCCCCCCACTCTCCTCCCCTCCAAAACCCTCAGTTTGTTTCTCAGGCAGAGTTTTAAATAAGTGAGTCAAAAATCCCAAAGGGATCTTCTACTTGAGGTTCTTTTTTTCTTGACTAAGGACATTGCTACCTCTTTCCTAACCAGTGTCTTCACCTGGAGGTGAGGTGAAGACTATGAGTCTTTTGAACTCACCTCTACTATGAGTCTTTTGAACTCATGTTGTCCACATTAGGACTTTTTTTTTTTAATTAATTTTTTTATTTTTTATAAACATATATTTTTATCCCCAGGGGTACAGGTCTGTGAATCACCAGGTTTACACACTTCACAGCACTCACCAAAGCACATACCCTCCCCAATGTCCATAATCCCACCCCCTTCTCCCAAACCCCCTCCCCCCAGCAACCCTCAGTTTGTTTTGTGAGATTAAGAGTCACTTATGGACTTTTGAAAAAGTTCCAAAAGCCTGAGAACTCTTGATCCTGGGTGTTTCTCTAAAAAGCAATACAGTACCCCTCTTCTATAAAGACCCTTAATAACCTGGGAAAGAACTTAAGTATTAAGACCTCTCTACCTCTTGACCAGGCTAGACACTGTTTGGGAGCCTTAGCCAATTCTGATCCAAAAAAAGACAGGTATTTGAGGTTTGTCCCTGTCAGGGAGGCATTTAATCACTATTATCCAGGATCATCCACCCAAAGGCAACTACTTCTTTTAGGACACTCCACATTTCCCCACCCTTGACTCCTCCCACTCTGCAAAAAACCCTTAACAAGATTTTTCACATGTCATCTATAAATCGCATTTCATTACTTGTAGTAATTAATCTGTTTTTATTTTAATTGAAACTTTTAGAGATAATAATTTGTGGATTCAAATCCACTTGTGAGAAATAGTACAGAGATCCTTTACACACTTTACTCATTTTCCCCCATGTTAACATTTCAGAGAAGTCTAGTATTTTATTACTTGATTCATTCATTCATTCATTATTGGACACTTTATTACTCGTTTCCCCTAAAAATTAACATTTCAAAAAGGTATGGTGTTTTATCACTCTGCTTATTTATTATGTGTGCATTATGCAAGCTTGTCATGTGTGTGGTTTCTTTTATCTACCATTGCAGTCAAACTGGAGAGTTCTAACGTGTCCCTTTCTACTGCTCTTGTTCAACCTGGGAGAAAACCTATCTTCCTCCTGCAGGCCTTCCCTAGATCTTCTGGACCAGTTATGTGCCTTCCATTTCTAAAATTTTTAAATGTTATAAAAGTAGAATATATTAGTGGCTTGTTTAACCATTCACTTCCTGCTGGGCAGCTGGACTATTTTCAGGTTTTGACCATAGAAAATAAAGCTGCTAAGAACATTTGTGAACAAGTTTTGCATAAACATGAGTTTTATGAGTTTTATATTGGGATAAATGCCCAAGAGCATAGTTGCTCTGAATGCTTGGTTTTATAAGAAAGTGTCAAACTTTTCCATAGTGGCTCTACTATTTCACATTCCACTATCTGTGAGTGATCCCATTTCTTTGCATCTTCATCAGGACTTGGTGCTGTCACTTTTTTTTTTTAATTTTAGCCACTCTGATAGGCGATACCTCATTATGGTTTCAATTTGCATTTCCTTGAGGACTAATAATGTGATTAGCTACTATATATCTCCTTCAGTAAAATGTCTGTTCAGATCTTTTATCCATTGTTTAATTGGATTGTTTGTATTTACCATTGACTTTTGAGAGTTCTTTATACATTCTAGATGCCAGTCTTTTTCTTTTCTCCTAGTTTTTAGCTTATCATTTTATTCTCTTTACAGGGGGGTTCCATAAAACAAAAGCTTTTAAATTGGATGTAGTCCAATTTATATATATTTTCTTTTATGGATCATGCTTGTGTCAACCTAACCCCTTTGGACTAGCCTAGATCAAAGCTTTTTCCCCCCTTTTTCCTAAAATATTTGTGTTTTTACACTTAACATTTACCCCCACTATCTCTTTTGAGCTAATTTTTGTGTAAGGCATGAGCTTTAGATCAAGGCTCACATTTTTTGAACATGGATGTTTATTTGTACCAGCCCCATTTGTTGAAAAAACTGTCTGCCATTTAATTGCTTTTGTACTTTTGTCAAAAATAAATTCAGCATACTTGTATGGGTCTACTTTTTGATTTTCCATTCAGTTCCATTGGTCTGTGTCTCTACCCTTTGATAATATCACAGTGTCCTGATTACTGTTACTATATAATAAGCTTCCTATCATTTTATTCTTCAGTGTCAAGATTATTTTACCTATTCTGTAGCCTTTGCCCTCTACATACATTTGAGAATAGGCTTGTCTAAATCTACAAAAATCCTTTCTGGTATTTTGACAGAAATTATATAGAATTATATTAGACATATTCATAGATGATAGATGTGTGTATGCTTGTGTATTTATATCTATGTAATATTTATATGATATATTAAGATATAAATAATAAAATATATAAAGAGTATTATATATATTCATTCATATATATGTATATTCATATATATGTGCATTTATATGTATATGTATATGTGTATATATATGTATATGTATATAAAACTTTGGGGATAATTGGTATCTTTACTACACTGAGTCTTTCAATCCAGTAACCTCCTTATGTTTTTGAATGGAAAAGAGTTTTTTCTAACTAATATATAAATGGAGCTTGTGTTTTTAACCACTCTGATAATAACTGCCTTTTAATTGATGCATTAGATTATTTACATTTAAGGTATTTATTGATATGGTAGCATATAAATTTGTCACAATTTTTTGTTTTCTCATTGTTTCCATTTGGTCATCTTTGTCTGTTTACTTTTTCTCACTTTCTTATGGATTACCTAGTTTTTTATTTTTGAGGGGATTCCATATTGATTTGTTTATTGTGTTTTGGATTGTATCTCTTTGTATAGCTTTAATCTTCATTGGTCTGTTTATTACTATACACAAATGTGAATTATAACAATTTATTGGTATTAACATTTAACATTATACTACTTCAAATGTGGCAAAAAATGATTTATAAAGCTCATAAGTAAAAGGATAGTTTATTATATGTACCTGTAATTTTTCATTTTTTATTGTTCTTTCTTTCTCTCTGGTATTCCAAGATTTGTCTATTGTCATTTCCTTTATGTTTGAAGAAATTCTTTTAGTAATTCCTTAAGGGTAAGTCTAGTAGCAACAAATTCTTTTTTCTTTACCTGAGAAAGTTTTTATTTCCTGTTAATGCCTGAAGAATAGTTTTTATCATATAGAGAATAATCATTTGACAGTTTTATTCTCTGAGCACTTTAAAAATATTTTACCACTCCCTTCTGACCTCAATAGTTTCAAAGAGAAATGAGAAATTCACTTTCATTCTGATTGGTGTTCCTCTATAGGAAATATGTCATTTTATTCTAGTTTATTTGCTTTTAGCTTTTAAAAGGTAATTATGATATTTTTTGGTGTGTATTTGGTGGGGGGGAGATTAAACTGTTCAGAAATTATTCAGGTTCTTGAATATGTAGGCTTGTGTCTTTCATTAATTTGAGACATTTCCAACTTTTTTTTAGACCTTTTTTATTTGGTTTGTTTGTTTAGATTGGGTGTGTTCTATTTCCTCAATTTCACTGATTACATATTCTGTCATTTTTACTTTAATACTAAGCCATTTAGCACATTTTAAATTTATTTTATTTTATTTTTCACTTTATAATTTCCACTTAATTATTTTTATAGCTTCTATTTCCTTATTGGATTTTTCTACATTTTCATTTGTTTTAAGAGGACAAATGGATGATTATTTAAGTGTTTTTATGATTGTTGCTTTAAAATTCTTGTAAGTTAATTTCAGCATTATATTACTAGCACTGTTAATTTTAGCTTATTGTCTTACTTTCATTCAAACTGTGATTTCTCCAGTTATTAGTATTACAGATAAATTTCAGTTATGTCCTGGACATTTTGTCTATCATTTCAGTAGTTAGTGAACCCTATGTAGATCTCATATGTTAGAAGACAATCACCCTTCTTAGATTTAGCATGTGAGTCTTATAATATTTTTGTAGACCGTGGTTCTAGTGGTAGTTCAATTTTCAGAACCTTTGCAGTGTTGTTTTGATCTGCTTGGTTTTTCTGGTTCTCTAGGGCTTCCACTGGTCCCCACCTGTGTGGCCTGAGGAATGGAGGGAGCTTCTCTAGGTCAGCTGATATGTGTCTCTCAGTGAGAAAGTAGTGTGGTGGGATCACTGCACTTGTGTCCCATGTCATGTCCAGGCAGACTGAGAGCCCTAGACCATTTTGTGACAGTGTTTCCAACCAGTCTTCCCTGTGACAGGTCCCTTCTCTGGTTCTACTCCTGCCTAGATGTGTGTCAGCAGGAAAGGTGTCACCCTAGGCCCAGCAAGCAAAAGAGTCCTCTGCCCACTTATTTCTGATAAGACTCCAATGGAAACAACCTGGTGGCTCACCTGCAGGTTGTTGAAGGGATCTTGTTCTATCTGGAAGGTGAGCCCATCTGGATGAAGGTCATGAAGTGCCATGTCTGGTGTCCTTCCACTACCAGATAGGGACTGAGGCTAGGCACTATGCTACCTCTCCAGCCTTGGGTCCCAGGCCCACCCACCTTGATCTTAACTCCTTCCAGAGTCCTCCTAGTGCTGCCTCATATACCATGGTGTTCAGTGTATATAAATGCACTTAGTGGGAAAAGGGGTACAGGGAGAATAGGCGTACCTACTTATTGGGACTGGAAGTCCACAGGGCTGCTTTAATCCCTCAATGTTTATATGCAGAAAATAACCTTGTAAAAAGTTTACATATTTTTTTAGGTATCCAGTTTGTCTCTTCTTTTTCACCTGGAGTCCACTGCCTAGTTGAAAACCTGTCAACTCCTCCTGGGACTATAATAATAGCTACAAAACTGAGCTCCCTCACCTCAGATTCCGGCTCCTTGGTCTGACCTTCTTACTGATCATCACAGATTAGGACCTTGTCACACTTTCTCCTAAAACCATCACAGGCCCCCAGGCTTACTATCTTGCCTTTCTTCTCTTCCTCACTCATACACCTAGCTGCCAGAAGTGTCCACATGACACTTTGTTTCACTCTGTTGCCTTACTTATTCTCTCCTCCCTTACCTAATTCATTCATTCTCTACCTTTTTTACCTCTGGCTAACTGTAACTCCCCTTAAAAACTAAGTTAACATGTGACCTCTCCAGAAAACCTTCCCTAATCCTTCCAGGTTGGTGGTGCCATTTTTCCCAAAGAAAAGAGCTTTCCTGATACAGTACCCATTTTTTGTTTGTTTGTTTGTTTCTGAGCTCTGTTTTTGTGCCTGCACAGGGCTGGTGCCATAGTAGTGACCCCTATCATTGTAATTGTTACACTATCTTATAATTGTGTTTGCTTGTTTATTTTCTTAATTAGATTGCAAGCTTTCTGAAAGTTGAAATTATTGTGTATTCTTCCATCCCCAGAACACTTTAAGTTTAGAAATTGAACCTTTGTTGAATGGATAACTGGATTAAAATAATCTCTCATTCATTTTACCCTTTCTTTTCTACTTTCTAATGTCTTTTTCTTGTTTTTGTCATTTTTCTTTTTGAATTAGAAAGTAATCACTTTTATAACCTTGTTATTGATAAGGAATTCAGGACAAGAGTGAAATATAAAGTATTTTGTAAACCATTTTTCCTATAGAAACTTATTTCAGGGACTATATTCCTTAAACATCTACTTCCATGGTCACATAATGAGCAGTGTTTACACAGTTCAAACAGGAAAGTTGGATTCCACAAAAGTTTCTCAATCAGAGTTGGCCATTGGGCATGACTTAAGTTCATTTACCCAGCAATAACTCCGGAGCACCCTCACACAGTGGAGTTCAGAAAGAAAAGAGACATTTCTTTATCTAATGACATTTTTAATGACTAAGTTGACTTTAAGCAAGTTTTACAGTCATTTTCTTTAAATACACCTAAAGTCAGGTTAATTTATTACCATTTCACAAAAATCATGCCCAGTGATCTAATAGGCTAGTTCTTACTAAAAGTAGAGCAAAGAAAAATGATAAAAGAAAGTAAGTTCCTCTTACTGAGTAATAAGTTTAAATGATGAACTTGAGCTGTCTTTCTTTTTCCTCAGGTGAGTCAGGGAGTTATGATTTGGATTTTCTCTGTCATATCACTTAAATATTCCCTTTATCTATGAAAATATTCTTGAAACCCACTAAAGAAAGTCATTTAGGACATGTATATAGGCTTTGTGTTGATATAATCATGAACTTTGGATTGAATATTGATTTTAAAAAATTGAAACAAAATCCATCTCTTTTAGAAGTTCATTATTGTGAGCTTTTATGACCCTCTATGTTGGTGCTGACACCCTGACATTTTGCCACATGTAGGAGTTGCAATATGATCAGGCTGAGGAGGTCTACAGCCACCCATAGTTCAAAGGACTTGGGCTCAGGACCGTTGCAGACTGGGACACAGACCTGATGTGACTGAGTGTGACTTTGGGCCATTGGTGACCTCCGTAGCTAGGTCCTCTTATCTGCAAGTTGAGGGTAAGAAAACTTGACTCTTAGGCATGCCCAGCGCATGAATAGGGGAGCTAATACCAACTTTCTGTCACAGATTTGGGTTCAGAACCTGTTGGTGCTTCTCCTGCCTGTATTTTGCCCCAGGATTTGAATACTCCATGGAGCCATCTCTTAGAATGAAGCACTAGTCTCTCCAGCATGTCATTGTCAGCTTCCTGGGGTTAGGTCAAAATGGAACTCTTCCCTTACAAATTTTCCAGCTATGAGGGCAAATTGGTGTTACCGTAGATCTAAGGATGGATGGAGCAGACCCCGTACCATCCTGTGAGCATCCCACACAAGGGTATTTTTGAATGCGTCTGGCTCTGCCTTTAATGGGAGGCTCTCAGGGTTTAGACATCTAAATATAGCAGAAACAAGGCTTTGGAACACAGCCTCTTTACTAGGGCACAGGAATCAAGTGTACCAATTCTTGACTCAAGTTCTTGACTCAACAAGAAGTGATATTTATTTATTTATTTATTTTAAAGATTTTATTTATTTGTCAGAGAGAGAGAGAGAGCGCAAGCACAGGCAGAGAGAGTGGCAGGCAGAGTCAGAGGGAGAAGCAGGCTCCCTGCGGAGCAAGGAGCCTGATGTGGGACTCAATCCCAGGACGCTGGGATCATGACCTGAGCCGAAGGCAGCTGCTTAACCAACTGAGCCACCCAGGCGTCCCAAGAAGTGATATTTAAAATATTCACCTGTTACTTTGAATTCAGTCACACACATACACACACACAAACTCAAACACTTTATTTTGTAGAACCAGGTTTGCTCCTTCTGCATACCATAATCTGAAGTGCATATGGAGAAACCTGTCACTTGTAGGAGGGATGGGGAGCAGGGGGCCGTTGGACTAGCAGGAAGGAGCTAGAGAGCACAGGATTTTGAGCAGATGTGAAATGAGTAAAAGGCACACCCTAGACACATATTATAAGGGTGTGAAGGAACAGTGAAAGGGGAGAGCCAGGATCTCCATGGTTCCTCAGGTATCAGGCAACTAGCATGCCTCAAAGTGCCTTGACACTTGATTGAATAGAATTTCCATGCGTCTTTCTAGTCAAGTAATTGATGAGAGGGAAGTTTTTCCCTCTCATGTCAAGCAGAGACATGGAGGAGACAGAGTAGAAGTCTGGAAGTGAGCAGGCAAGTGGCTGAGAATCTAAAAAATGCGAGGGATGTGTGTGTTTGCACCTATCACTGTAATGAACATAGCCATTGCTTCCATGGTGCAGGAAAACCAGCCAGTGGAACAGTATCTACCTTATCTAATAGCATCTTCCTCCAAACTTGTAGTACCTCAGTTTACACTAGGCTCTGAAGATGTATTGATCAGGATATTCTAAATTATGCTCCGATAATGAACCAGATGAAAATTGCAGAGGCACAAAATAACAGTTTATTTGTTGCAAAAAGAGGTTATCTAGTGCAGATAACAAGGAAGTATGGCCATTCCTGTCACATGGAAGCTTCACATGGAAGCATACACACTTATTAAGCGACACTAATGTGAAGTGAGGGGCAGAAGGAAGGCCGTCTGGCTCCCACTTGCATTTTCATTCTGAGATAGAAAACTGCAGATTGTGGCTTTAACTTCAGTTATTACAGAAATCTTACTTTTTTTTTTAATAAAATATCCCATTTCAAAAATTATACTCAATGTTACATTGAAGATGACATAGTGGTGAACACATTATTGTCAACTTCCACTGAATTCTATATAGGCTTACAGGAGAGAAACAATTATTTTGTAACCTTGATCATTTATATTAAGACTGCATATTAGACATTTTGGTTCTTTTATATGAATTATTGAAGCATTCTACATTAAACATATCCACTGGGTATTCTATAGCTATGTAGAGACTACAAGCAAAATACACTTTTGAGGGACTACTGTGCACTTGATGTATTTTGTAAATGAAATTTAAAACTATAAGAAAGGGGTGACTTTTTCCCAGCATTCCTAAAATTATGTTGCAGCAGGAAACGTAGGATTCCATTAATTACAGAGGGATTCTGGCATCAATTGTGATGTTTTTCACATTTTTGGACTAAAAATTTGTGAAATATTGATTATTTTCATACTGCTGTTGAGGAAATCAATCTTATAAGAACACTGTTCCTGGCTGATGGCATGGAAGAGACCAAATTTAAGTGAGTACAGTAGAGATCACCCATGCAGTGATCCTAATCTTCCCTTGCCCTGTGTTCATGGTTCCACCACTGTCCTCTGGAAACCTTTTTGCTGAGGAACACTGCCCTGGAACATATGATCCAGCCAACCTGGCATTTCTTCCTTGCACTACACTCTTCAAGATAATTAACCTTGTAAGCCACAACAAGAAAAAGCCTGAACCAAACCGTCAGGCATGTTTGCAGGTCATGGCAACAGTCCTAATACACGCTTTTAAATGATGCCCCGCCACAGGGTTCTCAGAATGGAATGCAGCCAAATAATTCTTAATTCATATAATTTAAATAATAGCATGAATGACTGACTGAAAAGGGCAAGGTACGGCAGAGGTATTACGAAAATAATCCAAGCTGAGTTGCAAAATCAAATGAGATTACACTTCCTGTGCGACTGAAGTGATCAGCCTTCAAAAGGATGAGCCTTCTGTTAGCTCTGTCTTAGTAAGCATTTGGAGGGCTCTGGGACCACACAGACAAGTATTTGCAGTGTCCAGAGGAGGGAGAGTGTCCCCAAACTTTCTGGGGCCTGGAGCACTAGATGCAAATTAGCATCTCCTCCTACGGAATTAGCAGTTTCCGTTGACAGCCTGATTAACTTGTTTTTCTACTCAATGGTACTGAAATATCTTAGTATCTTTTGAAAAAGCATTGTTGTGGACTTAAGTGTAAGTCATTATTGCATTTTTAAAAGACAATAAGCAATTAGAAGGAGATTCAAAGAAAGGGGTACTTGTTCATTCATTCAGCAATGTGTGCTGGGTGACAAAGCTCTGTATAATACTGGGTTGTTGCTACTGGCAAAGAGAAGAAAAAGGCCTGCAGAGGCCTAGAGCTTGGGCAGTATTCAGAGAAGCAACTAGAAGGTTGTATAATATGTATGTTTCCTGTGCTTTGCTGGTTCATGTTGCCACCTCCTACTGGAGGATTTTATTTTCCTGAAATAGGCTTCCTTACACCAAATTCCATGAGTTTCCAGGGATTCTTGGTGTGTCCCATGTGCTGAGGCATGCCCTCATTTCTCTTGCTCCCAGCCGCCCTCACCCACCATACCACAACAGGGCTGCTCCACCAGGTTCTGAGGTGCTAGGAACATCCAGGCCCTCAAAGTATTCAGGTGGACAGTGTTTTTTTTCCAAACAGTGGGGCAAGTTCTGACCTCTGCCCCCTAACCAACCCTCAGGTCTTTAGTTACCACCTCCAGGAGCTGTCTGCTAGTAAACCAGCTCTGAACACTTGTGGGGCTGGGCAGTCAGGATATGGGCTGAAATGGAGAGGCAGTGAGGAGGCTAAGGAAGAAGACAGTTGATATTTCCTGAATTTTTCCTGACTGGCCCGAGAGTGCTTCCAGCCCTCCCACCAGCCCAGCAGCAGACAGGCAGTCAGGGAAGCACTGGTAACTCAAGAAGGTAGGTACACAAGAGTGGATGCACAGGGCTTGTGCCAGGGCCTGAGCCAGCAGAGCTGCTAGACCTTGTCCTAGACACCAACATCAGGGGAACATATACCCAACCCTCACTGTGTGCCTGGATTCAAGTGCATTATTCATCGGTAAGAGTCCTCATCTCTCTGGGTTCAGCTTTAGTGCTAGAGCTGATGGAGAATATGGTCAAGATTGAAAATATATTTCAAATAGCGCCCTTAATCAGTGGCATATGATGGGATATTTGTAAGAGGTTGAAAGAGAGGGAATGGAGATTGTGATATTTTAAATGCCTCAAACAACTACATGTAGAAAACTCATGGATGGGTTTTAATAGTCTGCTTTCTTTGACCAAGAAAGCAATTTATCTCCCAGTAGCTTATTAATGTAACAGGAAATCTAAATTCGCAATCCCAGAGGTAAAAAACATTTTTTTTAAAAAGAAACCTTTATGTAACACTGAGTTTTGGCTAAATATTGTTTAAAATCTTTGCATCTGTCTGTGGGAGAGATCAGTTTATACATTTCCCTTGTTATGACATTATTGGTGGGTTTTTGTTTGAAAATTGTGCTTGTCTTATAAAATGAGTTGATTGCTATTATATTGTTTTATTTTCTTTGAGAAATTTTGTAAAAAACTTGATGTTATTTTCCCTCAAATATTTGGAAGAAATTACTGGTGAATAGAATAACAATACAACATCAGCATTACTTCATTTTTTAATTGAAGTAGTTTGTTTAATTTCTCTGAGCCCCTGTCTATTTATCTGTAAAGTAGATTTTATACCTGCTCAATTAATCTTTCAGACTCACTTTGGGGATAGCAAAGTCCTCTTGCTTTGTCTTACACATGTAAGCATGTAAAGTGCTATGGAAATATATCATCTTTATAAGTTCTAACATTTTATGTAAGAATACAAATTAGCAAAGAAAAGTAGACAATAGGGACCAGAAAGTCAAATCAAAATGTAAGGAGGTAAACGCATCCTTAGAAGGAGCTAAAGAGGAGTCATAGAAGACCTTTGCACCATCACTGTGAGGGATTCTAATAACCTCTTGTACATAGAAGTGAACCAGATTTTCCCTACCAGTCTGTCAAGTGTAAAGCCAGGGTCACCATCCTTTCCCTATCTTCCATGTCTATCAGAAAACACCTATGAAGGTGCCTGGGTGGTTCAGTCAGTTATACATATAACTACGTATTTTTGGCTCAGGTCATGTTCTAAGGGTTCTTAGATCAAGCCTGGCATTGGGCTCTATCCTCAGTGTGGAATTTTGTTGGGATTCTCTCTTTCCCTCTCCATTCGCCCCTCCTCCCATTAGTATGCATGTGCTTGTGCATGTGTGTGTGTGGGGGGGGGAGCACATGCTCTTTCTTTATCAAATAAATAAAATCTTTAAAAACATTTTTAAAATATCTATGACCTATAGGAAGATAACCAAGATAAGACATTGCCAGTTCAAATCTCAAGATGTATATGAGGATATTTAGAACAAGACAGATTTGTTTGTTTGTTTGTTTGTTTGAGAGAGAGAAGACTTTAGGTTACAAAAAGTAAGGACTGGGTGAAGAGGAAGTTTACTCAGCCAAGCTCAGAAAATCACATGATATTTTTATTCATGAGGGAAAGTCTCATAAATACCATAATTTCAGCAGGTCCTTGTCCTTGCATTATGTGGAGCAGAAGCTGTGGGTGCATGTGAGCCTACCCTAGGCTCACATGGAGGGCTAGAAGATGCCTCATTGGGCCAGAGGATGGTAACATCCAGGAGGATATTCAACAAACTAGAAAAAAGAGCTGGTAAATAAATCCCCCAACTTCTTTGCCGCCCAGACACAGAATTCTGAGTTGTCTCTTCTGGGTCTGCACTGAGTGGAGCAGCCATTCATTTATTCTTTTGTTGACTTTCCTCTCTTTCCTGTCTTGATTTCCTACTTCCTCTGAGTGTATTTTGGAATCACATCCTACGTAAACTACAAGCATTTAAGTCCTTGTCTTGGGGTCTGCTTCTAGGAGACCCCAAATCAAGAGAATATATTTGATATATTGTCAACTTTTAGCTGCTGGCAGGGCAGTACCATATTTTGTACCAGGGACAATGGAGAGTTCTGTTTTAACTTGTCTGCTCAGTATTTCATATTTTTTCTCTGCTCCATGGCAACTTAAAAAAAAAAAAGTTGATTGACTTGGGTGAAGCACTGGTACTCTATTAAAGGATGTTTATATTGGTTTAAATTTAATTTTAGTTTGAGTGCTCGATCTTTAAACAAAATAGCAGCTGAAAATTTTCCAAATGGATTGTTTTCAATAATTTGTAAACTTCATTTTACAAATGTAGTTTGCAAAGGAATTCACTACATAGACAGAAGTCTTTTTGGTTGCCTTGGATGAAGCCTGTAGTTCACTAAGCCACAATATAACATAAGATCCATAAAACTAAAGCCCACACAAGTTTCCATGCAAATAGCTGCCGCTTTTACCCACTGGCTGGGATTTAGTCTGACAGTGATTCTTCCAAGAAGCATGTGCTGGAGGAAAGAGACTGAAAGGAGGATGTCAAAGCCTTGATTCATTCATCCAGTTTTCTATTTATTCACAGGATATTTATTGAATGTCCAGTATATTAAAGGATTTTTTTTTACTCATATTTGGGGGAATATCATGTGAATAATTTTAAGGACTCTGCTGGTTTGTTTTAGGGCTTGGTTTATGTTCTGTTATGTTTGTATTATTGTTTTTGTATTTTGTACTATTTTCTGATCCACTAGTAAAGTAATGGTGGAGGAGTAATAACTCCAGCATTAATGTCAGGACTAGAGAGGGGGAGAAGGACTGGTTAGCCCACAAGTTAGTGTGAGTGTGTGAAAAGTGAACTGAGCGGGTCTGAGTAAAACTCTTCTGTTGGTGTGTGTATGTGTTTAACTTTTAGGATGAAGAAAAAAAAATAAACAATTTTGTTGTTGTTGTTGTTGAGTTTCAGACTGGAGATGAGGGAGTGAAGTTCAGAGTCCAAAATAGGAAAGTGAAAGAGTGAAAGCCAAAAGTGGGAGCTTTGTTCTGGAAGGTGCAGAGACTCTCTTCAGGATTGGAGTTCCCACTTTCATCTCTATTTCTCCAGGAGGAATGCTGGCTTTCATTATGAAGTATTAAAGTATAGACTGGAAGGTCATCTAAATGCCATTCCAGATTTTTCTTCTTCCTTCAAGTTTCCTTTCTCTCTCTCTCTCTCTCTCTGTGTGTGTGTGTGTGTGTGTGTGTGTGTGTGTGGAGAGGGGTGGACATGCTAAGTGCCCAAGCAGGGAAATCTTGTGCATGTGGGATGAGATCTGAAGCCAGATTGACCTAAGACTAGGCATTCCCCCACTCCCTGGGCATGCAGGTTTGACTCCATGATGTGAAGGGAGTTTTCACACAGTTTTGGGGTACCTCCAGGTGGAGGGAAGCAGGGAGATTTTCCCTGCAATACTGGATACTGAAAATTGCAGAGACTACCATCTAATCCACCTCTGACAAGAATATAGACAATGGAGGGAGGAGTCAAGATAGTAGAGAAGTAGCAGGCTGAGAGTACATCAGGTAGCAGGAGATCAGCTAGATAGTTTATCTAAACATTGCAAACACCTACAAATCCAATGGGAAATCAAGGAGAGGAAGAACAGAAATTCTAGAAACAGAAAATCAGCCACTATCGGAAAGGTAGGACCAGTGGAGAAGTGAATCCAAAGCAATGGGAAGATAGACTGCAGGGGGAAGGGCCAGCTTCTGGCAAGCAATGGAGCAATGGAGCACTGAATCAGGACTTATAAAATAAAAGTCTGTTCCACTGAGGGACATCGCTCCAGAGGCTAAACCGGGGTGAAGCCCACACGGGGTAAGTGTGGCCCCAGGTCCCACAGGGTCACAGAAGGATCAGGGTTGTCTGAGTGTCGCAGAACTTGCAGGTATTAGAACAGGGAAGCAGGTTACAGAGACAGAGCTCTCAGCTCAGGGTTACCTTGAACCCATTGCAGGTTGGGTGAACTCAGAGCATGGCCAGAGGCCAGGAGGACAGGAGTGGTTGGGCGCTATCCTCTGAGGGTGCACTGAGAAGTGGGGCCCCGAGCCCTCGGCTCCTCTGGGCTGGAGACTGGGAGGCCACCATTTTCATTCCCATCCTCCGGAACTCTACGGAAAGCGTTCAGGGAACAAAAGCTCCCAAAAGCGAACCCGAGTGGATTACTCAGCCCGGTCCCTGGTAAGGGTGATGCAATTCTGCCTCGGGCAAAGACACTTGAGAATGACTACAACTGGCTCCTCCCCCAGGAGATCAACAAGAAATCCAGCCAGAACCAAGTTCACCTACCAAGGAGGCCAGGGACCGAAGGCTAGGGACCTAATCAATATAGACCAATGTCAGATCTAGAGTAATATGTCAGATCTCGAGTTCAGAATGACAATTCTCAAGGTACTAGCTGGGCTCGAAAAGGCATGGAAGATATTAGAGAAACCCTCTCTGGAGATATAAAAGCCCTTTCTGGAGAAATAAAAGGACTAAAATCTAACTAAGTTGAAATCAGAAAAGCTATTAATGAGGTGCAATAAAAAATGGTGGCTCTCACTGCTAGGATAAATGAGGAAGATGAAAGAATTAGTGATATAGAAGACCAAATGACAGAGAATAAAGAAGCTGAGCAAAAGAGGGACAAATGGCTACTAGAACACATGGGGAGAATTCGAGAGATAAGTGATGAAACACAACATTAGAATGAAACAACATTAGAAAATTGGGATTACAGAAGAAGAAGAGAGAGGGGAGAAGAAGAAGAAAGAGAGAGAAGGTATATTGGAGAGAATTATTGGAGAGAATTTCCCTAATATGGCAAAGGGAACAAGCAACAAAATCCAGGAGGTGCAGAGAACCCACCTCAAAATCAACAAGAATAGGTCCACACCTATTTTACGTAATAGTAAAATTTACAAGTCTTAGTGACAAAGAGAAAATCCTGAAAGCAGCCCTGGAAAAGAAGTCTGTAACAGGCAATGATAAAAATATTAGATTGGCAGCAGACTTATCCACAGAGACCTGGCAGGCCAGAAAGAACTGGCATGATATATTCAGAGCATGAAATGAGAAAAACATGCAGCCAAGAATACTATATCCAGCTAGGCTATCATTGAAAATAGAAAGAGAGATAAAAAGCTTCCAGGACAAACAAAAACTGAAAGAATTTGCAAACACCGAACCAGCTCTACAGTAAATATTGAAAGGGGTCCTCTAAGCAAAGAGAGGGCCTAAAAGTAGTAGATCAGAAAGGAACAGAGACAATATACAGTAAAGGACACCTTACAGGCAATACAATGACACTAAATTCATATCTCTCAATAGTTACCCTGAATGTTAATGGGATAAATGCCCCAATCAAAAAACACAGGGTATCAGAATGGATTAAAAAAAAAAAATCTATATGTTGCCTACAAGAAACTCATTTTAGACCCAAAGACACTTCCAGATTTAAAGTGAGGGGGTGGAAAACAATTTACCATGCTAATGGACATCAGAAGAAAGCAGGGGTGGCAATCCTTATATCAGATCAATTAGATTTTAAGCCAAAGACTATAATAAGAGATAAGGAAGGACACTATATTATACTCAAAGGGACTGTCCAACAACAAGATCTAACAATTTTAAATATCTATGCCCCCAACGTGGGAGCAGCCAACTATATAAACCAATTAATAACAAAATCAAAGAAACACACCAACAATAATTCAATAATAGTAGGGGACTTTAACACTCCCCTCACTGAAATGGACAGATCATCCAAGCAAAAGATCAACAAGGAAATAAAGGCCATAAATGACACGCTAGACCAGATGGACATCACAGATAGATTCAGAACATTTCATCCCAAAGCAACAGAATACACATTCTTCTCTGGTGCACATGGAACATTCTCCAGAAGAGATCACATCCTGGGTCATAAATCAAGTCTCAACTGGTATCAAAAGATTGGGATCATTCCCTGCATATTTTCAGACCACAATGCTCTGAAGCTAGAACTCAATCACAAGAGGAAATTTGGAAAGAACCCAAATACATGGAGACTAAATAGCATCCTTCTACAGAATGAATGGGTCAACCAGGAAATTAAAGAAAAATTGAAAATCTTCAAGAAAACAAATGATAATGAAAACAGAATGGTTCAAAATCTGTGGGACACAACAAAAGCAGTCCTGAGAGGAAAATATATAGCGGTACAAGCCTTTCTCAAGAAACAAAAAAGGTCTCAAGTACACAACCTAACCGTACACCTAAAGGAGCTGAAGAAAGAACAAGAAAGAAACCATAAACCCAGCAGGACAAGTGAAATCATAAAGATCAGAGCAGAAATCAATGAAATAGAAACCGAAAAAAATAAAAACAGTAGAACAAATCAACAAAACTGGAGCTGGTTCTTTGAAAGAGTTAATAAGATTGATAAACCCCTGGCCATACTTATCAAAAAGAAAAGAGAAAGGACCCAAATAAATAAAATCATGAAAGAAAGAGGAGAGATCACAACTAACACCAATGAAATACAAACAATTATAAGAACATACTATGAGAAATTCTACGCCAACAGATTTGGCAATCTGGAAGAAATGGTTGTATTCCTACAGACATAGAAACTACCACAACTGAACCCGGAAGAAATAGAAAACTTGAACAGACCCATAACCAGTAAGGAAATTGAAACAGTCATCAAAAATCTCCAAACAAACAAAAGCCCAGGGCCAGATGGCATCCTGGGGGAATTCTACCAAACATTTAAAGAAGAAATAATTGGTATTCTTCTGAAACTGTTCCAAAAGATAGAAAAGGGAAGAAAGCTTCCAAACTCATTTTATGAGGCCAGCATCACCTTGATCCCAAAACCAGACAAGGATCCCATTAAAAAAGAGAACTACAGAACAATATCCTTGATGAACACAGATGCGAAATTTCTCACCAAAATACTAGGCAATAGGATTCAACAGTACATTAAAAGGATTATGCACCACGACCAAGTGGGATTTATTCCAGGGCTGAAAGGTTGGTTCAACATCTGCAAATCACTCAATGTGATACAACACATTAATAAAAGAAAGAACAAGAACCATATGATACTCTCAATAGATGCTGAAAAAGCATTTGACAAAGCACAGCATCTCTTCCTGATCAAAACTCTTCAAAGTGTAGAAATAGAGGCACATACCTCAATATTATCAAAGCCATCTATGAAAAACCCACTGCAAATATCATTCTCAATGGAGAAAAACTGAAAGCTTTTCCGCTAAGGTCAGGAACACAGCAGGGATGTCCATTATAACCACTGATATTCAACACAGTACTAGAAGTCCTAGCCTCAGCAATCAGACAACAAAAGGAAATTAAAGGTATCCAAATTGGCAAAGAAGAAGTCAAACTATCACTCTTCGCAGATGATATGGTACTATATGTGGAAAACCCAAAAGACTGCATGCCAAAACTGCTAGAACTTGTACAGGAATTCAGTAAAGTGTCAGGATATAAAATCAATGCACAGAAATCATTTGCATTTCTCTACACCAACAACAAGACAGAAGAAGGAGAAATTAAAGAGTCAATCCCATTTACAGTTGCACCCAAAACTATAAGATACCTAGGAATAAACCTAACCAAAGAGGCTAAGAATCTATACTCAGAAAACTATAAAGTACTCATAAAAGAAATTGAGGAAGACACAAAGAAATGGAAAAATTTTCCATGCTCCTGGATTGGAGGAATAAATATTGTGAAAATGTCTATGCTACTGAAAGCAATATACACATTTAATGAAATTCCTATCAGAATCACATCCATTTTTTTTTTCAAAGAAATGGAACAAATAATCCTAAAATTTATATGGAACCAGAAAAGATCTGGAATAGCCAAAGGAATATTGAAATAGAAAGCCAAATTTGGTGGCATCATGATTCCTGACTTCAAGCTCTATTTCAAAGTTGTCATCATAAAGACATCATGGTACTGGCACAAAAACAGACACATAGTTCAATGGAACAGAATAGAGAGTCCAGAAAAAGACCCTCAACTCTATGGTCAACTAATCTTTGTCAAAGCAGGTAAGAATGTCCAATGGAAAAAAGACAGCCTCTTCAATAAATGGTGTTGGGAAAACTAAACAGCCACATGCAGAAAAATGAAATTGGACCATTTCCTTACACCACACAAGAAAATAGACTCAAAATGGATGAAGGACCTCAACGTGAGAAAGGAATCTGTCAAAATCCTTGAGGAGATCACAGGCAGCAACCTCTTCGACCTCAGCCGCAGCAACATCTTCCTAGGAACATCAGCAAAGACAAGGGAAGCAAGGGCAAAAATTAACTATTGGGATTTCATCAAGATCAAAAGCTCTTGCACAGCAAAGGAAACAGTCAACAAAACCAAAAGACAACTGACAGAATGGGAGAAGATATTCTCAAACGACATATCAGATAAAGGGCTAGTGTCCAAAATCTATAAAGAACTTAGCAAACTCAACACCCAAAGAACAAATAATCCAATCAAGAAATGGGCAGAAGACATGAACAGACATTTCTGCAAAGGAGACATCCAGATGGCCAAGAGACACATGAAAAAGTGCTCCACATCACTCGGCATCAGGGAAATACAAATCAAAACCACATTGAGATATCACCTCACATCAGTCAGAATGCCTAAAATTAACAAGTCAGGAAATGACAGATGCTGGCGAGGATGCAGAGAAAGGGGAACCCTCCTGCACTGTTGGTGGAAATGCAAGCTGGTGTAACCACTCTGGAAAACAGCATGGAGGTTCCTCAAAATGTTGAAAATAGAACTGCCCTATGACCCAGCAATTGCACTACTGGGTATTTATCCTAAAGATACAAACGTAGTGATCCGAAGGGACACGTGCACCTGAATGTTTATAACAACAATGTCTATAACAGCCAAACTATGGAAAGAACCTAGATGTCCATCAACAGATGAATGGTTAAAGAAGATATGGTATATATACAGAATGGAATACTATACAGCCATCAAAAGAAATGAAATCTTACCTTTTGCGATGACCTGGATGGAACTAGAGGGTATCATGCTTAGTGAAATAAGTCAATCAGAGAAATACAACTATCATATGATCTCCCTGGTATGAGGAAGTGGATATGTAACATGAAGGGGTTAAGGGGGTAGGCTAAGAGTAAATGAAACAAGATTGCATTGGGAGGGAGACAAACCATAAATGACTCTTAATCCCACAAAACAATCTGAGGGTTTCTTGGGAGAGTGGGGTTGGGAGAGGGGGGTGAGGTTATGGACATTGGGGAGGGTATATGCTATGGTGAGTGCTGTGAAGTGTGTAAACCTGGGGACTCACAGACCTGTAGCCCTGGGGATAAAAATACATTATATGCTTATTAAAAAAAAAAAAAAAAGAATACAGGCCATACGGCACTGGCTTTTTGAACTTATTCTATTCATTTCTCCTATTTTTCTTTCATTCTACTATATCTTCTCCACTGCTTATTTTTTTTCCATTTGAATAACTATTTATTGACAGGAAATTCAATATATTGCCATTCTTTCTTTTTTTTACATTTTTTAATTAATTTATTTATTTTTAGCATAACAGTATTCATTATTTTTTCACCACACCCAGTGCTCCATGCAATCCGTGCCCTCTATAACACCCACCACCTGGTACCCCAACCTCCCACTCCCCCTCCACTGCTTATTTTTAAAATATTGTATTATATAATACTGTAAACCATTTTGTAGTTTTTTTGAGAATTGAATAGAATTAATATATTCATATGGCAGTTAGTGTGGCTTTAAGTTCCATAAAACCCGAATACTGGCAAATGATTTTACATTTTAGCAGAGACTAGCTAGTTAGACATTAAGAAGCATTTATCAGCTATCAAGATGTTAAATACCTTGTTAAAAAGTGTTATGACATCTCTTTTTTCTGGATTTTTTTTTTTTTTATTTTGGTAGTCTACTCTTTGAAGCAGTTTAGTAGAGAGAAGGTATAGAGAAGGATATGCTCTATTTTTCCCAGATGAAGGAAGTAGAATCTCAAATCACTGAGATTTTTTCTTTTGTGTCTTAAAAGGTCAGCAGCTGCCAACACTCTGAGGTCAAGGGGAGAAATTAAAAACAAAAACAAAAAAATCTTACCCAGCGCTTGTAGATAAATTATCACAAAGTTGGAAAATCCTCTGGATAACTGGCAGCTGCACCTGTAAAAGCAGCAAGGTGCTTATAATAAGGTCACTCGTCTTCCAGTGACTGCAGTCTTTCTTCACTAGGTGGCCTGGAGCTCACACTGGATGGGTTGATATGTCCGAGAAACACATACACATGCAGAACTGGCACCAGGTTAGACCAGGAGAGGCAGCCCAAGTGTCTCACAGAGTAACAAGGTGCAGGTTGGATAAGTTATGCTATGCTGCAGGGACCAATTGTCAGCCCAAATCCCATTGCTGGGAAATGGCAGCTTATCCTCAAAAGTAGTGTATGCCTGTTGCAGTTCAGCAGGGGCTTATGCTTATTGTTGTGGCTCAGAAACCAGGCCAATGGAACTATGATCCTGAAAGTCAGTAGCTGTGGGTCACAGGGTGAGACAACTCTTGGAAGTCTTGCATTAGAAATTTCTTTTTTGGTTGGGAAATGACATACATCAATTCCACTCATGACTCTAGGGTAGAACAATGACATGGTCTCATCTCATGATATCCAATAGAGTATTGGAAGTATAATCCTGCAAGGGGAAAGAAATAAAACTAATTAAGGGCAGCACCAATGGTTACTGCCTCTGTCTCTCTCCGTCTATCTTATGTTCCCTTTCATGGAATGCAAAACTAGTTAAAATGGCTGAGTACCTGTTAGTATGAGTACAGACATTGCAAAATATGTTTTATTCACTGGCCCCAAGAAAGATAATAAATATCTGTTAATAATGTAGAGTGCAGATAGCTTCCAGATAATTTATTTCAGGAACAAGTTATGACTTATAATGGGCAATGAGCAATATTTGGAAAAATGTTAAAATTTTTGCTCCTCTACAATTCTTCAAAGATCAATTTAAAAGGCTTAAAGTTCTTTTGGCTCTCACTGATTTAATAAAGTTATTTGATGCCTTTTTTAGTGCTATGCTAGATAACATGCCAAGAAGTGGTAATTAACTGAACCATGAGATATAAAGGGAAAGAATAGACATTTGTTTTAATCAGGTGTTACGCAAATCTAAACTGTATGATGTCCACCAGGCAGGCATGATGTGTCTTGTTGAGTTTGGTATACGGAACATGTTGTAGGCTAACTGGAGAATGTTGTATCATCCATATTCTGAAAAACTACATGTATTTTAAAGATTCAGCTCTTTGGCTGTGTGTGTAGCAGCAGTATTGTTAAGCTTGGAGTAGAAAATAAACCTTAATCACATAAGTATGAGTTATTAAGGTCTAGATATATTGCCATATGTTTATTTGGTGTTTAAATTTAAATTATTTGGGGTGTGTGTGTGTGTGTGTGTCTGTCTGTTTTTTGGTCTGTGTGTGTGTGTGTGCACATTCTGTGTGTTATTCTCTACAATGTTCCATTTTCACTGGGAGGGACTATCTTTCCTTGGAAATGGTCTAAGAAAATGAGACTCATGTTACTATCATTCTGAAAAGGAGGTGATAAGTTTCCTCCTAGTTTCTTTACTTGTGAATATGTGAGTAGTTTAATTTTGTCAACTTTCCTCAGAGAACTGCTGCCAGAAAAATAGAACTGGTATATTTTTCCATCACTAGTTCAGATTCATGGAGGGATTATTATTTCTATTGAATTCAGTGAAATAAGAATTTTTTGAGACAACAGTTATAGGCCCTGTATTCACTGTTAAGGACCATAAAAATTATAGTTCTTGTCCATAAAAAGCTTAACATCTTGAGACAGGATGAAATTTACATGTCCCTATTTAAGAAAACTTAGAGAAATAGTTAGGTATTCTGACTCTTCACAAATAAAGGGTAAGATCTGGAAGAAATTGGATTGATCATGATAATACAAGATAGGATAATACAGCAGGACAAAGATGTATAGGAAAGTCTTTTGAGCATTTGTAATTCACTTCCAATCTATGTGGTAGATGAGTTGCAAAGCCCAATTATAAAACTAACCTTAAAATGTATTGCTTTACTTACCTTGGTCTCAGGATTCATGCTTGAATGACAACTTGAGACTATTTAGATCATTTATATTTTTTCAGTTTTCATTTTCAGCATATTCCATGGACTGCTTGTTCTATGCTATTATGTACTTTCTCAAAGTAATGACTTTATATCAATTGCATTAACCCAAATTCTGCCCTAATTAAGCCAAGTTTCTGAAAACTTATAGGTAGATTCTAAAATAGTGTCAGTAAACAAATTTTATATGGTTAAGTCTAGGTTTCCTTTTCAGGAATTTTTTCAAATGTGCAGACTTTGTTTTCAAGTGTTTCACAGGATTAATGTTCCTGAAGGCATTTGGAAGGAGGGCAGTCTTTAGGAAGTGGCCATCTTGATTTTGGCACTGTAGCCTGCACTTGGCTCTGGATGAGTCAACGTTATCTTGACAGAATGTCTTAAGCAGATCACTACTTTTTTTTTTTTTTTTTTTTTTGCCATTGCCGATTGTAAAGTATTTGTTTCAGGAAATAGTGCCTTGATACCAACAATCCCTTTCCAAAATATATTTTAGTGTTTGGCATGCAGTTAGTAATGACTCAGAGACTTAATAAGAAAGCTGTAACTGACCCGGGTTGAGCCCTATTTGAACTGGTACTCATGTCAGCACCGCCCTCCGCCCTTGCATAAAGAGCCGGAAGACCAAACACCATGCATGTAGCTCCAAGCTTAAAAGCTGAAGCCTGGAGATAAATAAATAAATAAATAAATAAAAAGCTGAAGCCTGGTGGCGCCCTTCCAAAAGTCTCTCAGCAAGTCAGAAGAACAGCTGGAATCACAAACCTGAAGTAAGAACAACTCCTGGTCTCAATCTGTGCCTAGACAATTAACGTAGCTTTTCTCTGTGTTGATTACATTTCAAGTCCCTCTCGCAGTATTTAACACTTTTGTCACAAAACACAAGTAAATTTCACCCTTTATTCACTCGAGAACATTAGACAAATTCTTAGCCCCATCCAGGCCTCTGTGTCCTTATCTGCAAAATGAGTAAGATAAGCTCTCTATCTGATAGGATGCAAAGTATGGTATAATACTCAATATGGGATAGTTATTAATATCACTTATATTATGATTCTAGCAAGAAATGCCATGTGTTAAGTGATATTGCATTACAAGCACATTCAGTATAGTCATAGTAGTACAATTAACTATAGTCTCTTCCAGAAGCTCACTCTGCACTGTAAATCTTTAAATCCTGTAATAGACAATATTGAAGTTCAAACATGCATATATATGCATATATAAGTATCTTTCTTTTTTAATTTTTATTTATTTTTTTAAACTCCTTTTCAGTGTTTTCCAGAATTCATTGTTTATGCACCATACCCAGTGCTCCATGCAATATGTGCCCTCCATAATACCACCACCATCCTCACCCAACCTCCCACACCCCCCTCCAAAAACTTCAGTTTGTTTCTCAGAGTCCACAGTCTCTCATGGTTTGTCTCCCTCTCCAGTTTCCCTCAACTTAATTCTCCTCTCCATCTCCTCATGTCCTCCATGTTATTCCTTATGCTCCACAAATAAACAAAACCATATGGTAATTGACTCTCTCTGCTTGACTTATTTCACTCAACATAATCTCTTCCAGTTCTGTCCATGTTGATACAAAAATTGGGTATTCAACCTTTCTGATGGAGGCATAATACTCCAATGTATATATGGAGTATACTTATCCATTCATTCGTTGAAGGGCATCTTGGCTCTTTCCACAGTTTGGTGACTGTGGCCATTGCTGCTATGAATATTGGGGTACAGATGGCCCTTCTTTTCACTACATCTGCATCTTTGGGGTAAATACCCAGCACTCTCACCACTCTTATTCAACAGAAGTCTTAGAAACAGCAATCAGACAACAAAGAGAAATAAAAGGTATTCAAATTTGGAATGAAGAAGTCAAACTCTCTCTTTGCAAATGAAATGATACTTTATGGAATCAAACTATATAGAAACCCAAAAGACTCCTTGCCCAAACTACTAGAACTCATACAGCAATTCAATAATGTGGCAGGATATAAAATCAATGTGCAGAAATCAGTGGCTTTCTTATACACTAACAGTGAAAATACAGAAAGGGAAATTAGAGAATCAGTTCCATTTCCTATAGCACCAAGAACCATAAGATACCTGGGAATAAACCTAACCAAAGAGGTAAAGGATCTGTACTCAAGGAACTACAGAACACTCATGAAGGAAATTGAAGAAGACACAAAAAGGTGGAGGACCATCCCATGCTCATGGATCCAAAGAATAAACATTGTTAAAATGTCTACACCGCTTAGAACAATCTATACTTTCAAAGCCATTCCCATCAAAATTCCACCAGCATTTTTCAGAGCTGGAGCAAATAATCCTAAAATCTGTATGGAACCAGAAGAGAACCCAAATTGCTAAGGAAATTTTGCAAAAGAAAAACAAAACTGGGGGCATTATGTTGCCTGATTTGAAGCTTTACTACAAAGCTATGATCACCAAGACAGCATTGTACTGGCCAAAAACAGACACAGACTAGCAGAACAGAGTAGAGAGCCTGGACCCTCAACTTTATGGTCAAAAATCTTTCACAAAGCAGGAAAAATAGCCATGGAAAAAAGCCAGTCTCTTCAATAAATGGTGCTGGGAAAATTGGACAGCTATGTGTAGAAGAATGAAACTAGACCATTCTCTTAGACCATATACAAAGACAAACTTGAAATGGATAAAAGACCTCAATGTGAAGCAGGAATTTATCAAAATCTTGAAGGAGAACATAGGCAGTAACCTCTTCGACATTGGCCACAGCAACTTCTTTCAAGACACGTCTCCAAAGGCAAAGGAAACAAAAGCAAAAATAAACTTTTGGGACTTCGTCAAGATCAAAAGATTCTGCACAGCAAAGGGAACAGTAAACAAAACAAAGAGGCAACCCACGGAATGGGAGAAGATAGTCGCAAGTGACAATACAGACAAAGGGCTGATATCCAGGATCTATGGAGAACTTCTCAAACTCAAACATACAAAACAGATAATCACGTCAAAAAATGGGCAGAAGACATGAACAGACACTTCTCCAATGAAGACATTCAAATACAAAAATGTTCATCATCATTAGCCATCAGGGAGATTCAAATCAAAACCACATTGAGATACCAGATGCCACCTTACACCAGTTAGAGTGGCCAAAATTAGTAAGAGAGTAAACAACAAGTGTTGGAGAAAGGGGACCCCTATTACACTGTTGGTAGGAATGCAAGTTGGTGCAACAATTTTGGAAAACAGTGTGGAGATTCCTTAAGGAATTAAAAATAGAGCTTCCCTATGACTCTGCAATTGCTCTACTGTGTATTTACCCCAAAGATAGAGATTTAGTGAAAAGAAGGGCCATCTGTACCCCAATATTCATAGCAGCAATGGCCACAGTCACCAAACTGTGGAAATAACCAAGATGCCCTTCAATGGATGAATGGATAAGGAAGATTTTGTATCAACATGGACGGGACTGGAAGAGATTATGCTGAGTGAAATAAGTTAAGCAGAGAGAGTCAGTTTTCGTGTGGTTTTGCTTATTTGTGGAGCATAATGAATAATACAGAGGATATGGGGAGATGGAGAGGAGAAGGGAGTTGGGGAAATTGGATGGAGAGACAAACCATGAAAGACTGTGGACTGAAAAATAATCTGAGGCTTTTGGAGGGGCATAGGGTAGGAGGTTGGGTGAGGCTGGTGGTGGGTATTATGGAGGGCATATATTGCATGGAGCACTGGGTGTGGTGCATAAACAATGAATTCTGGAGCACTGAAAGGAAATTTTAAAAATAAATAAAAATTAAAAAAAAAAAAGTAAAGATAGAGCTACTCTATGACCTTGCAATTGCATTTATATTTTTTTAAAATACCTTATATTGATGGGACAGAAGAAAATAGCTTTCATATTATTAGATTATTTTGCTTAATTTAATAATCAGATTTCCAAACTATACATACATTATATTTATATTAATATATAAAATAGTGTGTGTGTGTGTGCATGTGTATACAAACATACATTCTCCCATTCTGAAATATTAATGCCTAATCAGAGGGAATTCAGAGATGTTTGCACACTAAACAATCACAGATTCAGTTAATGAAAAGATAAGATACACAAATTGGAATTAAGATTAACTGTGCATGTGTGGCTAGCACTCCACTAATGTTGACTGTGTTCGTATGAAATTTAATTGGATAACTAAAGGCTAAGGTAAAAGTTAATGTGAATATTTTGTCAATGGAAATTTTTTTCCCTTTCTCCTCTGGAATTATGAGAGAGCTAGATCTAGATTGTTTTCTTTATATATACATAAACTTAACTGCTTGAGGTAGTAGATATTATAAACCCAAAGTTAGAATCTAAAGGCGAGGGAATATGGCTTAAAATGTCAGGCTAGGCACATGTTTTTACTTCTGATTCTTCCTGAGACTCCACCATACTGGCAGCAGAGGAGGGAAAAGGAATTAGATAGTAATAGTTAAGGTCCTGGTGAAGGGCCAAAGCTTGGGCAGAGAAGCTCACCTGCAAACAAGAGGTCTCAGTAACATTCCCAGGGTAAGAATGGGTGGGTTTGGTGAAGCAGAACATACTCACAGTATCCTCTTGACAGAGATGTGGAGACCTGAGGCTTCAAGTTAGCAGGAATATGAACAATGAGGACATAGGTGGTCAGAGAGTAAACCGAGGGTCTACATATAAGATTCCTGCACTGACTGATGTTGCATGGTTTTTGCCATAGAAAACATTGCTTTCAAGATTACTGTCATTGCCATTGACAAGGGCAAGTGTTTTCTGTTGGTCTATAGATCTTTAACTCTCATGGATATGTCTAGTAGGTTTTTTTGAGTGGTCACTATGAAATGACACAATAAGGCACATATAAGGATGTGAATTGAAAAGAATTAAAAATTATAGGCTTGTTTCTAATGGGATCAAGTCTAGGGGCCAAGACTGAATGTAAATAGGAAATAACAAAAGCAAATGTTATTACTCTCTGCCTGAACTATAACAAAAAATGGCAATGTAGAGGCTTCTCAAAGCAGGACTCTGACTGGGAGCAATTAAGGATACTCATGCCTTTGCAGCAGAACATGTGTCTGCTGATGGGGCTTTGTAGCCCAGATGGTATAATATTGCTGCTCCCCTGCCCAGATTCTGGGGTGATCTAGAGCCTAAGGGTGGTCTAAATGGTAGAGAACTGTCCACGTAGTCTATACAGAACTCTTTCCTCTGTCAACCTCTCCACCTTTTGCTTGCAAAACTGAGTATGGGATGATTTTCATGAAATTTCTCTCAAGCACTTTTCCTCTTTCAATCCCTGAATAGCTAGCTGTCTGATACCAAGATAATTGCTCCAGAGCCACACATGCCCTGGGCTTTTTCCCTGGGCTTTTCCAGCCTGACACTTTTACATGGCTCACCCCCAGGGCCAGGATTCTTTTTTAATGGTTTGGTGTTACATAAATACTGATTAATATTTTAGGTGTTATTAGTATAATAGCTGCTCCAAAAGGAGGAGGTTGGTGTCACCAGCAAGAATATGATACATAGCAAAGCGACTGATGTAACAATATAAGGTATTTGGAAATGATTTCATTAAGAAGTTTCTTTAAGATTTTATTTATTTATTTGACAGATTAAGAGAGTGAGAGAGAGCGCAAAAGCAGGGGGAGGGGGTGAGGGAGAAGAAGATTCTCTGCTGAGCAGGGAGCCCAATGAGGGACTCCATTCCAGGACCCTGAAATCATGACCTGAGCCTAAGGCCGAAGCTTAACCAACTGAGCCACCTAGGCTCCCAAGAATTTTCTTTCTCTGTAAAAATCATTTCGATAGTCTATAAGAAACATACTATCTTAAGATAACCCATTGTGCTTTTTATATCATGGATTCATTTTGGTAAGATACAATGTGTGTTCAGATTTTCAAATAACGTAGGAAGTGGGAGGTCCAAAACAGCTGTAAAAAGCCCTGGCCACAGAACCAGGACACATCTGAGTTGGGCTCTTGGATCAGCTGCTGACATTTTGTGTGAACATGGGCAAGTTGCTTAACCTCCTTGTGCCTCGGCTTCTTCACTCTAAAATGAGATGATATCTTGTTGGGTTTATAATACCTATAAATTGTTAAGCAAAGATACTGAGGCATCATAAGCCTCAGTAAATAGAAGGTAGTTATAATAAGACATTTTGTTTTCCTACCACATCAATAATCATTATAATCGATAATCCATGGCAATGCTTAATAACAAGTCTTCCATTTCTTTGTCTCTAGAGCAAGTTAACATCATACTATTCATCTTTCCCTTTAATGTTTTCCCATGCCAAACTCTAGCACAGAAACCTGGGCTATTTTCCATTGATTTCTGATAGTCTAGGTTAAAAGAGAAAAAAGTGAATTGTGCATTTGTGAAAAGGTCAGGTCCACCTGGATTCAAGGTCAGGCCACACAAATGACCTACCCCTATCACAAGTAAGCTATATGACCCCATCAACTTAAAACTCTGAACTTTAATTTCCTCATTTGCAAAAACTAGAGGATAAGACCTATCTTTACAAATAAATGAAATAATGTGCACGAGAGCAGTCAAAATTATAGTTAAAGGAAATTAGGTTTTTATTAAAAATTGCTTCCATCCATCTATCCTTTCATGTGTCTTCCATAAATTTGTCTGTGCTGCCATTAATCGGCTTCTACAATATTTAAGAAAGATCAGGAAATGTTGAGGAGAGCTGTATCTTACCATTAACCCTTTGAAGCCTTTGTACCATCCTTGCCACAAATCAGAGACTGAAGCAAGCTGGGAAGACCTGTCAAAGAACAAGCAAATAAAAGAGAGAGGTTTTGGTCATCCTCGTGGGCAGAATAATGGCCATCATAGACATCCCAAACCTGATCCTCAGAACCTGTGAATATGTTGTCTTACACGGCAAAGGGAACTTTTAAGATGTGGTTACAATTTGATCTCTTGGAAAAGAGATATTTTTTCTGGATTATCCTGATGAGCCTAATCTAATCACATCCTTAAAAGCAGAGAGCCTTTCCCAGTGAAAGAGAATGATGGGAAACCGGAAAAGGGAGGCCATAGGAATTTAAAGCATGAGGGGACTCAACTACTGCTGACTTTGAAGATGGGGGGAGGGGCCAGGAACTCAGGAATGAGTGCTGTGCTCTCTAGGAACGAGGAATGACAGGAGATAGATTCTCCTCCAGAACCTCCAGAAGCAGCAGCCCTGCCAACACCTGGATTTTAGTCCACAGCTTTCTCCAGAACTGCAAGATAAAAACTGTGTATTGTTTCAACCCCTAGTTTGTGGTACTTTGTTCTGGCAGCCACAGAACATGAATACAGTAATTGAAAGGGTGTAGGTTCAGATATGGAACAGAGCTTCACAGTTTGGAGTGCAGGGTGGGCATGGGGACCAGATGGAGTTCATGGGCATGGTAGGAAAATTCAGGCTGAATGCACCATCTTTGACCAACCATACTGGCTCTCTTCAGAATTATGGGTGCAGTTTGCAAATGGGCACAGCCAGAGTGTGTACTGATAGAAGGCTGTGAGATTTGGCCAGCACACAAGTGTGTGAGGACAGGCTGAGAGGAACTGTCGCAGAGAAGTGGGGAAGGAGAGGGGGAGCAAATGGAATTGGCAGAACACAACATGTGTGATAACTTGGAAGGGTCCGCAATACCACTGCACTGCCATCAAAGTGAACACCTGAACATTTGGATTGATGGAACACACAGGCTGGATTTTACCATGTACTGAGATAAAGAGGTCTTTAATTACATGCAACCATTGTATAACTACATTTTTAAAAGTCCTATTGATAATAAAAACTTTTAATTCATGCTAGAGCCAGAATTATTTGGTGTGGTCTAAGGCAGCAAATAACTTCGTAATCTTTGAAATTGGTATGGTTTGTTTAAATCATGTGTGTGTGTGTATGTATAGTTCCAGTGGGATAGGAAGAAATGAAATTTTTTTACTAATAAAAATGCATTAACTGGAAATATTTATTGAACATCTAGTTATACTATATTCTGTGAACTAGAGGCACTAGGGGATCAAATAGAGTCCATAGAAACAGATCCACCTGCCAACACAGCATTACTATAAAGACACAATATATTTATTATACCTGTGTCTACGTATATGGCAAGGTCACATAGTCCCTACTTTAAAGCCCCTCCTTGCTTTCCAGTGTTCTACTTCCCCTAATTCACTGTAGGGTCCTCTGGGAATTTCTGGCTCTTATCTCTGCCACATGGTAACTAAAAGGGGAAAACTAACCACTCATACCCATCCTTCCTCTTACCTCAATATGCCTTACTTAATTTTGAATGTGATTTTGTTTTTTTGTGGATGGGATGATGGGTGGCCTGATAGGCGGTCTCCTTCCGGAGCCCTGAACATTAGGCAGAAAAACGTCTTTGCCCTCTGAATTCCCCTTGGTTATCTGAAAGTTGCTCCAAGCTGACCCTTTTGCCAGGGCAAAGCCTAGATAAGGGACATGGAAACCCCCAGCTTCCATGAGAGGCCCAGCTTCTTCCTCCTACTTTGGCCTGACAGCTGAGAATCATAACTGGGATATTTATCACCTTTACTCAATAAAATGAGCACTATGATTTGAGTCTCTCTGACTTTGTTCTCCTCTTTGCTTTGCTTTCTTTTCCTTTTTTTTTTCTTTTTTATTGTCTTTTCTTTTTTTTTATGTAATGCAAGGCTTGAACTCATGATCCTGAGATCAAGACCTGAGCTGAAATCGAAAGTAGGATGCTCAACCAACTGGGCCAATCAGGTGCCTCTGTTCTCATTTTCTTTTTAAACCAGTGCATGGATTATTAGCTTTTCCACTTGAAGGTTCAGGCCTGGTGAGTTCCCTGATCTATGATGCCAGGGAGGCCCTGGGCTGGAGTTCTTGAGAGTTTCTAGTGGTATGGGACATGTTCCCTGACTTTCAAGACCCTTGTCCTCCTGTGAATTTCTGCTGTACTTGCCAGAAGTTGAGTATGAGCTACATTCAGCTTTCTTTCACTGCATTACTGCTGAACCATCTTAATCCTCCTCCCCTTGCCCACTGGAACCCTACCCTCTTGAGAGATAGGTAACTTGAATAAGTTGACAACAACAACAACAGCAAAAAGGTTATGAACACCAAAATGCAAAAGAGAGAAGCATGATAATTCTTTATCCCAGTTTCTTATTCTGTAAAATATAGAGCTGTTGTGGGGAAGAGATAAGGGCAATGACCTAGTCAGCTTAGTGTGGTGCACACGAGCTCTTTAAGAGACTGCTGATGGGTAATGCATGTGCATGTAACTGTGTAGGTGAGAGGTGTTAGGGGAGAAACTTCCACCAAAGGTGGGCAAGATTTTATTACCAAGTGGTACTGATACCACTTGGTGTGTATCTTCACCTGTGTATCTTCAGACCCCATGTGCAAAATCCCTGGATTATTTTTAGTTATTTGGACAATCTGATTTATCAGAAGATAGAGGATAAAATACCTTTGGTGAGAATTTGCTGTCTTTAAAAATTCCACCCTTTTAGACTGTGAATAACAATTGACTGAAGGTAGACTCTCTTAATAGTTTAATAACATTCTTATGGAAAATCCCATGCAATATGTTCTCAGGAGTTTAAACAATCTAAGAACTTAAGAGAGGAGTAGGCCTCTGCTTTAGGTGGTGACCTGGGTTTTGGTAAAATGGAGATAGAATCCACTAGCTCTCAGCAGGGTCTGGGATGACACGCTCCTGGGTGATGGCAATGGTGCTGGCCCATGGAGCCCATGGAGCCTGTCTGAGTAAAGGGAAAATTGCTGGTAGAGTGTTGAAATGGGGGTATACCAGCAATGTCTGGCTGCAGGTCCACTGGTCCTGCACCCTGTGATGGGGCTGCAAGATTGTATACTGGAGGGCATTCCAGGTGATTCCTGGCATGTTGTTTAGGGACCCATGTGATGTTTCTACTAGTTGGGCTTATAGAGAACTGTGTAGGGTGTCCCAGCAGGTGCCAGTATGCTGGCCCTCAAGCCAGCAGTGAGCAGGGAGTATGGGAGCACAACATTGGTTCCCCAGGGGTGGCTGTGCTGCTGTACTGTGGAGCACATGACCAGTGTGTATGCAATATAGGTTTCCACTGAGAAGTCCATTCTGTTGCCCACCAACCACACTGAGATTTGGAAGAGCAGAGCCCACTTCTATCTTCGGCATCTGTGTTGCCTATGTGGCATATCTGTGGTCATGCTGGGATTTTATAACATAGGGCTTGGTGTCTTCAATGTTGCCTATATCCTTGCAAAGTGACTACACTAAGGATCTGGGGGTGGTACAAAGTGCTGGGGTGTTCCAAGTGAGAGTCATAACACCTGACCTGCTGTGGGTATGGATAGAGAGCACAGTGCTGGAAGCCTTTCAAAAGACTTGGCTATTCCACAGAGCCTATAGTAAGGACAGGGTCTTAGGACACTCTAATGGTCAATTTTATATATTTATTTGGAAAACTCATAGTATGAAGATATTTGGTCAAATACCAGATGAGATTTTGCTGTGAAGGTATTTGAAAAATGTGATTAGTGTTTAACATCAGTAGACAGCAGATTACCTTCCATAATGTGGGTGGGCCTCATCCAATCAGTTGAAGATCCTTAGAGAAAAAAGCCTGTGGTCCCCCAACTAAAAGGGAATTCTGCTTCAGACAGCTTTCAGACTTGTGCTGCAATATCAGTTCTTCGCTAGGTCTCTGTACTGCTGACCTGCTCTACAGAATTGGTATTGGCTAGCACTGACACTGTGAACCAATCTCTTGAAATAAATCTGTTCCTCTCTACATATAAATATCTGTTGGTTCTATTTCTCTGGAGAACCCTGAAAGGTAACTATGGTGTTGGGTATCCTTGGAGAGTCCCATGAAGCTGTCCCACAGGCACCTTGTGAGGGTGGGCCAGGGAGCATGGAGATATGTGTTTCAGGTGAACATCCTCCCTCTCCCTGGATCATAGAGTGGCAGAATTTAAAACCAGGGCTGGCCATCATGCTATTCTCCAGACTGTCAGTGGTGGGTGTGAAAGGAATAAAGCGTAGAACCCGGAGCATGCCCTTGCTGATCTGTCATGGAACCATGTGACTCAAGTGTGGGTGCAGTGTGGGGGTCCCTAGGATGTGGGTCCTGCTGCATGTCAGCATAAAGGGGGTCATCTACAAACTTCCCTGTGAGGAACTGGGATAGAGGTCACAGGGGCAGGAACCCCAGAGATGCATGTGGTCATACTGAGTCCTGTTAGCATGAGATACTGTCACTCTGTTCTATGGATCACTCTATGTTACTATGGGTCATAGACCAGTGTTTGGCATCCAGATGGTGTTGATGGTGCTTATGCATGAAGTACATTGTGAGTTTGAGGGTATAGAGGACAGTGTGCATGGGATGTCCCACGTGAAAATGTGCTGAATTCAGGGACCATATGGTAAGGATATGAGAGCCTGTGGTGGATGTCCCAGGTGACAAGATGCTGCCTTCCAAGGTGCTCACTGTACTTGGTGGCTGTCTAGATCTGTGTACCATGGGAGGCACCCACAGGCCATTATGGGAATACTAGGTTTTCAGCAGGGTATTACATATCCCAGGTGATACCTCCTTGCTCTTCCATGAACCATCCTGTGGTTAGTAGGGCATAGAGTACAGGATTGGGTGCCCCAGCTGGTGCTTGTGTTCCCTTGTTCCAGGAAGCACATCAGGAATAACAGCAAGCCACATCTCAGTGTTGAGTATCCAGATGCTGTTTGCACTACTGCTCTGGGCACCACACTGCAGTTCACACAGTATCTTGCATGTCCTTGAAGGTATTTCTGCATTGTTGCTCTCACAGCCCTGTACAAAATGGTTTGCCTTACCCTTGCTGTGATTGTGTCTCAATACAACCAAGCCTAAGTAACTGCCATCCCTTCCTTGTGTGAGATGAGCATGTGGCTGAGAAAAATGTTCATGATTTTTGACCACTGTAATTTGCCCTTTTTGAAAAACATAGAGTTTACCAACTGCTTTGGAATTATCACCCTGCCACACCAGTGTCTTGGGTGAAGAAACAGCAAAAGAGGGGGGCGGGGAGGGAACTCTGAAGTCCCAAACAAAGTCCCAGACAAAGATGTTCGTAGTCTTGCTTCATGTGTTCTGAGGAGCTGCAAAGGTTGGCTTGTAGCACGTTACACAGGTTCTTGACAGACTAACAAAGCCCTGTTCTAAGAGGAAGGGTCTCACAGGTCTATTCTGCTTCCAAATGAGTGTTTGTAGCTCCATGTAAGAGACAAAGAAAAGGAGTCCTGCCACAAGAGCAGATGCCATGAAAGAGAAACCTGTCTCCAGCAGAATGTTTCCTTCATGAGCACACATCTAGATCATGGCATTTTCTTGTCAGCCTTGTCCTTGTGTTTGTGAGTCTTTGAGAAGGGTATTTCAGCACTTTGCAGGAGTTAATGGGCCCCTGTGAAGTCTGTGTCTTCATGTGATTGTTCTTTTCCATGCCTCCCACACAGGTGACCACAGTCAGGTCAGGTCCGATGCCTCGCCTCTCATTAACATCTTGTAAAATGGGTATAAACACTTGCCATCTGCATAATCTGCTGAGAGTGGTGATGGAAGAGTGGGATTGGGAGGGCCTCCAGTCTTCTGGGCTGCCAGAACTGAGGAGAGGAGAGAACTGTCTACCAGGAGGAAGCCTCATCTCTAGGCTGCTGTGACTTTATCCTCTTCTGAACACATTCAGAAGAATGGCAGGACCAGCCTTCTCTTTACAGGGCAGAGGGTGTGTATTGCCAATAGTGAAACAGCTATTCAGAAAAGTTTGTAAGACTATTTCCAAGGCTGACTTTGTACTTGAACTTGTTACAGGCAGTAAGAGAGCTTTTTTCTGAACTTCTGAGGGGTGCACAGGAAGTGCAAATTCCCTTGAACACTGTGCAGAAGGAAAGAAGGCCAAGGAGTTTTACAATGCCTTGAGGCACGTGGGGCTACATGAGCCTGGACAATGTCCTTATTCCTTCCCTAAACACACAACCCCCCAGAAACATCCTACATGGCTCAGGGCAACAAATCAATGCCCGCAGTTTGCAGTGCCACTCAGATCAGGGCTGGGCATCACCAGCATTCAAGCACTTTCAGACCTGCTTGCAGTTTGGGCTTCTAGAGATTTGAGATTTTAAAGTCCAAAGGGTGGGGCAAAATCCTTATGGTGCCTGGAGGGTTAGTGGTTCCTTGGGGAAGTCATGCTGCAATGAGGGAAGAAAGCAGGTACTGGGCATTGCTGCCTCAAGTGACAGAAATGTCCCTGTGTGGCTGACAGGGCACCTTGGACAGCTAGGACTGCACTTAGAATCCCTGCCTGTGACGTCTGGGTTGACGTCCCAATTATCCCTTGCAAAGTTTAAAAAGAGTGGTAGGAATGTGTTTTCTTTCCCCCCAGGCTCTGCATCTGCCAAGGAAAACAGCATTTGACATTTTACCAGCATAATGATTTGTTCAAGAAATAGCTGAGAAAAAAATGACAACTGAGGGCAATGCCAAAGTTCACGCAAAGGTTACATTGATAGCAGGGGTTGGGGGGCCCCGGAGTTTACATGTAGCCTGGAGGGGCAGCATGTTCCAGGGGGCTCTATTTGCCAGAGGGTATGGAAAATGGGTGGCAATGCCAAGTCCCCAACACTACCCAGCACCACCCATCCCCGAGTAGCCTCCATTCCACATGCCCGACCCTGCAGTGTGGAGCAGAAAGGGGTGCCCTCCTTCTCACTCCTGCTCCACCTGCTTTTAACAGGGTGTCTCCATCCAGCGGTTCACAAGCTTTCCTTCTTTCCTCCACCACACAAGTGATGGCACCTTCGGGAGTTTTAAGTGGGCTTGTACAAGGTGACAGGTGTGTAGGTGTATGTGTATGTATATATGTATGTGTATATAGATTTATTATTTTTGTCCATGCACTGTTTATATAGAAAAGCTCTGCAGACAAAGAGATCATGGAGAGAGACACCATGGAATAACTAAAGGCACATCCCCTTTTTTGCTTTAGCAATTTCCATCATTGACTGTTCTTCCCGAGGAGAAAAGATGGAGCCATAAGGCTCAGATTCCTTGGGAGTAACAGAGCAGGGCTCTAAACAGCAAAGTGGCATCCATGTTCAAGCAAACAGCAGGATCGTCCTCGGGGCACATTCAATCGCAGTGAGAACTGAGAACGGAGGGTCACAGAGGAGAGAGCCCTTTGTCAGAGGAACTAGCCTTAATGGGGAGGAGCGGGCTGCATTCCACCCTGCAGGTGCCGGCTTCCTTCCCTCTGCTCCACAGGCCAAAGCCAAACTCACAGTCATGCCCACACACACCCTTTCCACCTGGGTGGATCAGGCTGGACAGGTGACTGTTATTCCCCGTTCCTGCTCTTGCAGGTGTCTGCATTCCTGAGTGCATGGTCACCGTGGCCGCGCTTGCTGCAGGCTGTACCTTGGCCTGTGCTCTGGGTGGGGGTGGATGGCCTGCCCTTCCAGACAAATGTCTTCTAGGGCTGAGTACAGCTCAAAATAGCCCTGTTGGCTGCCTCACCCTGAGGGGAAGGACTGAGAGCTGAGCATGTGGGCTGAGCCTCACATTACACTTCTGTGGGAGATAGTATGGGTATGAAAACATGGGGATTCAGGGGATTTCTACTGAGAAGGACTAAAATGTGTTCCCCCATGGATTTTGATGATTTTATTTTTACATTTCTGATTATATCAGAATAAAAAAAAAAAAGGCCCTTCTTGGACATCTATTTGAGGTTCAGCAAACTTTATGTGCACACACACACCTATCTCATTAGAAGTCAGAAGCCCTGAGAGGGCCTGGATGGCACTGGCTTTGATGGATCCTTGTGACACTCTTCCGGGGTATGTGAGTGCAAGTGAGCTAATACCAACACTCTAGGTTATATTGCACTCATCCTAGAAGGGAGCAGTAGTAGAGCCTATACCCTTTGCTGAAGCTGACAGTGGGATCTATCCAATTAATCTGAATTCTAGTTCCAGCTTTGGTACTAATGAGCTCTGTGTCCTTGGGCAAGAGGCTGTTTGTTTTTTTTCAGCAGAGGAAGATATCTTCCTGATGATTGTATTGTTGTGTCCTTCTGTCAATGTCAGGCTAACATCTACCACACAACTTCATGAATGTGGACCCTTTTTTCCTTCACCCAGATGCTTCCATCTATAAGAAGATGCTGTCCCCATTTCCCGGCTTTAGCAATGCAACTTTAGTTATCATTGCATTCAAGACAGATTGTAAAAAGGAACATCAGTTTATATACATGGAGAAAATAGTAACAAAAGGAATGTGCAAGACAAGGAGAACTACAGGGGCTAAAATCTGAGAGGCCTTAAGGGGATTGCACAGACTTTAAAAATTGGGAATGGTTTCTTTTATCAAAGGGTATCATGACATAAGTTAATTTGCTAAATAAGAGATAACAAAGCTGTTCTTTAGATACCCAGGCTGTTTCTATTACCATGAAAAACACAATGCCACTTCTGATAGATCCATCAGTAGCCATTATATTAGATACATAGTTCTCAAAACACTGAACTTGATGCCTTTCATATGGCTGCAAGAGAAATGCCCAACTCCTTAGCGTGGTATTCTAGGCCCTGCACTGCCTGGCCCACCTGTCCTGGAAGATGGGAAATCTTCCCGCCCACCAGTTGTTGGCCTGACTCCTTTGACCTCTTCTCTCTGCACTTGGGCTCACTCTGCTTTGTTCTACTGTGTGGAATCTCCTCCCACCACATCTGAAGAGTTGATCACCTCCTTCACCCTTCTGAATTTTTTTCATAGACTTTATTTTTTAGAGTATTCTTAGGTTCATATCAAAATTGAGAGGAAGATGCAGGGGTTTCTCAGGTACCTCCTGCACACCCTCTGAACACAGTTTCTTCCGTGATCAATATCCCACAGAACGTACATTTGTTATAATCCATGAACCTACACTAATGCATCATAGTTACCCCAAGTTCATAGTTTATACTAGGGTTCAGTTTTAGTGTTGTACATTCTGTAGGTTTTGGACAAATGTATGATGACATGTATCTACCACATTGGATTTGTTTTTTTTAACCCCAAGTGTTCCTTATTTTCTTCCCACACACTTATTCTGTTTGGCAAATTGTAAGGCATTACCTTGTTTGTGATCTATTTTTCACTGCCTTTGGTCTACTAATTAAGCCATGCGGGTTAAAACACCATCACATGTGTTATGTTTCACGGCAGGCTCTATTACAAGACACCTTCAATTATCATATGGCTTAAGTGTCAAGAAGTATTTGTTAACTTGATTTTAATCTGCCCTTACCCTCGTTTCTACTCATACCACCTGTTTCTTATTTCTTCTGTATATAGTTTCATCACACTTGAGCCATACAGATTATTGATCCCTTTTGTTGCTCCATTATACTACATAGATGGACTCTTCAATATGGTGACTGCTAACCATAGTTGGCTGTTTAGTTTTAAATAAATTAAAATTTATTTCCTCAGTGAGACTAGATTCACTTTATGTATTCAGTGGCCATGTGTGGCTAATGGCTACCATAATGGTTAGCCGTGACTAGAGAACATCCCCATCACTGCAAGAAGTTCAGTTGGACAATTGGACAGCTTTGTCATATATTTAAAGGTCAGTGTATATCACGATCTTTTTTTTTCATTGTTATTATTTTTTTATTATTTTTTAAATTTTTTATTTTTTATAAACATATATTTTTATCCCCAGGGGTACAGGTCTGTGAATCGCCAGGTTTACACACTTCACAGCACTCACCACAGCACATACCCTCCCCAGTGTCCATAACCCCACCCCCTCTCCCAAACCCCCTCCCCCCAGCAACCCTCAGTTTGTTTTGTGAGATTAAGAGTCACTTATGGTTTTATCATTATCTTTAAAGGTGTAAAACAGATCAAAATTTCCACATCCAGCACCCTAAATATATATTTTAATATATTCATTTTCATTTTTAATATCACACAATTAGTAGATTGCCTTATAGAAAATTTTTCTGGCTAAAGACTGAACCACTCAATTTTGGAAGCATTTTTGTTTTTTTCCCCCCTTCTTGTTTATCAAACCAAATGAAGCGTGTTAAAACCTCAACGATGTTTATGCATTAAGTTCATACTTTGGAGCAGATGAAAGTTCTCTCCTAAAAAATGGAAGACCAAATAAGAGCAAAGGTCATGGTTTTTAGGTTGGAGAAGGAGTTCTAGACATGTTTATTATCAATTTGTAATTATTTGACTTCTGCTTTAACAAAGGAGCAGAAAGTTGCCCCCTTTTAAAGGAAGACGTAATTCACTTCAAGTTCAAAACTATACCAAACAGAAACAGCTGTATCCATATGTTGCTTAAAAATTATTTTCTAAATAAATAACACTAAAATTAAACTTTATGTTAGAAAGAAACTCACAGATGACTCAGAACACCATGGGCCTCCTTCCTGCAGTAACACTTGACTTTGATTTCATAGGAGCCCACTTAGGTGGGGAATGGGATTTTGGTCAAAATGCCACTGGACTTTTAAATGAGTGGTAGATTGTAGCTGTTGGTATAGAGCAATGCATCAGGAGACTGGGTACACTCTTGACATTAGTGTCAGCTTGTCACAATTTCCCTTATTATGGTGGGGGGTTGGAAACAACCACCAGTAAATTTCTAAACACTAGCTTGCATTCTCTTCACATTTGAGGAGATTGGGGTCATATATTTTCTTGAATAAAATTATTTTCCTTAGGTTTTACAGTAGATTTATGCTTGTAAGAATCAGTTGGCTTTAGGAAACACTGATAAAATTTGTCCAAATGGAATGGATTCTTAATCAGTTCAATTCAAATTTCCAAAATGCTTCTCCCTACCATCGCAAGTGAATAAGTGGGTTTTAGTTTAGTAGAAAAATGTGCACATGGCACAAGGTCATTTTACCCATTATTTTTCCCATCAGTAGTTCCTGCAGCCATTTTTCTTTTGTGTAGTTAAGCAGAAACTTTGTTAGGTCCAATAGATCTTGGGATGATGTGATATGTGGTTACTTAATGGATGTTAATTTGTAGAATTTACAGAGCAGGATCTTCAGATGAATATTCAAGTCCAGCTGTTTTGTTGTTGTTGTTGTTGTTGTTGTTATTTAATTACCAATAAAGGGACTTTATGTTTCCAGACATATTTAAGCTTACCTTGTTCTTATTCTTGTTCAGTAAACATACAGAAAAATATGCTTAACCTTTGAGTAGTTAAGCTGGATCCTCATAGGGTTTTCAAATCAGCACCAACCAATTGATTTGATTTTTCAGTCCAAAAGAAAGAAGGGAAACAGAGTCATGGAGATCCCATTTTACACAAAAACAGCTAACATAAGAATTAGCAAGGAAAATATGCCCATAACATCTTGCTCCTTTAGGGCAGGACCTTTTTTTAACAAGTAATTTAAAAAGCAGTCAACTTTGCTGAGGTAAGATATTTATTCAGTTTTAATCACAGGGATTTTACAGTTTATAAACACATTGTGATCTCAAAGTTAATTGATGAGTTGGTTGTTTCAAAGTCAGAATTTATTTTCTCATAGAAATGATACTGTTGATTGTGGTTGTATTGTCAGAGTAGCCCATACAATCCTGTTTAACCCCAGTATAACAAGTCTGTATTCCCAGCTATAGTCCAGTGACTCAGATTCCTGTGAGCCCATAACTCTCCAAGCTCCAAAACCAGCAGTGATTAGGAGAGTGAGAACAGGATAGGAGTGATTAGGAGGTAGGGAACCAGATAGAAGTTCTGGAAGCCAGGCAACTATCCAACCATTAATAGAACTAGATTTTGGAAGTAGTCAAGTAGGAAGTTGGCGAGGGGTAGAGTCCTACAATGGGGCTCTTCTGGTGGCAGTGACTTTTGGGGTGAGAGAACCAGGGGCAGAAGGTATCTACTGCTGTGAACAGGAGGGAAGAGTGATGCAGGGGTGGCCCTGTATATACAGAAGACAATGTGAGGGCTCTGGTTATAGGATTGGGACGGGGTGTGGGATTGGAAGAAGGGATGAGGGTAGTACTTTAGTGATGTTTGAGTGTTCCACATCATTTCTAAGTCAAATATCCTGCTACGGAGCCTTTTCATATCAATGTTGATTTTCTCCACCAAACCATGGTGGCCAGTGTCAATAATCTCTATGTTGTATTAGGATTCCGAGATGCCCTAATCATGAGGATGTTTTATCCCTACCCTCACTAGGCATATCTGAAGTATTTTGGGACACATAAGTGTAATCTCTTTAAGCCTCAGTTTCTGGAGAGAGTACTTGTTCTTTGCTGCATACCTCAAAAGGAATTCTATGAGGATCGAAAAAAAATTTTTTTAAAGGTATTCAAAATAATATCTATATCTCCTACTAAACCAACTTGTTTATGGAGATATTATATATAGAATTTAGGTAATAAATTTGGGAAGGGACCTGGTTAACTAACCACTCTGATGTTTATATCGGCCCATTAGTTTTCATGATTTCCAAAGTACTAAAAATGAGACAAATATGATTCGGGTGGTCTACATATCTTAGCAGAGAATTTTGCTTTAACTGTCTATTCTAAATTGTTTGAGTATCCGATGTGTCTAAAAGTCTACACAGCTGATACAGAAGCAAAATGTCAAGAGCAAGTTGCTGAAGTAAATTTCAGTATGCAAAGAACTCCTAGAAGGGTTCTGATCTGCACTTGCTTGTTAATGAAGGAGAATTGAAATGCATGCTCTGAACTCCTTCCAAGGATTCTACCAGAGCTAAATAAATCCTGAGCAAAAGCGTGATCATCTAGAGGAACAAAGTGCTCTGTCCTCCGTGTGCCCACCCTCCTCTGGCCCCCAGGTTGCCAGCCTCAGGGCGGGGACATGGAGCACTGGGCCGGTCTCTCCTGGTGTGAGCCATGTGACACGCGCCTTTGCGCGCGGTTCACTTGAAGGTCTCAGCACAGTCCGGGCTTGTCAGCTGAGGAACGTCAGGCAGTGCAGGGACTTGTAATTAGGCGGCCCGGGGCGGCGGTCCTCTCTGAGCAGGCTTTGTTTCCTCTGCTCGCCCAGTGGGCATCCTGCCTCCGCAGACCGTCTCGCAGAGGCCTGGCGTGCGGGCGGGGCGGGGGGCACACAAGTATGTGGAGAGAGGAAAACAGGTATGAGGCTTCAAGTCCAGGCAGGACGCCCCGTTAGTCATGTTATCGTAAAGTGGGCAGCGCCCCGCCTCTCAGTTAGTCAGAGCAACAGGTAAATAAAGAGCTTAGTGTCTAAAGGGCTTTTGGCCAGTGGTGAGCTCTGTCATTTTGTTTTCAAAACAAATGCTCTCGTGGGTCTTGCTTTAACGATTTCCTTGTGTGAAGTGAACACTTGAGGAAAGGTGTTTAGGCAGGTCAGCTGTGGTATTGATTGCCACACAACAGCAGGTACAGGCTCTGGAGAGAAGGGAGAACATCTCCCAAACCCCTTTCTCTCTATTCCCTCCCCCACCCCACCTGCCTCCATTCTCTATGAAGAACATCCCTGGAAACAGGGTACTACAGTGTGGTGGGTGCTGGTTATCCACATACCTTTCTCCTCCCCAACCCCCTACCCCCACTCCAGATTTGGAAATGGTTAGAAAGAAAAGAGGAAAATGAATTTACCTGTTAGAAAATTAAAGCAAAAATCCTTGTCAAACATAAATGGTCTAACATATTTTAACATGCTGCTGAAAGTGTTCTACAATAACAATTATTTCTTGTCACACTCTAATTTATTAGATACCTATATGATACCCAGAGGGCAGTGATTGGGCATGTGCGGAAATGACAAGGTATTTCATTGTATATAGCCTTCTGTACAGTGAATACTTTGGGTTGTAAGTAATACTGGAAAACATCCCATGTCTGGAAATTTCCACACAACTCTTGAGGTTCTGGGACACTGAAAGGGAGCTCCAGAAGATGTGTTTGCAGCTATTGAATGCCTGATACTTTTGTCAGACTTCCCATAACAGATAAGGACTGGGTGGAATCATGAACCACAAGCTTGTTAGAGATGGAAATCCCAAGGTTCAGACTGTAACAATCAAGCTGGAATCTGTGTTAGAAACCAGACTATGGTTGTATTCCATAAACGTTTTTAGTTTCTCATGGGGGCACATGATAAGGCAGTGTCTGCAAAAGTCAGCTGACATTGTGCTGTATCTTTTAGTCTGTTTAGGGCATATACTGAGTGTAAGCTGCTGGACCGATGAGTGCCATATGCATTTAGAAATGTGTGTACATTTTATTGCTTCCTTTGTAACAGTTGCTTTCTGGATAAACACCTTTCCCACTCAGTATGTCCACAAGTTCAACTATAAACTCTAAAAGCAACACAAATGCAGTCACAGGAGAACTTTAGAATAGAAAGAGAGAAACAGATTAGTTTGGGACACAGGGCTCCAGAGTAGCCCAGTGCAGGGGGCTTAGGACACCACCCAACAGAAAGAGACCCATGTGTGCTACTTCCTTCCTGGATCATACACCAGCCCATGGAAGGAATTACTATACTCAGAAAGAGATACATAGGTGACTTTGGTTGAAATTCGCTTCATTGGGTAGACCAAGATTTTCTTCTATTTTCCTGTAGTATATTGTCCTGGTCTAATCAGAGATCCTCATGGAGATGGGAAGCAGCCTCTCTCTTCCTTGATATGCATTTGATAAAGGCAATATAGGTGGGCATGTAAGAAAAATATGTCCACTTCCTTTATGCTCCACATGTTCTTTGTAAATTTTTTAAATTATATGAACTGTTACACATTCATTGTGTATAATACATATGTTTAAAATAATGGTAATATATATACTATTAGTTGCTCACTGTTATGTCATCTTTCTGGGACTCTGTGTTCTATCTTTTCCTTAGTGACTAAGATCTTTGAGGGAAACATGACTTCAGTACTACCTCTATGCAGATAGTTTCCAAATTTTCATTTTTGGCTTCACAGACACTCACTACTATAATGCCTTATCTTCTTAGCAGCAATTTTGACATCTCCCATAGCATGGCTATATTTAATTTTAATTTCTAAATGTTTAAAACTGAATTCCAGGTCTTCTGGTCTAGACAAGAGAGCATTGGCTCATCCCTGCTCATGTCCACAAGTTCAACTATAAACTCTAAAAGCAACACAAATGCAGTCACAGGAGTACTTTAGAATAGAAAGAGAGAAACAGATTAGTTTGGAACACAGGGCTCCAGAGTAGCCTAGTGCAGGGGGCTTAGGATACCACCCAACAGAAAGAGACCCATGTGTGCTACTTCCTTCCTGGATCATACATCAGCCCATGGTACCTACAAGTGTGTCTTTGAAGAACCCTACTGACACTGAGAGAACAGGAGACAGGCTCTCCTTCCCAATGGGCCTGAGACCTCCTCCTTGCCCCAGTGGAAGGCACCAACAGATAAGATGTCAACAAACACTCTTTATCCTCACAGGATGAAGACACCCCCACCCAACCTTGGAAACCCTCTCTTCTTTGCTAGAGGCACTGTGGGCCCAGGCAGAACCACTACAACAGATGCCCAGACCCAGAAGCACTCTTCAAGCCCAAGGGCGGGACTTCCTTCCATCACTGCACACACTAGGCAACTAGAGAGCCAACAAATGGTTGATTCAACCATGATAATCAGGCACTCACTCATAATCAGGGTAATACTCTCTGCTAGGCTAAACTTGAGACTTTTCTTTCCTACTGAGGAATAAGGGAGAAGCAGTGGAGCTATTTTGTCATAATAAGCACTAGCCTGGGAAGTGTTCTTTGTCCCAGAGGCCTGAGACCTCATCCCCTTCTAGAGATCCCATGCTTCTTAGGCTAGGGGGCTTATTCTGCACACTCAGCAAGCACCAAAATGGATCTGTGATGGAGCACCAGTGATCCCAAACAAGCCAACCAGACCAAAATAACACCACAAGGACTATGAACTTAAATTGTCACCGGAGCCACAGCCCACAAAATTATCTAGGACCTGCTAGTTAGCCTAGAGGGGGTGACCTCTTGTCAAAATGGAGGATTTGAATAGGACCCAGAAACCCCCAATAACTAGACAAAAAGTCAGGATACAATTAAAAAATCACCTGTTAGACAAAGAATCAAGAAAAATAACAAATAGAATGAAAAAATGTGGTCAACAGAAAGAACATGGAACTGAATTAAACCTTGGGATTAGCTGAAAAAAGCTCTAAAATAGCCATCATAAAAATGCTTTAACTTGCAATTTAAAATGCTTTTAAAATAAATGAGAAATAGAAGTTGAAATTATAGAAGCCAAAGAAGGACAGTTTTAGAAAGAATCAAATGGAAATTATAAAGCTGAAAAATACAACAGCAAAAATAAAAACACATAGGTTGGGCTCAATATCAGTCTGGAGATGGCTGAAGATAGAATTACTTCACTTAATGACAGATCAGTAGTATTTTCCCAATCTGAACAAAGGAGAGAAAAATAGGGGGTAAAAAGGGAAAGATCTCAGGAATGAGGCAGAAAATAGTGAAGGCCCAACATCTGTGTTATTGGAGTCCCGAAGGAGACGAGTAAGAGAGTGGGCTGAAAGAGTTTCAGAGAAATAATGGATTTAGACTTTCTAAATATGAAAGGTGAAAGACATAAACTACATTTTCAAAAAGCTGAGCCAAACTTCAATAGGATGAACCCATGGAAATCCATGCCAATATACCTCATAATCAAATGTCTGAAAATGAAAGGCAAAGAAAAAAAGAATCTTAAAAACCAGCCAGAGGAAACACCACTTTGACTGACTGACAGCAAATTTCTTGTCTGAAAACATGGAGGCCAGAAAGAAATGGTACAACCTTTATAACTACTGAAGGAAAAGAATTGTAAGCTATAAATTCTATACCTGGCAAAAACATCATTCAAGAAAGAAAGAGGGAAAGAAGAAAATTAAGAGCATTTGTTGCTAGCAAACCAGCCCTTAGAGAATGAGTACTAGAAGTTTTCTAAGAAGAAAGTACTGTTAAGCTGTTCTCAGAACTTCAGAAAGAAGAACCATACAATATAGTAGACTCTTCTTATGATTTACCTAAGTCATATTTGATAAGTGAGGCAAAATTTATAAAACCATTTGAATGATGTTCACTATATGTTGAAAAAATACCTAAGGGAATTGTATTGAAAAAGTGAGTGAGTTGAGAGACCTAGGTGGACATATGGTTTCTAAACTTCACTAGAGTTGGTAAAATATCAATACCAGTAGACTGTGATAACTTCTGCATGTATACATACTATAATACTTGCAGCAATGACTAAGAAAAACATATGAAGCAACATCCTAAAACTCACTATAAAGAAATCAAGATGGGATTGATAAATTAGACTTCATAAAAATTAAGAACTTTTCCTCTGTAAAAGACCCTATGAAAATCATGGGAAACAAACAAACAAACAAAATATAAAACAGGCTACCAACTTGGAGAAAATATTTGCAACAAAGGATTAGATTCCAAAAAAGCATGAGTATCCAGTATATATCCAACAAAGGATTTGTATCTAGAATATTTAAAGAACTCTCAAAGCACAACAATAAAATAAAATAGACAATCCGTTAGACAATTGGTAAAAGACCATTTTGATAAAGAGGATATGCAGACGGAAGATAAGCACATGATAGGATGTTCAGCATCGCTCACTTTTATGGTAACAGAACACATTCACAGGTACCAGGCATTAAAACTAGATTATATCTTTGGGGGGGCATCATAATTCAACCCACAATAAGCAATATGTTATATCCTTCTTTGCCTTTAGAACAAAAAGTGGTAACAACATCAAGTGCTTGTGATAACAGAAAGAAATTGGATCACTCATGCTTTGCTGGTGGGAATGTAAAATGATATGACCACTCTGCAAAACAGGTTGGCAGTTTCTTATAAAATTGAACATACAACTACCATACATAAAAAGCTCTGCCATTTACTTGCTGTGTGACTTGGAACAATTTAGTCAAACACTTAAAATCTTGATATTTTCATATAAACTGGGCATCATGACATTACTATTTCCTTGGATTGTTGTAAGGATTAGATGAGATCATGAAAAATAAGTACTGAAAACTGAACTGACATGGTAAGCTCTCAATAGTTCCATTATAAACTTTCTTAATAATATTAATATTACTGATTATATTTAACAGCACATTCTGATCAAAGATGGTCTAATTTAAGAGATCTCTGAACCTATTACACTTAGTAAGTAAAAGAAAATAAATCTGAATCACATCAAGTATATCACTGAAGAATAGTATTACACTTAAAAATTAATGCAATCCATTCTCATTTTCACTCATATATTCATCATGTATTAATGTGAGCATTCATGTCAGCTACTATTCTATACTCTGTAGATATGGCAATACTTCATGAAACTTATAATTTAGATAAGGACCTCAAAAAGTAAAGATTTAAAATTTAAATACAATATATTCTTTGTGGGGGCTATTAGTTTCAGACAACATGCTTGAATGTGGATTTTAAAATAACCTATTTAGCAGCTAGGTTAGCCAATTTAATCCACAGAAAAAATTTTAATTATTTATTTGGAATATCCTATGTGCCCAGATAAACATATGTAATTATTACTTGGTGTGCTTCTATCAAATAACAGAGACTTGAATTTGGATTTTTTTTTTTTTTTTTTTTTTTTTTTTTTTTTTTTTTTTTTTTTTTTTTTTTTTGGTGTTTTAATTTTTTATTTTTTATAAACATATATTTTTATCCCCAGGGGTACAGGTCTGTGAATCACCAGGTTTACACACTTCACAGCACTCACCAAATCACATACCCTCCCCAATGTCCATAATCCCACCCCCTTCTCCCAAACCCCCTCCCCCCGGCAACCCTCAGTTTGTTTTGTGAGATTAAGAGTCACTTATGGTTTGTCTCCCTCCCAATCCCATCTTGTTTCATTTATTCTTCTACCCACTTAAGCCTCCATGTTGCATCACCACTTCCTCATATCAGGGAGATCATATGATAGTTGTCTTTCTCTGCTTGACTTATTTCGCTAAGCATGATACGCTCTAGTTCCATCCATGTTGTTGCAAATGGCAAGATTTCATTTCTTTTGATGGCTGCATAGTATTCCATTGTGTATATATACCACATCTTCTTGATCCATTCATCTGTTGATGGACATCTAGGTTCTTTCCATAGTTTGGCTATTGTGGACATTGCTGCTATAAACATTCGGGTGCATGTGTCCCTTTGGATCACTACATTTGTATCTTTAGGGTAAATACCCAATAGTGCAATTGCTGGATCATAGGGCAGTTCTATTTTCAACATTTTGAGGAACCTCCATGCTGTTTTCCAGAGTGGCTGCACCAGCTTGCATTCCCACCAACAGTGTAGGAGGGTTCCCCTTTCTCCGCATCCTCGCCAGCATCTGTCATTTCCTGACTTGTTGATTTTAGCCATTCTGACTGGTGTGAGGTGATATCTCATTGTGGTTTTGATTTGTATTTCCCTGATGCCGAGTGATATGGAGCACTTTTTCATGTGTCTGTTCGCCATCTGGATGTCTTCTTTGCAGAAATGTCTGTTCATGTCTTCTGCCCATTTCTTGATTGGATTATTTGTTCTTTGGGTATTGAGTTTGCTAAGTTCTTTATAGATTCTGGACACTAGTCCTTTATCTGATATGTCGTTTGCAAATATCTTCTCCCATTCTGTCAGTTGTCTTTTGATTTTGTTAACTGTTTCCTTTGCTGTGCAAAAGCTTTTGATCTTGATGAAATCCCAGTAGTTCATTTTTTCCCCTTGAATTTGGATTTTCAAAAGGGAATTATACTATTCACACATAAAATCAGTTGTATGACTGAAAAATATGGATGTTGGGAACAGCCCACATTTACCACTAGAATGTTGAGAAGTGACTAGGTCAGATCCAAATGACAAGATAGATTCAGCTGATGAATGGTGGGTGCAAGAGAAAGTTACATACTCTATGAATCAATGCTTATAACACTCTTGAAATGAAAAAAAAATTATGTAGATGGAGGACTCTGTGGGTTTTTGCCTCATGAATTTGAGGCTTCATTGTTTGGTGCATATATATTTTGGATCCATGTATTGAACCATTTACCAGTATATCAGTTTCCTAGGGCTGCATAACAAACTCCCACAAACTAGTGGCTTAAAAGAACAGAGATTTATTTTTCAAAGTCCTGAGGGTTAGGAGTCCAAAACCAAATGGTTGGCATGCCGTGCTCCCTCTGAAGGCTGTCAGAAAGAATCTTTCCCTGCTTTCCTTCTGTCTCTCAAGCGTTTGCCAGTGGCTGGAGTTCCTTGAGTTGTGCATTCATCACTTTGATGTCTGCCTCTGCTGTCACTTGGTATTCTCCATGTGTGTCTGTCTGTGTCTAAATTTCCCTGTTCTTATAGGGATAGCAGTCACATTGGATTAGATCCTTCTTAATTGAGAAACACCATCTCTCTCTCTCTCTGTCTCTCTTAGATTTATTTATTTATTTAAGAGAGTGAAAGTGAGAGTGAGGATGGAGGGTGCAGAGGAAGAGGGAGAAGCAGACTTCCTGCTGAACAGGAAGACTGACACAGGTCTTAATCCCAGAACCTTGGGATCATGACCTGAGTCAAAGGCAACCAATCACCCCAGAAACACCATCTCCTAAGTCTATTATACCTGCAAAGATCTTATTTCCAAATAAGGTCACATTCACAGGTACCAAAAATGAGGACTTTATTCTATCTTTTTGAAGAAGGTCAATCCATAACCAGCCATATGTCATACCCTTCTTTGCCTCTAATAATTTTCTTTTTCCCTGACATACACTGTATTATAAGTTAATATGGCCACTCCTACTTTTTTCTTTTGTTCTTAGTGTTGCATGGCAAATCTTTAACCACCCTTTAACTTTAAACTCCCTTTGTCACTGTATTAAAGTGTAATTCTATTCTATTCTACTCTATTCTATTCTCCTTCCTTCCTTCCTTCTTTTTTCTTCTTTGGCTTCTAACAATAAAGGTGTGGACATTCATAGGACATTTTGGCTATGGGCTGGCTATGGCATTGCCCCATGCATCTTCTTCAATTTGGGTTCTAGACTGCTAATAAAGACATATTATTATCAGGAATAAAGGCACAGAACTGGAAGCAGCAATGGCTCTCAAATCCTCTGCTAGGAATAGCACACACAACTTCTACTCATGTTCCATTGGCCATTGCAAGTCATGTGTCCAAGCAGAAACAAGTGTTTATTTCTTGTGGCTCTTCTCCCCATATCTTCATTCTAGAAACCACATGCTAAAGGAACAACCTCTATCTGAGACCTGCAGCACATCACTATTCAGCTCTTTGGCTGTTTCTCTCAAGCTAAAATCTTGTGGAAAGGAGCGTTTCACACTTCGTGCCCTTTGACATCTGCGTTCAGATTCCTGGGAGAATTCCAAACTTCCCAAGAAAATGAAGACAGTTTCCCCATGCAGTTTTCATATGTATCACCTGAATAGCAGTGTTATAAGCTCATTTGAACTCTCTAGGTCCTTCCAGTGTTTTAAGAAGAACTTTTCTTTAATGGGCAGCTTTGATGGGTTCTCTGAAACATCCTTCTGTAGTGTTCTTCACCTTCTGTTCCTTGATGTGAACAGACACATGTCTGTCTTGGTGAGTGTCTTAATCTCTCTGCAGCACCACAGGAATCTGGTGGCCCATCTCCAGGTCTTTCCTGCTAAGGTCCCCAGCAACCCCACAGAAATGAAGAAGACCCAGAGCAGCTACCTCACTTGCAGATCCTTCGCACACTCAGGGAAAACATTCGACAGCTCTTGCCCTGATAAATTCTGGGAGCAGGAGACAAATTTCTTGAAGACAGCATATTATATATTTTTTGTGTCCTTTCTTGCTAATTTCTCTCTTTTGATTAGGTATATTTAAGACACTTGAAGGTTACTACTGGAATGTTAGGTTTCAACTAGGCCATTTCATTACTTGTTTTCTGTTTGTTTCCCTTTCTCATTCCTTGGTTTCTATTTTCTTGACTTGTTGCAAAAACTTTAAGGATTCCACTTTTATTTTTTGATCATGTTTTTGAGTATATCACATCTTAAATTTTAATTAGTGGTTGCTTTTGGTATTACAATACACATAATATATCTACCTGTTTTGATCTTTTATCCCAAATGAAGTGTAGCAACCATATTTCCATTTAGGTCCCATTCACTACCCTTTACAGTTTTTTTTAAGATTTTATTTATTAATTAGAGAAAGAGAAAGAGAGAGCAAGCACAGGCAGGGGAAACCACAGAGGGAGAGATAATGGGAGAAGCAGGCTCCCCACCCAGCAGGGAGCCTGATCCAAGGCTCCATCTCCAGTCCCTGGAATCATGACCCAAGCTGAAGGCAGATGCTTAACCGACTGAGCCACCCAGGGACTCCTGCACTTTATAATCTTAAAAAGCAAGAAACTTAAGTATTTTTCCATATATGCATTTAGGGCCACATCAGATGGTATTACATATTTTGATTTAAACATCAAATATGATTTAAGAAATTCTTTTATATTTACCCCTATTTTTACTCATTCCACTGGTTTTCTTTCCTTTCTGAAGATATGAGCAGTCTGGTATTTCTTTACTGTGTAAAGAACTTCCTTTCTCTATTCTTCAAGGGCAAGTTTGCTAGCAGCAGGCCATCTTTGTCTTACTTTGTGAGAGAGTGCTTCTTTCCCCTTCATTGCTGAAGAATATTTTCACTGGATATTGAATTAATGATTGACATTTCTTATCTTTTTTCCCAATACTTAAATAAATATTGTATCCATTCCTTTTAATCTCCATGGTTTGGAATAAGAAATCTGATGTCATTCAAGTTGGGGTTTTTCTACAGAGATAAGTCATTTATTTGGTTGCTCTCAATTTCTTCTTTGCCTTTAGTTTTCAGACATTTAATTATGAGGTGAATTGGCATGGGTTTCCATGGGCTCGTCCTATTGGAGGTTGGCTCAGCTTTTTGAAAATATAGTTCATATCTTTCACCTTCCACACTTGGGAAGTCTGCATTTATTATTTCTTTGAAACTCTTCTAGCCTCACTTCCTTACTCTTCTCCTCAAATTCTGACAACACAGACGTTGGACCTTTGCTGTGTTCTGCCTTGTTCCTGAGACTAATTTCCTGGTGAGGAATGGAAGTTTCTCTCCCTAGTTAGTCCTGCTGACACTGCCTCAGCAGGGGAATTTGAGCACCACAAAGCAGGAGGGGATATGGAATTTCAAACCCTCTTTTGTCCTACTGAAAACATGGAAATAGAGGGAGAGAAAAAGGGTATGGCTCTTTACTGGTATATACCTGCAGTAGAGGACATATTATCAAAAAAGTTTTCTATTGGGCCACACTCTTCCTGGCTTTTTGGCCAGGAAAACAAGCTTTCCTGGAAGTCTTTTTCTGTTACCAGTGGTTTTGAATTGGAAACTTCTATAGCACCCTAAAATATATAGGAGGCAATCAGGAAACCAAGTGGACTCTTTGTTGTGTTTTTCTTCAAGTGCTGAGCTTCTTAGAGTGTCTTCCTTCTTTTCATCTTCAGAGTCTACATATGTTTGTTTTTTGTGTGTTAAGACTAAGTTCTGTTTTTGTTTTTGTTTGTTTTGTTTCATTTTAGTTGTAAAGGGGAGGGCCTGGTAGAATAGAGCTACTCTATCTTGAAATAACTGGAGGTCACCCTTGGACCTATTTTGTGACTTCCGTTTTAATTTTGATTAACTGACTATTCTGATATACTATTGAGATGTCATTCAATCAGGTAGAACATACAATGTACTAAATTCTGGGAAGTTTGGCAATCATTTCAGTTCTATAGTTGAATGGGAGAGTGGAATGGGGAAGCCGTTTGTCCACCTGTCGTTATGTGGGTAAAGAACATGCTTCCTCTTTGCAAAGTGCCAGTTGAAGGTGAGACTTCAGAAGCCAAGATAAACAAAGCTCCAACCACAGGATGAAAAGCTCATGCAAACCAATATTATAATAGTTTTACCGACAAGTTAAAGCTGGCAAATGTTAGGATAAATATAAATAGGAAATGGGGACCTACGCTTGGCCATTCCCTAATGATTGGAGATGACCATGTTTTGTTGAGTTAAGGTGAGGGGAAAATTCACATTCTGCCCTTTAGTATTAAGTCTGTCTCACTAAACAGAGCAGCTACCAGACATTTAGGAGTTAACAAAAGCAAGAGAGACATTTACATATAATCCATCTTGTAATTACACATTGGGTGTTTATACACATGAAAAAATATAAAATAACTGAGCTCACAGAACTAGTATCATTAATCTAGGTATTACCTCTCTCTGGTAGTCACTAGTCAATAGTCTTCTTTAAGTTGAGTGTTGTTAATCTCACAGGAATTGCTCTTAGTGTGAGGCCTAGCCAGTGGCAGCACACATATTTTTATGCTCAAGAGGAAAACTAAAGGAAAAAGAGGACACTGATGTGGTAACAGAATGATACATGCCAGGTTTGTTGAGGAGGTTCTTACCCTGCTTCCACTTTTAAGCAACTTTTTCTATTAAAGTCTTTAGTGATGTTCTTAATTGCCTTAAGTAAGATTTAGCAGTCTCAAAATATTAAAAAAAAGTTTTAATACAGTCTGCTGCTCTGAGAGAGAGAATGGTGTTAGGCATGAATAAACTGGACATGGTAATTTAAAGAAAACTCAAGCTTTCATGATGAAACTTTAGTACATCACCTCTGCTTAAAGTTTGATTTTTTATATTAGTTTTTATAAATGTAAAATGATATGAAAACTAAGGTTGTTCACTTTAGTGTCATTTAAAAGTCTATTATACTTTAAAACACAGTATAGGGGCCCCTGGATGCCTCAGTCATTAAGTGTCTGCTTTCGGCTCAGGTCATGATCCCAGGGTCCTGAGACTGAGCCCTGAATTGGGCTCCCTGCTCAGCGGGAAGCCTGCTTCTCCCTCTCCTACTTCCCTTACTTGTATTCCCTCTTTCGTTATCTCTGTCTGTGTCAAATAAACAAATGAAATCTTTATTTATTTTTTAATTTGATTTTATTTTTTCAGTGTTCCAAGATTCATTCTTTATGCACCACACCCAGTGCTCCATGCAATACATGTCCTCCTTAATACCCACCACCGGGGTCACCCATCCCCCATCCCCTCCCCTCTAAAACACTGAGTTCGTTTCTCAGGTCCACAGTCTATCATGGTTAATCTCTCCGTCTGATTTTAAAAAATAATAATAATAAATAAAACACAATATAAGTAGGTAGCCAACATTATATACATTGTAACATTATATACATTATATTATCAAATAGTTTTAATCTATTTAGCATCTATTGTATTTCAGCAATTGTAATTCATTTATTGTAAAAGTATCACCTGCTTGAAAATTCTTTCCCTAAACCCCGTGTAAGTCCACTTCAAGTGCTGTTCTCCATTACAGTTTCTTATTTAATTTCTTCCTAGCACTAATCATCACAATCTAAATTTATATTATTTGCTTACTTTTGTCTTTGCATTTGTAGAGTGTGGTTTCCACAACGAGGATGTAAGTTTCATGAGTACAGCACTATCACTTAACTTTTACTGCCCTGTCTCTGTGCCTCAAATAGTGCCTAACATCCATGAAAACTTCAGTGATAACTGTTGAATCAAGCAATCAATCAGTCAATCAATCAGTTCACCAGTGCATTCTATAAGGGTAAGCATTATGACCCTGTTCAATAGATTGACCTATTAAGACTTTCAGAGGTGTGAAGTGGAAATTCTGATGGCTTTGATCATTGTTACCTCAAGGGGGTTATCAGACCTAAGAAAAGGGAGGGTAGAGGACACTAAAGACAAATGTGTTTTCCATGACTTACATTGCTTATTATAAACACATTTGCATATTTATATCAAATGTTAAATGTTTCCCCTTGCTCTTCATTGCCACTTTCAGATTACTGTCACTCTTACCACTCTTATAGTGATAAAGCATAGTCTTTGGACATTGTCATCAAATTATCCTATTTCCTCTCTCAAAGCTTAGGCTTTGGACACTGTCATCAAGTTATTTTATTTCCTCTCTAATTCTCATTTCAGCAAGCTACAGTTTCTCTAGTCATGCACCTATGCTGGTCCTTGAAGATGTTAACCCCTAGGCTATAGTCAATCCTGACACCACAACCGTCATCATTACTTTGGGTTTCAGAATCCACATGGATGATGACTCAAACATTCTGGCTCCTCAGATCCTCCAGTGATCCTGTTTTCACTCCACATCTGCCTCTGATGCCCATATCTAGGTCTGCTCAACACCTCCCATTATCTAACGTTCAAGAATCCTACTTTCCCTCTACCCATTTAATCTTTCTAACATACGCTGCCGAAGAATTTCCATTCTGGTCACTTTGGCCCTACTAGGGTTTAAAATCCCCTGACTCTATTATCTTTCCCTTTGACTCACCATCTGAATGTCCTCTCCTTTCATAACCAGTTTAAATTCTATAATCCACCATTATAATCATTCTTATTTTTATCCTCTATTAGTCTCCTTGCGCTTTCTCATCTTCATATTGCTCTGGCTAACCCCTAAGCCTGGTTGTATCCAGTTCTACCTAGTGCATGTCTTCACCAGGGCACCTCAGTAAGGAAGGAGGAAAACAACTAACAATTTTAGGTGACTCTTTACTAACTAGAAATTATATTACATTTCTCTTGATGCATGTGTTACATCTTTTCCTCTTTTTTCAAATTGCTAATACCTCATTGTCAGTTGATGATTTTTTACTGAGAAAAGAAAACATCCACCTGCCTCCACCACTATATCTACCAGTCTGACTACACATGTGTCCATGTTCTTTTCCTGCCCTCTTGTAACTATGGGTAAATGTTCATATAAAACAATAGCCCTTCCACTTGTTCATTAGATATTGTCTTTTCTCACATACTCAATAAAAATTTCAAAGATTATCTCAGTCCCGTATCTTCCCTTAATACTGTATTAAGCCCTTCAGAAGCATCTTGTAATATCTCCCATCTCAAAAAAAAAAAAATCAAAATCAAACTTTCATTTGACCTATTACCTTTAGCTACTATTTATCCCTTCCTTTTTCTGTCCTTTAAAGGAAAGTCCTCACAGAGTTGTTTCTGTTCACTGTCTCCAGTTTCATTCCTTCCGTGCCCTCTTTTGACTACTCCACTCGTAGCAGCTTTTGTCTGGATCACCAATAAATCCCACTCAGCAAAATGTTAATAGTTAAGTCTCAGTTCTTATCTAGCAGGTTAACAGTAACACTTGACATAGGTGATCATTAACTCCTTTTTGAGACACATCTTTCTTTAACTATCTTAAAAATACTTGTGGCAGACTATATTTTCCAGATGATGCCCACAACAATATTTCCTATCTGACCCATATTGTTATAATGTGATCTTGACACCCTTCTTATTGAAAGGTAGGGTCTATATTCCCTCCTTGTGGATCCCAGTAAGCTTGAGATTGTTCTGACCTGGCATGTGATGAAGTGGCACTACATGACTTTTTAAGGGATCATAAGGGGCCATGTGGCTATATCTTAGGCATTGGAAGAATGGAGGAAACAATGTGAACATATGGGCATTGTGCAGAGAGTGCCTCCTTATAGTTGCTTCTGCACACTCATCTCCCTAAGACTGTTATTATTACTAACTCTAGAAATTGCCACATCATTTTCTCTTCACATGAAAGATAGACTGTACTTTTATTTTATTTTTCAAAATATTTATTTATTTATTTTAGATAAAGCACAAGTGCAGGAGAAAGAGAATGTGGGTAGGTACAGAGGGAGGGAAACTTCAAGCAGACTTGCCCCTGAGTGCAGAACCCAAGGTGGAGCGCCATTTCTCCACCCATGAGATCACGACCTGAGCCAAAACCAAGAATCATATGCTTAACCAATTGAGCCACCCAGGCATCCCTAGACTGCACCTTTAACATGTACCAAGAATAAAATTTTGTGTGGCTATACTACTTTTTTATTGAGACCATGGAAATTTGCTCTAGATGAGGAACAAAGCAAAACTATTTTCCAAGAATATACTGAAGGTTAGTGGTTACAAATAAAGGTCATTGGGGATGTTTGGTGAGTGACAAAGCTTTGACTTGACTGATATATATGTTCCCAGTTGAGGTGAAAGAGGCAACCTTGACTTCATAATCTCACACTTGGAATGCCAGCTAGTGTCTTCTTCATGGTCTTCCTAGTTCCATTTTTTAAATTTTTTTTTTGCATTTTTGTGTTTTTTTTGTTGGAGATTTTCATGTGTAAAATGACCCCGAAACATAGTGCCAACATGCTGTGGAGTGCTTCAAGGGAAGGACAGCAATGATGTGCCCTACAAGAATATACCTGTGTTAGAAAACTTCATTCAGGCACAAGTTGTAGTGTTGTTGGCTTTGAGTACAAAATTAATGAATCAATAATATATATTAAATAAGTATCTAAACAGAAACACACATAAATTAGGTATGTATTGACACGTTGATAAAATATTATGACCAGAGACTCACTGGACCCTAACTTTGTATCTTCCTTAGAAGCAGTGGTTCAATATTCACTATTTTAGTATTCATGGTGTCTTTATAGAACACAACTACTGTGAATAACAAGACATGAATCTCAGTCTCTCTCTTTCATTCTCTGTCTCTCTTTCTCTCATAGTATAAAGATATAGAGACATAGAGATAGACATAGATATAGAGATAGGGTTTTAAGTCAAGTTTATACGAAATTTTTTGACATGCAGTGTGGGCTGGGCACTCATGGACTAATCATGGGCATCATGAGGTAGGTCACTTTCAAAACTTAAAGATTTTTTTAAGATTTTATTTATTTATTTGAGAGAGAGAGAGAGAGAGAATGAACACAAGCAGGGGAAGCAGCAGGCACAGGGAAAATCAGGCTCCCTGCCAAGCAGAGAGCCTGATGTGGGGCTTGATCCCAGAACACTAGAATCATGACCTGAGCCCAAGGCAGACGCTTAACCAACTGAGCCACCCAGACACCCCTCAGAACTTAGTTTGAAGATTAATGTCTTTACTTGGCCATGGAAATGGTAGTGCTGAACTTCAAACTAAGTTCTGTCCTACTAAAAAAAATGAGCACTTTCTTAATCCTTTTTAGGTTTCTTTATTGATTTATACCTTGGAACTAATTAGTGCTTTAGTTAGGCCAGCTTGTAATGTCCATAAACAAAGCACAGATAATAGGTAGAACCCGGGTGTCTAATTTTTAGTCTTTTAGACAGAACTGAACTTCACTATAAGAGAATACATAAGAGGTGGTCTTCCCCAATCACCTATGGATCAAATATTTTCCTGGATGTCCTTGTAACTTTCTTGGGTAGCCTGTGTTCCCGTTTTGCCTCCTGACTCTTTGATCAGACAGTTTTGACCTCCCCTGTCATCGTCTTCTCAAAAGTTTCCTTTGAGTTTGCTCTCCCCTTGGGGATTTACTCTAAATTAACATTCCTTGTGACCACTCCTCACTGTAGATGCCCCTGGTGCTGCTGCATGCAGAGCTCTAGGCAGGGGATCCATGGGCACCCAGACACCACTTTCAGTTCCTTCCTGACCTGCCAGTCTTACCTTTTATTTCTTCTTTATTTCTTTTTTTCTTCTCTGCTTTTTCATTTTCCTCCAGCTTCTCTAATTCACCCTGATATGGTCTTGTTCACCAATTCACAAGCAATTCAGAAAGTCATGTTCATTTGTGTGTTAAATTAAAAAAGAGACAGAGAGACTTTATGAACTCCTCATTAAAAAGTAGTAGATACTTCTCTTTTTCATGTAAATCTCATGTTATTGGTACAAAGTTGTCAATTTGAAAGTCCTTCGAAAATATGTTTTGTTTTTTGTTTGTTTGTTTGTTTGTTTATCCCAGACACATTTACATTATAATTGTCCTATGAATTCTAAAAAATTGCTAAATTGAATCCATGGCCAATGCTTAAAAATCACTCTTGGAATTCCTGCAGTTATTGTAATGATTAACCTTGTAACATTTGTGATGGATATTTGCATTAATCCTTTCATTTCAGAGCTGGGAAAGGAGCTGCCACAGTGAGGACTCAACACTGCATCTGTTCTTCCCATACCCTTTTCCACCAGAGATGTCATATACACTCACATGGATGAATAAAATTTATCAAGGCTTTTCCTGTAAGCACTTGTCTCTCGCAGGTGGAAGTACGAACAATAAATCAAGTTTTTGGAAAGAGCTGGACCTGTGTTTACACCAAATGTATAATTACTAGTATAGAAGCACTTCAAGTGCATTCCTTACTTAAGAGTATTTTACTCCCAATTGTTTGCTGCCAAATAGAAATTTCAGTTGCTTAAGGAGTGATGCTAAGGAGCTTGTGGATTCTGATAACATGACAAAATGAATCATGAGTAGTCACGTGTTTTATGGGCTAGAAGGTTCCTAGAAAAATAAGCTTTGTCTTCATTTTATAGGAAGGTAGGAACAACACAGCAATGTTCTAAGATAATACATGCTCAGCTCTGCACTGTGTGCAGCTCCTTCCAGGGCCCTGGGCTTGCCTGGGGCCTCAAGGAGGAGAGACAAGTGACCGTTCCCTCATCACATGCAGTATCATGTGCCAGATTCTCTGAGTGCAGGATCTGTTTGGGTCTGACCTTTTAATTACGAGCTTTCGAGTTGAGAACTGCAACATTATACAGTGAATGGTGCAGTCTACTAATGTCTTGAGTAATATAGAGCGACTTCCACAAGTTCTCAATGTCCAACTCCTGGCAGCATGTACTTAAGCAATTGAAATATTTTGTGAAGTTACCAAAGCATTAGGCATATGGTGCATTATTGGCACAGAAGAGATTGCCCTGCTCTTCCTGAAGGTGAGCTGAATTGATTTTACATCATCTAGGACGTAGATTACAGAGACATAAAATGTCACTATGCAGCATAAATGGTATTAAAATAGTAATAGTAATGACAATAGTTTTTATTGTGTGCAAGTCACTTTACATAATTTCTATTCTTAGAATAATTCTGCAGAAATAGTCATCTTAATACTTATTATACCCATTTGGAAATGAAGCTTCAGGGAGATTTAGTTATTTGTTTCATAGCTAATGAGTATTTGAAATGGAAATTCAAACCCAGGCATTTCTGGCTCAACTTTCCACTACTGAATCTCCAACTTAGCTCCTTCTTCCCTTCTTTTTTCTTGCTTGCCTTCCTTCCTTTCTATCAAATCAGTCAACAATTTTTTTATTGAATTGCTAAAGTGAGCCAAGCACCCAGGCAGACTCTTGAAATTTTGGATATAATGTCACTTTATTTCTCAACAAATTCCCACTCTAATAGAGGACACTGACATGAAAAATAATAATTTTGTTAAAATAGGCAAGTTAACAAAGAGATAAGTATAAAGTCCCAAGTATAGGGGTCCAAAAAGGATCAAAGATGAACAAAAGCTGACCCTGAGGTGGATGCCAGTGGGAGAGGCCTGTCAGGACAAGTGTGAGCATGGGCAGGAGAGGAAGCCAGGGATGAAGTGTTAAGATTAGGGTATAGCATGACTGCAGAGTATGAGTGAGGAGTAGTGGGGACAAGCAAAGGCAGTGGCTGCAAGCCCTGTCTCAGAGTCACATGGACTGGGTGTGCTGTCCTTGTGGTGTGACTTGAGCGATGGCATTTTCCTCCTCATACAATTTCCTCATCTGTAAAGACGGGGTATAAATAATGGTGCCTACACCTGGGTGGCTCAGTGGGTTAAAACCTTTGCCTTTGGCTCAGGTCATGATCTCAAGGTCCTGGGATCAAGCCCCATATGGGCTCTCTGCTCAGCAGGGAGCCTGCTTCCTCCTCTCTCTCTGCCTGCCTCTCTGACTACTTGTGATCTCTGTCTGTCAAATAAATAAATAAAATCTTAAAAAAAAATAATGATGCCCATTTTATAGGTTGACATGAGGATTAAGTGAGTTAATACTTGTCACTCACTTCAAAGAGTGCCAGGCACATGGCATTTTATGCAGTGAGCTTGAACAAAAACCACCCTGGCTATGCATGCTGAAGGCAAGCTATTGAGGTTTTATGGGCCAGGCAAATGTCCTCAGGCTTGGACCTGGTTAAAAGGGAAGACACTGAAAAATCTTATCCAATGGAGGAAAGGGACTGGCTTTGCTTTCCAGAGGGTTGCTGTGGTAGCAGCATGGAGGGAGATGGGGCTGCAGGAAGGTGGGTCAGGCCAGCCCTGCCCACTTTGCACCTGGGGACTCTGCATGCATCACTATTTAATTGAGGTTTTCCTCTTTTTATAAATGCGTAGCTTTCCCAAATGGCCAATTTAAAGGAACAGCAGTGATTTGGATGTGTAAACTTAAATATATTCTCATTACCAGGTCACATCTCACACTAATGTGGTTTTATGTATTTTTCTGAATGTTTAGAAAAGAAAGCTTGCTGTAAGACATCATTTGCCATATTAGAAACCTCCTGGGGAATTCAGAGTTTAGCAGATAATTCAATTGCACCCACACTGAGAAACTAGAAAATTCAGTTATAAAAACTTTTCTTTTATAGTGATAACTTTCAATAGGGAAAATATATTTATAGAATAAGATTTTGTTTCTTAAGTAAATTACTCTCAGATTCGTTTGTTAAGTACATTGTTCTTAAATTACTTTCCTGGTACTTGTGGGTAGGCAAGAAATGAGTTGTTCCACATTTTTTTTTCTTTCACTAGAAGCCACTTGCAAAAAAGCATTACCTACAAAAACTCAGAAATTTCTCTCCTTGGTGTATATACCCACAGAAATGTATACACGTGGAACACAGAAATTTGTTCAAGAATATTCATAGCAACATTATTTATGCTAGCTTGTATTTGGAAACTATTCAGATGTCCGTTACAGCAAAATAGATATGTGTTTTGTGGTACATGTGTGCAATGAGTTCTAAAGAACACTGAAATAGAGTGAACAATAGATACATTCAGCAGCAGGGTGAGTCACAAACTTAAAGTTGAAATAAGAAGCCAGATACAAGAGAATATATACACTATGATTCTATTTATATAAGGTTAAAAAAACAAACTAGTGTTAGAAGTCTGCATTGTGGTTACTTTTGGTGAGAAGGGGGTTCATAATGATTGAGCAAATCACAGCCGGAATTTCTGGGTTCCTAGCCCTTTCTTGATGTGGCAATGGTCACAGATTTTCCTTTCGCCGCTCTCTCTCTCTCTCCCTCTTCTCCCCTCTCCCTCCTCTCCCTCCCTTCTTCCCTCACTCCTGTGTTCTCCCTTCTCCCTCCCTCCCATCTCCCTATCCTTATCTCTATCTGTATCTCAATTTATATTTATTTGTCTTTTTTCATGCCTCTGTGCCTTATTTTAACATGCTTTTTTAATAAATAATATTCTAGTGTTTTATGCCTATTTTTTCTTGTGAAAATAAAACCTGTCTATACAATGTTAGACTTAAAAGATTAGGAAAGAAGTCATAATTATTGAGCTAAGAGAATATTTCAACTTTAGAGTACAATATAAATCATCAGCTCTAGAATGATGGTCATGATGTACTGTAATTGAATGAAAACTTTGGAACTGTAATAACACAACATTGCACTCCCATCTCCTTTATTTTTTAGTCAGAATTCTTTTTGTTTTCCTTCATTTTATTTTATTTTATTTCATTTCAGTGTTCCAAAAGGCAACATTCTTAATTAGTAAATACAGTAAACTGCTGGTGACTCTATTACTTTTGAAATATATGGAATAAAAAACTTCCACTGCTCAGTCTTGAGTCATACTGAACTCTTTCAATGTTTGAAAATCCTAAAGGGCATGTTAATATAGAGATCTGTGATATATACAGTGTGATAACAAGGTCAAGATTTTGTGCTATGTCACTGATGCATGCTTATCAGAAAGTCTTTGCCTAGCTTCATGTAGTTTTTGGCTTGAGCCAAATTCATCATGTCTACAAAGGGTAGGAGGGTATGTTTTTTGTGTAGCCAGTTTTACACACACACACACACACACACACACACATGAATATTATCTCCAAGTAAATGCACACATGATTCAAACATTAACATTTATCAAGGCACACAAAGATTCAGGCTTGGAAGAGATAATAAACCGATAAAGCTTTTTTTTTTTTTTTTTTTTAAAGACTGCTCCACCAAGCAACTCCACAGTCTCACTTTTAAAGATTTTATTTATTTATTTGACAGAGAGAAATCACAAGTAGGCAGAGAGGCAGGCAGAGAGAGAGAGAGGGAAGCAAAGCAGGCTCCCCGCTGAGCAGAGAACCCGATGCGGGACTCCATCCCGATCCCAGGACCCTGAGATCATGACCTGAGCCGAAGGCAGCGGCTTAACCCACTGAGCCACCCAGGCGTCCCTAAACCGATAAAGATTTTATGTTTGAAAACTATAGGCTTCACTATAAAGAGTTTTTGTCTCCTAAACAGATATGATTTTTAAGAGCTTTAAGACACAATTATAATTATCAATCTTTTTTTATAGCCATTCTGATGAGTGGATAATGTATCCCACTGAGTGGTTAATTTTGGTTGGTTTTGTAGTTTTTTTAAAAAATGTTTATAATGGAAATTTTTAAACACATATGAAAAGTAAAGAGAATAGTAAAATAAACCTGATTCACCTAACATGTAGTGTCAACAATTCTCATTACATTGCCAATTTTATTTCCCTATGTCCCTGCCTCCGTGCCTGTCCTTCCTCCCCAACCAGGGTCACTAGGAAGTATATCTGAGACAGCAGGAGTGTGATCCTTTAGCCATGATGTACTATATCCTATGAATGTGCTGGAGGCTGTGTTTCTGTTATTTTTTTAAATAATCTAATATATCATCTTCAAAAATTCTCCAATGTGAATAATTTCAGACCTATATCCATTTATAGAAATATACGAATCACAGGGCTTTAGAAAACCTCCAAAAATGTCCATATCTTAACTTTTTTCACATCAATGAAAAATGTTTTTAGATTTTTACTTGGTAACTTGATTGCTAAATTCAGAATATCATTTTTAATGGTGTACACATATTATTGATATATTTTTAATGTTTACTTTTTTCCCTCAGATAAAAATAAATCATGGACATTTTATAGCATGAAAATAACAAATTACTCCTGTCTCCCTTTGGAAATATCCAGTGTTAGCTATTTATTATGTTCCTTTTCAGATTTTCCTGTGAATACATTTTACGTAGTTAAGGTCATACTTAGTGTTCCAATATTTTTCAAAGCTTGGATAATATCCAGGAATTTCCTTTTAAAGGAAAAATGTGAATAACCCGTGGTTTGAAGATCTCTCAGGGGCCAGCATCCTAATTATTTTAAAAACTAATTTGAGAGTAATTTACTTAAGAAACTAAACTTTTATCCTATGAGTATATCTTTCAAGTCAAAATTTCACTGACAGAGAAATTTTTATAACTGATAAAGTATATTTTTTATTATAATTAAGAATGAAATACATTAATAGTGTTCTAGAACTCACATTTTCTAGGGACAACAAAGCCCATTTTGGAAAACACTGGACTACTAGATTGATAATTCATAATTACAGGTAATTAAACTTTATTTCAGCTTTGAATTGGACCTTCTTGTCAAGTACACCCTTACCCAGAAGGATAACACATAGCAACAGGAAGAAATGAACTGGATCTGACTGGGCCTGGAAGCTAAGGAGGAGAGTGAAGAGTGATTTCCAGGTGGCGCAGTCTCAGCTGAGTTGTGGAGGTGAATAGGGGCTTATGTGATAGGGAAAGGTCAGGTAGGAGATGGTATGATCTAAGCATGGAGGCAAGTCTTATGTACGTGTTGGTGGTCAACTCAGTAAGATAGGAGACAAGTACTAGATGAGCACTTAGCATCTGTGTTGCAAGGGAAGGCATCCCGCATTTTCCCCAAGCAACCTGGAGCTATTGAGGAGTTTCAGAAGTGTTTAGTAGCAGGATTAAAGTCAGGATTGGCTTCTGTGTAGTGGTCATTAGGAAGCTTTCACCAGAACAGAAGGCTCTTTCCTAGCAGCCTCTGATGGTTACCACTCTTCCTATATGGTCCTGGTCTAGAGACTCAGACAAGACTTAGGGTGCAAGTTCCACTGTTCTCTGTTCAGGCAGCACTACAGGTGCACAACTCACAGGAGGTCTGAATGTGGGAGCATATAGCAAAGCTACTCACCTGGCCTTCTATCAGATGGCTGGTTTTCCCCAGAAGTCTTAGAGTGGCATGTCCCAGGTCTTCCTCTGGGCATGTATTCCCTTTTGGTAGAGTATGTCCTCACACCCAGCCAGATGCTGCCCCGCTCTCTTTTGCTAGTCATGGAACACCAAAAGCTTTACTCTTGGTATTTCATTTAAGAGAAACAAATATCTTAGTACGTACCTCCAAAATTATAATATTCCGTATGTTTTTCCAAAAACATATGGCCTGGGTTATAGTCTAACCCTGAGGAAAGGAGGTCAAAGGGAGACTCTTGGTTAGGACGTGTCCTCTCTCCTTGGGGCTCACAACAGCAGGTGGGGAGGAAGGTTTGGCCTGATTTCCATGCTGTTTCTCTCAATCCAGCCACATGGGGAGACAGCCTGATGTCATGCAGGGAGTGGGCCTCTGGCTGTGCTACTTCTGGCTTGTCCCAGCACCATGGCCTGGCAAGTGACTTAGTGTTCAGCTTTCTCCTCTGTATAATGGAAATAATAACAGCTCTACTTCCAAGTATTTTCATGAGAATAAAGCAAGTTATTTTATTAGGGTTCTTTGAACCATGTTTGAAAATTAGCACATTATTAATTCTTTATTGTGATGTAGGCAGTCTCCCGTATTTGTTGAATAAGTATTTGCTGAATAGATGAGTAAGTGAGAAAATGAATGGAAAACATGGTGCCATTTTGCTTATGACTTACTTTATAGTCTGCAATTGCATAGGTTGACATACCTTATCAATATATGGCTTATAAACACACACTTTCACAATCACACATAAAGCACACACACATGTCTTGCTAGAAACAATTCAATCACTTATTTTAGTGGATCAGTGAGCACTTTGCCTCATTCTGACTACTATTATTTGCTCTCTTGTGCCTTTGTTCTTAAACGAGTCCATGAGGGTGAAGCACTGGACACTATTTGTTCACCATGAAAAGTGCCTGGGAACGAGACCATGCACAGTGTTCATGCAAACTCAGTTTGAAGAGTTATAAGGGTTTGTAGAGATTGCTTTCAGTCACATAAAGTTAGAGCGTGTGCATCTGGAGTGGGGTGGGGTAATATTTGATTATTAGACTTACAATTTGTGGTTGGATAAATTGGCACCCACTTGTGTTGAATGTCCTGATGGTGCTGGGTTGTTGCTGTCACCTGCTTCCCAGCTACAGCCCCTGAAGTTAAGATGCTGTGAGTCAGTGTGTGGTAAGCACTCAAGAACATAGGTGGTTAGCTTGTAAGCTCAGAAACAGGAAAGCTTGCACTGATTCTAAGGGGAATGACCATCACTGTATGGGGCTGGAAGGAGGGAGCAGGAATTTGGGCAGAGATCTTTTCCCTTTGAGGTAGGTAAATATATCACTTCTAAATTAAGCATATGGCTATATTTGGTAATGCAAGATGTGGGGCTGAAGAATAAGCAACTTACTTCATGCAAACAGATTAGCATATCATGTATACAAGTTAGGTCTTTGCTGTTTCCGGGCTTTGGGCCCAGCATGGGAGCTCACCCATCACTGTCTGACATAGTGCTGAAGCCAGGTTCTATCATCTTTCATGGCGACAAAAAAACCTAGTTTGAACACAGATTCCTAATCATTTCAAGGTTGTTTGCTTCTGGAGACTTTAAAAAGGCTTTCTGTTAGAACACTGGGGTAATTTAATGTAAAATGGTGTCAGTAGAATCAGTAGCAGGGCTCATTCTGTCTATGGGTAGCCCTCTTAGTGGGAGTGAAAGAAGTGCCTGGCAAACAACACATTCATTGTAAGTGGGGCCTCCTTTAGGGCCTCTGGGGATGCACAGTGGGAGATGATGGCCCCTGGCCACAGGATGGGTAATTTCATTGGTTCCACTCACTGGTCACAGTGGCACATGCTGGTCAGTCATACCCCAGTCGGCAGGCCTTGAAAGTTAAGAATGTCCATGACAGCATGTTATCTCTTGTCTTCTCAATGATGGCCATTCTAACAGTAGGAATGTAAACTGATACAACTATGGAAAACAGTTTGGAGAACCTCAAAAAATTAAAAACAATTCCCCATATGATCCAGCAATTTCACTTGGGAATATATCTGAAGGAAACACACAACAAACAAAAAATTCCAAAGATATCAGCACCCCCACGTTCACTGCAGCATTTACAATACTTGAGACACAGAAACAAGTGCCCATTGATAGAGGAGTGGGTAAAGAAACTGTGGAAATCTTACTCAGCCATAAAAAATGTGGAAATACTATCATTTGTGACAACATGGATGGACCTTACTGGCACTATGCTAAATGAAGTATGTTCAGAGAAAGAGAAATACTGTATGATCACACATATAGGTGGAACCTAAAAGCAAAAACAAACAAATTCCAAGAAAGCGATAAGTCTTGTGGTTACCAGAGGTCAGGGGATGGGGAGAGGGGGGCTGGAAGAAAGATGGTCAAAGGAACAAACTTAGAGTTAGAAGGCAAAAAAGTACTAGGGATGTTAAGTACGGCCTGATGACTACAACTAACACTGCTCTATGGTATACAGGAAAGTTGTTAAGGGGGTAAATCCTAAGGAGATTATTTTCTTTCTTTTTCATCACAAAGACTTTTTTTCTTTTTATTGTATCTACATGAGAAGATGGATGTTAGTTGAACCTATTACGATAATCATTTACCATGTGTATAAATTAAACCCTCACCTCAAGCCATATGCATTATACATATGAGGTGATGCATGTCAAAAATTTCTCAAAAAAAAAAATTTCTCAATAAAACTGGGGGGAAAGAAAGAGCTCCTGTATCTTTGTTTGTTTGTTTTGATTTTTGCCGTTGTTGTTGTTGTTGAGCTTCTACCTCAGTGCTTTGCTGAGACCAGTGTTGGTACATATGAGGCCCACAAGTTGAGCTCCATTTCCTAGAAGCCATCCACAGGTTTTTCTTGTAGACATCATCAAGTGTAGACAATCTGGATCCTCTTGTCCTGGTGGCAACCTTTAGGGCTGTTCTGGAGCAAGGGAGCTCCAGACAGTTTTGCCAGTAGCAGGATCCAGCATGGGCTGTTTGTAGGCAGTACTGACTTTGAGCTGTACCAATTCTACCTGCATCCCATTGAGCTCAGCAAACAGCTGATCTGATGATGCCATCTTTTCATAGGTGACTAAGGCACAGTTTCTGGGTGTGTCCATGGAGAGGTCAATGATGTTTCCAAAGGGAGAGAAGGCCCCACGGAAGACAGTGGGCATCAGAGAGTATTCCCCTTCTGAGGAGCCCTACATTCAGGGAATGAGTCCTACCTGTGGAAAGGGCCTTCTGGTTTTTGATAGAGGTCCCTGTCTTTGTTCCCATTCCACTCATAACCGTGGTTGAGGAGGGGAGGCTGAGGAGCAGGCACTAACCCATTTTTCAGAGGGCCAGTCAAAGCTCTGAGCAAAAAGCTCACCAGCCCCTAGGCCCTCTGCCTCTTCTCCTACTGGCCTCAAGTCTTGAAGCCCATCACTGGAAGACCCAAAACTCTCAGAGATTTCCCTAGGGCAGATATACTCTTTTGGAACAGCTGGAAAGTGGGGACTGGACTCTTCTTAGGGTTCATTAACTTCCCCACTAAGGTTCGAGAATAGGAAGTGACAAATGAAGTCTGAGTTCTTGGTCTTAGCCTTGAAGGCACTGATGGCTCCTGACTTTACCAGCTGGTTGCCTTGGCTGGCTCTGCTGCTGCTAGTTTATTTCTTCAGAGCCAGCACTGCCTTTTTCTTTTCCTTGAGCTTGTTGAATTTCTTTTGCAGAGTCTTTTCCTCCTTGCTCAGTCCAGGAGTAGTCACCAATATGGTGCCTCCAAAGAGGCAGTAACCAGCATTCAGTGGTCTCCAGTGGAGCCTTCACAGACCAAGAGCTCCTGTAGATCTGCAGATGACATGTGGTGGCAAGGGTCCTAGTAATCTTGGAGATGCCAAAGGTGCCACTGTTCCTCGATTTCCACAGCATCCAATCTGAAGTAATATGAAAACGGAAGCTCACTTTTCTGATGGTTTTAGTCATCATTGTAGAGAAGAAAACAAGGCCAACATAATGCATATTACTGATCCAAACTAGATCACAGAATTAAGGCCAGGGAAATCTCTGGAGACTTGGGTATTATTACCAGAGAAATTCTTTTGCAAAGAGGTATTATATGAAGAATCACTTTATCTTTGCAAATGTATTGACCTTTTATAATCTGAAAATCTTGTTCTTGTTTTCTGTCCACAGAGGGGTTTTTAAGCTACTTGTTCATTAAGATATATAATTCAAAATTAAGTGAAAAATATAAGTTATAAGGGTGAGAAAACTATTTTTTGACATCTGTACAGAAAAGATCCTTACTAAATATTAATGTTTAGAGTATTTATATGGAAAGAGTACACATTTTAAGGAATAAAAGTAGGTATGGGGTGGATTTTCCCCATTAGATAAATAGTACGTTAAATTAGGATAAAGATGTCAGGATGGACATGGTGGTCTGTTTTTATAGAAAATGATAGTATAGCACAACTTCCTTTTTAATGATTTGCAGAGATAGAAATTCAATTGTTATATTATATTGAGCTTTGACAGTATTATTGCCTTGGGGGGTTATGATTTAATCCATGTCACATGTGACCCTATGTAGAGCATGACATGTGAAAACAGGCTGCTGAAGCACTTGGGTATGGCTCTGTGCAGTTGCATATTATCAGCACTTCATAGAGCGCTCATGTTGAAGGTGACAAATGAAATGGAGGGCAACTTCCAAACTTCTAGTGCCTGCTAGAAATTTGTCAGGAAATGTCAGGAAATTACTGAAAAATTTTTCACAGAATTAGAATATAGGTAAGAGGAAGGCATGTGCTGATAATGATGCTAGATTTATCCTGCTTTATTATTGCTTCTCCTAATATAAAAATGGTCTTTGGCACTGGCTATCTCAGACAGATCAGCGTGGTTTCTACATTAATTAGTTAACAACAGAGGACCCTTTCAAGGTGAAGGGTTCCAAACAGAGATTACCTTCCCTGCCCCCTGTTCTGTTAACATAGGTGCTGGCAGGATAGTCAGTTCTATTTCATAACTAACAATTTCCCAAAAGAAAAGGACCATATTAGTATGCAAGAACAACAGTCCTATAAAAAATACTGAATGAAAATCTTCAGAAAACAAATTTTATTTCTTCCAAAGTAATAACTCAGAGTGATTGCATGTGTATCATTCATTTCTGAGCACTTTTCTCAAAGCAAATTTTAGATTGAGAGTCGTATTTCCCGGATGGGGTGAGTATCCAACAGGTGCTGTAAACACTCTATTACACTGAAGTTTGAAACTATGATGGTAAAACCTCCCATGAAGGACATCTTTTTATTTGCTTTCACAATTAGGATTTTAATATGTTTATCTCTGGCTCAGATCTGTTTTGAGAGGGTAAGAAAATATTTTTCAAGTAAATCCAAATATTCACAATCTAATCGGAAAAAGTAAAGGTTAATTAAACCTTCTCCAGGCAAAGCTTTGGTTCACAATTCTTTTTTCCTTTAAACGTCTCCCAGATATAATTTTCTCATCCTCCAGCATCCTCCTCCAGTCTGTGTGGGAGGGCAGCGTGACCTTCAGGCTTGTCACCACCCCCACAACACCCCCCCCCCCCCCCCCCCGTTTGTGCTTCGCAGGGCAGGAGCCTGGAGACCACAGGCAGGTGTCAGGCTCACTCCCTGCCTTTGGTGGTGTCCCAAACTCCACAGGGTACAGAGGTCCAGGAAAAAAAATGCAAAATCAGCCACCCAAGTCGAATGGAAAATTTCAGGATGTTAGAAAATATGGGGACAGCTGATGGCTGAGGTCATGGCTCAGAATGATTTTTTGGTTTACCTGTTTACCAAAAGCATTTCATTCATTCCTTTACAGAAAAAGGAAAAGAAAAAGGAAATGAAAACTTACAAGAAGAAGAAGAAAAAAAGAACAGTTGTTAATCTATTTTGACAAGCAGGATAAGGAGCATCAATTTGTAAAATTTATATTCATAGATTTAGCACGATCTGTGTGAGCCATGTGACAAATCTTTCTAGTTTTTTGTTTTGTGTTTTTCACTGCTTGTTCTTTGCGTCATTCCTCAGAAATCACCTAGTGTACATATTAATAAGGAAATTGAAGCCATTAGAGTACTAGAAATAGAATAATAAGCAAATATTTAAATTCATTTGAGGATTTTTTTTTTTTCAGAGAGGCAGAGACACCCATCATTTGATTGATATGCTTTGCTGCCATGCCTTACGGTTTTCAAAGAGGTTGGTGAGGGATTCGAGAGGAAATGGAAGAATGTCAGGAGAGGGTTCTCCATTGGAATTTTGGTCTACATGGAGAGAAACAGAGAGAAGATATGACGTTTACTCCAATTGACATAAACGCTGTGTTTATACCCCTTGTTTACATTCTCTACTCTGCTCCTCTGGGCCCCACAGAGTTACCTGTGCCTCTCCGCCATCCCAACCACTACTCAGAGTTGTCTCCCTGCAGAAAGTAGTCCAGTAAGTCAGGTGGAAGTTCTCCCCCAAAGGGCTGCCCCCTGTGAGTGTGTTTTAAGGGAACCAGGGGAAACACCATGGGCTGGCAGTCTAGAATATAAGGCAGTGTCCATGACCTAAAGATAACATGGTGTTAAATCCTTTTGATTTACAGGAAGACTCCAGGGAGTCTTCCTGTATTCAAGAAAACTTTGAGACTGCAAGAGGAGAATATGGTAGAATTCTGCAGAATTCTGACCAGAGAGGTTTTTGGGAAACATCTGAAAAGATTCATATTTTCTGGAGCACAGTTTGGAAACCAGAGCCAGGCACTGATTTTCAAACTTACTTGTTGAGTGCCTTGGAGGAACTTTGAAAAGAAGCAAAGAGAAAGGATTCAGGCCTATTTCAAGAAAGAGGGAGGATTCAGGCCTGTTTCAAGAAGAGTCTTTCTTACTAATTTCTTTTATATATCTGGCTTTTCAGTGACTAAGCTTTTCTTTGAAGAAAGGTCTCCTTGACCGCCCCCTCCAAAAAAAAGGATTCTAGAAATATTTGTGGATGTTCAAGACTGAATCTCAATGTCAGCTATTTTTTCCCCCTGGCTTTGCTACTCCTCAGACTTTCTTATGGTATTTTTGGAATGAAACCACATATTCAAACTTGAGTATGAAATCCAAAAGCCAAAAATGTCTGATATTTTTTTCCCACAAGTGCGTTAGAACCATGAGCAAATGAAAGGACTCCCTCTTAGTGGGAGATCACTGTGGGAGCTCAAGAGAAGGAAAGAAAGATGAAGGTAGTTCTGTTGATTTATGTATAAATTCCCCATGTAGTTCATTAGCTGGACACTCAGCTGAGCACGAGGCTGTCCTGGGCAGAGGCTGTAAAGTCCCTGAATTCACCACAATGGCTGCCTGCAACATAGGGAAGCTGCATTTCAGGGCTAGCTCCAGTTGGATGGACTTTTACAAAACTGCATCACTTTCTCCGGATAAGACACATTAAAAATTGTGATTTTTTAATCACAAACCCAAGAAGACAAGCTCTCAAGTATGAAATAGAAAACATGATTCTTGAGCATCAACCTAGGACCTTATATTTTTACTACATTTACCTAAATTTTCAGACCAAATACTTGCATTATTAAGCACAATTCTAAATTATTATTTAAATTTAGGGGCTCTTGTGTGGTTTAGTTGATTGAATGTATGACTTCGGTCCAAGTCACAATCTCTGGGTCCTGGCATCCAGCCTCATGATCTTCTATCAACTCGGCAGGGAGTCTGCTTATCCCTCTTCTCCTCCCGTTGCCTATGCATGCTCTTTCTCCCTCCCCCACTCTCTCCCCCTCACTGAATAAATAGAATCTTTTAAAAATATTATTATTTGAACTTAGTGGGTGGAAAAACGATAGAGGCTGATAAATAGGCCTGGGGAGTGTCCCATGGCTGAATTGGATCCTACTGCCTGCAGCACAGCATCTCCCAGGAGACCACTCACTGGGACGGACCGAGGATATTGGGAGGCATAGTTAAGGAAACCTCTGGTAGAACGCTATAAAATCAGTTTCCTAACCTCTGTGGGGTTTTTTCCCTTTCTTTTTTCTTTCACTAATTTTTTTTTCTTTTTTAGTTACGTACTCTATAACTTGCTCTGGGCAAAATTCTCTCATCAGGCTGTGGGATTAATTCAAAATGAGTAGCAGAAATGACAACTTATCTTTATTTCAACATGGAAATGTGGTTTCTCCAGATGTTTCTAATGTTCTAAATAGGGATTTTCAAAGACTGAACATTGCATCAAGCCTTCCAGCATAAAGGACTGTACACAATCATGGTGCTTCTGTGTGTGTGTGTGTGTGTGTGCGCACACGCACACGTGCATCTGTCTGTCTCTCTCTCACACACACAGACACACACATACCATAAATGTAGACAGTGACATAAATCTATGCATTAGCAAAGGTCATCTGAAATGAATCACAATTTTTCTTCTTTGACTAGTGACTGATCACAGTTGATAATAGGCAACTGCCTTATAAGTAGAACTTCAGGATATGAAAGAGTCTTAAACAACCCAGAGCATTGAGTGGTAGGTGAGTCACTCTGAAGGGTTTCTGAGACCACAAGAAATCAGGAAGGCAACCTATAAGAAACATCAAAAGCACACACCACACCATAGGAAAATCCCATCTATGTCCTCCTCCTTAATATATAGGGGAGAGAGGAAAGAGAGAGGAAGAGAGAGGGAGAGAGAGAGAGAGACAGAAATAGAGACAAAGAAGTCTCACAAAGTTGGAAATATGGTTTTTGTTAGAATCATTGTTATTGTTGTTTTAATCATGCCTTTAACTTCTCTCTGGGGAGATGTGGAAATGGTGGCTAGAGCATAAGGGTTTGAAAAATGCATTAATGTAGTTAACACTTTGCTTAACTGCTTTATGGGGAAAGGCTATTTGATTATGTATAGATATACATCTGTGCTTTGCATTGTTTCAACCTTGAGGTGTTCTATACTACCTTTAAATATTTACAGTGAAAAGTTAAATTATTCCCACAATTGACTAAATCATGTCTACTTTGGGTCATTCACTCAGTAGATATGCTCTGTTCTTCTGTTAGGTCCCGGGATTATGCAAGGCATTGTGGGGTAAAAGTATGATCCCTGAACCTACCCTTAAGTTTAAAATTCACAGTCTAGTGAGGAGTTAGGCACATAGGCAAATGACTGCTAACATAATTTATGCATGATATTCAATGGGATATGGATAAGAAATTATATAGACCTGGGAAAGTTTGGCAGAATTCTTAGGGGAGGCAGCAGTTGGATGAGATTTTAGGAATATATAGGAATTAGCTACATAGATACAGGTAGAATGGGCACTAGAGGCAGTAGGCATGGTATATGTAATAATTTAGTTGGTTTAGGAAACTATAAATTGTTCCACTATTTCTGCAAAAAATATAAAGCAAAACAAATTATTTATCATTGAGGAATCAACAACAAAAGCTTATGGATTTGAGTAATATTAACATGCACAAAAGTTACCTTTAGTATCATGTGCTAAGAAAGTGTTTGGGCTTAAATTACTTTATTTTGCAAGATTTTGCTATGTTTTAAATATGGAAAACAAAAAGTCTGTTTTGTGACTGTTCTGTCATCTTTTATCCTGGTTGAAAGAACAGGGTGGGATATTTCCATGAAAGCAATGCAAAGACATGATTGCTTATCCAACAATATTATGTTTCTCTTGGAGTTGAGCCAGTGGGCCAGAAATCCTCTTATTAATTTTTCCTCATTCATCAAGGACTCAGCCTAGAGTCACAGCCATACCATATATTCTTACTCAGAGAAGTTGAGGTTTGGTCAGAATTATTTGAAAGTCTCTACATGATCCCCAAATAGACACTTTCTGAATTTCTAAGACCCATTGATCCTCCAGTGCAACTTCTCCCACCCTTTCCATGTGTGTTGGGGGATGAACAGCCATTGGGAAACAAATTATGTAATGCAGTTAATGAATTGGCCATGGTGTTTTGTGGTAGAAAAGTCAGTTTCCTGGGTTCTCCTTACATATATTTAGGAAAAAAATATTTGTAATAGGAAATAAATTAAATTGAAGACCAGAAAAAATCTCTTAATCATCTCTTACTTTCTTCTGAGTGTTTAACTATAACTGACCAAATATAATCTTGTGATTACTAGATATAAAAAGACCAGTAAGAAAAATGTGGAAGTTTCAATATGATTTACTGAGCTTTTCTGTCTTCTGATGCCCTCCATAGATGAGTTTGCTGAATTAAGTTGCGTTTAAACACTGTTTAATGAGATATATAGTTGATAATGCTGAGCGGGGACTATACCTAAATGTAAAATCCCAGTAATTTATTTATTTTATTTTCATGTTCTTATTTGTTATGGAAAATAGAGTAAAAAATATGGTACCTTATTAAATATGAATCACATTTTTCTCTTTCCTTTTGTAAGTGATAAAAGGATTGGTGCTTTGATATCTCACTGGATTAAATGGGCTGATAGGAAAGTGATGAGGTGGGTACTAAGGAACATTAAAGGTCAGCCTCTAAAGTGGACTTGCTACCAATATCCAGCTTAATTTTTTTTTTGGTTGTTTATAAGTATTTTAAATTTCTTGTTATTTTAAATTGAGTTAATTCAAAGTTATTGAGGAGTCTGGGTTTAGAAACTAATCTGGTTACCATATAGACTGGCTCTGGAGAGATGTGACATCTGTGTGTTTGAGTCACTCACAGAGGGGGTTAAGAATATTCATAATAAAAACTACATGCTCAGCACCAATGGGACACCAGCTTCCAAACCCAACTTCCACTCAGGCAGGAAACCTAAAAGCTATCTATGTTCTATTTAAATGTTAAGTAGTATTTTCAAGAAAGTACCTCAGTTTGGTTTAGACATTCTATTTTTCAATTTCCTAGATTGATAATTTTAGATTTCACAAAATGAAACCAGAGAGGAGACTGCTGGAGGGGCGGAAGGTGGGAGGAATAGGGTGGCTGAGTGATGGACTTTGGGGAGAGTATCTATTATGATGGGTGCTGTGAATTGTGGTAAGACTGATGAATAACAGGCCTGTACCCCTGAAACAAATAATACATTATATGTTAATAAATAAATAAATAAAGTAAGTAAAAAAAATTAAAAAATAATTTTGGATTTTAGGTGATTTAGAATTTTAAGTGTTGTAATTCACATGGGGGTGAAAATATGTTTCTTTTTTAAATTTTATTTATTTATTTGACAGACAGAGATAGCAAGTAGGCAGAGAGGCAGGCAGAGAGAGAGGGGGAATCAGACTCCCTGCTGAGCAGAGAGCCCGATGTGGGACTCGATCTCAGGACCCTGAGATCATGACCTGAGCCAATGGCGGAGGCTTAACCCACTGAGCCACCCAGGTGCCCTGAAAATATGTTTCTGAAGAGCAAAAGGCTATCACTGCATTTTGAGAGGTCTTAAATGTGATCTTTTGACCTCACATGACTTTCAATGTGACACTTTTGAAGGGTATTCTTGACTGGGGAGAAAGACAGTGGTCCATAGGTGGCATATAATCCATTTTCTGGAAGCCAAGTATCTCAGAGCAGCAGGCTAAGGCCAGCCCCACTACACATGTCTCCTCTTGGCTTGGCTTTTCTGGCACCTAAATGAGTAAGGACATTATCATTCTTGTGGAGGACCCCTGGAGATAATCAGTGCACGTGGCAGCCAAGCATTTGTTTACTATCCACCAAAGGGTTAATATGTTCTAGTAATGTATTGCCTTAGTGTTGTGTCCAGTCACAGGGGAGAGTTTTGGCAGGAAGAATTCATGGTTGTCAGCGAGAAATTTATTGACAAAAAAAAAAATAATAATAAACTAAAGTAAAAGTGAAAATCCTATTTCTATCTTCCTTTTCAACTCAGTTTCAAAATATTTTTCTTCTCTGGGTGCCTGGATGGCTCAGTTGGTTGAGTGACCAACTCTTGGTTTCTGCTCAGGTTGTGATCTCAGGTTGGGATTCCACTCCATGGCTTATGGTGGGCTCCAGCCCGGTGGGGACTCTGCTTGAGATTATTCCTCTCCCTCTTCCTCTGGCCCCTCCCCCATTAATGTGCTCAAATAAATAAATATTTTCCTTTGCATGTCATTTTAATCCCCCTGATTGAATGAAAATTGTCTTGGTTTTTAAAATTATTTGATCCTTGATAGAGATCCAGATAAAGGACATAGAGAGAGAACAAAACAGTACAAGTCAAACTTTGGGCATAGAATGGGAGATAAACAAAGTACTCTGTCCTTCGATTTTTTTTTTTTTCTGGTTCCAGAAGTAATTTATACTTCCTTATATGCATGCATATTACATAAATGCATTTCATAGAGGGTGAGATTTTCAAAGCTCTTACCAAACTCATTGGATGGTGGAGAACTTTAAGAATATTTTAGTGATTTATAAGTCTAAGGAACATCATTTTTACTTTTTCAGCTTTCTGCATTATTCTGGGTGAGACACTGAAGCTGTGGGCATACTATCTATATACCTTAATCTGTTATGATAAAATAGCTGATTCTCTAATCATATTCGTCTTAGGTGATTTTCTGTTTCATGGTGAAAGGGGATCAGTGAGAGACTGATAGTGAGCGAATGCCTCTTTCCAATAGACAAAGATAAAATAATGCTTCCTCGGGTAACCAGTACATTTTTATCTTCCACCTGAGTATTGGTATGTGTAGATTTAAAGCCAGTTTCACCTTTAAGGAGAAAAAAAAATACATTGAGCTCCATTCTGTGCAACACTGTGCCATGGGTTTGTCATAGATTTGTGCATTATCTTTGTCTCCACCTGGACTCAGGAAGTATCCCCACCGTACACTAGATGAGACTGAGCACAGCTATCCTCACTGATAACATAGGTCGTAAAACTGTACCTTGAATCCTGGTCAATCTGATTGGAGTCTTCATACTACACTCTGTGCTGACATAAAAGACCAGAATGGACTGTGGCTTCATTGATTAGTTATTTAAAAAAATGCATCATACATATTTTTATTGTCCACCATTATTTCAAATAGCCCAACAGCAATTTTTGTAGGACAAACAAAAATGCAGTCCCCTTCTTGTTGAAGATTTGAAATTGGAAGAAAAAACAAAAAGGAAGAAGAAGAAGAGTAGCTGCCTTTAAAATCAATCAGGACACCTCCATGGAAAATTACCTGGGCTGTTTCATGGTTGGCAGGAGCAGAGGAGGGAGCTGGCATCCCCTGAAGAGGCACACACCCAGCCCAGGTCCGGCCAGCACCCACTGGCAAGAGCTCAGCCCTGGAGTTGTCAAGATTTTCCTAAATTGTAAAAATCTAAAAGTTACATTTTAGAATCATCTTTTCTTCTAATTCTTTTTTTATTGCCTTCTTATTGCCTCAGGAAAGCAATAACACAAAAGATCCTTTTACATATTTTGATTTAAAATGCAGAATCCAAAAGGGACTTGTCTAACTATGTTCATGGAGGAAAAACTGTAGGTGATCAATGTTCACCTGGCAAGTAAAAGCCCTATTACAGCAAACAGATTTGTTGATTTTTAGCTTATAAATTCAAGAAAGTGATTTCAAAATTCCTAATATATTAAGAAAATTGCCTGGATTCTCACCCAATTTAAATTTATAAAGAAATCATTATAGCTATAGAAGTTATCATTTCTTTCTCTTTCGTCACATAAAATAGTTTTTCATTGTGCAGGGAAGCCCCCTGCTTTCACCACTCTGTATTTTATGGCATATCTCTCCAAACTCTTTTAAAGCCCCTGTGCTATAAACTAATTTGTTAAAGGAATCTATAAACAATTCGGAAGCTTTGAAAAAGGTGTGTGCTCTTTCGTTTTACATTTTTTTCCACTAAGAAATCTTATTCAATACTTCTTTCCATTGTGTGGCTAATACAGCGATGGATTGGCAAGCAGTCCAATGCAATGAATAGTAGAGACAGAGAAGGGATCCTAAACTCCTATACAACTTGTGGCTTACAGCTCAGCTTATCATTAACTATGACAGCTGAGTCTCAGGCCCCTACCCCAATCTCCCATGGTTGTCATTCTGTCCTTCACAGAGAGTTGTCCGCAGACCTGCTGCAGCAGCCTCACCACAACCATGTTAGAAGTGCAAAGTCTTAGACCCACTACAAACCTTCTAATCCAGAAACTCTGAGGGTGGGACCTAGCAATTTGTGTTTTAACCAAGATTCTAGCTGATTCTGACTCTTTGAAGTTTGAGAGCCACTGATGCAAGTGCATCCTTGCACCATTGTTTTCTTTTCCCTCACCCATGCCCTCTGGAGCCTCCCTTCTTGCTCCCTGGCGGCACCAAGACTGCATCCATCCACATAATCCTGGCTGTCAGAGGGAGTGAGATGGGCTAGGCTTCTCTGTTTCTGCTTTTGTCTTCAGAACATAAGAAGGCTGGAAGAGTCTCTAGTCCCTGCTTGGCTAAGATGGATCAAGGGCATAATCCTCATTCTTGCTGCAATAGACAGATGGGAAGGGGACCATTAGTCCCTGATGCTTCAGTGGGGAGCTAGTTGTGTGTTGTTGGCCTGTACTCAGAAGAATGTCTATGTGTGCATAAATATAACTTATAATTATGATCAGTTTGCCCCTAAACATGAGCAAACCCCTGAAACACACTGGAAAGTCACATTGGGAGAAGGGCAGAAACACGTAGCTCCATGAGCAAACAGATACCACAGGTGCTGACACTGCCTACTTCCTTTAGGTCAGCTCACAGTGCTCTACCCTATGTAGGCTCAGTATGGCTAGATCTCCTAGTAAACATCCAGAAAGGTGGTTACCATGTCCAAATAAAGCACCACATGTAGGAGGACTAAGGTAATTGAACTTGATAGGTGGCCACATTGAAAAGGAAGTCTACACTAGTCCAGTGTTGACACGTAGAAACAGATGCTAAAGTGCTGATTTATGGTATTTTGTATTTCTCCCAAGATCTTACCTTGTTTCTCACCTATTTTTGTGTGTGAATTCCTGCTGAATTCCCTTTATTATATTCTAAGACTTCACTTCATTTAGATTTTGTACACTTAGGATGTAGTGATCTCCATCTTATTTTGTTTTAATAACCATGATTTTAAAATAAACTCACATTATAAAATAAGAGAATTTAATCTGATTGGTACATTGTCAATAATGTGAAATAATTTCACCAAATTGTACTATAAGAAATAGAGCAATCTTTCAATAACACTTAAGTAAAATGACACTCAATTTAGTAATCTATTATCTTTTAATTGAATTTTGAATAACTCTAACTATTAAAAATAAAAACATTTAAAATAGAGGGAGGGGTCCTGATCATCCCACCCAAGCTCACTCAAAGGTGGCCGTTCTACACTGGGAGAGGCCCAGGTTACAGCCCCCTCCTCTCCTCCACCCCTGTGCTCTGCCCATAAAGCAAAAGTGTCACTCTGAGAAATTGAATCACTGTCCTCACCACCTACTAGGGAGCAGTGGTTCAGAGATTTTGCCCAGGGGGACAGGCAAGCTATAAGAGCAAAGAACTTCCAAGTTCTGCCCATGACTTTATTAGAAACAGAATGCAGGGGAGCTAAGCCTAAAGACACTCTCAAAAGCAATAGATTTTGGTGGTAAGCAATTAATAGGAGACTGGTAGCTTCATGAGAGCAATAAGCTAAGCCATAAACAAGCTAGTTTACCAGAGAGAACCACAGAAAAATGCAGGCATGACGAACTCACCTGGTGTAGGAACAAACCTCAAAGACTGGTCGGACAAACCATCCTTGAAAAGCAGACCTACATTTAAACTGTGGAAAAGTTTATGTCCTAGGACTTTGTTGTAAGCAATAGAACAATCATGTAGCAATTAGTGGAGAGTAACATATGAGTTTGATACAAACAAAATAAGTCAACTAAGAGAGAGTCGAGGAGACAAGATAGTCAAGGAGAGCCCTGCCAAAGCCATGTGCTCGTGTCCGGGCCTGCACACTTAAAGGAACAACATCAGAGGCTTCACACATGCACACACGTACACACACACACACACAGAAAGAGAGGTTACTTGTCATCAATTCAGAGAAGATAATTTTCTTCTAAGAATTCCTATTTGTAACTTTGCAGGAATAATATTAAGAAATAATAAGTTGTTAAAATGACATGAAAAATTAAAGAATTATAGGAAAAAATACACCAAATAACTCTCACTTGGCAAAATGTTAAATATTTTTAAAGATAATAGTGCAGGAAAAGCCTAAGCACCTTGGTCACCCGAGGTAGCCAAAGACATCCCTGAGAGAAACCCATGAGGTGTTCAGGTAGGAACATCCCTGCAATAAGGGAAGTCCCAGATCCTGAGGTGTGCTGGAGGTGAGGAACCAGAGACCTCTCAGCAGTGAACCCCAACCCCACCATCCTCATGCTCAGTCTCATCAGTGTGAGTAGTCTTTTCAGTTCAGAGTAAAATTGCATTTTTAAGCTTCTCTGCAGAGACAAGGGAAAAGACTCCTTGGTGTAACTGGACTAGAAAGAGCCAATATCCATTTCTGGGCCCTCCAAAAGTGGGTGAAGAATGACCAAGTTTGGAGAAGTACTTAGAAAATTGGAGTAGAGAAACATTGTCCAGAATAGATCACATCCTGGGTCACAAATCAGGTCTCAGCTGGTACCAAAAGACTGGGATCATTCCCTGCTTATTTTCAGACCACAACGCTCTGAAACTAGAACTCAATCACAAGAGGAAACTTGGAAAGAACCCAAAAACATGGAGGCTAAAGAGCATCATACTAAAGAATGAATGGGTCAACCAGAAAATTAAAGAAGAATGGAAAAAATTCATGGAAACAAATGATAATGAAAACACAACTGTTCAAAATTTGTGGGGCACAACAAAGGCAGTCCTGAGAGGAAAATATGTAGCATACAAGCCTTTCTCAAGAAATAAGAAAGGTCTCAAGTATACAACCTAACCCTACACCTAACAGAGCTGGAGAAAGAACAACAAAGAGAGCCTAAACCCAGAAGAAGAGAAATAATAAAGATCAGAACAGAAATCAATGAAATAGAAATGAACAAACAAACAAAAACAAAAACAAAACAAAATAAAACAAAACAAACAATAGAACAAATCAACAAAACTAGAAGCTAATTCTTTGAAAGAAAATAAAATTGATAAACCCTGGCCAAACTTATCAAAAAGAAAATAGAAAGGATCCAAATAAATAAAATCATGAATGAAAGAGGAGAGATCACAACCAACACCAAAGAAATACAAACAATTATAAGAACATATTATAAGCAACAATATGCCAGCAAATTTGACAATCTGGAAGAAGTGGATGCATTCCTAAAAACGTATAAACTACCAAAACTGAAAGAAAGAAATAGAAAACCTGAACAGATCCATAACCAGTAAGGAGATTGAAGCAGTCATCGAAAGTCTCCAAACAAACAAGAGCCCAGGGCCAGATGGCTTCCCAAGGGAATTCTACCAAGCATTTAAAAAACAATTAATTTCTATCCTGCTGAAACTGTTCCAAAAAAATAGAAATGGAAGGAAAACTACCAAACTCATTTTATGAGGCCAGCATTACCTTGATCACAAAACTAGACAAAGACCCCATCAAAAAAGACAATTACAGACCAATATCTTTGATGAACACAGATGGGAAAATTCTCACCAAAATACTAGCCAATAGGATCCAACAGTACATTAGAAGGATTATTCACGGGGCACCTGGGTGGCTCAGTGGGTTAAAGCCTCTGCCTTCGGCCCAGGTCATGATGCCAGGATCCTGGGCTCGAGCCCCACATCGGGCTCTCTGCTCAGCGGGGAGCCTGCTTCCTCCTCTCTCTCTGCCTGCCTCTCTGCCTACTTGTGATCTGTCAAATAAATAAATAAAATCTTTAAAAAAAAAAAAAAAGGATTATTCACCACGACCAAGTGGGATTTATTCCAGGGCTGCAAGGTTGGGTCAACATCTGCAAATCAATGAATGTAATAAAAGAAAGAACAAGAACCATATGATACTCTCAATAGATGCTGAAAAAGCATTTGACAGCATCATTTCTTGATCAAAACTCTTCAAAGTGTAGAGATAGAGGGCACACCTCAATATCATCAAAGCCATCTATGAAAAACCCACAGTGAATATAATTTTCAATGGAGAAAAACTGAGAACTTTTCCGCTAATGTCGGGAACATGGCAGGCATGTCCATTATCACCACTGCTATTCAACATAGTACTAGAAGTCCTAGCCTCAGCAATCAGAGAACACAAAGAAATTAAAGGCATCCAAACCAGCAAAGAGGCAATCAAACTATCACTCTGCAGATGATATGATACTTTATGTGGAAAACCCAAAATACTCCACTCCAGATCTGCTAGAACTTGTACAGAAATTCAGTAAAGTGTCAGGCTATAAAGTCAATGCACAGAAATCAGATGCATTTCTCTACACCAACAATAAAACAGAGGTAAGAGAAATTAAGGGATCAATCCCATTTACAATTGCACACAAAACCATAAAACATGGAATAAACCTAACCAAAAAGTCAAAGAGTCTGTACTCAGAAAACTATAAAGTACTCATGAAATAAATTGAGGAGGGCACAAAGAAATGGAAAAGTGTTCCATGCTCATGGATTGGAAGAACAAATATTGTGAAAATGTCTATGCTACCTAAAGCAATCTACACGTTTAATGAAATTCCTATCAAAATACCATCTTTTTTTTCCCCAAAGAAATAGAACAAATAATCTTAAAATTTACATGGAACCAAGAAAAGACCTCGAATAGCTGGAGGAATGTTGAAAAAGAAAGCCAAAGTTGGTGGCATCACAATTCCAGACTTCAAGCTCTATTACAAAGCTGTCTTCATCAAGACAGCATGGTACTGGCACAAAAACAGACACAAAGATCAGCAACACAGAACAGAGAGGCCAGAAATACACCCTCAACTCTATGGTCAACTAATTTTTGACAAAGAAGGAAAGAATGTCCAATGGGAAAAAGTCTTTTCAACAAATGGTGCTGGGAAATTTGGACAGCCACATTCAGAAAAATGAAACTGGACCATTTCCTTATACCACACACAAAAATAGACTCCAAATGAATGAAAGACCTCAATGTGAGAAAAGAATCCATCAAAATCCTTGATGAGAACCCAGGCAGTAACCTCTTTGACCTCAGCCTCAGCAACTTCTTCCTGGAAACATTGCCAAAGGCAAGGGAAGCAAGGGCAAAAATGAACTATTGGGACTTCATCAAGATCAAAAGTTTTTGCACAGCAAAGCAAACAGTCGACAAAACCAAAAGACAACTGATAGAATGGGAGAATATATTTGCAAACAACATATCAGATTAAGGGTTAGTATCAAAAATCTATAACGAACTTATCAAACTCAACATCCAAAGTACAAAGAATCCAATCAAGAAATGGGCAGAGGACATGAACAGACATTTCTGCAAAGAAGACATCCAGATGGCCAACAGACACGTGAAAAAGTGTCCATATCACTCGGCATCAGGGAAATTGAAATCAAAACCACAATGAGATACCACCTCACACCAGTCAGAATGGCTAAAATTAACAAGTCAGGAAAAGACCAAGGCTGGAGAGAATGCAGAGAAAGGGGAACCCTCCTACACTGTTGGTGGGAATGCAAGCTGGTGCAGCCACTCTGGAAAACAGCATGGAGGTTCCTCAAAAAGTTGAAAATAGAGCATGCAATCACACTGCTGGGTATTTACCCTAAATATACAAACGTAGTGATCCAAAGGGGCACGTGCACCCATATGTTTATAGCAGCAATGTCCACAATAACCAATCTATGGAAAAAACCTAGATGCCCATAAACAGATGAATGGATAAAGAAGATGTGATACACACACACACACACACACACACACACACACAGGAATGCTATGCAGCTATCAAAAGGAATGAAATCTTTCCATTTGCGATGACGTGGATGGAACTAGAGGGTATTATGATAAGCGAAAAAAGTCAATCAGAGAAAGACAATTATCATTTGATCTTCCTGATATGAGGAAGTGGAGAGGCAAAGTGGGGGGCTTGGGGGTAGGGAAGGAAAAAATGAAACAAGATGGGATCAGGAAGACAAACCATAAGAGACTCTTAATCTCACACAAAAAAAGCTGAGGGTTGCCTGGGGGAGGGGGTTAGCGAGAGTGTGGTTGGGTTATGGACATTGGGGGAGATATGGGCTATGGTGAGTTCTGTGATATGTTAATAAAAAAATTTTAAAAAATTTAAAAAAAAAGAAAATTGGAGTAGAGATATGAAAACCAAAGCATGACCAGGTCAGCTTGTTAGGTAGATCAGGGATTAGGGTATCAGGTGACTTGTAGGGATCAGAGAGGTGTGGAGAAAAGGAAGCTGGCTTTGGTAGAAGTCTGTCTTGTCCTGTCTCCTCCTGCCCCTGCCTTCACCTAGGCAGACTTGGAGTGCAGGCATATTCCGGACCCCACTTGCTGACTAATCTGTCTGCAGTATACTGCTGCCCTCTAGACATTTTGGCTTGCTTCAGATGAGGAACTCAGGTTGGGTGGGAAAAGCATGGGGCTAGGAGTGAAGCTTGAGGTTAGAGCTTGGTTAGTTAAAGTGAGATGCAAAGATCAGTAGCATGGACATTCCCCCCCCCCCCGCCCCCCGGGAGCTGGCTAGAATTGCAAACTCTCACAACTCTCTCCAGACCCACCAAACCAAGATGTCAACAAGACCCACAGGTGATCCTGTGCACACTGAGACTCAGCAAGTCTGGAGCCATGACAGGATCTCAGATCCTGTAGGTCAGTGATACTGCATATGCTAAAGCTGATAGCCACGTTCAATGTCCTTTCTGACAAATCTAAAGCAAAGTCTTAATATGGGAAATCTTTAAACCTCTATACATGTGATGGATAAGTAGGCAGACATGTTGGAACTCACAGGAAATATAATTGCCACACATTTATGTCACAATTTTATTCAATCCAGTTATATCCTTTCTACTCCTTAAATTAAATATTGCTACCCTCTAAGTGTGTAGTTGAAGAAGTAGAGTAAGTGGTGCTCCTTATCTGGCATGGGGAGTAAATTCTGTCCCCAGAGTGAATTTACAGAGAGAGACCCCCATTCCAACTGCTAAAATTGGTGTATGACTGGTTCATGTCTCTAGCCATTGTCTACAAAAACTGCTTAGTGATAATTTGAAGGGCCTCACAGTTTTCTCTACAAGTGTAGGAAAGAACTGGCTGAATGGCTTAAACTGACTGTCCTAACCGGAGGAGCTTGATTAAATGAGCTAGTACAGAAAATATATAAATGTCCCATCCTATATTCACAGCAGCTCTCCCACTCACTCCTATAAATACCTCACCAGTCCCTTTGGAGTTTGTGGACATGGATATGCTGCCATTTCCTTTGCTAATCTCTCATTGTTTGGGGGTCTGGCTAAGTGCCACAACGGAAAAGTTGCCATGCTTGTTGCTTTTTTACATGCATGCTTTCCACAAAGTAATTATTACTTCCTGGAGGGCTGAGGGGCTAACTAAATCTAACTTTAGCCAGAGATTTACTCGTATGGTTGTAGATTCTCTACATTTACTACTAAAAATTAGATGAAAGTTTTTTCCCTCCTATGTGTCCATCTCAAATATGGGGGATACTTTTGTACTTCATCTGCTTCTAATGAGGTTCTTAACAAGAATGAGAGAAAAGTCATCTTTTTTGAGAGTTGTTACTTCCCTAGATGACAGAACACTCATTCTCAAATTAGTTTTGCTCAAAATGTTTCTCATATCTAAAGTAGGAACATTTTCTTGGATGTGGCTCTTAGCCAGGGAAGCTTTAGACTTTTCAAAATTATAATTGCCTCATTACACTAGAGTGTCCACGTTTTAGTGGTGAAAGAAATGACTGTTTAGCTTGGAAGACTTTTTAGGCCAGGAAGATAAAAGCCTGGGTGAGGAGTATGTGTGTGTGAGGGAGTAACAGTGGCCTTCAGAAGATGAAGTGTTAATGTACAGAGGATGGAGACCAGCTGCTTTTCATCTCCACAGAGAGCAGACCAGAGGAAATGGGCTCCCAGGCACCAGGAGAACTTATGGTGGCTGTAAGTGAACATGTCATGACAAGGAGCGTCCATACTTGAGGAAGTGGAGCCAACAGGATTTCTAGAAGGAAACTGGAATGGCCTTGAAAATTGTTGTATGTAACTGCATAATTCCTGAATAATGATAGCTCCTAAATTCACCCTTAAAATATTTAATTTCAGGGCACATTATCATTGTCCTTTTCAACGACTCTCCCAACATGCCTACAACTTATAAATCACCATGCTGAGTGTACTTTAGCCGCCTCTCCACTCTCTTGGTGCAGTGGAAGAAGTGGGGTGTCTGGAGCCAGAAGAATCTGGGTTTGATTTCAATTTTGCAATTCACTGCCTTTCCTATCTTGGCTCCATTATCTCTGAGTTTAATATCTTTATCTGTAAAATACCAACTTCCATAGATACATTTTTTCCCATTGAAGATGACATATGTAGGTTTCCTAATACAAGAGCTGGTACACAGTAAGCATTTGATGATAGCACTGAGTACCTGATATTATCTACAAGGACTGCATAGTACTTTATTGTGATACTAAAAAGAATCTATTTCTATTTTACACTTAGGAAGTACAGACACTGAGGGGTTAATTAAGTTGTATAAGGATATAAAGCCAATAAGTTGAAGGCAATGATTCAGAGAACACATAAGTTGCATTTATTTATTTTTTATTTTATTTTATTTTTTTGACACCTAAATAGTTTATTACCAAAGAATGTGGGAAAATCCACCACTGCTGGTGCTTATATAAACTGAAGCAATATCTTCTCATATGTTGCATTTAAAAGCTGGTGCTCTTTATACTAGACCACACTGTCTCATATTATAGGAAAAAAATTGAGGATAATGAGAATGCTTATCAACCTATATGCTTATTATTAAAATCCAAAGTTTTCAAAGTTCAGGCTCTCAGAAGGCTTAAAAAATCTGGCCCACATACATTGTACTTGCCCTCTTCACTTTTTGTTGGTGGGGTAGGGAGTAAGCTGTCATCACTATGTTAGGAGACATATTAGTAAATTTGCTTGGAGGATCTCTCAAAAACTATGGACACCCTTTTCATTAAAGGGGATACATTGGATTTATTTTAGATCTGCAAGCTATTTTTCACCAATTTCTCTTATTTTATCCATTTATTCATTCAACAAACATTTGTTGATGTCTGTGTTCCAGATGATGTTTTGAGTACTGGGAATGTATGCTTGAACAATGCTCTGTCTGGTGAAAAATAAGGGTATCAATAAAAAATTAACAAAGATCCCAGAAAGAGCAAATTTGGAAAAGTATTTCAGAGTCAATAACATTTGAGCCAGGTCTTATGTGTTGCAGAAGAGCAGGTATCTAGTCGAAGACCTTGGTAAAAACACTAAAAGTGCTAAATGATTACTGAGCCATATTACAGAAAATCTTCACATCTCATGTACTGCAACTCAAACTCATGTTACCTTGATGAAAGTAAAATATTTTAAGGATGAATGAAGTTAGAATGGCAAGGATAAAGTGGAAATATATTATAACATTATTATTACTAATTGTTCACTAAGAAATTAAATCAATGAGCAGACTTTTTTAGAAAATGATCCGTTTTAATTTTTGGAGACCACGAAATGATTTGCCTGTAGATCTACACATGAGGGAAATGTGGGTAGATGTGGTTCCTGGGTTAGCTAAGCAGATAAATTTGAGAATGTTTAACTCACTCCCATTTACCCTTGTAAGAAACTTCTACATATTAGGTGGCCTGGAAACTTACAGGTAATCACTTTTGTAATATATATATATATATATATATATATATACACACTATACATATACTATATACATATACACACACGTATATGTATATATTTAAAAGTTTTCCTTTTTTTAGTCAAATGCACACCTTTTTTATATGTTGGCCAAAAATTTAAATATAACATACAGTGGAATGTGTGTGAACATTAAGAGAATAGTATTGGTATTTTAGGTCACTTACTAATGGTCTATAACTAATATCTTTGAGATACTAGTTCTGGCTTTTATTTGTTATCACAAGGACATTAGAAGGGATGATAATAATTCTGCAAACTCTGAGTATACAAGAAGTGCTTAATGTTAGCAGGAACTATCTTCATAGTGGGTTCGGAGTTTGGATTCAAATATATTTTGGTAATTGTCACTAGGGTTATAATGTTAGCATTTTTACATATGAGTTAGTATCCAAGCATTTGGTAAACATGTGCTTGTATATAGAATGGCTGCTTGTACTATATTTTATGAAGTGTATCTCGGGCTTGGGTGGGAGCTAGTTCATAAAACTATAAATGGAAAACTTAACTTTGTATTATTTAGCCCTGCTCCCATCAAACCTATCCTTTCTTTTTATATCACTAAATTTTCTTTCCATGGCTTAATTTTCCGACTTGTCTAATTTCTCATAAATCCAGTTTTCCTGATCTTTTCATGCAGATTTTCTATTTTTTCCTCTTATGTTTCATTAAGTGGTATTTCTTTTAAAACTATGGGGCACCTGGGTGGCCCAGTAGGTTAAGCCTTTGCTTTTGGCTCAAGTCACAATCCTGGTGTCCTGGGATTGAGCCCCGCATCAGGCTCTCTGCTTGGCTGAGAGACAAAAACCCTCATCAACTATTCCAGGGTCTACGTGATAATCACTCATTACAATGAGTGATTATAATTTGCATAGAGCAACCTAATAAAGTCATCATAAATAACAAGTTCTGAAAACTATTCTTGAGTATTAATATGAATATTTTAGCCCTCAGAGAGTGTAGTTTTTTGTTAAATGTATATACTTAGAATTACAACTATTGTGATCTTTTTGAATGTGACAATATTATCTTAAGAGTAAAGAAAAAAATACTAGCACTATACTTTATTATAATCTAATACATAAAAATAACACGATGTTCATAAAAATGCTATTCATTTTTTTTCTTATTAAGAAAAAATTTCTTTGTATAGAACTTTGGTACTAATCATGAAGTAAGTAAAGTCTTCAAAAATAGTATACAAACAATGGGTTTTAAATCAAAAATGTTTATTGTAAAAAAGGACCTTTAAAAATTGTTTTTAAAAAAAGAAACATTGATTTCACAAATCTTCAGGTTGTTTATAAGCATCAGCTATAGACAACATCTCACTTTCATACAAAACTCATTCAATCATATAAAAATAAACACAAATTTACATTGACTCATCATCTATACAATTACTTTAAAAAGGCACTTGGAAGGGTGCTGTATGAATTGCATTTGTCATATGCATTTAAAATAGTTTAAGTACATTACTGAGTTTCTAAGAACCCTTTCTTGCACTTATTCCCATCTTTAATTAATTTTAGAAAATCATTAAAAGTTCTTTTAAAAGGTAAGACATAGAGCATGCACCAGGAATGTTCAAAGCCATTCTTTCCCTCCTCCCCCAGGGAGCATACTCTTTGCTGGCAAAAACAAAAACAAAAACAAAACACTCTCAATACATTCTCCTGTGTTTTGTTCCTGTTCTTTTTTTTTTTTTTCCTCTTTCTCTGTCTCTCTCTTAAAAATACAGTTTAAAGCATTACAGGTAATCAAAAAAGGCTTTAGTTCAAAAATGATAACCAGACATCAGACATGTAATGAAGTAAACTTGAAATACTTTATAAGGCACCTGAGATAGCATCTGGCAAATTCTCTTCCTATAGGAAATTCTATTACAAACTCTGTTACAAAAGCAATACTGTTCTTTTCAGTTGAAATGATTTGGCAGCAATGTAAATCTTTGCATTCTTTCTTAGTGAGAAAAGATGCAATGTGCTTTTTGCTTCATCTTTCGAAGAGAAAGATTCTTGTCTTTTATCCTCTCAATCTAGCTGTCAGTAAATATATAGTAATTTCAAACTTCACATGGAAAGGATTAACTTTGAACACATGGATTTCGTGCTCTTGCAGCTTTTAGTGTGTGTGTGTGTATGTGTGTGTGTGTGTCTGCATGCGTCTGTTTGTGTGTGTGTGTGTGTGTGTGCGCGCGCGCACGCGCCTATACACATTATCTGGTCGGTAAGCACAAGAGAAAATGCCTTTGGACTTTTATTTGTCATTTGGAGTCGGAGTGAAGAAATGCATTCTGTTCGAGTAAACATTGATTGCGTAACTCAGTGTGCTACACAGCAGCCAGATTCCTCATGTTTGTGCAGAAGAGACATTCTGGAGAAGGTTTTGGAGCAGTTTTTGCACTGGTATTTCTTTACATCCGAGTGGGTCTGCAGGTGAGCCCTCAGATTTGACCTGTCTGCAAATGCTCTGTTGCAGTGAGGGCAAGAAAAAGGCTTCTCCCCTGGGGGTGGAGGTGGGGGTTGGAAAAGAAAGACAGTCAGTGTTTTTAGAGGAAACATAAAGTCAGATAAAGTTATTGTGAATAACAATCACACTTTATAAAAAAAAAAACTTGATTAAAATTCCCCATAACAGATACTTATTTTCATATCTGGCCATTTAAGATAAATTTGAATATTGCATTAAAAAATCACACCAAGAATATTGTTACTGCTGCTACTCATGCAGAAATATTTCATGCAGTTCTAGGACTTTCACTTATTAAAGCTTTCTGCTTCAGCAGGTGCAGCTAATGTTGAGCTCCTCCCAACATTTCCTAATATTTCCCCTTTTCCCTCATTCTGTATTATGACTAAGGTTGGATAAATGCCTTGGCTCCCTGCAGGATGATTTTGTGCTAGGAATAAAATATTCAGCAGCAAAAAACAAAATATAATAAAACAGCAGAGAGTAAATTCAGTTCTAATTCTCTAACTTGCTATGGGGTGATAGATACCACGGCAAGAATGTAACCAACAGAAAACTATAGGTAAACCCTTCACACATCTCCAAGCCAGCTGATGAAGATAGCAACATCTGTGTTTGCTGAATATTGGGAGCAGTTTCACAGAACACACATTCAAGCACATCTTTCCTGATTTTCTAACTGATCTTTGAGACCAAACTTTCTGACTCTACTTTCCAAAGTCTAAATGCTGTTTGCAGTCTGGAACAGAGGCTGTTAACAAGAAATGGAGCACTCTGCTCTAACAAATTTTTGAGTCATCAGGAAGTAGCTATAAATGATCATCCATCATTAAAAAAACACTGTGCCACTACTTAATGAAAATTCAACAGGCAGCCCAGAGCTTCATTCTATCAGACAGTCACATTCCTGTCTACATTTTTCTCTTACCAGTGTGAGTTCTAATGTGTCCTTGAAGTAACCAGGGTCTGGAAAACGCCTTGCCACAGATCTTGCAGACACAGGGTAAAGTGTGGGTCCGAATGTGCATCTTAAGGGCGCCCAGGCTCACATATTCCTTGTCACAGTATTTACAGCTGAAAGATTTCCTAGACTGGGCGTCACAGTGCAACTGCTTATGTTTGGCCAGCCCAGAAAAAGTTGAATAGGTTTTATTGCATAAATTGCACTGAAACTTTTCAGCTTCAATAGCATGGGGGTCTGAAAGCTTGGATTGTAGTCTTTCCTCTTCATCACTAATGGGGCTTTCTGAGCCACTGTGGTCCTTGGACGAAGTGTCAGATGGAGGAGGGGGACTCACTCGCCCCAAGGATGAGGGGTATCCAGAAAGAGGAGAGAGGCCATTGGGTAGTGGGGAGTGGAATGGAGCTGCTGTAGTCCACACGGTAATGGGGCTGTATGCTCCCGAGCTGAGGATCTCTGGTTGTGGTATGACAGGCATGGGGTAACTCTCATAGAGATATGGGGAAATAATCACTAGTGGAAAGAAAAGGAAAGGAAAGATTAAGGTAAAAAAAATAAATAACTTCGAAAACACACTAAGGAGCTACTTTGCAACACCCACACACAGGACTTTACAATGAAGTAAATAGACTCATTTAGGAAAGACACAGGCATTGGCAAAACATTCATTTCCATCCTTGCTGCTAAATACTTGTGCTTTAATGCACATCTATGCCTCCTGCATACATAGTGTGACAGGAGCTGTAACATGCTGTGCAGTGAAGGAGTGCAGCCAAGTGGGTGCCTTCACAATCTGCACTGAGGAGGAAAAATTTATATATTATTTTAAAGATACAAAAAAAAAGTTGTTTTCCATTTTATGCATGGGTTATTTTCAGGTTCTTTGTGAGTACAAAGATACGTGTAGATCAAGCTGCTTTCTGAAGGAAAGGAACATTATTACATGAAAAAAGCAGTAACTCAACATTTACGTATTGTGTTACTCATCCTCCATGTACTCATTATGCATGTATATACAAGCTTTAGAAAATGAAGTTGCAAGAGTTGAATGAAGTTTTCCTTGTCAGTTAGGAGCTCTAAAAGTTTTGAATTAAAACTTACCCGAAATTATCAAAATAATCTGAACTCTCTTTTAGGACACTGAAAAGAAAACAACTTTGGTTCTTTGGTAATAATATTTGAGTTGTAACACGTATCGATAGATTTATAGATATACAGAGAGATCGACAGGTAGATAGAGAAAATTTCCTTCTTTAAATTTTATTTATTTATTTATTTATTTATTTATTTATTTATTATTATTATTATTTTTTTACCTGTGTGTGTGTCCAGTTCGCTGTAGTTAGGCTTTTTGGAGGCGTTGAAATGCTTCTTGACCAGGAAAGAGCGCGGCATCTTGCCGGCGAGTCCGGCGGGCTCCCGGCGCGGATAACGGTCCGGCGGGAGGACGCGGCCGGTCCCTAGAGCATCGCGGCCGGCGGGGCTCGGGCTGGGGCCGCGCTCAGGTGCGGCTGGCGGACGGGCCGGCGCCTCTGAAGTCGCCTGGCTTCTTTACGAACTGAGCCCGTTTTGGCTGGGAGGGTTTTTTTTTTCCTCTCTTTTGCAAGAAGGATCCAATCACAGAGGAGAGGTTCGGATTTCAGCTCCTCCCTCTGGGACAGCTGTGAACAGAGGAAGAATCTGTTGTCAGACTAAATTATTCTGGTTCAAAATGGGCTGTTCTTCGGGATTTCAGTGGAGAGGGAAAAAAGTGCTTAAGTATTTTCAAGAGAGGTAATTTTACTTCTTTAGCTTGCCAGTTATCCGTGCTCTCAGAGAGCTAGATAAGTTCTAGGAAGTGTGATTTCTAAAGCGGGCCTGGCTTCCAGATGTCGGGTAAAGCAAACGCAATGGGACAAAATGTTCGCTGGAGGAAGGAAAGGGTGTCCTACAAGATCCCAGGTCAGCCTCTGGTATTAATGAGAGCCTATATTTGGAAGTGACATTTGGAGAGGTTTTACTTGTGCAGGGACTGAACAATTAACTCTTGGCTTTTGAAAAAGGTAGGTAGCAGCGTCAAGACAAAAGCCCCTGTGAGTGAGGAGGGCGCCCTCACAGTGGGGTTTCCCTGGTCTGCAAAAGAGGCTGAGCCACATGCCGTGAGTGTTCTGAATGCTGGGAATGCACTTCTTGTCTTTAAAGGCTCAGCAAAGCCAGAGGCCGCACTTCCTCGTGGAAATTAAGTAATCATGTCACCATATTAGCTATGGTGGCTTGAAAGAAATGCTTTGTAGCCCATGAAAGACGTGCTTATTGGAAGAACTGGGACACACCACTACACAGAGAGAGGGGACAGTATGTAAACTGTCATTAAGAACCATGGAAAATGTATCTCTATTTGTGTGTATGTTTGTGTGTATGATATTTTATATATATAACACGTGTGTGTGTGTGTGTGTATACATATATATGTGTGTATATATATACACACACAGACACACACAAAATGAATGGGCCTTAGAGACAATTATTACTTTTCAAATATTTATCTGCTTTTATATGGTACTATTTTCTTCCAGTTTCCTGGATTGTATATTTAAAGAAAGGATGCCATCATGTCTACTGCCTGGTTAATGTTCTAAGGAGCAACTCTAGTAACCAGCAAACATACTTTGATTTTTTTTTTTTTTTGTATATGGTATTAAATCTAAAAATCCTCCAGGGTGGGTAATTTTAAAAGTAAAATTTCAATCATATTTTCAAGCATCTCAGACCATTACAGATTTTTCTCCCTACCTTTTGCTTAAAGACCGAGGAAAGAACAAATTGCTACAAGCACCCTCCTCTTGTTTCTAACAGGTGCTGGAAGAAAAAAGTGAAAAAGAAAATAACAGTGGTGAAGTCAAGACTTGTAAGAGGAAAATGCATTGTCAGGCTGCATAACTTCTTAATCTTGGGAGAGGAAAACAAGCTTGTGTGCTGGGGGGAGGGGAGAGGACCAAAGTGGGGGCACTAAAAAGTTTCTGAGCCAATTTCAATGATTCTATTTTTTTTCTTCCAACAGTCATAATTTAAATGCCAATGAAATGAATTTAGATGAAACTTTATGTTAAAAGGCATAGTATTTGTAGCAGACAGGAAAATGTGAATATGCATTAGATTCATCTGCAAACTATAAACTAGAGTATAATTCAGGGCAAGTTTTCTGAGCTTGCTGCTTGCACCTGGTTTATTGGAACAGGATTCCTCCTTGCCCTTTCTGCTCCATTTCCTGCAAAAGACACATTTTGTTAGAAACATAATATAGTTGAGAAAAGGTAAATTGCTTGTATTTTTTCCTTTCACTCTATACTGTTAATTGACATTAGTTAAGAGTGTTAGAGAACATTTTGGTATTGATTTTTTGGTAGTTATGATACAAGATAACCTGCTGAAGTGTATATTTTTAAGATCCACTTAAAAAGTTTAACAATAATTCACTATGCTTGAAAAAAAAATCTTGAATTTGGATTACAGATGCATAACTGAGCTGAGCTCCCCACCACATGTCCCAGGGGGGCTCATCACACATGATACAGATCACAGTCAGGACATGTTACCGCACCTACTGGGATGAGCAGATAGTGTTCAGGATCGTGTATGAGACATGTCATTACACAGGTCTGCGTGGTAACTAGTCACACGTAGACCTGTGTGAGGTCTGGTCTGCTGTCAGAAGAGGGAGAGCCTGCACGCTGATAGCATGAGTCAGACTGCACAGGTGCTCTGCTCAGACACAGCAGAGGGCATTTGGCGCCAGAACAGTGTGGTAAAAACAGGGGAAGGGAAGTAAAATCCCCACCCAAAGTCCAGCTGCTAAGACTCTGTTAAGACAAGATGAAAGGTTCCTGTCCTGCAAGCCAGAGGGATGATATAGAGAAGCTAGCTTTGGTCGCTGGCTAAAATATTGTGTTGCCAAGGGACAGAAATCTTTGTTGAGACAATGACACCAAGTTTAAAATATTCCATTTGGGCAAAACTAATTCCAGTGTGTTTTGCTATTATAAGAAATTAAGTCTTAGGTTGACATAATTAGGCTCATTGGAATAGTGGGAAAAGATGTTTATCCTGAGATGTTAGTGTGTACACACCTCAGCTAGGGTGAAGTTGGTGGGCACAGGTCATACACAATACAAGGAAGACACAGGCTCAGCCCTATCTCCTGACAGGTAAATGAGGTAGAGAGAAATGAGATAAGGAGGTAAATTACTTCCCGTGGGCAGTTTCCAGGCTCATTGGCCTTGATTCCATCCGTGGTCAGCGTAATTCGGTTATCATGGGGAAGGTGAGGGCTTAAAAATAATCCTGCTGTGGAGTGCACTAGAAGGTCCCTCCCTTCATCGATCTTCTGTGGGGAACGTGGGATGTTAGAAGCCCATGCTGTCTAATTTCTGAATTGTCATGAATTTTATTAGGGTGTGACTTGAGGTGACTTATCTGACAGTCCCTTATTTCCTCTTTTTATCTGAAGCAGTTGATGAAGATAATTGGTGGAAAACTTTGTAAATTTATGTCCTGGGCCCTCGTGGGAGGGCCAGCCCTTCTCCACAGGCTCCCTTGCACTGATGGGATTTCTCCTGGAGACAGTCTTTTTCATGAAAGACATTATTCTTGCCTTGCCAGATAGGGAAATAAATTAGATTTATGAGGTTTGGAAATGCACCTCAGATTTATTTACTTTGCACAGAGATTTGTGTACATTTAGGTATGATGGTATGTAAAAATCAGTGCAGACTGACTACTTAGTTTAGTAAATGGGGTAAATCTAGCACGAGAAGAAACCATGGCTTGGCAGAGGCAGAAACTCCCATCTTGTGCTGGGCCCCGTCTCCTAAAATGAATGGCTTCTCTTTCTAGCTTTCATTGTGGCAGGATCGCCCTGGAGTGGGCAGGGGAGGAATTAACTCCCTTGAAAGATACACAGTTATGGAATGTAATTAGTTTGTGATATCTGAAAAATATTGTAATACATTACTACTTTTTAAAGCTATTTACATAATAACAAAATGTTTATTATAAATGTTTATTATATGTAACTTTGAAGTGTGAATGACAAAGACATATCATCTCATGATTTGTATATATCTGTATTTGTATTTATTTCTTAATATATTTGTATTTATATTCCTAATTCATAATCTTTAAAAGAGAAGTATTTCCTTTAGTACCTTGGTTTGTCTATCCTTAAATTATGTTTAATATTTTTCCCTTGTCTCTTTTAGAATGATTTAGGAGCAACTATTTTCCAGTACAAAAGGGAAAATAATCAGAGTGAACATAAGAGTCTGCTTCTGTGTTCTGAGCTTCATAACAAGGAGACAGACCCCTTTTCTCTGGGGATGTGCATGAAACTCACATATACACTTGACATACATAAGTGTATCTACTCAGTGAAGTCAATAGAGCCAAATGTGAAGGTGTGTGCCCGTGTGTGTGTGTGTGTGTGTGTGTGTGAGAGAGAGAGAGAGAATTGGGGTGAAAAACAATAGCAAAAATGATACCAGGATGTCCCTCTGCTGCTTAAGAATTTCTATTCTTTTGCAGGGCCACATTCACCAGGTTACTAGACATTAGTGTTGTGTATCTGTCTGCAGTTAGTTCTAATACTATTTGCTCAGTAAGTGTCAATCATATAGAATCAGTAAATATTAAGATGATTTCTAACAGAAAACCCTGTTTAACATAGGACCAGCATTTTGATGAGATTTACTTTGTGTCATTTGTATTCAGAATCTTATTTCTAGTTATGGTTTTATAATCCCATTTCCCTTTGAGTGGCTTTATTAATCTCTTCAGTGTTCTATTTGTACCTTGTGGAAGGTGTTGATGATCTTATTAAATGAGCAAGAAGACTATTAAGGATGTTGACGTTATCTAGTTTATGCAACAACTCAGGGATATGTGGTTGCAAAGAGACACCTATTGGTCAACTTTGGAAAACACATGGCTTTCTTTTTCTGTATTCTTTTCCATAACTTTTTAACAAGGTCTGCCACCTTGTGGAAAATGGATGATTTGACGGGACTCAGAGCACTGAGTGGTAATTGGCACAGTTTCAGGGGTATGCCATTTAAAATTTAAAATTTAATTAATAATTTTAATTAATAATTATTATAATTAATAATAATAAATTTAATTAATAATTTTAATTAAAATTTAAAATTATGCTGAATTTTTAATTTATTCTTAGTTACAAATGACTTCTATTTGTAGAAACACAAATGATACCTTACAACAAATTACATTGGCCTTTCAAGATAGGTAAGTAAAGAAAATTTATGTTCTTCAATTTGTGTGGTTACAAAGAAAGACATGGGCAAAAATAAAAGTGTTAGATTCAAAATTAGTAAGAATCGCCAGTGACTTATTCCCTATATCCTCATATGATCTCTACAAGGTAGAGTTTTGAAGGTGGGGAGCAAGGTGTTCCAGGAACATTCAAAATGAAGGTGATGAAGCCAAGGATATCTGCTCAGTGGGCCTGTCACCCTGTTGCTGGGCTCTGCCACACTACTGTGGTTTATTTTTTAATTTTTTTTATTTTTTATAAACATATATTTTTATCCCCAGGGGTACAGGTCTGTGAATCACCAGGTTTACACACTTCACAGCACTCACCAAAGCACATACCCTCCCCAATGTCCATAACCTCAACCCCTTCTCCCAAACCCCCTCCCCCAAGCAACCCTGTTTGTTTTGTGAGATTAAGAGTCACTTATAGTTTGTCTCCCTCCCAATCCCATCTTGTTTCATTGATTCTTCTCCTACCCACTTAAGCCCCAATGTTGCATCACCATTTCCTCATATCAGGGAGATCATATGATACTTGTCTTTCTCTGCTTGACTTATTTCACTAAGCATGATATGCTCTAGTTCCATCCATGTTGTCGCAAATGGCAAGATTTCATTTCTTTTGATGGCTGCATAGTATTCCATTGTGTATATATACCACATCTTCTTGATCCATTCATCTGTTGATGGACATCTAGGTTCTTTCCATAGTTTGGCTATTGTGGACATTGCTGCTATAAACATTCAGGTGCACGTGCCCCTTCGGATCACTACGTTTGTATCTTTAGGGTAAATACCCAGTAGTGCAATTGCTGGGTCATAGGGCAGTTCTATTTTCAACATTTTGAGGAACCTCCATGCTGTTTTCCAGAGTGGTTGCACCAGCTTGCATTCCCACCTACAGTGTAGGAGGGTTCCCCTTTCTCTGCATCCTCGCCAGCATCTGTCATTTCCTGACTTGTTGATTTTAGCCATTCTGACTGGTGTGAGGTGGTATCTCATTGTGGTTTTGATTTGTATTTCTCTGATGCCGAGTGATGTGGAGCACTTTTTCATGTATCTGTTGGCCATCTGGATGTCTTCTTTGAAGAAATGTCTGTTCATGTCCTCTGCCCATTTCTTGATTGGATTATTTATTCTTTGGGCGTTGAGTTTGCTAAGTTCTTTATAGATTTTGGGCACTAGTCCTTTATCGGATATGTCGTTTGCAAATATCTTCTCCCATTCTGTCAGTTGTCTTTTGATTTTGTTAACTGTTTCCTTTGCTGTGCAAAAGCTTTTGAGCTTGATGAAATCCCAATAGTTCATTTTTGCCCTTGCTTCCCTTGCCTTTGGCGTTGTTCCTAGGAAGATGTTGCTGCGGCTGAGGTCGAAGAGGTTGTTGCCTGTGTTCTCCTCAAGGATTTTGATGGATTCCTTTCGCACATTGAGGTCCTTCATCCATTTTGAGTCTATTTTTGTGTGTGGTGTAAGGAAATGGTCCAATTTCATTTTTCTGCATGTGGCTGTACAATTTTCCCAACACCATTTATCGAAGAGGCTGTCTTTTTTCCATTGGACATTCTTTCCTGCTTTGTCGAAGATCAGTTGACCATAGAGTTGAGGGTTTATTTCTGGGCTCTCTATTCTGTTCCATTGATCTGTGGGTCTGTTTTTGTGCCAGTACCATGCTGTCTTGATGATGACAGCTTTGTAATGGAGCTTGAAGTCTGGAATTGTGATGCCACCAACGTTGGCTTTCTTTTTCAATATCCCTTGGGGTATTCGAGGTCTTTTCTGGTTCCATATAAATTTTAGAATTATTTGTTCCATTTCTTTGAAAAAGATGGATGGTACTTTGATAGGAATTGCATTAAATGTGTAGATTGCTTTAGATAGCATAGACATTTTCACAATATTTATTCTTCCAATCCAGGAGTATGGAACATTTTTCCATTTCTTTGTGTCTTCCTCAATTCCTTTCATGAGTACTTTATAGTTTTCTGAGTATAGATTCTGTGCCTCTTTGGTTAGGTTTATTCCTAGGTATCTTATGGTTTGGGGTGCAATTGTAAATGGGATGGACTCCTTAATTTCTATTTCTTCTGTCTTGTTGGTTTAGAGAAATGCAACTGATTTCTGTGCATTGATTTTATATCCTGACACTTTACTAAATTCCTGTACAAGTTCTAGCAGTTTTGGAGTGGAGTCTTTTGGGTTTTCCACATATAGTATCGTATCATCTGTGAAGAGTGATAATTTGACTTCTTCTTTGCCGATTTGGATGTCTTTAATTTCCTTTTGTTGTCTGATTGCTGAGGCTAGGACCTCTAGTACTATGTTGAATAGCAGTGGTGATAATGGACATCCCTGCCGTGTTCCTGACCTTAGCGGAAAAGCTTTCAGTTTTTCTCCATTGAGAATGATATTTGCGGTGGGTTTTTCATTGATGGCTTTGATGATATTGAGGTATGTGCCCTCTATCCCTACACTTTGAAGAGTTTTGATGAGGAAGGGATGCTGTACTTTATCAAATGCTTTTTCATCATCTCTTGAGAGTATCATATGGTTCTTATTCTTTCTTTTATTGATGTGTTGTATCACATTGACTGATTTGCGGATGTTGAACCAACCTTGTAGCCCTGGAATAAATCCCACTTGGTCGTGGTGAATAATCCTTTTAATGTACTGTTGAATCCTACTGGCTAGTATTTTGGTGAGAATTTTCGCATCTGTGTTCATCAAGGATATTGGTCTATAGCTCTCTTTTTTGATGGGATCCTTGTCTGGTTTGGGGATCAAGGTGATGCTAGCCTCATAAAATGAGTTTGGAAGTTTTCCTTCCATTTCTATTTTTGGGAACAGTTTCAGGAGAATAGGGATTAGTTCTTCTTTAAATGTTTGGTAGAATTCCCCTGGGAAGCCATCTGGCCCTGGGATTTTGTTTGTTTGAAGATTTTTAATGACTGTTTCAATCTCTTTACTGGTTATGGGTCTGTTTAGGCTTTCTATTTCTTCCTGGTTCAGTTGTGGTAGTTTATATGTTTCTAGGAATGCATCCATTTCTTCCAGATTGTCAAATTTATTGCCGTAGAGTTGCTCATAGTATGTTCTTATAATAGTTTGTATTTCTTTGGTGTTAGTTGTGATCTCTCCTCTTTCATTCATGATTTTATTTATTTGGGTCCTTTCTCTTTTCTTTTTTATAAGTCGGGCCAGGGGTTTATCAATTTTATTAATTCTTTCAAAGAACCAGCTCCTAGTTTCGTTGATTTGTTCTATTGTTTTTTTGGTTTCTATTTCATTGATTTCTGCTCTGATCTTTATGATTTCTCTTCTCCTGCTGGGCTTAGGGTTTCTTTCTTGTTCTTTCTCTAGTTCCTTTAGGTTTAGGGTTAGGTTGTGTACCTGAGACCTTTCTTGTTTCTTGAGAAAGGCTTGTGCTGCTATATATTTTCCTCCCAGGACTGCCTTTGTTGTGTCCCACAGATTTTGAACCGTTGTATTTTCATTATCATTTGTTTCCATGATTTTTTTCAATTCTTCTTTAATTTCCCGGTTGACCCATTCATTCTTTAGAAGGATGCTGTTTAGTCTCCATGTATTTGGGTTCTTTTCAAACTTCCTCTTGTAGTTGAATTCTAGCTCCAGAGCATTGTGGTCTGAAAATATGCAGGGAATGATCCCAATCTTTTGATACCAGTTGAGTCCTGATTTAGGACCAAGGATGTGATCTATTCTGGAGAATGTTCCATGTGCACTAGAGAAGAATGTGTATTCTGTTGCTTTGGGATGAAATGTTCTGAATATATCTGTGATGTCCATGTGGTCCAGTGTGTTGTTTAAGGCCTTTATTTTCTTGCTGATTTGCTTGGATGATCTGTCCATTTCAGTGAGGGAAGTGTTAAAGTCCCCTACTATTATTGTATTATTGTTGATGTTTCTTTGATTTTGTTATTAATTGGTTTATATAGTTGGCTGCTCCTACGTTGGGGGCATAGATATTTAAAATTGTTAGATCTTCTTGTTGGACAGACCCCTTGAGTATGATATAGTGTCCTTCCTCATCTCTTGTTATAGTCTTTGGCTTAAAATCTAATTGATCTGATATAAGGATTGCCACTCCTGCTTTCTTCTGTTGACCATTAGCATGGTATATTCTTTTCCACACCCTCACTTTAAATCTGGAGGTGGCTATGGGCTTAAAATGAGTTTCTTGGAGGCAACATATAGATGGGTTTTGTTTTTTTATCCATTCTGATACCCTGTGTCTTTTGATTGGGGCATTTAGCCCATTAACATTCAGTGTAACTTTTGAGACATATGAATTTATTGCCATTGTATTGCCTGTATGGTGACTGTTACTGTATATGGTCTCTGTTCCTTTCTGATCTACCACTTGTAGGCTCTCTCTTTGCTTAGAGGACCCCTTTCAATATTTCCTGTAGAGCTTGTTTGGTGTTTGCAAATTCTTTCAGTCTTTGTTTTCCTAGAAGCTTTTAATCTCTCCTCTATTTTCAATGATAGCCTATCTAGATATAATATTCTGGCTGCATGTTTTTCTCATTTAGGGCTCTGAAAATGTCATGCCAGCTCTTTCTGGCCTGTCAGGTCTCTGTGGATAAGTCCGCTGCCTATCTAATATTTTTACCATTGTATGTTACAGATTTCTTTTCCCAGGCTGCTTTCAGGATTTTCTCTTTGTCACTGAGACTTGTAAATTTTACTATTAGATGACGGGTTGTGGGCATATTTTTATTGATTTTGAGGGGCGTTTTCTGAACCTCCTGAATTTTGATGCTCGTTCCCTTTGCCATATTGGGGAAATTCTCCCCAATAATTCTCTCCAGTATACCTTCTGCTCCCCTCTGTCGTTCTTCTTCTGGAATCCCAATTATTCTAATGTCGTTTCATCTTATGATGTCACTTTTCTCTTGAATTCTCCCCTCATGGTCCAGTAGCTGTTTGTCCCTCTTTTGCTCAGCTTCTTTATTTTCTGTCATTTGGTCTTCTATATCACTAATTCTTTCTTCTGCCTCATTTATCCTAGCAGTGAGAGCCTCCATTTTTGATTGCACCTCATTAATAGCTTTTTTTATTTCAACTTGGTTTGATTTTAGTTCTTTTATTTCTCCAGAAAGGGCTTTTATATCTCCCGAGAGGGTTTCTCTAATATCTTCCATGCCTTTTTCGAGCCCGGCTAGAACCTTGAGAATTGTCATTCTGAACTCTAGATCTGACATATTACCAATGTCTGTATTGATTAGGTCCCTAGCCTTCGGTACTGCCTCTTGTTCTTTTTTTTGTGGAGAATTTTTCCGCATTGTCATTTTGTCCAGATAAGAGTATATGAAGGAGCAAGTAAAATATTAAAAGGGTGGCAACAACCCCAGGAAAATATGCTTTAACCAAATCAGAAGAGATCCCAAATCATAAGGGGGGAGAAAGGGGATAAATAGAGGTTCAAAAAGAAAGAAAGAAAAGAAAGAAAAGAAAGAAAAAGAAAAGAAAAGAGTTAAAAAAAAGAAAATGAATAAAGAAAAATATAAAAAAGAATAAATATATATATTAGATAAACTAGTTAAAAACGTTAATAAAGAAAAGGGTAAAAGTTAAAAAAATTTAACAGAAGAAGAGAAAAAAAAATGAAAAAGAAAAAAATTAAATTAACTGCAAGACTAAAAAAAATCACAGGGAGAAAGCCATGAGTTCCGTGCTTTGCTTTCTCCTCCTCTGGAATTCTGCTGCTCTCCTTGATATTGAAACCGCACTCCTTGGTAGGTGAACTTGGTCTTGGCTGGATTTCTTGTTGATCTTCTGGGTAGGGGCCTGGTGTAGTGATTCTCAAGTGTCTTTGCCCCAGGCGGAATTGCACCACCCTTACCAGGGGCCGGCCTGAGTAATCCGCTTGGGTTTGCTTTCAGGAGCTTTTGTTCCCTGAGTGCTTTCTGTAGAGTTCCGGAGGATGGGAATACAAATGGCGGCCTCCTGGTCTCTGGCCCAGAAGAGCAGAGAGGCCGGGGCCCCACTCCTCAATGTGCCCTCAGAGAACAGCGCCCAGTTACTCCTGTCTGCCTGACCTCCGGCCTCCGGCCTCGCTCGGAGCTCACTGAGCCTGGGACCGGTTCAAGGTAACACTGAGCTGTGAGCCCACTGTCCGCTCTGTCTCTGTAGCCGGTTTTTCCATTCTAATACCCGCAAACTCTCGACACTCAGACACCCCGATTCTTCTGTGACTCTGTGGGACCTGAGGACACGCTGACCCCGCGTGGGCTTCGCCCTGTTTAGCCTCTGGAGCGATGTCCCTCAGTGGAACAGACTTTTAAAAGTCCTGATTTTGTGCTTTGTTGCTCCGCCGCTTGCTGGGAGCCGGCCCCTCCCCCCGGGGTCTATCTTCCTGTTGCTTTGGATTCACTTCTCTGCCAGTCCTACCTTTCAGATAGTGGTTGTTTTTCTGTTTCCAGAATTGCTGTTCTTCGTCTCTTCAATCTGCCGATGGATTTGCAGGTGTTTGCAATCTTTAGATAAGCTATCTAGCTGATCTCCTGCTAGCTGAAGTAGTCTCAGCCTGCTACTTCTCTGCCATCTTGACTCCTCACTACTTTGGCTTATAAGGTAGCCTGAAGGTACCCAGTACCAGGCAGTTTGTGGACTTTTGGGTAATGCTACTAGCTACCATTTGTGAATGTTTAATATGAACTGGCTAGTATTCTAAGCACTCCGTATATAACTGCTTTAGTTGACCCCCCAAATTGGCTAATCCTGCAAAGTAGATATTGTCATCCATGTTTGGAGATGAGGAAATGAAGACACAAATGAAATATCTTGATCAAATCATACTGCTGTCAAGGAACAGGTGGAAGTAGGGATTTTATTTCAAATCCTACTCATTTCACCACTTTGTTATGACTATAATTTCTCACCATAGGATTGAATTAGATTCATGACCAACTGCAAGACATGGCCTCTCTGAAAATGTGCCTTCCTACTTTCTTCTGCACTCAGAATACTTACACAGAGAGTTTAGAATCTCTGGTATGTGGAGCTTCTGTTTCCACTTCTGTCCCATCCTCCATCATCTCTGCTGTGTCTCCCTCTTTGCCTCAGTAACATGAGGTCACGGTTGTTTGATTTCACACTTGATAACATTTACCTCCAGGTGTTGGGTGTGATTCTGAGAAGACATGTGGACTACAATGCTCAGTGTTTAAGTGAGTAGCTGCCTTGGTCTTTTGGTCTGCCAAGGGAGACAACCACTAATCATTCTGGGATTATGTGGGGGGAAATAAACCCATAGATCAAGAATCAGTATGTACAAATATAACAGAGGAGTTCTACCATTGGGAAGTGTCTCTCTCTGTCCGTGTGTGTGTGTGTGTGTGTGTGTGTGTGCATGCATGTCTGTGCATGTGTGTGTGCATATACTTGTATCTTATGACTGCCTCACTCTGAGCATAAGCTTCCATTGGTTCATGTATGAATGAGTGTGTTTGGTAGGGTAGGTTGGTCCACATTCATTTATAAGCAGGACTTGCAGTCCTTCCTCCAGAACAGGGAGCCAGGCTCAGCAAGTTGATCCTGTAAGGACCCAAAGAGGTGAGTTGCTTCTGAGTACAGCTCTGCACCTGTCACTTCAATGTCTTTTTTTGGCTAAGCACCCTAGGGTTCTGTGCTTCAGCTTGGGGTAGGGCCTAGAAAGTGAACCTGAAATATGGATTCACTAGAATGCTGTTAATCTTTACAGGGTAGATAATATTGTTGTGGAATATCTAAGATAGAGTTTATTTAAAAACAAACAAACAAACAAACACCTGGCTCATGAGAGTACCTGCCATCCCTGACAGTGGAGCACTACAAAGTATTGATAACCACAGGGGCCAGGGCATTAGCTATAGTGGCAGCCACGCCAACAGGTATTGGGAGTGTTTGAGACATGTGAGGTACCAGTGGGAGTGGAGGTGCTGCCCTTTAAGAATACAAGGGCCTGCTAGATACTCTGGTTCTCAGTGCAGTCAGGGGAGTACCTGCAGGGGAGTAGTTCTTCCTTGCAGAAAAAAAATGCCTGGAACACGTGGCAGCACATTTCAGAGAGAGACAGGAGTACAAGGAGAACAAATGCTTTGTATTCTACATGTAAACTGAACGCTTGCCGTGAAGACCATGAGGGACTCCATATGGACTCCTAAATGACTTTCCAGTGTGTTCAGGTCCTATTCATTGGCAGGAAACATAGGTGTCACTTTTATACCAAGATAGGGACAGCGAGCACACATGAGCTCATACCCCTACTCACACGGACTCCGAGTCAGAAATGCCCTCACTTAGTGTCTCACCTATTTCTTTGCCTCAGATCTGAATCATCAACACATCTACCTGGACACTGAAGTTGAAACTCCTTAAAACAGCAGACTTTGAAACTTTCCAAGACTATTTAGAGAAGCAAACTTTAAATTGTGCCATATTTATGATTCTCTCCCTAATTGAAGTCTTGGGTCACAAACTTGGTGTGCCTTTTTCCAAAATGCACCTCTATCCGAGAAGACAGGGCTTGTGAGAGCTTTCCAGGCATCTGCAAGCACTTTGTTACTTTTCTCTGCTTCAGATACATGACTTTTACCACCAGTCAAACCAGTTATAGCAGGCCCCCAGTAAAAAGATCAAGAGCCTAGTCAGGCAGACCCTTGTGGGTATTTGGGATCAGCACTGGTGAAGAGCGAAATATCTGGATTTTTGCCTGGACAAAATGTCATTTTATACACTGCAATATTTTTAAACATAGACATTTTCTTAAATTATACCATGGTTATTTAAAAAGAAATGTATCTCCAGATACATAGGTAGACTGATCTTTTCTAGAAGTGCTCTTTGGCTTGCATTTAAAAATTAAAGTCTTTGTATGATAATGGGAAATAAATACTGTGCTTACTCATCCCTTTGGACCTTAATACCCTGTCCTTGAATATAAACCATTTGCTGGCACTAAAGGACAATTGGCCCCAGTTGACCAGTTGACAGGTGAAGTAGCCATCCAGCATAACTGGCAGCTGAAGAGAATTCAAATCTAACACTGAAGTCATTCTTAATGTAACTCTTACCAGCAATTAGAGGTAATTGGCTGATTGCAGATGTGGAAGCCCTTCTAGGAGCTGGGCTGGTGGGTTCCTTTGTCATTGTGTATCCCCAGACAGAGATGCCTTCCTTCCCTCTCCAGCACAGCCACAGGATCTCAAACTCTGTTGAGGGTTGGAATTCATTATTGCACTTTTAAAAGAGGAAGCTGGAGACACCATGAATCATTTGAAAGTGATTATGGATGAAAGGGCATGAGAATAATTCTAAACTTTCAACTTCTCTTGAATTTTGGAATTACATTGATGATGAGTGAAAGATGATCCAGACCAGCAATTATCCTTCAGAGCAGTGTAAAGAGATTTGAGTCTTAAGAGGAAACCAAGATAGAATAAAATCATAGACTGTTAGAGCTGGGGACCTTAGCAATTGATTGCAATACTTCCTTTATTTATTTTTATTTATTTATTTGTTTGCTTATTTTGGATAGGGAGTGTAAGGAGAGGTTTGCTCAAGGATATGAATCTTCTTAACATCACAGGGGATTAGATCTGAAATGTGCTAATTTCTAGTATAACGCACTAGTGGACAGCAGCACTAGCAGAGGTGTGCCTTGTGGCAGGTTGTCTTTAATTCTGAAATATAACTGATCAGCTTCTACAAAGTCTCCTTAAAGCCCTTCAAAGAAATCAATGTAGAAAGAAGGAATGGACCTCTATTTTCAAACTCTGGTGAAATTAGTACCCTGTTCTGCTTTGCTCTCCTCCACTTGTGAAGTGGTCCATATTTAATTTTGGTTCATTCTTATGCTTCTACACCTGGTACAGAACCACATCAGAACAGATGCCCTTGTGCTGTGTGTTGAAGATTGTTAAAAACAGGGGATATTGCTTAAAGTGACAACTGTACTTACCTTAAGAAATGTCAGCTTACTTATGGAAAGAAAATGACAGAAGTTTCAAGGTGCCTCAGTATCAATAATTTTACACCAAAGTGCTCAGGAAGACTTTTAAGCCACATCACCCTAAATGAAATATTCTGCATAAGGAAGAACTTACTGTGAAGGGATGAAGTGTTCAACATGATGTCCTGACCCCCAGTTTTGGGTTTTCTCTTTACACTTAACTGAAGAGTGAATTCCCTTTGACCATCATTATGATTTTGGGACAGCTTAGTTGGTCTAATGCACAGATAACTTGAATTCTGATCTCCAAATTTTATGAATATGGTGGTGTTCCCAAAGATAACTTTTACATTCTTTAGTCTTTCATACCTACCTTAAAGCCACCAAATAAACTTGTGACCATTGAGGAACCGTGACTTTGCCAAATAGCTGTGGGACAAGTTCTCTAATTGGCTAGGTTCCCCTCCCTGCCACAACCCTCCTGCAGAGACTGTAGAAATACCACTGTTGGGCACAAAACAGCAATCCAATCTCCTCCACGTACAACAAACATTTCCCTCATTTCTAAAGATAATAGTGAACATTTATCAAGTTATGATAAGGAAGGAAAATGATATTCATGGTAGCCAGCTATCTTTAAACATGTAGGCAATGGCAAAGTACCTTTGTATGGGGAGGACTCAGAGCCAAATTGTCCATGTCATTCCCATGACATTATCAAAGTGACAGTTGTGTCTGTCAGAATGGAGAGTTTATACTGGAGGAGAATTACCCACAAGCCTGAGGGAAGTCATTGATTTGACAATGATGTTGAAAATCAAGACTGCTCAGCATGAAAGGCCTGGGTATTGAAAACAGGATTTAGGTATCAGTGTGAGGAGGATGGGTGTGCCCAGTAGGAAGCCTGCCACAAAGGGAGACCTTCCCTTGCTCTGCAGTTACTAGCTCTTCTGGGAACACCTGCTGGAAAAATAACTGAGCCTACAGATCTTACTCTCAAATGGAATGGAAACTGAGTATCTGTAGACTGTCCCAGGCAAATTAAACTTACTATTCAGTAAATGATCCTATGTATGGTGTAATTCTCTTTTGAAAATAAGATTGAGCTGCTTTTTTTTTTTTTCCTTTGTACTTTGACTAGAAATGTTGGTTATTTCCACCAGCAGTGAGTCAATGGATTCCAAAGTAACTTTATTTTTTATTTTATTTTTTTTTAGAGAAAACTTTTTTTAAGATTTTATTTATTTATTTGACAGAGATTACAAGTAGGCAGAGAGGCAGGCAGAGAGAGAGGAGGAAGTAGGCTCCCCACTGAGCAGAGAGCCCAATGTGGGGCTCCCAGGACTCTGAGATCATGACCTGAGCCAAAGGTAGAGGCTTTAACCCACTGAGCCACCCACACACCCCTCCAAAGTAACTTTAAAAAAAATAATAATAATTTGTAAATTTTAGGAACTGTTATGCCCTTCATCATGATTATTGTCATCATTATCATCATAATTCATCTTAAGAACACTTAAATTGTGTATTTTCAAGTTATTTACCAGATAAGATTATAGTCAGTTTGGGTAGATGAACCACTCAAGTGAGCATCAACATGATTGCTAGTACATTTATGTGAAGAATGTCTCAATTTTTGATTTGGAAAGGAAAATTAAAAATAATTTTTTATAAATACTTTTTTACAGGCAACTTAGTATTTCTTGAGCTGTATCACCCTAAATAAAGAAGGTACAGGTAAATAAAATCAGTTGATGAATAGTTCTGATGAATAGTTCTGCTTTGTCCCACCAGCTTTGTAGAAAGACCACTCTTCTCAGGTTTTGCCCAACTTCTGCCTAGAGTCCTCCATGCACTGTTTCACTCACCCATCTTGGTAATCATGTTAATGTCAGTCTCCTTTCCTGGCCCTGATTCAGGCCTTCCACAGCCACCAGAGCTGCTGAACATCTGGTGCAGGTTATCAATGTTATCACAAAACTTGCATGAATGACCTGCAAGAGAATTCTCCCACTGGCTTGGTTTCCAAATGCAGATGCATCTTGCTCAGACTCTGATGTTGTCACTCCAATGTGCTCCAGCCCTCAAAAGGGATAGAAACTCTCACACCAGACTTGCCCTGTTCTCAGCTATACAGATCATTGAATACAGCATCTGCATGGCCTCAAGGTCTTTCTTACAGAGCCTCACACTTTTTGCTTCCACTTTATTTTAGCCCCTCATTCTAGAACATAGAAAAAAGAAGCGAGGCCATGGAAACTTACTCAGAGTACAACAGAAGTGACAAATACTAAGCTCAATGCAAACTAACCAGTTGTCTTCAGATTTGCACCCATTGATTCAGTTTTTGCTAGAAAGCTTCTCGGTCTTTTATACAAATACTACCTGAGGGGTGATCTACCCCTATCCAGCAGACATTCCCTGGTGGTTGAATGCCAGGATGAACCTAACCTAGGTCAGTCAGTTGAAAATCCTGTTATATATAGAATAGGAAACTGAGAACTATTGCTGGTTGGTGAGTACTCAGAAGAGTAGACCTTCCCCTTGTCACACTCAAACCACCATCAATGAGGCTTCTGTGCCCTTCAGCTCTGGAATTAATGGAATTTAAAAACTATACACTTGTTTCCTCTTTACTTTTTCACTACTAGACATTCTGAAAGATAATACAGTTACCCACACAGCCATACGGGCACTGCTTATAGTTTATCTGAACCATTTTCACCTGAAAATGAAGAGGTAAATAGGCATGAAGGTGGCCTATACTCTCAGTTTAGGTAGTTTTCAAATTGCAAGGACTTCCAACTCTTTCTTCTCTCTTTCCTCCATTCCTTTAGTTCTTTATTTTATTTTATATTCTTAGAAGTACATGCATATATATGGGGCTTCTGGGTGGCATAGTTGGTTAAGTATCTGACTCTGATTCTTGATTTTGGCTCAGGTAGTGATCTCAGGGTCATGAGATGGAGTCCTGTGTTGCATGGGGCTCCTTGATCAGCAGTCAGTCTGCTTGAGATTCTCTCCCTCTTTCTCTGTTTCTCCCTCTGCTCACTCCCTCTTTCAAATAAATAAATCTTTTTTTTAAAAAAAGCACATGCATATATATGTTATATGAATAATGTTATGTATAACATTTTTTCAATAAACACTTATTGAGTGCCAACCTGGAACTAAGATTTGCAATAACTTTTTTTATTAATCTTACTTAAATCTCATAGCAACTCTCTAGGACGGGTATAATTCATCACTTTACAACTGATGCCACAGAGACCTAGAATGCACATACATTAGCAGTCATTCTAACTCTAGGTCTATTGGTTTTTTAAATGATATTAGGAGAACAGCAATTTACTGACCTCCAACTATTAGTAAATCAAACAATTACAGCCCTTATGCAGACTGGGGTAATTGTGTTTGGCTAAGGACGTAATAAAGAATAACATGATGTAACCTAAATGCCCATTAAATCATGCAGTTTCAGATGTCTATGATTGCAGACTTCGAAGTTCAATAGGATTGGATTTGAATAGTGATTAGTGTTACCAGCTAGTTGACCTCAGGCTAATTATTTAAAGAATGGCCATATTCACCCCAATGTTCAAAGCAACAATGTCCACAATAGCCAAAATGTAGAAAGAGCCAAGATGCCCTTCAACAGACAAATGAATGAAGAAGATGTTGTCCATATACACAATGGAATATTACTCAGCCATCAGAAAGGATGAATATCTGACTTTTGCATCAACATGGGTGGGCCTGGAGGAGATTATGCTGAGTGAAATAAGTCAAACAGAGAAAGTCAATTATCATACGGTTTCACTTATTTGTGGAACATAAGGAATAGCATGAAGGATTAGGAGAAGGGAAAAATGAAGGGGAAGAAATCAGAGTGGGAGATGAACCATGAGAGGCTATGGACTCTGGAAAACAGAGAGTTTTAGAGGGGTGGGAGGGTGGGGAGATGGGTGATCCCAGTGATGGATATTAAGGAGGGCACCAATTGCATGTAGCACTGGGTGTTATGCACAAAGAATGAGTCATGGAACACTATATCAGAAACTAATGATGTACTACTGTAGGGTGACAAACATAACACAATAAAAATAAATAAATAACTAGATAAATTCCATTTACTTACTGGTGAAATGGGAATACTTATGATTATCTTGCAGAGTTGTTCTGTGGATTTGACATGATATCTATAAATTGCTAACTATAGTACCCAGTGTATAGCAGTATAAAAAGAATTACCCTTTATTAAGTGTTTACTCTGTGCCAGGTGCTATGCTAAGCAATTTAACAGATTTTATTTTATTTAATTCTCTTACAACCTCTTTAACTCAGTCCTGATGAAATTGCATTTTGTACATGGATTGCCCACATAATCACCGATAGGTCCTAAAGATAAGTCAAATTTAGTCAACCTGGCTCCAGAACACTTGTTTTCATCTGTTTTGTTCCAGAGATTCTCCTACTCCAAGACCTCTAACAGAGGAATCAAGTTAATGATAACTCTTGTTGTCAGAAATAATATGACACCCTTATGCGACATCATTTTTTGTTATGAAAGCATTTTTTTTAAAAGAAACTTCATTAGCAATTTAAAAATACAACAACAGTTGTATTTCAGAAACACTGCTATTGCCCTTTGTTGCTATGAGTCTAGGATACCCTTAGTACCTTTTTGTTCTATTTTGCTTTGAAGCATCTTAAGACAGGTTGAGGTAGAAGCAACTCTAAGACTTCATTAAAAAAAAAAAAAAAAAAAGTCCCGTCTGTACTCTGGCTACTGTTAATTCTTAGGTTGGTGTTGTTTGTTACCGCATAAGAGAGCAGTGGATCTGAGCCAAGGTAAGCTTTTGGGACCTTCTGTCACTCCCCAGCCAAAATTTAACAGTACAGTAGATCCTTGTTAAGACATGACTCATCTGCAGATTTGGATTCATTGCCAGTCAACCTAAGTCTTCCAAAATTAACAAGGACACCTGCCAAAATCTTAAATAATATGGCAAGCTTATAATACAGGTATTAGTCCTATTTCTGGGGACTAGAGTTATAAAGTATGAAGGTGTTATAACTGAGTGCATTGCTTGAATCAAGTCTGTTGCACTGCAATGGCTTAAAACATATTGAAAAGCATGTGGCTGAGGTAAATGGAGTGTGGGAGGGAAGAGAGAGATTTAATTTCCCCTTTACTCTTACCTTCAAGGATAATTACCTGGCATTCAGACATTCTGTACAAGGATGTGTACAGAGCTTTAGAAAGCTAGATTTATATATTTTCACTATTTATTCAACAAATGTTTATCAAATGCCCAGTTTGTACAAGACCATGTGCTAGACACTGGGGGAACCATATTGAGCAAAACAGACATAGCCCTGAGCTCATGGAGTTTACAGTTCATAGAGGAAAGGGAGACTTATTGCTTCTAAAAATATGAACTACAGATTAGGGGAATGGAGATGTGTAAAAGATGCTACATTTAACAAGAAATCAGTTCTTCTTGGGCATCAGGACACCGATGAAGTGATATTTGAATGGAGTTCAGAAGGTTGAGTAAATATTAGCTGACTGCAAGGTGCTGGGAGATATCCCAGATAGAAGGAATTATAAATGGATGGGAACCTGATGAATACCTGGAAACTGAAAGAGCCCCCTGTGTTAGCTCAGAAGGGACAGAGGAAAAGTGTTGTAAAATGAGGCTGAGGAGGAGAGGCTGAGTCTAGTAGGCTATGGTTGGCATATCTTTATTCAATGATAAATGGGAAGATCACAGAGGAAATTTTGTGTGTAAACATGTATGTTGACATTTCATTATAAAATACTCATGTTTTAGAATTAAGTCACCTTTCAAGCAGTCTACATTTATAAATATTAAAATTAAATGTCTTCAACCTTACTAGTGGTTGCTAGTAATGCTCAGAGGCATTACTGTTATTATTTCTGTAAATTGTTGTAATTTCTCTCCATGGGTTCAAATAATATTCCTTGATTTATTAATGTTAAGCAGTATTCATTGGTGCCCCATCAGGAAAGCAGGGACTGAAAGGATAGGGTTTACTTTTCTCCCTCTGTCACCACCAATTTTTGATGTTGGGTTTTAAATTTAAATTTTTGCTTGTTTTATAACTTCATGTTAAAATTTAAGCATGGTCTTGGGTGCCTGGGTGGCTCAGTCAGTTAACTGCCTGTGGCTCAGGTCATAATCCTAGGGTCTTGAGACTGAGTCTCCCATGGGGCTCCCTGCTGAGCAGGGAGCCTACTTCTCCCTCTCTTTCTGCTCCTCCCCACTTATCATGCATGTTCTTTCTCTCACTCTCAGGTAAATAAATAAAATCTGAAAAAAAAAAAAACTTAAACAGAGTATTGACTTCATAATAAAATTTAATTAGGTAAATTGACTCTACTTTATTCTTCAAGGATGTTTGAGTTATTCTGGGGCATATCCAGAAAATAAATAAATAAATATATACATATATTACACACATATATGTGTGTGTATATGTATGTATATATACATACATACACTAGGATATGGGCCCAGATAGCCAGAATTTGGTCTTAGAGCCCAGAAAGTTTTTTGATAGACACAGAAGAGCTTTAAATATATATATATATATATATATATATATATATATATATATTTAAATAATGTATAATAATAATATGATAATAATATAATATATAATATAATAAAATAATAAATAAATAAATTAATTAATTAATATATTCCCATTCCAATACCACATTGGTCCCCTCAAACTGTACTTATCGGAATTCTTTTATTGTTCATGTCTTTGTTACATAACAAACACTTCATGTTTGTTATAAATGTTTTACCAAATGCAAAACTAGTCCATCTAAACCAAGCACAAATACTATGCTTGCTCTTCAACTGGACTTAAGAGAGAACATATCTCACTGTTAAATTTCTCACCATTTACATTACAATAATTTCCCACCAAAGAGGAACCCTAGGTAAAAAAAACTATATATATATATAAAATATATAAATAATTATATAAACATATATAACTTATATATACATGATTAATATAATGTATAAATAAATAATATATCATATAAAATATATATGTATAAATAAAATATATATTTAGACATATTAAGAATATATATTTATATATAAATAAATTTGTATATTTATATAAGTATTTAATATATTTAAATAAATATTTTTTTAAAAATATAAATGTGCATGTGTGTGTATATATGTATATACACACACACATACATATTCACACCTAGCCATAAAGAACTCAATGGACCCAAAACAGACCAGCCCGTCACCGTGGTAAGAGGTACATAAAAGTATAAAGTTGATCATCAACTTTGGGAAAGATTATTGATCAAAAGGGGAAATAATAAAAGAAAATTTCAACATGTAATGTTTGTGAGCCCTGTTTCCAGGTTACTTTAATATTTACCAAGGTTAAAATGACAAGGCAAAACTTCAAAGAAGCAGCTCTATTTCTTCCCTGAGCAAACATGGTGCATCTGCTTCATTAAAAAAAAATAATAATAACCAAAAAGGAATACTCCAAACATAAAGAAAAACAAAACAATCTCCGTAGTCCACATAAGATTAATGTCATACAGTCTTGCACATACTAAAAATTCAAGATAAAGTCTGTAATTTTCTGGAATGTCCTTTGTCATGATGATTTGTAACTTTTTACACAAAGAAAACAAAAAGAAAAGCAAAAACCTTGCTTTTTTTTTTTAAGATTTTACCCACTTATTTGAGAGAAAGAATGAGCATGTGAGAAAGAACATAAGAGGGGAGGAGCGGAGGGAGAGGGAGAAGCAGTCTCTTTGCTGAACAAGGAGCCCAATATAGGGCTCAATGCTGGGATTCCAGGATCATGACTGAACTACCTAGGTGCCCCCCTTGCTGAGATTTTAAAAGGAATTGCATTAAACCTATAAATTAATTTGGGGAAGACTGACATCTTTATTATATTGAGACTTCCAATCTGTGATCAAGGTACATCTATTTTTTTTTTAAAGACTTTATTTATTTATTTGACAGACAGATCACAAGCTGGCTTAGAGGCAGGCAGAGAGAGAGAGGAGGAAGCAGGATCCCCGCTGAGTAGAGAGCCTGATGCGGGGCTGGATCCCAGGACTCTGAGATCATGACCTGAGCTGAAGGCAGAGGCTTTAACACACAGAGCCACCCGGGTGCCCCATTTTTTTTTAAAGATTATATTTATTTATTTGACAGACAGATCACAAGTACGCAGAGAGGCAGGCAGAGAGAGAGAGGGTACATCTCTCTATTTATTTAGGTCTCCTCTTGGTTTGAACCTGAAAATTAGATATAATTATTAATATGCTATAAAATTAATTCTTATTTATATTCATCTAAATATTTACCATTCTTTTATGGTAATAATGAAGATCACCCAAATGAGAACAAACCACAGCTATTAACTCAGGGTTTGCCATCATCATTTAAATTTGGCAGATACTCAAAAGGCAGGCAGGCAAGTGGGAAAGGGTTACAGTGAAAGAAAGGAAGTCTTCCTTTGTTCTCTGACTGGAAGTTGTTGGCATAAGGAAGCTGGAAGTGGGGTAACTAGAAGCAGGATACCTTATGTAATTGGTTTGAGGAACAAATTTGGCTTTCTCTGCCTTGTCCCGAGTTGAAAGGTGGGATGGATGTAGGGTGTGTGGTCAGTCGATGGTCAATGGGGTCTGGGACAATTTCTGCAGAGGTTGTTTGGTTTCTAGAAATAGTTGCTGCCGAGATTGTGGGTCTAAGCTCTAAAGGCACGCATGGTCCAGGCATTGACTGCTTATATGTTTACTCTGTTATTTTGTTCCCTATTTTTTCTTGGATTCTAGATCTTTCTTATAGAATCACTTTTTTTCTTCGTCTTAACAGCATTCTTTAAGTCTATTTTGTAATGCTGTCTCTCTGTGATAGAAAACAGTATTTTTTGTCTGAAAATGTCATTATTTCATAATGAAATAGCTCATGAAAGAATATGAATTACTCCCTTTGGTTTCTATGTTAAATTTGCTCTTCTTCTCTTCTGGTTTCTTAAGTTAAAAATTTACATGATTGATTTGAGACCTTTTTTCTTTTCTAATGTAAGCATTTAATGCTTTAAATTTACCTCTTGGCATTGTTAAAACTCTATTTTAAACATTTCGATACAATGTATATTATCATTCATATCAAAACCTTTTATAATTTCCTTGTGATTTCTTCTGTTACCTATTGTTTTATTCTCATATTGCTTATTTTTCAATTATCTTTCCCTGCCTAATTTCTAGTTTAACCTTCATGTTCAGGTTTCAATCATCAGAATTCTTTAAAAATGAAGTCTCCACACATGTACTTGGAAAGAATTTGTATTCTATTGGGTATAAACATCTATAAATATCAGTTAAGTCAAGTGAACTGATTGTATTGTTCAAGCCTATACATCCTTACTGAATCTCTATTTTTTCTATCAATTACTGAAAGAAAGAATGTTGACATTTTCAGTGATGATTGTAGGTATGTCTGTTTCCTTTTACTTCTATACTTTTTGCTTCATGTATTTTGAAACTCTATTATAATGTACAACATTTAGGGCTGTTAGGTGCTTGTTCTGAATTGATGCATTTATCATATTAAATCGTCCCTTTTTATTCCTTTCTTTTGAATGGCATTTGTCTAATCTACCTTCTTGCATCCTTTTCTTTTAACTTATATGTATCTTAATATTTAGAGTATCAATTAAAGTCTTGCTTCTTTTGTATTCAATTTGACAATATCTACCTGTTAAGTTAGGTTTTTAGGCCTTACATATTTTATCACAACTTGTGTTTATAAATTGAGTTTTAATGTGCCATATTGATATTTGTGTTTTATTCTCTTGTTATTTGTTGAATTATTGTAATTTTATTTCTATGTATGCTACAAACCTCACAATATGTTATTTTACCTTTGTTAGGTTCCCCACCATTTTTTATCAAGTGCTTACTACATAGCAGACACTTTGCTAGGGGTTTTCCGTGCTATGTCAATCAGTTTTTTTATACTTACATATAACTGACATGTAACACTGTAATAGTTTTGGGTGTACAACTAAATGATTTGACATTTGTATATATTACAAAATGGTTACCACAATGTCTAGTAAGCATTGATCACCATACATAGCTACATTTTTTCCCCATGATGAGTACTTTTAAGATCTACTCTCTCTCAGCACATTTCAAATGTGCAATGCAGTATTATTAACTATAGTCACTACACTGTACATTACATCCCCACAACTAATTTATTTTGTAACTGAAATTTTATATGTTTTGATTTCCTCCACCCATTTGTCACCCTCCCCATGCCCTGCCTCTGGAACAGTCTGTTCCTTGTACTATACATACTTGGTTATTTTTTGTTTGTTTCCACATATTGAGATCATAAATTCCACATATAGGTAAGATCATACAATATTTGTTTTTCTCTGACTTATTTCACTTAACATAATGCCTTCAGCATCCATTCATGTTGTCACAAATGGCAAGATTTCATTCTTTTTATGGCATATAAAATTTGTCAATTCAGTGTATACTTAGGTTGCTTCCATTCTTGGCTATTGTAAATTGTATTGCAATGAACATGAGGACACAGATATCTTTTGAAATTAGTATTTTTATTTCTTTGGATAAATACCCAGAAGTGGAATTGCTGAATATATGATAGTTCTATTTTAAATATTTTGAGGAACGACTATACTGTTTTCCATTACAGCTGTACCAATTTATATTCCCACCAACAGGGCACAGGGACTCCCATTTCTCCACATCTTCACCAGCAGGGGCTATTTCTTACCTTTTTGACAATAGCTATTCTAACAAATGTGAGGTCATATTTCTTTTTTATATTATTTGTATTTCCCTGATGAATATTGATGTTGAATATCTTTTCATGTACCTGTTGGCCATTTGTATGTCTTCTTTTGAATAAAGTCTAGTCAGATCCTCTGCCCATTTTTTAATCAGATTGTTTTTTGTTGTTGAGTTATATGAATTCTTTATATATTTTGGATATTTACCTCTTATCAAATATATGATTTGCAAATATTTTCTACCATTTGATTCTCTCATCAAATATCTTCATGTGTTGACTTTTCATTTTGTTAATGGTTTTCTTTCACATGTTTACTTTGGTTTTTGTTGCTTTTGCTTTTGAATTCAGATCCAAAAAATTATCTCCCAGACTTATGTCACGGAGGTTACTGCCTATGTTTTCTTCCAGGAATTTTTTGGTTTCAGGCTTTACATTAACGTCTTCAATCCATCTTGAGTTGATTTTTGTGTGTGGTGCAAAATAGAGGTTTAGTTTCATTCTTTTGCGTGTAGCTGACCAGTTTTCCCAAAACCACTTATTGACGAGACTGTCCTTTCCTGTTGTCTATTTTTGGGTCCTATGTCATAAATTAATTTACCATATATACTGATCTGTCTGTTTTTATGCCAATAATGTACTGTTTTGATTACTAAGATTTTGTAGTTTGAAATCAGAGAGCATGATACCTCTAGCCTTATTCTTTCTCAGGATTGCTTTGGCTATTTGTTATCTTTTGTGGTTTCATATAAATTTTATGATTTTTGTTCTATTTCTATGGAAATTGCTATTGGAATTTTGATAGGAATTGCATTAACTCTGTAGATTGCCTTAGATAGTATGGACATCTTTACACTACTACATCTTCTAATTCACAAGCATGGGGTATCTTTCCATTTACTTGTGTCTTTTTCAATTTCTTTCATCAGTGTCTTATAATTTTCAGTGTACCGGTCTTTTACCTTCTTGATTAAATTCATTCCTAGATGTTTTATTCTTTTTGATGCAATTCACTTAACTTTTTTTTTTTTGAATGGCATTTGTGCTGTGCATAGAATTTTATGTTGGCAGTGATTTTATTTCTCAGTTACAAACTGAGGGTTTTGTGGGTTGGGGGGGGGTTGAGTGAGCCTGGTGGTGGGTATTATGGAGGGCATGTATTGCATGGAGCACTGGGTGTATAACAATGTATTAACAATGAATTTTGGAACACTGGAGAAATTTTTTTAATTGTCTTTTTTTTAAACAGAGAAAAATAAACAACTATTATGTTGCTATTTTCATTTTTAATATATCAATCTAAACCTAATCTTTACTAGTACAACAGACATATTATTGAAATAATGACCAATGATAATTCAAGAGAAAAGAAATAAGAAGGCTGGTAGAAGGGAGAACTCAGAAGACTCAATAAATCAAAATCTTTTAAGATTTAAGAACAGATCTAAGGAATCAGATAAGCAAAAGAGTTGAAAGGATGGAGATTTGCAATCAGAGAGTGGAATTCTGGAATTGGTGATTTTTGAAATGTTACAATTTTGAGTAAAGTGGCCATTCCATGGAAGCGGTGCATGAGCATTCCTTAAAAAAATGAGAGGTTGGTGTGTAGGTAGGTTTCATATGCAGCAATAAATAATGAATACAAGAATGAAAAACAATTTAAAGATTTCAAAATTTTGATTTTCTTGCTATTTATTATTTTGTATAAGAATTATAGTATACTGTATATACACTATCAGGCAGACATTTCAATAGATTTGATTTTATGTCGTTACTTATTTTTTTTCTTTTGTTAAGTTGGTTGCTTCACTGATTATTTTTCAAAAATCTACCCTTACAGATCATAATGTTCTCAAGGGAATGGCTGTAAACTAATTATTGCTGACAGAGTTACATTTCCTATTTAAAAAAATATATATATATATTTTTAGAAGGAGACACCTAGAAGTGACAATACAGGTACTATCTATCTTTTCATAGATGTAAGTAGCTTTTTAAAAACAGCTTTATTGAGGTATATTTCATATTTTATAAAATTAATTACCTTAAAATGTATGAGTCAATGATTTTTAGAAACTTTACTGAGTGCTACAATGATAACTGTAAATCAGTGTTAGAACATTTCTATTCCCCGTAACAAGATCTCTCATGTTAATGTACAGGTACTATCTGTTTGTATTCCTCTCCCCAAGCAATCATTAATCTACTTTTGGTCTCTGTAAATCTTCATTTATGGACATTTCATTTAAATGGACTCATACCATATGTTGTTTCTTGTATCTGGTTTCAGTCACTTCACCTAAATGATTTAGAAGTTCATCAATCTTATAGCATGCAGCAGTACTTTATTTCTTTTTAAAGAAATATATAATATTTCATTATATAATATTTCATTATAATGATATAACACAATTTATTTAGCCATTCATCAATATTCTAAAGGGGGCAGATTATTGATTTGAGATCTTTCTTCATTTCTAATATAGACATTTAAAGCATTTTAGAAAAACTAATCCTGCTTCAGCCATATACCCTAAATGTTGATTTGTTGTATTTTGCTCCTATTTAAATAAAAGCTTCTTATCTAGCTGGCAATTTCTTCTTTCACTCATGTGTGGTTTGTGTTGCTTAGAAAACTACTGTTTAATTTCCAAACATATATGCTCTCCCCAAATTGTCCTCTGTTATTGATTTCTAATTTAATTTTATTAGAATATATTTATATATTTTGTATAATTTCAATCCTTTTACCTGTATTAGGACTTGGTTTATGGCTTAGTTGAATGGTCTATACTGGGACTATTCCATGTGTACTAGAAAATATTATATACCCTGCTACTGGCGGAGAGCCCTAAGGTGTTTATTAGTTCATGCTGGTTTATAATATTCTCCTTTTACATCTTTGCCAACTACCACTGTTGCTCTCTGGAAGCCATAATGTCTATTTCTTTGTGTGTCTTAAAATATTTTGTTGAAAATTGGACATTTAGATTACAATGTTGTAACTCTGGAAATTAAATTCTCATACACCTCTTCCCCACAAACACACACACATACCCCTGCAGGATTTGTGGTTATTGCTGTTTTATTACTTTTCTTTATTGACTTTCTTGGGTTAAGTCTATGATGTCTGCATTCCCTGTCTTATGTGATCACTCACATCTGCTCAGTTAGTCTCATTTTTAGTTAATGATTGCTCAGTGATTTCCTTAGATGCCTAGGGCCAGTGAGTCTTCCACTCCTTTCCAAGGTGGTGTGAGTGTGCGTGTGTGTGTTTGAGACAGAGCTAGAGTTCTAACATTCAAGTACTTTTGACAATTACTCCTTAACTTTCAAGTTTGCTTAAACCAAGCCTCAAGGTCAGCTAGAGGTGACAGGGGCTGCTCAGGACTTTCTTGTATATGCACATGGCCTTCTATACCCCAGGAATGTATTTGCATTTTAAAAAGCCCTCTTTGAACATCTCTTTCCCCAGATCATTTTTTAAAAATTTTGGCTGTGCACTTGTTTGCACAAACTGGTATTGGCCTTAGGCAGCTGCCAGTGTTAAACAATTGCAGCTGAATATTTTCAAAAACTGCCCCAGGGACAAAGCTTTTCAAAAGGCCAAACTCTGAGTCAGATCAAATAATGAAAACACTATGTGAATGTAGCTTTTCTAAGGAGCTTCAACAGGTCAAATAGTAGCAATACTCTGGGGATAGGGGTTTTCAAGTGTTCCAGGCCTGGCCTGTCCCATCCTGTGCTACCAGGCTCCTAGTTCTTAAGACAGCTAAGGAGCAGGGAGAGGAGGAATGGAAAGTGAACAATTAAAATGCTATGAACCTCCCTGTTGCTACTGAGGTTTGGTAGTTTAGTTTTTTTTTTCCTCAATAAATGCTCTTAAGATTGTTCTAGGCCTTTGGTTCATTTCCAGAGTTCTGTAAAAAAAATGATTTGTTAATTTACTTAGTATTTTGTTGCTTTTTATGTGAAAGCATATGCATTGACTTGTGATTTCTCCATGCCAGAAGTCCTGCCCACATGTAGTTTTTAAATACAATATCAACTTATTCTCTTGCCAGTGTATTTAATATTTGTAAGCTTCTGCTAAGAATTTCTATTACATTTAGGATTCACTTATGTTTAAAAATAAAGCAGCTTTAAATCCAAAGATACTGAAAATATGATTAATCTTAACCTGAAGAGATACCATATTTTAATATTGGACAAATATAGCTTGAAACTTCTTTTTTTTTTATTTTTTATTTTTGCTTGAAACTTCTTTAGGGAAAACTAAGAAGAATGAAAATAAGATGAACATGAAGTGAAAAAAAAAGGAGCAGTTATAAGGCAAACAATGCAAATGCAAATTGGCTGACTGTCAGAAAAATAAATCATTAAAAATTAGTTGATGGAAAATTAAAAAAGAACCCTCAAAATAATATATGACAGTTCTCAAAACATATTCAGTGAAACAATGGATGGGAATCAAGTTGAAAATTGAAGTAAAATTATTTCAAATGGAAAAGAATAATGATCATGAAATATAAGATGAATATGGAAATAAAAGGATTTTAAGTACTTTTTTAGGGAGGTAAAAATTCTGAATTTAAGCAGGAGAAGTAAGTAAGGAAAATGCTTCTGCATAGCCCTGAAGTACTAATTCAGGGATCAGACTAATTCATCTTTTTCTGTTATCTGACTCATTTCAATCACGTCCTATCCCTGCCTTTTCCTATTTCTCTTCATAATCTTTCATCTGAGACCAGGAGGGCAAACAATTGGTCACCCAACATTTGAAATCCTAAAAATATTTTTTAAAATAATTTAAAATCTGCAAGCAATGCAGTTATTTTGAAAGTCTGTGAGATCAGATACCTTAAACACTTCTAAACATAGCCTGAAATTGAGAGGCAGGACTTTAGGTACCTCTTCGCTGTATTACCAGACATATCCCACAAATGTGGAGGGCAAGGAGAATAAGTTTGGGAGTGGTAGTGCCATCCACCTCCAGAAGACTATGGACCCCAGAGTTGCACACTCTGGCCCTTCTCTTTTTATCCTCATTGTCTCCTCAGTGGACATTTGACCCAGGCCTCCATCTGCCATATGACTGATGGAGTGTGCACTTGCGGGCCTGCTCCACTGGAATAAGCTCCGCACCCAGCCCTGACAGGCTCATGGATGAGCATGGAAGTCTTTTGGGAACCAGAGCAAGGAAGAGCTTACACAAGATGTCTGTGTCTCACCATGCTGAAATGATATTTCAGAAGTAACTCTAATTGCACTTGGCGAAGTCAAAAAACAAACATCCTGAGCAGCGGCATGGCCTTTCCCCATAGCAGGAGCAGTGCAACTTATTTCACATGCAACTGGGACCATGGCCCACAGTCACAGGAATGCCATTGCTGATTAGAACACTGCTGCTGAAATGTGCTTGTTATACCTATCAGTGGGAACATGAGAGAGCCAATATGAAGAACGAAGAACACACAGGGAATCATTCATTCTGGCTCATTTATTCCTCACTTGGAAAAGGGAGCGATGCCTTATTCACAACTGTGTAATTTCCAAAGGACATAGCTTTAGATAAACTTCCAAATTCTGTGTCATATTCTGGCTAATATATTTTGTAACTCCAGGGACAATTTACAAATAATTTATTTTTAACAACTTATTTACAACAATTTATTATAACAACTTGTTTTGTTTCTTACCTGAACACCAATCCTTAGAAACTATATTATAATTCTACAATAACCAGGGAACTTCAGTTTGACTGTTTTGTGGTGGTGACTTGTCTGAATTAATGTGTGTGACAGTATTCATTTTAATATTTGGACTCCTGGCAGGTCTTTTTCACATGTGGTCAAGAGTTTAGACAGCTTTCCAAAGTAGAATGACAGAAATTTTCTTACTAGTTATTAAAATGGCAATTCTTTGGTGTATGTACCAACAACACTATTGCCCAATAGGGTCTCATAGGGCTATTGTGAAGTTAGTTGACAAGTGAGCATGTGAAATACTAAGGGAAGGTTTTTGTCTCTAAGTGCATTGATTGCAAATGCTTAGGTTTTTTGCTCTTTTTTTTTTCTTTTTCTGTACAGCTTCTTGAGCTTCTTTTTACAAAATATATTCAGGAATGAGTATTTTGAGAACATGCTTAAATCTTTTTTTTTTCCAATTAGCTTAGACATGTAGCACAACAATCATTAATCAAACAATTATATTTCTGAGTTGGTTAGAGATCATTTCACAAAGATAATGCTACTGCTCTACACAAGTGTTTCTTGACCATAAAAATTAAAAAAAAAATTGAGGTTTGTTTCAACAGAATTTATGGCTTTTATGAAAGTATCCCACCTGATACTCTAAATCCTTGATCAGATCACCCACAAGGTCATTCTGACCAATTCCTCCCCATTCCCTACCCATGACTTCTTCTCTACACTTCTCCACACTCAGGAAGGCTAACCTATGTGGAATGTCCTCCCCAGACTCTTGGCGAGCCAGGTAGGAGACAGTAGGTATGGTAGCAGGAGAAAGAAATCTGGTGTTTCTTATCTCCTCCCTTGCTTCAATCATGCCTCCTTCTGTAAGAGAGAGTTCCCAGGCAGTCTTTCTTCCTTCAAAGCACCAGCTCCTACCTGGTTTCAATATCTCTATTTCCTCTCCTTGTCCCTTCAACCACAAGTGTAGTGATGGCTTCCTGCTCTCACTAGTCTTGGTGTACTTTATCATCTCTTGTTTGATCATTAACTCTGTACATATCTCTGTGAGCACTCCCTACTTTTAAATATCTTCACTTGAACATTGGGGGTGAAATCTATTTTCTTTGGGGGTCCTGACTCATACAACATCTATTCATTGGCATATGTGTCTTGATACCCAGATAAAAGGTCCTTGGAAACAGAGAACCCATGTATTATTCATCATAGAGTAAGACTGGACTGCAGTAAGAAAAAGTAATTTAAAAAATACTTAATATTGGTAGCTCAAACACAGAGGTTTATTTCTTACTTAAGTAAAATGCCCATTTCAAAGAGATATCTGGAGGCCGCAGATGGGTGAAGGGAGTTTTTTTATTTCTTATAGACATCCAGACATCCAGCTGACCATCAGAAAAGAAAAGAAAAACAAAAGTTCCAGAGAGTTTGCAAGAGTAATTAAGTGTCCTGGTCAGGCAGAGACACACATTAATACTACTTCCAAACCATTTGGCCATTAAACAAAGTCACATGACCCCACCCAATCAAAAGGAAATCAAATCCTATCATTTTCTCAAAGGGCTAAAAGCCAGAACTATTTGACAAGTAGCACTAAATTGCAACTAAAACCGTACAGTTACTACAGATCTAGCTCATTGTCCTTCCCAAAGACAACATCTTTCTCACCTCTTCCTAAAGGACAGCTCAAGGATGATGTTCCTTACTGCAGACATTTTGGAGACCCCCACCCAGAAGGTGGGGGTTGTGCCTTGTTTAGGTTTTAATTTTTCTTCCTGGAGAGCCTTGATTTCCATGATTCCAAAGTCCCACCATGAGAAAATTTTTCCTTTTACTTTATCCCCTTTGGCTGTCTGTGAAATAGACATTGGGACATATTTCCTCCGTGGGGACTAAGCAGTTTTTCAGACTGCTACTTTTGCCCATAGAAAATTAGGAACCAATGGTTCTTTTAATTCTTACATAGTCACATTCTCTTTTAGCCCCAGCTGATGGATTCTTTAGGCAAGAAAACTCTCAGAGACTTAGGTAGTTCATCATATATTTGATTCCAATCAACTCTGTGTATCAGTAACCCATACCCACAGTTATTTTCTAAATGGGTTTTCTTAAATTTGCTCTATTTCTCTTAATTTTAATTCTGGTTTTTGGAAGCTGAACACACAAACTAATCTTATTTCTCTGAGACATTTTTTTTTTCCACTTGAAAGATTTATTTATTAACGACATTTTTTAACTGGTCGTTGCTCCAAAACGCCTCATTCCATCCTGAGAGTGTGTCAGTGTATGTGGCGTCTATGCATTGGCTTATCTTCAATGTTTTTAAATTATTCCAAAATCTGGATTTATCAATGATTCAGATTAACACTTTGGTAGGAACACTTTGGTAAGAATTGATTTGTAGTCTTCCAACTGCATCAAATCAGGAAATACAGCATATTAATCCATTTCAGTGAATGAGAATAAGCTTAATCACTTGACAATCATTTCATCATTTTAAAAACATATTTTCACTCTGTCGGTTTCTGTAGAGGTGTTTTGTGTGTCCCTTCCATGACCTCACCTGCTGTCCTAACTATTCTTACATGGCCCTGACCCAGGAACTAGTTCCAGGAGGCCTAGCAGCCAGGTTAGTGTTGCTGGCACATGCACACTTTGCTCCTGGCACCACCTGTCCTCAGGTTTCCAGGTTTCTAGGCCTGTGTGAACAGGTGCCACCTCAACCCAGCAGGACATCTTCCTGGATGGGGGTCCTGGAACTGTGTTCCTTATATGAGGGTGGGAAGGTCTTTTGAGTGAGACCCCGTGTGGCCCTGTAACTGGCTAGAGGATACTCAGTGCCTCTGTGGGAGTCATGTCTCCCAGGTGCTCTCATTAGTGAACTTCCTGGTTCTACCCTGGACATGTGACCTCAGGATAGCAGGAAACTATTTTTAGAATGGGGTGTAATTTGGCATCAAATTGAGTCCTCCATATCACCCTGGAACCTTCACATATCATTGCAATTCCCAGACCCAGGGACCTATCCATAGGTACCTAACTGCTGAGTCACAGAGGCTCATGCCTCTGTGTATCCCCTCTAAGCCTGCCAGTAGGCATTAGCCCCCCCCATGGCCTCTCAAATAGGACCCCGCCTTTTTTCCCCAGCTATCTCCCTAGAGCCGCATTTCTCCACACTGTTGCTTCACTGAGAAGGTTTAAGCAGTGGTTACTATCCTTACAGAATGAGAAGCCTGTCTGAAAATCATGATTGCCAGTTATCTCCCATCTCACATACCAATGATCAGGCCCTAAAAGACTTCCAATATGGAGCGAGGTACATTCCAAGTTTCCACAAGAGCTGGAGTCAGGCAAATTGGCTATTCTGTTTTGGAACTAGAAGAAACGGGCAGGCTCATTCCCAACAAGTCCCAAGCTATTGTCCTGACTCATTTTGTCAGGGCCCTGACCCATGGACTGTTCCTGGGGAGGCCTGCCTGCAGCTCAAAGCAGCCAGCACATGTGCACTTCACTCCTGGATACCTCCTACCCTCAGGTTTCTAGCCCTTCTAAGTTATGTGAACAGGAGCCACTTCAGGCCAGCAGGCCATTTTCCTGGAGCTAGGGGTGTCCACACTACACTCTTGATGTGGAGAGGGGAAGGTTATCTGAGTCAGACCCCTCATGGCCCTGTCCCTGGGGGTTTTTCTGGGCATCACATCCCCTAAGTGTCACTCATCTATGCACTTTCTGACTGTCCAGGGTGGCCCTCCTCCAGGGTTTTTATGAGCTCTAGCTTCAAGAAAACAGCAAACATTTTGGAGCAGGACAGAATTTGGCATTTCTGTAAGCCTGGAGCCCCCACCAGAAGCCTTGTCCATCCCCACTGATCCCAAATCCTGGGTCAGATCCAAGGTGCCCAAATGTTGTGTCCAGTGGCTGGAGGACTCCCGATTTGCCAACCTGCAGCTATCTGCAAGCGTCAGAACTGCTCTAGCCTCCCCAGCAGTCTTTCTAGAGTGGTCTCTCTCCACACTGCCATACTGGTAGTAGGCATAAAGTATGCAGATACTATTGTGTATTGGTCTGATAGAAGTTCAAAATCTACTGGTTTATAACTTAGGTGGAGTTATTTTAATCCACTTGGTTATAACAAAGACAAAGAAAAAGGGTTTGATAAAATAGTAACATGTTTTTTTGTGTCAGGATGTTATCACCTCATCTGTTCTGTTTAGGACTCAGTAGCTCAGCTGCTGAGGGGCCTGCTGGCATTTACCAATAAAAACATGAAGAGGCAACTGTGGCAAGGGGCCATTTAGACTGTAAATACAGAGAGTTTGTGAGGACCCTCTAAAGTGTTTGGTCTGCGCTGGGCAACTATTTGCTGATGGCAGGAGGGGGGTTCAGTACCCCTGCACTACGGGTCACTCCCTTACTGGCAGGGGTGAAAAGCTATGCGGTGTGGCCCCTTGAGGAAGACCATCATCCTGGTCAGAACCATCACCCTTGTTCCCTAGCAATGTCCTCTTTCTTCACATATAAAGGTGAACCTCAGCTAAATTTGTACTTTATTTTTTTCATCAACCCTTACCTGGAACAACAGTGCGATTATCCTTGATCTGGAATAAAAGTTACTTATTTACTGGCTTTTTTTTTTTAAGATTTTTTTTTCTATTTATTCATTAGAGACAGAGAAAGAAAGAGAGCATAAGCAGGGGAAAGAGATAGAGGTAGAGGGAGAAGCAGGCTTCCTTCTGAGCAGGGACCCTAATGTCGTCCTTTATCCCAGGGCCCTGGGATCATGACCTGAGCTGAAGGCAGACACTTAGGCAATGAAACCACCCAGGTGCCCTTATTTACTGGCTTATTAACTGACATTATCCTGTATACTATTGACTTCTGAAATTCACACAGCAAACCTGTGTTAAATAAATTGTAAAGACAAATTCAGTCTCTGAGCACGAATTTGCTGCCCAAAACGAGTTATTTACTACCTTGGCCCAGCTGTCCTTATGGGACCAAGAGCTTGTCTGGAAACCATAATTCCTGGGTATCTTCCATCCTACATTTGTTAGGGACTACATTTAGTCCTGGAATGGCTTCTATCTCACAATATCTGGTCTTAAAACTTACAAGATCCGGCAAAGAAGCGTTAGCTACTGGTTTGGACCAGGATGGACTATTTGCAGCAGCCCCATTTGACCTCCAGGACTTCTCATGTTAATGGCCTGACATAGGAACTGATCCCAAGTTACCTTGCTGACAGGATTGGGCAGCTGGCCCATGCACACTTCATTCCACAGGTACTACCTGCCCTCAGGTTTCCAGGACCTCTGGGCCTCTGTAATGAATTCCAGGGAGCTTGGCTGACAAAGCAGAGTGCATGCCACATGTGCAATTTGCTCTGCAACTACCCCATGTCCTCAGGTTTTCTAGACTTCTTGGAATGTGTGAATCGGTACCCCCTAAGCCCAGCAGGCCATGTTTTTGGGCTAGGAATATATCCCACACTATATACTCCTGATGTGGGAGAGGGGAAGGTCCTTTGAATCAGACCCCTTGTGTCCCTGTGTTCCTGCACAGGGAGCTAATCAGCACCTCTCTGGAAGGCAGGTCTCCCATGTTTCTCTCACAAGTAAACTTCCCTGCCAGGCCCAGGATGGCACAGCTCAGGATATCTTGTAAAATATGGCTTCAGGGGAACAGGAAATGCTATTTGGGATCAAGGGGCAGTTTGGAATCACTGTGTGTCCCCATAGAAGTCCCTACTAGAATCTTGGGCTATCCCCACAATCCAAATTGGGCAACTGGTCTCAGGGTGTGTGATTGTGGCTTTTGCACACCGGTTTGACAGGTATAGCCTTCTTGACGATGGACAAGGCCGTGCCCTTGCCCCACCTGGCCTTATTCTTGGAGCAGTGGTTCTCTGCACAGCAGCGTTGATGAGGTTTGAATGGTGGTTACGGCCACACCGCATAGGGGCCTGTCCAGCAGTCATAATACCCAGGTGTGTCCCTCCCATCCAATAAACAGTGGTTGGGCTTGCAATGGCTTTCATGATCCCATTCAGATATCCTGAGAGATAAGCTGGCCAGGGGAATTAACTACTCTGTTTGGACAGCCCCAGAGAGACCTGACAGCCCCTTGTTTTTCCCTATAGGTTCCTACTTGTGCAACTATGCTAACTGTCCCTGACACAGCCATGAACTTGGGACCAATCCATCCTGGGGAGTCTGCCTTTGGGTATAGAGAGGCTAGATCATACATATGCTTGCTTTTCAACCAGTCTCCTGTCCTCAGATCCCCCCAGATCTCTAGACTTATGTAAATAGAGGTCACTTCAGTCCATCAGTCCATCCTCGTATAGCCGGGGTGCCCCACACTGTACTTCCAAAGACAAGAAGGGCAGGACATTTAGGTGAGAATGCAAAGCACACCTGTGGGAATCAGGTTCCATTTGGGGGGTCTCTCATCAGTGAACTTCTCTACCAGCCAGAGGTGGCAAGGCTAAGCAGTTGCCATGAGACCTGGCTTCAGAGAACTGGTAACTCATTTTTGGAGAGAGGTACCTGGGCATTCCTGGGAGTCCCATGCAAGTCCCCAGTGTGGAATCAGTCTATCTTTACAATCCCTGGACCAAGGAACTAGTGCCTGGATGATTGGTTTGTTGAGTAAACAGTGGCTCTTACATTGCCACCTTGCTCTATGTACCTGCCCCAGGCATCAGGCCCACTCTAGGTGTTAGATAAAGCCCCACCCTTGCTCACCAAACATCTTTTCCGAGGAAGGCTTTCCCCACACTAATCCACTAAAAAAAAAAGATTAGAATGGTGGAAATGGGGGGGGGGGACAAGATGGCAGGAAGTAGGAGGAGAGGCGCCTTTTCAACTTGTACCCCAAAGTGAGCTGATTACCTACCAAAGAACTCCAATTAACCCATGAAATCAGCCTTGAGATCAGAATTATACACGTCTGGATCTCTACAGGGGGGAGGAGACACCAGTGGGCAGGTAAAGCGTAGTGGGAATGGCAGACTGATATCAAATATACACAAAAGGGGGAGGAAGCCACCAGAGGCGACCGGTTGGAAAGTAATACCCCCAATACGAGCGAGAGGGCCCTGCATCTGGGGACCAGCATTAACTTGGAGACTGGTTGAAAGCACTCCAAAAGAGCAAAGGATCGCGGGGGGAAATTGTGGGAATTGGGATGGCTAGGGACAGGGGCTTATCCTGGTCCCAGGACAGCCTCCCCTGGCGCTGAGCAGAGAGAGAGTGCGGCAGAGAAACCAGGTCTTGGTCCCTAAGCCTCCAGCACACCTGAGAACACGTGGGGGCCCCGCTCCTGTGAGTGGATGGGAGCCACGCCTGATGGCAGAGTGCACAAGCCCAGCTATAGAGCCTGAGATGTGTATGCCCCTCATCCTCCCCTGAGAGAGGTACAAAGGCCCAGCCAGTACCTTTTGATACGTGACATTGTTTCAGAGCCTAAGACATGTGCACCAAACTCTCCCCCCAGAGAGGTCCACAAAGGCCCAGCCTGTTGCTTTTGGACCTGCGCCTCCTTCTCAGAGCCTGAGAACCACGCGTGACCCATAGCCTCCCCTGAAAGAGGTGCATGCAAGCCGGGCACTCTTAGACCCAGAAAGACCAGGTACTCCCAGCCCAGGCCAGCAGGAAAATCTCAGTGTGCGATTGCCGCTTGGAACCGCTCTGGCAGTCTGGAGCTGCCCAGACAGCCACCACTTCCGTGGCTTTGGGTACGAGCAAAAGATCCTGCGTCCGCAGGGACCGAGACTTGGAATCTACTCTGCCAGCGGCCAAGGGGGATCTTATCTGGGCTCTGCAGCCAGACTGAGGCTTCTCTCTGAAAGGGAGGTCAGGGTGCAGTTTGTTTTGCTCTAAAACTACAAAAACCATCAAAAGCGGTCAAGGTGAGAGAAAAAAAAAAGTGAACAAACATAAAAACTGCCAGAGAACAAAAGCCTGAAAAAACCAGTTTCCTCAGAGCCCACACCCTTGAGGGGGGCAGGAGGACTTAATTCAGGGAGCATCATTGACTGACAGCCCATGTGGCAGGCCCCTCCCACAAAAAAAAACCAAGAAAGGAAAAAAAAAAAAAAAAACAGGACTACAAGAGAACAACCACCACTACTTCATAGGAAAACTTTTATTTTTTACTCGTTCCCACTATTCTGGTTCATTTTTTTTTATATATAGATAATTTTTTTAACCTCTTTACCATCACAGTGAGCTGTCCAGTACATCAAATTCCATAATTACCTTCTAACCTGAACTTTTTGATACATACACCTATGTTTTTCTTTTGCATTTCTATTTTTTGAATTTCTTTTTTTAAAATTTTAGTTTAGTTTAGTCTAGTTTATTCCTTTTTATTTTTATTTTCTAATATTCAAATAGAGTTAAACTTCAAAGTAATCCCCTTTCCCCAATCAATACTACCCCTATAGGTAAACCAATTTTTTTAAAATTAATTTTTTATTTTTTATAAACATATATTTTTATCCCCAGGGGTACAGGTGTGTGAATCACCAGGTTTACACACTTCACAGCACTCATCATAGCACATACCCTCCCCAATGTCCATAATCCCACGCCCTTCTCCCAAATCCCCTCCCCCCACCCACCCTCAGTTTGTTTTGTGAGATTAAGAGTCACTTATGGTTTGTCTCCCTCCCAATCCCATCTTGTTTCATTGATTCTTCTCCTACCCACTTAAGCCTCCATGTTGCATCACCACTTCCTCATATCAGGGAGATCATATGATAGTTGTCTTTCTCTGCTTGACTTATTTCACTAAGCATGATACTCTCTAGTTCCATCCATGTTGTCGCAAATGGCAAGATTTTATTTCTTTTGATGGCTGCATAGTATTCCATTGTGTATATATACCACATCTTCTTGATCCATTCATCTGTTGATGGACATCTAGGTTCTTTCCATAGTTTGGCTATTGTGGACATTGCTGCTATCAACATTTGGGTGCACGTGCCCCTTTGGATCACTACGTTTGTATCTTTAGGGTAAATACCCAATAGTGAAATTGCTGGGTCATAGGGCAGTTCTATTTTCAACATTTTGAGGAACCTGATGCTGTTTTCCATAGTAGTTGCACCAGCTTGCATTCCCACCAACAGTGTAGGAGGGTTGCCCTTTCTCCTCATCCTCGCCAGCATCTGTCATTTCCTGACTTGTTGATTTTAGCCATTCTGACTGGTGTGAGGTGATATGTCATTGTGGTTTTGATTTATATTTCCCTGATGCCGAGTGATATGGAGCACTTTTTCATGTGTCTGTTGGCCATCTGGATGTCTTCTTTGCAGAAATGTCTGTTCATGTCTTCTGCCCATTTCTTGATTGGATTATTTGTTCTTTGGGTGTTGAGTTTGCTAAGTTCTTTATAGATTCTGGACACTAGTCCTTTATCTGATATGTCGTTTGCAAATATCTTCTCCCATTCTGTCAGTTGTCTTTTGATTTTGTTAACTGTTTCCTTTGCTGTGCAAAAGCTTTTGATCTTGATGAAATCCCAGTAGTTCATTTTTGCCCTTGCTTCCCTTGCCTTTGGCGTTGTTCCTAGGAAGATGTTGCTGCGGCTGAGGTCGAAGAGGTTGCTGCCTGTGTTCTCCTCAAGGATTTTGATGGCTTCCTTTCGCACATTGAAGTCCTTCATCCATTTTGAGTTTATTTTTGTGTGTGGTGTAAGGAAATGGTCCAATTTCATTTTTCTGCATGTGGCTGTCCAATTTTCCCAGCACCATTTATTGAAGGGGCTGTCTTTTTTCCATTGGACATTTTTCCTGCTTTGTTGAAGATTAGTTGACCATAGAGTTGAGGGTCTATTTCTGGGCTCTCTATTCTGTTCCATTGATCTATGTGTCTGTTTTTGTGCCAGTACCATGCTGTCTTGATGATGACAGCTTTGTAATAGAGCTTGAAGTCCGGAATTGTGATGCCACCAACGTTGGCTTTCTTTATCAATATCCCTTTGACTATTCGAGGTCTTTTCTGGTTCCATATAAATTTTAGGATTATTTGTTCCATTTCTTTGAAAAAGATGGATGATACTTTGATAGGAATTGCATTAAATGTGTAGATTGCTTTAGGTAGCATAGACATTTTCACAATATTTATTCTTCCAATCCAGGAGCATGGAACATTTTTCCATTTCTTTGTGTCTTCCTCAATTTATTTCATGAGTACTTTATAGTTTTCTGAGTATAGATTCTGTGTCTCTTTGGTTAGGTTTATTCCTAGGTATCTTATGGTTTTGGATGCAATTGTAAATGGGATTGACTCTTTAATATCTCTTTCTCCTGTCTTGCTGTTGGTGTAGAGAAATGCAACTGATTTCTGTGCATTGATTTTATATCCTGACACTTTACTGAATTCCTGTTTAAGTTCTAGCAGTTTTGGAGTGGAGTCTTTTGGGTTTTCCACGTATAGTATCATATCATCTGCGAAGAGTGATAATTTGACTTCTTCTTTGTCGATTTGGATGCCTTTAATTTATAGGTAAACCAATTTTTAATCCCCCTTTATCTTAGGAAAGTTGAGTCCTTTAACAAAGATATCAAGATACATCTAGGAAGAATCAAAACAAACTTCCTCGCCCACACTGAGAATTTATAACCACTCTCCCATCTTTTTCTTCCACCAGTGTTTCTGTGTTTTTGTGTTTGTCCTGATAGTATATAAATCTTACATTTGGGGTTCTTTTTGATGAGGTTCTTCCTTTATTTGCATATATATTTTTTTTCTCTTGTCATATACTTTTATCAGTGTTTTTGTTTGTCTACTTCATAAATCTTACCTTGGGGCCCATTTGGGCTGAACCTTCTCTTTCATCTTCCCTTTCTTTACTCTCTCTCTCTATATATCTCTCTTTTTCTTCTTCTTCTTCTTTTCTTTTGTCTCTCGTTTGAGTGGGGAATCCTGATTGCTCAGAAGTGTTCCAGGGTGCACCTTGACTGCACCACAGTCAATACACCCAGCTACATCTGTTCAGTCATCTCTCACCAAAATGACTAGGAGGAGGAATGCCCAACAGAAGAAAAATACAGAGGATGGACCTTCTGCAACAGAGTTAACAGCTATCAACATAGACAATATGTCAGAAAGAGAATTCAGGCTAACAATTATCCAGGCAATAGCTAGATTGGAGAAAACCATGGATGACCAGACAGAATTGATTAGGGCCAAGCTGAAAGCGATGAGAGATGATGTTCACAATGTAAGGGCAAAGCTTAAAGCTACCAGGGCTGAGGTTTACAATGCTCTCAATGAGTTCCAATCTAATCTAAATTCTCTCAAAGCTAGGGTAACTGAGACAGGAGATAGAATTAGTGATCTGGAGGACAAACATATAGAGAGAAAGGATCAGGAGGAAGCCTGGAACAAACAGCTTAGAAGCCACGAAAACAGAATCAGGGAAATAAATGATGCCACAAATGTTCCAATGTCAGAATTATTGGAATCCCTGAACGGGAGGAGAAAGAAAGAAGTCTAGAGGATATAGTGGAACAAGTTCTTCATGAAAATTTTCCCAATCTTGTGACTGGAACCAGCGTTCATGTACTAGAGGCTGAACGGTCTCCACCCAAGATTATACATTCCAAATAAAATCACAACACCTGATAGTCAAATTGAGGAATTATAATTGTAGGTATAATCTCTTGAAAGCTGATACAGAGGAAAGCCCACCAGAATAACGTCAGACCTGTCCACAGAGACCTGGCAAGCCAGAAAGGGCTGGCAAGATATATTCAGGGCACTAAATGAGAAGAACATGCAGCCAAGAATACTTTATCCAGCAAGACTGACATTCAAAATGGATGGAGAGTTAAAGAGTTTCCAAGACCGGCAAAGCTTAAAAGACTATGCAACCACCAAGCCGACACTGCAGGAAATATTAAGGGGGGGTCTATAAAAGAAGAAAAATCCTAAGAATAGCATTGAACAGAAATATAGAGACAATCTACAGAAAGAAAAACTTCAAAGGTAACACAATGTCAATAAAAACGTATCTATCAATAATCACTTTCAATGTGAATGGCCTAAATGCGCTCATATAACGGCACAGGGTTGCAGATTGGATAAAATGACAGGACCCATCCATATGTTGTCTACAAGAGACCCATTTTGAACCTAAATATACACCCAGATTGAAAGTGAAGAGATGGAGAAGCATTTTTCATGCCAATGGGCCTCAAAAGAAGGCCAGGGTAGCGTACTCTTCTCATATCAGATAAATTAGATTTTAAACTAAAGACTGTAGTCAGAGATACAGAAGGACACTACATAATCCTTAAAGGGACTAACTACCAAGATGATCTAAGAATTGTAAATATCTATGCCCCCAATATGGGAGCAGTCAATTACATAAGAAAACTGTTAATCAAGATAAAGAGTCATATTGATATGAATACACAAATAGTAGGAGATCTTAACATGCCTCTCTCAGAAATAGGCAGATCATCGAAACAGAAAATCAATAAAGAAACAAGAGCATTGAATGCCACATTGGACCAGATGGACCTCATAGATATATACAGAACATTTCACCCTAAAACAACAGAATACTCATTCTTCTCAAGTGCACATGAAACCTTCTCCAGAATAGACCACATACTGTGTCACAAATCAGGACTCAACTGAAACCAAAAGACTGAGATTATTCCCTGCATATTCTCAGATCACAATGCTTTGAAACTGGAGCTCAATCACAAGGAAAAGTTCCAAAGGAACTCAAACACCTGGAAGCTAAAGACCACCTTGCTTAAGAATGCTTGGATCAAAGGAGATCAAAGAAGAACTGAAACAATTCATGGAAACCAATGAGAATGAATACACTTCGGTCCAAAACCTATGGGATACAGCGATCCTAAGGGGGAAATACATAGCCATCCAAGCCCCTCAAAAAAATTGAAAAATCCAGAACACAGCAGCTGTCTCTACACCTTAAAGAACCGGAGAATCAACAACAAATCAAACCAACTCCACACATAAGAAGGGAAATAATCAAGATTAGAGCTGAGCTCAATGAGGTAGAAACCAGAGATACAGTAGAATGTATCAATGAAACTAGAAGCTGGTTTTTTTAAAGAATCAATAAGATCAGGGCGCCTGGGTGGCTCAATGGGTTAAGCCATTGCCTTCGGCTCAGGTCATGATCTCAGGGTCCTGGGATCGAGTCCCGCATCGGGCTCTTTGCTCAGCAGGGAGCCTGCTTCCCTCTCTCTCTCTCTCTCTCTGCCTGCCTCTCTGCCTACTTGTGATCTCTCTCTCTATCAAATAAATAAATAAAATCTTTAAAAAAAAAAAAGAATCAATAAGATCAATAAACCATTGGTGACACTAATCCAAAAGAAAAGTGAGAAAGCCCAAATTAATAAAATTATGAACGAAAAGGGAGAGATCACAACTAACACCAAGGAAGTAGAAACAATCATCAGAAGTTATTATCAACAGTTTTATGCCAATAAGCTTAGCAACCTAGATGAAATGGATGCATTCCTGGAAAACTATAAACTCCCAAAATTGAACCAGAAAGAAATCGACAACCTGAATAGACTGATATCTAGTAACAAGATTGAAGCAGTGATCAAAAACCTCCCAAAAAACAAGAGCCCAGGACCTGATGGATTCCCTGGGGAATTCTACCACACTTTCAAAGAACTAACACCTATTCTCCTGAAGCTGTTTCAAAAAATTGAAGCAGAAGGAAAACTTCCTGACTCTTTCTATGAAGCCAGCAATACCCTGATCCCCAAACCAGGCAAAGACCCTACCAAAAAGGAGAATTTCAGACCAATATCACTGATGAATATGGATGCTAAGATTCTCAACTAGATCCTAGCAAACAGGATCCAACAGCACATTAAAAAGATTATCTACCATGACCAGGTGGGATTCATCCCTGGGCTACAAGGATGGTTCAACATTCGTAAATCAATCAATGTGATAGAACAAATTAATATGAGAAGAGAGAAGAACCACATGGTCCTCTCAATTGATGCAGAAAAAGCATTTGACAAAATCCAGCATCCGTAACTGATTAAAACGCTTCAAAGTATAGGGATAGAGGGAACATTCCTGAACTTCATCAAATCTATCTATGAAAGACCCACAGCAAATATCATCCTCAATGGGAAAAAGCTTGTAGCCTTCCCATTGAGATCAGGAACAAGACAAGGGTGCCCACTTTCACCACTCTTATTCAACATAGTATTAGGAGTCCTAGCAACAGCAATCAGACAACAAAGAGAAAGAAAAGATATCCAAATTGGCAATGAAGAAGTCAAACTCTCTCTTTTTGCAGATGACATGATTCTTTATATGGAAAACCCAAAAGACTCCACCTCCAAACTACTAGAACTCATACAGCAATTCACCAACGTGGCAGGATACAAAGTCAATGTACAGAAATCAGTGACTTTCTTATACACTAACAATGAAAATACAGAAAGGGAAATTAGAGAATTCATTCCATTTACTATAGCACCAAGAACCATAAGATACCTGGGAATAAACCCTACCAAAGAGGTAAAGGATCTGTACCCGAGGAACTACAGAACACTCATGAAAGAAATTGAAGAAAACACAAAAAGATGGAAGACCATTCCATACTCTTGAATCGGAAGAATAAACATTGTTAAAATGTCTATACTACCTAGAGCAATCTATACTTTTAATACCATTCTGATCAAAATTCCACCGGTATTCTTCAAAGAGCTGGAGCAAATAATCCAAAAATTTGTAGAGAATCAGAAGAGACCCCGAATCACTAAGGAAATGTTGAAAAACAAAAATAAAACTGGGGACATCATGTTACCTGATTTCAAGCTTTATTACAAAAAAGCTATTTACCAAGACAGCATGGTACTGGCATAAAAACAGGCACATAGACCAGTGGAACAGAGTAGAAAGCCCAGATATGGACCCTCAACTCTATGGTCAATTAATCTTCGACAAAACAGAAAAAAAATATACAGTGGAAAAAAAGACAGTCTCTTCAATAAATGGTGCTGGGAAAACTGGACAGCTATATGTAGAAGAATGAAACTCGACCATTCTCTTACACCGTACACAAAGATAAACTCAAAATGGATAAAAGACCTCAATGTGAGACAGGAATCCATCAGAATCCTAGAGAACATAGGCAGTAATCTCTTCGATATTAGCCACAGCAACCTCCTTCAAGATATGCCTCCAAAGGCAAACAAAAGCGAAAATAAACTTTTGGGACTTCATCAAAATCAAAAGCTTCTGCACAGCAAAGGAAACAGTCAACAAAACAAAGAGGCAACCCACGGAATGGGAGAAGACATTTACAAATGACAGTACAGACAAAAGGTTGATATCCAGGATCTATAAAGAACTCCTCAAACTCAACACACACAAAACAGACAATCATATCAAAAAATGGGCAGAATATATGGACAGACACTTCTCCAATGAAGACATACAAATGGCTATCAGACACATGAAAAAATGTTCATCATCACTAGCCCTCAGGGAGATTCAAATTAAAACCACATTGAGATATCACCTTACACCAGTTAGAATGGCCAAAATTAGCAAGAAAGGAAAAGCAACATGTGTTGGAGGGGATGTGGAGAATGGGGAACCCTCTTCCACTGTTGGTGGGAATGCAAGTTGGTGCAGCCTCTTTGGAGAACAGTGTGGAGATTCCTCAAGAAATTAAAAATAGAGCTTCCCTGCAATGACCCTGCAATTGCACTTCTGGGTATTTACCCCAAAGATATAGATGTAGTGAAAAGAAGGGCCATCTGTACACCAATGTTTATAGCAGCAATGGCCACGGTCGTCAAACTGTGGAAAGAACCAAGATGCCCTTCAGCGGATGAATGGATAAGGAACATGTGGTCCATATACAATATGGAGTGTTATGCCTCCATCAGAAAAGATGAATACCCAACTTTTGTACCAACATGGACGGGACTGGAAGAGATTATGCTGAGTGAAATAAGTCAAGCAGAGAGAGTCAATTATCATATGATTTCACTTATTTGTGGAGCAAAACAAATAGTATGGAGGACATGGGGAGTTAGAGATGAGAAGGGAGTTGGGGGAAATTGGAAGGGGAGGTGAACCATGAGAGACTATGGACTCTGAAAAACAATATGAGGGGTTTGAAGGGGCGGGAGGTGGAGGTTGGGGTACCAGGTGGTGGGTATTATAGAGGACATGGACTGCATGGAGCACTGGGTGTGGTGAAAAAATAATGAATACTGTTATGCCAAAAATAAATTTTAAAAAAATCTTAACAAAAAAAAAGAATATAGTCCCATACCACCTACATGGAAATCACATGGGATGATGGTGAAAAAATTCTTGGGCTTAACCCCAGATATATTTAATAATAAAATAAATAATATTTAATAAAATAGTAAAACTCTGGTGGAGCCCAAGGATCTGCACTTTTTTTGTGTGTGGGTAGGATTTAGTTATTCATTTGTTTACATCCTTTTTTTTTTTTTGTAGTCTCCAAAATTTCATTAGTTTTGTATAACACCCAGTGCTCATCCCAACATGTGCCCTCCTTAACACCCATCACCTAGTCATTCCCATTCCCTCAGCCCCTCCCTTCTGGAACTCTCAGTTTGTTTCCCGGAGTCCAGAGTTTCTCATGGTTTTTCTCCCTCTCTGACTTCTACCCATTCAGTTTAACAAAAACTCTCCATATTATTCCCATGCACAAAGAAGTTTGAGAACCACTGAGCCAAATCATTCAATGGGTTCAGGGCATTTCTCTGAGGACCATATGAACTGGTTTCACTTGAATTAGGAACCAAAACTCATTGAAAGTCTAAAAAAATGTGCGAGCTCTTTGAGTGAGGAAAGGGACAAAGCTGCTAGCATTATGAAAATGAAAAAATATGAAGCAAGGGCAAAGGCCATAAAACTGACTTTAGGATCACATAGGCAATCCAAAGATGATACTCACATTTTTGTTTGGAATAAAAGATGGGGCAAGTCTGTTTATACTAAGAATACCATCAACCTTATCAACGAGCAGCTGGATCTACAGCAAGCAAAATCAAAAGGACATTCTAGCTGATGTAAAGTGCCTAGCCCAATGTTTGGTTTACACTACCTGGCCAATGAATAATGCTGTGGTGATTGCCAGGTGGTCAGGCAAAAGAAAAGGTTGCTATGAAATCTTAGTAAAAAATTTTTCCAGACCAGTGCAGTATGATCTGAAACATAGGAGAATAATTTCTAAAGGTAGGAGAGGCATGCAAAAGAACAAGGGCTTTCATCAGCTCTCAGCTAGGGGAATCCCCCAGAGGGGCAGGGAGGCACTGACAAGGGCTGCAAGAATGGCTGACATCATTAGAAGCCAACCCCACAAAGCCTTTGTCACAGAGCAGAGCACAGGAACTGAATGGGTGGGAAAAGTGGGATGCAGGTTCTGGAAAGGACCAATGTGGCTCTGCAGTGGTACCAACCCACAGCTTGCCAGGGCTCCAATGGACATTCCACATAGATGAACAGATTTAGAAGACCATCAAGAAGTTTCCCACACCAGAGGCTTCTGCAATTGCAGCAAAGAAATCAAGGGTTGGACTGCAGACCAGGAACAAGCACTACAAAGACTTGAGAAGCTTTCATAATCCTGTGTTTTGCCCCTGTTTGACTGTCTATTTCTTCATCATAATTAAAAGTCAAACACTAAAATGAAAAAGTCTACAATACTTACTGTGAAGTATGACAAGGAGAGAAAAAGATTTCTCCCATTTTGTGGTCAACCTGAAATAAGGGTGGGAACAGCTTGTTACAGGGAAAGAATGTGTATTAAAACCTGTGGCCACAGGTAAAAAGCTGCAAGTGGGTAAGAAACTGCCTGAGAACTAGTAGACCGAAGAAGGTTTCACAATTTTCTGATCCCGAACGATAGATCTAAAACTATGCAAGTAAGCCTTCCCAAAATATCCTTAAACTCAAAATATTCACTTCACTCCATGGATTTAGGGAAAATGAGTGTCTCTCTCCCAACACAGAGGTGAGGAGAAGCTCTTGTTGGAAGAATTCAGCTGATCAAATTAAGACTTCTTAGAAAAATCAGACTAAGGAACTGAGGCTCTATGTTGTTAGAATATAAACTGAAACTCTTTTAGAAATTGAAGAGTTTATTTGAGCAAAAATCAGTTTGAATCAGGTAGCACCAGACGGGAACTAGTTAGGAGTGTTCCACCAATAAGAGCTGGGAATAGACTTTTACAGGGAAGAAGTGGAAGCAAAGCAAAGCAATTATTTGATTGAAGAAGCTGCATTCTTTGGGAAAGGATGACTGGCCATTTGTGATGGGTTGTTCTTAGGTTTCAATTTCTTAGCTTTGAAGCATTTGGAGGTTTTTGGTTTTGGTTTGGTTATATAGGCTGCTAAGGCATTAAAACCACCTCAGTCTAATGGCCACTCTGTTTAATTAATTCAACAGGGAAAACCTAGACACCCCTCCATAACTTTTGCTAAATGTACCTAACTAAAATGGTAAAGACAGTATACTTTAAACACATTGATTTCTTTTTTTTCAAGCCTAGGTGGTTAATTGTTTATATTTATCCCAAACCTGTTTTCTCCTAGCTTGAAGCTTTCCAGGATCTCTTTCCCAATTACAATAAAATATTGAAAATTAGCTTTTGATTTTGTTTTCTGCAGCCTGTATTCTTATAGTGCTGGAGGGAGGCCTTCTTATACTCTCTCCCACACCCCCCCCACTCCTCCCACTCCTACCTGTCAAGCACTGTAGATCTTTATCTACTTTTCACAACACAGGCCCTAATAATTTTCTCATTTTTTTCTTTGTCCTGCGAATTGTAGATTCATTAACAAATTACAAACTCCTGGGGCACCTGGGTGGCTCAGTCGGTTAAGCATCTGGCTTTGGCTCAGGTCATGATCCTGAGGTCCTAGAATCGAGCCCCACATCTGGCTCCCTGTTCAGCCAGGTGTCTGCTTCTCCCTCTCCCGCTGCTGCTCCCCCTTCCCTACTCTTGCTCTCTCTCTCACTCTCTCTTCCTCCCAAATAAATTAAAAAACAATTTTTTTAAAAACCCTCTGGTTCAACTTTGAGGAAGATGCTACAATGACCACACTCCTTATTCTCCCAACCAAAGCACAATTCACTCTCACCCTAGAGTATACTGTACTTAAGATCCATACAACTTTAGCCTAATTTATAAGTATTTACAGTTTGTTTTTCTGAGATGGTATTTAGTATTAGTAATATGATGTTAAAGCACCAAGAGAGAAACTCTAACTCAGAGATTATAGTAAATATGTTTCAGTGAGACTTGGCACAAGGTGACTTCTTGAATAGGGAGCAACACCAGAAGAATGAGTTAAAGCAAGAGTCCCAGAAGTCTATGAACTCTAGTGCATCTCAATCCCTTATTTCAAGATCCTGCATGAGCAGAAGGAATATAGAAACAAATGCACATATACTGCAGTGTCCAGGGTCCCTGTCATGGGGAGGGAAGTCCAGGGAAGACAACTGCACTGCTTCCTGCTTTCTTTCTCCTGTTCCAGACAATGGCTTCAACTTTTCAACAAGAGGAAGTCTTAATTGCCATGGGTCTCTTAATCATATAGTATTCAGTGTCTCACTCACAGAGAAAAGGGGTTCTTGGAAAGAGAAAAAAAAAGTTCTCCTCCATCCTGTCCTGCTTCTCTTTGTGAGACAAAAACAGAATGATTACTGCCACATAGTGTGTTTCCTTATGATCATGAACCTATAAACTTACCTTCTCACTAGAAAAGTATTTTTCTCTACTTGATTGCCTCTGTCTTTATCCTTTTCCATTCTTCTGTTGCAGGGAAATCCACTACGTACTTCTCCATGGCCCTCTGATAAATATATTCTTTTACTGGGTCTACTGAGAGTTACTACGATGAGTAATTTGCCAAACTGGTTCTTTAGTACATTCCCCCCAAGTCCAGTGCCTCTTTCAAAATAAATTATTTTAAAACATATGAATATTTTCTGACAGCAATGTAGGTTTTAACAGCATGAAAGATATTTCACTAGTTGACACAGAAATTCTGGAGTAAATAGGAGCTGATTCAACAGAACCAAGAATTCATTTTCTTAATAAGAAACTGGACCTTGGGGCACCTGGGTGGCTCAGTGGGTTAAGCCTCTGCCTTCGGCTCAGGTCATGATCTCAGGGTCCTGGGATCGAGTCCCGCATCAGGCTCTCTCTCAGCAGGGAGCCTGCTTCCCCTGCTTTCTCTCTCTCTGCCTACCTTTCTGCCTACTTGCGATATCTCTATGTCAAATAAATAAATAAAATATTTTTTTAAAAAAAGAAACTGGACCCTGTCTATTAAAGATATAATGTAAAATGGCAAAAGGTAACAAAGTAGTGGTAAATGTACAATTTGTAGAACACACAGAGTGCAAAAAAAAAAAAAAAAAAAAGAAAGGATAAACAATCAGGTGTCAACTTGAATCCTAGGTCAGTAGATAAATTCTCAGCTGTATTATATTCTGTGTTATTAAGGGAGCACTCTTAGTTTTATATTTTAATCTGGAATTCAAGGATTCTCAAGTGAATTATGTCTCTGATGAAGCTGTCAGTAGGTAATCTCACCATGTCCCAGAGGACCCAGATAGTAAGAATATAATAAGAATTCATTCATAACATTCAGGTTTCTATTGCCCAGTCTCTCTCTTCTCCAGTGTGAATTACCAAGCAGAAATTCATCACCTGAGTTCCTCTTTTATCAACCATGCCTACTGGAATAGTGTGTTTATCAAAATCCATACTCTCCAGTGAGGCAACATTTCAATGGATTGATGGCCATTAAACTCTGAGGGTTTTGAAACGATGGCAATATATTGTATTAGTTAGCTCAAGCTATGTTATACTGTAGTAACAAATAAGCCCCCAACCTCAGTAGCTTAACACAACAAAAGTTCAGTTTTTGCTTGTGTACATGTCTAAAGCAGTTTGGCACAGGGGTTCCATGCTAAGTAGTCACAGATTATCCCCGACTGAGAGCAGCTCCACCTTCTTGTGACACTGCCATCTTGACATGTGGCTCCCTGTATTGCTGAGGCAGAAACAAAGAAAGCTAGAGGGTCATGCAGGGACTTTTTGCTGTGAACATGTCAATTCTACTATCAGTTCCCTGGAGGGAACCTGTTATAAGGTCCCAGCTAATTGCAAAGGACCTAAGAGGAGTATATTTCTGAGTGCCTAGAAAAGACTAATAATTCCGCCATCCATATACGGTATTGAATTTACCTAAACAAGACTTCATAAGGAAAACTCTTATCTACTTATAGGTGTTTTTAAAATGTCCTCTATGGTAATCAGTTTTCCAAAGTCTTCATTTTTTAACTCATCCTAGATACTGCAATTCAAATTTTGAATATCAATATTAACTTTTTATTAAGATATTAACTTATAATAAAATCATTCATATTTTAAGTATTACAGTTTGATGATTTTTGGTAGCTATATATACTCATGCAGACACTACCACAACCAAGGCACAGAACAGTTCCTTTACCCTTCATGCTACTCCTGTGCAGTCAATCCTAACCCCTCTGTTACCTCTGACAACAGGTAACCATTAATCTCTTTTTAGTCAATGTAATTTGGAATGCTTTGGATTTAATTTGTTTTACTATCCAAAAGAGAAAATCAGAAGTCTTATGTTACCTTTTGGAATTCAGATAGGTTATTCGATAAATATGCAATGCTACTCATTATTTAGTGTGTCCACCATATCATTCCATAGCAGTCCCTTGGATTCAAATAATTTAAAAAGTACAGCGCAAAACATTTTCAGAAGGCAACATTCTAGGGATTTATTTATTTTAGAATATGCCCATTGGCTTATCCTATCACATGCCTCTGTCATGGTATTGAATAGAAGTATTCCTTCTTCTATGTGTCTAAAACAATCAAAACTGAGCTAAGAGAAATAAATAGGGGAACTAATGGGGAGATCTTCCAAATTTTCTTTGGGACATATAGAAAAGCTGTTGTCTATATTGCTGACAATAGTTAGGGATGGATCAACACATGTGACTGTGTGTGTGCACGACGTGTGTGTGCATGTGCATGCATGTGTGTGTGTGTGTGTGTGTGTGTGTGTGTTTGGAGGGTCACTTCAAGGAGCTACGACAAGGATTCATTGCACTGATAAAAATTCCCTTTCCTCCTCCCTCATCACAGAGCTGTGACAGGGGATCACAGTAAATCCAGCCCTGGGAAATGAGCTGTGTCAGCCCTCCAGTCAGTGGGCATGGCAACAGGAGGCTCTCAAAGCCCCTGAGACCAGGTACCTTACCCATCCCTTTCAAACCCAATTGCAATTTGTTCTTCCCATCTTGTAGGGAGAGGAAAAGTTGTCAGGAAGGGATTTGCCACAGGGCTTTGGACATGCACAGTAGTAGCTGGTGGCTTTGTATGAGGGCACTATAATGGCAGTCGACAGGGAAATTGCTGAACCAGCACAAGTGCAAAGAGCTCAAGTAATACAATACCACTCCATGCTTCCTTGAGAAAGAAAGCAGCTGTTTATGCTCCTGGGGAACCCAATAACTTGAGGCAGAGTCCAGATGGTGTTGGTAAAGGAGTAAGGCATGAGAAGCAAGTGTCTTCTGGCTTTAAGTGAAGGTCAGTGTGTGGCGATTCATTAATACTCCCAGCACTGTCTCCTAGAAGCCTTCATGGAAATCCTACCTTTCTGTCAGCAACACTGCCAGTCTGAATGACATTCCTTCCTGGCTGAAGTATTCATCTATTCCTTCAATGGTTCAAAAACTATTTAGTGAGTACCTCCTCTCTCCAAGACAAAATGTAGGGGTCAAGAGATGAGAGCCACATCCTGTAGTTGGCCTGTGCTGGAAAGCACCATAATAATATTATAATAATATGAAATAGTGACATATAATAATAGTATTTGCCTTCACCTCCTCCTGCTTCCTTTTTCTCCCCTTGTCTGCTGCAACATTACTCCACTTCACTCTCTTTCATCATTACCTTTCCTGAGAACCTCTATCACAGCTTCTACTCTTGATGTGTTCTAGTCCAGCACTGTCTAAAAGGGCTTTGTGCAAGGTTGGAAATGTTCTATTTCTGCACTATCCAATAGACTATCCATTACGCACATGTGACTATCAAGTGGTATTGATACACTGAATTTTTAATTTTATTTCATTTTAATTCATTCAAATTTAAATAGTCACAGGGGGCTAGTGGCTACTGCATTGAACTCCACTGCTCTGGACATTTTTTATTTCCCCATCTTTGTTCTCCCTGCCAATACTCACCTTGTCCATTTTCTTCTATATAGCAACAAGTTAATATATTAACTTGATGTATTAAGGAGTGTTTCAATGAAGGACCATAACACCCTCCTAGGTACTGTACTGGGTTAGGTGGCATCATCCTCCAAATTTATGCCTTTCCTATAACCTGAGATTGTGAACTTATTTAAAAATAATTTCTGGAAGATTTAATTAAGATGAGGTTATACTGGAATGGCAAGAGCCCTCAATTCAATCTGACTGGTGTCCTTAAAAGAAGAGGAGAAAACATAAAAAGACAAAGAGTGAGCACCATGTAATGACTGAGGCTGAGATTGGAATGACGGGTCTATAAGCCAAGGAACACCAAAGATTGTGGGCAATACCAAAGCTGAGAGAAAGGCATGGAGCATATTCTCCCATAGAGCCTTCAGGAAGAGTGTGGCCCTGATGACACCTCAATTTTTTTCCTCTGTCCTCCAGAGACAATGAATTTTTGTTGTTTTAAGCCATGTAATCTGTGGCAATTTGTGATGGAAGCCCCAGGAAACTAATCAGATACTTAGGCTGGCTTACCTGTCTTCACCCTGATGTCATTTAATAAGCGCTTTATGGTCTTAAATTTGACACTGAAACTATTAGTAGTAAAATTAGAAGACTGAACCATGGTAGAATGACTCTAGGTCGCTCAGGATACTTAAGAATAGTAAGGTGCCTTGATAAAATGAAAGCTTCCCATTTCTTCCCATCTTGGTTTTCTTTCTAACCAGACTTTACCTCAGAAGTCTGTTTTGTATTAGTGTAAGACTTCTTTTTTGTATCAAACATGTGACTTAAGTCTTAAAAGGAAACCTGGCTTCTGTCTTCAGCCCATTACTGAACTAAAGCTGTAATTATCACATTAGGAAAATAAAGCATTATTCATCCAGAGAAAAAGCATGACAAATAATCATGTATTATTACTAAAATGTAACATTCATATAACATCTTTCCTAAAATTCATGGAAATATGTGCACATGTATGTGTGTAGATATTAAGTATAAGGACAAATGCATATATAAATGTGGATATGTGTCAGCATATGTGTGCATCATGGAAGTAAAAGCTATTTTCTGTTAATGATTGAGTATTCTTTTGAGGAAGTTGGCTCTAGTTACTCTCCAAGAGTAAGCCACAGACCTACCTCTCAAAGAGACAGCCTGTCATAAGTTACGTACATACTGAAGTCAACTTTGAGGACATCAAGATGAACTAGAATTGATCTGAAGAAGAAGTAAAAGTCTGAAGCCCCACAGTTCTGCCCCTCACCCCCTCCCCTGTTGAGGAGGTTGACAACTAAGAGCAAATCCATTTCCAGCATACCACGGTCTACTCCTTTCCTACAGAACCTTGGATTGTTTCCATAGACATGTTTTGCAGCTATGCTGTTCAGTCACATATGTCCATTTTATGGGTTTTCAACATGTAGGAAACATAGAATGTTTTACACACAGGTTTTTTGGTTTTGTTTTTTATTTGTTTGTTTTTATTGTTTGTTTTTACCTCAGACAGATCTCAAGAGCCCTTTAAGTTCACTTGAGCAAACAGACCCAGTGAGGGAAACCAGAGATTTACCAGAACCCAAATAAGTAGGTTGAGGAAGACACTAGGGACCTCTCTCTGAGGAAGCCACATTTAGGATAAAGAAACAGCTGTTTTTATTTATACAGAAAGAGGGAGTGAAGGGATGAAAGCCTTTTCCTATGGCATTAAAAACCTTATTAGACTATAATGGATGGGATCCAGAAAGGTTGCAGAGAATGCCACTGCATCTTAGAGGGTTACATGGAGCTCCCATAAATTTCACTGATGACATTGAAATGTTTGTGGGAACAGCATTGTTAGGCTTCAGTGGATTCCTAGTCTTTTCCAGAAAGCTATATATCAGCTATAAAGTGTTATTGAAAAATGTTGGAGCCCATTTATAATGTTTTCAGAGCTTGTATGGCCTGAAAACACCCCACATCATGCCTACAACTGGAAAAGAACAGACAACCTGACCAGTTTGTGCACATCTACTGGGAGCTTGACAAGCAGCAGGGTACCAGCCTCCCAGAATAAAAGAGCAACTCTCCACACATTGGCTGATACACATTGGCCCTGTGTAATGCTTTTATTTCAACCCTCTGATAACCATCAGCATACTCTACAAGGGAACTTGGGCATTACTACTTGTCTGCTTTTGGTGAATTTCAGAGGTTTGGAGGGTTCAGTACCCAACTGTTCTGCTCTTATCAGAGTCCTATTACTGATATGCCACCGACCTGAATAGCGATTTTCAAGAGAGTAATTGTACTGTAGACTGAGAAATACCTATAATTTTAGTTGGAGGTGCAGGGATTTAATGAAGAATGATATGAAGAAAGTGAATGCAATGTCGAAAATTTTATGTCCTGGAAGGCCGTGATCTTTATTCAGAAGACAATGTCTATTGATTCTCTATAAAGGCAGGGCAACTTGTCTCTTATTATGTGTAACTAAGATATAAAAGGCTCTTTTAATGAATATTTCAACACTATGATTGCATGATTCAAGGAAGAACTAATGCACTCCCAATAGATGGACCTTAACACCATGCAGAAAATGGTGGAAGGTCTGCACGTGTATGTTTGTTTATTTAGCAGGATCCTGGTCAACATTCTGCTTCAGGAGATCTTTCTTTCTTTCTTTCTTTCTTTCACCTACCGAGGCTTTAGCTATGAGTTAGGCATTTGGCCTATGACGTCCTATTTTTCCAACAAATACACCCTTATGTCTCAAAACCATGAGGGGCACATTTTTAAGTCACTAAACTCAAAAATTTCTCATTTTCATGACTTGGATTTGTTTAACTTACCACTCTTCCCTAAAACTTTTAAATTCTCTCACTGAAAACCTAAATCACAGACTTGAAAATGATGGGATCTTATTATATATACAACTGAACTACTTTAGTACTAAAAATGGAGTAAGGGGTACAACCAATATATTTCATTGTATATTAAAGTGTATTTGTTTGCTTGTTTGTTTTTAATCTTTTTATTGGAGGGCACCTGGGTGGCTCAGTCAGTTAGGGATCTGTCTTTGGCTCAGGATATGATCTTGGAATCCCAGGATAGACGCTGGGCTCCCTGCTTAATGGGGAGTGTGCTTCTCCCTCTGGCCCTCCCTACTCTTGTGCTTTCTCTCTCTCACTCTCCCTCAAATAAGTAAATTCAAGCTTTAAAAAAACCTTTTTATTGAAGATAATCATATACATTATAATATAAATAACAATAGAAGGAATTTAGAATTTCCTATTTACTGAGGAAAATACTAGTAATTTTGTTCCTTAAAATATGTGAATGTTTTGAAATTGGAATTTGACTTACAGCATGTTTTAATATATCATATAATGTTCTATTACTCTTAGCTTGACATTTCCAAAAGTAATAGGGTATCTAAGATTGTTTAATAAGCAACTCAATTATTTATTAAGATTAATGGAGATGCATGCACAGTTTATGAACAAATTGCAATTACTTATTATGCCTGAATTTATGATTCCACCAGATTTGAAGGTAATTACAAGTCAAGCACCAAAACTCGAAAGTGTAGAGAATAATGTATTAACAGCTGATCATACAAATAACTAAGAAGTAGTAGAAACAGCCTTAAGAGCAAGAATCCATGACACCAGAAATGCCCAGATCTGATCCTTTATTCTGCTAGTGGCTCTGTAAGCTGGAGTCTCAGTTTTCTGATGCATAAAATGGGATAACACTTCCCAGAGGTGGTTGTTTTTGTTTGTGTGAGTGTCAAATAAAATAAGCTATGTAATGTACTTATCAAGTGTATAACACAGAACAAATACTCAGTATTTTGTGGCTAGCATTTTAAAATAATATTCATAACAAAAATACAACATGTGAAGAGTATCTCTAGGTATGGAACTAGTATGGAACTTCAGGGACTGATGGGTAATGAAACAAACAGTTTATCCAGAAACCTGGAAGCTATGGGAGGGACTAATGACCAAATACAGAGAATTGCATGCCTACTGAAGCAGTTGGAGGGTGGGGCTAAACTGATAAATCATCCATGGAGTACCACATGCATATTCCAAACTTTTGCTCCTCAAGCCTCTTCAATTTTGGTAGGCAAGGTTTTCAAAATTCAGTGAAGGTTTTTGTTTTAGTTCCCAACATAAAGCATAACAACCTTCCTTACCTAATCCTTCCCTTCACTCTTAATAAAGAGAACATGATTTCACCACCCCTCTCCAAAAGTGTACTAACTTTGGAGGAATGTTGGAAAAGTTAGATAAGGAATATCTTAGCTGAAAATGTTGATTGACCTTCAAAGGAGTCACTTTGGTAAAGAAAGTTACAAGTGTAAAAAGCTGCCATCTTTTAAGAATAACCAGGCAATCTTACAACTATTTAGCCTTGGAAATTGTTTCATACAAGGATTATCAGTTACTCCTGAGGCAACCCAGTGGACATTTTTTATCCTGACTTTGCCTGACCCAATGTATTTAGTGCATGCTTTCTGTAACACTGCTACTTGCTGCAATACTGCTTTTTTGGTCTTCCAAAACGGTAAGTCCCTTTACCGTTACTATGCCTGTTTCTTAAGATTTTGTCTTCTGCCTCTCCTACTCTCCTAGGGAAATCTTAACCATGCCAATCACTTTGACTCATATGTTGAAAGACCCCAAATATGTGATTTCTTTTCCTGAATTCCAAATACATATTTCTGGTTTTCTTTGGACTTCTATATCTAGCACACTGGCACCTTGGGGGGGGGAGTATTTTTCTGTTATTGTTTATGGTAACTTTATTGTCCAGTGTATTGTTATAGAATAATCACACTTTGAGGATAGAGGGTCAATTACCATAGTCCTAATAACCAACCATGAGTGAGGCAAGTCTCCCAGAAAAGAAACCAGAATTCCAGGGGAAGAGTCAGTTTGAAATTTTTTTTCTGGACTTTGGAAGAGAAAGAAAAAAAAATGTGTTACCAAGAACCAGTTCTTGGGGTATGGAAATTACAATGGGAGCTGTCAGGTAAAAATAAGTTAGTAGCTGGAAAAACAAGACGTCAGGAAATTTTTAAGTGAAGATGCACATGCTCTCCATGACTAGAGGTAGTTGTCTTAGAAGACAAAGTATATATTGAAGCAAAATCTACAACTTGGGAACAAGTCAGGAATGATGGGATAAAAACCCTTTCTTTTTAGCACCAACATTCTAAATTCTCTTTATTTTCCTTTTGTCTTTAGTACTTAGTTATTACCCTCATTTTTAAAACCAAGACATTCTCATCTTGGTTAGCTTGGGTAGCAAATTTACTGGGGCTTTTGGCCCAGAGGAGGCAGAGAGGTTCCATTCAAGAAAATCCATGACAAGGTCAAGTCGGCTCTATAAGTCAGGTCAGCTCCATTAGAAGGTAAAACTCAAGGTTAAGTCAGAACCATTTGGTAAGCAGCCACTCTGAGCCTAAAATTCTTTCACTTCTCATACCTGCTACCACATGGGAGGTTCTGGATTTGAGTTGCATTAAAGAACTTGTTCTTTTATACCCAATATTCAAAAAATCCAAAAAGAACATACTTGCTGCTCCTGATTACAAATACCACAAGTCTGTATTTCATGTCTCCAATAATCCTGTTACATGGCTTCTCTGAACTTGCTTTCTCATTTGTAAAATTTGTATCAATACTTGACCCAACTACTTCTCAGGAGTCACTCTATACAGGTGGGACTTTAATCTGTGCTCTTTCAACCATGTCACTCCAGTAATTTCAAAAGCAACAATCCAGTTCATATATATTTTTTTCATTGGGTTTTTCAAAGGTTTCTAAAAGTGTCCCAGCTCCACCTGTGTACTCTCTTTTACCATTATATAACACTGAACAGTCTTATTTCTATTCTTTTTACAACTATTCTGTCCTAGATTTCTATTCAGCTATCAAAGGTCATGGGGCAGAAAATACATCCCTTCCTTTACATATAATTTCCTGTTTACATGGTCTTGATGAATTAGTGCTGATTGACTCTCTACCTGCCTTTTTCAAGTCCAAATGCTTAATTTTAAAGTATTTAAAGACAAGGCCCATACTACCTTATATGCATTACCAGCCAATCTTTTATTCACCCAAAATAAACTTAAAATTTCATAACATTTCTGTATTTGTACCTTCATAGACCCAAGATATATCCTAATTTTCTAATAATTTGTTAAGAGAGAGTTAGCAAGGATTAGTGAGAGTCCCTTCATGAGCTCTAGAGAAGGAGATAGTCTATAAATGTAAATGTTACAAAGCATTTTCTTGTTGTGATTATGGCTAAATTAGCCTTTATATCTGTGCTCATAATGTCACGTAAAACATACAAAGAAAGAAAAGTAGCTCCCTTGTGTGAGTGCATTATATTATTTGCTTATTACAAGAGAACTCTGCAAGTAGAAGAAGTTTCCTTATCCTTCCTGAACCTTTCAATCTGCACTGTGCCCAGAATACTCAGATACACACACACACACACACACACACACACACACACCACAGTATTGATTTCCAGAATTTCTTCATGGAATGCCAAAAATAATAAACAAAAAATAAATCAAAAGCAACAGACTCCTTCCATTATGTATTAAATATCTTCCCTGTGAAGTTAGGACAAATAGAGATGTATATAGAGAGCAAAGGAAACATAAATCTAGTGTCGTAGTAATCGATTTCTGCCTTGTTCCTTTATTTCTAGTAAATAATGATCTTCAGATCTTTCATGGTGGCACTTTAGTAAAAGTCAGCCCCAAGATCCTTGGAAGTGTTTCATCTGTGATAGAGCCAATTGATGCTGCTTCCTCTCCAAAATCATTTCACTCACTCATTTTTTTGTGTGGAGAGAAGCAGTATTTAGTGGAATCAGAAGAAATTGACAAATGATATTCATTTGAAGACCTTTCTGTCCAGTCATATATGATTAATAAAACACTTTACATTGTTCTATGTCAAACCAAAAAGACTTTTCTAGAAAATGTGGTCCCTGCATATTACCATTAAGTTACTAAAAATGAAAATGAAACATTGAAATTACTAGTAAAAAATGAAAAGTCTTAAGTAGGAAGTAGACCTGACTAGGCCTGAGACTCAATGCAAGCTGAAAGTCTCATCTGACGAGATAAAAAGGGAAATAATTTAATCTGCTTAGATAAGTGAATTCACTAAGCAAAGACCACTACTGCAATATTATACAGACCTCCATGTTCCTTCCCATTGCTCATTTCTTAGCAAAATTTATAGGATGATGCATGATCAAGCCAGATCATTAGATTTTAGAGCACGGAAGAAGATGTCGATTTATTTATAAGATAAACAATTGAGGTTGAATTCTGAATCTGGCACTTAATTATCTATATGCTTTGAAAAAAAATCATGTAACCTTTCTATATAATTAAGTAGCACGAAGATAATAGATGGAAAGTAATAGATAACTGTCAAGAACCTATTTAAAGTATGCAATTTGTATATCTTAGTTGGAAACGAAGATGCTTTCTGGGACCAAGGAGAAGGGACTCCAAAAGGAGGGAGAGAAAGGAACATGGGGCAAGGGTTAAGATTTGATCTCAAGGAAAGTTTGATAGTGCAGTAAGAAGTCCTGTAACTCAGAGACTTTTCTTTTTATTTTATTATTATTAATAACTATTATTATTTGCTTCTGCTGCTGTTGTTGTTATTTCCAAAGAGTCTCATGAGACTGACACCGTGTCCTTAATGGCTTAGTCTTCAAAGCTCATATATATCTTAATAAATCTAATTATATCAGTGAATCATTCTAAGTAACATTCATGCTTTGTTTTAGCCCCTTAGCTCAAGATATACACCTGTCATAAAGAGCTATATTTCTCTGACACAGAGATGTAGGAACTGAGTTTTTGTTGGACCTTGTAGGTGGATGTCAAAAATAAAATAAATGCTGAATGAATCTTACAGAGAAATCAATTGTGTCATCCACAGATTTTCTGGGTCAGTAGGTTGGATATAATGGAAGTAGTGACAGATGCCTGTGATGATGACTCTTGGAGTCACCAATCAAGCCACTTAAAAACACAGTGTTTAAAAGAAACTGAAACCCTTCAACTAAAAAGTTCAGGAGAAACGATGTATTTCATGCGGTCAATTAAATATGTGGTGCCATTAATGAAGAGCCCTCACAGTCAACTAAAATTCTTCCCCTGCAAAACTGTACCCATTACCTTTGGGTAACTGTACATAAGGTCTACTGAAGCCCATCGATTCAAGGGTATATTAACACAACTTTACAGTTCTTATGGTGAAGTGTTTTTTTTTTAAGATTTTATTTATTTATTTGACAGACAGATATCATAAGTAGGCAGAGAGGCAAGCAGAGAGAGAGGCGGTGCGGTGGGGGAAGCATGCTCCCTGCTTGCTGAGCAAAGCAGGGGTTCAATCCCAGGATGCGGGGTTCAATCCTAGGACCCTGAGATCATGACCTGACCCGAAGGCAGAAGCTTAACCCACTGAGCCACTCAAGCACCCCAAGGTGGTTGTTGTTGTTGTTTTTAAATGAAATCTTGGTATCTGTGCCCCACAATCCCATTTTAACCCAATGGTCATTATGTGAAAGAGATGCTGCTAGTGACAATTCAATTTGCTTTTTCAAGAATTTGCAAATGTAGGCAATGTCAACTGGGAATGATGCATCCTTTACACAACTTATACATTAAGAAGTGAGCTCTATTGGATTACCATTGTAGAGACAAGAACGGTAAAAACTAAAAATGATATGTTACCTAATCATTACTTTGACAATAATTGTCATGAACAGAATTTCTTTATAGATTTTGGATGTGGCCTTTGAAGCAAAAAAGACTGTCGGCCTGAGCTAAAAGGATTTTTAAAAATTTAATCTTTAAGAGAAGCTCCTGAGATACAGGCTAAAAGAGTTTATAAAGGTCATAAAAAAATTAACTTATCTTGCTGACTGAAGCTTTTTTAATGCACTCTAAGTTACAAAGGAATCGCATCTGGAGCCTTTAGGCCAATGGTCTACTATATTTTTTTCTCATTAGTAGGAACAGCAAAAATCTGCATTTGGATTTTTACCACCGCTATCATCTCTGATTCATTAGTCTTCATGATTGAATATGAGGAGAGCATGGAGCCAGTGGTGTAGGAATATTTTGTACTTATCTCATTTGCTCACACTGCAGTTCAGGAGGCAGCCAGAATCATGAGTGGAAACGGGCCTATTATTGGGGCTAACCACAGTTAAGAGAGAGACTACTGTCAGGTCTGTCCGGAAGAAATAAATACAATAAAAGGTCTTTAAGGCAAAGACTACAACTTCTGTAAAGCAAAATTCATACATCTCTTCATATGTAGTATCAGAAACAAAATGGGAGCGACCTCTGCAGACATCATTGCAGTGGGCTGGATCTCATTCAGGAGAATTGAACCCAGGATACCCAAGTGAGGGGAATTCCACCTTTTTGAGTATCAGCTCCCTTGATCATAAAGGAGGGGTAAAAAATTGGCCCTACCCACCTCATAAGCGATGATAAGATGCATATGAAATAATGTATTTGAAAATGTTTTATTATGGTCAACCTATAAGTGTTCGGTATTATCAATATGATGACCATGAAGACCATGATTATGACAAAAAGAGAGATACATGAATATTGTTATATCTTAGTTTAAATTAGCCCAGTAGACATAGAGAGGACTTTGAAAAGTTGGGGGTACACATTTTATCCTTTATCTCCTTAACATCAACAGTACCAGGCACATAGCAGAAGCTTAATATATACTTTTTATTTAAAAAGATTTTTTTTATTTATTTATTTGTTTGTTTAGTCTTTCATTCATTCATTCATTCATTCATTCATTCATTTTTACGAAAGAGAGAGAACATGTGAGCAAGGAGAGAGGTAGAGGGAAAAGAAGAATGAGAGTCTCAAGTAGGCTCCATGCTGAGCACAGAGCCCCTCTCAGGTCTCTAACTCACACCTTGAGATCATTACCTGAGCCTAGTCAAGAGTCAGCCGCCCAACCAACTGAGCCACCCAAGTGCTCCTTAATACTTTTTAAATGAATAGATGATAATTATTTTATAAGCAGATTAACTTTAGTAATCTCAAGTTAAAAAAAAAAGTAACTCTCACAATGAAAAAACAAGAATCAATTTTTTAAGTCTGTCTACATGATTTACATTATAGCATTAACTGATGAAAACACAAGAATGAAAGATTGCTAGAGCTTGATGCCCAAATCCTCCACATATTAGCCAACACATATGACTTAACCTTTTTCCTCTTCTGTAAGAGGAGGTAAAAGGTAATAATAAGATCAACCTCAGTTGTTGACATTAGCAGTAAAAGAGATCATCCATGCCAAGGGTCTAGCATAGAGCCTGGTCATGGTAGATTTTTAATAAAGGACATGAATGATATTTTTTTTAAATTTTTTTAATTTAATTTCTTTTCAGTGTAATAGAATTCATTTCTTATGCACCATACCCAGTGCTCCATGCAATATGTGCCCTCCACAACACTTGTCAATATGTGCCCCCAATGAGGCTCCCCCTACCTCCCACCCCCCCGCCTCTTCAAAACCCTCAGATTGTTTTTCAGAGTCCATAGTCTCTCATGGTTCACCTCCCCTTCCAATTTCCCCCAACTCCCTTCTCCTAACTCCCCATGTCCTCCATGCTATTTGTTATGCTCCACAAATAAGTGAAACCATATGATAATTGACTCTCTCCGCTTGACTTATTTCACTCTGCATAATCTCTTCCAGTCCTGTCCATGTTGCTACAAAAGTTGGGTATTCATCCTTTCTGATGGAGGCATAATACTCCATAGTGTATATGGACCACATCTTCCTTATCCATTCATCCATTGAAGGGCATCTTGGTTCTTTCCGGAGTTTGGCAACCGTGAATGATCTTTTAATTGCAGGTGTCCTTTGCTATTATCATTTGACTCACCGTTGTTAAAATGTGGGCTTCAGCAGAGGGAGTTTCTCTGACAATTCCATGAATAAGTGGGCCAGACAGGATGTCTGATGTCACACTGATGCTCAGGCTCTCAGGACCAGAGCCTGGCTTTAATTGCCTTCTTTGGGCTCCTTGTTAGGACTGAGCCAATGAACACTTGTCAGGCCTGTTAAAAAAAAAAAAAAAAAAAAAACCAAACCTATAAGATTTTGTAACCCAGCTGCACTATAGTTTAGGCATTTCCTCTCATGTTGAAGTCTTCTCTTTGCTTGAATTTTGACTGGACTGCCTCCCTCAACTTAAATTATTTTTCAAATTAAGAAACTTCCAAAGAGCCAACCTTGAAAACAAGGAGGTCATGTGGGGTGCTTCTCTCAAGTAAATTGCATTCTTCTCATTTGTATTCATAACAGAATCCCCTAACAACTGAAGATATGGTATAGCCAGATGACAGAAAGTACTTTTTGTTAACAAAAAAATCTAGTGTCATTTGACTAGCAACGTTTTTGGTTAGATCTTGCTAGGGCTTTTTTTTTTTTTTTTTCCCACTTTGCCTGAACTCGGATTGGATTACAGGTTCATAGCAGCCTTATTCTTTATTACAAATCATCCCCCATAGAGGTCACTCTCTTCTACCCTTTTTAATCATGATGATGACAGTTGAGAATTGACATCGTGCACTATTGTGTACTGTCAAATGCATAACAAATACCTTAATCAGGCTTAAATAGCTCAAGAACCACAACTATTTATTGCAGGTCAGAGGCAGATTTCTGGAGCTGGCGAGTGGAGATGGGAGGACATGGATTTCAATATGTCCTGCCCCAGATGATTTTCACCTAATTTGATCAAACAGTTGCTTCATTTTATTGGAAACCATGTCTCTTTTACAGTAGCAATAACCTAGATCAAATAATCTAGGCAGAAGAATTAACTAGAATTAACAACCAGATTATACTAGCTATTTCATTGGTTTAATCAATATACAAAATCAGAAACTTGGCAGACAAATGAAATATGGCTCATTTCCTTAACAGGCTGAGGGATCTTAAGAAAGAACAAGGGCATCTGTGGTACTCATTTGGCAATAAATGGACTGCCAACTACAGTTTCCTTCTCTGATTTCTTTCCATAGTCCCTATTTCTAGAGTTCCTACCATTTCTCCCAAACTAGAAGTAACACTCTTTAGAGCTGGTGTATGTCGAAAGTTAGAAAATGACATCTTAAGGACACTAAGGAATCACTTTTTGTTTTCCATTAAAATAGACTTATTTCAAATTCAGAAGGCAGTGATAATAGGCAGCACATTCCACATTGCCTGACAGGTAGAATTAACTACATGAGACTCTATTTCAAAAACTAAAAAGGTGCTTGTTGCTCCCTAACACTCTCAAAGCAAATTCTTTGTGTCTTCTCTAAGCATGCCAAGGTGGGAGGGCATTTATTTCCACAGCAGGAGTCCTGTGGCAACACTCAATCGCTCTGACTTCACATTTATTACGCTAAATGACCGATGAACAGTTAATCACTTGGCCTGAGAGCTGGTGTGGGAGGGGGGCACGCACTGGTTTTCTCTGTATGAGTATTGACAGGCTGGCTTAGAGATCAGCCTGCTTGGTGTTTCAGTCAATTAGAAAACACCTTATCCATGAAGTGGACTGACTGTACTTTCAAAATAAACTTGGATTGGACTAGATGCTGTTCTATTCCAATAAGAATCTTTAAATCATGATCAACAAGGTCAATGTACCTGAAATTATCCATTTTCTCTATTTGGGACATGCTAAACTCTGGCTCTCTATAGTGATTTCTAAAAATATTAGTGGAATAATCAGAATGATAAGTGCCAGAAAAGTTTATGCTGATCTTATAACCACAGCAACCATTTAGAAACATTTTACTTCTCTTCTTTCTCTCAACTCAGAAGTCATTCAACTCTTCCCAAATTACTATGTGAAATGGGTAGCCTACAATTGCAGGTGCTTTAAGTAACATTTTGAGCTCAGGTAAGAGATATGAAGCAGCTACATTCCATTCTGTTTTATGAAAGCATTGATCTTTTTAAGATAAAGGAAAAAATAATGTTGAGTTTTTGAGTTTTTATTATTAATGCCTATGATTTTTCTATTCACCCAGTCAAAACCTCAGCAAGTTTTCCTCAACCCTGATAGGTCCTTGGGTAGGTCTAAAAAGTACACTTGACAAAGATAGATTAACAGGCGAACTGCATATAAATGTATTTAATATAAATTTTATGTAATATTGGAGCCTTCACAAAAAAATGAAGACCCCCAAAGAGACAAACCTGAGTTATTCAATGCTGAATTTGATGAAAAGTGGAAGAATATAATAGGTTAAGGAGTATGGGGTGATGATGGTAGTAATCAGGGAAACTTAGCAAGGCCTGTTCAGATTTTTCTTGGTGGTTCCTTGTCTTCAGAGATAAGGATGCAAATTTCCTCAGGTTTAGGGAAGACACAACTCATATGAGGGTCTTATGGACTATTTGATGAGAAAGGTGAAAAGGTCACTGTGACTTTCTCTATTTTATCAAACTCTCTCAGCTTAAATATTCAATATGGTCAAGTGTCGTATTTTGGGGTACCTTGATCTGAACCCCAACAACTTTCTCCTCTTGCTCACCAATCTGCCAAGTCTTGTGGATTCTACTTGTATAATATCCTGTTCCTTCTAGTCCACTCCCACTGTTCCTGTCCTGGTTTAGATCTTCAATACTCTTCTCCAGGGCCAACTGGACTCCTTAATACCACTCTTTCTGCTCCTTAATCTACTTTACATGCTTTGATCACATTAATCTTCCTAAAGCATAGATTAGATCATGTCATTTCCTTGCTCAAAAATCTTTAATGGCTCCATATTGCTTAATTTTGAAAGTCTAAACTGCTTAGTCCTGTGTTCAGGGGCCAGCCCCATCCTATCTACCTTTTCCAATCATTTCCCTCTGCTTGTCTTCATTCACTCACTAGTTCAGTAACATGAAACTAGTCACTATTCATTACTCATGGTCTCTGTATGAAATTTCCCCTTTCCAAGTGTTTAACCATGCTCACCCTGCCACCCCCCCCCCACTGGATTTCCCTTTTCTGCCCCTATTTATTTTGCAATGGCCAAGTCCTTCCTGCTCAGCTTTCTTTAATTTCTTCCAATTAAAAATAATGTATCCTTCTCATGCCATGTAGAACTGTATCTATATATCTTATGACCCTTTTACCTTGTACAATAGTTCCATATATCTCATATGCTCTTTTAAATGTTTCTATAAATTCCTTGAAAGGAGAATCTAAGACTGTTTCATTTTTACATCCCCTCACAACAGCTATCACAGTGACTGGCATACTGCATCTATTTAATAAATATTTATTGATATATTCCATTCACAAATAAGTGGGTGAATCCTAATTTACTGTCCTTAAACCATCATAAATTTATTTTTTCAGACACCTGCTTTCACCTATTCAGATCTTGAAACATTCCAAATTCTAACAGATGTTTGTGGACAGCTGGGAGAAATTATACTGCAGAGACCAAATCATCAGCTTAGCTCTCAGGCTCACATCTTCACCTGGTTATGTGTTCCAGACAGCTGTGCCTTCTTGGAAATGCACTTGGCTTTAGGAGCAAGCTCTGTTTGTAATACCTCTATAGCATTCCAGAATAAACATGACGGGCCTTGATGAAGAGAAGAATATGTGTGAGTCTGTGATCTATTTATGTTCTTCAGGGACTTACAGTGGACTCATTTTGCATTTGTGAAAATGCTTCTTAGAGCCTCCCTAAATTTCAGATCACAGTCATTTTACTTTTAGTAAAGATAGTTCAGATACCCTGGGATGGGGAAAATATGAGTCAGGAAAATGTATAACTCAGCATATGCTGAAGGCCAGAAACAAGACCAAATGATGCATATTTAGACTCACTCTTCCTGAATTGGATGCATGTTCTGCATCTGAATGTGCATTAACTTTGGCTATTCAGTCATTTTTAAAACTTGTCTGCCCTGAAGCTGTTCTTCTCATTCTCTTGGGACCATGGCCAGAGGAAAAACATTAGTGATTACCCATGTTACCTAATCTCCCATGGTGTATTTTATTCCATGCCCTTTGTTTCGTTCCTTTCCACCTGATTACTCACATGTACCCCCTCCTGTACTCTCTGTTGGGTAAGTGTAGATGGAGAAAAAAAAACAAATATGTCCATGGTTGTCACTAGTAGACACCAGTTTATAAATAGTACTGGTTTGACTGTGCACTGGTTTTCTGAATACAAGAAGGTCAAGAAAAACATTTTCTTTTGGAATGAAAAAAGGAGGTTAAAACAAGAGTTTTAATAACAGGCTTGACACAGAGCAGTGTAATACCAGCATGAATTACACTTGGTACCAGACTTTTATTGGAAGTCCTAGATTGCTTTGTTCCTGTCCCTGACATAATATTCGGAGTTGGGTTTATATTTATCCAGAAGAGAGCTGCTTGCTATAGTCCATGCAAATCAAATGCTTGATTTATGCACCATTCTACTGGAGGGTGTAACATTAAATTTAATTTTGTGAGGAAAGCCTGAGGTGTTTCAATGCCTGGGCTTGACATTGTGAACTAGGCAGAGAGGTGCACAAGAATTCATTATGGTTTCCAATATGCGAAATGCAGCATTTGAATGAAACATTTGTCTCTTGTCAAAAAGGCGTAATGTCTCCTCTTGGTAAAATATTTCCACCCCCATCCTTCAGGACACACCAGCACATTTTTGGCCTTCATCATAGAACTTGATGAAAGATGAGTGACTACAGGCATTTGAGGGACTGGGAAGACATCAAACAACATGTGTCTGTGAAATGATCAGTTATCAATAAAATCAACCCAACTGCCTTCACCTTAATATTGAATGTTGCTGCAGTTTATATTAACTGTGTTAATTGGCTATATCACAAATGTGTGATTTTTCATCTTTAGCGGGATGCTATTTACCAACCTCCTGCTCATTACTGTTCGGCTTCCTTTTGCATCCCCTACAGAATCTATTCAACATTTAACTACACTGTCTCCAGTAACCCAACCTCCATGCCAAGTCCTCAGCACACCTTAAATCCTGCTATTTCCTTCCTCAGGAGACTTGGGGCTGTTAGGAACCAACACCATTGACATTCCTTCTGTGCAGTCAGCACTATTCTATCATCATCATCATCATCATCATCATCATCATCATCATCATTTTTCCACCACTGCTCCTGGAAGAGAGTCTGCACCCTTTGACATGGAGGTAAGGCCTGTAGTGACCCATCCTGCCCTCACCTTCCCCTTCATCTCCTTCTCAGCCTACACACAGTGTAAGCCATCAGAGGTGTACCTTGGCTCCCCACTGCTCTATCTGCCTGGAATGACCTTTCCCTGTTTTACCACCAGCAAATCCCATTTCTCTGTGAAGCTTTTCTCTGTCCAGAGAGACTTGCTTACTCCATTCATAGCACTAGTATAAAAACAATATTACATTTATTTGTACTGGGCCTATCTTGCTACCAGTTTTAAATGCATCCTATTTGATTTTGAATCATTCAGAGCATCTGGCACAGAATATGGTACATAGTAGCTACTCTAAATATGTCTAGAATTAAGTTGAATGAAATGATGGCAGGAGAAAAATACATGTGTGTCAGACAAAAACAATTGATATCCATATTATATCAATTTTTTTTTACATTTTGCCAAACTAATACAAGTAAAATCATTGACACTAACTTTTATCTTTGAAAATTCTATATTTGGGGCCTAGCAGTGACATAAATCAGCTCTACTTTGAGCTTTTTCTTTAACTATTATATATACATGTCTAATCAGTGAAATAAATACAGACATACAGAATCTGAAGCATATTTTAGATCACCAGTTTCTTGAAAATTTGCATAAAAAGAGGATTTGTTCTCTGCAAGTTTCCTGAAGAACTTCTCTCTATAGGCATGCCTCCTAAAACATTTTCACCTAAACAGTCAGGAATAGTAATATTCATTTTTTAATATTAAAGTACTTAATTATAAATTTAATATTAGGTATTTAAACACTATAAATTGATTAGACTCAATTATGTCAGTTGACAGAGGTCAGTTAAAAACAACCATGTCCTTGTATGAACTATACCTCAATGCTCTACCTGTCAGAATTCCACTGAAGTATGTTTATTTACATTCTTATCGCCTGTTACTGTGAAATCTGGGAGGCACACCTTTAATTTTAAATTTAAAATGGAAGTGAGAGCACATTATTTCCAATCCTTGTCTCTGTTCAATGCAAACAGGTAAGAAAGAAGACAAAGTGCTTTTCTTCAAAATGCCAGTCAGAAGTAATAAAAATCACTGTTCCAATCCATGGGGCCACTGGCCAAAAGTGACAAAAGGATAACGATATAGTGTGCAAGTGTGTGGACTGAAGAAACTGGTCCGAAGGGAAAGTCTTACTGAAATGCTATATCCTCACATACTCAAAACAAAGCTACCTCTGTCAATTAAACACTGCCCTTAGCTTTATTCTCCACCTGACTCCCCAGTGGGTACCTGCACGTGTGTGTGTGTGCACAAACATATAACTTGACTTGCACTGAAACTTATTTCCAAAAGATTTTGTTCGTTTAAAGATTTAGTTATTTATTAGAGAGAGAGGGGGAGAGAGAGAGAGAGCAGGAGCTGGAGAGAAAGAAAGAATCTCAAGCAGAGTCTGCAAGGAGCGCAGAGCCTGAGGCAGGGCTCCATCTCACCACCGTGAGATCATACCTGAGCCGAAAGGGAGAGTTCGGCGCTTGACTGACTGAGCCACCTGGGTGCTCCATTTCCAAGGGTTTTTAAGGTCTCTTGCTTATTGGGAAGTAAGTAAAAAGCAGGTCCCAGTTATAGAAAAATGTGTGAAGGAAGGGAAATTAGCTAATCTGCATTCTGAAGCTTAATTGCAATGGTTCTTCAGGATAAAATCCCTAGACTAGAAATTAGAATTCTAGGATCAGTTCTGCCATGGAGCAAGCAAGCTAAACATGTCGACCCAGATAAATCATCCCACCTTCCGAGCTTCAGTTTCTTCATCTGATGCTGGCACAGTTAGAGAATTCTCCCCTGCACTAAAGAAAAAAGTTCCGAGAGATAAAAAGAAAGGCAAGCTCTGTAGAAAGAATGAGCAGCTATAGTATGGGTACTGCCTTAATGGATGAGTAAAGTGAATGCAGTAAAGTGGTAGAGAAGCTAGATTCTGGAAGCTGTTAAAAGCTCAGCTAGAATTAAGAAGCTAAGCCAAAGGAACCCTTTTGACACAAAGTTTCAATTTCTTAACTGTATTAGTTAACACATCATTGTGATGTGTTCTTGAACAGAAGTAAGGAGAGGATGGAAATAATTGGAATACTGGTCGTTGGGGTGAACTGCGAGGTCAGGGAAATCAACTATTTCCCATAATGCAAATCCTCTAAGGGCCTGCACTTGGGTGGTGGGAATTCACCCTTAGAGGGCAATTCAAGCCCTTAAAAAAAACCAGCTTCCCTCAGACCCGAGTCGTCTCTTAAAATTGGGCTGCTTCCATAGATTTTCCTGTGTGATTAAAAGCACCTATCATGTGAATTCAGACTCAATCTAGTCTACTGAGTGTCAACATTTAGACCGATGTACAGATGGGGTAGCACTTTTTAAAAATACCACAAATGGGATAAATCCAGTTTTTACTTAAACTAGAATTAAATCAGTCTAAGAAACATCTTTTATGACACTTGCTCAAACCTCTAAAGGAACTGCCTTTATTGATTTGCACATTTCTATCCTGTCCTTAATGACCATTATACAAAAGAGAGTGTTCCATGTGCCAGGCACAGTTTTAGGCACTATAAATGCATCGTGTCTTTTAATCATTGCCAAATCTCTGAGGCAGGTGCTATTATTACTCCTATTTTATAGACAAGAATACGTTGCATGGCGAGATTCCGTAACTTGCCCATATTTGTATCATAGATCGGTGACAGACCTGGGAACCTGATGGTTGGGTTGAATAGACACCGTACTTCTCACTTGTAAGCATGCTGCCTCTGGTCTGAAAGGATTGGTCTGTAGCGGCCACACAAGTTTTCCTTCACATCTATCCCACCTCAAAGAAAACAAGTGTTAATGATGGGTCACTTTGCTTCAGACCAAGAATGTTATCCAGCACAGAGGCTGGAGATTTCTTTCACCCTTGTAGTAGGATACCCTTTGGAGATGAAACTTAACCATACCAAAACTCAGATCAGTCTGCCTCAACTAAAAACCTGTTCTTGGTGGCATATCAGGAGTGGGATGGTGCCGGCTGTTCACCCCAGGCAACAAAAATACTGCTCTTGGAAAGTTGTTCTGTAGCTCTGAGTTTAAAACAGTTGCTATAGAAAGGGTTGACTTTTTCTTAACGTTAAAATTATTTTATTGAATGGTTTTTCCCTATCATTTAAAAAAAATTATTTTTTTAAATTAGTTTTCAGTGTGCTAGAATTCATTGTTTATGCACCACACCCAGTACTCCATGCAATACGTGCCCTCCTTAATACCCACCACCGGGCTTCCCCAACCTCCCACCCCACACCCCTTCAAAACCCTCAGATTGTTTTTCAGAGTCCATAGTCTTTCATGTTTCACCTCCCCCTCCAATTTCCCTCAACTTCCTTCTCCTCTCCATCTCCCCATGTACCACCTTAAACCAGTTTAAATAGCCAAAATTAACTAGACAATAAACAACAAGTGTTGGAGAGGATGTGGAGAAAGGGGAACCCTCTTACATTGTTGGTGGGAATGCAAGTTGGTGGAGCCACTTTGGAGAACAGTGTGGAGATTCCTTAAGAAATTAAAAATAGAGCTTCCCTATAACCCTGCAATTGTACTACTGGGTATTTACCCCAAAGATACAGATGTAGTGAAAAGAAAGGCCATCTGTACCCCAATGTTCATAGCAGCAATGGCCACGGTCACCAAACTGTGGAAAGAACAAAGATGCCCTTTAATGGACGAATGGATAAGGAAGATGTGGTCCATATACACTATGGAGTATTATGCCTCCATCAGAAAGGATGAATACCCAACTTTTGTATCAATATGGATGGGATTGGAAGAGATTATGCTGAGTGAAATAAGTAAGGCAGAGAGAGTCAATTATCATAGGGTTGACTTTTAATATTACATTTTACCTTCAAATAGGTACATGTGTATTTCTTTTTTTTTTTTTTTAGATTTATTTATTTATTTATTTGACAGACAGAGATCACAAGTAGGCAGAGAGGCAGGCAGAGAAAGACAGAGAAGGGGAAACAGGCTTCCGGCTGAACAGAAAGCCTGATGTGGGGCTCGATCCCAGGACCCCGGGATCATGACCTGAGCAGAAGGCAGAGGCTTAACCCACTGAACCACCCAGGAGCCCCGGTACATGTGTATTTCTTATTCTTTGACAAGATATTTTAGATTCTTCATGGAAGTTAATTCAGAGAATTCTGATGATACAGTCCATTCAGGCTTACTTTGGCTATTATTTGTGTCTCTACTCCAGTGGTATTACATATGGCTGTTTTTAAGCAGCAGATTCTAAATAAACAATAGCAGCACTGTGGTTGTGAAATGAATAGAACTGGAGTTAGTTCAATTATGTAGTTCTTTCTAAAGCAATGGATTAAATCACGCCAATGTTCTCCATCACTCAGCCAATTTCTGATTTTTGCAAAAGATGAAAAATCTCAAAAGTTTTTACAGTATATATAACAAACATATGATAAACTTTTTGCTGAAGATATTTTAGTGGAAATTTTTTGACTGCAGAGATATTTGCAAGCTTCTAAAGGAACAACACATTGGACAGTATTGAAATTCCTGAAACATTTTTGTAAAATGAGATTATTTAGGAATTTCTAATCAATGTATTCTTCTTGTTACCCCTTTTTTATTTTAAATATTCATTGCTTCGTAGGAAAAAAATGTTCTAAATTTCAAAGGAATAAAAATGTTCTTCATTAAATTATGTTCAAAAGTGGTTTAACATATATGACTATACTGAACAAAAATATGCAAATACCTATTTAACAATGTCATTGACAAATTTGCAGGCTTCCAAACACAAAAAACTATAATACTATTATTTATTACTATAACAAATAGTTTTTCTTTTCAAATAAACATATTAACAATCTACAGTTTTTTCTGCTTTTGTACTGTTTGTAATATATTTAGTACAGAATATATATAATATAAAATCTCTTAAATTTTTAATGCTGTTTTTTATTGGCATGATTATTTATACCAACTTCAATTTTTATTTATTTATTTTTGAAGATTTTATTTATTTGACAGAGAGACAGCAAGAGAGGGAACACAAGCAGGGGGAGTGGGAGAGGTAGAAGAAGGCTCCCCACTGAGCAAGGAACCTAATGTGGGGCTCGATTCCAGGACCCTGAGATCATGACCTGAGCAGAAGGCAGATGCTTCATGGCTGAGCCACCCAGGCACCCCTCAACTTGTTTTTAAAAGGTCAACATCCACATTTCTTTGTTGGCTCTTGGTATTTTTTGTTTATTTAATAATTCTTAAAAATACTTCTATAGAGGAAGTAGAGGAAGATTATTTAAAAATGACCCTCTCTTGATATCAGATATGATAGGTAATATATCACCTATCTAAGCTCTAAATATAGGAATAAAGAGTGTGTGTGTGTGTGTGTGTGTGTGTGTGTGTGTGTGTGTGTTGCATGGCAGTATAAAATATATTTCTAACTTGGGAACATGGTAAAAAATGTTTGGAAGTCATTGATGTGGAGGGTCAACACTAGAGGTAGGCTCAGGGAATGAGAAAATCTCTCTCCTCTTTGAAGGCCCCAAGCTTTTACCTGCCTTCACAAAGGAAACCTTATATCTCCTCATGGTTTCAGCCAGGTTTCCAAGGCCCTGTCCTTTGACCTTTCCAGAAAATTAAGAGGCTTGAAGGAGACCGATGGAAGAATATTTCTGGTAACACCCAACATTGACAAAATTCTGCACTTGTTCTAAATATATTAATAAGGAATTGTCCATTACACTATTTCCTGTTCCTTACTGACTGTCCAACATGAAGAATTTCTTTAAGAAATTTGATGAAAGAAAACCCTCTTTTCTATAAATTGGTAGGTGTCCTCCCCTTGACCCTAAGTGCTGGAAAACTCTGAGGCTTCTGGAGTGTTTGACCCTTGTCACTGTGATGTGGTTTGGCCTGCTCTGTTCCTTAGTCCTGGTTTTCTTTCATGTGTTTGTATAGTGTTTACTCCATTCTAATGGACAGATGCTCAAATCTCTTTTGAAAAAAGAAAGAATGTATGTGGAAATACAAATGTCACTCCATTGGGCAGGGAGGTTTTCTACGGTGGAGACTGGGCTTTTTGTTCATATACCTCTAGTGCCTGCCTTACTGAGTTTGGTGAATAAGACACAAGTCAATTCAATATTACAGACATACAAAATGCAGGAAAAATCAAACCAAAAAAGAAAGATAGATTAATTTCAATATAGACTTTAAATGTCTACTTACTTCTAAATAATTCTTCTCTTTTCTTTTCTGTATTCACACTCAAATCCATACCATATTGATGACTACTTACTCTGTCCATACCAGATGCAACCTATAAATCCTTTTCTTGCCTGGAGAAAAGAAGGAAAGCATTAGAAAGGGAGAATCAAGACAGTGAAAGAATTAGAAGTTGACACATTGGAAAGCTGAATCATGAAAACTGACCACAGGCCAAAGAATAGGGATTAATAGCATCCCTGTCCCTTTCCCTGACTGATTTTTGTCCACAGCACAGGTAAGCTTCTAATATACTATATAATTTACTTATTCAATTACTCTTTTATTTGCCTCTTCCCCCTAAAATGTAAGTTCCATGAAAGGAGGGATTTTTTTTTTCCCCACTGCTTTGTCCCTTGTACCCTGCACATAGTGGGTACTCATTGGCTCCAGAAACCACACTTAACCAATATTCTATTCTACTATGACTTTTTTAAAAATTTTATTTATTTATTTGAGGGTGAGACAAAGAGAGGGAGAAAATGAGAAAACAAATGGGAGGAGGGGCAGAGGGAGAAGCAGGCTCCCCACTCAGCAAGGAACCTGATGCAGGACTCCATCCCTGGACCCTGTGACCATGACCAGAGCCAAAAGCAGGCATTTAATGGACTGAGCTACCCAGGCGCCCTCTAATTCTTGAAACAATCAATAGTTTCGCCCCATCTTGCCTAGCCCCACCATAGCAAACCTGCTTGCTGGAGTCTGTCAGGCATGAATTTTTGTCTAAGACAGGAAAAGAGTGAGAGAGATTTAAGAATCCCAAATTGAGGGGCACCTGGGTGGCTCAGTGGGTTAAAGCCTCTGGGATCTGGGATTGATCAAGCTCCACATCCGGCTTTCTGCTCAGCGGGGAGCCTGCTTCCCCCTCTCTCTAAGCCTGCTTCTCTGCCTACCTGTGATCTGTCTGTCAAATAAATAAATAAAATCTTTAAAAAAAAAAAAAAAGAATCCCAAATTGAGTAGGACTTCCATGTACCTTCTAAACTCCAACAAATCCTTAAACACTGGCGAGGGAAGCTGTTGTGTTCTTGGGACCTAATGTACTCAGTGACCATGAGGCCAGCTCCTAGCCAGCAAACTGGGTCTCCCTGCATATCAACAACTACAAACACAAACACAGCTGTCAGGCTTAATGGGCTCGTTCCCCACTCTTCTTCTTCATACCACCCACAAACAAATTGTGATGATCAAAAAAATAACTTAAGTGTACCAGGATAAAAGCCACTCAATAAACTAGGATTCCAGTCTTCTCTCCTTTGTGTTTCATCAGAAAGAACTGGGGTGCAGAGATAAATAAATGTTTTGCTTCATTTTAGAAATCCTGATCACTGAGAAGGCAATAGGACAAAAGCCAAAGCCTGTCAGATTTTAAGTCAGGAGATCTTGGTTCTAGTCAAACGTCGGTTACTACTATAACTCTGGGAAAATCAAATTTCTATCTAGGACTCAGGCTTCTGGTCTGCAAAATGTGGATAATAGTATTAATAACCTCAGGTGGTTGCTATGAGGCAAAATTAAACAACATGTTGTAGAAACAGGGATCATATTAATATAAAAAATAATATCAGGTGTTACTCTCCTCTGAAATTAATATATATTAATATAATTTTATCTCTATATAATAAATAATATATGTGATAATATATCTCTGTATATATAATGATATATATATACAATGTAATTATAATACAATATATAATGTAATATATATATTTATAGAGAGAGAGAGAAAGATAATTTAAAAGATTACAAGTATATAGAAAGGACACTAAAAAAATGACAGGTGAATATCCAAAAGTATGTTTATATCAAAATAATTTCCTGCATTCTGAGTTTGCCAATTAGGGTATTTAACAACACTGCTAGATACATATTATTTTCCCATTTTAGGGATAAGAAAAATGAGGTTTAGAGATCATAACTCTTTCAATATACACTTATTGAGCACCTCCAGTTTAGGCCCTGAAAGTTACTTTCCCAAGGCAACACTACCGCCAGGCAACAAAATCAGGATTCATACCTAAGTCTGTCTTGAGTATAAAACCCACTTTAACAAAAATGATACAAAGTCTCTAGAAGCTTAAGAAATACTAGAGCTCATTCATTCTCAGCCCTCTACTCCATGAAGGATTAAATTCCATGAAAGAATCTCTGTGTCATTAATAACTAAGATGAGACCCCTCACAGGCTGCTGCTGGAAATCCCAGATGACTTCGCCAGCACACTGGATGATGAAGCAGAATCCAGGAATTCGGTTTAACAACTATCTACTCGTCATCAAGGATGAGCCAGGTAATATGTCCGGTGATTGTAGAGACACAAACATGAATAACAATGTCTCTTTCCTAGAGAAACTCAAAAGCTAGTAGGGGAAGAGTTGGGGAAATGGACATGGGAAAGGACAAGGGCATTGAAGGACAGCTGGAGATCCTGGTTGACAAACTTGTTTCTGAGCACAACAGACAGCTCCCCAGTTTAACATCATCCTTTTTCATGTGTGTGTGGAGGATGGAAGGACCCTAAAGTTTCAGGTAGATAGGAAGCAGGTAAATGGTGTGTACGTTATAGGTATGTTATGTGAGATCTGGGCAAAACTCAAGTTTTATTAAAAATAATCAATCTTTGGCTATAGGTACTAATGTTTGATTGGCACTTCATGATCCCCAAAACACATTGTCAAAAAGAATATCCCTCCCAAGTAAAAACATTATGATTTACCAAAAAGCCTTGGTAACTTTCTTTTCAGGAAGTGAAGATGCAGATCTGCACTCTTCTCTATACAAAATTAACCGTCATTAATCCATCCCCTCCAGTTCATCCGTATTAGGAGTTTTATGTTAGACTAGTTTTCATTACAAGTGGGGGGTGGCAGGGAAAAATATATGCCCTCTTTTTTTTTTTTTTAATATTCTGAAACGTATATGGCAGGCATCTCAGAAAAATGAGTCACATTTCCATATGAAGATTCAGGATTATCAGTAAACCTGATGAAAGCTAAATTCTCTTTCCCAGACATAATTGCCATACAGGAGCATTTCTCTCTCCCCTGTTCTCAATCTTCATCATTATGCATGGAGCAGTGAGCACACTGCAGAGCAGGAGGGCATAGTTAATCTCTGAAGTTTAAAGTTTGTTAAAATGCACATAACTGTACATATTAAAAATCTAAGCTTCTTCTGTCTCCCAAATGCAGAGGAGAGCTAGGTTTGAAATTAAAGATAAAAAAGGAGAGCTAGGTTTGAAATTAAAGATAAAAAAGGAAACTGCAGAAAATTGTTCTGTTTCTCTCTCTGTCATAAATTGATCAGGACGGAGCTACACGACAAATTCAATGAAATAAAATTAGTTTTGATAACTCAATGGGAGTTCAAGAGGAGCACCTGAACACCGTATTTGCAATGAACATTTGGAAAGACTTAGTCTCTCAGCCCCAAAGCACTGATGCAGGCTCTATGAATTTTAATGAAGAGTAACCACACCTACAGGCAAATGGTTCTCTAATGTTCATTTCCTCCCATATTCCTTTTCCCCCAAAATGTTCCTTTCAATGCCTCCTGAACAATTCAAGCAAATGTCTCATGCTCTGTGCCCTACAGTTGGAATCATACTTGCTAGCCTGATTTCATATGCAGGCCTTTAGAATTTGAGTTGTCTCAGAAGCCACTGATTTTTCAATGGTTGCTTCCATTCTGCAGGCTGGAGTGACTTGATCCAGGCCTAGCAAGAATAGCTGGTGAAGATTTCATCTCAAAGTAAATGTCAGTCACAAGTGTGGGCCACAGCTGGGTACGTACATGAACTGTAGGAGTTTGTTCAGGAAGGAGAAGGGAATGAGCACTCATGGGAGGACTGCACAGGGTCTTGTGCGTTGCTGCATTATCTCATTCAGTTTTTACAGTTCTTTGAGATGAAGATTATTATACACTCTTGATATATTAATTCATTCAAGAAATATTTTTCAAGCATCTATTACCTCCCATGCATTGTTTACAAGTAAATTAGACTATAAAGTCCCATCTTTTATGGAGCTTCATTGGATGACACACATTTGAAGAGCTTTAAGTCCATAGAGCATTCATGCATAAATATTAATAAAAGGCTACCAAATCAGTTATTAGACATCCCTGATACACGTTCAATATCTTTGAAGTGATTTGTCACTATAAAGCATATAAAAGAGCTTCACCTATATATATTATATATGTATGTATGTGTATATATATATATATATATATATATATGTATTAGAATATTCCTGAACTGAAAAATGGGGATGAGAATACTTATACCTAGAGTTGCTTTAAGGGCTATAGGAGATAGCATATATACATTTTGGGCTCAACAAATGTTATTTGCCTCTCTATTTCACTTCCTTTCCCTCCAACTTATTCAAACATAATTTACCACTAACTGATATGCAATTTAAGAAACACTTATGTTGGATTTCCGTGAGGGGAGAGTGATTAATTTCTAAAGTAATAAAAAGGTGTATTTTTAAAAATTTTTATTTAAATTCAATTAATTAACATATAATGTATTTTTGGTTTCAGAGGTAGAAATCAGTAATTCTTCAGTTTTAAATAATAGCCAGTGCTCATTACATCACATGCCCTCCTTAATGTCCATCACCCAGTTACCCCATCCCTCCACCCCTCGCCCTTCCAGGAACCCTCAGTCGGTTTCCTATGATTAAGAGTCTCTTATAGTTTGTCTCCTTCTCTGGTTTCATTTTGTTTAATTTGTTCCCTCTCTTCCCCTATGACCCTCTTTTTTGTCTCTTAAATTCTACATATCAGTGAGATCATATGATAAGTATGAAAAGGTATCTTTTAAATGGAACTTACCTATGAGACAATCCCATTGCCTGACATCTATGGATAGCATTAGAGTTTTGTTGAATTAAAAAAAAAAAAAAGAAAGGAAAGGAGAAAAACTACACAAAACCCCATAGGTTTTGTACATCTATTCTATTCTATATGTAACAAAAATATATATATATTTGTAACCTGTAACAAATATATATATTATATACATATACATATATACATTATATATTAATATATTATATGTATTATATGTATATGTGTATATACATATAATATATATAATATATATATATAACTACAGTCCAGCTTAATTGCAGCAAAATTTTATGAAAGTCTTCTCTACATTCTTCTTCTAGTATATCTAAAACTTATAGTTTTGAGAAAGATATGAGAAGGAAAACAGCAATACATGATAAAACATCAAGAAGAGTCATTGATGCCACCATGAAAAAATATTTAGTAATAAACCTATGCTGAACTTGCTAATGTACATTGTGTATTCATTTCTCTCCCTCCTTCTCTTTCTCATTTCTCATTTCTGTCAAATTTCCCAAATACAAAATTTGGAACAATATATTGTCAAGAGTCTCCAGCAGATGGTGATAAAAGCATTATCAGATTGGATTTAGGATTATTCCCATCAGTTAAAAAAATATGTTAGCACACTTTTTTCTTCTTCCTGAAACTCTCAAAGAAAATTCAAAAAAGGGGGGGCAGTCTCAAAATAATCCTAGAAATCAACAAACCCAAAGGATCTTATTATCCAAACAACTATTTTGCACATTTCTCTCAAAGTCCAAAGACATTCCTGGAGTGTTTTAGTCTTCATTTCAAGAGCCAACACTGAACACTGTTTCTCCTTATGATAAATATCCATAATAAAGTTGGCCTAAAAAATATTTTGTTTCAAAAAAAGTTTTTGTCCCAATTACCAAAATCTTGTATTTATTTAATTTTTTTCAAAATCTCTTAAATACTCAGTTTCAAAGATGAACCATAATTAGGCATAACTATGTTTTATGATGATGTCCTCCAGAAGAGTCTAGTAAACAGTTAGACACAGTCATGTGACTTTATAGAGATGACTGTTCCTCTCTGCCTGTTAATCAGCTTTGGTAAGAGACTATTACAGTGGTTCTCAACAGGAGGCAATCCTCACCCCCCCAGTCCCATTCTCCCTATCTCTGGGGATATTTTTGGTTTAACAACTGGGGGGTGCTATTGACATCTAGTGGGTAGAGGCCAGGGGTGCTACTAAACATCCTCCAGTGCATGGGACAATCCCTACAACAATGAATTATCTACCACAAAATGTCCACAGTGCCTAATGAGAAACTCTATGTTAGAAGATCTGTGAAGATGCTTTCAACTTTGAATTTTACACCATTAGTAGGTTTATTATATGAGATGGGATTATCAGCAGCTAGCTAAATAAGCAACATGTATTACATGTCCACAGTAGACATATAGCCCCCAGGCTATAAAAGATTTTAAGATGCATTTCCAAATGAAATGTAAAGTCAACCATTGTGTGTTGTACCCAGAGTAAACTGGCTGGAGTACTGCTGGATGATCTGCATGGTTTATTAACAACTTTTTACTTCAAGCCAGATCCTGACTGAAGCCCAGATACTTGGCTCAAACTAAAGCAAAATAGTTGTGAAGACCGTTGTGAAGAGACAGTTCTCTCCCTTGGAGCAGAGTTTACAATGATTTTCAAATAATTTATTCTTGAAGGTAATTGATGAGGAGTGGATCGGCAGAGGTGGCAATGGCAGTAGTAGCAGAGGCTTAGAATATGCTCAATTATCTCATTACCACAGAACAACTAGAGAGCCAAATTAAAAACTCAGGGATGAGGCTTACAACAAAATGAGGTTATATGAATCCAAGATACAAGCAAGTGAGGACAAACCACCACCAGCCACAAAATCTGCCTGCTACCATTACTGCAAGAAATTGAAGATAACAACAGAGGGCTGTGGACTGAGAAAGGAGAACTTCAAAATAGCCAACCAGTATTACCAGAAATCATGGAAGGCCAGCTCAAAAGTTGTGACTGATACTGAGATGGTTTTGCTCAATCTAATAGTATATAAGTACAAGCAGCTTAAGGAACAACCCAAACCCAGAAGGTCTGGAGCAGTTCAGCCACTGTGCACACATGAAACCAGCCAGCCAGGGATCCCATCCAGGACAGGGTTTCATAATGAGGAGAAACTGCTGAGAGTAGAATCAAAATAAAGAAGGATAAGGACAGTAGAGACAAAGAAAGGAAATGGTCCAGATAAAAGTGGGATCCAGGGAAAACTGTCAAGAAATCTTAGCAATCAAGCCAGGAATACTTTTTAAACCATGCTTTTTAGCACTACATGAAAATAAGCAAACAATAAAAAAAGAGAAGAGGGAGTTCTGTGAATTTAGGAAAGCTGTCTGAACCAAATCTCCTAACAATTTGAAACATTAAATTCAAGCCAAGGTGAGTAGCAGTAAAGTTTTGAGGTCTACATCTTAGATAGTTACTATAAAGGGAAAAAAAGCGAGGAGCAGAGTAACATCTCTACAGTCCAGGGCTGTCCAATAAAATTTTCTTCAATGACAGAATTGTTCTGTATCTGTGCAGTCCAGTATAGTAACTATTAAACACATGTGGTTATTGACTAGTGAGCTCGAGGAAACAAATGTTTAATTTTATTACATTTTAATTAACTTAACTCCAAATAGCTACATGAGGTTAGTAGGTACAGTATTGGACAGCACAGCTATAGAAATTCTGCAAAAAAGACTCACTCAAAAACAGACCAAAACTGAAATAAAAGAAAATATGCTAAAGGCACTAAGAACACCATGCAACATGAAACATAAATCCTATTGAGAATTACTCAGAATTAATATACTAACATTCAGGAAGTGATTAAAAATGAAGAAAAATTTTTTTAGAAATTAAGACTAAATGAAAAGAAAACAAGAATAAATAAACACCACAAATTATACATTAATAGAAATAGAAGATAAAAAAGAAAAAAAAGATGGGATTGGGAGGGAGACAAACCATAAGTGACTCTTAATCTCACAAAACAAACTGAGGGTTGCTGGGGGGAGGGGGTTTGGGAGAAGGGGGTGGGATTATGGACATTGGGGAGGGTATGTGCTTTGGTGAGTGCTGTGAAGTGTGTAACCTGGTGATTCACAGACCTGTACCCCTGAGGATAAAAATATATGTTTATAAAAAATAAAAAATTTAAAAAAAAATAAAAATAAAATAAAGTGAAAAAAAAAGAAAAAAAATTTAAAAACAAAAATAAATGAAAAATAGATTAAAGTGATTTGGGAAAGAAAACAGGTATTGGATACTGCCTAAGAGGACCCAATATATAGGTAATAGGAGTATCTGAGTAATAAAAGCTGATGTTAATAAGTATTAAAACAAATACTAGAGAGTGTAAATCGAGAACAAATTAGAACATGTTAGAGAGAATTGAGCCCACGTGTTGAAAACGCACACTGTATACACCTGAGAATGACCCCAAACAAACAAAAAACCCTGCATATTCTCATAAAAAATAAGCAGGAGGGGTGCCTGTGTGGCTCAGTGGGTTAAGCTTCTGCCTTCAGCTCAGGTCATGATCTCAGGGTCCCAGGATCATCAGGTTCTCTGCTCTGCAGGGAGCCTGCTTCCCTCTCTCTTTGCCAGCCTTTCTCCCTACTTGTGATCTCTGTCTGTCAAATAAATAAATAAAATCTTTAAAAACAAAAACAGGAATTTAAAGAAAAAGAAAAAAATTCTTTTGGAATATAAACTAAAAGAGCACATAACTTATGTAATAGATTGGTCTATTAGATTGTCACCAAGTTTTTCAACAACACTGTATGCCAAAAGTCAACTGAGTTACTAATTTAAAATACTTGAGGAAAAAAAGATAGGAAGCATGATGGGGTCCATGATCAAAGGAGCGAGATACAAAGTGAAGGTCAAGCAAAGCTTTATTTTGCACCAGCACCGAGAATCAAACCGACTGGCTGGGGCCGTCTCTTACAGAGAGAGTGACCCCCCACCATCCCTACCAACCTCACAGACTAGCTTTTATAGAACAAAGGCCATGTAGTTGAGCCTGGCCAATGAGATTGTAACACACAGAGAAAGTTGCATAGTCATCTAGGTCACACATGGGTTTCCATTTGAATTACAATTTACCCTATAGTAGCTGTTTGACTAGTCTATCACTTTGGTCAGAATTGGCGCCCAAGTTTGGCACCCAAAAGGCAGGTTTTACATTCTTTGGTGGTTAGGGAGATAGTATGTGTGCTTTACTGACTGGATGTCTCCGTCTGACCTGACCCGTCCTTGTATTTGGGTTCTTTTATCAGGGACTGGTCGACCATATTTTACTGGTTTCCCAGACTTGTTTCTAAGTAAGTTCCTCTGTGGGGGCAGGGTCAATTTAAGTTTACTGCACAAACAGCAAAATGGCTGTTTTACTGAGATGGAATTGCTCTGGCTAAGTAGGCCCTTACAAGCATAGTTTCTATCTTCAGGAAAACTGAGCTTCAAGTGAAAAGGAGAGACAGCAAGCAATAATTCAAGTCCTGTTGTCCTTAACAGTGCTTCTCAAACAATCTACCAGGGAACAAGTTTCAAACAAGCCACATGACTAAAGATTGGTGACAAGTATTAGATATACATCTACTTACAAAATTAAGATTTAGTGAAGATTAAGAGGGGAAGATTGTAGTATGTAATGGCTATGTGATCTGACAATGTAGATTCAGTATACCATTAATATGTAGGGAGTATGAAACTAATCACATGCAAATAATAATTACCACAATTAATTATTAACTAATAAAAATACTTATTTTTAGATTTTTAAGAATTGGCAGTAGTAGTTTAGTATTGTTCTGTCACTAGTGTATATATAAAGAACAATAACAAATAATGATGGGAATTTTCTAGTTCTATTAACTCCAGTGTCCTTGAGAGCTAAGATTCTCGACTGGAATTAAGAGGCTAAAGATATAATATAGATTGCATTGTAGTTAAGTAAAACCACTTTAATCCTAAATATAAATTGGAAATATTGGTATAAATTTATAAGCATTTTGTGGTTACATATGAAAAAAATTATTTCAGTTTTATATCTTTATATTTGTATAATAAAACATATAATGCATATTATATATTATTCATACTATAAATATTTACATATATAATATATTACAAACACATATGCATATTAGCATATATCACATATACATGTTGTATATACCCTAGATATTTCTAATAAAAGACCTGAAAAAATAACCACTCAAGTAGAAATAAGAAACTCTAGCAAGGTAGACTATGGTCTTGAAAAATCATCTCCATCAAAAGAAACCAGAGCTTTTAAAGACATGGCTGATTCAGGTCAGGATTACGAAATGTATAAAATGACCTTGCAACATCTTGATATATCAAATGGATAGCAAGGAATCCAAGGCTATCAGAATCATGTCAAAAAGACTAAAAAACTGGTCACATCAATGGCTCAGCTGGTTAAGCAACTGTTTTCAGCTCAGGTCATGATCCCAGGGTACTGGAATAGAGCCCCGCATCAGGGTTCCCTCCTCAGCTGGGAACCTGCTTCTCCCTGTCCCTCTGCTATTCTGCCTGCTTGTACACACACACACACACACACACACATACTCACTCCCTCTCTCTCTCTGTGTGTCAAATACATAAAGAAAATCTTTAGAAAAAAAAAAAAAAAAGAGGTCTCAAAAACTAATTTATGAGGCCCCCATTGGCCAAAGATGAAACTATTAAAACTCCAATAAGGATAAGCATTGGTACTAAAAGCTTTTCTCCATATTAATTTATAAGTACTGGGAGAGACACAATATACTGAAATAACCTTTGAAACCCATGAGTTCAAAAGACTCCCCCCTCCTTTTTTTTAATATTGTGTAAGTAAAAACACAGCATTATCACCAGGTAACCAAATGATATATAAGGGGACTTCTTTCCTTTATAAACTTTTAATAAACTTCTCCAGCTAGTAAATAAAAACCAAATCATAGGATTAGATAAAACGAAGGAATCAGAATAACACCATTTTATAACCCGCAGTGAATAAGTAGATCTAAGTTTAGAGCATCAGTAGCTGCTGACATCACAAATGAACAAGAACTAGATTTGTTCTATCTCCTGGTCAATAACACAATGCCAAAAGAATGGAACCTATGTTCTATAAATGTGGAATCAATGGATGGTTATATAAACCAATAAGACCACATCATAGAGATTCTAAAATTAAGGAACTCTTAAAGTCTAAAGGACTCCAAGTTTTAAAATTGTGCAATTCTCTCTCTCTCTCTCTCTCTCCTTTTTAAGATTTTATTTGATAGAGAGAGTCACAGCAAGAGAGGCAACAGAAGCAGGAGGAGTGTGAGAAGAAGAAGCAGGCTTCTTGCTGAGCAGAGAGTCGATGTGGGGCTCGATCCCAAGATCCTGAGATCATGACCTGAGCCGAAGGTGGACGCTTAACCCACTGAGTCACCCAAGCGCCCTTGTGTGATTCTCTTTTAACATTAGTTAATTAGCAGGACCTTTGGTGAAGTGTGTCTCTCCCAGTACTTATAAATTAATATGGAGAAAAGATCTCAGCACTCATCCCTCCCCTGAGGAACTGGGATGCTTCCTCCTTAGGGACAGTGCAACTGATAGTGCTTCCCCTTTTGAGCCTTATTATTGCACAGTGACAACTTTATTCTTTTTCTGTGAATGTGTCTAACTTGTGTCACTGTGGCTTCCTTCTCTGCTGTATGGGCATCATGACCCATGGAAGATGGAGAATGAAAGGTCAGAAAGGAAAGGATGAAGGCCAAGCTTGGACTGAACTCATAGGTACAGTGTTAATCTTCATACTGTGAAGAAATGAAGTTTAGGAGGAAAATGCACAGAATGGGAGACTGAAGCTCCTTTACATTTATAAGCATTGCCTGTACCAGTCACTTGGTCTAGCTTCTCCCCACCTACTTAACCAAATGCAGTAATGCATAAATATTCTTCCATGAAAAATACTGCCAGTTTTACATAACTAGCTTCATTCAAAGAACCTTTAATCAGTACCTGTCAGAGCCCACTATATTTAGAAGGAATCATACTATTTAGACAAGAAAAATATAACATTTTGATTTGGATAAAGACCAGATTTCCTTCAGTAAGAAATAGTATTGGTCCCTCTGCTACATAGAAACTACATTTTAAAATTCTGCTGCTGCTGTGGTATAGTATATTACATGAACCTTATAATTTATATAGCATTTCAATTGTTTCCTTATTTTTCTGGCCTTTTCTTGATACTCGTTTAAAAATCTCTTTGCATTGGCCTCCTGAGCCTGTTAGAGTAATATTATGAAGCAAATGACCAGACATAATGACTTTCCAAGGTCCTTGTGCTTCCTTATTAACATTCAGTTAGCATAAGTCCTGACTTTATTATTGACTACATTGAATACACAAGACACTGACCTCTGCCATCTGTGACTAAATCTCTTCCTGCAGATCTATCAGAATGGTTTCATATATGGAGGAAGCAAGAGGAAACAAAGCAGCAGCCACTTATCTTTTCTGTCCCTAGAAACTTTAACACACTCACATCTGCAATCCAAAAAAGAAAAGAAAGCCCCCTTTGCATTAATTACTGTAAAATCTGGAGTGAGGGTTGGAGCATAACCAAGAAGAAAAATTCAAGATGGCAATCCTCGACTTATCTTTTACAAATAAGGCAAGACCACTGGATAAATGCAATCAAATATATCCACCCACTACAAACCAAAATGACTGGCTTATATAATTTATTACTGAGTCTTAACATCGACTGATAGGGATACTTTGATTGGATAATAATGAATTTATCCTGTGAGAATATTGGAAAATCTGCCAATTGTTTCACATTCCAATTTATTCCCACATACAATCATACTTAGAGAAAGCCTGATGACATATTCTAAGTAGAAGACGGCAAATTTTGTTCCCTGATCTTGAAGCTTTTGAGCTTGGGGAAAACTGTGATATAACATACTGAGCTTTGTTCTGAAGAATTGGGTTTGAGTCTTGATTCTGCTACAAACTTTGTGATAGAAAATGACTCTAACTCCCTGAATCTCCATTTCTTTATTTGACAAATAAAAGGGTTATAGATAATCTCATGCCAACATGAAACATTTACATAGAAATTTATCTCCATTCCTTTCTTTACTTGCCTCTACTAAATTGGATTATGCCTTTCTGGCATTACAGAAGAGTATAGTCCCATATATCTCTGCTACCAGAGGTGAAATGTTTGGTCACATGTTAATTTTCAGAGATGGTGAAAAAGAAAGCTGTGCCAATATAGTCTATTTAAAAAGTGAAAGCTTCCTCTTAGCATATTTGAGTTTTTAATGGGGAGGAAGACGGAAGGAAGGACAAAGGCAGAAGAAGTGAATAGGAAGCTAGGATGTGAGCAATTGGTAGTCCCCCTTACCTGCAGGGGATACATTCTAGGACTCCCAGGGGATACCTGAAACCACGGATAGTAATAAACCCAATATATACTGTTTTTTCCTATATCACCTATGATGATGTTTAATTGATAAATTAGGCATAGTAAGAGATTAACAACAATAACTAATAATGAAATAAAACAATTATAAAAATAGACTGTAACAAAAGTTATGTGAATGTGGTCTCGCTTTCTCCAAATACCTTGCTATGCTCTCCCTTCTTCTTGTGATACTGTGGATGATAAAATGCTTATGTGTTGAGATGAAATGAGGTGAATGACGTAGGCATATTGACATAGCACTAGGCTACTTTGGCCTTCTGACAATTCCTGAAGAGGGATCCTCTGCTTCCAGACCTTGACTGACCCTGGGTAACAAATTGCAGAAAGTGAAATTGCAGACAAGCTGGGGATGACTGATTACCAACATTGTGCATCCATAATTCTGAGTCTTCACGAAAACTAAGGTTTCTTGGCTTCTTTGCCAATCTGCTTGACAAAAGAATAAACAATTAAGGCCTGTGTTATATTAGGGGTACTTTGGGGTTTTCAAGGTTTCCTCAATATACCATCTCTTTTAGCCATTAACACAGACCTTTGACTTCAGTTAGCTATGGATGGGTGGATAGATGGATTATTATTATTACCACTTAAAGATAAGAAATATAAATTTGTGGAAGGTTAAAGACTCCTAAAAAACTTATATAACTAAGAAAAGACTGAACTGGATCTCAAACCAGGTATTCAGAATCTAAGTTCTTAATGTCTTTTAATGCCACTGATTACCCCAACCTCAGTGCGTGATAAAAATTGCAGTTTCGGGAAACAATTATCTCCTTCCAAAGGGAGCTGAGGGAAATTGGAAGGGGAGGTGAACCATGAGAGACTATGGACTCTGAAAAAAAACCTGAGGGTTTTGGAGGGGCAGGGGATGGGAGGTTGGGGGAACCAGGTGGTGGGTATTAGAGAGGGCACGATTGCATGGAGCACTGGGTGTGGTACAAAAACAATGAATACTGTTGTGCTGAAAAGAAATAAAAAAATAAAAAAAAGAAGAATCATCTCCTTCCTAAATTCATGTCAAAGAAAACCAAAAGGTGAGAGATGTTAATGACTTCAGAAGTAAGTTTTTGATATATAATACAATAAATACCAAAGAGAATCAATGAAGCCAAGTAAGATGCAAACTAGGAGAAAAAATAAGAAATTTGCATTTGCTACATGCAAGAGGGAACTTTAAAAAGATCATAAGTTATGTCAATGTTCTATATGAAAGATGGCCATCAACTATATTCCATTTCATTAAAACAGAAAAGTAGGGCACCTGGGTGGCTCAGAGGGTTAAGCCTTCAGCTCGGGTCATGATATCAGGGTCCTGGGATCGAGCCCTGCATCAGGCTCTCTGCTTGGCAGGGAGCCTGCTTCCCCCTCTCTCTCTGCCTGCCTCTCTGCCTACTTGTGATCTCTCTCTCTGTGTCAAATAAATAAATAAAAACCTTTAAAAAAATAAACTTATGACATGATTTTTAAAAAACTTAGAAAAGCAAGAGGAACTAACATCAGATTTAAACATAATTATAACAATTGTTTTTTTAATTTTTGTTTAAAATTCAATTTAATTAGCAATAGTGTATTATTAGTTGCAGAGATAGAGTTTAGCGATTCATCAATTGCATAAAACATGCAGTGCTCATTACATTAAGTTTATTACTATAAAATTAATGTGTTTGCTCTTTCAAAGTTAAAAAACCACAATCAAAAAACAAAATTGCAAGCTTTATTATCTCTTTACCCAAAGATAACCCTATTATCATGTTGGTATATGCCCTTTCTGGCTTTGTTTTTTATGCATATTTTTTTTCTGTCTTCTACATATAATTTTACAACTGTTATTTTCTCATAGCAATTTAATATGAACATTTTAAAATTATACTTTGAATATTCTACAACAATATGTAAAAAGCTCATAGTATCCTGTATATGAATATGCCAAAATTTAGTTAGTCAATTCCATGATTACATTGTCTCCAATTTTGGGTGTTTATAAGTAATGCTTGAATAACACCCTTGCAAATATATTTTTACATTTTTGATAACTAGGGATGGGAATGAACCATGGAGGGAATTTTTAAAATCAGAACTGATTAGTGTAGATATGCATTTATAAGATTTTTTTTTTACCTATTACCCATTGCCTCCCAAAAAGTTTAAAGTTATTCCCACTAGCAACACATGAGCATACTACTTGCTCACAAGCACTGGCTATTATTTGATTTAATAATCATAATATAATGCATGAAGAATATTTCACTGTGGTTTTAATTTGCATTTCTTTAACTATAAACATGAAACTTTTTCCCACATGTTCATTAGTTATTTGTATTTCTTCTTTTATGAATTAATTGTTCATCTTTTCCCAAGAAAGCAATTTTTGACAACAACTTATTGCAGCAAATCTGAATTGTAGGAATTATTTTCTCTGGAGTTCTTTGTTATAATCATCCAAACTAGTTCTAGGAAAACCTTCTTTAAAATAGGAGGATTGGGGGCATCTGGGTGGCTCAGTGGGTTAGGGTCTCTGCCTTTGGCTCAGGTCTTGATCCCAGGGTCTTGGGATCCAGCCTGGCATTGAGCTCTCTGCTCGGCGGGGAGCCTGCTTCCTCCTCTCTCTCTGCCTGCCTCTGCCTGCTTGTGATCTCTGTCTGTCAAATAAATAAATACATAAATCTAAAAAAAAAAAAAAAAAAGAAAACAGTAGGAATGAACTAGATGAATTCTTAAGATCCCTACCACTCCTAAGTTCCATTCATTCATTTACCTATTTCTTTGTTGAAAGCCATCTTGCTTCACATGCCATTTTATAAGTTTATGTAGAGCTTCTCCATGCAATATTTTATAATATATATCAGATATATATTATTATTATATAATATATTAGTAGTAGTTTTTTTAATCTCACAGCAACTCTAAGAAACGGATTATTAACCTCAGTCCATGACTGACTTCAAGAAGTGTAGGAGGGGATTCACAGACCTGTACCCCTGGGGATAAAAATATGTTATATGTTTATTTTAAAAAATTAAAAAAAAAAAAGAAGTGTAGAAGGGGTGGTTAGGTGGCAGTTTGTTAAGCGACTGAGTCTTAGTTTCTGCCATTTTCATCTCAGAGTCCTTAGATTGAGTGGGGCCTTGGTTTCATGCTAAGCACAGGGTCTGCTTAGCAAGGCTAAGAATTTAGAAAAAATCATTTAATATTTGTTGCACTTATTAGTAGGGATATGATAAAAAAAAAACAGTACTTTATGAAAATAAATTTGACATTTGGAGCATGACTGATTGAAGAGTACAGAGAAATGGAGTTGAGAATGGCCAAGAGACTAGAGGCATACCTTGTTTTATCATGCTTCGCTTTACCATATTTCAGTTACTGTGGTTTCTTTGTTGTTGTCGTTGTTGCTGTTGTTGTTTTACAAATTGAGTATTTATGTGTCAAGCAAGGCTACTGGTGCCATTTTCCCAGCAACATTTGCTCACTTCATGTCACTGTGTCACATTTTGGTAATTCTCACATTTCAAATTTTATTATTTGCCATGGTGATCTGTGATCAGTTATTATGATTTGTTGAAAGCTCAAGTAATGATAATAGTTTTTTAGTAATAAACTATTTTTTTTAAATTAAGGCATGTATGTTGTTTTTTAAAGCACACTTAACAGACTAAGTACAGTGTAAACAAAACTTTTATACACACTGGAAAACCAAAAAATTCATTTGACTTGCTTTATGGTGATATTTGCTTTATTGTGCTAGGTCTAGAACCAAGCCCACATTGTCTCTGAAGTAGGCCTATATTTAAATATCCCAGGCCTGAGAAGTGGTAATATCTAGTCTTGATACCAGCATGAGGAATAGAAAGAAAGGTACGCATAAGAAGAGACATTCTGAAAGATCTGATTGGCTATGAAAGAGAAAGAAGATGGAGAAAAAAATTAATTGTGGGTGACAATATTTAGGATGTCAGGTGTAAGAGTTTGTTAAGAGAGTGACTACTGTTTCATTTGAAACAAATTGAGTTTGAAGTGACAATGAATGTTGTATCAGTCATGTTTCAGCCAAAAAACACTTGAGTTAATTTAAGCAGAAAAGAAAAATTAAAACAGGGAATTAAATGCTTATAAGTAATTGGAAGCACTAGAGGAGAAGAATCCTGGATGATCCTCCAGAAAAAAACTTCCAGAGAAATACTACTGAGCTGGTTGGCCAGGGGAGGTGTTACCTTTGCCACTATCAAGACGATGATTAGGAGAGCACCACAGGAATTCCTAATGGCAAGAACTCACTGCCATATCTGCAATCCAGAATCATGAAGCTCATACTGTCACTACAACTGCTCTCCATAGCCACAGTGAGGGACTAGACCCTGATACAAAGGTGCAGAAAAGCCCAATATGTCCATGACCTTCCTTGGTTGTAGCACAAGCCAAAGCAACCAGACCATGGCCTGTGGTCATTTCTGCCTTCCCAAACTTACAAGAATGCATCTAGTAGGTAGAACCCATTTTGAACCCAGAAGCCTAACTATAAGAGAGTCTGTTGCATTTGCTTTGCATTTTTTTTTTGTTGTTGTTGCTTTCCAGACCCTGCACTTTAGGAAGGCCCAGTAGAAGGCAGCTGAAATGGGGACACTGCCACATTAGCACATCCACCACAGATGTTGCTGCAGGAATGTCCAGTAGGTAATTGGATAAGCATGGTCAAAACTCACAAGAGAAACGAGAGCTAGAGATAAAGGTTTCAGAGTGATTAAGAGAAAGATTATATTTGACTTCATTAATTTTCTGTTTGAATACCTTTTCAAAGGAATATCAAGCCAAAAAGACTTTAATTGAAGTTTGTAGCTACCTGCACCCCAGTTATTGGGTTTGTGATACAATGAGTGCCTCTAGGGGTCCATCAGCATAGAACTAACAGGGCAAAGACTAGGGGCACCTAACGTGTCCACAGACAATCGATAGGCTGCATGATTTCACAAGCACTGGAGTGGTCTTGATGGTTAACTCCCTAACTTCACTTCCACTTCCATGTGATTAACCTAAGCCAATTAAGCTAGTATTGTTCTTGCAATGACTGGTTTAAGAACAGACAAGTGAGAGCTAATTCTGGCCAGTGAGACATAAATGGCAACTTGCTTGGCAGTGTCAAGGAAAAGTTTTCTCACTCAAAAAGAAAGAGAGGAAGACAGTTTCTTCTGCTTCTTCTGGACATTGTCTTCTTTGGATGTGCGCTTTCCCCTCCCCAACCGATGCTGTGATCTTGCCTGAGGATAAAAACCAACAAATGTCAGGAAGGAGCCAAGAGAAGAAAAAGAAATAAATCTGGCATACTAAAGAACTCTTAGAACTGGAACTCCATTCTCCTTATAGTCCTTGTGAAGTGGGCAATTTGAGTCAGTTTTCTGTTATTTGCACCCAAAGATATCATCACTGATTCCAGCTCCAAGCTTCCCATGGCACTGTCCATTAGATTTTCAAGGAAAAGCAAACCTTATTCTTTTCTATCCTGAAATTTCCTCTACAAATATTAATCAATTTTAATGGTAGAAATAAATTATATATGCAGAGCAACATTTGAAGAATGTATATTCTTCAAGTTTATTTTATTCAATTCACTCAATTCGATTAATCAAAAGACTCATATATTCTTCAAGATGTAACTGAATCCCAATTTGAGCATAAGCTGGGTTCATTGTGGGGGTTCTGACATGTGTGGGAATATGTGGTGAACTGTTGGTGTGGGCACCCTCAGGCCTTTGTCTGAATGAGCTTATTTTTAAGCAGAACTTGAGGAAGGAGTCTGTTTCAGAAGAGGGGCAAGACCCAATGCCATGAGTCACTGATTCCTCTTTGGAAAGAGTCTGAGGGAAGAGAATAAAGGAGGTGCTTCTGCTACAGATTCTAAGGTAGGCTGCCAGCAGCCCTAACTGGTACCTCCATGAGGAAGTGTGACTAACAGTAGAAGAGAGAGATATTCTCCCTGCTTAACCAGAGTTAAACTTAGAGCCTCAGCACATTGAGGACTTTGGGGACCAGAGTCATTTACATTCTCTTGGTATTTAGCCTCTTTGGGAACACTGACTAATCATGGCATTTGGGGAGCACTCTGAGCCACAACAATTAAGTTCATGCAAAGCACTGGCTGTAATGGCTGTAGTACAAACTTTCAAGTAGTTTTGAGGTCAAAGTCTTGGGAAGAGAGGTCAGAGTAAGAAAGGAAGAACTCAGCAGATGTTGTGCCAGAATTAGAGCTTACCAGCTTGCATATAAATACATGTGAGAATGACTTGTGCTTCAACTCATAAGTGATAAGACTTTGTAAGAAACTGGCTCCAGGTCGATCAGGAGGGCTCCAAGAACAAGTCACTAGTAGTTATCACTTTCATGGGGCATCAGTAGGAGAAATTCAGTCTGCATTTTATATTCTAGGTTTTGTCTTTAAGTGAAATCTTTTCATCTAGGAGGTAAGCCACCAGAACACTAGAACATGTTATGGCCCCAAACAGAACTGAGATTCTTGCCTTCACGTCTGTGAAGACATACAATAAACATCCAGGAGCCCACCACTGCTTAATTGTACAGATCTATTGAGAACAAAATTTGTGGGTCTCCCAAAGAAGATTCATACAAGGAATTTGCTTCAGACCTAATTATCAGGAAAAGCTTTATCTTTCCTGAAGAATGTTTTCTTCCTCAAAGACAATGAGGACATTTTATCTAATCATGTTTCTTTCTTTCCTTTTTCCCAGCCTCATACTAACTTCTCCCTTATTGTTATCATCCTATTTGCTCTATGGTTTCTCTTATTCTGCTTCCTCCCTCCAATTTTGTTGTATAGTGAACAACTGCATATCCTTTAAGGACCACGGTGTTGTGTGAGAGTGAAGGATAAGAAACACTGACGGGCTAGAAGAAGGGAGGAAGTTTGGCTGAGACAAAGTATGGGGAGGGGAAAAAAGATGGCAGAAGTGAAAAGAAAGGAAGAAAGAGAAGAAGAAAAGGAAGGAAGAGAGAGGGGCACCAAGTCAAAAAAGAAGAAAGAGACAGGAGAGAATCAAAGGGATGAAGCGAGAGAGCCTTACTTTAGGAGAGCATGTCACAGTTCACCTAGCATCTGTCTGCAGAGATGCCCCCTCACTTGATCCTGCCCATATAGAAGATGATGAAATGCAATCATCAGGGAGATCAGATCAAGAAATTTTCCAAAATCAAGCACTAGGAGTAACTGTTAGAAGACACAAACCTCCCACCTTCAGACTTCTAATTGAGTTGTCTTCCCATTTGTCCCATATCAGGTGATAAGAAAGCACACACAAGCATATTGTCTCCACAAAGTCCCTCATACATGACAATCTTGGTATCAAAGGAATAGAAGAAGTCCTATGTCCTTTCCAATTAGCATGGTAGAATATTAGCCCAAATCTAGGTATCAGAGGAGAAATTTAGTGACTCAGTTCTCAGAGAATCAGGCACTGTCAAGACATGACAGGGGCCAACAGATAAACCAACAGGTCTAGAAAACCTTGGAAGGAGAACCCTGAGGGTCTGACAGGCAACAGCAGACCAAAGGGAATACCAGATTATTTATTTCTTACAACACATTTGTGACCTGGCCCAGCTAAAGTTAGAAGGTTTTTTAATAATAGGTGAGGAAGATTTAACTTTCAAATCAGCTAAGTTTCCTGATCAAACTGAAAAATACCAATCCAAATTTGATGATTCTCTTTAAACCTTTAGGGATTTATTATATAAAGTAACATAAGTACAGAAAAGGAGATTCCTCTTCCTTTAGAAAATTCCACAAGCTATATAGACACTATTTATTATATTTCATAGCATTGTGTCCATTGTCATGGCAAAACAAAGGAAAGTCAGTCTTTGTTCTCCCAGAGTTTAAAACCTAATTGACTCATGAAGGTAAAAACAGAGGATAGATGAGCTCTCTCAAGTTATTCACACATCAGAGACTATTTTAGAAAGTCAAGGTATGGTGATGGCTCACTCAGTAAGTGTGTGCATCATCCTGACCCACAATCCTCTGCTTCAAATACTGTGGACATCTTAAAAAAAACACTTTTACCCACTCACTATAGGTGGTAACACATGAAAATATTAATCCCAATTGTATGTATTAGGGCAAAGGATGAGCAAAATAGGTACTGAACGATTCATTGTAGTAATTTCCAAAGTACTAAGCTCTGCATCTTTAAAATTAAATGGGGGGTAAAAGAAGATGAAACATAGCAACTTAGGCAAGGAGTGTGGTTTGGATAACTAGTAAACTCATCTTGCAACCTAAAAAAACAGACACAGACAGGTCACCAGGCCAATGGCAGGTAAGCACTTCAGCAAAAATGGAAAATGCAGTCCATATTGCTGATACTGCTCTTTGTTGATTGATGGTGTTCTCTGCCATTAGCTTCATCATTGTTATCTCTGATGCAAGTGAGCCTGAAAACCACCTCAGGCACTGTGGGGAGGCAGGAAGCTACTAAGCAAATGTCAACAATAAAATTCAAGGTCTATCTTGGTCTTATTTCTAACAAAGCTACCTGAATACAATAATCTATACTAATGGTCATGGGTGAAGAAGTAAAATTTTGAGCCACATTGCAAAACAAAACCCAAGGAAACTAGTAGACAAGAGAAATGTTTTGTCTCAATGGAAGTTACAGTTGCAGGCAGTGCAAATAGATTGAGAAAGCTAATAAATTCCAGGTGATAACCAACTGACAAAAACTTGTAGAAGCCCTAATGAATAGAGATCTTAAAGATGTAATAAAATAAAATAAAAAAGAAAAGAAGAGAAGAGAAATAACTTCAGTGGATAAATCATATAACCATGTATTTCATCCAAAAAAAAAAAAAAGAAATTCTGATTTCTTAATCTTAATTTTAAATTGTGATATATATTCACCTAGATCTTGAGAGTAAAAGAAATGGTGATTCTAAAATAAACACTGTTGTCACATGGCAGTGGCCCCAGAGAGATAATGCAGGTTAAGAGGAGAGATAGGAAACTCAGATATAATGTCCTCTGGGAAAACTAATGAACTGGTGATTGACTTCAGGAGACTGGAGACACTGAAATATGAACTCAAAATACAAAAAGAATATATCAGCACTTTGTTGTCAAGTTTCTTTAAAAAAATAATTGTTCCTCATGAAAATAGTAAATGCAAATGCACAAAATTCTTAAGGAACTACTTTATATTCCTTCATATTTTGGCTTTTTTACTATTTTACATCCTTTCGCCAATCTGTGATTCTTGCTTTCCATGCCCCTTTTTTAACTTTAGAATTTATGTTGAAGGAGACCAAAAAAAAAAAAAAAAAAAAAGTAAAAATCCTTTACAAATCTCCATTAACTATCTTAGAGGGGGAGCTTGTATTTCATTGACTGTAGTTTATGCAAATAGGATCAGAGGAATTAACATATTGGAAGGAACTGACATTTGTCCTGATATATTGAATCGTTAGCATGACAGAATCACTTAAGCTGGATTCACTAACATCAGGTTTCCTCTCATTATTGACCCCTACAGAGTAGGCTCTGACAAGTGGAACTGCTGCAAAGTTCATTAATAATGTGGAATAAATCAATTGTTCAGGAAATACTGAAAACAGATGACACTGAACTTGTACATTTTGCAAGTTCAGCATAAATACATCTCCAGCAAGGACACAGCATCTCCCCATGTCCTTTTCTGACCTACCCAAGGAACCTAGTCTCTAATCCCCCCTTTCTTCAAGCATTCCATGGCTGTACAGCTACTCAACCCCCTGGGAGCAAAGTGGGCCAACGGTCACTCAAAAAAAAAAAAATAGCTTCAGGCCAGAAAAGAAAGAACATGGAGGCTTTTCCAAGATTTACAAACATGAAGTAAGTGATGGCCATGATTTAGGATGTGTGCTTGGACTTTATTCACATTTATGGTTAATATTTCAAACACATTGTTTCTATTTCCCTAGACCCTAACTAATAAGAACTGAGCTCGTGTGGGTTAAAAGGTATTGTCATAAATAGAGAAGGGCCAGAAACATAACTTAGTATATTTTTTATGCTGCAGGGTCAGCTACTGCCCGGATGTGAAGAATTCTTTACTATAGGTGCTGGGCCTTGTGGCTACAGGCACCACCATGGCATGCCTTTCAAGTGGAATCTCTGTTCTTATTACTAGCATCACCTCAACACTCTTCAAATTGTAATCACTAAAATTACTGTCACCTAGAAGTTTTAGTTTAAATATGTCTGTTCTCCAAAAATCTTTAGCTGGGTTTCTATGTTATACAATATAATCAGCTTGTGTTGGTCTATGCTATCAGGGAAAGAAATAACATGGATAAAGAAAATCCACAGAGAATCCAAAAATAATCTGATTTTAGCCAATAGATTCAACTTCTTACCCACCAAGCCTTAAATTGAAGCTCCTTCCCTTGATTGATTTTTCCCCTCCTCAGAATGGCTTAATAGAAATGCTAATGAGCAGTGTAATAACCAAAGGGAGGGTGGAAAGAGAAAAAACACGAGAATCAACAGAAGAGAATAATCTACAAAGTAGGAAACTGGTCATAATCTGCTGAGAATGAATCATCCAGATTCTCAAACTGGCAAGCCATACTTGTTCTTCCATATGTTTCTTTTCTTTTTTTTTTTTTCTTTATCAGGTTACATATTTAAAAAGAAAAGTGAGTTCCAATATTACATTACAGACAAAAATCAATGTGAAAATGTGTCCATTAAATTATTTTGGGTTGTTTTAGGTTGCAGAGGGTGGATAGTGCTTATATAAAACCTAAATTGCCTCGGTATGTAGGAGGTATCCTTGCTGGTTTCATTTTTGTTTGTTTGTTAAAAAAAAAAAAAAAAAGTTATATATAAAGATTTTATGTAACTCAAGAATTTGTTTGAAATTATTAATAGAAGACTGAGAGCACATAAAATTGAGGCTCCCTCTGGGAGTATGACCTCTGATCCCTGGCTGGTCCTTATCCTCCAGTTCTCAACATAAATATATCCCCTGTTCAGAGGAAACATCCCAGACCATTCTTCCCTATTAGTCCTCATTTTCACATTCTTTTTATTTCCTTTGTAGCCTTTCTCCTACTATAATTGTTATGTTTGTTCATTTATTAGCTCCTTTTAAAGTTTTTTTAACTCCCAGTAATTAAAATGCAAGCTCCATGAGAGCGGTAACATAGTCAATATTTTTCATCAGAGTGACTGGCACATAATAGAATGGTAATAAATATTTGTTGAATGAATAAATAAATAAAAACATGAGTACTGTACATACCCAGATATCCATCTATCAATGTTTTCTGTGTTTCTTAGAATTTGGTATGAAAACTAATTCTGATCCTATTTTTCAGTACACTCTCCAAAACCAAAGTAGTCCCATCAGCTTTAAACTCTGTATGAAAGGATTCTGTACAAAATAAAAAAATATTTTAGCAGCCTCTGTTTTAGGACTAAACATTATCATTACAGAGAAAAAGAATAGTATTATCTCTTGTTAGGAAAATGACACTAAAACACTCCTTAAGTTTCTAAAAAATACTCCATAGGTTTCTACTAAGAGTGAAATAAGAAGAAACCAGGTTCTTCTTAAAATGCAATAGCTCAGAGAAATCCTTTACATTCAGTGGTAAATACCAAAGTGTTTTGGTAGGCAGAAGGTGGTATCAGAAAGCATGCTAACACTATGGTGTTCATCATTTCACAATATATAAATGCATCAAATCAATACATTGAACACCTTGTATTTATATAATGTTCTATCTCAATTATATCTCAATAAAATTTTTTTTTAAAATAAGAAATCATCCTTAAGCAGTCTCCCTAGTTTTAATGTACTCATTCATTTATTCAACAAATATTTATTTTGGGTCCCATTTATGTGCCAGAGATTAGGCAGAACACTGATATTATGGTGGGAGCAATATAGACACAGAGCTTAAAACTACCTTATATACATATACCTTTATGCAATACAGGATATACTTTCTAGTCTACTGTCTCTTTAAAATTTCAAGCATGATGTTATGTTTACCAAAAATATCAAAGTGGAGTGCATGGGTAGCTCAGTTGGTGAGGTGTCCAACTCTTAATTTTGGCTCAGGTCATGATCTCAGGGCCTTGGGATCAAGTCCTACACCTGGACTCCATGCTGGGCATAGAGTCTGCTTAAGATTCTCTCTCTGACCCTCCTCCCTCTGTCTCCCTCTCTAAAAAAAAAGATAGAAAAGAAAAGAAAAGCACGACTTTCTAGGCCCAAGTCCCCAATTAAGTAAAGAAAACCTGAGACCCTAAATCTAGAATAATTACTCGGACCTCCAAATTAAAATAAATCACATTTGTAGAGAATTCCATTTATTTCATTCTATGTGGTTATAAGCTACATATTTAAAGTAATAAAAGATAATAGTAAAAAAGCACCAATTATCACTCTAAGAACAAAGTAGAATATTTGGAAATATTTGATAAAAGCAAGTATGTTGGTGGAACAACTGTAAAAAAGGAGGAAATTTAAAAACCCAAAAGAATTCTACATTTAGAATTCTCCACAATATATTTAAGTTCTTAATACTCTTTTAAGAAAACAAAATAGGAAAAGCACACAAGGCACTTGGCATGTCTTTTACACAAGAAATATGAAAATGAATTCCTAAAAGTAGACTCACACTAAAATAAAACCAAAAGTAGTGAAATAAGACAGACATAGAAAAACAAATACTATATAATATTCACGTGTAGAATCCAAAAAAGCTAAACTCATAGAAATGGAGTAGAATGATGGTTACCTGAAGCCAGGCTATAGGGGAAACAGGGAGATGTTGGCCAAAGGGTGCAAATTTCCAGTTATACAACAAATAAATCCTGGGAATCTAATGTACAGCATGGTTAACAATACGGTGTTATATAACTGAAAGTTGCTAAGAGGGTAGATCTTAAATTTTCTTATCACAAAGGAAATAGAGATCATGTGAGGTGATGGTGATGTTAGCTAATACTATGGTTTAACTATTTATATTAGCTTCTACATTATTTCACAACGTGTGTGTGTGTATATGTGTATCAAAGTAACCTATCATATACCTTAAACTTACACAACACTATATATGTCAATTGTATCTCAAAAGCTGGGGAAAAGTAAGTAATTTCTTTAAAAAGATAAAAAATAGAGAATTTTTTTTTAAAAAAAAGTAAGTATGTACATATATTCAACAGAAGCTTTTACCCTACTTTTTTTTTTTTAAGATTTTAGTTATTGGGGCACCTGGGTGGCTCAGTGGGTTAAGCCTCTGCCTTTGGCTCAGGTGGTGATCCCAGGGTGCTGGGATCAAGCCCCACATCAGGCTTTTTGCTCAGTGGGGAGCCTGTTACCCCGCCCCCTCTGCCTGCCTCTCTGCCTACTTGTGATCTCTGTCAAATAAATAAATAAAATCTTTTAAAAAAGGATTTTAGTTATTTATTTGTCATAGAGTGAGAGAGAAAGAGCACAAGCAGAGGGAGTAGCAGGCAGAGGGAGAAGCAGGCTCTTCACTGAGTAAAGACCCTGATGTGGGACTCCATCCCATGACCCAGGGATTGTGACCTGAACCAAAGGTACACACTTAACCAACTGAGCCACCCAGGCACCCCTACCTTTGTTTGTTTGTTTGTTTGTTTGTTTTTTTAAGGGCTAATAAAAGTACACTTAAACATTTGAAGTTAAAAACTTTAAATTGTGTATGACTTTTACAAATCCTAGTTTTAAAAGTTTTTCTAAATTATTAAGTACTATCCCTGAGCACTTTAAAAAAGAGGGCTTCTATTATATCTATAAGGATATAATAATTGGGTTGTCATGAGAGCTCTAATTATAATGAATACCAAGAAGTAATAGAATAATAACTTGATTGTGGTGACAGGAAGTTGAAAACAAAGTGTTCATGAGTAGACAAGCCAAATGTGATGGAAATATTCCATGGAGTACTTGGAGTAATCAGAAGCAAGGTACATATACAACAACATAGATCATCCTTTTTTTTTTTTTTCTTTTTATAAGAGCTTTACACCCAATGTGAGGCTCAAACTCATAACCCTGAGATCAAGAGTCACATGCTCTACTCACTGAGCCAGCCAGGATCATTTTTTTTTTTTTTTAATCATGAAAAAACTGTATTTAGATTTAGCCAGCTGGACTCAGCTTAGATGATCCCAATTTTGTTGGCAACATCCAAAGCATCATAGTCAGGGGCCAGCCAAATGTATGCCTTCTTCTCTCCATCAGGCCTGATTAAGGTGTTGACCTTGGCTACACTAATGTCATAGAGCTTCTTCACAGCCTGTTTGATCTGATGCTTGTTGGCCTTGACATCCACAATGAACACCAGTGTGTTGTTGTCTTCTATTTTCTTCATGGCTGACTCAGTAGTCAGGGGGAACTTGATGATGGCATAGTGATGAAGCTTGTTTCTCCTGGGGGCGCTCTTTCGAGGGTATTTGGGCTGCCTTCGGAGACGCAGATTCTTGGGTCGTCGGAACATAGGTGATGTGTGGATCTTCTTTTTTTTTTGGACTGTGGACGCCTTTCAGCACCACTTTCTTGGCCTTCAAATCCTTTGCTTTGGCTTCGGCTTTGGGAGGGCCAGGGCTTCCTTCTTAACTTTCGGCACCATCTTCATAAAAGGGATTTCCAACGCTCCACCAGGATCATTCTTAAAGGCAAATGATGAGTCAAGATAACTAAGGAAGAAAATGAAATATATTTTTCACAATATCCTTTATGTAAATTAAAAATAGAGAAAAATACATTTTCAAACAAAAACATACATATTAAATACATTAGACTAGCTGCCTAACAGGAAAGGGAGAGTTATAGGACATGAAAGATAATAAATACATGTATATCTAAATTTATACATATACATATACATTTAAATATATAAACATACACATTCCTATGTACATATACACATTTGAGAGAGGACCATTGCGAGAACCAATGATGATAATGAGAAGTATGATTAACTTAGTCTTCTATATATCGGTTTAAAAATATATATTAATGCCCTTGATAATTTATGTTTAGTTTTGTCTTAAGTTCACAAACTGAAAATTCTGCCCACCACATTTAGTACCCACACAATAACTCATCAATTTCTTTTAGTCATCTCAGCTGTTTGAGTACTTATCAGATTTTAACACATATCTGTGTGGTGCTAAGTATATATCAGAAACTGTTTCAGCTCTGGTTGCAGGGTCCATCATGGATTGAGGATGTAAGGAAAGGTCCTTTCTTGAGTGCCCATGAAGAAGGCCTCACTACTCAACTGTTTGGAAAATGGGGATGAATAAGAAAAGGCACCTGAGAGAATGACATCCTTACTGCAGTTCAATTACAGCTCTGCTGTGTGCCCTTAGACAAGTTACTTCAATTCCCTGAATCCTGGTTTCCTCATCTAGAAAATGGAAATAATAATGGAACTTATCTAATGGGTTATTGGGAAAATTACATAAGATAATATGTGCAAAATACTGTCCTGGTGGGCACAGAGTAAGGGCTCAATAAATGGTAACAGAAGAAAAGAAAAGATAGAAAGAAAGAAAGAAAGAAAGGAAGGAAGGAAGGAAAGGAAGAAAGAAAGGAAAGAAAGAAAGAAAGAAAGAAAGAAAGAAAGAAAGAAAGAAAGAAAGAAAGAAAGAAAGAAAAAGGAAGGGGAAAGGAAGGAGAGAGGGAGAGGGAGGGAGGGAAGGAAGGAGGGAGGTAGAAAGGGAGATATTGTTCCATATATTTTACAAATGTTAACTCATTTAATCCTCAAAACACCCCAGTGAGGGAGATATTACTATTACCACATTTTACAGAAGACACTGAAGTAATGCACAGCTATTTAACTCAAAGTTGCATAGCTGGTGGCAGAACGAGGAGGTCTGAGCTGAATCGATGTCTTAAACATCATGGTATATAAAGCTTCCTCTTAGTGAGGCAAAATATCAGATGGAAAATTGCTTACTCTAATACAGACCCAGAGTCAATGCTTTCCTATAATTATTAACAAGTAGTAATGTAGTAAAAATCACCAATACAAGGTTAGATATTGTACTATTACTGTGTTATCTTACTTTTAGTAGAGGAAACTACATTCAGAAAGGTTAACTGATTTGCTTCACATCACACAAGCTGGTAGGTAGCAGAACAAGGGTTTGAATCTGAGCAGGACCACAATTTTACATGACTCTATGAGGGACTGCGCATATTGTAGTCTATGTGAATGGCATCCCTCATATGTGCTGGCTATGAATCTAGGTCTATTTCTTTTTCTTTAAGTTTTTACTTTAATTCCAGTTAGTTAACATACATTGTAACAATAGTTTCAAGTGTACAATATAGTGATTCAGCAAGTCCATACAACACCAGATGTTCATCACAAAGTGAATTCATTAATCCCCATCACCTATTTCACCCATCCCCCTCACCACCCCTCTAGCCACCATCAGTTTGTTCTCTATAGTTAAGAGTCTGTTTCACTTCACATCTAGTATCTTTTCCACTATAGAGCTTTATAATCAAATAAGGCCTTATAGTGAGGCAACACAGTGAAAAATGACTCTGCAAGGCTTTGCCATAGATTGGCACTTCAATTCTATTAGACCTTAAATACTTAATACTCAAATTGCTCTCTTAATTCAGGAATAGATTTCAGCCTGCTCCCCTTTGTTCTATATCTGTGGTCCTCAAATTACAAATTCCATTCAGGCCACCAGCATTGTAAAATTCATTAACTATTCAGGGAAATAATTCTGACAGATATGCCACAGTGCTGAAAAATCTCTTCATTCTTAGTAGAATAATCAAAGTATAGCTTTTAAATGGTTTTCTCTGATAGCATGTAATCAATGTTATAAGCATTTTCATAACCTTGTCATTCTTTCATCCATTCACTTAAGAGTTACTCAATTTTTCCTATGTGCCAAATATCCTTTGAAAATACTCCATCTATTGCTTAACTAACTTAAAATTTAGCCAGAAGATTCCATAATTATGCAACTACAATATATCTGAGGTGACTTCTACTATCTCATTATATTCTTTTCAGTGGTTCATCTTTCTGTGTGCTATTGATTACTTTTGTTAGCATCCTTCTAAGCAATAGCTAATAACTGTTGGAGACAGTAAACACTACAGTCTGGGGATCTGCTGCTTCCCTGCATATAATCAAAAGATAAGTGTTTCAAGAAAATATAGTGGGGGCTGTCACGTGACACACCCATCACCAAGGAAGATGGGTGTGCATATCTGTGGGAAGAGGTTTACCCTGAGGACCCATTTTCCTAATGCGCTGCAACATCAGGATGATGCAAAGCCCCGACCACTCAAATAGTGCTTTGGAGGTTTTCTCAGGAAATCTTGACTCTCCCACCAACCTGCCATGCTTTTAAATGGAAATCCTAAGTAAATTGTGGTCTCTGCTTAGTGAAAGAGAAGACTGTATAATATGATATAATATGTTCTGAACATCTAGAAACTGATAATAGATGCTTTCAATTCTTCAAATAAACAGAATAATAATAATAATATGCCCTTGGAATGTACTTATGAGATGCTAGGCACTATTCAAAGTGACTTCCATATATTTAATAAAATCTTCACATTCACCTATCAAGTGGGATTTTATCTCCACATTTTTAAAAACTTACACTTGACATATATACTAGTTTTAGGTTTACAACATAGTGATTCAATAATTATATACATTATGAAATGCTCACCATAATAGGTATAGCTACCATCTGTCATCATACAAAGTTATTACAGTATCATTGACAATCCTCTCCCTGCTGTACTTTTCATTCCTGTGACTTTTTTGTTTTATAAGTAGAAATATGTACTTCTTAATCCCTTTCACTTACTTTACCTATTCCCCACCTGGCTCTGCCTCTGGCTACCACCCGTTTATTCTCTACGCTTATGAGTCTTTGCTGCTGTTTGCTTTGGTTTGGTTTTTAGATTCTATATGTAAGTGAAGTAATATGGCATTTGTCTTTCTGTCTGACTTAGTTCACTTAGCATGGTACCTTCTAGGTCTATTGATGTTGTCATGATGGCAAGATTTCATTCTTTTTATGGCTGAGAATACATTATGTGTATATATCACCTCTTCTCTACCCATCCATTTATTGACAGCACAGGTTGCTTCCATATCTTGGCTATCATAAATAATGTTGCAATAAATGTAACAGTGCATATACCTTTTTGAATTAGTGTTTTCATTTTCTTCAGGTAACTATTCAGAAGGGGAATTATTGGGTCACATGGTATTTCTACTTTCAGTTTTTTTGAGGAACCTCCATACTGTTTCCCAGATTGGCTGCACCATTTTGCATTCCTACCAACAGTGTACAAGGGCTCCCTTCTCTCCACATCCTTGCCAGAATTTGTTATTATTTCCTTTTACTTTCGATACTAATTATTCTGACTGGTTTGAGGTGATCTCTCATTGTGGTTTGGGTTTGCATTTCTCTGATGGTTAGTTGATGCTGAGCATTTTTTCATGTGTCTGTTGGTTTATCTCCACTTCATAAGAAAGGAAAGGAAAAAAAAAAAAGGCTTGGAAAAAAATCCTTAAAAACAACAATGAATGGGCACATAATATGTGCTAGGCTCTATGCTTAGAGGTATTAATGCATTCAATCTTCACACTGCCATCCCCATTTTACAGAAGAGAAAACCAAAGCACAGTTAATCAACAGTGGAGCTATGATTCAAATCCAATCAGTGTAGGTCCAAGGTCTGCACTCTTAAGCACGGCTCTGTACTGCCAGGTCCTGACAAATGGCTAGCAGAGGAAAGTGTGCTAGGTTATCACTTCCATAATTCAAATAACAATATTATAGCTATGAAAGATCAATACCTTAAGGGTATATTACATGGCAGCACAAGTACTAAATAACTGCATATCTCAGTAAGAGTTCAGTCATCTATTCCTCTAAGAAGCCTTTCCTTACCTTGCTTTGCCACTGACCCCCTACTTCACACCGGTAATCATGCCTCCCTCTTCACTTCTTAACTTCTTCTATTGTTACACTTCTACTGTTACACTCTGGGACAATGATTTTTCTATGGTACATTTGTCTCCCCCTACTAGTCCCTGGCTTCTCTAGATCTCTAGATCTAGAAACTTACTTGATTCTCTCTCTCTCTCTCTCTCTTTTTTAAGATTTATTTATTTGTCAGAGAGAAAGAGCACAAACAGGGGAGGGAAAGGGAGAAGCAGGTTCTCCACTAAGCAGGGAGCCCAATGTGGGACTTGATCCCAGGACCTTGGGAGCATGACCTGAGCCAAAGGCAGATGCTTAGCTGGATGAGCCATCCAAATATCTCTATTTGACTCTTTATTCCTAATATCATGCACAATTTCTGGCACAGAATTGTCCTTTAACTACTATTTGTTGAATGAATGAATGAATGATCCACCTCCTAAGGAAATAATTGGCATGGGTGGTCTTAATTTATCATCCATACCTTCAGCAATAGAAATATGAACATAGTGAGAACACAAAAGCTAATGCAATTAGGAGATCTGGTGCTGAGACAGATGGATTCCAGCTGCCCACAGGTACATGAATGAGTCTAGACAAGCTGAGCCCAGTGTAAATCAATGCAATGACAAAGCTGACTTATGAATAACAATTGTTGTTGTTTCAAGTGTTGAATGTTGGAGTGCTTTGTTATACAGCAATAGCTATCTCAAACAAGCAACTCTGAAAAACATTGTTTTGTTGGATTTGTTGATAAATTGGAGAGAAAAAAAATGATCTGCTTGAACCCAAAAGATACCAAAAAGTAACCAAAACATCCCCTCAGATCAACAGACAAAATATCTAAGAGATACGTTTGGAAACTTTGCTGTGTTCCAAAGCCAGCTCAGAACTCCGTAATCTCAGAAAAGCACTATTCCATCATTCATTCATTCATTCATTCATTCATTCATTCATCAAACGTGTTTCTATCTCTTATATATCCAACACTGTCTCATACTCTAGAAATACAGACAATAAGATATTCCTTGACTTAAAAGTGTTTTTACATTAGTGCCTTAGCTAGTAAAGGACATAGACCTTTTCCTTGATTATGGAAGGGAATGATGTCTCAAATAATGCCAGAGGAAAATTCTTCACTGGCTTCCCTTTGTAAACTGGGTAAAATGTAAACTCCCTTACTGCATGCACCAAGGCCTTGTCAGCCTCATCCAGTCTTGGTGCTCTATTCTATTCCTATATTATTCATGATCTTTTCCATGGTTTTACATAATGTGATCCCTTTGCGTTTAATTCTCCTTCTTACTTTCTTTGTCCACCTAATCCAATGTGGTGCTTCGGTCTCAATGTGTTGACACCCAAACTATTTGCAGCTTAAGATCATGTTTTGTTTTGTGCATAGAGGGCTTAATTTTTAAATTATTTGCCAGCATTTAACATTTTGGATAGTTAATGGGGAATAGGAAGCTTGATTTCTGACTCCGTCTGGGGAAAAAAAGGGTTACCTAATTATAATTTCTGAAAACAACAATTAGTTGGTGTCTTCATCATTCCCTATTGTCTCTTGAACACCAAGGCTGAATGAAGTTATCACTGATCATATCACTTGTGTGGCTATCTCTTTTTATAGAAAATCATGAAGTGTGGCAAATGCCATCAGCACCAGACCCAGATTGCCTAGATTTGAGACCTATGCCTCTTCGGGATGATATGACCTTAGACTAGTTGCTCAATCTTTTTGTGCATCAGTCTCCTCAAAAAGAAAAATAGAAATAATAATACGTAGAATAAGAATAGTGAGAATTTAATGAGTTAATACAAATACAGCGCCAAAAGCAATAAATGTCTTGCACTGAATTATTGTTTTGTTCAAAAAGTTTTTTTTTTTTTTCTTTTACATGTTCCTGACTGCTCTACGATTTTCAGTTTCTAGTCCATGGCCTAAACAAATACTACTACTGCCCTTTTAACAGAAGTCAAAGACCATTTTCTTCTGTGCATTGTATAAGTGCTTTTGAATGTGCCCTGTGTTTATCTGGTTATATGTCTGCCTCTCTCATCAGACAGAGAGTTTCATGAGAGCATGGACCATATCTTATTCATTTTTATTTTAATCTCCTGCTCTAAGCAGTGCCAGCTCCATAAAAACTGCTCAATAAATGTCATTGAATCGATGCTAATCTCTCCTACTCGAAATACCTTAAAGCTCTAATGTACAGTTGGATTTGTATTAAGTAATTTATCCTTATTTGTCTGATGCTTTGTAAAAGTTCTTCTATCATCTTCAGTGTGTGAGTGTTGGTTTTCAGCTACTTTGTGACTAGACAGCAGGGCTATAACTTCCTTTCTTTTGAACAAAGCCTCCACATGTAACATAGTTGTGTTGCGTCTGTTTAGATTCACATTTGCACGTGCTACACACTCGAGAATTATAATTATTTGAATAGTAGCGAGCATGGGATTCTGGAAACTGGTCATATCCCATATAATGTCACTGGCATCTAGAATTATCAAGGGGGAAGAAATGAATGGGGTTTGTCAGTTGTCACTCTTTCTTTCTTTCTTTCTTTCTTTCTTTCTTTCTTTCTTTCTTTTTCTTTCATTCTTCTTTTATCTCTAACTCATCTACTGGGGAAGGCAGGAAGAACATGAGAAAGATCCTCTTGGATTATGTAGGCTCTAAAAGGGTCAGAGACCAGGAGAATACTGCTCAAATAAAGGAAAGAGGGGAAAACTAGCACTAGCACTTGTTGAGCAACAATTATTTATATTATACATCACACGCATGGTATCTAATTTCCTAAAACAGTTTTATAAAGTATAGGAAGTACCTCCACCTCACATGTAGGAAATTGCTGCTTCAAGAAGTTATTTTATTTACTTAGAGTCCCACAGCCACAGTCCCTATTTAGAACCAGATGTTGGGCCCAGGTTTGCCAGTCTCCAACATCCATGCTCTTTCCACCACACTACACCACCCTAGGACAGCAGACTGAGAAAGGATGTGCTAAACTTCTAAACAGGATATAGGGAGTAACCAACTATCCTGTAGGGGAGAAATGAATACAAGTGTCACAGAGAACAGGAGCTAAACATGAAGCACCATTTATAATACTACAACTAAAACTAAGCAAAACACTGCAGAGCTCAGAAAAGATCTTCACATGTGTACAGTCATCAGTCTATTTTTTTCTATTTTATTCAGCATGAATAAACAGTTGCCTCCTAGACTATATAACATGGAAGAATTTGGAGAGTTTGAAGTACAGATCACAGAGTACAGGTCCCACAGATGAAGGGTGGGAACAAAGGGTAGAGCAAATAGTGAAGCAGTCTTTCCTTTCTTTATAACAACACCAGAGGAAGAGGCAGAATGGTTTCCTTGGGTGACACACTCATTTCCCAAATATAGTATATTTGTTGCGCTATATACATTGTTAATGATTTTGAATCACTGGCTCTATTTTTTCTGTTTCTTGCCTTAAACAAGAGGAAATATCTAGCTATTAATGACTACCCCCATTTTCTAGTATCTCAGAGAGCTAATTGGCCAGCTTTTTCACTTTGAGAGTTAAATTAAATGCCTGTGGCCAAAAACATGTTCTGGATATTCTGCTGAAGATCTGGCATCTGGTCTATTTAAAGAAAGTTCTTCAACTCTACTAATTTCTAGTACTAATAATAGCTAACTTCTAATGATGTCCACTGTGTACCAGCACTGTGTTAAATGTATTACACAGGCTGTCTCATTTAAACCTCATAGCAATCCTAAAGATTAGAACTATTATTATACCTCTTGATGTAAGTGAGGAAATTAAGGCACAAAGATATTCAGAAACTTATTGAAAAGTCACAGAATTAGGGACTTAAACTGATTTCAGGATGTTATTTTCTGGATAAGATAGTTGAATCCATCTCAAATGTTTACTGAGATCATTGCTGCAGGGTCAGCCTTCGCTACATGCAAATAAATATGGAGTTAGTAAATAAAGAATGATAATCCCTTAACATAGGGAAATTACTTTTAATGGCTATGCCCATCATAGGTCAAGAACAGAGAAGCCACTTAGGAAGGTTAAACAATCAGATCTTTACTTTTTTTTTTTTAATTTTTTATTTTTTATAAACATATATTTTTATCCCCAGGGGTACAGGTCTGTGAATCACCAGGTTTACACACTTCACAGCACTCACCAAAGCACATACCCTCCCCAATGTCCATAATCCCACCCCCTTCTCCCAAACCCCCTCCCCCCAGCAACCCTCAGTTTGTTTTGTGAGATTGAGAGTCACTTATGGTTTGTATCCCTCCCAATCCCATCTTGTATCATTGATTCTTCTCCTACCCACTTAAGCCCCCATGTTGCATCACCACTTCCTCATATCAGGGAGATCATATGATAGTTGTCTTTCTCTGCTTGACTTATTTCGCTAAGCATGATATGCTCTAGTTCCATCCATGTTGTCGCAAATGGCAAGATTTCATTTCTTTTGATGGCTGCATAGTATTCCATTGTGTATATATACCACATCTTCTGGATCCATTCATCTGTTGATGGACATCTAGGTTCTTTCCATAGTTTGGCTATTGTGGACATTGCTGCTATAAACATTTGGGTGCACGTGCCCCTTTGGATCACTACGTTTGTATCCTTAGGGTAAATATCAATAGTGCAATTGCTGGGTCATAGGGCAGTTCTATTTTCAACATTTTGAGGAACCTCCATGCTGTTTTCCAGAGTGGCTGCACCAGCTTGCATTCCCACCAACAGTGTAGGAGGGTTCCCCTTTCTCCGCATCCTCGCCAGCATCTGTCATTTCCTGACTTGTTGATTTTAACCATTCTGACTGGTGTGAGGTGATATCTCATTGTGGTTTTGATTTGTATTTCCCTGATGCCGAGTGATATGGAGCACTTTTTCATGTGTCTGTTGGCCATCTGGATGTCTTCTTTGCAGAAATGTCTGTTCATGTCCTCTGCCCATTTCTTGATTGGATTATTTGTTCTTTGGGTGTTGAGTTTGCTAAGTTCTTTATAGATTCTGGACACTAGTCCTTTATCTGATATGTCGTTTGCAAATATCTTCTCCCATTCTGTCAGTTGTCTTTTGATTTTGTTAACTGTTTCCTTTGCTGTGCAAAAGCTTTTGATCTTGATGAAATCCCAATAGTTCATTTTTGCCCTTGCTTCCCTTGCCTTTGGCATTGTTCCTAGGAAGATGTTGCTGCGGCTGAGGTCGAAAAGGTTGCTGCCTGTGTTCTCCTCAAGGATTTTGATGGATTCCTTTCTCACATTAAGGTCCTTCATCCATTTTGAGTCTATTTTTGTGTGTGGTGTAAGGAAATGGTCCAATTTCATTTTTCTGCATGTGGCTGTCCAATTTTCCCAGCACCATTTATTGAAGAGGCTGTCTTTTTTCCATTGGACAGTCTTTCCTGCTTTGTCGAAGATTAGTTGACCGTAGAGTTGAGGGTCTCTTTCTGGACTCTCTATTCTGTTCCATTGATCTATGTGTCTGTTTTTGTGCCAGTACCATGCTGTCTTGATGATGACAGCTTTGTAATAGAGCTTGAAGTGCGGAATTGTGATGTCACCAACGTTGGCTTTCTTTTTCAATATCCCTTTGGCTATTTGAGGTCTTTTCTGGTTCCATATAAATTTTAGAATTATTTGTTCCATTTCTTTGAAAAAGATGGATGGTACTTTGATAGGAATTGCATTAAATGTGTAGATTGCTTTAGGTAGCATAAACATTTTCACAATGTTTATTCTTCCAATCCAGGAGCATGGAACATTTTTTCCATTTCTTTGTGTCTTCCTCAATTTCTTTCATGAGTACTTTATAGTTTTCTGAGTATAGATTCTGTGTCTCTTTGGCTAGGTTTATTCCTAGGTATCTTATGGTTTTGGATGCAATTGTAAATGGGATTGACTCCTTAATTTCTCTTTCTTCTGTCTTGCTGTTGGTGTAGAGAAATGCAACTGATTTCTGTGCATTGATTTTATATCCTGACACTTTACTGAATTCCTGTATAAGTTCTAGCAGTTTTGGAGTGGAGTCTTTTGGGTTTTCCACATATAGTATCATATCATCTGCGAAGAGTGATAATTTGACTTCTTCTTTGCCGATTTGGATGCCTTTAATTTCCTTTTGTTGTCTGATTGCTGAGGCTAGGACCTCTAGTACTATGTTGAATAGCAGTGGTGATAATGGACATCCCTGCCGTGTTCCTGACCTTAGCGGAAAAGCTTTCAGTTTTTCTCCATTGAGAATGATATTTGCGGTGGGTTTTTCATAGATGGCTTTGATGATATTGAGGTATGTGCCCTCTATCCCTACACTTTGAGGAGTTTTGATCAGGAAGGGATGCTGTACTTTCTCAAATGCTTTTTCAGCATCTATTGAGAGTATCATATGGTTCTTGTTCTTTCTTTTATTGATGTGTTGTATCACATTGACTGATTTGCGGATGTTGAACCAAACTTGCAGCCCTGGAATAAATTCCACTTGGTCGTGGTGAATAATCCTTTTAATGTACTGTTGAATCCTATTGGCTAGTATTTTGTTGAGTATTTTCGCATCTGTGTTCATCAAGGATATTGGTCTATAGCTCTCTTTTTTGATGGGATCCTTGTCTGGTTTTGGGATCAAGGTGATGCTGGCCTCATAAAATGAGTTTGGAAGTTTTCCTTCCATTTCTATTTTTTGGAACAGTTTCAGGAGAATAGGAATTAGTTCTTCTTTAAATGTTTGGTAGAATTCCCCCGGGAAGCCATCTGGCCCTGGGCTTTTGTTTGTTTGGAGATTTTTAATGACTGTTTCAATCTCCTTACTGGTTATGGGTCTGTTCAGGCTTTCTACTTCTTCCTGGTTCAGTTGTGGTAGTTTATATGTTTCTAGGAATGCATCCATTTCTTCCAGATTGTCAAATTTGTTGGCGTAGAGTTGCTCATAGTATGTTCTTATAATAGTTTGTATTTCTTTGGTGTTAGTTGTGATCTCTCCTCTTTCATTCATGATTTTATTTATTTGGGTCCTTTCTCTTTTCTTTTTGATAAGTCTGGCCAGGGGTTTATCAATTTTATTAATTCTTTCAAAGAACCAGCTCCTAGTTTCGTTGATTTGTTCTATTGTTTTTTTGGTTTCTATTTCATTGATTTCTGCTCTGATCTTTATGATTTCTCTTCTCCTGCTGGGCTTAGGGTTTCTTTCTTGTTCTTTCTCCAGCTCCTTTAGGTGTAGGGTTAGATTGTGTTCCTGAGACCTTTCTTGTTTCTTGAGAAAGGCTTGTACTGCTATATATTTTCCTCTCAGGACTGCCTTTGTTGTGTCCCACAGATTTTGAACCGTTGTATTTTCATTATCATTTGTTTCCATGATTTTTTTTCAATTCTTCTTTAATTTCCCGGTTGACCCATTCATTCTTTAGAAGGATGCTGTTTAGTCTCCATGTATTTGGGTTCTTTCCAAACTTCCTTTTGTGGTTGAGTTCTAGCTTTAGAGCATTGTGGTCTGAAAATATGCATGGAATGATCCCAATCTTTTGATACCGGTTGAGTCCTGATTTAGGACCGAGGATGTGATCTATTCTGGAGAATGTTCCATGTGCACTAGAGAAGAATGTGTATTCTGTTGCTTTGGGATGAAATGTTCTGAATATATCTGTGATGTCCATCTGGTCCAGTGTGTCGTTTAAGGCCTTTATTTCCTTGCTGATATTTTGCTTGGATGATCTGTCCATTTCAGTGAGGGGAGTGTTAAAGTCCCCTACTATTATTGTATGATTGTTGATGTGTTTCTTTGATTTTGTTATTAATTGGTTTATATAGTTGGCTGCTCCCACGTTGGGGGCATAGATATTTAAAATTGTTAAATCTTCTTGTGGGACAGACCCTTTGAGTATGATATAGTGTCCTTCCTCATCTCTTATTATAGTCTTTGGCATAAAATCTAATTGATCTGATATAAGGATTGCCACTCCTGCTTTCTTCTGATGTCCATTAGCATGGTAAATTCTTTTCCACCCCCTCACTTTAAATCTGGAGTTGTCTTCGGGCTTAAAATGAGTTTCTTGGAGGCAACATATAGATGGGTTTTGTTTTTTTATCCATTCTGATACCCTGTGTCTTTTGACAGGGGCATTTAGCCCATTAACATTCAGGGTAACTATTGAGAGATATGAATTTAGTGCCATTGTATTGCCTGTAAGGTGACTGTTACTGTATATGGTCTCTAGATCTTTACTTTTAATGGCTCATCCTGACTCATTCAGGATGGAACAATTAGTCATGAAATGAAACCTCATACCCAGAGTCAGTGAAGACTATATTTTTGCTATTAGGGACTGGAATTATGTGATTCTATACTTAAACTCTTACTTACTCTCTGGATTTGATAATGCACTGTGAGCCATTTTCTTCAAGTGGAATATATGGCTTTCCAAGTTCATTCTGTTTGGGTTTTGGAGCTTAGTGAGAAGGAAACCAGGGACACAAACTTAGCTATAGCTAAGCTTAGCTATAGCTGAGGAGGTTAAAAGTGTGACTCTGTAGATATCAAATGGGAAAAAATCTTGGAGAAGATTACTGCAGAAAGCAAAGTGATTCATCAGTGATATCAATGACAAGGATGATCAGAATCTATAGATGGGTCAGGAATCCAAAGAAGTTTGAGATCAGGAGAAAGTGGTGCAAGGGAATACATGAACAAGTGACAAGACAATGAACAAGTGACAAGACAATCAAATGCAGACTCTGATTTTGCTTTTTGATGTCTCAAGATGACCCGTGATCGCCTAGTCTTCAAAAGATGATCAAATGTAGACTCTTTGATTTTGTTTTTTGATGTTTCAATATAACCCATGGTATCCTAGTGTTCATTCTTGAACACATGTTCAACATATTTCTGGAAATGTATTCTGGGGCAAGTTGGTACAAAATAGTTCTAGAAAAAAAATTAAAAATTGAAATTCCTTACTAGACCTAAATCAAGGACAAGAGCCAAACTAGGCATAACAAGTATTGATATTCTGAGGTCCTTTCTGAGTTTTTGTTCATTCCCTTCTCATTTGAGTTCAGTAGCTCCAGATGATGTCAAGAGATTTTGTGAACCAAAAGTCAGTGCTTTTATTTATTTTTTAAGTGTGGTAATAATTCAATATTTAATACACAAATCAACTGAACAGAACACAACAGAGTCATATTCAAAACGATATATAATGATTATTTGTCTGTGAGCATACATAAACATGGGTAACACATTTTCATGAAGTTTTTTATTTTAATTCCAGTACAGTTAACATACAGTGTTATATTAGTTTCAGGTATACAATATAGTGATCCAACAATTCAGTACCTTACTCAGTACTCATCATGAGAAGTGTACTCTTTAGCCCTTATCACCTAGTTCACCCATACCCCTTTCTGGTAATCAGCAGTTTGTTCTCTATAGTTAAGTATCTGCTATTTCTCTTTTTTTTTTTCTCTGTTTTTTCCTTTGTTCATTTGTTTTGTTTCTTAAATTCCACATATGAATGACATCTATGGTACTTGTCCTTCTTTGACTTATTTCACTTAGCATAGCAACAGAAGTCAGTGCCCTTAAATTTTAATTGTTTTAGATTGGGATGATGGAAGTCTATAAATGAAGAAACAGACCTGGTTGCATATTCATACTGATATAAGGAACACTGGAATCTGATATAAAACACAAATGTATTTGCTAAAATATATATTTTAAATGAGATGTTATCAACTTTTCTAAAGGGCATTTTTTTATGGTTTTCTATTTGATTCTAGGGAGACTATTAAAAATTTGCACACAAAACTTTACTAGCAATTCTGATCTGGAAACAGATCAGAAAATGTTGTTTTTTTTTATAAATGAAAACAAATAACAATAGATTGAGAAAATTACAATTCAGTAAATGGTTGGATGGAGCACAAAGTAAAGTTCACCATGTTGAACAGGAACTAGAACTAGGTTTTGGCTGTTGGTTGGCACTGTCTGCCTGGAACCCTATGTGGAGAATGATGCAGAAGACTCTTTGGAATCACCTTGAAAGAGTACCCCAGTTAGATAAAATGTCTACTGTGACTCTTCTGTTAGGGAGAGGTAATAATAGGTTGGGTATTTCTTATTGATGATTTAGGGGAAAAAAAAAGCCTAAAATATTAGGCATGAGTAAATCTACTTGGTACACATGTTAGTCAAAATAAGCTAGGCAAGGCTGAGGTAAGAAGTATAATCCTAAATCTCAGTGACTAACACAAGAAAGATATATTTGACAGTCATGCAAAGTCTAAAGCACTTTGATAAGACTTCCTCCTTTTTGTAGCTGGACCATCTGTATATTGGCTCCCAATGTCACTGTAATTAAGAAAGAGTAAGTGGAAGGACAATGAAAGATGTCTTGAAACTGGTACACATCAATGTCACCTATTTCTCATGGGCCAGAATCCAATCACAAGGCCCAGCCTAGCTAGAACACATGGATATTGGGTGAATGTTAACTAATTCTGCCATAGCATGTGAAAACAATTTATGAAACTGATTCTGGGCTTCTTCTATGACATGAAAGCTAAGGTTATTCAATTAATTCTATCTGATATTAGCTTAGGTGGCAGGCAAAGAGCACTTTCTCTTATGTTAGCCTGAAGAAGAAAATGAACTTCAATCAATCAGGACAAAATTAGAACTGCACACTGGTTGTGAGCCAACCAGTAGATCCTGCCTAACCTCAGACCTTTCATTGTCTGTCTTAATAGTTAATACAGTGATAAAGTCCATATTCCAGAAAAGAACAATATCCAACACAGATGGCTCAAGAGGTTTTAATGAATGAACTATTATTTATGAAGTAATATGAAGGAACTATTTATGAAGTATGGATCCAGTCAAAGGAACCACCAATGAATGAAGAGACTCTCAGGAACCAACAATAGCAGGAAATTATTACCCACTAGAAATGATTCCTGAAAGGGCAAGGAAAAATAACATCCCCACAGCCCAGCAAGTGTTGGAGCTATTGAAGAGAAGTAGCCACACAGGAGCTATACTCCTACAAGAACGTGACCACTACAAGAGAGTATGAACAGAGCACAAATGGACTGGGGAAGAAATAGTAAAACCTCCCTTTCTTCCAACCTTCTAGTCTCCTCCCAGTATCTCTCATTGGCCAAAAAGAACAGAAGCTAGCTGACTAGGAAGCCAGGGTGAATCTGTCTGTGATGGTCAGCTCCTGAGGGCAGTGAGCAAAGCAAAACAGGAGGAGATGTGGGAAAGCAGGCTAACAAACAGAAAAAAAAGTAATTAATAATAGACCATGGGCAAGATAGCTGAAAAATGAAAATGAAAAGAAAGCCTTTGGAGTAATGGGAAGATTTATCAATTCCCATTTAATGAGCAATATCCTTTTTACCATTCCAATTGGCTCGATTCCTGGGTTGACTATTCAAGTACAAGAACTACTGCAATGACAATCTGTAGATTCTAGCAAAAATATCAGCTAAAATGAATGCACTCTTGTCAAAAGACTCTGTTGCCATATCTATATTAGACATACAAAGGAATAGAGACCTTCCTTAAGCCATCTCTTTATTCATCTAACAAATCAGCAAATATCTTTTGAGTATCTATTAAGTGCAAAGCACTTCACTAGATGCTGAAAATACAAAGGTGAACAAGACAGATATGGTTTCTTTCCTCCTGTTGTGTATAACTTTATAAGAAAGGCTGAAGCAGAGTTATCAAGGGTAGGACACGGCAGATGGACTGGAAAGAAGAGCCACAGCAGGTCTTAGAGAACTTTGGAGGTCATAGTAAGAAGGGCGTAGTTTACTCTAATTTTAATGGGAAGCCATTGAAGGCATGAATCCATGGCTTCTAAGTGCACTTAGAATAAAGTGACCCATTGAGAATCCAAGTCGATCAATCCATTCTTGCTGGCAGGAGGTAGGTGTGGAAGGCAAGAGTGTCAGTTAGAAGATTATTTCAGGGTTCCTGTAAAAAAGATCATGAATTAGTTTCCTAGGGCTACTGTAACAAATTACTACAAACTCAGTGGCTAAAAACAACAGAAGTTTATTTTCTGTGATTCTGGAGACCAGAAATGCAAAATCAAGGTGTCAGTAAGGTTGTTTTTTTCTGGAAGATATGAGAAGAATCCATTGCAGGCCATTCCTAGCCTCTGATGGCTGTGGGCAATCTTTGACATTCCTTGGCTTGTAAAGGCATCACTCCAGTCTCTGTCTGTCTTCATGTGGCCTTCTTCTTCCCTGTTTGTCTCTGTGTCTTCTTTCTCTTATAAGGACACTCGTCATTGGATATTGGGACCACTCTAAATTCCAAATGATCTTCTCTTGAGATCCTTAGTTACATCTGCAATTACCATATTAGGTCACATTCAGAGACACCAGAGGCTAGGATTTGGACACATCTTTGTAAGGGGAACACCATTCTACCCAATGCCCTGAGCTTTTTGTTTTCCTGTGTGCAATGTGGCAATTACATCAGATCAAATAAAGTCAGATTAAATAATGCTACTGGATACAACTTACAACCCTAAATACTGTACAAATGACTATTATTAATATAGAGACATTTTAGATATTCAAAAGGGCAGATTTAACAGCCAACATATCATTTTGCCATGTTTTTTCACAAAAAATCTTAAAAACAAAAAAAAAAGAAATTTTCATAACAACAATAAAAGGAGTTATAATACACTTGCATTTACCCAGTGCATGATGTTAGCATTTGGCTACAAATACACATGCATCCATATAGATAAACTAGATTTACAGAAAGGTGAAAGGGTGAACAGGAAAGAATGAGGGGGAGAGGTAGGAAAGGAGGAAGAAATAGAGGGGGGGAGGGAGAGAAATCCCTTTATGTATTATATATCATTTTCCTTTTCTGCCCAAACTAAACCTAAACATAAAGAAGGAACAACTATAGGCAAAATGTAAAAAGAAATAAGGAGCTAATTCTAAGAGGCACTGAGGCCAAGGCTTTCATGATATTGTTGCATGCAATGTATGTCACAATCCAATATGAAGCTGACATCATTTTCCTCCTTACTTTACACATGAGGTTTAAGGAGGTTATATAACTTCCCCAAGGTCATACGGCTGCCAACAAAGTGGATTCAAATTCCAGGTTTGCCAGTTGATCCATGGTGCCTGGATTCACTGTGACATATAACTGTGTTTATTCCTACATATTACTTAAGCATTCTTTCATTTATTTAACAAAAATCTACTGGGTGCCTATTACAGGGGCAGGAAACACAAGGATGAACAATGCAGAGTAGCTCCTTGTTCTCTTGGGGTTCACATTCTAGTGGGGAAACAGATGTCAAGCCATTATATACACAAAATAATTTCCAAGTATATATAAAGTCAATGACACAAGATGCTATGATAAAGCATGATTGGAGAAGGTGGAACCCACCCTTGACAGGAGGTTGAAGAAAGCCCTTTAGGGAAGTGATCTTTGAGCGGCAAAATGAATATAACAGGAAAAACCACCCATGAAAATTTTAGGGGAAAAAAGAGCAAAGTGCAAGGAATTTATGGTGAGAGTAGCTAGGAATGCCTAAAGATAAACTAACTTACCACGGAGGCCAAGGGAAAGTAAACAGGTGGGAGACATGAGGATGATGAAGGCTGGGGTAGGGTCATGGATTTGCCTAGACGTACCAATGATAATGGGGAGACTGCTTTTATTCTAAGGGCAGTTCAAAGTCATTAGAGGACTTTAGGTAGGGGAGTGACAGTATCTGTTGATGATTTTTTAAGATTATTTATTCATTTATTTGAGAGAGAGAGCATGAGCAGGGGAGGGAGGTAAACCGGAGGGGAAGAGAGAGAAGCGGGCTCCCTGCTTAGCAGGGATCAGTTCCAGGATCCTAAAATCATGACCTAAACAAAGACAGATGTTTAACCAACAGAGCCACCTGGGCGCTCCTCTGCTCATTATTTTTAAAGATTGCTCTGGCTCCATCACAGAAGACTAACTCAAAAGTAGATCCATTCAAGAAGACCAGTTGCTTTCTTTCTTCCAAAAGAGAGATGCTAGCAGCTGGACTAAGCTGGTGGTGACAGAGAGGGAGAGAAATCAGTTGATCTCAGTGTATCTTCTTGATAGACATAGATGTGCTCAGTAAGGGAAAGAGGAATCAAAAATGAGGTCTTGCCTGTGGGCATGATTACCTGTGAAGTTACTTCACATCAAGGAAATGAGGTTTACAGTCACTGGCCTTTGCTGTCACATGTGAACATGCATCACCTCTCCTCCTCTACCTGACATGGTTCTAAATTCATCCCCCTACCTCTCTGCTCCCCTTCTGCACAAGCCTCACCTTCTAACCGCACACAGATGTACACACACACACACACTCTCTCTCTCTCTCTCACTCACACTGTGTCCATGCCTGGCTATTTTTTGCCCCCTGTTTCTGGGACATCTCTTCCAATGACAGGCCTGCAGAGATTCCTCCTCTGTATTAGAATGTTAGATCTGAAAAAGCTTTTGAGATTGCCACCTAGGACTTCTCATTTTGCAGATGGGCAACTGAGAAGGACCCAGAGAGATAAAGGTGCCTGTTCAAGATCACACAGATAATTAGTGGCAAAACTAGGAATGGAAATTAAGTCTCTTGATTTTCAAACAAATTTCTTTCCTCTATTCAGGACTGCCTTCTAAAATTCCTTTGCCCAGATAGTCTCTCTTCTTCAACTGGCACTTTATGATGAAGTGTTTGGTTCTCTCATTTGTCCGCTCTATACCTTCTCTGCCTCCCTAGATAAGGTCAGAGACTGTGTCATCATTTGGCATTACACACACTGCTGACTCTATTACTCAAGGCTATTCAATACACTTAGGGGTTGGCTGATTGATTATGCTGTAGTCCCACATTTGCATACCTAACCTCTTATGTTTTTAAGCCTACAGTCTGAATTTACATAGCAGTCAGGTACATCCAGTTCTGGTCTGTTCTAAAGAAAAAGTAAAATCTTGCTCGTTTTATATTTTTATTACTATCAAATGCTGTTTATATCTATGGTCGGCTTATCATAAGGAAAATTGCAGTCTCTGTAGTCTTTGATTTCTGTTATTATCTCTGCACAAACTGGGCTAGCCTAGGGTCCTAGATGCTGTCTACTTGTTACTAAATCCTGGACATCTCATCAGTGATCGATGACCTAATCCTTTTAATATGCCTTCCAAGAAGGCTTCCTTATTACCCACTCTCCCTCAGGAAGGAGGCAGGGATGTGGGACGGGAGAGGAGTGAAGAAATCTACTAAATTCTCTGATAATTGTGTTTTGAGTTTAGAAACAAGTAAGACTTAGCAATGCAAAAATGTGTTTGCCAGCATTTTAGAAACACAGCCAGGATCGGTCCTCTATATACTTTCACCAATGTGAAAAGCTTGTTCATCTGCTCCATCTAATGACTGTACTGCCTTTTGCCTTATCGCCAGGACACACTTTAACAGCTCATAGACTGCTGCCCCTGGGCTTCCAAGTAAAACCAAGAGAAAAAACACTGCTCACTAGACTTGTCCTCAGTTCAGTTCTGATTGCCAGACTCATCCCGGATCATCTATGACTCCCTTTGAAACCAAGAACTTAGGTCCCCTCTGATCTGTTTCTGTTGTTGCTATTCTATATTCCCTGGACATTACTAGCCTCTAAATGGCCTGTAACAAATGACGATTCTCACACACACACACACACACACACTCACTCACTCACTTCACTTGATGGGTAGTTTAAGAACTAATATTTTAACTAGCTAGTCATGTTGATAGCCAGATTCATAAGGCTGCACAGCTTAGGAGTTGAGAGTTCTGATTTAGGAATCAGATAGACCCCAGCAAAGCCTCAATCCTCTATTTATCTGTGTGACATTGGGCAAAAACTTCAACCTTCCCGGGCCCCAGCTTCCTCATCTGATATTTGGCAATTACTAATATCTCCAAAATAGACTCCTGTAAGAATGCAAGAATCGAATGCACATGACCTTTAGCACAGTGCCTGGCACACAGTGAGCTCGCCTAGCAGTTCTGGTGTGATTGTTATAAAACAATAAAATGTTCCTAGAAGTTTTGAGTGATGGACAGAATCAAAACAAGGGTTCCTTCAGTGATTTTCTGAGTTAGACAGGGAAACAAAAGACACTTTGGGAAAAGTTGGAAACTGTGTGGATGCTTTTCCCCTGCCCTGTGGGTGGCATGACCCATTGAAAAGGCTAATTGAACAGCAACCCCAGATAACTTCAGGGATGGTAAGTTTCATGGGCATTATCTGGAAACTTCATCTCACCAGCAAAAATAAAGAGGGTTTCCTACAAAAAGAGTTTAAAATCTGGTCACTGAGCAGTGTTTTGAACAGCAAATACAGATGGACAGTAATATTTATGGTCAATTTACCAGAATCAGGTATCAGGTGACCTCTGACACTAGCCATCACTTACTAAAGAGCTAATTAGCTGTAAAAATGAGGTGACAAGTCAATTGTAGCAGCACAAAGGGCGAATTTGTCAAGTGGGGTTTCCCCGTAGTCAGGCCTTCCATTACAGCTTTCTGGGTGGCTACTTCCCCTACAAAAGAAGCTAACTTTCCCTTAAGGGAGGAAGGAGGTGGAAGCCAAGGGTAAAGGAGACCCAGGAGTGCTGCATCAGAGTTAGGGTGTGACACCAACAGTAACCTCAGGGGCCCAAGGACCTCAAGGCCTCCTTGTCTGGCAGGTGAGAGAATGACTCATCATCAGGACTGGTATTTAATAACTACTAAAACCACTAGCTTAAGGATTATTTACTCACTATGTTTTGCCCTCAGCTTTGGCCAGCAAGACTAAATTTTGCTCTCCACAATGTGTAATGATCCTTAAATTTGCATCTGTTCATTGAGATGTTAGAAACCATAGAAAATTAAAAAGAACCAGAGGAAAAAATCACCTATAACCTTTCCATTCCTAACTAATCAGTATTAACAGTTTGGTATGGGTCTTTCTTATAGTATTTAAGTAACAAAATTGGAATCAAATTGTATATGTAATTTAGGGTCTTTTTTAACTTCACATTATATCTAAAAAGCGCATTTTTTGGTGTTATTAACTATTTTCAGTAACAGGATTTGTCATTTTTATGATATTTCATCAGATGGGCATATTGTAATTTATATAATCCATGTGCTTCCAAGTTCTCTAGCTATCAGAGGTCACTCTTCCTTTAAGGCTAAAATAATAATTGTCTGATTCCCTAACCTGCGATGAGAGATATTGTGGATTTCCTTAATACTATCTGGGAATTCCCAAGGATGCCTACCTGTCTGTCTTTGTCATCAAAGTCTATGTCCACACTCTTAGTTGGGTCCTAACCACTGGTCTCTATTCTATCACTCAAAGACCCTGGGTCCCATATCCCCTTGGAGTAGCATGACCATCAAGAGCCAGACTTAGAGGATAGGATCAAAGTCAGTGAAGAAGACATGATTCTTCATCCCTCTGTCCCCATGGCAAACACAGGCTCGTCCTTAAAGTCCCTGAAGTCCAGCTAAAATCAGGCTGTAACAGTACACAGAATATTAATAAAAGCTTATGGTTAATATGGGTTCAATGATTTATGACCAGGTGGGTTCTTCTAGAATTCTCCATATGGAAGGGGTGACCAGCAGAAGTTTCTAGGCATCTCCATCCCCAGAGTCCTGGGTCTACCTTCTCATTTGGCTTCAGAGGAAAAGTAATCTTTTCCTTCCTTCATTCCAAATACTTCTCTGTCTGTTTCCCAGATTGATTGAGAGTGAAAGCCCATTTCTTTTCAGAGAAAGCTCTCACCTTCACTTGAGGAATTTGGCCTGATGTCTGTGACCCAACCAAGGTGATCACAAGAGTTGACCAGGTATTTCCCAAAATGGGAACTACTACAATGGAAGACTTGCTGTGTGGCCTTCAGATGTTGAAGTCTCTTGGCTCCATGCTTCTGCACACCTTCAGGTGTGCCTTCCTTCCCAGCCAGCCTTTCTAATTCCTCCTGATAGCTATGCTAATATTGCAGATACCTTACGTTCCTTTTCAGTTTACCCGAGAATTTTTCATGAATTCTAAGAGATCAATTTCACTATTCTTAGAAGTCAAGCTCTTCAGCTCTTGCAGGTGCTTGTATAACTTCCTTTCCACCTCCAGAGCAATCACGATAGCTTGCAGGTCATTTCCCGAGTACTCCATGTCAGGCCTCTTAGTCACCAGAAGGCAGATTTTACTCTGACTCTCTTATAGATATTTTATGAACTATTTTGTATGTTTTCTCTTCACCACTGCTTGGTCTTGGAAAAAGGACACATAAATAGGTGCATCAGAATCTTCATCATAGTAACAGGTCATCATAAAATAAGCATCACTGACATTCATTTTATAAGATGCTACATAATTGTGTGTTAGGTAGCACTGTGACAAAATCAGACCGACTGTTTCAGATTTTTCTCCAGAAGTTAATATACAAATCTCCCCTGGTTAGATCTGGTCTCACCATCTCCTGAAACCAAATATTTAGAAAAAATACAGGTAGCAATCTCTTAAGAACTGCAAAGTTTTGAAGCATCATCCAAATGAAATGTATATTAGAGTAAAAAGTATTTCTGCTGGGCTGCCTGGGTGACTCAGTCAGTTAGGCATCTGCCTTCAGCTCAGGTCATGATTTTGGGGTACTGGGATTGAGCCCCATGTTGAGCTCCTTGCTTAGGGAGAGGCTGCTTATCCCTCTCCCTCTGCCCCTCCCTACCACTTGTGCTCTCTCTTTCCCTCTCTATCTCAAATAAATAAGATCTTTAAAAAAAAAAAAGTATTTCTATTTATTTGAAAACTTACCATCTGCTAAAGATTCCCCCAATTTACAGAGCTAGGACATTTTACATCACAGTCTGAGGAATCTTTATTCAAGTCATGGTAATCATAGCTTTTTTCCAAGGACAATTGTGAATGTTCTACTTACATGTGATGCCTCTATTTCTAAATACAAACTGTTGGCAATAATAATAATGTTGAATAGTAATTTCTACAGTACCAAAAACACTGAAAGACCTTAAGAGTCATTTTTTTTTAAAGTTACTGAAAGTACACTGTTGCCATGAGTTGAATTGTGTCCCTCAAAAAGCTAATTTTAGTTCTAACCCCTAGTACCTGTGAAAATGACCTTATTTGGAAAAAGGGTCTTCATAGATATAATTAAGTTACAATGAGGTCATACTAGATTAGAATAGTCCCTAATCCAGTGACTGGTGTCCTTACAAAGAGATGGAAGTTCAGACACAGTTGCATGGGGAGAATTTTCTGTGAAGATGGAGGCAGAGATTGGAGGAATGCACAGGCCAAGGAACTCCAAGGGTTGCCATCAACCATCAGACACTCAGATAAACGCATGTACCCTTCTCCCTCAGAATCTCCCAAAGGAACCAATATTACCAACACTTGGATTTGGGATTTCTAGTCTCTAAAAGTGTGAGAGAATAAATTTCTATTATTTTAAGCCACTCATTTTGTGATGATTTGCTATAGCAAACTTAGAAAACTAGTACAACTCTTAAATGTATTTAAGCCAGTGTTTCTCAACAGGAACAATTTTGTCCCCCTGGAGATATCTGGTAATGTCTAGAGAAGGTTTTGGCTGTCAGAATTGTTGGTATGTGGCATCTAATGGGTAGAGACCAGAGATGCTAAGCATCCCACAATGCACAGGAGAGTTCCCATAAGAATTATCCAGCCCAAAATGCCACCAGTGCCAAGATTGAGAAAACCTTATTTAATCTATCCCTTATTTGGATGAATTCAACTTTTTCACCATCTTTGCTGCCATAAATAACGATGCAATGAATATCCTAGTGTAAGATTACTAGTCAACCAGCAGTAGCACTTATCTTTAGTTTAATTTCTTAGAGAACTGTGTTCTTTTTCTCATTTTAATGCATATTTTACCATTTCTTTTTTTAACTATTTTTTATTATACTATCTGAATACTTTTTTGAAACAGAGTATAAACAATAAGAACATGAATGAGTGAAAAGCTATACACATTTCAAAGATGTTGGAGAGGCTAGCCTCCTGGAATTAACTTTTGATCACTAATATTCTACCCACATTTTCTCCATTCTTAAACAATTATAAGGCCTTAGGAAGAAAGCATTTTTACTTTACCAGCTGACATAACAACATGCTATTACTCCTAATTAATAATAATAAAAAAAATAACTAAATGTAACAAACTGGGGTTTTACAGATTAGTAATTTTCATTGTTTAATGAGAAACTAAGTAGATATAGCCACAAGGTAGATTTTTCTACTAGAAGATACTTAGCAGTGCTCACTTTTTTTTTCATTTATTTATTTTCAGCATAACAGTATCATTATTTTTTCACCACACCCAGTGCTCCATGCAATCCGTGCCCTCTATAATACCCACCACCTGGTACCCCGACCTCCCACCCCCCCACCACTTCAAACCCCTCAGATTGTTTTTCAGAGTCCGTAGTCTCTCATGATTCACCTCCCCTTCCAATTTACCCCAAGCCCCTTCTCTCTAACTCCCCATGTCCTCCATGCTTTTTGTTATGCTCCACAAATAAGAAAACAAAGAGGCAACCCACGGAATGGGAGAAGATATTTGCAAACGACAGTACAGACAAAAGGTTGATATCCAGGATCTAACACACACAAAACAGACAATCATATCAAAAAATGGGCAGAAGATATGGACAGACACTTCTCCAATAAAGACATACAAATGGCTATCAGACACATGAAAAAATGTTCATCATCACTAGCCATCAGGAAGATTCAAATTAAAACTACATTGAGATATCACCTTACACCAGTTAGAATGGCCAAAATTAGCAAGATAGGAAACAACATGTGTTGGAGGGGATGTGGAGAAAGGGGAACCCTCTTACACTATTGGTGGGAATGCAAGTTGGTGCAGCCTCTTTGGAGAACAGTGTGGAGATTCCTCAAGAAATTAAAAATAGAACTTCCCTATGACCCTGCCATTGCACTCCTGGGTATTTACCCCAAAGATACAGATGTAGTGAAAAGAAAGGCCATCTGTACCCCAATGTTTATAGCAGCAATGGCCACGGTCGCCAAACTGTGGAAAGAACCAAGATGCCCTTCAGCGGATGAATGGATAAGGAAGATGTGGTCCATATACACTATGGAGTATTATGCCTCCATCAGAAAGGACGAATACCCAACTTTTGTAGCAACATGGATGGGACTGGAAGAGATTATGCTGAGTGAAATAAGTCAAGCAGAGAGAGTCAATTATCATATGGTTTCACTTATTTGTGGAGCAGTGCTAACTTTTAAAGCAGGACAAGGGAAGTAATTACGTTGAGATATAAGCCTCAGTGCCCAAGACCTTTCTTGCCCTTCTTCTATTAGCTCTTACTAAAAACTGCTGCTCAGGTATGGTTGTTGTCTTCTGGGAAGCGTTAGGTTGCATAAACTCTAAAATTCAACAATAAATCATTTTGGCTCTTGACTAGCTGGTATATACACTTTTTCTTACATATAGTAAAGTACTTATGGTCTTATTTGAGGGAGACAATCTCCTATGGGTTTCTCATGATTCTGCACATCTTTTGAGCAGAGGCACTAGCTAGGCTATGGTTCTAGATTATCTTTTCAAGGATGCTTATCTTATATAACAACAAACAGCCTTGAAAGACAGAGATATTGTCTCCATCCAGATCTAAGGGCAGATGTACTAACCATCTAGCATAATAAAGATGCTGTAAGGCAAAGGTTGGACAATTTGCTTGCAGCCTGTTATAAAAGATTTGGGTTTGCTAAGTTTGGAGTTCTTAGGCTGTGGCACAAATCCACTGTGTAAGCAGCATCTATCTGGACCCCTGTACCTGACCTCACAACATCTGGGGGCTGGGAACAAAGAAGAATATGAAGTCTATGGTACTTGCTTGCTGTGAGTTATGGAGTCTTTTTTCTCTGATCCAGTAATCTCATGTCTTCTCCGAACATCCATAAAATTATGGTAAGCACCTAAGCTGTAGTAAGACAAAATCCAAGATACTGTACATTTCTTGATAATATTCTACATTCAAAGCTTACATTTTATAAGCCTCAGAAGAAAAAAAATAGTAATATCTCAAAGCTACTCACAACAAGTCAAAATAGAGCTACCTCTTCATACCAGATCTTTGTGACAAAGCATAATTGTTAGTTTCACCACACATTCTAGTCACCGTCTTGCTATTGTCATTGGATCTCCCCAAGAAGTCACTGTGGCTTGTGGCCAAGAGTCATTCAAAGGAAATTAATAACTCCAGAATGCCCCACTTTAAGCAACCTTGGTATGAGCAAATTCATTAATGTAATAGACATTGGTAGCTATTCTATTACCAGAGGATAATTTGCTTCAAATAAGTATTTTGCCCAGGTTTTCTTTAAATAACAGAAATCCAATGTGCCTAAATGTCTGTTTACTCTCCTTTAAAGTCTTCAAGTTCACATGCAGGGAATATAGGTAGCTGACTAAAGATTAGTTGAAACTAGAGTTGAAGCACTTCTGAAATTATAATTATGAAAAAGTAATTACATTAAATTGACTCAGTGTTTTGGAAATATGCCAAACACTTAAAAATGAATAATGCTTTTTACCTTCTCCTTCAATACCTGTTAGCCAAAATGACAGAGTTTAGCAGAAGATGTTACTATTGCTGAAAAACCCAGAATTACAGATTCCGAGAGCTAGCCTCAGGTTCATCTATTCTATTGGCTTATTTTGCAGTTTTAGATCCAGAAGTTTAAGTAATTTGCCAGCAGGTAACCAGATTTCCAGACCATTCTTTACAGCATCTATTTATTTTTATTCAAATCACATAGTAAATACGTGCCTGTTGTAGAATATTTGGAAAATGCGTAAAAACACAAATAAGATAAAAATTATACATAATCCATGCACCCCAAAGTTAGCCACTATTAACATTCTAATAATTTTCCTATGAATTTATTTTTACAGAATTAAATCATGACATGGATATTATTTTATAAACTGCTTTTCATAATAACATCTTCTAGACTTTTCCATGGTGTTGAATGATATTTTACTGTCTTTATCATCACATGAATATCCATCTACAATCATTTCAGACTGTGAATCTATAATTATTATTTAATTAGTCCATAGTAAAGGGCTAGTAATTTTCAATATTTTATTATTAGAAACACTGTGATCAAGAGATGTAAATCTCTATGCACGTTTCTGTTCCTTTAGAGTACATTATTTAAAGTGAAATTTGCTAGTTTAAGTGGAAAAAATGCTTTAAACTGCCACATCCACTCCCCCAAAAGCTTGTATCAATATTAACTTTAGCCGCATGCTCATCAACAACATTTTTGAAACTCTTTTCCTGATTGATAAGTATCACTAATTTGTCTCTAATTACTGGAACTTGATTTTATTTTCTTTAAGCGTATTGACCTTTTGAATTTTATATTCTTTAAATTGCCCAAGGCTAATTCATCTGCTTTCCAATTTGTTCTATGTGCAAGGAATTAGGATTTTCCTTCAGTGTTTGTTTTTGTTTGCTTATTTTTTGTTTTGTTCATTTTTAGTACTATTGCTATGGCTTCTCTAATAAATAAAGCATGACTGACTGCTTTATAATGAAAAAGAAGCAACTGTACATACTTATTCACTAGTGACAAAGGAAGGCCTAAGAACCAGGATTTGTCCAAAAACATTCCAAGAAAAGTGTCCTAATATCCTTAATTTGGTCCCCAAAAGCTTCAACATAAACAAGTTTCATAAAGGTAATTAATTTTGCCTTATTTGTTGAAGAAATGGTAGGAATATATAATTACCACTGTCTAGATCTCCCTGGCCTCTAAAAATATAAAAATCTTGTATTAATGATTTGTGTATCCCAATGCAAATGGAAATTTTGGTGGTTATTTTACAAAATTATCCTATTGTAGTATTTCGGGAAAACTAACAATTATCATGGGTTTTTTCTCCTACAAACAGAAGTTCAAAAAATTCCTCAGCACTACAAGAGATCACACGTTATTGCCCTGACCACTTCTGTCCATTTCTAGCAAGATGTACTGTAACTAGAATTGTCCTCAGGAGATACATGGGTGGCAGGGCAGCAAGACAACCTCAAAAGAAATCTTTGTATGATGGAACAGCGTAAGTGTATTTCACTCCCCTTTTCCCTGGTTTTTCTAGAAGCTTTCATGTTATTTTATAATGTGACTCTTCCCTGCCATTCTGTATTTCTCTGAGCAGCAAACAGGAAAGATATAGTAAGTTTCTATGCTAAATAAAGATGGTTCATCCTTAGGTCTGAAAGACTGAGGCAGAAGAAGAAAGAAGCTATCACCATTAAAAAACACAAATCTCAACCAAAGAACATTTAACTAGCAGCTTTTGTTTAAGGGGACATGTCTGTATGTTAATATGGTGGAAGATGCTGTATGGATAGTGGGTAAATCTGTAATAACAGCTCATTTGGATACACTAAAAGATGAAGATAAAAAATTAAAAAGGACAGAATTTTTCTACCGAAGATTCTCCTGATACTGTTGTCCCACAGACCTGGAGTACTCTCCCAGGAAGGCTACTAAACTTGGCTAGAATTTCCTCAGAGCTCAAATATATTTCTTTCCTTATTGCCCCAGAATGTAAAATTAAGAGTATGAAGGAAGACAGATTTCAGTCACCAAGGCAGTCCCCTCTGCACAAGCTTTTACCCAACTTGTTCTTGTCTCCGTTTATGCTCCCCCCTACCCATAAATAACATTCAGTGTATGAGGTAGAAAGTCAGGAAATAAATTAGTGTCTGATAAAACACTTTATAATATATGAACAATGTGACTGAGAAATGACGAATCAAAGTTCTTCCTAGTAATCATTTTAAATGCACTCATAAGACTAAGACTTGTAAATTAATATTTTCTCTTGAAAATAATGTTTAAATGATTCTTGGCAAGTTCTTTTTATTCACTTAATCTTATACCTTATACCTACATACGATCTAATGTATACCTTATACATTATACCTACATAAAATCTAATGTGTACCTTATTCATTGATCTTATACCTACATACAATCTAAAATTCCTTCATTTCGCAGAAAGCTTTCTTTAAACAGAAAAGGGAAGTAGAAAATAGAGATGCAATTACTAGTTTGAGTTGGGCTTGGCCTTATAAACATGAAAAGTAAAGTGGAAAATTGAAACAATCATCCAGGATACCCGAAATGGGGAAAAGGATTTCCATTGCATTTTTGAGGGTAGATGTGGCCTTAATTAAGATGTGACCATAATTCTCTGACAGGACTTCCACTAGAGGAAAATTGAATAGGTTGGCATATCTCTCACAAGGTATTGTAAACCTGTCTCAAAAGTCTCTTCAATGAGGGAAAAAGTGGAGTGGCAGTTTTTCCAATTGCAGGTGCATTCATTGAGGCGAGGACAGACAGAAACAGGGCACAGTTGTTGTCTAAGCCTTCTTTCCCAAACTTGTTTTTAAGGTTTTATGGCAAGGAAACATGTGCTTTTTCTCCTGCTATTGGGCTTTCAGATGATTTTTCTACACAGAAAAGAAGCCTCCGGCATTTTTTACATTGCAGCCAGCAGTTGCTTGGCTGCACTATCAAAGCAGGCCCAGCAGATTCTCTTGAATGGAGAATCCAAGACCCACCACAGACTCTGGCTGCACTAATGAACTAAGAACACAGATTCCACTGGGCCCCAGCAAGGCAGCAGGGGAGACATAAAATCCCACAGAGATGGGACCAGGCTTCAGCCATAAAGAATCAACTTCTTTTAGCAGGTGCTGTAAGTCCCGACATCTGCTGGCCATATAAAATAAAGTGGCTAATGGACAGAGCAAAAATGTAAATATACCATAAACAGTTATTTTGTTACTTTTCTTGCCATTGGTCATATCAAGGTTTGATGTTTCTCTATTTTTTTTATATATTTAGAAAACTTAGATGTGATTTTTTTTTTTTCAGAAAATATTAGAGTCTGGTCAGTTACCTTCCTAAATTCATTTTAACATAGTAATATTCAGAAATATTAGAGTAGAATGTCTTCAACTAGAGCATATCTTAAAACAGTAATCCTGGTGAAGCTGCTGGGAAGAATCAGAGAAACAAGCAAACTGCTTCTATTGATCTAGGCAGCACTTGAAGGAAAATACAAAGACAATGGTCCCCAGTTGTTTACATGCAGAGAAGTCCGGTGCAGTGTTAAAGATCCAGGCTTTCTAGTCAAAAGTATCCATGCTCAAATCTCCAGTCAATTGTTTACCAGGTATATAACTTCTCTGAGATTCAGTTTACTTTCTCTGTAAAATGGGAATAAAAACAACTTCTTCACAGAATTGTGGGCAGGTTAAAATAAAGTAGTACTGTTAAGTGCTTAGAAGAGTCTAAAATACAGTGAAGATTCAATAAATAGTACCTTACTGTTGTTACTATTGGTTATTTATTTATACCCTAGCTTGTCCAAAAATAGATTTATGGTTGCCTATAAAGATAAATAAAACACAGCAAAATAAAATACATCAGTAGATGAAAAGATAAAAGGGGTTAAAAAAGGGGGAATTTTTGTGGGGGTTTGGTGTTTTGTTTTGTTTTGTTTTGTTTTTTTGTTTGTTTGTTTGTTTTGCAAAGAATCCCTTTGGCTCTATGGCTCAATCAGATTAAATTTTTTGTATTCCTTCTTCATGAACTACTCATCAAATACACAGCAATAAAACCAAGGCACAACTTAGCAACACTAAAAGGACTCCTGGGAAAACTAAAAACTTTATTTTTATTTCATTTGAGGTCACAGACTCTTGTTCTTGCTCCCATGAAAATACCAGTTATCAGGAAACAGGCTACTATAAACTTTAGTGGCTGGGGCACAAGTACCAAGAAACAGAATTACGTGGCCTCAATTGATTCTGTCCTAAAAGATCCATCCAAACTTCTCTTTCACTTTGCACTTAGATTTTTCCATTTCTATCCCTTCACTGATTTCTATGCTTATCAGGGTGTCAACACTGCACTGTTATTTAGTGAGACCTCAAAAAATAAGATTCCATAATAAATTTTATTTTAGAAAAGATATGCCACATCACTTTCAGTGCTGGATCTCTAGGGAGGTGAAGCATCCTGGCATGTAAATTTACGGAAGTCTACTTTTGAATATTAATTATGTATTGCACTACCTCCTCACATAATTATTTTTGCTATAAATTTTGCCTCAGCAAGCTGTAGGATTAGCATTTTAAAGACTTGCTGTAGATGGGAGTTCAACCAATAAACATAAACACTCTTGGCCTCCTGTTGAGATATGCTTTAATTTGTAATGCTCAAAGTACACGTTTATTCTGATAGTCTGAGCATTGGGAAGACTGTATCACAGAAATGAAAAGAAAAAGATGTTTCCTCTTGAGTGCAAAGTCCAGTTGAACGGCTGTGGTTCCCTGCAACCCTTTGTTGAGAAATATCCTGGGGGTGTGTGTAAGCCCAAAGGGAAAAAAGTCTGCAACCAACTAATGACTTCTATCATGGGCCAAGGAACAAGGAAGCGGGAGCATGATGGGTGGTATTTACCTTCCCTGTTATATACATTAGACATAAAACCACATATATATGCATTTAAAGCCACTGAAAGTTGCTCAGAAGAATTTTAAATGATAAGCCAAGCAGTTCATCCAAACCCATGGAATCCTTGCCACTCTTTCAAGCTGTCATGCCCAGTAAAAAACCGTGCAGGTGAGTCCAAAGCTGGTGCTCAGCCAAAGGAGTCAGCTGGAATTACTACTGACCACAGAACATCATCCTGGAAAAGCCCCAGAAGGTGAATGAGGAAGGTGGATTAAGAGGGGAAGTGGTTATTACTATAACTCTCAAATGTACTTTCTTTTATAGAGCAAAGAATATTGCAGAATATATCTTTGGCAGTGAAGCAAAGAAGATAACTGATTTAGACTGGTCTTGTAGAATTATCATTCAGACTGGTCATGTAGAATTAGTTCTGAAGAGAAATGCTTCCTTTTAAGCAAATATATCACTACCACCCACATCAATCTGAGCTAGCTTGACAATAGGCCGTGCCTGTAATCATAGCCAGTGAGCGTCTCCACTTCTCCCTCCCACTGGCCAGCATCTTTACAGTAACTATGGAGACTAGTTCATAGCTTATGTTCAGCCTGGCAGCCTTTCGCAATATCCCTGACAGCCACAAAAGGTTGAGGGAAATATACTTGATCCCCTTTTCTGAGTTGTAGACCACATGTGTCTCATCTTGCATGGCTGTTTTCCTTCATTGTAACTGGGTAGGAGACAAGGGGCTGCCCAGGCAGGCTTGGGAACAAAATGAAGTCTTGTCAATTAAAAATGATCATTAAATATTTATTCTTCCAATCCAGGAGCATGGAACATTTTTCCATTTCTTTGTGTCTTCCTCAATTTCTTTCATGAGTACTTTATAGTTTTCTGAGTATAGATTCTGTGTCTCTTTGGTTAGGTTTATTCCTAGGTATCTTATGGTTTTGGGTGCAATTGCAAATGGGACTGACTCCTTAATTTCCCTTTCTTCTGTCTTGCTGTTGGTGTAGAGAAATGCAACTGATTTCTGTGCATTGATTTTATATCCTGACACTTTACTGAATTCCTGTATAAGTTCTAGCAGTTTTGGAGTGGAGTCTTTTGGGTTTTCCACATATAGTATCATATCATCTGCGAAGAGTGATAATTTGACTTCTTCTTTGCCGATTTGGATGCCTTTAATTTCCTTTTGTTGTCTGATTGCTGAGGCTAGGACCTCTAGTACTATGTTGAATAGCAGTGGTGATAATGGACATCCCTGCCGTGTTCCTGACCTTAGCGGACCTGTACCCCTGGGGATAAAAACATATGTTTATAAAAAATAAAAAATTATATTAAAAAAATGATCATTAAAGGAAGAAATACTCCCCATCAATTTTTTTTTTTCCTGTTCCTATTTAAAATTTCTTCCTTAAAAAAAAAAAAAGTTGATTAAGGGGAACATAAGGATCATATATTGGATAATTCTATTTATATAAAATAGCTGAATAAGGAAATCTAGAGAGACAGAAAGTAAATTAGTAGTTTGCTAGGTAGAGGTGATGAAAATGTTTTAGAACTTGATATAAGTGATAAGTTGTATATAACATTGTGAATGCACTAAATGTCACTGAATGGACACTTTAAAATGGTTAATTTTGTGTTATATGAATTTGTGAATCTCAATTTTTTAAAAGATAATTTGTAGGGACATTTGGTGAAATGGTAATATGAACTGGATATTAAATGATATTGTAGAATTATTAATTTTCTCAACTATAATAATGGTATTACCACTATTTGAATGCAATTTTTTATTCTTTTTTTAAAGATGCCTGCAGAGTCAGGCAGCAAAACGAAAACAGACAATTGACACTATATCAAACTAAAAAGTTTCTGCATAGAAAGGAAGCAATCAACAGAATAAAAAGGCAACCTAGAGAATGGGAGAAAATATTTGCAAACCACATATCTGGAAAGGGGTTAATATTCAAAATATGTAAGGAACTCTTACAACTCAGTATCAAAAACCAAATTAATCAGAGTAAAAAATAAGCAAGGAACTTGAATAGATATGACTTCAAAGAAGAAATACAAATCACCAACAGGTACATGAAAAGGTGCTCAGCATCACTAATCATCAGGGAAATGCAAATCAGAACCACAATGAGATATTACTTCATTGTTAGGATGGTTATTATAAAAAAAGAAAAAAGCTAAGTGTTGGCAAGGATATAGAGAAATTGAACACCTTGTAAACTGCTAGTGGGAACTTAAAATGGCACAACCACTATGGAAAACAGTACGGAGGTTTCTCAAAAATTAAAAATAAAACTACCTTGTGATCCAGCAATTTCATCTCTGGTATATACAAAAAAGAATTGAAATCAGGATCTCGGAATAGTATCTCCATTCCCATGTTCATTGCGTTATCGTTCACAATAGCCAATACATGGAAACAACCCAAATGTCCCCAGACAGATAAATAAATAAAGAAAATGTGGCATACAGATTCAGTGGAATATTAGTCATCCTTAAAAAATGGAAAACCATCATCTGTGACAACATGGATGAACCTGGAGGATGTTATCTTATGGGAATTAAGCTAGTCACAAAAGGAGAAATACTGCATGATTCCTCTTATATGAAGTACCTTAAGAAGTCAAACTCACAGAAGAAGGAAGTAGAATCGTGGTTGCCAGGCACTGAAAGGTGGGGGAAATGAGGAATTATTTTCAGTTATGCAAGATGACTACATTCCAGAGATCTATGGTATAACATTATTCCTAAAGTTAATAATACTGTATTGTGCATGTAAGCAAATTTTAGGAGTAGTTCCCACAGAAAGTGCTTTTATAACACACACATGCACACTCAGAGAAAGGAGACACAATGAACTTTTGTGGGGTGATAGGTATGTTTATTACTTTGATTTAGATAGTGGTTTCACAGGTGTATGCCCAAACTTATCAAACTGTATACATTAAACCTATGTCCAAATTTATCAAATTGTGTACATGAAATATGTGCAGTTTTTATGTATCAATCATACCTCAATACAGCTCTTAATTAAAAAAAGATGTGTGCAGAAGTCTTTGGCATAAAGAGTCATGATGTCTGCAGCTTAGTTTCCAATAGTTCAGCAAAATCATACATTCCTATAATGAGTGAGAGTAAAAAATATTTTAGATTGTTGAATTTAAGTGGAGGCTATAGGGCTGTTCATTTTGATATTCTTTATACATTTCAATATGTTTGAAATTGCAAAAATACAGGGATAATTTTTAAAAATATTTTTCTGAAATTAATCAATACATTAATTAGTTAATTAAACTAATTAAATATTTAATTAAATTAAACATGAAAGAAATTTTTGAGCATCTACTTGATTTCAGGTTCTGTGCCAGGTACTCAGGATATAATAATGAGCAAAACATATGTGATCTCTTTTTCAAAGCCTCAAGCCCAGTGACAGAACCAATAACTAATTAGGCAGCACTATACAAGCTAAGATGGGGAGATACAGGATGCCAAGGAGAAGCACAGGATGGGCTGAAAGAGTCAAGAAAACTTCCCAGTGAATGAAAGACAAGGATGGAGTCCTGAGGGATCTTACTCACGGTCAGTTAAGTAAAAAGAACAGGTATTAACAGGTAAAACCAGCAGAGTTAAGGCCTAGAGTTGAGATTCTGAGCCAAAGGCTGCAGATTAAAAGTGCCTTCAGCAGCCACACAAATAGCATAAATGAATGAAAACAGGAAGCAGCCCCATTAAAAGGAGATGATTCACTACAATGGCACTGCCAGTCAACTCCAGCCGACAAGAAGTCACGTAGTGAGGGAGAAAATCAGAAAATGACAGAGGTCAAATGATCACCCTGGTTGTACGCAAGTCCCAGTCCAGGGCACTTCCACTCCCTTGTCTTGACTGTGAAGGTATACCCCCTTCCTAAAGGGGAGGAGGGGGGCAGCCACCCTTGTTTTTCTCAAGGCATTAGAAAAACACCAAGGATGTGGAAATTCCCATGACCCTGACTACTAGCTAGGCACAGATCAGTACTATCCTCCCAATCTAGGGCCTCCCCAGTATACACACTTTTCATTTAATTTTAAGTACGATTGGAGTGAGGCGCAGGCATAGGGTAGTCATTCCTAGAGGTGCAAAGCTTAGTGTTCTGAGTTGAAGTGCTGTCATTCTAGAGCCACTTAAACATAATCATGTAGCAAGTTGGTGAGAAGGCTCATGGTTCTGTTTTGTTTTCTTTTCTTTTGCTGGCCTGCCTATAGCCAGATTGATGCTGACTCATATTAGAGACTTGGGTGAACAAAAGCCCTGACTTTCTTTCTCCCCTATTTTTGCTATAGGGCAGACAGAGGTAAAGAAAAACAAGGGAATGGGATTTTAGAGGGAAAAAAAATCTTACGATTAGAAAATCTCGAGATTAATATGGTGTTTGGCCTTTTGGAAATAAATAAATTAGGCTAAGCAATTTTGAGTTACCCTTCTCCTAAGGCTACTCTTTTCAGCAGGGGTTAATGTTAATGCATTCGAGAGGTTTGACCATTTGGGAAGGTGTCCAGTACTATGTTTAAGATTTCAGTATGGGATCCTTGAGGGGCTTCTGCGAAATCCATGACAATCTCCTGTGCCCAAAGAGAGGCCATGTCATCTATAAAGACCCAAGGGTGCCCACTTTACAATTAGGGCCCTTGAAGAGCATTCTCCCTATTTCTTATCTTGAAACACATCTCTGGGTGGGTTATTTTATTCTATTCTGGGGCCTGAGAAGAAGCCAGACTGCTCATTCGCAGCTCCAGCCCTTTGAAGTGCCATTGATATTCCAAACTTAGGGAGCCTCCCGCATCCTAATGGAATCTTCAACCCGGCCCCAGCCACACTTCAAATAAACTTGCTCCAAGGAACCTGCAAGCAGCCCCGCGCACCAACGCCAGCCGACCTCTGAGAAAAGGGCCCGGGCAGCATAAGCTTTGCAAAGGAAAATAAAATCCTCAGCATGGAGCCTCAAACAAGAAAAACAGTGAGATATTTAAACCTGACCGTTTCTTTTTAAAGACTTGGGTGTTCTTCAGAAAGAGAATTTCCCTCCCACCTCAGAAGGGTCCAAAGTGTTACTCATATTATTTACAGAGCTTTGAAGTGTGTCTCCAAAGTTTGAGTTCAGCTCTGAGGAATGTGAGGGTCAAATCATTTTCCCTTTCTGATGAAGGAAGGCTGTGAATTTAATACCACAATTTATTCAAAACAAGGAAATACACTGAGGCACTCTCCACTATGAATGCACTCAGTAGACAGTTGGAACCCTATCATACTCCAAAGAGTTTGCACGGTTTGGCCAACAGTGGTGATCCATTTAATGAGGTTTCTGGTTAATCCATTCCTACTATCCTCAGCACCTGTAAAATGTAAGATACTTTGCTTCTAATAATAGGAATTGACTTAATTTATTTAAACAATGTTAGAGTCATCATTTTCTAAAAGCAAAATAATTAAAGATATATTCCTACAGTATGTGTATATTTTATGAAAACTGAAGGTTAAATAGCACATCTGGGGCATCTGGCTTTTTCTGGTAACCCTCCAGGTGACCTCCCTTTTAAAAAGTGGCCTTTTGAGCTTTATTATCTTAACAAGAACCCTCATTTATATAGCTGCTTTCTTTATGGAGCCTGAAGCACTTTGTTGACCTTGGAATGCCCTTCATGCATAGGAGGATGCTCTCCCTAGCCTACAGAGCTGGTGAGACATACACAGACCAAAAACCAAAAGGCTTGGCTGCCTGTAGTTGGTGCTGAGTGAGCATCCAGAACTATTCTTTCAGCTGGAATGTCCCAGGAATATTTCAGTCTACAGAACCCAGCAGTGTGCCGCCACTGCACACTTCAAGAAGTTATAAACAATCCAGCATTCTGAGTCGTTTGTGCTCTCTGCTTACTGGTTGGTAATCTTAAGCATATAGCTTAAATTCCTTTAGCCTCCACTTCCATATCTGTAAAATGGAATTAATACCTACTTTACACATCTGTTGTATAGTGTGCTATTGCCGGTATGTTTGCATATCTGTCTCCTTCTATTCGTTTATATATAGCTGAATTGGAGTTATTGATTGAATAAATATTGAATGATCTGACACTGTGCTCATAGCTTTACTTAGATTATTTTATTTAATTCTCACAAAAACACACAAGCTATGTTTAATTATTGGCAGACATAAAAAATTGATACTTGGAACAGTTAAGTAACTTGCCTGAGTTCATAAACTAGTTGGAATCAGGGTTCAAGGCAAAGTACTCTCTCTCTATAGCTTGTGATCTTAACCAGAATATCATTTCTTATTCTTGGCTATCTCAAATCCTAACATAAGAAGCAGGCATGTAAGTAAAGGATTGTAATGGAATGTACTAAGAAGACTTGGTAAAATGCATTTTCTGGATAGGGGATAGCAGGGTAATAGGTGTTGGGGAGGGCATGTGCTGTGAGGAGCACTGGGTGTTATATTTAAGTAATAAATCATTGAACACTGCATCAAGGACTAATTATGTACTATACAGTGGCTACCTGAACATAATAAAAAAGAAGAGAAAAAAAAGAACAAGCTAATATTTCTGACTTCTTCTTTTATTTCTCCTGTTTTACCCAAAAGATACACTTTTTTTTTAAAGATTTTATTTATTTATTTGACAGAGAAAGATCACAAGTAGGCAGAGAGGCAGAGAGAGAGGAAGGGAAGCAGGCCCCCTGCTGAGAAGAGAGCCCCATATGGGACTCGATCCCAGGACCCTGACATCATGACCTGAGCCGAAGGCAGCAGCTTAACCCACTGAGCCACCCAGGCACCCAAGATGCATTTTTCTTGTGGGAGGTTGGGGGAGCCAGGTCGTGGGTATTAAGGAGGGCTCCTATTGCATGGAGCACTGGGAATGGTGCAAAAACAATGAATACTGTTATGCTGAATAGAAATTTAAAAAAAAAAAAAAAAAAAGATACGCTTTTCTCTTTCTTTCATTCTTACCAAAGGTGCAATGACCCCAGGGCATAAAGATCTTGAGGGTGCCAAACAAAGAGATGCTTGGAAAATAGTTGAGTTTGTCATTATTTCCGATTCTTTTCTTTCAGCCACACTTCACAAGGACCTAATTGTCACCCAATGGATCATTGAAAATAGTTTTCCATTCTTTATTTGGGTGGTATACCAAAATTTCAGACAATTAAAAAAAGTTACTGTAACAAAACGTTTCCCTTCCCATTTTCTTATTTACTGAACAAGTATTTCAGTATTTTCATTTATAAGAATTGAATTTTTTTAATATATAAAAATGAAAACTAAGATAAAAAATTATGCTGAAGCCTGTCTGCTTCTAGCAATGCTGAGACATCCATGATTCTCTTACACTAAAATTTAATTGAACTAATTTAGAAAGTACAGGCTTAGCCATTTTATAAGAAATGCATTTTCTAATAAAAATTTGTTTTAAAATTATTTATCAAAAGGTGTAATGTGTGTTTCTTAGCCAATTGTGTACTATCAATAATCATAATTCAGTCAATACTTCAACATTTACAAACTTGATGGTTGGAGAAAAAATTTAACAAAAATATTAATGTATGTGGGCACCTGGGCAGCTCAGTCAGTTAAGCATATGCCTTCAGCTCAGTTCATGATCTCAGGATCCTGGGATTGAGCCCTGCTTTAGGCTCAGCACTCCTCAGGACAGGGCCTGCTTCTCCCTCCCCTCCTTGTTCATCCTCTCTCTTACTACCTCTGTCAATATCTCTGTCTGTCCGTGTCTCTCTCTCTCTCTCAAACAAATAAATAAAATATTTTTAAAAATAAATAAAATAAAATATCAATGTATATACATACTTTGTAGCAGAGAATTATGATACTGTGGTTTTTGAGACTTCCAAACATAAATTATATTACATAAAGATAAAATTATCTGGGAAAAGGGGAATGGAAATATAGGTTTAAAAGATAAATAAATGCTGTAAACATTCAGCCCTGTTAAAGGAGAGTTGATTCATATATTTTTAAATAGGTGATGGTGGATTTCAAATCAATACTCAGATCCCATTGGATGTATTTTAAAGAGTGATAGAACAATTTTATTTAAAAGCCCAATATTTAGAATATTATATTTAAAAGGCCAATAATTATAATCAAAATACAACCTTTCAACTCTTCTGTTTATACTTAAAATGTATAATTTTTCAAAATTCTTTTAAGGGGTACATGTGAGCAAATTTTGAAGGCTCTTTTATATGTAAAAGGGAGAAAGAATCAATACCCAAATCCCTCATCTGGCGGTAGATGCTTACTAAATATATGTTAAATAGATAAAGCTAAAGAATTTTGTATGTTAAAAATCACTCTACAAATGTAACAGTGATGCTGCATTGTCACACCCTGTGCCCACATCACTCATCATATGAAATTTCATAGATTTGGTTCAGGATGAAGTATTAGTACCTGCTCTAGACCTGTGCATGGTGTTCTTTATTTTCACAATATCCTGCAACCTTTAGAAATCATCTGCCTTTAACTTCAAAGTGTGTTGTTAGCAAATAAACTTAACATTAAATTATTTTCCTTAACAATTCACTTCACACTAGTGGGAACTTGGGGAAGTACAAATCTTTTTGGGATGGAATCTGGCAATAGCTGCCCAAAATACAAATGTGTTTATCCTTTAACTCAGCAAAGGTATATATAATACCTTTCTCCAGATACCATGGAGTTATACAGAGCAACATATTTTATGAAATATTGGGGAAAAAACGGACAACTACCCAAGCAAATTTGGTTCAATTACAACATATCTATTCCATGGCATATTATACAGCTGTTAAAAAATGAGTGCCTATAAATTTGTAGGGAGATATCTTCAGATATATTGTTAAATGGGAAACAAAATCAAGGTGCTTAATAGTGTTTATGGTGTGCAATCTTCCTTGCCAGAAAGGCAAGAAATAAAAACGTACATATTTGTGTCTGCTAAGACTGATACAAGGAAACACTGGGGGAATAAAAACATGATCAAAAAGAACAGGGTAGACAGGGTTAAGGTGGGTTTGAAACTTTTCAGTGTATGTCTTTTATATCATATTGATTTTTGAACCATGTATTATAACTGATTAAAAGAAATACTAAAAAGAAAGAAGAAGAAGAAAGTTTTCACCAACCACAACCCAGTGTTGAGCCTGATAACATTTTTATTAGTTAAACTTATCTATGAATATTTCTGAATTAAGACCCAATCTTGAGGCCCCTTGGACATGTTTTTTTTTTTTTCCCTGTATGATCGTGGATGCATATTTTATTGATTTTGCTGCAGAACAGTAATTGCTAAATTGGAACTCCATGAAATGCATGCCTCTACCCCACCGCAGCTTAATTTATTTAATGGTCTTAAGTAATTTACAAAAAGTGACTTCGGGGTTTTTTTGGCTGGCTCCCGATATTTCTCCTTTCTTTCTCGTTCCAATAGTCAATTGAGTCTGGTACGTTTTGTTGAGCATACTCGAATGTAGAACAGAACTATTTTAATGGCACATTTAGTACTCATTTGTAATAATGTTTTCAGTCATTAAAATGTACACTAGGGACAGCCATGACAGCAGTACTAATTATAGTCATGCAGAAACTGGGATGAAGAGAAAGAGGCCAGTTCTCTCACACCATATTCCAATTTTTTAACCAGCATTTTGACCTTAATGATACCTCTGTTCCATTGATTCCCCATTTTCTGTTAGTCTATCATCCCCCTCTGGCTTTGTTTCCTTCCCTACTGAGCCAGGACCCCATGGTGCATCATTTCAACCTCTCTCTTGTAAGCACCTTTAATTTCCTCAACCCTTTGCCTTCTGCCATATACCCCCTACAAACCTCAAACTCCCAATTCCTCCAGTAATCCATCTTCTCTATGCCTACATGGAGATTGCCAAGCATAGCTAGAGAGAAGTACACAACCCCACAGATTGGTGCCACTACAGATTTATGTTTTCTTATCTCTGCTGAATTCTCAACACCATTTCTTAAACTGTCCTGAATCAGCTCCTGCTCACATTCCCTTCTAGAGCTATTCTGAACCTTTGCCCCATCCCCCTCCTTCCTTCATTCTGATGACCTTGCCCCATATTCTAAGAGAAATAAGATTGTCAGTATGTGATCTTCCTTCTGTCAGACCAGAAATAGTGATAGGGTCTCCGGCCAATAATACCACAAGACTGAGGTGGAGTATAGGGTAGAAGGTACCACTTTCTGCAGGGCCTGTTCCTACCCTGGGGACCATAATCATGCCCAATTAAGAGCTGCTGCCTAAAACTCTGGTCTCCTTCCATGCTACCTTCTCTCATATCCTATTCATTCCCTACTTCATAGCAAACCTGCTTCTACTTCCCCTTTTTCAAGGAAATTATAGTTCCTAGATTTCTTGTGATATCTGAGGTCTTAATCATATCTCAGGTCTCTACTTAGTCCTTGTCTTTATTCATTTCATATAATTTGGCCATAGGGACCACACTCTCTTTTTAGGCATCACTCTCTCCTTAATTCTCTTCTAGGATAATTTTTGCCCCATTCCACTTCCTGACCTCCCTTTCTCTACAATAGCTTAAATAGCTGTGTGCCTTGGGGTACACGGCCACACTCTACCCATGTGGCAATCTCATCACCTCCCATGGCTTTATCCTCTCTATATTGAGACTTGTTCAAGGATAAATCCAGTTTCTTCCCTCAAGAGACTGGCTCCTACTCCAGATATTTCCAGATATCCTGATATATATTTCCTCTACCCAAAAGCTCAAGAAATAAACAGAGATCAGTCTAAACATCTTCCTCTGTACATGCAATCAGGCATCAATTTTCAACACCTTCTTCTAAATGTCCTCCAATCCCACCGCTCCCTTCTATCTCTCATATCTCTCTGCGTTCTTCAGGACCCCATCATGTCTCATCCAGAAAACCGTGCAGCCCCAGTGCCTAATGCAGAGTTGACACTTAGTCAGCTCATTATTGGATGGATAAGCGAGTGAATAAACAAACTGGATTAAACCACAGTTTCATTACCTCTAGTCCATGATATGCATAGCACCTAGAGTTCTTCCTAAACAGCAAATCTGACCATATATTTTCCTTGCTTAAATCCCTTCAAAAGTTCACCATTACCTGTAGAATAAAATCTAAGCTCCCCGTGTCTGTAGCCCCTGATGACCTTCCCAGCTTCATTTCCTATCATTCCTTGACAATAATAATCTCTGCCACTTTGATCACTTACTACATGTAAGGGACTATTCTAAGCTCTTTAAATTGACAATATCATGTAAACCTCACTCTGCATCTATAAAGTACACACAATTAATTTTCTCACTTTTCAGATGACAAAATTAAAGCACAGAATTATTGAGTAACTTTCCAGGATCATGCTTGTAGAAAGCAGCAGAGGCTGAAGTCAACCCAGCCACTGACCCTTGAATCCATGCTCTCTGTGCTATGAGCACTGCCTCACTTGCATCCTGTTACAGCCAGAAAAAAATCACTAGTTCCACCTTGTACCTGCTAAGCTCCTTAACTACTCCGTGGTTTTGGTCATGCTCTTCTAAAGGCACATTCAAGGTTCTAATGAAATTGTCCTTCCCCTACCAAACTGGCTACACTCCAATTTGATTCTTGGTACACAAATAGACTTTACCTCTACTTAGAAGCCTTCCCTGACCTTCCCAGACCATTATTGTTCCTCAACCAGATGTCTTCACTATTTTATAATTAACCGTATTATAACATTTACAGTACTATATTGTGAATAAATGTGTGTCTTCCCACTAGCCTGTGAGCTTAAGGAATAGGACCTTTTCTAATTATCACTGAATACATGGAACCCAGCACAGGGTCTACACATGACAGGCACCCAATCAACAGTACATTAATGAACAGATAAATGACACTTAGTAATCAATGATGACAACCAAACTAGACACAGATATGAAAACTCTGACACTCATCAATCTCAATGCAGGCCTACCGTAAGCTGCAATGAGTGAAACAATTTTAAACCAGTTCAATGTATACATATGTGTTGAATGTCTGCTATAATTCTCTTTTATTCTGGTAGAAGACAGAAACCATGAAGGGCAGCTGAGAGAAGATTCATGGCAGTATCAGGTATGGAACTAAAATGGGAATGATATTAAATGATTAATAAGTGAATAAAAACTTTCCCCAAGTCACCATCAGGGCTTTTCTCAGTGTATCTGGTATTTTGAGCAATCTGTTTACTTGGTATTTACTTGGTTTGTGCTATGTGCTATAGTAGTATAAATTATATAACAAAAGGCAAAGGCAATTAACCAGGCCCTAAGGACCTTAATGTTTACTATATTCCTTTTGTGTGGCATTTTTCAGTATTGCAATCACTTTAATATATAACATCTTCTCACAGGTAATGTTATTTCTAGAATTTGAGTTAAAATGAAACTTTGAAAGACTAATCCAAGATTCATCACACTGCAAACAAAGTAAAGTGAGGTCCAAAGATTCAGATGATTTGCTTAAGCCCCACTGTCCTTGAGATTATCAAATGACCCCTATTTACAGGTGAGAAAATGGAGGCTCTAATAATTTAAGTGATTCATCCCATTATCACATAGTCAGTTAGTAATAAAGTACAGACTTAAATCTTAGTTTTCTGATTCTAATTATCAGTTTAGTCAAGCCCTGAAGAAAACAAATGTTCAGATCCATCAGAAAGTGGTATAACCTGAGAGGTCAGCTCCTGGGAGCAAGGTCCTGACTAATTAAAAACCACTCTTATCCATCCTCTCAACATAAAGTAGAAAACAGTGTCCATGTAGCCACATGCAACATATTTTTAATGTATGGATTTCATATAATGTACATTTCCTAAAAATAAAAAATGACAGTGTTTTTTGTAATGGAATAGTAGCATTCATATACTATTCTATCTCCTAAATAAAACAGAGACTTATAAAGCTTTTTAAGTATTAGCATTATATGCTACTATTTTAATTTCAACAAAATGGCTAATCATATTAAATTAATGAAGGACCTTGAACTTTTCTTGGAAAAACACAAGCCAACAAGCACTCCTTACAAAAGCATCAGATTTTCTCCTGATAGGGATATAATCCTCCCTGAAGATAAATGTGTATGTATATGAGTACAAAATACTTATGCTGAAATAACTGCAGTTAGCATGTTTCATGCTACAGGTTCATAGCACAAAAGTATAACTTAGAGATAAACTTAAGCTTCTCAATTTACAGATAATTTTAAAGTAGTAATAACAGCTACAATTTATCAAGTTTCTGCTCTTTTCTCAGGATGCACATAGTCTCCTTAGTTTGTGCAATAGCTGTTCTAAATGATCTGTGCCATCTTGAATGTACTATATTCCAGGTCCAAACAAAGACAAATACAAACACACTTGGATTGTTGTTTGCTACAGCAAAGAGTTAAAGGCAATCTAAGCATCCATTATAGGAGAATGTGTAAGTAAAATGAAGTAAATGCACACAATGGATACTGGCATCAGGCAGAAAAGTTAGAGAACATGAATAGAGCAACATGAATACACCTGAAAAATAAATTTTGGTAAAAGCATAAGAAATAAAATGAAATTTATAGCTCATTAGCATTAATAAACTAATGAATAACCACAAAAGAACACTATATGTTTTTTAAATATATACAGGTAACTAAAACTGTGTATGGGTAATTGATACAGAGTGAGTACTGATAGACCCAGGAAAAGGAACTGGAGAGAGGATAATAGCTCAGAAAGAAAATTATGACAGGTGCCTGGGTGGTGCAGTCAGCTGAACACCCAACTCTTGGTGTCGGCTCAGGATGTGATCTCGGGGTTGTGAGAACCAGTGCCTGCATTGGGCTCCATGCTCTGCATAGAGACCACTTAACACTCTCTTTCCCTCTCCCCTGCTTCCCCCCAACCCACTAAAATAAACAAATAATTTTCTGTTTGTTTTTTTAAAAGAAAATTATGAAATAAAACAGAAAAGGAATTTGGTTAGACAGATGGTCACAGTTTGCAACAAAATGAGGAGTGTGATCAACTCAATTTTGGGCACTTAGAGATCTAAAGTAAAGAGAAGGAAAAAAAGAGAATACAAAGTGTCACACCATTCCCCAAATTCTGTTATATAATAGGACAAATAATTTGTTTACACAAAATAAGAGATTTTAATACCTGTGTTTTGAAGCTAGTTTTATTCCCAGTCCTTCTGATCATACCTTACATAATATATTATTCTTAACATAATACAGAGAGTACTATAGATTTTAAATCTAATCAGAAATTTCCAAAAACCACTACAAAAATAGAACAAAAACCAGAAATGTAAACAATCACTGTCAATACAACCAAAAGAAATCTGTGACCACAACATGTAAGGATGGCTGATAAAAGCAAGAAAGCACACTTTGGGGTCTTGAATAAATATGATAAAAAATGCCTATGGCTGTAAAACTGACAGTTGTCAATCTGTATTAGCTGAGAAGCAGTAAAGTCAGAAGGAAATCATATACACAATGCTACTTGGTGAATCAGTAATACTGTCTTGACCTGTTTTCCACTCAAAACTCCTGCAAATGGCATTTCTAAGAATTCAACACTTTTAAGAATAGAGAGTAATGTAAAAGTAATCAGCACAGGATCTATGCAAAAACTGTATAAGAAAAAGAAAAAAATGTAAAAGATAATGACAAAAACACTAGAAAAATGTTACCTTAGCTCCCATGAAAACTATAACCAAATATATTACCTTAAGTTTTAAAAGTTTAATTACACACTTACTTGTATAAAAACAAGAGCGCAAATATAGTAGTTCAAGGAAGATATGGTAAGGAAAAAGAAGGACATAAACATGAGTTGGCAAACTTCAAATAAAAGTAAAAAAAAATCGCAAAAGGCAGTAGCACAAAGAATAATAAAAACAGCTAAAAAGACAAATGAACATGGAAGATAGGACTGGTAAAATAAGCAAAATGAAATTAAGAGCAAAAATCATTAAAACAGATTAGAAAGAAAAGGCTAACACTTAATGAAGACAAAAAATGGTTCAATATTTTGATAATGCCTGAAGAACTGAATCCTCCAAAAAAAAAGAAAAAAGTACAGAATTAATATATATCTAATTAACTAAAAAAACTTCCCCAAAATAAGACTTGAACCAACACACAGAATGAGTACCTCAAATCCCAGAAAAATACGACACAGTTATATTAGAATATGACACAGAATTATATCAAACAGATTTAATTGCAGAGACCATTGAAAACTCTAGCTCTTTTAAGAAGAATTTAAGACACAAGGATCACATGATTACACAAAAGTACAAAGGGCTATAAAGGAGTAAGCTCTAGACTGACGTTTCAGAGATACCTCTTGTAATACCATCATAAAGGTAGTATGGTACCTATCAAGGAGGCTGCAACTTCTACCATGGTCAAAAAGTTGAGAATTCATGGAACTGATTTAAAGAAATACTAGTTTAACTAATATTAAATTAACTGAAATACTAGTTTTCATACCACTTGTGTCCTGATTCAGAGATCAGGAAGTGTCTTAGTCTATTTGGCCTCCCATAACAAAAATATCATAAAGTGGGTGATTTAAACAACATTTCTTTTTCACAGTTCCAGAGGCTGGGAAGTACAAGATCAAGACATCAGCAGGTTCTGGGTCTGATGGGATCTTGCTTGCTGATTCATAGACTGCAGTCTTCACACTGTTTTCTCACAAGCTCCAAGATTAGTGGAGCTCTCCAGGGTCTCTTTTATAAGAGCACTAATCCCATTCATAAAAGCTCCAACCTCATGACCTAACCACCTTCCCAAAGCCCCACCTTCCAATACCACCACATCTGGAGCTAGGATTTCAATATGGACTTTTGGGGGGACAAAAGCATTCCACCCGTAACAGGAAAACCCTGCCACAACTGTTGGCTCTGTTGTCACAGAATCATCCATGATCCATGCCAGTCAGGTGGTTATTCCATTCATAGTTTCTTAATACCTATCAGTATATAGACCAAACACTGATGTTTCTGACACTGCTGCCACAGAATAAAGCAAATGCTTGCACTACTGGATTTTCCAGCAAAAAATAGCAGCAGGGGAAAAAAGGCTTTGTGTTTATCTTTCTTCTACCTTCCAAATTTCAAATAGGTGGTTAGTGGTAGCTAAATCACACGTTAAACCTGAGCTTCAGGGATTTCTAAGATATGCATTCTTTAGTGGATGGAATGCTTAAAGGGAGTTGGAACTGAGTTTAATGAAGCAATCTACACTATGTGCTGCAATGATCAACATGATAAATGTTCAGGTAACATTATGGCAAGTCAAAGTTCAATAAAATTAAAAAGGCTCTCTTAAGCATCTAGGAAACAGATCAAGCCTCCTAAAAGGAAAAAAATATCAGATTGTCCAAAAACAACATTAACAATAGCCACATTAAATGCTAACATGTGAAGGAGCAATGACTTTAAATTTCTTGAGTAAAGATTACACAACCTAAGTATTTTACTCTCAGCCTAACTTTGGATCAAGTAAAAAATAATAGTAAACAGTTTTAACATGCAAAAAAAGGGATATAGTTCCCATGAATCCCTCTTAAAGAAACTACTAGACAAGTAACTTCAGGCAATCAAAATATTATGGAGAAACAATAGCAAAATACTGCCAGTAAAAACTGAATCCATCTAACTGTAAGATAAAGAATAAAACAAATAGGAGAATTACAGTTTGAGAACAGAATGTAAATATTTAAACCTTGACAACATAGAAAAGATACAATTAGTATAAATTGGAAAGTGAAGGAAAAGTAAAGATGGGAAGTAGTGCAGGTATACTATTTTCCTCATCTTTTAATAGCCAGGGAACAAAAGATAAAATTTAAAGCTGATAAATAAACTAATCATAGTAAAAGCGTATTTAAAAGTATAAAGGGAAAGCTGTTGAAATAGTATAATTGACCAAAACCAGGTATAATAAGAGAGAGAAGAGGATGTAGTAAATGAAAATGCACAAACTTTGTCATTGACCTTTGTGAGGAGTTAGAAGATACTATCCAAAGAGAGAGAGAAAGAGAAAGATAACTAAATATAAACTATTTATAAAAGTAATCATTAGGGTGCCTGGGTGGCTCAGCTACCTAAGCATCTGCCTTCAGCTTGGGTCATGATCTCAGGGTTCTGGGATCAAGTCCCACACTGGGCTCCTTGCTCAGCAGAGAGTCTGCTTCTCCCTCTCCCTCTGCCTGCAGCTCCCTCTGCTTGTGTGCTCTCTGTCTCTCTCTGTGTTTCATATAAATAAATAAAATGTTTAAAAAAACATAACCATTTGAATAACAACCACCAAAAAAACCAACAAAATTTCCAAAGAATATTTAATATATTGGTTAATGGCATAAGAAGTGGGGAAAAAAAACCCACAACAAATACAAGAACTGTTTGCAAAACACCTATCCAAAACATACAGGAAAGTAAAAGTTGAAAGATGGGAAAGGGATATAGCAGACAAATACTAACCAACAGAATGCTGATATAAAAATGCAAGGAAAACTAAAACCTGGAAAATAGTTTACCAATAAAAAGAGAAAGGTATAAACTTAATGTATTTTATGTATATAGAATGTTACCTTAGTTTCAGGTATACACTGTAGTGATTTGACAAGTTTAAATATGCTAGGCTTACCACAAATGTAGCTCCAATCTGTCACCATACAACACTATTACAATAACATTGACTATATTCCATTGTACTGTGTCTTTTGTTCCTATAACTTATTCATGGCATAACTGGAAGTCTGTATCTCCCACTCCCCTTCACTTATTTTGCCCATCTACCCTCTTCCTTCCCTTCTGGCAACCATTAGTTTGTTCTCCATATATATAGGTCTGATTCTGCTTTTGTTTACTTGTCTGTTTTGTTTTGTTTTTAATTTTTATTCCACATATAAGTGAAATCATATGATATTTTTCTTTTTCAGTGTGACTTCTTTCACTTAGCATAGTACCCTCTAGATCCACCCATTTTGTCACAAATGCATGATCTCCTCCTTTTTTTTATGGCTGTGTAACATTCCATTGGGCATATATACCACTTCTTTATCCATTTGTCATTGATGGACACTTAGGTTGCTTCCATCATTTGTCTACTGTAACTAATGCAGTAATAAACACTGGGGTATGTATATATTTTCAAAAAAAAAAAACCTTAATGTATTTTAATGTATCAACTTAATGTATTTTAAAGCACCTGTACTGTATGTGAGGATGGTAAAAGTATTGATGAGCTGTATATACACAACTTATTTACACTGCTTATGCTCTGATAACCTTCTATGGGCTCTTGCAACTCTCTCCAGGTAGGCTTGATGACACTTTTGCCCTTCCACAACTAATAGCTTTAGGACAAAAGTGTATGGAAAGCAGATCTATTCTAGTATTAATTACAAAAGGAAAAGGATAATTAAAGTTTAAAAAGCCTGGCAGGCACTACATTAGTCAAGTAAACATCTTCATCAATAATGGGACAAATTAATATAATCATGCCACCTGATAGGATGCAATGCAAAGAACAAAGCATCACTTCTTGGTATTCCTGCAAAAGACATATAACCAGAATCTAATCATGAGGAAGCATCAGTGAAATCAAAATTGAGGGACATCCTGTAATCTTCAAGTGTCCAAGTCATATGATTTCTTCCTCTATTCTTTGAATGTATTAATCATAATTATTTAAAAGTCTATATCTAATAATTTTTATTTATGGGTCATCTGTGGGTCTGCTTTTATTGTTTCTTTCTTCTCTCTGTTTTCAATTACTTGACCTTGTTTCTTGACATTCTCAGAACTGTATTGCATGCCCAACATTGTATATGAAAACTTACAGGCTTCGGATGATCTTACCCACCAACAGAAAGGATTTAGTTTCTTCTGATACACAAAGTAAAATCAGATCACCATGCTTCAGTCAATGCTAGGTATCTGTCATTGTCTACTTTCAGTTTGACCTTACTCCCAAGGCACAGTTTTTACTCTTAAGATATAACTATTGAGATTTTAAATGAAAGCCCCAGGTTTTTACCAGAGCCACTCCATCCTTTAGGCCCCAACTTCTATATGTGTAGCACCATAACACTGCCAAGGACAGTCACATATATACATAATTTTACCTAACTGCCCCAATGCCTATCTCTGATGTAAAATGTTTATAGCTGTATTGGTTTTTTTTAATCATCACAAGACACCTATAGGGTATATATGTCTTTTTCAGGGACCTTGTTAAGCCAACTTTAACACTTAGATGTGATAGTACATACTGATCTAATCCTTTTAGAAATCACCAGTTCATTACACACTTGTTAAACATTTGCCAAGCATCCGGTGATGTACCATCTATGTTTGACACTGGGACATCAATGTTCCTTGACTTCCTGTATCTCTTTGTAAACACATACAAATAGCTTTAAAATATTTATTACCATATGCTCAATAATTTCTTTCTGACCAAGTATTTAATAATCCCATTCTATAACTAAACCCCAAGAAATTAATGAAATATTTTATTTCATGCTGTGCTTATTATAGTAAATAATAGCAACTATGCTTATCAAATGCTTTGAGATTCAGCTATGAACCTGGGTCTTAGAGCCAGATTACTTAGTTTGAAATCATGGCTCAGCTACTCACTGACTATAACTTTGGGCAAGTGACAGCCTCTCCATGCCTCAGTTTCCTCATCTGAAAATGAGAACAATGATAATAGCTTGTTCATAACCTGGTTGTAAGAATTAAATAAGTTAATATTTATAAAATGCTTACAATAGCACCTGGCATATAAGTACTACATATGTTTTTGTTTTTATCATATACTAGCTTCTGTTCTAAATGCTTCACTTGTACTAATTCCTTTCATTTTCAAAGCTATTATATGAGGTAGGTACTACTATTACCTTTATGTTAGATGCACTAAAATGAAGACTATGGGAGAAAAGTAACATATTGAAGTAAATTGTTGAGTTGGGATTTGAACCCAGGTAGACTGGCTTCAGAGCCTGTGCAGAGAATCACTGACTATATAACACTGTTCTAGGCATAGGTTTAGGTATAAGAAGCACTGTAGAGATTGAGTTCTTATTCCCATGAAGGCAAGGAAAACAGATAATAAAAGGTAAGTAAAAAATAACAAATTAGACAATTTCAAGTTGTAAGGAATGCTACAAAGAAAATTTTAAAAGGTGGTGTCCTAGAATATAGCTAGCAGAAATTCCCCATAGCATCTGATGGAAAGAGAAGACCCTTTTGAGAAGATAGCACTTGAACTTGAAAACTAAAACATAAGGAACTATGCAGACAACTGATTTCTGTAAATGGAACTTTTCCACTGCATCACTGTGAAAATAGTGAGAATAAACCAAAAGTCTAACAATAAATAAATAAGTTATTGTCATAGCATATTCCAAAGATCCTATACTAACCACTAGGAAATAATGCTTTTTAAGAATATTTAATAATATGATAATATAATACATAATAAAGTTAAAAGAGAGAAGAGGAATTTATAGCTATATAGTTTAATTTCTATTACTGTTCACTGTATATTCACATAGAAAAACATTGACATATATATTAAACATACATACAAATACATAGAAAAGGAATTAGGAAGAAATGCAAAAAAATGTTTACCCTGATTAACTGTAAGTGGTAATATTATAGGAGATGTTAATTTTCTTTGTTATATTTTCTAAATTTCCTAGATCCAGAAAACATATTAATTTTGATCCTTAAATACAATCAACAAAAATGTCTATAATAGATCATTGACAATTTATTGACTCTTACAAGGTTCTATGGATGTCATATATTATTTTTATTGTTACTTCATAGACCAAAATGTTGACATCTACAGGGGCCTGGCTGCTTCAGTCAGACGAGCATGCAAGTCTTGACCTAGGGATGTGAGTTCAAGCCTCATGCTGGATATAGAGATATACTAGAATAAAAAACAAACAAACAAACAAAAACAACTTAAAAATATACCGAGGCCTAAAAAGATTAAATAACCCATCCACGATCACATACCTGGTTGAGTTACCAGAGTCAGATTCAAACCACATTTGTCTTATATCAAAATCTGTGAGATTATTATGGAAGTTTTTTGTATTTATAATATATATATATTTCTACTCATAATCATATTCGTGAAACAAATACCTGATTGTTAGGGTAAGTGAACTAATACTAATATATGTAAAAAAAGAAAAATTAAGCAGATTGATTTTAGAGTAAAAAATTAGAAACGGGAGTGGCTGAGTGGCTCAGTCAGTTAGCATCCAACTCCTGGTTTCAGCTCAGGTGATGATCTCAGGTTTGTGAGGTTGAGTCCCATGTCAGGCTCTTCACTAGGCATGGAGCCTACTTAAGATTCTCTCTCTCCCTCTCCTCTGCCCCTTTCCACCTCTCTTCCTCTAAAAAATTTTTTAAAAAAGAGAGAAAAACAATCTAAAATCCAATCAAAATAATGTATGAATTCCTCATACCTACCTGCTAAATTATTAAGCAAGCATTAAAAAAACTACTTAAAATAATTATATATAATAAGGGAAAATATTTGTATACTATAAAGTAAATTAAAGGCAATGTGAAAGTATTCAGCATCACACAATTTAATTGCAAAGATAAAAAAAAAAATAGAACCTAGGAGTTAAAAGATAAAAGAGGAGTAAGAAATACACTAAATTATCAGTAGCTGCAGTTAAAGGAGATCTTTTTGTTGTTGTATATTGTTCACACTATCTGAAATGAGCACATATAATATATTGATGAAGATCATGGTCTCCCAAGCTAGGCAGCTTAGACTTGAATCCCAGCTCATTCACTTACTGGGTACATGACCTTAGGCAAGTTCCTAAATCTCTGTGACTCAAACGTGTCACTCTGTGAAATGGTAATAATAATAAAACCAATCTCATAGTATTAAATAAATTAATATAAATAAACCATGTAGAATAATGCCTGGCACATAATACATACTACATAAGTGTCAGATATTATCCATTCTATGACAGAAAAATAAAGTTAAGAGGGAAAATGCATGATTATGCTGAAACATAATTCAATAATTTATTTTTTCTTCTCTGTATTTTATGGGTAGAAAAATAGCTGAGATATGGATGAAAGTTTTTGCCTCTTTGGACTCTAATTATAAAAGACACTTGAAGCTTTTTAAATTGTATTTTTCTTTATTTCAAATACAGTTATTTCTCACATTCTATTGATAACTGCCATATTTTAAAGACCAGTTTTAGTTAAGGACAGGATTAACACCTAGTTGGGAATATTCAAAGGAGTAAACGATAATAATAGACAATAGATAATAGATAACATTCCCAGAGGCCATAATAAGAATCATATGTTCTCCAAGTTTACATGGTAAACCTATGTTTTCCACCTGCTCAACATCAACCACTGCCCCCTCAGTCCTAGTGGTTGCTCCCACCTCCCTTCTCAATTCCTGATCAAGAAGGACAAGTCTAGTCAACGAGATTCCTCTCCAGGACTTTTGCAGGAACTAGTAGCTTCCCTCTGTTAGGGTAAACTCCAGAGCTGCTACTAGGCATTTGTGCCATTACTCTGGGAAAAATCTGCCTAAGAATGACATCTACTATAAAAATCTGAACCAAAAGATGAAAACAGTATCTTGGCAGCATCCCTGAGCACCTGAATGCCCTGTGGCTAAAGCCAAATGTACCTGTTGGTGTTCAAGTCACAAAACGCAATGAATTCTCTTTTATGCTTTAACTAACTGGAGTGGGTTTGTCACTAATGACCAAAAAAGTCCTTAAGAACTCACAAGTGATTTCAGGATGCCTGGATGGCTCAGTCTGATAAAGGCCTTCCTTCAGCTCAGGTCATGATCCCAGATTCCTGGGACCAAGTCCTGCATTGGACTCCTTGCTCAGTAGGGAGCCTACTTATCCCTCTGCCTTCGCCCCTTGTGCTTGTGCTCTCTCTCTTGCATTCTCTCTCTCTCTCTCTCTTTCTGGTAAATAAATAAATAAAGTCTATTTAAGAAAAGAATTCACAGGTGGTTTCTCACTTAGTATTCAAAATAATACTATACAGCAAATACTATTATCTCACTTATACATCAAGAAATCGAGGCTTAGGTTATTTCTAATCTATCTAATAACTGCTAACCAGAAATTGGTAGAACCAAGATTTGAACCCATGCAGTCCAGCCTAACTCCAGTTTGTGTCTAATTCCTTCTTTGTGCCCTCAATATGGGATATTCTATCAATGCACCTTTATCCTTTTATTCACCTTCCTCTGTCTCTTCCCATGAGTCTTGGAGGTCATTCTCTTATTATCGATACTAAGTAAAAGTACATGCAAAAGAATGGAGCTGGACCACTTTCTTCCACCATATAAAAAAACAAACTCATCCATTTTGGGTCTATTTTTGTGTGTGGTGTAAGGAAATGGTCTAGTTTCATTTTTCTGCATGTGGCTGTCCAATTCTCCCAACACCATTTGTTGAAGAGACTGTCTTTTTTCCCTTGAACATTCTTCCCTGATTTGTCAAAGATTAGTTGACCATAGAGTTGAGAGTCTATTTCTGGGCTCTCTATTCTGTTCCATTGATCTAAATTTTGTGCCAGTACCATACTGTCTTGATGATGGCAGCTTTGTAATAGAGCTTGAAGTCCGGAATTGTGATGCCACCAACGTTGGCTTTCTTTTTCAATATCCCTTTGGCTATTCTAGGTCTTTTCTGGTTCCATATAAATCTTAGGATTATTTGCTCCATTTCTTTGAAAAAAAATGGATTGTATTTTGATAGGGATTGCATTAAACATGTAGGTTGTTTTAGGTAGCATAGACATTTTCACAATATTTGTTTCTTCCAATCCATGAGCATGAAACATTTTTCCATTTCTTTGTGTCTTCCTCAATTTCTTTTCTGAATACAGATTATTTGCCTCTTTGGTTAGGTTTATTCCTAGGTATCTTATGGTTTTGGGTGCAATTGTAAATGGGATTGACTCCTTAATCTCTCTTTCTTCTGTCTTCTTGGTGTATAGAAATGCAACTGACTTTTGTGCACTGATTTTATTTCCTGACACTTTACTAAATTTATTTACAAGTTCTACAGATTTGGAGTGGAGTCTTTCGGGTTTTCCACATAAAGTATCATATCATCTGCAAAGAGTGAGCATTTGACTTCTTCTTTGCTGATCTGGATGACTTTAATTTCTTTTTGTTGTCTATTGCTGAAGCTAGGACTTCTAGTACTTTGTTGGATAGCAGTGGTGCTAATGGACATCACTGCCATGTTCCTGACCTTAGTGGAAAAGCTCTCAGTTTTTCTCCATTGAGAATGAAATTTGCTGTGGGTTTTTCATAGATGGCTTTGATTATATTGAGGTCTGTACCCTTTATCCCTACACTCTGAAGAGTTTTGATCAAGAATGGAGTACTTTGTTAAATGCTTTTTCAGCATCTATTGAGAGTACCATATGGTTCCTGTTCTTTCTTTTATAATGTATTGTGTCATATTGATTGATTTGTGGATGTTGAACCAAACTTGCAGCCCAGGAATAAATCCCAGTTGGTCATGGTGACCTATATTATTGGTGGGAATGCAAACTGGTGCAGCCACTCTGGAAAACAGAATGGAGGTTCCTCAAAAAGTTGAAAATAGAACTACCTTATGACCCAGCAATCGCACTACTGGGTATTTACCCTAAAGATGCAAATGTAGTGAGCTGAAGGGGCAAGTGCACCTGAATGTTTATAGCAGCAATGTCCACAATAGCCAAACTATGGAAAGAACCTAGATTTCCATCAACAGATGAATGGATAAAGAAGATGTGAAATATATATATATATATATATATAGAGAGAGAGAGAGAGAGAGAGAGCGCAGCCATCAAAAGAAATGAAATCTTGCCATTTGCAATGAAGTGGATGGAACTAGAGGGTATCATGCTGAGTGAAACAAGTCAATCAGAGAAAGGCAATTATCATACGATCTCCCTGATATGAGGAATTTGAGAGGCAAAGTGTGGGGTTTGGGGGGCAGGGATGGAAAAAAATGAAACAAGATGGGATCAGGAGGGAGACAAACTATAAGAGACTCTTAATCTCACAAAACAAACTGAGGGTTGCTGGGGGAAGGGGGGTAGGGAGAGGGTGGTTGGGTTATGGACATTGGGGAGGGTATGTGCTATGGTGAGTGCTGTGAAGTGTGTAAGCCTGATGATTCACAGACCTGTACCCCTGGGGCTAATAATACATTATATGTTTAAATAAATAAATAAATAAATAAACTCAAAATGGATTAAAAACATAAATGTGAGGCCTGAAACTGTCCTTGAAGAGAACACAGGCAGTAATTTCCCTGACATTGGTCATGGCAACAGTTTTATAGATATGCCTCCTGAGGCAAGGGCAACAAAAGCAAAAATAAACTATTAGGATTATACCAAAATAAAAAGCTTCTGCAGAGCAAAGGAAACAATCAACAAAACTAAAAGACAACCTACTGAATGGTTGAAGATATTTAAAAATTACATATCTAAAAAAGAGTATCCAAAATACATAAAGAACTTATAAAACCTAACACCAATCATCATCATCATCATCATCATCATCATCCAATTTTTAAAATGGGAAGAAGATATGAATAGACATTTCTCCAAAGAAGATGCAGAGTTGGCCAAAAGACATATCACTCATTACCAGGGAAATGAATATCAAAATGGCAATGCAATATGACCTCACACATGTCAGAATGGCTAAAATAAAAAAACACAAGAAACAACAACTGTTGGCAAGGATGTAGAGGAAAAGGCACCTTCTTGCACTATTGGTGGGAATGCAAACTGATGCTGCCACTGTGGAAAATAGTATGGAGATTCCTCAAAAAATTGAAAATAGAATTACCATATCATCCAGTAATTCTACTACTGAGTATTTATCCAAAGAATTATGAAAACACTAATTTGAAAAGATAAAGTCACCCTTAGATTTATTACAATATTATTTACAATAGGCAAGACTGGAAGCAATCCAAGTGTCCATCAAAAGATGAATGGATGAAAAAGACATCACACACACACGTGTGTGCACGCATGCACACCCAGTCATAAAAAAGAAGGAAATCTTGCCATTTGCAATGACATGGATTTTTCTAAAGGGTATAATCCTGAGCAAAATAAGTTGGAGAAAGACATATATCATATGATTTTACCCATATGTGGAATTTAAGAAACAAAACAAACAAAGAAAGGGAAAAAAAGACAAACAAACCAAAAATCAGACTCTTAAACATAGAGAACAAATTGGTCATTGCCAGATGGGAGATGGTGGGGGGGGGGTGAGTGAAATAGGTGTTGGGGATTAAGAGTGTATGTACTGAGACGAGCACTGAGTAATATTGAATTACTGAGTAATTCTTGAATTACTAATTGTACATCTGAAACTAATATAACAATGTATGTTTATTATGTTGGAATTAAAATTTTAAAATAAAAAACTAAAAATACTGAATAAAGGTTTATAAAATACACAGATCTCTGCTCAACCAGCTTCAGCTGGCAATTTTTACCTTCATCAAAAGAAATTATTTCTCTGTTAATGAACCACACTCTCAAGATCAAACTAATTGGTCTTTGGCTAGACTTTTCAAGGCACATGCTAAGGTCTACAGTTACTGATGGTGTTGACCTATAACCTCACTCAAAATCACTTAGAATAGAGCTGAACCTATAGAATCTTTGAGAGCTTAAGATATGTGTCTATATTTAGTAATACCCTAGTAGTTCCAAGTGTAACCCACCACTCTGGTCACACAGAATATACTTTAAGTGCCATAATTGTTTAGTTCTTTTCCACTAATGAATTCTGTCTAACTGAAATAAAGCCCTTTTCTTCACAATTGCCATATGTTTTAGTCTAATGAATATTCTTTTTCAAGGCATCATTCTCTCTTTCTCAGTCAGAATCACAGAATGTGACCTTACTTGGAAACAGAGTCTTTGCAGATGTAATTAGTTAGGTTAGGATGAAGTACTTCTGGAGGAAGATGGGCCCATATTCCAATATGACTGGTGTCATAAGAAGAAAAGACAAAGACTCACTGGAGAATATTATTTGAAGACAAAGGCAGGGATTGGAAGGAGATGTCTACAAACCAGGGAATGCCAGGATTCCTGGCCAATACCAGAAGCTAAGAGAAAGGAATGGAAGAGATCGTCCTCTTAGAAACTTCAGAAAGAGAGCATGGCCCTGCCAACACTTTAATTTCACACTTGTAGCTTCCAGAACTGTAAGAAAATAAATATCTGTTGTTTCAAGCCCCCCAGGTTACAGTATTTTGTTATAGCAGCCCTAGAAAACTAGTATCCTTGGACAATAAATAATAGTATCTAATTCACAGGGTCATTGGGGGGATTAAATGACAAAGTACACAAAGAGTTTGGCAGTGCAAGCACATAGTAAACGTTCAAGAAATGGTACTTATTATTATCAATAAATGTTAATAATTTTATACTTTAGAATAATAATAGGAATCACATGTAACTCTCTCAGAAAGAAACATTATGTCCCCCACTCAGTCTTTGAGCTTAAAAGGTTGAGATACCTGGTGTCTCCCTAACCAAGGACATCTCCCAGTAATGATAATGGAACAGCACACCAAGAATACAAAAGTTCTTGCCTGGCCATTAAACTCATAGTTTGGGGAACTCTGGTTGACACCACTTACACTTCTTTGTCTGGAAGCAGAAGAGGGATCTAGTCAATAAGCATCCCTCATACACCCCAAAAAAGAACCATCAATCTTGACCTAGGTGACTGTCACATTGAACAATTTCAGGCAGCTTTTTCAACCTTGGAGGTTTGGGCAACCTGCCAGTAATGAAGATGTATTAATGCTTAATGCAGCTTAATGTAATAGGTGTCATGTTCATAATTTACAGAAGCTCTTTCTAAAGCATTAAATTCATTTATACTCCTTAAAAGCTACTCAATCGTGGGGGCTAAGTTAGTTCAGTAGGGTTTCTTTTTTAGGATCAAATGATATATAAATTGTTAACATATCCAAACTCATCCATTAGTGCATGTGAAAGCAATAAATGTGCCAAAGTAGCAATAACATGATCGAGGAAAGTCATTGTGGTCATTAGGGCTGAAAGGGTTTCATTTATGGCCCTGGGAAAGAGAATGAAGGCTGTAAAATAGATCCAGGAGCTCCCACTGATGAGGGATCCTGTATTATTACGCTCAAATAAAAATAAAACAAAATGTAAATTTTAGGTATTCAAAATGGCAATGGGTTTTTTTTTTCCTTTTGCTTTGTAGTGAGCTGCCCCTCCTGCTTCCATCCACTATTTTGAGAATAGAAAATGGAATGGATTGATGAGGGTTTCGCATCCCACTGTCTGTTCACAGACTATTGATTGGCCTCTTGGTAAATAACTCTAAGCAAAACAGGGGGGCACGACTAATGAGAGCCCTTGCTTGTTGGACAGATCTGGGAGGTCAGGAATTGATGGGATTATAAATCCTAGCACCAAGTTTCCAAAGTAGCTCCAAGATCAACATAGGGGCGATAAGAAACTATAATTTTATGTTTCAGATTAAGACAACCATTATCTAGTACCCCATTTTGATCTGCTGACATCCACCATTGCTTATATCCCTGTGACTCAAGTACCTCAAGTGTGTGTGTGTGTGTGTGTTACAGAGTACCAAGGAGCACTCCAAAAAAAGGTAGGAAAGCAGATTAATAAAATTTTAAAAGTAAAGTTAGTCTAGCCAAGTTAGTGCTTCTCGGTTTTTAGTATACTTAGAATCACTTAGGACTCTTTATAAACTAGCAATATCCTGACCCCCACCCCAGACAATTAAACCTCTAGGGCAAGGGCTTGGTCATCAGTATGTCTAAAGTACACCAGGGAATTCTCTTGTGCAGCCTGGATTAAGAACCATCAATTGAACTAATATTTAGGAGCAGTTACAAAGCTCTAAGTAAAGATGATAATAACACATTAGTCATTTCTTCTTATTTAGAGTTCTCCAGGGAGCAATGTGTTGCAAGCATTCAGTGCCTGCCCAGGTATGTCCTCAAGAAGTGCACAACCTGTCTAGATGTCCTCTGCTGGAGGCTTCTGAATTCAAGGGTGACCTTCTACCCAGGAGTCACATTAGTGGCTAGAAAGCTAGAGGCTGAAAGTATAGTTCATCTTCCAAATAAAGTTCTCTTGTTGATATTGGAACACTTGCTGTCCCTCAGTTCACAAAGCATGCCACATCCTGCTGTAGCTCTCACTAACCAGACAAACAGCTGGACCAGTGATCAGAAAAGATTTCACCCAGGAGACTCCTGCTCAAGATGTCACTCTTAGTTCCCATTCTCTCTCTGAAAAGTCAGACCTTATCCTCCTGGCAAGAGAGCTGAGATCAGGAGTCTTTGCTCACAGAATCTGAATAAGAGTGGGGCAAGGGGCTCTAACTAAAATTCAGACAGCCCACTAGAGGATCAGGGAGTAAGTGTATCTAACCACCTCTGATTAAGTCATGTCATGTAGCCAGATTCGACTTGGAGAAAGAAATGCCTACAGTAATTGCATTTAGTTCATTTTGTAGCATGCTCCCAATCATAACTGCTAATTCAATTGTACGTTCATTCTGCCAGCTCATTGCCATTAAGCACACATTTAATTACTTCAATAAAGGATTAATATGCAGCACACAAAAGGAGGGACAGAAGTCTGTGCCAAGGCACACAGCTGCCCCTGCGTTTAGCCCAGAGATAAAACAAGAATATCATTGGGCAGCATAATCCTGCTCCAAATACATCATTATTAGATGAACATTCCAGACTTTTATTTTCATGCTTGTTATGCACTGTTCCACATGCATATATTTCTGTGGTACCAGAAAGAGCTGTAGCTAGCCAGTGCCTGACAGCTTCCCATTGTTGTCTCAATCACGCTCCCACCCCCTCCCTGTCTTCCTCCAGGCTTGTAAGGTTGCGCTTATCTCGTCTCCAGGCGAAGGCTTACAGTCCCTACATTACAACATCCTGAGATAAGGTCCCTCGCTTGACATTGTTCCTGCCCATGCTGCAAACAAGTGACAAACCTGGCATGTGTAAAAGAGAGAGAGGGAGAACAACAAAGCTGGAGCCCACTCCTCCCGCCTTCTCCCAACACCACCTAAAAGGACAGCCCATCAATTCTCCAGGATGTACACAATCATTATTGTAGGGGAAACAAAGGCCAGTGTCAATTGTGCAGTGTTATAAAGCAGTCCCTCAAATTAAAACCATGTACCTAACTGCATCTGATGGCAGAAGCTATTTAGCAGTGATATTTTACGGAAAGGCAATGAAAAGCAATAACTGCTTTATTTAATGTATCTGTTCAATCCAGCTGCCCTGGATAGGCCTTAATAGAAGCTGTCGATCAATGTCAGGCCCTTAGAAATAACGGCACCAGACTGCAATAAACATGAAGGAAAGATAACTAGAACTACTGATCAGCCTCTTGTTACCTTTCCTGCACCCAGAGATTTGTCATTTGTTTATACTGCTCATAATAGCTGGCTCGATGATTATCATCTTACCCACCTGGTACTGTGGTAGGCACATGCAAGTGGGGGGGTGACAGAGGAGGAGAAGTGACATTGAAGGGGAGGGAGGAGGAAGAAATATGAGATGTAAGACAAAACGGAGAGGAATAAATGAAAGAAACTTTGTTCAGGACATGAGGTTAAATCTCATAAAGTGGGCATGCTGGCACCCTTGTTAAAATGCTAACATCGCTCTTTTGTTTACCACCTCCTGACAGGCCTTCCCTTAAGATTAATTAAACAGGGCATGAATGTTTAGTTTCAGTGTCTTCTATAAATCCTAGTGCTACCAGAAAGACACTCAGAAGGCCTATAGCCAGGACAGCCCGACCCAACCGTGACTTCATTGGCTGCTATCCATCCATTGACCCTGAATGCTGGTGCTCCCCCATGCTCCAGCACCTGCTGTCTTCCATTTAATCACTTCCTGTCTTTACACAAGATCATCATCGTGTATCCTTGCCACCTATAACTGGGCTGGCAATCTGCAGCCCATGCACCACCGATCTAGACAGCAGCCTGTCTCAGTAAAGTTTTGTTGGAACACAGCCACTCCCATTCATTTAGGTTTTGTTCTTGGCTGCTATGTTGCTAAGATGGCAGTCCAGTGGTTGAAGCAGATGCAGTATGACCCCCAAAGCCTAAACTATTAATTATCTGGCCCTTTCCCAGAAAAGTTTGCCAACCCATGATATATAGATGAATCATCTCAAAATACATGTCTCCTGCCCAGACCTCTCTTCTCATAACTAGAACTGTATTTCTAAATTTTTCTCCTGACCCCCAACTCTCTATCATGCTGCCTACACACAACTTATGTGTAATACATCCAAAACCTAATTCACTTTGTTTTCTTTCCAAACCTAGAATTTTTCCTTTTTTGTTTCTCAAGTAATGGCCTCACCATCCATTTAAGCACCCAGATCAAGAAGCTGAGTCATCTTTAGCATAGACCTCACTCTCTTCTTTTTGTCCCAAGCCCCTGCCCTACCATCTTCCAAACAGATTTCCACCCTAGCACACTCCTTCCTGTCCCCTCTGTCACTGAAAGCTACATCAAGCATATCTATCCCATCTGTTTAGAGACATTGCTCCTGCCCATTCATGCCTTCCACTGGCCTAGACTTCCACAACTCCTAACCAGTCTTCTTGCTTCTCATCCCTCTGTTATCATGCCCCTGCCACAACTATCTTTCAAAACCACATAAAATTAAAATAATAGTAACAATGATTTATTCAGTGTCATGTACCTCCCAGGCACTATTCTCAGTAATTTCTATGTATTTATTTACTCATTTAATTCTCACTAAAACCTGCCAAACAAAGTACATCCCATTACCATTCCCATGAGGAAATTGAGATTTAGAAAGATTCTGTGAACTTGCCAAAGTCATACAGTTTGAAAATCACAATGGGATTTGAACTCAAATCTATCAGTCTCTAAAGCCTAAGATTTTCCCCACAACAATACTGCTTTTCCATAGTTTAGAAATCCTTGATAGTTCCAACTTCCTATACATAAAGACAACCCTCAATTCACATGGCATTCAAATTCACTTTTCTTTTCTACATGTTCTCCCATGTACACACTATCTCAAACCACTCTTGATGTGGACTAGTCCATGAACACACCACGTGATTATACCATTAGTATGCCACCTCCTCATGAATGTCTTGTGACCCCCACATATCCGTCCACAGAATTAATTGTTTCATCCCTGCTGGTCCTATGTTGCTTTGGATGTACTACAGAATAACACTTAATCAAACTGTGCTGCATTTAAGTGCATGTATCTCTGCCCCTCAGGCAGGTTCCAGGTCTTTCAAAGGAAAGAGAATTGCCTACACCTGTTTTTATTTCTAATGCCCAGAACTTAGTAAACAATGAATAAAGATTGGTTGAAGTTTTCTTCCATACTCCCACCTTTCCAATTCATTTCTTATGATGGTTACATAGTGAGCTTTCAGAAACACAAACTAGATCATGTGATTTTTACTTAGAAGGATTCACAGCTGCTCTTCCTATATAGGATTTTAAGGTCTAAACTCCTTTGCATGGTCTATGAGGCCCATTCCCTAACTTTATCCTTACCATTTCTCCTTCCCCCATCCCAGTCACAGACTTTTCATCAGCCACATGGAATTACTGTGACTTTGCCCATGCTTCTCTCTCTTCCTGGAGGGTCCCTATCTTCGGTAGTCCTTTCTGATAATCTGCTCACTCCTCATGACCCAGGTCAAGTATCATCTATTCTACAGAACTGTCCCCAGCAGAGGAAGGTAGAGCTCCTTATTTTGGGGGTTCCATGTAATAATAACAAGACCCAAAACTCATATATCACTTACTATGAATTTAGTCAATGTTATAAGTACTTTATATATGGTCCATTGTTTAATCTCCACAAAAAAGTGGTAAGTACTATTATCGTGCACATTTTTCAAGTAAGGAGATTAAGACACAGAAAAACCTATGTGACTTGTCAGGATCACCGTGCTACTGAGTTGAGTCTAGGACATGAAAGAGGAAGTCTGAAGTCAGGGTTCATGCTTTTCACCATGATACTAGATTACATCACAATTCTTTGTCTACATCTCCCTCATTTGGACCCAGTTCACCCTGTGTTTGAATTATTGCTCTAAATGTCTGTCCTCACAGTCCTCTTCTAGATATGAGCTCCTAAATGGATATGTATGGCTCATCTTTGTATGCCCAGCACCTTGCACAGTGCCTAGAACAAGCTGCCTCAATAAGTCTTTGTTAAATGACTTTAATAATTAATCAGTGTTCTTTGAAAGATCTGAGACGAGTTGATGGGTGTTTTGGATTCAGTGATGCATCTGACACAACAAATAGGTGATCACAAATAAGAAAACAGATAGAACCATGGTCCTAAGTTCACACTTCATTCCACCTTTCATTTGCTCTAGAGGCTGGGTACTGCACTTTCCTATGCCTCTTTTGCAATAAAGGACCTACTTCATCAGTAGTTTACAATGTACTGCTGCTTATTTTAAAGCGTAAGAAATACACTGCTGAACATCTCTTCTCTGGTATAAAAATCTAATCTCTAGAGAAAAACTTTACCAGGATGAGATTTGGAAAGTCCCACTCTTGGTGACTTATAAGCCCCTTAGTCTTCCAGGTCTGAATTTTCACTGCTATACATATCAGCTGAGGAGGGACTCTCCCTACTTCTCAGCCTGGAGGACCAGAAAGATTTTAAACTCGACACAGAGAAAACTCTCTGAATTCCTTTTCTGTGAGGCTATGGGTGAAATAGTTCAAGTAAGGATCGTGATATATGTAGGCTTTACAAGCACTAAGACCTGTTCGTGTTAGCCAAGTGATCACTCCCTGGTATTGGTCCTTCTGTTGAAAAAAATAAGCAGTAAACCAGAGGAGCAGACTTATCAAGTATCTCCTTGCAAATAGAGGCTGAAACTGTAGCGTGCTCTGGTTAGTTGAAAGCTTTATTTGTACTTTGGCCTTGGCTTAGAAGGACAACATTTTGGAGATTCTCTTACCAGTAGTTAGTCAATGATCACTAAGGTAATTGGGTTCTCTGATGTGATGGATTGGAGTGCCCAAGAAGATGTCACTCTCAAATTTAATCTCTCTGAATCTTGAAGCACCATCTTTCTTGATCCAAAGAAGACAAAGTTAGATGCAGAAGAGAAAGATAGTGTACATGTTATAGAAATCTTTCATTTGTACATTTAATAGGGCAAAAGAAGTTTTATGAAAATAGTTCCATAACTAAAGGCATCTGGTTTAATGCAAAAAAAAAATAGAAAATTTGGATGCTCTTATTAATTTCTTTGTTATCTAGCAACTAAATTTGAGTCATTGTGATGAAGAAAAATTAGCAGTTCATTTCATCAGTAAATGTATATCTTTTGGTTATAAGAAGCATACGATGAGTGAAATAAGTCAAGCAGGGAGAGTCAATTATCATGTGGTTTCACTTACTTGTGGAGCATAAGGAATAACATGGAGGACATTAGGAGAAGGAAAGGAAAAGTGAATTGGGAGAAATTGGAGGGGGAGACAAACCATGAGACTGTGGACTCTGAGAAACAAACTGAGGGTTTTGGAGGTGGGGGTGGGGTAGGTGAGCCTGGTTGTGGGTATTAAGGAGGGCATGTACTGCATGGAGCACTGGGTATTGTGCATAAACAATGAATCTTGCAACACTGAAAAAATAAAATTAAATTAAAAAGAAAAAGAAGCATATGAAGACACTATTGATAATATTATGAAAATTTTGTGTCAGAAAATTAAAACAGCCCACAGTCTTTAAGGCCTTAAAGAAATCAAGGCCAGTCTAACAGGAATCAGTGCTCAATTTTCTTTTTAAGTTCACCTGTCTCACATTCATCTTTTATTTTTAGTTGGTTCCAATGAGATCTATGATGAAAACTGAAGAATGTTTGCTTATGTTCTCTTAATTTCAAGAAAACTGCTACTTAAAAAAAGAAGTCCAGTGCACCTGGGCGACATAGTCGCCGGTTTCAGCTCAGGTCATGATCTCAGGGTTGTGAGATAGAGCCCCATGTCTGATTCCATGCTCAGCCTGAAATCTACTTAGGTTTCTCTCTCACTCCCCTCTGTGCTCTCTCTCTTAAATAAATAAATTAATTAATTTAAAAAAATTTTAAAGAAAGAAGTCCCAATTAATTCCCCCCTCCCCCAAGTATTGATGTCTTATGGCAATTACTTTTTTCGTTAGATGAGAGAACATCATTATGACTTTAGGACTAATATTAATTCACTTCAAAGTTAGATTCCCCAACCCTTTTCAATTTTGCTCTATAGACTGCCCCTGAAATTTTGAGTATCACATGTGGTTTAAGACCACAGTGTGGCCATTCCTTTGCTGATTAGCAACTCAACACCTACCATCATCCCTGAATATCACAGCCTTACAGATCATGTGATACAGTTCTGAGATATAAACGATGAGGCATTTATTAGGGGATTTCTGGGAGAGCTTTGCTATGTCTTGACTTTTAAAAAATGGATAATACTTTTGGCTGTCATAACCCTTTTCTTCTTTCTCCTTACTCAACTTCTTGACTGTAATGCAGATATTTTACCTGGAGCTGTGACAGCCATCTTAGAATAATGAGGCCAGAATCAAGAAGATAAAGGCATACATAAAAAGGATGGCAAAGCAAACCATGGAAAAAGTTTAGTGCCTGATGGCATCACTGAAGTATCACACCAGCCCTGATCAACCTATTTCTGAACTTCTTACTGTGTAAAATAAATAAATCCCTAAGCCACTATTAAATTGCCTGTTACTAAAAATATATGTTTATAAAAAATAAAAAATTATATAAAAAAAATTGTCTGTTACTATAAGCCAAAGGAACTCAATGATTAAAGTAACTGTCTGGTAAAAGTAAGAGCAGGGGAGGTAAAGGACAATAAAGTCACTTTTTTTTTTTTTAAGAAATATGAACAAAGTAAACCAAAATAGGAGAGTCAAGTATGGTTTTCAGGACACAAAAATCTAGCCGATGGAAAGGTCTACCCTTCTAGCTTTACACCAGCACTGAGTTCTCAAAGTGAGGGGCCAAAGAGATTTTAGAGACAGTGACTCAAAACACGTGCACTCCTATTACATCATTTTGCATTTGAAATGGAGTATTTAACAGTACCCTATAAGTCAAAACCTGTGTGGTTTAGGTCATGAGGGGGCAGGGGATGGGTAAGGATGAGGAGGCAGGAGGCTTGCAGGTAGAGAAGTTAAGGCTTCTAAGGCCTACTTTGATTTAGAGAGTTTTCAATGTCCTGCCTGGGAAGAACATTTAATATACATAAAATTTTATTTAAGAAATGACCATATGATCCAGTAATTCTACAACTGGATATTGACCCAAAGAAAACAAAAAGACTAATTCAAAAAGATAAATGCACCTCTAGGTTTCCTGCAGCATTATTTACAATAGGCAAGATATGGAAGGAACCCAAGTGTCCATCAGTAGATGAACAGATAAAGATGTGGTATAGATGGCGATTCACAGACCCGTACCCCTGGGGCTAATAATACATTATATGTTTGTTTAAAAAAAAAAAAAAAAAAAAAAGATGTGGCATAGACACAATGGAATATCACTCAGCAATGAAAAAGAATGAAATCCTGATATTTGCAAAATGATAGGTGAATCTAGAGAGTACTATGCTAACTGAAACAAGTCAAAGAAAGACATATACCATATGATTTCACTCAAATCATACCATATGATTTCACTGGATTTAAGAAACAAAACAAAGAAAGAAAGGAAAATAGACAAACCAAAAATCAGACTGTTAAATATAGAGAACAAACTGGGGGTTGCCAGAGAGCAGGTAGGTAGGGGAATGGATGAAATAGGTGAAGGAGATTGAGAGTTCACTTATAATGAGCCCTCAGTCATGTACAGAATTATTGAGTCACTATATTGTGCACCTGAAACTAATATAACACTATGTTTAATTATTCTTCAGTAAAAAATAATTTAAAATAAAGCAAAGAAAAAAATGAAATTAAATAGCGCAGTTCATCAAAAAAAATTACATATTTAAATGTGTATACAATGCATATTCTTTAAGCTCAAAGATTGAATCTTTTCATCTGTTCTGCAGCCTGGCACACAGTGGGACATTCAATAAATGCCTGTTTTGTAAATTGAATGAATGCCACTTCTATTTAATTCTCCTGTTGCAAATTTTTTAGGCTTAAGTTCTCTAAAACAATGATTCATGTAGTTTAAAAAAAAATTAATTCCTGATTTTTTTCTTCTCTGTATTCCTTGACCTTTCCTCATAAAAACACCATTTATCTCTTTATTATTGCTGCAGCTTTATTCTCATTGGAAGGGTCTATGAGGAATCTATTGCTGTAAATAGAACAAATGAAGAGGGCAAGAGTTCTGTGTCCTTACATTCATCTCCCAAGAGTCTCTACTCTATTCCTGCTGCCTCTCTGACTTCTGGGAGTAAATGGAACAAAAAGCCACACTGTGTTTAATGAGAAAATAATCAGCGATCGACTATGGAACATGTCCAGAGCCAAAAACATCCATTGCGATCTGTTTGCAGCATTTTACACAAATTGCATAAATACCAGAGATGATTATCTAAAATTTAATTTGGATTCCATTTGTGTTTTACTTATGGGGAAGGGACAGATTTGGAACAACAGATAATCCCCAAGTTCTCTCTTTTACAGAAAACTTAATTAAACGGCTTTCTATGTATGGCGTGAGGAAAGCAGCCCCTTAAAATTATCAAGCAAGCAAGGCTGAGCCACTGTACCAGGAGCTGGTCCAGCCACTGGTATCAGTCAAGCCATGTTGAGAACCTGAACACCTCTTACCCAGCATGGTGGCAATGAAGTTGTTTTAACCCTTGGGAATAATAATGACTTAAGTTTTTATAGCAGCTTTTGAGTCAAAAGATGTCTGAGTGATTTTCCTCTACCCAGGGTTAAACCTTTGTTTTCCATTGCATTTTCAAACCATTTCAGTGTGAATCTGAGACCACAAGCAAAAGTGGCATAAGTGGCCCGGGAAGATGCAGGGCTCGGGGAGGCAGAATGAACAGCCCACGATAAACAAAGGGCTCCTAGCTGGAGCCATATGTATTTGACACATGGGCAGCAGCAGTCTGGGGGCACTCAGAGGTAATCACTAGTGTTCACTGAGAGAAAAGGTGGAATTTAGCAGATCTCCAGGATAAATCTATCCCAGATTGGCACCATTTAAACCCTCTGCAGGAATGCCACTCAGAGCTTAATCTTCACCCCCACTGTGAAGCTTCATTCTGCAGCTCTCTCCCAGGCTGGGACCTCAGGGACTGCTGCTTCCCTGGGAAAGAATCAGGAAGGAGTTGATGGCCAGGTAAAGTAGCAGAGCCATTATCGAGGGGACTGGTAATGTCCCCACATTCTGTCATCCTGCTGCTCCATCACTACTGTGGCTCTCAATTTATAAAAATAAAAAAGGAAGATAATAGTCAATTTAATACAGCATCAAAGAGGTTTTTTTCCTAAGCAGCCGACCATTTTGTCAGTAGCAACCAGTTGTCTTCACAGAAGTCAAGTAGTTAATCACCCACAAAATCCCATGAAGAGAAAAAGAAAGCAAAAGAGAGAAAAGGGAGGTTTAATGAGAGCAGACTGACATATAAACCTTGCTAAAGAAGAAAGCAACTATATCTCACTTTAAGAATGAACGTGACGATGAGCCCAGGTGATGCTAACAGACCCACAGCAGACCCGTGGGAGGCAAAGGGAGGTCTGCTTCTTTTCCTCCCACAGATGTCACTGGAAAGGGTCCATGCAGTGAGGCTAAGTTCCCGAAAATGCTGTGCGTGGGGTTAAGGTCAGCACCTGACTTTTTCAGAGGCTAAATAATAAAGAAGCAAACCACAATATCTATATTGAAGACTATCTAGGGCAGAATTCCAGCTCTGCCACTTGCTACCTGTAGAACACTTTGCGAGATACTTACATTCTCTGGGTCACAGCTTCCTTACCTCTAAAATACCGATAACGTTACTGTGAATTTAAATGATTTCACCTATGAAAAGAACTAATAAATATAATTGACATATGGCAAGTACTCAGAAATAAGAGCTATAATTCAGATAATTCTATGTCCTTGTGGGGAAATGGAACAAGCCAGTTGTGCTGAAGATTCAGCATGAGACCAGATGGTGCACCAGGACTCTTACAGACTGATTACCTACATAGAGGAAAAGTTTCCAACAAACTATGTTTGGTAATGACCCAAAGGGATCTGCACCCTAATGTTTATAGAAGCAATGTCTATGGTTGCCAAACTATGGAAAGAGCCCACATGTCCATCAACAGATGAATGGATAAAGAAGAGGTAGGATATATAATCAATGGAATACTATACAGCCATGAAAAACGAAATCTTGCCATTTGCAATGATGTTGATGAAACTAGAGGGTGATATGCTAAGTGAAGTAAGTCAATAAGAGAAAGACAATTATCATACAATTTCACTCATATGTGGAATTTAAGAAACAAAATAGAAGATCATAGGGGAAAAGAGAGAAAAAGAAAACAAGATGTAATCAGAGAGAGAAAAACCATAAGAGATTCTTAATCACAGGAAACAAACTGAGAGTTGCTGGAGGAGAAGGGAATGGAGGAATGGGATTACTGGGTGATGCAGTGAGCACTGGGTATTACAGAACTGATGAATCACTGAACTCTACCTCTGAAACTATAAATATACTGTATGTTAATTAATTGAATTCAAATTAAAAAATAAAATAAAATACAAATTAATGTTAAAGAGAGTACATCTAGATTCTCAGATGATTGGTTTAATGATTCAATGCCTAAGTGTTCTAGTTAGTCTCAACAGAAATCAATGTGCTAGAAAACTATGGGAAAATTAAAAATAAAAGAATGACCTCTACAATTTGATTATTAAAATTATTAAGATAAAGTCAAGATGGTCAATATCTTCTTTCATTCCTCTTCTTTGAATTAATGAAGCAACAAATTATGTACTAAATGTCTCCTGTGGCCAAAGCTCTGTAACTATAGGACTTATAGAGATTTATCAGTTACTGTCTGCAAATGGATCCTTATCTGGTTGAATTGTGGGATGACAGGGTACAGTCGTTTTGGGACTATGATTAGAGTAAGTCCTTGTTAAATGAGTCTCTTGTTTAAATTCTCCCCCATTATAATGGCATCTTATCTCTTATCATATTACTAAAATGATTTAACAGTGACTTACCAATTGAATTGAGAGAACCCCACAGATATTCTATCCATACTTCATGCAGTAAATGGCCAATGCCTAGCACAAAAAGAGAAAGAGAAGGGGAAATAATATGTACTGAAGGTTTATTGTGTGTTGGGTGCTTCGTATATTTTTCCTGATTTAATCCTTACAATAATTGTATACAGTAAATATTATTATATCCATTTGATAAGTGAGAAGCCTGACGTTAGAAAAGGTTAAATGACTTGCCACAGTCACAACAAAGCACTTACAACATCATTATCTTTCATGAGGTCTCTATAAGGATATTAACTAAGCTGTTCACAATTACCAAGCAGATCACAGGGCTTCCGCAAACTGTTGCAAAGCATTGAGAAGCAATATTACCTATGAATAAGATGTTGGGTTTTAAAGTCAAGCCTGCATTCAAGTCTATATTGCCCCACTTACTCATATGGGACCCAGGGCAAGTTATTTAACTTCTCCAGGACTCTTTCTTCACACTTGTAAAAGGCAAAACAATTCACTTCATCATAGTGTCATATTGTATGAGAGAATACATGTAAAATACTTAGCTCATAATATGCCATATTACCACCAAATAGATAGAGAGTGGTTATTATGTACCACACATTGTATTAAGAGTTTAAGCTCTCTCAACCAGAGTTCAGTAACTATTCACTGCAACTAACATTTCATTGTTGAAATAATCTAGCCATATTTAAACACTTTTTGGCACTCCTCTCTTACTATAAGTTTTATCTGGCTGGCTTATCTTAGGCTTCAAAAAGACTTTTATTTCTTTCCCAAAGTTTAAAACAGTTCTTTTATAAATGTTGTCAGATACAACCCAGTACAATGCAGTATAGGTTTCTATAGCATTTGTATCTAAGAAACAAGCTAGCTACAAAATAAGACTTTAGCACTAAGCTGTGAGGTAACATCAACTTGCAAATCTGGTTCTTTCAATATTATGAATTTATGACAGAAGGCATGTTCTTGGTCAACTTAACAATGAAATTGAGTCAATGAGCATCCTAAACCACAGAACAGAACTGAAAGCTAAATTGATCAAAAGAAAACCAGCCCTGTAAATGTGAAATTCAGATGCCCGAAAAAAATAAATAGGTATGATTTTTTAGCTATTATTTTGTGCCAGAGATGAAGTGTTTTGAATTTATTAATATATTTAATCCTCACAACTACATAGGAATATTAGTATTATCATCATCTCCATTGTACAGATTAAAAAACTGAATCACAGAAAAGAAAACATAGCCAAGGCCATAACCAGGCAGGCTAGTTCTAAAGTCTGATTCTAACCAGTACCCAGAATTCTCCACATAGTAGTAAAGGAGAAAAATAAACATATAAATTCTCTGGGTACAATAGTCAAGCAGTAGATTTACCAGTTCATCATATAAATCCAATTTCTTTATTCCATGAGCCCATAGCTCAATAAACTGATTCTTGCAGATATTAGATAACACAAAACCTCATTTGGAAACATATGAAGAGTCAGGGAACTTCCCCCCACTTCTACTCCCATCTTTGCATTAATCAAAACAAAGCCCTACTCAACAGTAGACATTATCTTTCATTTGAAAGATTCAGTCTTCTGTGGTTAATTTCTTAATGCTTCATATTTAGCTTCAATTACCCATGAAAAATTACAGTTCTTGTATATTAAATATTAAAACTTTCTTGTAAGATTGCACATAGCTCCTCCATTAAAAAAAAAAAAAGACAGCATAACTTGAGCTTAGAGTGCCACCATCTATATTCAACTTTTTGCACCAAATCTTTCTTTTGCTAAAAGCAAAATTTGGGGGTTAGAATTGACTGTAGAAATATTATGTCTGATAATTCAAGACCTCTAGACAGTAAATGATTCTGTAAATTAGAAGTATCTTAAAAGATGTAAAAAGAGTCATCTCAAAGGAGAACTAACAACACTACCTCAGAGCTTGCCCAGGGCAAAATTGTACTGACATTCTGAAATCCTTATTTAATAGCAAAGCTAAAGTAATTCACAGGAAATGATACTATGAAATGATCAGAAAAATTAAGAACTGCTACAGTCAATTTCATGCAACAGATTTTGAGATGTTACTAGATTGACACCAGATTGACCTATAATAATGAATGATTCCCTAGAAGAAAAAAAAGCCAAAAGGTATATAAAACTTAAGTAAACAATTTTCAGGATTATAGACATGAAATTTTCAAACTTTTTGACAGCACTGAGAAGTTTTGTCTTCACATTGTCCTACAGATTCATGCCTACAAGTTTGTTGGGTTAGATCTAGGATAGCCTAATAAACACATGAAGAAAGGTCCAACATCATTAGCCATCAGGACATTCAAATCAAAACCACAATGAGATACCACCTTACACCAGTTAGAATGGCAAGAATTGACAAGGCAGGAAACGACAACTGCTGGATAAGATGTGGAGAAAGGGGAACTCTCTTAACTGTTGGTGGGAATGTAAGTTGGTACAGCCACTTTGGAAAACAGTATGGAAATTCCTCAAAAAGTTAAAAACAGAGCTACCCTATGACCCTGCAATTGCACTATTGGGTATTTACCCCAAAGATACAGATGTAGTGAAAAGAAGGGGCACATGTATCCCAATGTTCACAGGAGCAATGTCCATATTAGACAAACTATGGAAGGAGCCAAGGCAGGCTTCAACAGACAAATGGATAAAGAAGATGCGGTCTGTATATAGAATGGAATATTACTCAGCCAGTAGAAAGGATGGATACCCAACATTTGCACTGACATGAGAACTGGAAGGGATTATGCTAAGTAAGATAAGTCAAGCAGAGAAATACAATTATCATATGATTTCACTTATATGTGGAACATAAGGAATAGCACAAAGGACTTTAGGAGAAGGAAGGGAAAATGAAGTGGGGGATTCAGAGGGGAAGGCCAGCCATGAGAGACTATGGACTCTGAGAAACACACTGAGGGTTTTGGAGGAGAGGGAGTTGGGGGAAAAGGTGAGCCTGGTGGTAGATATTAAGGAGGCCATGTATTGCATGAAGCACTGGGTGTGGTGCATAAACAATGAATCTTGTTCAAGGAAAAAATAAAATTAAATTAAAAAAGGAAATAATTTATATCATCAAAGCTTCTGAGGAAAAAGAAAGAACAACACTGAATATTGGGAGATGGGTCTAAGAACCTGAATCATAACTGCTGCCAGTACTTCTCCTCTTGTTTAAAAAAAATGTGAGGGGGTTACCACCATTTGGCAGCAATGTAATTCAGGGATAATTTTGTTCTACTTCCAACATCTAATATTTGGAATGCCCTCCTCCTGCCCTCAACATCCTGATTTTCTATCTCTTATCTTGCCATACACAATTACATTTCTCCCAGTCCACCATTTCCCTTCATGGCTTCTTTTGCTTCCTTACCTAGCATTATAACCAGGATTAGCCACTTCCAAACTGTTTGTAGTACCTTCAAATAATTTGATCCTTGACTCCTAGGCCCTATCTTATTTTTATTATGATGGTGAAAATCAGAAAATATGACTACTGAGATCACAGCACATTTTCATCTCTTACTTGATCCCTGGCCTCTCTGTTCTTTATCTCATTCTTCTCTTATTTCCTCCCTAATGCTTTTTTGACTTCTGCTGTTTGACATTTCCACATTTCCCAAGGCTCTGGTCCCATTCCCACTCCTGAGATTAAATCCGTATCACCATTTCAACTCTCAGGAGTTGACTTAACCTCTCCTTGGGATACTAGAAAACAAGGATTCATAGACTACAGTCCAAGGTCAAATTGAAGGCAGATATTGGTGATGGAATATGGAGAATGGAAGAGTGGAGAAATGGCTCTATGTTATATCAACAGTCTGTCAGTTGGCTCTAAGACTAGAAACATATGTGAAAGATGCAAGTAATATCTCAAGGAACCTTATCTGGTAGGAGATAATGACAGTATTTCCATTATAATATTAAGATGATATTTTACACAAGATAACTACATATAACCAAATACCTATAATTGTATTTAGCTTTTTAAGTCAAAGATATTATATCTAATATATGTATATGAATTCCAATAATGAATTTTTTAAAGTATTTAATGATTACCCTCTTTGGAATTTATCATTGTATTTGAGATAATGCTAGACTTCTAGTATAACCTAGGACTATGGGTCTGTGAGTGTAATGGACTCTAATGGAATGTTCTGCCCAGCACCACTCCATCACCTTCTGGAAAAGAGCCTAGATCATTGGCTATAGTGCCAAGTTGTTTCACTCAGTTCTATCATATCCTGCCTAAATAACAAGACAAAATGTCTACTAACTCTGAGTTTATTTTCTCTCAGTAATATTGAGCAATTAATAACAGTACCTTCCTCAAAATATTGTTGAGAAATAAATGAAATCATACAGTTAAAATAGTTAATATGGTGACTGGTGTATAGTAAGCACCAAATACATTTAAGGAAATATTATAATTATTCCAGGAACTGCTGAAATTTCTTCTCAGCCATATGGCTGCAACAGAAACTTGTATGATACAAAGAGCAACGTCCTTTGACCATAGCTAACTGTTTTAGGATTGGGGCCCCCACCCTTATGGAACCCATGAATCCCTCCTCAGATTTGCATTCATTGTTTCCAAGACCTTGTGCTACCCATTCAGGAAAATGCATTGAATATTTTCATTGAAATGTTAAGGAAATTTCAGAAAATAATTACAGCACAGGAGAGTAGAGATTAAAGTTCTAGTACACTTGAACTTCCATTTGAATTTCCAAATGATGGTACCTTAAGACTTAGACTTTTATGAGAGAAGGGAAATTCTCTATGGACAATGCACCTTACTCCAGACTGGGGCCTTCCTTCCCTTCCCTAAGTTCTTTTCACAAATCATTCAACATCCTTTCCTTTTCACCTCTCCCCTAACCACCACCCCTGAGAAGTATTGTCTATGCCAGTGGTTTTCAATCTAGGGCAATCTTGTTTCTCAGGGACATGTGATAATATCTGGATACATGTGTGATTGTCCCACTTGGTGGAGGGGGTGGTTTGCAGCTGGCATCTTGCAGTAGAGGCCAAAGATGCTGCTAAACATCCTACAATGTACAGGAGAGCCTTGCTCCCCAATTAAAATTATCCTGCCCAAAATGCCAGTACTATGAACGTTGAACAACACTGGTCTAAGCCCAAACAGAAATGAACCTTTCCTCCACTAGCAAAAAATCAATTCTACCTTTAGAATCAGTGTTCTCTCATTATTATGTAAAAGAGTTCTAATTTCTTTCCCTGTTTACCTAAATTCTACAATAATCATATAGTACTACATTAGTCATAAAGGTCATTTGTTACTCTGGGAATGGATCAGGATGATTACATCCATTTCATTTAGAATTTAACTATGATGGAGCTGGGAGGGGAGGGGAGGTTGCCAATCTTCCCAACACAAGTATATTCCAAGACAACAGGAGAGAGAAAGTATATACTCTTAAGAATGTTGAATTAGCAAGACGGGAATTGAGATTATTAGTCTTAAAAGAACTTGGCAGGGAAATAAAAAACTTTATGTAAACTTGGTACATAGTTTAGGTAAGAACACCGACCACAAAATCAGTAATGGTAAGTAGGTTGATGATGTTAACTTTAAACAAAAGAGCAATTTTATTTGAGAAAAAAAAAAGTTGAATGTGTCTGGGAATAGCAAAGGAATTGCAATTCAGGGCAAGCAAGCTATGGCAAACCATAGGCAAACCATAGACAGATCTGAAGAGACAAAGGAGAGGTCAGTTTTTATTAAGTTATAGGAGAAAATATGTGTAGGTTGTTCTGAAAAAAAGTTTATTTTGTTAACTCTTATTACCCTCATTAAGAATAAGAGTTTGAGGGGCACCAGGGTGGCTCAGTCATCAAGCATCTGCCTTCAGCTCAGGTCATGATCCCAGGGTCCTTGGATCCAGCCCTTGTTGGTAGGACAGTATGGGATCTTCCTTCCTTTTCTTAAAGACAGGAGATAAATCCTACGTAAAAAGTGCCCTCCCTTGCCATATTCCTTCTTCCTGCTGGGTTATGCAGTCTGCAATGAGTAGTATGAATGTCAGAGCCAAGGCTCCCCACTCCATTTTACATGAAGTTTCCTGTATTTACTTTCACAGTGGGCTGGAAAACCAATAAAACCAATCAAATTTCTAGAAAGTAATTATAAATAGTATCTCAGGTTGAGCAAGTGGTAAAACCTAAAGAGCTTGCAACTTGAAGTATGAGTCCTGCCTTATTTCCCAAAAAGATATCAACAGGATAAACTGTGATGATCCTGTCATTTTAACCTGGTCAAAATGTTGGCTGAAGGGAAATCAACAGGAAAGTACACTGAAGACAAATTCATAACGAAATATTTCTAAACAACTGGATAAATGGGCTTATTTTATACATGGGCCACTATACATAAAAAGTAGGGAGAACACACTAGATATTTTAAAATTAATGTTCTTATTGGCTAAAATGTGTAATGGGCATGAAAGGCAACTGGGCAAAAACTATACACTAACTTATAGATCAGTAAATATATAAGATAGAGAGACCTGAGCCAGCCAAGAAGAAGATTGAAAAATGTGGAAGAGTAAGTGATGCCGAACAAAGGTAAAGTCAGTCAACTTGATCTTTGCCATGGAAAGAAATAGACATTAGGAAATATAGTTGGAACAGTCATTGGTCTTTGGGTACAAAATGAGTAAATCTGTCCAACTCTTTGAGGAGAAAATGAGGTAAGGGTCCAAGCAGAGTACAACCTTATTAACAAAGAATCCCAGCTTACCTTCTTTATCCAAATTCACCCATCATATATCCCCTATCCCACTGGATAACACAATCAAAAACAATGACAAGAGAAACCATTTTACTAGTCCATTTTGTACTGTCCAATATAGAAAGCATGAAGTTATTTTTAAGATAAACACAGAGATGTGCTGTTCAGATCTTTCTGGGAAGGACTTGCTGCCACTTTATCAGGTCCTTCCTGGAGCTTTTCAAGCCTCCTTGCAGGAGGTCATGTGCTTCGTGGAGCAGCCTGACTGAGCAAGGCGAGAGATTTCAGCCCCTTGCAGGATGCTCAGATGGGATGTTTGCTCAGAATTTCCTCCCTGGGTTGTCCAAAGTGTTAAGGGCTAACATTGGGGTTTGACTACTTCCTGTGCCCCGCCCTACTTTCTCTCCTTTCCTTTCACCCTAGTAAATACTTTGCACCCCAAACTTCTTTCTTACGTCTACTTCAGAGAACCCAACATATGACAGTTATATTTGGAAGAATCTTCTAGAGGTTCATAGACCTTCCACTCGATAGCAATACTACCCCTTACCACTAATTAGCAATGTGAGCTTGGAGAAAGTACTTAATCGCCCTAAGTCTTGAAATGAATGTGAAATGATGTTAATAGTTACTGCAAAGAATGGCTGTAAAGAATAAATATAAATAATGTGTGTGAAACGCTTAATATGGTGCCTGGCTCATAGCAGGTATCCAGTAATTGCCAGCCCTACTCCCTTCCAACAGCAGAAAAAGAAGAAGGGGTAGGGGGAAGACCAAATAATTTATAATGGATAAAGCTCTCTAAAAATCCAGAACTGGCAAAATTTGGAGATATTGATAAAAGCCAGTTTTCATTGTTGTCACGCATTATTTGCTGTTTCTAACATTATGAAGAAAGTTTCCTGGATTACTGTTTATAAACCTAGTTAATAAAGTAACCAAAGGCAGTAGAAAAATCATGATAAAGGAACAGGGAAGATTTAAAGCAAGTCTTAAGGTAATTGTAGCAAGAAGCATAACACACATAGATTGAATCTACCTACTCTCCCTCACATCTGACTTACAGGAGAAAGTCTCTGCAGTATTGCTGGTCTGAAATGGGCTGTCCGAGTAACTAAATAGTAAGAATGGCTGCAGAGAAAGAAGAAAGAGGATTATGTAGAATATAAGAGGAGCTAAATTCAAAAAGAGAGGACTTGGTAACTGTGAGAGTAAAATACAAAGCATTTTAGTTTTGAAATTCAGCATTAAGTTTTTCTCCATACAAGAGTACTTTAAAATGTCCTAGATCCTTGATATTAGGGAATGTAAGCTCTGAAGACTAGATGAAAAATAATATTGTAGACAAGAGGCTAACTTTTAAAGCATAAGATTGTTATTCAACTTGGAAAGCAGAGAACCAGCTATTTCTTCCGGTATCCAGTCACCTTGGAAGCTGTTCATGGCACAGAGGAAAGCTTTAGGAGTAGACATTTCAGTTTTTATGTCTACAAGCCTTGCTTTAGCCCCATAGCTCCTAAGGAATGATGCTAGTGTCAAAGATTTAATGCCTTTTCACATTAGTGATGTCAGCACAAAAAAGGCCATCCTCTCTGAATAATTTATCTTCCCACTGCATAATTTTCTTATCTTTTTTTCCTGCATTTTGACTTTTTACTATAGATGGGGAGGTAAATGGCTGTTAGTCCCCGACAAAACCTGTGGAGCATCCTTCCCATCAATCAATTAAAAAACACTTACCTTACATTCAACATGATTTATTTCTTGTTAATACAATTGTCTCACTATATCCTTCTATTATTATACCCTTAATTCCATTAGCCATTCACTTAATGCTTGCTTTAAGACTGACCCCCAAAGAGCTCGCATGAGAGAGGGAAGTCCTTCTAATAGTGGCATTGCCAATAAAACTCTGGAAGCTCTTCTCCTAAAGCCTTGTAGGTCACAGAAATGATAGGTCACAGAGTGTATCCTGCCTGAAAAGAATAGAACAATCTTTCATTTATTTGTTCTGACAGATACTGCTTGATGGTTTAAAAACCCCTAAGAGCTCTTACCTTAAAAGTCAACATAATAGGTTCACAAAGCATAATCCTGCACATTGCATAGGGATGGATGAGACTTTACCAAGTTTTCCTTAAGCAAATTTAAAAAGGGGGAAACAAAAAAAATTGCTTGAAGATTAATGGCTTTCTTAGGGGTTGAGCAAAAGGTTAACCTCTTAAATACTTAAGTGACACAAAAACATTGTAGAATTATTTCTCACAGTGGTGGAGTTTCTTGTTCTCTAGCAAATTTCTTCCATTTGGGTTGAAATTTGAAAGCTCCAGAAAGAGGCCCTTGTACTGCACTTCTAAAATTACACATTGAACAGCTGTTGTGATTTTTTTTCTCAATGAGGACATATGCTTTCTTTTTGAAATTTAATTGTATGGATATCTTCATACAGTATACAAGCACATATATTTCTAATATCAACACATACCGCATTAAGCTATATATAGCAGCACTATCGCTTGCCTAACAGCCATTTCTCTCTACTTCCTTGTAAAGAGAAACATAGTTTTATTTAGGTGTCCAGCCTTCAGAAACAAGGTTCCATCCAAAGCCTAAGGGTAAATCTGGTCAATAAAACTAGTACTGGACATTCCATAACCCCTGCTGGTTGCTGACATAGGGGCAGGCTTCCGGGATAGGTTTCTTCATTTCTAAAAATAAACATAAAGCATGGACATAACTGTGACTACCTGTGATACCTGGAGTTTGGGGGAGAGGTAGATAAGAACATAGACAATTATGCTGGGATGACAGAATAGAAAGACAAACAGTATGTTTCCTTGATAATATAATTTATCCCTGGAATTAATCAAATTCAGTCTACCCTATTTCAATACTTCTTGTTATAGGAAAGAACAGATACAGTCATTGTGTAAGCCAGTTAAGTCAGCGCTGTCTGCTAACTACAGCTGGAGGCATCCTGCTGGACACCACAGGCACTTTTGAAAAGCACAATCTATATTTTTGGGTTTTGCTCCTCCTTTTGCATCTCTTTTCCATCTGTCATCACAAATTACATCCCTCTTAGCCCTGTTATGAATTAACCTACATTAAGTACGTAGAATATGTCCACCTGTATTTTTCTCCATGTACACTTAATCATACACAAACATGTATAAATGCACATATACCTACACATATATTCATGCATACACATTGTTACATAAACACAAAGGTTATGGCTTTACAAACAAAAATGAGATTGCATCACGGACATTCTTTCACATCATGGTTTTTCTCATTCCACAATGAATGTGGAAGTTTCTTCAGGTCAACTAATATAGCTTTAAAATCAACACAGGCTCCGTAAAATTCACGGTGTGGGTGTGAAAATTCAAGTTTCCTTATTTATAGTCACTTCCTTGGTTTTTAACTTTTGCTGAATACACAATGAGTTAATATAAATATTGGATACATACCCTTCATACTGGTGCTTTTATTTACGTGGGATAGATTCTAAGAGTGAATGGTGAAAAAATGATTGTCTTTTTATTTATTTATTTATTTTTAGGTTTTATTTATTATGATTGTCTTTTTAATAGTTATTTTCCTAAAAGATATCGTGATTCACAGTTTCAACAATATAGGAGAGAAACTTTTCCCCAAATGCTCTCCAGCACTGGGTTTCACTTTCTAAACTTTTGTCATTGGGATAGGTGTACTGCATAGCTCATGTTTACTCTAATTGTTATCTTCCTCTCTGCTGGTGAATTTAAGCACATTTGTATATGTTTGTTGACCATTTGAACTGACTTCTCTATAAATAGTATACTTTGATTTCTGCCCATTTGCTGTTGCTGTATGGCTAGTTCTTTCACTTATAAACTTATGAAAGTTCTTTATATATTATAGATGATAGCCCTTTGTCATCTATGTTGCAAATATTGTCATAAAGTCAATCCTTTATCCATGGTATCTTTTCTAAACATAAACTTTAAATTGGCAAATATGTCCCACTTTTCTTTTCTAACTTCTGAATTTACAGTTAATATTAAGAACATTGTTCTACTTTACCTTCTACCCTACTTTTATTGTACATATAAGCCTGTTTCTTACTTTACAAACTTAAATTTGTTTTAAAATCCTGCCACCAGATAAAAAGCAATTAAATTAAAAATATTTCAACTCCTAGAAGCAGAGGGTAGAATGGAGGTTTTCAGGAGCTGGAGTCAGGAGGTACTGTGGAGTGTTGTTCAAAGGGTACGGCGTTTCGGTCAAGGAAAATGAAAAAGTTCTAGAGGTCGGCTGCACAGCAATGTGCATATAGTTAGTAATATTGTACTATACACTTAAAACTTTATCAGTAGAGTAGATTTCACATTATGTATTTTTTACCACAATAAAAAAATATTTCCACCAATTTTAAGAAGAATATATTCTTCTTAAAATTACCCAAATAATTTTCACAGATAAAAAAACTGTGCTAATTAAACAGTGAAAGCAAGTGTACATAAGTAATAAACAACAACTGGAAAGCAAATACAGTTCACAAATAACATGCCATGTATGTTTTGGACTCTGCTTTTCCTCTTTCTTTCTTTCTTTCTTTCTTTCTTTCTTTCTTTTTTTTAAACAAAATTTCTTTTCTTTTTTTTTAAAGATTTTACTTATTTATTTGACAGACAGAGATCACAAGTAGGCAGAGAGACAGGCAGAGAGAGGGGGGGAAGCAGGCTCCCCACTGAGCAGAGAACCCTATGTGGGTCTTGATCCCAGGACCCTGAGATCATGACCTGAGCTGAAGGCAGAGGCTTTAAGCCACTGAGCCACTCAGGCGCCCCTCATTTTTCTTTCTTATTGTCTTTACCAATTTTTAAAACTTTTGGGAGATTCATGATTACCTTATGTTCAAATTGTCCAGAAAAGTGCCTTTAGATAAGAATAAAAAGGAAACATTTCAAAATGTAGGAATAGTATGTGCTTGCCATATACATACTGAAAATATGTACATGTTCACATACATATTGAAAATATGTAGAAAGTATTACCTCCTCATCCCTCTCTCTTGATGAATGTATGCAAAGCAAAATATTTTGGGTTTACCCAAACAAGACAGACAATTTAAATTTATTATATAAATACTCTCTCTGACTGAAAACTACTGTTTTAAGTAATTGGTATGTCTTTGCCTGAAACCAAAATATTAAAATATCACTTCTTATAGTCCATTTATTTGGTATATTTTGAGTGAGAAAGCCATCCAGAAAATGATATATCATTTGAAGAGCCATTATGGCTAAATTGTTAGCTAAATAGCCATTCTGAATGGGAATTCTGTATTCCTTAGATTTTCTTAAAGGATCTTTACAATTTTATGTTTTGCATTTATTTCTTTAATTCATTAGGAATTTATTTTTATCTATGGCACAAGAAAGAATTCAACTCAATTTTATTCCAGAAGGATACTAGTTCAGCTAGCATCATCTATTAAACATTTCAGTTTTAAGACATTAAGTATATATTATATTTTCATATATAGTTATATCTATATCTTTATTTCCAATTGTGTTCCACAGATTCTTTTGTCTATTCCTATGATCATACTCTACTTATTAGACTTATTTGTAGTATATTCTAAGAACTATTAACACTACTCTATCTCATTATTCCACTATATTTTTTATTTTTTAACTTTACTTATCTATTCTCATTAATTTATTCTTCCACATAAAATTTCAAATAATTTTACATACAATTCTCATACCTCACAGAAAATCTGCTATGATGTTCAGTGGAGTTCCACTAAATAAATATGTCAATTTGATTAGAATTGGAAAGTATGATATTAAATTTCCCAACCATGTACAAGACACATTTTTCAGTTTGTTCAGATCTTGTTCTGTATCCTTCCATAATTTCTTTAGGGTCTATTTAATATAGGTCCTGTCCTTATTTGTTGAATTTATTTCCTGATTTATTGTTTTTGTTACTATTATAAGTAAAATATTTTCCCCATTTCTCTTTCTAGGTTTTCATTTTTTTTTAAAGATTGTATTTATTTATTTGACAGACAGAGATCGCAGGTAGGCAGAGAAGCAGGCAGAGAGAGAGGAAGAGAAGCAGGCTCCCTATTGAGCAGAGAGCCTGATGCAGGGCTCCATCCCAGAACCCTGGGATTTACAACCTGAGCAGAAGGCAGAGGCTTTAACCCACTGAGCCACCCAGGCGCCCTAGGTTTAATTTTTAGTGTAGAGAAAAACTATTAAATTTTGTAAATTTATCTTATATACAGTAAACTTATAAAATTATCTTATTAATCCAAATATGTGAGTTCCTTAAATCCTGTGTATATATTTATATTAACAAGAAGAGTTAGTTCTTTTATTTTTTTAATGTTTAATGTTCTATTTTTAGTGTTTAAAGCAATTATTTTAGTTTTCTTCTCTTACTGCTTTACCAGGACTCTCCACGATTGTATTGTGTAAGAGTGATAGCCAGTATCTCTAGTTGTTAATTTTAATCGAAGAAGTTTTAATGTTTAGAATAACTGTTGCTTTTTTTTTAAAAAAGATTTTTATTTATTTATTTGACAGACAGAGATCACAAGTAGGCAGAGAGGCAGGCAGAGACAGCGGTGGGGGAAGCAGGCTCCCAGGACCATGAGACCATGAGACCATGATCTGAGCCTAAGACAGAGGCTTTAACCCACTCAGCCACCCAGGCACCCCAGAATAATTGTTGCTTTTTAAAAGTAGTCTTTATTGCAGGTACTTTCATATGAATCCTATTTCACTTGGTGTTTTTATTAAGAATTAGTGTGCACCAATGTTCACAGCAGTAATGGTCACAAATGCCAAACTGTGGAAAGAGCCAAGATGCCCTTCAACAGACAAATGGATAAAGAAGATGTAGTCCATATATACAATGGAATATTACGCCTCCATCAGACAGGATGAATACCAAACTTTTGTATCAACATGGACAGGACTGGAAGAGATTATGCGGAGTGAAATGAGTCAAACAGAGAAAATCAATTATCATATGGTTTCACTTACTTGTGGAGCATAAGGAATAACATGGAGGACATTGGGAGATGAAGAGGAGAAGTGAGTTGGGGGAAATCGGAGGGGGAGATGAACCATGAGAGACTGTGGACCCTGAGAAACAAACTTTTGTTGTTTGGCTTTGGAAGGGAGAGTGGTGGGGGGATGGGTGAGGCTAGCGGTGGCTATTAAGGAGGGCATGTATTGCATGGAGCACTGGGTGTGGTGCATAAACAATGAATCTTGCAACACAGTAAAAATAAAATTAAATTTTAAAAAAAGAATTGGTGTGTAATTTTATCAAATGCCTGTTCAGTTATCTACTTACAGCACAGGATTTTTCTTCATTTATGAATGTATTACACATTACACTTTTCTAATATTGACCCACTCTTGCCTTCTGGAAATAAACCATACAAAATTCTATTTATTCACATTTTACTTGGAACTTTCTCTTCTAGATTTTTACAAGAGATTGGTCTATAGCCATCTTTCATATTCTTTCTATCAGATTTTGATAATTAAGTTTATTCTGGCTTTACACGTTTCACTGGGCTTATCAATCTTTTCTACAGCTTGGAATAAGTTAAGTAACACAGGTATCATCTATTCTTTAAGGTGAGATATAACTCAGCTGCAAGTCCCTGGTAGTTTTTTCCTATGCTGGATCTTTACTCAGTTTCCAATATCTTCTAGATTTATCAGACAAGTCAAGTGTGCTACCTTTATTGAATCAATTTTTGTGATTTATATTTTGCTAGAAAGTGTGTAGATTTTCAAATTTATTGTCATAGAGCTGAATGCAGTATTCTCTTATAACACTTTAAATGCACCTGTATCTGTATTCATGTCATCTCTCTTGTTCATGGCACTGTATATTCCTGCTTGCATTCTTTTATTCTTAATAATTCTTTAAAAAGTTTATCAATTTTGTTGATCATTTTAAAGCATCAGGTATTTGAATTTCTTACTCTTTCTTCATTGTTGTTTTGCTTTCTTCATTGGTTTTGTTTTCTATTCCATCTTTTTTTTCTTCTCTAGTTCTTTCTTTATTTTCCTTTATGTTATGAGTATAAAGTTCCTTTACTTTTAATTCTCTAGACAGAATTATTTGGGGCTATAATGTTTCTTTGTAGAACAACTTTTCGGTGTTGCTAAGCTTTGATTAAAGACAACAGCAAGTCCCAGTTTTCTAGACAATCAAAGGCAAACTGCTATGGTCACATATGTCAAAATACATAAACACACAAACTGAGACAAAAAACGAAGATGCAGTAAGATATCTAAGGTAATGTGCAGTAAATGATAAGTGCATTTGTGAGTGGAGAGTACACACACAATGAGAGCCAAGGTCGGGAATAACTGTCGTAATGACTGTCTATCTAAAACTCTCACACTGGGCCACAAACTTATAGTCATACTGACACTACCAGTACAAGACTGGTTTTTAAATCAGTCTATTAGAACAGAAAATAAAACTTCCTTAGCCAAATCAGGAGAGTGTTTGTTAAAATTCATTCAATAGGCAGAAATATGAGTGAATGATCAAATCACTATCTTTGTCAGCTCAGGCTACCATAACAAAATACCACAGAGTGGATGTCTTAAACAATAGGCATTTACTGATCACAGTTCTGGAGACTTGAAGTCCAATATCAAGGTCTCAGCAGGGTCAGGTTATGATAGGGGCTCTTTCCTTGGGTTACAGACAGCTGCCTTCCACTCTGTCCTCACATGGCCTTTCCACAGTGCATACAAATAGACTGGGAAAGAGAGAGAGAAAAAAGAGAGAGCGAGTGAGCTCTGGGGTCTCTTTCTATAAGGGCACTAATCCCATCTTGAGGGCCCCACCCCCATGACCTCCTCTGAACCTAATTACTTCCCAAAGGCCTCATCTCTAAATACCATCACATTGGGACCTAGGACTTCAACATAGGAATTTTGGGGAGAACACAATCAGTTACCAAATTAGCAAGCATCAAGTTAACAAACAGTACTGGAGAATGGTTTGCCTATTTTTCTTTGTCTATTTAACCATCTTACTCTTTGCTTTCACCAAATTCCATTAATTATATTCCTCAAAATATAAGAGGACATGCAGAAATGCCAACATTTGTGGAAGTGGGAAACAAACACTGACATGGTATTCTTGAAAGCTGAGGACCATGCCATAGTCAACAAGCAATAAACCATCTTTAAGCTCCTCTTTTCAATTCAGTTCATATGACCGCCTACAGACTTTTATTAAGTCTTCCTGGCAAGCTTAGAAGAACAGAAGTGTGGAGTGGGAAAAAAATGTATTTTGTATAGTCTGCCCCTAGAAGCTTCAGAGTCACAGAAATTCTACTCACAGTGGGGGACTGTGAAAGCCTTTTCAGAGGCATGTTTGTGCTACCCTTCTAAAAAAGAAAAAGTAAGACCCCTAGCCTGTGGTTCCTCTCCAAACTCTGTGAAGTGAAAGGCGCCTGCTCTGCCGCTGATTATAACATTGAGCCTAGAGGGCTAGCCGCAGAATTCTATGCATCATTTAGGACTTTGATGCTGAACTGAACTCAGAGGGAAAAATGTCTCTGACAGTCTGGGGTTGCTGCTGACAAGGAGGAATATTGATTGGGGTGATGACAGAGCTCTCCTGGTTCAACTCCTCATACTGGGAGGCTCTACTCCAGTCTTTCTACATCATGATTACCTCTGTTCTGCTAAAGACTCCCTTAACCAGGTCAAATCGAAGAATAAAAGTTTTTCCTAAAACGAACCTACAACAGGACTGGGTAGGTGACAGTGTTTGTAGGATTCATATATTGTACTTTCACTTTCTGAGTTTAGAAAGGGAACTTCTATGCTGGTGGTCTAGTGCCACTTAAAGCAGAAGAGTTTGCGATGATATTCCAGTCTGGTTTCCGTGAGATGACAGCAAAAAATTTAGTTATCACGGTTTGTGACCTGTTACATTAGTTTTACTTCAGATAATCTGGACTTTGCAACCATGATGATTCATAAACTTATACCAGACTGCTTAAATTTAAATCCTGGATCTCTTCCTTACTTGTTCAGCCAGTTACTTAACCTCCCTGTGTCTCAGTTTGCTCAGCTGTATCATGGGAATAAAACAGAACTCACTTAATGGAGGCATTGCAACAGTGGCTACCCAGCCCTTAGCGAACACTGGCTAAGCACTAAGCACATGCTCAGTGTCTCCTCTAAGAAAAAGCACCTCAACCCACTAGTCATGCCTAGATAGAAAAAGGAAAGAATTATGCAATTCACTACATTTATTAAATCCCTATATCATCCTTCTAATATATTTTAATTGCTTGTGTTTATATTTCAATGAAAACTTGTTTATATAGTTAATTTACACATTTGACTCCTGATTTTTTTTACCAGCAAATATTTTCCAAAAAACAATTCAAATTGTTTTTCTATGGGCCACTGGTTTCAAGATGACGCATGTTTAAAAGTACAATAAACTAAAATCACCCATAATTTCCCCCTTTAACTCTAGGGACTTAGTAACCTCTTTTTACAAGTTTATTGTGAATTCTTCCTGAATTTTTCCCTGTATTTGTAACAGACAAGTCACACACACACACACACATACACACACACACACAGAGCTATACACCTTACATGTGTATATATTTACAGAAGAGGGTTATGTTAGACATACTAGTTCACAGCTTACTGTTTTCCTTTCACAGTAAGTTGTGGACCTCATTCTATGTCAGGACACAAAGGTCCATCTCTTTCTTAATGATTGCCTAATAATCCATTTCATAAGCATACCAAAATCTACTTAAACATTCCTTTTTTGACATATAGTTAAGTTGTTTCTAATTTTTTTTTATTATAGATAGTGCTGTAATAACCAGTCTTCTATATGGATCTTTGTCTGTTATTTAAATCAATATGCATCTTCTGAACATTTAAAAACCACAAGCAAAGAAGATAGCCCACAGATGGATAAGGAGATTACAAATATGCTGCGTGAAATAATACTTTAAAAAAGAATTAAGGCATTTACCCGTAGTTCAATTAACTTCTCCTTTAATTCCTTTGTCTCCACTTTACCTCCCCAAAGATAGAGTTTTAGGACACGTATTTTTATTATTGCTGCCAATATCCACAATTCACAATGACCTAAAAGTTATCTCAGAAAAGGTTACATAAGGGGCACCTGGATGGTTCAGTCAGTTAAGCAACTGCCTTCAACTCAGGTTGTGACCTCCAGGTCCTGGTATTGAGTCCCTCATCAAGCTCCCTGCTGAGTCTTTTCTCCCTGCCCACCCCCCCAACACCGCTCGTGTTCTCTTCTCTCTCTCAAACAAATAAAATCTTAAAAAAAAAAAAAAAAGAAAGAAAGAAAAGAAAAGGGGGATAAATCGGAGGGGGAGACAAACCATGAGAGACTGTGGACTCTGAGAAACAAACTGAGGGTTTTGGTGCGGGGTTGGATGAGCCTGGTGGTGGGTATTGTGAAGGGCACATATTGCATGGAGCACTGGGTATGGTGAATAAACAATGAATTTTGAAACACTGAAAAAAAATGAAATTGAATTTTAAAAAAAGAAAGGTTAGATAAGTTGATGTGTTATACGCAAAATTTACAAAGAAATGAACTATATTATCTCAGGAATTTTTTTCTCAAAAGGAAATGTTATTAATTTTTGTTTAAAATAAAAGAAAGCAAGATTGTTACCCAAAATTACAACAACGCCAAGAGCATAAAAATATAAAGTTTATAAATTATTTTTATTTTTATTTTTTATATTTATATTATATTTATATTTATATATTTTTTATAAAGTTTATAAATCACTCTAATCCTGGATTTCTAAACCTTGGCATTATTGGCACACTAAGGGCTATCTTGTGCATGGCAGAATGCTCAACAGCATTCCTGGTCTCTACCCACTAGAGGCCAGATGTGACAATAGGTCTCTGGACATTTCCACACAAAAAGAATTGTCTCTGGTTGAATACCAATGTCATTCTGCCTCTCAGAAAACGAACAAACAAACAAACAAAAAACTCTAACAGTTTGGTAAATAGCCATCCATATTTTTAGTGCAAATAAAAAACTTCTTTTACACAATTGATAAATGTACATAAAGGCAATTTAAAAAAAAATTTTTTTTTTAAACTTAACAATATATCATGGACACCTCTCCGTGTCAGTAGTCATGGACTTACCTTATCATTTTAACAGGTACATTTAACTTTCACTGTATGAGTTCACCGTGATCATATATTCAGGGACATTCCATTTATTTTCCTTTATTATTTTCAATTTGAAGTATTGCTGGAATAAATCCACCTATAGCTATGTCTCTGCACACTTCTATTATTTCTTTAGGAGCTGGTACGGCAAAGAGCATACATGTTTTTTAATACCATTCTTTTACTACAATTTTCAATATATTTTTCATGTGAAACAAACGAAATATTGACCTGGGGCATACAGTTGGCCATCTCTTCCCTTAAAAAAGAAAAAAAAAAAAAACCTAAGTAAATTCCTTCTTCCCTTACACACTGACATGCATTTTCCTGGAAGAAAGGAAAGGAAGGCTCTCTTCCTCATCCTCTTTTTTAGTTAAGGAAGTCTTAACTAAAGCTTTGACCAAGGCAACAGATGCTTTTTTTCTGCTGAAGATAAAAATGACGTGCACAATCAGGGTAACTCACGCACGCAAAGGTGGCAATGAAAATACTTGTGGTGGAGAGAGAATAGTTATTGATGAGCTACAGGGAGAGGAGCACCTTGGTCTTATTTCTCACCTTGTCGCAAGAGACAGCCAAGTTGCGAGGTTAAATTGAAGTTGGTAAATACACAATTATTCAGCTTGTGTCTCGGTAATAAATGTGCCTCGAGGCAGTGAACCTGCCAGTCCTCAGAGCACCACTTTGCTGATTAAGGAGATAAAAAGAGGATATTGTGGAAAGGGTCACTTCAAGAGTAATGAATCCTTATTCTGTCACTGTACTTTGCCGACAGGAAAAAGAAGTTTAACAGGGACGAGGCATCCCAGAATATCCAGGTGGCAACATGGAGGAGGGCAAATCAGGGATGACCATTTCTAGGCCATGCGAAAACAGCACGTTCTCTGATGGTTGAGAAATGACTAGATCGGTGAATTAAGTACATCTCAGGGAGAAGCCTTATTAAATTAGCCTAATACCTTATTGCATGATCAATAACAATGTATTTATTTTGTACTATGGCCTTGAGTGACTTTTCATTAGGAATTTAAATGACCTTAGAAAGCTACTGAGTATCAATTTAGAATACTTTCAGGAGATATTAGCCTGGCTTCGGAGCAAAAGATGAGTGAAAATGCGGCTCATTATTTAAGCCAGAAAGGAAATGTCAAAAAACATTTTGTCCTGGCATTGAAGGAGGTAGCTCAACTTGTGTATCCAACCCAATGATACTCTTCTCTGTGTTTGGATTCCCGGTTATGAATAAAACAGATCAGATGACTGTTGAAATAGAGAAGTTTATAAGATTGGAAAAGACAGACATATTGTTTTAAGTGAAGTTGTCCGTGGATCTCCAGGATTCTGTAGCACATCCTGTCAGTGCTTTGCCTGTGTTCCTTACAATACCTTTGCCATTTTTGTGCCCAAGGACTCTAGGTGGGGTTTCACTCCCAACAGTGCCTGCTGCCCTCAAACTACCAAAAAGGCTTTGTGGGACCCTAAGTGTCCATCCTGGTGGTAGTACTGACCGACACAGACGAGGGTTTCTCAGCCTTATCACTATGCATATTTGGGGCCAGATATTTATTTATGGGCGTGGGGGCTGTCCTGTGCATTGTAGGATGCTTAGCAACATCCCTATCCTCTACCCACCAGGTAACAATATCACACTGCTCCAATGTGACAATCAAATACAGCTCCAGACATTGCCAAATGTTCCCTGGGTTGAGAACCACAGCTGTAGAAGTGTAGATACTGCAGCTCCCTCGCCCCTAATTGGGTCACTCTGAAATGTGACCAGAGCTGGCTCCCAAAGCCACTGAGGGGTGCCCCTCTATGGAGTTTTGCTTCCTACCACACTCTTGTTCAGCCTCCTTCTCATCCTGTTTCCACTTCTCAACCCCCCATCAGTCTTCCCCAGGGAACGTCCCAATATTCACACAAATCCTCATTTCAAAATCTGCGTGTGGCTTGCCAACCCAAGCTGGACCCCATTACAACTAAGATGCTAACTAGATGATCACAGACTTAGATGACACTATTTTAAACATCTTCGCTGGCCCTCTTAATGTTCCCTACCTTTTTACCTTTACTGGAAATGTCAATTCCTACTTGGATTATACTTAAAAATTAAGAGAAAAGGGGCACCTGGGTGGCTCAGTGGGTTAAAGCCTCTGCCTTTGACTCGGGGCGTGATCCCGGGGTCCGGGGATCGAGCCCCGCATCGGGCTCTCTGCTCAGCAAGGAGCCTGCTTCCCTTCCTCTCTCTCTGCCTCTCTGCCTACCTGTGATTTCTGTCAAAATAAATAAAATCTTAAAAAAAAAAAATTAAGAGAAAAAATACTGTTGTTTCCAATGCATTTTTTTTTTCTGTGTATTAACATCCAATCCCATTCTCTCTTTTTCCTACTCTCACTCTCCCTTCTATAAGCAGGTTCTCCTCAGCTGAAGCACGCACCCTTTCGCTTTCATCACTTCAGACCTTTAGAGCAGCAAGGTGAGTTTTCTCTGGCCTCTCTGGTCTCCCACTTACTATTCGAGAATCTTTTTTTCCTTTAAATACTCCAGGCACTCTTCCAGTCTTTTCCTCTTGTTTCACCTACTTTCAACAGTAATACTTTGTCTAATATTCACTAACATACTCTCTCTCTCCCTCATGTTTTAAAATCACTTGCTATCACTTTTTATTCCCTTTATCCAACTAGGTTCCAATAAAACAAGAGAAATAAAATGGAGAGAATCCACAAAAGTTTGGATAAGCCCAAGCAGTTTGAGATATGAAATGTATTTGCACATAATCGTAGGAGGAGAGATATATCAGAAGTTAGAGCAGGCCCCCGTGGCTGTGTAGCTGTCCTCACAGAGACTGCAGCAGAGTGAGCACACCTCTCCCCTGACTGCCACTTTCCTCTAAATTCCTCTTTACTACTCAAGACTTCAGAATGAGATCTCAAATGCCACTAATCTGGTGCCTTTTATTTTATAACTGGCCTTGAGACCCATCTCAAAATGAAGATAAAAATAAAAATGATCCCCTACTGATGACCCTCCTAAGCCAAATGAATAAAAATCAATAAAAATGCAATTAATTTAGATTCATTTGGAATGAAGAATAAAGAGAAAATAAGGAAGCATATTTGCCAGGATATGTGATGTAGCTATTGGCCAGAAATCCTGTTTCCGAAAGTATCCAGATACTCAGATATAGCGGCAGTAATAAACTCCCTGTGTCATATACACCCATAAATCCTTGCTCCAACCAAGATTTCAATGGTCTCTTCTCTTCAACCCATACATAAAGCATTCCAGACACTAATTTAGAATATTAATTAAATCTCAAACAATTGTGTTAGGACTCAGCAGATACTGTTCCATAACCTGTAGAACTACTTAAAAAAAACAAATGGATTTTCTACTTCAAAGAGATTACCCTCAGTGTGTCCTTTTTCAAAGAAAATGTAATAAAATCCCCCCTTTCCAAAACAACATGATGCATTCAGAGAAGTTAACTTAGATTACAATAGCCACCTCAGCTATATGTGATCAAACATAAGCAGGAATTTGCAAAGTATCTTTTGCAAGTAGATGAAATATATGGATGTTGATTTTCAAAGGCAAATGTATACTATATTTTAAAACAATCAAAGGTGCATTAAAAGGCCTGCAACACAAATTCAGTATGCTTTAGTAAAAGGTTTTGGCAACTGGAGGATGACTTTAAAGGGGCTGAGTGACAATGAGAAGAGAGAATTAAAGAAAATGGACCATGCAGCTGCAGGTGGAAATGAAGCAGAAGCCTGAAAAATGAAGGAATTTAGAGGGAGGAGGCAAGAGAGGCACCAAGATCCCATGTATAAGGGAGGCACAGAGCCAAGAGAATATTCTAAGGAAATATTCTAAGGAAATTCAAAGGCAAAGGGTGAGACAAGTACATATTCTCTCTGCTTTTGGAGAGAAAACAGCACCTCTGTCAAAGACATGAGAGAAGAACTAAACTAGAAAGGTAAGCTAGAGAAGGTCATTACTGAGAGAAGATGGACAGCACTTAAAAGGATAATTTAGCTTTTGAGGCATTCCTAGAGAACCTTCTAGAATTCTCTGTCTTAATTCCCAAGAAGAAATGAACCTCTCTAAGTATGCTGAACCCAGTAGTCACAGGAGGGATGCAGGACCCCCAAGAGACACCCAAGGATGAGGAAGAGCCTGGGACAAAACTACTGATGGGAAACATAACCTGTGTTAACTCCTGGGGTGGGGTCAAGCAGAATATGAGATGTGAGAAACCCTAATAACCCCAGCAAGAATCCTCTGTGATGCACAAACAACTGAACAAGTAAAGACTTCATTCACTTAGTCAATAACATTTACTGAGCTCCTTTTGTGTACCAGTCTCTGGGCTAGAAGCTTGGCCCCATAGGTAGGTGGCCCAGGGTCCTAGTCCTAGAGACCGTGAGCTCATGACTCCTGAGTTATATAGATGGCAATGGAAGTTTCTGTATAGGGAAGCTTGTTTCACTGCAGAAGGCCTAAATATTGTCAGACTTTAAATGGATCAAGCTTAAGACGAATCTCAAAAGAACTCAGGTCTTTAGATTTGTGGTAACCTAAATACAGTGTAAATTTGTATTGTCTTAATAATAATTCTCAAGATTTCATGTTTTCATGTAAGTGCTAATATTAAATATGTACATTTTGGAAAGTACTGTACATTTTTATTCCAGATTATTTCTGATTTTTTTATTTCTGGCTGTGAAATCAAGTCATAGGTCCCTTATGAAGGATAACTATACCACATGAGTTCATGAATAAGCCAGAAGGAAAACTCACATAAACTAAACAAAAAAATTCAAAAAGCTGTGGAGAGCAGATTTCACAGTTTAATGTATGGAATAACTCTGGATTTAAATTATCTTGTGAGGAGAAAAACATTAATAGTTTTATCCCATTTGTATCATCATCCTTTTTTACAGTGTAGTTATCTCCCCGAAAGTGACTGTAAAATCCACATTGTGTAGTTCCGTATTTATTCCTCCTCATTTACTTCCATATCACATTCTTTCAGTTTACAAATAGCAAAATTATTTTCTGAAAGTCTTTGCATTACCAGCTCCAGTTGGGAACTGAAAAAAACACACAATATACTTCCTGTCTCTAGTATTATCTGCAGCTAGAGAGCTGAGAACATCCATTTGCATTTTTGCTGAGGATGCTTAAAGAAAGCTTTCTCTTCCACAGATTTCCTGGCTCCAAGCTGCTGATATACCCAAAGCCATATTTTACCAGGAAGATTAAGATGTAGAGAGAAGTGCCATCTTTTCTTCTTTCATTCACTCAAAATCTATTCATTGAACACAGTACCAGTGCTGTCCTGGGTGCTAGGGGTACAACAATGAATGAAACACAGGCCTTAATATCCCAGGGAGGGAGAAAGGCAGATAAACAGACTACTAATGATAGGAACAGAGAAGTACACCCTGCAGGGAGAAGATGAGAGAAAGACACCCAGCTTTAGTGACAGGGTGGTCTTCACATAGAAAATGATGTCTAACTTGACACTTGATGGCAAGAAGGAATCATTCAGGCACCTAGTGAATGTATGTGAAGGACAATGGGTAGAGAGAGAATGAAATAGGGTGTGAATAGAACATATAGGAAGCAGAGGACAGAACTCAAAAATTCTTGTAATACATGTTAACAACTTTTGACCTTAACTGAAGGCAATGTGGATGGTGCATTTGACAAATGAAAAACAGCATATAAGCAATTTTGTTATCTTATTTATTTGGATGCCAATAAAAGTGATTTTAAGGCAACTTTTTATCACTATGCTTTACGTGGGTCACTATTTCTTCTTCCAGTTTTTTCTTCCCATTATTCCTACAGATGATATAGAACATGATGCTACAATGACAGAAGAGTGAGCAAATAAGAAGTTCTTAATAAATGCCTTCTGGTAGTGCTAATAAGGAACATAAACTATTGTAATGCTTCTCTCATAATACCAATATAAAATTTCATTTCAAATATCATTGCATCTGTGTACATATATAAAATGAGGGAGAAAAGGACACGGGGGAATATTTGAAAAGAGTGAATCATAATTCAAGAAGTCCAAATCCCAAGAATGTACTGAAACTTGCAAAATATGTCATAGAAAACAAAGAGGCTGTTTTAGATTTTGGAAAGCATAGATATGATTCTTGAGATCAATGTAATTATATTGACAGATGACAAAGAGAAAGCAGGGCTACTCAATTTTTATTTTGCTTTTATCTTCTATGTCAAGGGGGAGGATTGATTGGACAGGCTAGAGCAAATATTGGGATGAGAAAATTGAAGACCAAGATAAATGGGAAGAACAGAGAGCCTTGTTCTAAATGTGTTCGCATCTCTGCCAGCCATTATTGGAGGTCTCAAAGGAACTGTAGAAAACAGGAATAGTTCTGGGTGACAGGGAAAGTCAGGGGGAAAGTATGCCCCCAAACCATACCCCAGGAATTAACAACTTTGCTTGGGGATCTCTGGCCCCAATTACATGAGCTCAATGTCAACTCAAGCCAAATTCTTAAACATCTTACTCTGTGTGAGACAGTTTGTTGGCACATGAGCGAGTAGGTAACTGTTAAGAGTCAACATGGACTTAAGAACAGCAAACCATTCCAGACAAATTCCATTTTCATTTTAATTGAGAGAAGTTGTGTATTGAGCATCTTCTAAACCCTGTTCTATGGTACAGGAGTTCATCCAGTTATTAACAGCTATTACAAAAACAAAAACAAAAACAAAATTCCATGTTAAATAAGTCTAGGAGGTCTGACTTTAACAGTTAAACTTATTGACTTATTCGGTTTTCTTGGAGTTATTAATAAGATAATCTGTATTGGACCTCTTACCGAGGTTTAAAAGGAGTCTGTCCTAAATACTTATGATCCTTCACCCCTTCCTCTTGTGCCTATCTCTTGGAACCAGTGTTTCTTAAACTATCTACAACAAAAAGATTATTTTGGTTAAATCATTGCATTTGAGAAAACATGCTATCTTTGCAAGAAACACAGAGGAGATTTGTTATTAATTATACCCATCATTTATACCTAGTAAAATGGCATTATTTTAAAAGTGCTGATTAGTTGACTATAATCAACCTAGTGGAAGAACTCTGTTATTCAGTATTTATTAATTTATTCAAAGTATTTATTAAATATTTAATAATATTATAATTTTTGAATATTTATTAAATATTCAAAATAGTTCATGGTACTAGACATTGGAAATGCAATATTAAGTAAAACAGACATGACACTTGGTGCTGTCATATTTTATTTTCATCAATGATTTTATGAGGTTATGTATATAATGCTCATCAAGTTTTCAAAGCTTAGAGCAGGAACTTACAGGGAGTATGTTGGGTACTGAATAATAGGGGTAAGATTCAAAACCACTACTTGGCTAGAATAATGAGCAGAATACAATAAGATGAAATCCAATAGTGAAAACCAATTGTACAATCTTAGCACATTCAAAAAGAATGAGTTTTACTGACTATAAACTCAATATGAGTTAACAAAAAATGTTAACAGAGCATAAGGATCTATTAAGAAAAGAGAGTGCGTTCATAAAAGAACTTTGCTATTTCCTGCCAAAATCAGATCAGAAGTAATGTGTTTAACACCGCCACCATTAAAAGGGACATCATTAACCCAAAATTCAACTGGAGGAGAGCAACCAAGGTAATTGGAATCTCAAAACCAGTAAACATGGAGATGAGTTGCGAGAATGAAAAATGTTATGCCTAATTGTTTAAAAAGCAGGTGTTAAGAGCTCACAGTAGTTATATTTAAATAAACAAAGAGAGGAATTGATCTACTTGCCATTGGGTATTTCTAATAGCAATGAATGGAATTAATAAGGAGTCTTTGGGCTCAACACAGGAAGAAGTTTTGCAGCAATTAGCCTGTCCAAAAATTCAGTAAGCTGCCTATTCACTTAAGGTGTTGAAGCAAAGGCTTAATTACTGCTTTCCATAAATGTTACAAAGACTAGACTATATTTTCTTAATTTTCTTGCTTACAATATGAAGAATTTGAGCTAGAAAATTATTTCCTAAGCTTCCTTTCAGCTATATACTTTTAATCCCATTAATATTAGTGAGGGATTCCTTCGTCTTTAATCTGAACATCATACTTTCCTACCTCATTCATTCATTCACAAGTCCTTACTGTACTGCTTAAAACTTACCAGGTACCATTATAAGCATGGAACACCATAAAAGAATAAAATATGGATACTGATCTTTTATTTTACAATGGAATCATATTAAAAGAGTGATGAGAGCTCAGAAAAAGGAGTTCTTTTTTTTTTTTTTAATTAACATATAATGTGTTATTAGCCCCAGGGGTACAGGTCTGTGAATCACCAGGTTTACACACTTCACAGCACTCACCATAGCACATACCCTCCCCAATGCCCATAACCAAACCACCCTCTCCCAATTACATCCCCTACTCCCGGCAACCCTCAGTTTGTTTTGTGAGATCAAGAGTCTCATGGTTTGTCTCCCTCCCCATCCCAGATCCCATCTTCTTTCATTTTTTTTTCCCTCTCTACCCCCCAAACCCCCCACTTTGCCTCTCAAATTCCTCATATCAGGGAGATCATATGATAATTGTAAAAGGAGGATTTTTAAATCAATCATTCTGTTGAAGACTTGATTAATGTAAAAAGGTTAGAATGGCTCTTTAGAGCTGAAGGTATTTGCATAGGACCTTGAATTAATCAATGCCATATGCTTTCTAAAACTCAACATAAAGTTGTTTGCTAATACCAATTAAGACTCAATCCTCCATAAGCCTGGCACTTCAGTTTCTGCTATTTTTTCCCTCCCTGGTATCTTCCATCTCTCTCTCTGTCCCTGAATTCCTTCTTTCCATATTTACCTGTTTTCTTTGACAAACCTATTAGATATGCTGCCCCCCACCCAACCCTTCCTATCACTAACTTCATTAGATCTTATGACAAATCCTGGGATTGCAGGCTCCTCAATCCATTTCCAGGATGGTACATCCCTCCATAACCCAGCTCCTGATGCAAGTCACTCCCATCCCCATCCCCGAAGCTTCTTGCCATTATAAACAGCATGCTAGACTCATTATCTGAAAATACTTCCCCTTGATTATCAAGTCACCTATAATGGATCTCTATTCTATTAAATCAAACAAATTTCCCTTCTTGGGTTTCAGGTTTTATTGTGAATTAGTCACTCCTTATTTCCCCCTCTCCCGTAACACCCATCTTCTGAGCCAGCTCTTCATTATCCCTTTGATGCACATTACTCATTCCAATTTATAGAATTTTATTCATATTCTCCTTACACAGAATGTTGGTCATCCTCCTTCTCTCTCCCATTCTGCCTCACAAGATTCTAGCCACATTTTAAAGCCTAGTTTAAATTTTTTTCTCTTTCTCTAGATTCGATAGCACTGAACTCAGTAAGGCATAATTCAGTTTAAATACCACCTGATTGCTTCATATATGGTAATTTTATCTTCCCTGAGTTGCAAAGTCTTTTAACCATAATAAACATAAATAATACTTCTGGCTTAATAATTTTCATTTTGGGAACAAAACAAGAAAGTTCTCTATAAATCTAACACTTAACTAGAGAGCAGACTGGGGGGCAATTGCCCATGGTAAAAATCTATACAGGGCATGAGATTATCACTGCAGTATAAAAGACATCTGTGGAACCATATGATAGTTGACTCTCTCTGCTTGACTTATTTCACTCAGCATAATTAATCTCTCTCATATGGTTTCACTTATTTGTGGAGCATAACAAATATCATGGAGGACAAGGGGTCTTAGAGAGGAGAAGGGAGTTGGGGTAAATTGGAAGGGGTGGTGAATCATGAGAGACTATGGACTCTGAAAAACAACTGAGGGGTTTGAAGTGGCGGGGGGGTGGGAGGTTGGGGTAACAGGTGGTGGGTATTATAGAGGGCACAGATTGAATGGAGCACTGGGTGTGGTGAAAAAATAATGAATACTGTTTTTCTGAAAATAAATTAATTAACTTAATTTAAAAAAAAAAAAAGACATCTGTGGAGATATAAGAGAAAAAAGGAGGCAATGAATTTACCAGAACTCTTCTCAAGGAGAACACTGTGGAAGGAAAGCTGAGGATGAAATCCTCCAGAGGGCATGTTTGTTCTTGGAACACCAAAGGAGCTGTACTTCCTTACAAGGCCCCAAAGTCTGGGAAACAGTGAGACTATGACAGCTGGAGAAGCTGTCTGCAGTCCCTTCCATCCTCCCTCATGCGCTCAGTACTCAGCCTCTCCTCTAAATAAGTGTTTAAAAGATCATTTTACAACTGTCGGTTCACAGACATGGAAGTTTTAACCATATCTGGGCATTATTCATTATTCTTCCTTAGTCAGCTCCAAATATCTTGCCTACATTCAAATCTATTCCCATCTACAACTTAGGCAATGTTCTTACACAAGCAATTCATTGAAAAGGATCCCCAGCTGTGTCTGGAAAGAACTTAGAGTAGAAAGGGCAGAAGAATTGGTAGCAGAGAACCCAGGTTGGTAAACCAGGTTCAAATCTTGTTTGCTAGGTGTGCCTTGGGCATCTTAATTTTATCGTCTGCGAAATGGAATGTTTGCTTGATCCAGTCCTTTGTAAATCTTAAAGCAATATATACATTAGTTTGTTTATAGGTGAAATAAATGGGTATGGCCACTCTCTCGGGTAGGGGGGGCCTTTAGCTCTAGCTAAAGTTTTCTATTGAAGTAATCACCTTTTGTTCTCTAGAAACAACCTCGGTTTATGATTAGATAATTTCTGTCCAATAAAGTATATTTTATGTTAATCTCATTAAGTTGTTACAACCATTGTCTATTTTCAATCGTAATATCTCTAACTAAGAAATAATGGCAGTGTATTGACCAGTAGATAACCCTTCTTCATTATGAGTAACATCAAAGAGTATATCTTTCACACATTTTTGCTTTATTCAACAATTTTTGGTATGGGTGACCTTACTCTTTTAATGTTAGGCAGAATTAATTAAAGACACCATTTTTAATGCTGTAACACACTTTGCTTAAATAAAATAATGTATCACTCACCAGTTCATTTTTCATGAATATAATTATTCCTTTTGTAGATGCCATTGTCCCATATTCTTTCTTTATGAGCTACTATTTTTTAAATATAAATTTTCACCTACTGTGTAAATGTGAACAGCTGTTGAACTTGTAGTCCAGGAAGGGCCTTTCATATTCTCCAGCCAAACTGCAAGTGTCGTGACTGGAAAGACTACTACTTTTAAGCTCACCATAGTGAAAAGGCACATTTATCTATGAAAGAAGATTTTACATCTTGCAGATGTAGCCTTTCTAGGTAGGCCAGGGTCTCATGGCTGGTTGGAACTGTTTAACAACAGTGTCAGTTCCGTGGCCCTTGAAACAGTTTGCCAATACCTGCTTTTGTGTGCTTTCCACTTTCCTCCTAGAGGTTGTCAGCAGAAGGGTAAAGGTTATGGGTCAGTGGGAATCCTACCTCCACCTATTTACTTGCTGTGTGATTTTGAACATGTTCCTTAGACTCTCTAGATCTAAGTTTTCTCAACTGTACAATGAAAATAGTAATTAGCCTATAGAAACCATACCTATAAAAAGCTTGCCATGATGCCAGGCATATAGTAGAATTCTCGATAAATGTCAACTGGCAGTGTTATTATTTTTAGCTCTTCCCATGCACCCTCCCTAGCTTCCAGTTTTCTTTCTACGGCCAGTATGTTTCCCTAAGACACCAAGTTATTTAAAGTCTCTGTCTGCGATTTAAAGACTCTGACAAACATTCTTACTGGCATACATGTCCCAATCTACCTTTGGGCATCCCTTCTGGAAATTTAGGATGTCCATAATTATATGTAGTAGAGTCTATGGTGTTTGGGAGGTTTCAAAAATTTTTTGATAATAAAATGTTTAAAGCCACCATCGGGGTGCCCAGGTAGCTCAATTGGTTAAAAACACAATTCTTGATCTCATCTCAGGTCTTGATGTCAAGGTTACAACTTCAAGCCCCATGTTGGTCTCCACACTGGGTGTGGAGATTGCTAAAAAAACAAAAACAAAAACTGAAGCCATTATCATCTCTTCAAGCCTGACTCTTCCAACATCTCTGTTGCTGTTCTTCTGAGAATCCTTCCCCAAATCTGGACATCTCTTGCTTCCTATCCGTTCTTCCTCAATTTCACAATATCTTGTAAGCACCATGAATTGCCAGTTACCATTTTGTAGAAATACTACCTTCTCCTTTATTTTTATCACCATTATTCTTGTCCAAAACCTTATCCCCTCCCAGATATGGAATAGTTAGTTACCTTCGATGTTCTCTTCATGGTTCTATTTTCTTCACCTTCAATCCCTTGCAAACTATCAAGCCTTTCTAGCTATTAATGTGTAATTTCACTGCTCAAAAGTTCCACTTAAAATATTCCATATATCTGACATCATCCTTTTAATACTGAGTAAAGACTAGATGAACTTGGGCTATAGCTTTCAAAGTTTTAGCAGTAGAATTTTATTTTTCTCTTTCATACATGATTCACATCCAAAGCATACTTTATAAAATAAATAGAAAGTTCTAAGTAGATTAATGAGAGAATTTTGCAATAAATTTCAATTGAAGGAGTCAAATGATACCTGGATCTTATCAAATAAGCATGAAATATGCATGCCTAAGCTTGAAAATGCAGCATGCAAATTTATTTGTTGCACTTTATTGAGAAAACAAAACTCAGATTCACATTGATAAGAAGCTGGGAAAGTAATAAATTTTATGTTAGCTCTTTTAGCAATCTCATGTTGCTTTCTGAATACAGGCAAAATGACAATGAAGTAATATTTTAGGCCCACCAGAATTAATAAACTGGTGTCACAAGAGAAAAACACAAAAGTAGTATCTACTGTATATGGCAAATACAAAATTTGAATGTATACTTTCTGCTAAAGAGTTTTTTTTTAATGATTAAAACACATTTTTAAACACATTCCATTCCCAATGTCTGAATTGCCTATATATAACCCAAGTTTTACTGAATATGGTTCGAAAACCATTCATTTAGAGAGCTCTCTTTTCTAATCTCTGATTCTTTTTTACTTCCAGTTAAACAAGACCTTCCCCAACGAACTCCGATTTACCTTTCCAATCTGATCGCTACATGAGTCTTCTGTCAGAGTCCAGCCACCAAACTCAATGGGCAGGGCCCCCTTGCTTCTCCTTCCTTGTTGTTTCAGGAACCATCTCAATTCCCACCACCTCCAAAAGACTTTCCTAACTGCTCCAGCTCACAGAAAACTCTACTTCATCTAAATTCCTGAAGTGTTTATTGTCAGTCACATTCATTGGACACATAATTACGTGTACTGATCATAGAGCCACAGAAATGTTAGACAACCAAGACGCTCTGGGAAAGAGGGAGGGAGGGACAACTGTCAGAAGAAGGATAGAGGATGAGGTCACAGGGAGCTGTGGACATTAGGTATGTTTCAGTGGAAGAGAATAATTAGAATTGGAAGAGGAGGGATGAACATGTGGCTGAACTGGTAGGTTAGGTTCCCCTGCTTTAGCACCTAACATATCTATGAATGTGTTATTCTTTATAAACTATTTTTTAAATGTTTTTAAAAATCATTGATCTACTAAAAGAGAAAGAGGAATTACTTCATAATAATCCGTGAATTACTTTACTTCACAGAGAGATATTTAAATGTTTTTGAGAATCCTACTGATTTATCTTGGAGTTTTGTATGATAATTTTACACAACTGAAAAGTGGATGTTACAATTTTTATCTGTCACACAGTATACTGCGTATTGACCTAAATTCTTGTCACAGAGCAGTGAAATGTTTTCTGTGTGCTTTTCCTATAACATCACAAACAGTGCCACAGAAATCCTTTAAGACAGGTACTCTTAGGGCCATTTTATAGCTATAACTGAGGCTTAAAGACATGGAGTCACTTGTCCTAGGCCATATAACTAATTAAGCAGCCAAATCTGCATTTGAAACAATGTGAACCCTGAAACTCGGGTGCTGGATCAATTAGAGTATTTGTTAAAATGCAGAATACTGAGCCCTACTAAGAATTCATAGAAAAATCTGGAGATTAAGCTCAGAAGTCTGTATTTCTACAACCACACCAGGTCATTGGAGATACTTCGAAGTTTGAGAGCCCTCAGTTTAACTATGATGAGTTATAAGACACTGACATGTTTAGAAGATAGTGGGAATGGATATAATAATAACTGTTACTGGACTTGAGGGAGGCAAGGATTTTGGGGGAAAGATGTTTGTGTCTTTGGACCAGCAGAGGAGTATTAAAGGATTCTGAGTCATCTGAGTCTTGTGAGTAGAGGACTATATACAACCACCAAACTCCAGTGGAGACATTGCTGTTTCCTGTCTATAAAATAAAGGAATTGCCTTAGACAATCGCTAAATTTTCTTCTCGCTCACATTCCACAGTTACATGATTCCTGGCGTCTTATCCTGGTTTCCAGTTCCAAATTTGCTAACTACCCGGGGGAAAGGAAGACTCCACGTCAATGATCTTTTCCTATGATATTCAATCTGTTCAACAGACTCCCCTAAATGGTTCTCCAGGAACAGAAGGCCCTCTCTTGCCTCCGTCAGTATTTACTAAATAGAGAAGAAAAACAAAATGAAAGAAAGAAGATTAAAGAGGAAAAAACTGCCTAGGAAACAGAGATTTTACCATCTGCTATATTTCACTCTTGTGCGTTTATATTTCTGCCTCTGAGCTCAGAAGTCTTTGGGGAATGTGTATATTTTGGACAAATTTTATAATAAAGACTGTAAATAAATCCTAAACGCTCCTAGACCTGGAAGTAGATCATTAAACTTTTATGGAATCAACATAAGCTTGGGATCTGACAAATCTCATTTTAAATGCTGAATATAGCAGCTTCCAAGCAAAGCACAAAGCTGATAGTATGCATTTAATCTCTATTAAGGCCTCACAAACAACACATGTTTTAATAATATTTAAATTTCTTGTCACATATTTTAAAAACAACTTATTACCAGAATCTGGACCGCAGGACCTCAAATTTTGACATAATGTATAGAAACAAGGAGTATGCAAATAAACTAAGAGGATTCTCTGAATATAGCCGATAAAATAACTAAACTGAATTCCCAAGAGACACCTAGTGTTTTTATCCATGCAAACACTAGCAACCTAACTCCACAGCCAGACTGACACCTATCACATCCCTACCTTCTCTCCCCTAGGCAAGGAATGTTCATTCTCTCCTTAAGAGATCATCTCTTCCAATAAGTGTGCTCTTCTTTCTTTGTGCCCTGCCCTCAGTGACATCTCATCCTGTGAAAAATGACTTACAGGTTTTTCATCTTTTGAAACCATTATCACTGACCAGCAGCCCCTGTAGAGAGAAGATGGATTGGATTATGAATCCCTACCCCTCTGTAAAACCTATTACAAAGGGAGCACACCTCACGCTCCCCTTCCTTTCCCCTGGCAACTGCAAAGTCCTCTGGTTGGGGAAACTAAAGCTTTGTAACTTGGGTAGCATACTACAACCAACTTTACGTGCAAGACCAAGCCACACTTTCAAGTTCTGTGCTGACCGCTCTGCCTGCGAACTTTCCAGAAATGCTTCTCTCTCTACCAGGGGCTGTACCTTGGGGCTGTGTCTACTGACATCAAGATCTATTGGGTTGATTTGGGTGGTCTCGTCCATGAGCATAAAGGCCTGGAGTCAGAAGTGAAGCAGTTAAAGCAGCTGAGGCATGTTTACTAAGCCATTTGAAGTTGATAGCCCGCACGGCCTCGCTTTTTTCTCTATCTTCGTAAACCGCAGTGAATTGATGGAATGACCCGGACTTGATCTTCAGGGCAATATGTCTGATGGCACCGCTGGATTGATAAATTGATTCAAAACTATTACCATGGTGAAAAAGCAATAAGGTCATAAAAATTGCATCAGCTGGCTAAGTAAATCCTGGCATTTCATGACAAGTAATGCAGAAGAATCGCAAGAGGATCTGGGCATGAGGCTGAATGAGTGAGGGAGAAATGACTTTGAAGAGCTCATCATCTCCGATCTATTCTTCCTGCCAGCGATTCATGCCTTCGCATAGTGCCACTTCATTATGGGGAAATAACTGTACACTTCTAGCATATTCCTGGCCTCCCTGGCGGCCCCTGGAGGACCCTTAGCTGGTTAATACCTCATCACGGGCTTCATTGAACACTTTAATCTGCACTTGTGTGATCAATAGAATCCTGGTGTAAATTAAAAGGACAATTTCATGTAATCAAGCCTGTTAATGCTCATTTTGAAAACCATTATTTGTGGAAGGCATTTAGAAGAAAATTACAAAGTGACAGGCTGATGCACTCTGAGATGATTTGAAAGCAGGCCTTTTTTGTGTGACTGTATACTTGCTTTGGGAGCAGGATGGAAGTGAGCATTAGCGAATGCATGGGGGGAAGGGAGGGGCGCCAGAGCCAGTGGAAGAAGCAGGAGCAGCCCGGCAGGAATATGTGTGTGCCCTGCCGGCTTGCTTTGCCTTCATGCAGGGAAGAAGAAAATGAAATTTTCCAGTGTTCTATTTCTGTGGCAAATTCAATTACTGTGGGGACTTGTTCAAAGCGGTGTAACTTCCAAGAGGCAGAAATTGAAAACCTGGCAGCTAATGAAATGGCAAATGACTAGGAAGTTCAGACAGGGGCCGTCAGTCAGATCAGACACCTGGAGAAAAATAGCAGCTCCCCCAGTGCTTTCCTGAAGCCAGTCTCTCAAATGTCCCTTTTTTAGGAGAGAAGAGACCTCCTTCCCCCAACATTTTACTCAAGCTGGAAAAATATGTTAACAGCCACCAGTTTCCATAGGCCTCCTTACCAGCAATATCAAGTGATGGTGCGTGAAGCATGGAATGCAAAATATAAGGGACACATTTTTTTTTCCAAGTCTGCGATGCATGTTGCATATCACTATGCAATATTTACTTAGACAATTTGTCCACAAACATACTTTTTAGAAGTCTAAATGAGTAGCTGAGATATGAGCCTTCATAGGCATAGTATACAGCAGTGAATGGCTTGAAAAGATTTTTTTAAATGCTGAAACTGAGCCCCCAACTCTGGGTATTCTGTCCATTTAGTCTAAAGTGGAACTCAGACTTCACATTTTTGAAAACTCCCCAGGTAATTCTAAGGCTCAAAGCTGATAAGAAATACTGGTATATATAACATTACAGGCATGAATATACTAAGCTTTGCTGTGGGTGTCAGTAATTACACATTCACCAGTTTAACATTACTGACCCCTGTATGCCAATAACGTGAGCCAGATAGTGCATCCCAGCCATACCCAGGAAAAGGTGGTTTCTAGGCATGACAAACTGAAATCTAATTGAGAGCACTTACCCAGAGCCGACTATCGCTGTGGCATCCTTCATCCAGGCTCAAAAGTATGAAAATTCAACATTCAGTTCTATTTCTTCCTTGATGCTCATCAAAACACTCCAAAAAGGAAAATCATTTCCATTTGTCATGTGACAAACATTTCCAGTCAACCCTTATTAAGCTGATATTGGTTTATTCAAAACAAGATGCACTTCAGATGGCCTATCTCTGGGCAACCGAATTTCCTATAGCTCTTTAATAAAATTGTCGGATAATCTGAGCATAGTTTATTCAAAATCTGCTTGCTTTTATTTGATTTTATCAATGCTTGCATGTCAAATAAGCATTTTAATGTATTTAGCCACAAACAATGTTTTCCCTTCTCTCTCCTAAAATGACAAAATGCCACCCTTTCCTCTTCTTGTTCTAACACATTGGGGCTGATTTGGTTTTTTTATTCCTTTTTAGGATCCTGCCCCTCCCCTACACCCCACCTTTGCAAAATGCTTGATTCCATCTTTTAGATTTGGTTTGTGTTTAATATTTTCTTGCAAAGCTACCACATCCATGTGAGTTAAGTTACTCTATGACTGATGCTCAATCATTATCTGGGGTCTTTATATTACTTTTCAAAGCATGCAATAAGTTTAAGGACTTCTAAAAACATGAATGTGAGGTTTTTTTCTTTAGACTTTTCAGAAGTCATATTCTGAAACTCTAATTTTATAAGATGCTCGATAAACTCCAATATTCAAGAGTGTCTTCAAAGACTTTGTTCCGCTTAGAAACATCAACAGATTACAGGAGTTACTGCTCTATTCCTGTTTTGTATTCCTTTTATATCTAAGGCCTTGAGTTGGTAAAACTGCTGAAGTAACTAAGGAGGATATTTGTAATTATGTCCTGTGACCTACTTCACTTCCAAAACATCAAAATTTGTAAAAGGTTTCAAAGTGGATAATAAAGGAAAAAAACAAAACAAAACAAAACTCCATCAATGATATAGTTAAGTCTATAACTACAACATAAATCTCTTTTTAAAGTGTTCTTGTTTTGTTCATTTGAGGTTGATGATATTTGAAGTTCAAGGGAAAAAAAAGTTTAGTGTCTTAGAAATTGCAGGTTATCAATAAAGTTTAAAAAAGAAGACTTTTAGAATGTGACAGACCCACAAAGTAATATCTTTTTAAAAAATTAAACAAAATAAGCATTTATTAAGAGAAAGGAATTAAGGTGATTAAGGATCCAGAACCATAGTTTCTCAAGAGGATTTTGACAGAACTGGAATGATATGCCCTGGCGCCACGGGCACAGCAATATGCTGTGAGCTTTCCTTTAGAAAAGAAGTCATGAGTGCAGACCTCCTCTTCTACATGTAAAGAGAGTGGAGAACTATCAATAATGTTTCAAGGAAAACCAGTGGTGCCAGGGAAAAATATAAATGTTTCATTTTAAAAGTCTACAATTAAGAATAGTATCTTTATCACAGTTCTAAGCTTCAAAATCCTACAGTCTCCAGACTTTCCCATATGCTATTTCCTCTTCCTAGAACAATCATTAACCATCACTCCCCTGTCATCTCCAGCATTTACCTGAAAATCACCCTTCCTTCATGACTTTTCTTGCACATAAATTGCAAGAAACAGTCGCTGACAAATGCCTCAAGCTTTCTATGTGCTAATCTAGTCTAACACTCATCCTACTGACTCCCTACTCTGGTTTATTTGTCTCCCTGTAGATTTATACACAGTGAGAGTGTGAACCAAGTATAACTTAACATTCCATGTAACCCAGAACAGTGCCTGACACAAAACAGGGGCTCAGCAAGTTTTCACTAAATGAGTGAAGTCTTCTAGAAGTCACAGTATGTGCACAGAACTTCCCAAGAGTTCTATGAGGGAACCTTAAAGATTTAACGACCCAAGACATTACTAAGATGTTTACATTCAATTTAATTTTGCTCAACTTAAAAACTGTTCATATATATTTATTTTCTCTTTTATTAATAATAAAGAGGACTTGTTTATTGACTTATGTAACTGGAATGTTCAAAGAAACAGAGAAGACTTCAGTGTTGGTTTGATTTAGCAGTTCAACAGTGCTATCAAAGATCATTGATTTCTTTTCCTTTCATTCTGCTTTTCTTTTTTCTTTTTCTTTTTTTTTCATTCTGCTTTCGTTTTTTAAATTAATGTATTTCTTTTTTTAGTTGACACGTAATATTATGTTAGTTTCAGATGTACAACATAATGATTTAACAATTTCATACATTAGTCAGTGTTCACCACCATAAGAATAATTATCATCTGTCACCATACAAAGTTATTACAATGTTATTGACTATATCCCTATGCTGTACTTTTCATCTCCATGACTTATTTATTTTAGAACCATAAAATTGTACCTCTTATTCCCTTTCACCTATTTCATCCATCCCCCACACCCCCACCTCCAGTTTGTTTTGTATTTATGAGTCTGTTTCTGTTTTTTTATTGTTGTTATTGTTTATTCATTTGTCTTATTTTTCAGATTCTAATATGTAAGTGAAGTCATATGGTATTTGTCTTTCTCTGAGTTATTTCGCTTGTCATAATATCCTTTAGTTCCATCTATGTTGTCACAAATGGCAAGATCACATTCATTTTATGGCTAAATAGTATTCCATCATATGTGTGTGTGTGTGTGTGTGTGTGTGTGTGTGTGTACAGGAGATGTAGTATATATACAATATATGTAATATATTGAGTAACCTCCATACTGTTTTCCACAGTTACTGCACCAATTTATACTCCCACCAACAGCACACGAGAATTCCTTTTTCTCCACATCCTCACCAACACTTGATATTTCTTGTCTTTTTGATACTAGCCATTCTGACTGTTGTGACATGATTATTTCATTGTGGTTTTAATTTGCATTTCCCTAATGATTAGTGATGTAGAACATCTTTTCATGTGTCTGTTAGCTATCTGCATGTCTTCTTTGGTTATGTCTACTCAGAAACTCTGCCCATTTTTTAAGAGGATTGTCTATTCTTTTGTTATTGAGTTGTATGAGTTCTTTATATATTTTTAATATCAACCCCTTACTGAATATATGATTTGCAAATATTTTCTCCCATTTAGGAGGTTGCTTTTTCATTTTGTTATGGTTTCCTTTACTGTACAGAATAGTTGGATACAGTCCCATTTGTTTATTTTTGTTTTTGTAGACTTTAGAATCAGATCCAAAAAAATATTCACTAAAATTGGCATCAAAGAGCTTACAGCCTATGCTTTCTTCTAAGCATTTTATAGTTTTGGTCTTATATTTGAGTCTTTAATCTATTTTGACTTTATTTTTGTGTATGGTATAAGAAAGTGGTCCAATTTTGTTCTTTTGCATGTAGCTGTCCAGTTGGCCCAACATCATTTGTTGAAGAAACTATCTTTTCCCCGTTGTGTTTTTTTTCCTCCTTTGTCATAGATTAATTGACCATAGAATCATGGGTCTATTTCTGGGCTTTCTATTCTTCCATTTGATCTATGTGTCATTTTTATGCTAATACCATACTGTTTTGATTACCATAGCTTTGTACTTAGGGACTGTGATATCTCTAGTTCTGTTCTTGTTTCAAGATTGCTTTGGTTATTCAGGGTCTCTTATGGATCCATACAAATATCAGGATTCTTTCTGTGAAAGGTGCCATTTCTGTGAAAAATGCCATTGGTATTTTGATAGGGACTGAACTTAATCTATTGTTTGGTATTTGGTTTGGGTAGTATGAATATGACAATTATATATATACACACACACACATATAATATATATAATAAGTTAAAATGATTTAATCAAGGCATCTATTTATAGTTTTTAAGAAACACCTGTGGAAAATTGGAATATATGATAATAAATGTTTATTCAGTTTTCACCCTAGAGACCCTAAAAACTGAACCTCTCCTTTCAAGCTCAAAGTCTCCCTATTCATGGTACCAGTTACCCAAGTTACCCAGGAGGAAATATCTTTCAGTGAGTATGCCTAGATGTGTAAACCCAAAACCATCAATGAATTTAAGCCATATATTTTTTAAGCATCTTATTTAGACACTGGGTATTTCAGAGCAGAAGAAGATCAAAGTTCACTTGGGATTTTTGTTTAATGTTCCTTCACAATGGAACTAAATAAGATTTTCTATATGCCATTATATCTTAATCCCAGGAGAATTAGTCCATATATTTCTATTCCCTCATAGAAAATTAGCCAACATACATATTCTAAATATTTTGACAGCAGAAAACTTAAAGCTTTTTAAAAGGCTTTAGAGAATGATTTTTTTTATCTTAAAATTTAAAAAGTAATAAACTACAGATGGTCTCAAATTTACTAGGAAATTTTTGCCAGTGGTACATTTTTATCTCAAAAGTGTGAAATTGAGGACATATTTATCATAAGACATAAGCATTAGGTTAAACTTATTAACTCATATCTATAATGCCATGGACATTCTCCCACCATATAACATAATGTCTCTTTTAATTAGAAAATGTGTTCATAACTTTATGACAGACACTCTTGATTGGCTGACTCAACTGTTATTCCCAAGCCCTTTCTCTCCACTCTACCAGGGAAAGTGAAAAAAACGAAATACCTGCTTTTCCAGTCCTCCTTCCAGCTGGAAGTCACTAGGCGACATGATTCCAACCAGTAAAAAGTAAGCACATAATCAAGAGAGGGACAAGAGGAAAACTTCTTCACTGCCACTTCCTGCTTCCTGTTTTGGATTCAGACATGATCCCCCAGATCTAAGTAACCATCCTTTGACCAGCAGACAAAAAGCATGAGGCCAAAAATATCCAAGAATAGTAGAGCAGAAGAATGAAAAGAGGGAGGGTCTGTGATAACCCAAACCAACACCAGCAACCAAACACCTCCAGACTTCTTTTTAAGATATTAATAAATGACTACATGACTACATTATAATACTAGATTAAAATAGGACTACATTAAAATAGTCAGTGTTATTCAGTTTTCCTGTTACATGCAGCCAAAAGCATTCCTAAATGAGACAACTGCAATCCTGAAATTCTAGAAACACATGGTTCCTACTGGAGTCAAGCAGCAGATTCCTCATTTCCTCCCATCCGTTGGGCAATGGAGGTCAATATTTCTATTTTCAGAGCCCATCTCCCAAATGCAGCTTCAAAGCTTCAAATTACTAGCAGTCTTCATGTCAATACGGTGGACTGACATAGGTAAAGGGAGGCAAAAACAAGATTTTCACATGCGCTCCAAAGGAAGAGGAGTAAACACATATGAAGGACTAGAGACTTCATCCAGTATAAAATACTTGGGGACTCATTCCACCCCACATGACACCCGAAGGAAGGTTTAAGACCACCCCACTTTCCCCTCACAATTATACTTCTCATCTTCCTTAATCTAGTCCAAAACATAATCCATTTGGGTTTTTCTCCTGCCTCCTAGGAAGTACACAGCTCTTTTGAAGTTGCTAAGAATGTGTACTGCTAACACTGAAAGAAAATAGACCGAGGCAAGAGCTTCCCTTTGAGCATAAAATGATACGACCTTTCTGGAAAAGCAATTCAGTCATACAGATCAAAATCCTTAAAAACATTAATATGCTGTTCGAAATCTAGTTGGGCTTTGGTCTAACTGTGTTCTCTCTTCAGCCAGCTGATCAGGATGCCACATCCTCTGAATTTAAAAAATCCCCAGCTGGGAATGATGGCAGGTCCATCGGAAACAGGATGCCATCTGATGCCGTGTTTTAGCATTGCGCTTTTCTTTCCTCTCACTCAAAATCCTACTATATGTTGAGACAGACACTTTTTTCATTCCTTTCATTATTTTCCCTTGGTTTGTTTAGCGGAGTGCTTCCCTTTACAGTATTTTAACCTTGACTAGACGGCTGCGAAGGGCTGCCTGGAGTGACACCCAGTGGTGATAATGAGACTTGACGGCAGTTTCCCAAGGGCAGCTAACTCACAGAACCTTTCCCATGAATGTCGCCCTCAGAGTTCTTTTAGGATTTTTTTACCCACATTTCCTACCAGCAATGCTTTTATCCCCCAAACCATCCATCTGTTAGCATCTAAATCACTTTTTTTTCTATTCAAGGATCTTTATTAACTGTTGATTGAGCATCTGTTACACCAAAGCTCCTAGAGAAAACCTATCATTAGAGAAAGGTCAAGATTTTTCTTTTACTAAAATAAGGTAGGAGGCATCTTCTCCATGAAACAGCAGTATCAAATGTCTTCCTATATTGATATGCTCTTAACTCAACCAGGTTATTGTAGAAACTCCTTCATTTATGAACTGTTATAAATAGGAACATAATTACCCACCAGGAAGGAACAATGACTCAGCAATACCCACTACCAACAGATAGTGGTGAGCCACTTGGTACTGCTGAACATCCTTTGGGAATCTAACCTATAAGCAAAGTGATTAACAGAACCCCACAGAAAGACCGAAGGCAAACTGTGGCATAAAACCAAGTAGCCCAAGTTTATAGTCCAAGTCACCAGAAATATTTTTGCAAACGCTTTGGACAATTTTCTCATTTTCAAATGTCCTTCACTAGGCCTCCACCTTAGGTGTTTAATCCACATTCAGTTTTCCAAATACTATCTCCATACTGCCTCATCACATGCTGTGAAAGCAGTTATTTCTGGCCAAGGAGAGCAATAAGTAAGGTCAAATCAACCAAAGAAGTTAAATCATTAAGTACTGTCAAAAAATAAAGAATAGAATAGTTACAAATGAGTAAATCCATGATTCTCAGTCCTTGGGAGGTAATATTGGTAACTTTCTGTAAGGCAGAGGTATGTAAAAAGCAGAAATGATAGTTATAATTCAAACCCCTGTATTAAGAATATTCCAAAATGGAGTTGTGAGATCAAATTTTGCCAGATTTATTGATTGCATCTTTTAGCCATTTAGTACAGGCTTGGAACAAAGCTTAATACTGTTCCTTCTGATTAGAGTTCTTGACATAAACAAAGTAGAAACCCCCTGAGGAGAATCAGTCAAGAAATCAGCTTGCTAATTCACAGAATACACTGCTAATTGAGATTAAAATACCCACATGAGACAAAATGCCCCTGAAAATCCTCAGACAGGATGAGTGGCACAAGCCTTAGAATCAGGCATAGTTGGATTTGAGTCCCTGTCCACCACTCACTAGGCTGCTGACTTGGAGCTAAGTATTTAATCTCCTCAAGCCTCAGTCCACATCTGTAAAATGTGGATAATATTACTCTTGACCAATCCCATCAGGGTGTAGGGAAGACCAAGTGAGGTAATGTATGTAATATACTTTATGTATAGCAACTGCTCAATAATGTTAGTTATTATTATTTAAAGAAAATCTAGGCTGCTTAAATCTTAAAAAAAAAAAAATGGATCTGGAGCAGATATCAACATTTTCCACTTAAGAATGCAAATCTTTTCTGGGCTTGGGGAGATCCCCCTCTAATTTTGTAGCAAAATGAGAACGCAAAAAACAAAAACAAAAACAAAAGAAATGAAAATGTCAGTAAACAAAATAAATTCTTTTCACTTCAACCTCAGAAGAAGAATCACAGTCAGAAAGGTAGTAGTTTTGACCTAATCCTGAAAATATGTTCAATGGAGCAAGCTGAAAAGAGAAATCTGTGCGAGAACAGAGAATGTCCCACCCATCAGTGTCTACATCAGGCTCTCTTATCAATGAGAACCGAAAGTCACAAGATTCCATTAGCCCAGAGCTATCAAGGTATTGATGAGGCTGTGGGAAGACTTGTCCTTTATTGTAAGCTGCCTCGACACGCTTTCCTGATGGGAAATGGGGGCTGTGGTATCCTTTGCATGCTTAAGTATCATCAGAAATACAGGGAGGGGGGAAGGATACCATTAAACCAATTTTATCTTAGCCAGGGACTGAATCACATGTCTGAGATCAATATGACTCACAAGACATATAGGTGGTTGATAGAGAGTAAGTTATCTTTAGTAAATTAAGGTAGGTGATGTGATTGGGGGTGGGGAGGAGGCACACTCTCTTTTGAAAGATTAAGCTAGAAACTTTCCCCACATAATTTGACACATCTCCAAAAAAAAAAAAAAAAAAAAAAATGTTTCCTGCTACTGAATCTAAAATATGTTCCATTCCCTAAGGTTCCATTTGTTGTGTAGCCTGGCTAAATAAATGAGGGCTGCCACTTCTAAGCCTAATTTTAATTTTTTTTTTCAAAAATTACTGTCTCCTAATAAATACTTATTAAGCTGTACATGACTGCTCTCAAAGGCCAGTCTGTTG